>NW_025814897.1:95457500-97857500 GCF_022079265.1 Lynx rufus
CATGCTGGAAAAGTAAGCAGATCAGAAAGGGCCAATTAGTCAGTGCCAAAAGAATAGAATACTGATGAGGAGCCAATCAATTCAGCAATTTGAACTATAAACACCCCTGAAAAGCTCATGAGTAACAGGTAGCAGCAGTGGCATACTGGTAAGTGTTTAGCAACTGGCTCTCCTGTTAAAACAGACAAACAAACAAATAAACAAACAAACAAAAGCACTGACTTGTACCATTTGCTGATTTCCATGATGCAAATATTCTATGTTCAATTGCAAATTACTAATGTAATGTCACTGAATGCAGACTTTAGAAGAAATGTACAACAGGGAGCCTGGCTGGATTAGTTGGAAGAGCATGTGACCCTTGATCTCCAAGTTGTGAGTTCAAGCCCCACTCTGAGTGTAGAGATTACTTAAAAATAAACTAATTAATTAAGTTTAAGAAATGTACATAATCTGTGAATACGGATGACACAATCCCTAAATTATATCCATGCAGTACAAAATGTATGGGTCACGTACCTTTTCCCAGGAAGACCCTCAGACAGGTGCTCCAGCAAGACGAAAGAGGATCCTCACAACAGTGACTCTATCTCTGGTTAGAAATAATGGGAAGTCCCAAGAAAAGAGCTGTGCAGACCAAGCCCAGAATAAAGCAGGAAGTAGGAGGATCCCAGTAAGTAGCGTTTGAATTAAAAATGAAAAGGAACCAACATATTCCAGTGCTTAATAGAAATTATACAGTTTGGGTAAAAATTGGGCTCAAGATAAAAGAATTAGTGATACAGATAGAAAATTAAAAGAGTGAATGATGAAGAACTTATTACTACCAGGTAACACAAATAGCTATGCACAAAAAGGAAATGTCATCAGTGAACAATACTTACTTGATAATAATTGTAATGTAAACAGTGAGTAGTTATTTCTACCATGTGATATTACTATATTAGGTAGAAAACACTGGGGAGGGCGGTGATGCTGGTATCATCTTCCATAGTTGAAAGACAATATATAACATCTAAAACTGAAAACTACTGAAGAAGGAACAATTGAAATAACTGGAGAGATTCTTCAACTATTGCATGAAACTGGTACCTTGAGAATAATGTCCCTCATCTTTATTTCTCTTGCCCAATCCAGACACCTGGGGTCTCTGCACAGCGGTGGAGGTCACAGCAAAGACCTCAGAAGACCTCTATTTGATGTCACCTGTCATGTCTAAAGCAAAGTACCTGAATCCGAGCCTCCTCCTCCATTTATCAAAGGATAAAAGAAGAACAAGAGGTTGCGATTTTTCTGTTATGGAAGATCTGCCAACAGTGTAATGCTGGGGTTAAGAGCATGGGGTCTGGCATCAAATAGCCTGGATTTAACTTATCACTCTGACCCGGACAGCTATATGACCTGGGTGAGTTAGTTAAATCTCTCAGTCTCAGTTTCTCATCTTTATAATGGGAATAGCAAGACTACCTATTCCACAAAAACAATTGTGAGAATTAAATAAGACAATATATGTAAAATGCCCAGAACAATATTTGGTACATAGTAAAGAATTGATAAACATTAACTTTTATGATTACTATTTGGCTTTTTAAAATTATGTAGCCAAATGACTCTTATAAATGTAAAAAGGTAAATTAAAAGAATAGTATATGTGATGGGTTGTAATGCTTAAAATGGAGTAGGCTCTACGGAACAAAGTGTAGTATGCTGGGTCTTATCTGAGGTAACAGTTTGGGTTTCTAGGGTGAGAGCATGAGAAATACTATAAATATGCAGAGTTTTGTTTCTTCGGAGGGAAATTGGAAACTCTGTAAGTAAACCCAGAGATCTTTCCAGGGGAAAAGATTAAGACCCTTAACCATTGTTCCTAAGATTCAAAGTCATTAAAATTTATCTGAGTGTGTTGGCTTGACCATGATTTAGACCCAAAAACACAGAAAGGCAATCCATCTCCTACTATGATTAATCAGCAGGAAGGAAGAAGACAATGGCACTGTGGGCAGGTTGGTACTAGCAAGCGGAAGATAATGACCATTCTGGCTTCATGAGGGGTCAGACACTAGAGCCTGTCCTGAGGAAGCCATCCTACTTATCAACTTCTACTCCCCAGGAATGGTGATATTAGTTCATATGATCAGCTCTAACACCAAAAATCCATGATAATTTTGGAATAGGGCACACGTGGCTGAGTGTGACAAGAAATAAACTTTCTGTTGTGTCTTAAATTAATAAAGCACAGGTGATGTTCAAAGTAAATGGAGGAGGAGGCTCAGATACAACTATTCATGAAATAGTTGAAGAATTCTCTAGTCTCAAGATTATATCACAGATTAGGAAGCAATTATGGTTCTTCGTACATGAATGAGACTTTGAAAGATTGTTTTGTTAGTAGAAAGGCAGAAAACATGGAAAGAACTAGACTTCATGTTAAGTGAGTGTATTCTCACTGCAAACTTTAAGACAGAACATCCTATTCCCATATACTTATCCCTGTTATGAGAAAAATGAATCAGTTGGCTCTCGAATGTATTCTAGGCCCCACCATACTTGTTATAAGTAGAGAAGCTAGCGTTGTGGATTTATTTTTTACTGGTTTCTTTGTTGTTGTTGTTGGGTGGCTTGGTGCTGGCTTTGGACTAGTGCATCCCACCCTAGGGATCCCATTTCCCCACTTGCAAAGGAAAGATAATGAATGGTTACCCCTTTCTATTTCACAAGAACACTGAAAGAAACAAGGAGTGCATTACATCAAATAACATAAATAGCTACAATTTTCTAAGCATTCATTAGAAATGTGGCACGGTGCTAAACATTTCATACAAATTATTCCACTTCATTCATTCTTTACACAAACACTGTGAAAGAGATATTATTATCTCCAGGTCACAGACAACAGAACCAAGCCTCAGAGAGGTTATATAATTTCCTCAGAGACCAACACTAGGATTCAAGCCTACCCCTTTCTCAATCCAAAGACAACTACCCAAATCCCACTTTCCTGGAGCTCCCAGGGGATGGAAACCACATAAATCAACCATAACTATTTTTTTTATCTTTCAATGTGTTAAAAAACTGTAATCAGGATCTTCTGATTCTCCTGGATCTCACCCACAAGAAAAGTTTAGCCATAGGTATTATCTCTGTGAAATGGCAACATTTGACATAATGGGAAACCTTTAAATCAATTAAAAATATGTGAGATATTTAATCCCTGGAAGTTTGGAATTTTGATATAAGGAAAATATTGACCCAAGACCACTATCTTCACACAGTTACTTATATGGGCCTTTCTTCATATGCATATGATCATATGGTCACCATATACATGTAATAACTGTACTAGGTAGTCTTATTTCCATTTTTTTAAATGGCTTTATAATATTGCTTTGGATTATCATGTCAGAAGTTACTTAGCCAACTGCATAATGAAAGATATTTTATTTATTTCAAACTGTTTACTATGATAAATAATGTTGTAATAAACATGTTATGTATATATTTTAAATATATTTTCAATTATGTTTGGCACGCTAAACACCTTCAACTCATTATGACACAAAACTGAATTTATAATCTGCAAAATGTTCACTTTCTCACCAACATATAAAAATACTTTTTCTTTTTTAATCAGTCAGCATTTGTGTATTATTATTCATTATAATAAGGTCCTGACTATATTTTCATAGCACCAGATACTTTACTATGAACTATGGCATATATTCCTTTTGGCTATATGAATAGCCTTATTTCACCAATACCCAACAAGCAAATATCCTCAGGATTTTCCTAATCACAAATCATCATGAAAATCATACAAAAAAAAAAAAAAGGTGGGGATATAAAAAGAGAAGCATGAATTTCAGGCCTGTCATCTAATCTCCTTTATTTACTTAGAATTTAATAAGCCACTAGGAACATAGGCTGGTACTGAAATCCATGGCTATAGCACAATAGCCCTGGGAACTTTTAAGGATGTGCTAGGAATAAACCTATGTCTGCATCCCATCTTTTACATCTCTGCTTTCAACTATTTGGTCAGGGATCTTGGGCAAGCGTGGTAGAAACTGTGCTACCCCTATGTGGTGACAAGCAATACCATGAGTAACAAATGAGCCTATTACTGCTTTACAGTAGAAGAGACAGGTTAATCCTTTGTCAAATCCCTGTGCATGGTGTCCTCTTCCTTGTTCCAATTACCCAGGAAGTGATGGCACTTTCTCATCCATGGCCTTTCAACACCTGCTGACATGTATTTAGAACATGGCTGGGTCTGTGAGTCTTAAGCACGCTGTGTTCAGAAAATACAAGTAATAAAGGTATACAAGAGACGGAGATCCAAAACTTTCTAGACTCAGACAGCACTCATTTAAAAACCAGAGGAACAAGGGTGCCTGGGGGGTTCAGTCATCTCAGTATCTGACTCTCGATTTAAGCTCAGGTCATGATCCCAGGGTCATGGGAACGAGCCCCATTTGAGGCTCCACACTAAGTGAGGATCCTGCTTAATATTCTCTCTCTCTCCCTCAGCCCTTCTCCCCCATGTCTAAAATTTAAAAACAAATTAAAAAATAAAAATAAAAACCAGAATAAGAACTAAGACAAGCAAAGAGAGAATCTTTTTCAAACAAAATATGTATTTAAATCAAGAAATAAAATAATTACTCAAATAGAACCAGTCATAGAACATAGAATACCACCAATAACCAACATCTTGATTTTACTAATGAGGAATCTGACTCCCTAGAAATTGTAATGACTTGCCTAAGTTAGTTTGTGGCACAATCCCTATGAAAGATATGCCCTGAAATATCATTTGCCTTTTTTTTCATCATTAGCAATTCAGATTCCCTCATTTTAAATAGCTTTTTATTCATTCAACAAATAACTTTTGAGTATCTTCCATAAAATTACTACACCAGGCTCTAGGGATTCAGCCAAGGTTGAAATGTAATGATGCTGGGAATGTAAAATCAAAAGTCATGGTTTGGCAAGGAGATAGGCTTATAGACTGGTACTTAAAATGCAGTGTGACGAGGAGAATCAAAACAAATGGAATCCAAAGAAGTGTGCTCCAAAGTCTGCCTGTGGGACTCAGGGGGAATTTCTCAAAAGAGGTGGCCCTTTAGGTGGCTTGAAGGATGAATAGTAGTTAATAAGGAATGAAACAGGGAATAGCATAGGAGGCAGAGGGAATATTATATAAATGGGATAGAAAATTTTAAAAGCTACATATAATTTAACCCATTTCTTCACCTCTAATGACACAGTACCTGATTGATATACCTCCGTATTTTTGGTTTCCACCATACCTTGCTAGTGTCTTCTTTCTCGGCTTAACTGTTGGTGTTCCTAAGGTCCTCAGCCTTCTGTCTTTTCTCTACACACTCTGCCTTGGCTTTCATTGCCTTGATTATGCATCCCAGGTCTCTCTCCTGAGCTCCAAATCAACACGTACAATTGTATAATGGAAAGGCTCGCTTAAATGTAACATAAACATCTCAAACACAAATACCTGAAAATATTCCCAACGCTTTCTCTACAAACACCCTATTCCCATTCCTTTGTTACTTCAGTAAATTGCACCAAGACAGTTAACCAAGAAAGAAACCTCAGTATCACTTCTGACTGTTTTCTTGCCTTCATTTCTTGCACTCAATCTGTCACCAAATCAGTCAAAATTCTTCCTGACATCTATTCCACTGCACTGTCCCAAGCCAGTAATAGAACTCATATGTACTATAGCAGAAAACTTAGCCTTCATGCCTCTAGTTGTAACACCATAAAAAACTATCTACATACTATCTTAATTTCTGAGAAACAGAACTAATCACATCACCCACCCTCAAATACTTAAAACTCTTTGGTAGACTTCCAATCACCTTATTTGCAATTCCAATTCCTATGATCTGGTCTCTATGTCTCCCATCTCATCTCCTATAATTACCCCTTTACCTCCTGTGATCCAGTATTATTCTAACCTGCTTATTCTACTCCATCATGCCAGATCATACCACATTCTTCTCCTCCTATCAGAAACATACTTCCTTTCTTCTACTTTTCAAATTTAACACGTTCTTTTTTTAAAATGTTTGAGAGAGAATGTGTGTGTGCGGCGGAGGGGCACAGAAAGAGGGAGACACAGAATCCCAAACAGGCTCCTCACTGTCAGCACAGAGCCCAGTGCAGGGCTCAATCCCATGAACCATGAGATCGTGCCTAGAGCCAAAACATGAGTTGGACACTTAACCAACTGAGCCACCCAGGCATACCAACACAGTCTTTAACTTTAGGCTTCAGATTAAGTGTAACTTCCCCAAGAATCTTTTTGTGACGTTATCCCAGCTTTCTTCCCCAAATCATATTATTCACCACATTTTTTGTTATGACATTTCAAATGTCTACAGACTGATTTCTGCCCCATTCCCAGACAATCAATGGCTTGTTGCTTTCTGTTGCTATGGATTAATTTGCATTTTCTAGAATTTTAGATGGAATCAAACATTAGGTACTCTTTTTAGTCTGGCTTCTTCCACTCAGCATGATTTTGCTTTTGAGATTTGTCTATGCAGGTTTCTGGTTTCCACACATCCATACCAAGAAAAAGGATCAAGAGAAACACAAACATTCAGATGATTCAATATTTGACCTAATCAAAACTTACCTTTCAGATTTTTTATTAATATATTTAAGAGAAACGAATGGAGAATTTTGGCAGAGAAGTGAAAATTATTTTAAAAGTTTAAATGAGTTCACATTAGTAAGAAATACTATAATTAAAATTAGGAGCTCAGAATAACTTGGCACAATTGAAATGTGTATTTTTTGTGTATTTTTTTAAGTCCAAAGAAAATGCCCAGATTAAAACAGAGAGAAAAAAGAGCATAAAAGGGAAAAAAGAGACATTCAGATACAGCAAAAAAATTTAACACACATGTAATTAGAGTTTGATAAGCAGTGGACTGTAAGAGAGGGCAAGAAATGATTTTTGAAGAGATGATGGTAAAGAATTTTGTAAAATCCATTGAAAACATCAACTCACGGTTTAAAAAGTTTAAAGAACCATTATGAAACATAAGCAGGATAAATATAATAAAACCATACTAGGATATATCACAATTGCTAAAAAGTAGAAAGAAAAAGAATATCTTAAAAGCAATCAAAGATAGGGGCACCAGGGAGGCTCAGTCAGTTAAGTGTCCAACTCTAGATTTCAGCTCAGGTCATGATCTCACAGTTAGTGAGTTCGAGCCCTGCGTTGGTTGGGCTCCATGCTGACAGTGTGAAGCCTACTTGGGATTCTCTCTCTCTCCCTGTCTCTCTCCCACCCCCCCCCAAGTAAATACATAAACTTTTAAAAAGGCGATCAGAGATAAAAATACATTACCTGTATACACAGAAGCAACAGTAAGAATTACAGATGACTTCTAGACAGAAATGGTGAGATTAAAAAGACAATGGAATGACATTATTAAAACACTCAAAGTGTCAACTTAGAATTCTACACCCACTGAAAATATCCTTCAAAAGAACAAAATAAAAACATTTCCAGAAAAACAAAGGTTGAGTAATTTAGTCACCAGCAGTGTCTCGCCAACAGCAATACTAAGAATACAGTAATTTTTCAGAGAGAAGGAAAATTACCTCAGTTGTAGGCAAGGGAATATAATAAATTAAAGTAACATTAAGTATTAATATGTAGATAAACATATGTGATCTTTACAATATACAACAATAATAATAGCAAGTCATGTGGGATTTACAATATACACAGAATTAAAATGACAGATGACAACAGCACATAAAATAGAAGACAGCAAATATAATTAAAGGTTTGTAAGAGCCAGCCAGAAGAAATAATAAAAGTACCAATTTATGTTAAATTCTAAGGAATCAAAGATGCATGTTGTAATATTTCTAAGGTAAACATTAAAAGAAATACAAAAGAATGTATTATTAACAAACCAGTAGAGGAGAATACTTAAAACAAAATAAACTATAAATTTAACAGGAGAAAAGGTAGAAGAAAGGGATCATAAAAGGTATAGGATACAGTAGACAAATGTTAAAATGATATTTATAAATAGAAATGTACCAATAATTATATGGCATGCAAGTGGACTAATATTCCAGTTAAAATATTGATTTAAAACACCATTTGATTATGAAGTGAAGCAGAGTCCCTTTTTAGAAATATGAGAAATAAGGAACAAGTGTTTCCATATCAATCATCTGGCCATAGAAAACTTAGAATAAAATGAGAAAGCTAATGACCAAAGCAAACCATGTATTTGTTTATTATAGAGTACAACTATTGAATAATGTATTGCAGGCTTTGGGGCTACCCAAACCAGGACTAGAATCTTTACTCTTCCTATCACAAGCTGTGAGACCTTGAGCAAATCTGTCATAATATCTTACAAAAGTAACTCAATGGATATAACAAGAGTTAGAGTATGTTTAGAATAGTCTGATATATCATAGGCCCACATAAAATCATATAGGGATAGTTCAAATGGGGTAGTCACTTATTGTCCACGGTAACTGACATAAAAGTAGAAAGAAATGTCAGTGTGACTGAAGACTGGAGAAAAAAAGATGAGATAGATGAGAGAAGAGACAGAAAGAGGGACAGATTGCCAAGGTTAGAGAAAATAAGGAATGCTTTCAAATATTAGCTCATTGTTAAAGAAAAATACTCTGGATTGCAGGCAGTGATTTTTGATGGAGTTACTTCTCACACAGACAAACCTGTGTTAGATTACCCCCTGATGAGTGGCAGGAAGAAGTGATTTAATATTATTACATTTACTACTTTACAAGCTCTTGGGTATACTCTCAGTACCAGGCACTAGGATAAACATATAGTCAATATAAGAGATACATCTCTAGTTTTCAAGCATCCAAATCAAAAGACATGACTAGTGCACAGAAAAGAAGCAGAAATCATATCATTTTATGACATAGTTGGAGACAGAGAAAATAATACAAGGGACTTAGAAGAGTCATCTCATTATGCATAAGTCCTACTCCTCAGAAAGTCCTGCAATGGTACAACATTACCTATTAACTGTGAGTACTTTTAGATCATGGAAAAGTCATAGAAAACTCATTTGTAGATATATATCTAAGTTACATTCACCACTGATTCACCACAATCACTACTGATTACTACTTTAATCAGTAGTAAAGCTAAGATTTTATTCCCTAAAACTGAATAAATTACTCTAAGGAGTGAATAAACACAGAGAAGTTCAGGAAAATGCTGAGAATAGACTATATTACAATTAATAAAAACATCTACCATTTATCGAACACTTATTATATGCCAGAACACTGCTAAGAATTTTACACACACACACACACACACACACACACACACACACACACACACGAAAATTCATCCAGGAAAGGTATTAGTATTACTAATTACTAACCCTGTTTTTCAGAACACAAAACTGATACTAAGAGATGTACTCAAAGATGGAATCTCACTCAACAGCACACAGTTTTCTATGCAAGGATATTATGAAATTTACTCTTTTCCTAGAGGCTGGTTGAGGCTTTCAGATATGGAGTCTCATGTGTCATGATTATTAACTGCAGGGACTGACATATATCTTCCATGGTAAGTGATTCTGGGCGGCAGGTCATCTCAGGGGAAACCTGTTAAGTAAATGAGGTAAACAAGAATTGAGCTGGGGAAGAAACTATAGAAAGACATGGCTTCGGGTGAAATCTGGCCTTAGCCTGATCTTGTAGAGAGATCTGAACCATGAATGTCCCTTAGAGTTGTCTCACTTTGAGGGAAGGGGGCCAGGCTATTGTACCACTATACCAGTAAGTGCAGGGACACAGGACATTCTCTTCCCTGGGAGAGAATACAATGAGTACTAGGAAATCAAGGGACACAGCATGCAAAATTTAAGGAGACAATCCATCTCTGAAGCTGCCTCTGAACTTATATTGCCCTTAGAATGAGTATCTCCTTTAAAGTGTGTATCTAGATGCCCTTCTGTGTCACTGTAGTCCAGGCCAGAGGTACAATTCCCTACGTATTTACAGATGAAGTGATTCCTGTCATCTTGTCTAAGGGTGCCTGTGTGATCAATTAGCAGCCAGTATTTCCACTGCTGGGAAATGGCCATACCAGTTCAGTAAAGGGGATGTAGGTAGGGCATCCAGAGTATCTACTACACTCCACCTCTCTTAACTATTCAGAGCCACTGACTACTGTGGAAGTGCTCTCAGACAGTGATACTGACTGATTACTGTAGCCAGAAAAGGAAAATCATCGCATGTCATCGTATGTCAGATTCCCCAAGAGCAGAGTCTGAGATGGAGTTTTTGTGTAAGTGATGTATCAAGAGAATATTCACAAAAGAAAACTGTAAAAAATATAGAGAAAGAGGATAGAGCAGGGCAAGAATTTAAGATTCTTTAAAGAGGATAGAGCAGGACACGATTTTTCTGAAATCTAAGCATTAGACTATCTCTTGGTGAGCTCTAGAACATATATACACCTACAAAGTTGTCCCCTTTTGACACTCTTGCACCCCATACTTGTCAGGCACTGGCTGTGGACCACCTCAGGAGGATGGATATAATCTCCCAAACATTTTTACGTAAAGAGGCTCATGTCAGCTAAGGAAAGTTCTCAGCAGGTGGATATAGATGTGAGCTTCTATCAGCCAACACGTTCAGTGCACCAGCCTAGAAAGAGTATCTAGATGAGCCATCGAGAGTCTACTTTGGGAAACATGAGTGCCAAGACACCTATCACTGTACTCAACCCTTGAGTCGAGTAATCAACTACCCTGCTGGCTATCTTCCTAGACTGCCACATGCCACCTTCACCATACTTCCCAAACATCACCCACTGACTATGTCGGTACTACCAGGTATCAACCGTCTTTAGATTCTGCCACAGAGAACATGTCTCATCAACCAGCATGGTATACAAGTATGAGTCATGGGAGGTAATCACAAAACAATTTTATTTTTGCCCTCTCCCCTTTAAATTTGCTCAGTGAGGAAGCCTTTTTAGTTGCTTCTAAGTGCAAACTCAACTGGACTTTATAATTGTTCTCACCCTCGTTAAGCAGATTAGAAATGAAAACATAAAAGCCAACAGTCAAAATTACAAACTTGCTCTACAGTTCAAGAATTTCCCCTTCCTCCATTTGGCTCCCTAAATTTGGGGAATTGAATGTGGTTGGTTTTTCTTCACAGGTTGGTGCTGGGGAGGGAGGGGAGGGTAAGAAGGTAAGGCTAATAGGTAAGTCTAGTGGGTTTCTTTGTACTCTCTGGGCTCATTGAATAGAAGAGCTGACTCTTTCTCTGAAAGTTACTTTCATGTTTTTTTTCCAAAAGCATGTCATTTACCAGGGAAATTTTCTTAATTGCAATTTTCTTGACCTTAACAAATAAATCTTATTTTAGCTGGTCACTTACTCCTTTGTCAGTCCCTAGGAATCTGGTGGTAATGTCAGTTCCTGTTGGCTGAAGAAGGTTCAGTTATCCATGTAGCCCAGATGGGAATCAAATTCCAGCTCTTTCCTGCATCTGGCCCATGGGAAACACACACTCATTCTTTTCCCCAAGTCCCAGGAATGTAGGATGTTCCCTATGCTAGGGTAACACTCCTTTGTTTTACTCCAAAGCAGGCGGCTGATCACACTATTGCCTTTTAGATTTCTCAAGTTGTTTTTAGAAACAGGCCACTGTGTCCCCCAAACCAAAGAGGATGCCTGTTAAGTACTGATCATTGAAGCCAGGCATTAGGTTTGAGAAACAAGTCAGGGACCTTCTGTCTTGCCTGGAGTGAGTGATGGGATTCACAGCACAACAAAAGATTTGTCCAGAATTCCTCTTTACAAAGTTTCTTTCCATTGTCACTTTTTGTGCCATGTGTTTTATAAGCTCTAATGTGGGTAACCCTTTGCTCCAAGAGTTCCTTCATCAGCTCTTTGGCTAAATCGAGAAGTGCATCTGCATCTTGCACTGCACTTGGAATATGGTGCCCTCTGTATCTCAGCACTTCTGCAGCACTTCACTCTACCACATTGTCACATCCAGTTCTTAGTTCCAGGTCTGACCTCTTCAGCTTTCTCTCAAAAGTGAAATTCTAAGGGGTACCTGGGGGTGGTCCAGTCATTTAAGCATCCGACTCTTGATTTTGGTTCAGGTCATGATCTCACGGTTCATGAGACTGAGCCCCATGCTGGGCTCCAAGCCGACAGTGCAGAGCCTGTTTGGGATTCTCTCTCTCTCCCCACCTCTCTCTGCCCCTCCCCTACTTGCTCATTCATACATACACACACACACACACACACACACACACACACACACTCTCACTCTCACTCAAAATAAATAAATAAACTTTAAAAAATTAAAATGCTAAAATCATGCTCTTTCCCCAGTTCTCTACAGGTCTTTTCCACCCAATAATTTCATCTCTCTTAAACACAATACTAAATAGATCTATGAAATAGCCAACTATTGATCTAAGATCAGTTTCAGGCTATATCATTTATTGGTTGTGTGATAGTAAGTCGGTTACTTAGCCTCAGTGACTCTCATTTGTAGAATGCCTGCCTTAGGGAGTTACCGTGATGATTAAATGACATAGTAGTTATAATATGCCAGGTACTACTGTGTAGTAGAGGCTCAACAAATATTATGGTCTCTTGCCTTCACCCATAATTTTCCATCAAGTTGTTAATTAACATTTTTTGCTGTATAGAATCCAGTATAATCCCAGCATCTTTTTCCTTGCCATCCTCCACCACAGCAATGAGAAATCAACAAACTATTTTTGGGAGCAATGTCACCAAAATGAAGGAGGAGACCCCAGTTTCCACACCCCCACAAAAATCAACTATTTGACAGCTATCCATGAACAAACCAGCTCTGGGAGAGCTCAGGAGTTCATTTAAGAAACTTTAGCAACATGGTGGTACAAAAAAAATCTCAGAATAACCGCAAAAAAAGGGGGGGTGGAGGAAAAACAGCTTCATTTTGTCTGCATTATCCCATTCCCCAAGTCAGCACTGCTCAGTGCCAAAAGGGAATTCTCCAGATAAAAATAGTTCCCCTCATGGAGAAAGAGAGAAACAGGTGGGCAACAAGCTTCCTCAGCTTCTTGGGGCCCTGCACGAGCACCCATCTTGATGTCACTTCACCCAGCAGGCAGCAAAGCTAAGATGTACAGAGATGACTAAGAATAAGGAAGAAGAGAAAGGGCAACCAATATCGGCCACATCGTGGGAGAAATTGCAGTTCTAAGTGACTTTCCTAGAAAAAAAAAAAAGAGAATTCAAGTAAATAAAACTAGGAATGATAAAGGAGGCATTGTAAATAATACTAAAGAAATAAGAAGGTTGATAAAAGACTACTACAAACAATTATACACAAAATAAATTGAACAACCTAGAAGAACTGGATAAATTCCTAGAGACATAAAATCTACCAAGACTGAATCAGGAATAAATAGAAAAATATGAAGATACCAATAATGAATAAGAAGATTGAGGGGAACCTGGATGGCTTAGTCAATTAAGCTTCTGACTTCAGTTCAGGTCACGATCTCACAGTTCATGAGGATGAGCCCCGCATCAGGCTCTGTGCTGACAGCTCAGAGTCTGGAGCCTGCTTCTGATTCTGTGCCTCCTCTCTCTGCCCCTCCCTGGCTCACACTCTTTCTCTCAAAAATAAATAAACATTTTTAAAATTTTAAATAAATAAATAAGATTGAATCAGCAATCAAAAGCCTCCCGACAGAGAAAAACTCAGGACCAAATGGCTTCACTGGTGAATTATATCAAACATTTAAAGAAGAATTAAATCCAATCAGCCTCACACACTCTTACAAAAAATTTAAGAAGAGGAGAGAACACTCCTAAACTTATTTACAAAGTCACCATTACTCTGATAACCAAGCCAGATAAAGGATACTACAACTACAGGCCAATATCCCTGATGAATATGCATGCAAAAATCCTCAACAAAATACTAGCAAACTGAATTCAACAGCACATTAAAAGGATTATGCACTCTGATCAACCAGGATTTTGCCAAAGCAATCTTTTGAAAAAAGCTGAAGGCATCACACTTCCTGATTTCAAACTACATTACAAAACTGTGGATGTGAAAACAGTATGGTACTGGCATAAAAACGGAAATATAGACCAATTGAGCAGAATTGAGAGCCTAGGAGTAAACCAATACATATATATGGTCAACTAATTTTTGACAAAGGAGCCAAGGACACTCAATGGGGAAAGGATTATCCCTTCAAAAAATGATGTTAGGAAAACTGGATATTTACATGAAAAAGAAATAAACTGAACCCCTATCTTGCACCACTCCCCCAAATTAAATTAATGGGCTAATGAATAAACCTAAGACCCCAGACTTTAAAACTCCTAGAAGAAAACATAGAGAAAAAGTTTCTTGACCTCAGTCTTGACAATGATATTTTGGATATGACACCAAAAGCAAAAGTAAGCAAGGGGGACTATATCAAATTCACAACCTCTGCACTGAAAAAACAGACCAACAAACAAAAAACAGTCAACAAAATGAAAAGGCAACCTATGGAATGTGAGAAAATATCTGCAAATATAGCATATATCTGATAAACATATGAGAAACTCATACACCCTTCAAAAACAAAAAGCAGGAAACAAAAACATAATCTATTTTACGAAATAGGCAAACCACCTGCATAGACATTTTTCCAAAGAAGTGATACAGATGGCCAATAAGTACATGAAAAGGAGTTCAACATCATTAATCATCAGCAAATCCAAAGCAAAACCACAATGACATATCATCTCACACCTTTTAGAATGGCTAGTATCAGAAACACAAGAGATAACAAAGGCTGGTGAGGATTTGAAAAAAAGGGAATCCTTGTGCACTGGTGGTGGGAATGTCAATTGGCACAATCATTATGGAAACAGTATGGAGTTTCCTTTAAAAAATTAAAAATAGAGCTACCATATGATCCAGCAATACCACTCCTGGGTATATATCCAAAGAAAAAAAATCAGTATCTCAACAAAATAGCTGCACTCCATGTTCATTGCAGCATTATTGAGAATATACAAGACATGGAAACAAAATAAGCATTCACTGATGGCTGAACGGATAAAGAAAATACAGTACATATATACAGTGGAAAACTTTTTAGCCATAAGAAAGTAGGAAATCCTGCCATCTGTGACAACATGGATGGACCTCGAGGTCATTATGCTATACGATCTCACTTATTCATTCTTCTTAAGATTTTACCCTTTGACCAAATTCTCCTGATTTCCCCCGCATTCCATCCCCTGGAAACCACTGCTTTACTCTGTTTCTATGAGCTGAGATTTTTTAAGATTTCATGTATGAGTTCTGGGAATCTAATGTACAGCATGGTGACTATAGATAACAAGACTATATCGTATACCCCAAAGTGGCTATGAAAGTAGATCTTAAATGTGCTCACCATAACAACAATAAGAAAGTAAGTATGTGAAGGATGTATTAACTAATCTTATTGTTGTAAACATGCCCCATTGTATATGTGTATCAAGTCATCACATTGTATATCTTAAACTTATGCGATGTTATATGTCAATTATATCCCAATAAAGCTGGAAGGAAAAAAAAAAACCTATCCTATTCTCATGAGAGAGTGATGTCCCTAGGATTTCAAACTATATGCAAAATGTTCTGAATTCAGGGTGAATGAATGATTCAGGATTACTAAACAGGACCAGCTACATACTATGTAAAGCCTAATGAAAACTGAAAATGTGGGCCTTCTGTTCAAATATCATTAAGAATTACAAGATATAAATAGCAGAGTATTAAACCAAGCACAGGCCCCTTAGTGCCATGCCCTTCACAGAGGTCTGAACTCTGATGATTGAGCCCTGGCCTCTGTTTCCACTCTCTGCTATACTAGCAAAACTTAAACAGATGGAATGAAATAAACCTGTTCCAACTTCAACGTTACTGAAGCTGATCAGTCAAAACCTTGGTGAACGAGATAGTGACCCTCCCCAACTCTCCTTTGCAGAAAGAGGTAGTTTTACGTGGTTACCTGCTAGGCCTTATTCAGCTGACAGTCAGTGTCAAGAGGCAAATTCTTTGCAGACATTGCTAATGTTTAAATGTCTCTAACAACTCCAGGTAGCTTGTAGCTAGAGCAACTTGAAGTCTCTCTTGTGAGAGAACAAAAAAGGGGGGGGGGAGAAATTAAAGTGATTAGAGAGAGAAAGAAGGAAGAGGAAGAAGGGGGATGAGGAGGCAGACAGCTATTGGCCTCACCAAAACACAAGCTGAAGTCCCTAAAAGATTCATTTCCTAACTACATGAGAGGAAATTTCTAACTTGCCTCAGCTGGGGGTCAAAACATCAAAAGATTCTAAATCCTTCCAACTTGACAGCTGCTCACAGATCATGTGACATCAACTAAGGATGATTCAGTTTGTTCTCTCTGGATAACAGCAAGAAAATGTGACAAACACTGTGAACCCATGCTTTTCATTTGTATTTAGATCTGAGCAGTTTTATTAAAAGTGTGGTCTAGTATATATTGCCACAGGAAAAAAATAGGCCACCAGATTTTGTATTTCTAAGCTAGATCATTCAGGTTCTCTAATAAATAAGTAAATTAATCTTTTGGGCATCATGAACCATACACACATTATTTTGCAGAGTCCCCAGAAGTTTTATACAGTCTACAGAAAACCCTGAGTCCCCAGTCATCTTCACAGGACAAGGGTTTCAGACAGACAGAATTCCCCCCAAGTGTAACCTCCCTAAGTCTTTTCATTACCAAAATAGAGGTAATACTGGTACAATGTGAGTGAGCTTTGAGGAAATATCCTATGCTAAATGAAATAAATCAGTCACAGAAAGACAAGTGCTTTAAGATTCCACTTCTATGAGATGCACAAAGTAGTCAAATTCAAAGAATTAGAGTGGTGGTTGCCAGTGGCTTGGAGGAGTGGCTGGGGAGTCATTAATCAGGGGGCATAAAGTTTCAGTTAAGGAAAATGAATAAGCTCTGGAGATTTTTTGTAAAACCTGGTACCTATAAGTCAACAATAATATACTGCATACTTAGAAATTTATTAAGAGAGTGTATCTCATGTGCTCGTAGCACAATCAAATGATGATGGTGATGATGGTGATGATGATGATGATGAGCTAGACCTCACTTTAAGACACATCCCCCTGCTGCTCACAGTGTTGGCAGCAGACAGCAAGCAAGGCGGGGCTCTCGTATGAAGGGGGTCTCCTCCCCCAAGATCATACATTCTCCCTGCAGAAGCCTCAGTCCAGTGACTGGCAAAAGCAAACACAGAAAGGCCTGGTCCCATTGCCTCCTTTCGTTGCAACTCTTAAAAGCCCTCCTACCATCAAAGCTTCTGTAGAATTAGCTGAGGCCTTTGTTGAGAATGGAGAACAAGTCAACTCTGTCTGATCCTGTTTCCTTCATGTCCCCAAAAGGACTTCTCTGATCAACTTACAGCATGCAGATCCGGAAATTAGAGTTTGCTCTGGAAAAATCTCATCTGTGACTGTACTACCTCCAGAGCCACATGAAGCCAAGATATGTGAGTCCACGGCCAACACATGACTTCCTAGGAAAATGGTTGGAAAAACACAAGGAGAAATGATAAGTAAATATGCAGGATCATGGGTGGCCTCATGTCCAGCAGGCAACAGATGATGAGACTAAAGACTGCCTTTCAAGGATAGGATTTCAATCCCTGAGAGACCTGAAGAAGAAAGTGATAGCCTCAGGCATGAATGATCTGGGTTCCTAAGCAAGGCCACTGACTCAGGTGGAGAACAAAGAAGAAAAAGGAAAGAACAGCTGCTACATCATGAGGCAGCTGGCCCCGTGCAGGAAGCTGACTGTTGGAAAGGGAAAGCAAGGCAGGGTAGAGTAAGAAAATGCTATGAAGCTGTGCCCCAGAGCTCTGGACCTACCACCCATCCTGCTAGGGCGATTCAATGAGTTCGGGCAGAGCCTGCAAGAGCTCCATAGCAGGAACAGATAAAGTTTACAAACAAGGAGCTGAGCTGGTCATGAAACTCAGGGACTAAGGAATGTACGACAGCAACTGGGTTTTCAACTTCAATAGGACCTGACATTTATGAAGACAGAGTCCCAAAGATGTAGAGTTATATGGTTCCTCTCTGTGCATATTCCCTCCTCTGCCCAAACGAGATCTGACCACATGCTTTGTCATTGCTCTGACTGGAACCAAAATTACCATTATTTTGTTATTGGTGTGAAGTCTCCCTTTTCTATAACTTCTTTTCTATGACTCTTTGATGTCATAACTTAATAAATACTTAATACTTGATTAACTTAATAAAACTTAGTAAGTACAAATATCAATGTGACTAACAGAGCCTTGGGAGATGGTATTGATAGCACACTACCCCACTCGCCTCTTAAATAGACGTTCTGAACAAATCCTGTTTTAGAAATAAAAACTTCCTTCCCAGCCTTTGCTCCTTGGAGCTCTACCCTAATTTGGAGATGTTTGTTCTGGGAAGTCTTCTCCCAGGTTCTCTTTGTGAGCAGCTTGCAGTATCCTGTGTTATTCACCTTGCCATCTTTGTGCATGGAAACATCCCCAGTGGTTAGCATCAAAAAACTGAGGGCAAAAAAAAGCAGATGCTATAAATCAACCAGAGAAAATGAACGAAGTATTCTGTGACAGAAGGTACTAGGTTTTTCCATCAGTGACTCTAAAAAAGAAATACAGATGTCTGAAGAACATAAGACAGTAATGTTAAACTTTGAATCCAGGACACTGCTATCCAAGAGTCCAAAAAGTTTACCAATTCCAGTTGAAGTCATCTATACTATAGAAGTATAGTACAGTATAGTATAGTATAGTATAGTATAGTATAGTATAGAAGATGACTCTCTGAGATAGACCACTAAAGGTAGAGAGATTATTTCAGAAAGCTGTTATTTTATTAAAGTTACTCAAGGGGAGTGTAAGCCCTTGATAACCATGTATTATTTCTCTCTTGCTCATCTCCAATGTGATCATTAGCACATACTAAATTTATCATATTAGTTTATTTTCATTTTATAAGGAACAAATTCTGCTCTGGGATTGGATAAGAATTGGGAGCTTTCAAAGGAAAACATAGTGACTACTTTGAATTTTTAAGATTCAGCCAGGTTTTAAATATCATATTCTAGGGCCGCCTGGGTGGCGCAGTCGGTTAAGCGTCCGACTTCAGCCAGGTCACGATCTCGCGGTCCGGGAGTTCGAGCCCCGCGTCGGGCTCTGGGCTGATGGCTCGGAGCCTGGAGCCTGTTTCCGATTCTGTGTCTCCCTCTCTCTCTGCCCCTCCCCCGTTCATGCTCTGTCTCTCTCTGTCCCAAAAAAATAAATAAAAACGTTGAAAAGAAAGAAAAAAAAATTTAAAAAAAAATATCACATTCTACAATCAGACACTATATTCTGACCTGGAATTCAATTGTTATGTTACGTGCTTGGGAAGGAGAGGAGAATGTGAAGGAGGATAATTATTCCTCAATCTTCCATGAAAATGATTTTTCCTAAATTCTCTTGGCTTCTTTTCAAATTCCCTTGCTCCTTCCTTAGAGGTAGAAAGAGACATACTTGGTCTGATTTATAGAAGAGGGATTCAATATTAGAAAGATCATTGTTGCCTCCCACACCTTATTCTTCAATATCAACTCTATTAATGATAAAATTGATAGTGGTTTCTGTCTGACTATTCTTTTGTCTTATCTCTCATTTAGCTTAAATTTTTATTTATCTAGACCCCTTAACCTCTACCACTAAATATAGGATATTGACTGTGGGTAGGTGAAAGGATGGAAGAAAATGTTTGGAACACTTTCAAACTATGGCCAAAGAGTGGCATCTCAACAGAGTTCACGTAGGGTATTTCTTTAAAAAAAAAAATTGTTGTGACTAGAAACCAGAAAACCTGAGTTTTAAACTCAGTATTGCCTTTGTAAATTCTGCCACTACTCAGAATAAATGAGAACAAATAAGGTAAAATTTATCTCAATCTCTAAATAAGATGATGTCCACGTGTCTGTTGAGCTTGTACTCCCGGAAGACATTTATACCATTAGGTATCAAGAATTACACTAAGCACATTCACATACCTTGCTTCATTTAATGTAATTGAGTTCAAGCCCAGAATTTAGCACTGAAATTTCCAGTATCTTATTTACATATAGTAACTAATATTTCAAATGGTCCATTAACACACTCTATTAGCTGCTTGGTTTCTATTTGAAATGATGCCTCCTAGAGTATGGGGCTGATACTTCCTCTAAGAGAAAACCCACATATTCCTAGCAGTTAAATTTAGCTTTATCACTTCATTACATTATCTTTCAAGTGCGCAGTCTTCTCAGTTAGTTGGAGCAAAACTGAGCTAGTCTGGTAACAAAGACTCATTGTTCCACAGTCCCAGAACTAGTTCCTAATGGCCTCATGACTTCTGTGTAATTCACAACTAATGGAGGTAGAGAGAGGAATGGAGGAGAGTGAGAGGCGGCCCTACAGATGACCTTGGAGCAGCATGAATGATGTCTAATGTTCAGCAGTTATAGGCTATCAGACACTAATATACTCTCCGGGCTGAACCGAATAGGCCCATTACTCTCAACTGCAATTCGCCATCTGTGAAGTGAACTGGTGGCTTCAGACAAGACTACAAATTGCACCTGATACAGAAAAAGACAGGGAAAGGATTATGATGTAAAACCCAGGGAAGAGTAGATAGAGACCTAGACTGACCAAAGGCCATAAGAGGATAAAGAGAAATAAAACTTAGCCTTGAGAACAGCTCCCAAGTGACCCCAACATTCACAAGATTGAATTCATGGATCCTAACAGACGGTATGGAAGTTTCTAGGATCAAAGGTTTAGTGTCGTTAGGAGAGATGTGCACAGCTGGGGCTGACAAAACCCTCCCACTATCAGGCAGCCCCTTTCAGTCTATTGTCACAATTCATTAGCTCCTTCTGACATTCATTTGACATCATTTCAGGAAAGGGATCTAATCACAGCCCAAAGAAAGGAAAGAGACTTTGAAAAAGAAAAAATGATGGCTGTAGCTACAGAGCAGTTTACTGTTCTGAAAAACGATGATGAGGATGATAATGACAATCCATGATGCTGACCAACGACACGTCTTCATTCCCATTACAAGCAATGCCACTTGGCAGATGTGGCTTTAAAACTGTATATGAAAATGTGTTTCAACCCTGACTCTACCACTAGGAAGCTATTATGGACTGAATGTATTCCCCCCAAATCAGTATGTTGAAGACTTAACCTCAAGTGTGACTTTATTTAGAGATGGGGTCTTTTAGGAGGTATTTAAGCTTAAATGAGGTCATAAGAATGGTGCTCTAATCTGACATAACTGGTGTCATTATAAGAAAAGGAAGATGCACTCAAGATCTTTTTCTCTCCATGTGAACAGAGAAGAAAGGCCATGTGAGGACACAGAGAGATGATGGCCATCTACAACCCAGGAGGAGAGGCATCTCCAGAATTCAACTTTGCTGATACATCAATCTTGGACTTCCAGCCTTCCGGAACTGTTAACAAAATAAATGTCTGTTATTTAAGACCCTTAGTCTCCGGTATCTTGTTATGGAAGCCTGAGCTGACTCATACAGGAGCAATGCTATAGCCCAGACAATGTATAGTGATAGCTTGGACAGCTTGGGATCATACCCAATATTTATTGAATATTGTGGGTTGAGGATGTTGGCAGGAACATAGTAATTGCTATCTCTCAACACCTTCCCAATGACATTCCAAGCAAAGGGACTATGTTGAGAAAGCATAAGCTCTGATCTTCTGCCTAAACTGTAGTCATCAGGTACCAGAAATCTATTAAACCTGGGCCCACCCTGAGACACATAGAGGCCTTTTTAATCTAATTTAAGAAGTGTGATAAAGAACTTTCATTCATTGACACCTTCTAAATACCAGGTACTGAAATAAGAATCTCCATGCTCATTGCCTTATTCTTATAAAAACTCTGTGAAGGAGATAACTGCTCTGAAACATTAAGGGGCTTACCTAAGAACACACAATTAAGGAGTAGAGATGAGAACCCAGATCTCACAGACTGCAGAGTCACCTAGTATGACCCACAAGGTCCCTTCAAGGAAAGCTTAAGTGCAGAGGACACTCAACCTGGCACAGTGAGCCTGCTCACCTGAAACACACATGGGGCCACCAAGGAGAAGACAGCAGTCTGATCAAGTAAACTATGATCAATCAAGTACTGTGGAGAACTTACAACCACCTGTTCCATACTCATAGGAAGAATGTCATACAGCTTTTAAAAAGTATGATTCCATTTTCGTGTATTATGTGTGTATGTATACATACACATATATTTGTACATATACATAAGTATATTCATTAAACTTGTCGGATATACATTAGACAGTATCTCAGGAAAAAGACAGATTTTATGGTATGCATTTGGATATGTAAGTATGTATTCAAACATATAGAAAACTAGGAAAAAATACATATCCAAATGTTTATTTTGTAGGAAAAATTGGTTCCTCTTCAAACTTTCAATGTTTTCTAGAATCTTATTTTTTTAAATATAACTTTTACTTAAAAAATTTTTTTAAGTTTTTTTTGAGAGAATGTGAGTGAGCAGAGGAGGGGCAGAGAGAGAGGGAGAGAAAGAATCCCAAGCAGGCTCTGCGCTATCACAGTCTGGGCCTCAAACTCATGAACCGTGAGATCACGACCTAAGCTGAAGTCAGATGCTTAACCAACTGAGACACCCAGGTGCCCCTCTATAAATTTAAATAATTATGTGTTATCTTTTTTATTCACTGAAATTCATACATTAATCAGATCTCTTCAGTTTTAATTTAAATGTCTTTTTTTTTTTTCTGTCCTAGCACCTATCTAGAATAGCACATTACATTTAGTGGTCATGTGTCCTTAGACTCCTCTTGGCTGTAACAGTTCTCTCAGACTTTCCTTGCATTTCTTTGTTTTTGAGGAGTTTAATGGTTTTTAGCATTGTTCAAGTATTTTGCAGAATGTTCCTCATTGGAGATTTGGCCAGTGTTTTCTCCTGATAGGGGGGATATGTGTTTGGGGAGGAAGATCACTGAATAAAAGTGCAACTTTTATCACATCCTATCAAGATACATACTATCAACGTGACTTATTACTGTTGATTTTGAGGTAATGTTTATCAGATTTCTCTAAAGTTACTCTTTCTATCCCCTTTCCAGGCAGTTCTCTTTGCAAAGAAATCACTGTGAGCAGCCTGTACTTACTGAGTGGGAATTATGTTCCACTTCCTTGAGGGCAGAGTATCTATATAAACTATTTGGGATTCTGCATGAGAAATTTATTTTCCATAATTAATTCATTTATTGAATAATTTATTTGTATCAATACACACTTATGAATATTTATACAGTAAATATGGACACTCATGGATATGTAATTCAATAGTATTTAATTTTGTTGCTCAAGTTATTCTACTTTGGCCGCTGGGAGTTTTTTAGTTGGCTCTTGTGCCTCTGACATACTATGTTATTGTGGGTATTTCATTTTGTTTTTTAAATCAGTTCTTTACTTTTTGGTACTAAAAAATGCTCCAGATTAATCTCATGTCTTCCTGCCTTAATCCTATAATCAGCCATTTTATCCACTCCAACAGTCTCTGTCTTTTAACTGGAATATTTAGGCCATTCGTATTAAAGTGATTATTGATATAGTTGGTTTAATATCTAACACATTTGTAACTGTTTTCTATATTGTATTTATTCTTTCTTTTTCCACGCCCTCTTCTTTCACCTTCCCTGAGTTTAATAAAGCACTTTATATGATTCCGTTTGATCCCTTCTCTTAGCATATCTCAAAGTTTTTACTGGTTACTACAGTTTCCAATGCATGTTTTTAACTAATCTGACTCCACTTTGAAATAGCACTCTACGATTCCATGTGTAGTGCAGGTATTGTGAAATAGAGTATTCCTAATTCCTCTCTCTCATTCCTTATGACATTGCTATCATTTATTCATTTATCCATATGCTATAATCACCTAATTTATTATTACTATTATTACTTTGAACAGTTATCTTTAGACTAAGAAAAATATTTCATTTTACCCTCATTTTTACTTCTCTGATAATTTTCCTTTCTTTACCTAGGTGCATGATTCTGACCTATATAATTTTCTTTCCTCCTAAAGAGCATTAATTAACATTTCTTACAGGGCAGGTCTGTTACTGATGAATTCTCTCAGCTCTCACCTGTCTTTAAAATTTTTTGTTTCTCCTTCACTTTCAAAGGATCATTTCACTAGATATGGAATTCTAGGTGGGTGTGGTTTATTTTCAATACTTTAAATCCATCCTCTTCTTGCTCACATGTTTTCTGATTAGTCCACTATAATTCGTATCCTTGTTTCTCTATAGTTTTTTTTTTCCTCCAGCTTCCTTCAAGATATTCTCCTTTTCTTTGGTTTTCGGAAGTTTGAATATGATATGCTACGTGTTGGCTTGTTTTGTGTTGATATTTATTCTACTTAGTATTCTCTGAGCTTCCTAAATGTATGCTTGGGTGGTTTTGAAATATTTTCAGCCATTATTTAAATAGTTCTTCTGCTTTCTTCCTCTTCTCCTTTTGGCACAGACACCTTTGTAAGTGTCTTACAATTCTTGGATGGTCTGTTCAGTATTTCTTTTGGCACCTTTGTACTTTGCATTTTTCTTTTGAGAAGTTTCTACTGACTCATTCAAGCACAATACTTGTTTCCTTGGCTATGTCTCATCTCCTGATAAGCCGATCAAAGGCCTTCATTTCTGTGACACTCATTGATTTCTACCATTTCCTTTTAATATTTCTTAGAATTTCTATTTGTTTGTGTGCATTACCCATCTATTCTTGTATGGTATCTACTTATTCCATTAGAACCCTTAAGATATTCATGACAGTTATTCTAAATTCCCTAATAATTCTACCATCTATGTCTTATCTGAGTCTGGTTATGACACTTGCTTTGTTTCTTCAGACTGTTTTTTTAAGTCCTATAATTTTTTCCCAAAAGTTGGATCCAATGTTAAACTAGGCAATAGGAAATGAGGTAAATAGGTGTGATGGCTTTATGTAAATGATTTATTTAAGTCATTTTATGTGTGATGATTTATATAAATCTGGCTATGAGTTGGCTGGATTTAATGTTTTCTGAAGCTGTAAGTGCTAGAAACTTCAAATTCTTCAAATGTCCTTGTTTTTGTCTCTCCTCATGACTTTGCCTTCCCTAGTACTCCTCCTCAGAGAGTGTCTGTGTCTTGCAGCTCTTTCATTTGGAATCCACTGTTACTACACTAAAGCCCTGTTGATACAGGGGGGAGGTGTTGGAAAAAAGAAGCATTCTATAAACTCATGATTAAATCTTTCTCTTCACTGGGCCTGTGTTCTGGGTTGTGACCTTCACAGTGGTACCATTTCCATTCCGCACCACCACTTAAGGTGAGACAGAAAAGTTAGAGGGTGATAAAGGGGGAGGGATGCCCTTCCCCCAGCTAGGATAGGACTCTGGCAAAGTCCTTTCCCTTGGATATATCCCTTTGTTATTCTGAACAGATTTCACTGTGATTACTTTATCCTTTCTCCTGCCACAGCCTTTCTCAGATCTTGCCAGGACAACCTGATAACGTTCCTGGAGGTAAAGCCCACAGATGTGTGGACCCTCCACCCAAACTGGCCTCCCAGGAGTTTCTCACTAGGTGATATCAATTACCATTGAAGAGTTCCTACCAGCCAGAACTCTAACACCTCTGCTCTAGGTGAGTAGACCTCACTGTTACTCTTTCTATTCACCTGTCTCTCTAGATTGCAGGGGAATGGTTTGCCCTACTATCTCCATTCTCTGATGGGTCCAATAGGTGTCACTGACTTCTGTTTGTTAAGCTTTTTCTTGTTGTAAAGAAAAGAGTGATGACTTCTGAGCTCTTTACATGTAAGAGCTGAAATCAGATTACTGTACATTGCTTTTGTAAAAACAAATAGAAAACATGTTAAAAGAAAGAAAAGAAAAAACTTTCACTGCAACCATTGGTTTAAAAAAACCACTAAGCCCAATTTTAACTACTTTTAGGAGGAGAAAATTAACGATTTTTATTTTTTAAAATAAATTCCTATAGGTAGGGTACTGTCTTCCATGCTGTATGTAGTAGACTATGTTAGACCTTGTATAAATGTTCAGTGTAGCCCCACTGTTAGAGGATGATGTTTGCCTGGAAATAGATTCATATTTCTGCCACCTACCAGCTGAGCCAAGGGCTTAACCTTTCAGACTCTTCATTTGCTAACTTAGGGTAATATTTATATCTTAGAGATGTTATGATAATCAAATTATATAATCTACATGGAGAGCACTGCATAAACTTCAGACTTCTATTCCTATGCAAGTAATAGGTTTATCAGAAGCCTTTTACATGTATGGATTCATGCAAACACACACACACACACACACACACACACACACACACACACACACTTCCTGGAGCTGTAGAGATCCAGCTCATCAGAAATGAAAATGCTATTTTCCTTTCCAACAAATCATCCCAAGATGCTAATTTACCACCCTTTATAGACTGCTTTTTGGCCCTTTCTTTGGATAGAATTTTCTTTCATGAATCCAAAGGCAACCATTTGTCAGGTTCCCAACTATCACATCGATGGAGATAGAACAGAGAAAAAAACACACTCTGGACTGAAAACAAGTTGCTGGAATGTCCACCTAATCTCACAGCAGGCACAGCACAAAGGCAAATGATGATAGACCTAGAGGATTTTGTAACCCACCCTTTCTGGCACGTCCCTTAACATCAGACACCCCTCCTGCCATCTCTCCAAATGTTTCCTTTAAGGCCGCCAAAGAATCAGTGTCTGGGAGTCTCTGATTCCAACTCCTCATGTAGCACAGGCTAAGCTTTCCAAATAAACAGGAAGCTAAGAAGTTCCAAGTTCATTAGGAAGGTATCTGTGCATTGCTAATTGTGTGAAAGGTTCAGTGGTACAGAAGCAATTCCACATGTAATGCATTTGGTCTCTTCACTTAGAAATGGGACCCCAGGTTTTTTTAGTTACAATCCAATGGCTGAGAAAGGCAACAATATGAAGAACTATCTCCCCTCTTACTGTCAATGTATACCTCTTGTTACAGACACCCTGTCATTGTTGTGTTGGGTAAAGAGAGGAAGGAAAAAAAGAGAGAAGAAATGGAAACAGTATTAATGGGAAGGCCACAATCCTGTAGTCAGGGACTGGGTCAACTGAAATGTGGATCATCTGGAAATGAGGGGTATCTTTTAGACAAAAATGCTCAGTCATTATAATGAGGCTGTTTCTCTGATGTTTTAACTCCCAAACTGGCAGCACATCATTTGGAGAGTTTCATTTTAAAATCCTCATTCTAGAGGTTGCGGATGTAGTGAACAAATCCCTGTTTTTACATTATCCTAAGCTACAATACAAGCAATACAATAAATTTCATGCTCATCAGTCCCATTCCTATAAACCCTGCACATGAAAAAAATCTCAATACCTAGTATCTATTTGGTTCATTCTGCTACACACTAGTTCCCCAGGGATTGAAACATAAGACCTGCTCCTTACTCTTCTTTGATTCTCTAATTAATCTGCAATAAATGAAGGCTCCAAGTGTTTTATGGCACTTCAACTTCCCATTCCCCTCTGACATTTGGAGGGAAAATGGAACACACAGCAAGACCTTTGAACAAGAAGTAATAGCCGTTAAATTGAAACACAATACAAGGTTTTCCTAACCATGAGTTCATAATACGTGTATTCGTGGAAAGTGATGTGCTTGTTGCCTACAGCAAAACCAGATGCTCTGTTTTCAGTTGATCAATGTTGCTATGGGGTTGTAGTTCAATGTGTGAACTCACAGAAGAGAATAAAAAGGACAGTGTGATAAGTCTATATCTTCAGAGGTCACACAATAATTGTTATGAGTAAAAATGCAGTGAGTTTTAGATTCCACGTGGTGGAATATACCATGGAATAATGTAAAAATAATTATACTCATAAACTGAGACTTGGGCTTGGATCCTGACTTCAAGGCTTCCTGGATATTTGAAGTTAGGTGAGAAGAACAGCTATCACCTACCAAAACGGTGCCACTTAAATAAAATAATGTACCGCACAGTACCTGCTCAATAGAGGTTATTCACTGAAGAAAAATGTGAAATGGGCATTGTAATATTATGTTTAAATACCATAGTTATGTTTTGCATAGAGAGAAGGTATTAGTCTGCAGGGGCTCCCATAACAAAATACAACAGACGAGTGGCTTAAATGACAGAAACTCATTTTCTCACAGTTCTGGAGGCTGGAAATTTAAGATCAAGCTGCCAGAAGGTTTGGTTTTCCCTGAGGCCTCTCTCCTTGGCTTGCAGATGCTATCTTCCTGCTGTGTCCTCACATGGCCGCCCCTCTCTGCATTTGTAGCTCTGGTGTCTTTCTCATCATGTAAAAACCACCAGTCTTTTTTTTTTCTTTTTTAATGTTTATTTTTGAGAGAGAGACAGACAGAGACAGAGAGAGACAGAGCACAAGTTGGGGAGGGACAGAGAGAGAGGGAGACACAGAATCCAAAACAGGCTCCAGATTCTGAGCTGTCAGCACAGAGCCCGACATGGGGCTCGAACCCACTAACCTGAGCCAAAGTTGGTCGCCCAACCAACTGAGCCACCCAGGCGCCCCAAAAGCCACCAGTCTTCACTGGAGTAGGGTCCCACCCTTAGGACCTCATTTAACCTTAACCACCTCCTTCAAGGCCCTATCTCCACATAAATATATGTTGGGGTTACAGCTTCAACATGTGAATTTGTGAGGACACCATTTCATCCATAAGAGAGGTGTTATAAATACTGTTTGATATAATATTCTAAATACCACTTTAAAATTAAAACTCAAGTCTAGCCTGTCTCTGAAAAAGAGTAAAGCATTTTTTTGCCCCACCCTATCTCTATTTCTGCAAAGTCACTATCACTTTTAGTTTCTGAGACACATGAATGTCATCTCTCGGATGGACCCTGACTGTGAACCATCATAGAAGAAGGTAAGTTGACCAGACAACCTCTTCCTACAGGTAGGATCCTCATCATTCCCTCTTGTAACGCTTTGGGACTAAACTAAGAATTGAAGGACAGAGAGATGTTGAGTAATAAGTTCAGATGCGGGGAACATGTGAACAAGATTACCAGAACCAGGTTCCATAGTGACCTACTGGGTGAGCTGGCGGTCATTCTGGGTCTCCTCCACTCTAATTCTTCTCTTATTCTCTACAGATGGGGAATAATCCTATTCCCTATAGGACAGATATAGAATTATGTAGCTGGTTTTACAGAAATGTAACTTTTTAACCCCATCCTCTCCCTTGTCTAAAATCAATTGCACTTATAGCTGCCAAAGTAAGCACTTTCCAATGCCATCTACATCATTCCACTTTTTCCTACCAAAAACAAATAATCAATCAAGACCCTATTAGGGTTCTCTCTTATTTTTTCTGCTAAATTTTTCTCAATTTATCAGGATGTCCTTTGAAATCTTTCCTCAGATGCTTCCACCCACATCATCAACATCATTTCTTACTCCCCCACTCAAATCTCCCCTACCAGGAGAGAGTCCATTTTCAGACATTACCACAGAGCACTAAGTTTGGGCACAAGCATACATTAAGCCAGAGCTTTGCTTGCTCAGGGACCTTGCCTTTTCTCCTTTGATTCCCTCCTTGCACCTAGGATAGGGCCTAGTACATAAAAGGTAAACAAAAGATAAGTGATAAAGAAGGGAATGCCTCTAATTTCCTTTTCACCTAGTTAAAACACAAGTAGTTCATTCACCTAACTGATCACCTTTTGACTGTATGGACTCCATTTCCTTTCTTTTATTTTTTGGAGGAAAAATGTAGTCAGTTTTATTCTTCTTAAAGCACAAAATAGAGTCTTTAGTTGTACAAACGTCACTAGGTACAGTCTTGCCAACCGGTCCCAGCTAGGAAGGGGCTGGTTAGCGGCTAGACCCCCCCCCCCCCCGCAAGAAGTCTCCTTAAAATGCTAACACTCAAGTTAATAGTCTCAGGGCAAAGGTGGTGGTGCACCTGGCAGGGCCCCCACCTCAAGTCAAGGTGTGGCCCCCATTTTCATATTTTGGTTAGACCCTGGTCATAAGCTGTTATTGACAAGTTGCTCTGAGAATGTCATTTCATTAGAAAGCCATTTATTAGCAATATTCCAAGTCACCCAAAAAGTAGAATGAGCCTTTGTGCATAGTACACTCAAAGTTATTTGTAATCAACAAATTGAAACTATATTTCACTCATTTTCATAGCCTATACTACCACTAATTTCTGAAGTTTTAAACAAAGCCAGTAGAGACAGCAATTTATTAAACAATGTGTTAAAGTGCTTACTTTGTGTAGGAATTGGACTGAGGACTACCCATAATCCCCACAAAAGTCTGTGAGGAAAACTGAACTTAAACCAGTTTACCCACTATCCCAAGGCCACAGAGTAGGCCATGGAGTCAGGATTCAAATGTAAACCACTGTGACTCCAGACACTCACATGTATCCCTTTATGTGTTGGCACCTTTAAAATTAGATTGTCTACTTATTCCTGTGCCAAAGAAAGATCTTGCAAGATGTTTCTCCTTCACACATTCTACAAGGAAAGAAATCGATAGGCAGAGATAGACTTACATCCTTTCTCCCTGAACACAGATAACTTTGAAGGAGAAAGAGAATCCTATTTAATGAAGTCAACTTGGTTTGGTCTAAATTGGAAAGGATGCAAAGAGGTCATCTAGGTGAGCCCCCTGCCACCAAATAAAAACATACCTTAAACACTCAAGATTAATTATTGATCATCTTTAGACTATTTTTGCCTCTATAACCAGTGTCGGGAGAGCCAGTAAAATACCAATACACAGGCCTCCATATCCTTTATATGGGTTAATGTGGAACTGCCTTAGTATATTAGCAATTTTTGCAGAATTCTCTAGCATTCTTTCAATTAAAGAAGACATGTGGTTATGTGGAGCTTTTTTGCTGTTTGGGTCTCTTTCTTTAAATCCAGCTTAATATTTTTCAAGTCATTAATTACAGATCCTTTCAATCTTTGCCCTGGTGAGAGGAAAAGATTAAAAACCGCATGTGCACACCACAGGAGACACTTTCAAGAAACTGCAAAGTTTATTCTTCAAGAAAGACCTAGAGAATAAAAGGAATTTTTTTTAAATACATCTGAAACCAAGAGCTCTGATTGGAAGACTGGTTGGATGTGATTACAGGGAGTTTACGATTCCAGAAATGAGTTTTAATCCTGTTGGACAAGGCAGACGGGAGCATACATTTGCTGATTTTATATGTAGATCATCTCATTGCTTGCATTTTCTTTTAAAAGTTACAGTATATTTCCTTTTTGGAACAAGTTGAATTTTTGAGGGAAATAGAAGATATTCTGAGTTTTGAGACCCTTTATTAATAGCTCCAGGGAATACCTAGCTGCTGGAAAACTGAAGTGGTATCACAAGGAGTAAAAATGTCTCTTTACAGACTGTGTGTGTGTATGTGTGTGTGTGTGTGTGTTAGTTTCGTTGAATTTTTATTTCTTTCATATATGAATACAAACTGTCAGAATGAAGCATAAAGTCAAGCAGGGAAAAAAACCTTTCATATTACTAAGTCCTGGGGTTGCACATTGAGTTAAGCTCATTTAGAAAGATAAACCTTCAGTATGTCACATACGTCCCCATCAAGGCACATCCAAAGATTGGGACTTTAGTTGAAAAAGATTTCAAGTACAAAGCCCAGGCAGGAGGTGCTTCAAGAATGGGAGAAACTGGTATATTCATTCTCTACAAAATGCCAAGCTGACGTTTTCACTAGTACACGTTTGGAAAGGGAAACAAAAAACCAGGAACAAACAAATAAAATATGAGTTTACCTTGTGACTTTTGCATGGCCCTTTGCCATATGATTTTGTGGTCCCTCCCACTTACAGGTGCCGTGATCTTCCCCACCCTTGTCTTTGGGATTTCTTATGTAATTTGCTTTAACTAAAGGAAAGTTAGCAGACGCTACACAAGCAGAGGCTTGAAATGTGCTCATAGGGGTGGGCTTTCACCCTTGTACCTCTGCCACCACCATGAAAGCATGTCCCAGGTGGGTCACCAGATCCAGAGGATTATTGGCACAAGGAGCATATCTGACCTGAACCCACGATCTGGAGCAGAGTATAGGTGCCCCCAAAAGACATCAGTAGGACGACTCTGGCTGGCACACAAGCATGTGCGAGAAAAAAAATTATGGTGATTTAAGCCACCGAATTTTGTTGTTGTTTGTTATACTGCATTTTGTGTGATAATGGACTAATAGACATTTTTAACTTGTTTTTGTTCAAAGATTTCTTTGAGATGAAAGCTGTAACTTTCTTCCTAGGAAAAGCACATGCATAAATTTAAAATTTTGTGTGCAATTTCAGAATATTCATTGGCCTCCTACTTGTCCAAGAGACCTGCCTATTAAAAATGCTTGATTATGGGGCGCCTGGGTGGTGCAGTCGGTTAAGCGTCCGACTTCAGCCAGGTCACGATCTCGCGGTCCGTGAGTTCGAGCCCCGCGTCGGGCTCTGGGCTGATGGCTCAGAGCCTGGAGCCTGTTTCCGATTCTGTGTCTCCCTCTCTCTCTGCCCCTCCCCCGTTCACGCTCTGTCTCTCTCTGTCCCAAAAATAAATAAACGTTGAAAAAAAAATTAAAAAAAAAATGCTTGATTATATGTCTAAATAAAATGTCTGAGCAAAATGGCAGTTCCATTCAGAATGATATTCAGAAGAGAAAAAATGCATCTGTTTTGGTTTGCAGATGACTTTTAACAATGTCTTTAAGTGTGTTCTCTTCTTCCCTAGCACCTACATTCAATCTGTGAAGAAGACCTACTGGTAGCACTTCAAAAGCATATTGTGAAACTTTGCACTATTCTCTACTCCATGACTATTATCCTAGTTCAAGCCACCACCATCTTTCACCAAGATCACTGCAAAGATAGCCTCCTAACTGGCTTCTTTCCCCTCTTGTGCCCCACCACAATCTATTCTTTACCCAATAGCCCAAGTCTTTCCAAAATTTCCCTTAGCTATATTTTGTGGGGTTTTTTTATTTTTTTTTAATGTTTTTTTTTATTTATTTTTTGAAGGAGAGAGAGAGAGAGACAGAGCATGAGCGGGGGAGGAGCAGAGAGAAAGGGAGACACAGAATTCGAAGCAGGCTCCAGGCTCTATGCTTTGAGCACAGAGCCCAACGCTGGTCTCGAACCCAGGAACCGTGAGATCATGACCTGAGCCGAAGTCGGACGCTCAACCGACTGAGCCACCCAGGCGCCCCTATATTTTGTTATTCTAATTCAGAGGCTGCTATGCACTTATGTCAAGATATCACTTTAAAATTCACTTAAGATTGGGGCGCCTGGGTGCCTCAGTCGGTTGAGCCTCCGACTTCAGCTCAGGTCATGATCTCACAGCTCGCGAGTTCGAGCCCTGTGTCGAGCTCTGGTGCCGACAGCTTGGAGCCTGGAGCCTGCTTTGGATTCTGTGTCTCCCTCTCTCTCTGCCCCTAACCCACTCACATTCTGTCTCTGTCTCTCTCAAAAATAAATAAACATTAAAAAAATTGTAAAATTCACTTAAGAAGTGAAGTTATATTCTTCCCAGCATGCACAATAGGAGAAAGGCCTAATGCTTTTATAAAATAGGTTACCCATCTATTTATTTATATGCCTAGCATAGTTCATATAAAAATAAATAAGACATTTAGTAAAAAATCTTATAGAATGGAATGGTTCATGAATCCAGGAATGCATGCCAAAAATTTTTTTGAAACACTATAAATGAAAGGAAATTTAGCAAAATCTATATACAATGAATGCACAACCTAATAGTAATTGAGCAAAGCCACTAATGTGTTGCTAGTTCAGAAAACTCAAACCTACAAAGCCATGGCACATATCTGGGATTCCCACCAATTTGTAAAGTTTGTTAACTAAGAAAGAATTAGAAAATAATTTTTATAGCATAATCTGTATACACTGAAATTGAAAAAAATCAATTCTCTTGACACCTACAAGTCTCATTCGTCTAGAAGCAATGCCTTGATAAATGTTTCTCTTCCTTGTTGGGCATTCCATTTTTGGAAATCAAAGGAGGTAATAAAACTATCTGGATTGGATTTTAGGGAAACCATTGATGATTTATAAATCACAGGAATTCAGGAAGATAATAGGTCATTATGCAATTTTATAAGTTAAATTATCCAACCAACAAAGAAATAGAAGACATGATATTATCAGATATTTCCTATAATTTAGGAAGGCAGATTTCTAAAGTTTCAAAGCAAAAATATCTGATCCTATGGTCAGAAACCCTCAAAAGGAAGAATTTCTCAGATGAGAGAATATATAAAATGAACATCTCGCTCTGCAGTAGTTATGGATGTACAGGGAACTCTTTTGATAATCTCAGAACTACACAGTGCTTCTGGTGATGATCACATAAAGTGTCACTTGCTCAAGTCAAAGCCCAAGAATTTTCCTTGAACCTTTTATTGTCCTACCTATAGCATATATATGCTTTAGTCTTGCACATAAAACTTTATGTCAATATTTTGGCACTATTAATAATAAAGACCATCCTGCTATCTTTGTACATGGCTTTCAAAAATATGAGCCTATTAAAAACGCTGAAGACAAAAGACAGTACTTTTATATTTATTATTTATTTTGCATTAATATGTACATATACTTAAATAAATAATATAATAACTACTCATCTACTCAAGGAAGGTGGTGTAATGGTAATGGACAACATAAAAGAAGTTCAACAAATGTTTATTTCACACCTGCTCTGTGCCAGACACTTTGGTGTTATAGCAATAGGGGATATGGCAATAGGGGATACCAGAAAATGCAGTGTGTCACAATCTAGTAAGAGGACCTATTTCAATATAGATGGTCAAGACAGACCTTTCTGATGAGTAAAGTTTCAACTGATACCTGAATGGGAAGAGAAACAAATCACAAGAAGAAGAGTAATCAGCAAATACAAAGTCTAGGGAGTAAACTGGGCATGTATTAAAAACAGTTTAAAGGTTTTTTTTTGTTTTGTTTTGTTTTGTTTTTGGGACAGAGAGAGACAGAGCATGAACGGGGGAGGGTCAGAGTGAGAGGGAGACACAGAATTGGAAACAGGCTCCAGGCTCTGAGCCATCAGCCCAGAGCCCGACGCGGGGCTCGAACTCACGGACCGCGAGATCGTGACCTGGCTGAAGTCGGACGCTTAACCGACTGCGCCACCCAGGCGCCCCCAAAAAAACAGTTTAATACCATAAACAGCTGGAGCATGGTAAGTATAGGGTAGAAATAAATGAAATAAAGTTTGAGAGCCAGGTAGAGCTAGCTCTTATGGAACTGTCCAAAGTAACGAATTTGAAATGTATTCCAAAGGCATGGGAAGCCACTAGGTGATTTCAAGCAAGAAAGTGAGTGACATGACCTGACTTCCATTTTGGAGAGAGATTTTCATTTCTATGGCTGCACAAAACACTGACTGCAGGGGGGCTGTGAGGCTGTGGTAAGTGGACCAAGTCAAGAGGTCACTAAAATAAATCAGAAGATAAAGATAGTTTAAATTACCTTGGTAGTGATAAAAATGAAAAATGTCAACAGATTCTACAAGTGATTTGAAGATACCTCCATCAGGTCTAAATGATAGTTTAGATTATGGGGTGTGAGGGAAAGAAAACAAAACTGAAGAATAATGCCAAGCTTTTTGGTAACAATAACAGCAAATGATAACCAATCAAATAAAATGGAAGTATGTGGGCCAAAACTGGTGTAGGTAAGCAAATTAAAGAATGAGGGAAGAAATTATTTATTTACAGTGGAATGGCAACTAATAAATTTTTCAGGAATGACACTTAAAAATCATCATTTGGCAACCAACATGGTAATAACTTAGCCAAAAGCACCAATAGATGCTATGACTCATGGGTAAAATTTGGATATTTACATAGTCTCATAGTACCTTCCAAAAATACTAACACAAAGGGAAGAGTCACTTTAGAATAGGGAAGTGATCAAAGTTAACATCACTTATAACCAGACAAACTGAAATTGTATGCAACCAGATAGGATGTAGTGAAAAAATCACATTGATATCCATGCCAAAATTGCATGGCCACAATCATAGCCAAATTATGGAAAGAGCCCAAATGTCCATCAACTGATAAATGGATAAAGGTGTGGTTTATATATACAATGCAATACTACTTAGCAATGAGAAAGAATGAAATCCTGCCATTGGCAGCTACGTGGACGGAACTGGAGGGTATTAGGCTAAGTGAAATAAGTCAGAGATAGACAGATATCATGTTTTCACTCATATGTGGAACTTGAGAAACTTAACAGAGGACCATGGGGGAAGGGAAGGGGGAAAAATAGTTTCAAACAGAGAGGGAGGCAAACCATAAGAGACTCTTGAATGCAGAGAACAAACTGAGGGTTGATGGTGGGATGGGGGAGTGGGGAAATGGGCACTGAGGAGGGCATTTGTTGGGATGAGCACTGGGTACTGTACAGAAGCAATGAATACACCCCAAAACCAAGAGCACACTGTATGTATATACTGTATGTTATCTAACTTGACCATATATATGTATATATATAAACATATATGTATATGTATATGTATATGTATATGTATATGTATATGTATATATGTTTATATATATAATATATAAACATTTAAAAATAAAAAATTTAATTAAATTTAAAAATCATGAGGAAGCATCAGAAAAAAATCAAAAAGAAAAATACAAAATAACTGGCTTGTAATTTTTTTAAATATCAAGGTTATTAAAGCTAAGAAAAAGAAAACTAAAGATTCTTTTCCAAATTAAAAGAGACTATCAAAGAATTATGACAAATAAATAAAACACATCGTTTGGGAATGGATCCTAAGAACATTATTGGGATAACTGGCAAACTTGAATGAGTTCTGTGGATTAGGAGGTAGTCATTATTCATGTCAATTTTCTGATTTTGATAATTGCACTAAGGCTAGATAAGAGAAAGTCCTTGCTTGTAGTAATTACACACTAAAGTAGTAAAGGGTGTTGAGGCATCATGGGGGCAACTTCCTCTCAAATGGTTCAGGAAAAAAGTTTTTGAACTACTTTTGCAATCTTTCTGAAACTTTGAAAGCATTTTTTTTAAATAGCAAAAACAGCCCAATTATTACACTATTGTTATTTTGCTTTCAGTTTTTGTTTTCGTTTTGTAGAGACTGATCTTTGAATTGAATTGAGAAATAAAGGGTAAGATAAATGAAAAGATAGTAAGAGTCTCTGGGCCAGAATGAACTAGACAAAAAATACTAAAACCCAAATACATTCAAAGAGTTATAGTCTGAAATCTCTGAAAATTCACAGCAAATTGAAAAGATGTCAGATTACTGGTGATGAAATCCACTCTCCCACCCCATTGTGGATTTGGAAAGTCCAAACCTGATACTTATCCCAGCAACATTATGAAATAGGTTATTAAAGACATGGCTTGAAGCATTTTGAAATGACCAGTGATCATGTGGAACCAAGTGAACTAACTAACAACATGTCATGGTTCCCTTTCCTGGCCTCTTCTTTAGACAGGTGATTTTAGGTTGAGAGGTCATGGCTCTGTTGCAGTTTCTCTACTCACTGAGGACACGACTTATATTTTCTTCATCATGTACTATCAGAGACTAACACCCTGCAGGACATGGTAGGTGCTCAACAATATTATTAATGAAAGAAGGGGAAGGCGATAAGGTAGGAAACAAGGAAGGAAGGAAGAAAAGAGGGAGGGAGAGAGGAAAGGAGGAGGAAGGGATGGAGTTGGAAAGGCATGGCATTTTAAAAGTATTCAGTAGTTTATTTAGACTAATCAGTAAATAAGCAAACACCCATACTGAAAACATTCCATTCAATAAATAATGCCAGTCTATTCAAGAGTTAGCATATTTATCTTCTAATGCATTCAAGGTCCTTCTGTCAACCCTAATTCTCCTACAAGCTGCCAGTCTTCCTTATTCAATACTTTGAAAGTATAATGTAGCATCCAGCTCTACTTTTACTTCTACTGATCCTTTTCAGCACATGGGATTCAGCCTTCAGCTCCATGATTCTACAAAAATTGTTCTCATGGGACACAATGATACTCTAATTTCCACACGCAAAAGTATTTTTTGAACCCACTCCCATATAAAGCAGGCTTCTAAGATCATTCCTAACTACAGTGTTGTAACTTTTAGCTCTTTTCATCATGTGTGTGCCCGTGTTTAAGGAACACTTCTTTATAGCATGGGAGAAGTTCTCATTAATAGTGTTTATTCCAGTTTCTAATCTCAGAGCAATTTAACTTTTCAGAGAACTTTTAAAATACATTCTGCATGTGCCATATGATTTAAGGGATTTTGATATATATATATATATATATATATATATCATATATTACATATATCATATATATAACTAACGGTGTGATCTGATTAACCCTGTCCCATAATACAAGACTATGACAGTGTTTAGATCAAAGGAAAGTGATCTTTACAAATGTAAACTTAATCTATGGAGCTCTGAACCAAGGGGTATTATTGAAGGAAATTTCTCAGCAAGTTGAAAGTTGCTAATGAGTAACCTTTAAGATAAGGAGAGATTGCAGAGTCCATTGCAGAGGCTGGGATTTTTTAATGGTCTCAGTTACCACATGGAAGGCAGAGGTAATCACCATCTTAATCCCTTATAATCTATTGTAGCTAGAACTCTCAGCATACAAAATAGAAATTCTTTGTTCAGATAGAGCCCAATTAACTGTACATATATATGGTGTGCATATGTATTTGTGCATATACACAAATACACAACAGAACCCTGATAAGAAGAAACAAAAAATAGATAAAAGTGAATAGAAAAGAACTAAAATTATATATCTAAACCTTTCACTGAAGAAAAAGGAATAGGCCTGTCCATTTGAGTAACATCCTTACTGTAACACTGTGTTAAAAAAAATCCCATTACAGTTCCAACTCTTTTTCTAATGGTTGATTTTATGATATGTACTATAACTAGAGTTTTTGGTGAAAAAATATGTAATTGATTAGCTTTTCCATTTGGAAAAGGGTCCAGAGTCCAAGGTCCTAGTTCAGGCTGTGCCCTTGACTCATCATAAGACTTCAAGTGCCGTTATGTAAAGAAGAGCTCTGAAGCCACACAGCCCTGGGTTTGAGTTACCAGATTGGAATGTCCTCACCAGTTGTATAAGTTTAGTTAGTTATGTAAATTATGAGTTTATTTTGTATCTGCAAAAGGGGAAACTCATTGCAAGAACTGTAATAGAGACTAAAATTCTCTAGATATTATAAGAACCCAATAAATAGAACTTCTTTCTTCATTAACCAGCCAAGAGTTTTAGTTTCCACATCTATAAGATGAACATAATAATTATTGGCTAACCTATCTTAAAGGGTTGTTGAGGGGATAAAATGAGATTACATATGTAAAAGTACTTTGAAAAGTGAAAAATAACCACAAAGATTAGGGCAGTATGCTATCCTATTACTCATTATTGACACATATAGAGATGCCAGTAATAGATGAGATGCCAAGAATAGATGAAAACTAAAGATTAAATAAATCATTTGTAATTTTTTATAATTAGCAACTCCTATTTATGAGGATTATATAATAATGGTGTCTAAGTTTTTAAAAATCTGCATAATAAAGTATTAAGTCTTTACACTGTCATTTATCAGAAGTATGACAGTAGAGGAGGTCACTTAAATGCCCATTCTGTATTAGGCAATATTCTAGATTCATTATAGATAGCTCATTTGGCCCTCCTAATACCCAAAGATGCATTATTGCTTCTGCACCTTCATTCTTCCTTGGCAATCATATGGATAAGAGCTATGTACAGATATCACTGAACATGATATATAATAAGCATTCCATAAACCACAAACAAACACTGTAGCTATTAGTACCATAATGTACCATAAGGGAAGGGGGATTTCATTTCTTCTGTAGATGAGAAAGTCCAGACCAAGGAAGAGAAATGGTTGCATATAGTTCTAAGACCAGCCAGGCTCATATGCCATCTAAATGACCCTTTAGACTCAGATTATACATTTATTATTTGCTCTTTTGAAAACCATTCCAAAGGCCAGAAAATCTGGATTCCACATGAAGATTAATAAGGGCATGTTAAAACTTTTTTTTTTTAATCTACAACCTCGATACCTCAAAAAGAAATTCTGGAGTCAAAACTGAGTTTTCCTTTACTAGTCCTCGTTCAAAATGATGTACTCAAAGAAAGCCCTGGAATAAAATCAAGCGATAGCCTTCCTGGGCAATGTGATCTACTATCAAACTGTCAGTACCACTATCACTTTCAAGTGTTTCCTAGAAACCTTTCATGGTATGGTTTTAAGTCAGAGTTTCCCAGTGAGTTTGCAAATACAAGATTTGGTAAGTACAAATAAAGCTGAGGTCATTAATCTTAAAAGACCATAAGGGTCAGACAAGGCAGCTTCCACTGATTTAGCAGTTTTCCAGACCTTCCCAGAAGCCCCCTACCCTCTAATCATAGCAGCTTAACTGGACTTGCCAGGAGTCCCTCCTCCATATAGTCGCCAGACTCAAGTTGTTTGTCAAACTTCCTCAAAAGCTCCCATGAGTTTCCCCATGCCAGTGCTTTGGAGTGAAGTTGTTAGTGAAGGCTTCTCCAGTCCTCTTCCTATAACCTTCACTCCCCGGCTCCTCATACATTTGCATACATGCTCATTCCATATTAAAACATTCACTTCTCTTTGTAGTGGTTCTGTTTTTCTGACCAAACCAGCCTGTTCCAGCTACTCTCAGAAACGCATTTTGAAACAAGCCACTTCAGCTTCTCTTTCTCTACCCATTTGTAGTTATAGGTCACTCTCTTCCTTTAAAATATGCAGGCACTTTTGCCATTTTCACAAGTAAATCCTATTTCATTTTAGACAGCAGTCATTAGGTGTTGGCTGTAAGAGACTTTAAGTCATTCATTTAACAAGTATTTATTCAGTTCCTACTCTTTACCAAATTCTGGGGAAGCAATAATGGGACATGACCTACCCTCATGGAACTTACAATTTAGTAGGAAAAACTGACATGAATTAAAGAGTTAGACAGAAAACTGTAAAATTTCAATTCTGGCAAGTGTTGGGAAGAAATTCACTGTGCTCTGTCAGTCCATAAAGGGAGGCTTGCCTAACTGGAGTCCTCAGGGATTTCCCTGAGTAATGAAAATGTTAGAAAGTAAAACCAGAGGCAAGGGTATGGCTTTCAGAAAGTACAGAAACTGTAATATAATTTGGTGGAAGGCCAGGGTGCAGAGAACGGTAAGTAGAAAGAACTACAGTGTATGTTGTTAGAGCAAGATGGTGGTGGTAGGCAGAGTGCAGATGTTGATGGTGTGAGGTAAGAAGTTACCAGACCAGGCAAGTCAGTGTAAGCCTGGCAGTATTTTCATTCTAAAAGCAGTAGAGAGTCACTGAATGTTTTTAGGAAGAATACTTCCATGATGAAATTCACATATTTAAATTTTTTTTCTTGGTTCAACATTTTATTTTTATTGAAAAAAGTACATTTAAAATTGAGTTGAGTGGGGCACCTGGGTGGCTCAGTCAGTTAAGCGTCCAACTTCAGCTCAGATCATGATCTCATGGTCAACGGTTTCAAGCCCCATGTCAGGCTCTGTGCTGACAGCTCAGAGCCTAGAGCCTGCTTCGGACTCTCTCTCTCTCTCTCTCTCTCTCTCTCAATTTCTCTACCCCTCCCCTTTCTCTTTCCCTCTCTCTCTCAAATAAATAAATAAATAAATAAATAAATAAACAAACAAACATTAAAAATTTTTTAATTGCTTTGGTGCTTGAGTCATTAATTAAAAAAAATAAATTCAGGAATAAAGTTTAGTGATTCATCACTTACATATAACCCCCAGTGCTCATCCCAACAAGTGTCCTCCTTAATGCCCCACACCTCTTTAGCCCTTCCCCCCACCCAATACCCTGCCAGCAACCCTCAGCTTATTGCATTTTAGAATCTCTTATGGTTTGTCTCCCTCTCTGTTTTTATTTTTGTTTTCCTTCCCTTATGTTCATCTGTTTTGTATCTTACATTCCACATATGAGTGAAATCATATGACATTTGTCTTTCTCTGACTAATTTCACACAGCATAACACCCTCTCATTCCATCCATTGTTGGAAATGGCAAGATTTTATTCTTTATCATCACCAAGTACTATTACTATTCCATCATACATACATACACACACACACACACACACACACACACACACACACACACACCACATCTTCTTTATCCACTCATCAGTCAATGGACATTTGGGCTCTTTCCATAATTTGGCTATTGTCAATAGTGCTGCTATAAACATTGGAGTGCATGTGCCCCTTCAAATCAGCACTCCTGAATCCTTTGGATAAATACCTAGTAGTGCAATTACTAGGTCATAGGGTAGTTCTATTTTTAATTTTTGAGGAATTTGCATACTGTTTTCCACAGTGGCTGGACCAGTTTGCATTCCCACCAGCAGTGCAAAAGAGTTCCTCTTTCTCTCCATCCTCACCAATATACTATCATTGCCTGAGTTGTTAATTTTAGCCATTCTGACAGGTGTGAGGTGGTATCTGTGGTTTTGATTTGTATTTTCCTGATGATGAGTGATGCTGAGTATTTTTTCCATGTGTCTGTTAGCCATCTAGATGTCTTCTTTGGAAGAGGGTCTTTTCATGTCTTCTGTCCATTTCTTCACTGGATTATTTGTTTTGTTTTTTTTTTTTTTTGGTGTTGAGTTTGATAAGTTCTTTATAGATTTTGGGTATTAACCCTTTAGCTGATATGTCAGTTGCAAATATCTTCTCCATTCCATTGGGTTGTCTTTTAGTTTTGCTGATTGTTTCCTTTGCCGTGCAGAAACTTTATCTTGATGAGATCCCAATAGTTCCCTTTTGCTTTTGTTTCCCTTGCCTCCAGAGACATGTTGAGTAAGAAGTTGCTGTGGTTGAGGTTAAAGAGGTTTTTGCCTGCTTTCTCCTCAAGGATTTTGATGGCTTCCTGTCTTACATTTAGGCCATTTTGAGTTTATTTTTGTGTATGGTGTAAGAAAGTGGTCCAGGTTCATTCTTCTGCATGTTGCTGTCCACTTTTTCCCAACACCATTTGCTGAAGAGACTATCTTTTCTCCATCGATATTCTTTCCTGCTTTGTCAAAAATTAGTTGGCCATATGTTTCTGGGTTCTCTATTCTGTTTCATTGATCTCAGTCTCTGTTCTTATGCCAGTAGCATACTGTCTTGATGATTACAGCTTTGTAATACAGCTTGAAGTCCAAAATTGTGATGTTTCTGGCTTTTTCTTTTTCAAGATTGCTTTGGCTATTTGGGGTCTTTTCTAGTTCCATACAAATTTTAGGATTGTTTGTTCTATCTCTGTGAAGATTGCTGGTGTTATTTTGATAGGGATTGCACTGAATATGTAGATTGCTTTGGGTAGTATCGACATTTTAACAATATTTGTTCTTACAATCCATGAGCATGGAATATTTTTCTATTTTTTATGTCTTCTTAAATTTCTTTCATAAGCCTTCTGTACTTTTCAGTGTATAGATTTTTCACTTCTTTGGTTAGGTTTATTCCTAGGCATTTTATGGTTTTTGGTACAATTGTAAAAGGGATCAATTCCTTGATTTCTCTTTATGCTGCTTCATTATTGGTGTATAGAAATGCAACTGATTTCTGTACATTGATTTTATATCCTGCGACTTTGCTGAATTCATGGATCAGTTCTAGCAGTTTTCCAGTGGAATCTTTTGGGTTTTCCAGACAGAGTATAATGTCGTGTGTGAAGAGTGAAAGTTTGAATTCCTCCTTGCCAACTTGGATGCCTTTTATTTCTTTGTGTTGTCTGATTGCTGAGGTAAGGACTTCCAACACTATGTTGAATTACAGTGGTGAGAGTGGACATCCCTATAGTGTTCCTGACGTTAGGGGGAAAGCTAAAATTAAAAAATAAAATAAAAAAATAAAAATAAAAATAATTTTTTTCTTTTTCTGTATCTAAGAATGAGGAAGAAAAGAAAGGAAAAAAAAACAATTTAAGCAAAATCAGAAGCAAAAAAAACAAATAAGTGAACCAGCAAACAGAATGAAGCCCAAATGAAGTTACATCCAGTTTCCCCTGGAACTGAAACTAGGAAGCTTTCTATAGTCCATACATGAAGCTGGTGGAGTGATTTGTGCCGGCCTTCTAGGGGATGTGCTTAGAGGGTGCACTTGGGCGGGGCTTGGTATAATGCTTCCATTCTCCACTAGGTGGTGCTGCTTATCTCACTGGGATGGATCAGGGTAGAGTGCCCATGCCAGCTCAGGAGAGGTGGAAATGGCTTCACCCAGCTCCCTACTCTCTGGTGCAGGAACTTCGCGCTCTCACGGATCCGTGGTCAAGTACCTCTCTTTGTCTCAGGCCTCCCCATGTCTACCTTGTCCATGTCCAAGCTGTCTGCCTGTCAGGAAGCACCCCCTCCTAAGTTTTATCTCAGATAGAGTTGTGTTTCAAAACCCCATACTTCAGAGATCCCTGAAGCTTGGACCCATGCAAACTCTCTAAGGGAGGGTCTTGCTGAGCAATAGCCAGGAGCCTGCTTTCCCCAGAAAACATCCAAGCAATTGTGCTGCAGCAGAGGTTCAGAGATTATGGCAAACCACAACACAAAGCTGGCGCCAGGTTTTACCACACTCTGGTGTCTTTGTCCTAATCCCAGCAAATGTGGCTACTCTCCAGGGTCTGCTGGGACCTTAGCCTGTGGGGAGGCCATATGGTCTCTACCAAATGCTCTTCAAGCAGGGGAATGGCTTCTCCCCATGTGGCACATGGACCCTTCAGACTCCGCTGCCTGCTCCTGGGGATTTGCCCTGCTTCCTCACCAGAGCACTGCCAGGCACTGGGCTCCGAAACTTGAGACTGTGCACCCCGCTGTTTATAGCAACCTAGTGGTTATTTAAACCTTCTCCTTTCTTCCTGTCAGTGGTTTTGGGGAACAGATTTCTTGTTCAGTCCCCTGCGAGTATTTTCACTCTTTCTCTGTAGCTACTTTCAGGAGAGTGCTTTTCTTGCAGAATCCTGATGTACTGTACTCTCCCCCTTTCTCTTTCTCTGTCTTCTCTCCACAAAAACACTTCCCTACCCTCCGTGGCTTTTCTCTCCCCCAGTTCACCTTTCCGCACTGCATACCTGCCGAGTTCTATGGCTCAAGCTATGCAAACTGTTGTGTTAATTCCCAGATCAATTTCCTAGGTCTTCAAAATGGTTTGGTGCTGATTAAGCTGCACTTCAGGGATGAGACAAGCTCAGGGTCTCCATGCTGCTCTGCCATCTTAGAGCTCTTAGACTTAAACAGTTTAAAGAGCACTCTGGGGGCGCCTGGGTGGCGCAGTCAGTTAAGCGTCCGACTTCAGCCAGGTCACGATCTCGCGGTCCGTGAGTTCGAGCCCCGCGTCAGGCTCTGGGCGGATGGCTAGGAGCCTGGAGCCTGTTTCCGATTCTGTGTCTCCCTCTCTCTCTGCCCCTCCCCCGTTCATGCTCTGTCTCTCTCTGTCCCAAAAATAAATAAACGTTGAAAAAAAAAAATTAAAGAGCACTCCCGACTAAAGATTGATGAGTGGATTGGAGAAGGGGCAGAATAAAGGGCCAGACCTTAGGAAACTATTACAATAGCTTGGAAGAGGGAAATAATCATTCTTTCCATAAATAGAAAGAACCAGATGATGGGTAGCTAGACTGGTAATGGGTGAGACTATTCAAGATAAATTCAAGACACATTTATGAGGTAAAATCAACATGAAGGGTGCTGTATTGGGTGTTGGGAGTAAGACAGAGGGAAGATAAGGATTCACCCCAGATTTCTGGATTATGCAACTGGATAGATGGTGGTGCTATTCACAAAATAAGGAACAGTAAAGGACCAGGCTTTGAGAGGAGGTCATAGAATGACTGTGGACGTAAGTACCTTTGAAATACCTAAGAGAAGTCAAGTAAACAATTGGATATCCATGCAATGAGGTTGAAAACACATACTCTGTAAATAAGAGGTACCCTCCATTTTTTTTTTCTATTTCCTAAGACTTGTTTTATCAGGTGCATAATCTCGATTTCAATTGTTTAGGTGATATAATCTGGAAGCCATGATCATCTGATGATGCCTAAGGTAAAAAGGAAAAACAATCATGATAGGATTTGTCCTGGTAGTCTCAAGCAAGAAAGTAATGACAGTCCAGTTTTGTTGTTGTAAAGTATGGGACCACTGGAAAAATCTTAAGTTGCAAAATGGTCACAGTGCATAAGGAATGGACATGAACAGGATGACAGTGAACTTATTAATAAGTAGTAGGTTGAGCACAAGAGTTCACCTGGTTCCCCAGATCGGGGGATAAGAAAAATCTCCTGGGAGTCAGATTCCGAAGGTAGAGGTAAGCTGGGGATACTCTCGTGGAGGAGAAGGAGGTGATAGGAAGGTCCCAGTGAAGAGTCTAGTTTCAAAGGCTTTAAGAGCCAGATATACAAGGAGGTACTACAAACACGTTGATTACAGCCTCTGAAAACAAAGAAAACTTGGTGGCAGGAGAGGGAGGGGATAGCGGGGGATGTGGTTAAACACTGTCTCCAAAATTATTTTATTTTAAAAACTTCCCTAAATATTACATGTAGTTTGTTTTTGGATGAGATGTGAATTTTATCTATACTGGAACATTCTGCTTAAGAAAGATGTCTTTGGAAGACTGAAACAAATACACATTTGGTCTCTAGAGGATGAAAGTATGATCTCATCTAGGTGGGAATTGTGTCATGGTGCAGGTAATGGAGATTGTAAATTTTTCACACAAGATATTTTCCATGAACCTTACTTGATATTTAAATCTCATATAGGGATCGTAGGTACACAATGAGAAATAATGATAACCATGAATTCGTTCTCTTCCACCCATCTAATTCTTCACCATCTATCCCTCTTTATCACTACACCAAAACAGTGAATACACACATTCTACCACTACTTCCTCACGTTATTATTGAGTCACTCTTTACTATAATTAGTCGTTATCAACAAAGGATACTATTTTGGATACATGTACTTATTATTATGGTCACTTTATTTTTTTAAAGTTCATTTCTGAGAGACAGAGAGAGACAGACTATGAGTAGGGCTGACGAGCTGTCATCACAGAGCCCGTCGTGGTGCTCGAACCCACAAACCATGGGCCAAAGTCTGACACTTAACCGACTGAGCCACCCAGGCACCCCTACAATGGTCACTTCAAATGAATAGATGACTATTTTGACTCAGTATGCCTTCACCATATCTTTAAAAATTAAATTAAAAACCTCATTGTGAGAAACCATGTGTTTCTCATGATATGCCTAGTCTGGCTGGAGTCACAGGAACAGATACACAAATATAGATGTGCTGTTGCTCATTTAATCATTCAATATTTCCTGATTGTTCTGTTCTTGGTGCTAAACAGTTTGGAAGGGGAAGGGGGTGTGAGGAGGAGGAATTTACAGTCTCCTACTGATTCCTGTCTCAAGTTCAGAAGGGAAAAAAAGATATATACAGAAAATGCTCTTTTTTTCCAATTTTTATTTTATTTATTTTGAGAGAGAGCACACAAGTGGGGGAGGGGAAGAACAAGGAGAGAGAGAGAATCCCAAGCAGGCTCCCCACTGTCAGCATAGAGCCCAAACCTGGGCTTGAACTCATGAACCACGAGATCACGACCTGAGCCAAAATCAAGAGTTGGATGCTTAACTGACTGAGTCACTCAGGTGCCCCCAGAAAATACTTTTTTTTAATGTTTATTTATTTTTGAGAGAGAGAGAGAAAGAGAGCATGAGCAGAGGAGGGGCAGAGAGAGAGAGAGGCAGACAGAGGATCGAAAGCAGGTGCCACACTGACAGCAGTGAGCCCAATCTGTGAGAACATGACCTGAGCCTAAGTCAGACACTTAACTGACTGGGCCACCCAGGCACCACCAGTAAATATGTTTAACCAGTGTATGCTAAATTAAAAATGAGTATAAGCAGAGTACATATACAAAGTTATAGGAATTCTTTGATGTGGTCATGCTAACTGTGGAGTATGAATACAGAGTCTGCAGGAAAGCTTAGTGGATAAGTGGAGTGGTGAAGGAGGCATTACAAGCAAGAATAAGAAGATAAACAAAGGAAGTGTGATGGGAACTGGGAGGATGAACAGAGACAACAAGAAGTAGGTCAGCTTTCGTTCTGCTAATTCTCATTCTCATCTCTAGGTCTCTGTACATGGTGCCCATTTACCTTCATGTTACCAAACCTGGTAGCTTATACCTCTCTTGAACATAATTCTGGGGAGCCACTCCTAACCCTAGACTAGATTGTGTCTTTCTTTTGTCCCATACTTCCCTGGTCATAACATTCATCACTCTATACTAATTGCCTATCAAACTGTTGCTTGGTGTCCCCTGCTAGGCTACAATGGCTTAAGGGCAAGGGCTTAAGGGCAATGGCTTACAGCTCTGCAGTAGGCTGAATAATTACAAGAGATGCCCATGTCCTACTCCCTGGAATCTATCAATGTATTATCTTATATAGTAAAAGGGACTTTGTAGACGTAATTAAGTTAAGGACCTTAAGATTAGGAGATGATCCTGCAATGTCTGGATGAGCCCAATGTAATCACAAGAGTAGTTATAACAGGTTGATAGGAAGATTAGAGCCAGAGAGAGGACATAATAACGGAAGCAGAGGTCAAAAACAGGGAAGATACTGGCTTTGAAGATGGAGGAAGAGGCCATGAAAGAAATAATGCAGGTGACCTTGGAAGCTGTAAAACCAAAGGAAACAGATTTTCCCCTACAGCCTCCAGAAGGAACACAGGCCTGCTGATGCCTTGATTGTAGCCCAGTAGAATTTTGGGCCCAGTTGATTTTGGACTTCTGACCCCTCAAACTGTAAAATAATAAATTTCTGTGGTTTTAACCTACCAAATTGATGGCAATTTCTTACAGAAGCATTGTGAAACTAATACAGACTCCACTTCCTCCCAACGTGGAGCCCAAGAACTTGCTCAAAATACACATTCACTTAATAAAATTCTTACATGAAAAAAGTCGGGGTTCCTAGATGGCTCAGTCAGTTAAGTGTCTGACCTCAGCCCAGGTCACGATCTCATGGTTTGTGGGTTTGAGCCCCACATCAGGCTCTGTGCTGACAGCTCAATGCCTAGAACCTGCTTCAGATTTTGTCTCCCTCTCTCTCTCTCTCTGCCCCTCCCTTGCTCTCTCTCTCTCTCAAAAATAAACATTAAAAAAAGAAAGAAAAAATGCCATCCTGCAATACGGAGATTGTAAGCCAAAGATAGGAGTGATAGAGGTGTGAGTGTTATCATAAGGAACCTTGAATGATCCAGAGATGAACTCTAACATGAGCTGGGGCCAGTAGCAATGCAGGGAGAGTGACTATTTTTCTTGAAGAGCATGAAGAAAGAGGTGAAAATGACTAGAAACTTGCTGCCACAAAAGGCTAGAATGTTCCTGGAATGATCTAGAAGTAACTGAGAGACGTTACAGGCCAAATATTGTAGTTGTTCCAGGGGTTCCAGGAGGAGTAGAGTTTTGACTTGGAGTTCAGCTGTCCCTCAGTGCTCAAAACAGCAAGGTTTGGGGATAAACTAGTCAAAGACACGAATGACACACTGGCTCTTACTCATTTGACATGAAGTGACTTCAAACATTAACTGATTCCAATCGAATTTTTTTACCTCATTTTTCAGAGGACTGGGGTAATAACATTCTTCATTTCTTGCTACAGCATCATAATTGGTTTTCATAAGATTTTTCTTGTATTATTTATTTTCATTTTTCCCCAAATATTCTAATATATCTGATATTAGCCCTTTTATTTGTATGGGTTCTTATAAAACATGTATGGTTGTTTTCTCTGCCTATATTTTTAATATAATGTTAGGCTACAAATCTTCGGTTGTGTCTTAATTTTTTTAAAAATCTATCGCACTTGTAACATTTACCCATATTGCCATGTGTACATCTATTCCATCGCTTCTAAACACTGTGTAGTGCTTCTTGGTTATGCCTATTACATTGTGCCTATTTATTTCTCCAGGGATGAATATCAAGATCATCCAGATTGCTTCCGAATCTTTATAAACAATGCTACAATAAATATCCCCATATATTTCCCCTTATAGGTCCATGTAAAAATTTCATGTATACTCAGGAAATGACTTGCTGAATCATAAGGCACATATATACAGACGTTTGATTAAAAGCCAGCAAATTTCTTCCCTGAATATCTATCTGTACCAGCTCTCACTTCTGTCAGGAATCTGCCAGTGTCCCTATACCTCCAAAGGACAGGGGTGGGCCCAAGGAGTAAAGGGCTAAGGAGTGCAAGGGCATGGGAGCCACTGGGGCTTCCCTCAGCCAGACCTGATCATATAATCATATCCCTAAAGCTAAGATCTTCCTGGCTGGATGGACGTGTTCTCTCTCCAAAGGGAGCCAATGATGACTTTTCACAAAAAGATGCTTTCACTCTCCCTCCCTCCTGCATTCCTGCATTCCTGCATTTATAGCTTCTGCCTTCACTCCCTCCTTCATGTGTGAGGAGAAGACCTCTAGGCTCCCAAGTGCAGGCTGGAGGGAGGACCGAGGCAACAAAGTTCCAAAGACAGCTCTGCCCACACTGGTCCTGGCTTCCCTTCGGGTGACATTTCTGTTCTGGTGAGCAGCCCGGGGTAGTGCTTCGTTTCAGAAGCATCATCCGTGGAGGCAAAGTCCAATCTCCAGCACTGAAAGCAAGGCTGGGTCCCTCTCATGCAGTGAGAGAAGGGAAGAGCCAGAGCCCAGTAGCCAGGCATCCATTTATTCCTGCTCCATACTGGGAAGGCTAGAACATTGCGTACTATATCCTGGCCCCCTTCTAAGCTGCAGGCTGCTCTTCCAGATGTGCCCTGGCAAGAGCTCAATCAGATGGCATCCACCCGGCAAGACCAAAGCTCCAAGCCAGGGAGCCCGGATGTTGAGGATCCGCCACAGTGAGATTCACGAAGACCAGGAGACAACTCCTTGGCAACTCATGCAGAATCGTCAACCTGAGCTTCCATCAGTGCTGATGACCACCTCCGCCCACCTTATGACAAGGAGAGCGTTGCAGGACTCGGAGAGATGGAGAGGAAACTATGAGGTCATTCATGGGTGATTTCCTGGACTGAATTCAGCCCTGAGTGCCTGAAAAATGCAGAACCTGAAGGAAATGGTTTGGCAGGCTCAAAGCCTCTTGAGCTCTCCTGTTTTAGAGGGCGGTGTTGGAAGCACCTTGGGAAGGCCCTTCTGACACAACCTCCACACTGAAATCATGTTCTTCGCTGAGTAAGAACGGAGGCAGGCAGACATTGACTCCTCTGGATAGAACTCCCCAGAGTGGGCAGGTGAAGCCAAATCAGAAGACACCTTCTCCACCTCTTCCCTCCTCTGGGCCGGCTCAGTGATACCAGCCGGCATTTGTACCTTCACTGTAGCATGAGGTCGCTTTTCACGTGATTAAACGAGGCCCAGAAAGTGTCCCTTGTCTAAGCTCTTGCTAGGAGCTGAGCCAGCATTTGAAACCTCGACTCTTTGACCCTGGAAACTGCTCTCTTAACAAACATTTTACTACCTCTCTCCTACATGCCTTTATATAGATCAATTTCTCACCCTAAATCACTATAATTTATTCATAGTAGTCTGTGAGCTGGAGGGCAAGAATTGTCTTATCATCCCTCCCATCTCACACCGTATCAAGTACGATGTAGCAGCAAACATGTACAATACACTTACTCTGTGCCAGACGCTACTTCCAGAACTTCATGAAAATTAAGTCACTGAGTCCTCTCAGCAACTCTATGATGGTGACACTGTAATTTGCCTCATTTTATGGAGGAGGAAACTGAGACACACAAAAGCTAATCAACATGCCCAGGGTCACATAGCTAATAAGTGGGGGCCCCAGGCAGGCTGGGTCCAGAGTCTGGACTTTTAATTCCTATATTACTCTGCCTTTGAAATCAATAAATGGCTGTAGGTTTTAAACCCTTTCGGCTCAGCAATATTTCTCAGCTTTGCTTCCACAAAGCAGGAACCTTATCTAGGGTACATATAGCCAAGGCATAAGCCTGGTCCAGAGTGTTCAGACCAGAAAACAAAACCTGAGCCTCACACTCTGTGCCTCTTCCCCATCTCCACCAACAAATCAACATTATTTTTGTCATCAACTCCCAGGTTCTTGTCATGAGGGTTTAATATTATCACTTGCATTTCTATAAGACTGAAGATTACTTCAATTACTGGGAATATCATTTGTCTATTTCCTAGGTGCCATAGAGCTAAGCTAAAGCTTCTGTTAATATTGTTATATTATTACAATATAATATAATATTTTAATATGTTAATATTTTTATTATAAATCTGGTCATGTAAGACAGAAAGTCCCAAAGTGCATTATCCGAAACACTGGTTCTGCAGACTATAATAGATTATTTACATAAGGGATTCTGTGATCCAATAAGTTGAGAAACCCTGAGTTAAAAAGCAAAGGCAGATTTCTTCCTGCAGGACTTTTCAGAGCCTCTAGCATGTCTTAAGCATGGACTGTGACTCTTCTGGCCTGTCCTATAGAAAACAGCTTTCAGAAACTGACCAGAAAGAAATGAGCACACTCTAAATGGGTTAGAAATAAGATTTGCAATTACAGTCTCATGCAGCATAAAAGGAGAAATCATGTTATACATGAATAGAAGACAACATTGTTTACCGCACATTCATAAACAGGATTTATCCTGAATCTTGGAACACAATCAGCACATACAGGGAATGATCAATATTCAAGTTAACACTTGAAGGGACAAAAGCAGACATACTGAGTGGCTGAGAAGAAAAGATACCACTTAGGACTGAATCGGGCAAAAAGTTAAAGACATAAGATTTCACATCTAAATTCTCTGGTCTGAGATTGATACACAGAAATGTATCTGCTGGCACAAGCATATCATTTGCCCAAATCCCAGATCACATGAGTACTACAGAGTGTGTGCATGATAGTTTGGTGATAAATCCTGGTTGCTACAATTCTTACCCACAGGGTTACCTCACCTCTACATCTTCAATATATTTCAACTCATAACAAAATTAACTTTGAAAAAAAACCCACAATGATATTACCCTTTTACAAAATCTTTTAATGGTTCCTCACTGCATTTTGTCTAAAATCCAAACTTCTTGGCTTGACAATTCCAGATCTTTCATCTGGTGACCTGAACTTTTTCTACCTTGCAAGGACTCCAGTTGGATGCTGCTCTCCCACTGAACCCCTCTAACCAGTCATACCAAACTGCTTGCACCCGATCACAGTGCTTCGTGATATGTCTACTCTTTGTCACAAGTGGACTTTGTACCTAGACAACTCCAGTCCCTTCCCGCTAAGAATCAGTTCTAGCATTCTATTCCAGGGAGACTTTCTTGACCATCTTATCAATTCTCATTGCCTACCTGGGTAAGCTTATCATCCCACCCATCTAATTCAACCTCCCTGTCCACAAAAGCTAGCATGGCAGACTGCAAGGCACACAGCAAGGAGTAATACAAGTATAATTAGAGTGTCCTTACAAATGGGGTGGGAACAGGGCTTCCAAGTATGGCTTCAATTCATGCCCCACCCCCTTGCCTACTGCATGAGCAAGAAATCTAGTCTTTCTCTATGAAGCACTCCTTTCTTCTATTTATCCCAGAATCTCCATCTCAAAAAAGGCTAATTTCTTTGGTCTCAGTACAGGACCCACAGCTCAGTGGTGCCCCCTTGTGTCCGGCACATCCCACAATAGCTAGAAAATTGAGTACTTGGAAAAGAGCCATCAGCTAATTGTTGTGGGCTGCCTATCTCAAGTGAAGCAATGATTTTGAGGCCAGATCTCCTGTTCTTTGCCCTGATACTCGGACAACTCCTTTCCAAGAATGTAAATGTTCTTCAAAGTATGAGGAAAAAAAATGTTCCCCCCCCCTGCCCCGGAAAACTGTCATGCCCGATCCACACCAAAACCGACGCAGGATTCCAGTATCACAAGTCTGAAACAGGTTTCTCTCTCCATTTTCCCCAGGACATAAATTTGCCTTAAGAAGGCAGACAGGGAGAGGGAAGAACCTGAGCCACCATTTGTCAAAGACATCGACTTACTCTCCCCCTTTCCCTTTTCAGTGGATTCAGTGCAGGAGCCAGTTAGCTTGCACCATCTCTCTTCTCTCCAGTGGAGACGTTACAATGGAAGCCTCGGGGCACTGTCTGCCCTGGGAATTTGGTCAGAATTAACCCAGGCTACCTACCTCAAGCAATTCCAGAAACCTTCCATATAAGAATGAAAATTTAGGGGATGCCTGAGTAGGTCGGTCAGTTAAGTGTCCAACTCTTGATTTCAGCTCAGGTCACTATCTCATGGAGCCCCGCATGGGGCTATGTGCTAACGGTGCAGAGCCTGAGTAGGATTCTCTCCCTCTCTCCTGTCCCTACCCCACACACATGTGCACGCTCTACCTCAAAATAAATAAATAAACATTTAAAAAACAAAAAAGAATAAAGATTTAGGATCTCCATCCTTTCTCCATGGGACCCCTTATGTAAACGGCTCTACATTTTTTTTTAATTTTTTAAAATTTATTTTGAGAGAGAGAGAGAGAGTAGGGGAAGGCAGAGAGAGAGAGAGAGGGAGAGACAGAATCCCAAGCAGGCTCTGCACTGTAAGCTCAAAGCCCAATGCGGGGCTCGAACTCACAAACCTTGAGCTCATGACCTGGGGCAAAATCAAGAGTCGGAGGCTTAACGAACTGAGCCACCCAGGCGCCCCAGCTCCACATTTCTTAAACAATCTTCACTCCATAACAGTAGGTTTTCACTCTCAGGCACAAATATATATTTTTTAAATGAGGGAAAAATCCAACAGATCCAAGCAGCAAGCCACACAGAAAGAAAAAAACAAAAGGCGGGGGGGGGGGCAGGTCGGGGGACAGAATGACAGAAAGTACATCAGGAAAAAAAACTGTCCTCCTCTCACATACCTGCTGCTTCCTAGAAAAGGTTTCTTTGTCCCACAACCCAATTTTCCTACGAGTATGAAAGGATGATCCAGGTTTCCACGCTTTGAGCCCAGCCAGTGCTTGTAGAGTCAAGCCTAAGGTATTCCCACTGGGTTCCAACATCCCTTTATTGTTTCACTTTAAAACCTCATTGACATATCTATTTCTTATTAATCAGCTTTAACATATTTTACAAATTGTCCTGCTAGCACAATCCCCAATCCTCTGGATTTATAGAACTCACCTCACTTACTAAATATCACATTTGGCAGAACATGTGTCATTTTCTATAAATATTGAAAAATCAATAATTGCTGCCAGAAATCCTGTATTTGTTCAAATCCCGGATGAGATAAATGATGAATAGAAATACCATTCTCTTTTAAAATTCAGAAATAAGACAGATCGGATTGTTTATTCTTTTGATGCTTCTACAATGTGCCTGGTTTCAATAATCACAGGCAGCAGCTTGCCTCCCTTACTCTTCCTTCCACTGAATTTTTATTATTTTACATCTATCTCTAAATGAACAGTTAGATTTAGCACGCCATCCTCATCATGCAGTGATAAGAAACACAGGGCTACACTAGGAGCAGATACACTTAGCCAGCTGAGATGGGAAGGAGAATGGAATTAAGTACATGCAAATTGTCCCAAAGTGATGGACAAGCAGTACAAAATTTTAAATTCTGTCTCTGTTGTCTGTCTCTGTCTCTCTCTATATATAATATATAGTTTGTATATTATATTAAATATAAAACAGATCATAAATAAATTTATAGATTTAATATAATGTGTAGATCTAATATATATTCTAAATATATTTATTTAATATAAATATGATACATATCTATATATTTAATATGTTAATTTGTCACATAAATATATAAATATTATATATATTAAATATATATTTTTAGTTACATACATTCATTAAATACTGTCAAGATGTATATTAAGTATTAGAAAAGTTTACTCTTTAAATATTTCAGAAAGAAAAATGAGACAAAAAGGTGTGATATATATATATACACACTAGGGAATATTATTCAGCCATGAGAAAGAAGGAAATTCTACCATTTGCAATAACATGGATAGACCTTGAGGGCATCATGCTAAATGAAATATGCCACACAGGCAAATACAAATGGTATCATTTGTATGGGTAATTAAAAAAAAAGGCAAAGTCCTAGAAACAGAGGGTAGAAAAGTGGTTGCCAGGGGCTAGGACGGTTGGGGAGAAGTTGATAAAAAAGTACAAACTTTGAGCTATAAGATGAATAAGGCTCAGGATCTCATGTAAAACATGAGAGTTGATAACACTGTATTGTATTTTCTCACTTATTGGTATAAATGAGGCAATGAATGTTAACTAGATGAGGACAATCTGTTCTACAACGTACAGGTATATGTACACTTTAAATATTTTACAAGTTCATATGTCAATTATATTTCAATAAAGCTGAAATTTAAAAAAAAGAGAATGAGAAAAAATACAAGGTGAAATATATTTCTCAGTTTTCACAATGGGTTGTCTTGCATACTACCTGGTAAACAAGCCACTCTGAATCCACTAGTTTCAACTTTTTTCTAGAAGAGGCCAGCAAACTTTCCATAAATAGCCAGAGAGTAAACATTTTAAGCTCTGTTGCCCATGTGGTCTCTGTCACAGCTTATCAACAATGCCACTGTAGCATAAAAGCAGCCATGCACAATACAAGAATGAGGAAGCATGGTTGTAGTCCAATAAAACTCCACTTGCAAAAATTGACAGCAGGCTAGATATGGCCCTACCTACTGGCCGGCTGTAATTCGCTGATCCTTGGCTTAGAATATGATGAAGAGATGCTCAAGGAAATAGTGTGGAGGCAAGCCCATGAAAACTACTGAAAAAAAGTCATTAAAGCTGCCATTTTCTTCTGTCTTTATTCCCCCCAAAACTTTTTTCCCCCATAGCTCTAGACCTGTTGCCCCTGATTTAGAACCTGGATCTGAAAAGAAGAGAATAAAACTAACACATATTGATACAAATGGCATAAAGAGGATCCTCACATCATTTCAGTACCCAGGATCCAGCTATTCCTGAAACCAGAAAAACCCTTGATATACTTCCTATAGGAACCCAAAGGGAGATACCTTCCCATTCTTTCTTAGGTTCTCAGCTAGGTCTCTAGAAGAGAAGACAGATTAACAAAAGAAAAGCATACAAATGTATTTAATGTAAGTTTTACATAACAGAAGAGCCTTCATAAGGAAATGAAGACCTAAAGAACCCTTTCAATCTGAGTGTTTTTATACTAGGTTTGATGAAGAGTAGAGAGGCATGGAAAAAATGCAATAGGACAAAGGAGTACAAGCTAAAAGTAGTAAACTGGGGGTAACTTACCAAAACCTGTTCATTCAAATTCCTTTTAGCATCCCTGCATCTTTGTCAATCGGATGCTGCTGTCCTCCATATACAGGGAGGACACCTCCCATATGAGGGTCTTACGACCTGCTTCAAGGAAATGTCAGGAAGTCCTTCCTATACCTACTGTTTCTCAAATTCCTCCAGCCTAAAATAGCCAATACGCCATTGTGCCCCAGTTTGGGGTAGCACATCCCAAACCCTATCAAGTTCCTAAATTCCCTTTTAGTTTTTGGTAGTTTGGGTTGGATTTTTTGTCACTTGCCACTAATAGTAAGTAATTGAACATGACTGATGCATTATTTCATTTAATCCTAAAACAACTCTGTAAAAGAAATTCTTTCTGATTTTATAAGTGAGGGACCTGAGGTGCAGAGAAGCAAGTTGCCCAAGTGCACACTTCTAGGAAGTAGTAAGGCCAGGTTCCGTGCCCCGATGGGGCTGCTGACCCCTGCACTGCAGGAAGTCCAGCTGGCCCTGTGATACTTGACAGTCTGTCCTGCAAACTCATGAATCTGATGGAGCCCTCACAAAAGAGTAAGCACACAGAATCAGTTCCAGAAGCCACCATTGTGTCACTGAGTTCAATTCCTATTTAACTAAGAGAAAATGGGTATCGACCATAGTTGGCTTGATTGCAAATGTCAGGCTCTTTGAATTATTAGAAACAGCAATGAAAAATTGATTACATTTAAAACATCCTGTGAAAAGTTTTACAATTGCACATTAAGAAACGGTGTTAAGCAAATAAGAACTAATTGTTCTCAGCTGCACTGGTAATAGCCCTATCTGCCTTCCCATTACAATGCATATTCATTTTATTGGAACAGGAAAAGTAAATAAAAATAAAAAGTCCCAGATCTCATTCATATTCAATCAGTGTAATTCTGAGCCTAAGGTTGTCCTCCTAATGGACGTTAGCAATGCAACAACTAATGCTTTCTCCCATCAGTTCAAACTGGTCTGGAAACCTCTATGAGTCCATATACATTGCTGAGACCCCCCCCCCAAAAAAAAATTCACAGGGAAAGAATAACACAGGCCATGTAATAGATGTGTATCCAAATGTTTGTGTGACAATTTTTGAGGTAATTAAGTTATTTTAAGGGTCCTTAGGGAATTCACTTGAAAAACAAACGAAAAATGTCAAAGTAAACATGCCTTCTGCCTTCACATGTGTCCAGCGTGTGGCATACGTTGGCCGCACTTTGACCTAGAGCACCACTTAGAACTCTGAGGTGAGCTAACCCCACTGGCTTCACTGCCTCTTAACGTCATAAGGAGTCAAAACAAAATGCTCTGGTCCACTCCCCAATTCCACTCTTCTCCTCTTCCTATGGTTCCTTTCCTCCTGGAGTAGCCAAAATAGGCCAGGTTTATGTGGCAGTAACCATACCAAAATGTTCAGTAGCTTAAAACCACAAAGGTTTTATTTCTCATCCAGGCAAAATTGCCCATTATGGGGCCCACAGGTAGGAGCCCCTATGTGTCTTTTCTATGTGTCTTGGAATTTCACAGTTCTTGCACTGAAAGTACCAGCAAACTTGAGCCAGTGGTCATCCTATCCACACGACAGCTCTGTGGCCTATGGTACCACATCACCACGCAGTATACGCTTAGTTAGAGTTTGACCTTGAGGTAACCCCATCTACAATGGATATGATGGCCATACTCTTAAGTTGAAGCTTGCTCCAATGCCAAGTTTTAATTGTTCTTTACCATTCCAGAGTTTTCGGAATTATGTCTTTTTTCTGTTTGGAATTGAGGGGTGGCTTCCTCTTCCAACTGTGAAGTATTTTTTTGTGTGTATGTATTTTATTTCCTTTCATTCCTGATTGTATGTCTGCCTTTTTTTTCCCCCAAATATAGCCAACTGCAACTAACACCTGATACTAATGGTTTGTGGTTTGTTCTCTGAGCTTTTGCCCTGGACTATACATTCATACATACATGGTCTGCCTCCCATAGGTTATGCTAAGGTAACAAAGCAAATAAAAATTTCTGTGGCTTAAAAAAGCACAAAGGTTCAGTCCCTGTTCCTGATTCATGTCTATCATAGATTAGCAGCAGGGTCCTGATCCAGGACCCTAGGCTGATATAGACTTTAGTATTTTAAATGTTGGTGGTTGCCGTGACAGAGGAAAGTGGATATGGTAAATCCTGACCTAGCTCTTAAAGCTTCCGTGTAGAAGTAACACATATCATTTCTGCTCACTTGTCACATTGGTCCAATAAAGCCACAGGGCCACCATTGATCAAAGGATGGAGAAAAATGCAATCGTGCCATGTGCCCTGAAGAAGAGACAACTATATTTGTAGTCAGTCCTAGTGACTACCAACTCTATACAAGCTCCACCCCAAATACAACCTCCATTCTGACATTCTGAATGTACCCTCTAAAACTCTTTCTCAGTCATTATAAATGTATCTAATCCAAGAGTATTCTCTCCACCTCCTGCCTTAACTAAAATCTGTCTCCCTCTTAGATAACCATTCCCCCATCCCCTACCCCATAACCCTCTCCAAATTTCTCCTTTTCTCTTCTTCCTTTCTCTCTCATCCACAAAGTCACCTACTTCTCTTGTAGGAGGAAGCATTTAGTGGCATGATACCCTACGTCCAGGCCATTAGTCTTCCATCTTGTGTAAAAAAAAAAAAAAAAAACACCTTTCTTTGAGGTTCTCACATATGACTATATCCCTTCTATCCCTCCACATGACTACTATCTGTGCCCAGCTTCTCTGTTATTGACCCTCTTAACTCTGATGATCTTCACTTATTTTCTTCCACCACTCATTCCACAGCCATACTCTTAGTTCGTATATTCATCTGGAACCTGTGTTCCACCTTTGAAATCTTAAGTTTGAGTATCCTGCCTTCTTGCACCAACCTCCTGCCTTTCACCTCCTGTTTGAACATAAGAGTATCATAGCTCTCAGTTCCTTTCTCCACTCAGCTAGTAGAGTAATTCAAATGAAAAATTGACCATTTCACTCCTCAACAGCATACTGCTTAAACCCCTTCACAGGCTCCCATAGCATAAGGGTTTTCAAACTTGGCTACATAATATAGTCAGTTGAGGAGATTCTTAAAAGTCCCAATACCAGATCACATCCCAAATAAGTTAAATCAGAACTTTTGGGGTGCCAAGAGTGAGTGGTTTTTTTAAAGCTCTCAAGTGATCCCAATGTGCTGCCAAGGTTGAGAACCCACTGAGTTAGAAGATAAAGTCCAACCATGAAAGGTAAATTACTTAAACAATTGGCAGGGTTCTTTTCCAAACACGTTTTTCCAACCACCTGCATCAGAATAATCAACGGTGCTTATTTTTCTGGGCTCCACCCCAAGATATTGAGTTATGGTGACTCTAGCTACATTCCCAGAGTCTAATTTTCAATAACTCTCCAGGTGATTCTAATGCATGCTAAAAATTGAGAATCACTTCCTGACATGCACATGAACTTAGTCACACTGAACTTTTGATATGACCCTATGAATACAGCTTATGCTAAGTGAAGGCCATTCGATAGAATTATGAAATATAACATATAACCACATCTTCTGCATTATCAAATTGTGAAAAGCCTGAGACTAGTAAAGAGAAACAAAGACACCATAACAGATCCAGAAGACCAAAGGAAAGACATCTGTAGAGCCATCCCAGATTCTGATGTCTCCTAGTCAGGTCCAGTTTATCCTTCCATTAACCCCCCTTTCCCCAAAAAAGGTCAATGTTAATCTATTCCATGAATCACAGATCACCTAATGAATACATTCCCCATTTTTAGTGCTTTTCCAGCAGTTTCCCTCTCCTACCCAAAATAAATAAATATTTGTTGAATGAATCATTCAGTATTAGTGCCAAAAATTTTCAGTTAAGGGTGAAAGAATTTCTGGGTACCTCTCTGCCACTAAGAAAGTCATTGTAATGATGTCATATTGCTCAACTTTAGGTACAGATCTAAAGTCTCCCTGTCAAAACATTTTGGTAGTCTTTCCTCTCTCAAAATACAGAACTCCCTTCCACATGTCAACCAAACACTAAGGACATCACAATTCTGCCTCATCTAAGCCAAATCCCTTCTTCTTACCCAACGGTGTCTAGAAGCCAGCTCACAAGAGCAACTTGTTAAATATTCAGGAATTTTGGGAACTGGTTTTCAAAACTTTAGTTTGAAATCAGCCATGATGGGAGCATTTATACCACAGAAATCGGCAAATGCTACAAATAAGAGCTAGTTTGTTTTGGTTTGTTTTATTGGTAGGGCCAGTTTACCAGTAAACCACTACCCTCACATAAATTTCTTATTTATATAGACATTTCAAGTTTACAAACTTTTTCAAGTCCATTATTACACTTGAATTCCCATGATAACACTATGAAGAAAATACCGTGTTCCTCATTTTGTATAAAGAAAGCTGAAGCTTACCACAGTTAAATAACTTGTCTATTGTCACTGAGATTCAAAAAGAAAAAAGATCTGCCTTTTATTTTATGCCACCTTCCAAAACAGTACTTTATCGAATAAGGTTAATAACTTGTAAACCTAAAGCAAAAGCTATAAATTCTCTGTGTGATCATTCATTCCTATCTTTGGTTCATCAACAAACATTTATTAACTGACTACTAGTGTGTCAGACTCTGTGACAGATACCGAGATTACAAAGATAAATAAGACACAGTTCCTGTCCTCAAGGACCTGCCCATCTATTGGGAAGGAAAGACATCTTAACATATAAATCACAATAAAGTGTGGGCCCTGGGCCCACATGTATTCACTGTGGCTGGGAAGAAGGCAGATGTCTGCCCCTCAAATGCACTCTTGACAGTAATGAAGTTTATTACATTTTAGGACAACCAGAAATAGCATTTCAAAACCCTATGGCCTCACTCTTCCCAAAACATGTAGCAGATGACATGACAATTCTACAAAACATAACACTACCTATGTATCCAAAGATCAGTGACAGGAAGAAAATACCCATTTTTGCCTCTCAGATATACATCCAGGCAATGCAAACATATTATCATTGGTTTCCTTACATCTGCCAAGAGGCAATATGTCAAATAAATAATTTAGACCAGCTGAGGCACCACAAGAAAACAAAGCCATCAGTCATCTGGGCTGCATTATTGATTGCCAATAACAAGATACTTGCTAAGACAAATGACTCAGCTATTATACTACTGAGGCTTTAGCCTGTCTCAACTACATAAATCATATTGAACTGTTTGTTGTTTCAAGATGTGCAAACATATCTATAATCATTTTTGCCCCCCATTTTTGCAGTATATCTTAGGTGGCTCCTCATATGCAGAAGGTAGATTCATTATTCCCTCAACTTACGCAATTTTTCTTTCTCTGGGTACATGTTACCAAATGCCTGTTGCATCTATTTAATGGAGAACTATGCTGTTTATACTTATTCCTAGAAGACCTAGATATTTGGCTAGAGATAAATGAGAAAGAGTAAATTGTAATTAATTCATTAATCAAATTAATTCATTTCAGATAAATCAAGGTGTGACAGAATGAATGCACAGCAGCTGGAGTCAGAAGCCCTCGGTTCCAGGATGGCCTACTGGTTATGTGACCTAGGACACCTATTTCTTATCCAAGTCTTGGCTTCCTTTACAAAATTGGAATAACACTACTTGACCTGCCTATCACATGATCATGAGAATGAAAATTTGAAAACTGTAAAGCACTCTATATAGATGAGGAAACTGTTTCAACATAAACCTGTCCTTTTATGAACTATCAAGTGTGGGTGGATCTGTTTGGCATTCCAAGCAGAAACAGACGGAACTGTCAAATTAGAATAATTCCGAGGTTGGGGTGATTTACCAAGAGACCAATTACAAAATGTAGGTGGGATAGAGAAACCACAAGAGACAGTGCAGGAACTTGAGACTAGCAGCATCATGACAATGATTTCCTCTAAGCCTGAAAGGATGTCAGATGGGAGAGATTACCTAAAGAACCTAGAATTACAAAGACCGGGTTACCTTGAAAAGAGCAAAGATCTTTCACAGACACAGCCAGCCCCAGGGCACCTCAGAGTTAACTCACACAGGCTTCTAGGGCAAAGAGCAAGGTAGGAAAGGGAGGAGAGTATATCATGAGGGACAAAGGCAGAAATCCTGCCGAGTGGGGAACAATCTGTTACAATTATTCTACCACTCTGGACATCAACCACAAAGCCATGTTCTCCTTTTACTCTCCAAAGCGTTCAGTTTTGAAATCATATCAACTTTGTCTCTCTCATTTCCATCACATCCGTCTCCTAATATCTATGTCTATTGCCTTTGTCCATATCTATATTAGGCAGGAATCTTTGATTACAAATGGCAGAGACCAGCTCAAATTGGCTGAAACAATAAAAGAAACTTACTGGCTCATCAATGAAACCTCCAGAAAAATTATGTCTTCAGCCATGGTTGGATTCATGAGTTGCATCATTTCATTATGATTAAGTCTTTCTTTCTCTCCTGTGTCATCTTCTTTCCCAGGCTGTGCTTTATGCTATTGGCTTCCACACTGGGTAGGCTCTCTTTCTATGGGGAATTCAAGTACCTTAAGGTTACTATGTTTCTGGACGCAGGATCACAAAAGCCTAACGAGTCTTGGTGTTCCATACCTGTTTACATTCATATTCATGTTCAACACCATCGGAGATTATATAGGGATTTGTAGCCAGATTTCTGGCTAAGAATTAGTACTGTATTTCCCTGGAATTCCCTCCCTGCCCACCTTCTTTAAGGAAGTGAGTGACAATAGCACTGAAAGGTGCAACAATCATTATAGATAGTGAAGTAGATTATACATTAATGAATTCTGGCTCTTCTTAAACTCCATTTCACCTTTGACCCATATTGGAACTCTTCCTTAACTTTTCAGGTAGTAAAAGGGGAGAAAAATCCTGAAAATATTCTACAGTTTAAATTTTAGTGTATGTGGCCAATCTCTGGCTGCCTTGTTGTGAATATTAAATGATATCTTTCAAAGCACTCACAGAGATGGTGGGTCAATAAATATTAGTGCCCTGTGCTTGCATCTGTCTTATTAATACTCCAGAGGCACAGCCAACAATGCATGTTAGAATTCTCACTTCACAAATAAGGAAACTGAGCCTTTCAAAATTATTCTGTTGGTAAATAGAAAAGTATGATTCAACTCCATATTTGACACCAAATCCCCAAAGTCTTCTATTTTACCAGGATGCCATCTTTATGCCTCTATTGCTAAGGAATCATCAAGCAGAGTAGCTAAAAATCATTTTGAAGCTAAAGTATTTAAGTAACAATACAGCAGTGTTTTCCTTTAAGCTGGCGTGAGATAATAGAAAAAATATATATTGATCTCTGCCCCTGGTTCCTGGCACAGAGCTCTTGAAACTCTTGTATTTTCCTGGGTGATAGGAGTGTCTTTTGTCCTAATGAAGCAACTTTGGGTGGGCTTATGGATGAGCAATGGTCACTGGAAAGAACAAACCATGATTAGAAGTCTGGAACTTTTATCCCCTCCCCCCTTCTCCTGAGAAAGGAGAAGGGCTATAAATGGAGTTTATGACCAATCATGCCCGCATGATTACTCCTCCATAAAAATCCCAATAGTATAAGGTTTGCAGAGTTTCCAAATTGGTAAACATATCCAACACTGGGAGGGTAATGTACCCCAACTCCACAGGGACAGAAGCTCCTGCCTCTGGACCCTCCCAGACCTCATCATATGTATCTCTTCATCTGGGTGTTTCATCTAAGTCCTTTATCATACCTCTTACTAACCTGATAAACATAATTAAGTGCTTCCCTGGGTTCTGAGAGCCACTCTAACGCATTAATCAAACCTGAAGAGGGGGTATAGAAACCTTTGATTTGCTGCCAAATCAGACAGAAGTTGTGGGGTAACCCGGGGATCTACTACTTGCAATTGGCATCTGACATGGGGTGAGAGTAGTCTTGTGGGACTGAGCCCTTCACCTGTGGGATCTGGCACTATCTCCAGGTAGAGAGTGTCAGAATTGAATTAAACTGTAGGACACCTGGCTGGTGGCACAGAGAATTGCTTGTTGTGGGGGAAAACCTTCAGACAGAAGTGTGAGAAGTGAAACACTGTCAGTGTGGCGGTAGTGTGAAAGTAAAGGGGAAAACCCACAGGATAACAGTAAGTTTTTCATTTAAAGCTGGGTATATCTAGCATCATGGGAGGAAAGGTGCCATTAGGTCAGGACATATGGGGGCCCAAGCATGAACTACAAAGCAGATGTTTATACTTTAATTCACACGTGTACCCTGAATTCTTCTTCAAAGTTACTCAAATTTGTCTTGCTGAAAGATGAATGAATGCAGCAGAATGCCAATTTTCTAAGTGATCTCTCCAACTGGGTTGAAGTTCACTTCCTTTCTAAAAGATGCATTTCATTTGTTATCTGAGCAGCCAAGAGTGGCATAATTACAGCTGTAAGCCAATTCTCCTGGCTGCCAACATTTTTACACTCTAACCCATCACCACCTTCACCCAAATGCCCAGACTGTTATTCATCTCACATAGACTACTGTAGAGGTCAACACACTTCCAGAAAAGCAAAACAGGGCCCAAGAACAAAGCTTTAATATGCACCTGGCTTTAAGATAAAATCACACTACCCATACCCATCTGGGGTCTGAGAACAGATGTAAGAGAAACCTGAGCTCTCCATTTTCTGACTATATATTGTTTCATTTTCACAAGAAAGAGGAAATAGAATGAGCTTAAGATTTAGACAATCCTAACTTCAAATCCCACTGACTGTCTTTATGATTTTGAGCAAGTTATTTTCCCACTCTGAGCCTTAGTTCCTATATCCAAAAAATAGGAATAATACCAACAATCTCTGGGTTGTTGTGAGGTATGCCAAATCCATGGCACAAAGTCAGTGTATAGTATCACCAATCATCAGATGGCTTTAACAATTGTGAGCTCAGTTTTCTATTATAGAAAGGTGAGTCCAGGGGCAGTAGCAAGTCTAGGTGCTTCTTTATTCCCATTATATCAGGTCTTGAGGTCTGAGACAGGTAATGGCCTCATGATGTAGCTCCCTGATAAGTCATTCACTCAGCCAAGGCTTGTGAATAAATAATACTTTACAAATGGCACTCCCTACAAGGAACAAATTGGCTGAAAGAGTCATGGTAAGTAGATAAAGCTTCTTTCCCGCTTCTGCTCCTGTTTTTGTCTGCTTCCTTGTTTGCTATTCTCACACAGAAGGAGGAAGATGCTGATCAGAATAAAATTCCTGCCATCATCCCACATACTGGCTTTGCCTTCTCTAGAAAAAGCAAAGCTGCTTAATCTGATTAGTGAGTTGGGAAAATATAACTAAACATCCATAGACCATTCTCTTCTCCTTTTCTGTCCCATTAGGTGTCAGCTCTCCCAAAAAAGAATATGTGTGTGTGTCCAGCTCTGCTCCTCTAAGTTTTTGATAGCTTCACAGGGGTCCAATACTACCTGTGACTGGGTAAAAAAATAAAAATAAAAATAAAAATAAAAATAAAAATAAAAATAAAAATAAAACAAACAAACAAAACATCTATATAATTCTAGAGTTTACTGTTAACTAGCTCACTTGCCTGTAGTCGTATGCCACAATCTCCTTTGGCTTTATGAAAAATAAAGGTGATGTTTTTGCTTCTCATCTGCCTTGCTCTTGTGTCTTCATTCTCAACTGATGTAGTACTTAGACCACAGAGAGGGAGTCCTCTCAAACATCAATATGTTTTCACAAATAAGACTTCATTACCACACCCATTCACTATACAAAAACCATTTTCAAGTTCCTAATTACAATGATTCTCCCAGCTAGGACTGTGCACTTTTTAAGTTTATTTATTTATTTTGAGAGAGAGAGCGAGTAGGGAAGAGGGAGAGAGAGAGGGAGAGAGAGAATCCCAAGCAGACTCTTCACTGTCGGCACAGAGCCCAATGTGGGGCTCAAACTCATGAACTATGAGATCATGACCTGAGCCAAAACCAAGAGTCAGATGCTTAACTGACTGAGCCACCCAGGTGCCCCGAAATGTGCATTTTTTTAGAAGAGTAACTTAGCGTCTCTACATTTGTTAGGCTATTTACCATGGAAACAGCACTGATTTCCAGCTAGCTTAACCCCAAGATCCAGTTCCCCAGCTTTGTCATTAAATCTCCTGAGACAGAATATCAATGTATAATTATTTTTAAGTTTATTCATTTATTTTGAGAGAGATAGAGACAGCATGAGTGGGGGAAGTGGAGGGAGAGAGAGAGAGAGAGAGAGAGAGAGAGAGAGAATTCCAAGCAGACAGATGTGGGATTTGAACCCACGAAACCGTGAGATCATGACCTGAGCCAAAACCAAGAGTTGGACGGACGCTTAACCGACTGAGCCACCTAGACACCCCAATGTATAATTTTTAGATCAAAAAGACATAAAAAACTATAAATGCCTTATTTCTATGGCACTTTTTTGTAAAAAGCTTTTACATTTGTTAGCTTTGCTTTCAATTTGTTTTTACATTTTTATCTATATTTTATCTTCATATTCTGCAAATTACTGACAAAGTGGCAAGTATTAGTCAAATAATTTTATAGATGAAGAAAATAAGTTTTAGAGAGGCAGTGTTTATCAAGATCATACAGACCATAGCTAAGTTAAAGTGAAATTTAATGTATCCAATTCCCTGCCCTCAAACTGCATACAGCCTACTAGGAGAGAGACCAGTAAACAAGAAATCATAACCCAGATAACAGACACCATAACAGCTACCTTGGGAGATCACATAGGAGGGACTCTGATCCAGCCTTGGCGAGTGAGAAGTTACTTGCTGGAGGCGAGTGAAGAGATGGGTGTTAAGGTATGAAAGTTACAGGCAGGAGGAATAGCACATTCAAAGGAGGGGAGAACGTGATTGTTCAGGTAACCACAAATTGTTCACAATGGGGCTGGGGTACAAATTGCTAACACTGAGCAGAAAAAGATAAGCCTTAGAGAAATAAGCAAAAACCAAACAGGACAAGATTTTTTTTTTCTTCAACTGTAAGAATATGGGCTTCATTTCAAAAATATGGAGACCTCACAGGCTCAGCTTCTGTCACCACATCAAACTACATATATGTCTACACTTCTTTACCTCTTAAACCCAAACTAAAATAGAAGACAACTAGCATACAGTCTCCAAACATTCAGGATTGGTGCACCATGACCTTACCCCAAGTTTACCTAAAAGAGCATTTCAGTTTAAATGATAAACATAAGCCTGAAAAAATTTTCCAAGATCATTCTGCACTCAAAAAACTTCACTTCCCAGCACCCTACAGGTGCACATTGGGTCACCGCCTCCCAGGACTAACTGATGAACAGTTGCTATGTCTTCAACCAGCTGTGCAGGGGGACTCTGGTGAATGTCACTATGGAATGATTTGATTTTCAGGACAGCTTAAGACTTTTCTTTCCCCTTTCCCTTCTAGGAAACAACTAATTTCTCATAAAGCATTCAATTTTTAAACACATACACATTTCATTCTCCCCAAAATACAGCCCCACACACGCATATGCATACACACACAGTCATTTAGAACTAGAGGACTTCCTATGCTGGCAAACACATGTTAATATTAAGTGGATGTATATATCAGAATGGCACATCCAGAATATACAACAGCAATAATTCCTTCTATTTGCATGGTTCCTTTTATTTATAATTTATACACAGCTGCTCCCAAAAAGAATGTGAGACAGATACAGCACTTTAAAATTTACAAAGCATTCTATCTTGTGACAACCCTGTGAGAGAGGAAGACCAAACATTAAGCAGACGTGTCAGGAAAAAAAAAAGAAAAGAAAAGAAACTGAGGCTGACATGGTTAAGGTGACTTTTTCAAGCCCAGAGTCAGAACTCTGAAAGCCTGGAGCTGTGTTCTTTCAACCGCATAAGGTCATTCCTCTAACAGTCTGTGTACCCGCTAGCTCTGTGTAAGGACATCCTGAGGAATGAGTAAAAGTCATCACGAGTATGAGAACACATTCCACACACTCCACGCTTACTCTCCATAGCCCCACTCCTAACCTCTCAGGTGTTATGAATCATCGCCAATACTTACTGGGTGTTTAGAATATGAGCAGCAGTGCTAGAAGTGTTTTACAGTTAAGTGTGTGTATTACCTCATGTAATCTTCACCACAGCCTTATGAGGCAGCTAATATTAATTACATTGTATGTATGAGAAAAGTGAGGCAGAGAAAAGTTAAAATAACTTGCTCATATGGACATAACTAGTAGGTTTTAGAGTCAGATTTCATACACAGGCAGTCTTTATCCATGGGCTCACTTGTTTAACCGCTATGCTCTGCTTGTTTTTTGCCCCAGAAATTTCTTCAGAATAGATATGTCACAAGTAATAGGTTTTGGGGCACCTGGGTGGCTCATTTGGCTAAGCATCTGACTCTTGATTTTGGCTCAGGTCATAATCTTATGGTCTTGAGATGAAGCCCCATATCAGGCTCTATGCTGATAGCACAGAGCCTGCTTGGGATTGTCTCTCTCTCTCCCTCTCTGCCCCTCTCCTGCTTGTACATGCGCATGCTCTCTCAAAATAAATAAACTTAAAAAATCAGTTTTGTGCCCAAAAAGAGGTTTGTGTATGTATGTACATGTACATATATATGTATATGTATGTATGTATGTATATGTATGTAAGTATATATGTATATTTACATATGCATATATGCTGAGCAGTGTGTTCCTCTTTTTACACATGCCTCAAGGGACCAATGAGTCTTCTAGAGGACCCGCACAGTCTTCTCAGGTTACCTCCAAACCCTCCCAAGCCCACATACAAGTAGATTTTCAAACAGAGTTCTCCTCTCCCTAACTTCAAACTTCCATCCCCATCATAACCAGTCGGACTGGAGTCACTGACTATAGAGGACCATTGACTTGTCCCAGAAGTTATTTTGAAAACAGAAAATATTAAAAGATTTTGGACTCAGGTACAAAAGTCATCTACATAACAAACTCCAGATTTATTTTCAGAGATATAATGGTGAATCATGATGCCCAATTGCATTAGTATATCTATACTACAGTGCCACCATCCAGCCACCTATCTCTATAGCCTCCAAACCCTTACCTTACCATGTATCTTACCATCACTGCCAAGCACAGGTGGCCCTATATCATCACTGTACCTTACAGGGTTTCTGAATCTTCTAAACCTGAACTCTAATGACTGTTACTCAATTCTGTCCGAGCATTCTTAACCCGGTAAGGAACTGACATCACCCAAATTGATTTTGGGTCATTAGAAACATCAGCAGGAGGAAAAAGTTAGAGATTTAAAAAGAAGTAAAAGGGACAGGAATGCCTGGGTGGCTCAGTCGGTTTAGCATCTGATTCCTGATTTCAGCTTAGGTCCTGGGATCGAGCCCCACATTGGACTCTGCATTAGGCTCCCTGCTGGGTGTGGTGCCTACCTGGGATTCTCTCTCTGTCTCCCCCTGCCCCTCTCCCTCACTCGTGCTGTCTCTCTAAAATTTAAAAAAAAAAAGTAAAAAGGACAAGTTTCTGGCATAATAACTGACAGTAAAAAAAGAATCCAAGGAGAACAAAAGGAAAATTTTATTTATACTACTTTTGGATAATTACAACTGCCAAGAAAGAAAATGAAACTAACCACGGTTGAAAGGTACAATGATTGAAGAGTTTATTTTTTTATTGATCCAAGTATGATGGAGACTGTGGGTTGCCTATCCAATACCCAAATTTTGTTGGGAGCCATAATATGTCTAAATACAAGGAAGAGGACGAGGAGGAGAAGGAGGAAGAGAAAGAGAAAAAGGATGAAGAAGAAATTGGAGAGGAAACTACATTTCCCAGACCCCTATGAAAATAGCATTTATTTGTTATGTGATACAGTTCTGGCCAATAAAATATAAGCAGAGGTTGCTGGGGAGGTTTTTAGGAAAAAAAAATTCTCCAAAGATGGCTCACTGCCTTGGTGAATGCCCTTTTCCTTTATCCTATACCTTTCTTTTTCCCATGGAATTTAGACATGAAACCAAGAGTAAATCATCTATCTTAAGACTGAGGAGACACGTAAGAGGCTATATTCTGACACAAACAGGCTATCATATCAGCCATGGCTACCACACCTATCTTACACTACAAAAATAAAACTAATTTTTCAAGCCATCATTTTGAGAAGCTGTATTTCTCACAGCTGAATGCAATTTATAACTGATGTACCATGCCATGCTAACCTCTGCAAATGTCAAGATAAATATATAAACTTATTCCAACAAGGGAACAAAACTCCAATGGGGCTTTTCCTAAAATGGATGTCATCATTAGTTGAGTTAGGATGGAGTACTTATAGGCTTCCTTGCTTTTATTTTCTGTCTTGATTAAAATGATTAATATTTTGTGATTTTGTATCACATTGTCAGAGAAAAAAATAGTCATGAATAATGATTTATAATACATTCAGATAATAACTCCCAAGTAGTTTTGAAAACTCTAACATGTATTTGACAATTGTAATTCCTTTCTCCAGAGACAAAGGCTAAGTGGTAGAGTGGCATGTATACCTTGTCTCCCTCTACAAACACCTACCCTCCATTGAGATTATATTTATACCCCCGGCTAACCTATGGGTTTAAACAATCACCTTCCTAAATGGCTAGTATATTTACAAAGTACCAACAAACCCTGACTGAGACCTTCTACAGATAAGTCAACTTGCTAGTGATTATCTTCCCTGAAACACAGGCAAGTGAGAAGGATCAACCATCATCCATTCACAATCTATTCCTTCATCCCAACATACACTGTTCCCTTTAGAATACATGCCTAAATGCTATTTATGCCTGTCTGGCTCAGTTGGAAGAACATGCGACTCTTGATCTCAGGGCTGAGTCTGAGCCCCATGTTGGGTGTAGAAATTACAAAAATAAATAAATAAACTTACAAAATATATGATATTCTAATTTTGTAGCAAGGATATATGATGGATACCAGTTCAAATCACCAATACCAGAATCAGTCTCAAGTAATTAAAACAAAAATTCCCTTCTACTTTTATTAAGAATGTCCTTGCTTAACTGCATAGGAGTAATCAATGTCAATGTCAATGTTTACACAACAAACTCAAGCCATGTGCCTAATGTACTTGTCATATCATACCTGGAAATAAAGACAAGAGTAATTAATAAAAAAAAATATTAGAGTATCTTTAGCAGTAGAAGACATTAACAACAAAACAAAATACAAGAAGTTTTTATATTTAAGTATTTAGAAATCATTGGTAATGTTTTAAATAATATTGAAAGTTTTCTAAGTAGCAGGCATTATGCCAAGCACTACATGTATATTATCTCATTTATTTGTTCTGTTTAGAAGGTAGGTAATATTTTAGACCCATCTCCCATTTTAAAGACAAAATACCTTCAGATCAGATAAATTAACTGTCCAGTCACACAACCAGTAAGTGATGGAGCCAAGATTCTAACAAATTCAGACTGGTCCCTTGGTGAAATTAAGTATTTCATTCTATCCTCTCTCAGCAAGCAAACGGAAATTAGAAAATAAATTAAATGCTGATTACTTTAAAAGTTTATTTTCATAACAAACATAAACTAAAATTCCATTCAATTGCAACATGTATTTTGGCAGAGTGCTGGTAGGCAGAAGGAAGAAAAGTAGGCTATGTTTGCCTTGTTTGATAGAAGTGGACATGAATTAACTCTGAAGTTTGTTAGCAAAATATAAGTTTATGTATGTTTATCGCAAATTTTTAATCAGTCATGGGTAAACTAAAAGTAAAATGTATAACTTTGAAGACAGTAAGGTGGGGGGAACAGAACAAAGCAAATTATATCAATTTGATAAAATATAAACCAGATGTGACAAATTGTATTTTCCAAAGGTGGCCACACCACTATATATACCATCCTATATCTTCTTCTTAAAATGTGTTGTTGACATATCTCCATTGAGGGATAGAGTCCAATGTTCCCTTCCTCTGAACCTGGACAGAAATTCATAAACACCTCAAATAACAGAATTCAGCAGATGTAATGTTAAATAACTTCTCAGGGTAGGAATAAAAGATAGAATGAATGGCTTCTACCTGGCCCTTTCTCTCAGTACCCTTGCCCTCAAACCCAGGCACCATATAGTAAGAAAGTCCAACATAGGGAGAGGCTGTGGAGAAGATCCTTCAAAAAGCTCCAGCTAGATTCCTTGCCAACATTAAGAACTACTAGACATATGAATGAATGAGCTTTCAAATGATTCCACCTGAGAACATCAAAGAACAGAGAAAACCCATATCTGCTCTGCTCTATCTGAATTCCTTACTGATAGGCACTGTGAGAGATAATAAATAGTTATTACTGTTCTAAGCCACTGAGTTTTGGGGTAATTAGATATATAGCAACAGATAACTCACAAGAGCAGAGAAAATAAAAATACAAAATTAGATACCAGAACAAGTCCAAACACATCAATAATCACAATGAATATAAAAACAGGTAAATTCATCTACTAATTGGATAAGAAAAATTAAAGACATCACAAGATTGAAAACAAATGGATTGCAAAAAGAAATATCAGGTAAATCCTCTCAAAACAAATCCTATAATAATACTAATATTATGGGTACTTCATATTGTGAAAAGAATAATTATATAAATCATAAGAAACATAAATGTGTATTCTCCTAGCAACATAGTTTTAAAATACACAAAGCCAAATTTTATACATATATACAGTAAAACCTTAGTTTGCAAGCATAATTTGTTCCCAAAATATACTTGTAATCCAAAGCACTTATATATCAAAGTGAATTTCCCCATAAGAAATAGTGGAAACTCAGGTGATTCATTCCACAACCCAAAAATATTTATATAAGAATAATTACAATAATGTACTACAATACAAAATAATAAAGAAAATTCTAAATATAAAGAAAAATAAACAAATTAACATGCACTACCTTTGAAAAGATTTGTGGCTGGAGATAAGAGAGAGGAAGGTTATTATGTAAGATGACTTTCACTATCACTAATGGATGTTGACTACAGTGCAGTATTAATAAACTCTTGTCATATGTAATTGACAATAAGGCAGCAGAGGAAAGGGTCCATACGTGCAGGCAGCCTGGCCTAGAATGAGGCAAAGCATTCCTAAGCTTACTCTTGTATAGAAAAGCAAAGGTCTGCCCATAGGTGCTTTGAAGTGACAAAAAATACACTAGGGCCAGTTGTGGGCACCTTCCAACATTCTGAAAAATCACTAATTTCTGCCAAACACCACAGCCTGAGGCCAAGCATCCGAGCATGGGAGACAATCACTCACAATCCCACAGCAAGAGACGGTGACAGAGAGAGAGAAAGAGAGAGAGAAGAACCATTGGCTCAGTTGTGATCATGTGATGTTCAGCATCATGTACTACTTGTATTGTAAGACATTGCTCATTTATCAAGTTAAAATTTATTATAAATGTTTGCTTGTCTTGCAGAACACTCACAGAACAAGTTCCTCTCAATCCAAGGTTTTACTGTACATATATATAATCACAGAAAAATATGGAAGTCTAACAACTCTACTCACAAGAGTGGCTATATCTGTGACACAGATCAAAGGACGGGGTTTGATGATACCAAGTCCAAGTGAGCCACTCTCTAAACACACACACACACACACACACACACACACACACACACACACAAACTGTTAGGATAGGTAGAAACGCACACAAGCTACAATTTAGCATATTCGAAGAACAAAATGTTAATAGCCTCACATGCCTACTTACATAAATGTTGTTCTGTGTTAGCTAAATAGATGAAAATACTCTGAGATAACCAGTCTGTATTTCCAATATCACCTTCATTCCAGCAATATTCCAACAAAATAATTTTAAGGGAAATCCAAATAAAAATACATTAACACAGTGTGACACAAGAAGTGCACTGTCCCTGTCCTACAGCCATTTATTTGTTCAACAAATATATGAAATTATACCATATGCCTTGCACTGTGTTAGGCAATAAGGATACAAAGGTGAATGTGACAGACTTGTTCTCTTCTCCAAGCCTTACTTTTAGTAGTGGACACAGACTCTGAACAGACAAACCCAAAAATGACCCCAAATTTTCAAACCGTGTAAGGATCCTGAAGGAAGGTAACAACATTTTATGAGAATAGGGGAGCCTACCTCACATAAGTTGATCAGGAAGGGTGTACCTACACAAGATTAAACCAGGGACTAAAATTATGGCTACGAATTAGCCAAGTAATTACTTCTTATTGTGACAAAGATGGAGTAATAAAGAACACTTATACCTCTGGTCTGAAGTAATTAAACAACCAATTATTTTCAGACATTGAACATAAGATAGCAGGGGAAAGTGATCCCTGAGAGGGGAAATGAGGTATGCCCGATGACTGTCCAGCTTACTGCTTTGAGAGAGCTTCTAGTCCTCAGCAGAGGGAGGGAGGCATCAGCTAGAACCCAGTGATCCTACTGGATTGAGAAGGGGGATTTGGAAGTTTAAAGCTGGCAATAAGGATAGAATTCAATGGGCAAAGCACCAAAGAAGGGAGAGGTGCACAGAGAGAAAACCTCAAGATTTGCAGAAGGTCCCACTCAAGTCTTCATCTGAATATCGACCACGTAAGGAAACTACTCAAGGCCAGATAAAGAATACCTAAAATAAACAGAAGGAACCAATCCTAGAGAATGTAAAGAACCATAAGTATTTCTATTTCCACAACCCAGAAGGAAAAACCTTATAATTAACCAGGCTTGGGGTAGAGTATTCCACAGGGTACTGGCTCATTATAAAACTAAACTAGTTCTGGAATAAAGACTGTTCTGGTCCTACCTAGCAAAACTTAACAGAAAGCCTTGAAGGGACCATACTATTTGAAGGTCAATTAAATACACCTCAAAGAAAACTCAAAAATATTTATAGGAATACAAAAATATTCAGCACTTAACAAGGTAAAATTCACAATGTCTATCATCCAATCAAAAAGTTAGCAGGCAGGGGCGCCTGAGTGGCTCAGTTGGCTAAGTGTCCCACTTCAGCTCAGGGCATGATCTCAGTGTGTGAGCTCAAGCCCTACATCAGGCTCTCTGCTGTCAGTGCAGAGCCCACTTTAGATCTTCTGTCCCCCCCTCTCTCTGCCCCTTCCCCCCCCCCCTCGTTTGCACATGTGTGTACTCTCTCTCTTTCTCAAAAATAAACAATTTTTTTAAAAAAGTTAGTAGGCATACCAAACAGAAAAATAGAACCCATAATGAGAATGTAAAACAACATCTTTAAATTAATGACAGAAAAAAATGTCGACTGTTAATTGTGTCCCAACAACAACAAAAAATCTTCCATAAAGAAAGGAAAAGGAAAAATGTTTAGACATATAAAAGCCAGGAGACTTAATCACCAGCAGACCTGTACTACAAAAATGTTTTTAAAAAGCCCTTGGGACAGGAGGAAAATGATAGCAGATAGAAATCTTTATCAACACAAAGGCATGAAGAGAACTGGAAATGGTAAAAATGTGGGTAAATATTAAAGATTTTTCTCTTATTTTATTTATTTTAAATGTTTATTTATTTGTTTTGAGAGAGAGAGAGAGCATGAGCAGGGGAGGGACAGAGAGAATCCCAAGCAGGCTGTGTGTTGTCAGTGTAGAGCCTGACTCAGGGCTTGGTCCAAAAACTGTGAGATCGTGACTGAGCCATCAGATACTCAACCCACTGAGCCACCCAGACACCCTGATTTTTTCTCTTATTTTAATAATATATTATGGGGTTTATAACATATGTAGAAGTAAAATGTATGCCCAAAATGGCACTAAGCCTGAGAGGAGGAAAATGGGAGTACACTGTTATAAAATTCTTAAACTATACATGAAGCAGTATTTTACTGAAAAGTACAGTGTAGTAAGTTAAAGCTATATACCCTAAAGCAACACCTAAACAAAGCAACTAAGGATAAAAGGGGCTAACAAAAATTATTCAATTAAACCAAAAGAAGGTAAAAAAAAAAAAAAAAAAGGAAAAAAGAACCAAGAGGAGGTAGGAAAAATCGAAGTAAGTGATTTAAGCTCAACCATATCAATAATCACATTGCATGTAAATGATCTAAACATCGTAATTAAAAGACAGAGACTGTCAGATTGTATTTTAAAAAGAATAATAACAAATTATATGCTTCCTATAGAAACAAGTAAAAAGAAAAAGATATGTCATGTTAACACTAGTAAAAGGAAAGCTGAAAGGTCTACATTTTTCTCAGACCTAGCATACTTTGAAACAAAGAATATGAGCAGGTATGAAGAGTGTCATTTTATAATGCTAAAAAGATCAATTCAGTAAGAAAAGGTAAGAATCCTAAATGTTTATGCCCCTAATAACAGAGCTTCAAAATGCATGAAGCAAAAAATTGACAGGACTGGAAAAAATAAACAAATCTGTAATTACGGTGGGAGATTTTAACACCCTTCTCTCAGTAAGTCATAGAACAAGTGGGCAGCAAATAAGTAATGGTATAAAAGATTTGAATAACACTATCAAACAAATGTCAATTGACCCGATCAACATTTATAGAACACCCATCCAAAACATCTGAATACACATAATTTTCAAGTGCACAAAAAACACCACAATAGACTATATTCTGAATCATACAATAAGTATATTTGAAATGGTTCAAATCATGCAACCTGTGTTCTTGGAATACAACACAATTAAATGTCAAAAACAGGGGTGTCTTAGTGACACAGTTGGTTGAGTGTCTGATTCTTGGATTTTGCCTCAGGTCATAATCTCACAATTTGTTGGATGGAGCCCTGTGTTGGGTTCTGTGCTGGCAGTGCAGAGCCTGTGTGAGATTCTCTGTCTCCCTCTCCCCTCTCCCTCTCCCTGTCTATGCCTCTCCCCAGCTTGTGCTCTATCTCAAAAATAAGTAAATAAACATTATTTTTTAAAAGCCAGAAACAAAAATATTTTTTGGAAAATCCTCCATTTTTATAAACAGAGGAGGCATATTTCTAAATAACCCATGAATCAAAAGAGATCAAAAGGGAAATGAGAAAATATTTTGAACAGAATTAAAATGAAAACACAGTACATCAAAATTTGTGGAAAGCATGTCAATCAATCCTTGTAATAAAACTGTTCTTCATTTGATGATTACTTTGTTTAATGTAATCTGATTCACATCAATGGTCTTAAATAAAAACTTTGGGTTTTGCCCATATCTTGATGACTTCTCTTTCCCATTAAAACAAGATGTTCCAACTATTTTTTGTAACCCATACCCACTATAATACTTCTTAAGGAATTAGCTTTAATGTATGATTATTACAAAATACATTAGGATAATGGAAACATTAGAGTTGAATAAGGTAAATACCAGTGTAATTACCACATAGACTTTTAATAATAAAAATTTATGAAATAAAGTCCCTTCTGTGCCCTGCCTGTTCCCATTTTTCTTTATCCCCAGCACTTGTCATCAATCATTATCCTGAATTTGGCCATTATTCCAAGGCATGTTCTGAAATTTTTCCTGTAGGGGTGCAAGGGTAGCTCAATCAGTTGAGCATGGTACTCTTGATGTCCCCTCAGGTCACGATCTCACAGTTTGTGGGATCAAGCCCCAAGTCAGGCTCTGGGCTGATAGCCTAGAGCCTGCTTGAGATTCTCTCCCTCCAGTCTGTCTCTCCCCCCACTCGCACCTGTACTCTCGCTCTCAAAATAAACATTAAAACATAATAATAAAAATAAAATGTTTCTGTATATCTACACATCCACAATGTAGAATTGTATTGCAGATTTGAATGTTATATAGTCAGAATTATACTGTATGTCCTTGTGGTAAGCCATAAAAATGTGCCACTCAGATTTCTTTGCTCTTAGTGTAGAGCAATTATCTGACTGCCACAGCTGCCGCTCTCTGAGTCCACCCCACTTTGTGTTAGGCTTCCCATAGGTTACTCCTAGCCAGTAACTGGGGACAAGAGGGTTGCTAACGCGAGACCTGTTCCTGCAAAATGCAGGACTATGTTAACAGGCAACTTTGGCTCCTAAACTGTACTGACCTTGCCCTTTTACAGGACCTAGACCTGCATCAGGGTCTGAAAGCTCTCCCCACCTTCTCCAGTCCCCTCCTTTCCTCCCTGCTGTTTTCCCCAATAAATTACTTTCACATCTAATTCTGTCTTGGCACCTGCATTTTAGAGGACTTGAACAAACACAGTATTCTTTGGCAATTTGCTGTCTTCATTTAGCATTATGTTTTTGTGATTTATTCATATGGATACATTTATCTCTAGTTCATTAATTTTAACCACTTTAAAGGATTCTGCTGTATGAATATAGTAGAATTGATTTATCCTTTCTGCTTTTAATAGACATTTATGTTGTCTCCAATTTTTTCACCATTACAAGCAATGCTCCAATGAACATTCCAATACATAGGTCACAGGGTAGGTGCTCCTTGGCTAGCTACTGTCAATTGCTCTCCTAAGTCACTGGATCAATTTACACTTCCCCCAGCAGTGTATGCAAATGCTTATGGTTCTGTTCCTTCCAACAACTGAAATTGATAATTATTTTAATTTTGTCAGTCTCATTGGTACTAAATGATAGCTCACTGTACTTCTAAACTGCATTTTCCTGAACACTATTGATATTATGCGTTTTGCACATATGTTGGCCTTTTGAGTTTTTAATTTGGTAATTTATCTGATCATATTCTTGGTCAATTATTAAAATGAATTGCTTGTATCTTCCTCTCTTCTAGAAGTTCTCTAAGTATGCTGTAGGATGATCTTATATCTGTTATTTTCATTTAAAAAATGTTATTCTGTGACAAATGCCTTCTCACTGTTTTTGATATCTTTTGATGTAGACAGATTTAAATATTTAACATAGCTCATTTTATCAATCTTTGCCTTTATAGTTTTGCTTTCTTTTTCTAAAGAAATACTTCTCTATACCAAAGTCCTACTGATATTTTCCAACACCATGTTCTAAAAACTGTTGTTTATTTTTCATACAGATTTTTAATCCAAATAGAATTGATCCTAGAATATCATGTAAGAAATGGATCCAATTTCACTTTTTTCATATGGATTAATTGTCCCAGAATCATTTCATAAATATTCTCTCCTTTCTCCCTACTCTGTTATCATGTTTTTATATATATACGTCTCTGTATAAGCTTTCTACTGTGTTCCATATGTCTATTTCTGTGTAAACAGCACACTGTTTTCATAAAACATTATATGGATTCTTTATATCTGGTAAGTTTGAATCCTATTTTATTTTCTTCAAAATTGCTCTGACCATTTTGATCCCTTGTTTTTCTATATAAATTTTAGAATGAGTTTGTCAAGGTTCTGGAAAATCCTACTGGGACTTTAAATGGAAATGATAGGAATTTATGAATTAATCTTTAGATAATGAAGATCTTTATGATTTGAGACTTCCCATACACAATCATATCATATTTTTCCACTTATTTGGGTCTTTAACATCTTTCAACAAAGATTTAAAATTTTATCCATAAAAATATTATATATTTTTATTTTGACATTGTAAACATCATCTTTTTATATTATATTTGCTAACTGGTTGCTGACAAAAAGAAACTAAAGATTTTTATCTTTGGTATTGTATCTAGTCACTGTATTGAACTCATTAATTCTATTGTTCATCTAAAGATTCTCTTGGATTTTCTATATAGACAATAATAGAATCTGAAAATACTGATAGCTTTTTTACTTTTTCATTGTTATACTTTTTACTTCATTTTTGTGTCTTATTATGTACAATATAAAATAGAAGTTGTGACAGATGTATCATTGGTGAATCCTGGAGGTTAGAAGAAATACATCTAATATTTTCCCCAGGCATCATTTTTCTCTGTTTCTGTTATATACTTTCACATAGTTAAGGAAGTTGCTATTATAATTGCTAGTTTGCTAGGAAGTTTCGAGTTGTTGCTGTTTGATTTGTCTACATCTAATATATTTTATCTATTAATGAGGTAAATTACATTAATAAATTTTCTAATAAATTCTTGAAATAAACTCACATGACTCATACCATTGTTTTCTTAAACATGCCTGAATTCATTGTGCTTTTTTTTTAGAACTACTTAATCCTGATTTATTAGTGCATTCGGTTTCTAATTTTTCTCTCTCACATATGATTTCAGTATCAAAATTATACCTGATTCTTAAACGATCTGAGAAGCATTTTCTCTTGATCTCTAGAATAGTTTGTAAAAATGTGTGATAGAACTTTCCTGTAAAAAGTCATCTGGGCAATACGATTTCATCTCTTTTTATTTTTTAGATTTTTTTTAACTACTCATTTTCTTTCTTTAAATATAAATATAAATATCAAAGTTTTCTATTTCTTTGTGTTAGTAAGGCATAGAGAATTGTCTATAGATATAAGAAAGTATAACAAATTGTCTACTTGCCTACCTTCAAATTTATTGTTGTAGAGTTCTTAATAGTTTAAATTATTTTTAAATTTCTACTATAATTTAATCTGCTCCATTTCTTATATATAATATTTTTATTGTGAGCTTTCTCTTTTATTCTTGATAAGTCTTGCAAAAGTATACCAATTAAAAATTTCTTAATTTATTTATTTATTTTGAGAGAGACAGAGAGAGTGTGAGCAGTGGAGGAACAGAGAAAGAGGGAGAATCTCAAGTAGGTTCCGTGCTGTCTGTGGCACAGAGCCCATGCAGGAAACCCTGAGATCGTGACCTGAGCCCAAATCAAGAGTCAGACATTTAACCTACTGAGCCACCTGGGCACCCCAAAAATATATCAATTTTATTATGCTTTCCAAATAACTTGATTTTATTATTGAGTTTCTGTATTGTACCTTTACCTATCCATTAATATCTGCTATTACATTCACATTTCCACATTCCTTGAGTTTACTCTGCCTTTCTAACTTTGAGTTGCAAGTTTAGTTCATAAATTCCAGGCTTTATTCTTTTCCAAGATAATCACTGGGGACTTACTCTATTGACTCATTATTTTGATGTACACTATTATCATTTAAAGTATAATTTTAAATGTATTCTTCTGATGTCCACTATGCTCTATCCTCTGATTCTCTGATCCATGAATTGTTTATAATAATTCTGTTTAGGTTTTCAAGCCTATGTTTGAAATACATAAATATGTAGATTATATAGTATGTATATTTGATTTATTATATATATGTGATATATATCAAAGTTTTCTTTAGGTTAACATTTGATGTGTCTTTTCCCAACCCTCCACTTGCACAATTTTTCCAATTTTAAAACTAAAATTCTAGGTCTGTCTCTTTTTTTTTAATTTTTAAAAAATATTTATCCATTTTTGAGAAATGGAGAGAGACAGAGTGTGAGTTGGGGAGGGGCAGAGAGGGAGACATAGAATCTGAAGCCGTCTCCAGGCTCTGAGCTGTCAGCAAAGAGCTGGATGCGGGGCTCAAACCCATGGACAGTGAGATCATGACCTGAGCTGAAGTCAGATGCTTAACCAACCAAACCACCCAGGCACCCTTAGGTCTATCTCTTTTTTTTTTTTTTTTTAATTTTTTTTTTCAACGTTTATTTATTTTTGGGACAGAGAGAGACAGAGCATGAACAGGGGAGGGGCAGAGAGAGAGGGAGACACAGAATCGGAAACAGGCTCCAGGCTCCGAGCCATCAGCCCAGAGCCTGACGCGGGGCTCGAACTCACAGACCGCGAGATCGTGACCTGGCTGAAGTCGGACGCTTAACCGACTGCGCCACCCAGGCACCCCAGATCTATCTCTTATAAGCAGCTAATTACCAAGTTTCTGTTTTAATTAAACACAACAAACTCTGTCTTTAACTGGCAAGTCCAGACCATTTACAATTATCTACTTTATATTCTGACCTAGTTATTTTGTACTATTTTCCCTTTTCTATGGTTATTTTTCTCTTCTTTCCATTATTTTTTATCTTCTCAGTATCTTCCAATAGTTAAGATATTGTGGAACTGTCTTCCTTGGTGTTTTATTTTTTGGAAAGAAAAGGAATTTAAAGATGTTTAAAGAACTGCAGAGACTCCTTCTCTCCATTTCCAGATATATCCCTAGGGAGCATTTCCACCCTTGGGGACTACTGATTTGAAAGTACAAAGTCCAATCCACCTCAAAATTTTTTTGGTTTATCCCCACACTTCCTTTTTCAGAATCAAATGTACCTAACACTTGTGCAAAGACTCCTGTGGGCAAGAACATAAACTTTGCATCGTTAGTAAGGAAACAGCATACAAAGCTTGCATGGCTTGCCCAAGTTCACACAACTGCTAAGGGCCAGAACTGGGAGTTAGAGCCACCCCTGTCTAATTCTAAGCCCAGTGGAGTCTCCAGTAGATCTGCTTTCTCTGTGCTTCTGAAAATTAAACATGGATACAGCTCCTCTTGTTACGAACTCATTTCAATATTCACAGTATCATTGAAAAGGCAGCAGAGGCAAAGGGGAGAAGAGAAATCAGTACAATCAGGAAACTGATGAAATGCTGCTTAAGCCTTTCAAAAAAAAAATTTCAAATGTGAGCTGATCATTTGAGAACATATACATGTTAGAGATGCTCCTTGCTACTTTTGAACAGGACTGAGGAGCTCAGTGATGAGACACCAAGCTTCAGAAAGGCAACAATAAGCTTGAAATGGAGACTGGCACAGAACAATTCTGGATGCTGAGCAGCTGTGCTCACTAATCAGAGTGTTATTGTGTCCAAATTTCACCAGTGTCATCTCATTTGCAAATTCTCCACATGGGCTCGACCCCCTATTAGTCCAGTTGTCCTGAAGGCAATGTGTTGACCTGCATGTGTTCCATTTTGTTTGATTTCATTTTCTCCTTGGTTGTGAAATTCAATTAAACCCACATTTTATGGCCTAAACAAAGTACAGAGTAGATGTGCAAGGCATTTTCAAGCCCCGAGTTTACTATTTCTGCTAAGTTAGTTAGAGCAACCACTGTCAACAATCTTTTTCACACCTTCCCATCCTACACAGAAGACTCACTTCCCCAATTTAGGCTGTGCCTGTCCTATGTCCTTAATACCAGAGCTTGGGACATTAGCCTTGACTCTTAGGTCCGCATGTAGTTATAACCTTATATGATATGTTTTTCTGCTACCCACTAGAAAATTGGTCAACAATTCAAATAGGTACACAGCCTAAGCTTTCTCTGCCACCCCTTTTGGTATTAAATGATGAAGGATGGATTCACTGGGTCTACAAAGGAGTAAAAGACTTTAAGGAAGATCAAAGGTACCCCATACCAAAATAAATATCCACAGAAGAAATAATGATGTCTGTGTATGGAAGAAGATAAAATGACAACACCGGGAAAGGAAAACAAGTTGATTGCTTGGCTTTCTCTCTTCATAAAAAGAAATAAATCCAAGTATAACTGAAGATAGGTAAGAGCTTGTGGAATACATCTCAAAACTCTGAGGACGGTTGAACCCAGAGGAGTCTTTCTCAAGTTTTATCAACACAGGTTCAAGTGGCCAGGTTTGACCATAATGCCTCTATTTCCCAGCCTTCATGAGCATGCCAGCATTAGCTTAAATGCCAGCAACTAGCTCCATGTGCCTATGTTCTTCTTGTAGCATAATTTTGTCCTTCAAGTACTTACAGAAGATTGACCACAAACAAATTAGATGAAATATTTATCCAGGTCCTTCTGGAGAACACACAACAGAGATGACCACACAAGTTTTAACAAGGGTATCACATGTTTTTAGTATACAAAAACATGGATCAAAGACACAGAAACAACTCCTAAAGAACTAATATGTAGGTTGAGGCCATGAAATGTTTCCCCTTACAAGTTTCTGCTCAAGCAAAGGGTACACATTATTGAAAATATTTTTTTTATTTTTTTAAATGTTTATTTATTTTGAGAGAAAGAGAGAGAGAGACACTGAATGTGAGTGGGGGGAGGGACAGAGAGGGAGGGAGACACAGAATCTGAAGCAGGCTACAGGCTCTGAGCTGTCAGCACAGAGCCCAACGCGGGGCTGGAACTCACAGACCGTTAGATCACGACCTGAGCCAAAATCGGATGCGCAACCTACTGAGCCACCCAGGCACCCCCCAAAAAAAATTTTTTTTGAGACAGAGAGAGACAGAGTATGAACGGGGGAGGGTCAGAGAGAGGGAGACACAGAATCTGAAACAGGCTCCAGGCTCTGAACTGCCAGCACAGAGCCCGACGCGGGGCTCGAACTCACGAACTGTGAGATTGTGACCTGAGCTGAAGTCCGCCGCTCAACCGACTGAGCCACCCAGGTGCCCCGTCTAAAAATATTTTTAAAAAAATCTCTTCCCAACCCAGAAAACATCTCCACAAAATAGGGGGAAGAAAACAAGCTTATTATTGAATAAGCTGAAACCAAATATGATCACAGGCAATCTGCTAAGAGATTGCAAAAAACAGGAAGAAATCTTACCCTTTTATATAGCCAAACAGATATAACTCATTACATGCTCGCAAAATAAACAATAACTTGTCCTCAAGTAAGAAAACTTGACAGCGCCATTTGTCATACATAGTTTATCCTAAATTCACTGGGTAATTGTGGTGACCATCTGTGTTAGCTAGTTGGCTTTATCCAAAGGAAATATAAACTCATATGTTTATGACAAGAGTAGTTTTGCAACTTGGACTGAGGCATCTGCTCACACTAGGTTTCTACCCCCCCACAGAAACTGGGAAATAGGAATACTATCTTCCTTGATGATTACATTTCAAGGAGATTGATCCCAGATCCTTGAGAAAGACATTCCTAGGTTGTGAGGCTGACAAGAGGCTGATTTAACTTTTAAAAAGATTTACACATATTTCAAAGAGACAGAGAAAGAACCTACAATGACAAATTTCCTAAAGTAAGCGCTCTAAGAAAAGGGAGGTGGGGTCAGTCTCTTCCCAATTTTCAACAGGAAGAATTTTTTTTCCTTTTTTCCAAACTTCGCTAAATTATAACTGACAGTTTAAAAACTGTATATTTTTAAGATGTACAACTTAATGATTTGATATATATGTATACATTGTGAAATATTCACCATAATCAATAGGGAGAATTTTTCATTTCCCCTTACAATGTATATACCATACATGATTACTACGGTTTGAGTAACATAAGGGAAGAGCCTGGTTAAGCTCTCACAAAGGAAGGGCATGTCATATTCCTGGTCTCAGTCCATGGTCCTGGTCCTCTTAATTCTCAGGCTCTCACACTGAAATATTGTATTTCCACAAAAAATTCAGTGTTTTGCCTCAAAAAATGTGTGCAGATGCAGCTCCTATACCCTTGGAATGCTTCCGCCAGCTTGTCCTGATTTGCAGTCTCTAATCAACTGCCAAGCTAACCAGGGCTGCTCCTGAAGCTCTAGCAAGTTCTGTCTACTTCAGAAAAGCTTATATTTTGTGAGGGCAATGACGAATCTCACATTTATCTACTGCATATAATTATGCATGCATATTACTGATATTACCAGTTTAATATTGAACATGCTTTTCATTAGTAAGACACAACAGTTTTTATATTAATTGTAATGAGATCTGAAAGATCTCTGATAAGAGCTTTCACCTGCAGCTGTGTCTGAGTGTAGGGAGGTGGGGAATTTGGAAATAATCATATTCGTAGATTAAAACTTAAAGTGTGCAACAGGGTATGAGAAGGTAGGATGATCTCATGGGTAAGGTGCAGGTGTAAAGAAAAGAAGTCTTGCATTTCAATCCCGGCGTTACCACAGGTTAGCTACAGGGATCTTATTTAAGTCATTTATTCACTACACCCCTCCTCCCAACACACACACATACACATTCCTTGGGGCTTGGTTTCTTTATAGGTCATATAGAAATAAAAATAACTTCCCCACCTGTTTGATAAGAAGATGAAATAAACTCACAGTTATGAGTTTTGAGAAAAAAGTAGGACACAATGTAATGATTCACTACTATAAAAATAACCATTATGAACAAATGCTAAATCCAATAGGATTTCAGAGCTAGAATTTGGCTGGGATTTGGCAAAAGGGGTGGTCAGGGTAGGTACAATGCCTGTAATATACCATATTTATTGATAAAACCAAAATGTTAAGGAGAAGCATTATAATTCAGGTATGTCTGGTTGAACACTGAGGGCTGTTTTGACTCCAAATGAGAAGAGAGGGGAGGGGAGGGGAGGGGAGGGAAAAACAAGTTCCCCAAATGGGTCAGAGCAAGAACCAAAGGAAGCCACATTTGTACAGTGTGGAATGGGGGGAACTTAAGGAGCAATCATTGTTAACATCACCCAGGTCTCAGAAATGCAAATATCCTAGCGGCCACAAGCAAACTGAGAGGACATGCATTCACTTACATGGGTGCTTCAATAGCATCTCCAGGGCTTAGCATCAAGAGGTTCAGTAGGCTAAATTGTAGTAGCAGGAATAAAAGAAAGAAGCAGAAGGCCAACAAGGGTCTTCAGGCAATAAACAGAGATTTGGGGACGTTCAATGAAAGTTGGGACTCTATGTACTATGTATTATCTACCTGCAGTCAGGCTTGCAGAAGACAAGATCAAGGGAGACAGTCAGCAGTAGGTGAGTCAAAATGACTCTGAAGGGCCCATCACAGAGATAAAGAAGAGAAGCACAGAAGTTAGCCCAGAGCTGAGAAATAGCCAAGGGAGTTTAACAGCAGAGGGCCTCCATTATCCCTATGTTACTACAAGGTTGAAGATGGTCAGGGAACTGCAATATTTATGCAGGCTATGCATAAATAGTGCACTTAGTGAGAAGCTAATACCTACACTTAAATTCAATTCATTGTGAGGCAGGAGCCAGTCTTCTATATTCATTATTGCTCACCTTTACAACAACCCTGAAAAGTAGTTATTACCTAAGCCTGAGGATCAAAGATTCAAAACCACTTGCACAGTAGAAATGCAAACTGTGAAGGGGCGCCTGGGTGGCGCAGTCGGTTAAGCGTCCGACTTCAGCCAGGTCACGATCTCGCGGTCCGTGAGTTCGAGCCCCGCGTCAGGCTCTGGGCTGATGGCTCAGAGCCTGGAGCCTGTTTCCGATTCTGTGTCTCCCTCTCTCTCTGCCCCTCCCCCGTTCATGCTCTGTCTCTCTCTGTCCCAAAAATAAATAAACGTTGAAAAAAAAAATTAAAAAAAAAAAAAAAAGAAATGCAAACTGTGTTCCTGGTACTTTTCCAGATGCTTTCCCTTCATAACTCAGGTCTTCTAATAATAAGCCAGTGAAGGAGATTCTAAGATATATAAAGAAACTGAGAAATAAGGTAGTTAAGTCAGAGCTGGTGTTCCAAATAAGGGCAGCCTGCATCTTTTACCTGTGCATCACTACCTCTGAAAGAAAACTAATGTTAATTTTCATGAGTGGAAGCAGGTGCTAGTTCTAGGAAGTGGAACATAAGTGACAAACTCCATCCATGAGAAAACTTTCAGGCACCCTCTGCACTCTATATCCCTACTCTTCTCCCCCATGACACTGTCCCTCAGTCCCCCAGGCACCCACCCACCCACATGCCCATTCACACAAAGGTGTGCACCAGAGCTGGGCCCTGATCCCTTCTTACAATATGTCATTATCACAGCTGTCATAGAAACCAGTAAGTTTTCACAGACTCCTAATGAAAGTTTCATTTTGTACCCTCATTGTGCAATCTCCAATTTTTGACAAACACAGTAAAAAGGAACTAAAAATGGTTCATAATGAATCTGTCCACAGGACAAGGATTGCAATGGAAAGACACTGGTACCAAATTAACGTTCTTATGATCCAGACGATGACAGACACAGAAGTGAGTATGGAGCTATTTGGTTCTTACTGAAGAAACTATAGCAGGCACAGATGTTTGGGGAGAGAGTGGTCTACATTTAAAGACACACAGTTGCCTTCCCTTCCGCAGTGAATCTTGGGGAAATAAGTAAAATCACCAACAGAGTCCTGCATGAAAGATGTTACATATAAACGCAAAGTTTGGGTATATTTGCACTGGATAGAATTTCTTAAGTTGGATTTTTTTTTTACCTGACCTGCCCTCTTAAGAGTTATTCTGAATGTTAATTTGCTTCCACAGGTTAACAGCAACCAGATGGCCTCTCTCAAAGAATAAGAACACATCACTACCCTCTTTCAAATGAACGCCCTATTCCTGGTTGCTTTCTGACTCTAGATCTATCAGAGCAATGGATTTGTTCCAGATGGGATAGCATTTTAATAATGATTAACTGAATACAGAACGGGCAGGCATTGTTCCAAAAAAGGGAGGGAGGAAGTAAATTTTAGGTTTCAACTGTTGACACAAAAGAGATCCTTGCCTTCCATCTAATTAGATTTCCAAACAAATACCTAAAATATGCTGACCAGCAACTACAGCAGCTTTGCACTCTGCTATCCTCTGGTTTATTTTCACAGTTGTCATCCATACCTAAGCTGTGATTCAGGCTAAAGATTTCTAAGGTCTGTTTTCTTATCTCGTAATGTTTACTTTTCTAACTACATTGTCTTCTTCAGCAGCCTGCTATTTGCTGAGCTGTTGAACCTGTTTTGTCTTAAATTAACTCCAACCATCTGAGAAAAGATAGTATGTTCTAAAATGCAAAGCCTCAGTGAAAAGTAATGTAGTAGTGATGCTGGACACGTGGCTGGGAAGGCAGAAATAATAATAATAATAATAATAATAATAATAATAATAATAATAAAAAGGAAAACCAATAAATAAGATAAATAAGAGAAAGCAACACCTGAGCCTTTTATCTGAACACCAGACCCGGGCATCAGCTTCCTAGGGGCCATTTAACTCCATTCTGTAAGCTTCCTGGCTCTCTTCTGGAATATTCTGACTTCTTTCTAAAGCTTACAACAGTGTCAGCAACATCCTCATTTCACAGAAGTCTGAGGCTCAGAAAAGTAGCTTTCTGAAGGTTACACCGCCAGTGAGGGGAATAACACGGGGTTCAAACCCACCACATACAGATGATCCTAAAGACAGAGTCCTATTTTACTCTACCTCACTGCTTCCCCAATTAAGATGAAAACTCTAGTATTTATGTAATCAGTGGAAGACATTCAACTCAATGATCGAGACTGTAGCAAAAGATAACTTCATTTCTGTCCAACTACTAAAATGGCAAGATTGAAAGACCCAACTAAAATGGCAAATCTGGATTATCTCATTCCTTCTTTGCCTTGTGTTTGAGATACAGATAAACAAATAGAGGCAGATATAGGTCTAGGTATAGATATATGTACAGTTTTAGAAGATGAAGATACAGATGATGTAGATAAGAGATATATACAAATATATATATAGGTATACACAGAGTTGTAGATAATATTGAAAGGAGATACATAGTTACAGATGATAGACATAGGATATATATAGATACAGATGGATACAGATATAGGTGGAGAAATAGATATACAGATAAGAGATATAGATATATAAATAGATATAGATGATGACACAAATTCAGATAGATACAGATAGAGAACCATCCAGTATATTAGAGGATATCAAACATCAGCTCTCTGTTTTTTGACCATAATTTAATCATCCATCTTTGATATAATGGACAAAAGCAGAAATGACATATTTTTACCAATACTATCGAAAAAATGAGTAGTGGGGAAAACACATGCCTCCTTTTTACAAAGTAGTGGAGTATGAGCACCAAAGCCCACCCCCACCCCCTCAGAATCTGGGCAATTGCAGACTTTCGACTGACTGATCAGACTGCAGATGTAAGCACCCTGTAACTGTAGAATTACTTTGCAAAGTTGGCCCCTACGACCTCAGTGCTATTATCATCCACAAATTCTGCCTCTCACATCTCTCCTTTTGATTCTCCATATCACAATGTCTTAAAACTGGTTTAATGTTCAGCTGTCATTGTGATGTTTTCCTTTGTATAAATGAAGGCCAGGGGCGCCTGGGTGGCGCAGTCGGTTAGGCGTCCGACTTCAGCCAGGTCACGATCTCGCGGTCCGTGAGTTCGAGCCCCGCGTCAGGCTCTGGGCTGATGGCTCGGAGCCTGGAGCCTGTTTCCGATTCTGTGTCTCCCTCTCTCTCTGCCCCTCCCCCGTTCATGCTCTGTCTCTCTCTGTCCCAAAAATAAATTAAAAAAAAATAAAAATAAAAAAAAATAAATGAAGGCCAATCCTATCTGAAACAGACAAGACTATAGTAGTATGGGGCCTTAAACTGTATATATAATGTGATGAACCTTCCAGCTGCTTTGATTTTGATCTGGGATCTAACAGTAGGGAATGGAGAGCTTTCAGACTACAAATGAAGTAACACCTAGTTAGACCTTCATCTCTTTTAAGAAAAATCTAAGTTCTCTCTCTATAGCCCACACATTAGTGTGTACACGAGAGCCAAGCTACAAACTCCCAGGCTGCTTCTCACAGGGGTGACATCTCAGAGTAGGACCCAAGAAGTAATCACACAATATGGTTACATGTTTTTAGTAAGAAGAAAAAGCTTTATGGCAAGGCTCAGGCCTCAGGCTTCTTCTGGCTGGCCTGCTACAGCTAGAATGCTCACTTAACTGGAGGTAAGTTGTATCCTTAGAGATCTGACATCACGTAAGATGGGAACAAAAAGCAAATAGAGTCAATTAACAAAGGTGTCATATTTTTAAAATCCAAACTTTGAATAATTACAAAACGAGACTGATAACCTTCTACAACTCTATTAAATACCCTTTTTTTTAAGTTTATTTATTTATCTTAAGAGAGAGAGCAGGAGAGGCAGAGAGAGAGGGAGAGAGAGAATCCCAAGCAGTCTCCAGCTGTCAGTGCAGAGCCTTACATGGGGCTCAGTCTCATGAAGCATGAGATCACAACCTGGGCCTAAATCCAGATTTGGAGGCTTATCTGATTGAGCCACCCTTGTTCCCCTTAAGTCCCCCATTAAAAATAAAATAATCAAGCCCAATGAGTATTTTTGTTAATCTGGATAAGATACAGAACAGGCACAAAAAGGGATCTCTTGAGATCAGAATGGTGAAAAAAACCATTTAGGTTACAGGTAGGATAAAGAGTTTCTCTTATCAACACCTGGCTGAGGATTTCATCAGAATTCAGCAAATCCAGCTGAATGCAAAATCACATTTGTGATTATGGAATAATTATAGAGGTATTCCTATGTGTTCTTAAATTAACTTTAAATAGTTAATGTAGTATCATTAAGAATAGTTTTGGCAGTGGGGCGCCTGGGTGGCGCAGTCGGTTAAGCGTCCGACTTCAGCCAGGTCACGATCTCGCGGTCCGTGAGTTCGAGCCCCGCGTCAGGCTCTGGGCTGATGGCTCGGAGCCTGGAGCCTGTTTCCGATTCTGTGTCTCCCTCTCTCTCTCTGCCCCTCCCCCGTTCATGCTCTGTCTCTCTCTGTCCCAAAAATAAATAAAACGTTGAAAAAAAAAAAAAAAAAAAAAAGAATAGTTTTGGCAGGTATAAAAATTCCTCCTAGGGTTAGGTCACCCAAAACCTTCATCTCTTCCCTACAACACTGCCTCTAGGCTCTGCTAGATCACTTCCCACAAATTTAAAATTCAAATTTCCCAGACTCACTAAAACCCTTATAACTATTAGCTCCACCTCTCCTCACATACCCATCCTTGAGAAGCTAAGGGAATAGAACAAAAGGAAACAAAAAAAGAAAATCTGAACAGCCCTTGATCATATCAAGTCTCAACAAATATTCTTAAGAAAGAGGACAAGAAGGGTGACCAGAAAGACATGATTTATAGTTTATGAAATATACATGACTTTATAAAATCCTGCTGTCCAGAGTGGATAGACAAGGTCAACAGTACCTCCAACAGCTGACCCTTAATAAGAATCTGTTCTACTTTTAGCGTGTCACTGTGTTCCCTGAAGCTGGACCAGTATCTGGCATTCAAAAGATGTTCAATTAATATTCATTAGATTAAAAAAACACAGCCAACTCTATCTTCCTGACTTCAATTTTCATAACTGAAAAACATTGAGTAGCTAAGGGTTTTGCAACATTTTATTTACCAGCTAGCCTCATTTAAAAACAAAACAAACAAAACAAAAAAAACCCAAAACAAACAAACAAACAAAACTTATGCTGATTTCCAATATATGAAACAGAAAAGGTGGAGGGTGAAAGCAAGAGCCTTAGAACCCACCCCCCACCCAGCCACCCCTTGCCCTCATAGCACTTCCAGAAAGCACTAGGATGCCAGGAACAATGACCCTGACTGAGGGTTCCTCTTCCCAGTTCTCACCTTCCATGATTCTGTGACACCCAACACTAGGCAGAATTTTATCCTGAAGCCTCAGAGGGATGTACCACTCATTCCCTCCTACCTGACATGGTAGGCCTACAAAGCAAAAGCAGTTTCTGTCCAGCCTTAGCCTTGTGATAAATCTCAGCAATCATTGGGTTCCTGGGTGTATAATTGCTCAAAAGTGATTTAGGGTATATTGATAATGGTTGCAATCAAACTTTCATTTCAGACTGACCTTAAGCATATACCAAAGGCTAATTCAAAGAATAGAATTACCTTACTAAGAAAATGTCAGGGGCACCTGGGTGGCTTAGGTGGTTAAGTGTCCAACTTCAGCTCAGGTCCTGATCTTGTGGTTCATGGGCTGGAGCCCCACATCGGGCTCTCTGCTGACAGCTCAGAGCCTGGAGCCTGCTTTGGATTCTGTGTGTCCCTCTCTCTCTGCCCTTCCCCCGCTCATGCTCTGTCACTCTCTCAAGAATAAATAAACATTTAAAAATATTTTTTAAAAAAAGAAAACGTCAGGGGCGCCTGGGTGGCTCAGTTGGTTAAGCGCCGACCTCAACTCAGGTCATGGTTTCGCGGTCTGTGAGTTCGAGCCCCACGTCAGGCTCTGTGCCAACAGCTCAGAGCCTGGAGCCTGTTTCAGATTCTGTGTCTCCCTCTCTCTCTGACCCTCACCTGTTCATGCTGTGTCGCTCTCTGTCTCAAAAATTAATAAACGTTAAAAAAAATTAAAAAAAAAAAAGAAAACGTCAAAGTGGAGAATTTGGGGCTAAGATATGCAGGTAGCAAAGCTGAAGATGGGTGTGAAGTGAGGGGAGACAAACAGGAAAGAGGTTCACAGTAAGGGAAAAGAATAAGCCCCTTCAGTTTGCAGACTGGGATCTGCTTTCCTAGAAAAGATCTGTGGCATGAGATTCTAAGGCTCGACAAGATCCGTATTATTTATATCTAAATACTACTTATCAAGAGCGAACTTTTATTGACCCCTTTTAAGTGCCAGGCATAGTCTTGAGTGCCTAACTCCATTTCACATTTAATCCACCCAATAACCTGTGAGCTCAACATACTTTTTTTAAAACTCCATTTCATAATGAGAAAAATGAAATTCAGTCTTCTTAAAAACAAGCTCAAGGTCACATATCTAGCAAATGGCAAACAAGGATTCAGACTCAAGCCTATCTAGTGTGTAAGCTCATTCACATAGCCTCCCTACTCTGGGTCTCTTTAGGATCTAATTTGGGTATCAGAGATGCCTGCAGAAGAATGCCAGTGTCTCTTCCTGACACCAAAGCCCCTGAAATCAGGTAAACTCTCTTACTAACCACCCCATCCCCATCAGTCCTTCCTTTTCTTGCCTCGGATTTTCTGACAGAGCCAGGTATAACAGCAACTCACAAAGGCTGGAAAGACAATTCATGTTCTGTGATCTCTTCTTAGTTTCCCGTTTGCTTAATTTTGTCAAGAAGATAACAATAAAATATGCAGCACCAGGGTTCATCTATGACTAAGGATTAAAAATGTTTCAAATGCTGTGTCAATTACATGCCCATCTAAAAGCTAAAAATATCAAACAAGCATAAGGGTAACAGTATAGGGTAGGAAAAAATGCATCTTGGGTCCAACTCCTAGCTCTTTCATGGAGAGCTGAGTAGCTTGGGAAAAATCAATCTTCTCATCTCATGAGAGGGACAACACTACCAGCCTGCACACATTAGGACAGTCAAATGAGATGAAGTGAGCCCATTTATCAGGTGTAGTATCTATCAAAAGGCTGCCATTCTTAAAGTCATCAGTGCCTGAAAACAGCTTGCCGGCCTCAGCTCAAACCTCAGTTTTGTTACTTTATTGCTCTGTGGTCATTAAACCCCCTGTACCTTGGTTTTCTGAACTATAAAATGGATATAATAGAAGCAATATCACATAGGGTTGTTGAGAAGATGAAATGCAATAATAGAATGATTCGCATTAATGATAATGATAATTTATTGAGTACATACCATGTGTTACCTATTACACTTACTTTTTAAACATATAACATCAATACACAACATATATTTTTAAGATTATCATTTGCTCTCACAGATTTCTGTGTTCGGAGTCAGTTATCTCAGGGGCGAGTGGGTGGCTCAGTTAAGCATCCGACTTCGGCTCAGGTCATGATCTCATGGTTCGTGAGTTCAAGTCTTGCATCGGGCTCTCAGAGCAGAGCCCGCTTCAGATCCTCTGTGCCCACGTCTCTCTGCCCCTCCCCCATGCATTCTCTCCTTCTCTCTCTCTCTCTCTCTCTCTCAAAAATAAATACTAAAAAAAAAAATCTTTAAAAAAAGTAATCAATCATTTCAAAACCCATTCAAATAAGTTTACTTAAGGTGAAATATATTCTGATATCATCTGAGTCCCTGAACCCAACCAAGACTAAAGCCAGAACTACCATAAACCTTTCAAGGCTGTGAACCAACAAATACTTACAGCAGTTTAAATTATATATTCTCTCTCTTAAAGCCCAGAATGAGTCCAAATTGATAGAGCTGAATTCAGTCAAACAAGCAGTTACTCCCCAATTGTATAAAATTGATTAAAATAAAACACAATCCAATCATGGTTTTCCTTTTAGCCAGTTTTGAAATATAGACCCTGTCACTGACATTCACCAGCTGGAGAAAAGTCTGAAGCAGATGCATGTGATGAATGAAGACAGATTCTATGTTAATATCTGGTCCAAGGCTCACATTAGATGTTAAGAAAATTTTAATGTTATGATGTTCACAACTAAAAGGGACCTGTAATGAGTAGTTTCCAAGGCTCTGATGTCTTAGAAGAGAACTAAGCAAACAGAGGCTGCTCTAAAGAGATTCATAGGTTGAATTCAACAATAAGGAAAGAATACATACTTGGTTTTCCACTTGAAACAACAGTCTTAACTCAAGTAATAGTCTCTACTCACTCCTTAAACCCTATTAAAACAAAAACAAAGAGATATTTAAAAGACATAGCCCACAAGGACAAATAATATTGAAGAAGAGACAATAGCAACAAAATTTTAGAATTTTACAAAGTGGAAAATGGATAAGAGGCAACTGATTTAACAGAATGAGAGGCAGGAGAAAGGTTTAACCAGCAATAGGAAAAGACAAGTTATTTTATATCTCATGATCCTCCCGAAGGCTCAGCAATTAGCAGACACTAGGTATCTTTTGAAATAAAAGTGAGGATAGGATAAGAAAAAGCAAGAGAGATGATTTGGTTCAAAGTATTTAAATAGCAGTTCAATCCCAACATTGACTCTCTTATCTCAACATGAAAGTGAGGTTTAGGGGCAACTTGATGGCTCAGTCAGTGAAGCGTCCAACTTCAGCTCAGGTCATGATCTCACTGTTCATGTGTTCAAATCCTGCATCAGGCTCTGGGCTGACAGCTCAGAGTCTGGAACCTGTTTTAGATTCTGTGTCTCCCTCTCTCTCCACCCCTCCCCTGCTCACACACACTCTCTCTCAAAAATAAAAATAAAACATCTTTAAATTTTTTTAAAAATGGAAGTGAGGTTTATTCTCTGAAAATACTAAAGCATGGGAGTATATGGCCTCAGAGCTCCCAGGCATGGTTAAGTCAGGGCTACCATAGTGAAATGGGGCCATTATGAGTAAAAGCATCCATACTGACTATTCCTGCATCCAGTCTTTTCCTGTATCTGCCTCTTCTACAATGCTGGAAGCCACCTCTATCCCCACTAAGCAAAAGACTGGAAGACTCTTTTCTGAGGAATGTGACAAAAGGGAAGATCTTAAGATAGGGACACAGGAGATTTTCCAAGGAAACATCCCAGCCAGATATCCCTCTCTTGAAACCAAGAAATGACAAGCTTCATTTGTCCATACAGAGAGTTTCCAGCCAGCTTCTGAATGTTCTACTCTTAAATATAAGCAGACAACTACTGATCACCAACTATTATTGGCATACCTCTAAAATAACAGATAGAAATCAAAACAAACAGACAGGAAAAAGTGGGGGCAGGGGGGGAGAACACGTGAAGGAAGAATTAGTAATGAGGGAGAAAAACAAAACAAACTAAACATAAGAGCAGATATTGCGTGGTATAAAATACAAGAACATTTAAAAGGTGAGAAAAAAAGTTTTTGTAAATTAAAACATTGCAGCAAAAAAAAAAGCAGAATAAAATAATGGAAGATTTTTTTTAACGGAGCAGAACAAGAAAATGAAAAATAGGAGGGAAAAAAATTTAAAAACTAGAGAACCCATCCAGTATGTAAAATGTCAGAGTAACAGATGTTCCAGAAAGAAAGAAAAAAGAGGAGAAAGGAAGATAATCAGAGGAATAATTAAAGAAAAATTTCCAGAACTGAAAGAAGTAAGTTTACAGATAAATAAATGAGCCATCATGTATTTAACATAGTAAATAGAGCCCTTCCAAGACATATCATCACCAAGTCTGAGAACACTTAGAATAAAGAAAACATTCTAAAAGCTTCTAGAGAGAGGGAAAAGAAGAATGTTTTCATACAAAGATTTTAGAATCAGAATGACGCTCAACTTCTCAATGGCAACACTGGAAGCTAAAAGAATGGAGTAGTGCTTCAAATTCTGAGGAAGAAGCAATTTCCAATCTAGGATTGCATATGTAGCCAAATTATCAATTAAGTGTGAGGACATTATGAAGATACTTTCAGACATGCAAGGTTTCAGAAATTTGCTTCCAATGCTCCTCTCCAGGAAACAACTGAAGGCCACACTTCACCAAAATTACAAAACAAATCAAGAGAAAGGAACATGTGGGATTATAAAAAGAGAAGGTAAAGGAGTAACAGGCTAATGGTGAAGGGAGATTCCTTATGCAACAGCTGGGGAACAGACTAGTTAGAAGGTTTAGGGAAAATTATTTCAAGAAATATGACTAAAAATAATTCCTAGAGGACCTGACCATATTCAGAGAAAATTTACTCAATAGAAGAATGTTAACTACAGAGTCATAGAAAAATAAAGCAACCATGAAACAACATAACCAAAAAATAACAATTACTAAGTCCAAGGAAAAAAAAATGTTGGGTATGAAAGGAAAAGAAAAGAGGCACACAACCTGGCTGGGCTGTGAATAGCACTAACATTTCCATAGCCGTGTAAACACTAAATAGTGACCAGAGTATAATTCTAAGGGCAGCTACTGAGGAGGGTGAAGAGATAAGAGATGTGCATGTACATATAGGGTGGCAGTGGTCAGAGGGTGTCAAATTGTCATCTTCCATTAAGAGAAATCAATAGATTATGTCCAAAAATCAAATATCAAGAAGTTGCAATAAAAGCATGTTATTTAAAGATATGAAGGTAAATGTCAAAAGAACCAGCTGAATGAGTTGAAATCAGTTGCCTTTGCAGAACAGAAGATGCAAGAAGGATTGAAGGTAATGTTGTTTTCATTAAAAAAAAAAAACTCTAAGACTATTTGCCTCTTTTTGTGCAAGTATAATTTTGATTTAAAAAAAATGAAATAGAAATAGAAATCAAGGAAGACAAAAGAGACCAAGAAGGGCACTTACCTGCCCCCATAAAAAACAAAAAAAGCAATGAGTGTTGGTTCAGATGACAAAGTCAAGATAACACTGGGGCAGATCTGGGGTATGAATGCAGTTAAACAGCTAAGGCCTGTATTTATTCAATAAACATTTACTGTGCCCCCAGGAGGTCTTCTCCTCCTCTTCCTTTCCCTCCTCTTCCCCCTCTTCCTCCTCTTCCTCATCACAACAAAAATAATTAAGCAATTACTCTGTACCAGATATTATATCAAAAGCTTTACACAAGTAATGCCATTTGATTCTCACAAAAACCTCAGAATAAGAAGTATTTTATTACTTCCATTTCACACATGAGGAAACCACGACACAGAGAAGTTAACTTGCCCAATGTCACACATCAAGTAGGTGACAAGCCAGCATTCAACATCAGGCAACCATGCAGCGTTATTCCAGAGCCTGGGGTCTTCTTAACCACTGACTAAACTACTGAGCATGAAGAAGATACCAATAAATAACTGGTGAACAAAAATCAGACAAGTACATACTATGAGACAGGCACTGGGAATACAAGAGTGAAAAAGAAATTCAGTCCATGAAACCAAGGCTCCTGAACTCTACTGTCCTAAACGTATAACTTTGAAGCCAAGTCCCTTAGAGGTGAAGTTGGTTCTCAAGGGTTAATCTCCTCCTCAGCCAGGCCATGTCTGCTAGTCTATTAGAAGTGCCAATACTCACAGGTTGGGCCCTGTTGGACAGCTCATCTACTCCCCCACTTTGCAAATTGGGAAATTGAGGCCCAGAGGGATTTTACAACTTCTCCAAGTCAAAAAGAGGCCAAATCAAGAGTAGAATCAGGTCTCTTGACTTCCACTTCAGTGCTCAGTTTTACTGAATCAGAATCTGTCGAAGCAACAACCGCCATCAATTAATACTTACCCATTAGGGCACCACTGTCAGCCACTAACCGTGGAAACTCACTGTAAAAGAGCAGGCAGATTTGAGCAGGTGACATTCCAAGGACATTTTTTAAATGAACAATGAACCTTTAAAGTAAGAGAAGCCATATTTATTCTGCTGCTCAAATTGATTACTGGGATTTGGTTTACAACATTAAAATATTTATAAATATATATTTAATTTCCACCCATCTCTACCAGGAGCCATAATATAAACTTTAATCAGCATTTTCCCGAACATTTGAAAGGCAATTACAAGACCATATTAACATTCATCTTACATAGCTTCTTTAAAAGCTTCAATTGTTTAGCACGGCTGTTAAATCATTAAGCAAGCACACTGTATGATATCATAAACAGAGCCGATCAGAATTCACTATTTGCTTTTCTAAAACATTTTCCCAGAGTTGGATTAAAGAAATTACCTAATTATCACACAACAGTCAGACACAATTCCCTGATTGATATATCATCTTGGTGAGAATATGATCTCACTACACTGGTCGAGTTAGTCATCAAATAGTTGAAATAAAGTAAATTATCTTCATCAAACAAAACTTTTTATTTAAATCTCAAAACATTTTATTTATTTTTTTTTAATTTTTTTTTTCAACGTTTATTTATTTTTGGGACAGAGAGAGACAGAGCATGAACGGGGGAGGGGCAGAGAGAGAGGGAGACACAGAATCGGAAACAGGCTCCAGGCTCTGAGCCATCAGCCCAGAGCCCGACGCGGGGCTCGAACCCACGGACCGCGAGATCGTGACCTGGCTGAAGTCGGACGCTTAACCGACTGCGCCACCCAGGCGCCCCTCGAAACATTTTAAACAATATAATAAGAGAGGTAAAAAAGAATGCCTGGGAGAATCAAGGAAATAATCTCTTACCACAATAAATGGTAGTTAAATGATAGAACCCCACAAACGAAATTCTGGAGAACATCTTCACTGTAGCCTATGCTGAACTTCATAGAAAGGATTTCACAGTGCTTTTTTTTTTATGTTTATTCTTGAGAGAGACAGAGTGTGAGTGGGGGAGGGGCAGAGAGAGAGGGAGACACAGAATCCAAAGCAGGCTCCAGGCTTTAAGCTGTCAACACAGAGCCCAATGCGGAGCTCAAACTCATGGGCCATGAGATCATGACCTGAGCTGGTCAGATGCTTAACCAACTGAGCCACCCGGGTGCCCCCACAGCGCTTTCTTTTTGTCAATGATAAATGGCCATGCTTTCTTTCAGGACCTTACTGGCCTTCCAAAGAGGAGGCCATACTTACAAGTTAGAGTCCTGATTCTCCCCAGGCATTCAGACTTAAAAAAAAAAAGTATCAGAGTCATTTTCATCTTTAACCCACTCTCTCTATCCATTTGATGTCCTGATCAATTTCATCTTTCAAATTCCTCCTTTCCATTCTCCACTGCCCTTACCTTAGTCCAAAACTTCCTCACTTCTTAGTGTATCATTTCTAACTGATCTTCCCCTCTTCTTATTTCACCTGGCCAGTTCGTATTTTACATTATAGCCACAAACAAGGTTCTAGTATTTCCCTGAAGTCCAAATTCTTCAGGCTTGCATTCAAAGCCATTTCTAATTCATTCCCTTTCAACCTGGCTTACTTCCCACTAAGTCCATCATGCCAAAGAATATAAGATATATGATATATGATGGAGATTGGGGGCTGGTTTTTTTCTACAGAGTCTCCAATGCCTAACATAATGTATGGTACTTAGAAGATGCTCAGTAAATGTTTGTTGAATGTAGGAATGAATGTGGTCAACTCTCACCTTATACTGAACAAGTCATGGCACAATTACACTAACTTTTTACAGTTCTGAACTCTAATTATACTGATCAAAAAAACCCAGCAACCTGTCAAAATTCTCTTCAAACAATGCCTCCTCTGAGAAGCACTGCTGATAATCTCAGTCAAAATTACTGCCTCATTTATTCCTACAGAACATTGCTTATTTTTTTAATATTGCATTTTATTGTGGGAAAATGCATAAAACATAAAATTTGCATTTTAGGTGTACAGTTCAAGGGTTTTAAGTATGTTCACACTATTGTACAACCATCACAATGATCATTTCCAGAACTTTTCATCATCCCAAACTGAAATCCTTTACCCATTAAACAAAAAAATTCCCATTTCCCCAAGGCCCCAGCCACTACAACTCTACTTTCTGTCTCTCTGAATTTGACTGCTATAGGGACTGCATGTCAGTGGAATCATCCAATATTTGTCATTTGTGTAGTTGAGCAGAATGTCTTCAAGGTTCATCTGTGTTGTAGCATGTGTCAGAATTTAATTCCTTTCTAAAGCTGAATAATATTCCATCATATGTTATACCACATTTTGTTTATCCATTCATCCATCAATGAACATCTGGGTTGTTTCCACCTTTTGGTTATTGTAAATAATGTTGCTACAAATGTGGGTTGTACACATATCTGTTCAAACCCCTATTTTCCATTCTTTTGGGTATATACCCAGAAGTGGAATTACTGGATCATATGCTAATTCTATATTTAAGAAACCATCACACTGTTTTCCACAGTAGCTGTACCATCTTACATTTCCATCAGCAATGCACAAGGGTTCTACTCTATCCATATCCTCATCCACACATATTATTTTCTGTTTTTGTTTGTTTGCTTTGATAATAGCCACCTAGTGGGTGTGAAGCGCTCTTCCATTATCATTTTGATTTGTATTTGTCTAATGATTAGTGATGCTGAGCATGTTTTCATGTGTTTTTTGATCATCTGTATATTTTCTTTGGAGAAATGTCTATTCATGTCTTTTGTCCATTTTGAATTGGGTTGTTTTCTTAGTGTTGAGTTGTAAGGGATATCTGTATATTAAGGATATTAATATCTTATCAGGTATATTATTTGAGAATATTTTCTTCCATTCTGGGGCTGCCTTTTCACTCTGTTGATGATGTCCTTTAATAAACAAACTTTTTAAATTTTGATTAAGTTCAATTTTGTCTATTTTTTTCTTCTGTTGCCTTTTTTTTTTTTGATATCATATCCAAGAAATCATTACCAAATTCAATGTCATGAAGCTTTCCCCTATGTTTTTTTCTGAGTTTTTGGGGGGTATTTTTTTTTTAGCTTTGCTGTTATATTTAGATCTTCAATCTATTTTGAGTTTAGTTTTGTACATGGCATAAGATAAGGGTTCATTCCATTCCTTTGGATGTGACTATCCACTTTCCAAGCACAATTTGGTGTAGATTATTTTCCCCATTGAATGGTCTTGGCACCATACTGTTTTGACTACCATAGCTTTGTATTAAGTTACAAAACCAGCATATGTGAATCCTCCCAGTTTGTCCTTTTTCAAGATTGCTTCAGCTATTTGGGGTCTTTTGAGATTCCATATAGATTTTAAAACAGATTTTTCTATTTCTGCAAAATAAATACTGTTAGCATTTTGATAGGGGTTGCATTAAATATGTAGATTGCTTTGGGTGGAATTGGCATCTTAACAATATTAAGTCTTTCAATTCATGAACCTGAGATATCTTTCAAATTACTTGTGTCATCTTTAATTTCTTTCAGCAACGTTTTGTAGTTCCCATTACAAGTCTTTAGCTTCCTTGGTTAAGTTTCTTCCTAAGTAATTTTTTAATGTTATTGTAAATGGCATCATTTTCTCAATTTCCTTTCTGGGATTGCTCATTGTTAGTTGTATAGAAATGCAACTAATTCATATGTGTTGGTTTTATATCTTGCAGCACTGCTGAATTCATTTATTGGTTCTCACAGGGGTTTTTTTGGTGGAATATTTTGGGTAATGCTGAGTCATCTTTCTCTATAGCCCCTAGTCTGCTGTTTTCTGTATACAATGGTACAAATAATTTAAATGAAAAAATCAGTATTTTAATTTTTTTAATGTTTATTTATATTTGAGAGAAAGACACATACACACACACACAGAGTGCGAAGGGCGGGGGGATGGGCAGAGAGATGGAGACAGAATCCGAAGCAGGCTCCAGTCTCTGAGCTGTCAGCACGAAGCCCAACACAGGGCTCAAACTCACAAGCCATGAGATCATGACCTAAGTCAAAGTCGGATGCTTAACCTACTGAGCCACCCAGGCACCCTGAAAAAATCAGTATTTGAAAAGAATATTTATAATTCTAAATTATGGCAATATTCTGAGAAGGGACATTCCTGGGACTGACAAACAGGTGTCTTAAGTCCTTTTCTCTTACAAACCTTCTGGCTTCCCTAGGCCATATTTTAGGATCAAATGATAGGGAGAAAAAGAGAAAAGGCTAAGATTTATTGACCATCTATCCTCTGCCAAACACAATGCTCATTTCATATTCACAACTGTGATGAAGCAAGTATTGTTCTATTCATCAGTGTAATCAGACTACAGAGTTTTAGAAAAGATAATTGAGATTATACATCCAGGAAGTACAAAAGCCACAATTCTATGAGGAAATTATAAAGCAAGGAGAATCTCTGGGAGTTGGAAAGTGTAAAAGATAGAGAAGATGCCAAATGAGGACTAGATAACTGCCATGGAATCTTAGAAGAGAAGAAGTTCTAAAGAGAAATGTGATTCTAAGTGGGGAACAGGAGAGGAATGTGAGATGTGTTTAGGGGGTTCTGATAGTACAAAATTAGGTCATCTTATTGTAGTGTGCTGGGCGTAGAGATGAAGTATTCATGGGAAGAACAGAGGTTGCATTGTCCAGTACACTGAGGCAGAAGCTGAGAAACACCCTTGGATACCCATATCAGACTAAGTGGCGACTAAAAGTTGCTCAGAACTTCTGCAATATCAAGAATTCTGGTTACTCTGTAAATACGGGGCCATAGGAGTTAGGAGTCAATACATTCGAACCCCTGGTATATCTGACTTTGAGACCTGTTTTCACTTCATCGTACAGACTTAAAATTCATGATTTCCTAGAAATGTATCCTTCCTATCAAGACACTTTATCCTCAAGATGCTTACTTCCAACACAGCCAGAATCAACTGTAGTGTATTATGTATTATTGAACCTTGCAAAATTATTTTAGCATACTCCAAAGGTATTTGCCTTTTTTCCCTCTCTACTTTTTCCCCCATTTAACAGCAACTTCAAAGGAAGGAAGAACTATATAAAGCATTCACTTTATAGCACTCTGTTGTTATGGTGTATAATAAATACTAAATAATACACTTATAATTACTAAATATGGACAACAGCTACTACCATGGATCATAGCTCTTCTCCATAAAAAAATTCATTAGATTTATTCAATGATGAAATGACATTATTTTTTTTTGTTTGATTTTTGGTTTTAGTTGTGAAATGAATAATCTCAGAAGAGAATTAACTGATAATAACATACTCTGAGGAATACAGTCTATTGCCTGGGCTTGTTTCTTTTCAGATTCAATATCCTGCTTTCAATTTGTTTATTTTTCTTTTTATTAATTTTCAAGGTCATATTTTCCTTCAAACATTTGCTTGGAATGGTCAAGGTGTGTGTGTGTGTGTGTGTGTGTGTCCATACCCATGTGGAAATGGAGAATAAGGAGGTATTAAATAGTTGATCTATTTCCAAATACAATTTAAAAAAACTGCTGTTTGTGATCCTAAGGGCATAGATAAAACGAATTTCAGTAAACATCATATGTCCCAATCTGTCTTTCAGTGACAGTAGTCCTTATTTCCAAAGCCAGACTCTCAACCACAAGGCTTACGAAAACAAAATTCTAATGTGCAATAAAACCATTTCAACATTCTGCATGCTTTTTAAATTTCCTAAGTTTCTCCTTCCCTCAAACTACTTATCTCTGATATTTTTTAAAGCCTGTCATTTAAAAGATAACTTTGCACAAGAACTTCATTCATTTTCCTAACAAAATGACTCTTTCTTGTCATGAAAATTGCCAGGGGAGAATTTACAAAGTAATTTCATATACCAAAAAAAAAACCCAACAAAAAACAAAACAAAAAAAAAAAACCCAACTTGATCTTTAAGAAGGAAACTGTCTTTTTACTGTGTCTTGGCAGTCCTGGAGATCCCAAAACAACTCCAGTTGGGGTGAGCTCTCTATTTTGCCTTTCTTATCAATAAGATGATCATTAGCTATAATTACAGAAGTGTGGGTAGATGATGGAAGAGTCTGAAGGAAGGTGGCATGCTTTTCCAAACCCAGGTAGAGAATGTGTCTGTGTCTTTAGAAAGCCCTGCTGAGACTCTGCCTGGGAATTCACAGTACCCTAAAAAAGGAGTTGGGCAGAAACAGACTTCTCAGCAACTCCCTGTACTTACTTCAACAGAGTGGTACTCTTACTTTGAATACCAAAAAAGGACAGCACAGAGGTGCCGATGCCACTGTGAGGGGTTCTGTGGGGCTCAGTTTGAGCCTCTCCTTCCTTTGGATTCTAGCTTCAGAGGGAGTAAGGCAGTTCCCTGTTGTTAGGAAAACTTTGCTTCATAGCACTAAAGTCTACAGGGGAGCAGGGGAGGGATGTGAAGACTGTGGTAACAGAAGAAGTTCACTGATCTGCAGTGAGCTCTGTCCATGAAGAGAGCAGTCAACAACAAAGCAGTGAGTCTGCTCTTAACTGGCTCAACTTTTATCTTGGAAGCCACACCTGACTCAGAGGAGGTGGCGGTGAATCTCTTTGGGTTTGTTCTGTCCGTCCTGACATGCCAGCCATTCTTCCTCATTGGCAACCAGATACCAAGAATGGTCACTCGAAATTGAAAACAGAAAAGGAAAACAAGTAGGAGTGCTTCATTGGTTTGTAGATAGTGCTGCTGAAGCTAAAGTCAAGCACCTGAGTCCTGAAGTAGGTCCAAGAACAAAATTTTAATATACAGGGAAACCAGCATTATAGATCATATATATGTATATATCTGGCAAAGCATAACAGTGTTAGGAAGAGAGAGAAATGGATTAAATGGAATTTATCATTGAGAATTCACTTTCTTCTTCTGAAATTAGACATCTGTTAATCTTACAGGTGGCGAGTGATCTCACTCATACTTGTACTGGATCACAGACTAACAATCAATCAATATTACCAATACGGAAGAGATGGGACTTGCATAAACATCAAAAGAAAAAGTATCTAATTGGTCACAATAAATGAACTTTGCACACTTAAAAGTGACCTTGATATCATCAAAGCAAAATACTCGTTATTTCTACGAGTGGTTCTTGCCAAGACTGTTTTGGTTTTGTTTTTTTCCTTCTCCTTTTTTAGCTTTCTTAAGCCATGAGGATTTTTGTCTACAAAATGTTCAATTCTGAGTAGACCCATGAATGAAGAAGGTCTAAACTGTGAAAGATACCATTTCGTGCTTAGGACAACTTACCCAGCCTTCCAGGGCTCCTACGCCTCTAACTAGGGAATACCAGTTAGAGTGACATCCAGCTGTGACATCCAGCTGATGACCTCACCCAAACATTGGTCAGACTGAAAAGGAATTACCCTGAGGCTCTATCTGGACTGAGACCCAGCAGAACTTAGTTAGATTTAGCTCTGTCGTTAACTGGTGAGGGACTCTCCTGTCTAAACCTCCAATTTCTCTTTTTTAAACAGAGGATATTAGTCTGGCTGATTTTCAAGTTCTTTGCATCTATGTGGAAGATTCATAGAACTTCCAAAGCAACATTATTATTGTTGAGAATTTCTACCAAATCCTAAGATATTATTTGTTTAAACATCTTAAAATCCTAAGAAGACAAGGGGTAATGCTAAATTAACACAAACCCCTTCTATTCCAAAAGCTCTCCTGGCCAGCTGATTTGAAATGATTGTCCTGATGCAATACATTCAATGTCAAGAATACTTCTGCCTTTGCACTGTGTCAAATTTAAAAGGTTTCAATGCATTTGTATTGGATTCTCTGCTCCTGTGCCCCTTAGTGCAGTTACAAGTGGAATATTGACTGAGACTTTCTGAAACAAAAAGGGAAAAAAGACTTTTGTTCTCCCCCCAATTGCCATCAGTCATGCTCTCACATCCGGCCTTCCCTGAATTCCTCTGTCTGAGGTCCAAGTACAGACAAGGCATTTGTATCTAAGCAGGCAACTCTCTTTTTCTTGGCCTAGATTTCTGAAAAATAAAATGTTATTTGCAAAAAAAAAGGGGGGGGGAGGGGCGGAAATCTACCCTGACAGACATGTTCTGATCCCAGACTGAAAGTATGCCTAACAAATGAAGGGACTCAGTGTGATTTAGTGTAACGCCAGTAGCGAAAACACAACTGTAAATTAATCTTCTCCAACATGCTCTCTGAGGCTCAAATTGCTGTTTCACTGTCTGCATCTTTAATGATGGTTGATATATCCCCTGGGAAGCAAAGTACTGATCTCCTCTATCTTGATTTCGTAGCTGAGCTGATTATATAGATACAGATATAGATGTGGAATTATTTAATAGTCACCAAAGTCAATGAAGGCAAGAAGGGAAAGGAGTGGGAAAAATAATTGGGGTTCAATTTGCCGTAAGTGGCAAAAATCTCCATAAAGAAACAACTCCCTCTTCTCAGTTATTATTTAATCTGCTTTGGATTTAAACAATGAAGAATGCTAGGATTTAGGAGCTTTTGAGGTGCTTGTTTTTGTTTTGTTTTGTTTTGCTTTGCTTTTTAAAACCAGAGAAGTTCTATGCTTTTTGTAGTAATTTGAAAGGAAAAGTTCTGACAAGTCAAAATAACAGCTTGAACTAAAACAGAGGATGATACATGTACCCAAGATGTTTGCAAATAACAGGGTAGCATCCTGAGGCTTTTGAAAGAAATTAATGTTCAACCCTTCAGTTCACAGATGAGCCACTTGACCTAACCAGGGAAAAGTAACAGAATCAGGGTTTAAGAAAGTCTTTCTTCCCAGGAAAAAGAGAACAGCTAAGAACTGAAGAATAAATGGAAATTAATGGAGAAGGAGAAGGATCTATTATACTCTCCTCTTGTGTAAAGATGTGGAGACACTAAATATCATGGATTGCTCATAAATGAAGATAGAGGACATTGCTCATCAAACCGGTGTGCAAGAAAAGCTTTGAGGAAGAGAAAATACGTTTTATGATAGAATTCTCCACCCAGTGACCACCAGATGTTGAGCAATGGATCAAATCTTATAAAAAAAATTTTTAAAGGAATCAGTGGATAACCCTACATGTGGGTCCCCAAAACTCTAAACTTCTATACACTCTTCTCTAGGATGGGATAGACGGCAACACACATTCTAGGAAATGATAAATTTTGCTGCACCAACAGATACAGAATGTTCTGAGGTGGAGGAAGGTAATCACCCTGCTCTTTCTCCTCTGCTCTCAGCAGACTGTTCTCGGAATGATGTGCTGTGCTCAGCTCCCCCTGAGACAAGCTAAAGAGATCAAGAGAAACTGGAGCACAATCAAAGAAAAGTGAGTAGGATTGTTATAAATTTGAAGCTACGAAATGAAATCAATCCAGTAGCGGTGGTGCTCTAAGCATGTACACAGAGAATGTCTCAGCGAAGCCCTTGCCTATTCCATGTTCACTTTATTTCCAGGGGCAGCAAATAGGTTTCAACTGGTGACATGACAAGTGTGATCAACTGGTTGTAACTTCCTAGAGAAATAAGATGAGGGCACTAAGTATGCAAACTTGGCCAAGAAATCAGCCTGAAGCGACTGCCGTAGCCCAGGGGGCAGGAGTGGTGGTACTTAACCTCGGTGCTGGCCATTACTGCCTGCCCGGGTCCATCCTTGGCCCAGAAGAAATTCAATCCTGGGCCATGGGATCCCCTTCACCTCGGCCTCATGGTGGCCTCTCCACAAGAACTCTGGTAAATCCTTCCGGAGAGCAGCCAGGCCAAAATGAGACCATAAAGCCACCTTAAAGAGCACCAGTGAGGCTGCAGGAGAATATTAAACTGTGCTGCTCTCCCTCACTGCCCTTCAAATGAATTAGAAGAAGCATGCCTGAGCTGGCGCCACATGTAAATTGCCTTTCTACAGATAGTGGGGACGGAATTCAAATAAGTCTTCCTGGTCCCTGTGCATGTACTCAAAGAAATATAACTTTAAAAGATCAAGAATAAAATAGGCAAGAGAAGGTCAGTCCCTTGGTAGTCCCTATGGTGCCTGCTCCCACTTCTTTTAGGTACTTTTTCCTCAGTCTTCAACTGAGGCAGCCACAAGGTCCAGATGAACTCATCTTGATGAGGCATTACAAGAAAAGATCATGGAATGGTGTTGTGACTGATGGAGTCCCTACGGGAAGTGGATGTTAAGAAAACATAAGACTTTGCTCTCCTTATCACAATTAGGCCTTATTCAGTGTGGTAGAAGGAGTCAGAAAACCAGATCTGAGCCTCAGTTTTGCCAGATAAGATCTAAGGCAAATCGTTTAATCCTATTAGAAACTGAAACACAGAGAGAATAATATTATTCATATTATAGAGCTGTTTTCAGGATTAAATGATAGCTCTCATCCAATTATTTTTGCTTGGTGTTAGAGTAATAGATAATCATTGCAAAAGAAAAAGAAAGAGAGAAAAATCACTGCTAATCCTACATCCTAGAAATAACAATCATGGCTATTCAGTGTATAATGTTTATTGAAAAGGAAGAGAAGAATCACACATACACACACACACAGGAGTAGTACCATGAACAACAAGCCTTTCTTTTGCCCCAAGTCCTGGAGTAACCAGAACCCAAAGTGACTGAGTGGCAACAAATATCAACAATTTCTCATTTAGCCTTCCAAAATTTTACTATGCAGGTATACATATTATGTATACATTTGTATATTTTATGAGTCACTAAAATGTATTTTAAAACACTTTTTAGGCCTGCCTGGGTGGCTCAGTTGGTTAAGCGTCTGACTCTTGGTTTTGGCTCAGGTCATGATCTAGTGATTCCCAAATTCAAGCCCCATATCAGCCTCTGTTCTGACAGCATGGAGCCTGCTTGGGATTCTCTCTTTCCTCTCTCTCTGCCCTCCCATGCTCACACTTTCTTTCTCTCTCTCTCAAAATAAATAAACTTAAAAAAAAAACACACACTTTTTAAAGTTGGCAAATGCACCATGTAACAGTGAGGTGGTATTTTTATTGATGAGCCCTACTTCTGATAAGACAAAGGGAATGGAGGACATTGTTGGGCTACAGAATCCCTGTCAAGTTACGAGGAATCACAGAAGCTTCTCAAGTGCAATGTGCTCAAATGGATGACTATTATTATTAGATAAAACTTGACCCCAAATCACCAGCTGGTTTTCTATTTAGTTTACCACATGTGGTATCATGTGTTGCCTTTTTCTTGCCCTCTCTCCTCTAGAATCACACACTGGTTTGTTCTTCTAGAATCTCAGCACTCAGACAGTGAAAGGAGAACACACAACAAATCTAAATAAGCAAGTTAGATATACCTCAAATAGATGGGTCTAAGAGACTCATTCCCTATCCTGTCCTCCTGAAGAAAATGCTAAACTACCTACCTACAGCAAACTTAGAAAAGAAAGAGCCACATTCATGTTTTAGATAAAACCCTTTGACTTCCCACCTACAGCTCTTCTCTTAAACCTCATGTTCATTCAAGTGTCCATGAGAATGCCTTTTTATTCATTTATTCACTTGTAACTTGCTCATTTGTGAATGGAGGGGATAAAGTGATGTCTTGAGCTCCCTCTACAAGTTAATCAGAGTGATAACTCACTACTATCTTTTCCAACTCTGATGCCATGACTATTGCTGCAACCTACTTACTCCACAGACAATTTCCTCAAGAGTAGAGTCACATTGTATGGCTGTCAAATAGAATCAATTAACCCACGAAGTTATAATTATCCACAAGGGGCTGCTAATTAGGAATACAAAACTAAGTTCAATGCCATTCCTTGGCACTGACCCTGACACTATGCCAACAATAACAAAATCATAGAAATCAGAGACAGAACTGACCATTTCAGTCAGGTGTGCATTTACTCAACCGAGAAAGTTATCTATTCATATTTTCTGGCAATTCAGGAAAATCAGTTTTAAATGGCAAACTGGGGAGCCAATAAAGTTGAGAAGAGTTACCTCTTTCATATGCATTAGGCACAGAAGTTACCATATTAAACAAGAAGACTATGTAGGCAAAGGTGCTCTTAAAAATTTCATAAATTGTCTACCAAGTATAGGAAATATTTGTATATAATCCTATAAAAGGTTTTCATCAAATTTTCTAACTCTCAATAAGTTTTTTGTGTTTGTTTCATTTTCCTGTTGCAGCCCTGAAAAAATGTCAATAAGTGGTCAAAAAGTGGATTTCTTATCTTTGAATAATCAAAAATACTTTTTCTAGAGTTTTAACTTTTTCAGACCTGTGTGCCTATAACATGAGCACATTGAATTAAATGAAGTATAGAACCACTAATCCCATTTAATTGACATTAAATCAATGAATATTTTTAAGTTGAATCATATGACTTTTAGTTGCAATGGTTGACTAGAGGGAAAAGATGATGGGGGGTGGGGGTTATTCTAGAGACATTTATAGACACATGTTCTCTAATTCAGCACTCTAAGTCAAACAACAGGAAAGCAACCACTTTCTGGAATAATAACATAAATATCTACTTTTTATTCAGTTCGTACTTTCGGTCAAGCGCTATCTTAAGCCCTCACAACAGCCTTTCAAAATTAGGGACTAATATCTTCATTTTATGGTTGAGCTTAGAGAAATCAACTAACTTTGCTCAAGGTTTTGAAGCAAATAAACCACAATTTGAGGCCAGAAGGCTGAAGTTCATGTCCTTCTCATCTGTCTAAAGAAAACCTATCCTTTGAAACCAGGATGAGAATTTCCTACAACTGGTAAATAACCCTTCTCTTTTCTACAAAGGTGTTAGTAGTCACAGGGAGTATATCGTCATAGGATTTGTGCTAGTACATGAACCCATCTGCACAGAAGTATTTGTTTTTGCTGGCACTTTCTGGACGGCGAAACTCATTCTGAAAACACTCAATCTGCTAGGCTTTCCTTGCCCAGTCTCCTCATTCTTGAAAAATTCCTTAGTCTAAGCAATGGTTCTGAAAGTGTGATCGCCAGCCAAGCAGCATCAGCATCACCTGGAGACACACTAGAAATGCACATTTGCTTCAGACCTGCCGAATCACAAACTCAGGAGGTGAGGCCCAGTGATCTGTGATTTAACAAGCCCTTTGGGTGATTCTGTGCCATAAGAAGTTTGAGAATCACTGACCTACAGGAAGAATTCCCATAGATCTTCCCATAAGTCCCTCGGACCCTGAGACATCCTTCTCTAAGATCTACACAGAAACATTCATTAAGCCTTTGAATTCAAATGACTAAGAAAGTGCCAAGTCGAAATTTGTTTGCTCTTTTCCTTAAACATAAGGACTCTATTTCCATCAAAAGGCTCATACAGAACAAAGGACCCCTTGTTCTCCTAGGAGGCCTTCAAGAGGTGAAACCAGAGTCATGGGTATCTGTGAACACAGACACAAACACACTCATACATACACATAAACACCCAAATACACAAGCATGAAGGGAACTAGGTTCAAAGTAGCCTTAAAAGTCCAAGGGATCCTTGGACTTTTGATCCATATGATCAAGAGCCCTGGGGTAGTTCTTCACTTAAAAAATATAGTGAAGCTGCCTCTGCATTTATCAGTACAAAATGGACGGACTTTGGACATCATGCCATTGACTTGCTGCACGATCTCAGGCAGCTAAGTAGCCTCTTTCTTATTCTTGATATCTTCATCCATAAAATGGGATAATAAACATTTATTGGGCACTTCACATACTGAGCATTATACTAAATGTTTCCCAAATATTTCATATTTAACACTTATGACAACACTTTGAGTTAGGTTTATATCCCCTTTTCACAAGTTTGAAGGTCAAAGAGGTCAGGTCAATTGTCTGAGATCACACAATGATTCAAACAGGATATAATCCTCACTTGTGACTCTGAAGCTTGTGCTCTTAACCATGATTTTCCTCTAAAATTTCTTCTATTTCCATCATTCTCCCATCTGAATACTCAAGTATACCTTCCTCACTCTACCTGAAATTTTGATGTTTTTAGGTAACATGGATTATTTTTCATTGCACATATAGCTGAATAGGCCATACTTTAAGGCAAAGAATTTCCAAAGATTTTTAAGGCACAGAAAAGAGGGAAGCCTTTTATATGGATGTTTAAGGTAAAATTAAATATATATAGTATATATGCTATATAGTATGCTATATATATATGCTATATAGCATATATACTATATATGTTATATGTATATAAATTTATAAATATTTTATACTTATACATATTTATACTTTTAAATGTAAATTCCTTAAAACTAAGAACTATTCTGTCTTCCTTTTTCTGTACGCCTATTGTCAGGATCAATCTAACAAAGAAAGAAGTGAATATAGAAATTGGGTAATCTCCCCCTCCTGCCCCTTTAGTACCATTCTTTTTCATTTTTTTTGTAATGTTTATTTATTTTTGTGGGGGCAGGAGGGGCAGAGAGAGGGAGACACAGAATCCAAAGCAGGCTCCACACTCTGAGCTGTCAGCACAGAGCCCGATGTGGGGCTTGAACTTTCGAGATCATGCCCTGAGGCCAAGTCAGACGCTTAACCAACTGAGCCACCCAGGTGCCCCATCTTTAGTACCATTCTTAAGATGAATTTATTCAGCAGGATTATTTTCTCATTACTTAGATGAAGCTACTGAAATCAATATCATTTGGGACATATCATTTGGGATATGTCATAGTAAAATAAGTTGTTTTGGAACCTAATTTTTAAGAGACATGTTGCTGCATTGTGGCTGAGAAGCCCAATGACAGTCTGAGGCACCAGTATGTTGGGACAGGAGGGGACATGGCTTAGAGGAGAGCAAGATAAAACAGGGTCAAATTCAATCCCAGGCCAGGCTACCTGCCACCCTGCTCTGCTCTAAGCAATAAAGAGGCTGTCCCCACAGGCAGTCATGTAATCAAAAAGCAGGCTCTGAATTCTGAGGGTAGGAATGATAGCCACGCATGTATTTATTCCCAACAACTAACTAGTCCTAGGCACAAAGCTGACCTGAAATCAAGCAACGACACCTTGCCCCACTCTTCCTAGGAAAGCAACCTAGGCTTCAGGGCCCAGAAGGGAACCCATTTTCAAAGTGCTAACAAATTAGCTTTATATTCCCAAGATGCAGAGTTCCAGCAAAGTGGGGGAAAGGAGTGGCTGAAATCAAAATACATGAACAAGGGGGACAAAGCCCATCCTCATCACACAATGACCATTTGTCTGCTGTCATTCCCCCCTTCCCTTGCTGCTCGGCAACCCCTCCTCTTCCCAGAGGTGCTGCCCCGCCCACACACACACACTTGGATGTCAACTCTGAAAGTTAGAAACAGGATACAATAAAGACTACATGAATGTTCAGTGTGCAGAGAGACCCAGCTAGTCTAGTACCCGCTTTCTGCCTACTCAGAGATAAACAAGAGGCCTTGCTGATGTTCCTTCCCAGCAATACAGTTCTTGACCCTTTCACTAGAAATACAGTCAGGCAATAAAACAATCCTTCCAGCAGTCATGGTTGTTATGATTATTAATTATCAACTGCTGCACAGGATGCTGGGGGAATACAGTTCTCTGGTACATCAACTGGGGTCAATACAAACAAACAGCAGCCCCCCTTCCTTGGGGCCTCCAGGGTGACAATCATTATGAGCTTGCAGCCTAATTACCCCCTCATCCAATATTTGTATTCATTATGCAGAAACACTGTTCTCACTCTGCCTTTGGTTTCCTCATGGAATAAAGGAAAAAAAGAGTTGAAAATCAATTACCCAGAAGTTCTTGCATCAAATGGGACCCAGTATTGATAGTGGATTACTTGCTATCAGTTGGATTACTTGCTATCTATTGCCCTTAGTATATCTGAAAAGCTGACAGGAGAAACTTGCTGTGCATCAGTCACAGGAACAAAGGGAAAGAGCTGACTAGGAGGCAGTATGGTATGAGTCACTGTCCTCAGCCCTGGCTGCACATGAGAAGGGCAGGAAACACTGAGAACCGAAGGAGGGAGGGAGGGAGGACGGAGGGAAGGAGAGCAGAATTAATTTCTTGACTTCCTTGGTTCCAGATTGGGCCAGTGCATTTGGCAATTTTTGTAAGAATCCAGGTGGTTCTAGTATAAGAGCAGGACTGAGAATCACTGAAAGGAAGCAAGTAGACTATCAGAAACCACAAATCAGGGTTCACTACTTATCAATAACTTTTCTGAACAAGTATCCTGCTGTATAATGTATCAATAATGTATTTACAGTGCATGTAAATAATCACAATAAAAGGTGAAAAGTGATAAGCACCATACAAAGGATAAATCGAATCTTGGGGGACCTCAGTGGGAGGAAGAAATTATACTGCCTCCCTGGGGCAGAGACCAGAGAAAGACTATTGGAAGACTGTAGCCATTTCAGCTACTTGAATGAGGCTGGAGTTTTCCATCAAAAAAGTCTGGATATTAAACCTAGTTGAAATGATTATGAATTGCAAAGCCACAAATACAAATATAAAAAATTCCATTTTCTTATATTTTTCTTACCATTGAACTTAGGCTCTGTCTCAAATATCTATTCTTCTACCTAGTAATTGAAATTTTATCTAGTATGTCCAAGTGTATTCAGTCTTTTCTACATAAATTCAGCCCACCTACATTTAAGATGGGGTAATTCAGGATTTTCAGGTCTCTGAAGAGCTGTATAGAGGGAGGAGCTTATGGGACATCAGGCAGCAGTACCTTGAGGTGGCAGATCCATAGACATCCATAGACTTCCATAGCCTTCCATGAACATGTAATGTGTCCCATGATCTGCAGTCCCTGCTACAACCAGTACAAACATCCATGGTCCTCTTGTGATCTCTAGCCAACAGCTCCCTGCTGGAGGTCACTCAGGCTCCTGCAGGCCTTCCAGCCCTCTCTTGGCTAGCTTCTTGCCCCTGCCCCATGGGAATATTGGGGCTTGTGAAAAGCTCACAGGGTTTCCCCAGTCCCTTAACTCCCAGACACAGCATACTGTCCTTTCCACGAATGGCTGCTATCTCAGATGACAAAAATCTTAGGACCTTGTTCACTCTCCTGGGCCTCACCCAGGGATGAGCACAGGTCTGTTCTGTCCATTGATTTCCTCCCCAAGCCTCACTGACATTTCTATTAATTCTTGCCTATAATTGAAGATTCTGTGGTAAGTAGAAAACAAGGACTCACTAAAGCCTAAGTGATGAAGGAGCATAAGGCAAGTTGACACCCTGCAAACCTTCCCCACCACCATCTCTGCCAGGTGGGAAATGTGTGACATTGCTTGGGCACTCCTGGTTGTCCAAGAACAAAGGAAAGGGGAAAAACAATGGTTAATTGGTAGAGATTACAGTCATGCAGGGGGACATGAGTCTCCATAAGTTTACATATATCTTGGTTAATTATAAGAAAAAGGCAATCTTATCAATAGCCTAATCTCCATAAACCTATACACTCAGTTTCCTAGAGCCCCAACATCACCTTCCCCTCCATAGTAATGTGAGGGACAAAGGCAAGAAGGAAATGGTAGATAAAATTAAATTTCTTTATAACCTGCAGCTCATTGACAAATACTTGGGGCAAATACAGAGTATAGCATTTCTCCAGCAACTCCCTACTGTTTTAATGTTGATGCCTTACTAGAGAAAAAACAACCTTAGTTTGACAATAATAGAAAGGCCTCCAGTATCTTCTGAGTCTTCTTTAGCATATGAAAGTCCTTTAGGAAACCTCCTTTTTGCCTTGACCTCCCACAACTCCATAGTATATAACCAGTTACTCTTCACAACCCCAAGGCTGCTCTTCCTGCCCATGGGTCCTGTCCCCATGCTTTAAAAATATCAACTTTTTGCACTGAAGATGTCTCAAGAATTCTTTCTTGGCCATCAGCTCTGGGCCCTACCATTACTCCAAAACCCTATTATAGGTAGTGGTTATATTTCTTTTGAGTGTGCCCTCCGACCCCCAGCCCTGACCCTTAGCTACCTTCCAGGGATAAGGTAGTCTTACTTCTTACTTACTTCTCCTGGATTAGCCCCCAAATCTATTATTTAGAACATGGGCTTTGGCTTTTTGTGGAAGGAAGGAAGGAAGGAAGGAAGGAAGGAAGGAAGGAAGGAAGGAAGGAAAGAAGGGGAACAAAAAAACAAAAACTAGGTTCTGGAAACACACACACACACACACACACACACACACACACATATGCACTGTACTCTCAAATATATTGTCTCTGTCCTGTCTCTGTCCTGTCCTCTGTCTCAAAAGTCCATTTTTAAATTTAAAGACAAGCATTAACTCATTAATTTATTTCCTCCTCTCTACATTAAGCACTAACCCTACCCAGAGGGCAAGAGGTGAGGTGGTGGGATGGGGGGGTGGGGAGGGCATTACAAGGTACCTCCTTATTTAAAAAAAGGAGTGGAGGAGGTCAATATTATACTGAACAACAAAAATGGTCTGCTATTTCAAAGCTTCCTCTGCTCCATAGGCTGATTCAACTTGCATAATATCAGAGCACTAAACAAAATGGGATACTTGGATGGGAAGACAGTTCTCTTATCCGGAGCCTCAGCCAAGATACATCGATCTGCATCCCCCCAGCACACCACACCAAAATTACTCCCATTCAGAACACTGACTGGGGCTGAGTTCTGCATAGAGCTCTCTAAGTCCTGGTGTCCCCAGTGACCCTCCTGAAGACATTTTTAATCTCTCTTATTTAAACCTTTGTCTTTCATGATTAAATAATCAGCTCATTGGTAACCACAGGATGCCATTCTCTTGGGATGTGGTAAAACAGCTACATGGATTGGCTAGGAGGCCAATATAATTTTGTTCAGGGGCAGAAAAGAATGCCATGTGCTTGAGTTGAGACAGAAAAAATGTTTGCTAATTTTCTGTTTGGGGATTTTCAGTTTTCCACTTGAGTTGCTACTGCTGAAATGAGAATTTTCACATTTTGACTATGGCATAATTTATACAAGAGACATTCAGTAATGAATCTAGATAAAGCCAACTGTAAAATTAGCCAAACATCCTTGGGTCCAAAAATAAATGCTTAAAATAATTGTTAATTGAGCCATTTGGGGTCTTCAGTTCCCCATTTCAGGGACAGAAGCCCTCAGTAAAACAGACCCACAGAAAACTACAGGCATCTACCATAAGAATGCTCATGCTGTCTTGCTTTGAACCAGTATTCAATGCCAAGGATAAGGAGGAATGTGGCAACCAAAGATTTACCAACATAATAAATGGGCCCACATCCACCACCAACAGGCTCGATCAACTCAAACCATCGTCATCCAGAAGATATCCATTTCTCTGTTCAAAACTGGAAAGATGGGAAATGAAACCCCCAGAGAAATCCCAAATCACTTGCTGAATCAAGACTTTTCATTCTGGTTTTCACCAGAATGCACCACTTCTCCACAGGTTACTTTAAAAAAATGGTTTAATAAAGCACCCAGAGTGTAAACCACACAGGCCATGACATTCCCCTCCCACAAATAGCTCCAAACCGAAGTATGTCTCCTTTTTTCCCAGAGCCCAGACAAGCCTTACAAGCCTAAAAAGTGTTTATAATCAACTAGAATTTTTACATCAGATATAAAAATTTGCTACCCTGGACATATTAGACATAGCAACGGATTATGAATTAGATCCGAATTTGAGACCTGACTGTCATGAACTGTCTCAGATCCTCCACCTTGTACTAACTCAGTCTGACACACAGAAGAGCAGGGCTTCCAGACCCCACAGTGAGGGAGCGGTCAGTATGGAACTTGCCTTTCCACCATCAGTTAACAAAACTGAAAAAAACATATGAGGCACCTGTTTTCAGGAGTTGAACTACAGTCCAAACAATACTGTAACCACCAAGACAAAGAAACACGGAGGCAAGATACTCCTCCAGTTCCTGTCTGTGCCACTTTCAGAACCAGAGGGCCAGAGGCAGAAACAAAGTAGAGCATGGGCTTCTCACTGAGCTGACGAAGCAGGACTCAGAGTTTGAAGCAGAGTCAACAGCTGTAATTTATGGGGAATTAGTTCCAGAGAGCTAAAAAAAAAAGGGGGGGGGGACCACAGGTATGCAGGGGGGTTCTCATCTAATTCTTATTCCTCAATATGGTATAATGAAGTTGCATCTATCTTCAGCTCTTACCCAAACACTGAGCCATCCCATCCAAATAGCAAACTCAGGGATTTTCATCCTCCTCCTTCCACGGGTCATAGGAGATACCCTATATGGTCATTCAGCATGAATAAAGAATGCGGCACTGATATAAATTACTTATGCCCTCTGGTCCCGCTTCAGCTCAATTGGAATCACCATTTCCTTCTCACGAAGGACTGCTGCTAGCGCTTCTGAATTATGACCTGGCATGTCCAACAGAATCAAACTCAGTTCTAGACACCTGGTCACCGTGCCATGCCCCACGGCCAAGTGTTACGAGGCCCTTTACCAGGAAACTGTTCCTAAATAGGCAGATACTGAGAAAGTCATCAGTTGGCTCCGGTCTCCCAGGGACCTGCGTCGCAATTCTCCTATAAGATCTTGCCAGACACTCCGCATGGCTTCTTTCCTTACCAATACCTCCAAAACCCTGGGGTCTGCAGCCCAGACCTTCCGCAGAACCTTTCCCACCCAGGCACCACTCAACCCTTGAGGTCTTTACGTCATCGACTACAAGGACCAGAGCAACACACAGGTATGGAATACTCTGCCTTCAGAACCTGAAGAGTTTTGCACTGCTATCTAATAAGCATTCTACAGAAAAGACAAACAGCTGATACTGCTTCTTTATGACTTCTCATGTGTTCTATGCAGAATTCTAAGTGTTTCACAGAGATTAACTCGGGCTCCACATTCACCTTCTGAGGTGGCTACTGCTATTATCCCCAATTCAGATAGGAGAAAACTGAGGCAGAGGGAATGCGAATTATCTGACTTCACATAGTCCACAAGTGTCAGAATTAAATACAAGGTCCATGCTGTTAACCACTGTCCCATATTCCTCTAAAAACTGCATGAAAAATGAATTTTGATATTAAGGTATCCGAATTCTAGGATTCTTCTGGAAATCACAGAAGTTTTAATCATTTAAGAAAACGTGTCTTTTGCTATCTTGTCCTTTCTATGAGTGAGTCTCAATTTTATTCCTCTAGAGTTGGAATATACAAATTTCTAAAAGTGGCTGGGAGCCATAGGAGTATTACATAACACCGTGGATTTGAAATCAGAAGAACTGAGGTCTCATCTTGACTCTGAGTAGGTCTAATTTTCTAGTAAAACCCCAAACTGCACGGGTTTACTTTCCACAAAATTATCTAGAAGATACGCCTAAATCTAACATTATCTGGCTTGATTTATTCTCTAGATAGTTCTACTATAACTAATCACTAGCCTTCCATAAGGCTATAAGGAGAAATGTAAATTATTTCAAATATTTCAATATGCGTTGACACCAAAGCAGAAAGAAATAGTTCAAACACAGTGGGAGCTACTTAAGTTTGAATTTCCTAAAGTTAAAAGCTAAGTATATTAAATATTTTAAATAGTGTTGGGAAAATGGGTTATATTTTTGGGAAATAAATACACTAGAGATAGACTAAAAGCTAACCATTAAAAAAAAAAACACAGGGGTCCAAACTCAATTGCCTGCAAAGGGTATGACTTTCACAGAGATTTGTGATATTAGCCTGGTATAAAAAAAAAAGTAGGTGCTAAAATGCTTATATTACACTTGAGCATAATAACCGTCTCCTTCCATTGTTACCATGCCTTTAAAAGTGATTTACGATCACAACAAATACACCATAACCAAATATTTTGTGATCTCTGAAATGAAGTATAAAAGCATTAGAATAAAATATAGATGATCCATATATATACACATATGTATATATATGTATTTATTTATTCATATTTATGTATGTACACATACACACACACACACCCAACTTTGGGGTAGAAAAGGCCTGTCTCAAGATATAAGATGAAAATGTCACAAAAGGATACATTAACAAGCTTGACTCTCAACATCTAATTTTTCTAAACATAAAAGACTATAAACAGAATTAAATGACAAGACACAACTGAGAAGTATTTATAGTATTTATATAAGACCAAGCATTACTTGGATTAATATCCAAAATACATAAACAGCTTCAAAGCTCTATTAGTAAAATACAAATCATGACAAAAAATATATAAATATTTTAAACAAGTAACTTAAAGAAATTAAAAGAGTATTAAAAAGACACACAAGTCTCTAGATAATTATGCCATGTGGAAAAAAAACAACCCCAAAAGCTTACATACTGTATGATTCCATTTATAGAACAATCTTAAAATGACAAAATTATGGAAATGGAAAACAGATTAGTGGTTGCCAGGAGCTAAATTGAGGGGGTGGGGATAGAATTGAGAGTGATTTTAAAAAGGTAACACGAAAGACCCTTGAACTGATACAACAGTTTGACTGAATTAATAGCAATATCCTAGTTTTGTGAAATTGCAAAACTGTAGTCTTGCAAGATGTTAACATTGGGGGAAACTGGATTAAAGATAAATAGATAGATGCTCTGTTATTTCTTACAACTGCATGCGAATCTGCAATAATCTCAAAACTAAAGTTTAAGACACACAACACACAACCCCACAGTACATAGGGATACATAAATTAAAACTATATCGGGAGAGCATTTTTAACCAAAACAGATGGCAGAAATTATAAAGGTTGATCGTAACAAGTGTTAGAGAAAGAAAAGGAAGCATTTACTATAATACTCTTTTGGCAGTAATATAAATTGGTATGGCAGTTTTTCTGGAGTACATTTTAGCAACATCTATTTTAAAAATTAAATAAACATACACTTGAACACAATTATACCATTTCTTGGTATCTAGCCAGGAAAGAAGAGAGAGAGGGAGGGAGCATGGGGGAGGGAGAGACAGAGGGAAAGGAAGAAACAAAGATAACCATACAGTGTAAGTGGAACATACTAAGACAGCACTGTAGCATTAAAAATAGTGACTACTAATCTAAAAGTCACGTGGCTAGGATGATTTTAAGCACCTTACTATATTAACTTATTTCACACCAAAAGAAGCAGGGCTTGTTTTCATATCAAGAAACTGAGGCACGGTGATAAGTAACTTGCCCAAAGTAACTCAGCCAGAAGGAAGTAGGACTGGCTCCACAGTCTGTTTTTAACAGCTACACAAAGCTGCCTCTTCACACCCATAATGGCAGAATATTAGAGAGGGTCCAACTGTTCACCAACAGAGGTATAATTAAACTACAGGACATGTGAACTATGGAATGTGAGAATTTTTTTTTTAATTTTTTTTAATGTTTATTTATTTTTGAGACAGAGAAAGAGCATGAATGAGGGAGGGTCAGAGAGAGGGAGACACAGAATCTGAAGTGGGTTTCAGGCTCTGAGCTGTCAGCACAGAGCCCAACACAGGGCTCGAACTCATGGACTATGAGATCATGACCTGAGCCGAAGTCGGATGCTTAACCGACTGAGCCACCCAGGCTCCCTGGAGTGTAAGAATTTTAAATGTGTTAAATGAAATTAAAATTTGTAAAATAAAATAAAGTATGATATATTTGTAGGGGGAAATTTCACAAAATGAGTATGTTCCTTCAACACACACAATAAACAGGAAATAAAATATCCTAAAAGTAATTAACAAAATGATAATAATAGTTGCCTTAGGGGAGGAGCCTGGGATTTCCAATGATATTCAAAAATAACTGTCATTTTATTGATATAGTTTGCATCTCTTTTTATCAGAAAGTAAATCATAAATCACAAGTTTACTATAAAATGGTTAAAGATGGTTATTGGGTCAGGTTATGATCCCAGGGTCATGGGATTGAGCCCCACAACCTGCTCCATGCTGAGCGAGGAGCCCGCTTAAGATTCTGTCTCTCTCTCCATCCCTCTGCCCCTCTCCTACACTTGTGTGCACTCTCTTTCTCTCTCTCTTTCTCTCTCTCTCTAAAAATAAAAATAAATTATTTTTTTAAAAGATGGTTATCAATTTGGATGACTTAACTTTGAACAAGATGTAGGATTTCCCCTAAGATCTTTGATAATATCTTGGCTCAAATTTGTATCACCAAAAGTGCCTTAGTGAACATTGCCACATACAATTCCACAGTTTTTCACACACATTCCAAACAGCTCCAGCCACATGGTTGCCACATGCAACCATGTCCCAGGAATAAGGACTCCGTAGCATCAATAGTCCAGGAATGTAGCATCCCAGACTATGGACGCTTTCTAGAAGCAGTTAACGCCATATCCCATCATCTCAAATAGATGGCTCAGGTCCAGACATTCTTCGTAAAAAGAGCCAGAATCAGAGTGTTACTGAAGCTCAGAATCTTCCATTCCAAACCTCTCGTCTTGGCAAGACCCAAATCCCAGTTTGATCAGCTCAGCCTACAGAAACAGAAGCCCAGAGCTTCAGACTAAGGAAAAGGACTAAGTGAGGCATCATTTTGTGAGGCATCATTATAATACTCATGACATATTCACGAGGGGCCTTAAGAAAAAGCGAAGAGCCAAGATCTTATTTCACCACAAATACAAAAAGAAACCCTAACTAAGAGGAAATGAGGACATCTGTGAAGAGAACACATGTGAATAATCCAGCTGAAAAAGAAAACTCACATTCCCCTGTTCAGTGGCTTTTCATACTGACAATTTTGTAAGCAAAAAATAAGCTGCAGGACACAGTTTGCTGTAGGGTTTTCTTCCAGAACTTTATAAATCAAGCTCTAAACAAAAATACAATAAAATATACATAAAGATGGAAGAGTAGCTCCACTTTACTGAATATTGTTTATGTGTCAGCATCGTATTAATCACCTTGATAGACATTTCTAGTTTTTTGCTTCCTTTTTTTCTTCCTCTTTGCATTGCTTTTTAATTTTAAGTTTTTATTTCAATGTCCAGTTAGTTAACATACATGGTTACATTAGTCTCAGGTGTACAATATAGTGATCCACTTTTCTTTGAAATCTTGTAACAACTTTGTAAAGCAGTATTTTTATCTTAATTTTATCACACACTTAAACTCATTAGAGCCTACTTATTAATCAGGAATAATGAAACAAATCTATTTAGTACTCATCTTTTAGGCACTGTACTGTATGCTTTACAATGTATTTGTAGTAGTCATAAACTTTACTTCATAATACTAGAGCGAGAAATATCCCATTTATGTCTCTTAAATTAGTTGAATCTGCTACGCTGGGAAAAAAAAAAAAAAACTCAGTTTCCATTGGGAAAGGAGTGCTGGAGGAATCCTTTATCTTCCTAGTGACAGATAAGAATTTGAAGCTCTTATACCTTACAGACTATGAAAAGGGCCTGTGGTCTTTAACCCACAGTAGCCACTACCAGCATGCTATCTGCTCATGCCTGTACCATTCCTTAAAGTGGGTGACTCCCCCGTTCATGCTCTGTCTCTCTCTGTCCCAAAAATAAATAAACGTTGAAAAAAAAAATTTAAAGTGGGTGACATTTGCACTCTTGCTTCAAACTTGGACCGAGAAGTCATGTCAAAGCCAGGAAAGCTGAGAGCCATCGTGCTATCCTTAAGTCCATCACACAGCTCCTTAGATGAACCGTGCGACTGCCCCTGGGCGCTGCAAGAATGCGCTGTCACTTCCCACCCATCCCCGCCAGGGAACTTGTCTCTCTGTACCCTTTACCAGGTCTGAGAAGTTCCCCAAACCAACTCTGATTTGTGTTTCTCCCTTTCATGTCTGCTGTTACCGCTGACTCTTGACTTCTCTGATTAGAGAAGACAGTGTTTCCCCTAATGTACTAAAGAGTCGGCTCTGGCTGCATTTCTAAGTTAACAAGGAGAAACCACCCAGATGTTTGTTTAAGGGCTGACCTGTCTAGCATCTCCGTCTGAGTGAAGCCCTAAGTCCAAGCTTAAAAGGACTTGAAACTTTATCTAACATAAACTTCTCATCAATGCATGAATGGCTGTATCACATGCCCACTCCAAAACAGTCCTCAGCCTCCTCGAGAAGGTAATTTTTAAATAAGGCCTAATAAATCCATTTCATGGGAGCTTCCTTTCTGAGCTCTGAATGTAGAAAACTCAGCTATAATTCCTGAACCTGAGAACCTCACTGTGGGTCTTCACCACGTTCCTGGAAAGTAACATGCCTACCTACCTATCAGCTGTTTAGTAACTTGTTAACAAATTTTAAAAAGGAAAAAGGGAAAAAATAGGGCATTGGGCAAAGGAGTGTCAAGTGGAAAGAAAACTTTAACACACACATACGCACACACAAAATTCTGAGTAAAATGACTCCATCATTTTTTCTCTACCAAATACATCCTCAAGAACTCCCTGAAATGACAACACAAGCCGTTGCTCTCCTGGCTGGTACTCTCAGACAGGCTTCACCTCCGTTGCTCCTCTAAGGCTGCAGAAATTATGTCCAAAGAGGTCTCTCTGCTTCAGTGTACTTTGGCAGAAATACTGGTCACATTTTCATGATTTCTGGGGCATGTTAGAGAATGCATGATATCATGCACATAAATTATCTCAGACATGTGTATCAGCACAAAAAAAGAGCACAAGCAGAGAAGGAAGCTGTCACTGAGGGAAGCTGTCACTGAGGTCCAACATGACGCACATTCTTCAACTAGAGGTCACTCAATCAGTGGCCTCGGCGAAGCAGATTCTAAGTTATGGTTTTATTTTTTTCATTATTATAACTATTAAAAATGGTTATAATTTATTTTAGGATTATACTATGGAAGATATTAAAAGTTGCTTAGTAAGTTGGGGATAATTATAAGTCAACTTAACTGTGTTAAATTAAGCATTACTATAGACATGCTATGGGAATTGTTTATAGAGATTTCTTGGAAATATGTTTATAGTACAAAGAGTCCATCTTTGACATGAATAATCCTATTTATTATATTGTAGGCTTTGTTGTTTCATCTATCAGCATTTCATGACACGGTGCACATTGGTACAACTGAGGCAGTGAAAAAAACAGGGTGTCTAAAATTTGCACCCAGGGAGAAAGGGCGGACTCAGGGAACAGGTCTATCTATGTATCTGAGAGCTTAGAATTCAGAGGTTCCATGAGTTTCCACTATTAATGTCAACTACCAAAGGCATTTATAAGTCAATTTGTAGGGATGCTTTTATTACTAGTACTTAATGTTGTTACACAAAGAAAGATCAGCTTCCCCTTTCTTGGTACCCTCAAAGGAAAGGACAGTGGCCCTTTTGTTGTAAAGATTTACTGATATATATACATTTCACTTTAGTCAAAACATAATTATATTTTCCCTCCTATAAGCAAGATATTCCACCTTAGAATTCCTATTTTGTAGAGCATTGGACAGACATGTCACCACATAGAAGAAGAAAAAAACTAAAAGCAGACCTAGAAGAGTTATTACAATGATTTTTTTTCCAAATATGTAAATGTTTTGAGTCACTGGGAACACAAGGATGAATAAGACACAATGCATACCCTAAAAGCTTCACCGTCCCTTCACAGGGAGGGAGGCAGTTATGCCAACAGGTAATTACAGTACAGTACTGCATGGTAGGAAGTGCTTAACCGCCTCACTGAAACCCACGGCTTCAATTAACAAGTTACCCAGCGAAGGACTCTGACCGTTGGAGAACGGAAATGACAATTCGTGATCCACAACTTCCTTGTTGCAGACAAGGCACCAGCTCCTGTCCAGCCGAAAAAGCATTTCCTCTTTACTAAGTGACCTACCTCATGTCACATGTGGGCAGAAAAATTTGGTTGGGAGCAGTCATAAAGCTGCTCAGGACTGTGTGTGTGTGTGTGTGTGTGTGTGTGTGTGTGTGTGTGAGTAAGTGTGTGCCAGTACAGTCATCATTATGCCACTTCAAAGACAGGAAATAATAGATCCATTTCCTCTAACGGAGAGACAGTGTACAGTTTAAGATGGTTTATTAGCTTCCAGCTTATGATACACAAGAGCTACTTGGGTACATAACTCACCTTGCCGGTCCAGAGCCAGCACCATAAACCTCAGCAGCACTTTTTCTCCACCTTTTTGACTAAATAGAAGTTACTGTACAGTTACAGCCTTGTTATATATGATGTTAATAAATGTGCCACCCTGACTGTCCGCTCTTTTAAGTAACTCTGCTAACCTGGGCACATTGTGGGAGATTTATATTGCTGCATAAAGTCTGAGGGGAATGCAGGGAAATGACATTACAGATAGAGCTAGGCTGGCGTCCTCTCCTACATTTCAGACACGGTAGGAGGGGAGCTGTCCAAACACACTTGTAAAGGATGAGAGAGAAAAAAGATAAAGTAACAAAACAGAAAAACTTCAAGGAAATCTTGGCACTTAGGCCAATGTGGCTGATTCCAAATTAGGCTTTGCTTACAGAAATCACTACTTGTAACTTAATAAAAAAAGAAAAGTCTCTGGTGAAAATAAACCGTTATGCCCTTTTGCCAACTCTCTATCTAACCTATTTTGAAATTCCAGTTCATGAACTGAAACCTAGAACTAAGTGGCCTAGTAAATATTTGTTAAATCAATGAGTAACAAATTGTAAAGTCCTTGGAGTCTGTGATCACTGCTCTCTCTTGCAACCAGTAGGGTGCCTGGTACCCGGTGACTATGCAAGAATTATTTATTTCATAAATGGATGATATAAACAGCAATATGTCTAACTATTCACTGGTATTATATAGACTCTAATCAGCCCTGAATCTGATCCTAAAAGGTGACAAACAATATTTTCTTGACATTTCGCAAGAGATCAAGATAAAAATAAGTGAATTGATTTGGATCGTTCTAAATAATAAATCATTAAACGAGAGAAACAGAAACCCCAGAGTTCAGCAATGTGAACAAGATGGCAGCAGGCATATTTAAGAGTGAGATGGCCATGTGAAGTTGGCTTCCAGTTCAGGAGAAAAGTCAAGAACTCCAGCTTCCAGCCTGCAGCCATACCATGCATGTAAACATGAGTTAGCAATGTTGGGCCATGACCTTATTACTTAATCATGCTCCCTGGAGCTTCAGTTCTGTGACCTGATCTCTCTGGTAAAAACTGCAATCCCTTGGTCTTTTTTTTTTTTTACTTTTTTTTTAACATTTATTCATTTTTGAGAGACAGAGAAAACAGAGCACAAGTTGGAGAGGGGCACAGAGAGGTAGACAGAATCCAAAGCAGGCTCCAGGCTCTGAGCCGTCAGCACAGAGCCCAATGTGGGGCTCGAACTCACTGACTGGGAGATCATGACCTGAGCCAAAGTCAGACGCTCAACTGACTGAGCCACCCAGGCTCCCGAAAGACTGCAATACCTTCTTACCCTCCAGGGGTACATACTCTAAGTCCCAGACAGTACCTCTGATGCTTCTGCTTTGACCATACCCTCATCTCTTCATCATCAGCTCCAGTCCCCACATATGTACACTGTGATTCTTTTTAATTATAACGCAGTGGAAAAAAAGATCCATATGCACAAGGTACTCAATTTATTAACTTAAATATGGCTATTTGGGTTATCAATGCCTTTCACAATTTGAAATGTATGATCAATGCTTACCCATGCTTTTCTTACTAGCTGACTACACAATTAGTCCTATAATTTACAAACACTTGTGACAAAGTCTTGTTTCTCTGGCCAACATGTACCTCTGTCTGCTTCTCATGCCCTGGATAGCATGTTCCCTTACTGTACACCTTTGTCTTATCCTTATTGTGCTTTTCAGGACATTCTCTGAACTAAATCAAGTAGGAAAAGACTCAGTTAAAGTGTCTGACTTTATGTAACTTTCAACAGCTTCCTTTATGATACAGTTTAGCATCTTGTATCAGTTAGCTTTTGCTGCATAACAAAACACTCCAAAATTTAGTTGTTTAAAAGAGTAATTATTTAATTGCTTATGATTTTATGGGTTGATGATTTGAGTGGGGCTCAGATGGCACAACTCCTCTCTGCTTCCTATGATGTGAGTTGGCTCACTCAAATACCTAAGAACCTCAGGTGGGAATGCTGGGATGGCTGGGACACTTGGGCTCTCCCTCCACATAGTCTCATGTCCATCCAGGTAGCCCAAGCTCATATACAGGATTACAGGATTTCTGATAAATAGGAGTACTGCAAAACTTCTAAGACCTGGGCTTGAAAATTGCCCAACATCTCTTCTGCCATTTTATTGGTGAAAAGAAATCAACAGGATAGCCCAGATTCAAGAAGTGGAAAAAGCAGACTCAACCTCTTGGTGGGAGGAAATGCAAATTTTTTGCAATTTATTACACATTTGAATTTTTAAAAAATCTGATAAGCTGTAATCACAACTAAAAACAGTTAAAAAAAAATAGCAACCAATTGTTACAATTTCTTAAACACTAGTTCCAGGCACTAAACCTTTATATATAATGCACAGTATTTCATTCCTACCCAGTGAAATAGATAAGGAATTGGCAAATTATGGCCTATGGACCAAATTCAGCCTGTTGCCTGCACCTGTTTTTCTTAGAGCCCACAGGTTCAGAATATTTTTTTACATTTTCAAGTGGCTGGGGGGAAAATTCAAAAGAAAAACAACATTTCATAATACATGAAAATTATACAAAATTCAAATTCCTCTGTCCATAAATAAAGTTTATTTGGAACACAGTCATGCCCATTTGTTTGCATACCATCTATGCCTGCTTTCACACTACAAGAGAAGTGAATACTTGCAACACAGACCATATGGCCTGCAAAGCCTAACGTAAGTACTATCTAGCCCTTTACAGAAAGTTTGCTGACCTCTGAAGTAGACACTAGTGTTATCTCCCTGATATCAATTAGAAAACTAAAGTTTTAAAAACCTAAGTAACTTAGAGATAGGATTTTAACTCATATCTACATAATTCCAAAACTCATACTACACTCTCAGCAAAATAACTGCCATTTATTGAGTACATACCTATGTCATAATGCCTAATCCTTATGACAGCCCTAGAAGAGGCTATGATTATCCACAGCATATAGATAAACAGCAGACAGATGGGATGCCTGGGAGGCTCAGTTGTTTAAGCATCTTACTTAAACCTACTTGGTTTCAGCTCAGGTCATAACCTCACTGTTCACAGGTTCGAGCCACGTGTTGGGCTCTGTGCTGATAGTGCAGAGCCTGTTTGGGATTCTCTCTTTCTCTCCCTCTGCTCCTCCCCATGCATGCATGCACTCATGCATGCATGGTTGGTCTCTCTCTCTCTCTCTTTCTCAAAATAAATAAACTTTAAAACAAAGAGCACAGAGACAATTATGACATAATTTGACATATTCTATATGACTACTGAGTGGCAAAGCTAAAATGCAAAATCAGGTATCTCCTACTTCAAAGCCTGAGCTCCTAGTAAAAAGGTATATTTTAATGGAGAAATATGACAGACACCACCTTAACCAATTTGTCAAACTTAATATCACCACTAACAGGGCAAATAGATCTTGTAAGCCATCAGATGTCAGACACAGAGAAGATAATGTCAACCATGGAATACTCAAGTCAAAACAGTTTAACCACAATTAGCTCATAAGAAAACAATTGGACACATTCAAATCAAAAGACAGTCGGCCAACAACCAGCCATGGCTTGGCTCTTTAAGAAGTCATAATCCTAAAAGACAATAAAAGGCCAGAGAATGGTTCTCAATTGAAAAAAATTAAATACACGTGATGAGTAAATGCCATATGTGATTCTTGATTGGATCCTGGATTAGAGGAAAAATATAAAAGACAATATTGAGACAATTTAAGAAATCTGAATATGGATTGTGTATTAGAAATAGAATTATATCACTGCTGAATTTCCTGAGGGTGATCGTTTCATTGTGCTTATGTAGGAGAATGCCTGTCCTTAGGATACAGTTGCTGAAGCATTTACTGACAAAGTGTCATGATGTCTATAATTTACTCTCAAATGGCTCAGCACACGCGCGTGCGCGCGCACACACACACACACACACACACACAAAGTGTGTATTGTGTATGTGTGCGCTGTCTGTGGAGAGAAAGGAAAAGACAGACAGAAGGATGAATGGATGGACAGATGGAAGGAAGGAAGGAAGGAAGGAAGGAAGGAAGGAAGGAAGGAAGGAAGGAGGGAGGGAGGGAGGGAGGGGAGGGGAGGGGAGAAGGAGGAAGGCAAAGCAGAAACTGGTAACAAGTGGTGAATCTAGATTAAGGGTGTATGAACACACTATTCTTGCAGAATTTGTGCCCACAGGTTTTCTCTTACCGCCGTACCACTTATGCTTCCGAACACACACAAACCCTAGTATCTGCTCCCCTCACTCTTCCATAGCCCCCTCTGCTCCCAAATGCAAACACAGGTTTCATGCACTTCTGAAACTGAGGGAGAGGATGTAGCTCTGAACAACAGAGGACCAGGCAGTTATAAAAGGCCTTCTGTTCATGCCTCACAAGAAACTCACACTTTGAAGAGGTTAAAGTTTCCATTCAACTTGTCACACTGTGCTAGCTTAAAGCCTTTAAGTACACCAACCCCTCTTTCCAGAAGCAATTTCCCAAAGGCATCTGTGTTTGGAACACACACAGACAGGCTGTTATAAGTGCCCATTAGTCTACAAACCTGAAATGCCCCCCAAAATGAGTTACAGTGAAAAACACGTACTACCCCAAATGAAAAATAGCAAAATACATCAAGAGTTCAAAAGGCAGGAGTTGAACAAGATGATCCCATTTCATGCTACATTAATACGTCACTCTAATTTTATATAGGAATGAGCCTTCATACTTCCCATCCAGAATTCTGAAATATGTAGGTGTCCAAGCAAGTAAATCTATTTCAAAAATGGGGGGTTGGGGGGATGGATTATTCCTGCAGTTTTGGAACTTGTCCAGAGTTTTTAAGTCAATGAATGATAAGTGAGAAGGAAGGAAGGAAGGAAGGAAGGAAGGAAGGAAGGAAGGAAGGAAGGAAGGAATGGAGGGAGGGAGAAACCATGTCCCATTCTAGCATAAGCAGAATTATGTCTGCAAACTGCATTTGTTCTCCTAAGCATAATGCATGACTAGTTAAGAGCATGGGGGCTAGGAGCACCTGGGTGACTCTGTCAGTTAAGCCTCTGACTCGATTTTGGCACAGGTCATGATCTCACAGTTTGTGAGATCGAGTCCCGTGTCAGGCTCTAGGCTATCAGAATCCCTGCTTGTGATTCTCTCTCTCCCTCTCTCTCTCTGCTCCTCCACTAATTGTGTGTGTGAGCCCTTGAACTCTTTCCCTCTTTCTCTCAAAATAAAAAAATAAACTTTAAAGAGAGAGAGAGAGCAAGCATGGGGCTAGGGTCAGAATGTTCAGAGTTTCTATCTTGGGTCTGTCACTGACCTCACATGTGGGTCTTGGTCCCATACAGGACTTCTCCTGCCATTATGCCAGTTTCTCCATCATAAAATGGTAATAATATTGGTATTCCTGGAGTTACCCGGAGAATCAGATTGAGATAATTCACAGAAAGTGCTTAGAACAGCGCCTAGCACAAAGCAATAAATTTTGAGCTATTCTTATTGCAATAATTTAAGACTGAGTGTGAGGAAATTGCATATCATCCCGGGTCTGAGTGTCAAAAATTAGCATCATTTCATATAGCCGTCCAATTGTCTCACCAACAATTCTTGAGAGGAAATGGCTTTCTGAATCTCTTATTTCTACTCACCTAATCCATATACGACCAATTTATTCCACACTAAATCCCACAAAAGGAACTGTTATAATACAAATTCTATGCACCTCATCAGTCTTCAACTGTAAACTTAGGCCACATTTTCATTTAATAATCAATTTCTTAAAGTGCCAGCCCCCTTTGACCTAATTGCCAAAAATTAATTTCCCCTCAAAGTATCCCCTTCTTCTCTGGAAACCTTAAAGAGACACACAACAACACCCTAGTCTGTGAGGCACATTCACCACAGTATCCCTTTCTGCTCTGTCTCCTTTTAGTCCATGTTCCTGCGTGAGAAGCCATTTACAGAAGCCTTAGTCCATGGAACCCATATCTGCCACGTGAAGTCTCATATCTACCCTGTATGTGAAAGAGTGGTGTCCCTATATACGTCCAGAGCTAGCTTCAGTGGTGAACATTCGTTTGTTGGTGTTGTAGTTTTCTGCCTCTAGTTATGGTAACTCACAGTCCTCTTAGAGAACCATGCATCTATCACTGCCACTCTGGGCAGCTGGGGTGGCCTTGACTCCAACACTAGCATGTGACCCCATTCAGAACAGTAAGCCAGGCCCAAAGCTTTAAAACAACTGCTGATAAAAATAAGGAGTTAAAATGAAAGCCTAGAATTTCTGGCAGCCATCACAAAGGAGTTGAAACTAAGACATCTGAGTAGGAAACCAATGTAGAGGAAAGCCAAGTTGGACAGAGAGAGGCATACCAAGTGGTCATGACCTAATTTGAGCCTCTGGATCTGGTTATGCCTCAACCTAGAAAAGCCAGCCCAGAATGTTTCTATTAAGAGAGTTAATAGATGTCCTTTCTGCTTTAATCGGTTTGTGTTGAATTTGGTGTAATCACACTGAACACTTTCTGAATGACACTGCTTCTCATCTTCGGAATGCCAGACTTTCTGGGCTTCATGCAGAAGTGAAGAAGAGGGGCTTCCTTCTCAACTCTATGCCAGGTTAGTCAGTAGGCCTTGATAAAGCCATGCCGATGCTTAGGGTCTTTCAAAAATCTGATCACATTCTGGTCCTAGTTGTCCTAACTAGAGAATATCAAAGGGAACCCAGTTGTCCTGACCCAAAGCAGACAGTGAAATATCACTCTGTCCTCTTCTGTTACCAACCTGACCTCCTCCCCAAAGCAAACCTTCTTTCCTTCAGACCAGTTACAAAACAGAATGTGCTCTACAGCTCAACGGAGAGAAACAGAAACGCAAAGAGATTCACGAATGGAGAGTATTACTTAGACTTTCAGAAATACCCTGGTATCCATCCTTGCTCATCTTTGTCCCCCAAGAACTACCATTTTCTTTTTGCCTGATTATCACACACTAAGATTATGTGCCACCCAAGGTTTTAAAAGGAGCTTACTCATAAGCTTTTTACTTACCCTGGACCCCAACCTTATGTTTCCCATGAAGTTCTGTCTTAAAATGGATTCTCCCATTACTCGGTTTTTGGAAAGAGGGCCCTCTAGAGGAAGAAAAAGTAGAGAATGCAACTTAAGTATCACAGCTGGAAGGACTTGGTTAAACATGGCTCAGTCACATGTTGCCATTCAAGGCAAACCTATTCCTATGTTTAAATCACCTAGTCTTTCACACAGGCATGAAAATCAATTATTCCTCCATTGATTTCTACTGTTATCTTCTGAACTCAGGACGTGACTTTTAATAATAATTAGCATCATCGGTAGACCACCATGGGTCAACAGCCTTGACATCCATTTGATAAACTGAATGAAACAGTGGAGAATATTGACGTTGCTCTTCACCATCAATTCTCCTAGCTATTGAATTTCACCCTTTTTCTATCTTCCCACTTTTCCCAATTGTTAAGGTCACTTTCCATTTCAATCCTGTTTCCAAGTCCTTAGCCAACACATCCAACTTGCTGTCAGTGGGATATTTATTAAGAATACTCATCCCACTATCCAAAACTTTGATTAAATGTCTAGATACCACAAGACAACTTCTCTCAGAGTGTGTCCTCTCTTCCCTTCAAGTCACAATGACCCATTGACAAATACTTTCAATTTGAGCCAGCTGTGTACTTAACAGTAAAATGAGCTAAACAATTTTCTTAGGTTCTTGATGAATATGACACGTGGGACTGGATTTTAAAAGCTTCTGGAGTCATAATAAAGGTTTGAAACACATCCATTTGTCCCTACCTGACAAAATAAAGAACAGCAACTCTGTCAGGTAGTAAACCTAATCTTTCAGATTTTTCTATTATTTTTTTAATTTTTTAAATTTATTAATGTTTATTTTTGAGAGAGACAGAGAGAGAGACAGAGAGAGAGAAAGAGAGAGAGAATCAGCAGGGGAAGGGCAGAGAGAGAGGGGAGACACAGAATCCATAGCAGGCTCCAGGGTCCATGCTGTAAGCACAGAGCCCAAGGCAGGGCTGAAACCCATGAACTGTGAGAACATGACCTGAACTGAGGTCAGACTCTTAAGCAACTGAGCCACCCAGGTGCCCCTTTTTTAATTTTTTTTTAATGTTTCTTTATTTTTGAGAGACAGAGAGAGAGAGCACAAGTGGGGGAGGGGCAGAGAGAGAAGGAGACACAGAATCCAAAGCAGGCTCCAGGCTCCAAGCTGTCAGCACAGAGCCCGACGCAGGGCTCAAATTCATGAACCCCAAGATCATGACCTGAGCTGAAGTCGGACGCTTAACCAACTGAGCCACCAAGGCGCCCCTCTATTATTCCTAAGGTCCTTGAATGTTTAGGTGTTTCCTGAGTCACCAATCCTAATTTTTTTTGCAGGCAGGATGAGTTTGGGGCCAAATACACTTGGGGCTAAATCCTATCTCTGCCACTCTGTGGGACTTAGGGGAAAAAAGAGTGAGAGGAAAAAAAAGTTTTTCCTTTTTTGCCCCTGAGCCTGTTTCGTCATCTGTAAGAGGGGCCTCATCTTTAAACGTTGTTTCAAGGACTAGCAACATGCCTTTGTCAGAGTATACATTCAATACAAGCTAGCCTTCTTCCTTTTTTTTTTTTTTTTTTGTGTGTCTCATTTGGAAGGTTGCGTCTATACTATGAAAGCTTCCCACAATCAAGAGGCACGTGGATAATAAATTTCAGGCACCTTCATAATAAATTTGTTTGAGGCACGACTATTCCAGTGGATTTCATACATGTGGACCCTTTCTAATTTCCTACACCCTGGGGTTTGGTGGAGGAAGGAGAGGTTCAAGCACAGTTTTAGAGTCAGTCAGGATGAACCTGACTATGCCACCTATTACAGGGCTTCAGAAAATGTTCTTAAACTCTCAAAGTCTGCTTTTCCTTCTAAAAACGAAGACGATAATAGTACCTGGTTCATAGCTTTAAGAGTTCCACTAAATTTAGTAGCACTTAGCAGTCTTTTGCTCACAGCAGCATTCAACAAATGAATGCTGTGACATGATGAGGTAATTCTTGTTGGAATCTTACTCATATGTGATGAATTCTTATGTATCTGCTAGAATTCCTTCCACTTCCCAACTTCTCTCCAATTAAACAGGATACTCCACGCAAATATGGACCAGGCTCATTTAATTCAAATTCACAGATCTTGCTTCTTGAACAGAGCCTATCACACAGAAAACACTTGGTAAGAAATGCTGATTAATGGTTGAATGAATGAATGAAGGAATAGATCTTTGAGTTCATGCCAACAAAGTCTGAATAAGACAGAGGGGGCAGCTTAATAAGACTAACACTGAGGATCAATGCATCCTGCTTACTTCATTAACATGACCATCACAAGTCTCTTTAAGGCTTTTCAATTTTCTAAAGTGCATCAGAATTCAGCATAAAAAGATTTCAGGCAACGTAATACCTACAGTTAACAACATGTTATTGTGCACTCAAAAATTTTTCAAGAAGGTAGATCTTGCATAAAGCTTTCTTACCTTAAAAGGGTGAGACCACAAGGAAACTTCTGGAGAGGATAGATATGTTCCTTCCTTTAATGTGGTGACATGCATGTTTAAAATCATTAAATTATATACATTAAATGTGCATTTTTTATATATCAATTCACCTCAAAAAGACTAAAAAAAAAACCTTGGGAGTTACATCTCTAAACTTAAACAGCATGATTTGTTTTCTGAAAATGTGTGAATTCTCTCATCCCTCAAAAAAGGGTTTATTTTTAAAATATAAGTATATATAAGTCTAAACTGATTTCATGATGGTCTGATAGAGTCATGGTTCTCAAATTCTCCTCCAAATTCCTCATTTGGCAGATGAGAATGACTGTTCCTGGGTGATCTAAGAGCACAAATATACTCTTTCCCACACACATACCAAATGTTTTTAAGTGTCATATTTTATCCCAAGGACATAATCAGATGTCCATTATTTTCATCACATTGTTGCATAATCAAAAAATGAGAACAACATAAATATATGTAAACATATACTAACTAGATGAATTATAATTTATCCTAATTATAACATTCTGTATAGCTATTAAAAATTATACTATCTAAAAATATGAAAATACATGAAAACATTTTCAAAATGTATTATTAAACGAAAGAAGCTGCATACAATTTCTAGTTATTATCACTAAAATGACAATAAAATGATTTTTAAATCAAATACCCAATGAGCCAGAGATAATAGGAGAAGACACAGAATTGTGGAAGATGAAAAGTAAATGAACACGTGGTAGGCTTTCTTGTAACCCAAATGAATCTAAAATCTAAGCTGGCCCTGGAAAGCCCTGGAAGTCAATGACACGTGGTACAAAACCCCAGAAATGTTCAAGAATAAGAAACATCACCTAACTCTGAAAGAGGAGGTGCCTACAGTTGAGAAAGCAAAATTTGTTTGAAAATCCTTACAACAAAGAATTTAAATACAGGATAACTCTCAAACCCTGCTGTTATTCCCGTAGAAAACTAGGGATTTACTCTCTGAAGAGGTAGATTCGAAAAGCCTCTGGAAGGGTGCATGGGCGGCTCAGTTGGTTAAGCGTCCCATTTTGGCTCAGGTCATGAACTCACAGTTTCGTGCGTTCGAGTTCCACCTCATGCTCTGTGCTGACAGCTCAGAGCCTGGAGCTTGCTTGGGATTCTGTGTCTCCATCTCTCTCTGTACCTCCTTTGAGTGTGCTCTGTCTCACTCTCTCTCAAAATGAATAAACATTAAAAAATTTTTTTCTGAAGTCTCTGGACTTGGGGTCACTTGGCACAAGTGAGGTTAGAATACCTTATGAAAAATGTGGGTTCAGTGAAACCTGGACACTGAATCATGAAGTTCCTAGCCCCCTTTCCCCACTCACTTCTAAAAATGCTAAAGTCCCGGGGTGCCTGGGTGGCTCAGTCAGTTAAGCGTGCAACTTCGGCTCAGGTCTTGATCTCACAGTTCGTGGGTTCGAGTCCCGTGTCAGGCCCTGTGCTGACAGTTCAGAGCCTGGAGTCTGTTTCAGATTCTGTGTCTCTCTCCCTCTCTCTCTGCCCCTCCCCTGCTTGCATGTTCTCTCTCTCTCTCTCTCTCTCTCTCAAAAATAAACAACACTAGTGGCGCCTGGGTGGCTCAGTCGGTTAAGCGGCTGACTTGGGCTCAGGTCATGATCTCGCGGTCTGTGAGTTCGAGCCCCATGTCAGGCTCTGTGCTGACGGCTCAGAGCCTGGAGCCTGTTTCAGATTCTGTGTCTCCCTCTCTCTGACCCTCCCCCGTTCATGCTCTGTCTCTCTCTGTCTCAAAAATAAATAAACGTTAAAAAAAATTTTTTTTAAATAAATAAATAAATAAACAAACAAACACTAAAAAAAACATTAAAAATGCTGAAGTCTCCAGTTCTTTCCAGCTTGGTCTATCTATGGCTTCACTCACATTCGTTTCTTCAAATTTCTTTTTCTCGGCAAATTTCAAGTTTAAACAAGATCTCGGAGGGAATGTTTAACCTTCTCAAGAAAATAAGTGTTTTGATCATTTAATAGCATTGTTTACAAACAACTTTTATAATATTTGTAAAGGTTTATAGCTTTGTTAGTGCTGATTCTCCAGAAAGTCTACCTGGAAATACTATACTTGATATTACTTTTGTAAATTATATACTTAAGCTGCAAAATGGCTTATCCTGGAATACAGTCCATAGTTTACACTTTGCACTGAGCCTCCTGTGTCCTTTTCCGGGCCATCTGCATTAATGACACTGTATTAGGGAAGTCTAATTCAGACTGCTTTAGCAATCTGGGAACAGTGAAGGAGGATGCATTCCATCTATACCCCAACTGTCTCCACAACTCCAGCCAAGGTATTCATCAGAAATCCAAAGAGGTTTTTTTTGGTTTTTTTTTAAGTTTATTTATCTATCTTGAGAGAGAGAGCATGACCAGGCAAGGGGCAGAGAGAGAGAGAGAGAGAGAGAGAGAGAGAGAGACAGAATCCCAAGCAGGCTCTGCACGATCAGTGAGATCTCTGAACTGTGAGACCATGACCTGAGCCAAGATCAAGAGCAGGACACTTAAGCCCTACAAAGAGGTCTTTTCAAGTTATACATATATATAGCCCTGCCTCCAAGTCCTCTGCAGACCCTTCAACTATCTCCTACTAGAAAATCACTATAGATCATTAAAGAGTCAGGATCCAACATAAAGTAAGGTAACAATTATATCACTCTACAATCCAGACATCTGACCAAACTGAACAATTCTACAAAATTTGAGTTTTGGACAACACTGAGGAAACATGACTTCTAAGGCTCTTTTCCATTCAATAATTTCTGTAATTCTTTAGTGGAAATAGTACCTGTCCCATTCTATGGGCATTTGCACATGACCCAGGTTAGACCAATCATCCCTCTGGTCCAGTGGGTAGGCATGAGACTTACCAATCAAAGTGCTTCCCTGGGATTTTTCAAAATGAAGCTAAGCATGAAAGTGCCTTTTCCACTTTGGTTATGAAAGTAAAGTACGTGAAACCAAAGCTTCCAGAGAGCACACCCCCCACTCCAGGGACCAGCCAGGCTAAGAAAATAAAGCTGGTACACAGAAACAAATGGAGATTAAGGAAGATACGAGAGAGTCCTGAAGGGATTTTGGGTTCTGATTACAGGCAAGCCTATGAATTCCCCTTTCCCCCTTAAGCAGTTTTGAATTGGATTAAGTTGGAATTTTCTGCTTCCTAACAAGAAGGTCTTGCTAATTCCTATGCTGTTTTAAACTGTAAACTCTGGGAGGGTAAAAACCGGGCTTGAAAGACATTATATATGAACTATGCTATCTGAAGAGTGGCATATGGTCATAGCAGCAATGAGGACACTGATAAACAAACTCTAGTGAACGCTGACTGTACCCGCAGACACTGCTTTAGCACGACCACAGTATCTATGATGTAAGTACTAGAATAATATCTCCATTTTTATAGTTGAGGAAACTGAGGCACTTGAGATAACTTACCCAAGATGGCAGAACTAAAAGGTCACTCAGCCAGGATTTAAACCAAGCACGCTGGCTCCAGAGCCCACACTCTAAACCACCATAGCATTCTTCCACACCATGACAAGTCTGTTAACTAAGTTCCTACCAACATAGCCTCCAAATTAAAGTGGAGACCAAAATTACTCTCAACTTTGAGAATGTTTGACCTTTTGAACATGCCAATTGCTTTGACATTTCAGATCTTAGTCAAAGGAGCCGCATTTCCCTTCTGAGATTTCCATGTGAATTTCTTGGAAAATACCCTGAGGAAACAGCTCCATCTGTAAGTAAATGGAACATGATAAATGATGACAGTCTAATGGGAAGTACCTTACAAAGGCTGAAAACCCTGAGCTATTTCTGCTTGACCTGTGGTTTGACCCAGAGTCAATCACTCCACCCTTAACCTCTCTGGGCTCTGTTTATTTTTGATTTAATAAATGGTAATTTCCAATGTCCTCCCACAATAGGAGGAGTGCGTTTTTAAGGCAGTTTATGGCAATTCACAATATTCTCCGTGTTTCTTAGGAGATATTAGCTAGACATAAATGTAAGAGAAATTTGTAATCTCACTGCCATAATATTAACTGAAGTCTACTGAGTGCTCATCATGTCCCATCACTCGACAATGTATATGAGTTAGTCCATTCAAGCCTCACAACAACCTTATGTTGCAGATACTACTATTATTCCCATTCAACAGGTGAGGAAACAAGAGGTGGGGGGAATCAAATTATTTGTGGATGTGTGATGATTAATATTATGTGTCAACTTGGCTTGGCTGCGGTGCCCAAATGTTGGTCAAACATCATCAATCTAGGATTGCTGCGAAACTTTTTCAGATGATATTAACATTTCAATCAGAGTCAATAGACTCTGAGTAAATTACCCACCCTAATATGGGGGGGGGGGGGCTCTTCTAATCAGTTGAAGGCCTTAAGAGAAAAAACACTGAGATGCCCTGAGGAAGAAAGAATTCTGCCTCTTGACCGCCTTTAGGCCTGAGCTGCAATCCCGTCTCTTCCCAGGGTCTCCAGCCCCCTCAGCCTGCTCAGCAGAATTCAGATTTGCCAGGCCCCACATTCACGTAAGCCAATTCCTTAAAATCTCTCTCTCTGTGTCACAGTCTCTCGTACGTAGGTATATACCTATACAGCCTATTGGTCCTGTTTCTCTGGAAAACTCCACCTAGTATGCAGATACACACAGTAACTGGAAAAGTTTGGATGTAAACTGAAACAACCTTATTATAAAGCCCACCCCAAGCTTTTTTTTCAACTCCTCATAAAATTCTCTTTAACCATTCTCATTCTGTATGGGGCCATGACCCTAGCGTGTCTGAAAACTGGCAGGACCACTGGTCTGACAAAGAGGATGAGAGGTATTCTAAGAATTTCCTTCTCTTGTCCACAGTCTAAATGTAATTAAGCTCTATCAGATGTCTTTGGATCCTTCCCCTCAACCTGTGTGATCTGTCATCACTCTTAAATTTCACTGTCTCTAGTTATTTAGCTTGCCATATACCCACTTCCCTATGCAGGGAGACTACAGGGAAGACTGCTCTAGCATTTTGAGGCCACTTTGAGATTTGACTGTGGGTACATGTCTCTTGCAGCGGGAGAAGGAGTTGAGCTAGCAGAAGGTGGAGTAGCAAAGTAGAAAGAGCAGACTCTGAAATCAGGCAGGTGTGGGTTCAAATCCTGACTTTACCACAGACTCACTTTACAACCTTGAACCATGGCTTTAAGTCTTTCAACCTCACTTTTCCTACCTGTGAAATGGGGAGAGCCATACCTATCTTGAAGCATTGTTTTGGAAGTCAAGGAGTACACAGAAGGTGTTTAAGAAGTCATAGCCCTTATTGCTGGTACTACTTCTGCCTTAGAATGTAAAGCCTAATGTCTGTTTCCTAAGTTCACTGATAATCAGACAACTGTCGTTGTCTGACCATATTTCACTGACATTGCTGTGATCTGGGGTGAAGGCTAAGTCTACAATTATTCCATCTCCTATCTGACTTGACAGCACGTCACAGAGAACGCTTGAAAAACCCTAGGCTTCCTTTAGAGACCACACAAAAGGAAGGTTAAGGGTGGATCAGAAAATCAATTTAGTTTCCATCTAGGCAGCCTTCTGCTATAACGTTTCTCAAACAACATAATGGCTCTGCGGAGCTGATGACAGAGGGCAACAGACGAAACAGCCCATTTTTGATGCAAGCTTGTCCCTCGCATCTTAGCTGGTATTCCAAGGACAGCGGTTTCCTTAGCACCAGGGCCAATACTTGTGGAAATGGTGCCAATCAGCCAAGCTCAGATGTGCCCTGAACCTCTCTGAGCCAAGCTCTGGGCTATGTATACTGCCTGCCGCCTATACTGTAAGTCTGTAAATAAAGTTTGTTTTTTCTCACTCTACGATGAATTCATGATCCTTATAAAATGTCTGGGAAAAAAATAAAAAGTAGAAGAAAAAAACCTTATTCACAGTTTCAGTAATCAAAGACAACTAAGTCAATATTTCAGTAAATTCTTTGAATTTTTTATTAATTTTCAGTATTCGTGAAGCTGTGATTATACATCCCATTATTTATTCAATCATGTTACACCCTAAAAGAGAAGTTGGAAAGCTACAGACTACAGGCAAAATCTGGATCATGCCTATTCCTCTATTTTTTGTTTTGTTTTGTTTTCAAATGTTTATTTATTTATTTTGAGAGAGGGACACACACAGTATGCACGTGAGCAGGAGAAGGGCAGAGAAGAGAGGGAGAGAAAGAATCTCAAGCGGTCTCCACATTGCCAGCACAGAGCCCAAATGAGGGGCTCGATCTCACAGAACCACGAGATCATGACCTGGGCCGAAATCAAGATTTGGACATTTAACCGACTGAGGCACCCCTGACTAAATAAAACTTTACTATAATACAGCCATGCCTACTCATGTCCCCAGGGTCTATGTTTGCTTCTGCATTACAATGGCAAAAGTTGAGTAGCTGAAACAGAGACTGTATGGTCTGGAAAGCCTAAAATGCTTACTATCGAAATCCTTGCAAAACAAGTTGATCAACCCAAACTTTAGATAGGTACTACTGTGTGGGGCAGTGGGGGTTCCTACCTCCGCCCCATCTTCTGTGTGCCCACATCCTAACCATCTTTCAAGCTCCAACACAACTGCTACCATATCAGGGATGCTGCTTCTTATACCCCCAAATGGAAGTCAGCTCTTCCCCTTTTACATCCCCACTAGAATTTGATCCCTACTCATCTTAATATATTCTCCATTTTCTACCATGTTTCCATGTATGTATTTTTAGAAAGTATCTTCTCTCATTTATTAGACTCTATTTCACCACATCACTGAGCTCAGTGTCTAGAACTGAACACACAGCTCAGTATACATTTACTGAACAAAAGTATTAAGATACGATGCCCATCCTTCAAGAATGCACAACCTAGTTGGGAGAAATACCACCAACCACATTAAAATTATTAAGGATGGTTTTGACCCAAGAATTGTAAGAGAAGGAGCTGTGGGTTGGACTGGTATAATCAGGGAAGGCTTCTTGAAAGAGTCGGGAATGAATTCAGCTTTAAAGGGTGATTTTTAACTGCACAGAGAAAGAATAGGTGGCAGGGAGGAATAAAGACAGGAGGAAGGAATGTGCACAGCTTTGTGTAACCGTGAAGAAAGATCTCCACAGGGGGAGGGTAAGCTCAATCAAGAGAGGAAAACAGTAAAGACAGATTGTGTGTGGCCAGAAAAATGTAGGACCTTAATAAGCAACAATATAATCACTAAACGGAACCTGAGCTCAGATCCCAAAACAGCAGTGACCAACCTGTATACGCCTTAGTTGATAACCTGTTTATAATTCCACAGTGCAACATCGTCAGTTCACTTCTGCAACACTGTATCTTAATGAGCGTCATTTGTAAAACATTTGAATGAGCCTGGTCCCTGGCTCAGAAATGACGGGAAGGTAAATACGAATCCTCTCAAATATGAATCTGCTCACCCTGTGGTCTCCCACAGGATTTTGTACATAATCTTCTTCACTGCACAAACCATGCCCTCCTGTAATTGTTTCTGTTTACATGTTCATATTCCCCACTAGGCGCCAACTTCTCCAGGATACCTTAGTCATGGATTGTTTAATTAGAAGAGGGGAAAAAAAAAAAAAAAAAAGCCCACTTTAAAAAAAAAAAAGGCAGCTTAAGAGCAACTTCTATTAAGTCTGCAGTTGTATCGTCTATGCCACAACTGGGGGAGTAGAGACAGTCAGTACCAGATGTAGGAAGTCCTCAGTCTCTCTTCCTGCAGCCTTCTGTGTTTTCCTACCTGCCAAGCCCTGGAGCTTTGGCCCTCTGACCCCAAGGAAACTCATACTCCTCTCTAAAATCATGGGTGCCCCAGGATTCACATTTTCCCCTATATATCTCATAAACTGTTTAGCTTTCAGTGCCATACGATGCAGCTGGGGCCATGAGCTTACCCGGGTGGAAAAGCACAACCCCCGAGTTGAGAATGCTATCACTACTTTACAGGGAAATTTTGGAGACCATAGTGGGGCAAAGTGGATGGAACAGTACAGAAAGAGTGACTCCAAAGAGGTGGACTTTGAACATAAAGTTTTAAGAATACCTTAACAATTTTACTTATATTTTCCTGTTCACTACAAATAAGAAAATTCAAAAGCATAATATATGAGAAAAAAAAACACGATGATTAAAAAATCTAAAGGTGGGGCACCTGGGTGGTTCATTTTAAACAAAACGAAGCATCCAACTTCAACTCAGGTCATGATCTCATGGTTTGTGAGTTCAAGCCCCGCGTCAGGCTCTGTGCTGACAGCCCAGAGCCTGGAGCTTGCTTCAGATTCTGTGTCTCCCTATCTCTCTTCCCCTCCCCTGCTCATGCTCTGTCTCTCTCTCAAAAGTGAACAAACATTAAAAAAAAGTTTTTTAATCTAAAAGAGTTCTTCAATAAGCAGAACACAAAAAATCTAAATAATGAAAAGGCATTGTGCCATAGTATAAGTGGCAGATTTTGTCTTTCTGAGAGGTAGACTTACAGGTGACTTTCATCTAATGAAGTGTTGCTTCCTTTTGACTCCTGCTTAGAAGCTTTTGGATTGCCAGATCTTTAAGCCACAACTCAAAATAACGTTGAAGTACAGGACCAATTCTGCCTGGCTGTGTCAATCTGTGGGTTTTGCTTTCAAATTCCCAGGAGAGAGAACACCCTTGTCCCGGGCTTTCATCCCTCATCCCGCCCCCCGCCCTCCCCCACCAAATGAATCAACTGGAAGGAAGGGGAATACAACCAGCATAGATTAGGCAAGGAAAACTTAGGAGGACAAGATGGAGACACAGTCAGGATGCCCACAAAAGGGGGGAAAGAAATGGGTCTGGACCAGAAGCAAATGAGGTACACACCTCTGTCCCAAGTGGAGGAGAGATAACATACCACAACCAGTCTCCTCTTTCACTTGGTATTATTATTTTAGGTGTTTTGGGTTTTGGTTTTTTGGTAAATCACTAGTATCTCTTAACAGACCACCTGTGGATTTTTTTCACAGACTCAGTTCTCAACTAATTCTTCAGTTTTACTTAAGAGGAGTTTAAACATCCCCGTACAGCAGATATCACTTGGTGATTCTCCAAACCATCCCTTCACCTGTACCAAAATGGTGGAAAGCTTGGAAACTACACTGCTAAGAATTTCTTACTACCACAGTTCCAGTAAGATGCAGCCAGTCAGACACCCTCATGTGAGATCCAGAGAGAGAAGCGAAGGGGGAGCCAGGACCGAGAGAGTAGATGTAGGCAGTCGTGCAGGGGCAGACATGGCAGACAAGGGTATGCTAGAGGCTTCCAGCAATCTCCCTGAAGGTCACCCACTTAGAAGCGACAGCCAAGTGAGATAACCAACAGCTACTGACCTGCACTTGTTTGCACTTTGGGGATGTCTCCCTAGTCTTTTCAATAGTGGTCAAACCCTTTAATCTCCTTTATTAAATGGTTTCCTATTCAAAATATCTAAGGTGGCTTCTGTTGTCTTCACTGAATCCTGAGTAGCACCTCTTTTTAAATAGCAGTTCTCAAACTTTAATGTGCATAAAAATAACTTGTGTAAAAATTCAGATTCAGCAGAGCTGGAATCAACCTAGAAAGCCACATTTTTAGCAAGTATTCCAGGTAACTCTGATGTAGGTGGAACAGGTCCTCTCCAGGAAACCCTGCTTTAATATTAAAGTGAGTACCCCTGAGCCCTACACACTCAATCTCTTTTACTCTGATGCCAAATCAATTAAACAGCACCCTTTGCAAGCCAGTGGCCAAAACAGAGTTTATTCCTATCTGGAAGTGTGCTCATCACAACCTTCAAATTTTTTGGCTTACCAGAAACACGTTCTCTCCAAGGAATAACTTATCTATGAGGTGCAATACGGTTTAAAGATGAAGGAGGCAGGGTTAGACCAGGGATCAAATCTTAGCTTTCCACTGATTGGTGTATGACATTAAGTAGGTCACTTAACCCAACTGATCTTTGACCTCATCTGTGAACATGTACCTCACAGAGTTGATTATCACACACATAATAGGATTGATTAATGTCTACCTTTCCCACTGGAAACCCATAAAGGTAGGAATTACATCTAGTACCTTTGTTGCTTTACCATCATTCAACCTTTGTTCAATAAATAATTATTGAGCACTTAATGTATGGCAGGCTCCAGACTGTCTCCAAATGAGGATACAGTGCCTAACCCAAAGTTTGGAACAGGCCATGCTTACAACATTTTGCTCAGCAGCTACAATCAGTGGCTTGCTTTTACAAGCTTATTGTAAGGGTCCCTGGGTGGCTCAGTCGGTTTAGTGTCAGACTTCAGGTGAGGTCGTGATCTCATGGTTCCTGAATTCGAGTCCCACGTTGGGCTCTGTCCTGACAGCTCAGAGCCTGGAGCCTGATTTTGATTCGGGGCCTCCCTCTCTCTCTCTGCCCCTCCCCAACTCATGCTTCATCTCCCTTTCTCTCAAAAATAATCAAACATTAAGAAAAAAAAAAATGAAGCCTATTGTAAATCGCAGGTACGTTAGCAAGTCATAAAGGGAAAACAACCATGTGTTAAAAATAATACTTCATATAATAGTAGCAGCAGCCTATTACATTGATGGGATAAAAGTGTGATGGGAAGGAAGTAGTTAGTTAAATCCTTCCATTTGAGCTAACCTGGCTGGTCTTATCTGCTCAATGGCAGCTGTACAGGTAGCATGGCTCTCAGAGCAAGACAAGCAGGAAATGATCACTGTCACTCAACGGTAGGGAGATATTCTAATTTGGAGTTTTAATTTCTCATTCTCTGTCTTGTGGAATGCTTCCCAGATCAGGCTTCCAGCACCTGAGGGGAAAGACCCTAGACACCCACTAATTTGAAATGGAGTAGCAGTTCACACCCCTTCTAGCTCCCTGAGCTGTTGCACTTCTGGGCAAATAACCTGACCTGTCCCAGATTGGTACACGAGGGCAGAAGACACCTGCTGCCTGAAAGGAACCCTTGTGCCCTCCAGCCTCCTGCGTGGATGAGCAGACACCACGGTTGATGGCAAAGAACCTCTACTTACATCTTCATGCACTGAAAGTGACCAGGCCAGACCCTGGGAAATATTTGGGCATAATTCACTCCCAGTAACCCAGGCCTCTCTTCAACCGGTCCCTTACACCCAATTGCAAGATGCTTTCCCAACAGGCAAATACCCAGAATCATTTTGTATCTTACCCACAGTGTTCCACTTTTCATGTTCAATTATATGCCAACCTTTTGACTTTTTTTTTTTTATTTTTTTTTCAACGTTTTTTATTTATTTTGGGGACAGAGAGAGACAGAGCATGAACGGGGGAGGGGCAGAGAGAGAGGGAGACACAGAATCGGAAACAGGCTCCAGGCTCCGAGACATCAGCCCAGAGCCCGACGCGGGGCTCGAACTCACGGACCGCGAGATCGTGACCTGGCTGAAGTCGGACGCTTAACCGACTGCGCCACCCAGGCGCCCCTACCAACCTTTTGACTTTCACAAAGGGCTAGTATGCCTCCAGTGCTTACTAAATTCCAGGCACCATCATACTGATTCTTCATAAGAACATTATGACACAGCATATTTTTTACTGCTTTACAGAGGAGGCAATGAGGACCCAAAGCCATACAGCCAGAAAGTTGCAGGCTTTGCTCTGACTTCAGAGCATACACTCTTCACCACTCTACTGCACTGCCTCCTAATACTTATCTGTGAAAAAGAAAGTATTACACTGAGTTAAAAGCAGTTGCTGAAAAACATTTTCTGTAAAGGTCCAGACAGTAAATATTTTAGGCTTTGCCCGCTATAAGGTCTCTGTCATGACAACTAAGCTCTGCTGTGTGTGAAAGCAGCTACAGGCGACAGGAAAATGAGTGGGTATGCTGGCTGTGTTCCCATAAAACTTTGTTTACAGAAATAGGCAGTGGGATAGACTTAGCCTACAGACCATGGTTGCAAATACCTGAGTCAGAGGAATGTCAAGCCAAACAGATAAAGGCTGGCAGGATCAGACTAACGGTGAACGTGCCTCCATTGTTTGGGGTTTTGTGCCCCAGAAGACACAGTTTCTGCTTCTCCTTTCCAGCTACTACCTCCCAATCACAAGCTCCCACTCTCCTGCTCTCCTAAGCAGGACGTGATCGAGGTGAGCCCAGTGAAGTTCCTATGCGTCTTCTTCACTGAGAAGAGAGAAAATAGACTCATCAGCCTCTCTCACTGCTGGGCCCCTGTGCTTTCACTCAAGCATTACCATTCTAACTCCCTTCTAGAATGCCTTCTGCACCTTTTACCATATGACCTGGGTCAGGCTCCCCTTCTCCCCGCATGCCTTTCCCTAATGTGGATGAGGGTTGGTAACACAAGAAATAGAAAACGAGATGGGAAGAACAACTGGAAACCTTAAAACATGGTCTGCTGGTAAGGCTAATGACAGTAGATGTATGTATATATACTGTTCACCATTTATGCATTAAGACCATGCAACACAATAACAACTATGAACACTGATTGGGAGGTAGGAACCTTGCTGTAAGTTGTATTTGATTACAACCATGAGCTGTGTTCATGCTTTGAGCTTTCACAGTTTGTTACACATGAAGCATGAGTGTGTCTGCTTACAATTAAATCTCAGGATAAAGAGCACCAGTCCCCATCCTTAGTTTTCGCTCACATTTTTCAGATAATCCATATAATGTCTGTACTAATAAAAGAACACATCTTGTTGTAAGGAAGTACACTGTAGTGTGAATGCAACACTGGACTTCCAATACTAATTGCAAGCCATTTATCAATGTGCCAGGCACAGTACTATACAGATTGCATAAAATATCTCATATTAACCTCAGCAACTTCATGATGCATTATGATCATGTCTGTATTACTAATAAATAAAATGAGGTTTGCCCTCAGAGTAAGTTTTTTCACACTGCCTCCATGACAGTATAGGGTAGTGCTGTCACAGTCTCCATTCCTCCCCCCACCACACACACACACACACACACACACGTGAAAAATCAATGTACCTTCAAGAACTGACAAACAATTTTTAAAATATCCATGGCTCCTGTCATGAGATCAGAGCCTACATAAACTGCACAGGAGCTCCTCTGGGATCATCAATCATCACTTGACTCTGATGTCAACCTCGTATGAACAAACTGAATGCTCTCAGTGGGTCAGCATGACAGACGCTGACGATCCATTTCAAGGAAGAAGAGAGCAAGCAGTTACGGGCAAAGGATTCAGTGTCCCCATACCAACATGAGTAGATCTTAAAAGCACAACATTCATTTTAAAAAGTGAGCAGGTCAAATATTTGACATCATACCACTTACACAATTTAAAAGTACATGCATGTAAAACAGCAGTGCACATTTTGGAAGACATACACACACAAAAAGAGGAAGTACCAATTAAACAACTAGAACGGTTGCTATGGTGAAGGGAGAGAAAGGAGGTATAGCAGGGCATAGAAAGTAGGTATAAAGTAGGGAATGAAGTGAAGAAAAAGAAAACAGCAGGGGTCTTGCAAGGAGTAATATGGATCATGCACCATTTACTAAGACATGTCATTATTCAATCCACTGAGACTGAGATCGAAGAAAGAATAGAAAAGAAAAAAAAAATAGAACAGATGCCTCCCATCCAAAGGATAGCCAAACAATACGAATGATCATGGTAAAGAGACCTGTGTTGGAAGGGTAGGGGTATATCCAGTCTGAATCAGCTGCAGCCCCAAAACAATACACCCTAGACTTCTAGAAAATAAAGAATGTCTGTAATGTAGTCTTGACAAAACAAGGGCACAGCCATAGGCAATGCAAAATTACTCTTACTGAGCAATGGTCCTAGCCCTGTAATATTTTCTCAGGGATAAACCAACAGCTCAGTAATAGATTGAAGAGACACAGCCATTAATATATACACTGTACTAATCCATTTCTTAAATTAACATTGTATAAAATTAAATGTCACACAAACAAGATATACTTGTTCATTAAACATAGTTGAAAAGAGGGAAAAGGTAGTGATCTCTGAAGCTAATGGGCAGCCTTAACCCGGCCAGGCATATTGGGAATCTCTGTGGCACGAGCTAATGCAAATAGGGAGAAAACCGTGTCATGTCCCAGTCAGATATTGTTTTTAAAATGGTTAGATCAGGGGCGCCTGGGTGGCTCAGTCAGTTAAGCATCCGACTTGAGCTCAGGTCATGATCTCACGGTCTGTGGGTTCGGGCCCCGCATCAGGCTCTGTGCTGACAGCTCAGAGCCTGGAGCTTGCTTCAGATTCTGTGTCTCCCTCTCTCTCTGCCCCTCCCCTGCTCATGCTCTGTCTCTCTCTGTCTCAAAAATAAATAAAAACTTAAAAAAATATAATAAAAAATAAAAAAGTTAGATCATGGCATAAGGGGAGTCTTTGCTTCCTCTCCATTTTCCAAAATCACACGTTTGATCATTTCTAGATTAGTCACTAGCTGTCTTTTTAAATTTTTTTTATTGTTTATTTATTATTTTTGAGAGAGAGAAAGAAAGAGACATAGTGTAAGCAGGAGAGGGGCAGAGAGAGAGGGAGACACAGAATCCGAAGCAGCTCCAGGCTCTGAGCCTTCAGCACAGACCCTGATGCGGGGCTCAAAACCACAAACCGTGAGATCATGACCTGAGCTGAAGTTGGATGCTCAACCAACGGAGCCACTCAGGAGCCCCAGCCACTAGCTGTCTTAAGAGCCAAACACTACTGAATAGAGTAAGAACAGAGAGAGAGAGTGAGAGAGAGAAATGGCTCTCTCACACAGCTCAGCTGACAATGGAGCTTAGAGGGAACTCACTCACTTTCAGATGTATGCCTGACCGCATTCTCTCAAAGTTAAGCCCCCTACTTGTGCTGTCACCATCTACATGCTCACTAACCAGGAACATCAAATTTGGCAATGAGAGTTTCATAGGAAGGATGTTTGTATCCTGTGCCAGACTCCACAATACTGATTTGCTAGCAAGTAAAGCATGTGCACGAAAATTTAAAAAGCAAAGAACAACTAAAAATAAAGGGAGGGGGCACACAAATGTTTCCAGAAAGCAGGAATTTGTAACTTTAAAGAAGTTATCACTTATTGAGTGCTTACCATATGCCAGGCATGGCGTTGAGCACCCTACACCGAATCTTCTTCCCTTCTATCCTATGGCATGGACATTGCAATGATCCCATTTCTGAGAAAGGTGGGACAACAGTTGTAGAGGTTGGGAATACGCCCAAAGATATATGGGGAATACATGGTAGAGGAATCTAAACCCCTGATTCCAGAGGCTTAGTTAGACCGCCAAACCACATTCTCTCCTGACACAGCAAGATGTGGTACGATATCTATATTTTGAGGGCTGGCAAAAATTTAGTTATTATCTAATCCAAATTCCTGATTATGTCAAGGAGGAAACAGACCAAGGAATGCAAAGTAGCATGCCTAACATCACCCAACTATTTAATAGTAGAGCCAGGATTCAAATCTGAGCTTCCCGACTTTTGGGCAGGGCTCTCCCACTATGCAACACTGGGTCCCAGTGTATGTAATGAAGTCTGTCCTGAAGGAAGCACATTAAATAAGCGTGTGTAGCCTGTAGAATAGAGGAGATGTTCAAGTTTCCCACCTGTAGTAGATTCCCTGCCTTACCAAAGTACAAGTCTTGCATAGCATTTTTTTTAACGTTTATTTATTTTTGAGACAGAGAGAGACAGAACATGAACGGGGGAGGGGAAGAGAGAGAGGGAGACACAGAACCCGAAGCAGGCTCCAGGCTCCGAGCCATCAGCCCAGAGCCCGACGCGGGGCTCAAACTCACAGACCGCAAGATTGTGACCTGAGCTGAAGTCGGACGCTTAACCAACTGAGCCACCCAGGCGCCCCTCTTGCATAGCATTTAACGATCCCATTTCAGGGCCTCAAACGAAGCTAATGAAAGAAAATGCAGGGTTAAGATGCCTCCTCTGAACTGTCGCGGGAGCGTTCCTAATCCTAAAGAGTTCACTCTCCATTCCCTGTCTCAATACTTAATAACCGTCGAAAAGGACTTTGATCAGCAGATGGATTATGAGATCCCTGCACCCCTGGAATGTTCCTTGCTAGCCACCTAGGTGACAGTGGACACCAGGCTGACAAACACAGATGCCTGCATGAGACAGGCATGCAACCCAAATGAGTGACGTAGACACGTGCAAGAGGGTGCAAGACGAAGGTGTGGTACAAGCTGTGCCTAACTGGTGTGCACATGTTTCCGACATGTTTCCCACAGAGGGGTGAGCTGTTCCTCCGTTCCTGTCCACTGTTCCCACAGAGACACACAAGCCCATGTTGCTAGTTTCACCAGTGCCGAGAGACATAATGTCAACGTGCAATTTTGTATAAAATTTTCCGATTTTTCAAATATATGATCGAGCGAAACCTGGTTTGCTGGTTTCCAGTTTTTTTAACTCTGGTGTATGTATTCTGAGCTCTCATACCTACTAACAGTCAGTATTTCTTTGTCCTCTCAGACAACAGGTTTCTCCCAAAATTTTATTTTTTAGTATTTCTATGTTTGTTTCTAAACGCCCATCCCATTATAGTATAAGCTTCTTGAAAACTGAGTTCTTTCATGATTCCAAGTCTCTAGTACATAGTTGGTAATCAGTACTTAAGGAAAGGAAAGAAGTTGATTTTTCCCAAAAGATGAAGCTATATGTCTTCTTTAAATCAGTCAACAAATACTCCTTGAACACCTTTCATCATAGCCAGTGACTGTGTTAGCTGCTGGAAGCCCAGCCGTGAAAACAATGACACATTCCGAAACTCCCAGCTCTATCAGCACTGGGAGACATTTCCTAGACTTTACGGCACTTGCTCACACATCCTCTATTATTCCGCAGTTCAGTAATATCCCCAGCTTTGGAGAATAAAACACTGTTTTACCTAAATTTATTGAAGGTAGATATATTAATCAATGCTCTTTCAGTTCACAATCGCAGGAAGAATCTTACTGTAACTACTAGCAAGAGAGAGGGAGAGAGAGGGAAGGAAGGAAGTAAAGGAGAAAGGGGGAGAAGGAAGAAGAAAAGAAAGAAGAAGGAAGGGAGGGAAGGAAGGAGGGAGGGAGGGGGCATTTGCTCATATAACCAAAAAATGTGGGGATAAACCTTATGACTTCAGGCACAGCAGGATCTACAGACTCAAGCACTGTCAACAGGGATCAATTCTTAGGCTCCAGTTATAAATACAAACATTATCGTCACTGGCAACACAAGACTCACACTCCAGACCTTAGCAATACCAGAGGAAAAGAGCAGCTTTTCTCCAACAGCACTGCTGGAAAAGCCCCAGGGAGGATCCTCACTGGTCCAGATTGCCACATAATCCCTTCATGAACTAAGAACCACAGGAGAGAAGGATTCTGCTAACATAAAAGCAAAATGACATAAAAAACAACATGAGCCCCCTAAGTTACTAATAAAGAAAAAGCTACCTTTCTGGCTATCCTGAGGAAATGGATCTTGACCAAGGACTATTTTGGTCAAGTGAAAATATTCTCTGTGTTAAGTCAGCAAGAAGGAAATACAGTCATCTCTTTTCTAGGACGTAATGGTTATGTTTGATTCCAATAGTTTCAAGTTCTACATTTAATTTCTACCTTAGAATCTCTTGAGGATTATTGACAAAAAAGGAGCTCACTTTTTAGGATGGTGGGGTGTTCAGTGGTCAATTAAGTCCAGCAAGGTCTGGGTTAACAGGTTTCTTATATATATATATACATACACACACACACACACACACACACACACACACACACACGCGCGCGCATACATATATCCATTATTTAAGAGAGAGAGAGAGAGAGAGAGAGCACGAGCGGGAAAGAGGGGAAGAGAGAGAGAGATTGAGAATCTCAAGCAGGCTCCATGCTCAGTGCAGAGCCAGATACAGGGCTCAATCCCACAACCCTGGGATCATGACCTGAGCTGAAATAAAGAGTCAGGCACTCAACTGACTAAGCCACCCAGTTGCCCCAAATATATTTCTTTACTGAAGAACTCCTCAGAGATAGTACTATACTAATGGGTATCAAAAGTGGTAACATAGTATGCTTTAGCTCTCAAATTAACTCAGCCATGGAACCCAAGATTCTCAAAGAATCCTGTAGGACTGGTTCTACAGAAGACACACTAGAACCCTCCACTCCACAATGAGATGAACATGACTGGTTTTCTCTGTGCTTTTGAAATCTGCTATACAATGTTGTTAAAATAGTGCAGATTTTCGCTCAGCACTGTCTTTGAATCTCAATTTGTTACCTTTTTCCTAGATCAAATGACTTACACCTCCCTGAACCTCAGTTCCTTCATCTAACTAAAGTGAGGTGATATGACTTGTCTAAGAGTTCTGGAATAAGTAGAACACACTAGTGGGTGCAAGTTTCATTTCACTTTCAACTGTCTTAGTCCTGATATAAACTTCTAATTTAGCCAACAGTGGTAATCCATACTATGCTCCTATTTCCCAGTATGAATGCAAGACTGACCCAAAAGTGTCCACTAGTACAGACTCAGATGAAGGTTAGAAGAGGGGAAAAAAGCCAAATATCTTTGGTGACTTAAAACAGGATAAACTATTAAAGAAGAGAGGTGGACTCAAAGTCAGGTTTGGATGATCTGATGACCTTCACAAGTTATGAAAACCCACTAAGCCCCAATTTCCTGGTGTATAAAATGGGGATAATTATGCCACTTCAGATGGTTGTTGACAAGATAATACACATAAAACACTTACTTACTGAGCCTGGTATATAATAAACACTCTATACCCCTATCAGTCAAGGCTACCTATATTCAGCTACTGTAATAATCAACCCCCAAAACTTCAGTGACTGGGAGTAATTACAACTTATTTCTTTATAACGCTCCATGTCTATATCATGTGAGCAGGGGAGTTTTGCTCAGCAATGTCACTCAGGGCCTCTCAGCCTGATGGAGCAAATGCCAACTCAAATGTTGCCAGTTCTCCAGAGGGTCTCATGCCCGCCATTAAATACCTGGCCTGAAAGTGACACATGACACTTCAGCTCACAGCTCAATGACCAGGACTAATCACATGGTCTCAAAGGGGCCAAGAAGTACAATCCTTCCTTGTGTCCTAAAGGAGAAGAAATGGAAATGTTTGCTAAGAAGCATTTTTGCCCACCACAAGCATGTTAGCTCCCATGATCCAGAGCTTGTACAAACAGACGTATCAGGAATATTCAGTGACTGCTTTGAAATGGTCAGCTGAGTGGGAGAACCAAGATTTTCCATTCAGTCAGCAGAATCACCAGGATATCTACAAAGAGATCCATTATAAAGAAAAATGTGTAAAAACAGCAGCAAAGCAGCAATGAGCCCCCAGAGAAGGGAAGGATATGCTCAGTCTGTAGTATGGCAACTAAAATAGGCACAGCAAGACCTATTAAATCTCTGTTTTGTTACCTATATCCTAGGTCAAATGGCTTACGCCTTTCTGGGCTTCAGTTTCTTCACCTATATAAAATGAGTTATTATGGCTTATAAGATAGGGTATGTCAACAAGTCTAGGATAATACCCTGCTCACAGAACACACTTGTTAAAGTTAATTTCACTTCATTTTAAATTGACCTAGGTTTAATATAAACTTCTACCAAATGTGGCAAACTCCTGAACAAGATCTGCACAAAACTCCAATTACACCTTCTCTGATTTCAAAGATCTCTTTTTCTTGATAACAGCATATGTAGACAACTTGAAAAAACAAAAAGAATGATATCTGTAATGCATAGTAAATCTTCAACTAAATTATTCATGCTATTTGTTTATAAACAGCACAACCAGTCAACCATGAAGTTTAAATTGGGAAATCAATTTCCCTGCAAAATATTGCAGGTTATATGGAGTTGTCTTGAATGGCTGCAAGATGAATTGTTTTTATGACATCACTCACAAGAAGAGAACATTGCAACAGGACTAATACAGAAGCAATCATGAATTGTAAGACAGGAAGATATGTAGAAACTGGCTTGCTTCTTTTAGTAAATGTTCCTAAATTTCTTACACCCTCCATAATCATCACCACCAGGGCTAATATGCCAGGCAAGTATAGAGTTGCTGCAGAAATGTGATCAAAGATTAGGAGTTACAATTGATTCAAGCCTCAGATTCTTACTAATCTAATAGTTTAGGCATTTTTAGAAATTTACCTGTCAAATTCATCTTCAAGGAAGTCACAACTCAAAAATCAGCTGGAAAATAATAAACCAAATTATAGTTTTTAAAATATTTTAGCAGATACTACTGGTTATCTGTCCAACTTCTAGCCTCCTCTCTTTCCTTCTAACAAAATAAGAAATTATTTTCCAGCCTCTGCCCAGCTCCTTATGCCCATAGGCTTCAAAGGTCAAAGGTGGCTGACTCTTCCTCCCCAGATGTAAGTTGTGGATGAGCCTCTATAGTCTGAGTCAAACCTGCTTAGCCATACTGGATGCAGGAGTGGGCACATGACAAAATTCTGGCCAAGACTTGAGATGTCTATTAAAGGATTTCTAGACGAGGCAATGTCATTCTTGAAAAGGAAGAAAGGAAGGGAGGAAGGAAGGAGGGAGGGAAGGAGGGAAGGATTTGTCCCTCTTCTCATAGATGTTGCCCTGCATAGATCTAACATATGGACCTACTGCAGTCACTTTGCTTCCAGCATCTGAATGAAGGCACTGCTAAGGATAGAAAAGGAGAGAGATGAAAAGAGCCTAATTCCTTGAGGACATCTTTGAACAACTGAATCAACCAACTCTGAAATCTGACTTACTTCCAGATATCCTGGAGTGACAGTTTCCCAACTGTTTATGTCAATTCGAGTTGCACTTTCTGATTACTGTAGGACAAAGCATCCTGGTACAAAGGCCTTAAAGAGAATAAAAAGGCATGATGGACACTACTGTGACCACCCCCTGTCTATTGTCCCTCTGTACCTTACTAACATTATTCCCTAATCTATTTAATATAGCTCAGTTGCAGATACACAGTCATTTCCAGACAATGAAATATATATGGATGTCTACTCTTGGGGCTTATGAGAAAGCTACTCTTTCTCTTATTAAAATAAGTTTGAAAAGGAAAGATTGTTCTCAAGGCCCTTTGCCTTTTGCTTTTTTCTGCCTCTTCCCACCTCATATGTGGACAGCATGCTCACAGGTTGAGCAACCAACATGCTAAGGGTGATAAGGGAGTAAATCAGAAGGACCCTGCATTGTTGATGCCCTCCTTGACCAACTGTGCTCTTCCTAAAAGATGTCCCTCTAGACTTTCTCAACAAATAAAGAAACCCCTATTCAAATAAGCCCCCATAGTTAAGTTTCACTTATACAGCCAAAGCAACCCCAATTAAAAAAAAAGTAAGCTAGTTATTTGTCAGCAAATAACAAAATAAAATAAAGATTGGGAGAAGTAGGAGTGGATAAACGTGCATGCTCTGGAAATAGACTTCCTGGGTGAGAAAGCTGGATCTGCCTTTTGCAAGTAATAGTATTTTAGACAAGTTACTTAATTTCTCTAGGCCTCAACTTCCTAATTGGTAAAACTGGGATAATAATAAAAATAAACCTACTCCAAAGAGTTAGAATTTAATAAGACGATCCATGTGGGGAAAAAATGAGCCTAGAACTCAACACATCACTTTGTCCAAGGAACACTGAACGCATCACCATGTATCAGACCCTTTTCTAGGTACTAAGACTGTAATAGTGGACAAAACATACAAAAAGCCCCACTCTTGTGGAGTGTGCATCTTCTTGAGGGGAAAATAGATAATAAACAACATAAGGAAAATGTACAACATGTTAGAGGTAAGAGCTATTAAAAATGAGTAATTCAGGGAGGAGAAAAATGGAGAATATTTGAGGGTGGGCTGTTGTGAGGTTAAATAGAGTGCACGAGGAAAGCCTCACCTTTATGTCACCTTTCTAAGGTGGCATCCTTCAGCAAAGGGAAAATCTAGTGCCAAGACCTGAAGCAAGAGCTTCCCTAGTGGGTTCTAAAAACAGCAAGGAACACAAATGGCTACAGCAGAGATTTTAACAATTAGCTTGAAACCATTTATTCAGTCTCAGAAGCTAGTCTAGCAGTTTTAGATTTCAAACCAACCCTTTACAGACCATCAGAATCTGAAAGGATTATGGAAATGGAAAAACGTTCATACGAAAATTTCCCCACCTTCATTTCTCTCCACAGACTCGAGAGACTACCTTTGTGATACCAAATGATTGGCTACATCTTAGTCTGCTCAGGCTGCCATAACAAAATGCCATAAACTGGGTGGCTTAAACAGTAGGCATTTATTTCTCAGAGTTGTAGAGGCCAGGAATTTCAAGACCGAGGTTTCAGCTGGCTCCATTTCTGTTGAAGATTCTCATCCTTGCTTGCAGATGGCTGCCTTCTCTCTGTGTCCTCACATGGCCTTTCCTCAGTGTGTGCACTAGGACAGACATCTCTTTTTCAAACTCTTCTTATGAATCCTATTGGATCAGGACCCTGCTCTTATAATCTCATTTAACCTTAATTTCCTTCTAAAAACCCTATCTCCAGTTGACCAAAACAATCAGTTATTTAGAGACACACAGATCCAACCCAAAGTTTATTTGCCAAACAGATCCTTCAAACATTTGAATTCTATTAGAAATTAGGGAGATTTTTCTGGAGGGACATCCAGCAGTGCTAAAGAAGAGGAGTACTGATAGCCAGCACTGTGGAATCAGCCATGAGCCCACTCTTGTGGCTAATTACGAAAGGGGTTATCTCTTCGCAAACCATATGACTCCCTAGACAGACCTTATGAGAAAAGTGCTCGTTGTCATCAGTTTCAAGAAAGACACTGCCTTAATGTCTTACTCCCACTACATAATAGGAGCTCTAGCTGGTAGGAAATAATTCATACCAGTAAGCTACATTTTTTTTTAATTTTTTAATGTTTTTATTTATTTTTGAGACAGAGAGAGAGCATGAGCAAGGGGAGGGCAGAGAGAGGGGGAGACGCAGAATCCAAAGCAGGCTCCAGGCTCCCAGCTGTCAGCACAGAGCCCGATGCGGGGCGTGAACTCACAGACCGCAAGATCGTGACCTGAGCTGAAGTCGGAGGCTCGACCGACTGAGCCACCCAGGCACCCCAATAAGCTACATTTTAATACAACTTCCACTGACCAATACTTTGAGAGAGATTATGGCAGAGTGGTTAAGAACACGGAACCAAACTGCTTAGGTCTGGTTTCCAGACCTACCCAGATGGATCCCAGGTCTACCACTAACTAGTCAACAAGTTAACTTACCTCTCTGGCTCTTCATCTCTAGTTATTAGAGTAAGGAATAGCACATCTAGATCATGGAGGTGTTAAGAGGATTACATAGAGTTGATCAACACAAAGCATTTAGAAAGGTGTCTGCTATATAGTAACTGTTCAAGTAACGTTAACTGGCAGTATTAATTCATTAGGACAAGCCAATTATTTTTATGTATAGAATCATCCATATGTGTTGGCCTGCGGCTTTAAGGCCAAACATTTTGGGAGTTACTTCTGTCACCCCACACAGTATGCAGACTAATGCCCCCCTCCCCAAGATGTCCAGGCCCTCATGCTCAGAACCTATGAATATGTTACCTTATACTGAAATAGAACTCTGAAATGAGGAGATTATTCTGGATTATCACATGAGTCCTAAAAAGGGCCATATAAAGTAGTGATTAAAGGCATAGGCTCTAGATCCTGAAAACCTGGGTTCAAACCTCATGCATCTATAGGCACCTCTGTGTCTTTTTTTCCATTTGAGAATAATGATGATACCAACTTCATGGGGTAATTTATGAGGGCGAAATGAGTTACAATATGTAAAATTCTTGGAATAGCATTTGGCTTAGTATAAGTACTATCTAAATGTTAGCTAAATAAAACTGTTACCTGAATATGTACAAACAAAAAACTAGGTAAAGTATCTTCATACTTACATCTCTTATAAACCTTCAGAATCAAAATTAATTTATACATTATATTTAAACTACAAATCCAACTAACTCAAATAGTCAATATATAGTGTTTGGAGTATGTATTTTTTTAATAAATGAAACCAGAGCTCACTATAGCTGCTCAAAATGCTCCACATCTGGTTCTTCTGAGTCTGCCAGTTTTGTTTTTTATTTTTTTAACATGATATATCATGGGATTATTCATTTCTCCATTTTTTTCCTTTATTCAAACCACTGCACAAACTGCTACAGCATCATTTGGCCTTCCTTTGGAACAAATGTATCACCTGTATGATGTCTACTTCTGTTCTCGATCATAACTTAAGATTTTTGAAAAGTACTACTAGACGCAGCATAAATGCAAATGAGACTCCTGAAAGGGTTATACAGATAGACTAGAATTTGCCTATATGCTCTTTTTGGATTATCACATACAATTAGATACCTCTTAAAAAGAACCCATCGACCTCTGAGAATGTATCTTTATCCTTTAGTTTGAGAAATACTGCTCTATCCCGGAGTCGGCCTGCTACACCCCTTTCTTGCTCTGTAGGTAATTAACTTCCCTTTCCACAAAGCCCTGTGCACTCCTCCTCTCTGCCCTGGACTTTCCCCCACTTACTTATCCCCAAGGAGGGTTAATGATGCGATCTGTCAAGGCTAAGGACATATGATAGAATCCTGACTTATATCCAAGATCTGTGCCTCTTAAGATTTTATTTGGTATGTATGAGTAAATTTTCTTATTTTCATTCACAACATTTAAGAAATTAGTTGGGCTAAAGACTACTTTCCAGTCTTATCTAGGTCACCACCACCCCTTAAGAAGACCTTAGTTGGTGGGGCGCCTGGGTGGTTCAGTCAGTTAAGTGGCCAACTTTGGCTCAGGTCATGATCTCACAGTTTGTAAGTTTGAGTCCTGCATGGGGCTCTGTGCTGACAGCTCAGAGCCTGGAGTCTGCTTCAGATTCTGTGTCTCCCTTTCTCTCTGAACCTCCCCTGCTCACACTGTTTGTGTGTGTGTGTGTGTGTGTGTGTGTGTGTGTGTGTGTGTCTCAAACACAAATAAACATTTTTTTAAAAAAAATTAAAAAAAAAAAGACCTTAGTTGGGTGGCCTACCCCTGTTCTGCTCTGGGCAGTAAGGCAAAATCTTTCCTTCTTCAATATGATCTTCCTTTAAAGATCGTTAGCTAGGATTGCTCCCCACCCTCCAGTACTTAAGTCAATGAGGGTCCAAGAAAATTTACCCTTAGCTAAGACAAAGGAAACCTCCTTATAATCCAACATCAGGAGACCACCACATGGAGGAAGACTAAAGCAAAATCTTCAAAGACTGCCATAAAGAATGTGCATTGACTCAGCTTTGTCCTTTGTTGGAGGACTTCTCCAGGGAAAGACTAATGCCGGACAAGATACAGGTATCCAAGACATTTAAGCCCTGCTCACCTGATCACTTACATGTTATATGTATATCATATGTACTATATGTATATAATATGTATAATATATATAACATGAACTGAAATACAAAATCAGGTCTTGCACCCAGAGCAGAGCTGCTATAGCATCCAATGGGAAACAAAAGCACAGAATTGGTGAACAGAACAGAGAGAACAGAATATCCCACCCTTCCTTCCTTTAAGCTCATTCTCTCTCTCCACTAGTAAGAGCAGTTGACATGCATTAACCACTTAACTCTGTACCAGGCACTGCTCTCAATGCCTTTATATTTACCTACAAGATGTGTGGTTTTATAATCCCCATTTGCCAGGGAGTCAGAGAATTCAGTACAGAGAAGTTAAGCAACACAGTCAAAATCACACATGTACTGAGTGGAGAAGCCAGCCTGAGAATCAAGCCTTGAGGTTTTCACCACACTATGCTGCTGCTGCTGCTGCTGCTCAAAGAAACATGCATTCTAAGAAGGTCTGCCCCTTGAACTGTAGACCTCATTCATTGCAAGACAAAAAGCCTGCTTCACACTGGGTGGGGTTGGCAAACTCATAGTGACAGAAAGAAACAGAAGGAAAGGAAGAAAACAAAATGAAGACAAGACATGGAGGGGGAGATGGGGTTTGGTCATCTTTCTGAAGCAAAGTGGTGTTTTCAGAGGAAAGATCTCCCTGTTCCAGGTCTGAATCCCTGTCATGCTAATAAATGGTCCATCGAAGCAGCTGGCTGCACTCTTATCACTGCCCTGGGAGTTATTTACACTAATCCCTTCTCTTGTAGCCTGGCTGGACAAGGATGAAAATCCCTAGCATCAGCTATTAAAAGAGACAGAGGAAACACACAAACCAATTTACAGGGTTTCACTTGACCAGTTTTCTTCATTTGAGTCCTATTAGCTCTGATAATGTATCCTCACTATTAATTGGCCAGGGAGAGCAAGGTAACGTCTGTGTGTGTGAATGTGGGTGCATGCCTTGTGGCCTTCAGTGCTGCTGAGATTCTAGCATGAAACCCAGAGAAGGTAGAAGAACATCTAAACAATCCTTCCCAGGTTTCATGAAGCATATGAGCAACCAAGTCAATGAATATTCCAAGGAAATATACCAAGGATGTACAGTATAGTGGAAGTTCTCTACAACTCTGCCACTTTCTTGCTGTTCTTTGTGTGAGGCATTTTACATCCCCAAGCCTCAATTTCTTCAACTTTAAAATAGAGAAAGCTATATATTTTGTGTAGGAGTTGTGAGGATCAATGAGGCATGGGTATCATGGTCTTAGCACAGTGGCTATCAAAGACAAAAGCACTTGGTAACAACAAAAATAGCAACAACAAGAGTGATAATAATATTGGCTGTTGTTAGCAGTGGTATTTTTCTGACTCCCATCTTCTTAAATGCTCTGATTCAATTTTAAGAGGAAGCTTCAAAGGACCAGTAATCGGGAAGCATATGAACCACTTCCTGCGACTTTCCCCCTTCAAACTCAGCGTTATTGTTCTCTTCTCCTGACTGCCTCTTTTCACTGAAGTCACCCCCTTCCTTGATGAGAGTGGCCCAGGCCATGAACAAAAAACTGGGGCAATGATGTGTCTTTCCATGAATTCAAGAACATTCACTTTTCTCCCTGAATTTGTGTCCCTCTGGGATGTCATTTCTCACACCTCTTATCTCCTTACCCTCTCCATTTCCTTGCAGTCCAGCATAACAGAAAAGCACAACCTGACTATATCAGAACAGACTCATTCACTCTCCACCCCCAGGAGCTCATATTCTTGCCCAAGGATTCCCATTTACCACCTTGATGATGAATCATAAAACCCCTGAAATGGAAAAGTTTTCTGATTCTAAATCAGAGTTATTCTATTTAGTCATTCCAGCATCTCAAGAAAAAGAGACAGAAAAAAACAAGAGATTCATCAGATTCAGAGCTAATGTGCAAGCAAGAATCAGAGAGGTACAGTCAGAGAGTCAGAGAGGATCAGACAGACAGGTATAGGAAGTTTCAGCAAGAAAAGAAAGAAAGAAAGAAAGAAAGAAAGAAAGAAAGAAAGAAAGAAAGAAAGAAAGAAAGAAAGAAAGAAAGAAAGAGAAAAAATGAAAATATATATATATATATTGCTAAGAAACATGCCAAGACCACTGATTTCATTAAATCCAGAAAGGTCCAGTGAATGTGTATATAGTGGATTAAATAAGAGCTTTGGCTTGAACCAATCTGACCTAGTAGAGCATTGGCACATTCTAGCTGTATGACTGGCACAAAATATTTAATTTTTCTAAGCTTTAGTCTCTACATTTGTAAAATATGACTAATAACATTTATTTTGCAGAGCTTTTATGAGAATTAAAGATAATTTATGTAGAAGTGCTTAGCACATGACTTGACACACAGTAGGAGCTCAGAAGTATTATTTAGCCAAAGTACTAAGCTTGCAGCGTTCATGTTTTATAAGAGGCTCCAACCTTTTCTTCTGCATTTTTCACAAATACAAAAATTAAATCTTTATTTAATAACTAGAACATATGAAAATTGTGGTGGCAAAAATTGACAAAAGATTAAACTTATCTAGAATAATCTTAAGGAAAACCAGGATGAAGAATAGATAGTACTGTAAAATACATTTAGTTCACTGAAATACATAGCTTGAAGCATCTATGGAGAATCCTCTGCCACAGGATATTTCCAAATATAGGCTAGAGGACCACTTATTCATGTGGAAACGTTCAGCAGATAGTTGGACAGATTGATCCAATATGTGGAAGACAAAGGTCTTAGCTTGCAGCTAGACATGGCATTTTGGAGCCATCTACAAATATCTATCCAAGGACAGGTCACCCAGAAAAGTACACAGAGTTAGACAAAAAGACAGAAAATCAAACACTCTAAATGCCAACTTTTAAGGGCCACTGAAATAGACAGAAAGAAAATCTTTCTATGAATGGATTAAGGACTACTTAATATTCATTGGCTAGAGCCATTAGATCATTCATTCATTCACTGCTTCAACTAATATTTATACTATGCTTAGTAATGTGCTTTATATTATGCCAGATGGGGAAATGGTGATGAACAAGACAGCCCCGACTCTTACCTGCATGGAGCTTACTGTCTAGAAAATAACTCAAATATAAACAAGTAGTTGAAGAAGTCCACTAAGAGACGACCTTTCAAAGAATCAGTGGGGACAGAAAGCAGATTTAAAAATCTAAGAGAAAACAAAGACAAAGTAAACTCTTTGAACACGCTTAGCTATAAGGTAAAAAGAGAGAGGACACAGGGTCAGTGTTCTGGAAAGATTTCAAGCATCATAAGGAAGAGGGGGGGAGTGCCAAACTTGAGATTCAATTATTCTCTCATCAATTCCTGGGCTTCTCAAAATCCAAATAATAGCACAAGTCCTATCTATAATAACTATGATGGAAGCAGCTGCCTGAGCAGATTGACTGTCCTTTTGTGTCTTCAGAGACTATGGGCCCAGGCTGTATCCCCAGGGTCCCTGCACAGCATATGTTCTCTTCGGCAATGTGAGGATATCTGCATTAGCCTAAGTACATACAGCAGGCCCTTTAATTAATGCTCAATACGCTTCACACATTAGCAAATATCACTGTGTCCCCTTTGGAATTCTAAGGCATCTGGTAGACTTGTATCTCCCTCAAGATCCTGTTTGTTTCTCTTATAGTCAAAAGGCCCAAGTCACATACTCTTAACTTTGCCCCCAAATCATGATAAGCCCTATCTCCAACCGTCCTTTGCCCTTCAACCTCTCACTTGTCAAAGGTTTAACTCTAAGGAATTAGACCATCAAATTTGTAATTCTCAGTCTTACTGTCTCCATGACTTTCATGACCAAAGATACTAAGATTTTTAGTAGCACACTCGGAGGAATTAAAATGTAAATGCCAGCTTTTAAGCTATATCTATTCAAAAATTATATAAAAACATATTGTCCCTACTCTATTTGGTTGGTTATCCTTAGGCTTTCAATTATGATTTGAATTAAATAGTTTTTTTTACACTAATTGAGTTCATGTACATATACTCTGATTGCAAGATCCTCTCGTGTCAGTACACAGGCAGTTCAGATCTGGCCTGACATTAAGCTATACTTCCTATATCTTACTTCCCAAAATGTACCCTACTCTGTAACCTTTATCTCAGTAATCAATCTCCCAGATATCATTGTAACACTGTATTTCTTCAACTGGGCAGCTCACTTGTAGAAGTTCACTCCAACCCCAGTCTGCCATGATGCACAGGGTAAATACACAACTAAGCTCTGCGGCAAGCAAGGTATATTTGAGAGTTCAAAGCTAGGAAAGAATTTTCCAAACATAAGAGATAGTTCATTGTATATATTTTGGTTGAAAGGCAGAGACAAATAACTCCAAAAAATTTATCTCCCCTCAGAAATAAGGGCCTGTATAGCCACGGGTATAATCACCAAAGCACCTAGAGGAATCCATTTTATTAGTCAAAGGTAGTTTTTCCAGGAAAATGTCAGTTTAGGCCTATTGTCCAAGTATCTCAGTGTTCCAATGATAGCACCCCCTCCTGCTCTTAAACATGTCCTACTCTGAACAATAAATGAGATGGTGATCTCAGACAAAGAACGTCGCAAATCTTCCAACCAGCTAAATGCCTAAAATTGTTTCCAATTTTTAGCCAGCTTTACAATTATGTAACTATTATTGCAAAGAAACAGTTCTATAATATGTAAGTAGTGGAAGCAAGCACTTTGAGAAAGAAATGTGAAAGTTTCAAGTACAATAGTGCATCTAGGGACAAACAGGCATAAAGAAGTCAACTGTCAGTTGATGCTGAGACTGGGAAGCATTATAAATACGAGCTGAAAACAGTATTCAGAGCTTTAGGTCCACATTGCCAAAGTAAATCAAGGCCACAAAGATTTTATGAGACTCTAAGGAACATATCAAGCTCTATGAAGAAAACTCTGGTATTTTTTAATTATTACTATTGATTTTTAACTTTTTAGAAGTACTGAGATTACTGGAGGCACTGAATCAGATACCATAAGTGAGTTGACACAAACGTGTCTGGATTTGACCACTTTGCAGGTTCTGATCTGCCTGAACCACTCATACTTATACCCCTCATTGAACAGATATTCCATTAAACTACATGTAAACCAGAGTGGGAAGTGCTGAATCCTGGCATTTGGTTTCATCTTGAGGCAGTCCAAATTATCATTTCATGTATGTGAATTTACAGCTATCTACTTTTATTGTGTCTTATTAGCATCCTTCCTGTTTCCACTCAGTCTCTGCTCATGCTTGCAGCTCTGAACTTTCAAAGGCCAATAACGCAAGTATTTGCTAGCTCTTTACTTCATCCTTCCAAGCATTCAGAGAACTGTGCACAGGACGAGCTGTGCACCAATCCAGTGGTTTCTGGACACTACCTTAGCCCCAAATACTGGCTATTTCTCATTACCCTTTGTTCACAACCTTCTAAGTGGTTTTTGAGACAGTGGGATTCAGTTTTTAGCCAAGCCAATTCCATTCAAATTTGCAAGTAAAGTTTCATGAGAGGCTATACCAAAATGCTTTATTAATCTTAAAATATACATTCTAGACTCACATTAATCTCATGCCCTTCTTTATTTACTAGCAAACTTATTTTTCCAAGCCATTTTCTTTAATATATATGTAAAATTCTTCCTTTTCTCTTTTAACTTCCTTGCTATGTTTTCTGCTGGTAATAGATTATGCCATTAGATATGACCACAGAGCTATGCTCTGCTTTTCTGTTTAAAGAATTCAAATGAAAGTGACCGGAATGGTGTGAAAATCATCTTCAGGGCACCTGAAGGAAATAGAAATATTTGTCCTGCCCCAAAAATGTTTAAGTAAAAATATAGTATCTGCCTACATATATCTGAAGGACTGTCAAACTGTAGCATTAAGAAGCAGAATCAGAACCAAAAGATAAAAATTATAGCGGCAGAATGTGCCTCAACAGAATTCATTCATTATCTCAGCAAACAGTTGCTGAGAGCTTTCTATGTATAAAGCACTATGTTGGACCTGTAAGGATGCAAACTAGAATTAATTAAAGTCCCTGCTCTTGAGTCCTTTACAACCTATTATGGTCACATAATGCATGAAAATAAATACACCTGTTCACCTCTGGAATGGACTGACCCCTGGAGCAGGAAACAGTTGGCCACTACAGTAATACAGGTAAAACCTGAATAACTACCTGTCAGTTATACTGTAGGAAAAATTCCCGTATTGGGTAAGTATTTATTTATTCTCTGCTTTGTTGCAGAAAGGACTCCCAATCCAGATTTTTCTTGCTCCTAAGCAATATATTCTGTGTGTAACAAAGCTTTATTTTTGGATATTTCTTTATTAGTAAGTCAGCATCTCCTTGAGAATCCCTCTGCCATTGAGGACCTAGGCAAAGAGGCACAAGTAGAAAATATAATTAGTCCTTAACAGACAAAAGAAGAAAAAAAACAATCTCCACTGGCCCTGTGGAATATGACAAGACACAGAGAGGGAAACTGAGGAGGTGATATGCACAGGTCTTCATATTCTCCTCATTAAACTAAAATCTTAGAAAGAGAAGGTCAAAGTATCATAGCTCTTGTGGGAGATCGTCAGCACTGGAAGAATGATGGCAGGATTCACCAGTTCAGCATTGAGGGAGACTGAAAGTCTCTAGGAGAAGCCCCAACCATGTCCAACATACTGAAAGATGTAGTTTTTAAGGTACATTATACTATTATATTATACTAGGTATATTATACTAGGTGTATGAGTTTAAGGAACCAGCCTTGGGTTTCACGCCTAAGTGTAATATGCAAGTATGATCTAGAAATATCCAGGTGTCCCACTGAGGAAATACAGTAGTGTTGAACAGGCAGGAAAATTCAAGGGCCTGGGGTTGAAACAGTGTCCATAATGAGCAGGATCATTATAAGTGGAAGCAAGTGGCCACAACCATAGACTCCATTTGCATGTGCCACCATAATGTCTCCAAAGGTCAGACAATATCCGTGGGAGGCTTGAACAACCAACACATCCATGGAATGACTAATAGATATCAGAATGCCTTTTATTCTAATACCAAAGAGTAACATAAACCTCCTTTTAATTTCTAGACACTGACAGAGAGAAGCAGGGAAAAGGAAATAAAATCTAAAAGAGTGACTGTATCCAAAAAAATCAGAAATCCAAAAGACTGTTTAAACTGAAAGAGACTGAAATGCCATCAATAATTGGTAAATTTCAGATGTTTCCCCTAGATATTTACTAATTATATAGCTCTCCAAATCCCTATAGACACAAAAACTCATGTACCCTACTACACAGTGACATAGGGTTCATAAGAAAGATTTGACTCATTTCAGAAAATAAAGATAATTAAACATTCTCATATATCTAAGCAGTAATGTGTATATATTCTTTTATTTTTTTATTTATTTATTTTTTTATATGAAGTTTATTGACAAATTGGTTTCCATACAACACCCAGTGCTCATCCCAAAAGGTGCCCTCCTCAATACCCATCACCCACCCGCCCCTCCCTCCCACCCCCCATCAACCCTCAGTTTGTTCTCAGTTTTTAACAGTCTCTTATGCTTTGGCTCTCTCCCACTCTAACCTCTTTTTTTTTTTCCCTTCCCCTCCCCTATGGGTTCCTGTTAAGTTTCTCAGGATCCACATAAGAGTGAAACCATATGGTATCTGTCTTTCTCTGTATGGCTTATTTCACTTAGCATCACACTCTCCAGTTCCATCCACGTTGCTACAAAAGGCCATATTTCATTTTTTCTCATTGCCACGTAGTATTCCATTGTGTATATAAACCACAATTTCTTTATCCATTCATCAGTTGATGGACATTTAGGCTCTTTCCACATCTTTGACAAAGCAGGAAAGAACATCCAATGGAAAAAAGACAGCCTCTTTAACAAATGGTGCTGGGAGAACTGGACAGCAACATGCAGAAGGTTGAAACTAGACCACTTTCTCACACCATTTACAAAAATAAACTCAAAATGGATAAAGGACCTAAATGTGAGACAGGAAACCATCAGAACCTTAGAGGAGAAAGCAGGAAAAGACCTCTCTGACCTCAGCCGTAGCAATCTCTTACTCGACACATCCCCAAAGGCAAGGGAATTAAAAGCAAAAGTGAATTACTGGGACCTTATGAAGATAAAAAGCTTCTGCACAGCAAAGGAAACAACCAACAAAACTAAAAGGCAACCAACGGAATGGGAAAAGATATTTGCAAATGACATATCGGACAAAGGGCTAGTATCTAAAATCTATAAAGAGCTCACCAAACTCCACACCCGAAAAACAAATAACCCAGTGAAGAAATGGGCAGAAAACATGAATAGACACTTCTCTAAAGAAGACATCCAGATGGCCAACAGGCACATGAAAAGATGTTCAGCGTCGCTCCTTATCAGGGAAATACAAATCAAAACCACACTCAGGTATCACCTCACGCCAGTCAGAGTGGCCAAAATGAACAAATCAGGAGACTATAGATGCTGGAGAGGATGTGGAGAAACGGGAACCCTCTTGCACTGTTGGTGGGAATGCAAATTGGTGCAGCCGCTCTGGAAAGCAGTGTGGAGGTTCCTCAGAAAATTAAAAATAGACCTACCCTATGACCCAGCAATAGCACTGCTAGGAATCTACCCAAGGGATACAGGAGTACTGATGCATAGGGGCACTTGTACCCCAATGTTCATAGCAGCACTCTCAACAATGTGTATATATTCTTGATGCCAACACAAATTCATGAGAATAAATTCACATATGTGAAGTGAAACAGTTAATCATTCACCAAGAAGAGCTTCCTAGAAGAAAAAGAGTCAGGTTCTCTTTTCATGGAGACACTGAGAGGCCCCTACATAAGTTCACATTTTTTATTTCTGTCCTTTACAGTGATTAACTTCTCAAACAGGACTATTAGCCTGTTTTAATGCTGTATTTTAATCTCCTTAACGTTGTTGAGTTTTCATAAATTTTCTCCATACTCTGTGTTGTTATTAATTTTCACTCTTGAAGAAGTAGATTAGCCATACGTTGCTGTACTCATTGAACACAAGAATCTATTTTATGGGAAATGTGAAGTGTAGCAGCACAATCACTAAAAGAAAACTTATCTCCCCTTTCCACACAGTATCTTCTTCCCTGATGCTTTGCATTTATTTCCAAACCTCAGTGAAGGCTTCTCTTTATTTTAAGGCATTTTTGTGTTTTTCTGCTGAAATCGGAGGCTTTACACCCCTGTTCCATGCATATGGGCTTCACATTGCTGGGTATCATACAGAATTATCACCAACAAAGGAATGTTACTCAGTATATAATGCTAGCTACATGGATTTCTCCAATCAGGTACATTAGAACAAACTATCAAATCTCATTATCTAGAACAGATAAAGGCATATGAAAGACTACTACCAGAGAAAAGACTACAACCAATACCAGGTAGCTAGTATTTCATTTCTCAAAGAACAAAATGAAGAGAAAAATTAGCTAGCCTCTCTCAACTTATCATTTAGTGTTCCAAGTGAGACGGAGAAAAAAATATTGGCAGAGCTGTTAAGAAAGTAAGGCTGTCCTATCCATGACAGCTGGAGAGAAGGACAAAGAATTACTGTGGCTAAATGAGGCCTAGATCAAGAACCCGGGAACTCAGCCAGGTGGGATGAAATAAATTCGTGAAATGGTAGCTCTTTCTTAATTTTACCACACACGTTGATTTCCAATTCCTCTGGATTCCCTCAGCTATCTCTAAATACTAAAGTTCAGAGAGAAACATGACAACGGTCATAATGGGCTAAGAAAGAAAGAAAGAAAGAAAGAAAGAAAGAAAGAAAGAAAGAAAGAAAGAAAATCTCTCTCCCTTTATCTTCAACAGTGTGGGGAACTGGTTATAAAGGTTAGTTTGATTTGTAACAAGAGATCATGGTATTTTTACTACAAAGGGTTAAGTGCTAAGAAAGGCAAGAGGTTTCATGTGCCTTTGAGTCCAGACAGCACACACACAGTCAATCCTGGTCATGTTCCTTTCCTTACACTTGTTATTGAAAGGCTGTTAAGTCTCTGAAAAGCTCTATCAAATACCAAACAAAACCCTGAAAGATGGCAAAATTGAAAGAGGGACGTTGAAAGAAGCCAGTCAATGTCTGAAGCCCAAAGTCTCTGTCTGCACAGTTACCTCTTTTCATCATCTCCCAGAGCATAAGTTGTTAACTGCAGTGAAAGGTGTCAGAAAGACAGCCTACTTCTGAAGTTAGGCAAAATCTGGGATGTGGATGCATAAGAATTCTATCAGATTGCTTACTCTCACCCAAACCCCTTTAGGGGAGTCTTAAAAAAAAACATACATTTTAAGACCTAATACAAAATCATTCACAGAGATCTAAAGTAATGTCTAAAAGAGGTCTTCTCTGCAGGTGAAAAATTAAAATCCAATTTCAGGAAAAGCCTTCTCATTTTTTTTCTTCTTTCTTCTCCAATCTGTCATGGAAGGATTGCTCTGAAGGCTTTATGTTTCACTGTTGAACCTTTGCTTAAAGTAGACTTAATAAACACAATTCTTGTTTTTCCACTTTCAGGGAAAAGAAAAATAGGTAGGGATCATTTTAAATTGAGAAAGTGGTACAGTCATTATTGTTTGGTGTGGGAATGTATTATTTTTCATTAAGAATGCAGCCAAGACTTATTTTAGAATATGATGACTCTGGCCTATAGGATGCAATGAGAAACAAAATAACAAATGAATCTTTGTCAAAATGTTAATAGAATTTATTAACTTCACAGTATCCATGGGAGTTAAGCAATGTGATGAACCAAGAGTGACCTACAGAGACAAAAGGCTTTCAAAACAATTTCATGAGGGACATAACTTCCAATATGCCTTATCACCAATTTTACTCTCCTCTCAATTCAAGAGCACTATTCTGCCTATATCTATAATGGAGGAGGGGGACATTAAAATCAGAAAACTCTTAATGAAATACATAGCAATCTTTACTCTTTATCTTGGAAAGCTGTTATTACCCTCTAATTTCTCAGATCATAACAAGATCACCTTGTATCCTAAGAATCTTCAAAATTTTTCCATTTGCATACTAAATAGGAAGAATGAATTTCATTCACGAATAATATTTTAATTTAATTAGCTGACATGAAAAAAAAAGACAAAACATTTATGCCATTCAAATCAGTAAAAGTTGAGGAAGAGATTGAGAGAAAGATTTCACATCTTAAAGTTTCTAACTTCTTAGTATTCTTCATAATTAATATCAGGTTTCTGTATATCAAAATTCAACATGAGTTTTTATTACAATGAATTTGTATTTGCTAAACAAAATATAATTGGAAGAGATTTCTGCTTCCATCCATGAAGGAGTGACAGGGAATAAATTTATCTTCCTGCATTAAACAATTAAAAAACACAGACAAAATGTATGAAACATCAGTTTTCATACATTAAACAACAGGCGAGATGGCCATTGATCCTCTCAATAAAGAAAACAAATATGGTGAGACCAACTGTATTAGTCATCTTGGGCTTCTGTAATACCATAGACTGAGTAGCTTAAACAAAAGAAATTTATTTCTCACATCTCTGGAGGCTGGAAGTTAAAGATCAGGGTGCCAGCATAATTAAGTTCTGGTTATGGCCATTTTGTGGCTTGCAGATAGCTACCTTCTTGCTGTGTTCTTACATAGCACAGACAGAGCAGGTGGGGGTAGGGGGAGAGAGAAAGAGAGTGAGGGAGACAGTGAGCATGTGAACAAGAGCATGAGAGTGCTCTGGTTTCTTCCTCTAATTACAAGGACACTAATCCCATCATGGGAGCCCCACCTTCTTTACCTCATCTAAACCTAATAACCTAATAAAGATCCTATCTCTGAATACTGTCACATTAGGGACTAGAGCTTCAACATATAATCTTGTGAGCAACACAAGATGGCATTAAGACTGCCCCAATTTTCTGAATGGCATTAATAAAGCCTGGCAAACTTTCCTACTTGAGGATACAGAGTTCAGAATTCAAAAGCTATACTTCAGCTAAAATTTACAGAGCTGCATAAAGAGAACTTACAGAGATCTGCAAAGGGCACCTAATGAGTCTTCATCTGAGTAATAATCAGTGACTACATGTGAGAAAACTATACAACACTTTGGAAAGAATCATCCCAAGGATCAGATAGAATAGTTTTGGAGTTTACACAGGGCTAAGAATACTTTGTATTCCAATTTCATCACACACAGAGTATCTAGTAGGACCCTCAAAAGAGCATTACCCCAAGACAGGGCCAAATTAGACATAGAGAAACTGTCTACCACCTTAAAAGTAAGTCTGAAATGGATCAAATTCTTTCCAAGTAACTTCTGTATTCTGTAACAAAGTTCCCAAAATACTTAAGAAAACATAAAAACTCCATCACCCTACAAAATCAAATACACAATGCCTGGCATCTAATCAAAAATTACCCGGCATGCAACAAAGCAGGAAATACGTAAATACATAAGGGAAAACAATCAATCAATACAAGATTGGTTTAACATTTGAAAATCAGTGCCATTCACCACATTAACTGAATAATGAATATAAGTCATATGATCATTTCAATAGATGTAGAGAAATCATTTGACAAGATTTTATGTCCATTCATAATAAACATTTTCAGCAAATTAGGAATTAAAGGGAAATCTCTCAACCTCATAAAAGCTATTTAGCAAAATTACCTACAGATATACCACACTTAGATTTGAAAATCTCAACCCCTCCCTTGCCCCCTGCTGCCCATTATAAGGAACAAATAAATGTATCTTCTCTCTCATAAATTCTGTAAGTGAATTTAGGAAGTTGTCATGATTCCAGATCTATATACAATAATCAAATGTATTTTTATATGCTATTGTGAACAATTGGAAAATGAAATTAAAATACCATTTAAAATTAGCTAAAAACCATATTTATTTATTTATTTAAAAACATAATTATTTAAAGGAAAATTTAATAAAACATGTTAAAGACCTTTAGTTTAAAAACTATAACACATTGCTGAAAGAAATTAAAAAGCTTATGAATGGAGTGATAATATATTCATAGATTGGAAACATCAATATTATTATGACTTTTTTCTTTGTACACAGCTTCTCCTTTCTTCATGTATCTTCAGTCTATAAAGAATTTATCAAACTCAACCCCACTTGAGCATTATGTAATATTATACTTTTTGTATGTTTAAATATTTGATTTCTTAATGTACTGCTAAGAGTTTATACATTTATAATGTATGAAGGATATTGGCCTATAACATTTTCTTGTAGTGTTGTTTTGTTTGGGTGTCAGTGCTACCCTATTCTCATATAATAAGTTTATGTAAAACTGATACTATTTCTTCTTTATTTGTAGAGTCATGTAGACTTGAAAGTTTCTTTGTGGATTTTGAACTATAAATTCAATAAGTTTAATAAATTAGACTACTCATATTTTCTATTTCTTTTGTCAGTTTTAGTAATTTACAATTTCAAGAAATTTGTGTACTTTCTCCCAATGCATAAAGTTGTTCACAATATTCTTATATTATTCTTAATTATTTGTCCTTAGTGATGGTCCCTTTATTATTCATAATATTTGCAATGCATCATTTTGCTCTAATTTTCTTTTGACATCCGTTAGTATGATAGCTGGTTCTCCATCCTCTCATTTTCAATCTGCAGGTGTCTTTAGGTCTAAAACGAGTCTCTTGTATGCAGCATATAGATGGATCTGTTTTTTTTTTAATCCATTCTGATAACTGATGTCTTTTGACTGGTTCATTTAGTCCAATTACATGCCAAGTGATTGTTGAAAGGTATGAATTTGGTGCCATTGTGTTACCTGTAGAGTTGGTGTTTCCGGTGATGTTCTCTGGTCCTTTGTAGACTTTGTTGCTTTGGTCTCTTTTTATTTTTCCTCCACTCAGAGTGAAATCATATGTTTGTCTTACTCTAACTTATTTCACTTAGTGTAATACACTCTAATTCCATCCATGTTGCAAATGGCAAGATTTCATTCTTTTTGTTGACCAAGTAATATTCCACTGTATGTATATATGCCACATCTTTATCCATTCATCAGTTGATGGAAATTTGGGCTCTTCCCATAATTTGGCTATTGTTGCTAGTGCTGCTATAAATATTTGGGTGCATGTGCTCCTTCAAATCAGCATTTTTGTATCCTTTGGATAAATACCTGGTAGTTCAATTGCTGGGTTGTCAGGCAGTTCTATTTTTAATTTTTTGAGGAACATCCATACTGTTTTCCACAGTGGCTTCACCAGTTTGCATTCCCTCCAACAGTGCAAAAGGGTTCCCCTTTCTCTGCATCCTCACCAAAATCTGTTGTTTCCTGAGTTGTTAATTTTAGCCATTCCAACACGTGTGGGATGGCATCTCATTGTGGTTTTGATTTGTATTTCTCTGATGATGAGTGATGTAAAGCATCTTTTCATGTGTCTATTAGCTATTTGGATGTCTTCTTTGGAAAAGTCTCTATTCATGTGTTCTTTCCATTTCTTCGCTGGATTATTTGTTTTGGGGGTGTTGAGTTTGATAAATTCTTTATAGATTTTGGATACTAACCCTTCATCAGATATGTCATTTTCAAATATTCTCCCATGTCATTGGTTGCCTTTTAGTTTTGTGCATTGTTCCTTTGCTCCAATTTTCGTTACCAGTATAGCCATAGGGTTATCAATTTTAATAATCTTTTCAAAGAACAAACTTGTGTTTTTATTGATTTCCTCAACTGATGGTTTTCTATTTCATCAATATTTACTTTTTTTTTAAAAGCAGTCCACTTTTTAAATTTTTTTTAATGTTTATTTATTTTTGAGAGAGACACACACACAGAGCATGAGCGGGGGATGGGTCAGAGAGAGAGGGAGACACAGAATGTGAAGCAGGCTCCAGGCTCCGAGCTGTCAGCAACCCAGAGCCCAATGCAGGGCTCAAACTCACAAACTGCAAGATCATGACCTGAGCCGAAGTTGGACGCATAACCAACTGAGCCACCCAGGTGCCACCATCAATATTTACTCTTATCATTACTTAGCTCCTTATAATTTTTTGTTTAATGTGATTTTTAGTTTTTTTTAAGGAGAAAGATTTTATCAATGGTTTTGATATTTTTTCCATCCTACTATAATCATTTAGAGCTATAAAACTCCTTAAGGAACTATATGAGCACAACTCCAAAATTTTGATATGCTGTGTTTTAATTTCATTGCATTAAAAACATTTTCTAATTTTCCATGTGACTGTTTCTTTGACCCATGAGTTATTTAGAAGTATGTTTTTTTTATTTCCAAATATTTGGAGATTTTCCAGATACTTTATTTTATTAACTTTCAAGTTCATTCAGTTATGATTAGCTAACATACTCTGAAGTTTTAATATTTTTAAATTTATTTAAATTTGTTTTATGCTCAGAATATGATACTTCTTGGTGAACGTTCCACATGAGTTTGAATATAATGTATACTCTGCAGTTGTCAGGTATAATGTTCTATAAATACCAATTAGGTGAAAGGGTTTATAATACTGTTCGAATATTCCATATCCTTACTATACCACTTAGTGAGAGAATATTAAAATCTACATCCATAATTGTAGAACTGTTTATTTCTCCTTCCTTTCCATCAGTTTAACGTTATGTATTTGAAACACTGTTATTATATCCAGACACATTTTGGGATGTCATATCCTTTTTTAATTATTTTTATGTTTTTAGAGAGAGTGCAGGAGACAGAACGAGCAGGGGAGGGTCTCAGCACAGAGCCTGATACAAGACTCGATCCCATTACTCTGGGATCATAACCTGAGCAGAAATCAAGAGTTGAACACTCAACCAACTGAGCCACCCAGGCACGCCAAGAATATTATATATTAATTAATTAACCACTTTAACGTTATAAATATTCCTCTTGATTTCTTACAATAATTCTTATCCTAGAAGTATTTTATAATATTAACACAGACATACCAGGTTTCCTAGTATTGTCACAGTGTAAGTTTTATCATTCTTTTAACCTACCTGTACCTTTATATTCAATGTGCACTTCTTGAGTATAGCATAGAGTTGGGTTTTGCTTTTCTATCTAGTGTAAGAAACTCTGCTCTTTAGTTGAAACTTTTTCTTAATATTTAAAATGGTGATTTATAGAACTGACTTTTAGTTTACTTATTTATTTTGAGTGAGGGGGAGGAAGGGAGGGAGGGAGGGAGAGAGAGACAGAGAGAAAGAGAGCATGAGAATTGGAGGGGCAGAGAGAGAGGGAGAGATAGAAAATCCCAAGCAGACCCACATGGTCAGCACAGAGCCCATCGCAAGGCTTGAACTCATGAACTGTGAGATCATGATTTGAGCCGAAACGAAGAGTCAGATGCTTAACTGACTGGGCCACCAAGGCTCCCCTATAGAATTGATTTTAAGTCTAATATCCTGGGGATTTTTTTGTCCTCATTACTACTAATTCCTTATTTCTCTCCTTTCTCTGGTTTTCTCTTTATTAATTAAGGAGTATTTAGCAACCTACCTTGTCTTGGAATGTTTTATTAGTTATAACATTGCTTTTTAGTGGTTTCTCCAGGGTTTAAAATCTATGTCTTTATTATACCACATTCCACCTTCAAATAACATTATACCACTTTATTTAACATTATACTACTTCTGTTATAACTTTACAAAGTGATTCACTTCTATCTTCAACTCTCCCATTCTTGTTATTCTTATAAGTTTTACTTTTGCATGCATTCTAGGCATGTATAAATACTTTTTTATCATTATTCTTTAAATATCATTTAAATAAATTTTAAAATAAGAAAACATTTACCCACCTACTTGCCACTTCCATTGCTCTTTCTGATATCATTTATCATCTACCTGAAGAAGTTTAACATTTCATATAGTGCAGATCTATGGTGATAAATTCTTTTGACTTTCATTTTTCAAAAACTGGCCTTTAATATCTCTCATTAGCCATCATATTTGAAGTACATTTTCACTCTATACAGAATTCTACATTAAAATTTCTTCTTTTGGTACTTTAAGGTTGTCATTTCATTGTCTTCTGGCTTGCATTTTTTTATGATGAATAGATAAAATGATTCTTATTATTATTTCTCTATATGTGCTATTTATGTCTGGTTGCTTTTAATGTTTTTCTTCACCAAATTTTTTCAGCAGTTTGACCCTAATGTGCTTGGATATGGTTTTACTTGAGTGCATCTTTCTTGCCTTTTTTGATATTCATAAATATGTGCTCTCTATATTTTTTAATTTTTTTAACCTTTATTTTTGAGAGAGACAGTCTGCGTGTGAGCAGGGGAGGAGCAGAGAGAGAGGGAGACACAGAATCAGAAGCAGTCTCCAGGCTCTGAGCTGTCAGCACAGAGCCTGATGCAGGGCTCGAACTCACAAACTGTGAGATCATAACCTGAGCCAAAGTCGGACACTCAACCGACTGAGCCACCCAGGCGCCCCTATATTTTTTAATCAAATTTAGAAGTTTTTCAGCCCTAATGTCTTCAAAGGTTTTTTTTTTCTTGCCCCCAAATCTCTTCTTCCACTCCCATTGTAACTCCAAATTACACATACAAAGGACCACTTATATATGGTCTGGTATAGTCTGACAAGTCATTGAAGTTCTATTATTTATTTGCAGCTTTTCTTCTTTTGACTTCAGTGTATATAGTTTATTTTTCCCTTTTCTACTAATTTAATAATATTTTGTTCTGTAGTGAATAATCTGCTGTTAATTTTATCTAGTTTTTTTTTTTTCAGATATTAGGTTTTCCATCTAGATATCCCATTAGGAGGATCCTTTTACGTCTTCCATTTCTCTATTATACTTATTTTCCTTCACTATAGGTATATATATTTCCCATATATCCTTGAACATATTTATAATAAGTATTTTAAAGTCCTTATCTGACCATTCTATCATATCTACAATTTAGGAAAAGATTTCTACTAAATGATTATTCTTTTAGTTATGGAACATATTTTTTCTGCTTCTCCACATGTCTCACATATTTTAGTTGTATTATGAATATAACAGATGCTACATTGTTATGCAAACTGGCTTTTGTTGTCTTCTTCAATATGATATTGGTTTTGTTCTGAATGCCTTCACACATTTACTTATAGCTTAATCCATTTAAATCCTGCTTTTGTGATAAGTCAGAGTGATTCTAGAATATCATTCACTCTAAGTTAGTCCTGCTTCTGGAGCATGGCAATCTAGGTTCTCTACTGGACATACAGGATGTTCAACAAGGTCTTTCTGCTCTGAATGGATGGAACATGAATGTCTCCCAGCGCCGTAAAAGTGTTGGTCAGCTCACCACTTCCCAGGAGTTGTTCTTTCTCCAGTAGTTGTTCCTTACTGAGCCATATGGAATCTCACTCTGTGCATGCACCGATTAGTATTTTGCCAAAGAATCAAGTGTACCTCTAGGCAGATTTCTGACCTTCCTTCCCTATATAATTCTTACCCCTCTGTTCCTCTTCCCCCCAACAAATTCCAATTTCCTCACGAGCTCCAAACTCTGAACTCTGAATAGTACACTCAGTAATAACACTAGGCTCTATTTGGGCTCTTCTTTCCAGCACTACAGTCTGGCGTCTGGAGAATGGTTCCAGGAAAAAAATTCACTGCCTTTTGGTAGCACAAATGTCTCACCTATGGCATGGCTACCATATTTTCTGTCATTTCAGATGAAATTTTCAAGGCCAGCCTCACACAACTCATTGCCTTTTCTGTGCTGTTATAAAAGCTCTAGCCAAATGCTCTTCATCAAATTCTGTCTTGTAAGCACTTTATATTGTAGAAAAGGCCATTTTGTCTGTTTTGCATGTAGAGTTCTCAGTATACTCTTTAGACTGCAGTTGGTTTGGGGATAAGAAGATGAGATGGAGACAAGCCTTCCAGTAGGTAATTAATCACTTGTAATCAGCACTTACAGACATTCACAGAAGGTGAGAGAGTCAAGTGGAGAAAGAAGTGACTTCACCATCTTTTCAGGGTTATTACAAATCCTGCTAAGGTTACACTCATTAAAATTGCTATTAACTTTTCTTCCCCCATCAGGATAGTTAATTAATTCTTCCTCATATTTTAAGATGAAGGCAATTAAGGAGGGAAAAAAATAAGAGTTAACATGTCCACACATAGGGCAAACTGATTCCTTTAGGAAGTTGTTAGAAAAGCTTTAAAAAAAAAAAAAGACATATGAAAATGGAACTGTGGTTATTCTGAGCCCCAGTTTAAAAGGCAGAAGTCAGTAGGCAATGGATATTTTATACATCCATCTCACCAATTTGGCCTGAATTCCTCTACTGTTTTATTTTCCTGAACGGTGTTTTTCATTTTGACTTATAAGATGCAGGTTTTACAGGGGCATCTGGGTGCCTCAGTTGGTTGAGTGTCCAACTTCAGCTCAGGTCATGATCTCCCGGTTTGTGAGCTCGTGTGAGTTCGAGCCCCATGTCGGGCTCTGTGCTGGCAGCTCGGAGCCTGGAGCCTGCTTCAGATTCTGTCTCCTTCTCTCTCTGCCCCTCCCCACTTGTGCTCTCTCTGTCTCTCAAAAATAAATAAATGTAAAAAAGAAAGAATTTTAAAAAGGATGCAGGTTTTACAAATCCTAAACTTTATAGAATTTAAGGTAGACTTTTTAAGAAAAAGAGCACAGAATTATAAATACAAAACTGCTAGGACTTTCCCAGGATCCAGTAAGGGGCCAGTGAAAGTGGTAAATCTGCTCCTGTTGAGGTTTTCTTTCTCAAACTGCATTTGTTTTAAATCTTCTTGAATGTCTGCAATGATATTTGTACTGCATTTTATCCTTCCCAGTTTTATATTATCTGTGATTAGTTAATTCTTCATCCTCCCCATACTTTTCTATAACATTTATGTACCCCAGATGAATACCTAATCCTTGAGAGTTTTAAAACAACTAATATTTTTAAAGCATTTACAACACACTGGATAATCTTCTAAGTTACTTATGTATAAATCTTCTAAGTTATTCATGTATATTAACTCATTTAACACTGCTAATACTTTATGAGGTAGATACAGTACTATGGTTTCCACATTTTATAGATAGGAAGCATAGGGAAGCACATAGCTCATTGAAATGGCAGAGCTGGCCCCCCAACCCAGAGCCAGGGTTCTTATACACTAAGCTCTTCTCTTTGATTTGTGGATATGGATTGTTGAAAGGACACACAAGATTTTGAGCAGTACACTCGGCCCCAGGGTATGAGGAATGTCTGAGTCCAACAACAACTAGTTAAAGGTTGATTGGTAGATTCTTCACACTAAGAGCCCATGAGATCAAGAATGAGACTCTAGAGGACAAACCTGAGTATTATATACCTTTCTCCATGTAGGTAATACCTCATCCTACTGCTATCATCAGAGATGAGTTGGTGTAGTGATGGGAAGAGGCTGAACTAGCCTGGAAAGTGAAAGATACTGCAATGAGAGACTGCTTTACATAAGCTATCGTGTATATTTACTTTTTTGAGCCTCATTTTAAACACCCCTTCATCTTCTTCCAGAAAATATATGATGTCAAAAATGTTTCTTTAAATTAAGCAAGCTGAAGAGATCTCTGTCTTTTTGACATCATCCTGGTAATTCCAGTAAGGCCACACAACTGACGACTGTGAGAAAGTCTTCAGTATCAGTAAAGCAAACAGCTGCAGATAACCAGAGCCCCTCTTTCTTAATGTACTTAATATCAAGAAGTACTAGTTGCAGTTATATGATGGGCACAATTTACAAAGTTAATACCCATATACAATCCTGAAGATTCAGATGCAATCGGTCTGAGGTGAGACCCAAACATTCATCTTTTTTAAAGCTTCACTGTATTTTGATGTCCAGCCAGAGTTGAGAAACGCCTTAGATAAGAGAAGGGAGTGCAACAGTGTAGGAGGTCTGGGGTGAGGGGGCACAGAAAGGGAAATACCCCGTTTAGTGTGGGAAGTGAGATGCACATGACTCGTTGGTGGCAATAGAATCTATGCTGAGACTGGAAAGATGAGAAGGATTAAGGAGCTAAGAGGAAACACAGTAAAGAAAACAGCACATTTGAGAACCTCGTGGGGCCCAAATCAGACTATATGGCAGAAGCCAATTATAACTGGAGTGTGGATCCAGGGCTGGGGCATGAGTGAGGCTGAAGGGGCTAAAGGAGACCCTCAGTGGGGAAGCTCAAAAGAAGACAGAGCCACACTCAGGTGTCAGCCCACTTATAAATGAACTCAGCTGACTTTCAGTGATTCCAACCACGTGAACGAGCAAGTTATACCAAGACTCCTACTGGCAAATTTGCCACTCAGGCTACTACGAATAGCCTGACACATTCCTCAGAAAAATGAGGTCTGCCCAACTAACTGGCTGTGCCTCAAGGAACTAATGGAAGCTTGCCTGACTTTCTTCAGAGGATATCAGCAGCCATTCATGGGAAACAACAATAACAACAACAACAAAAAAACAAGTCTCTCACTTAACACAAAAGTTGTTCAAGATAATTTCCATAAATTCATCCTATTTCTTCCTTTACTTGATTCAGACTCCTCATCTCATAATCATGCCCATAAGGGAAGCCATATTGTAGGCAGGAATATTCATTTTTAAATTAAATTTTAATTACACAAATAATACATGAATATATTTTCCATATAATTAAAACACTAGACATACATTTTCTTTAACCTCTCTGCCTAACTTGATTCTTTTCTCAGATGTAAGCATTGTTACCAATGTGCTGTGTGTTTTTCCAGAATCTTTTTACAAGTATCCACAGAAAGTATGCAGCATTTTGTGGGTTTTTCTTTTAAAAATATATGTGAATAGCATTGTATCGGACTGCCTTTTCCACATAATTTTTTCTGGAGATTGAGTAATGCTTTGGGCAAAATAAATGCCAAATAAAATAAATAATAAATGAATAAATGAACAATAATTTCAAAGACTGATGATTTCAGGCCCCTCTGTGAAGCCGACTTAAGTTTGAATCTTAGCTCTACTACTTACTAATACTTTGAGACTTTGGGCAAAATGCAAATTCTCGTAAGCCATTTCTTTACCTTTAAAATGGAGTTAATATGGGGCGCCTGGGTGGCGCAGTCAGTTAAGCGTCCGACTTCAGCCAGGTCACAATCTCGCGGTCTGTGAGTTCGAGCCCCGCGTCAGGCTCTGGGCTGATGCCTCGGAGCCTGGAGCCTGTTTCCGATGCTGTGTCTCCCTCTCTCTCTGCCCCTCCCCCGTTCATGCTCTGTTTCTCTCTGTCCAAAAAAAATAAATAAATAAAAAAAGTTGAAAAAAAAATAAAAAAATAAAAAATAAAAAAAATAAAATAAAATGGAGTTAATAGTATTTATCTCATAGGATTATTGTAGTAAAGCACGCAGAACAGTGTCTCCCATAGAACAAAAGAATGCTGATTTATTTCTGCTTCATCTTTCACTCGAAATTCTTGTTACATACAGCACTCCTTTCCTAATAAGGCAGTTGGGTGGTGGCCTACAAGCAAACTCTTCCAAATGCCTCCTGAAAATGTCCACCTAGGCATCCGAATCAGTGTGTACAAAATCATGATGTTCCATGTTAAACAGGGATCTCTTCCTAAAGAACCTATATCTACTAAGTCACATGGTCTCATCTTTGCACCTTGGTACTTCCTTCCATATCCTGGCCTCCTCCATCCATCTCTGCAGTTCAGATCCTCATTGGAGCTTTCCTGGATCAAAGTTCTAACCCTGTGATGAATCTCTCAGTCTCCAACATCTTATATACTGATCCCATTAGCCCTAACTACCTTTCGTGAGCCCTAACTACCAATAAATGTATCACTTAAGATAGGAGTCAGCATCTTGAGTCTAGCAATCAAGGCAGGGTTTTTCACCAACTTGCCCCACATGGTGTTTCCAAATTTGTTTCTCATTAACCATACACCAATAGCTCCAAAAAAATCAACTTCTTTCTGCTGTTTCCTGTGCTTTCCAGTCTGTGTCTTTGCACATACTGCTCCCACTGTCTCAAATACTCTTCCTCATACCCTCCCCTCTGCATATTTAATTCTACTGAGACAAATACAATAGATATAGTGAATTTAAAAACAGAGTTTAAGGGCACCTTGGTGGCTCAGTTGGTTGAGAATCTAACTCTTGGTTTCAGCTCAAGTCATGATCTCATGGTTCATGAGTTCAAGCCCTGTGTCAAATTCTGTGCTGGCAGTGCTGAACCTGCCTTGTGATTCTCTCTCCCTCTTTTTCTACCCGTTTCGTGGTTTGTGCTGTCTCTGTCTCTATCAAAATAAATAAACTTAAAAAAAAAACAGAGTCAAACATAGTTTAAATCCTCAAATCCTCAGTTCCATCCCCAGTTAGGTATATGACATATCTTTGTGATGTCTCTCTTCTTCACTTATTAAATAATTGAAGCTACTTCACAGAATTTGAAGAACAAACTAAGATAATGTATATAAACAATTAAGCAAACAATGCCTGCTAGGCAATCATCAATTGCCACTATCAATACTATCGGAGGTCTATTTCAAATGTCATTGCTTCTGTAAGTTCCTCCTTGATCCTGCAAGATACAAGTTATTTCTGAAAAGCAACAGTATTTCATTTGCACCTCTCTAAAGATATTTATAACCTTATACTTTACTGTATAGTTTACACTATGCTTGATCAAAATTTTTTAAACCCAAAACTGCAATAAGTTTTCCAAAGAATAGTCATGCCTTTGATAACAGTATAAGGAAATCTCAGAAGTAGTTTGGGTATAGAAAATACATGGTTCTCAAATATTTTGATCTGTCACAGGAATATGATACAGACTATTTGCAATCAGAACTATATTTTAAAAAGATCAGAACATGAGGCTACTAGGAAGGGAGGGAGATGGGGAAAATGGGTGATGAACATTGAGGAGGGCATTTGTTGGAATGATCATTGGGTGGGTTTTTTTACACTTTTTTTCATGTTTATTTATTTATTTTGAGAGAGTAAGAGCATGAGCAGGGGAGGGGCAGACAGACAGGGAGAGAGAATCCCAAGCAGACTCTGTGCTGTTCGTACAGAGCCCAATGTGGGGCTTGAACCCACAAACCGCGAGATCATGACCTGAGCTGAAATCAAGAGTCAGACGTTCAAATGACTGAGCCATCCAGGCACCCAGAGCACTGGGTGTTTTATGTAAGTGATGAATCACAGGAATCTACTCCCAAAGTCAATAGCACACCATATACCCTGTATCTTAGCGAACTTGACAATAAATTATATTAAAAAATAAAAAGATAAATTTTAAAAATTAAAATATAGAAAAATAAAAAGAACATGAGGCCACTGCACACATATGAACTCCAACCTCCTTAGGGATAGGAACTGGCTTCCTCTTTGAGCTCATCTATGACACTCAACACAACATTCACAAAATTTATATGAATGAAGCCCTGTTTGTAGTAAAAGAATAGATGAAATAATAATACTCTAGTATAGCATCTTAAATGAGATATTCTTTCCAATGCTAACTTTGTCTCAAGTCCTCTATTTAATCAATCAGAAAATAACATTACATTAGATAATGTGCACAAGTTAGCCAGATAGAAACGTTTATCAGTGGGTTGGAGGAGAAATTAATTTTCACAAAGCTTCTCTGGTCACTTATAAATGTTAACTTTGGTGGTCCCAATGACTCTTTATGTTAATGATGATTTCAAATATACCTTCAAAACCCGTAACTACGTGGAGTATTTTAAAGGAATGATTTGGTAAAACCTTATATCTTAAAGTCTTCTAAAATAATCAGACTTTACTTATTTGACTGAGTTACATTTAACATTAGTAAAAGGAGGTTTGTTTCATTTTTTAAGAAAATTAGTCAAAGGCCATAAAAGAATTTTAAATGCTACCTTAACTCTCTTTACTCTTTGTACTTCCTTTTCATGAGCACTGACTGGAAAAAAAATGCTCAGATTCTGTTGCAGATCGATATGTCTTGTAACATATCACTTCATGGAACCTGGAACCATAGAGTAAGCATGTCTTCTGGAACAGAAGAAAAAAAAAAGCACCAATAAACATTTGTGATAGTGGAAACTTTCCTGAACAATTTGTGCCATGAGCTTATGAGAAAATAAAAATCATTACCAATCAATATAAATAGTATATTATACATAATATATAATTTATATATATACACATATGTAATCTGTGTGTGTGTGTGTGTCTGATTTCTGTATGCTCCCCTACCCTGCTGTCTAATATGATCTGCATTTTTATTACATAGTTCATATTACAAAACTCAATATGAAATTATGTAAGCAAAGCCTATAAGCTACTGTATGTTTTCCTGAATAAATGCTTTAAAAACTAAATCCTGAGAAAAAGGGTAGTCACCTTTTAAAAAGTGAGAACTAAATTTCAACAGAGTCTTCCCAGGTTAATAAAGAAGTGTTGGTAAGTACCATTATTTTGTCTAGTCCGTGGGAAGGAAGCTGGGTGGAAACAGCAAGTCATTTACAAAAAACCACCACCACCACAACAAAATGCCACCACGTTATGAAGTGTAGTGCATGAGAAATTATACAATTGTTCCACTCCATTTCTGACCCACAGAACAGTGAATACAGAAGACAAAAAGTTAGGAATGCTCTTGTGATTCAAGTGTTAAGACAACAATACTTTTGGCAAAGTCTCTTCACTATAGGACAGTTAGAAATGGCAAAAGAAAAGTCAAAGTGTACATTAATCCCGGGAACCGCAGAGCTGAGTCATAGATAAGCCCAATAACTAGATACCTACACTGTAGCAAAAGAGAGAATTGCAGTTCAATATTTAGAGCAGAAAGTGTATATATTAAGTGTTCGTAAAATGAAAGATTAGTGTGAAAGGTGCCAAATTGTACTGAAGGTTTATACTTCCATGAATACTCCTGTAAATTGTGTATAAATGTTTCATACATTAGAGATTAGTTCATTGTTATGCTTCTTAAAGATAATTCATTTTCATACAAAAAGCATCGTTTTTGAGCTAAAATGAGCTAGAAAATTACCTAACCTAACACACTCATTTTACAAATAAAAAAAAAAAACAAACCCACAGATTTCCTGAATATTTAAATGTCTTCTCCAAGGTCACTCTGTTGGAGAAAGTGTTAGAACCAGTGCTTGCTCCTTACATTTAGGTAGCATACTATTTAGGATTGAATGGTTTTGAGTATAAGCTTAAATTCCAATCATTAGATATGTGATTCTGAGTTAGCTTTGTTTCCCCATATGAGGGTGATAATTATATTTACCTCATATGATTATAGTAATCTTCATAAAAGTAATATATATGTTCCACAAGACATTTAAAATGTTTGATATATAATAAATGTCCAATAAGTATTACCATACTAGTAATTATTATTGTTATAAAATCTAAAACTCCATCAAACCTAAATGGGATATCTACCATTCAGATCAGCATTTCTCAACCCAGCTTCATATAAGAATATCCTAGGAACTTCCTTAGAAACACAGGCGTTACCCCATATATAATTTATGAGAAATTCTAGGTAAGCTTTCAGGGATTATACTTTTTAATAAATTCTCTCAAAGAATTTTGATGTAGTATAGTTAGTATTGGCTCACAGATCACCATTTGGGAACCAATGGTAAGATTACAAAGATATGACCCATGGACATATTTCTTTCCAAAGAGATATCCAAATGGATATGCAAATGGAAAGCCTAGTGGTCTAGAAAGAAATAAGAATAAAAAATAGCCCCATAAACCAAAAATAAATAGTAAATATCAGAGCTATCATTAAAACAGTGTAGGGAAATATCCAGAAATTCTGAATGTTCAATTTCATGTCTACAAACATCACCATGATTTTTGACTCTGTAGTTAGCCTCCTAAATCCTGTCAACATCAAGGAGACATTCATTCCAGAGTGTTGGGACCCAAGGACTTCACAATGACCATTATTTGGTTCTTATCTTCATCAAAGAAGACACTCTTCCCAGGCATCAAGAAGACATTCTAAAGCAGAATATAGGGATCCTGGCTTCCACAGTTCTCAGGCAGCAAAAATCCCTAAATTTGGCAATTAACAGTTTAAAAAACACACAAGCAATACTAACAACATTTGTAAGTTCTAGTTGAAATAGAACACCTGTTCAGGAAACAACCAACAAAACTAAAAGGCAACCAACGGAATGGGAAAAGATATTTGCAAACGACATATTGGACAAAAGGCTAGTATCCAAAATCTATAAAGAGCTCACCAAACTCCACACCCGAAAAACAAATAACCCAGTGAAGAAATGGGCAGAAAACATGAATAGACACTTCTCTAAAGAAGACATCCAGATGGCCAACAGGCACATGAAAAGATGTTCAACGTCGCTCCTTATCAGGGAAATACAAATCAAAACCACACTCAGATATCACCTCACACCAGTCAGAGTGGCCAAAATGAACAAATCAGGAGACTATAGATGCTGGAGAGGATGTGGAGAAACGGGAACCCTCTTGCACTGTTGGTGGGAATGCAAATTGGTGCAGCCGCTCTGGAAAGCAGTGTGGAGGTTCCTCAGAAAATTAAAAATAGACCTACCCTATGACCCAGCAATAGCACTGCTAGGAATTTATCCAAGGGATACAGGAGTACTGATGCATAGGGGCACTTGTACCCCAATGTTTATAGCAGCACTCTCAACAATAGCCAAATTATGGAAAGAGCCTAAATGTCCATCAACTGATGAATGGATAAAGAAATTGTGGTTTATATATACAATGGGATACTACATGGCAATGAGAAAAAATGAAATATGGCCTTTTGTAGCAACGTGGATGGAACTGGAGAGTGTGATGCTAAGTGAAATAAGCCATACAGAGAAAGACAGATACCATATGGTTTCACTCTTATGTGGATCTTGAGAAACTTAACAGAAACCCATGGGGGAGGGGAAGGAAAAAAAATAAATAAATAAAGAGGTTAGAGTGGGAGAGAGCCAAAGCATAAGAGACTGTTAAAAACTGAGACCAAACGGAGGGTTGATGGGGGGTGGGAGGGAGGGGAGGGTGGATGATGGGTATTGAGGAGGGCACCTTTTGGGATGGGCACTGGGTGTTGTATGGAAACCAATTTGACAATAAATTTCATATATTAAAAAAAAAAAAAAAGAAAGAAATAGAACACCTGTTCATGAAAAACTGAATCTGGAAGACATATTGATAAGAGACACATAGATCTCTGTTATTAACCTAAAAATGAATAATAATAGAACTCTGGACAAGAATGAAGCTCAAAAGTGGAGAAGGCATGGCTGGAGGAGCACGAACAGAATGTACCAGAAATATTGCCTCACCACCTACAGTAACCTGATTAGGAGGTGTTGGCAGTCAACCATGGGTTTGTATAAAAGGTACATTAGGGTTATTAACTTTTAGCAAAGTTTACATATCCCATTCTAAGAATGAGACCATGCTTCCCAATGTATTTTGGTGTTTCTTACTAAAATCTCCATTAAAAGAACTACAGCAGGTATTGTCAGGCCACGTACCTGAACTAGGTAAATCCAAGAGCTATTCCCAGTCACTAGACTGATGTGATAAATGGGCTGATGAAGAAAGAAGCACCCTGGTGCCCAAACAGGACTCTTCCTAACTTCATAAACAGGTCCTGGAGGGGGCCAAGATGGCGGAACAGCATGGAAGGTTTTTTTGTGTCTCTCATCTCTGAAATACAGCTAGATCAACACTAAGCCATCCTGCACACCTAGAAAACTGATATGAGAATTAACACAACAATATGCACAACTTGAACCAAAGAACTCAGCAGGTATACGGTGCAGAGGGATGAACTGGGGGAGAAAGCCATGGAGGGCAACGACCTGCTTTTGCTTGCAGAGAGAGGACAGAGTATGGAAAACATTCCCCTCCCCCAACACCCAAATGCAGCTGAAAAGAATGAGTATTCAAGGGAGTGAACAAAATAATGGAGAAAAGAGAAAGGAGAGGGCTTAAATTCCATTAAGACTCTATAAACAGGGGGAGTGCAGAGTCTGAAACTCCGCAGCTTGATACCTGGTGGTGCTCTGGTGGGAAGGGCAATCCCAAGGAGCAGAGAGCAAGGTCCTTGGGGTCCACAGACCACAGGGAGAAAGGCGGTTCCTCTGCTGGGAGGACATTTGGTAGAGGCTGCGCAGCCTCCCCACAAGCAAAGGTCCCAGCAAACTCCAGAGAACAACCACATTCACTGGTGCTAGAACAAGGACATTAAGGGAGAAGCCTGGGGCCAGATGTGTGTGATTTGCCATAATCCCTGTAACGCTAGTGCTACACGATCACATGAACTTTTTCTGGGGCGGGCTGGCACCCAGCCACCATCTCTGGGTATCAGCAGCAGTGCATCTCCTAAACATTCCTGAGGGCAGGCCATCAACCAGCCATTGCTCAGTGACACCCTCCCCCAGAAGGTCTGAGCTGGCCAAACCCGCAGTACCTCAGAAGTGAGGGGTTGGGAAACAGCCTCATCTGAGATAAAACTCAGGAGGGAGGTGACACCCAGCAGTAAAAGCAAGGAGTGGACAGAAGCTGGAGATAAAGGAGTGCACGGCTGCTGATCAGGGAGAGCAGAGTTCTGATACTAGAGACGGGGTAGATGCATGATGCCACTTTCATCCTTCCCGCACAGGCCCATACACACCTACAGACACCACAACAATCCACCCCAGTAAGCTAAGCAGTGCACTCTAGTGGAGAACAGAGCTGTTACACTAAGCCCCGCCCAACTGGGACAACCTCACTTGGCAGGAACACCACAAGTCTCTCCACCTGCTTAGTTTACAGACTGCAAAATGCTTCATAGTTTGATTTCTAGGGGAAACCAATCTGTTTCAATCACACTTCAGCCTGTTTGCTGCTCCATCTAGTGAAATTTTTTCCTTTCTTTTCTTATTCTTGAATACAGAAAGAGAAATAATTTATTTTTATTTTCAATTTCTATTAAAAACTTTTTTGTTTTTTGCTACTAAATTTTTTATTTTTGTAAATTTTTCAAATTAAAATTTTTTACTTCCATAATTTCATTTTATTCTATTTAATTGTATTCATTTTTTCAAATTCTCCATTTTCCTTTATTTTTTCTTTTCTTATCTTTCCCTTTTTTCTCTAATCTGTCAAGCTCCTTTTAACAACCAGACCAGAACACACCTAGAATCTAGCATCTTTTATTTTTTTGTTGTTTTTAATTTTTTAATTTTAATTTTTTTACCTCATTAATTACTTTTCTTCCTTCAAAATGACAAAACGAAGATGGGGCACCTGAGTGGCTCAGTCAGTTGAGCGACCGACTTCGGCTCAGGTCATGATCTCACAGTTTGTGGGTTTCAGCCCCGTGTCAGGCTCTTTGCAAATAGCCAGAGCCTGGAGCCTGCTTCTGATTCTGTGTGTCCCTCTCTCCCCGCCCCCCCCACCACTCATGCTCTGTCTCTCTCTGTCTTAGAAATAAACATTAAAAAAATTGTTTAAAAAAATGACAAAACGAAGGAATTCACCCTAAAAGAAAGAGTACAAAGAAATAACAGCCAGGGACTTAATCAACACAGATACAAGCAAAATGTCCAAAACAGAATTTAGAATCACGATAATAAGAATACTAGCTGGGGCCAAAAAGAGATTAGAATCCCTTTCTGTGGAGATAAAAGAAGTAAAAGCTAGTCGGGATGAAATAAAAAATGCTATAACTGAGCTGCAATCTCAAATGCATGCCACAGCGGCATGGATGGATGAAGCAGGGCAGTGAATCAGTGACATAGAGAACAAACTTATGGAGAGCAATGAAGCAGAAAAAAAAAAAGAGGGGACTGAGGCAAAAGAATACAATTTAAGAATTAGAGAAATCAGTGACTCATTAAAAAGGAACATCAGAATCATAGGAGTCCCAGAAGATGAAAAGAGAGAAAAAGGGGTAGAAGGGTTATGTGAGCAAATCATAGCACAAAACTTCCCCAACCTGGGGAAAGAGACAGACATCAAAATCCAGGAAGCACAGAGGACTCCCATCAGATTCAACAAAAACCGACTATCAACAAGGCATATCATAGTCAAAGTCGCAAATATTCAGGCAAGGAAAGAATCATGAAAGCAGCAAGGGGAAAAAAAGTCCTTAACCTACAAGGGGTTAGTCACAGAAACTCGGCAGGCCAGAAAGAAGTGGCAGGATATATATATAATGTGTTGAATTGGAAAAATATGCAGCCAAGAATTCTTTATCCAGCAAGGCTGTCATTCAAAATATAAGGAGAGATTAAAAGTTTCCCAGACAAACAAATTTAAAGGAATTTGTGACCACTAAACCAGCCCTGAAAGAAATTTTAAGGGGGACTGAGGAGGAAAAAAAAAAACAGAAAAAAAAAGCAACAAAGGCTAGAAAGGACCAGAGAACACCACCAGAAACCCCAACTCTACAGGCAACATAATAGCAATAAATTCGTATCTTTCAGTACTCACCCTAAACATCAATGGACTAAATGCTCTAATCAAAAGCCACAGGGTAACAGAATGCATAAGAAAACAAGATCCATCTATACGCTGTTTATAAGAGACTCACTTTAGACCTAAAGACACCTTCAGATTGAAAGTAGGGGATGGAGAACCATCTATCATGATAACAGTCACCAAAAGAAACCCGAGTAGCCATACTTACATCAGACAATCTAGACTTTAAAAGAAAGACTGTAACAAGAGATGAAGAAGGGTATTATATCATAATTAAGGGGTCTATCCACCAAGAAGATATAACAATTGTAAACATTGATGCTGCAAATGTGGAAGCAGCCAAATACATACATCAATTAATGACAAACATAAAGAAACTAATTGATAATAATACCCTAATAGTAGGGGACTTCAACACCCCACTTATAACAATGGACAGATCATCTAAACAGAAAATCAACAAGGAAAGAATGGCTTTGACTGACACAATGACTGAATGAACTTAACAGATATATTCAGAACATTTCATCCTAAAGCAGAATACACATTCTTCTCCAGTGCACATGGAACATTCTCCAAAATAGATCATATACTGGGACACAAATGAGCCCTCAACAAGTACAAAAAGATCGAGATCATACCATGCATATTTTCAGACCACAACACTATGAAATTTGAAATCAACCCCCCCAAAAAATATGGAAATATAACACATACTTGGAGACTAAAGACCATCCTACTAAGGAATGAATCGGCCAACCAAGAAGTTAAAGAGGAAATTAAAAAGTTCATAGAAGCCCATGAAAATGATAACACCACAGCCCAAAACCTCTGGGACGCAGGAAAGGCGGCAATAAGACGAAAGTATATAGCAATCCAGGCCTTCCTAAAGAAGGAAGAAAGGTGTCATATACACAATCTAACCTTACACCTTAAAGAACTGGAAAAAGAACAGCAAATAAAGCACAAAAACAGCAGAAGATAGGAAATAATAAATATTAGAAAAGAAATCAATGCTATAAAAACCAAAAACACAGAAGGGATCAATGAAACCAGAAGCTGGTTCTTTAAAAGAATAAACAAAACTGATAAACCACTAGCCAGTTTGATCAAAAAGAAAAAGGAAACACCCCAAATAAATAAAATAATGAATGAAAGAGAAGAGATCACAACTAACACCACAGAAATGCAAACAATAATAATATAATATTATGAGCAATTATATGCCAACAAATTGGGCATTTGGAAGAAATGGATAAATTTCTTCCCTGTTGTAGAAACAACAGGAACAGAAACTTTGAACAGACTCATAACCAATAAAGAAATTAAATCAGTAATCAAAAGTCTCCCACCAAACAAGAATCCAGGGCTGGATGGGTTTCCAGGGGAATTCTACCAAACAATTAAAGAAGAGTTAACACTTACTCTTTTGAAGCTGTTCCAAAAATGTAGAAATGGAAGGAAAACTTCCAAACTCTTTCTATGAAGCCAGCATTACCTTGATTCCAAAACCAGACAAAGACCCCACTAAAAAAGAGAACTATAGACCAATTTCCCTGATGAACATGGAAGCAAAAATCCTCAACAAGATACTAGCCAACCGGATCCAACAATACATTAAAAAAATTATGCACCACGACCAAGTGGTATTTATACCTGGGATGCATGGCTGGTTCAACATCTACAAAACAATCAGTGTGATACATCACATCAATAAAAGAAAAGACAAGAACTACATGATCCTCTCAATAGATTCAGAGAAAGCATTTGACAAAATACACACATCCTTTCTTGTTAAAAGGATATCCTTCAAGAAAGTAGGGATAGAAGGATCATACCTCGAGATCATAAAAGCCATATATGAACAACCCAATGCTAATATCATCCTCAATGGGGAAAAACTGAGAGCTTTCCCCCTAAGGTTAGGAACAAGACAGGGATGTCCATTCTCACCACTGTTATTCAACATATTGAATAATATTGGAAGTCTTAGCCTCAGCAATCAGACAACACAAAGAAATAAAAGGCATCCAAATTGGCCAGGAGGAGGTCAAACTTTCACTCTTCACAGATGACATGATACTCTATATGGAAAACCCAAAAGATTCTACCAAAAAACTGCTAGAACCGATCCATGAATTCAGCAAAACGGCAGCATATAAAACCAATGCACAGAATTCAGCTGCATTCCTATACACCAACAATGAAGCAACAGAAAGAGAAATCAAGGAATCAATTCCATTTACAATTGCACCAAAACCCATAAATTACCCAGGAATAAATCTAACCAAAGAGGTGAAAAATCTATACACTTAAAACTATAGAAAACTTATGAAAAAAATTGAAGAAGACACAAAAAAAATGGAAAAAGATTCCATGCTCCTGGATAGGAAGAACAAATATTGTTAAAATGTCAATACTACCCAAAGCAATCTACATATTCAATGCAATCCCTATCAAAATAACACCAGCATTCTTCACAGAGCTAGAAAAAACAATCCTAAAATTAGTATGGAACCAGAAAAGACCCTGAATAGCCAAAGCAATCTTGAAAAAGAAAACCGAAGCTGGAGGCATCACAATTCCAGACTTCAAGCTGTATCACAAATGTAATCATCAAGACAGTGTGATACTGACACAAAAACAGACACTCAGATCAATGGAACAAAATAGAGAATCCAGAAATGGGCCCAGAAACATATGGTCAACTAATCTTTGACAAAGCAGGAAAAGACTATCCACTGGAATAAAGACAGTCTCTTCAGCAAATGGTGCTGGGAAAACTGGACAGCAACATACAGAAGAATGAACCTGGACCACTTTCTTACACCATACACAAAAATAAACTCAAAATGGATGAAAGACCTAAATGTAAGACAGGAAGCCATCAAAATCTTGGAGGAGAAAGCAGGCAAAAACTCTTTGATCTTGGCTGCAGCAACTTTTCTCAACATATCTCCAGAAGCAAGGGAACCCAAAGCAAAACTAAACTATTGGGTTCTCATCAAAATAAAAAGCTTCTGCACAGCGAAGGAAACAGTCAGCAAAACTAAAAGGCAATCAATGGAATGGGAGAAGACATTTGCAAGTGACATATCAGATAAAGGGTTAGTATCCAAAATCTATAAAGAACTTATCAAACTCAACTCCCAAAAAATAAATAATCTAGTGAAGAAATGGGCAAAAGACATGCATTGACACTTCTCCAAAGAAGACATCCAAACGGCCAACCGAAACATTAAAAAATGCTCCATATCAGTCATCACCAGGGAAATACAAATAACAAATCTAAACCACAATGAGATACCACCTCACACATTGCAGAATGGCTAACATTAACAACTCAGGCAACAACAGATGTTGGCAAGGATGCGGAGAAAGAGGACCTCTTTGGCACTGATGGTGGGAATGCAAACTGGTGCAGCCACTCTGGAAAACAGTATGGAGGTTCCTCAAAAAAGTAAAATTGAACTACCCTATGATCCAGCAATTGCACTACTAGGTATTTATCCAAGGGATACAGGTATGCTGTTTCAAAAGGACACATGCACCCCAATGTTTGTAGCAGCACTATCAACAGTAGCCAAAGTATGGAAAGAGCCCAAATGTCCATCGATGGATGAGCAGATAAAGAAGATGTGGTATATATATACAATGGAGTATTATTCAGCAATCAAAAAGAATGAAATCTTACCATTTGCAACTACGTGGATGGAACTAGAGGGTATTATGCTAAGTGAAATTAGTCAAAGAAAGACAAATATATGACTTCACTCATATGAGCTTTAAGATACAAAACAGATGAACGTTAGGGAAGAGAAGCAAAAAATAATATAAAAACACGGAGGAGGACAAAACCTAAGAGACTCTTAAATACAGAGAACAAAGAGAGGGTTTCTGGAGGGTTGTGGGTAAATGGCTACATGGGTAAGGGGCTTAAGAATCTCCTGAAATCATTGTTGCACCATGTGCTAACTAACTTGAATGTAAATTATAAAAAATAAATTATAGAAAGCAAACAAACAAACAAACAGGTCCTCACATGATACCTTCTCCTAATCTCTTTTAGGCCCATGCCATAAAAACTTGATCATAGGAAAAGAAATTTTTAAACAGAAGGTTAGATCTTGTGGTAAGATTATTCTGCACATGTCTCAAAATATTTGGAAGCAGGATATGTGAAGTAGGAAATTCTATTGCTAGAGTATACATACGTCCAGGTATGAGGGTAAGTTTTGAATTAGGCAAGAAAATATGGAGAATATAAGGACCAGATTAAGAAACACCAAGGTGGAGTGAAACAAAGTTGACTAAATTTATACCTTTCTCCACGTTATAATGAGTGAGGAACTGGAAGAAAAGAAAGGGAAGAACAAGAAAGACATACAGAGCAATAAGGCCTTGGAAATGTTTACTAAGAAGCATGACTGGAAAACATGCTTTTCAATATATTATGGAGGAAGACAGATCTATTTGTGCACATCACTTCCTGTACCCAGGATTATACTAGCTGAAGCAACTACTAGGCAAGCAGATGATGTACAGATACAGGAAAGTCTGAAGGGACAATGAAAAGGCACTTGAGCATATGACAAGAAACCTAGACTCTAATTCTCACATAACTTGCTGAGCGACCTTTGTGAAACTACAGTTTTCAACACCTACTAAATTAGATAGTTGAAATAGATCATCTTTGGGATCTATAACAAATGAATGCACATTAAAACTTTAATGAAAGGTTAGTAACCCAAAAGTGTATAGTAGCTATTAAGTTAATATAAATAAAGAATGTTAGCCAATAGAGAGTTATAGAGACAATGTCAGACTAGAGGCAGCTACTACTGAATGCCCCCCAATTCTGGCAGATGGGAATATGCATCCTATATTGTGAAGCTGTCTGATATTTTTGAAAGAAATGTAAATGCAGATAACCTGAATATACCTACATACACTAAATATACCAAATTTGTCGTTAAAAACCTTCCCCCCTCACACACACAAAAGAAAACAGGCACATATACCTTCAGTGGAGGGAATTCTACCATACATTTAAGGAAAAAACAACATCAATTACACACAAACTTTTCTAGACTTTTGGAGAGAATGGAACACTTCTGGCAGTAACCTTATAATTAAACCTGACCAAAATATTTTAAGAAAACTAAAGATCAATATCCCTCTTGAACAGAGATGTGAAAATTCTAAACACAATTTTAACAAATTGAATATAGCAACATATAAAAATGAATATATATTATAACCAACAGAAAATTATCCCAAAAATACAAGCTTGATTTAACATTTGAATTCAATCATTGTAATTTACAATCAAAACAATAAAACCAGGTGATGCTCTCAATACATACAGAAAAATCATTTGACAAAATCTAATATCCATTCTTGGAAAAATCTCAGTACACTCAAAATTGAACTTCCTCAATCTGCTAAAGGGTATCTATTAAAATCTACAATTAATCTCATACTTAACGTGAAAGATGGACATATTCCTACTAATATTAGGGAAAAGATAAGAATGCAGTTCTCACCATTTATGTTCCCTGGAGGTACTAGCTACTCCATTAACACAGAAAAATAAATAAAAGATATCCATTTTGTAAAACAAGAAGTGAAACTGTCTATACTACCAAACAGCATGATCATCTACATAGAAAATCCACCGGAATGTATTTAAAAAAAAAAAACTATTTACAATTAGTAGTTACGTTCAGCAAGGTTACAGGATATAGGGCCAATATACATAAATATAAAGTATGTCTTTATAATAGGCATGATGATCAGAAATTGTAATTGAGGGGTGCCTGGGTGGCTCAGTCCATCGAGAGTCCAACTTTGGCTCAGATCATGATCTCATGGTTCATGGGTTTGAGCCTGGCATCGGGCTCTGTGCTGACAGCTCAGAGCCTGAAGCTTGCTTCAGATTGTGTCTCCCTCTCTGCCTCTTTCCTGCTCACACTCTATGTCTCTCAAAAATGAATAAACATTAAAAATTTTTAAAGAAAAAAATAAATTGAAACTGAAAAAGCAACAATATTCATAACAAAATAAAAAAGTGAAATATTAGTAATAAATCTGAAAAGTATATGTAAGACCTACAGCAAAACAGTGCTCAAATATTTTTTTAAAATTTTTTTAATGTTTATTATGTTTGAGAGAGACAGACAGGCAGAGTATGAGCAGGAGAGGGGCAGAGAGAGAGGGAGACACAGAATCGGAATTAGGCTCCAGGCTCTGAGCTGTCAGCACAGAGCCCGACGCAGGGCTCGAACTCATGAGCCTTTGAGTTGTGACATCATGACCTGAGCTGAAGCTGGCCGCTTAACTGACTGAGCCACCCAGGCATCCCAACAGTGCTCAAATTTTCAAAGATCTAAATAAATGGAAAAAATATAACATGTTCATGCACTAGAAACTCTGTATTTTTAAGATGTTGGTTCTCTCCAAATTGATCTTATAGGTGTAATACAATCCCAATCAAGTTCCTGGTATTTCTGGTAGGATTTGACAAGCTGATTCTAAAAGTCACACAGAAATGCTAAGGACTAAGAATAATCAAAACAATTTTGTAAAAGAAACCAAGTTACAGGATTTGTGCTACCTGATATTAAAACTTATTATAAAGTCATGCTTACCCAGACAATATGGTACTGGTATAGAGATATAGACAAAAATATCTTTGGAACAAGACAGAGTTTTGGAGTAAAACCACACATACAGAGACAATAGATTTTTTTTAATGACTAGATTATTCAGTGAGAGATGAATGATAGATTATTAATGATAGATTGTTCAGTGAGAGAAGGACAGTCTTTCAAAAAATAGTGCTAGAATAACCACACATCAAAATACAAAAAAGTGAACTTCAATACATATCTCACACCATAAAGTTCAACTCAAAATGGATTTTTTTAAAGCTAAAAAGCTTCTAGAATAAAGTATGGGAGAAATTCTTTAAGTTAGGCAAAGACTTATTAGATAAAACATATAAGAACAATCTATTAAATTCTTGTTAAATTGGATTTCATCAAAATGAAAAACTTCTGCTCTTTGAAAGATGTTAAGAAAATGAAAAGATAAGACACAAACTAGGATAAAGTATTTGCAAATAATTTTCCTGATGGACTTGTGTTCAGAATATATAAATAACACTCAAAACCCAATCATGAGAAAACAACCCAATTTTTTAAATGGGCAAAAGAAGATAACATAGAATACAAATAAGAACATGATATCACACACTCAAAATCATTAGACATTAGGAGAATGCAAATTAAAACCTAGATGAAATAAAACTGCACAACTCTTATGATGATTCAATTGTGGAAATGTAGGGAAATGGTCTAAAACTGACTCTAGAAGAAATTAAACACATGCATTTAATGATTATGTTACAGACATAAAATCAGTACCTACATAAATTGACACCCACATACACAGAAATACTTGGCCTATATGCATTTCAAGGTTAATGCTGTCAAAATTCAAGGAACAGATAACTCTGATCTATAAAAACTTTTCCAGAGAGTAGGAGAAAAAAGGAAATTCCACCCATTTTATAAGCTTGGTATATAAAATATGGATATCAAACTCTGATGTCATAATGAATTAAACAACACAGGTGAGGGGAATAAAAACTCACTTATAATATAATCCTAAACACTCTTGGCAAACCAAATCAGCAATGCATTTTTAAAAATCATGTCCAAGCTGAATTTAACCAAGGAATTGAAGAATGCTAAGCAACAGAAAATCTAACATAATTCAGGACATTGCAAACATAAAGGATGAATAGCCATGTAATAGTCTTAATAGATGCAGCAAGGGCATTTGCCAAAAAAATCAACACTCGTTCGTGTTTAAACCATAAAAAACATTCAAAACAAATTTTAAAACTCTTCTCAAGTTAGGAATAGAAGGTAATGTCCTCTCTCTAATAAAGGACACAGAAAATGTCATAATGGTAAGATTTAAAAAAAAATTTTTTTTTAACATCAGGAAGAAACAAGGATGCCCACTATCGCTGCTTCTATTAATCACTGTATTTGAGGTCCTTGCCAGCACAATATCAAAAGAAATGTGTCTCACTTCAGTTACTGACACATTTTTCTGCTCAGCTTTATAAAAAAAACTCTTTTAAACTGTCTATATTCTCTTTTTCCAATTTTTCTTCTCAAATTTTTTCTATGTGGAAATAAACAAAAAACATCCAAATAAGAACAAGCACAGGCTATTGATTCAGAACTTGCTATAACAAAGGATTCAGCCACTATCACCTGTCTTCAGTAGAAATTCAAATGGCAGGCAGAAGATTGGGAAAGCTTTATGGAAAAAAGGGAAGGCTTCAGGTGTGCCATGTATGGAGGCTGTTGGCATGAGGAAGCCATAGGCAGGCTAACTAGAAGCAGGATGTCCCATATGACCAGCTAGAGGTGCATATTTGGCTTTCTCTAATTGGCCCTGAGTTTGAAACAAGGATAAAAGTTAGGGAAGCTGTCAGTTATTAATAAAGTCATGGCCACTTGTGGCTGACTATTACAAGGGTTATTTTTTAGTTTCCTGAACTGTTTGCTATCTGAACAAATCGCTATCTGACTTTCTACAATTCTGACTTACAGACAGTAGGTTGACTTCCTGGGTTGGTTAGTATAGACAATGGGTTGGTTTCCTGAACTGTTTGCTGCCTACTATGGGTCAGAATTCTATTTTTATATATAGTCTGTCCATTGTCCATTTATATGTTCAGTCTCTCACCTAGAACTCATTCCAAAATCACATCTTTATTGCCATCAATCTCCTGAAACAGCTCTTGTCAAGGTTACCAATGATTAATTTTGCTAAAGCCAAAGGTCAGTTTTTACCCTCATTTCATCTAATCTATCAAAAACATTTGAAAATGAATCTCTCCCTATTCCTGGAAACATTTTCTTTACATGGCTTCCAGGATGTCACACTTTGATTTTCCTGCCTTACTATTTTGTTCATGTCTGTATCCCCAGCTCCTTGAACGATTTAGGCTTATAGAAGGTGATCAATACATATTTGTTTGATTTGTTTTAATTTGTTGACAATCTTAAAGAGTCCTCCAGCTAGTCCCCAACTCACTGTTTAGAAATGAGTAATATAAATCCTAAAGAGGTGCAATCTCTTGCCTTAATTCACACAATAGGTTAATAAAAGAAACAATTATAAGCCAGATTACTATGTTCAGTTCAATGCTCTTTCCAAATATAAAGGGCCACCTCTGATGCTTTGATTTCAACTTAATCTCATCCTAGGGTCTGAGGAGATATATCTTATTAAAGTGGTACCTTATAAAAACTATATGAATAACAAGGCAAATAATATTTTGTTTTAAGAAAAAAATACGTTATCGACAGCAAAGATAACATCTGGGTTTCTGAGTCTAAGCATTTTATTTATTAGTATTTCCCATTTGGGAAAATGTACGTCTTAGTTCATCACATTCATTTAAATTCATCTCTTTAAATACAGGAACTCTTTGAAAGAAGAGATGTCTTACTTATGCATGTATTCTTAGCACAGAAACCTGTACCTGGCATATAGCAGGAGCTCAATAAATGTCTGATGAATAACTGAATGATGAATTAATAGATGAATGATCTCTCTTAGACTGAAAGCTATTGTGAAGATTAAGTTCCCTAATGAGAATTTAAGTTTAACTATGGTAACCAACTGTTTCTGAATTTAGGAAGTCAGAATTTGTTAACTGGATATATTCTCTTATTCTGTATCCTTAGGCAACTCTTCACAAATCCCTGTTCTGCTCCTGGTCTTTGCTTTTACATTTAAAATAGTGGTCTGAATGTGCTTCTCAGGCATCATAATTCTATTCAAGCAGTATTTTTCAAGTCCTTGCAAATCCTTTAGTGAAAGAGGACACATTCACCAAGAATTATTATTTTATAATGGCATAGATGAGAAGAGGTCTTCAAATCAGTTTGCAAAAACAGTCATTTCAGCGGCTTCCTATCTCTGCCCCAGTTTTCTAAATCAGCCAATAATAATTATTCCCTATAAATCAGACCTCCCTGAAGTTTTCTTCCTTTTTACAGTTGCAGCAAGCTGGCTGCTTTTCCCTCATTACATTTTATGTCTTTGTTTTGTTTGCACAGTCTCCTTTCTTCCCTACCATTGTAATTCTCACTGTGTCAGAAGATGCTAAATTTATGAGTGGAAAAATGTTGGTTTCTAGCAGCTCTTAATAAAAAATGTATCCTAATTACAAAAAAAATAAAAAATAAAAACACTCCACTCTTTGCAAGGACTGATCTACTTGCAAATTTTGACAAACAACCTGTGAAGTGGCAAATTACCCTGAAGGGAACTCTATTTCCCGTTTCCTGACCATTCAGAGATGTACATGCACCAACACTCAATAAGAAGACTCTCCTAAACATGGGAGAGAAGTTATTCTATACATATGGTTAACATCCAATAGGGGAAAAAAAATAAGTAGTATGATAGGAAAAGCAAGGCCAAGTCCAGCTTCTCAAATACTAATGATCTCTCTAGACCTAACCCCTAAGATGCGGCCCTGTAACCTCACAAAGACAGACTCAGGGATCAAAGAAAGAAAACTAGTGATTGATTGCCCTAATGCATTATTTAAGCAGAGTAAATGGTTATATAAACAGTTTTCTAAGAGCTTAAATATCAATTAAACATTGTAAAACCTGATTTCTGGTCGATTAATCCTCCCTCTTTTGCACAATTGCTCTATATTAGACATACTATATTATTGTGTTTATCACTCTGGAGATACATATATCTGCTGAGAGCACTTCAAAAGGTCCAAATACTGAAGATGGCGGCGTAGGAGGACGCTGGGCTCACCGCGCGTCCTGCTGATCACTTAGATTCCACCTACACCTGCCTAAATAACCCAGAAAACCGCCAGAGGATTAGCAGAACAGAGTCACCAGACCCAAGTGCAGACGAGAGGCCCACGGAAGAGGGTAGGAAGGGCGGCGAGGCGGTGCGCGCTCCACGGACTGGCGGGAGGGAGCCGGGGCGGAGGGGCGGCTCGCCGGCCAAGCAGAGCCCCCGAGTCCGGCTTGCAAAAGCGGAGGGGCCTGACGGACTGTGTTCCGACAGCAAGCGCGACTTAGCGTCTGGGAGGTCATAAGTTAACAGCTCTGCTCGGAAAGCGGGAAGGCTGGAGGACAAAGGGAGGGTGAGCTGCGGAGCCCCCGGACGACAGAGCTCAGTTTGGCGGGGAACAAAGGCGCTCTCCAGCGCCATCTCCCCCGCCCATCCCCCAGCCAAAATCCCAAAGGGAACCGGCTCCGGCCAGGGAAATTGCTCGTTCCGCGCGAACACCCAACTCTGTGCTTCTGCGGAGCCAAACCTCCGGCAGCGATCTGACTCCCTCCGGCTGCACAGGGCCCCTCCTGAAGTGGATCACCTAAGGAGAAGCGAGCTAAGCCTGCCCCCCCTGCCGCCGTGCACCTTGCCTTCCCACCCCAGCTAATACGCCAGATCCCCAGCATCACAAGCCTGGCAGTGTGCAAGTAGCCCAGACGGGCCACGCCACCCCACAGTGAATCCCGCCCCTAGGAGAGGGGAAGAGAAGGCACACACCAGTCTGACTGTGGCCCCAGCGGTGGGCTGGGGGCAGACATCAGGTCGGACTGCGGCCCCGCCCACCAACTCCAGTTATACACCACAGCACAGGGGAAGTGCCCTGCAGGCCCTCAACACACCAGGGACTATCCAAAATGACCAAGCGGAAGAATTCCCCTCAGAAGAATCTCCAGGAAATAACAACAGCTAATGAGCTGATCAAAAAGGATTTAAATAATATAACAGAAAGTGAATTTAGAATAATAGTCATAAAATTAATCGCTGGGCTGGAAAACAGCATACAGGACAGCAGAGAATCTCTTGCTACAGACATCAGGGGACTAATGAACAGTCACGAGGAGCTGAAAAACGCTTTAAAGGAAATGGAAAACAAAATGCAAACCACCACAGCTCGGATGGAAGAGGCAGAGGAGAGAATAGGTGAACTAGAAGATAAAGTTATGGAAAAAGAGGAAGCTGAGAAAAAGAGAGATAAAAAAATCCAGGAGTATGAGGGGAAAATTAGAGAACTAAGTGATACACTAAAAAGAAATAATATACGCATAATTGGTATCCCAGAGGAGGAAGAGAGAGGGAAAGGTGCTGAAGGGGTACTTGAAGAAATAATAGCTGAGAACTTCCCTGAACTGGGGAAGGAAAAAGGCATTGAAATCCAAGAGGCACAGAGAACTCCCTTCAGACGTAACTTGAATCGATCTTCTGCACGACATATCATAGTGAAACTGGCAAAATACAAGGATAAAGAGAAAATTCTGAAAGCAGCAAGGGGTAAACGTGCCCTCACATATAAAGGGAGACCTATAAGACTCGTGACTGAGTCTCGCAGGCCAGAAAGAATTGGCACGAGATTTTCAGGGTGCTAGACAGCAAAAATATGCAGCCAAGAATCCTTTATCCAGCAAGTCTGTCATTTAGAATAGAAGGAGAGATAAAGGTCTTCCCAAACAAACAAAAACTGAAGGAATTTGTCACCACTAAACCAGCCCTACAAGAGATCCTAAGGGGGACCCTGTGAGACAAAGTACCAGAGACATCACTACAAGCATAAAACATACAGACATCACAATGACTCTAAACCCGTATCTTTCTATAATAACACTGAATGTAAATGGATTAAATGCGCCAACCAAAAGACATAGGGTATCAGAATGGATAAAAAAACAAGACCCATCTATTTGCTGTCTACAAGAGACTCATTTTAGACCTGAGGACACCTTTAGATTGAGAGTGAGGGGATGGAGAACTATTTATCATGCTACTGGAAGCCAGAAGAAAGCTGGAGTAGCCATACTTATATCAGACAAACTAGACTTTAAATTAAAGGCTGTAACAAGAGATGAAGAAGGACATTATATAATAGTTACAGGGTCTATCCATCAGGAAGAGCTAACAATTATAAATGTCTATGCGCCGAATACCGGAGCCCCCAAATATATAAAACAATTACTCATAAACAGAAGCAAACTTATTGATAAGAATGTGGTAATTGCTGGGGACTTTAACACCCCACTTACAGAAATGGATAGATCATCTAGACACACGGTCAATAAAGAAACAAGGGCCCTGAATGAGACACTGGATCAGATGGACTTGACAGATATATTTAGAACTCTGCATCCCAAAGCAACAGAATATACTTTCTTCTCGAGTGCACATGGAACATTCTCCAAGATAGATCATATACTGGGTCACAAAACAGCCCTTCATAAGTTTACAAGAATTGAAATTATACCATGCATACTTTCAGACCACAATGCTATGAAGCTTGAAGTCAACCACAGGAAAAAGTCTGGAAAACCTCCAAAAGCATGGAGGTTAAAGAACACCCTACTCACGAATGAGTGGGTCAACCAGGCAATTAGAGAAGAAATCAAAAAATATATGGAAACAAACGAAAATGAAAATACAACAATCCAAACGCTTTGGGACGCAGCGAAGGCAGTCCTGAGAGGAAAATACATTGCAATCCAGGCCTATCTCCAGAAACAAGAAAAATCCCAAATACAAAATCTAACAGCACACCTAAAGGAAATAGAAGCAGAACAGCAAAGGCAGCCTAAACCCAGCAGAAGAAGAGAAATAATAAAGATCAGAGCAGAAATAAACAATATAGAATCTAAAAAAACTGTAGAGCAGATCAACGAAACCAAGAGTTGGTTTTTTGAAAAAATAAACAAAATTGACAAACCTCTAGCCAGGCTTCTCAAAAAGAAAAGGGAGATGACCCAAATAGATAAAATCATGAATGAAAATGGAATGATTACAACCAATCCCTCAGAGATACAAACAATTATCAGGGAATACTATGAAAAATTATATGCCAACAAATTGGACAACCTGGAAGAAATGGACAAATTCCTGAACACCCACACTCTTCCAAAACTCAATCAGGAGGAAATAGAAAGCTTGAACAGACCCATAACCAGCGAAGAAATTGAATCGGTTATCAAAAATCTCCCAACAAATAAGAGTCCAGGACCAGATGGCTTCCCAGGGGAGTTCTACCAGACGTTTAAAGCAGAGATAATACCTATCCTTCTCAAGCTATTCCAAGAAATAGAAAGGGAAGGAAAACTTCCAGACTCATTCTATGAAGCCAGTATTACTTTGATTCCTAAACCAGACAGAGACCCAGTAAAAAAAGAGAACTACAGGCCAATATCCCTGATGAATATGGATGCCAAAATTCTCAATAAGATACTAGCAAATCGAATTCAACAGCATATAAAAAGAATTATTCACCATGATCAAGTGGGATTCATTCCTGGGATGCAGGGCTGGTTCAACATTCGCAAATCAATCAACGTGATACATCACATTAACAAAAAAAAAGAGAAGAACCATATGATCCTGTCAATCGATGCAGAAAAGGCCTTTGACAAAATCCAGCACCCTTTCTTAATAAAAACCCTTGAGAAAGTCGGGATAGAAGGAACATACTTAAAGATCATAAAAGCCATTTATGAAAAGCCCACAGCTAACATCATCCTCAACGGGGAAAAACTGAGAGCTTTTTCCCTGAGATCAGGAACACGACAGGGATGCCCACTCTCACCGTTGTTGTTTAACATAGTGCTGGAAGTTCTAGCATCAGCAATCAGACAACAAAAGGAAATCAAAGGCATCAAAATTGGCAAAGATGAAGTCAAGCTTTCGCTTTTTGCAGATGACATGATATTATACATGGAAAATCCGATAGACTCCACCAAAAGTCTGCTAGAACTGATACATGAATTCAGCAAAGTTGCAGGATACAAAATCAATGTACAGAAATCAGTTGCATTCTTATACACTAACAATGAAGCAACAGAAAGACAAATAAAGAAACTGATCCCATTCACAATTGCACCAAAAAGCATAAAATACCTAGGAATAAATCTAACCAAAGATGTAAAGGATCTGTATGCTGAAAACTATAGAAAGCTTATGAAGGTAATTGAAGAAGATTTAAAGAAATGGAAAGGCATTCCCTGCTCATGGATTGGAAAAATAAATATTGTCAAAATGTCAATACTACCCAAAGCTATCTACACATTCAATGCAATCCCAATCAAAATTGCACCAGCATTCTTCTCGAAACTAGAACAAGCAATCCTAAAATTCATATGGAACCACAAAAGGCCCCGAATAGCCAAAGGAATTTTGAAGAAGAAGACCAAAGCAGGAGGCATCACAATCCCAGACTTCAGCCTCTACTACAAAGCTGTCATCATCAAGACAGCATGGTATTGGCACAAAAACAGACACACAGACCAATGGAATAGAATAGAAACCCCAGAACTAGACCCACAAACATATGGCCAACTCATCTTTGACAAAGCAGGAAAGAACATCCAATGGAAAAAAGACAGCCTCTTTAACAAATGGTGCTGGGAGAACTGGACAGCAACATGCAGAAGGTTGAAACTAGACCACTTTCTCACACCATTTACAAAAATAAACTCAAAATGGATAAAGGACCTAAATGTGAGACAGGAAACCATCAGAACCTTAAGGAGAAAGCAGGAAAAGACCTCTCTGACCTCAGCCGTAGCAATCTCTTACTCGACACATCCCCAAAGGCAAGGGAATTAAAAGCAAAAGTGAATTACTGGGACCTTATGAAGATAAAAAGCTTCTGCACAGCAAAGGAAACAACCAACAAAACTAAAAGGCAACCAACGGAATGGGAAAAGATATTTGCAAATGACATATCGGACAAAGGGCTAGTATCTAAAATCTATAAAGAGCTCACCAAACTCCACACCCAAAAAACAAATAACCCAGTGAAGAAATGGGCAGAAAACATGAATAGACACTTCTCTAAAGAAGACATCCAGATGGCCAACAGGCACATGAAAAGATGTTCAGCGTCGCTCCTTATCAGGGAAATACAAATCAAAACCACACTCAGGTATCACCTCACGCCAGTCAGAGTGGCCAAAATGAACAAATCAGGAGACTATAGATGCTGGAGAGGATGTGGAGAAACGGGAACCCTCTTGCACTGTTGGTGGGAATGCAAATTGGTGCAGCCGCTCTGGAAAGCAGTGTGGAGGTTCCTCAGAAAATTAAAAATAGACCTACCCTATGACCCAGCAATAGCACTGCTGGGAATCTACCCAAGGGATACAGGAGTACTGATGCATAGGGGCACTTGTACCCCAATGTTCATAGCAGCACTCTCAACAATAGCCAAATTATGGAAAGAGCCTAAATGTCCATCAACTGATGAATGGATAAAGAAATTGTGGTTTATATACACAATGGAATACTACGTGGCAATGAGAAAAAATGAAATATGGCCTTTTGTAGCAACGTGGATGGAACTGGAGAGTGTGATGCTAAGTGAAATAAGCCATACAGAGAAAGACAGATACCATATGGTTTCACTCTTATGTGGATCCTGAGAAACTCAACAGGAACCCATGGGGGAGGGGAAGGGAAAAAAAAAAAAAAAGACGTTAGAGTGGGAGAGAGCCAAAGCATAAGAGACTGTTAAAAACTGAGAACAAACTGAGGGTTGATGGGGGGTGGGAGGGAGGGGCGGGTGGGTGATGGGTATTGAGGAGGGCACCTTTTGGGATGAGCACTGGGTGTTGTATGGAAACCAATTTGTCAATAAACTTCATATAAAAAAAAAAAAAGAAAAAAAAAAAAAAAAAAAAGGTCCAAATACTCATCATTTGTGATCACAAAGACTGGCATAAAAATAGTATGTTACTACAGATGCATATTTGTTGAGTATATGACTTTAAAGGGATCTTGCCTATGGTCATTCTTTAAATACAACCAAGGTAAAAACAAAACTGCTTTTACATACTATTTCACAATTCAGTCCAGTAACTAGAATCACACCAATATGTTGCCTATGTGTCCTTCCTCATTTAAGCTTCTTCTGATGGCTCTAACCAACTGGCAAATCAGAACATGCTAAGATATGTAATATGTTATTGTTTAAACTGATTAAAAAGGAAATTATATTTTGGGTTCCAAAGCCTCCAACATCTAATTATGGTATTGGGATGCTTATTTAACAAAACTAAACAGACTATTTTAAACTGTTTTTATGGAGCTTTCACAAAATCTGAGATTAAAGTGACAGTATATTAATATCAAACAATTGTTTGAGGTGACAGAAAGAAAATGATAGACTCACTAGCAACAATCCCATTAATAAATGAACAAAGATATGAAACTGATCAGCAGTAGCTGAATTATTGAGTCCCAGGCCCATCTGCTCCAGTTTTATGAGTCAAAAATCAAAATTGCATGAACTGGTGAGTACTCAATCTTCACAAACATCAGAGTCAAATTAAGGAAATTACCCAGCACACCAAATGCAGCTCAGCACATCATCAAACCATTAAAACAGCAACCTTATACCAAAAAAGAACCACACACACCAGGATCTTTGTACAAATGGAATAATAATAGCCAGATGGAACACAAATTCTGATGGTAGGCAGCATGAGCCTTGGCACAGTGAATATATGTCATGTGGAAAATCAATAGGGGGTCATCATAGAATAATCAAAATGAGTCTCAGGAAATTCATCCTGAACAAAGAGAAGAAGAAAGGCCTTGGATTGTAAGAAGTCAAAATGACCAGATGATATGGGTATAATAGAAACAGCAGGAATACTGAAGCGAGAGAGAGCCAGACATCAACAATAAATTTGCCATCTATTAGTTGTGGCATTAAATTGTTAGCTCTTTTGTTTCTTCTAGAAAATGAGGGTCACAGCATCCACATCAGAGAGTTGCCAGGATTAAAAATCATATCTTAATCTCGGACAAGTCAAAATGTATTCTCTTGGAGACCCAACCTGTATCACGTTGTTGGTTGTTTGAGAAAACAAGGTGAGAACTCATGAACAGCGTCTGTCACACCACGGGTGTTTATCATTAGCACTATCATCACTACAAAACCATTAAATTCCTGTCTTCTAAGTTATGCAATGTTCTGTATTTCAAAGTGGCTGCCTGAGGGGCGCCTGGGTGGCTCGGTCGGTTAAGCGTCCGACTTCGGTTCAGGTCATGATCTCACAGTCCGTGAATTCGAGCCCGGCGTCGGGCTCTGTGCTGACAGCTCAGAGCCTGGAGCCTGTTTCAGATTCTGTGTCTCCCTCTCTCTCTGCCCCTCCCCTGTTCATGCTCTGTCTCTGTCTGTCTCAAAAATAAATAAACGTTAAAAAAAATTAAAAAAAAAAACAACAAAGTGGCTGCCTGAGACAGAGACAACGCTATGTGTTCAAATCACTGTTCTTCCTGAACATACAGGGGCAAGTTTCTGAACCTCATACACGTGTAGGCTGACATCATGGGACTGGATTCTGGTCAATTAGATCCCTTGAAATCACTTTTGGAAACGGTTTTATATCTTTCAGCTGCTGAAAGCAGGACTTCATCCTGCTATGTTAAATTCTCCTCCCTCCTTTGGTAATATTTTTTGTAGATTCTATAACTTTCTGATTATTTTTAATTATTAAAACATAGTCCAATCCAGATAAAATGTCAGCATTCAAAACTTTCCCCAACCCCTTTCCCAGCACAAACTACTGTGGCTCTGGCTTCCCAGAGTGGGGAAAGATCATGGGAATGGCTGCACCTCCCACCCACCCCCGCCCCACCTAGGTTGTCTAGGTAAAGACACATGTTGGAGTCAAGGAGGAAGGGTGGAGATGTGGGGTCTTCTTCAATTACTGTCCACCTGTAATTTCTGAGTATGAGTCCCTTGCCCCATTCTGGTTCTTTTGGATTTTGTCTGATGTTTTTAACCTCCTTTAATGTGTTGGTCTTCACATCAGTGCACAATTTTCTTCACTATAGTATTCATCTTCTCTCTGGCTCTCTCTCGTGTTCAATGGAGCAACTATTGTTCTCATAAACCTCGCCAGTTGGACAACTCTCCTCTCTTCTTTAGATTAGATGTCTCCTGGCGGGGTCCAGCAGCCACCTTGGCAGTCCTCAGCTGCTGTTTCTTCTCCAACATGTGAACTCCCCATAGGAACTGTTAGATCTAAATCCTCTGAGGGCAAAAATGAATGGAATGTGGTACAGATAGCCCCCAAATTCTTCTCAAATAGACTTCACCATAGTCATTTCAAGCCTGTGGGTCTTTGCTACACCAATGGTCTTCCACTTCCAGATCCCCACAGCAAAATCGGGTATCAGTCAGTATGTTTATTAACACCCATGCCCACGTTCCCAAAATTTCACCCTATGTGTTTTGGAGTCAGCACCAGAGTGGGCCAGCTGAACTTCTACCTCAGCAAGTATTTCACCAAGGAATCAGATGCCTTTCTTTTTAAGCACTCCTGATTCTTATGGGTGATTCTCTTGGAGCTGCTTCACTTGGCTCCCCTGAACTTCCAGAGGGTAGAGAAAAAAAACCTTCCCTCTAAAAAATATGACTATTACCATGAGGTTAACCACTTGATGGTTCTAGCCCTCACTCCAGTCCCCTTCCCATTTAGATGCATGAGACGGTGTGGGAAAATTGACCGTTTCTTCCAATTCTCAAAAACCCTACAGGGAAGTATAGGCAGTGATAGGCAGTTGCTGATGGCTGTCCATGGAAAAGGGGGCACTTGAAGCCTTTTGATTCCAGCTTTGGCCTTAGTCTGATTCTGGTACAAAAGCAAAAAAACTGATTCAAGATCCCATTAGGTTGGGGCCTCACTACTAAGTCATATGCAGCATTCTTAAAGCCAGATTGCCAAGAAAAGAGCATTTTATCTCAAGTATTTTACCATAGATATATGTTTCCCTAATTTTGAATAGGTTTATCTGATCGCATGTCTGTCTCTTTGAACTAGACAATGAGTGATTTAAAGGCAGGGATCATATTTTACCCATTATTATGTCCTGAGAAACTAGCAAATGCTCAACATTCAGTAGCTACTGAATAAGCCCTGAATGAGTGAGTGAGTGAATGAATGAATGAATGATTAAATAAATGAGCTCTCTGATTTCTTTATCTTTGCCATGGCCCAGGTCATCTATGAAAGTTAAACTCAAGGCAAAGACTAAAGTGCTGATACTGGACAGGAGGTACAAGACCAGGTGGTGGAGGTCAGGAAATAAGAAAAAGTAAAGGAAGGAAAGACGTGGTACAGTAAGAGGCAGTGTGCTACTTGCTAACCACTGCTTCACAGTGAGCCACAAAGAGACCCTGCACATCTCTTGGCAGGCACGCTTCTTCAGCAGGCAGGTCTTCTCCAGAAGGATGGCAAAGAGAAGTGCACCTTGAAACAGTCATATAAAAGAGGGAAGGAATGGCAAATTATCTTCCCCGCTACCATTCCCATGGTGAAAGTCTACTTCATAGGAGCTGGCTCTCCCATGTTTCAGGATTCTGTCATCTGATCCTTTGATGGTAGTGCAGGAAGTGTATAGTTCTATGCCCCATGGTTATCTGTCCAGAGGTGAAGGGGTGACTTGGTATAGATACATCTTAGAGGCTTAGGGCTTCTGGTCAGACTCCCGTTTGCACAGGGTGCTTGGCCAGGATGCTAGGAGAGATGGGAGCTGCAGCTCACCCTGGGAGGCAGTTGACAGCTTCAGGACAAAGGATTTAAGTCAAAAGTGTAAAAGGTTTATATTTATACATTCACTTACCACCTTTTCTCCTTTGAATCCACTAAGAAGAAAACAAAATATTTTTTGACTTAGAGAGATATTCAGAGACTATACTTCTCAGCAATTTGAAGGTACATGACACTGAATTTTACTTAGTGTTATAGAATTTCATGTTACCTCTAACATGAGGATATATTTACCTTCTTCTGGCAGGAAATTAAGCTCTGCTAGTTGCCCACTCTGATTCTTGGGAGTTCTATTCATTATGTGCTCCGCAATGGGAATGGAACTGGTTTTGATGTATTAATGTTGTAATGAACCTCTGTCTATTCCTGGACAAGCCAGGGCACACTCTGTCATTCCTTGATTACTGCCGAGATCCCCCATCTGCCAAGTCCTTTGAGGAGATCTTCTTGTCCACGTTCTATATATCATTTGAGGGGAGAGTGCTGCCAGGGGCCTTCTGCACCATAGTTCAGAGGGGAGGCAACAGAACACATAAACCAAACCTGGTATGGACAAAATAAAGAGGGTAATACTGAAAACATGTAGAGCCTGGGTGATTTTCTCATTCATTTTTGGCTGATGGAAGAAGGTCTGCTGCTAAGTGAAGGATGGGCCCACGGTAATGAAGCTGTCTGCAGCACTGAGAGCTGCTTGGCCATGGCACATAGTTCAAAATTACTGCAACTGCCTGGGTGTCAGGACCCATCAATTGTCCCTGACTCACCTGCTGGGCTCAGAGCCATGGACCATGGGGCTAAAACATCATCATTCTCCCAGATGAGACCCACACTTAACTGTTTATCCCCAGTATCCCTTCCCCCTCCCACCAAACATTTCCATTGATCAAGTCCTGTTACTTCTCTGGGTACAGAGTCATGGAACATAGAGTGGCATCATCATTCTTCCTCACAGTTCACATCCACCAAGGAGTTATTTCCTTCTCTTTCACATGACTTACTGTCCAACAGCCTAGATATTTGACTTCTATGTGGCCTGCATACAAAGTGAGGGGTATAGAAAGTCCAGGAAGCTTTGTTCTGAGCTAAGCAGTTCTTGCCATCATTTCTGCCATTTGGTCAAAAGGTCCCTCCTGTACATCCACATCCATAGAGTTCTCTCCAACTAAGCCATAGACCATACATTGAAAGAACACCTTGTCTTTGAATTGGAGGCCACCTTAGAGCTCATCCAAATCCAACCACCTGGACTTATCAGGGATCTGGTGTGATGATAATCATACTGTTCTCAGTTTAAATTCTTCCAGTGAAGTGAGGTAGAGACAATCCCAAAACTGTGACTTTGTTGATAAAAACTGCCAATCACTGTAAATTTTCTCAAAATAGTGAGCCAGCATCTGCTTCCTTTTAACTTTAACCCATTAGGCCATGAAACATAAACTGAATTATCCTTTAATAAAGTGGACCCCCAACAAGGCAGAGGTTAAGGGCACCAACCCCTTAGGCAGTAGAAAATCCATGTATAATTTTTGACTCCCCCAAAACTGAACTACTAATAGCCTACTGGGCTATTACCAATAACAAACAGTCTGATTCATACATTTTGTATGTTACATGTATTAAATACTTTATTCATACAATAAAGTAAACTGGAGAAAGGAAACTGTTGTTAAGAACATCATAAGGAAGAGAAAATACCTTTAGAGTACTGTATTTATCTCCAAAAATATCCACATTTAAGTGGACCTGCACAACTCAAAGCTGTGTTGTTCAAGGGTCAACTGTATAACAAACATTCAAAGGTTAGAGAATACAGCCATCATCTACCTTGTGAAGACATCTCTCCTGTGGTCTAGTCCCAAGCCCCTCTCAATACTCATAAAAATGTAGTTTCCACAAACATTTTCTTCCAAATTCTCCAGCATTATCCTTTTTAAATATTATGTGTGGAACTGTACCCAATATTTCAGTCATGGTCTCATCACTGAGACATACAGTGGGACCCCATCTTCATGCATCTCTCCCTTGTATTTCTACAAATAATATCCAAAAATCACATTAAATACACAAATAGTAAAAGCTACATAATTTGGCTCAGAATAAGCTTATTAACTAAACCTTTGGCAAAATCTTTAACAAATACATTATTTTAAGCTATGCCTTCTCCTAATCTGTAATGCATTGATTTTTTTCTTAAACCAAACTATAGTATTTTATATTTACTGCCAATTAAATTTTATTTGATTTATCATTTCAACTTATTCCTCTATCTTTGTATTCTGTCTCTCCAGTGTATTGACTTTCCCTTCTGGCTTCCTATCACTCCAAAATGTAATCAATGAGTTATATCCTCATTCCAGTCATTGATAGAAACCCAGAAAGTAGAGGTCTGAGCCTAGAAATACCTCACAGAGAAATAATTCAAAGCTGACACTAATAAATTAGACACTATATTCTTTAAGTATATAATTACTTGTGAACCCAGATAATTCCACACATTTAGCAATCTTCAATTCAATCCATTAAATACTTGCTTAGAATTATGTCTACTATGTGCCAGGAAATACAAACATAATAGAATTTGTTCTCTGCCCTTAAAAGGTGCACAGTCTAATAGGGAAATAATCATACAGGCAATACAGCAGTTCCCTATGATGGGTACTACCACGCAAGCGGACTTGGAGCCCAACAGGAGCTCAAGAAGGAGTAATGGACTATACCTGAGGTTGCTGAGGAAACCATAAAAAAGGACTTTTTTCCTTCCCCCTCCCTTTTTTTCTGACTTAAATCTCAAGGGTATGAAAAAGTAGAGAGTGTAATTTTACATTGTCCTGACAGCAAGGGTGGTGAAGAGAAGATTGATTCTATTTAGGTCTACGCAAGTACAGGTCCATGTATACAACATCTTCCCCTCTAGGTTCTTGGTTCCCCATCCTCCAGCTCTGCAGCTGGTGTCAGAGGTCCTAAAGAGGGAGTTGCCTACAGTGGATGAAGCATACATGACACAGACAGGCATTATTCATGCTGGACAGACATTATTCAGGCTATCAGTGGACAATGGTACTGTTGAAGGGAGGTCATAATGGTCAATGTGAATGTCAAGTATCAACACAATTATCATGTGGCAGGTGAGGTAGGATGCTCACTAGCTCTGGTCTCCTCGTCCCAGGCCTCTACTCTTTAGTATCTAGTCTCTATGAGGGGAGGTTTTATTTTTAAACAACAAAGTATTCTTCCAAACTTTCTTTCTAGCCAACAGTCCTTTCTGTTTCCCTGAAGACTTAGACTTTTCAAATCCAAATCCAACAACAATTTTTTCTGCTGCTTTTTTGATGTGTCATCACTTATCTAAAGTGATGCTGCAGACAGCCTAGCTGACTCAAGGAGGGCCAATGTTAGAAAGGAAAAAAGGAAATGTTGGTTAAGTATTCCAGAAGTATTATCCTGCCTCAGATGAGTAGGCAATCATCAACAGATGAGGAAAGAAACAGCTTATAAACAGACAGTACAGCATGTGCAAAAGGCACAAGAAAGCACAGCTTATGGGCAAGTTTTCCAATATCTTACTAAAATGTGGGTATTTTCCATCTAGTACATTCCCCTAGTCAAGTCATTCATTAACAAGCCTGAACAAAGGAAATCAGATTAGTTCAGCCAGATTTCATTATTTCAAACTCACTGTTTTCAATAATTTCATCTTCCTTTCCAGAGCACTCACAATTCATCCCTAAATATTTTGTTCCTGAATTTGACCAGAGATTAATGTCACCTTCACTGATATGTTCTTTTCAGAATTCATCCCTTCCCCTTTTTGAAAAACTGGTGATTACCCATTTCAATCATCCAGCACTTTTTTTCATTCCTGGAAATTCTACAAAAAATAATAATAAAATGAAATTTGTAACACATTCCTTGGGCACTTACTATGTTGCAGTCACTGTACTAAGTGTTTGCAGACATTAAATTCCAGGTTGGTAACCATGCTTTTCTGCCCTTTCCAACTTGAAGATCATTTCCTTGGTTGTAGAAGACAGAAGCAAAATAGACATCGAATCACCTTCCTTTCGCCAGTCAGCCATATACCAACTGCCCAAGCAGTGAGCCCATGCCTTCCTTGTTCTTTTCCCCTTAAATATGGATAAATAAAACCCTCTGTTTTCTGTAACAAACATTTCACTAAGTTGCACTGATTCTTCATGATTTCATCAATATTATCCTTGCAAGTTTGTTCCACTCTTTGGTATCCATCTTTAAAATGCATCACTACTCCTCTCTTCCACAAATATACTCTTTCCCAAAGTTTGAAGCTAAATATCCATTACTAGAAGGAAATGGTTCAATTAATTATGGTGCATCCATAACATAAAATCATTTACAACCATTAAAAAGAGGTAGCTCTCTGTTGTGACATGGAAAAATATCTATGATATTTTGTTGGATGAGGAAAACAAGTCAGAAAACAATACATGTTCAGGGGCACCTGGGTGGCTCAGTCAGTTGAGCGTCAGACTTCAGCTCAGGTCATGATCCCACAGTCCATGAGTTTGAGCCCCGCGTCAGGCTCTGTAATGACAGCTTGGAGCCTGGAGCCTGCTTTGGCTTCTGTGTCTGCCTCTTTCTCTGTCCCTCCCCTGCTCATGCACTGTCTCTCTCTCTCTGTCAAAAATAAATAAACATTAAAAAAATAATAAAAAAAAAGAAAACAATACATGTTCAGTCCTGTTTGAACCTTTTTAATGATATACAAGCATCCTCTACTTTTCAACAGTTCACATTATGCCACTTGGCTTTTAAAAAAGACCCGCATTAGTATCTGTTTTCACTAACTGAAAGAAATCTGAAGAGGATTTTCACTTCTCCCCCTGAAAAAAGGTAGATAGTGAAAATAGCATTCAGTGTCTGGTTTTGCAGCCAACCACTCTAGAGGCAGCACACACTCCAAGCATCGAGAATGGCACTTCTAAGCTCCTTCTCAGGTAACTACACTCAGCATCTCAGTATTAGCCACCACAGTTTTGAACTGTGTTCGTGAAGTATCTGTGCTTTATCTCGATTTATTTTGTGCATCCATTAGCAAGATGAATCCTAAGGTAACAAAAAAAATCCTGAAAGAGGTTATTTTGGGGGAACACTCAAACTTTTTTTGCATGTAAATTAATGGTAATTGCTTCTTTGCTTTACACTATTTTGGCTTGCAAAAGTTTTATAGGAACACTCTACTTTTGGACAGCAGGAAAAACCTATGTTACTACGGATAATATTTTACAAAAATTACACCATTCAATTTAAAATTTCCTCCTTAAAACATTGATCTCTTGTAGCCTTGTACCCTCAATACTAGGCCATTCATAAAATTCCTCCTGCCAGTAAAGGAGGAGGTCAGTACTTCGTATCTTTAGTAAAATAGGATGGAAAGCCAGACTTGATGAACTACTCGCTGGATAGTGTTTCATGAAGGGAAGGTCCAGACAAGATAAGGGAAAATTCCAACAATGCCGGACTAAGGAAGTATGAGAAGAAAAGATCCAGAGGTCAACTGAACTGATAGAAGTAAGAGCTCAGACAAGTGGGTTTCAGTTTTCATCCTAAAGCTTGCGCCTAGAGAAGAAAAGATGACTTCTAAAAGTCAAAGAGAAACACCAAGTTTAGGGATTTCTTACCATGCTGCCCATTTTGTATTCTGTGAGGAGACCACTGTACACGAGACCCTGTGCCACTCTAGTGGGGTCAGCATAGTCAAGAGGGTAGAATAATATAATGGGAGAGAGGGAAGGGGAGGGGAGAAAAATATAGAAAGAGGGGCAACAAGGGTGGGAGGAAGATTTAGTTTCAACTCCTGAGTCTCCCCTAGTTCTCATGATGCAGGGACACTCTGAACAGAGGTTGGTCTCATGAGCCTGCCATGGGGTCTAATGTAATGAAAGGTAACTCTACAGCAAAGACTGGGCCCAAGGTCTAGACAGAGGCTGTGGCAGAGACTTGGAAGTGTGAATGACACGTTCACAGCCAGGGAGACACCGGCTGGACAAAGAAATTGCTTGGCCTGAAAAGACTAGATCATGAGTGACAAAAGCTATCAACTTTAGAAACCAAGAAGACAGGTGACATTCATTCAAATACTAGAAAAGTATTTGAAAAACTTTATCCATTCCCTCCTGTGAGGTCAAGTAAGCTACTTTCCTCCTCTTGTCCCACTTTAGTGAGGATGTATGGGAGAGGGTGAGAGCAGACACCCTCTCACCCAGCCATACTTGGATAGGGTGACCAACCATCCTGGTTCACCTGGGATTGTCCTGGTTTTAGCACTGGAAGTCCAACTATTTTCCTGGACCCTTTTCCAATGTGTGTGGGTGGTGGGGGCTCACGCACAAACAACAAGCAGTGGGTGTCCTACAACTCAACTAATTCTGACATTAACTTACCCAAAGATAGCATCAGACTCGACAGGTGAAGGATTCAGTATTACAAGACTTCCCCCAACACCAATAGATACCAGTTGCAAGCCCAAGTTGTTACCTGTGCTTCAGACCAACTGGTTATAAATTGGAGATTCCAACAATATCCTCCAACTCGGGATGCCATTCACAAGTTCTAGGCTGTTGCCTTTACTTAAGAACTACTGACTACAAATAAGAAGTTCCCAAGACCTTTCCTCAGGTTCAATTACTTTGCTAGAGCAGCTCACAGAACTTAGAGAAACATTTTACTTATTATTGATTTGTTATAAAAAGATACAACTCGGGGCGCCTGGGTGGCGCAGTCGGTTAAGCGTCCGACTTCAGCCAGGTCACGATCTCGCGGTCCGTGAGTTCGAGCCCCGCGTCAGGCTCTGGGCTGATGGCTCAGAGCCTGGAGCCTGTTTCCGATTCTGTGTCTCCCTCTCTCTCTGCCCCTCCCCCGTTCATGCTCTGTCTCTCTCTGTCCCAAAAATAAATAAACGTTGAAAAAAAAATTAAAAAAAAAAAAAGATACAACTCAGGAAGAACTATATGGAAGAGATTCATAAGGCAAGGCATAGGGAAAAGGTATAGAGCTTCCATGGCTTCTCCAGACATGCCACTTTTCCAGCATTTCCCTGTGTTCACCAACCAGGAAGCTCTCTGAGCTCTATCCTTTGGGTTTTTATGGAAGCTTCATTAGAGTCACAAATGATTTAAATCTTTGGCCACCAACAACTGATTCAACATCCAGTCCCTCTCCCCTCACTAGAGGTATTGAAAATGCCAACACTCTATAATCAAGTGGTTGGTTCCCCTGACAACCAGCCCCCATCCATAGGTAACCTAAGGACTTTCCAAAAGTCATCTTGTTAACAAAAGACACCTTTCTGGCTCTTATGACAAAATTCCAAAGGTTTTTGCAGCTCTGTGCCAAGAACTGGTCGAAGACCAAATATATATTTCTTATTATAAATCACGATATCATACCCACACATCAAGAAACTCCTCAGTCCTGGAAAAACTGAAATGATTGATTACTCTTCTATATAAGTAAGTATATATTTATGTGTGTGTATAGAGAATAGATCTGCAAGAATATACACCAACATGTTAGCTGCACTACTTCTCGATAGCTGAATAGATTATATGTTGGGGTGCAGAGGTTGAAGAGAAATTTATGCAGTAATATATATTCCTCTAGTGACAAATTAAATCCAAGCACAGAGATGCCCACGAAGTCACACTACCACTACTTTTCTTTTTCAAAGGAATAATATGTAACTTCAATGCCAGCCTTTTCTCTTTTCTAGTTTCTCCTGTTGCTCTTAACCATATTTTATCTGGACTATTTGAAATATATCCCCTCCTAGAGTCTAAGATAAATGCCTGACTTGGATCACTAAATGCTTTCATTGCTGTTATAAATACTGCTGTTAATTTTCTTCCAAGTTGTCCTTCACTTCTACTTCAATTCTCTTGGCAGAAATAAGTCTAAGATTAGAAATCTCTCTTCATTGTTTTATATTTCCAGAGATGAAATCCTTAACAGAACAATTCAAGAGTTCACCTGATATTAGAGAAGCCATTTTAATGCCAAATAGGTTACAAGAAACCACGAAGAAATGTAAAAAATTTTACATTCCTTATGGCTTAAAAGAACACTGGTGAAATCACAAGCAAGGCTCAAACTTGGTGAAAAAAATACTATCAACAAAAATACTAATATGTTCTACAATAATGGAAATATTGAACTATACTCAAGAAGTCTAGATTCTAGTCTTATGTATGTTGCTTAATGTATGTGACCTCAAACAAACTACTTAAGCTCTCTGGAACTCATATTCTTCCTCTGGAAAATACAGATCTTCATATTTCTGAACACTTCAGAGTATTATTGTTAAAAATTTCATGAAATCACACAAAAACACTGAAAATGCTATAGTCACATAAGACATTACATTGTTTCTCTACTTCATATGTCCACCCTCTTCAGTATCAGATTTCTGAGTATTTGTCTTTCTTCTTTCTGTAAGCCACTAAATACTTACTAATAAGTTCTAATATTCTAATAAATAAATTCTTTTGGGTGTGTAAGGTGAGTGTTTTCCCCAAGAAGCTCACCATTATGATATTATAAATCACAATCTAGGAAAACAAATCCTGTTCTTCAATATACTCTATGTTACCATGAGTTATGAACTGAACATTTGTGTCTCTCCAAAATCCAAATGTTGAAACTCTATCCCTCAATATGATAATACTAAGAGGCAGAGCCTCTGGGAGGTTATAAGGATTAGATAAAGTCTTGAGGGTGGAACCCTCATAAATGGGATTAGTGTCCTTGTAAAAGTCACTAGAAAACTTGTTTCCCCTGTCTGCTCCCCACCATGGGAGGACACAGGAACATATCTGTTGTTTCTGTTGTTTATAAGCCACCCAGGCTGTGGTATTTTGTTATAGCAGCCCAAAAAGACTAAGACACAAGGTGTATATACCCTATAACCTTTCTTCTCTTCCAAAGTTGTGACCTAGCTAGGACTAAGAATGTTGAATCCATCCAAAACCTTTCATTTTCTATTCAAAGCTTTACATATTGTGTGTGTGTGTGTGTGTGTCCAGCATCTTCTAGTGACAGCATACCCCCACATTTATCATAATCAAAAGGCTGTAAACTTAAGGTACTTGATTACTGTGTAGAGTTTTTCTGACTTCAACAGCTATATTCAATCTCTCTCTCTCTCTCTCTCTCTCTGGCGCTTTCTCTCTCTCTCTCCTTTTTTCCCTTCTTCTGTCTTTCCCTCCCTCTTTCCCTTCTACATTCATGCAGAAACACCATCAAGAATAATTCTGTCTTAGTGCTTTTTTAGGAAGCATAAAGAGAAAACATTGAGAAAGCAGCCAGATCCCAACAGGAGACTTCTGGGGATTTAGCATCATTCATAGAAAGTCAGAGTGTTCCCTGAAAAATCCTGGAAAGTTATTGAACATCTAGCTTCCCTTAAGGTTCAGGACTGAATTCATAACCAAGCTCCACCACCAGCCTGTTAGTATACAACTTAATCACAAACTAATTTATCCCTCTCCTCCCCCTCCCCCACCCAGGCTAACTTGTTAGAAAGAATTTAGGAAGCATACAAGGGTTTGCTTTCCAAACCCAAGGCAATAGTAAGATAATATAGTTACTACAAGGAATTAAACTAATGAATTTATAAATAACATGTTCACCAACTCAGAGATGATCAAATCATAAGAGTTATCGCCACATCCAGAGGATTAACCATACCCAGGGTTGCAAGCCCTACATTCAATCCCCCTTTGTTCTGTAATGTTTTATGATAGATGATATAACAACCATGTCTGCAAATGACATAACAGCTGCACACTAAACATCGTAACAGAAGATAGTAACAGTATTTACTGACCATGGTGGACACAGCAAGAAGCTAGCAGTATTCATGTGGGAAGAGGGTCTCCATCAGAACCCAAGTACACTATACAAACTGTTTCAATTAAGGACTTTCCAACAGTCCTTTAAACAGGAATTATGATTATACAAATTAAACAGAGGTTAGGTAATCCACCCTAAATTAGTTATTATTCTTCATTTTCTGGAGAGGCAAAAAAAGGTTTGCAAAAGTAATGTGCTCAAGATTTATTCAGGCAGTGGCAAAACAGAAATTCATAGCCAGGTTGTGAAGGACTTTGAGCCAGAACACATAACCACTCTCAGATTGTTGTGTAATGGGGCATGGAATAAAAAGGAGAAGCTAGTCTTCCATTTTTTTAAGGAGTTATTAAATAAGACCAAAACCAGACATGGCCAAGGATGTCCATAACCCCACCTGCTGTCACCTCCAGGATCAGCAATAGCACTGATTAGTTGAGCAAAGGAAGAGATTAAGATAATTTATATTATACAATAGTTTTATGTAATACAACATAAAATTGGATTAAATGATATATAGGATATTATTATCTATCACACACCAAATATTACATATTATGTGTTATACATTATGTATTACAGTAAAGAAATCCAGCCAAGGACTGTGATATGCAAGGCCCACAGAGGGCTGTCTCAGGCCGGTCTTCAGACAGAAGACAGACCTAATAGAGTTGGAAGTTCAGCTTTCATCTTTTCCACTATTACTGAGCAACAAAAGTATCACATAGGATGATAAGCCCATCTGAGTGAACTCATATTACATATGGCTTAAGTGCTTAAGTCAGAGATATAAACACAATAACATCTGTTAATCAATGCCCCTCATATGATTGACATTTGGGGAAAGACTAAAAAGACATGCATAAAAAAGCCAAACACGTACAACTGAAAACACTGTAGAGACACAACAACCTTCTAGCATCAGGGCCAGCAAGCACTGGGGTAGGGCTTTACCAAGCTTGGTAGGGAAATATCACTTCCCTTTGCAGAACCGCTCTCCCTATCTCAACAGTCTTGCTTTCAATCAGCTTCCTCAAACTTCTCTTTATCGATATTTTAACAACTATTACTTCAACATATAATCACTAATTAGAAAAAGTTGTGAGAGAGGCGCCCGGATGGCTCAGTCACTTAAGCATCCGACGTCGGCTCAGGTCATGATCTCACAGTTCCTGGGTTTGAGCCCCACATCGGGCTCTGAACCTGGAGCCTGCTTCGGATTCTGTGTCTCCCTCTCTCTCTGCCTTTCCTCTTCTTGCTTCCTGTCTCTCTCTCTAGATAAATAAACATTAAAAAGTTTTTTTAAAAAACTTTAAAAAAAAAGAAAAAGTTGTGAAAGAGAACTTGGTAAATTTATTAACTTTTTCCTGCTTTGATACTTTAAGTCATAGGTTGTTTTTCAGTTGGAAATGCGATTTCTGACAAAAGCAGCACACGTGCGTAAAAAATGAAAACAACTTTGAATGGCATGTGGCCTGCATGGAAGAAGGGGTTTCTGTGGCATGAGGGAGGAGCAGAGAACGGTGAAATTGAGCTCCATCTGGAACCAAACACACTGATAGATAGAACTACATGTTCACCTTGAGTTACAATACCAGGAGTTGAACAAGGTAGTAATTCCTCAGTTTCTCCATCAACCAGAAGATATGAACAGACTAAGTAAGACAGAGATAACCTAATATAAAAATAGCATCCTGGGGGCACCTGAGTGATTCAGTTGGTTAAGCATCTGACTCTTGGTTCCAGCTCAGGTCATGATCTCATGGCTCATCATGGGTTCAGGCCCTGCGTTGGGCTCCAAGCTAACAATGCAGACCCTCCTTGGGATTCTCTGTTTCCCTCTCTCTCTTTGCCCCTCTCCCACTCATGCTCTGTCTCTCAAACTAAACAAACTTAAAAAAAAAATAGCATCCCCTTCACACACTGGCCCAGCCTGCTCATCTAGTGTTAGCCACTACCACCATCCTGTTACAGGTACTATGAAAATTCCCAAATATATCATACTCTCTCACACCTCTATACCTTCACATAGGCTGTTTCCTCCCTGGATACCATTATCTGCATTTTTACCTAGAAAATTCTAACTCACTTTCAAGCCCAGGCTTAACTACTATTTCCTCTATTAGAAAACGGTCTTCTGCACTTTCATTGGTCTTTGTACCTGTAACTCTCATTGCATTCACCATATAATATTACATAGACTTGCAGGTGTCTGGATTCAGATGGCATACAGATGGCACACAGACACAACGAAGGATAATTTTGTCTGAACACTTGGCTTAAAACCACATAGATAATGGCATTGAAAAAGTAGCCAAATCCTTACACAAAACTTCTGGGAATTCAGCATCATTCACAGAAACTGTGCACTCCACAAAGAGAAGAACTGACATTTGTTCATCTGTTAGAGAATGTTCAAGTACCCAGACAAGGCCTTCTTCATTTCACACACCCAGCACTGGATCTGGTGCTTTGTATAAACAAAGTGTTCAATGAGTGTGGGCTGGATGAACTTTTGGAGATGACCTCAAGGGTCATGATGTTCCTATGAACTGTGCTCTCCTAGTCTTCTGAAACAAGCAGACATGAAGCCAATCGATTGTTGACATGCCTTGGGTCATTTTTTAACAATTGGAAATACTTTGCTAAAGTTTTATAAGATAGAACATGATTCAGAAATCACATGCCATTTCCCAGAAGCAAACTGATATTCACTGAGCAGTGAACTTTTTAGACCCACTTTTGTAGAGATAAGACTCCCAAGCTCTCAAAAGAAATAGAGTAACTGTTCCCATGACTTTTTTTTTAATCGAATTTGATCTATTAAAGCTGAACCAAGAGCTGTTGGTTTTGTAATGAGTAGATATATGTAATTCCCAGCAATGTCATTATATTGTCCCTTAAAGTAGATGACCAAGAGACAGAGCTTGAGTTATTATGCAGGCAGCAGGAAATAGTGAAAGTGATAGATTTCTTTATCTTCAGTGATAATAATAATGATCATCATCATGTCCTAGATTCCATCTCACAGAATGGCAAATGGATTTCTAGGGTCCTCTCTAAAGAATTTGAGGTTGAAGCAGAAAAATGAAATATGATACTATCTGAATGATAGTTGGAGAAATATTACTTAGGACAAAAGCATTAGTAAAAAGACCAATTTCCTAGACTCTTGTTTTTTCCCTGCTCTTTGGTCTCAGGAAATCTTTGAGTTTTATTAGTGAGAATTCATGCTTTAATATCCCTAGGTGTTAAGTTATTCCATGGTCACCCACTGCCTCACTTTCACTTGGAATAAAGAGAAGAAAATTATCTCTGTGTTTGGATTCGGTGAACATCCACAAAAAAGGAACAGCTCAGTTGGTCATTGTCTTTATCCTTCAGAGTAAAGACTCATATGGTTTCTAAACAGTTAAATATGACTTGCATAATGCTATATACTGAAATTATTAGTTATCTTTCCAAAAAAGATGCTATGGTGCTGGCTTTCTTTGGTCTCCAAACATTGATAGTCTTCCCTACAATTTACCCTTAATTACAACTTTCTCCCCAGAGCTATGAAAAGAAGACCCATCAGGACTTGAATTAGCTGTCAGGAATCCTCAGTTCTAGTCCAGAGCAACTAACCAGCTAGTAAACCTTTTAATTGCACTTTCAGGTTTTATGAAACCATTGTCTAATTTGGTCCTCCCAATGGCCTAAAGAGCCAGGATGAATACAATTGCCATTTAAGAGAAGAAATATTAGCTGTAAGAGGTTATGTATGTGGGAAGCTTACAACTCTGGGATTTGTAATGTCACTGGGGTGAGCAAGAGTCATTGTCCACCTTACAAAGCAGAGGTCTGTGGTCACCATGTACTAGCCTTGTGGCCCTTTTTCTTTGCTCCCCACAATACTGTTATCACTCTAATATATTTCAATTCTTTCATACCAAGTTCCAACTGTCATGTATTTTTTAAATTTTATTTATTTATTTTGAGAGAGAGCAGAGGAGGGTTAGAGAGAGAGGGAGAGAGACAGAATCCCCAGCAGGCTCCACATTGTCAGCATGGAGCCCAACATGGGGCCTGACACAAACCATGAGATCATGACCTGAGCCAAAATCAAGAGTCCAACACTCAACCAACTGAGCCACCCAGGTGCCCCTAAGCTCTAACTTTTATAATTTTAAAGTTAGATAGTCCAATATGATTTCTTTTTTGCCATTCCTATACTTGTTATGTAGACCTACCTATTGATGCTAGATGTGGAGTAAGTACTGATGATTTTAAAGCCAAAAATCCAGATGGAAGATTTCAAATATTAGTTGACCCATAAATATCAACATCCAAGAATCACCAAATAAGACCATCATGAGAAACACTTTTGGAATAGGAATACTGAGTTTTCTAGGGTCTCATTAGAACCCTGGTTTAAGAGATGAGGGTTGTTATGGGGACCAGGTGGACTGAACTGCGAGGAACACAGCAACACACAAAGAAGTTCTAACCTCTATCTATTATTTGTATTCAAAATGCCAACAAGTATCAGGAATTTTGCCTAAGATTCTGGGGGTCATGTTTAGCCTTTGAGTATTCCACATTGCCTCCAAAAGCCTAGGAAGGGCAGGTCACAGGGGAAAGGTGCTGGCATCAGAGCTAAGTCATGAGAGCACTGCCAGCACAGCTGGTACTTGAACTCAGCCCTTGTGACTCGTCTTGTTGCTGCTCCATCATTCAGCATCTTAACTTCTCTCAGTCTGTCTTTCCACAACTGCTAAAATACAAGTTAGAACAGATGCTAAGATTGCTACCACCTTGAATTCTGTGATTTCTTTTCCTTCTATAACCTTCTCAGGCTGGCACAGACCCCTCCCTTATCACTGAAGACATGAACAGTGGCTCTTCCACTGCACTCTCACTCCCTTCCAACACAAGGAAAAAGGATTAAGGAAACCAAATTTTCCCGCTCAGGACTTAGCAACAGCTTCAAACTGAAAGTCTCAGTGAGAAATCCCATGTACCGATTTTATTGTGGACAAAAGATCATTACCAGATCTTGGGCCAGATGAGCCTCTCTTTAAAGTTTTATTACCAAGGAATCAGACAACTTCTATATATTGAATGCCTGAGTTAACATGGTATTTGTTTTGCCGCCATTCAAACTCAAATTATTTTCTACCCTTCCCTTTCCCTCACCAGTGCCACTCTGGTGACTTATTGCACACTGTTTGAAACACCGTGTTTTTCTCAAGCAAGGTCAGAAAGATGGTTGGAGACTCCTGGTCACCAGTGGGTCAAGCATGTGTTGCTTCAGTGAATCACTAATGGCAGCTGGAAAGAAAGAAAAGAATAATATCTTGACCATCTATATCAAGAAAAAGACAAGACAAAAAAAAAAGGTGCCAAACTTGGATAACTGGCCACTAAAAGTGCATGTCAAGTAAGCAGGAACTTTAAGGAACATCTGCAACAGGGAGAGTTTATATGGACCTGTAGGAGATGCATGTCCACCCCAGGACGGGTGATAGATTCCAGGGAGAGGTAAGGGGCGTGCCTTTCAGTATTCCTGACTCACAACCGCACCCTGCCACAGACTGAGACCAGCTCCAAGATTCCAACACTAACCCAGCCCTAGCCCTCTTCCCATTCACTTTATTTGCTCCTCAGAACTTAAACATCGTGTAAGTGCTGCTACAATCCTACAAGTGAGCCCCGGTGTCTTCATTTCCCTGTTCTCCACAGCACTTATGTTTGTGTCCCTTTGCCATCTCTGGCCCTCAGGTCCCATCACAGAAGTTTCCAACCCACTCACATCAGCCACCATCTGCATTTGCTGATTTGAGTTCAGAATCAGAATCTCACACTCCTGAATTCCAAAATACACACTAAAGAAAAATCCTAATTAATTAATAAAAGTTAAGGGCCAAGAATTATGTCTTGGTAATTAATGACATTCCTTGAGACAAGTATCAATAGGAATAAAACTGCTCTGTGGTTCTTTTCTATGATGCTCATTACATTAATTTGGAGCAGGAGCAGAGGCCCAGGGGGCGGAGTGCGGGGGTGGGTAGTATTTTCAATATAAAAATACCCACAGGGGCGCCTGGGTGGCTCAGTTGGTTGGGTGTCCGACTTCAGCTCCAGTCATGATCTCACAGTTCGTGAGTTCGAGCCCAGCACTGGGCTCTGTGCTGACAGCTTAGAGCCTGGAGCCTGCTTCAAATTCTGTGTCTCCCACTTTCTCTGCTCCTCTCCCACTCATGCTCCATCTCTCTCTCCTTCAAAAATAAATAAAAACATCAAAAAAATGTTTTTAATAAATAAATAAATAAAAATTAAAAAAAATACCCACAGAAGCTGGATAGGGGAATGCTTGCCAAGGACAAGGTACAGCAGCCATGGAGATGCACCTCTTGGTTCTCCCGTCAAGTGGGAGCCTGCCATGGGGAATGCAGTTAGCGAATTCCCCTCTGGAATCTGCTACAGTATCTGGGCCAAGGCCACATTCCCCCTGAACATAATAGGGGTTCTAGAACCAGGCAGTTTCAGCCCAGTATGGGACTCCTCAAACAACTAATCATTGGCTAGATGAGACTTTCTCAGAGTTGCACTGAAGTTTGAGGATCTTCCAACCCAATCTTCCTTCTTGTCCCCTCTCCATGCACAGATGTCAGGCCCACATCATGGTCTAAGACTCTCCCTGCCTACTCCTACTCCTCTCCTCTTTTACCTTTCATGGACTTGGTCACCAAAAAACTCCTTTGCATTTTCAGTTTTATCTCAGTATCTGCCTTGTATAGCTTGCAAACAGACATACAAGGAGAAGGTGACTCTCTCCAGTGAGGTGAGAACCAGAAAGACTATAAGGGGCTGACTCATTTGCTGTTTTATCCGGAGTGCTCTCAGAATGAATGGGTGTCCATCCGTGGGCCACAGTCTGCAGAGAAGAATAATGGATAGAGATGACACTGGCATCGAGACACGGATTCCCATCTGGTCCCAGTGAGCAAGCTACCCAGGTCACCAAGTCGTACATGCAGTGACCATAAGGCCTCTCCAGATCCATCAGTTACTTCCAGGCCCATTTTAAAAAGAGGTGGAAAATTGTTGGATAGTTTCCCGACCATACCCAAGGGCCATAGAAAAGCTACTATAAAGTTTCAGACCCTCTCTGTCTAGACACACTGTGTCACTGCTCACTGTCCTCTACTGACCCCAGATTTCCAGGCATGGGGGCTTTCTATGAGATTTGTCTCCACTCCAGGCTTCATATATTTTTAAAAATCAATCAATAAAACAAAAATTTGCATGTTATTCCTATCTGCCGTCAAACTCCCAAACCTATTTGATGTTCAGGTGGCTGACTCCTTGTTATCATTCTTATTATACCTCAAATGGGACCTTCTCAGAGAGGTCCCCCATAAATATCTAACCTACCATTGTGCCCCCTCTATCCCATTACCCTCTTATTTCTTCCTAGAACTTACCGCTATCTGAATTTGTATTTGTTTGCTTATTTACTATTTATTTCTTACTCTGGAAAAGTACACCTCAGAAGAGCCAAGATGTTGACTGCTGTGTTTTCTCCTGTGTCCTTAGATCTTAAAATATGCCAGGCATATATTTAAATGAATGACATAAATGGCCCCTGTTTCTACGGAGCCTGTAATCTATCAGGGAAGGCAAAAATTGAGTAAGTAATTGCAGAACCTTTTACAATCTCATTTGGGAAATCTGAGCCCCAACTCAGACAGCTATACATTTCCCCAAGTAGCCTCCTGTCCTTCATTCACTATTACATTTGGCTAAGAAAAAAGTCCATGTATAAACAACCATGCCACTTTCACCCCAGAGGAAATTGCTTTTGGTGCTAATCTAAAGCCAGTAATCTGAAAACTTTTTGCTCACTTATATTTATCAGTAATCAATTTTTAAGCAACCCTCCAAATATGTTTATTTATTTATAAGTTATACGTGTTTACCACAGTACTAATGTATTATGTGCATATTAAAGCATAAACAAACATTGAAATGTAAACAGATGAGATAGAAATAGAAATTCTGTTATTTTCTTTTTTCCCCCTTTGGATCATCTTGTGCACCTCCTAGGATATGTATACCATATATTGAAGCCCAGTAAAAAAAAACAATTTTTACCTGGAGATAATAGGTTATCAGGGGTTAGAAGTGAGAGAGGGGCTAAGGACAAGGATGCAACACAAGATCATTCTTTGGGATGCTGAACTGTTCTACCCTGTTTTGTAGTAGTGGTAACAAGAATCTACCCAAGTGTTAAAACCCATAGATATGTATTTTCCTAAACAATGGATATTACTGAATTTAAATCTTTCTAAAGTTTAAGTATAGAGTTAGACACTAAGCATTTAACTTTCTGACCAAGTGAAAAATCAGACCCACATTTCCATCCTTGCTCTCCTTTTCCCTCCAGAGATCAGAATCACAGGAAAGCACAGGAAATAATGTGCCTTTATACCCCCCTCACTGATCCTTGAACCCTATAGCCGAATATGGCTGGTGGCTGCAACAACATCTCCCACTCCACATGCTCTTCTGCAATGTGACCTTGCCAGCCCCTCATCAAGAGGTGGGGTTCCTCTGCCTTGAATCTGGTCTAACCTTAATGACTCACTTATAACTCACTTATAACTTGGGCAGAAGCTGTATGATCTCATAGGGCATTTTCTTTCAAAATCTAGCCTTCATAGTAAGGAAAGCCCAAGGCACAGACTGCCTTTCTATCTAGCTGACAGTCCCAAATGAAACCAACCATAGTCAACCCATCCTGTAATGGCTGTTTTTACTTGTCAACTTGACTAGATCACAGGGTGCCCAGATATCTGATTCAACATTATTTCTGGGCATTTCCAGAATAAATTAGCATTTGAACTTGTGGACTGATTAAAGCAGATGGCCCTCCCCAATGTGGGTGGGCATCATCCGACCCATCGAGGACCTGAATAGAACAAAAAGGTGGAGGAAGGTTGAATTCACTCTCTGCCTGTTTGAGCTGGGACACTCGTCATCCCCTATCATTATCACTCCTGGTTTTCAAGCCTTCAGATCCTCAGACCAGAATTTACACCATTGGGTTCCCAGTTCTCAGACCTTCAAACTACACCACTGGCTTTCCTTAGTCTCCACTTGCACATGACAGATTATGGGACTTCTCAGCTTCCATAATCACATAAGCTAATTCCTTATAAAATATATCATTCAATAGATAGATAGATACAAAGATAAAATATCTGTCTATATTCGTATCTACCTATTTACCTACCTATGTATATATCTTCCTACCTACCAAGCCTATTGGTTCTGTGTCCTTGGAGTATCCTAACCAATACACATCCTAAGCAGGAACTCCTAAGAGTTCCAGCTTCCAGCTATTTGAGTAACTCCCAGATATGTGAGTATTCCCAGTTGAGGCCCCAGATAGGGTAGAGCCAAAGCAAGCCAGATCCACTGTGTCTGTCTGAATTCCTGACCCAAGATTCCATGAGCATTATGAAATGGTTATTGTAGTATGTTACTAAATTTTTGGATGGTTTGACAGACAATAGTACTTGTATCCTACCCACTATTAATTCTGCCCTTTTTCCTTAGCAGTAAAACCCTAATTTTGTTTGGAGAGCTCTGTTAAAAATATTAAATCTCCAAGTTTTCCTTACAGCAAAGTATGGCCAAGTAATACAATCCTAGCCAATAAGAAGTAAGATGAAGTTGCTAGTTAGTGTTTCCAAAAATAAATATAAAATAAAATTCTTTTAGGAGTGCCTGGGTGGCTCAGTCAGTTGAACGTCTGTCTGACTTCGGCTGATGTCATGATCTCATGGTCTGTGAGTTTGAGCCCCACGTTGGGCTCTGCGCTGACAGCTCGGGGCCTGGAGCCTGCTTCAGATTCTATGTCTCCCTCCCTCTCTGCCCCTCCCTGACTCATGCTCTGTCTCTCTCTCTGTCAAAAATAAAATAAAACATTAAAATATTTTTTTAATAAAAAAATAAAAAATAAAAATAAATAAAATTCTTTCAGGATACAGATGAGATAGCTGGTTTCTTTAGCCTTTTACCTGTCGTTTTTGTTTTGTTTTGTTTTGTTTTAAGCATTCCTCATTATCCCTGCTTAGCATGCAATTTTGATACCTGGAAGGACAGGAACCATCTTGCCACCAGGCAAGACGAAAACCACAGTCTAGAAGAAATGGTGGTGCAAAATGATACACTGATTTCATCATGATTTTGTGGAGCCATTACACTAGACTGAATTTCCCACCTCAGGCTTCTTGTTATATACAAGAAATAAACTCCTCTATGATGAAGCAACTTTTCATTACATTTTTCTTTTATACACAGCCAAACATAATTGGTAGCAAAAAAATGTTGCAGGAAGTAACAAAACCTAAATTTTTGCTTTGTTGAGTGTGGCTTTGAAGCACTGGCTTCAAGGGGGCTCAGAAGGATCCAGTATTTAGTTTAATATTCTACTATCTTTTACTTGAAATTTTTAATAAATTGATATTTGAACTTAGGTTTTGCAAGTGAAGTTTGATGAGACAATGGAGTATACATGTAAGCAGAAGAGGCAGACACACTATGTGAATCTGTTGTTTCTTGCCATCCCTTCACGATGCCCCATGAGCAGAGGATTCCAGCAGAGCCACAATCCATGGAAGTTCAAGGAGATATACAAGATGTAAAAGGTAAATGTGTTACATCTAAGACTATAAAAGCAGGTTGTGAAGGAGACACTCATAGCCCCAAAAGGCCAGTCTTTATATTTAAACCAGAATTTACTTTAAATGCATAAAGGTAGCAATGGCATTCTAAGAAAAACAAATGACCAAGGAAACTTATCAAATCTTTCTCACATGTGTTACTTCCGTATAACAGCTGACCAGTAATGCTGAAAATGATGACATAGAATGTTATGGATTAAATTGTGCCACCACCACTCCCCCAATTTATATCTTGAAGCCCTAACCTTCAGTGCGTTTGCATATGGAATTAAGGTCTTTAGCAGGTAATCACAGTTAGATGAGGACATGAGGGTGGAGCCCTAATCTGATAGGACTGTGTCCTTGTAAAAAAAAAGAAAATGTCGGGGCGCCTGGGTGGCTCAGTCGGTTAAGCGTCCGACTTTGGCTCAGGTCATGATCTCGCAGTCCATGAGTTCAAGCCCCGCGTCGGGCTCTGTGCTGACTGCTCAGAGCCTGGAGCCTGTTTCAGATTCTGTGTCTCCCTCTCTCTGACCCTCCCCCGTTCATGCTCTGTCTCTCTCTGTCTCAAAAATAAATAAACGTTAAAAAAATTTTTTTTAAAAAAGAAAAGAAAATGTCTCTCTCTTTGCCACATGAGGATGCAGCAAGAAGGCAGCCATCTGCAAGCCAAAACAAGAGCTTTCACCAAAACCCAACCATTTCAGACTCCCCAGCCTCCAGAAATGGGAGAAAATAAATGTCTGCTAAGCCAACAGCCTATGGTCTTTTGTTATGGCATCCCAAGCTGACTAATACATAGAATCAAAAGGAAGTATAAGGCAACCCATAGTTCCTTTTCCTTTTAGTCCTTCCTTACTTATCAGTAAGACAAAGGGACAGAGCATTGGTAGAATTTGGATGCATCAAGAACTACAAGTAAAACAGTTGAGTTACTACTGTTCTGCATTTCCACTGCTGTGGCAAGAAGAAAATATATGTATACACATACAAGCAATGAAATACAAATGTGTACTTTCAACAATTCTGTATAACAAATTAAATGCTCTTATATTTGCATTTAAAACTGGCGTTGCATAAGACAAAAACTGTAGAAGAAAAGAAAAGGCTTTATATTTTAGTACTTTAACAGCACCTTTTCCCAGCTGAGGATAAAGTTAACATGTCTTTGGGAAATAGGGACCCAGATTTTGCTGAATGGAAAGGTAATGATCCTTCCATGCAATGGCAAACCAATCGTTTAGACTTCTGACTGCTACACTTCAGGATGCATACCAGTTGTCATCCAAATCTTTGGTTTTATGGGAAATGGTAAGAAAAAGTCAGAATGTGAGGTATTAGTTCAACTTTCCTAGAAAACAGAAAACTAGACAGGGATTCGATGCTGCTGCTTTATTTGAGATGTAGAATAGCAGCACAGAATGAAGGAAAGAAGAAGCAAGAGAAAGAAGCTCAGGGAGCAGTGCAACGTCCTCAGTTAACCATGTTAATGACTGCAGTGTAAAAAGTTACAGACACGCAGCCGGTATCCAGGAAGTTATACACACTCAGAATAGGGACTGCCCTAGTCCAGCTGTATGACAAAACTGTGTCCCAGAGGTATAGCCATTGGAAAGAGGAAGATGAATTTATGTGCCTTTATCTCCACTGCTTTCTCTTTCTCACTGAACAAAATGCTCCCCATGAAAAGTTAACTCACCTATATTTCCAGTATACATCATATGACCCCTTCAGCAGCCACCCAAGAAGTCACATCCCACACCCTCAGTGTCAATACAGAAGTGTCAGGAGGAGCCAGAGACTCTTGGCATGTGGCTGGTGGGCCATGGAAGTTGCTAGGGTTAAGCTCACAACTGAGAGTCTGGGAGGGGGAACAGGCCATGAACACCCAAGATGTATCCAATAAAATGAATGGGTGGAGGGACCCTCTTGCCACATTCAGCAACATTCTGAAAGAGACAGATGAAATGAGTCTAGAGCTAGTAAGACCACAAAGAGAGAAGAAAGGAAATAACAATTTGTTAAGGAAAAGACTCTGCCAGATGCTTGTAATTTAAATTAGGCTTCACAGAATCTTGTGGCTGAAAAACCCAGGCTTTTCAATAACCCAAAAATTGATTAAAAGGGGGGGGGGCAGCCACAAAGCTGCAAGCCTTCCCCAAACACTTTTCATTAAAAGTTCTCTGCAAGGGAGAGAAGGCTAACCTGCTGGCAATGAGGAGATTAGGAGGTTACCCTGCTATGAAAGCCTACTGTTACGAATTGCTTCAGACAGAAGCCATTAAGTTAAGAGGAAGGATGATGGTTAGAACACAAAGAGCAATAGGCAAAATGGAAGAAGAATCTTCAGGCTTAAAAACATCTATACAAGGTGTGGGCTGCTGATAGTCTCATAGGTAATGAATGAATCAGCTGGATGCCAGTTAGGAATTTTGAGGGATATTTTGCCCCCAAAAGCTCCATTCTTGGTAACTAATGGTCTGTGGCTACTTAACCTCCAAAATAATCCCCAGGTCCTTAGCTTCCATCAGCAAGAAATGGGCTTTGGAAGCAGTGAAGCCCCTACAAATGACATCCTTCCCAGTGCTCTCCACAAATTTGGCTTTAGAGGATAAATGACAAGTCTATAATCCCAGAGATTAATGCCAGGGGTTGTCAATTGGCTACCAAGGCACTTAGCCCACTAAGTGCACTAGGGCAAGAAGGTACCATTCCTACTACTCAGAAGATCTGATGACTGCTCTAGAATGATAGTTCTTCAATTCTGTTTTCTCAATTCTAGTTTTATTATTGTTATCCTCTTCCTTTCCCACAAAGGAAGGAGACAAACAAAAATTGTCATTACATTTATTCATTATGGGGATTCAAAAACCTGACAAATACTTTGGGACTTTGAATTGAATGTTATAATTGGTTGAGACTTCAGGGGTGTTGATCAATGTCTGAAAAGAAGGGTGTGTCTGGATGTTGTTTAACCAAAGTGAGATTGTGGCAAATGCCAACTCTTACCTATGCAACATCTGCTTCCTGTTCTTCCTTAATCACAGAACCCTATTTTATATGAAGTATCAATGTGCCAGACTCTATGACATATTGAGGTGACCCTGTGGCACTCTCCTGCCTATTGAGATACTAAGTTTTTAAAAGGAAGACAGTCACTTCAATTGTTTCTAGTGCTTTTTGTTTTCCTTTTTCCCTATCCCCTCTTCCCTGTCTGGAATGTGAGTGTGATGCTTAGAAGTCAAAGTGCTATCTTGTGACCTTGATAATGAACATAGGATGTAGCTCAGTGGTAGAGCACATGCTTTGCATATATGAAGCCCCGGATTCAATCCCTGGCATCTCTGCTTTAAGAATCCCAGAATAGGAGAATGAAAACCACACCAGAGATATGATGGAGTATAAAGAAAGAGTCTAAGTCCCTGACTTTATGAAAATATTGAATTGCCTCAGCCATTTTTGATAAGCAGGGGAAATAAACTCCTGTGATTAAACTACTAGTATTGGGGGTTATAATGACATGCAGTTAAAAGTAAACTGTAATTAGTGTAGACTCCAAAATGGAAAAGCATAACCAAATCAAAGCTTTTACCAACAGCTAAAAGCAATCATTCCATGAACTGTAGTAAAGCTGGAAATACGGGCATAAGAATTTCTTACCAATTCTTCAGAATAATTAGAAGCCTCCAAACTGCTAATTAGAGGGGTTCCTCCCCTTGCCAAGTTGACACTTTGTACCCGTCAGTGCCTGAAGTACTATGCTGTCCACATGTGTATGCAGGAAGCCCCTGACTGCCCAAAGCACCTTGTAACACATTAACCTAGCACACTGCATACAAACCTAGTATTTCTGTTGCATGTGGGATTTGGTTAAAAACAAAAAAGTTAACTACATGGTTAACTACCGAACATGCCTATTTTCTTAAAAGGCATATAGTCAATCCACTCAAGCCTCCTCAGTCCCCAGATTCTGGAAATGAGAAGAGACCATCAGAACAAAGCTGCTCTCCTTTGGACACTGACATCAGTATCATCATGACCTCTCTCCACAGTTGAGTCTTTGCTGGTGTTGCAGTGACTGAACCTGGATGTCTGCAGGCCTCTAATAGAGGGGACCAAGGTCTTGACACCATGTGGTCACTAATGAGCTCATGGTCCTGGTAATCATCTAAAAGGATTACTTAGTGACCTGATTTCAAAGCAGTACTACCATCTGTCCTCCCAAAACATTATTCCTATCATTTCAATGATATAAATCACTCTTGGTTTTCCATTCTAAGCTAGTCCAAACGGAAGACAATGAAAGTCAAAACATTTACTAGATGAGAGATAGTGATGTGTCACTAACATTGACCATAACCTAAATAATCAAAAAAGCAGACTAGACCAATGAGAATCATTACAAGAAGAGAACACGAGAAATTTCTGGATAAGAATGTTACCATGTGTCAGTAAGTATCTGATTTCTTAGATAGTGATACCATTTTCTGATATGCAAAAGAGTAGATGGGAGAGGTAAGAATCAATATTCCTCTTTTGGCCATACTTTTCTGGCCATACTTTTGATGTAATTATTAGACACCAAAGTGGAGGCCTCAAGATAGTTGCTAGAATATAAATCTAAAAGCACCCCCCTCCCAATGCAAAACAATGTCTATACTTTAAGAGTCATTGGTATATGGATGGCAATTAGAGTCATAAGCTAGGGGAAAGGTAGGAAAGCTTCTCCCAGATTCAGAAGTTTGGTTAAAGAGGATAAGTCAGTAAAACAGGATGATAAAGAGTAATCATCAGATAAGAGGACAATTAGATAAATCTTGCACTACCATAGCATAGAAAAGACAATGTCTAATGTCTAAACAAAGGAGTAGTCAAGGTGTCAAAAGCTTCTAAGAGAGAGTCTATAAGATGAGGGTGGAGGTCATCATTGGCTTGGGCAAGATGTGGGTCAGTGGGGACCTTGGTAAGAATCATTGCAATGGAGTAAACACAAAGTTCTTTAGAAAGAGGGGGAGAATGAAAAGTAGAAAAAAAGAGTAACTTTTGATAACTCATTCAAGAAGTTTTTCTGTAAGAAGGAACAGATAAATAAAATAATACCTGTGAAACATGTAAGAAATGAGGGGTCATCAAGATATGCTTGGATGCCAGTGAAAATAATAGAGTGGGGGATTTTTCTGAGATCATTCCAGAAGCAAAATCCTTAAGTTCAATATGAGAGGAGAGTGAACCAAAGTGGAGGGGTTGGCCTCAGACAAGAACAGGGACACTTTTATTCTTGTGTTAGAAACACAAGATGAATACAGACAATAGAAGTTAATGGAATTTGTGTTGGGTAAGTGAATTAATTTTTATTTGGCTGCATCATCTTTACAAAGACTGAAGTGAAGGCATCAATGATGGAGAAGGAGGTGCTGGAGACTTGAAGACAAAAGAAGAGTTATAAATTCTTGCTGACCAGGAAAAAGGAGCTTATTATAAAAGTATGTTAGATTTAGCTACTCAACATACTTTGAGTATCTATTTATGATATGTGGTCTTAAATTGAATGTGAACACATAAAACACTGTATGTAATTTTTTTTCCAAATCTTTTGTGGGCTGCAGAAGCTGGGAATGAGAAAAGGTTTTATTTTCAAATCCAGCAAGTTCTAACTTCCTGCATTTTCTCTAAACTCTGTTTGAAAACTGGAAATTTCCTTCTTAGTTCATCTTGATTTTCCTGTTACTTTATGCCTGCTAAATGAGGCCAATTGTCATCTTCCATATTCTGCCTGGATATCTCCTTACCAAATCCGTAAATTCATTAGATACTTATTCTGTCTTTCAGGGGATCAACACAACAGTTTGGCTAATTATTCTGCCAATATAAATCAGTCTCATTTTCTCCAGCTTCCAGGAGCAATTTCTCACAACTCTTCCTGCCTCCAGTCTTGTGTAGGCCCTTCTGGCCCCTGGCACCCCCTATATCCAAAGCCAGTGCTCCATGTTTTAGACATTTTATTATAGCAGGAGCCTACTACTAGGTACCAATTTCTGTTTCAATTATGTATTACTACAGAACAAACTATCCAAAATTTGTGACTTAAAACAAGAACTCTCTTCTTTTTCACAATTCTTTGGTTCGGGAACTCTGACAAGTCGCAGCAGAGTTTGCCCATCTCTGCCTCACGGAATATGCCAAGGCTGGAATATACTAGGACGACTTCTTGACTCACATGTCTAGCACCTCAGCTAGGATGGCTCACACATCGGGGGACTAGTTGGAACAGCTTGACTACAATCACACATCGGACACAGTTCTTGTTGTCAGCTGGATTCCTTGGTTCTCCATGTATTCTCAGGCTCCCTTTATGGTCCCTCCACATGATTTCTCCAGAATTGTTGCTGAAGACCCCCAAGTGCACAAAGGAAAAAGCTTCCTAGACTTCTTTAAGGCTTGGAATAGAACTAGCAGTGTCACCTGGGCCACATTTTATTGAGGAAAGCAGGTCATAGGGTCATCCAGATTCAAGAGAGTGATCTACTTAAGTGCATGAATGGTGAAGCATGGTTTATGGGGGCTACCAAACTAGCAGTGTGCCCACAGACTAAGGATCCATACAAATACAGTGGGGCCTATTTCAATCTGTAGCAGCCTTTGTTCCTCCAACTTGAATCATTTTATCTTCTACAGCAGTAAAGGACCGCCTCAGTGTTGTAGCTGTTCTCGAACCATATTTGGCTTCATTTTTCTTTAAATCTCTTCAGCACTTGGTCAAGTAGCCCTCCTGTACCACTTATCCTATTCCACATTAGAGCACAGCTACTTACACTCTTGTCTTATCCCATTCACTAGATTACAAGCACCTCAAGAAGAGAAACGTCTCGTGTTCAGCTTTTTAGTCCTCCACTTCCACTCCGGGTAAGTAGCAGGGGCTCTAAAGCATTCCTAGAATGGGTCTTACAGAAGCTTGAGGTCTCTAAACATCATAAGATCTGTTGAAGGAACAGGCACTGGAACACAGAGATGAGAGTCATCAAGGAGTTCCAGCTTTTTGACTCACTTGTTCATTCATTGCCGTAGCTACTATTTACTGAACACTTTCTCCTCCCAAGACACTGTAAGTGAAGTATTACTAATCCTTTCAGGAATACTGCAAACTAAAGAGTAACATCTCCATTTTATAGATGATGAAATTAAATTCAGTGGGGTTATGTGACTTGCCATTAGCCGTTAAATTATTCAACTGCAGATACCCCAGGTTTGTCTCATTGAAAAGCTCACATTCTTTTCACATCTTCACACTGACTGCATCTGTGACAGGCTGCCAGGAAAAAAGCAACTCTCAGCTAATGGCCAACTTAGGTGTAACCTATACAGGACCCCACTCATAGGAGGACTCATGCTTGGCTGAATGCTCCACTGGTACTGCTTTGAAATTCTTCATAATTTGAAAACATGAGGCCTTGCCTTTTCCTTTTGCACTGGGCCCTGCTAATGGTGTGGCTGGTTCTGTCTGTGCTTATCTGTGAAACCCTTTGACAGTCAGCACTAATGCTTTCGTACAACTGGGTTTCTGTTTCACAAATGTGGGGGCTGCTATATGTGTGTATGAAGTAGGTGAATAGTGTGAGTTTTTCCAGTTAAAAATCTACCCTCCCATTCTTTTTCCCCAAAACACTGCCTCAAGACATTCATCCCCTTAAGTTGACAAAAGACTCGCCCACAAACTTTTTTTTAGCCCATGATCTCACTTCGCTCACCTTGAATACCCTTTTTATTTCTCTCCCCATGGCCAAACAGTTTCCAAAAACACTCTTTTAATTCCCCTTAATACTGTTACAAGGACACCCTTTAATAAAAACTCCAAATCTATACTTGTAAGGAGATAAATTATTGGGTGATTATTCACAACACAAAGGATTACTCACCATGGACTCCTTCAAATGTACACTAAGAGCTCATTCCTTGTTTACGACCCATTAACCACTTGAGCTTGATGGTACAGAGAAACAAATGAGAGGACTGGCTACTCCAAGGCTGACCACAAGGAGGTGTGGGGCCTAAGTCGCTGGCATGGGACAGCTGAAAGCAGGGAAACAGGCTGGAGGGAGGACACTGAGGGGGACAATTAAAGGTGAATGCCAAGGCTCAAAGCACGTATAGGAGTAGGGTGTCAGCCCAAAAGAAAGTATTTAGAATATTTAGTGGATTGTGTAGTGATTTGAAACAGCCTAACTAAACAATGGGATATTGCTGAGATAATTACAATACGAACTACACAGATTTCTATGCATCTCCACCCGAATCAATACATGCTTAAATAATACATGCTTAAAATCTTCCATAGGTTTCCCATTAAACTTAGAATAAAATCCATCCTCTCACCATGTCTTGTCTTACCCTGCCCATCCTCCCCAGCCTCACCTCTTCCCATTCTCTCTCCCACCCATTCTACTCTAGCCACACTATTCTTGCTGCTGCTTATTGAGTAGATCATGTTATACCCACCACGTGGCATTTTCACTTGATGTTCCAGCTTCCAGATCCTTTCAGATACCAGATATTTCCATGTCTGACAACTTCTTGTCATTTGGAGCTCAAATCCAATCCACCTATTGAAGGGGTATTCTCTGAAAAGATATTGCTTATCTATTTATACATTTTGTTGTCTGTCTCTCCCCTCTAAAATCCAAGCTCCATGAGAAAGGAAACTGGACTATCCTGTTTGCTGCTAAATTCCATTTCCTAGAATAGTGCCCTGGCACATAGGATGCAATTAATAAATATTTGTTGAATGAATACATACATGAGCACACTATCAATATTTAGTTGCAAACTATAGTCTAGGTGCTGGAAATTGAAGTACTAAGCAGGGCATGGCATTGATAAAGCTGAATTGGGATGGGATAGGATGGGAAGAAAAGAAGGATACAGAGGACAAAAGAGAAATATACCTCTTTCAAGGACAAGATGAAGGAACCTCTGATCACCCAGTGCACTGTGAGGAAACCCTGGGCTACAAATGACTATCCCCAGGAGTCTCTAGAATTTGGTGGGTTCATACTGCTGAGCCCTATACATCAGTTAGAAGCAATGGACTAGATGCACAGATTTCCATTATAACATAATGCAAAGAATGGTAATAAAAAATAAGGCAGGAACAGAACGATGTATCATATACCATTTACATAAATACAAAAATATAAAGTAAGATAGCACATTTTACAACATCACATACAAAAGTATATACATTAAAAACAAAAGAATAGTTGTCTGTGAGGAGGGAAAGAAATGAGAGTGGGAAAAAGATAAGATGAAGTGAATAAATTAAATAAAAATGGGAGAGGCCTTGGATGGATCAATGACAATGATATTCGATGAAATGAGGGTCATGCTTAATTCAACCCTCTATACTTGAAGTACAAAAGAAATCAGAATTCTATTTGCTGATTCAGGTAACTTTTTTCAGGGTGCTAAAATTCAGGCAGAGGAGTTTGAACTTGTTGAAATACACGGAGTATCTCTGAGCTTGTCCTGATTGAGAACTACTTAAGATTCTTCCAGATCCTAAATCTAAAGACAGAATAAACATTAAAGCTACTGATTTTGAGGGTGGGAGAAAGGGGACCCAAGAAAGCATTCAATGGCTGAAGGCCATAGCCTAACCCCATATAGAATCCTAATAAGCCAAAGAAAAAAGAATGGGGACAAAAAGGGTACTGAAAATTGGGAGTCCCATGATAGTCAATATGGACTCATTTCAGTCATGATGGAGGTCATGGAGATAAGACAAAGTAACATGTATTAAAAGCCTATTATTTGTCAGGTTGAGAACTGGTATTCGATTTATAACATTCATTCATTTGTTCATTCATTCAACCACTATATGTTGAACACATGTTAAGTGCCAGGTGTTTTTCAAGCTACTAGGAATACAGAAATCAACAGTTCCCTCATGTCATGGTTATGCAGATACATAATAAACACACCAAGTTAATTACGTAAGAAAAAATATCAGAGATTATTGCTAAGTAAAGAATTGAAACTGGGTGATGTAAGAGAAGATGACTAGATGGCTTGCTTCTTAAGTCTGGGTGGCCAAAGAGACACAATGATTAAATACTAGCTTCTGGTATTTGTTTAGATTCATATTTCAGCTCAACTTGGGCAAGTTACTGAACACTCCAGTGCCTGAGTTTCCTCATTTGAAAAGGGGGTAATAATTTAGCCCACCTCATAAGGTTGATGTGGAGATGAAATAACTTAGCATACATACAGTGCTAAAGAATAGTTCTTGGCTCTTGATAAATGCTTAAGAAATGTTAATAATGATAATGGTGGTGATAATAATGATGGTGGTGGTGGTGAATAAAACTGACACATATCTGACAAGAAAGTGGCATGCAAAAATTTGGGGCAAGAACATTCCAGGCAGAGGGAAAGGCCATGATAAACTGGAAGAAGTTTGGCATGCTGCAGGAAGGGAAAACTAAAGAGTAGGGTGTTCAGATCATGATGGACAAGGGAAAAGTGGTAGGTAATGATGTCAGAAAGGCAGGGAGTGGCCAATCACAGAAAAATACTTAATCCAAAATAAGAGACTAAGATTTTCTTTTAAATTCTGTGTGAAACTGGAGCGTAATAAGAATGAAAGTAATGTGACTTACATGAACCTTGAGAGGCAATGTTGTCTCCATTTCAAAAGTGAGGTAACAAAGGCTCAGTGTAGTTCAGAAAATTAACCGATGCCACATAGCTATTAATTGGTGCAGCAAAAACTTGAATCCTGGTCTATCAGGCTTGAGTCGTTCACCCTGCCCAGCATCATACTTTACACCAAGAGGATTCCTGAGAAATTCCCCTCCTGCCACAATTGGCTTCCCATTAATGGAAACAACACTCTGCAAACATTTGGCTAAAATCAGCATGGTAGGCACTTAGCTTTCTGTGCTTTGCTCTCCTTGAGTGTCTACAGAGGATAACCAGACTCAGCAGGCCAGGCATTCATGCATATGAACTGGTTAACACATCAAACTGGCCCTCTCTGAGATGCCAGGCTTCCAGTGACATCACATGTGCCTTGATACAACTGGTGCTTACAAATTGCCACCCAGCTCTTGGGATCTGGCAGTCTTCCCTTTCTAATTGGCATGTTTGATTACTTGAGAGAAAATTGCTCCACTTCTGTTGTCTCCAGCCAACTCCAAGTGGGAGGAGAGGGAGAAAAGGAACAAGAAACAGAGAGAAGGCCAGAAAATGTTACCATAGTGATTAAGTGAGCCTGTTCTTAGTTCCCAGGAATACATTGTTCTGATTTTGTTTTGTTTTATTTTTTGCTTTTGCACCATGAAGAATTGTTATCAGGGATGTCAAAAGCAAAGCCTGAGGACTGGTAGCAGCTCTTGAGATTTCATTGTGGAGCAGTGCTCTTGTTCTCTTCACACTTATCAGTAGATCCGTAAGCCCATTTCAACTTTTTAGCAATAAACAACAGTTAAATTCATAAAACAGTTATTAATAATAATAGCAAGCCTTTTAATGTGCCAGGCACTGTGCCAAGAGCTTTGTATGCATTATCTCATTTAATACAGCACCCTACAAGGTGCAAGGAAATGGAAAGTGCTGAGTGTATATGGATGGGGCCCACAGGCGTCTGCCTGGGAGCTCAATCCTGATCTATCTAACTTCAAAAAGCATAGGCTGAACCACTCATAACATTGGGAAACTCTGCTTTCGTCTTCTTATGTTAAGTACGGTGGGCGACTCAGATAAATTTGAATCTTTCCCTTCAGGGAACTTCAATAATTGAGACACAGAATCTTTCTAAAAAAGATCCAGCTGAACTAAAGAAAAGTAGAATAATGGAGAAATGGTATATACAGAGCCATCCTCCACACCTCTCTCTAAGCAGACATCACTAATCAATCATAATCCTCTACCTGGCATCAGAATGCTTCTCAACACAGCCTCCTGGTCAACCACTACCATTAGTTCAGTAATTCATTTCCCAACAAATAGTTATCTAATATATACTATTCCTAGGCACTAGGAATATAGAGATGAGGAGGTCATTGCCTTCTGGATTCCTTCCAAATATCACATTTTTACTGAGAATTTTTCTGTCATTCTCCTCACATACCACTTTCATTGCAGTGTTATATCTCACTTGACAAGTATTTTCTACCCAGAAACAGTTTCATGAGTTACTTGTTCTTTTTTCTCTATGAAGCACTGGGTGATTCAGTCCACATTACAGATTGAAGCCATGACCTGACTGAGCATTCTACTATAATTTATCCCAAAAGCTCTCTGTTTTGGCCAGGAACCTATGTAACACCTCCAACTGTGGGGAGAGTAAACTACCCTGTTTTATTGATGGTGTGGTTGGTCATATGACATGCGTTAGCAAACAAATGTTAGCAAACATGATGTGAACAGCAGCTCAAATGTCCTGTTTTGCTTTGCCCTGCAGTGCTCCTATGATTTGTCATGAAAAGAACCTGCCTAGGAGAGCTGCTAGTACAAGGAGAATGAAGAAACATGTGGAACCAACCTGAACCTAACTCACAACTTGGAGCCAAGCCCAGCCAATTCCCAGCTGAGCCCAGCAGAGTTATAGCCAACCTACAGACCCGTGAACAAAAAAACAAATGTTTATTGTTATAAGCCACTCAGATTTTGAGACTGCTGTATGGTCAAAACTACACAATACATAACTCTCATTTTCTTACAACTTTATATTCCTTTAACTTCCATTTTTAGGCAGGAGCTATTGCTTTTCAATTGGGGACCAAGAAACAAAGTTTCATCTCTTTGTGAGAGCTATCATGTATAAGACCACCATCAGCTTACAACAAAGCCAGTGCAAGATGTGGACACTGGCCTGTCCATGGGGTGCATTCACTAGCTAGTACAACATGCATTTTCCAATATGAATAATTCATATCAGAAGATTAAATTACATGTCACAAAGTTTAACATCAGGCAGTCAACAGTCAACTTATTTTATCAATCAGAGTTTAATCTGGCAAAAAATAATCACCAAAGCTATTTAGAGTAAAAAGAACATTACCATAGAAAAATAGAGACTTGCTGGGGCACCTGGGTGGCTCAGTCAGTTAAGCATTCAACTTATTATTTTGGTTCAGGTCATGATCTCATGCTTTGTGAGATCGAGCCCCACATTGGGCTCCAAGCTGACAGTGCAGAGCCTGATTGGGATTCTCTCTCCTCTCTCTCTCTTCACCTGATCACTCTCTCTCTCTCTCAAAATAAATAAACATTAAAAAATAGTAAAAAGAATATGCTCAGAACATTAAAAAAAAGAAAAATAGAGACTTGCATAACAACTGGAAGACTGAGGAACAAAGGGCAGGAAGGCTGCTTTCAGTAAATTACAAAGTGCAGAGATCACCAGTAGTCATGTGCTACCTACAGCACCAAAGTAGGTGACTCTTAAGTGGACACTCAAAAGTCATGGGCAAAACATCACCTCACCCTCTCCAGTGCCCACACACCTGCCCACCAGAGGAACAGCAGCTTCTCTTCCCTTCCACCTTCCAAATGTCACATGAGGGCCTCTCATGGACAGAATCTAACTAGAATCCTGCAGACCAGGAAGTCCAGGGTCCAGGCTTACACCCTCTAACACAGGGCAGGACTTGGAAGGGTAAGGATGAGACCTGGCATCAACAATCTCTCTCATGTTTACCAAACCCTTACTCTCATTCAAACACTGTATCAAGATCTGGGGACTCACGGTTAAGTAGAAAAGATATAACCCTACCTTCATGGAGCACAAAGTCCAGGGGCATTTTTGCTCAAAAGCCACTGAAATCTGGTGAATATCATTGAACATTACAATATGATCTTATGATGTGGTATCCACAAAGCACTGAGAAACAGACAAGGCATGATTCTTACCCATCAAAGGAGATAGGCAAATATCTAGAAAATTTATTTCTCAGTCTCTTACTTTCTCTCTCTCTCTCTCTCTCTCTCTCTCTCTCTCCCTCTCTCTCTCACACACACACACACACACACACACACACACACACACACACACACCTGAAAAACACTAGTCATCTAATATACAGAAATCATCATGTTGCCCTAAGGACAAGAATTTAGAGTGGAAACATAAATGGAATTCTAGAGTATTCTAGAGTATTTGGGGTCTGTTACCACAAAAGTCATCAGAATTAGCTGCTCTTAACCCAAAAATTTATTCTTGGGAGCAGCATCAAGGTTTCAATTTATACTCTTGCAAAGACTGAGCTTCCTGTGGCATACTTTAAGATTTCAGGAAGGAGCTAACTTCATTTTCAAGACAGCTGCTTTCTAAATGCAACCTGGGTGTTCCATGCTAACCCACTATGTGACTACTTTAAATTAACCTTTTTTTGTATGAAGGGTTTTCCCTCATTTCTCTTTTCATGAATTAATTTTAAGCCCTGGAGGCCTGACACCTTCAAGAAGTCCTGAGGTGCTATATGTTAATAAAAGCATTTCCAAATGGACAGTGGGTGGGTAGGTAGTGAATTAATTGGAAACCACACACTACTATGCTTTAAGAAAACCCCTGCCATTTCTACCTTTGTGATTTCCCTGACAAACAGGATTTTTATATTCTAAGTTTTAAAAGCATATATTAGAAAGCCACAGAAGTCCAGTTTCATTTAGCATCCTCTTTTTCAACCAACCCTCCAGAAGCCCAGAAGCCACCCTTACTGAAATGGAAAATGTAAGGCTTGTATTTGTCAGCAAGTTTGCATACAGACATCATTTAAAATGTTCCATGCTTGCTTCAAATCAATTTACTTAAACTCTCACATGAACAAAGGACATCAACCTTAACATTTACTATGACAAAAATTCAACTCAGATTATCTTAAGTAAAAGAGGATATTTCATGTCTCCTGTTACAAAGGAGAGATTTCTTGCTTCAGGCATGCCTGGATCTAGGACTCACACAGTACTCGCAGGAATGTGTATTTCAGCTCTGCTTCCTCCTGTGTTGGTTTATTATAAAGTAGGCTCTTCTTAAGCAAAGCCAAGCCAGCAACTCCAGGCTTTCATTCTACCAGATTACCAATGTCAGGCAAAGAGAGTGCCTCCTTCCCAAAAGTTCCAGTTAAAGTCCTACAGCTGGTGCTCTTAAGACTAACTTGGGTCCCTGACCCAACACTGTGTCTAAGGGAATAATGTACTGTGACCAAGTATAAGTCAATTGTGCCCACCTGGGTCAGCCTTTCATCAGAACTACCCAATAGGAGGGACACACATACATACCCCACAAATGATATCTGCTACAGTTCTTAAAAATGATAGTAACTAGCTTTTCTTCGATAGTTGGTTATGTCCCAGGCACTGTGCTAAGCGCTGGGCAAGCATTATCCTACTTACTCCTCACAATCACCCCAGGCAGTAGATTCTATTAATTATCTCCATTTTCAAGATGAGAAAACCAAGACATTGGCCCCTTTGCCATGGTTTCCCCTTCTTTCAGGTTGCCATTGCTCTCTTCCACATCTAGATCATATCCATTTTCAGCAAAGGAGAAGTAACACCTCAGTAAGAACTCCATTTGATCAAGTGGCTCCCTCAAGCTGATATGCACTTTAACTGCCCCTCAAGCTGGGCAATGCAGTATGTTGCCTTCCGTTAAAGGAATTCCTGGCATCAGCAGACACAACATTTGGAAGCGGTAATGATGAGTAGTTGATTCTGAGATTCTCCAGTCTAGGACTTTGCTTCCATGAAAGGCAAGCCCTGTGTTTTATCACCTTGAAAACCCTGCTTTCTGATTTTTTCCTTTTTGAAATTAGACATGCGAACTAGGTAGGAGAAAGCAGAAAAAGAGAAACACAGAAGAGTCAATGATTTAAATACTGCCTGAAACAGAGCACACTCAAGTCAACTCAGTAAATATTTATTAAAGGCTCTCAGACTTGCAGCCAGACCTAAAAGAAAAGAAATCAAGCACAGTATGTGCAAATGGAGATTTATGCAAACGAAATTGGAGGTGGGGGTATTTACTTTATAAAATATCTTCACATGATAGAAAATAAACCACCTGCATTCTCTGTACATTTTAAAAGTTACTTGACTGACAGGAATGATTTGAGCATATCTGATCAGAAATCTGCCTACTGTATAAAAGAAGATGCATGCAATATATGATAATAGTAAAAGAATAGCTACATGAAATCACTTAGTGAATGGCATGTGGAAATTTGACAGTCTTCAGGCAGATTAAAGACCTAAATGTAAAAAAAAAAACCATAATAACAATGAGAGAAATTATGGGTGAATATATACTTGAGGCTGAAAACTTTAAGACAAAGATGGCTTTTAGAAAAAAACAACAACAGGGGCGCCTGGGTGGCTCAGTTGGTTAGGCGGCCGACTTCGGCTCAGGTCATGATCTCGCGGTCCGTGAGTTCGAGCCCCGTGTCGGGCTCTGTACTGACAGCTCAGAGCCTGGAGCCTGTTTCAGATTCTGTGTCTCCCTCTCTCTGACCCTTCCCTGTTCATGCTCTGTCTCTCCCTGTCTCAAAAATAAAAAAAATAAAAAATAAAATAAAAAAACGTTAAAAAAAAAAAGAAAAAAACAACAACAATGATTTATTATCTGATTACGTTGAAATTTAAAACTTCTGCATGACAAAACACAAGATGAACATGGTTTACAGGTACAAAATAAACTGGGAGAAAATATTTATAATATACATTTCATGACGGGAAGTTAATGTCTCAGCTATCCAAATGACTCCTAGAAATCAATAATACAAACAATTCAATCGAAAAACAGCCAAAAATACAAACAGATAATTCATAGAAGAGAAACTACGAATGGCTAACAGAAATACAAGAAGATATTTAACCCTACTTGTGATCAGGGAAATGCAAATTGAAACAATGGTGAAATATGCTTTTTTCACCTATTAGATTGGTAAAAAGTATTTTAAAGTGTGATAATATTAAGCATTCGTGAGGATGAGGTTCCTTGACACATTGCACATGGAAGTGTGAGTCTGTACAGCTCCCTTAGCACCTTAGCGGTACTGATTAGAATTTTAAATGCTCATATCCACATCAAAAAAAAAAAAGAGGTATATAAAAACATTTAGTATCACATTGCAGTAATATAAAATATTAGAGACTATCTAATTATCCATAAGAAAATGGTTCATGCTGTATCCAAATTATGAAATTGTGTTTTTTTTAAAAATAAAGACTATTAACAGGGAGCAAGGGAGAACCAGCACCAAGATAGATACATTTTTAAAGAAAAATGAAAGTTGCAGAATATGTACTTTCTAATACCATTTATCATATGCACACATGCATTCAGAATTGCGGTATTTAGTAAGAATGGCACAGATTATTGTTTACTGCAATGATACAGAGATAGAGATTTGTTTAAAAACAGATGTAACTAGATAGGTCTAAGAATGATACATATAGAAATTCAAGAATATCTAAGAAGAAATCGGGGCCAGTGGACAAAGACAATTCTGGTCTTATCTGTTAAGGTACTCGTTGTATGGATATTTTATTCATCTCTTATTTATGAAACTGCAATTAATATTACATTTTCTCCAGATGGCTAGAAATCACATACACAATATTCAATTCTACAAATATTTATCAACTCTTTTAAGTATCATATAACATGTAGAACCACAGAAAAGAAACATAGTCTGTCTCAGTCTTGCTCATTTATTCATTTTTTTAAAATTCATCCAGTAAAAATATTACTGACACCTATTATGAGCCAGGCACTGTATCAACAGCGTAGATAATTGGAAACAAGGAAGAGTGGGAAGGGAGGCTTTTCTCATGAAGCTTACATTGTCATAGAAAAGAGGATAATAAATAAATAATCCATAAAGGAATAGGCGGTAATAAATAAGAAAAATAAAGATAGAGGAACAAGAGTCCATTCCTTTTGATGAACGGAACTATTTATCTGTTCAGCTTTGGGGAACAGCTGCTATGATCTCATGATACTCTCTTCCTAAAGAGAAACTTAGAAGGAGGAGGTCAGGGATGAACTATAGCCCATTGCTGCAGCTGATCCTGGGGCCAGAATTAATATTCAGCTTCTCCTGCCTCCATGCTCCACTGAATCCCTCACCCTCCTCTATCACCTCAGCAGGTCTTGATGGCTTCCCAACAATGGAATTTCCAAGTCAAAAGAAAAATAATTGTATGATTCTGCTAACTGTTGCCAAATTCCCCTCCACAGTGCTTGTACCGTACTGAGCTCCCAGCAGCAATGAATGGATGAAGGCACGTATTTCCCCACAGCTTTCCCAAGAGTTTGTGTCAACAACAGCGTCTCTCTCTATGGTTTTAATCTGCATTTCTCTTGTTGTGGGTCAGACTGAGCATCTTCTATATAGTGAAAAGCCATTTGCATTTCTTTGCCATTATTTTTCTGTTCATATCTTTATCCCATTTTCTATAGGGTTGTTGGCATTTTTTTCTCCATTTTTAGAAGCTCTTCTTATATTAGAGATATGAATCCTTTATGATAAAAGTTGCAAATACTTTTTTAAAAACTGACATTTTCAAAGAGACATGCCGAAATTGAGTGGACGTGGCATGCAGCCATGTGAATTGAGTAGATGCAGCTATGTGGGAGGGAGTGTTTGTATGTCTGCTAAGAGGTTTATGAAGCTGCAGCAAAGTCCTCACTAGAAAGAATAGGTTATGAATCATGTACAACATTGTACGCAACTGAAAATTGATTTTGAAATTCAAGAAAGAGATTGAAGCTAGAGATATAAATTTGGAAATTGTCAGCAGAGATGGTATTTAAAGCTATGGAGCTGCAATTACCGAGCGTGCATAGAGGTAGATGGCATATAATTCTGCAGCCACAAACGTACATATAAACATATTTTACGTGATGAGTGACACCTGTGCTGCATCTGTAATCTAAATCACAGATTTTGTTTCTGCCAACAACCCTGTAGAGCAGTGAACACTCATTCCATGCTACAGTCACCTGACGAGTCTAGCAACTGAGTGAAAGACTCACTGGGTTTTATCACAATTACTCCTTTTGAAAGAAAAATGAGAAAAACAGGTATGTTACCAAAGGATAGGGCTATACAGAGCAATGTGCCAAAACACTGCAATATTTTCAACACTTCAAAAAGGAGGATCATTTAGAAACCAGAAACCTTCCCAGAAACCAGAGAAGAGGGAGAGAAAATCTGCAAAGCATCATGTGGCCTAGGAACCTCTGCATCTTTGATCGCCAGCCATCTCTTTATTTCTAAGTGTCTGGAACATCTGCTCTTACTGCAGAGATGTGAGGTGTCCAGTGTGAAAGTCTGATTGGGGGGTGGAAGATGCCTGCTAGCAGAGAGAGAGCCAGGTTGCTGGAGTCCTGGAACCAGCTTCTCCCGACATCTGGAGTTGGTAATTAAACCGCTCCCAAGTGGACAGTTGTTTACATCAGTCTAATGATCAGAAGTCTATCTCTGGGCAAAACATTGTGCATTTCCAATAAGCATTATAAATATTATATGGCATCTTTGAATATATCATTTCAGGGTAATGTCAGTGGACTTTCACTCTAGCATAAAAATGGGTGTGGGTAGGAAGGTCAGGGCAGTGTGGAGTAAAAAGAAACTGCACTGAGGTCAAGAACCCCGGATTCTAGTCTCAGCTCTGCCATGACATGGCATGGATGTGGGCAAGTTACATGGAACATCTTCGTAATGTAATTGTACTGAATATTAACAGGGAGGGAAGAGACATTTACAAGCTAGCTAGGTCCATGTTCTCAATTTATAGTTACAAAAAGCAAGGCTCAGCCCTTTCTGGGTTCTCTTTGGGGAATCAGAATCTTGCCAAAAACATGTTTTCTAGTATGTTCTCTGCCATGAAATTTTAAAAAGTATATTTTCCCTGCGCAAGTGTGCTACAATGTAGGTAGATAAGTCTGTTGTCTTCCTAAGCGAGAAGCAAGCAAGCTCATGTGCCTGCAGGTCTAAATGTGCATGCCACAGTACAACTTATGGGGAATAAAGGTAATCACTGACTCACTTGGATCTACACTAGGGCACAAAAAGGGGTGATATTTATCACCAAAACTCCAACAATATTCAGGCATGATAAACAACATTCTTGACAAAATCAAAGTATTTTATCTGGAAGAACGGGTATCAACACACTAATACCCAAATACTCAATATCAGAGAGTCTCAGAGCAGATAGCTTCCCCCGGGAGAAAAACAGGGCCCTAGAAGAAGGGACACAAACCAGATGTGGACAGATGAGAACAATCTGGAACAAGAAATCTAAAGGCACACTTGGGATGCCAACTAAACTGAGGGACCTAGGGGGGTTAGAGAACACCTATCTTCAAAATCACACCTTATTGAACATTTTGTCTAGAAAGATTTTCTCCTCTGGGAATTTACACATATGTTTGTGGCCTGGGTGCTCCCTGTTCTGCCATTCATTAGCTGTGTCAACACTGGCCTGTTATTTCACCTTTCTGAGCTTGGTTTCCTCACCTGTAATACAGCAGGACCTACCATTTATTTGTCCTCCACTGGTGCCAGGCACCAAACTAACAAAAATACTAGTAACTTTACAATGCTTAGTGATTACCATGTCATTTAAGGGTCTCCTCCCACTGTGTGAACAAGTGAGTCAAATCAATTAAGTCATTTAAGCTTCACAAAAGCCCTATGAAGTAGACATTATGATCCCCATTCCACAGATAAGAAAACTAAACCCTAGAGAGGTTAAGTACCTTGCTCAAAGTCACACAGCTAATAAGAAAGGGAGACAGTTTAGACCCAACCATTCTGATTTGAGCACCAACCTTCTTCTTAACTATTCCATAATGTTTCAATTCCTTAATTATATTTAAGAACAAAGCCCAATGAAGGAAGGCATGTTCAGAGAAGAGCAAAGGATACTATTTCTTAAATACTAAGCCAGGTTGCCAATTTAGGGCCAGGTAGACTCCAAAGCAAAGCATTTAGCCCCAAGTGAACTAAGGAAATAAACTCTGTTCACCTTCATAGATTTGCTCAAAGAACTTTTAAAACTGTAGAGTGTCAGCTGCTATTCACACACATGCACGCAGAGAAGAATTTTTTGTAATACATGTGGGTAGTATGGGTAGTAGATACGTAAACTCTCTTGAAAAGAGGGAAATATGAGTAAGAACTTGTTGGACACTGATGAAGGCAATGGATCAGTTTCTTTTGGCTGCTGTAACAGATGCCTACAAGCTGGGTGGCCTCAAAAAACAGAAATGAATGGTCTCAGAAGCCTGAAATCAAGGTGTGTATGGCCACATTTCCTCTGGAGGCTCTAGAGGAGAATCTGTTCTTTCTTTCTTCCAGATTCCGCTGGTTCCAAGCATTCCTTGACTTGTGACCACATCACTCCAATCTCTGCCTCTGTGGGGCCAGTGCCTCCTTCTCTTCTGTTTGTCTCTCCCCTTCTCTCTTGTAAAAATACTTGTAATGGCAGTAAGGGCCTACCTTATAATCAATCCAGGATGATCTCTTTCAAATCCTTAATTTAGTCACATCTGCCAAGACTCTCTTTCCAAATGAGGTGAAATTCACACGTTCCAGGGGGTTGAAATAGAGATCTTTGGGAGGAGGAAGTGGAGGGGCGGGGCATTTTTTGGCCTATCACAGGCAATGATGGCTCCCCCTTGCAGATGGACACCATCTGAAGAAGCCCCGCAGATCACACCTATACAAAAAAAAAGTGTCTGCTAGACAAAATCATCCAATGCCAGGATCCTATAAAGAAAAGAGCCCTTTCCTGCCACTGGAACTGTCCACCTTTCCAGAACCCAGATTTCACAAAACTTGCCAACTTCATGAATACGCTACCCTGTTACACAGACTTAAGGGCCTGCATACTCACAGCAAGCAGCCCAGACTTTGCTGGGCTAAGCCCAGACTATGCACTTCAAGCAGGCCATCCTTCTGAACAGACTGAGACTTTGTGGCACGAGCTGCCGCTGTAGAAGCAGACTTCCAAGAATACTTCAGGGGACTACGCACGATGCCAATTTGCAGTTCCTCAAATGTGCTGCTGATCTCTGGTTGCGTTTGATCAGGAGAAATGGCAGAGTTTTGTCAGTGTTCAAAAGCCAGTCTACCCTGACCTTTCTTATAATCAAGTCTGCTGTGGCCTTTATAAAAGTGTGTGCAGGGTAAGGCTCTGACAAAATGCAGAAGGCAAATCCCAAGGCTGGTGGCAGCCAGTTTGGGCAGATATTGGAAGCAATACACCAACCCAAAGGCACCCACCAGACAGCAGTTAAGACCTTTGACAAGCCTGACACCAAACAGAAATTGGAGGAGGGAGGGAGAAACAGCATCTTCTCTTGAGGGGAAAAGGAGCTAAGTACAGTAGCAGATGGAACATGGCCTTACACTAATCCAGGCTCCATAATTAAATTCCAGAACTATGCCAGCAAAGGAAGACAATATTCAAAAATAGCAGGTGCCTCCTAGAGATTTTTGCCAGAGAGGCTTTTGTAAGCCATCGGGCTTATAGCCTAGGGGATAAAAACACTGCTGAGCTAAGTACCCAGCTAGCTCTACAGAGGAGACCAGAATGAGCTGGTGCTCCTTTTTTATCCACTGGGGAAGTACTGCCTCCTAACTAAATTTAATTGCCTCTGGGGTCATTCAGCTGTGCATGGACTTTGTAGATGAGGAGGTAGTCACAGATATGCAGCAGTTCTGGCTGCAAAAATAACTGCCCACCTGCCTACATCAATACACCTCCCAGCTATTGTGCATCTCAAAGCTGCACCAGATAAATGACTTCAAAGACAATGCCCATTAATGTGGTCCAACCAATTCTTCAGCATTGTATTGAATGGCAGCATGATATACTGGTTTTAGAACTGGACTACGGAGTCAGATAGCCCTCAGTGGTTGTCCAGTTCCATAACTTATATTAGTATGTGATCTTAGGGAAGTTACGAAGACTCTCTAAGCTTTGAGTTTTTCTATCTGTGAATAGAGATTATAATATTTCAGAGAAGTAGTGTAAGGAACTAGTTATGCTATGACAAGTATCTGCAATTAATTCATGGAAAGGCACATGGTAACAGTGTCCCATAAATGTTAGACTCTTTAAAATAATAATAATTAAATGGACAGAATAATGTACCAAGCTACCAAGAACAAACACTAAAGGCCATCATCATACATAGAAACTCACAAAAAGGGCAGGAGGGTCTGCCAGATTGAGAGCTGTTTTTGTGGCTTTGATTTCGTTGCCTCAAATTTGAGAGATGCTTGCTCCTTCCATCTGGTCCCAGCAAGCAAGGAGTATGGAAAAAGACCATGTAACTGCCACACCATGCAGGCTGGAACTCTCAGGCAGGAACCCTACAGCAGGACCATGCACATGCCCACCCATTCTCTCAGCATCCCACAGACAGGACAGCATCAGGAACAGCTGGGCATCACCAGCTGTGCTCCAGGAAATGAACCCCTTCTCTGCTGCTTTCTCTTTTCACAGGGTTTTCAAGGAAGCAGCCTTCCAGGTCTAGAAAAAACAGTGTGAACTTGGGCACTGCTGCTAAGGGAAGCTGCCGGGAAGTGCCGGCAACCATGGCTCACAGCCCACAGAGAGTTTGTATGAACTAGAGGCACAGCCACTCCCTGCAACGGAAGGGGGACCACTCCCCCCAGTTACTTCATTTCCAGGCAACAATGAAAGAACTATCTGGCACATCTGGTGGACAGTCCTGCCTATATCCCCATAGTCCTTCTTCAAGGTAATTAAACACAGATTTGTCAAACTCCTATTCTGGTCTGTGTAGGGATGGAGCCCATCATCATGGTTAGGAGTTTGTTGAGCTTTGGAATCCAACAATCATAGATTCAAACCACAGCATCACCACGAATTAGCTATGTGACCTCGGGCAACTCCGAGGGTCTCTCCACACTGCAGTCTCCATACCTGCAAAAGGAGGATAAAAACTGTATCTACAACCACAGGAATATTTTGAAGATTAAATGAGATAATGTGCGAGAAGCACCTAACACAGGCCCTGACATATGATAGCATGAATATGTGGTGACTAAGCTGAGCTAGGCTCTGTGCTGAGTTTAAAAAGTGCTAGACCAGGTCTCTTCAACTCAAGTTGATACGTACAGTACTACAACATTCCTATGTTAAAAAAGCATTTCATCATCATTTCCTTTCCAAACCACAAAATATTTATTTACAGTTGAAACTGAAGATAAAAGATCCACCTCAACTTTTTCCCTCCACCTCAAAACCTTGGCCAGAATTTATAAACACTGTCATGGAGACTTTTTCATTGGGAACCAGAGAAATTACAGTAATCACACATTCTGTTTTCCACCCTATGGAATTCTATCCTATGCTCCGGTTCTGGTCAGCCTGTTTTCCCAGTACCTCTTACCTAAGCTGTTTCTGGAAGTACCTTTATTCAGTCATTCATTCTTTTAACAAATATTGACCCATCCAACTCTTAGAGACCTATATCATGTTAAGCCTGGAGGTGCAATAATGAGCAAGATAGAAGAGAAGTCTCTGTCCCTAAGAAAGTCTACAATCTAGGAAGGGAGGCAGGTCTTTACTATTAGTAAAACCCATGGTAAACCAGGGTGAGAGCAATAGTATCTCAAAGCCGGTACAAATAACCTGGTCTTGAGTGAGTAGATAAGGCTGATGGAGGCAGTCTTCCAAGAGAAAGTAGCATTTAAGGAAGACAAAAAGAGTGGTCAGGAATTACCCAGGGAAAGAAGAAAGACTTCCAAGCAGAAACAATCCAACTATCGTGCTTGATGTTCACATCAGGCCCAACCTGGGTTACAACCGCTCAGCAAGAACTATCACTAATCCCCCCTACCCTCTAGAGAACCTTGAAATGTTAGAGCTAATATCTTGTTGAAATGTCTGCACCTCCCAAGCACCAACGCCCCTCCAACCCAACCTCGATTCGCTCAGAGAAAGAGAAAAGAAAATGGGTTGTATTCAGAAAAGCTCAAAAGCTCTCTGTGAACTGTGCAGGACATTTGTTGATCAGATTGCCAGAGAAAGCCAACAGAAATGTAGAGCCATGCTTCTTCCTCTCATGACAGGAGCCCAAAACTGCCTTCAAACCCAAACAGAGAGTGACCCAGTTGAAAAGGCCATGCCATTTCTTTCCCTGTCAAAAAAATGGACTTTCTCAGTTTCCACTATGGATGAAAATGTAATATTTCTGTTTGCAATTTCAATTTCACAGCTGACTGGCATCTGCAGGGACAGAGAATTCTAATAAAATCGCAGAAGCATTTAATACAATGACTGGCAGATGGGGAAAGGGTTTGTAGCAACTCCATTTTTCTGATTATGTTAACAAAACATGGCATGGGCTTTCCTAATGCACCTACCCTGTTTCATTTACAATTTAAATCTGATGACTAAAAACAGTGATTAGGACTTGGGGGAAGGGGGGGCAGTGCTGTTTACCACCTGAATGGTTTAATAATATATAGATCCTTTCCCCCCCCTTCCCAATCAGACAAATTAGCATTCCCGGTTCTGCACTTAATAAAGTTACACAGGGCAATTTCAAAAAATTGTCTGAGTGCAACATTGCGTCAATAAATTATTTATGCACACTTGGTTTGGAAATTAAGCAACAATGGAATATTCTTTAACCATAATAGAAAGCCCTGTAAATAAAAAGTAGGCCCAGTGGGGCATTTTAAAACTAAAAGCCATTACTGATAAAACAGGATGGGGCTAGTGACTAACAATCTCACGAAACGCTGCTACTATGCTGGTTAAGAAGAAACATGTTGGCACCTTCTCACTTAGAGCACAGCCAGCCTGTCAACACTTTCTACATGGTCACCATGATGGAAAGGCTAAAGATAATCATAAAGCAAGTCATGAAGGCAATTTGCTTACAGCCTTGCTCTGTGACTGGCCAAGTTTCCTGGGCCTAAGTTTCAACATTTATAAACTGAAAAGTGTTGGACTGGTTCCTAAGTGCTGGTGCTTGGACTGGAAGCCAATTGGCTGTATGAGTATCACATGCAGAGCTTTTTTTGTTATTCTTGTTCCAACACAGAGTCCCAGGATTACTGGGCTCCAACCACCAAAGAGTTTGATTCAGTGGGGCTGGATGAAGGTGCAGGAATAGATGTTTTAAACTCCCCAAGAGGGGCGCCTGGGTGGTGCAGTCGGTTAAGCGTCCGACTTCAGCCAGGTCACGATCTCGCGGTCCGTGAGTTCGAGCCCCGCGTCGGGCTCTGGGCTGATGGCTCAGAGCCTGGAGCCTGTTTCCAATTCTGTGTCTCCCTCTCTCTCTGCCCCTCCCCCGTTCATGCTCTGTCTCTCTCTGTCCCAAAAATAAATAAACGTTGAAAAAAAAAAAAAATTTAAACTCCCCAAGAGACTGGGTTTAGGAACCATTGGCTTAGACTACCTTCAGGTCTAAAATGTGAAGATCCAGATAAACAAGGGAAAACCCAAGGTAGAGACTTATATTTTACTAAAAATGGAAAATGCAGAAGTGTATTTTTAACTAACTGACTTTATTTAAATGTTCTGAGACAAGAGGTAGTATCAGGCATTTGTTAAGGTCATTTAACTTGAGCAACGTTTGGTGATCTCTTTGGTTTGAGACCCAACTGTTCAGTTATATGCAGCCTGCACAAGGCACTGGCAGGCTGAACTGAGCAGAGAGGAGAAACTAAATTAAAACTCAAGAGCTACTGGAGCAAGAGAACAAGGACAGAGAGTAGTTCACATGGAGCCTGGTCTGCTTTTCTCAAGGCTAAGACAACAACTGGAAGCCCCAGCAGGCTCTAAAGATACACATGATGTACTTTAAGGAAAATGGCTTTTTCTCGTACACCTTTCTTCTATGGATGTTGAAGCAACTCATAGCAGGAGGTCCTCAAATTGTGCTTTGCCTGTTACGTATTTTTCAGTCTTTAAGAAACTGTAAAATGCAATATTCTCAAAGGTAAGAAACAACACCTTAAGCTATACAGCGTATCATCTAAACTCACCTTGATAACCAGGTAAGAGGAGGACTCGAAAAGAGCAAGTGTCAGGATAAGAGAGAGGGAGAAAGAAAGAGGGAGAGGGAGAGAGGTGGCAAGGGCAGGCAACCATGGAGGGCTGAGCACCAAGAGGGACACCAAGTTCCACACCTCACAATGTTTCCTAAGAGCATCCCTGCCAATCCACAAAATAAGAACAATGTCACGCTGTGCCTTCCCACTTCTTGGAAGGCTTGCAAGGTTACAATTGATGTCGTCATGATGAGTCCCAGGACTATGAAGAAATTAGCCGCACTGATCCACTATGATTACCTCTCGCCTAGGGCAGTTTGAATGCCAAGTTTATCTAATGATTGGCAGGAGAGCATTTAAAGAATGCCATTTCTGTCATTTTTTTACCTGACCTGCTGCCAGTTGAGTCTTCCCAGCTTATTTCCAGTCTCATTAGTTGCCATGGATGCATCCCCTTGTCTAAATGACACTTCAGTCAACATCTGCCCTATCACCAACCCCTAGAAAGGAGTGTGAGTTCTCCAAGGAAAACTCTGGTAACATCTCAGTTGTTTCATTATTATTGTTATTATTGTTATTGTTATTTCATTATGTAGTTTTCAGCTCATAAGAAGTCTATCTTTCTTGTTAAAGATTTATATAATAAAAATCAATGAGTAATTTAAATTGGACGTCAGAGAACTTCCCAGCTTGACACCCCCAACTTATGCACGTAAATGCAGAGCGTAAGTACACGAACAACTCTTCAAAACAATGGATACCATGCTTGTCTAATTCAGCAGGAGAAAACTCGTGAGCTGAGTACCTGCCTGCTCATGCCACAAACTGTGCTAGACCTATCATGCCACCACATTTAAGCCTCTGGCCCTACAGGAGACTGTATCATCCTATTTACACAGGTGAGGAAATGGAGGCTCAAAGTGGCTAAGTATGATGGAAACTGCCATCTCCATGAGGCTTTAACATGGGCCAGGTCCATTCTAGGTACTTTGGATTCATCAACTCATTTGATCCTCACAATAGCCTATGCGGTGGGTTTAATGATCCTCATGCTACAGACGAACATACTAAGACACAGAGAGGTTAGACAGCTTTGCCATTTCATACAGCTAGTCAGCACCAGAACCAAGAATCAGATCCAGAATTTGGCCCCTGAGCCTGTGCACTTAACCACTTCTCTGTTTTACAGATGAATGGCCTCAGGTCATGGAGACAGCAGTTCAGGAAAATGGATTCTAACTCAGCCAGATTCCAGGTGAGGTACTGAATATGCACATTTTCACACACTTACCCAAAGGCACTTGCTTCCAAATCATATCAGAACATAAACTCTTGCACTGCATAGATGTGGACCCAAGGAATCATCTAATCTAAGCATTTAAATCATGGATGCTTATAAAGCAACTGACAACTGATTTAAGGCTTCATATTCAGTCCTTTCCAAGCTGTACATTTAAGAAGATACATTTATCACAAAACCTCAGTCCCACACACATAGCGGTTTCTAGGAAGATGTGCTTAGGACTTAAATGATGGACCAAGGTTAGCTAGCAGGAGGGTACCACAGGATGGAGAAATGGAAGGGAAGGAGAGGGAAAACGAGCAGGGAGGAAATATCAAAAAAAGAAGATGAAAACTATTTACTGAACACTATGTTCTAGGAATTCTGCTAGCCAGTCTACATGTTATTGTACTTTACCCTCATAACAACCTAAAGGAATTTAATAATATCCCCAAGGTTCCTTTGCTAGCATTCAGAACAAATCAAAATTAAACTAGTGTCTATCAAACCTCAAAGACCAAGCTCTTTCCATTACTCTCATGCTGCCTCCTCTAAGCAATTCAATTTCAATTCCACAGAGGGAAAAACAAAAAACAACAACAACAAAAAAAGTGCTCAATCTCTCTGGTCTCCATCTCCCCCTCTATACAATAGAGATAACAATGGGTTTTTTTCCTCAGTTTTTCTGGAGAAAAAATAAGATGGCATTTGCAAAGCACTCCGAACTGTCCTTGGGCACACAGGAAACACCCAATTATCAGTGCTGCTAAGTGATGACATAGCAATGATAAGGAGAAGGATGCCAGGAGCTGTGCTGGGTACAGTATGCAGAAGTTACACCAGCCTGAACAAACACACGCTAGGCCTGCACAACCTACAACCCTCCTTGAGCAACCCAAAGGCTAGCAGGAGGCATCCTAGAGAAATGCTTCTCAAACGGGCATGTGAAAATGAATCACTTGGGGATCCTGTTAAAATACAGATTCTGATTCAGTAGGTCTGAGCAGAGACTGGAGAGCCTACATTTCTAACAAAGTCCTGGGTGATGCATTGGCTCAGAGACCACACTTTGAGTAGCCAGGACCTAAAGAATTTCTTTCTCATTTCCTAGACTCTAAATTTTCCTTCTCAAGTGCCTGAGATAATGAAAACAAGCCAGGGAAAATAAATCATCTTCAACAACCAAATGTCAAATAAATTAAAGTCTCAAGCACTGAGACCATAAAAGATATTGAAAGCAGCTTCCTGGGGCTCCCGGGACTGGAAATCCTTTCTGCAGACAACTCTCCTGGCAGCCAGCTAATCACCAAGAGGAGAGAATGCCTCCATTTTCCTCTCCTTCTCCCTACATCAAAAGGAGAAATGATAAATCTGTTGTGTGGCTCCAGGTCCGATTTGAAGGCTAAATCTTTCTGCATTCTATTTAAACTCCCAAATTTATCCTAAGAGAGAGGACTACTTACTTACGTTGGTTGGAATAGTTGTAGTCTTTCTCCTCTCATTGTGTTCCTTCCAAGTGACTCCCTCTCACTGATTTTTTCCCACCAGCAACATTCCAATTTAATTTGCACTATTATGAAGACAGATGCTACAAAGTTCATTTGTTATTAAGTGACCACAGGAAATGGCAGGGATTCTGATAAGTAATTGAAATTATGTCACGTTAACAGCCAACCAGATTCTCTTCATTCGTGCCTTTCAGGATCCTAGGGTAGCATCAATTAAGACAAATTAAGACAAAGACACTTGGGTTGGAAGAAATATTATTTCTTCCAAGAAATATTATTGGCCCCGTAGTGTGATTCAGGCCATGGGAGTTAAGAAATATTTCAAGTCCGACTCTGAGAAAAGCTTTCACAAATATTTTATGAGCTCTGAAATTACAATAACTCACCAAGCAGCTCTTTCCCATTTTACCTCTTCCCAAGCACAACACCACAACCAGCCACATCCAAACAAGAGAGAGGTGGGATGACAGAGATGTGCAAGGAGCTTGATCCTTTCGCTCTCTAGCCTAAGCAGTTACAGATCCCATTTCGTCTTGGTATTGTTAGGATTTTATGACCCTTGTCCACCCAGGTACAAGGAAGCCAGGCTATGCAAGAAATGAAAGGCTGGATTTTGCCCACTTTTCACACATCCAGACTCTTTTGCTGGGCATGCTCTGAACAGTCTCATTCTAAGCACAGGGTTAAGAACATGGGCTCTGCAATCAGAATTCTTGGGCTCTGATGCTCACTATCAGTGTGGTCTTGGATAAACCATAGCTTCTCTTAGCCTCACTTTACTTATTCATGAACTGAGGTTAATAAAAGCACCAACCTCTAAGGTTACTGTGACAAGGAAATAAGATAATGCATATAAACTGCTTAGCACAATGCCTGGCACGAGTAAAAACTGCTATCCTGCCTTGCAGAGCTCCACAGTTATAAATTAAAGAAGAAGCAAAATTTGCAAGTTTTTGTCCCCTGTAATTATACTGTTGGCTCCACTTAATATTAAGTCACTGGATAATTAGTATAACTCAACACCCAGAGATAACTGTTTCTTCGCTCACTGGGCCTCAGCATTTCTATCTGTAAAATGAGGTGGTTGTAGTAAATTGCTTATAGATGCCTTCTCAGTTCCAATAGGCACTGTCTAGATATTATTGAGCAATGCTTCAGGGATGCAAGCAAATCCTGAAAGATCCTCTCCTTCAAGCTGAGGTGGGGGCTGAGCCCACGTTAGAGCTGCACAAGCAGTAACTCCATCTTTCCACTTTACCTGCCTTGTGTCTTTTCATTCCTTCATCTGACAGGAACGCCACTACCACGTGCTAAAACTGAGGGCCATGGTGGACAGAATGCTTGGAAGAGTGACATATGACCCCCTAGAACTAAGAGACTCACAGGCGAGTGACAGAATCACGTCAAGTAACTCGTGAGTGCAAAGACTAGGGGTGTCGAGCAGTGCAAAGATTTGTTCTGCTACCAGCGCCATAAAAAAATGATGGCGGCACCCTTCGGGGTATCTCTAATAAGCCCCAAGATGTATTTAAGTAACGAATGGCAACCACTACACTCCTGTGACCAGAGGTGCCTAATTACCAGTGCTTATGACCAGCACTTAAATGTCTACTCTGTACCAAGCATATAGCAGCTTCATTGAACCCTCTAGGAGAACCCCCTGAATGAGGTATTGTTATTGTTATTTTCAGAGAGCTACAAACATCAACCATCTTCCTGGTATGGCTTCTTCTAATAGCAGCTGGCCCACTCACAGCTTTTTCAGCCTAAGAGACTACAAGTAATCCATATGAACCCCTCCTGACTACAGATGTTTAGACCACAGACAAGAACTTGATCTACAGCAGCAAACTCACAGACTTGGCCAATTAAATTCTCTAGGTTTTCTCTGGCCAGGCTACAAAGCAGAGTTAGCTAGGGACCTTCTCAAACACACATGTACCAGGGTCCATCTCAGACTAGTTAAATCAGGATGGTGGGGAGGAGAGCCAGATACACATATTTTGCAAAGCTCTCCTGTTGATTCTAATATGAAGCCAAGGGTGAACACCATGGTTTTAGTGCAGTGGTTCTCGAAGTGTGATCCCAGAGTAGCATCAGCATCTCTTGGAAACTTGCTAGAAATACAGATTCTCAGGCCCCACTCCAGGCCTACTGGATTAGAGACCCTGCAGTGCCCAGCAATCTTGATGTGAATAAGCCCCCCAGATAATCCTGATACACACCAGTCGGCACCACGGCTCTAAAGCTTTGCTGCTCAAAGTGTGGTCCACCAAACTGGCATCACCTAGAACCTTGCCAGAAACACAACACAACACCCAACTTACAGTTCATGAATCAGAATCAGCACTTTAACAACATCATGAAATGACTGGTGTGCACATTAAGGTTTGAGGAATAAAGGAGAAAAATTTTGTGAATTTCTATGAAAGAAGTTAAAAAAGCCAACACGGAAAATAATGATTCTCAACCAGGAAGGTGTGCTCCTCCTAAAGGGAATTCATCAGAACAAACTCAGGGATTTTCTCAACCTATTCTTACAGACCCCCAGAGATTCCATTTTCTAAGAATCACTGCTACCAATGAGGATATGTTGTATTTGTCAGTGTGTAGGACAGAAAACAGGTTTAAAGAGCAGAAAATGAGAGAAGCTGGTAAGAAAAGTATGATGAGCATGGCAAGCTGAAGACAGGGACAAGGAGAAGAAGATAACTCTATAAAGAGAGAGAAGTTACTGATCCCTAGAACTGCCTTGGGATCTCCCACCTTCCCAGTTTTGAATCTAGTTCAGCAGTATCCTCATAATAGTTTTTCCTGAGATGATTTGAAAGGTCCCTCTCTCTGTAACTATAATCATTCATTTTGTGCTGTGCCACCCAAGAGTGCTCACAGACTGGGGCACGGGGGTGGGTAGGTAGGGGGTGGATAGAGGGAAGAAGAGTCTGACTTCACCAGGCAGCCATGATCCCACTCCGGGTCCCAGGTGTTAAGGAAAAATCTGCCTGGAATCACAGTTTCCTCCCTGAGGTCCACTTTGTGCCCCCAAACCAAATACACACCTCGGAGAAAGAAAGATCAACATCAAGTATTGGCCAGACGGTGGAAAATGCACACATTTTCTTCCCACATGGAAATTTGGGAAAGGCTTCAGCAGCTAGACTCCCATGTGCCCATACACCTCACCTCACCTGGCAACACACCTGCTCTACTTGCACCTCATGCTTTGCCAAGGTTACAGGAGGAAGATTGGAGGTGTGACAGGGAAGGACACAAAAAGAAAAGAAAGTCATTTAAACAGAATAAAGCCACTAAAACTGCCTCCTTGATATCCAAGGAGAGGATTTGCCAAAATTATGTAAAATGACATACTTGATAAGAAAACAGACCTTCCCACCTTTAGTGAAACTAAAGATCCCTATGAATAGCTAAATACATGACTCGAATTGCCTAGCTGAGAATACCCCTCAGCAAAAGCACAAGATACAAAGTATTAGTAAGAGAGATACCTTATGAGCAATGTATCTACATGTTAAAATGCTGTGGGCATTGGACCAATGCAATCCGTGTACTCAAAACATGAAATACAATATGAACAAGTGAAGAAGGCTGCCTGTATCCACTCAAGCTTCAGCAAAGAGCTTATTAAGCTATATGGAAAGCCTTGTGTTCCCTAGAGTGGCCAGCTGTCAACCAGTCTTCCATGTCAACCCATTCCACAGGTGGCTCACACCTGTAAGACTTATGTCATTGCACAAGTCTCCAGAGATAGGTGGATATTGTTCCTTTTTCTCTCTCACCCAAGAAATCACAATGGAATATAAGGAAAAGGAGATTATAAAATGGATAACCTTATTATATTATGGATATAATATATATTTATTATATATATAATTTATTATAATATGGATAACATAATAATATATGTATATTAATATATATTACATGTATATATAATATGGATTATAACATAATAATATAATATTATAATATGGATAACTTGAGTATGCTCTGAATTATTTTTTAAGTAAACACAACTTTAGAACTTTATTTAAAATAATACACTTTTCAGGGCACCTGGGTGGCTCAGTTGGTTGAGCATCTGACTTTGGCCCAGGTTGTAATCTCATGGTTCATGAGTTCGAGCCCCACGTCAGGCTCTATGCTGACAGCTCAGAGCCTGGAGCCTGCTTCGGATTCTGTGTCTCCCTCCCTCTCTGCCCCTCCCCTGCTCTCTCTCTCTCTCTCTCTCTCTCAAAAATGAATAAATGTTTTTTAAAAAATTTTAAATAATATACTTTTCATTCAGTCATTCAACAAATACTTATGAAGTACCACCCTTGTACCTGAGACCATGCCAAGGGTTGAACTAGATATAGCAAACAGTTCTCTCTTCTCTCTGAGGACAATTATGCAATCAATTAGAGGTAAAGGGCAGACTAAAGAATAATACATATAACATAATCTTGTTGCAAAAAATTGCACAAACCAAAACATCAACATATATGCACACATAAAATACAGCAAGAAGAGTTCGAGTCAAATATTCCAAAAATCATTGGTGAGCAAACATTTTTTGTAAAGGGCTATCTTGTGAATATTTTCAGCTTTGTGGGCCATACAGTTGCTACAGCAACTACTCAGCTGTGGTTACAGAGTGAAAGCAAACACAGGGCTTTAATACTTAAGTGAGCATGTCTGTGTTCCAGTAAAACTTTATTAACAAAAGCAGGAGGCAGGCCAGATTTGGTCCTCAGGTTGCAGTCTGCTAACCCACGCTATAAATATGAAAAGTCGGTTTCTTCAGAGGAGACTTGAGGTAGGGATGGACGATTTAAAAGAGTATTCTCCCTTTTACCCCATATGCTTCCTTTTTGTTTGAATATTTCATCCACCACTGAATTTTCAGTCTTTTGCACACTGCCTGGCACATGGTAGTCACAAATAAGGACTTGTTTAGCGAATCAATAAGTGGATGAGTTTAGTTTTTAAGAATGAAATGTTAACTTCTAAACATGCGTTAAGTACAATGAATATGGTGAGAGAGGAAATATAAGATGTTCTGGGGACATCAACTCCAGACTTGGGAGTGTCAAGAACTTGATCCAAACTCATCAACACCCACCACTGCATGTAGTGATACCAAGATGGGCAACAGCTATGCCTCACAAATGTACAAGCCTCACACACACACAAAAGCCAGACCACTTAACCAGTATTTGAGCAGGCAATCAGTTCAAGTGGGAGACTCAGAAGTATCTGGGTGGTAACTGTGTCCACCAAGACAGCTCCTGGGTTCTGCACACCACCCTCCCTGACCCCAAACTAGGCAACACTGGGGCAAATGCCAGAAGAAGAGCCCACCTCCCCTACTCCCACCCCAAGTGTAATGCCATCCAGGCTCAATCACGGCACAAGCAAAACGGAGAGACCTCAGCCTTCCTGCTGAAATGGGGTTTTGAAAGCAGTGAGAAATTACAGGTGATTGCTCCTCCCTATAAACCTCTGTCTGTGGGCAATTGCTTCTCCACAGCAAATAAAGTGTCAGTCACTTCTCTTAAGAGAAGAGCCTGTAAAGAGAGAAGACAAAACTGCTACTCTTTCCTAGAAACCCACACCACACACGACTGCTGAACAGTTGTCATTCATACAATCCCCTAAGGAGGGAGATTAAATCCTGCCTTCAAAAAAAAAAAAAAAAAAAAAAAAAATGAAACCCAGCCTTGCCATTGAAGTTTATTCTCAAAAGATCGAAATAGATAAATTTATTACATAAAAATAGACCACGATGTTTTCAGGTACAGCATATTCTTTGTATTAAACGGATACAGAGTTAACCAAAATCTGTGTGTTCACATGCAAAAAATCCTCTTTGACCCTTTGTAAATTCTCATTTTGTGTTGTAGCTCTGGAAGAAAAAATAGTGTCACTTTCCTTCAAGGATTTGTATGTGGATCTTTGGCTCCACTAGCTGGTAGTAATTTAAACATATATGAAAGCAAAGTGGTGGTGGGGGGGGGAAATGTGGCTAAAGATAGAGAGACAAGAAGTATACCACCAAAGAACTAGATCCCACTTTGGGAAGGTTGAATCCACATGCTTAGGAGAAACTGGATGTAATGAGAGTTATAGAGCTCCAGCCCTACTCCCCAGGGAGTTCTATGAAGAGCCCAACACCCTCCACTACTGGAGGGAAAGGGTTCTTTCCCTCCAGTGGAATGTCCCCAGTTCCTCTATGACCCCACTTTTCTCAGTGTCCTCTTGCAGATTTTCCTATGAAGTTTTAGCCCCTGCTACATCATCAAACAGCCTCTAGGTCCTTCTGCCAACCATTCACTTATTTGTCTCTTGACATCACATCCAGAGAATAGCTCCTGGCAGTCAGCATCTATTCTGAGCCCTCTACTGACCAATCAACTGATCCACAGCCAACCCCTTCAGGATTTTGGGGGGAGCCTTCAGAGCTCCATGTGGACAGAAGACTGTGGAACATCTGTGTCAAACTCTGAGATGTCCCTGTTGACCCTGAGACAGGGTAGGGGAAATGGGGAGGGAACAGAGAGAGAGACACAGAGCCAAAGAAGAGAAGAGGATAGACACAGCCCTCATCTTTTGGAAAGGATGCCCAGAGAAGAACAGAACCAACATTCTCTCAGTTCTAAACAGGTCTCAGTCTAGGTCCTAAATTTTTCTTCAAGTATTGCCTCCATAGGTACAAAGTAATTAATACAACTTAGGTCTCATAAATGGTGTTATTTATTCATGCCCCCCAAAGATTTTTCTGCATGTCTAGGGGTTGTGTCATGTAAATTAGTGGGCACAATATTTTTGAAATAGTGTATTTTCTCCTTTGAGGTTGCTATTGTTTAATATATGCTTGCCTTAAAGACAGAAATAGTGGCAATGATCTCCCTATTCCCCCAGCTGTTACCACAGGACTCAGAATATACACTCTTAGAATGTTTGACGGATGGATGGATGGATGAATAAATGAATGAATGAATGAGTATATGAGTAATATTTGCAGTAATTCAAAGTTAGACAACCCTGGAATAATTTTAAACCTAATCCAATTCTTGGTGGATGCTTGTTTCATACTTTAATTATTTTGTTCTCTCAGTATAATTACAGGGCATGTATTTCTCAGACATCCTTTATATTACTAAACGTCAGACTTATTATTGACTTTTCATTGAAAACCCACACCCTGTGTTGGGAGTATTCTCACAGGATTCCCACACTGTATTTCTAGGAGACATCCAGGGCATGGCACGCACATTTTATACTGGGGATAGTCACCCATTTCTGCTATGTCCCCTTGGGTTCCCGAGCCGGAGAGATATTCCAGACCAGATAGGCTGTCTCCTAGACAGAAATCCTAACTGTCTTCCCATGAGCCCAATCTCTGCCCATCAGCAGGGTTTCTGAGATTCCTCCAGCTCTCTTTCCCTTCTCTAAGCATTTGAACTTTAAGAAATATTAGAACTTTCTTACAACTCTGGACCTGCCCTGTTATGAGCCTTTACAGAGATAATCCCATTAAAATGGTGTTGTTAGGGTGGTCCCTACTCCATTGGACAGGTAACTTATACAAGAAGTGGAATTTGGAGACAGACAGGCATACAGGAAGAACACCATGTGAACATGAAAACAGACATCTACAAGCCAAGGAAGGAAGTCTGGAACAGATCCTCCCCTCACAGCCCTTAGAAGGAACCAACTCTGCCAACAACTTGACTTTGGACTGGGTATCTCCAGAGCTGAGATAATAAATTTCTGTTATTAAAGCCACCCAGTCTGTGGAACTTTGTTACGGCAGCCCTAGGAAATTAACACATGCCCCCAACTTCCCCTCTTCAAGCCACGTCTACAGGGTGCATGGGCACATTGATACTTCTTGCACAGGAGGGTACTGTAGTGGCTGAGGACAGAGCCAGGAGTCCTGCCAGGCCTCAAAGCTTGCTTCCACCACACTCTAGTGTGACTTGAATTATGTTTCTTAGTCCCTCTGCACTTCATTGTTTGCATCTCTAAAAAGAGACTGTACCAGAATAATACCTCAAAGTAGTTCTGAGGATTAAATATGAAAATCCAGCCCAGCATCTTCCACAGTAAGAGGTCAGTAAATGTGAGTTGTTGGTTTTGGTAGTTGTGGTAATTAATGGTAGTAGTGAATATTCTACAGGCATATGATACATATTAAAAGGAAAATAGTGTTTCAATATAAAGAGACCTGGATTCAAACTCCAGTTCCATTTCTTAGTAGCTCTGTGACTTTGGACAATTCACTTTACCTCTCCAAACCTCAGTAAATTGGAGATAATCTAAAAATGGGAGGAAATCATATATCTGTCATAGAGTTGCTGGGTAGATTAAATGAGAAAATTAATAGAAAGCATTTAGCACTGTCCCTGGCTCTGAGGGAAGGCCCAATGTGAGGCCACACTTAAATACAGATGATCTGATTCCTCACCTCAGTCCCACTTCACTTGGTTTTTTCAACCACATCCTTTCCCCAGGCCTGAAAAGAATACATAATTTTGCAGACAAAAAGACTGCAAACAGCTAAGCAACAGCTGTTCCTTATCAACTAACCCAAGTGTGGGCAATACCATTAAAATGCATTAGTGCCCCATTCAAGAAGGCAGGCTCAACCCAAGAGGGCAGTTCATTTCCAAGCCCACATGTTCTCCAACCAAAATGAGCCACACATCCCTCACAGGCACTTTGAACAGCATTTCAAGGTCACTTCCTGGGACAGGAAATTGTCCCTCAGCAGTCACATAGCTGGCATGTCCCTCCTTTTACCTGCAAGGCCCCTGAAGTCTGCTGAGTGAAATCTTTCTGCCTTCAAAGATTGTGCGCAGGTAGAAGTTACTGACTGCTGCACGCCTGGGGCTCAGGGAAGCACTCTCTCTATTCCAAGTGATTCATAAAACATCCCTGTTTTTTAAACATACACATAAAGGAACTAAAAAGGTTTCATAAGGAATAAAAAATCATATTCCCTCTTTCAAACCATTTGAAAAACTTGAAAATCTTCTCAAATATTTTATTCAGAATTCTGAGCATTTGTCATTATTCTCCACATAAAAGGAAATGCTAGCACTCTAACAAATCTAGGGAAGATGTACAAAGGACAGTTAACTATTATTTTCATAATCTTCATAACCTTTATATCCTGAAATCATTTTTCTAGCAATAACTAAGCATTCCTAGAAATTATCCTTGGAAATTACAGTTATAAATGCTCTCCCCAAAATGTAGGAAGGATGATTCTCTTTTTACCTGACAGAAGGGGAAACCAAAGTTTAATGTCTATTTTATAGTTCACATGACACTCTCTAAGTACTGTCCCCACTGCCATTCAAATCCTCTCCCCACCAAGTTCAGAAGCACTTGATTGACACTGTGAAATCTGCCTCAATTTTTATAGATTCAATTTACAAGGAGTACTTGGAGAGCCACTCCAGCAGCAAAATATTCCCCTCCAGAACCTATACCTGAAGAGATTATATGGGGAAAAAATGTTATTTCTTTAAGAATTTTTTTTAATGTTTATTTATTTTTGAGACAGAGACAGAGCATGAACAGGGGAGGGTCAGAGAGAGAGGGAGACACAGAATCTGAAGAAGGTTCCAGGCTCTGAGCTGTCACCAAAGAGCCGGACGCAGGGCTCAAACTCACGGACCGCGAGATCATGACCTGAGCCAAAGTCGGAAGCTCAACCGACTGAGCCACCCAGGTGCCCCCAAAAAATGTTATTTCTTAATGTCAAGCTGAAGTCAGCTAGGCATGAGGCTGGGGGACAAGTTCTAGTGTGAATTAGGCTATGAGAACACAAATGCCACCTGGCCAACCAGTAAGCCCCATGGGGCTGAGGGTCATCTCTGGCTCATATAATGTTGTACCCCAAGCACCCGGCCTGGTGCTGGCTCAGAGATCTATAAATATTTTGTAAATGTCTGATATATACTGAGCCTCTGACATAAGGTACATTACTTGATTCAGTTTTGTATCCCACACACACCTACCATGGTATTTTTGTACAGTAATTGTTCACCCATCTGGTCAGCAATCCTACTCAAAACTTATATTCCATGCTGTGAATTAGACAGTAGAATACGCATTGTCTCACTTAACACTCACAATAATCTTCTTTGGGAAAAGTGTTACAGCCAATTTACAAAGAGAAAACAGAATTCAGTTACACCAGATGCTCTAAGTTGCACAGAGCCATGGGTAGCAAAAGTTAAATATGAACCCAGGTCTGTCTGACTCCAATGTTCATCTTGCCTCCACCCTATATTTCCCTAACGGGTTAGTAGCATTCACACACACATACGCATGCACAAAAGTTGCACAGTCAAAATAGTTCAAGAAACTTAAGGGTTTTTTTTGCTACAGATCTTCTCAGAGCCTTTTCCATGCTAATGTGAAGTGTACATCTCCAGAAAAATACTGGGATTAAGTGGCTTTCCCCAAACTATTGTAAAGAATCCTTTGTTCATGCAGCATCTCATGGGACCACTGTCCCATAGAACATTTTTAATAGTGAGCTATATCACCCCATATCTCAATAAACACCTGCTGAACTGAAATTATCTGGTCTTGGGTCTCTGAGAAGAATACCAGTTACCTGAAAGAGGGCAGAGCATGTGGGACATTTTTCTCTGTAGCATGTCAGTAAGCCCCCAAATCCCTTAACTCTTCATAGAAATTTAATAATAGGAATTTCATCCTGTGGAAACTATCTAGTGAAACTCAAAAGTTACTGTCATAAAAAAGTGAACCCCTGCCTTCCCTGGGCCATTAATATGCTCAGTAACAGCTAAATATTAAACCTACAGAAATATACAGAAATGCAAAGGTGGAAGAGAGGACCATTTCACCAAAGGGGAATATTTTCTCATATTTCTTCCTTCTCCTATTCCCAATATATCCCATTTGAGATCTCTTGAGGTTCTATACTCTTTTATTCTCTCAGCCAAAAATTTGACATTTAATCAGATGTCCAAGGCTGCTGAATAGGAATGATGGTCTTCATATTTAAAAGAAGTCAGAGAGGGGCGCCTGGGTGGCGCAGTCGGTTAAGCGTCCGACTTCAGCCAGGTCACGATCTTGCAGTCCGTGAGTTCGAGCCCCGCGTCAGGCTCTGTGCTGATGGCTCAGAGCCTGGAGCCTGTTTCTGATTCTGTGTCTCCCTCTCTCTCTGCCCCTCCCCCGTTCATGCTCTGTCTCTCTCTGTCCCAAAAATAAATAAACGTTGAAAAAAAAATTAAAAAAATAAAAAATAAAAGAAGTCAGAGACTGGGGGGGGGGGGGGGGCGGGGAGTCTAAGCTGACAGTCTTCTAAAATCAACATTCCAGATTTCCAGTCCTGGAAGTTACCTCATTTACTTTCTCATAGCCCTTTCAGTCTTATTTTTGTTGCCATCATATATTTTCTTCAGTGTGACTCAGGATAAGACTCAAATGAAATTTGTCTGTCACTTTGAATGTCCCTCCCTATTTCCCTTTCTGCCCACCAAGATGGGATGTTCTACTACAGAGGCTATGCCTCAGGATCGACCATGTCTGTAGCACAGCATTCATTCAATTCATTCCTTCACTCATTCACTTCCATTCATGTACTCATTCACTTACTCACTCACTCATTCAATAAATAGTTCCTGGAAAGTAAAAGACACTGTGTCTGTCATCATTTTCAGTCTTTATTATCTTCAAACACTTTATATAATGAGACCTACTTCAGCCTAAGAGGACACAGAAGTGTTCCCAGAATAAGGATATGGAGATCTTAAGCTAGATTTCTTCATTCATTCTAAAAATATTACTGAGAATCCACCATGTGCTGGGGATTATTCTAGATATTAAAGGAGACAAACCAGGTCTCTCTTCTCACCTCTGAGGAGGTGACATTAAACTGAGACTTAGAAAACAAGGCAGAGGCAAACATACCAAGATCTAGGGCAGCAGTTCATCGGCCGGTTTTCCAGCCAGTGCAATACCTCAAAGCAGGACAGCCCTGACCTGTTCCTAAAACAGAAAGAAGTGCCTTGTAACTGGTGTGTAAAGAACAAAAAAAGGAAAGCAATGGGGTGGTGACACATTACACAAAGCTTTGTAGGGAGGCCAATGGAAGGGGTCTGGAGTTTTCTTAAATTCATGAAGGTTTAGCAGATGGGTCTCAAATTGGTGACAACAGTAACACTTGCTATTTGGAGCAAGGATTATGGGAAGGTAAGAGGTCACCCTTCCCTCCAGTGACTCACAGTAATCTTCTACACAGTGGGATTGCAATCCTTTTTGGTTACCAACCCATGCTATACTTCTGGTGACAAAGGAAGCCTTTTCTCTCTAATTTCTCCACGTTCCCTGAATATATAACTAAACCTTGAGTCAGTGACCTCCTTGAGTCGTACCAGAAACCTTTTTCTCACACATGACCCAGGACAAAGGATTTTTTAAAGTTCCCTTGAGCCATTTCCATTTTCCCAATATCTCCGTCTTGCCCCTTCTCTGAAAGACAGTCCCTCTCACTCTCTTATCATCTAGAGTCAGAATCCTCCAGGAAAGCACCGGGCTCACCACCACATTTCCATTTCTGTCTCTCAGCATAAATCTCAAAGCATCTGAAGCATAACTACATTTGGATGATTCTCAGCCACACTACACTGGTGATTACTTTCTCTTCATATATGACATGGGGGGAAGGGTTCCACTGTTTCTTTTCTCTCCTGCCTTCTCCTCTCCCAGATCCAAGATTCAAGGATCATACATAGTGTCCCAGTGGATGCCCTTCACTGATGTCCTTTCACTGACTAATTTCAGCCTCTGTGACATTCAAATAAAGTATTAAAAGTTTTATTCATTAATTCATTTAAAGCAAAAACAAAAAATTAAAAATTAAGAGGCCACTGACCACCATGTAGTCAAGACACATGCTCTTGTCCTCAAGAGCTACTTGAAAAATTATGAAGAAAGCATGATATGCAAAATGCCCCATGTGAATACTGCTCTCAATGAAAGGAATATTCTTCATTCAAAAGAATATCTTAATGGGTAAGGAAGATGCGGCATATATCTACAATGGAATATTACTCAGCCGTCAAAAGGAATGAAACCTTGCCATTTGCAACAACATGGGTGTAACTAGAGGGTATTATGCTAAGCAAAATAAGTCAGAGAAAGTAGAATATCATATGATTTCACTCACATGTGGAATTTAAGAAACAAAACAGATGAATACAGGGGGAGGGAAGGAAAAATAAGATAAAAACAGAGAGGGAGGCAAAATATAAGAGACTCTTAAATACAGAGAACAAACTGAGGGCTGCCAGAGAGGAGGCAGAAGGTCATATGGGTTAAAAGGGTGATGGGCATCAAGGAAGGCACTTGTCGGGATGAACACGGGGTATTACATGTAAGTGATAAATCACTAAACTCTACTCCTGAAACAATGCTACACTATATGTTAACTAATTTGATTCAAATTTCAAAAAAAAAGCATATCTGAAATGTTCCTTATACGTCTTAGTGACACACAAATAAGCTTTCAAGACACAACCCATAATTTCATCTGTAATTGCCTTTTTTCTCTATAACTTTTTTTTTTTATTAGTAGTAGAAAGGCTAGGGGCACCTGGGTGGCTCAGTCAGTTAAGCATCCGACTTTTGCTCAGGTCATGATCTCACGGTTAGTGGGTTCGAGCCCCACCTCTGGCTCTGTGCTGACAGCTCAGCACCTGGAGCCTGGTGCGGATTCTGTGTCTCCCTCTCTCTCCGCCCCTCCCCTGCATATGCTCTGTCTTAAGCCTGGGTGGTTCAGTCAGTTAAGTGTCCGACTTCGGTTCAGGTCATGATCTCACGGTTCGTGGGTTCAAGCCCCACATTGGGCTCTGTGCTGAATGCTCAATCAGAGACTGGAGCCTGCTTCACATTCTGTGTCTCCTCTCTCTGCCCCTCTTCCCCTTGTGCTCTGTCTCACTCTGTATCTCAAAAATAAATAAATGTAAAAAAAAAGTTTTTAAAACAAAAGGGTACCTGGGTGGCTCAGCAGGTTAAATGTCTGACTTTGGCTCAGGTCATGATCTCACAGTTCGTGGTTCAAGCCCCATGTTGGGCTCTGTGCTGACAGCTCAGAGCCTGGAGCCCGCTTCCAATTCTGTGTCTCCCTCTCTCTCTGCCCCTCCCCTGCTCATGCTCTGTCTCACTCTCTCTCAAAAATTAATAAACATTTTTAAAAAATTAAGAAAGAAAGAAGAAAAAAAAGAAAAAAGAAAAGGCTATACATGTTCATTATAAAAGAATTACAAAATACTGTTGATCAATAAGAAAAAATAATAACACTTCAATTTCTAATACCCAAAAATAGCCACTGTTGAAACCTAGAAATATAACTTTGTAGGTAGATAGAAATATAGATAGATGGTGGATAAATAGGTAGAGAGAGAGGAGAGAGAGAGAGACAGTAGAGATACGGATATGAGGTTAATGTGTTTGTTAACAAAAATGGAGACATGCTTCACATGTTACCTTAGTTATAATCTAAACTTTTCACTTTATATATAATAGCTATCTTTTCCTGTCAATAAATATTTACTAAAAATATGTGTATATGAGATTTGCTCATTTTTTCCCCAGAACCTTTCTTCTTTGTATACTACCTCTGCTGCTCTGTGCTTATTCTACCCACTTCCCAGCCCACCCACAAGTCTAGGACATTTGATGTGCACTTCCTAAAAGAGACTTCCCTCTTGGTATGCTCTGACGCACTGGGGTACAGCAGAGCATCCCCAGGAACACCTGGTTCCTCCTTCAGGCCCACTTCTACCTGTGCATCACTGGCAAGTTTCTTTCCTTCTCTGGGTCTCAGGTTCCATTCTAAAATTAAATATGAATGCTATTTGTATTATTTTTATAAGTGCTCCCTCCTAATAACATACAAAAACTACAGTATGTATCCTTCAATTATATTTTTTTAAACTTTTTTCATGTTTATTTATTTTTGAGAGAGAGAGTATGTGTGTGTGTGAGTGCGAACAGGGGAGGGGCAGAGAGAGAGGGAGACACAGAATCTAAAGCAGGCTCCAGGCTCTGAGCTGTGAGCACAGAATCCAATGCAAAGCTCGAACTCGCTAACAGTGAGATCATGACCTGAACTGAAGTCGGACACTTAACCGACTGAGCCACCCCAGTGCCCCTGTATCTTCCAATTATAAAGGACAAGGTTTTTCTGTTCCATCTGGTCCAGTAAACAGAGGTACTCACGAACTGACAGATACAAATTGATTAGAAAATACCACGCTAAAACACTATAAGCTGAGAATGATTGATTCAGACATCTTCAGGTGCAGGGGTGGGGGGTACGGGGTGGCGGGGAGCAGTGACACAGATCTGGGGCCGGTTATATTAGTACTCCTGATCAATAGTCAGCTCTACCCAACGATTTAAGGACTGTATATAAGACAGAGAAGAACGGCCAAAAGATGAAACATAACAGCAGAAAGCATTGCCGAAATCCCCAAAGACTCAGGAGTTTCACATCTGGACAAATGACCTCATTAGGATTTCACTCAGAGTGGCATAGAAGATGATGTGTCTGATTGCTAAGCTAAAACATTTTTAAATTGGCCTTTACCAGCTGCTTGGCATTCTCAGGGAAGAAGAAAAGGCCTCATCTGAAACAAGAAGGATTTAGGGAGGAAATGGGACAGAACTTCCTAACCGCGAAAAGAATATCTCAAGATTATTATATAAGCGCAAAAGACTGCAGGGGGGAGGGGAGAGACAACCACAATGGAAGAGTAATAAGGAACCAGTTCAAAAAGCTGCTACTTTTATAACGATGAGCTGAAACCTTCAAAATGATGGTCGTATAAATTTATAAATCTTGTAATTTGTTTCAGAATCCATGGGGTTAAGGTGGAAAAGGCAGACTACAAAGCAACATGTATACTGCAATTCTCCCTTTTTTTAAAAAATAAAAAGTCTTTATATTTACATCTTGGCAACAAGATTTATATGTGGGTAATGGAATAATAAGCACATTTTTTAAATATATTTCTAATTTTTTATTCATGTGCTAAAAAATGATGAAAATTTTAAAAATTAAATGCATCTGCATTCTCTGGGACTTTCTTCTAGACACTTTCTACTAAGGGCTAGATATTTCCTTCTTCCCTATTCAGCAGAGACAGATTCAAACAGCTTTACCTCTAGTTGCTCGAGTGCCTTTTATCATTTCTACTTTTAACTTGTTTCTCTCTTTTCTGGCCTTTTCTTGTGTCATTCTTCAAATCATCCAATCTCTGAGTTGGAAGAGGCCTTAGATATTATGCATTCCAACCTCCCAACTCTGTATCAAGTAAGATGTAGATCAGTTAAGAAAGGAGAAAACCTCAACTCACTGTCTAAACCAGGGTTCGGCACACTACCAATCTGAGTGATCCCTACCACCGGCCGCTTGTTTTTGTAAACAAAGTTCTACTAGAATACAGACATGCTTGTTTATGTATTGTCTATGGCTACTTTCACACAACAGTGACCAAACTGGCCTACAAAGCCTAAAGTGTTTGCTGTGTGGCCCTTTATAGAAAAAGTTGGCCAACTTCTGGTTTAAACAATGATAACACATCCAAAAACGGGCAATTCCAGGATTGGTTGATTTCACAGCTCAACGATGTTATCAAAGATCTGGTTCTTCCCAAATACCCACTGTACCATCCTCACTGCACCAGCTTTATCCCCAGACTAGCTCCCCACTGCAAGATGGCTATCATGGTTCCAAGCATCACATTCTGACCTAGACAGTGTCTAACACAAGAAGATACCATCCCTTCTGATATGCTTTATTTTAGGAGTGGGGCAGCTCTTCTCTCCAGACAAAAGCATATTCCTCCTTACATTTCCCTGGTCAAATTTCATCAGCTGCCATCATAAGATCATGCCTAAACCAATCACTCAGGGAAGTGATATTTCTTAAGGCTCAGAGTAATCAGTTTACAAATGAGCTAGAGCCGGAGATATGCTCTGAGAAGTAGAGTATCTCTTAGGGACTGGGCTTGGTTTTATATAACATAATACCCAAACTACAGTCACCTAAAGTGGGGCCCATTATTCTTTCATCTTACAAGAAGTCCAGAAGAAATCCAGGACTGATACAATGTCCAACAGACATTTCTGCCTGTCATTCAGTCCTTACCTGACCATCAGTCACAAAATGGTTGCTGTAGCTCCAGACATCGTATCTACATCTTATGGAGGAAGAATGAAAAGGGAAGGGGGACGAAGACCAAATGACCATGCTCCCTTTTAAAGAGCTTTTCTAGAATCCTACATATCAAGTTCCCCTTTCATCTTGTTAGCCAGATGAAATAAAAGCAAAGCAACAGAAGCAAAATCAACAAATTGAGACTACATTAAACTTAAGAGCTTCTGCATGGCAAAAGGAATAATCAGCTGAATGAAAGGCAACCTCTAGAATGGGAGGAAATATTTGCAAATCATATATCAGATAAGGGGTTAACGTCCAAACTATATAAAGAAGTCATACGACTCAAAAACAAAAAAACAATCCAATTTAAAAATGGGCAGAGGAACTAAATAGACACTTTTCCAAAAAAGACATCCAAATGGCCAATAGGTACATGAAATGATACTCAACATCACTAATCCTCACATCAAATCAAAACCACAAGAAGGTATCACTTCATGCCTATTAGAATGGCTGTCATCAAGAAGTCAAAACAAGTCCTGGTGTCTATGGAGATAAAAGGCAACCGCTATATACTGCTGGTGGGAATGTAAGTTAGTTCAGCCACTATGAAAACAATGTGGACGTTCCTCAAAAGATTAAAAACAGAACTACCATGATCCAGCAATTCCACTTCCAGGTATACACCCAAAAAAAATGAAAACAAGGTAACACTGAGATATATACAGTCCCACATTTATTGTAGCATTATTCATAATAGTCAAAATATGGAAACAACCTAAGTGTCTGTTGGTAGATGAATAAAGAAGATGTAATACACATACACATACACACACACAGCAAAAGAGAGAGAGATTATTCAGCTGTGAAAAAGGAAATCCTGCCATTTGTGACAATATGGATGAACTTTGAGGACATCATGCTGAGTGAGATAAGTCAGACAGAAAACACTGTATGATATCACTTACATGTGAAATTTAAAAAACTCAACTGGTAACAAAAGAGTAAAATGTTTACCAGAGGCTGGGGTTGTAGAACAGAAGAGATATCATTTAAAGGTACAATCTTGTGGGGTGCCTAGGTGTCTCAGTCATTTGAGCATCTGACTTTGGCTCAGGTCATGATCTCACAGTTCGTGAGTTTGAGCCCCACATCGGGCTCTGTGCTGATAGCTCGGAGCCTGGAGCCTGCTTTGGATTCTGTGTCTCCCTCTCTCTCTACCCCTCCTCCACTTGTGCTCTGTCTCTCTCTCTGTCTCTCAAAGATGAATGAACGTAAAATAAATAAATAAATAAATAAATAAATAAATAAATAAATGGTACAAACTTGCAGCTACTAGACAAATCCTGGAGGACTAATGCACAGAAGAGTCAATGTAGACAACAATATTGTATTACAATCACCAAACAAGCTAAGAAACTAGATCTTAATTATTCCTGCCACAAAAAAAAGAAATAATTATGTGACCTGATAGAGACACTAACTATTGCTACATGGCAAACATATTACAACATATAAATGTATCAAATCAACATGTCATTTCCTCAAATTTGTACAATGTTATATGTTGACTATATTTCTTTTTTTTTTTTTTTTAAAGAGAAGCTGAAAAATACAATTGCTTAGCTGGGTATTTTCACGTGTCACAATCAAATTTCTGTGAGTATGTAAAAACTGATACTGGAGAGCAGAGATGGATCCTTGAACCAGAACAGGGTGTTGATCAAAAGAAAGGAGGAACGAGGATTGGGTAGATGATCCACAATATTTACTATATATTCAGTGAAGAAAACCCTCTAAAGCATCTCTGATAACTAATTTTATTTAACCACCTATGCATTTCACAGTGCCCAATCTAGACAAGAAAAAAAAAAAAAACTATACACCAAGCTCTTGCTTCCCTCTGTTTTGATAGACAATATCTCAAGTGCACTGGGAATTAATGTCCCCTTGTCCTCTGAACACCTTGGTTTAATAATACTGCAAAGGAAAAAGAAGAAAACCTTGACCATGTCCTTTTGGATCCCTCATTTGATCCACTTCCTGGGCACACTGTTCATTAATTAATATTTGGAATGAAAGGTGATACAGAAATACCAGTGTCACAAAAACAAACTGAAAATATTTTCTTTATGGCACAGAGTAATTTTTATTCCTGCATTTCTATCCATGCCACTGGAAATAATGTTTAAAAATCATTTCAATTTCATTCATCGCATCTGACAAGTTAGTGTTGAGATGGTTCTTTAAATATTTAATAATTGCTTGAGACATTTCCCTTTATTATAATTCTATAGTCAGAATCTCTTGGCTCTTTCATCAGTCCCAAGGTCTGGAACAAACAGAGGCAGTTAATTTCCAGGCAAACGTTAAGTCACGTGATCTCTATTCCAATTTCCTGAAGGTCAAACGAAGCACTTAGTTGAAGGGGTGTGAGTGCTCTCCCTCTCACCGGCCATTCTTTCACTGCCCATCTGACCCCCCCACCTCCACCCATGCACACCCTCTCATCAAATCAAGCCGGGCTTCTCTTAATCACCATCAGGGAGACAAAAAGGTATAGCTTTGGAGCATCGAGCCACAATTTCACACTCCATTTGCACAAGACCTCAGAAGGCCGCTAATGTGCTGTTTGTTTTTTAGCAAGCATCTCCGCGGTCATCACAGAAATGTGTTTTGGCACACCTCCCAGGGCACAGGAGCTATTTATGAGCGCTTGTCTTCAAGAGCCTACATGCAACATTAGGATGTCCACTGCCATCTGCAAACTGGACGTGGCCCAGAGACATTTGGGAACAGACCAGGACAACTTTGATGTGTAAGGAAGGTGAAAATAAATGTCACTTTTCATTTATTTCAACCCTGCCCACCTCTCCACCAATCCAGCCCCACTTGCCAGGTACTTATAGGACCCACCTTTCACCAACCCTCTTCTAAATCACTTGACAGTATAAAAACTTACCAAGTCACATCCAGCTCTTCCTTGTGCAATTCAACTCATTAACTAGGAATGAAAACTGTCTCCAGCTTTCTCTCTTTCCTGCCATTCAACACCCGCAGATCAGGAAATACCCTTCGCTGACATTCACCATGTGAAACATTCAAAATAGCAAGAGAAATCCAGGCCAAAGGATCACCTTTGTATCACAATCTGCTCCCATCCTAACCATAATGCCAACACTTCCTGCCACACACTTCCCGGGTTCTGAGCTCCTGCTGATTCCAAGTCGCTATGAAATAATTTATAAGCAGGTTCATTTCCATTCAATCTCTAACTATTGAACACCAACTATGTGCCAGGTCCCCAAAACAAGGAAAAATTCCTTCTCTGGGAACATGCAGTCCACCAGAGTCACTGAAGCAAGTTATCTCTCTCCATATTAATATACATATGTATTTGTTTCAATGATATAAATGTTAAACGCTAGGATGCTGGTATGTATGTGTGGGTATACAGGAGCACAGAGAAGGGACACTTCACAAAACCAGAGAGATTAGAAGCTGCTTCCTGGGGAAGAATACACATGAGTTATATCTTGACTAATGTGTAAGATCCTTTTTAGTCAAGTGAACAAAAAGTAATAAGGGAGAGGAACTCACAGGAGCAAAGGTGCAGAAGCAAGACATAAGGGGAGGGGGGAAATTGGCAGGTCTGTGCTACAAGACTGAACATGTGAGGCCAGGAGTGAAATGAGATGAAGCATAAGAGACAAGCTAGGGCCAGGTCGTGGAAGGCCTTGTAGACCATGCCAGGGAACATCGATTTTATTCCACACAGGGGAGCAGTTGAAGGGGATTTAGCATGGGAGCTATCTGATGAGATTTATGCTTTGGATAGGTCACTCTGGTACCTGAGCAGAGGAAGAATTTAAGAGGGAAAAGACAGAAGCAGGTGGCAGTTAGGAAGCTGTGGCCACAGAGCAGAAAGGAGTTATGAGAGCAGTTATCATGGAGACAAAGGGAAGCGATGGATTCAAAAAAAAAAAAAATAGGTGGGAGGGAAACCTGGCAGGATTTGGTGATTATCTGGATCTATGGAGTGAAAAAGAGGTAGGAGATTAAGATGACTCCCACATTTGTGACTTCTGAGACTATCAGCGCAAATATAGAAAAACGAAGTGGTGTGAGGAAGAGAATGGAAACTGTGTTCTACTTCGTGCTTATTGAGTTTTAAAAGATGTTTATGGGACAAGTCAGTGGATACATCCAGATCACAACTGGCTGTTGGATGTGGAGCTGGGGAGTGAGATAAGGGTAGGAGATACAGATGTGTGAGTTATTTGCCTACAGGGGTTATTAAAACCATGAGGCAACATGCAGGTCACTTGGACAAAATGTGTAACACAAGAATGGAACTGGAAGCCATGAGGGAGGACTGGGAAAGACCACTGTTGAAGGAGAGAGCAAGTTAAGAGCAGCCCACGAAAATCAGAGAGGAGGAAGAGTCAGAGCTCAAGGAAGATAATCAGGTGAGAGTGACAGAGTAGAAACCAGGGAGGTTGAGAGTTTCAGGAAGAAAAATGGATTTGCGGGAAAACAAAGCAAATTCAAGATCTATATTTATCACCTTCCCCTCAAAAAACAAAAACAAAAACAAAGACCATAAAGAATGTTTTTGGTTTGTAAACCCACAAAGAATACAGAATACGAGATACCCGCAGACTGGACGTTTTGATACAGTTTCAGAAATTGCTAAGGAGATAGCCAAGTATTATGAACTTAGCAGACTGGAGAAAACTAAAGCATAGGCTTACAAAGCTTTTGGGGTGGGAGTCAAAAGACACAGGAAAAACATCGATTTCTGTAGCATGCTCAGAAACTAAAGAGCAAGAACCTTTGCAGCTGCAGCACGACTGGGCTGAAAACTGAAAGCTTGAAAGTTGGAAGAGTTAAATGGATGCCCCACCGCTGGTGCCTGCCTTGCCCCGCCCACCACAGCTGGTGCCTGCCCCAACCCCACCCCAACCCTTTGCAGCTGAAGTAGGACTGGGCTGAAAACTGAAAAGCTTGAAAGTTTGAAGAGTCAAACGGATGCCCCACAGCTGGTGCCTGCCTTGCCCCAACCCGAACCCCAAGCCCCAAACCCAACTCAGACTTTAAGCCTCTACTGGACTTTAAACAGGAGATGTTCTGGTCTGAAGGACAGCAGGTCCCAGTGAGACTGGGAGCAAGGCAACCCATTTTAAAAAAGAAGGAGGGGCGCCTGGGTGGCGCAGTCGGTTAAGCGTCCGACTTCAGCCAGGTCATGATCTCGCGGTCCGGGAGTTCGAGCCCCGCGTCGGGCTCTGGGCTGATGGCTCAGAGCCTGGAGCCTGTTTCTGATTCTGTGTCTCCCTCTCTCTCTGCCCCTCCTCCGTTCATGCTCTGTCTCTCTCTGTCCCAAAAATAAATAAACGTTGAAAAAAAAAAAAAAAAAAAGAAGGAAACCAGAGAACTTTGGTATTGAACCAGGAGACGCCTTTCTTCCTCCTCTTTCTGGCTCCCAGAATACTAGCAGCCCTCCTCACTGCCACCCTCTACATACATACCTCCCACATCTCAAGCAGAAGATAGCAGACTCTTCCTCCGTGGAAAACTGACCTCCACAGGAGAAAAGAATTATACATACTATTAAAGATGCACCAGTGAAAATCCCTAGTCATCACCTGATCGGACTTCACTGAGGTCCTGCCATCCACAAGAGCTTCCAATCGCTTCCAAACACTTTTCCATAATTGAAATGTTCAGTGAATGATCACCACACATTTGAGGAAATCATCTAATGTGAGAAACAGAGTCTAAATAAACAATGTTTTTAAAAGTGGATCTTGGAGGAAACAGATGTAATGCAGTAAAGTTTTAAAATGATATAATATCTTCAGAAGATGAAAGAAGATATTGCACCTATGATTAAATATGTATTTTGTAAAAGAAAATTAATAAAAACAGAAATAGTGGCTGAAAATGGTATGCATGATATCAGAAATTTCAAGATGTATTCAATAAATAGGATTAGAAGGTGAAACAAAGTTTTCCTGACAGTGGAAAAAGAAACAAAAATGTAAAATGTTCTAGTCACAGAGAACTAAGAAAACACAAGAGAGCTTACCAAGGAAATAATACAAGGAAACTTTCATAACTGAAAGCTCATAACATGAGCTTCTAGAATGAGAGGGTCCAACAAATGCCCAGCACAAAAAATAAAGAATAACCATACTACTGGATGTCCTAGCCACAGCAATCAGACAAGAAAAAGAAATAAGAGGCAACCATATTAGTAAAGAAGTTAAATAATCACTATTTGCAGACAACATGATACTATACATAGAAAATCCTAAAGCCTCCACCGAAAAACTTCTGGAAATAAATGAATGCAGTACAGTTGCAAGATACAAAATTAATACCAAGAAATTGGTAGCATTTCTGTATACTAATAACAAAGTAGCAGAAAGAGAAATTAAGAAAACAACATTTACAATTGTACAATTGCACCAAAAAAATAAAATACCTGGGGGGGGGGGGGGGCAGGGCAGGGAGGAGCGCCTGGGTGGTTCAGTCGGTTGAGCACCCAACTTCACCTCAGGTCATGATCTCGTGGTCCGTGAGTTTGAGCCCTGCATCGGGCTCTGTGCTGACAGCTCGGAGTCTGGAGCCTGCTTCGGATTCTGTGTCTCCTTCTCTCTGCCCCTCCCCCACTCATACTCTGTCTCTCTCTCCCTCTATGAAAAATACACTTAAATAGAATAGAATAGAATAGAATAGAATAGAATAGAATAGAATAGAATAAAATAAAATAAAATAAAATAAAATAAAATAAAATAAAATAAAATAAAATAAAATAAAATAAAATAAAATACCTAGGAAGACACTTAACCGAACGGATAAAAGACCTGTACTCTGATAACTATAAAATACTGATGAAAGAAATTGAAGATGACACAAACAAATGGAAAGACATTCCATGCTCACAGACTGGAACAATTAAGATATTTAAAATGTCCGTACTACCCAAAGCAATCTACAGAATCAATTCAATTCCTATCAAGATACCAGTATCATTTTTCACAAAACTAGAACAAACAATACTAAAATACTTATGAAACCACAAAAGACTCTGAATAGTCAAAGAAATCTTGAGAGAGAAGGTCAAAGCTGGAAGTATCACAATCCTAGACTTCAAGATATACTACAAAGCCACAGTAATCAAAACAGTATGGTATTAGCACAAAATAGACACACAGAAGGATGGAACAGAATAGAGAGCCCAGAAATAAGCCCAAAATTATATGGTCGATTAATCTATGACAAAGGTGGCAAGATAATACAATGGATAGGGGCATTGGGGTGGCTCAGTTGGTTAAGCATTGGACTTTGGTGCAGGTCATGATCTCGTATTTGTGAGTTTGAGCCCTGCATTGGGCTCTCGGCTGTCAGCGCTGAGCCCACTTCAGATCCTCTGTTCCCCTCTCTCTGTCCTCCACCCTCCCTCTCAAAAATAAATAAATAAATATATATATATATGTATATACACATACACATATACATACACACACACACACACACACATATACAATGAGGAAACAGGAGTCTCTTAAATGGGATTGGAAAAACTGGACAGCAACGTGCAAAAGAATGAAACTGGACCACTTTCTTACACCATAAACAAAAATAAACTCTCAATGAATTAAAGATATAAATGTGAGACCTGAAACCATAAAAATCCTAGATCAGAACACAGGAAGTAATTTCTAATATCAGACGTAGCAACAGTTTTCTAGATCTGTCTCCTGAGGCAAGGGAAACAAAGCAAAACTGAACTGTTGACACTGCATCAAAATAAAAAGGTTTTTCACAAAAAAAGGAAACCATCCACAAAACAAGTAGACAACCTACTGAATAGAAGATATTCAATAAGGGGTTAACATCCAAACTATATAAGGAATTTATACAACTCAACACCAAAAAAATAAACAATCCCATTAAAAATGGGGAGAGGACCTGTTTTCCAAAGAAGACACCCAGATGGCTAACCAACACATGAAAAGATGCTCAACGTCACTTATCATTAGGGAAATTCCAATCAAAACCACAATGAGGTAACATCCTATATAGTTAGAATGGCTAAAATTAAAAACACAAGAAACAACAAGTGTTGGTGAGGATGTAGAGAAAAACGAACCCTCATGCATTATTGGCGGGAATGTAGATTGGTATAGCCACTGTGGAAAAGAGTACAGTGGTTCCTCCAAAAATTAAAAATAGAAAACCATTGTGATTCAGTAATTCCACTACTGGCAACTTAACCAAACAAAACGAAAACACTAATCCAAAAAGATAAATACACCCCGATGTTTATTGCAGCACTATTTACAATAACCCAGATATGGAAGCAACCTAAGTGTCCATCAATATAAGAGCATATAAGGAATGTGTGTGTGGGGGGTGGTGGTGGTGGTGAAGGAGGTGTTTATAAAATGAAATATTATGTAGCCATAAAAAAGGGATGAAATTGTGCCATTTGGGACAACATGGATGGACCTACAGGTTATTATGCTAAGTGAAATAAGTCAGATTGAGAAAGACAAATACTGTATGATTTCAGTCATAAGTGGAATCTAATAAAACAAACAAACAAACAAAAAGCAGAATCACACCTATAAATACAGAGAACAAAATTGATGGCTGCCAGAGGGGAGGGAGGTGAGGGATGTGGGCAAAATGTGTGAAGGGGAGTGGGAGATACAGGCTTTCAGTTATGGAATGAATAAGTCACAGGAATAAAAGGCCCAGCATAAGGAATGCAATGATATTGTGATAGTGATGTATCAGGACAGATGGTGACTACACTTATGGCGAACATAGTATAACATATATACTTGCAAATCACTATGTTGTACTACACCTGAAACTAACTTAATGTTGTGTGCCAACCATACTAAAACAAAACAAAACAAAAAAACAAAAAACGGGGGCACCTGGGTGGCTCAGCCAGTTGGGCATCCAACTCTTGATTTCAGCTCAGGTCATGACCTCACAGTTCATGAGTTCAAGCCCTGCATCAGGCAATGTACTGACAGTACAGAGCCTGCTTCTCTCTCTTTCCCTCATTCTCTGCCCCTCCCCCCCGAGTAAATAAATAAACTTTTTAAAAATTAAAAAAAAGAATAACCACACTAAAATATATATTGTGCAATTTCAGAATATCAGAAGATATCCTAAAATATCCCAGAGAGATAAAATAGGTCACTTATTTATCCATTTATTCAGCAGACATTTATCAAGGGCCTATTATGTGTAGGACTTGTTTATAAAATGGACTGAAACTGCAAATCAGAAGGAAATTTGGGAATGAGTTTTATAGATATAAAGAGATCGAAAGGCAGAAGAATAGCAGGTGCAAAGGCCCTGAGGTAGAAGTGTTCCTGGCATGCTTGATGTAAAGCATGGAAGCCAGTATGGGCATGATACAATGAGTGAGGAGAGTAGGAAGGGTGAGGTCAGCGAAATAAGCTAGGGCAGATTCAACAGCAACTTAGGACTTTGAATTTTACTCTACATGGGCTGGACATATCAGAGCAAAGGAATTATAAATCTGATTCACTCTTTAAAGAAATCTACTCGGGGGGCGCCTGGGTGGCGCAGTCGGTTAAGCGTCCGACTTCAGCCAGGTCACGATGTCACGGTCCGTGAGTTCGAGCCCCGCGTCGGGCTCTGGGCTGATGGCTCAGAGCCTGGAGCCTGTTTCCGATTCTCTGTCTCCCTCTCTCTCTGCCCCTCCCCCGTTCATGCTCTGTCTCTCTCTGTCCCAAAAATAAATAAACGTGGAAAAAAAAAAAATTTTTTTTTAAAAAAATCTACTCGGGGCACCTGGGTGGCGCAGTCGGTTAAGCGTCCGACTTCAGCCAGGTCACGATCTCGCGGTCCGTAAGTTCGAGCCCCGCGTCAGGCTCTGGGCGGATGGCTCGGAGCCTGGAGCCTGTTTCCGATTCTGTGTCTCCCTCTCTCTCTGCCCCTCCCCCGTTCATGCTCTGTCTCTCTCTGTCCCAAAAATAAATAAAAACGTTGAAAAAAAAAAGAATAAAAAAAATAATAAAAAATAAATAAAAAAATCTACTCTTGGGGCACCTGGGTGGTTCCATCGGTTGGGAGACCGACTTTGGCTCAGGTCGTGATCTCACGGTTCGTTGAGTTCGAGCCCTGCGTCGGGCTCTGTGCTGACAGCTAGGAGCCTGGAGCCTGCTTCAGATTCTGTGTCTCCCTCTCTCTCTCCCCCTCCCCTGCTCACGCTCTGTGTCTCTCTGTCTCTTAATAATGAATAAATGTTAAAAAAATAAAAATAAAAATAAATCTACTCTTGCTGCAGTACTGAGAAGAGACAATAGGGGAGGCAAAAGTCAAAGCAGAGACACGTCAGGAGTCTACCGGAATAAGCCACGTGCAGAATCAGAGTATCGTGGGCCCAGATGTGACAGCAGGGATAAAATAATAAAAAAATAAACTTTTTTTTTTTTTTTAATGGAAGACTACAATACTGCAGTCACTGAAATCCTGCTGAGTGGGCACAATGAAGACCCCTTCCCTGGAGGTGAGAAAATTCCTTGATTATGCTCTCATTGTGCTCTCTGGGAAGAACTGTCTTCTTCATTATTCTCTGTGGTGAGATCAGAATCAGTGCTACAGAGTGTACTCTTTTGTGTGGCTATTCAACATTCTCTGCCCAGTTCTTTCTGGTACCATTTTGAATTCCCAAAGACTGTGTTAAAGGCTCGACTAATTGCAGGCACTTTTATCTGGGCTTACAGTTACTTAGCAGTATAGTTTCCTCATAAGTTAGTAGGCAACAATTCTCTTTGCTACCTGTCCATACCCTGTACCTGTCAGTTATGACACCAAAAGTTCTTTCCTCAAGCTGATGGTGACCTCTCACTTGGCTTTCTTGCCTCTTTGCTCCTCCCACCTCTAGCAAACAACAGCTAACTTGAAACCAGCTGGGATAACAGGCTTGGGGAGAAAAGCTACTTTCTTAATCAGATCATTGCTACAAGGCTCAACCATAATGGGCCTATGTCCCTCCAAGAGTTGTTTACTTTCATCTGTTAGCATTTGGGATCTAGAAATAGTTGTATCTTCCAACTGAATTTCTCAATTCTTCCTATGCCTTTTATTCTACTTATAAACCAGATGGCTCTTTCTGGAACTCACCTTTTTCGGCCAGCACCATATCAAACACAGGCAATAACAACCAACAAACAGTACTGCAGTTCTACTCTGTCCTTCCCCTAGAGCTACAAGTTCTTTACTAATAAGTCTGCTTCCCAGGTTATCACAGAGAAACATTTTAACCAGATATTTTTCTCTCCATTACATGGAAACTACCATTCACACGTCTGACATCAGCTTCCTTGCTGTGTACGATCCAACCATTAAGGAATGCCACCTAATTTAGGTTTCTATTATGGCAGAACCCATTCCAGAGACTGATTTCTATCTTCAAGTGATGCAAGCTATTGTAACAGCTAAGTCTCCAAATCTGAGTGGCTTCACACAAAGTCCAAATTTTGCTCTTAATTGATGGGCAGCCTTCACCTGATTCTTCGGAGATTCATGCGTCTCGCATTTGTGGCTCCATCCTTGGAGCCCTGTGCATCCAGCCAGCAGATAAGGGGAAAGCATTAAAGAACAGGTGTGGGACGGGCTCTGGGCTGATGGCTCAGAGCCTGGAGCCTGTTTCCATTTCTGTGTCTCCCTCTCTCTCTGCCCCTCGCCCGTTCATGCTCTGTCTCTCTCTGTCCCAAAAATAAAAATTAAAAAAAACATTGGAAAAAAAAAATTTAAAAAAAAAAAAAAAGGGGCGCCTGGGTGGCGCAGTTGGTTAAGCGTCCGACTTCGGCCAGGTCACGATCTCGTGGTCCGTGAGTTCGAGCCCCGCGTCTGATGGCTCAGAGCCTGGAGCCTGTTTCCGATTCTGTGTCTCCCTCTCTCTCTGCCCCTTGCCCGTTCATGCTCTGTCTCTCTCTGTCCCAAAAATAAAAATTAAAAAAAAAAAACATTGAAAAAAATTAAAAAAAAAAAAAGAACAGGTGTGGGAGACGTTTATGGGCTAGGCCTGGAAATGGCATATGTCCCTTCTCACACTCCTCAGTCAAATGGCCATATCTAAATGTAAAGAAGGCTACGGGATGCAACCTAATTGTGCTCCCTGGATGAAAAGGAGCTGGTTGTAAGAGCAGCTATCTAGTCTCTGACACAGAAATAATCAGCATATAAATGGATATTTAAAACCGGAAGACCTCATGAGATCATAGGGGAATAAGTGTAGATTAAGAAGACGGCTAAGGACTGAACCCTGAGGCACTCCAGAATTTAAAGGTCAGGAAGGTAAGGAGAAATCTAAAAATCAGACCTAAGTCTGGTTTCCTGAGTTAGGAAGAAAACAAGCAAGTATGGGCTCTAGTAAGCAAAGTGAAGACATGTTCCAAGACAAACGGAGATCAACGCTTACAAAATGCTGCTGACACGTCAGATTTATAAGGTGAAGAATGAAAACTGAGCATGGAATTAAACAATACGAAAGTCACCACTGCACTTGACAAAAGTGTTTTGCAGTAAGTGAGGAAGATGAAAGCCTGGGTGAGGAGGGGGTAGAGACCATGAGCAGGGATAAATAATTGAGACAATTCTGGGTAAAAAAGAGGACATAAATGGGGTGGTAGCTGAATTAGGATGTGTGAGTAAGTAGGGTTGGGGGCGTGCCTTTCTTAGTGGTTTTATGAAGCTATGAACTCTTACACCATTTCTAAATGCTGATGGGAATGACTGAGGAAAGGAAGACATTATGATGCACAAGAGAGAGGGGACACTTGCTTGAGCAAGAGCCTGTGGTAGCTGGAAGGGGAGGAGATCTGAAGCACAAAAGGGAAGTTTTGCTGAGATGGGAACAGAGAGAGTTACAGACGCAAAAGAGGAGGCAGAGCATGTATGGTACACATGCAGGGACTTGTGGTGTCCAGTCCAGCATGTAAGGAGCATAGAAGTCATCACTCCTCATGACAAGAAAAAAGCTGGAAAAACTAAAAACGAACAACTCTTATTGGATCCAGAGAACTGGAGTCACAAGGCAAACCACTGTCCCCAAAACTGGGGAGCCAGAAACGTGGATACAGAGAATCACAATTTACCAGAGCATAAACCCAGGATCAGATATCACTCCTGGAACCAGAAACAAGGTAGGAAAATTTCAATTCTAAGTAATTTAATTGGTTAAGCGGCCAACTCTTGGTTTTGGCTCAGGTTATGATCTCACAGTTCGTGAGATCGAGCCTGTGTCAGGCTGTGCACTGGGCATGGAACCTGCTTAGGTTTCTCTCTCTTTCTCTCTCTGCCCCTCCCCGCAACACACACTCTCTCCAAAATAAATAAAATAAAAATTTAACATTAAATTGTGAGAACATAATGCTGGACACTATGTGGACATCGTTGAGAGTACAAACATCCAGAGGGAGCCCAAATTTATGGGGCCATCATACTTTCATATGATTTATCTATAGAACCCCTACTAGGTTCTCTGCTTCTGGCCACAGGAGGGGAAAAGTAACTATTTTGTAATATGCTCAGAACATTCTTTTCTTAACAGTGCTTTCCCTCAAGGGTAACTATTTTACCAGAGCCTAAACAACCTAAGGGAAGATAAATATCCAACTCTAGCCCACTTTACCCTTCCAGTCTCACCTAAAGGAGGAAAGGAAACCTAAGAAGCACATGTGAAGATCACAGCCAAGGGACAAAGCTCACTAAAAGACTGAGAGCTAACCACCACTACAGAATCCTTCTCTTCCCCTCACACCTTACCATCATACCAACAGAGCTCAGAGGTCCTAGATAACACAAACAATACAAAGGAAAGAATAACGTATCTCAGGTATTATTTTATAAGTTTCTAGGAAGGGTGCCTGGGTGGCTCAGTCAGTTAAGCATCTGACTCTTGATTTCGGCTCAGGTCATGATCTCACAGTTCATGGGATCAAGCCCTGTGTCAGGCTCTGCGCTGACAGCATGGAGCCTGCTTGCAATTCTCTCTGTTCCTGTCCATCTGCTCCTCCCCCATCTCCCTCCCTCCCTCCCTCTCTCTCTCTCTCTCTCACAATAAATAAATAAATAAACTTAAAAAGAAGTTCTAGGAAAACTGAAAGACAGTAAGACAAAAACAAGGACATGAAAGGACACTTTATCTGTGACACCTGTAGCAACAGCAGACACAGTAGACATAGCCCAACTCCCAGCCAGATAAACATACAACATCCCAGTGAAGACCTACTGACCCCAATTCCCTTGACCCACCACTTATGTCCTTCTTTTGACATTTACAGAGCATACTAAGATACAAAAACACAATTTAAAGAGACAGAGCAAGCATCAGAACCAAAGTCAGACATTGCAGAGATTACCAGACAGAATTTAAAACAACTATGATTAATGTACTAGGGGCTATAATGGGAAAAAGTGGAAAACATGCCAGACAGAGGATGTAAGCAGAGAAATGAAAACTCTAAGAATCAAAAGAAAATGTTAGAAATCAAAAACACTGTAAGATAAATGAAATACGACTTTTGAAAAAAAATGTTTTAATGTTTTATTTATTTTTGAGAAAGAGACACAAAGTACAAGCTGGGGAGGGGCAGAGAGAAAGGGAGACACAGAATCTTAAGTAGGCTCCAGGCTCTGAGCTGTCAGCACAGGGAGATCATGACCTGAGCTAAAGTTGGTGGTTTAACCGACTGAGCTACCCAGGCACCCTGAAGTATGCCTTTAACAGGCTTATCAATACACTGGGCATGGATAAAGACAGAATCAGTGAGCTTGAAAAGGTTAACAGAAACTTCTAAAACTGAAAGGCAGAGAGAAAAATAATGAAAAAGATGGAACAGAATATTCTAGAACTGTGGGACAGTTACAAAAGGTGTAACACATACATAATGGAAATACCAAAAAAAGAAGAAAGAAACAGATGTAGAAAGTCTATTCAAAGTATTAGAAAGGGAGGACATTCTCTTTTAATTTCTTAATTTTTTTCAGGGAAAGAGGAAGCACAGTCATCATCTAAGAGGACAGGAAACAAAGTTCAGAGGTGTGCAAATAAAGTGAAGGAGAGAGGGAAAGGCAGAAGTGAAGGGAAGGAAAAAGAGAGATACATGTCACATATAAACAATCCAGAATCAAGATGGCTTCGGTGTCTCAACCACAACACTGGAACTCTCAGAATTCTTTGGAAAAATTATTTACAACCTAAAATTTCATATACAGCCAAATCATAAATCCAATGTGAATAAGTAAAATATATTCTATGCACTCATTCTCAGGAAATTTCTAGAATATATGTTCCAGAAAAGTGAAGGAGTATCTCAAGAAAGGGAAACAGGATGAAGGAAGGAGGAGATAGAAAACAGGAGATAAGAGAATTCCTAGGATAATACTGGACAAAGTCTAGGATGACATCTGGATACTGGAACCACACTGCAGAAGGACAGAGTTTCTAGAAAGGCTGCTTCCAAGGAAAATTAGTGAGACTGATGTTTGACCACATGGCTAAGAATTTTATAGTTCTGATTCAAAGTTTTGTAAAAAAAAAAAAAAAAAAAAATTACCAATAGCTATACAGAAAACCAAGCAAATAAAGGAAACTGTTATCTCCAGTAAAAATAAGAAATTATCCAAGAATGGAAATATGATCATAAAAAATTAACACATAATTATAATAATGTAAGAAACCAATACGAACTTAATTAAACATTATGGTATGATATGGAGGGTTGGGGAGGATAAGAATTGTGTGGAACAGAACAGGATGTAAGAGATTAAATCTCCATCTTCCTAGTAAAAAGGTATTACATAATTTTTTTTAATGTTTATTTTTGAGAGAGACAGAGACAGAGTATGAGCTGGGGAGGGGCAGAGAGAGGGGGGGAGACACAGAATCCGAAGCAGGTTCCAGGCTCCAAGCTATCAGCACAGAACCCGACGTGGGTCTTGAACCTACAAACCATGAGATCCTGACCTGAGCCAAAGTCGGACGCTGAACCGACTGAGCCACCCAGGGGCCCCCGTATTACATAATATTTAAAACGGAGAGATCAAGAAATAGTTGTATAAGCTTGTCGTTTTAAAATACACATTTATAAACTCATCAAACAGCAAAAAGCTAACATATTAATTTCAATTGAAAGGCCTTGCAGTTCATTTTCAACAGTGACATCAAATCATTTGATTTTAAAATATGTACAATTTTGATATAAATAGACGATAGAGAAGATAGATAGATGCCAAATGAGTAAGAATGTTTGACTTTATTGATGTAGCAAAGAAGTCAAACAAAATAGAAGCCAAATGTTCCCACTAAATTTAGCTGAAAGGAGTTTATTTGGTGACAAGGACAAGAGCAATTCCAGAAGGATAGTAGAGGTAGAAACAAAAATTGAAATGAACTGAGGAAAGAAAAGAAAGGAAGGAGACGGAAACCACAAATTCGCTAAACTTACTTAGAAACTGCCTTTCTCAAAAAAGAAATATAGTTATGCCAAGGGGAGAGAAGAGCAAAAGTCACAGGTCAACACAGGGTCAAGAATGAAAGGCACTTGAGTATATTAACAGACAAAAAAGAGTCAGTATAAAAGAAAAAGAAAGATCCAGTGGTGAGACAGTATGAAAATGTTGGGGGAACACAGTGCTTGGGGATGGTGGGAGGTAATTGCTGGAGCATGACCTCAAAGGAGATTGGGATCAGAAGTTTAGTCAGGAGTAAGTCTTGACCATGAACAGAAGAACATACAGTTCATCCTCTGAGACTGGAAGGGTGCATACAGAAGGTGGATAGATGGGTTGGGTGATCTGGGGTGTGTTATGGGCTGAACTGTGTCCCCACAATTTGTTATGTTGAAGCCCTAACTCCCAAGACTTCAGAGAGTGACTGGATTTGGAGATAGGGCCTTTAAAGAGGTAACTATGTTTAAATGAGGCCATTAGGGTGAGCCCTAATCCAAACTAACTGGTGTCCTTAGAAGGAAAGGAGGTGTGGACATAAAAAGAGGCACCAGGGATGTGCATGTCCAGAGGGATAGCCATGTGAAGAGGCAGCAAGAAGGAAGACATGTATAAGCCAAGGAGGGAGGACTCCAAGAAAACTAACTCTGCCAGTCACCCTGATCTTGGATTTCCAGCCTCCATTAACTGTAATGAAATTCACTTCTGCTGCTTAAGCTCGTCAGTCTATAGTATTTTGTTATGGCAGCCCTAGCTAACTGATACAAGGTGGGTGGCTTCTTACTGACTTGGAAGAAAATGTAACCTATGAACCAAAGGAGACAGCAGTGGCAGATGGCTAAGCTTGAAAATACTGGTAAAAGTTGGAAAAAGTTGCTGTTTAGGATTGTTTCATTTGGGGTTTGTCTCCCCTCAAATAGAAATGCACTGGGGACAGACGACATAGTAAATAGGAGATTTATAATCCAGATTAATGGTTCTCAACCAGGGGCAATTGTGACCCTACAGAGGACATTTGGCGATGCCTGGGGACATTTTTGTCACACCTTGGGGAGAGAAGATGCTATGGGTATCTAATGCAATAGACACGATACACACTAAGCATCCTATGACACACAGGACAGACACAGAATTATCCAGCCCAGAATATCAGCAGTGTGGAGGTTGCAAAACTGTTCTAGATAGGTAAGAATTGGATTCCTAACACAACAGGTTCTTATACATGGGTTTGCAAATTACAAAGTCAAACGTATGTCAGGAGGAACCACAGAGAAACCTGAACAATTTTACCTAGAGATTCAAGGTGTCATCAATGCCAGCCTTGGCCAGGTCATCCTTCTAAAACGGGCAGCACTGTGAAAAGAGCATGGACTTTGAAGTCACATAAAACTGAGTTCAAACCCTGACCTTGCCACTTTATAGCTCTGTGATCTTAAACATATTACTGCACATCAATGAGCCTCACAAAGTTGAAGGGAAAAGCCTTGAGTTAATATGTGGATAAAATAAGATACTGTATGTAAAATAACTGCCACAAAGTAATAATAGCTCTCTGTTTAAATGCCAACTATGTGCCAGGCATTCCTCTAAATGCTTTATTGGGGTGCCTGGGTGGCCCAGTCAGTTAAGCATCGGACTTTGGCTCAGGTCATGATCTTGTGGTTTGTGAGTTCGAGCCCCACATCAGGCTCTGTGCTGAAGCTCAGAGCCTGGAGCCTGCTTCCGATTCTGTGTCTCCCTCTTTCTCTGCCCTTCCCCAGCTCGCTCTCTCTCTCTCTCTCTCAAAAATAAACAAACATCAAAAAAATAATAATAAAAGGATACCTGAACCTTTAAATGCTTTATAAGAATTAACATGTTTAACTCTCACAACAACCTTATGTGGTAAATACTATTATTATACCCATTTTACAAAATAACCTAGAACTGGAGCTCATATAACACCTAAAAAATTTGTATTCAGCATTCACTATATATCTGAGCTTCACCTAGACCATAAACACAGCTCAGTTTCTACCTTCTCTTCTACAAAAAGTCGCACGGAACACTTACAGTTTTCAAAATTAAAACAAATGTCTAAATGGGAAGTTTCTTCTTTCAGCCCTACCCAAAGGGACAACCTCTGAATGAGATTTATACATAAGATTTATCCTACAGTTGCCCAATTTCACTATTGCATTCATAGGCTTCCAAAGAGGGGTATCCTACAAATGTGTTTCTTTGACCTCCCTCCTCACAGCTTTGGATTAATGTTACCACTACTCAGCAAAAATCCTTCTAAGTCAAGACAGCATAGAAGATAGGAGGCCGAAAGCAATGCTCCTTACCCGTAAATTGTTCTCAATCCTAAGGGAAAGCAAAGACTGGGACAATTTGCTAATTTTGGCCTTAGGTGAAAAGTTTAATTATAGAGAAGTAGACCAAGTACTTTAAGAGAAGAAAAAAAGTGAAAGAATGGAAGGTTCTGAACACAGAGACAGGAGACTGCCAGCAGAAAAGAGGTACAATGGAGTGAGAAGGTGAGGACAAAAACAACAAAAATTAACTCTTTGAGACGGAAACTGTCAAAAGTCAACAAGTAATAACTGAAATAGGCCATCTGGGAAAAAAAAAAAACATTCTGAGAAAGATCGTGGTCCACCTGCTATACCATATATAAAGGACAGGGAACAACTGTCTTTTGCCCTCAAGAAGTTTGCAAATCAGTGGGGAAAACAGATGAAGGTATCATAATGCAATGCAGAATATGCCACAGTAGAGGTAAGCATAGGATGCTATGTGGCCCTCAGGCTGACACTTAATCCCAGCTTGGGGGGTTAAGGAAGTTCAGAGAGGCCTTCTGGACACAGTGACCACTTCCTCTGCCTCTTGAAGGACAGGTAGAAGTCCACCGGTCACAAGGCCTCAGAGAAAGAGCAGAAGGTCTTTCTAGTCAGAGCGAACCCTGAAGGATTTGAGCCAAAGGAGACTCCTGATTAGATTTGTATTTTAGAACACCCAGTCTGGAGATGGTATGAAGAATGAATCAGAGACATAAAATAGACAGGAGCAGTGACGAGACTGTGGTGGGCACAAGGCATGTGAACTAACGTAATCTCAGGGAGGATGCAACATACATATCTGAGTGGTGTTAAGAAATCACACTCAACTCTATATCTCTATTTAAATAAAAATCAATTGCTAACGCTTTTTACTAAGTGCTTGCTTTGTGCCGGGCCCTGTTTCAAGAGCTTTCTGGGTACTAATGTGTCTGTCACTCGGAGCAACCACATGAAGAGCAGACGAGTGCACTGAAGTACATGTTGAGTGGAAAACCTGGAACTCAGTCTGGAGTATGTGATCCAGAGCCTACATGCGTAAGCACTACCCATACCGCCGGGGTTTGAACTAGAAGCGTGTTTGGAGATCGCAACAGCAACATAACGGGACAGATGGTAGCTACACTTGTGGTAAACATGGCATGATGTGTAAACCTGTCAAATCAGTAAGTCGTACACCTGAAACTGATGTCACATTGTTTGCCAACTCTACTTGAGTCTTTTACATTTAAAAATAAATAAATAAAACAGGCTGTGGGATTTGCCCCTGGTATAAGGAGTGTGGAGAAGGGGTCAAAGAGGCCAAGCCACAGCCAGACACTCTGTATCAGGGAATTGTGCAGTAGGTAGAGGAGGAAAAGGGGAATGACAGCACCCTTGGAGCTCTCTAAGAACTCAGACACGTGGCCTACAAGAGATCCAGTGTTTGGATTGCTGCCTCTCAGAGATATCATAAGCCACTGAGCCAACAGAGCTGCAAGAATCCCCCCGAGAGAGGAGGCCAGAAGTGGCCACTTAAATGAATAAGCATGGGTCCCCTTCTGGTGCCTCCTCCGTGCCTCATCAACTGGCAGAGCTGAGCCAGGACAGGGGGAGGGCACGGAAGAAGCAGACTTCATCCCACCCTTCAACGTGTAGGGTTCCACCTCAATTCTGCACAGAGAGGAGGAGGGCATGGGATTTAAATCAAGATTGAGACCAGGGATTTGAATGCGCCATCATTTATTGCCTAGTTATTTTTAAACCTGAAATGAACTGGAAAAGTATGGAATCTGCCTAAGATACTGTTGAGGATGATAAAACGACAGACGATTCAACAGAACCAAGTGGGAGAGGCAATGATTAGAATACATCAAACCATGTTATGTTTATAACCCAACGTTGGGAGACTCCCTAATAAACTAGTGACAGTCTCAATAATAATAATAATAATAATAATAATAACAACAACATCATGTCTGGAAATGCAGAGGGGAACTTTTATGCGCATGCAACCACAGAGACCTTGTACCCAGTGAAGCCTGATCAGAAGCCCAGCCCTCTTTCTGTTGAGTCAAATTCGGGGAAACATGCAGGAGTGGGATGAGGATACCAAGGAAGAAACAGAAGGATGTCATTAGCAGAAAGAACACCAGCTGGGATAGGACATGGAGGACATCAAAGGTATGGTCACGCTGAGGTGGAGGGGTCCCAGTGGAAAAGGCCAAACCTGACACAGCCGAAAAGTTAGCCACACAAGACGGTTCTGAAAAGTTGTTGAATAAAAATATGTAATTACAAGGTAGGAAAGGAGTGTGATCCATTTTTGTTAGATGGATATATACGCTAAAGCTGGTTACCTCTGAACTAGGAATGGATTTTTAAATTTTTCTTCTTTTTGTTGCTTCTTTTTCTCAAATGACAAGTGTAGTATTTTAGTTCAGGTAAAATAACCTTGAAACTGGATAAAGGTGTGGGAAGGGAAGACTGAGGCAGCCGGTGAAGTCATGAGAAAAAAAAGAAGAGTGTCCTGGGGGTGAAAAGCCTGCCATCAATAATGCTGGAAGTAATTAAATGACCTGAGATTCACAAAAGAGGAAAGGGTGACGGCCCAGAAGCATGTTATGAACAAGGACAGTACCAACTCAGCCACATGCAGGAGGGAAATCCAGGGAAAGAGAGATATTTCAAGTATCATCAGGGGAGAAACTGTTTGCTTATTTGTTTTTGTTTTTTAGATGCTCTAAACTTTTTAATGGTAAAAAACACATTAAGTTTACCATCTTAACTCTTTTTTCATGTTCAATAGTGTTAAATGTATTTACATCACTGTACAATAGATTGCTAGAACTTTTTCATCTTGCAAACCTGAAACTCTATAGTCATTAAATGCTAATTCCCCCTCATTTCCCCCCCCCAATAACCACATTTTATAATTTTTTACTACTTTATATATTTCATAGTAGTAGAATCATATAGTATTTGTTCTTTCGTGATTGGATTATTTCACTCAATTCCCTCAAGGTTCATTCATGCCATAGCATGTGACAAGAATTCCTTCTTTTTAGAAGGAATTAGCTGCATATAGCATATATTAGCTGCATAATATTCCATTGTGTGTATATACTATGTTTTCTTTATACCTTCATTTGTCATCGGGCATTTGGATTGCTTCCACCTTTTGGCTATTGTGAGTAGCGTTGCCATAAACATGGGGGTAGAAACAGAGACTGGTTTTTTGACAATTCAAAAGAGGAAAGACAATAATTCAAGGTCAAAGTTTGTGGTGTGATGAAACTTGTTCTCAAAGGAGTAATGGTTCCAGAAGCCACAATGGAAAAGTTAAGAAATTTCAGGACAGATGACATGAAGACCCAGATTCAGGTGAAATCGAACCAGGATACCAAACTGCCCTGCCTACCTGTCTCTACTTGGAAGACTGAAATTTATACTGAGACTGATAGAACCAATTTCCAAAACTCTCCCCCTCAAAAAAAAAATACATTTCTTTAACTCCATTTACAAAAATGCCCCAAAACCTAGAAGTTTTCTTGTCCTCTCTCAATTTTCAATGCACATTGTAAATTTTAGCAATCCCAAGAGCAACTTCTGCAGTGATGCTTTGAGACAATTTAGGGAGCCAATATTGAGTTTCATCTGTATTAGAAACAGCCTTGAGAGAAAGGAAAAGACGAAAAGAAAGGCACAAATTGTGGGGAAACATCACAACTTAACAATCTATTTAAGGATACTATTTCCAATGACAGAGAAGATAGTATTAAAACACATATGATTCATAATTTTGACCCTACTACTAAGTTCAAAGGTCCATGATAACACATTTCATGTATTCCTTTGCCTTCAAGAAAAACTGTAACTCTTCAATCTCAGATCAAAAAGAACTTGATGTAAAGCAGGTAACCAACAGCTCTAGAGGTGAGTGGAGTTTGTGGTCACCTCTCTTCCATCATCAAGCAGCAGCATCAGATTGTGCACATCATCATCACAGCTAACACACAACACATGTGTCAAACACTGTTGCTATTCACTCATTTAATCTTCAAAACAACCCTATGAGCTGGGTTCTATTATCATTCTTTTATTACAGACGCAACAACTAATGCACAGAATTACTTACCCAAGATCATGTTTCTATTAAGTGTCAGAAGTGGAATTCAAACACAAGTAGTCTGGTTTAGAGTATATGCTCCCAACCATCACACTATAAGAACAGATATAATGAATATCCAGTCTCCAACAGGATATAAATACCATTTGGATGCAAGAGATCTGCATCAAAATGGTAATTCAAAAGCAATGACAGCACTGACATCACTATTATCACTCAGGTTCAAATGGAAATGCCCATCCCCTCTTCCAACCAGTAGGCAGTGATTCTCCAATTTATGAAGCCTGGAACAGGAAGGGGGAGATAATGCAACAGAATAGGTGTTAATAATAACTCTGCATCAAGGCGTTTTGGATAAACCATAACATATGCTGAAACTGGCAATAAAATACAAAAGAATGTGTGGTCTTAACGCATCAATAACAACTGCATAGGTATTTATTTTAGTTCATTTCTCCAGCTCTCTTATTATAAAGACCCTGAACTAGTTTTAAAAGAATAAAGAAGAAAAAAAGCTATTTACTCCCTTTTGATGCTCTGCATGTGCTAGGAGAATGGTATCCAGTCCCTAACAGTGCCCAAAAAGGAGAAAAAAATAAAAGAACTTCTGCAATGGGATGACAGAGGGTAACTCTTGTGAATATAAAGGAACCTTCATTTTTAATGAAGTCAAGAATTCTGTAAGGGGAGCTCTCACACATTACCACATGCTTAAAGAAGCACACCTCCCAAGCTCCCACAGGAGGAAGCCTACTTAAATACCCCAACAAGAGGAAGAATTTCTCCTTCCCCAGCAATGGCCCAGCCAATGAGAACTCAGCCAAACAGCCCTTCCCCGCTTCCTCCTTTCCCCTAGAAAAGCAAGCCCCCCTCCTCTGTTCTCTGGACTTGCCCATGGTTTGCCTTGGTTGGCTTGTCTCAAACTGCAATTCTTCTGTTACTACCCAATACAGTAGTCTCCCTTATCTGCAGTTTGGCTTTCCACAATTTCAGTTACCCATGATCAACCACAGTCCAAAATACTAAGTGGAAAATTCCAAAAATAAACGATAAGTTTTAAGTTGCATATTGTTCTATGCAGTGTGATGAAATCTTGTGTCATGCCACCCCAGATGTGAATCATCCCTTGGTCCAGTGTATCCATGCTGTATGTGTTACCTGCCCATTAGTAATTTAGTAGATGCTTCAGTTATCAGACCGACTCTGGCACTATCATAAAGCTTGTGTTCAAGTAACCTTTATTTTACTTAATAATGACCCCACAGCACAAGAGTAGTGATGCTGGCAATTCAGATATGTCAAAGAGAAACTGCAAAATGCTTCCTTTAAGTGAAAAGGTAAAAGTTCTCAACTGAATAAGAAACAGGGAAAAAATCATATGAAGTTACTAAGATCTACAGTAACTTTTATTATAGTATGTTGTTACAAGTTTTCTCTTTTATTATTAGCTATCCTTGCTAATCTTTTACTGTACCTAATTTATAAGTAAAACTTTATCATAGCTATGTATGTATAGAAAAAGCATACCATATACTGTAGAGAGTATAATATATACCACATAGCTATGCACGTATGAGAGTGTAGAACATATACAGCGTGGCATATACTATATCTGTAGTTTCAGGCATCCACTGGAGGCCTTGGAACATAACCCCAGCAGATAATGGGAGACCACCGTAAACTCATTTTGCTGGTAAAATAACTGGCTCATTTGCTTTATAAGGCCAACACTTTCTTCCACCAACGCAGGTTTCTTTATATTCTTTCCCTAGCTAACTTCCCAAGGACGAAAGTTAACTTCTGTCCAGAATCGTCTCTCCAGCCTCATCCTCTACAACTGAGCATGTGAACATGTGCGTTGTATGATGCCTTAATGGAATAATTTTGTTATAATCTGTATCATGTACCAGGTCTATCCTGATTTACAGCAACCCATGAAAGCAGTTGAGGAGCAGTTTCCATTACAGATACGAAATCCAGTTGTGCTGCCACATAATTATCTTCTCTGCCTTAGAGCCAATGTTTTAGATAATTACTAAGTCATATGTGAATTCAGCTTTGTCCAACACTTGAGTGAATAATGTTCATATCCTAAAGCTGTTGAGGAGTAGAAATTTAAATTCTCTGTGGGGATTATGCTTTGGGACAGTTACCTTGATGGAATAGTATAAGTATCAGCCTCTCAAGTAGAAGAAATCCTGTTTTACCACAAGCACCACCTTCCCCACACTTCAACAACACTTTCTTGGAGTTTCCAATGGCGTCTGCAGTGACCAAAGAGCTACTCAGGATAATGGAGAGAGTGCTGGGTGGACAGAGAACCAAGAGCTGCAGAAGTAAGTGCTATGTAGGAGACACCATAGTAGAAGCATAGGACATCTTTTTAGGATCCTAAATTAACAGCAGGCCAACTCTAGGGGAGACGCAACAGCCTCATACTGAGAATAGATGAACGGGTCAAATGACACACTAGCACAAATCCCTAAATGTCACAATATTCTGATAAGCTAAGATCAGAAAGAACAAATTTACACCTCCAAACCTGTGGTTTTCTCTATTCAAAACACAAACGTGACCTTATTAATCCAACTCAAAACAACAACGTGTAGCACTTTTTTTTTCATTTGAGAGATTAATATTCAAGCAAGCAACTTAATTTCTAACCCTGACTTCAAACATCTGGGAACTCAGCTCTGCAGGGTTCAAGAACTCTGGGTCCTTTGAGGCAGGAAACACAGTGCAGGACAGTTTGTGATTCATAAGTGACCTCACTGCATCATCAATTCTCCACAGTGGCTGATCAGACCTAATTTCTCCTGCCAGACTCACTCACACCCAAGAACAAAGGCATGTGAACTCAGGAGCTGCCCCCCATGCAAGTGCTGATTCAGTTCTCCATCTTTCGTTTCCCTTATTCTACATAATGTGAATCCCTCATTCATATAAACACTCAATTCCTACTATGTGTTAAATGCTACGTGATTGCTAGAAATAAAAAATGTTACATTTGTTCAGTCGCACATTCTCACTGGGTCTTCCTGGCATGCACTTGAGATTTTGAAGACAAAGTTCATAAACTCATTCAAGTCTCACTCTTACAACACTGAACTCATTAACTGAGTGCCTTAACTAAAGAAAATAGTCATAGACCATACCAATCACACCATCGCTGCTATGGCAATATCCATAAATATCAAGAAAATGATACACAGTTAACTTTTAATTATCCACACTAATGAAGGGGAACAGTGGCATGGTTAATCCAAAATAGTTTACAATCCAATAATAATTTCTATTAGGATTTGGAATTCATTATGTGCCTTTCTTCCCAGAAGATTTACCTTCTGATTATGTTTTCCATGATGAATATTCAAGCGAGAAACTTAATTTCTGTCTTAGAGTTTTAAAATTTATAAGCCTCAAGCCTCCATGCCAGGCTTGCAGAACTAAAATGTAAAGTCCCTCATTAAAGTTTATGATACTGCCATAACGTCATGTAATCCCATCCTGAACTTCCCATATGTGATGAGTTATCACCAAGTCCTAATGTCAAGCTTTCCCAAGAAATAAATGCATTGGGATTTAGTTCACAATTTCTGACTCTTCCTCTCTCATCTGCCTTAGTCCATTTGGGCTGCTATGACAAAATAACACACAGACTGGATAACAACAGACATTTATTTCTCATAGTTCTAGAAGTTGTCAAGCCCAAGATCAAAGCACCACATGGTCACATCTTGATGGGAGCTCTCTTCCAAGTTCATAGTCAATGCCTTCTCACTGTGCCCTCACATAGGAAAGGAGCTGGCAATCTCTATGGGGCTCTTGGATAAAGCATTAATCTCACTCATGAGGGCTCTACGCTCGTGACTATGAGATGCTTATGACGAAGCATCTCCCAAAGGCCCCAGTTTCTTTTTTTTTTCAATATATGAAGTTTATTGTCAAATTGGTTTCCATACCCAGTACTCATCCCAAAAGGTGCCCTCCTCAATACCCATCACCCACCTCCCTCCCACCTCCCATCAACCCTCGGTTTGTTCTCAGTTTTTAACAGTCTCTTATGCTTTGGCTCTCTCCCACTCTAACCTCTTTTTTTTTTCCTTCCCCTCCCCCATGGGTTTCTGCTAAGTTTCTCAGGATCTACATAAGAGTGAAAACATATGGTATCTGTCTTTCTCTGTATGGCTTATTTCACTTAGCATCACACTCTCCAGTTCCATCCACGTTGCTACAAAGGGCCATATTTCATTCTTTCTCATTGCCTCATAGTACTCCATTGTGTATATAAACCACAATTTCTTTATCCATTCATCAGTTGATGGACATTTAGGCTCTTTCCATAATTTGGCTATTGTTGAAAGTGCTGCTATAAACATTGGGGTACAAGTACCCCTATGCATCAGAACTCCTGTATCCCTTGGGTAAATTCCTAGCAGTGCTATTGCTGGGTCATAGGGTAGATCTATTTTTAATTTTTTGAGGAACCTCCACACTGTTTTCCACAGTGGCTGCACCAATTTGCATTCCCACCAACAGTGAAAGAGGGTTCCCGTTTCTCCACATCCTCTCCAGCATCTATAGTCTCCTGATTTGTTCATTTTGGCCACTCTGACTGGCGTGAGGTGATATCTGAGTGTGGTTTTGATTTGTATTTCCCTGATGAGGAGCGATGTTGAACATCTTTTCGTGTGCCTGTTGGCCATCCGGATGTCTTCTTTAGAGAAGTGTCTATTCATGTTTTCTGCCCATTTCTTCACTGGGTTATTTGTTTTTCGGGTGTGGAGTTTGGTGAGCTCTTTATAGATTTTGGAAACTAGCCCTTTGTCCGATAAGTCATTTGCAAATATCTTTTCCCATTCCGTTCGTTGCCTTTTAGTTTTGTTGGTTTTTTCCTTTCCTGTGCAGAAGCTTTTTATTTTCATACGGTCCCAGTAGTTCATTTTTGCTTTTAATCAAAGGCCCCAGTTTCTAATAACATCATCTTCAGGGGTTGAGATTTCAACATAAGACTATGTGGAAGACACAGATATTCAGAACACTGAATCATCCTATTTAACTCTATGTTATTCATCCATGTATTGGTTCAAACATTTTACTACCTGCATTCATGAGCTGTTCCTGTAATAATATGGAGTAACAAACTACCTTGAACCCTAATGACTTAAAGCAACAAGCATTTATTTCTTGCTCACAGACCTACAAGTTGGCTGAATTCAGGTTAAACCTTTGATTTTGGCTCAACTCTGCTACATGCGTATCCCCAATTGCCTTGGACCAGTGGCTCTAGTGGATTATAAGAGCACAAAGAGACAAGACAAGCCATCCATGCACATTTAAAACCTCTGTTCACATCATGTCTGTTCACATTCCACTGACTACTAGGGAAGAAATATTGCCAAGCTCAAAGTTAGTGGGGCAAAAAAAAAAAAGTACAATTCACCCAAGAAGGAAAAAAATGAAGGTAAAATTCCTACTGAAAAGCACCCCAATCCATCATTTAATATGCATTAGACTCTCCAGCAGGCTCTGGAAATCTGAGGATGAATAAGTCATGATTCCTGTCCTCAAGGAACTCACATTTCAGGGAAAAAAGTACTAAAAGGATAATGTTAAAACTGCTAAGTAAAGATACATCCAAAATACTGTGTAGGAGAAGAGGACAAATGAGGGAGTCTGATGCTTCCTGAGATGAGGGAACAAGCAAAGGCTTTACATTTGAGTGCCTGATGTGAAACCTGAAGACAAATAGGAGTTTCCAAGGAAAAAGATAAAGTAAAGATGAAATGTGGAGTAAATGGTCTCTTCAAAAAATGGCAGGTCATACAGTGTGACTAGAACCCAGTACACATAATATAGCTAAGGAAAAAAATCAGTCCTGAAATCTAAGTTCAGGTTCTGAAAAGCCTTATGGATCACAGGAACAAGTTCAGAATTCATCTTATTGGCAGAGGGGAAACAGAAGAGCAAGAGATATCAGTGACGTCACCAGCACTTGATTTTGAAGACACTCAGCGGCAGGGTGGAGGAGAGACTGGCGGGCAAGGGATATTCTGGTGGCACAGAGGTCAGTGAAGGGGCTACAGCGGTAGTTGAAGCAGAATGATCAGGGCTTGAACCAAGACAGCACCAGAACCATGGAAGGAAAGAGAAGCCATTCAAAACCCCTTTGGATGCAGATTCAGAGAACAGTTAGATGAGAGAGAGAGGGAGAAGAGCAGAAGGCCTGGAAGTACTGGTTTGCAAGCTTATGCAACTAGTTCAAAGGGTAAGACATTCTTCTTTCTGCTTCCCAAGGCACTCTTTCCATCTCTCCCTCCAGACAATGAACTCTGCCTCTTGGCCTAATTGAAAGTCCTGGGGCATCAGAACAGAAGAGGGGTTGAGGCAAAGGAAGACTTGTTTGATGAGAAAAGATGGATATATCCCTTTCCATAATCAGTGGAACACAGGTGAATAGATTAAGCAGGTCCTTTATCGAGTGCCTTTAATCACCTAACTCAAATCAATACTCCTTTAGAGGGACATAAATTAATTCTCCAAACAAACAGCTCATGCCTGTGAAGAGATGCCTGCAGTGTTTACACACTCCAGCTCCCCTGATTGGGGTCGGTAGTGGTGAGGAAAGAAAGGCAACTACAAACCCAGAGGCAGAACCCATGCTTGGAAGCATGCAAGATCCAGGAGCAAAAACTCCTAACTCTACTGACACTTCATCTATTATCTCATCTGAATTGTTGCTGGTGGAAGAACCCACAGGTGATACAGCCTTACAGGTCATGAGCACATAGATGCTGCCTGGGGTGGCTCTGCTATTTCTGTACTCTGAGCCCTTCCCGTCTATCTTCCCATATCCACTAGGCTGGAAGGAGACGTAGTGAGGGAGGAGGAGTTTGAAGTAGCTCCTACAACTCCAACCCCCCAACAGAACCTAAGTGAAAAGAGCAGAGATGGACCTGTGTTACAAGTCTGGTTTGCTAGCTATGCAACGTTGGACAAGCCTCCTAATCCCTCAGAGTTACAACTGTGCATCGATGAATGAAGATGAATACCTCCTTCTGTGTTTAAAGTCATGCTAGGATAAGATAACCCCAAAGGTCTACAACCTCAGGTACACTCAAAAAATGTTAGAATATTTTCTTCCTCATCCAGTGTATTACTTTGCTATACTGGGGCTGATTTGCTTAAAGGACTGTCAAATAAAATTGCTTACAAAACTGCCCCAAGTTGAAAGTCTGCAGAAACCATATGTGGCTTGTGCACTAAGAGCTATGAGCATGATGGTGATTTCCCATCTCCAGTCTTTTTCCTGCTATCTCCCCTGACAGAAAGAGCCAGACCAGAATTCAGAAAGATCAGCCATCCATGCTGCGATCAAGGCCAAGGGTTAACGCAAGCATTTTTAAATGATCCCAGTTGTTGTTCTAAATAACGGTAGCCATTATTGGTATTATTAATAAAAGCTATTCTGCCAAACTGGTGTCTGTGTGCTACTTAAATGTGAGGCAAAGAGGTCAAGACATGAAGGATAAGACTGTATTTCTTTCTTCAGAATAACCTTAGGGCAATTTCTAAGAGATTCGACCAACAAAGGAAACAGGCATACAGCTTCATCCTGCTTCTGGCCCTTTCCTCCAGATCGGACATCGTTTCTGCAGCCTACAAAACTCCACCGGTTTGAGAAATAATATGCAAATTCCCTAAGTGCATGGCCAATAATTTTACAGGTCTCCCCTGGAGTGGTAAATGATTTCTAGGTCTCTGACTTACTCAACAGGGAGTCTGGGAACCTCAAATTCAGGATTGTCATAGAAACCATTAGTGTCACTAAATTAACCAACCCTCAGAATTATCTAAGAAAAAGTTTATATTGATCTTACTTAGCCAAGTGAGAATAGAAGCACTTTCCTTTATGATTAACCTTTACAGAGTCCTCCTAGGCTACTCATACTTCTCAGCTGATGAGAGATTACTGAGAAATAACTAAAATATCCCCAGAACCAGAGTCTTTGTGCCATTATTTCCCTTAAATAATCAAGTTACATATACCTTCAACTGTACCTCTTATAAAGTTATTCAGGGCAACAATATGTAGACACCAAAATGTAAAATAATGTTCCCTATCCTTTACAGAAACTCTCTATTTAATAAATAAAATTATTATGTCTGTATCATGCTAAAGTTAACAAAATGTTTTCATATACATTATTTCATTAAAATGTTCACAACTATGAAAGATGGATAGTATCTTTATCCCCTAATTTACAAGTAAGGATACTAAGACAAAAATAAGTAAACAATTTGCCAAAAGTCTGGCTAGTAAGAACTGAGATGAAAGGGCAATTCGTTTTGCAAAGATGGAGGGAAAGTGTGAGAGATCAGGAAGACCTACAGAGAATGATGATGTTTTGGATTTTGAAAGACCAGAAGTCTGATGCATCAACAACCAACTTGTAAAACATCTACTATGAGTTGAGCACTATGCTTGAGACTGGGACACACAAATGCAAGGCAGATGCCATCCCTGCCCTCAAGTGACTTACATTCTAGTAGATAAGGCATGCAAGGGTCATTTCAAATTCCACCTGTTATCTGTGGGTTAAGTACAGCTGAAACCCCCAGTGGACATTGCATGCCTCTATTCTAGCAACCAACAGTTTCTTCCTCATCCAGTGATGCCCCATTAAATACATATGTCGCAGCAAAGGAATAGCCACTCCAAATTTATACCATGAGCCTAGCTCTCAAATCCAGCCCCTTGTAGGTTGGTGAAAAAGAACAAAGAAAACGGAAAGTTGGGCCCACCCCTGAGGATCAGGTATCCTCTCTAACAACTATGTGCCTAGGCACTCCTGGGCTTCAGGGGTTGGGGCCAATCTCTTACTGGTTATGGAGGACAAAGCAGAAGAGTTATCTTAGAGACAGCTACCTGTAACTAGTCTTTATGGACCTGTTCAAGGTTATGACCTTGTTCTGGGGAGGACATGGGGGCCCCTTAGATGAACTGGGTTTTTGGAAGGAATGATAAACAGAAGCAGCACAGAGCATGGATCTGAGGGACAAACTGCATTGGTTTAAATCCTAGCTCTGCCACTTAATCATATGACCTTGGGCAGGTTATTTAATCTCTTGACTCAGTATTCTCATCAGTAAAATAGGAATGGTTAATAATAGCACTTAACCTCTTAGGATGTCCTAAGGATTAAAAGAGTTCACTAACATATGCCAAATGCTTAGAATAATGCCTGGCACATAATAAGTGCCATTTAAGTATTAGGTACTTTTACATGTCACGACTGAGGACCATGAGAAACTCAATCACCCTGACCTGCTTCAAAAGCATGTCTTACAACCAGTTAAACTTATTACATTGGACTCTTCAGATGATTGCTTCTAATGCACAATTCAAATAATCATTCCAGGGGCACCTGGGTGGCTCAGTCCATTAAGCATTCGACTTTTAGGTCATGATCTCATGGTTCATGAGCTCAAGCCCCACGTTGGGATCTGTGCTGACAGCTCAGAGCCTAGAGGCTGCTTCCATTCTGTGTCTCCCTTGCTCTCTGCCCCTCCCCCCCCCTCTCAAAAATAGATATTTAAAAAAAATTTTTTTAATTAAAAAAAAATGATGGGGTGCCTGGGTGGCTCAGTTGGTTAAGCGTCTGACTTCGGCTCAGGTCATGATCTCACGGTTTGTGAGTTGGAGCCCCTCATCAGGCTCTGTGCTGACAATTCCGAGCCTGGAGCCTGTTTCAGATTCTGTGTCTCCCTCTCTCTCTGCCCCTCCCCCATTCATGCTCTGTCTCTCTTTGTCTCTCAAAAATGAATAAACATTAAAAAGTATTATTTTAAATGATCACTCCAAAGCAAATTATTTACCTTCTTCAAATCTGCAAAAGCCTAAACATGACAGTTTCCCAGTGGGCATGACAGCTTTTTAGGGTATTATCTGGTATTACCTCAGGACCTGCTCTCTGAAACCTTCCCTGACTATATGCAGATGGACCCTTACACACACACACACACACACACACACACACACAGTGTAGTGCTGGGTCTTTTGTATCTGATAAACCCAGGTTCAAATCCCTTACCATTTACTAACCAAATGATGGCAAGCAAATTAGTTAAATGTACAGACCTCAGTATCCTCATCCAAAAATGGGAGCAATAAAACCTATCTTAAATGAAATGAGCTCCTGTCTATCCACATGTGTCAGGGCCTGTCAAGAGGGAGCACTCTACAAATGGCAGCTAAAATACCCACAGAGCATTACTCACCTGGAAAGGGGCCTCACAGAAATGATGCAATTTTTCTTTCCAATGAGGCTATTGATTCCCTTTAAGGAGACTCTCAGCAGGATAAATGACCCTTCATTATTTCCCTGGCAGGCTCCTGGCATTTTGGGATTCCAAACAAATCTGACTTACCACATGTGTGAATCCCAAAGGTCTATAGACATTGCTTCATAATGGCAAAAAATTATCACATCAATAAAAATTGACCATTGTTCAGATACTGAATTCTTCCAAAGAACATTACCTGGGGCATTCTGGAATGGGGAGGGCAGGGCTGGTTAGGATCTGCCATCTTTACCCAGAGGGTCCTGAAGGGCAAAGCATGCCTGGTACACTCAGAAAATAAACCAGAGAGCAGAAAAGAGCAACTGATCTTCTGTCTCCAGGCATCCCCAACATTGGTTCTGAAGGGATGCCTTAAAATTCATATTTTATTATGTCTCTTTCCCCTTAAGATACTCCAGTGACTCCCCACTTCCCAAAAGCTCAAATCTACCTTTACTTACCCTCTGCCTCTTCAGCCTGTCTCTTGCCATTCTTCCCCTATGTCCACAACCTACATTCGAATCCCACCAAAACTCACTGTCAACTCATCATATCCCTCTTAGACTCAGCACATTTTACACATCACCTTTTTGAGTCAATCATTTTAATGCCAGTCATTTTGAGTGCAACTCGATAGACTTGGTGATGATTACATTTTTTGCTCGCCTTTCAGTCCTGACAAGGCAACAATCAAACCAGAGAAAGATTTTTATAATGACCACGTTTTCCATGCCCTGTGTTAGGTCATAACCAATTTCCCATCAATTCTGACATCTATGGGAGGCTGATTAGTTAACTTTACTAGCACACCAAGTTCTGCATTCGAGAATGCCTGCAGTGTCTAAGATCATTCATTCAAATTGTCTTTATACTACAGCTTACTTTGAAAAACGCATACCAATGAAGGGCAGATAGCATGAGTTGAAAATTCTAGTCATGAAAAGAATGATCTGGTTGGTTAATTGTGGTATTGTAAGAAAAAACCCTCTGGCTATAAGGGGCATGTGTTGTATCCATTTCTTGCCACATCAGAGAGGCAATCTAGGACAACGTGAAGAGTGTAAGCCATGGGGACAGCCCGCCTGGGTGTGAGTCCTGGCTCTGCCACTTATGAGGTATGGAATCCCAGGGCATTTCTTCGTGCCTCAATTTCCTCCTTTTTAAAATGGAGATAATAACGGGACCCAACTCAACAGGATGTTGAGAGGATTAATGGAATCAATAATTGTAAATACATATGAGAATAGCGCCTGACACATAATAAACACTATTCAAATGTTTGTTAAGTAAAACAAACGCAACATTGTGGTTATATTGCTGATGGCAGCAAACACCGCGTGGCAGCTGTCAAAGTTGAAATTTCAGAGGTTTCTGTAGAATAACCAAGTATGTATTCTCTACTGTTGCCCCCCCCCCAAAAAAACCCAATTTATTATCTGTACTAAAAATAGAAATTGGTACCATTAGCCTTCAACAAACATTATTGGCAAAGGTCAGAAATCTTTGTTTTCTCAAGGAGAAAAACTGCACAAAACTCACAGTTATAAAGCGTCAAGATACTGCATCAAATTATCCTGTTTTCTCCCAGTTACACTCCATTCCTATGAAAGCACATTTTAACCAGGAAACATTAACATCACCATGGAGCACCTTTGATAACTGGAACTTACACGTCCTTTAAGTCCTAAGTGACCTATTTATGTGGGGATTACTAACCACCACTAACGGTGAAAAGACGCACAGCAAAACTACACAGCAGTATCACAGAAAAAACTTTTAAAAAGCCACATGTTAGAACAAGGGAAAGGAGGCTAAGTCTGCTACTACTGAGTCAGCTACTAAGTCTGTTCCATCGTACACGGGCACGCGAAGATATGCAAGAAGTGAAAGGGCTCCCAGTCCGCCCAGGCCTTGCTGGATACAGGAGGGGGAGGTACAGCTGACTGTTCACCTGGAATGATAATAAGGGGAGGAGCATGCACACATTTCCTGGTTTGAAAGCCACTGTTACACCACTGAGAACTGGGGTAACATATTTGCCTTTGAGTCTCAATTTTCCCAACAGTAAAATGGAGATGAGACCTTACTGAGTTGGATTGGCTGACAAGACACCGCAGAGCCTTTATGTGGAACCTGATACACACAAGACACCCAATTCTCTAGCTCTCCTTTTCTATTCAGCGTAAGCAATAAATTTTTCCAGAATCTGTGGAAGGAAATTAGATCAGTTATACAATGCTTATCATCAAATGGAAACTATATATTCAATATTCTTCCTATAGTCCATGGATCTTCAAGTTTTTCCCAACACACATGAGGCAGGGTTCTTGTTGCATGTAGCAAAAACAAACCTTTAAACACTTAAGAAATCTATTCCAAGGGTCAGTTGGAAGCTGTGAGGTTGAGAACTGAAAATCAAGTGGGAATCATGGATGCTACAGAGGTTGGCAGCACAATTCACTGGCAAGAGTCACACGACAGTCACAAGCTGGTGCACAGGACGTTCCTGCCACTACACTGGATCTTCCCATCTCCCTCCATCAAAAGGTCCCTCACTCAAGGCTCAATGTCCCCAAATCCAACAGCACCTGGAGCACATGCCCACTGGCTGTCCCCAGACATGCACAGAGGAAAATCTGACCTCCCTCCTTTGCTTCCAAAGACAAGAGGACAGGCAAGGTCAGGACTAACCCTTTAATGAACACAATGGGGAATGCCCCAGAAGAGAGACAGAGATACTAACAGGAAGAAGGGGCTAGAAGCTGGAGAGGCAAAAAAGTGACAAATCACACACCGTGAGAAAACAAAGAGATAAGCGACCTGCATCATTCTCCCCAGCCAGCGAAGCTAATCCAGTCTTGGAAGAAAGATAGGAAAGATGATCTCAAAGCAAACATTCAAGGTAAAAAATAAATCTACCTCTCTGCCCGACATCTATACTCAGGTGATACCAGGTCTATCCTTTGAGTCTGGTTTCATTTAACCCTAAACAACCGCACCTCTCTCCTACCCCAGGTCAACAAGAGTTAAACTAGCTCACTTTACCCTTTTAATAAGGGGAATGACTAGGTCTAGCCGTGAGCTAAATTCTGAAGCAAGCTCTTTCCCACTGCTTTTTCTGTCTTTGCTGCATCCTCTCATAACTTAACCACCTCTCTAACTAGATCCTAAAACCCCAAACCCTCACTTGTACCACACTTGATATGATCTAAAAGTCCAGCATCAGCATTTAGAAATAAGAACTCAGAAATATACAGAAGTGGCTTATGAGATATATATTATAAAATTAAGCCTTCATGGGGGTGGTTATCATTCTCCATCTAAGCAAAGTCGCAGGATACAAAATTAATGTACAGAAATCAGCTGCATTCTTATACACTAATAATGAAGCAACAGAAAGACAAATAAAGAAACTGATCTCATTCACAATTGCACCAAGAAGCATAAAATACCTAGGAATAAACCCAACCAAAGGTGTAAAAGATCTGTATGCTGAAAACTATAGAAAGCTTATGAAGGAAATTGAAGAAGACACAAAGAAATGGAAAAACATTCCGTGCTCATGGATTAGAAGAACAAATATTGTTAAAATGTCAATACTACCCAAAGCAGTCTGCACATGGAATGCAATCCCAATCAAAATTGCACCAGCATTCTTCTTGAAGCTAGAACAAGCAATCCTAGAATTTGCATGGAACCACAAAAGACCCCAAATAGCCAAAGTAATATTGAAGAAGAAGACCAAAGCAGGAGGCATCACAATCCCAGACTTTAGCCTCTACTACAAAGCTGTAATCATCAAGACAGCATGGTATTGGCACAAAAACAGACACAGAGACCAATGGAATAGGATAGAATAGAATAGAAACCCCAGAACTAGACCCACAAAAGTATGGCCAACTAATCTTTGACAAAGCAGGAAAGAATATCCAATGGAAAAAAGACAGTCTCTTTAACAAATGGTGCTGGGAGAACTGGACAGCAACATGCAGAAGAAGGAAACTAGACCACTTTGTTACACCATTCACAAAAATAACTCAAGATGGATGAAGGACCTGAATGTGAGACAGGAAACCATCAAAACCCTAGAGGAGAAAGCAGGAAAAAACCTCTCTGACCTCAGCCACAGCAATTTCTTAGTTAAACAGAAACATTTTCTAAATTCAGGCACCTGAGTGGAGCTCTGCTAGATTTCTACCACTCACTCCCCTGCCCCCAATTTATTCTTCCTTTCTCTACCTAACCCTATTTCCTGCCAGGTCAACCTGAAGAAACTCTATCCCTAAGGTCCCTTGATGAATCGATTAACAAGAGATCAAGGGCAGCAGGAGAGTCAGGTCAAGGTTTTCATTATCCTGGCTTTTTCTCTCTGCCAGATTCACCACCCCTTTACTGAAGGCCACAGCTCCTACCAAATAACCCAGGCCTCTCCAGCTTCTGGGAATCCCTACCTTTACTTGTCCCTTCCATCCTAAGAGTGATCAGTAATTCCTCGTTGGTAGCCTCGGTGTATTGCAATATCCCTATTTTTCTAAATCAAAGTTGTCAACTTTACTATTTACAAGGTTGTCAATGTTACTATTAACATTTGGGGCACATAATTGTTGTGGGAGGCTATCCCATGCATTATAGGATGTTTAGCGGTATGCTCAGCCTTTGCCCGGTAGATGTGAGTACCACCCTATCCTCAAGCTATGACAGGCAAAAGTATATTCAGACATTTCCAAATGTCCCCCAGAGCACAAAATCACCCCCAGTTGGGGACAACTGATCTAAACCTTTCTAAACTTTTGTTAATAGTCCCTTCACCAAACTTTTCTTAAATAACCCAAGTATACCATCTCCTTCTTGCCCAGACTCTTATTGACATAAGAAGTCTGTGTGCAAAATTGGCCAAAATTACCACGTTAAAGCTTATTTAACCCACTGTAATTTAAATTCCATAAAGAAGTATAATGTCTGTCTTGTTTGTTACTACATCCCCCTCTACCAAGAACAGTGTTGGATCTTAGTATGTATTCAATGAATATTTCTCAAATAAATTCAAGCTATGGCATTGACAATAACAGCACATCAGAAGAAATACAAGTTTCCACAGAAGATAAGTAAGCACATACAAAAAGGAAAACGATACAGAGGTTCAGCAAGTACAATACAGAGGGTGACCTCTAGAATACTGGAGCAAGTATTGTGGCCCCTCTGTTAAAACAACTCTCATTGCAGAATACTCCCTCGATATCCCCTATCTATAGGACTATTCATAAGAGTTTATCAATTACTTGTACTTGGATCCCAAACTTATCAAAGCAAACTTTAATATAAGCTCCATGAGAGCTGGGATACAACCTGCTCAGTTCACTACTGTATACCCACTACCTTGCTCAGTATTCTGCAAATATTTGTCAAGACAGAGCATCGATAAATGGACCATCTGATAACGATGTGGGTTAGCCACTAGGAAAAAGAAAAATCTGGTCTCATGACCATCAAGGACATCAAGAATTTTCCTGAATTTCTTAATGTGTATTAATAAGTTAAAGTTATATATTTGTCTTGCATATCTTTTAGTTATACTGATCATCCACACAGAGGCTTATCACTCCTGACTCAAAGAAAAGCAGAGATGAGAAAAGCAGAAAGTCAAATTATGGAATATAGAATCTTAATTGAGGCTCGTAGCAAAACTGTATGGTTTCTTTGAAAGCACATTCCAGTTAAAAAAAAAAAGAAAGAAACAAATAGGGGCACCTGGATGGCTCAGTTGGTTAAGCGTCTGACTTCGGCTCAGGTCATGATCTCATGGTCTGTGAATTCGAGCCCCACGTCAGTCTCTGTGCTGACAGCTCAGAGCCTGGAACCTGTTTCAGATTCTGTGTCTCCCTCTCTCTCTGACCCTCCCCCGTTTATGCTCTGTCTCTCTCTGTCTCAAAAATAAAAATAAACGTTAAAAAAATTTTTTTTAAAAAAGAAACAAATAGACAACAACTTTCTTGCATGGCCAGCCAAGGCCTAAAGACTTAAATATAACAGAAATTAATGTAACACATATCTCTTATCCCCTATTTTAAAAGTGCATTTTTTTTTACCTTTTGCTGCATAAAATGTTACCCCTAAACAGCAGCTAAGACAACACACATTTATCATTCCACAGTTCACATGAGTCAGGTATCTAGACATACATAGCTAGACTTCTACTTTGGAGTCTCATATGCTGCAATTAAGGTACCCGATGAACTATAGCAATCTCAAGGTTCAACTGGGGAAGGACCCGCTTCCAAAATCATTCACATAGCAGCTGGTAGGATGCAGTTCCTTGAGAGCTATTGGCCAAAGGTCATCCTCAGTTCCTTGCCATGTGGACTTCTCCAGCATGGCAGCTTGATTTCTGGAAGCCTGAAAGACAAAAGGCAATAGGGTTCTGCTAACAAGATGAAAGCCAGTCTTCTGTAATCAACCACAGAAGTGTTCTCATCACCTTTGCCATATACTATTGGTTAAACAAGTCACTGTATCAATCCTACAGTCAGGGAAGAGTATTACAGAATAAAGTGAATACCAGGAGGTGGGGATTACTGGAGGTTATCTTAGAAATCTGTCTACCACAACACAAACCACCAATAGAAACAATGTCCTTTTCACAGATTCAGTGAAATCTACACAGTTCGTAGAGGTGTCTTGGTTGGAAAACAAGGATAAAGTGGAACCTCAGAAAAGTGCTGGGGGCATGGAAGCTGCATTTTGTCAAATCCATCATCATCTAGAATACTGGAGCAAAATCATTCAGAACCTCAACCCGGCAGAGAAGAGAGGGAACCAAAATTCCTTTATCATCCATTACTTGGCAGATAGTTTATCTTCTTTCAATCTTCACTTCACTATTATAAATTGGGTATTATTACCCCCAGTTTATAGGTAAGGGAATTGATGAACAATAAGGTTAGATTCCTGTTCTGAAATCACACTGCTACTAAATAACAGTTCTAATTAACGTAGACATTAGAATTAGACAAAAAAGTACCTAAGTCTACACCCCCCACCCCCCACCATTTATCTGCCCTGTGACTATTTGAAAGTAACCTCTTTGTATTGTTAACTACTGTGTCCTTACTGCCCAGCAGGTGCTTAGCATTTCAGTGGATTAATCAACCTCAGTTTTATCTTTAAAATAGGCTAAATAATGGCACCTATCTCAAGGGTTGATGCAAGGATTATATGAATATCCAAACACTTAGCACAGGGCCTAGCCCTTCTTGGGAGCTCAAAAGATGACTACTATTATGCTTTTTCCCTGATTCTGATCTTAACCACAAACACTGCATCCAATCTAAATACAATGTTACCTATATGATACCATAAACTTCCAGGTTTTGACGGCCCACCTTATCCAGTCTCTTCTTGGTGAAACCCTCATGCCAACACTCAATTCTTAATTCCAAGTTTATTAAAACAGACACCATTTGCTCCAAGAAAACTGTTCCCACTCATTTTGCACAGACACCACATCCTCTGCTCCAGGAAAACTGGACCCTATCCATTCCCATACAGACACTATGGTTCCACATCTTCTACACCAGAAAAACTGGACTCCACTCTTTCCACATAAATAACACATGGTTTTCACATCCTCTGTACCAGGAAAACTGGTCTATACCCTTTCCTGCATGGGCATCATATGGTTCCACATTCTCTACCTCTTCCTGTACAGACAGTGTATGGTTCCACATCCTTAACATCAAAAACAAAAAACAAAACAAAACAAAACAAAACAAAACAAAAAAACTGGGTCCCATCCTTCCTGTGTGGATACCACATGGTTCCCACATCTGCTCTGTGAAAACTGGGCACCATCTTTTTCTACATGGATACCATATAGTTCTCACAATTGCATCACTGCTGACACTTTTGCCTGTTAGGTTATACAGAAACAAACCAACCTAAATTCAAGTCCTTGCAAGTCTCTTATCCTCTCTGAGCTTTGGATGCAATAGTTGTGCAATGTAATTCTTAGCAAATGACCCAATGAAACACACCGAACAATTAGAGTGTCCTTGGAGGAAGCCAGCAGAGATGGTTGCCCTGCTTCACTGGTACCTTGCTTTGGGCTGAGCAGGAGCTTAACCTCCAGAATAACACTGCCATCTTTTTGCTTTATTTGGCCTTGTTGTTTCCCCATTTGGGAGCCAAATTATAGCCTCATAAAACAGCAGGGGTGCCAGAGAAATAGCTTAAATACAGTAACTATTAAAACCTCAAACTGCTGTGCTAATTAAATTGCCTTATTGCAACAAATTTTGTAATACAAGGCATGTAAAAATGCCAGTCTCCCTTTTTGACAAGAGGAAAACACCCCTTCTAGTCATGCCCATGTTTGGCTCCAAGGCAGACCTCGGGCCCAGGGGAAAGTGTATGCTGAAATCAGCTGGCTCAATTTCTCTGCTCCAGGGAGACTTCCTCAGTTCAGTCAGTGAAGGTTACTTGGGGCCAGTGGATAATACAGAAAAACAAACAAGAGCCACCAAACAATTGCTGACTGAATCCAAGAGTTCAACAGAGAAGCTCAGAGGATTTTTGTGCAAGCAACTGGTCAGTAATGGCTGACCACCTGGGGTCTACCAGGGAATACGGTAAGTCCCCTATGCATAAAAAAAGGACGCTGGTGTCCAGCCCTTACATGACAGAGAGAGACAGGCCAAATTAAAAGGATATAAATGTAAATGCATAGAGCACCGGGGCCAAAACAAAGGCTCTGGAGCCAGACTGCCCGATTTGGAACCTAGTCTACCATTTACCAGCTGGATGACCTTGAATAAGTTACTTATTAGCCTCTCTATGCTTCATATGTAAGACAAGGCTAATCCCAATAGGAATTTTAAAAAGTTGGGTGAGGATTGAACGAGTTAATATAAAGACCTGCTTCACACAGGGCCTAGCACCAGTCTATCTGCACAAAATTTGGGGAGTATTACTGCAATCGCTATCCCTGAACAGTGTAAAAAATACTGATCAGGAGACTGGAGCTCTGGTCCCGACTCTACCTCGAAACTGAGGCCCTTTTCCTTCTGTGTCTTTATATTTATTTATTTATTTATTTATTTATTTATTAACTAGGGAAATAAGGAAGAGTTGAATTATCTCCAAAATTCCTTCCAGCACTAAAATATGATGACCGATTTGACTTGTACTGGGTTATGCATGATATATTTCAGTACAGTATGGGACAGAGTGGGGCATCAAAAGGAAGACATTAATTCCAGTCTACAACAAGCACCATATTGGGTGCCATGCATTGTGCTAGGCACTAAGTATTTGCCAGGGTCAATAAAAGGACAGTGGATCAAGTCCAGGTATATCAAAACGTAAGTCTCTGGCTGTGTGGACCTGGACCTCTTCCCTCTGCCTTTCCCTGACTCTCAGAGTCCAGTAAACATGCACAGGGTCTCAGTCAGGGTCACAGCAGAAGAGAGACAGCACATCAAATAAGATAACTGAAGGAGGGTTTACTAAAGGGACAATGTACAAAGGGTGTAGAGAAACTAAAGAGGCCACCCCGTTTTAAAATGTACCCAGGACTTTGTTTGTATACAGTTGTGGGGAGACCAACAGACCCAAAGACTACCACCGAAAAGCTAATCTGTGATTTTCAGTTCCCGAGAGGAAGGGGTATGCCAGCTCATGGGGGAGCCACACGGGAAGCACCAGCATCAGTCAGGACACAGAGAGGGCAGGAGGAAAGCATGGGCAAGAGCATTTATTGTGGTTTCTTCAGGAACAGGTGAGGCAGTGCAAGCAGGCTCAGCAAGTTTTGGATTGGACAGTTTAAATAATTTTGGTGGGCTCTGCACTGTAGAAGTAGGTCCTAGTTGCCTGGTACCTGGTCCTGGGACATTTGGGGCAGACGGACAGTGCCTCTGACTACAGGAGTCTTATACAAGAAGGTGCTGGGGGTAAGGACACAGAAAAGGCATGGCCCATGCAAGTCTTTTATGATCTCTAACAATTAGCTAATTCTAAGAAGGGCAGTCCCACCCTCTCCTCAGACCCACAAGGAATACAACAGGCAGAAAACATGATTAATAAACACCTGCAGGCCTAAAGGGACAAGAAAGGAAGTAGTTACCTGAGCCCAAAAAAAGAGAGTTGCAGCAGGACGGACACTTTGAAAGGAGTTGCGGCCCAGCCAAAGGACGTAGTCAGCCCATAGTGACCCAGTGTAAAAGGTCCTCAGCAAAGGCAACCTCCCGCCTCCCCTCCTTTGATTTCTGGTCAGGGCTCCCCATCAGCAAAATCCAGCTGAAAGTCAAATGGCAAGGGGAACCATTGATGTGGTCCACACAGGTCTGCCTGCCCAGGCAGAGTGCAGGATGGAGAAGGGAGGGGGGAGTGAAACTGGAGGGGAAAGAGCAGACATCACATGGTAAGAACACATCCACATCAAGACTGGAACCACAGCAGAAAAACCTGGAGCTGTTTCTGCTTCAGGGAGAACCTGCAAATGTCCTGCTAATAATAAAACAAAACCCTAGGTTGAGGGGTGCCTAGAGATAGAACATCCAAAGATGAAAGAAGGAATTTATTTCTTCATTCCAACCCTTGGCCTCTTCCTTCTTCTCACTACAACTGTGGAATGCCATGGGGAGAGACAGGTATGATTTCGTTCATCTCCTCCAGATAGGAACCTTCTGTGAGTGCATTCTCCAGGCACTCCATGATATTTAAAAGCCTATTGTGTTCTAAGACACGCTGACCTCACCTCTGTTGCCAGGAAACCTGCTGCAGACTCTAGTGCCTGAGTACCCTTGTCACTGCTGTCCCCAGATGATGCAGAAAGAAGCAATCGACTGATGCTGATGCTTATGGTTGGAGCAGAGTGAACAGCACTCACCTGCCATTAAGAAAGCCAGATCTGCTCCAGCAGCTTAGATCCATGCCTGCAGCACACATCCACTGCAGGCTGTTGAAGAAAAGTGAATAGTATTGTGCAGTCATCAAGTGAGGGGTGCCTGGGTGGCCCAGTTGGTCAGGCATCTGACTTCAGCTCAGGTCATGATCTCACAGTTCGGGAGTTCGAGCCCTGCGTCAGGCTCTGTGCTGACAGCTCAGAGCCTGGAGCCTGCTTCAGATCCCGTGGTTCCTTCTTTCTCTGCCCCTCTCCCGCTCACTCTCTTGGTCTCTCAAAAATAAATAAATGTTAAAAAAAATTTTTTTAAGTCATTAAGTGAGCCTACTCTGTGCTTCGTTCTGGGATGTGAGGCTGAAACACACAGAGCTCCTGCCCTTCAAGGATTAGCAAAATATTAAAAGGAGACAGAAATAAACCACTGATAATGATGCAGTGCATAAAATTAATCATAAAACTCTATGCCGGGCCTCTGCTGTGGATGAGGGAAGGCAGCAAGGGGCAGATCAGCCTAGACGATAGAGTAAAAGTTTTTTCTTGAGAGGAGGCAAAAACATCTTACCCTTTTTATGTACAAAGTTCAGATAGACATACAAGATATAAACAGATACACATTTCTGTGGAAATAAAATCTCTTAGGAAGTGAGACAATTAGGAAAGAAAAGACCTAAAAAGGATTCGTTAAGCAGGTGATAATGACAAAAAGGTTCAGAAACACTGAGCTCAGTGGATAGAACAGGTCCTTGCAGTGTCTGGGTGGCTCAGTAAGTTAAGCATCTGAATCTTGATTTCAGCTCAGGTCTTGATTTCAGCTCAGGTCATGATCCGAGGGTCATGGTGACAGGGTCAAGCTCTGTGATGACGGTGTAGAGCCTGTTTAGGATTTTCCCTTTTCCAATCTTTCTCTGCCCCTCCCCCGCTCACGCGCGCGCGCACACGGTCTCTAAATAAATAAATAAATAAATAAATAAATAAATAAATAAATAAATAAATTTTTAAAAAGAACAGCTTTTTTTTTAATATGAAATTACTGTCAAATTGGTTTCCATACAACACCCAGTACTCATCCCAACAGGTGCCCTCCTCAGTACCCGTCACCCACCCCCATCAACCCTCAGTTTATTCTCACTTTTTAACAGTCTCTTATGTTTTGGCTCCCTCCCTCTCTAACCTCTTTTTTTTTTCTCTTCCCCTTCCCCATGGTCTTCTGTTAAATTTCTCAGGATCCATATAAGAGTGAAAACATATGGCATCTGTCTTTCTCTGTATGACTTATTTCACTTAGCATAACACTCTCCAGTTCCATCCACGTTGCTACAAAAGGCCATATTTCATTCTTTCTCATTGCCACATAGTATTCCATTGTGTATATAAACCACAACTTCTTTATCCATTCATTAGTAGATGGACATTTAAGCTCTTTCCATAATTTGGCTATTGTTGAAAGTGCTGCTATAAACATTGGGGTACAAGTGCCCCTATGCATCAGTCCTCCTGTACCCTTTGAGTAAATTCCCAGCAGTGCTATTGCTGGGTCATAGGGTAGATCTGTTTTTAATTTTTTGAGGAACCTCCACACTGTTTTCCAGAGAGGCTGCACCAGTTTGCATTCCCACCAACAGTGCAAGAGGGTTCCCATTTCTCCATACCCTCGTCAGCATCTATAGTCTCCTGATTTGTTCATTTTGGCCACTCTGACTGGCATGAGGTGATATCTGAGTGTGATTTTGAATTGTATTTCCCTGATGAGGAGCGATGTTCAGCATCTTTTCATGTGCCTGTTGGCCATCTGGATGTGTTCTTTAGGAAAGTGTCTATTCATGTTTTCTGCCCATTTCTTCACTGGATTATTTGCTTTTCAGGTATGGAGTTTGGTGAGCTCTTTATAGATTTTGGATACTAGCCCTTTGTCCGATATGTCATTTGCAAATATCTTTTCCCATTCTGTCAGTTGACTTTTAGTTTTGTTGATTGTTTCCTTTGCAGTGCAGAAGCTTTTTCTCTTCATGAGGTACCAACAGTTCATTTTTGCTTTTAATTCCCTTGCCTTTGGGGATGTGTTGAGTAAGAAATTGCTGTGGCTGAGGTCAGAGAGGTTTTTTCCTGCTTTCTCCTCTAGGGTTTTGATGGTTTCCTGTCTCACATTCAAGTCCTTCATCCATCTTGAGTTATTTTTGTGAATGGTGTAACAAAGTGGTCTAGTTTCCTTCTTCTGCATGTTGCTGTCCAGTTCTCCCAGCACCATTTGTTAAAGAGACTGTCTTTTTTCCATTGGATATTCTTTCCTGCTTTGTCAAAGATTAGTTGGCCATACTTTTGTGGGTCTAGTTCTGGGGTTTCTATTCTATTCTATCCTATTCCATTGGTCTCTGTGTCTGTTTTTGTGCCAATACCATGCTGTCTTGATGATTACAGCTTTGTAGTAGAGGCTAAAGTCTGGGATTGTGATGCCTCCTGCTTTGGTCTTCTTCTTCAATATTACTTTGGCTATTTGGGGTCTTTTGTGGTTCCATGCAAATTCTAGGATTGCTTGTTCTAGCTTCAAGAAGAATGCTGGTGCAATTTTGATTGGGATTGTATTCCATGTGCAGACTGCTTTGGGTAGTATTGACATTTTAACAATATTTGTTCTTCTAATCCATGAGCATGGAATGTTTTTCCATTTCTTTGTGTCTTCTTCAATTTCCTTCATAAGCTTTCTATAGTTTTCAGCATACAGATCTTTTACACCTTTGGTTGGGTTTATTCCTAGATATTTTATGCTTCTTGGTGCAATTGTGAATGAGATCAGTTTCTTTATTTGTCTTTCTGTTGCTTCATTATTAGTGTATAAGAATGCAACTGATTTCTGTACATTAATTTTGTATCCTGCGACTTTGCTGAATTCATATATCAGTTCTAGCAGACTTTTGGTGGAGTTTATTGGGTTTTCCATGTATAGTATCATGCCATCTGCACAAAGTGAAAGCCTGACTTCATCTTTGCCAATTTTGATGCCTTTGATTTCCTTTTGTGGTCTGATTGCTGATGCTAGAACTTCAAACACTATGTTAAACAACAGCGGTGAGAGTGGACATCCCTGTCCTGTTCCTGATGTCAGGGAGAAAGCTCTCAGTGTTTCCCCATTGAGGATGATATTAGCTGTGGGCTTTTCATAAGTGGCTTTTATGATGTTTAAGTATGTTCCTTCTATCCCGACTTTCTTGAGGGTTTTTATTAAGAAAGATGCTGAATTTTGTGAAATGCTTTTTCTGCATCGATTGACAGGATCATATGGTTCTTATCGTTCCTTTTGTTAATGTGATGTATCATGTTGATTGATTTGTGAATGTTGAACCAGCCCTGCAGCCCAGGAGTGAATCCTACTTGGTCTTGGTGAATAATTCTTTTTATATGCTGTTGAATTCGATTTGCTAGTATCTTGTTGAGAATTTTTGCATCCATATTCATCAGGGATATTGGCCTATAGTTCTCTTTTTTTGTTGGGTCTCTGTCTGGTTTAGGAATCAAAGTAATGCTGGCTTCATAGAATGAGTCTGGAAGTTTTCCTTCTTTTTCTGTTTTTTGTTTTGTTTTGTTTTGTTTTGTTTTGTTTTGTTTGGAACAGCTTGAGAAGGATGGGTATTATCTCTATTTTAAATTTCTGGTAGAATTCCCCAGGAAAGCCGTCTGATCCTGGACTCCTGTTTGTTGGGAGATTTTTGGTAACTGATTCAATTTCTTCACACATTATGGGTCTGTTCAAATTTTCTATTTCTTCCTGATTGAGTTTTGGAAGTGTGTGGGTGCTGAGAATTTGTCCATTTCTTCTAGGTTGTCCAATTTGTTGGCAGATCATTTTTCATAGTATTCCCTGATAATTGCTTGTATTTCTGAGGGATTGGTTGTAATAATTCCATTTTCATTCATGATTTTTATCTATTTGGATCATCTCCCTTTTTTTTTTGAGAAGTCTGGCTAGAGGTTTATCAATTTTGTTTATTTTTTCAAAAAACCAACTCTTGGTTTCATTGATCTGCTCTACAGTTTTTGTAGATTCTAAATTGTTTATTTCTGCTCTGATCTTTATGATTTCTCTTCTTCTGCTGGGTTTGGGGTGTCTTTGCTGCTCTGCTTCTATTTCCTTTAGGTGTGCTGTTAGATTCTGTATTTGGGATTTTTCTTGTTTCTTGAGATAGGCCTGGATTGCAATGTATTTTCCTCTTGGGACTGCCTTTGCTGCATGCCAAAGCATTTGGATTATTGTATTTTTATTTTCATTTGTTTCCATATATTTTTTAATTTCTTCTCTAATTGCCTGGTTGACCCATTCATTCTTTAGTAGGGTGTTCTTCAACCTCCATCCTTTTGGAGGCTTTCCAGACTTTTTCCTGTGGTTGATTTCAAGCTTCATAGCATTGTGGTCTCAAAGTATGCATGGTATGATCTCAATTCTTGTATACTTATGAAGGGCTGTTTTGTGACCCAGTATGTGATCTATCTTGGAGAATGTTCCATGTGTACTCAAGAAGAAAGTATATTCTGTTGCTTTGCCATGCAGAGTTCTAAATATATCTGTCAAGTCCATCTGATCCAATATATCATTCAGGGCCCTTGTTTCTTTATTGATCCTTTGTCTAGATGATCTATCCATTGTTGTAAGTGGGGTATTAAAGTCCCCTGTAATTACAACATTCTTATCAATAAGGTTGCTTATGTTTGTGATTGTTTTATATATTTGGGGGCTCCCATATTCAGCACATTGACATTTATAATTGTTAATTCTTCCTGATGGATAGACCCTGTAATTATTATATAATGCCTTTCTTCATCTCTTGTTACAGCCTTTAATTTAAAGTCTAGTTTGTCTGATATAAGTATGGCTACTCCAGCTTTCTTTTGACTTCCAGCAGCATGATAGATAGTTCTCCATTCCCTCACTTTCCATCTGAAGGTGTCCTCAGGTCTAAAATGAGTCTCTTGTAGACAGCAAATCGCTAGGTCTTGTTTTTTTTATCCATTCTGATACCCTATGTCTTTTGGTTGGCGCATTTAGTCCATTTACAGTCAGTGTTATTATAGAAAGATATGGGTTTAGAGTCATTGTGATGCCTGTAGGTTTCATGCTTGTAGTATATCTCTGGTACTTTGTGGTACCCTTAGGATCTCTTGTAGGGCTGGTTTAGTGGTGATAACTACCTTCAGTTTTTGTTTGTTTGGGAAGACCTTTATCTCTCCTTTTCTGAATGACAGACTTGCTGGATAAAGGATTCTCGGCTGCATATTTTTTCTGTTCATCACATTGAAGATTTCCTGCCATTCCTTTCTGGCCTGCCAAGTTTCAGTAGATAGGTCTGCTACTGCTGTTAAGTGTCTACCTTTGTATGTTAGAGCCTGTTTATTCATAGCTGCTTTCAGAATTTTCTCTTTATCCCTCTTTTTTGCCAGTTTCACTATGATATGTTGTGCAGAAGATCGATTCAAGTTACGTCTGAAGGGAATTCTCTGTGCCTCTTGGATTTCAGTGCCTTCTGCCTTCCCCAGATCAGGGAAGTTCTCAGCTATGATTTGTTCAAGTACACCTTCAGCCCCTTTCTCTGTCTCTTCCTCTTCGGGAATTCTTATTATACAGATATTGTTGCATTTCATCGTATCACTTAGTTCTCTAATTCTCCCCTCATATTCCTGGATTTTTTTATCTTCTTTTTCTCAGCTTCCTCTTTTTCCATAATTTTATCTTCTAATTCACCGATTTTCTCCTCTGCCTCTTCAATCCGAGCTGTGGTCGCCTACATTTTATTTTGCACCTCATTTATAGCATTTTTTAGCTCCTCATGACTGTTTCTTAGTCCCTTGATCTCTGTAGCAATAGATTCTCTGCTGTCCTCTATACTTTTTTCAAGCCCAGTGATTAATTTTATGACTATTATTTTAAATTCATGTTCCGTTATATTGGTTAAATCGTTTTTGATCAATTCGTTAGCTGTTGCCACTTCCTGGAGTTTCTTCTGAGGAGAATTCTTCCATTTCATCATTTCAGATAGTCCCTGGAGTGGTGCAGAACTGCAGGGCACTTCCCCTGTGCTGTCTGGAGTAACTTGTGTTGGTGAGCAGGGCTGCAGTGAGACCTGATGTCTGCCCCCAGCCCACCACTGGGTCCACAGTCAGACTGGTGTGTACCTTATCTTCCCCTCTCCCAGAGGCAGGACTCACTGTGGAGTGGTGTGGCCCCTGTCTGGGCTACTTGCACATTGCCAGGCTTGTGGTGCTGCTTCTATGGGATCTGGTGTATTAGCCGGGGTGGATCCGCAAGGTGCACAGGGGTAGGAGGGGCAGGCTTAGCTTGCTTTGCCATGCGTGGTCCCCTGTGGAAAGGGCCCTGCAGCACCGGGAAGGAGGCAGGCAGACCCATCAGAGGGATGGATCCACAGAAGCACAGCATTGGGTGTTTGCACAGTGCAAGCAAGTTCTGCGATGGGAACTGGTTCCCTTTGGGATTTTGGCTGGGGGATGGGTGAGGGAGATGGCATTGGCCAGCACCTTTGTTCCCCACCAAGTTGAGCTCTGTCTTCTGGGGCTCAACAACTCTCCCTCCCATTGTCCTCTATCCTTCCCACACTCTGAGCAGAGCTACTGACTTATAACATTCCAGATGTTAAGTCCTGCTGGCTGTCAGAAAACACTCCGTCTGGCCCCTCCGCCTCTGCGAGCCAGACTCAGGGGCTCTGCCTTGCCAGGTGGGCTGGCTGCCCCTCCACCGCCCCGGCTCCCTCCCTCCAGTCCGTGTAGCACACACCACCTCTCCGCCCTTCCTACCCTCTTCCATGGGCCTCTTGTCTATGCTTGGCTTCTGAGAATCCATTCTGCTAGTCTTCTGGTGGTTTTCTGGGTTATTTAGGCAGATGTGGGTGGAATCTAAGTGATCAGCAGGACGCGGTGAGCCCAGCGTCCTCCTACACCGCCATCTTCTCAATCCTCCAAGAACAGCTTGTTTCTTACACATATGTGAGTTTATAGTTAGGTTACTCAGCCTTTCTGTGCCTAAGTTTTGTCATCCACAAATTAAAGATAATAATTGTACCATCTCTTACATACTGTGATTAAATAAGATACTACATATAAAGTGCCTAATAGATATCTCACACATAATAAATGCCCAACAAATATATGCTACTGTCACTAATCCATTCAGCAAATAATGTTCATCTATCAATCCAAGAAAATGTAAAACCTTGCTGGCGTCCTTAAGGAGTGTTAAAAGAAGTGGACTGGCACAAAAGATAAAAGCTTCAACTTTGCAGACAGACTGGAGTTTTAAGTCAGGATTCACACTGTGCCAGCAAATCGTTTAGCTTCACCCAACCTCAAGTTTGCTCCTGTAAAGTGGACAGCATAACACCCACAACACGGATTTAGTGCCTAGTGTGGGCCACAGGGGAAGGGTTGGGAACAGAAGAGTGAAGGAAACAGCCTCACTCCTTTTGGAGTTCCCCTCTGAACAGAGTAGACAGACAATAAACACATCAATGAGTAATTATGTCACAGAATGCCAGGGAGTGATCAGCATCGAAAAGAAAGATAAAGCAGACTAGGTTTTAGAATGAAAAGTGATAAAGAGTGCATTAGAGTTTCCTGGGAAGTACCCTTGGGGAGGTGACATTTGAGCACAGACATGAATGAAGTGAAGGAGTGAACCCCGTAATTATCTGGGGAAATGGTGTTCCAGGAAAAGCGAACACTAAATGCAAATATCCTGAGACAGGAATATGTTAGGTGTTTTTGAGGATAGACTTGCTGGAAAACAATGAACAAAGGGGCACATGGCAGGAGAAGAGGTCAGAAAGTGAGCCAAGGAGCAGGATTTTATTTTAAGTCTGGCCAAGGATAAGAACAGGAAAACAACATGATCTGATTTAGGTTTTAGGAGGATGTCTCTGGCTGCTGTGGACAGAGCAGCAGGAAGAAGAGCAGAGCAAGTAGTTTGGACGCTACTGATACAGGTAAAGCAGTTAACACTTTGGCCAACACAACAAATATTCAATCAAAAGGACATTAGAAGAAAAAAAAACCACTTCAAGGCAAACAACATAAAGAATTTCCATATGCCTCTCCTGTCATTTCTTGGTGCTCTTGTCTGAGATGAATGTGGGGCCAAATAAAAGCACTGGTCTCATCCAATTAGGTGTCTCCTAAGGAACATTATACTCAATATTGAAAAGCGGTAAAAGTCCATCCATATCTGTATATTAAAATGGTATCAACTTAAAATGACTCTAGTAAATGAAGGAGTTCCTGGGTGGTTCAGTCAGTTGAGCAACCGACTTCGGCTCAAGTCATGATCTCACAGCTCATAAGTTTGAGCCCCGCGTCAGGCTCTGTACTGACAGCTCGGAGCCTGGAGCCTGCTTCAGATTCTGTGCCTCCCTCTCTCTCTGCCCCTAATCCACTTGCATTCTGTCTCTGTCTCTCTCAAAAATAAATAAACATTAAAAAAAGAAATTTTTTAATGAAAAAAAAAGGACTCTAGTAAATGAAGAAAATATCTGAGAATTTCAAAAATTTTGATTGTTACCAAATTTTAAGCATAAACCAGATTCATATCTCAGTGCCTGGAATACATGGTAGGTAATCAGCAATTATCTCTTGAAGAATGAATAAATTTAAAAAATCCCAAACAAACTGCACTGTGGAGACAAAGAGTCTAAGGGAAGATATAAAAACCCCTTGGGGCGGTTTATCTTGTAATTAGTATAAGTATAGAATCTCTTCTTGATAGTTTATTTCTAGAATTCAGGAAATCCAAGTGACACAAGTGGGTGTGAGACCAACACTTGGCTATACATCTTTAAAATGAATTTTGATCAGGGCACCTGGGTGGCTCAGTTGGTTAAGAGTCTGCCTCTGGATTTTGGCACAGGTCATGTTATCACAGTTGTGAGATCGAGCCCCATGTCTGACTCCACGCTAGGATTCTCTCTCCCTCTCCTTCTGCTCCCCTCCCCCCCCCCCGTGCATGTGGCGCTCTCTCTCTCTCTCAAATAAATAAATAAATAAATAAATAAATAAATAAATAAATAAAATTAATTCTGATCAATCATAGTTTCCTAGGTGGGTAAAATTATCCAGTAGAAATAGTACCTACAATAGGTACAATAATACCTACAAAAGGTCGATGTCTAGACTATATTAGGTGCAAAATAAATATTTTCCAATTTAGTTGAAAAGCATATGAATAGAACTCTGTTTAAAAGTATGCTTACATCCTTTTTCCTCAAGTTCCAATAAATTAAACTCCTTTCCAATTCCCTACATACAGAAAAGTCACTGACTTCTGCTTCACTTAAAACCATTTTAGGAATGTGATAGGAAAATAAAGCAAGGTTACTTATCCACCATGACCACACTTTGTTCATCAGGATTCAATTCCAAAAGGTTAATCTTGAGTATATCAGCAAGCCAAGAGATGCAACAATGCTCGATGGAAAAGCTTACAGGAGTCATACCTATTACTCTTAATTTCAACCATCTATTTCCATCACATAGGAAAGAACAAGGATTGATGAGAGAGCACTTCAGTGGAACTCTTATCCATAAAGTCACTGGCAAGAATGGAAGAGGTCTTTTTAGATACATCGGTCTTTGGAAGACACAGCATTTCACACCTTTTTCATCTGGAACCAGATTAATCCCCTGGGATTAGACAATTGAGGAACTTCTGGACATCAAGGCAGTTTCAATTTACATACCCTTCCTTGACCCCCTGGCTCTGCCCTCCACTGTCACCCATCTGAGGCAACGAACAGAATGCCTTCCCCAGTCCCCAACCAGTGGAAAATGAAAAAAACATCTGACTTTCACCCCATATCATTTTCATCTTTCATCTTAATTATCACCACCAAAAGTACAGAAATCATTATCTTTACGATGATGAACGTCCAATTAGCATTTCCCATATAAATTTCATATTATAAAAGAGGTTGTAATGGATAATGCAAATTGCTAATGGCCTTTTTTTCCTGGACTGAAAAATTGAGGTGCTTAACAAAATGAAATTAAATCTGAGCTATTTTCAAACAAGTCAAGAACTTTAATTATTTGGATGGTAAAAAAGAAGGAGAGATAAACTGAATTTTTTAAATGGTCATATTTTTAAATAGTTTCTCTTTCCACTACACTGCTCAAGCTTTCTCTCTAGAAAGCTCAATGCTTGTCTTGTTGTGCTCAGTAGGTTTTAAACTACTGTGAAAATTGTTCATTGTGATTTTTTCATTAGCAGTACTCTTTAGTAAGTTCGAAGCTTATTCCAAATAAACATTCTCTTTGCTCTATGGCATTTTAATTGGTTCCCATCCACCACAGCTCCTCACAAAGACAGATGTTGTTGGTGATACCATCTCCTCTCTAATTAGAACACGTTGATTTGAGCAACAACATTAGAGATTGTGATTTACTAAAGAAGAATCCTAGAACTGTCCAGTCAGATCAAGCTAGCTGAGGTGTTAGCCAGCATAATAGTGGCTGAACTATTATATTCGGAAGTCACAACAGACCTAGGTTCAAAGCCACTTACCATCTCTATCAGTTAATCTCCATGAAGTGTGATGAAGGCAACCTGTGAGAGTTATTGAGGATTAAATGATAGAATACATAAAAGATGCCTAGAACAATGGCTGAAAAATAGTAAGTATTTGATACACAGAGAAAAAAGTAACTTCAACTATGACTTTAAAACTTGTAAATGAATTATTATTCATTCAATAAATATGCATTGACCACTCAATATATACCAGACACTGTTCTACACATGGGATATATCAAAGAACACAGACTTCCCTGGAAAAAGAAACAATAAATAATAAATGTCATAAACAGGTATGTAGTAAGTTCCCCCCAAAGGTAAGAGAATAGAGCTGGATGCAGGAGATGGGAAAAGGGGATTGGGTGGAGACAGAGTTTGCTGGTTGCAATTTTAAGTAGGGTAACCAATATGGATTCTACATTTTGAAGGCAGAACCAAAAAGGTTTACTGAAGGACTGGATGTGGGACATGAGAGAAAGGAGAGGAATTCAGGTTGATTGCAAAGTTTCTGGCCTGAGTAACTGCAAGGATAGAATTGCCGCCCAAAGAGATGGGAAAGACTGGAAGTGGTGAGAATTGTGTGGCGAATTGTGTGGCGTATGGATATGGGATGTGAGTGAAAGGAAGGAGTTAAGGATGACTCCAAGCCTTTTGACAAGGATAGAGTTGCTGTCAGTTGGGTGTTGAGTGTCTGTGTGTGCTACACCACCTTCTATCCACCAGTGTCTAGACATGGTGATTGTCTTAATAAAATGTTAGGGAAACATCCAGATCTTTTATTTAGCTTGATGATGTTTCACTATATTACTTCAGTAGAAGTTCTGGTGTGATAAACCTCCCTTTCTCTATTTTATAACAGAGGAAGGTAAAATGACAGGGTGTGCATACGCATTAAAATGTCAAATATACACAGCTGTTTATAGGTGCACATGTACCACTAACTGGTTATTGAAAGTAATAAGTACTCAATACACTTTCTTTTCATAAAAGAATGACCATATGACACTAAGCAATTAACGAATAGTTAAGAAGGGCCATGAGTGGTGCTGTAAGGAGATAATTTGGCATAGCAAAAGTTATAGCCATGGGGAGTTAGGTTGACCAACCATCCTGGTTTACATGAGATGTTCTCACTGAAAGTCCTGTGACCCATAAAACTCCTCAGTCCCAGGCAACCTAGGACAGTTGGTCATCCCAACAGAGGATGTTGAGTTTAAGACATGTTAAGTTTGGAATGTCTATTTGACATCCAAGTGTAGATGTAAAGGAAAAGAGATGAATATATGCATCTGGAATTTAAGAGTCAAGAGACATAAATTTGGTTGCCAGCATATATATGGTATTTAAGACAATGAGACTGTGTAACACTATGGGATTTTATATTCAGTAGGAAGTATTTACCAATAGAGATTTGTTCAGCACATACTGAATGTCAAGTCCTCAGAATATAGGTAACAGCCACAGCACAACAGAAAAGACAGACAAATAACCAATTAAGTACAGTACATTTTGTCATGTACAAGCTCAGTAGTGGTCCCCTCAAGGACAAGATGATTGCACAGGTATTTGAAGGATGAAGAGGAGCTTTCCAGGCAGATGAAGCAATAGAGTGAGAGGGAGTTCAGAGCAGAAAATACAGTATGTGTGATAACACAGGGAAGTTAAACAGCATGACAGGCTTCAGAAAATCTCAAGAAGTTTGCTGGTTCAGGCTCATGAAATGAAAGGATGGAAGTGATAAGAAATGAAGAAAAAAAACCTGATTATCACCAATGGGCAGGCACTTGAATTCCAGCAAAAACGGAAACACAGGGCTTCTTGATCAAACACCATGGGTATATCAAAGGCCCACTATAAGGAACTGCAACACGGTGCTGCTGTTCAGGCTTCATAGCTCGTTAGAAATATAAATGTGGGAAAGTAGTCTTCTCAATTTTTAGTGCCTTCATCTAGTACTGGAAATAAAAATAATCATGAAATATTTGGTCAATTTCCTTCATCAGTGTGACATACAAATGGGATAGTGAAGCCCATTTGTGCTAAGTAACATGATGGGTTTGTAAGGATTGTTATTCTTTTGTAATTCTGTTGACTTTACCATTCCAAGCAATGGTAAAAATCAACCATGTCCAAAAGACAAAAAAAAAAAAAAGTCATAAGACATATTTGTAGCAGAAAGGGCAGTTGGAGGCCCACATGTGTTTTGTCAACCACAGTGTGGGTCACATAAATCTGTAACATTTTAGAACTAAAAGAATTAAATTATGAGTTTGGTGTTTTAACTCATTTAGCAATAGTTTAATAAGTTTATTAGCTTATTTAGCAACAGAACTCTTTTGTCATACAGAATCCTGAATATAATCTTAATTTATAAATTTACTAAAAGTGTGATGGTCCTGTGTGAATCCTGGACTGGGGGAAGGGGAGACAGTTTTTCCTGTTCAACTTCCCTATGGCCATCCTTACTGGGCACTAAGACACATCCCATAACACTAGAGTTCTACACAATAATTGTAAGATAACTGCTGTAGGGGGGGTGCATGGGTGGTATAGTCAGTTAAGCATCCGACTCTTGACTTCAGCTCAGCTCACAGTTTGAGATCAAGCCCCATGTTGGCCTCTGTGCTGACAGTGTGGAGCCTGCTTGGGATTCTCTCTCTCCCTCCCTCTCTGCTCCTCTCCTGCGCGCGCGCTCTCTCTCTCTCTCTCTCTCTCACTCTCTCTCTCTCTGAAAATAAACATTTTTTTAAAAATGTAACTTGTAAATAATGTAATCCAATATCTTCATTCTATAGGTGAGACCAAGGGCCAGGAGGAATGGCATTTACCCAAAATCAGAGTTAATCAGCTCCGCATGATATAATTTCCACTGTGAATGAAACAGAATAGCACTATTCCTGGCCCTCTATTACATTCTGCTCATTGCCTAGTATCCTGTGATCATTTTTATACAAATTTTTTAAAAAGTGTATTGAGTACTTATTAGTTCTAATAACCAGTTAGCATTACATGTACACATAGTCCTAGGAAAATCAGGATGGTTGGTCGCTACCTATGATAATACTCTCGAGGTCAAAAACTCACACAGGGCAGAAGATAGGTTATAACAAAACTAATCTAGCACTTACCTGAAAGCCTAGCTTCCAATCTTGAAGATATAATTTTGTTCATTTAAAAAAGAATACGGGTGGTTCAGTCAGTTAAGTGTATGACTCTTGATTTCTGCTCAGGTCACAATCTCATAGTTTTTTTTTTTTTTGGTTTTTTTGTTGTTGTCATTTTTTTTTTTTAGTTTCTATGATTCCACCTCCTTTATTTTATTTATTTTTGTTTCTAATTTTTTTAAACTGAAGGTTAACTAGTTTCTTAAACAAAATACAGAAAATATAAACAGAAGTAATAAAATAAAATTTATCTATAGCCTTACCACTATCCAAAGCCAATTATTGTTAAGATTCAGACATATTCTTTTCTGTATTTTTATTTTTTTGTCCTTTATTTATTTATTTATTTATTTATTTATTTATTTATTTTTATTTTTTATTTTTTTAATATATGAAATATATTGTCAAATTGGTTTCCTTACAACACCCAGTGCTCATCCCAAAAGATGCCCTCTTCAATACCCATCACCTACCCTACCCTCCCTCCCACCCCCCATCAACCCTCAGTTTTTCTCAGTTTTTAAGAGTCTCTTATGCTTTGGCTCTCTCCCACTCTAACCTCTTTTTTTTTTCTTCCCCTCCCCCATGGGTTTCTGTTAAGTTTCTCAGGATCTACATAGAGTGAAAACATATGGTATCTGTCTTTCTCTGTATGGCTTATTTCACTTAGTATCACACTCTCCAGTTCCATCCACGTTGCTACAAAAGGCCATTTTCATTCTTTCTCATTGCCACATAGTACTCCATTGTGTATATAAACCACAATTTCTTTATCCATTCATCAGTTGATGGACATTTAGCTGTTGTTGAGAGTGCTGCTATAAACATTGGGGGACAAGTGCCCCCATGCATCAGTATGTATCCCTTGGGTAAATTCCTAGAAGTGCTGCCATTGGGTCATAGGGTAGGTCTATTTCTAATTTTTTGAGGAACCTCCACACTGCTTTCCAGAGTGGCTGCACCAGTTTGCATTCCCACCAACAGTGCAAGAGGGTTCCCGTTTCTCCACATCCTCTCCAGCATCTATAGTCTCCTGATTTGTTCATTTTGGCCACTCTGACTGGCATGAGGTGATATCTGAGTGTGGTTTTGAATTGTATTTCCCTGATGAGGAGCAATGTTGAGCATGTTTTCATATGCCTGTTGGCCATCTGGATGTCTTCTTTAGAGAAGTGTCTATTCATGTTTTCTGCCCATTTCTTCACTGGATTATTTGTTTTTCGGGTGTGGAGTTTGGTGAGCTCTTTATACATTTTGGATACTAGCCCTTTGTCCAATAAGTCATTTGCAAATATCTTTTCCCATTCTATTGGTTGCCTTTTAGTTTTGTTGGTTGCTTCCTTTCCTATGCAGAAGCTTTTTATCTTCATGAGGTCCCAATAGTTCATTTTTGCTTTTAATTCCCTTGCCTTCGGGGATGTGTCAAGTAAGAAATTGCTGCGGCTGAGGTCAGAGAGGTTTTTTCCTGCTTTCTCCTCTAGGGTTTTGATGGTTTCCTGTCTCACATTCAGGTCCTTTATCCACTTTGAGTTTATTTCTGTGAATGGTGTAAGAAAGTGGTCTAGTTTCATTCTTCTGCAGGTTGCTGTCCAGTTCTCCCAGCACCATTTGTTAAAGAGACTGTCTTTTTTCCATTGGATATTCTTTCCTGCTTTGTCAAAGATTAGTTGGCCATACTTTTGTGGGTCTAGTTCTGGGGTTTCTATTCTATTCCGTTGGTCTTTGTGTCTGTTTTTGTGCCAATACCATGCTGTCTTGATGATTACAGCTTTGTAGTAGAGGCTAAAGTCTGGGATTGTGATGCCTCCTGCTTTGGTCTTCTTCTTCAATATTACTTTGGCTATTCGGGGTCTTTTGTGGTTCCATATGAATTTTAGGATTGCTTGTTCTAGCTTCGAGAAGAACGCTGGTGCAATTTTGATTGGGATTGCATTGCATGCGCACAATGCTTTGGGTAGTATTGACATTTTAACAATATTTATTCTTCCAACCCATGAGCACAGAATGTTTTTCCATTTCTTTGTGTCTTCTTCAATTTCCTTCATAAGCTTTCTATAGTTTTCAGCATACAGATCTTGTACATCTTTGGTTAGATTTATTCCTAGGTATTTTATGCTTCTTGGTGCAATTGTGAATGAGATCAGTTTCTTTATTTGTCTTTCTATTGCTTCATTATTGGTGTATAAGAATGCAACTGATTTCTGTACATTGATTTTGTATTCTGCAACTTTCCTGAATTCATGTATCAGTTCTAGCAGACTTTTGGAGGAGTCTATCGGATTTTCCATGTACAATATCATGTCATCTGCAAAAAGTGAAAGCTTGACTTCATCTTTGCCAATCTGGATGCCTTTGATTTCCTTTTGTTGTCTGATTGCTGATGCTAGAACTTCAAACACTATGTTAAACAACAGCGGTGAGAGTGGACATCTCTGTTGTGTTCCTGATGTCAGGGAGAAAGCTCTCAGTGTTTCCCCATTGAGGATGATATTAGCTGTGGGCTTTTCATAAATGGCTTTTATGATGTTTAAGTATGTTCCTTCTATCCCGACTTTCTTGAGGGTTTTTATTAAGAAAGGATGCTGAATTTTGTGAAATGCTTTTTCTGCATCGATTGACAGGATCATATGGTTCTTATCTTTTCTTTTGTTAATGTGATGTATCACGTTGATTGATTTGTGAATGTTGAACCAGCCCTGCAGCCCAGGAATGAATCCCACTTGATCATGGTGAATAATTCTTTTTATAAGCTGTTGAATTTGATTTGCTAGTATCTTATTGAGAATTTTTGCATCCATATTCATCAGGGATATTGGCCTGTAGTTCTCTTTTTTTACTGGGTCTCTGTCTGGTTTAGGAATCAAAGTAATACTGGCTTCATAGAATGAGTCTGGAAGTTTTCCTTCTCTTTCTATTTTTTGGAATAGCTTGAGAAGGATAGGTATTATCTCTGCTTTAAATGTCTGGTGGAATTCGCCAGGGAAGCCATCTGGTCCTGGACTCTCCTTTGTTGGGAGATTTTTGATAAGTGATTCAAGTTCTTCACAGGTTATGGGTCTGTTCAATCTCTCTATTCTCTCCTGATTGAGTTTTGGAAGTGTGTGGGTGTTTAGGACTTTGTCCATTTCTTCCAGGTTGTCCAGTTTGTTGGCATATAATTTTTCATAGTATTCCCTGATAATTGCTTGTATTTCTGAGGGATTGGTTGTAATAATTCCATTTTCATTCATGATTTTTATCTATTTGGATCATCTCCCTTTTTTTTTTTTTGAGAAGTCTGCTAGAGGTTTATCAATTTTGTTTATTTTTTCAAAAAACCAACTCTTGGTTTCATTGATCTGCTCTACAGTTTTTGTAGATTCTAAATTGTTTATTTCTACTCTGATCTTTATGATTTCTCTTCTTCTGCTGGGTTTGGGGTGTCTTTGCTGCTCTGCTTCTATTTCCTTTAGGTGTGCTGTTAGATTCTGTATTTGGGATTTTTCTTGTTTCTTGAGATAGGCCTGGATTGCAATGTATTTTCCTCTTGGGACTACCTTCGCTGCATCCCAAAGCATTTGGATTATTGTATTTTTATTTTCATTTGTTTCCATATATTTTTTAATTTCTTCTCTAATTGCCTGGTTGACCCATTCATTCTTTAGTAGGGTGTTCTTCAACCTCCATCCTTTTGGAGGCTTTCCAGACTTTTTCCTGTGGTTGATTTCAAGCTTCATAGCATTGTGGTCTCAAAGTATGCATGGTATGATCTCAATTCTTGTATACTTATGAAGGGCTGTTTTGTGACCCAGTATGTGATCTATCTTGGAGAATGTTCCATGTGTACTCAAGAAGAAAGTACATTCTATTGCTTTGGGATGTAGAGTTCTAAATATATCTGTCAAGTCCATCTGATCCAATATATCATTCAGGGCCCTTATTTCTTTATTGATCCTTTGTCTAGATGATCTATCCATTGTTGTAAGTGGGGTATTAAAGTCCCCTGCAATTACCACATTCTTGTCAATAAGGTCGCTTATGTTTGTGATTGTTTTATATATTTGGGGGCTCCCGTATTCGGCGCATAGACATTTATAATTGTTAGCTCTTCCTGATGGATAGACCCTGTAATTGTTATACCATGTCCTTCTTCATCTCTTGCTACAGCCTTTAATTTAAATCTAGTTTTTCTGATATAAGTATGGCTACTCCAGCTTTCTTTTGACTTCCAGCAGCATGATAGATACTTCTCCATCCCCTCACTTTCCATCTGAAGGTGTCCTTAAGTCTAAAATGAGTCTCTTGTAGACAGCAAATAGATGGGTCTTGTTTTTTTTATCCATTCTGATACCCTATGTCTTTTGGTTGGCGCATTTAGTCCATTTACAGTCAGTGTTATTATAGAAAGATATGGGTTTAGAGTCATTGTGATGTCTGTAGGTTTCATGCGTGTAGCGATGTCTCTGGTACTTTGTCTCACAGGATCCCCCTTAGGATCTCTTGTAAGGCTGGTTTAGTGGTGATGAATTCCTTCAGTTTTTGTTTGTTTGGGAAGACCTTTATCTCTCCTTCTATTCTAAATGACAGATTTGCTGGATAAAGGATTCTCAGCTGCATATTTTTTCTGTTCATCACATTGAAGATTTCCTGCCATTCCTTTCTGGCCTGCCAAGTTTCAGTAGAGAGATTGGTCACGAGTCTTGTAGGTCTCCCTTTATATGTTAGAGCACGTTTATCTCTAGCTGCTTTCAGAATTTTTTCTTTATCCTTGTATTTTGCCAGTTTCACTATGATATGTCGTGCAGAAGATCGATTCAAGTTACGTCTGAAGGGAGTTCTCTGTGCCTCTTGGATTTCAATGCCTTTTTCCTTCCCCAGATCCAGGAAGTTCTCAGCTATGATTTCTTCAAGTACACCTTCAGCACCTTTCCCTCTCTCTTCCTCCTCTGGAATATCAATTATGCGTAGATTATTTCTCTTTAGTGCATCACTTAGTTCTCTAATTTTCCCCTCATGCTCCTGGATTTTTTTATCTCTCTTTTTCTCAGCTTCCTCTTTTTCCATAATTTTATCTTCTAGTTCACCTATTCTCTCCTCTGCCTCTTCAATCTGAGCTGTGGTCGTCTCCATTTTATTTTGTACCTCATTAATAGCATTTTTTAGCTCCTCCTGGCTGTTCCTTAGTCCCTTGATCTCTGTAGCAATAGATTCTCTGCTGTTCTTTATACTGTTTTCAAGCCCAGCGATTAATTTTATGACTATTATTCTAAATTCACTTTCTGTTATACTGTTTAAATCATTTTTTATCAGTTCATTAGCTGTCGTTATTTCCTGGAGGTTTTTTTGAGGGGAATTCTTCTGTTTCGTCATTGTGGATAGTCCCTGGAGTGGTGCGGAACTATGTGGCACTCCCCTGTGCTGTCTTGAATAACTTGCGAAAGTGGGTGGGGCCGCAGTCAGACCTGATGTCTGCCCCCTGCCCACCGCTGGGGCCACAGTCAGACTGGTGTGTACCTTCTCTTCCCCTTTTCTAGGGGCAGGATTCACTGTGGGGTGGCGTGGCCCGTCTGGGCTACTTGCAAACTGCCAGGCTTGTGGTGCTGGGGATCTGGTGTATTAGCTGCGGTGGATCCACAAGGTGCACAGGGGCGGGAGGGGCTGGCTCAGCTCACTTTTCCTTTGGAGATCTGCTTCAGGAGGGGCCCTGTGGCACCAAGAGGGAGTCAGACCTTCCGCCAGAGGGATGGATCCGCAGAAGCACAGCGTTGGGTGTTTGTGCGGTGCAAGCAAGTTCCCTGGCAGGAACTGGTTCCCTTTGTGATTTTGGCTGGGGAATGGGTGAGGGAGATGGCGCTGGCGAGCACCTTTGTTCCCCACCAAGCTGTGCTCTGTCGTCCGGGGCTCAACAACTCTCCCTCCCCTTGTCCTCCAGCCCTCCCGTTTTCCAGCAGAGCTGTTAGCTTGTAACCTTCCAGATGTCAAGTCCTGCTTGCTGTCAGAACACACTCCGTCTAGCCCCTCCGCTTTTGCAAGCCAGATTCGGGCTCAGCTTTGCCGCTGGGCTGCCCCTCTGCCTCGGCTCCCTCCCGCCAGTCTGTGTAGCGTGCACCGCCTCTCCGTCCTTCCTACCCTCTTCCGTGGGCCTCTCGTCTATGCTTGGCTCTGGAGAATCCATTCTGCTAGTCTTCTGGTGGTTTTCTGGGTTATTTAGGCAGGTGTGGGTAGAATCTAAATGATCCGCAGGACACGGTGAGCCCAGCGTCCTCCTACGCTGCCATCTTCTGCCCCCCCCCCACAATCTCATAGTTCGTGAGATCGAGCCCCGCATTGTTCAATCAAAGCACAGAGCCTACTTGGGATTCTCCTCTCCTCTCTCTCTTCCCCTCCCCCCACTCGTGCTTGCTCACTCTCTCTCTCAAAATAAACAGACATTTTAAAAAATAAAGAAAAATAAAAGAAATACTGGTATGAATTATAATTGATAGACAGTAGTCTCTTCTGATTCTTATTAACAATAGCTTCTGAGAACTTACCTTCTGCCATGCATAAAATAAGCACATTACAAGTATTTCTCATTGAATCCTCATGATAGCCATATGAGATAAGTTCTATTTTTATTTCCCAAAGTAGCCCGGCTTGGATTAGAACTTAGGTCTGCCATCCTCCAAAATCCTTCCTCTTCATCATTACACCATACTGTCTCATGCGTACTCTCTCTACCAAGCAGATATTCCAATTATCAATAAGTAAGAATTAAATATATTAAATATCCTCTCCCAAGTTTGAGAAATGTCTTTTGACAGACTCAAATACAGAATATAACTCCAGAGTATTATTCGCCAAGCTACCAAATCTAGGTCTAGATCAGCCAATATCAATTTAGCTGTGCTTTATAAAAGAATCGAAGCAGGGATCTTTATAGCCTATAAATCCAATTGGTATTTGTTTTAAAAGCCCAAAAGATTATATGGGATTGCACCAAAGTTTTACTAACCACAGAGACAAATAACTACAGACTTTCCGGACATGGAACAAAAAAGCAAAAAGACAACTAAGAGTGTATGTAATGGATCCTCCAATCTCACTCATTACGAGGTCTTAATGGTGACTGGCAAGTCTCTGCATTTATGGAGGCAAAAGGTAATCAAGGAGACCCCTTTTGAGTTTCTGACAGCCAAGGATCCAGTATCTAAAATGCAATCTGTATAGCAATCAATAAAATATAACCATCACAAAACTGAATAGAGACCATCTGCAGTGGCAGAAATCAACACCGAGCCTAGGGCTCAGTTGAGGCTCTCTGCTACTACCAGGGCTTTAGCTGCAGATAAATACATAGAGAAGACAACCGTGATAAGCAATCAAAATAAATTAAAAAGGAAATTACGGAGAATCCATTCATGTAACAAATACACGGGAGCCCACATATTATGATACAAAAATACACAGACCTTGATACCAAACAGACCCAAGATCTCATCCTGGCCCTTCCAGTTAGTAATAATTATTACAATTGTTACTATGGCTAGCATTTACTGTTTAGTGTGTGCCAAGCAATATAATAAATATTTGACTGACATTCTCAAAAAAGACATGTAGGTAATAAGTGATTCGAATCCCAGTCTGTCTGACTTTAAAATCTATTCTTCATAACAAAAGTTCCTTGTTACAGAAGACTGGGATCTCCTGGCACTTCCAGAGAAATAGATTCCTTTCTCTCTACCCTTCACATACAGCCCTTTCTTCTCTCTGACATATTTACTAAATGCGGGAATTCAGGGAATTGCTATGGAGCCTCAAGTGATTCATCTTCAGTGTATATAAAAGTCCTTGTCTCACTGGTTGCCTCATTGGGTTGTTGAGAGAATTACATGAAATCATGGTCCCATACAGGGATTATCTCATGGAAGAATTTTTAATAAGTGTTAATTCCCACTGTGTATAGTTACAGTAGGTAGTAATATGAAACTCAAGAATTATAAAGCCCAGCCTATGCCCTTAAAATGTTTACAATCAATTTCATTGCTCTTCATAATGGGGAGGAGAGTCTAACCTTACTAGCCATGCCTTGACATCCACATCAGGACAAAATTCTGGGATAAATGATGTACTGATTTGACCCACGGCAACATTTCATTTAAGTTTTTAGCTTATACAAAACCCTTTTTTGATGTGTTTCTAACCTCTGAAGAAAAAGACCTTCCAAAATGCTGCCCTAAGACTTAGTCTCAACCAGTGGAAATGTACCCATCTTTCTGGCAGCACCATCAATCCTGCCAAGCATCCTCCTGGAATAAAATGGATCTTGCTTGTGCTTTAAAATGCTTATAGCAAGAGTTCTGAAATGCAGTGTGTCCCCATTCTTGTGAACAGAGAATCACAACCCATTCATTATGGGTGAAATGCCAAAATCATCAATATGTTTTTTTTCATGAATTTGAACATGACTGTAACAATTAAAATATTATCACTCTTTTTTTTTAATTTTTTTAATGTTTTATTTATTTCTGAGACAGAGAGAGACAGAGCATGAGCAGGAGAGGGGCAGAGAGAGAGGGAGACACAGAATCGGAAGCAGGCTCCAGGTTCTGAGCTGTCCACACAGAGCCTGACTCAGGGCTCGAACTCATGAAACATGAGATCATGACCTGAGCTGTATCAGACGCTTAACCGACTGAGCCACCCAGATGCCCCAAATTATTATTACCCTTATTGCTAGCTTTCTGATATATTTTGCTGAGAAAATGGTGAAACTATGATCTGCCCACTAGAAATGTTTACATAAGGGTCATCCAATGTAAATTTCATGCCAGAAAATTAGATTGAGAATTACTGATCAACTATTGGGTCATCAGCTTTGAGGGGGGTGGGGAAGGCAAGTAAAAGGTAAGGGATTTTTACCCTGAACCAGGAAGGAAGGAAGGAAGGAAGGAAGGAAGGAAGGAAGGAAGGAAGGAGGGAGGGAGGGAGGAAGGAAGGAAGGAAGGAAGGAGTTAGGAATGAGGGAGGGAAGGAAGGAAGATGAAAGAAAGAAAGGAAGAGAAAGAAAGAAAGAAAGAAAGATCTATCATTTTATCATTTGCTCTTCTAAAACATTAATTTAAATGATCACATAATTACTCAATTAGCTACATATCCAGGTTACAGATTCTCTGTTTCAAATACTCTCACATCATCTTTCCTCCTTTTTTTTTAATGTTTATTTATTTGGGGGGGGGGGGGCGGGGAACAGAACGCAAGCATAGGAGGGGCAGAGAGAGAGAGAGAGACACACAGAATCTGAAACAGGCTCCAGGCTCCAAACTGTCAGCACAGAGCCCGAAGCCAGGCTTGAACCCAGGGACCGTGAGATTGTGACCTGAGCAGAAGTCAGACATTTAACTGACTGAGCCACAGGGGCTGTGGAGGTTAGGGCTGTCTGCGTGCTGTGGCAGGTGGTGGTTGGTAAGAGAGGAGCACATACACCATGCTGCCAAGTTCCAAGCAGAGAGGGACTTCTTCCAATTGAGGTTATCAAGGAAGGCCTTGTGGAGAACATGGCATGCCAGCTTGGCCTGGAAGGATGAGTAATTCGGACATATGGAGGAAGACCAGAAAAAGGACACCGCAGGCAAAAGAAACATCATGAATAAAAGCAAAGTAACAGGAATGCAAGACGTACGTTCTGGAAACACAAGGAATTCAATCTGCCTAAAGGACTGAGACAGAAATAAGGTTGGAAAGAAAGGTGCAAGTCAGATTGCGGAAAATTTTAACTTCAAACAAGCTAAGGGATTTAGATTTTAATTAGCATGGACACTCACAAGGAGCCTAGGAGTGCTTCTTAAGGGAAAGTAATCTTTGTGAGTAAGGCATAGGTCCCAGCACAGGGTGATAGTTTAACAAATTTCTATTACTATTATCACAGAAAAATCAATAACTCTACAGTGTACTCCATGCTGGAATCATGCCTGCTACCTATCAGCAGACCAAAGAGAAATGATTTCTGGCAACTAGAAATGTAAGTTTAGGGAAAAATGTGTTTATTGATGCTTAGTTTAATTTATTGCTGTTTCAAGGGCTTGACAAAAAGAGAAGGCAGGCTCAGAAGAAAATGGCAAGGGTGGTAATATGGCTCAGATCATTTTAAGGGAATACAGAAATGTGTTGTTCTCTCAAACTACCAAGGCACAACATCAAGTTACTACTGAAGAAGGCACCACCACCCCCCCCACACACACACACCTTCAAGGATTTAGAAATTGAAAGGGATTCGTGAAAATCAACCCGGAGGTCACCAAATCAAAGTTCCCCCATAAGCAGTTACTCCCTTTTTCACACTGCAGCTAGTTAAACAGAAATCCTCACACAGTAAAAACTGTAGAACTCCAAGATTTCATAAAACACTATAATTACAGGTGACTCTCACTTTGGCTTCTGGTTAGATCAACCAGACCCCTTTCGGCCGCAAATGACAGAAACTCAACTCAAATGGCTTACTACACAGAAAGCAATTAATTCACGTGGCTTTCAAGCCTAGGACTTTAGATACTGACGTTTCCAGGTACTGAAACAGTATCATCACAAACCACTTTTGCCATCACTCAGCTCTCCTTTCCCTCCAGTTGCCTTCATTCTGTTCTTAAGGAGATAAGAATTACCACACAGTTCCAACTTATATTATCTTTATTACTTATGATTCCCCCAAATTAAAATACCCTAGCTCTCACCTTATCTGAGCATCCCCACCCTCCTTTGTAAAATAAAGGCATCATACTGAGTTTCATGCTTTAAACATGTGACCACTCCTTGACTCAATCTCTATGGTCAGTCAGAAAGAATCCAGCCTGCCCAGCTTTATTATTTTTTTTAATTTCTTCTAACATTTAGTTTATTTTTGAGAGAGCAAGAGAGAGAGAGCAGGGGAGGGGCAGAGAAAGAGGGAGGCAAAGAATCCAAAGCAGGCTCCAAGCCCTGAGCTGTCAGTACAGAGCCTGACGCGGGGTTCAAACTCACAAACCACAAGATCAGGAACTGAGCTGAAGTCGGAAGCTTAACCAACTCAGCCACCCAGGTTCCCCCCAGCTTTGTTATTAAAGGCAATGCCCTAGGAACAGGGTACCATACAAACCCTGCAATCTCAGAAACTTAGCATAAAAGAAGTTTACTTTGCGATCAAGCATGATTCAGAATGGATGTTCCTTGTTGGCAAAGGGGAGCTCAGCTCCGTGCAGTTATTCAAGGTCTGTGTATGTACTTCATACATACTAGGCAAGCAAAAAAGATTCTGAGCAGGGAAAGGAAATGGCATAGTTGATGTCTTTGTCTTTGTCTCTTACAAACAAGGAAAGGGACATAAAGGTACAATGTAAGTCCACTACTATCTGGTTCAAAGGATCAGAGTTCTAGGCCCAGAATAGCAACTTGTTCACTATGTGAGCTGCAGTACATCTCCACAGCTTATCTGAGAGTCACCACACTCATTTGTAAAATTAAAGCCCTGTCACTCCCCTGCCCCAAGTCTTGACTTTTTAAAGATCTATACAGTGTATAGATATAAGGTGTCCCTTATAAAAATTTCTCTCTCCAAAATACAGATAATTGAGACTCACTCTGACACAGCAGGATCAAGGCAGGTGAAAAGGCTGTGTCAGTCTGATCCCAGCCTCTGTGGATATCGAAAACAGAGATGATGCTATTCTCACAAGATAGAAATAATGTTCCCTCCGCCCACATCTTGACATATGGATGTGGATGGGTATGGTGTTTGGATGAGAGAGTGAGAAGTTATTGTAATTTTAAAGCTTATATAATCTTATGAAAGCCTTGTTCTCTGAGTCAAGCTTATAAGGAAATTATACCAGTAAGACCTCCTAAGATTCTATCTGCCAAAAAGTCTCTTATTTATCTCATGACTCAAATGGATTATAATTACTGGTAAGAAGAAGAGGGGCTCCTGGTGCTTGAAACACCTAGAATCTAAGCCAGTAGATTCTACTACCTAGCACAGATTAAGCATCAATAAATGTTCAAGGAAGGAAGGTGGGTGGGAGCAGGGAAGGGAGGAGTAAAATGGAAGGGGGGAGGGGTAAGAAAGGAGTAGGGGAAAGAGAGGAAGGGAAAAGGAGAGAAAGGAAGGTAAGTTTGAGGTTTTATAATGGTTGGAAAGGCTTGTTTCAGTGCTTATCACACACAGACACTCACACACACAAAAACACACATACATGCACACCAATACTCAATTGCCCTTTGGTATAATCCTAAAACATTCCCTTGTGCCCGAGCAAACTGCTTTTAGCAACCTTCCCCACCAACTGCTTTCAACAACCTTCCCCATCCGGGATGAGAGGGCATTGTTGTAGGAAATAAAAAGGCCCATTAAATACAAACTTGTCTGCCAGCACCCATTCCAAGAGGACATTCCCATGTGTGTTTATCATGAAGACCAATCAGTAGGGAAACACTTTGTTTACAATAACCATCCCTGTTAACACTTAAATATCAGTCAAAGGAGGTTAAATGTCACAACAAACCACCCCAAAACTTTACAAAGAGGAATTCTATCATGTCCAGTATGGGTTAACTGTGGGGGAACAGGTCATTTGCTGACTACCTTGAACCCTTCCACCTTGAACCTGCACAGCCTCCTAGGTCCTCAGAATTTTTCCAAGGAAATCCTTCAGCTATAAATTGGGGACAAAGAATGGAGAATCATGGGCAAGAGGCGGATGAAACCTAGAACTGCCTACAATCTGCCCACATTCCACTGGGAGCACTCAGTCACATGACCCTACTTCACAGCAAGGAAGTCTGGGAATGGAATCTACCCCTGCTCCAGAGAAGGAAAATGATTTCACAAACAAGAATCAGTCTCTAACACATTTCTCCCTACTTTTTCACCACCAATTCCTGATGTGTCAGCACTTCCAGGGCTAACAACATTTTTATAATCTTCACGCTGGCTAAAGTCACCCAAAGAAGATTCTACTGACTGGGAATAGAGGTTAAGGCAGCACCTCCATCATCCAGGTCCCAATTCAACAGAACTATTAGGAAAAACCGAAAAGAAAAGAAAGTCTGGGGGTTTCTGAGGTGAGCATCCAATGCCGACCAACCAATACATCCTAATCTTGGATCCCTTCTCCAGCCACAGTCTGGGGGGGCACTCCAGAAGGACGAGCAACCTCATACGAGCGGCTGAGAAAGAAAACCCATTCACAGACGAAATCGCCTTGAATTCTGCTGCACAAGTCATATTATATCTTTTCTGGTCAACCTGTTAAATCTCTTCTTTAGATTTAAGATAGTAAGGCCATGTTCATCAACTTTGTTTCTGGTAACTACAAATGCTGGTAACCTGCAACATCAGGAGTGGTGAGAAGCTCGTGCTCCTTAGGAACCTTAGCCTGGAAAGCAGAGCCTGAAGCAAAGGGTTATGTGATCCTACTGTACCTGGAGTTCAAACACATGCAACAGAGGTGAGGGATGAGGGAAGTGAAAACAAGGAAGGAGGGTAAAAGCTGACTGAAACTGGCCATTGCTGAGTACAACTAATTGCTCTATCTTACAGAATCAACATTCAAAAAGCTGCATTATAAGCTGAGTCTCAAGACTCTCCATCCATGGGGGGAAAGGTGGCAGAGTTTACTCACTGGCTTCCTTCTCCCACTGGAAAAGATATGCCTGCTAGACATTAACTTCCAGCACGCTTTCAGATTACACATGCATGTGAACTGATTAGGGCCACATGGCACCATATATCACGTTGCACCTCAACATCAACAGGGAAGCCCTGGGTGGAAGGCAAGAGGTGTGTCATGTGGGCATGAGGAGAGGTGCTGCCCATGATGCTTGCATAAAGTCAGTCAGGGGTCACCTCACTGGTAGCTGCAGCATTGAGACCAAGAGGATCTGAAATGGTGTGTGACACAAGATTCCTCAAGAGACCCACAGGCCAGAATGGGTCCTCCCAGGTAACATTCTGTAAGTCTAGTACTAACAATTAATAATCAGAATTCAGCTTACCGCAGGTTAAATATTCATGGAGCTCTTACCTGCATGGAGAAAGCAATGAAGGGAATGCTGAGTGAGCAAGAGTCAGAGCCAGGAAGACTCTCTGTCTATCTTTGGATGCATCTATGAGCCCCTGCGGAGATACAAGAGGACTATTTATTTCATCCTTCACAACGCTTAGCTGGCTCCTTCCTGACGTTTCTGCTTGGGCATGAATCCAATTGTCCTACCTTTGCTACAACATCCAGTCCATTTTACCTGTAAGGTTCTTTGTAGAAAACCTCAAGTTACAAAGGAAAAAAAAACACTCTTGAACTAGCTCAAGTCCAAGAGTAGTTTGAGGTAAATATTCACATCTCATGAGTACTCAAGAAAAGCTGAGCAAACGTATCTCAACAACAGCAGAAACTGAAGCAACTCCAAGGAGCTACTCTCCCTGTCATTCCCTTAGCTTCCTGCTTCCTTCCTTTTCTGGAATCGTCTCACTTTTCACTTTTGTCCCAACCACATTCCCTGAGTTCCATTCTCTCAATGTTTGGTAGGTATATATCCCCGTAATGACTATCCCAACCCAAATATTATGTGACCTTTAAGTACAAATGCTACTAGTAAGTCTCCTCCGGTCCTAATTTCCAGAGAGGAAATCTTTATCGTTTTAAAAGTCATTCCATAAATACCATGGGTCACTGGCTATGTTTTAGATCTCCTTAGTTTCCGCCAAGAGTTTCCCAGTCCTGGCTGTTTTGACTGTGTCTGTGGGGTGAGGCCCTGAAGCTTCATGTGCATTATTTGGGACTCCAGAGAACCAAATCACTCCCCTTTTCTAAGTTGTAATCATCTGAGGCAAGCACAAAGAATAAAATCAGCATCAAATTAGAGTGCCCACTTAACTACTGGTACATGTAGGCTAGAAATCATGGCTGGGCTTCCCCCCTTCCACCTCTGCTCTGAACTTACCCACCCAATTACAGAAAGAAAGCCTAGAAGAGAGAAAGTAGAGGCCTAAGTAAATGAGGCTCCTACTGGCGAGTTACCAAATGTAGACCAGATTGGGAAGTTCTCCAAGAGAGAAGAAAAAGAGACAGTCTACTTCTGGCACACTCTTGGGAGACCCACCATTAACTTGAAACAATATGATTAGCCATTTGTCCTCCCAAGGAGAAGGCCAAATGAGGAAATAAAGAAGATGTAAAAAGATCCGTCTCCAACCCTTCAGGACAAGTAGAAATGCTGGCATACATTCCCTTTCCTACGAGAAGAGTCTGACATGGGGTTGAGAAAAGAGAAGGGATCCCCTCTACTGATTTACCAGGGACTACGGATCAGAGATCCCTGGCTTTGATTCCCATGAGCTTCCAGCACCCAGAAAGAAATAAAAGTCTTGCTTTCCAGAGAAACAGCAGGGCCAGACCCAGAGCAGGAGAGAGGCTGTCCAGTGATAGTTAAAACTGCTATATAATAAGAATCCTATTGTGTTTTCTTTTTGCTTCTAAATTGAAATCTGTAAAATGAGGTAGCTGGAATCCAAGTGAATTTCAACACCAAGAGGATATCAATCAGAAGACAGGTAAGCAATCAGCATGGCCAGCTGCGCATTCCCGAGGGAGGTGTTCAGAGTTGCTGCCTCCCCTGAAGGACGGGCAGATTGAAAGCCATTTCTTTGGAGGGTCAGAAGAGAATCTGATATCTTGCCTATGTGCCCTGCCTCTGGCATCCTGCAGGCTCTCAGCAAAAGAGCTCAATTCCCTAAACACCCCCCTGGAAAGAAAATTCCTTCTCTACTTATGGTTTGAATGATATGTCTCAGCATTTGCCCAAAGTGGTGATTTCACTAGTTCTAAGTAGGCTTTATGACACACAGAGGGCTCTGCCTGAACAAATCATCCCATGTCCACAGGGAGGTAGGATAAGGAAGTGCACATAGGCAGGGCCAGTATTCTCCTCTCATGTTTTGGGGTGCACTCCAGCACACAAAGGGGCAATAAACACCACAAAATCATATGCTAAAAAGACCTACTGTGAGCCTCAGAAAGTGTGGGAAAGATGATGAAGTGATTCATTCATTCTTTTATTTGCTCTTCATTCAACTAATATTTATTACCTGTCTATGTGCCTACAGTTATTACAAAAGTTATGTTAGTCCAAACACATAGCAAAAATCATATATAGACTGAATAATACATTCATCTTGCATATATATGAAGGACTAATTTTTGCAAAGTAGGTATACGGTGGAGAGAAAAGTCAATTCTCATCTCCCACACCTTCTAAACTGCAGTGCTCCAAACCTGAGATGCGTTCTCTAAACAGGCCCATTCCCCGGTTATGTCACCCATTTTCATGGTTTTAAAAGCCACTGCCAAATTTCTATCTCTAACTCAGACCTCTCCACTGAACTTGAGCCTAGACTATTCCATTCCCCATCTGACATCTACATACTTATGTCTATAGGCTACATATGCCCAAGGCGAAGCTTCTGATCTTCCTCCAAAAAGCACGCACCTTGCATAGGCTTTCCTATTTAATGAATGGTAACCACATCCTTCAAGGTGCTCATCCCCAAAGCCTGAGACATCTTTATCACTTCTCTTTTTTTTTCAATATATGAAATTTATTGTCAAATTGGTTTCCATACAACACCCAGTGCTCATCTCAACAGGTGCCCTCCTCAATACCCATCACCCACCCTCCCCTCCCTCCCACCCCCCAACCCACAGTTTGTTCTCAGTTTTTAAGAGTCTCTTATGTTTTGTCTCTCTCCCACTCTAACCTCTTTTTTTTTCCTTCCCCTCCCCCATGGGTTTCTGTTAAGTTTCTCAGGATCCACATAAGAGTGAAAACATATGGTATCTGTCTTTCTCTGTATGGCTTATTTCGCTTAGCATCACACTCTCCAGTTCCATCCACGTTGCTACAAAGGGCCATATTTCGTTCTTTCTCATTGCCATGTAGTACTCCATTGTGTATATAAACCACAATTTCTTTATCCATTCATCAGTTGATGGGCATTTAGGCTCTTTCCATAATTTGGCTATTGTTGAGAGTACTGCTATAAAGATTGGGGTATCACTTCTCTCTTAAGTAACCACGTGTAACCAGTCAGCAAATTCTGCCAGCATCACATTCATTCATTCAAAATATATAGAGAATCTAATAGCTTCTTAGTACTATCACCATCACCATGTCCCTGGACCAAGCCACCTTCAACTCTCATATGGATTACTGTAACTCTCCCTGGTTCTGCCCTTTTCCTTTGCATCTGTTCTCAAGACAGCGACCAGAGGGATTATTAGCAACATAAATCAAATCAGCTCATTCCTCCATTCCAAACCTTCCAGTGGCTTCCTATTTCACTCAGAAGACAAAAGTTCCTTCCAATAACCCATTAGGTCTTCATGATATGAATTACATCCAGTCACACCCCCACCCAACTCCCACTCATTCACTTTGCTACAGCCACATTGGTCTCTTTGGTCTTCCCTGAAACAGCTAAGCAGACTTCAGGACCTTTGCACTTGATGTTTCCTCTCTCTGGAATACTCTTCTCTAAATTATCAATATGACTCACTTTCTCACTCCCTTCTGATGTGTCACTTTGTATATAAAAACATTCTATACAACTACTGTCCCTAAGTCTCCTTACTCCCTTACCATGCTTTATTTTTTCTTTTGTGTTATTTTCACCATCTTATATACCAAGGTGCTCCTGTTTATTTTCCTTCATGAAAGCATAAATTTTGTTTCATTCTCTGGCATATTCCAAGCACCTAGCACAGTTCCTGGAATACAGTAATTCCTCAATGAGGAAGATTCACGTACCACTCAATACATGAGTAAATGGTCCTAAAAGCTGGCAAGAGAATTTCTCTTCAGAAGACAACTGACTTTGTTGGCAAAATACCTCAATAAGTCTTTGGGATACAAGGCAAAGCCTCAAGTACATGGATGTAAGTAGGGACCAAGGGAAGAAAAACAAAACCATGAGATATTAAGAGGAATTTGTGGGGGGTTTTTCTGGAGAGAAACAGAGAGGCAAAAGAAGGTACAGATAAAATAGATAAAGTAGCTATGGAAATAGTGTGGCTAAAAGGACCAACTGAGGCAAGTGAGAAAAAGCTCTTCATGGTGAAAAACAAAACCTATTATAAACAAAAGGTTTATATTCAATATTCTTTTTGAAGTTGTTCTGTTAAACTTCTCATGTTTCCTCAATGCGTAAATCTTGTTAAACTTATTCATTGCTTTATATATGTCTTATGTATGCTGGGCAACATAAGTACTAGTACTTATGAGTACTTAAGAATCTAATACTCAGTACTAGACTCTTCCACCCTGGCAGATTGAGGGAACCAGGCAGAAGCTGCAACAATCACAATCTAAAGACCTGTATCTGATGTCATCACTTTTTAACTATAAATCCCTGGGCAAGGCTCCAAGCTTCTGTTTCCCCAACTGTACATAACAAACAGTTACACACACTAGTGATACAAATAGAGTCACATCACTTCTAGTAACTTTATTAGCAATAAAGCCAGTATCTCCCTCTGGAAGCTCATTTCCATGAATTATCCAAGAAACTCAAGGGATTTAGAGACCCATAAAAAGATTTTTTTTTTTTCTTATCCAGGGGTATGGAAAATAGAGTCTGAGCAGTCAACAGATGTGTTTGTGCTTCCTTGCTGGAGCTGGTTCCTTACCAAAGTCGCTGTGGATCCACTGCTGTGATATTTCACTGCTCCGGATTCTAGCACAGTGATTCTTCAAGAGAGACGAATCTCAGTTCCTTCAGAGCTATGCCCAGCCAACAAAGCCTCAAAGTTGGACTTCTGCTATAGATCTGATGACTAACACTATGGAGTTCTCCTAGACAGCCGCTTTCCAGGGAACCATTTAGCTCTAGAGTACTGGATTACTCTTGGTTCTTGATCCTCTGCCTCTCAGATCCAAACCCACGTCTGCACCTTCTTTCCAAACTAGGGGAAACAGACTGCTTTTCTTTGATGACCTCAAAACTACAAAAGTCTAATCATAGCTTCTGCCTTCAGAATATGAGCCTACTTGCATACCCTTTTAAGAGTAGCTAGCCAGGGACTTGAGAAGGACATACTCGACCATTCAAAGAAAAGCTAGTCTCAGTGGCTCTAAACACATTTACCCTTCAAAGGGGATGTCATGTTAAGGTAACCACACCACTCTCCTGAATGAGGGGGATCTGCCTGAGACGATTCCAAGGTGATTTCCTGGCACCCATAGAAAAAATAATCTCACACTGCTGTATGTCCAACTTTGTAACTAGAAGGATCATATGTGATCATGTGAAAGTGGTCCCTTAAGCATGGTGCGCTATACTGACGTTATTATAGTCATAAAGATGACTGAATTCTAGCAGTGTAAAAAACATATGCCACAAAGCAAAGCAGACTAGAAAAAGAATCCAGTTCTGCCACTTAATATCTGTGCAACTTTGTGCAAGTCACTTACCCTCTCTGAGCATTCACTTGTAAGATGAGAAAATTATAATAATATTATAATATTAGTGATATTAATATGGTATATTAATAATACAATATCAATAATTATCTCTTGGAGTTATAAGGAATATTTATGAAATGCCAAACAGGCAAAATATCTACATTAGCTCCAGGCACAGAGTAGTAAGTGCTCAATAAATTGTAACTATCATCATTTTTATATATAGCTCTAAATCTAGCAAATGTTTATTGACTACAAAGTATAATGAAACACACATATGTATTATTTCATTTAACACTTACCTGTGTGGTCACTACTCTACTGCCCATTTTGCAGATAAGGCCATTAAGGCCTAAAGAGAATGGTATGTTGCCAGAATTATACTACTAGAAGCCAGCACAGGGAGTATTTGCACCCGTGTCCCTGCCAGCCACATAACGAATCACTCCCACCCTTGGTGACTTACAGCAACCAGCATTTATAGTCAACTGTGATTCTGCTGATAAGCCACCTCAGCTGAGTGGCTTAGCTTCAGGCTGCACATTCTAAGTCTGCTCCACTGTCTTACTCCGGATCCCAGGCTGAAAGGACTGTGGCTACCAGGGCTATGTCCTTCCTGTGAGACATAACCAAAGCACAAAAGGGCAGGCCCAACCGCACAATCACATTCCAAGCCCATCGCATCCGCTAACATTCCAAAGCAGGTCACGTGGCTAAGCCCAACATCAGTGTAGAAGGGAAGTATACTACTCTACAGTGCAAAGGAGGGAGACTATCTTCAGAACAATAATTCAAACAATCACACCAGATCTCACCACCTCCAGAATCTGAGCTCTAACTCAGTCTCCCACAATGCCTCTCTACTGCTCTAAAACAGTACCTCTCTAACCAAAAAATCATTATTAAGCCTCTTTTTCAGTATTAACCTGCATGGGATCTTAGGTTCCTTTTACTTATTGCCTATATCACCTGGCTTGGCTCTTTAAAACAGCTGAAACAGCCCAGCTGGAGGGTAAATGAAAAGTTGATAGTCCATCATTCATCACTCAAGGCAAAATCCAGACTGTGCAGCCCAATAAGCAACCCGCTGGGTCTACAAATTTGCCATGCTTCGCTCTGTTAAAACTTTATTGGGCACAGTATGGTAACTCAATTAATAGTGAGAATGACACTGGCAAGTGTCACTGGCATTGTGACCAATTATTTTTTCCTTAATATCTTTTTTAAATCACAAGCTGACCAAATTCAACAAGAACCATGTTCTTCCACAGGGCGTATTTAGTCTGTCCCTGTCTTCCCCATTAGCTTCCATCACCAGAGTCCCACAACTCTGTCACCAGCTAAAAGCCTCTCTCTTCTCCCAAAAACAGTGTACCTTCTCCCCAAAAGAGCTAACTGAAAACACAAATCAGGCTGTTTGGAAGGATTTTGTGTTACTGGTAGTTTTTGTTTTGTTTCCTATAAATCAAAATTTGCTGACTTTATTCTTTTGGCTTACTCACAGTGGTTCTTTTTTAGAAAGCACAGACACAGAAACAAACTGCAAAGCCAACCTGAATTACCACCTAAAGAAATTCAAGAGGAGGGACTCAAAAACACGAGCATATTCCCTGAAAAACCCATAGGGACCTGGCCTTCCAAGGTGTCCTAGACTCCAGCTGTCCCACCGAACTTGTCATTTTCAGCCCAGAGATGGAACTTGACTGACTTACAGTAGCCAGCTGGGCTAAAAGTCAAAGGATGCCTAATTTTAATGCATAAGCAATTGGCTTCCCAACCTACCATCTTCAGAAAAGAAAAGCTCTACTATACTCAATGTTCAATCCAGAAAAGTCTCATGATTGGGAGTTATTTCAAGTTATTTCAAGCTTAAGTCCAGATGGGCAGGGGATGGCCCTCTATATTTAACACATATTTATCAGGGTTGAAGAAACCCATGTCATCAGAAAACAGAGAATATATGTACTTAGAGTATCTCCCAGAAAGTAACTTTCCATCTTGTCTCTTGTGATTGGATTCTGAACATTACCAATAGAAGAAAAGCCACCTACATGGATGCTAGTGTACTTGCTGAAGCACCGTAGGATGTCCCATCTCGGATCCTTGTATTTCTTTTCCCCACCAAACCAATACATACAGAAAAGGCTCTCCATTGTCTCTAGTCATAGCAGATTGATAATGTCTTCAGGCTAGATTTCCACGTCCTTATGGCTAGCTTTGGGGTTAATGCTGAAGTACACAATTTCTGGGCTCAGCCCAGTCCTAAACTGATGATACATCAGCTAATAGGTCTCCATAAAAGCTTCAGTTAGCTCCATGTGTCCATCGGTCAGACCGTGGTGTGTACGCAGAGCCAGGGTCACAAGCAAAAAAACACACTAAATGATGCATCTTGGGTCTGAATTTTCCATCCACAACTTCCCCCAGGAAACAGCCTGTTAGTCTCAGACTGCTGAAGCACATGCATTTTTTTTTTATTCCTTCTATGGCTTCAACACAGTCTTGTAGTAACTGAATTTCTTTCTGCCTTGGATCCAGTGCTTCAGCAGAGCTCTGGCTCCAAGAGTGATGATCCATTGGAATGAAGAAGCCACTGTTGGTAGAAATGAACATGGGCACTAGCCCATCACTGTTTCCAAACGGGGAATGAATGTACTTGGTCACTTCCACCACCGTTTCCTGAAATTTCTTATCTCCAGTGAGCCAAGAGAGTATTATGAACTCAAATGGAACGCTCATCACTTTTGACACTATGCTGACATGTTAGGAGACCTCGCCAATGACTGTTTATATCAAAGTACGTATAGCAATTCACAGTCAGATGAGCTAGGAGGAAAAGAATTCAATACTGTGCTGGGAACTTCCCTTTCCCCATGCAATCCCCTTCTTCACCTGCACCCCTGCTTACTGAGAATCAACGCCACCTCAGTCATGTCCCAAAGCGGTGGCATCAGCTCTCAACATAAAACTTTTCCACTTACGCTTACGCTTCTAGATTTCCTGCCTCGGCCCTGGAGACACCACCCCCAGCCCGCCCCACAGAGCACTCACTGCTCCTGCATCTGTGGCTCCGGCCAATATTTAAACTGCCAGCCAATTTAGTTGCTTGTCTTATAGTCATCCAGCAAGTGCTAGCCCTGTGGTTTAATAGCACTGGATGACCCTTCTGAGAATGTTTTTACTGTGGGCTAATGAAAAATAGCACTTCATAGGAAGCGAGTAGCCTTCTTCTGAATGGTGATGTTTTAACTAAGCCAGAAAAGAACTCTCTCATGCAATGCTTCTCAAACTTTTGCATGCCTAAGAATTATCCGAGGGCTTATTAAAACAGGCTGCTTTGTCTCCATCCCCAGAGGTTCTGATTCAGTAATCTAAAGGTAGAGTGGAGACTGCATTTCTAACGTGTTCCCAGGGATACTGATGCTGCTGGTTTACTGATTACACTCTCAGAACCACTGCTCCAATTCCTGGCAGTTGGGAAGAAACAGCGCTGGGGAGCCCAAGAGGGCAATCTTGGGACCACCCTCCATCTCCTCTACCAAAACAGGAACTCTCCATTTTACAGATCCGGCTTCATGATGAGCATTTGGGTTAAGGTATCTGCACTAAAAATGGTTGGAAAACCACTTCTCTAGGCAACGTCAACATTTGGGATAGTGCAAACTAAAGGCAAAGAAAGAGTATTTTACCCCAAGAAATTCAGAGGCAAGAAAGTGAAAACTTTATTTTCCTTCATTCAGGAAAGCCAAGGATTACTAAATGCTGAAAGGTTGTGCTTGCTTCTGGGGTGAAAGACAAGCCAGACACCTACTCAGGGGCCTCACATCTAGTACAACAAGATAACCATGCAAAAGAAATGAGTGCGGCTAATGCTACAAACTTCCAATGACAGAGACCTCTTTATAGAAAACAAATAGTTCACATGTGCTTCACATACCATCCTCCCATCTCCCATTCCAGAAAAGACTTTACTAATTGATCAGAGTACTCCTCCCAGCAGGTCCCAGATTTGAATTCAGAATTCTTCTCAACATGTTACTCTATCACCAAGCCACAAGCAATTGATTGAAGTTAGTGTTCACGTTGAAATCTGAGAGCTATCACTCATTCAAGTTCTAATGGGAATATTGTCACAATTCTATCTATTTAAGTGCTGACAACTGAATTGTCCTCCCAAAATTCATATGTTGAAACCTAATGAGATGGTATTTGGATAAAGCCTTTGGGAGGTGATTAGGTTTTGAAGGGGGAGCCCTCATGAATGGAATTAGTACCCTTATACAAGAGACCCCAGAAAACTCCCTCACCCTTTCTGCCATGTGAGGATACAACAAATCAGGAAGGTGTCTCACCAGGCACTGAATTAGCCAGCACCTTGATCTTGGAATTCCCAGCCTCCAAGAAATCTATGAGAAATCTCTGAGCCTCAGAGAAATCTATGTTTGCTGTTTGTAAAACACCCAATCCATGTATTTTGTTAGAGTAGCCCAAATGGACTAAGCCTTTAGGTTTAGGAAATAATTCATAGAGGAGCTGGCGCTTGACAGGGTCTTGCAAGATGAATATAAGAAATCTAAGAGTTGAGGGGAGAAGAGAGGAGGTGGGGATAAGGTATTCCAGTAGCTGAAAAGGAATGAAACTCACTAAGAGGATTAAGAAGTGAAGTAAGTGGAGCCAGTAATTGTAGACCTTGCGTTCATGGATCTTATATTGGAAAGAGGGAAAAAAATATTAGAGATGCCTACAAGTGCAGGCAGGATCAAGAAGCAAGTTTTTAAAACCTAACTGGATCATGTTTATGGATATGGATAAGTACATTAGAAAGAGAAGTTTAAAAAAATTTACAAGAAAGGGAACAACATATTGAGCAAGTCCTCAGAGGAAATCTATGATCAGTATTCCCTCCCAGCATTGCCTTGAGGTGGTCTGACCACCAACCCCCAACCCCCACTCTTTAATAGAAGGCTGTGATGGAAACAGGAGTGCACAGCCACAGGAGACATTGTGCCTGAGGGACACGAAGGCTGAATCACAGAAGCATGCCAAGAATGGCATGGGACAGGAGGCTAAGGGACTAGTGAAGTCAAGAATAAGAAGTATCTTTTCAGAGCTGGGAGAAAGGCAGTGGTCTGGAGAAATTCTAGAATAAAGACAGACAACATGTTCATTGGGACTTTCACTGGCCCCAAGAAAAGTCTATGTGGGAAGACCATAGAATTTTTAAGGAGCTAAGATGAAACAGAGAAGCACAAACTCTATTTTAAGATTGTGACCAATCCTTAAAGAAATCATTTGCCCAATCATTGATTTAAGGGCAGGGTGGGGGCAATAATCTTTTTTCTATAGTGAGAAGTAATAATCAAAATGTACCAAGCAGTATGCTAAAAACATTATTTCCAGGGACACCTGGATGGCTCAGTCAGTTGAGCATCCAACTCTTTTTTTTTTTTAATGTTTATTTATTTTTGACAGAGAGTGAGAGTGAGCATGAGTGGGGGGGAGGGGCAGAGAGAGGGAGTCAGGATGCAAAGTGGGCTCTGTGCTGAGAGCGGAGATCCCAGTATGGGACTCAGACACAAGAACTGTGAGATCATGACCTGAGCTGAAGTTGGACACTTAACTGACTGAGCCACCCAGGCATCCCCAAGCATCCAACTCTTGATGCTCAGGGCAAGTCAGGTCATAATCCTGCTGTCCTGAGCTCAAGCCCCACATCCCTCTGGCTCTGTGCTGACAGTGTGGAGCCTGCTTGGGATTTTCTCTCTCCCTCTCTCTCTGCCCCTCCTCTGCATGCACTCCGTGCCCTCTCTTCTCTCTCTCTCTCAAAATAAATAAATAAGCATTTAAAAAAAAAAAAAGGCATTCTTTCAGCATGTCCCTAACTTCATCCTTGTAATACCTACAAGGTAGGAACTATTGTTATTTTGATTTTACATATGAGGAAACTTAATATGTTAAAGCACTTGACAAGCCTGTATATGACCAAGCTGGGATTTTAACCCAGACATGTTAGGTCCCAGGGCCCAGGCTTCCATTCTGTCTACTTCTATACACTTTTTTCCAAATCACCTGTGGGTCCACAAAAACATGTTCCCGCTTTTAACTATACAGAGTCTTTTTTTTTTTCCCTCCACCTCTTCAAGGCCCATCAGCCTTCTCTCTGGGAAGCCTTTCCAAGCATCCCTGGGCTCAGGCAGTGGTACCCTACTCTGCCTTCCCCCAGGGTCCCATAACACTTCCTACGTACCTCTCAGAGCCTTCACCACATTCTATGACAGTCAGCTGCCTGTGAGTCTACCTCTGCTATCAGCTTGAAGCAAAGCATAAAGGAAAGGCCAAGGGCTTTAAAGTTAGTGAAAACTTGTTCAAATCCCAGTTCTTCCTCTTATAAGCCATAGAAATTGGGCAAATTAATCTCTATGATTTTAATTCAGTTCATTGATAAAATCCAGGTAATTCAATAAGAAACTGTTGTGAAAATTTAAACGCAATAAGATTATGTCAAGACCTGACACACAGTGAATGCATACAATAGGCAGTGGAAATTGATATAACTATTTGTATAACTGTTAAGCGAATGAAAGGCCACTTTATCTTGACCCACCATTGGCTCAGTACTTCTGACAACGTGAGTTGGCAACCTTTCCTTACTACATAAACTCTGAGGAAAGTATTTACCTTCCTCATTTAAGAAAAAAAAGTTTTACAAACACATATTTATAAACAATAAGGTATTCCTTTAAATATCTTTCTAATAGTCATCAAAATAGATCCCAAAAGACATTGACTTCCCAACAGTTAGTTTAATTTGAATGACTGTAAGACTTCAAACATAATAAAACTATAATTGCCTTCAAATGGCTGTCAAGTTCTTACTAAATTAGATTCCAACCGCTCTCCTCCAATTTATCTTAATGAGCAAAGTTTTATTGTATTTAAGCCTCAAGTGCAAGAGTAAAGTAAATAGGACACAGAAATCTCAAATCCAAATGTTGTTGGAGAATCATAGCCAAAGGTGTTTTCACATTAATGGTAGGGTAAAAAGGTTTCTAAAGAGGGCTGAAAACAATTGTCTATCTACAGTAAATACATCTGAGGGTATATGTAGAGAAAGACTAGCCTTGTGATTAGACACTCTATATATAGCATAGATATTTTGAAATTTTTCATAACAAAAGCTTTTTTTTTTAAGTTTATTTATTTATTTTGAGAGGAGTAGGGAAACAGGGGCAGAGAGAGAAGGAGAGAGAATGAGAATCCCAAGCAGGCTCTGCACTGTCATTGCAGAACCTGATGCAGGGCTCAAACTCACAAGCCATGAGATCATGACCTGAGCCGAAATCAAGAGTCGGATGCTTAACCAACTGAGACACCCAGGTGCCCCAACAAAACATTTTTTTAAAGCCAAAAATTGGAGTGCCTGGGTGGCTCAGTCAGTTAAGTGTCCAACTTCAGCTCAGGTCATGACCTCATGGTTTGTGGATTTGAGCCCTGCATCAGGCTCTGTGCTGACAGCTCAGAGCCTGGAGCCTGCCTTGGATTATGTGTCTCCCTCCTTCTCTGCCCCTCCCCTGCTCACACTGTCTCCCAAAAATGCATAAACATTAAAAAAAAAATTTAAGCCAAAAATATCATCATCATCACTATCATTATGTCATCACCATTTGTTAAACATATTCAGAGTTTGCTAGGTGCAACAGTCTCTTAACTCATAAAATTATTACTTCCTTTGTACTAAGCTTAAAGAGAGTACATACATTTTTCAAATTCACATTCCTCATAAGTGGCAGATTCCAGGACCCAAAGTTTTAACCAGTTCAAGACATCCAGGAGGAGGAAGGGGGTGGGCGATGAGGAATGGCATTCTCTAGAGAAAAGAAATAAGCTTCCTTCTTCTCTGTGAAAAGAACACAGAACTGAAAGCAAATGTGACAGTTGGAGACACTTATGTGGCCTGTGGGCTCCCAGGGAGTGGAACAGTGGAGCAGACCACAGCACTAGCTGGGGATAGAGCTAGCACCAGAGGAGACAGACCTCCACTGGGACCTATCAGAAAGGTAGATGAATCAAAGAATTTGTTGAATCAGAAAATCCAGAATGCACTGTGTGCAAAAACTGGAGGAAGAATGAATAACCCCCGCCCTTGTAGAAATTCATCCAAATGTTTCTTTTCCAAGAAAAAGTGTGAAGTGAGTACTTTTGAGTTTCAAGAAACTCAGGCAGCATAATCAATCAAAGCCCTTATCCCAAAATCTCACAGGCCGAACAGAGCCTCCACGTAGGTGTAGGAAATAAGTGGGCTTGCAAAGGCCAGTGTCAACCAGGAATTCTCCATGGCAATATTAAATACACTTAGTGTTTTTTGTCAACACACAACAAATATTTACGGAGCACCCACTATGTTTGGCACTATGATGTAGGTTGTAATACAACAATGAAGAAGCTTGATCCAATCCTTACAGGTGAGAAGGGGAGACAGATAAAACTAGTCAAAATACAGTAAAACCTTGGATTGTAACTTGTTCTGTGAGTGTTGCGCAAGATGAGCAAACATTTCTAATAAATTTTAACTTGATAAACAAGTGATATCTTGCAATATGAGTCATACATGACACCGAACATCACACAATCACAACTGAGACAATGGTTCTTGAAATTCACTTTGATATACAAGTGCTTTAGATTACAAGCATATTTCTGGAACAAATTATGCTTGCAAACCAAGGTTTTACTGTAAAAACTTCTAAATGCCTCTGAATTCATTTTATGGGACACCTTAACAAAATATTACAGATGGAGTAAATATAGAACAGAAATTTATATTCTCACAATTCTGAAGGATATAAGTTCAAGATCAAGGTGTCAACAAGTTTGGCTTCTTCTGAGGCCTCTGTCCTTGGCTTGCAGATGGCATTCTCACTGTGTCCTCTGTGTATTGTCTGTGTCCTAATCTCCTCTTCTTGTAAAAACACCCCCCCCTACAAGATTAGGGCCCACCCATATAACCTCATTTTACCTTAATTATCCCTTTAAAGACCCTATCTCCAAACGCAGTCACATCCTGAGATCCTCAGGGTGAAGACTTCAACACATGAAAGGGGGAGAAGGGATGAAGCGAACACAATTCAACCAATAACAGCCATGAAGTTTAAAAACAGGATGCCTGTCTCACCTCTTCCTGGAAGTCCTATCTAATCCGACTAAATTAGACTTAATTCAATCTCATACCATGGGTACCTTTACAGTACTTCATGGTACCTTTACAGTTGAATTTTACATTTCCTTCTGTGATCATTTGCTTAAGGTCTTCCTCCCTTCTCGTCACAGTAACTCCAAGAAGGCAATTCCACTCTTGCCTAACACCTAGCACTTAATGGTGCTTGGCATATAGCAAGTGAGATGTTCATAAATGTGTTAAATAAAAGGATGAATGAATAAATGAATGAGCATCAAGCCTGAAAACAATGTTGGAATGGGAGGTAACATCTCAAGTGAGAGCTGAAGGAGGAGATGAGGGGCTAGCCATGAAAGCAATAAATGGAAGAAAGACAACTCCAGCCAGAGAAGAGTAAGTGCGGAAGGCTTGAGAAAAGTAAGAACCTGACATGCTATGAAATATATGTATTACACAGTGCCATATGTTAATTAAGCTTAACATGCATTGAGTAAGACTGTCTTGTGTTTCAAATATTCTTGGATATGCTGAGAAAGGGTTAGCAATATCTTATAAAGCTAATTTCTTTAGGGAATTCACATAAAAATGAACCCCTCAGGAAAGTAGGAATAGAAGGAACATACCTCAAGATCATAAAAGCCATATATGAAAAACCCACAACTAATATCATCTTCAATGGGGAAAAACTGAGAACTTTCCCCCTAAGGTCAGTAACATGACAAGGATGTTCATTCTCACCACTGTTATTCAACATAGTGTTGGAAGTCCTAGCCTCAGCAATCAGACAACACAAAGAAATAAAAGGCATCCATATTGGCAAGGAACAAGTCAGACTCTCACACTTCACAGATGATACGATACTCTATCTAAAACCCAAAAGACTCCACCAAAAAACTGCTAGAACTGATCCACGAATTCAGTAAAGTCGCAGTATATAAAATCAATGCACAGAAATCGGTTGCATATCTATACACTAATAATGAAGCAGCAGAAAGAGAAATCAAGGAATCAATCCCATTTACAATTGTACCAAAAAAACATAAAATACCTAGGAATAAACCTAAGCAAAGAGATGAAAAATCTATACACTGAAAACTATAGGAAGCTTATGAAAGAAATTGAAGACACAAAGAAATGGAAAAAATTTCATGTTCATGCATTGGAAAAACAAATCCTGTTAAAATGTCGATACTACCCAAAGCAATCTACAGATCCAATGCAATCCGTATCAAAATAACACCAGTATTCTTCACAGAGCTAAAACAAATAATCCTAAAATTTGTACAGAACCACAAAAGACCCTGAATAGCCAAAGCAATCATGAAAAAGAAAACCAAAGCTGGAAGCATCACAACTCCAGACTTCAAGATGTATTACAAAGCAGTAATCACCAAGACAGTATGGTACTGGCACAAACACAGACACATAGATCAATGGAACAGAATAGAGAACCCAGAAATGGACCCACAAACGTATGGCCAACTAATCTTTGACAAAGCAGGAAAGAATATCCAGTGGAATAAAGACAGTCTCTGCAGCAAATGGTGTTGAGAAACTTGGATACTGACATGCAGAAGAATGAACTTGGACCACTTTCTTACACCATATACAAAAATAAACTCAAAATGGATTAAAGACCTAAATGTAAGACAGAAAGCTATCAAAATCCTAGAGGAGAAAGGAGGCAAAAACATCTTTGACCTTGGCCACAGCAACTTCTAACTCAACATGTCTTTGGAGACAAGGGAAACAAAAGCAAAAATGAAGATAAAAAGCTTCTGCACAGCAAAGGAAACAATCAACAAAACTATAAGACAACCTATGGAATGGGAGAAGATGTTTGGAAATGACATATCAGATAAAGGGTTAGTATCCAAAATCTATAAAGAACTTATCAAACTCAACACCCAAAAAACAAATGATCCAACAAGGAAATGGGCAAAAGACATGAACTTATCCAAAGAAGACATCCAGATGGTGAACAGACACATGAAAAGATGCTCAACATCACTCATCATCAAGGAAATACAAATCAAAACCACAATGAGATACCACCTGACACCTGTTAGAATGGCTAACATTAACAACTCAGGCAACAATAGATGTTGGCAAGGATGCAGAGAAAGAGGATCTCTTTTGCACTGCTGGTGGGAATGCAAACTGGTGCAGCGACTCTGGAAAACAGTACGAAGGTTCCTCAAAAAATTAAAAATAGAACTACCCTATGACCCAGCAACTGCACTACTAGGTATTTATCCAAAGGATACAAGCGTGCTGTTTTGAATGGGCACATGCACCCCAATGTTTATAGCAGTGCTATCAACAATAGCCAAAGTATGAAAGGAGCCTAAATGTCCATTGACTGAAAAATGTATAAAGAAGTTGTGGTACACACACACACACACACACACACACACACACACAAATGGAATATTACTCGGCAATCAAAAAGAATGAAATCTTGCCATTTGCAACAACGTGGATGGAAAGAGAATGTATTATCCTAAGTGAAATTAGTCAGTCTGAGAAATACAAATATCATATGACTTTACTCATATGAGGAATTTAAGATACAAAACAGATGAACATAAAGGAAGGGAAGCAAAAATAATATAAAACCAGGGAGGGAGACAAAACTTAAGAGACCCTTGAATATAGAGAACAAACTGAGGGTTGCTGGAAGGGTTTTGGGTGGAGGGATGGGCTAAATAGGCAAGGGGCATTGAGGAGGGCTCTTGTTGGGATGAGCACTTGGTGTTCTATGCAGGGGATGAATCACTGGGTTTCCACTCCTGAAATCATTATTGCACTATATGCTAACTAACTTGGATGTATATTAAAATAAATAAATAAACACATACACAGATACAAATAAAAATGAACCAACAAGAAAATAGCAATGACCAATAATCCCTCACTTTCCCCCAATCTCAAACTAAGAAAGTATTTTCCTCAATCAGAAGTAAACCCTTCAGATTGCAAAGAGTAGCAATCATCCATCTGTAGAAATTCAGCTACCATGATGAGAAGAGTTTATTGTGATTTTGTAGCTAAATTGTATATGGCCCTGGGTTCAACTGATCTTTACTATACATGCACTTTTTAGAACATTGAGTCCATGTCCTCAATTCAAAAGTCACTCCATTGTTTCTGAAACTCCTCAGAGGAATAACTTTCCATGTGTGCATGTAACTTTGAAAACAGGGCTTATGAGTCTTCATGGAGAGCTGCTACTGGTAAGATAGGCAATAAACATGTTTAAGCTTTTGCTCCTAAATTATACATTACTGTACATATACATAAATGTATACATCTTCTATGAAACATGCATGTGAGACACCACTCACTAATGAAAAAATAGTCTAATGATCAAAATATCCCCTATATGAGTCCTAACTTTGTCAGTAGCCAGATATGTGACCTTGACTACATCATCATGATATATTCATTCATGTGTGTGTTTATCTCCATCACTAGACTATAATTATTTAAGGGCAGAGACAATGTTTAATTTTCTTTTAAATCTTTACCAGCTCCTTTCATGACAAGCACTCATCAGATAAATGTTGGGAAGCTGGATGGAATAAATAAACAGTGCCTGTGAAAGATAAGTGTTATTCTGTTCACCAATAAGTTAAATGAAATTAAACATATATAAAACAATTATGAGGTGAAAGATATATCTAATTAAGGTGAAACTATATAGTATTAATAATAAATTCACTAGAGGGGAGAGAATAAGAAGACCAACTTGTCTCCCAATTTAGCTCAGAATGTATTTGACTCACTTAAGAATACATCTAGCTCGGGGTGCATAAGTTGCCTGGTAAGGAGGCAACAAAAGGGTTAGTGGTTCTGTATTGCCTGGGTTCTCTATGCTGATTCTCACTGAGTCCTTACTTCTTAGTCTTTTTAGAATATATCCATACTTATATTCTGCTGTAAAAGGAAGTGATAGCTTCTCTTTTTTTGACTATTCTGGTTTTTTAATTTTTATTTATTTTTGAGAGACAGAGTGTGAACTGTGTACCTTCTCTTTCACTGCCCAAAAAGAATTTAGATGGGGGGCCTATACCAGGAAGAGAGCTAGTACCAGAGATAAATTTTTACATAAGAAATACTTCTCTGCCTAGCATGGCAAACACTTATTTACCAAACATTTGCTTTCCTCACATTCCTGTGAACTGTCATCCTCCCAGATGAAGTCCCAGACTCCTACACCTTCTCCTTAGCTCAGGATGGCACATAAGCCTCAATTGCTAAACTATCTTTGACCCTCTCATTGCTATATGTGGCCCCTATACATATGAAATTAAATTTACTTTCTCCCTATTAATCTGTTTTCTGGCAATTTGATTATTAGACTAACCAAGAACCTAGAAAGGAAGAGAGAAAAAAATTTCCTCCCCTACAGTGTTCTCTCTATTTTGGGGGAAAATTGTATTCCTCTGGTGTCTGCTTATTTCGTCTTATAACCTCATATTCCCCTTCGGTTATCAGCCAGCTTGTGTTCTCATGTACATTGAGAAAGGTCCAAATGCCAGGACCTATCTTTGTCATTATCACAAAGATTAAGGAAAGGGGAGATGGTGAGTCCCAGGGCAGAGAACCTTGGCACTGAAACCACCATTCCTGTTTGCTGCCACTAGACCAGACAACTCCTCTGGCCAAGATTTCACCCTCAAGCCCCCCTTTAGCAAGACACTCATGAGGAAGAGGCATATCCCTACTTTTCAATTCTTGCCCTTAGGATCTGGGGGGGTGTGAAAGAGTTAATGCCCAAAAACAGTCAGTCCACACCTCCAACAACCTTTCATCCCAACAGGGCAGTCGCCAGCACTAGCAGCCAAGCACTAGAAGAATTAGGCATTGATTTGTGCTAAGGCAAGTGGGAAAAACAGTGAGAGCTGAACCCCTAAAGATGATCTTCCGCCTCTAGCTTCCCTGGGCCTCTTGCCACAGCTACCCACCTTCTACACTCACTATCCAAGATAGCTCCAGTCTGCCACGGCTTCTTAAATTTTGTTTGTTTGTTCCAAAATGCCACCATTTTGGATCCTTCTTTCTATAGATTCTCTAAGGTTGATTTTGGAGTAGGTTGCCAAGAACTCATGCTAGTTTGCTTGCTTTTAGGGCCTTGAAGCCTATACTCTCAACGGTTTCTTTAAACAGACTTTTTTGGCCTGCTTTCAGGTATAATGATACCTGAAACATGTAAATTGTGATACCATTTGAGAAGCAGTTTACCCATATGAATCAAAGCTTTCTGCTGTGCCTAGCAATTCCACGATCAGAAATATATCTCAAGGAGACAAGCTGATATGTATGCAGAAGTGACTAAGGTCATACACTGTAGTATTATTGCTAATAGAAGCAACATGGAAGCAACTATAGTGCTCATCAACAGGGGATCGGATAAAGTCTGGTGTACAAATGCAACCCAATGCCACTTCATCATAAAACTGATAGAATCCATCTATAATTATTGGGTATAAAAGACAGACTCAGTGATATTTAAATTGAGTTTATAATATCATCCCATTTGTGTAAAATGAAACAGAAAGGGAAAAAGAGGTCTGGATGACATACAGCAAAATGCTACCAATGATGGTCTCTGGGTTTGGAATTTAGGATTATTGCTGCTTTCTTCATTCTAATTTTCTGTTTTGAGATACAAACATCCATCTCTATAATCTTTATGATCAGAAAGAAATATAAATCCACATTCATCTTTGAAAATCTAAATATAATAAACATCCCCAACATCATAAAGCCAGAGTTAAACTTCCTTGATGACTAAGTTCCATTCATATAGTGACAGAGACTTCAGAATAATCTGCTGTAGGCCTTCAGCAATAATTTGCTTGTGATATAACTTAATAACCCCTGTAACCCAAGGGCACAATAAAATAGGAGTGCTAATTCAGTGGAGCTGAAGGAAGAGTAATTATCCTGGGGAGAGGGCTTCCCCTGAGCTTAGTCACTTGTAACTCATGGTGAGACCACCAGGGGCAAAGAGGGTAGCTGCAAGCTGATGAATTATTCATGGCCTTAGCTTCTTGGAGGGGTTCACTGAAGCATTGTTCATGCTGCTAGTTCCTACAAGTCTAAGGTGGCCAATCAGCTTATGCTAGGTTGGGGGAAAGGGGCAGCAGTGAACATAAATTCTGTCAGGGTCAGGTATTGAAAGCAAGAATCAAGAAGGGTCAGATATCTTACTGATGCTCTGTGGCCTTTTGACCTTGAGATTTTGGGCTTAGAGTCTGAAAACTTAATTCAAATGAGCTAATGGGTTCCCCTGGAGCAAAACTGGTGAGAAATGGAGAAACAGCCATAATTTCCCGAGGCATCAGGAAAGGATATACATGCGGGCTAAATACAGTGGTTGAAGCATCCCAGAGTAAGAGGAAAATTATTCCAGGTCAGCAAGATTTGGGGGCTGCTCAGTTTATTATTGAGACTAAAATATATTTATATTTATTAGAAATTTAAAGAAATCAGATTTTTCCCACTGACATTGAGAATAACAGACTAGTTATTTCTCAATGTACCTCCACCTACTTTATAAGAAGGTACAAAGAAGCAGTCACAGCTTGGCAGGTAGATTAAATGACCCAAGGAAAAATCATTATGCTGATGACTTCAGACTCAATTTAGTGACTACAAACTAAAAGGGAACTTATCTACTCTGTGCCACACACTATACTGGGCACTTTATATGCATAATCTAATTTATTTCTCACAAAACTGAATAAGATAGGGAAATTATCCCCAAGTTGCAGATAAGAAAAAATGGGGATCAAAAAGTAATAATCTCGGCCAAGCTTCAAAACCAATTAAGAGGTTCATAACCAGGTTCAAGAATCAGATCTGTTTGACTTCAGAAACAGAATAAACACTATACTCCCTCTCCAATTTGTATCCCAAATTCCTCTGTTGGCCCAAATGGTGTAAATCAAAAGTTCTTTAGTGTAACCTCTACAGTGAGTCTCAGGTTTCAAGTTCTAATAACTTGGCTGGGTTTGCTTGGTAGACACACCAAGGCATCTACTATGGACTGAGAATTTGCTGGTTGTTGATCCAGTATCCATTCCCTTTTCCCTTCCCAATTATGCCTCCAAGCAGCCCATGTATGTCAGGAAAGTATGACTCCTTCCAGCTCCAGGGCTAAACCCTAATGTACTCAGGCCAATCAGCACATTACACTATCCTGGCCAGAATGATTAGATTAGGGAGAGAATGTGACCTAAACAAGCCTATGAAAGTGAATTTCAGGCTTCTTCGTTGGAATGTTAGTAGGGTAGTAGGGCCCAGTATGCAGATGCAAAGCCCAGAGCTGTTACAGCCTTTTTACCGCCATTTAGAAAACCCAGTATAGGATGAGGCTAAACATTTATTCTGACAATAAAGGGCAGAATGAAAAAAAAAAAGAAAGGACAGAAGGAAGGGAGGAAAGAAAGAAAAGAGAGGGGAGGGAGAGAGAAAGGAAGGAAGAAGATAAGGAGAGAGAAATAAACTAGGTTTTCATAGCAGCATTAAATTACTAGATATTCCACACTTGCGTTTGGATTTTCCTATTGTGAAGTCAGTAAATCTTCATTATCATTTAAGCAGTGTGAATTTTGACACTGTGTCCTAACTGATGCAGAATTTGGTTCCAAGAGAGGAGGAGTCAACATGGCAGAGAAGTAGGAAGACCCAAAGTTCTCTCGTTCCTCAAACACAGCAGTACTGAGATCAGAAGACTTGGAATTCCAGGAATCCAGACTACAGAGTAACAGGAACATTTCCAGGGGCCCACGGAGACAGGTTGGTGGGACAGAGGTGTGTGCTTGCGAATTGGGAGAGGTAAAGCAGGCGGCATAGGCACAAACCAAAGGGGGAACCCCTTCCACAGAGAGACAAAAGGAAGATAGAAGCTGAGGAAGTGTGGGATTGTATTTGGACAAGAGAAAAACCTCTCCAGACCACAGACCAAGGAATGGAAAAAAGCTGAGTCAGTCTCTAACTTGCAAATAGCCTTAGGAGTGATGATCCAGGGTTGCGTGACTTTCTCTGGACTGGGGCCTGCCCTGTGCCTGTGCCTGTGCCTGGAGGGGAGGGAAGCCAGCCCTGGCAAGCTCAGAGGTGTCCTGGAAGAAAGCAGTCCCCTCCCCTTTGAGTGCTGTGCCAAGAAGGTATACTGACACTCCAAGGACAAAAGACCCTGCAGGCACCAGCCAGAGGCCCCTTGTCAGCCGGGCAGAGTGGCATTACCCCAGAACTGGGGCATGCAGAGCAGGACCCTTTAAGACATTGGGGTTTGAATTCCAGCTGAGCACCTGGGAGGCATGGGAGATGTGGAGCAGGACAAACTGGCCAGCTCATGCGTGCGCAGCGCTGTGAGGACGACCTGAACAGTGTGGTTTTGGACACCCAACTGGGGAGGAGAGATTGGGGTGTCGACCTTTTTTTCCCTATCACCAACACAATAGGGCTTCAGGGAACAGAACTGTGGGGCCCACAGTGGAGGCTGGGGGGTTTACACCAAATCCCGCCCCTCTGTGCCTGGCAACTGTGAATCTATGGGAGTGAGATTGACACTGACCAAACCAGAGGGCCCCTCCTCCAGAGCAGCACAGCAAAAGGTTCCCAGGCACCATCAGATATCAGTCTGGCAGTTTTGCATTCTGTGATTTGATTCTTGTTCAATTCTTATTTTATATATATATTTTTTTCTTTTCTTCTTCTTTCTTCCCTTCTCTATTCTGGTTGTTGGTTTATTTAAGCAGGTATTTTTACTCTTTTTACACCTCTTCTGTATCTCCTTTTTTAATTTCCTCTCTCTCTCTCTCTCTCTCTCTCTCTCTCTCCATTAAGCTGTATAGTTTCTCTGTAACTCTGCCTGGTCATGTTTTCTTTCTTTTCCCTGCTTCTGTCTTTTCTCTCTTTGTATGGGATAAGGCTTCTTCTACTACCATCACCCCTTTTTAAATTTTTCCAGGGTTACTTCAAAGAACAAATCAAAGCACACCCTGGGGAAGGTCCAAATCACCACTACGAGTAGGGAAATAAAGCAACCAGAGTTGCTTTATCAACAACAGAGAGCATGCAACACATTCCAAAAAGACCTCCTGAAGGGCCAGGCCATGGACAGTGTATGACCCCTTTTTAATGTAGTAGTACTCAAAGGTGCGGGACATATAACAAGCTATTAATACATGTAAAAGACATAAAACTAGCCAAAATGATGAAATGGAAGAATTCTCTTCAACAGAAATTACAGGAAGAAATGACAGAGAATTCAATTTTATTCAAAACAGATAAACAATATATCTGAACAAAAATGTAGACTAAGTCATAAGACTAATAGCTGGCTTAAAAAAAAAGCAGAGAAGACAGCAGAGAATCTATTGCTTCAGAGATCAAGGACCTAAGAAATAGTCATGAAGAATTAATAAATGTTGTAAATGAGACACAAAACAAACTAGATTCAGCAACAGCAAGGAAGGAAGAAGCAGAGGGGATAATAAGTGAAATAGAAGATAAAATTATAGAAAATGATGAAGCCAAGAAAAAGAGAGATAAGAAAATACTAGACCATGAGAGGAGAATTAGAGACATAAGTTATTCCATGAAACACAATAATATCCACATCATAGAAGTTCCAGAAGAAGCAGAGAGAGATAAAGGGGCAAAAGGTTTATTTGAACAAATTATAGCTGATAACTTCCCTAATCTGGGAAAGTAAGCAGACATGCAACTCCAGGAGGCACAGACAACTCCCATCAGATTCAACAAGAACAGACCATCACCACAGCATATCATAGTGAAAGTGGCAAAATACAAAAATAGAGAATTCTAAAAGTATGCAGGGACAAACGGGCCTTAACCTACAAGGTTTAAGGGTAATAGCAGACCTGTCCACTGAAACTTGGCAGGCCAGAAGGGAGTGGCAGGAAATATTCAATGTGCTGAAAAATTTGCAAATTTTTAGGGAAATTTGCAAATTTTCAGGAAAATTTGCAGCCAAATTTTTATTCTGTCATTCAGAACAGGAGAGATAAATAGAAAGAGAGATAAATAGAAGGAGAAATAAACTTTTTTGTTTTCCAGATAAACAAAAACTGAAGGAGTTCATGGCCACTAAACCAGCCTGGCAGGAGATCCTAAGGGGTACTCTGTGAGTGGAATTCTGCAAAGACTACAAAGGACCAGAGACGTCACCACAAGCACAAAACCTACAGATAACATAATGACAGTAAATCCATATCTTTCAATAATCACTCTGAATGTAAATGGACTAAATGCCCCAATCAAAAGACATAGGGTATCAGAATGGATTTAAAAAGCCGACTTCGGCTCAGGTCATGGTCTTGCGGTTTGTGGGTTCGCGCCCACATCGGGCTCTGTGCTGACAGCTCAAAGCCTGGAGCCTGCTTCAGATTCTGTGTCTCCCTCTCTCTCTCTGCCCCTCCCATGCTCATGCTCAATCTCTCACTGTCTCTCACTGATAAATAAATGTTTAAAAAAAAAAGAATGGATTAGAAAAAAAAAAAAGACTCATTTATATACTGTCTACATGAGACTCCTTTTAGACCTGAGGACACCTGCAGATTGAAAGTGAGGGGGATGGAGAACCATCTATCATGCTACTGGAAGTCAAAAGAAAGCTGGAGTAGCCATACTTATACCAGACAAACTAGATTTTAAACTAAAGGCTGTAACAAGAGATGAAGAAGGGCATTATATCATAATTAAGGCATCTACCCATCAAGAAGAGCTAACAATTGTAAATGATTATGTCCCTAACTTGAAGAACCCCAAATATATAAAGCAAGTAATCACAAACATAAGCAATCTTGTCAATTCTTGTCAGAATATGGTATTTGTAGATGACTTTAATATTCCACTTACAACAATGGACAGAAAATCAATAAAGAAACAATGGCCCTGAATTATACACTGGATCAGATGGACTTGACAGATATATTCAGAACTTTTCATCCAAAAGCAGCAGAATACACATTCTCCTTTAGTGCACATAGAACATTCTCCAACATAGATCACATACTGGGTCACAAAATAGCACTCAATAAATATAAACGAATTGAGATCATACCATGCATATTTTCAGATCGCAATGCTATGAAATTTGAAATCAACCACAAGAAAAAATTTGGAAAGCCTCCAAATGCATGGAGGTTGAAGAACATCCTACTAAAGAATGAATGGGTCAACCAGGAAATTAAGGAAGAAATTTAAAAATATATGGAAACAAATGAAAATGAAAACTCAACAGTCTAAATCCTTTGGGATGCAGCAAAGGCAGTCCTAAGAGGAAAATACATTGCAATCCTGGCCTATCTCAAGAAACAAGAAAAATCCCAAATACAAAATCTAACAGCACACCTAAGGGAGCTAGAAGCAAACAACAAAGAAACTCCAAGGCCAGCAGAAAAAGAGAAATAATAAAGATCAGAGCAGAAATAAACAATATAGAATCCAAAACAAACAAACAGATCAATGAAACTAAGAGTTGGTTTTTTGAAAAAATAAACAAAATTGATAAACCCCTAGCCATACTTCTCAAAAAGAAAAAAGACCCAAATAGATAAAATCATGAATGAAAATGGACTTATCACAGCCAATCCCTCAGAAACAAGCAATTATTAGAGAATATTATGAAAAATTATATGCCAACAAACTGGACAACCTGGAAGAAATGGACAAATTCCTAGACACCCATACACTACCAAAATTCAAATGGGAAGAAATAGAAAATTTGAACAGACCCATAACCAGTGAAGAAATTGAATCAGTTATCAAAATTCTCCCAACAAATAAGACTCCTATGCCAGATGCCTTCCCAGGGAAATTCTACCAGACATTTATTTATTTTTTTTTTCCTAAGAAAAATTTTTTTTTTAATATATGAAATTTATTGTCAAATTGGTTTCCATACAACACCCAGTGCTCATCCCAAAAGGTGCCCTCCTCAATACCCATCACCCACACTCCCCTCCCTCCCACCCCCCATCAACCCTCAGTTTGTTCTCAGTTTTCAACAGTCTCTTATGCTTTGGCTCTCTCCTACTCTAACCTCTTTTTTTTTTTTCCTTCCCCTCCCCCATGGGTTTCTGTTAAGTTTCTCAGGATCCACATAAGAGTGAAACCATATGGTATCTGTCTTTCTCTGTATGGCTTATTTCACTTAGCATCACACTCTCCAGTTCCATCCACGTTGCTACAAAAGGCCATATTTCATTTTTTCTCATTGCCACGTAGTATTCCATTGTGTATATAAACCACAATTTCTTTATCCATTCATCAGTTGATGGACATTTAGGCTCTTTCCATAATTTGGCTATAGTTGAGAGTGCTGCTATAAACATTTCATACCTATTCTTCTCAAGATGTTTCAAAAACTAGAAATGGAAGGAAAGCTTCCAGACTCATTCTATGAAGCCAGGATTACCTTGAGTCCCAAACCAGAAAAAGACCCCACTAAAAAGGAGAATTACAGACCAATATCCCTAAGGAACATGGATGCAAAAATTCTCAACAAGATACTAGCAAATCTAATTCGACAGCACATTAAAAGAATCATTCACCATGATCAAGTGCGATTCATTCCTGGGCTGCAGGGCTGGTTCAATATTTGCAAATCAATCATTGTGATGCATCACAATAATAGAAAAAAATATAAGAACCATATGATCCTGTCAATTGATGCAGAAAAAGCATTTGACAAAATACAACATCCTTTCTTAATAAGAACCCTCAAGAAAGTCAGGATAGAAGGAACATACCTTAACATCGTAAAAGCCATATAGGAAAGGCCCACAACTAATATCCTACTCAATGGGGAAAAACTGAGAGCTTTTCCCCTGAGATCAGGAACACATCAGACATGTCCACTCTCACCACTGTGGTTTAACATAGTGTTGGAAGTGCTAGCCTCAGAAATCAGATAACAAAATGAAATAAAAGTCATCCAAATTGGCAAAGAAGAAGCCAAACTTTCACTTTTCACAGATGACATGATACTCCTCTACATGGTACATGGAAAACCCAAAAGATTCCACCAAAAACTGCTAGAAATGATCCATGAATTCAGCAAAGTCGCAGGATATACAATCAATGTACAGAAATTGGTTACATTTCTAAACACCAATAATGAAGCAACAGAAAGAGAGATCCAGGAATCAATCTCATTTCCAATTGCACCAAGAACCATAAAATACTAGGAATAAACCTAACCAAAGAAGGTAAAACATGTGTATGCTGAAAACTATAGAAAACTTATGAAAGATATTGAAGACACAAAAAATGGAAAAACATTCCATACTCATGGATTGGAAGAAGAAATATTGTTAAAATGCCAATAGTACCCAAGGCGATCTACACATTCAATGCAATCCCAATCAAAATTGCACCAGCATTCTTCTCAGAGCTAGAACAAATAATCCTAAAATTTGTAGGGAACCACAAAAAAACCCTGAATAGCCAAAGCAATCCTGAAAAAGAAAACCAAACATTGAGGCATCACAATTCCAGACTTCAAGCTGTATTACAAAGCTGTAATCATCAAGACAGGATGGTATTGGCACAAAAACAGATACATTCACCAATGGAATAGAATAGAGAACCCAGAATTGGATGCACAAATGTATGGCCAATTAATCTTCGACAAAGCAGGAAAGAGTATCCAATGAAAAAAAAAAAGTCTCTTCAAGTCTCCTCAGCAAAAGGTTTTGGGAAAACTGGACAGCGACATGCAGAAGAATGAAACTGGAGCAGTTTCTTACATGATACACAAAAATAAACTCAAAACAGATGAAAGACCTAAATGTGAGACAGGAAACCATCAAAATCCTGGAGGAGAAAACAGGTAACAATCTCTTTGACCTCAGCTACAGCAACTTCTTAATTGACATATCTCCAAAGGCAAGAGAAATAAAATTAAAAAATGAACTAATGGGACCTCATCAAGATAAAAAGCTTCTGCACAGAAAAGGAAACAATCAACAAAACTAAAAGGCAAATGACAGGATGAGAGAAGATATTTGCTAATGAAGTATCCAAAATCTATAAAGAACTTACCAAACTCAACACCTGAAAAACAAATAATCCAGTGAAGAAATGGGCAGCAGACATGAATAGACACTTCTCCAAAGAAGACATCCAGATGGGCAACAGACACATGAAAAATGCTCAACATCACTCATCATCAGGGAAATACAAATCAAACCATATTAAGATACCAACTCATACCAGTCAGGGTGGCTAAAATTAACAACTCAGGAAACAACAGACATTAGCAAGGATGTGGCAAAAAGGGAACCCTCTAGCACTGTTGGTAGGAATGTAAACTGGTGTGGCCACTCTGGAAAACTGTGCAGAGGTTCCTCAAAAAAATAAAAAGAGAACTACCCTACAACCCAGAAATAGCACTGCTAGGAATTTATCCAAAGGATACAGAAGTGCTGATTCATAGGGGCACATGTACCCCAATGATTATAGCAGTGCTTTCAACAATAGCCAAATTATGGAAAGAGCCCAAATGTCCATCAACTGATGAATGGACAAAGAAGATGTGGTTTATATATACAACAGAATACTACTTGGCAATGAGAAAGAATGAAATCCTGCCATTTGCAGCAACATGGATGGAACTGGAGGGTATTATGCTAAGTGAAATAAGTCAGTCAGAGAAAGACAGATATCATATGTTTTCACTCATATGTGGAACTTGAGAAACAACAGAAGACCATGGGCGAAGGGAAGGGGAAAAATTAATTTTAAACAGTGAGGAAGGCAAACCATAACATACTCTTAATTCAGAGAACAAACTGAGGGTGGATGGTGGAGTGTGGAAGGGGAGGGAAATGGGGGTTGGGCATTAAGGAGGATATTCGTTGGGATGAGCACTGGGTGTTGTATGTAAGCAATGAATCATCGGAATCTACTCCCAAAGCCAAGAGCACACTGTATACACTGTATGCTAGCTAACTTGACAATAAATTATACTAAAAAAAAAAGAATTTGGTTCCAAAACTGGAGCGATGGAAGTAATAAACCTATAAACGTGCAATTGCCTGGATAGAAAAGGTAAAGAGAAAAGCAGTGAGAACCCATTGATCTCAAACTGAGAATATGATGGTCTTTTTTTCTGATTATGAAATGGCTGGTTATACTACAGCCTATTAATAAAACAAATTATATTTTCCAAAGTAGAACACATTTGAGAGTGAAATAAGATGCAATTAATAATTATGTCAGGATGGGGCACCTGGGTGGCTCAGTCCTTTAAACGACTGACTCTTGGTTTGGGCTCAGGTTATGATCTCATGGTTTGTGAGTTTGAGCTTTGTGTTGGGCCCTGAGTTGACAGCAGAGCCTGATTATAATTCTCTCTCTCCCCCTCTCTCTCTCCTCCTCCCCTGCTCACTCACTCTCTCTCTGTCTCTCTCAAAAAAAATAATAATTATGTGAAAACAAACATTCACTGTTCATATTTCAACCCACCTTTTTTCCCAACCCTTAGAGCCCAGAATTGTGTTTACAATATATGTTTGTTGTAATTTATCTAAGATCTGTTGTATTTTAGGTAGCCCCTCCCCCAGAGTCTGCAATATCTCTTTGCATAACCAGTTCATTCTGGTTGCACTAACCAGTTCATTCTGGGCCTAACCAGAAATGGGCCTAACCAGTTCATTCTGGTTGCACTTGCATGTGTGAAAGAGGCAAGCCAGGAGAATAGAAAATGAGCCATATGGGGCGCCTGGGTGGCGCAGTCGGTTAAAGCGTCCGACTTCAGCCAGGTCACGATCTCGCGGTCCGTGAGTTCGAGCCCCGCGTCGGGCTCTGGGCTGATGGCTCAGAGCCTGGAGCCTGTTTCCGATTCTGTGTCTCCCTCTCTCTCTGCCCCTCCCCTGTTCATGCTCTGTCTCTCTCTGTCCCAAAAATAAATAAAAAAAAAGTTGAAAAAAAAATTAAAAAAAAAAAAAAAAAAAGAAAATGAGCCACAAACGAATCACAAAAACCTTTTTTACTGAGCTAAGGAGGCAGACTTTATCATGAAGGTAATGGGAAACCACTACAAGAGTTTAAGAAAAGTAGCAACTTATCCATCTTGCATTAAAAAAAAAAAAAATACTCTTTTATATGGTGCCTGGGTGGCTCAGTCAGTTGAGCATTTGACTTCAGGTCAGGTCATGATCTCACAGTTCATGAGTTCAAGCCCCCTGTGGGGCTCTGTGCTGACAGTTCGGAGCCTGGAGCTTGCTTCAGATTCTGTGTCTCCTTCTCTCCCTGCCCCTCCCCCGCTCTCTGTCTCTCTCAAAAATAAATAAACATTAAAAAAATTTTTTTTCAAAAAAATTTACTCCTTTATAACAAGGAAAATAGATAAGGGGTAAGGAAGTCACCCAGACCACTGCTCTAAGAACAGTGAACATTTTTACGTGGATTATGGCAACATGGATTGAGAAAAGAAGACAAATTTGAGAGAATGAGAAGCAAGAGGGAAGACCAATTTGCCTGAAGTCAATTTTCTTAATGATATGCTGGCCTAAATTCTTAATAACAAACTAGCATTTCAAACCCAGTGTAAGAGTTTCAGCCTATTTACATGTTCTTTAGAATCCTTTTTCTTCTTCCGCATTGTTCAAGGACCTTTTTTACCAATGTATCTGAGGGCATTTTCACATGTAGATCATATGGCTCCTAAGTGTTTAATGGATGCAAAGCATTCTGTATACAAAGCATTTGGGATATTCCCTTTCGTGTATTTTTTTTCATTCTTTCAGCTGCCTCTTCCAGGCCTACTACCGAGCTTTTCAAGGACTTTTGTTCAGTTAGTCTAAGGGCACATCTGTCTACATTTTGTCTAAGTTTTTATCACATTTGTAGAATTCCACATGATTCTCCTAGTTTATTCCTTTTGAGGATATTTGCTTCTTTCTTACTGGATTGTGTGTGTGTGTGTGTGTGTGTGTGTGTGTGTGTGTGTGTGTGTTGCACCTTCTGAGCCCTGAATGGATTAAGAAAATTCGGTCATATTAAATATCTTCCATGTTTAGCTAAATATGACCTTTTATACAGAGCAATCAAAAGATACAATGGTGTAAAAAAATATCTTCACCAAATTTCATTTGTTTTATGAGAGAGGGAGAGAGCACAAATGTGTGTGTGTGAGCGTGTAAGGGGCAGAAGGAAAGAATCTTCATGCTGGGCATGAAGCCCAGTGCAGGACTCTATCTCATGACTGTGAGATCAAGATCTGAGCTGAAATCAACAGTTGGACAGTTAACCAAATGAGCCACCCACGTGCTCCAAAATTTCATTTTATACAAACAAATCCTGATTCATAAATCCCTGAGAAAAAAAAAAAAGAAAACCAAACCCCCCATCAATATCCCATGACATTAGGAATTCCATACTGGTAATTGGAAGTATCTACATGGTGTAAGTACAATGATATGCTGTGGCTAACTTAATGAGTCTAGGACTTGAGGACAGACAGACATGAACATGAATATCAGCCATGACTCTTCTAAGTTGTGTGACCAAGACCAAGTTATTTGAATTTTCTGGGCCCCAAATTCCCTCATCTCTATGGTGTAAGATTTATTTCATGGGGTTGTTACAAAGATTAAATAAAATAATATACAAAGCACTTGGTACATACATGCATAGGAAGCCCTGTAAAAATAGCAGCTATTGTCATAGAGTTTATGCCAGACTCCTCTGTCCATAGTGAATTGGACAGAAACCCAGTAGCATGACTGATGAAAAGCTTGTGTCAATTTTCATATCTGGAAAAAGAGATAATAGCATTACCTCCCTTGTGGGGCTATAGTGAGAATTAAAAGACATAATGTATGGAAAACATCTGGCCTTGTGACTGGTACATACTGGGCACTCATATTTAGCCATTATTGTTATTGTTTTTATTTTGATTAAATGTAAATCAAGTAATTATTTTATTCAAATACTCACCATGAGTTAACAGTTCTCAGTAACTTGTATCTCAACCAAGCAGCAACTGGGATTTAATGAACAACATAACCAGTGGACTATATACGATATTGAAAGGACCTCTTACCTATTTCAAATGTATCTCTTGTGACATCTCAGAATTTGCTATCGATAGGAATAGGACATTGTTAATGGAAAGCTGATAACCCACACCTGAGAGCCAGGACTACAATTTGTATGATACCACCAGAACTTCCCTTTTCACCTTTGAGCCTGACAAAAGAGTAGATTTGGGGAGTCTGAAGGTCCAGCAACCTGATTAGTAGACTCAACAATGGAGTTGCAACTTCTTATAACAACAATACTTTATCAACCCACTGAAATGGCCCATGGAAACTGTTGCACACATTAAATGCATCTACCACTATGGGGATCCTGGAGGTGAGATCGCTTGGAACCCATCTGAAAGGACCTTTTCTAAAACTTTACTTGAGATCCAAAATAGGCACAGGTCACTCATTACTGCAGCCTGTTAAAACAATGAGTGCAAAGAGGACTGTTTCAGTCAAAGTGTGGGTTCAGTTGCTAAACAGCTGTCAGTCTCAGGACCCAAGTTCTTTCTATGTTTTTGCTCTGCATTCCCAAGAATATTACTTTAAGTTCCAAAATGGCACACCATAATGGTACCTCATTCCAGCAAAAGTGTTCACAGAGAAGGAGCACACACTCTTCTCCTTCTAAGGCATGACCCAGAATTTATACACATCACTTCTACTCATATCCAACTTAGCCACATGTACACCTACCTGAAAAGGAGGCTGGGAATGTCTCTTTATTTTGGGTGACAATTTGCCCAGCTACATCTTGGGTTTCTGTTACTGTGGAAATTGAGAAGAGATAATAAGAAACAACTAGCAACCTCTAGCAAAAAAGGCAGTTTTTTTTTTAATTTGAGAGAGATGGAGGGTAGAGAGAGAGAGAATCTTAAACAGGCTCCATGCTCAGCATAGAGCCTGATGTGGGGGTCATTCCCATGATCCAGGGATCATGATCTGAATCCAAATCAAGAGTTGGATGCTCAACCAACTGAGCCACTCAGATGCCCCCAAAAAGGCTGTTTAAAGTAGTTAAGTACATAGGCTTTGAAGGCTAAGAACATGGATTTGAGTCATGAAATTACAATCAAGTAGCTGGATTAACTAGCAATTCACTGGGTGACCTTTCACTGACTGAGCTGAAGTTTCCTCATACCATAGTATCTATTTCATTAGATTAATGAAATAATTAAAAGCTCTAATCCAGGTAAGTTTCTCAGCATAATTCTTGGCACTTGGTAAGTACTCAATAATGTAAAAGTCATTAGGAACATCAGTTCCTCATTAGAGCATCTTTCCAGGAGGGATATAACCTTAAGGACAAGGACGGTGTCTTGGAGTATTTCGTGGAGAAAGGGTGAGTACATTTTGTATGCAGAATGTGTAGGTGCAGGACAAAGTGTTTTTACACATATGCCTTTATAAATAGTCACTTTAAGTGATGTCAATATTTCCATGTGTTGAGTGTTAAAGGAAATATGCCGAGCTTTCTAGGGTAAGTAATGATTCCCACATGCTGCTCTGGGCACTGGCTGCTTTCAAATCATCTCTTAATAAAATTTATGGGGGAGCCAACATGGTGGAGAAGTAGGGGGAATCAATACTTCCCGTGTCTCTCAAACAAAGAAGTGTAGAAGCCAAAGGACTTTGAACATGAGAGCCTGGGAGGAAAAGAGACTGAATCAACTAGGAAGAAAATGGGAAAGCTGGGAAAAAAGGTAGATGGGTAACTGTGAACTAGGGGAGATAAAGGCCGCATGGGCATGGAGGGGAGGGACCTCCTTCTGCAGAGAGACAAAGGGAAGAGAAAGAGTGGCTAGGGAAGTGCAGGACCATATCTGGACAGGAGAAAGACCTCAGACTGAGTGGGATCCGATTTCTAACTGCAGGGCTTTCTTCAGAATGGAGCCGGCTCCCTGTTCACACAGCTGGGGAGGAGGGGAGCTAGGCCTGGGTTAGGTGGTAGGTCAGGGTCTCAGTCTGCAGCGGGAGAAAGTGGTTCCCTCCCTGGAGGGCTGTGCAATAGCACAAAACCTGCCTATGTCCACCACCCCCCAGCGCAGTGGCTGGGCCGAGGGCTCAGTCTTCAGGAGGATAAGGCCACCGTTTCCCAGGAGTGCTGTGAAAAAAGACACAGGCTATCTGTGTCCGTCACACTGGGGCTCGCACTGGCAAGGGCAGCTGCTCTCAGTCCACAGGAGGAGAAGGCGGTTCTCCCTGAAGTGCTGTGGCACAGACAAAGCCAGCTGGGACCACATATCAATGCACTGAGAGGTGCTTCCCCAGTGCCAGAGCACACGGAGCAGGACTTTGAATCCTAGCCAAGTGCAGGGTCAGGGGAGTTGGTGGAGTGAGAAGGACCACCCTGTCTGCACCCGTTGCACAGTGAGGACAACTCAAACTGAGTCCACTGGGTCCGGCTCCATGGAGAAGAGACTGGGGGATCACCATTTCCCTCCCCCGCCACCACCACCACCAAGGAGGGGCCTCAGGGATCACTCCCAGGCCCATAGTGGAGGTGGGTCCAGATAACACCAAACCATGCCCCTTTGCACTGGATAACTGCATATCCACCAGACTGGCAAAGACCCTGTGGACAGCTCCTCCTGACAAGCGATGCAGCATTGCCTGGATTAACTCTAGGTCAATTCTGGATAAATAGATATATTCTCTCCCCCCGCCCCAATTTCTCCTCCTTATCTCTTCCCTCCCCTAGGCTGATTACTCTGGTTATTGGTCTGTCTAAACAGACATATTTAATCCACTGTCTTATACATGTTCTACACCTCCTTCTTTACACTCCTTTCTCTCTCTCTGGAATAATCTAGCCATATAGTTTCTCTGTATGGGTAATTTTATCTTCATTTCGTTTTCCCCGCCTCCTTCTTTATTTTCCTTTCTCTCTCTCTGGATTAAGCCTTTTAGTCTCACTGCCTAATCAATGTTTATTTTTTCTCCCCCCCCCACCCCCACTCCTGCCATTTTCTCTCTTTGTATGTGTTCTTCCATCAGCACTGCCTCCAACCTCTTCTTTCCTGGTAGTCAGAGTTTTGGGGTTGTTTTTAGACTTAAGGTTTGGTTTTTGTTTATTTGTGTGTTTGCATGGTTTTGTCTCCTGTTTGTCTATCTGTTTTCCTTTACGGGGCTACTCCAAGGAACAAATCAAAGCATACCTGGTAGAGGGTCCAAAATATCACTATGGGTGGAGTAATAAAATAACCAAAGTCACAACAACAGAGAGCAAGTAACAATCCCCCAAAAAAACACCTCCTGAAGGGCCAGGCCCTAGACAGTGTATGACCCTCCTTTAATATAGCAGTGCTTTCAGGTGCAGAGCACACAAGCTTTTAAAACACATAAGGGACAGAAAACTAGCCGAAATGATGAAACAGAAGAATTCTCCTCAAGAGAAATTCCAGGAAGTAGTGACAGCTAACGAATTGATCAAAACCAATTTAAGCAAAATAATGGAACAAGAATTTAGAATAATGGTCATAAAACTAATCACTGGGCTTGAAAAAAGCATAGAGGACAGCAGAGAATCTATTGCTACAGAGATCAAGGAACTAAAAAATAGTCATGATGAATTTAAAAATGTTATAAATGAGGTGCAAAATAAAATGAAGGAGGCCACAGCATGGACTGAAGAGGCAGAAGAGAGAATAGGTGAATTAGAAGGTAAAATTATGGAAAAAAAGGAAGCTGAGAAAAAGACAGAGAAAAATATCCAGGAGTACAAGGGGGGGAATTAGAGAACTAAGTGATGCAATCAAATGGAACAATATCCATGTCGTAGGAATTCCAGAAGAAGAAGAGAGACAGGAAGGGGCTGAAGGTGTACTTGAAAAAATGATAGCTGAGAACTTCTCTGATCTGGGGAAGGAAACAGGCATTGAAATCCAAAAGGCACAGAGAACTCCCTTCAGACATAACCTGAATCGATCTTCTGCATGACATATCGTAGTAAAACTGGCAAAATACAAGGATAAAGAGAAAATTCTGAAAATAGTTAGGGATAAACAGGCCTTATCATATAAAGGTAGACAACAAGGGTAGCAGCAGACCTATCTAATGAAACTTGGCAGGCCAGAAAGGAATGACAGGAAATCTTCAATGTCATGAACAGAAAAAATATGCAGCCAAGAATCCTTTACTCAGCAAGTCTGTCATTCAGAAAATAAGGAGAGATAAAGGTCTTCCCACACAAACAAAAACTGAAGGAATTCATCACCACTAAACCAGCCCTACAAGAGATCCTAAGGAGGACTCTGTGAATGAAATGTTGGAAGGACCATAAAGTACCAGAGACATCACTACAAGCATGAAATCTACAGACATCACAATGACTCTAAACACATATCTTTCTATAATAACACTGACTGTAAATGAACTAAATGCTCCAACCAAAAGACATAGGGTATCAGAATGGATAAAAAAGAAGACCCATCTATTTGCTGTCTATAAGAGACTCATTTTAGACCTGAGGACACCTTCAGATTTAAAGTAGGGGATGGAGAAAAATCTATCATGCTACTGGAAATCAAAAGAAAGCTGGAGTAGCCATACTTATATCAGACAAACTAGACTTTAAATTAAAGTCTGTAACAAGAGATGAAGAAGGGCATTATATAATAATTATAGGGTCTATCCAACAGGAAGCGCTAACAATTATAAATGTCTATGCACCGAATACAGAAGCCCCCAAATATATAAAACAATTAATCACAAACATAAGCAACCTTATTGATGAGAATGTGGTAATTGCAGGAGACTTTAATAATCCACTTACAACAATGGATCTAGACAGAGAATAAAGAAACAAGGGCCCTGAATGATATATTGGATCAGACGGACTTGACAGATATAGTTAGAACTCTGCATCACAAAGCGACAGAATATACTTTCTTCTCGAGTGCACATGGAACATTCTCCAAGATAGCGCTTAATAAGAATGTAAGAACTGAGATCATACCATGCACACTTTCAGACCACAATGCTATGAAACTTGAAATCAACCACAGGAAAAAGTCTGGAAAACCTCCAAAAGCATGGAGGTTAAAGAACACCCTACTCAAGAATGAATGGGTCAACCAGGAAATTAGAAATTTAAAAATATATGGAAACAAATGAAAATGAAAATGCAATTCAAATGCTTTGGGATGCAGCAAAGGCAGTCCAGAGAGGAAAATACTTTGCAATCCTGGCCTATCTGAAAAAAAAAGAAAAATCCCAAATACAAAATCTAACAGCACACCTAAAGGAAATAGAAGCAGAACAGCAAAGACACAAAACCCAGCAGAAGAAGAGAAATCATAAATATCAGAGCAGAAATAAACAATATAGAATCTAAAAAACAGTAGAGAAAATCAATGAAACCAAGAGTTGGTTTTTTGAAAAAATAAACAAAATTGATAAACCTCTAGCCAGGCTTCTCAAAAAGAAAAGGGAGAGGACCCAAATAGATAAAATCATGAATGAAAATGGAATTATTACAACCAATCCCTCAGAAATACAAGCAATTACCAGGGAATACTACGAAAAATCATATGCCAACAAACTGGACAACCTGGAAGAAATGGACAAATTCCTCAGCACCCACACACTGCCAAAACAGGAAGAAATAGAAAATTTGAACAGACTCATAACCTGTGAAGAAATTGAATCACTTATCAAATGTCTCCCAACAAAGAAGAGTCCAGGACCAGATGGCTTTCCTGGGGAATTCTACCAGACATTTAAAGTAGAGATAATACCCATCCTTCTCAAGCTGTTCCAAAAAATAGAAAGGGAAGGAAAACTTCCAGACTCATTCTATGAAGCCAGTATTACTTTGATTCCTAAACCAGACAGAGACCCAACAAAAAAGAGAATGACAGGCCAATATCCCTGATGAATATGGATGCAAAAATTCTCAACAAGATACTAGCAAATCGAATTTAACAGCATATAAAAAGAATTATTCACCATGATCAAGTGGGATTCATTCCTGGGCTGCAGGGCTGGTTCAACATTCACAAATCCATCAACGTGATACATCACATTAACAAAAGAAAAGACAAGAACCATATGATCCTGTCAATCGATGCAGAAAAAGCATTTCACAAAATTCAGCATCCTTTCTTAATAAAAACCCTCAAGAAAGTCGGGATAGAAGGAACATACTTAAACATCATAAAAGCCATTTATGAAAAGCCCACAGCTAATATCATCCTCAATGGGGAAACACTGAGAGCTTTCTCCCTGAGATCAGGAACAGGACAGGGACGTCCACTCTCACCGCTGTTGTTTAACATAGTGTTGGAAGTTCTAGCATCAGCAATCAGACCACAAAAGGAAATCAAAGGCATCAAAATTGGCAAAGATGAAGTCAGGCTTTCACTTTGTGCAGATGGCATGATACTATACATGGAAAACCCGATGGACTCCACCAAAAGTCTGCTAGAACTGATATATGAACTCAGCAAAGTCGCAGGATACAAAATTAATGTACAGAAATCAGCTGCATTCTTATACACTAATAATGAAGCAACAGAAAGACAAATAAAGAAACTGATCCCATTCACAATTGCACCAAGAAGCATAAAATACCTAGGAATAAACCTAACCAAAGATGTACAAGATCTGTATGCTGAAAACTATAGAAAGCTCATGAAGGAAATTGAAGAAGATACAAAGAAATGGAAAAACATTCCATGCTCATGGATTGGAAGAATAAATATTGTTAAAATGTCAATACCACCCAAAGCAATCTACACATTCAATGCAATACCAATCAAAATTGCACCAGCATTCTTCTCAAAGCTAGAACAAGCAATCCTAAAATTCATATGGAACCACAAAAGACCCCGAATAGCCAAAGTAATATTGAAGAAGAAGACCAAAGCAGGAGGCATCACAATCCCAGACTTTAGCCTCTACTACAAAGCTGTAATCATCAAGACAGCATGGTATTGGCACAAAAACGGACACAGAGACCAATGGAATACAATAGAGACTCCAGAACCGGACCCACAAAAGTATGGCCAACTAATCTTTGACAAAGCAGGAAACAGTATCCAATGGAAAAAAGACAGTCTCTTTAACAAATGGTGCTGGGAGAACTGGACAGCAACATGCAGAATAATGAAACTAGACCACTTTCTTACACCATTCAAAAAATAAACTCAGGATGGATGAAGGACCTGAATGTGAGACAGGAAACCATCAAAACCCTAGAGGAGAAAGCAGGAAAAATACCTCTCTGACCTCAGCCGCACCAATTTCTTACTTGACACATCTCCGAAGGCACGGGAATTAAAAGCAAAAATGAACTATGGGGACCTCATCAAAATAAAAATCTTCTGCACTGCAAAGGAAACAATCAGGAAAACTAAAAGGCAACCGATGGAATGGGAAAAGATATTTGCAAATGACATATCAGATAAAGGGCTAGTATCCAAAATCTATAAAGAACTCACCAAACTCCACACCCGAAAAACAAATAATCCAGTGAAGAAATGGGCAGAAAACATGAACAGACACTTCTCTAAAGAAGTGGCCAGATGGCCAACAGGCACATAAAAAGATGCTGAACGTCACTCCTCATCAGGGAAATACAAATCAAAACCACACTGAGATATCACCTCACACTGGTCAGAGTGCCTAAAATAAACAATCAGGAGACTATAGATGCTGGCGAGGATGTGGAGAAACGGGAACCCTCTTGCACTGTTGGTGGGAATGCAAACTGGTGCAGCCACTCTGGAAAACAGTGTGGAGGTTCCTCAAAAAATTAAAAATAGATCTACCCTATGACCCAGCAATAGCACTGCTAGGAATTTACCCAAGGGATACAGGAGTTCTGATGCATAGGGGCACTTGTTTATAGCAGTACTTTTAACAATAGCCAAATTATGGAAAGAGCCTAAATGTCCATTAACTGATGAATGGATAAAGAAGATGTGGTTTATATATACAATGGAATACTACGTGGCAATGAGAAAGAATGAAATCTGGCCTTTTGTGGCCACATGGATGGAACTGGAGAGTGTTACGCTAAGTGAAATAAGTCGGGCAGAGAAAGACAGATATCATATGTTTTCACTCATATGTGGATCCTGAGAAACTTAACAGAAGACCATGGGGGAGGGGAAGGGGAAAAAAAAAAGTTAGTGAGGGAGGAGGCAAACCATAAGAGACTCTTAAATATTGAGAACAAACTGAGGGTTGATGGGGGGTGGGGGTGGGAAAAGTGGATGATGGGCATTGAGGAAGGCGCACCTGTTGGGATGAGCACTGGGTGTTGTATGGAAACCAATTTGACAATAAATCATTAATTAATTAATTAATTAATTAATTAATTAAATTTATGGATTCCTGGGCATCCCATAATCAGAATCTCCAGGTATATGGCAATATAAGGTAATGCAGGGAAGCTGTTAGGTTTTAGAACCATTGCTGAGTGTAATAGTACCACTAGTAATCAGAGTTTTTGTTGTTATTAATAATTACAGTGACATTTACTTAGCCTTAGAGTGTGGATGACATGCGTGTAAGCACTTATACACATTAACTCATATGATCTTAGCAACAACGCTATGAATTGTTACTTTCATTACCTTCACTGTACGAGTTGAGAAATTAAAACACAAAATGCTTAAGCAATTTAACCCCATCACTAAGTAGTTGAGCCAGGATTTGGATCCAGGCTTAGTCAGAGTTCACATACTTAACCACATGATTCTGCCTCCATTTATAGTGGAAGGGAAGCAGTGACAAGTGGAACAAGTGGAACTGTGACAGGTGGAACTGGAGCCAGCCAGTCAGGGCTCTGTCATAGCCTGAAGCCTCAAGCAGCTCCCATTGTGTGTCCGCCCACCCTTTCTCACTTACAGAAACATCAAAGACACTGCATAACAAGCTGGAATAAACTACCTTTTAAAGACCATGACTTTATAAGAGATATTATTCCAAATGTGACAGAAGACAGCTGAGTGGAATTTGGGATTGTCAAATACCCAAAAGTAAATAGAAATCACATTGAGCCATGCTTGGCACTTTCTGGCCATAAAGATAATTTTGAGTTTCCAGAAACAGATGCTCAGCTGAGCTTCCAGCTGTGCCAGGTTCCTCAGCAGGAGGGTGTGGGGCAACGTTACAGGGGTGATACAAAGTCTTCTCAGAAAAAGATGAAGGACTTAAAGGGCTTCAAGGGTTAGGTCACTGTGGCTGTGATACCTCTGCTGACTGAACCAGCCCAGTGCTCAGGCAGTTCAGGACTTGTGCTGGCTCTTTTCTCAAGGAATTCTTATACACTTAAGGGAACGCTCAAACTCTGTGCTGCCCAGAGCATTTTAGAAGCCAGTGAAATAGGCAGCCTCCATATTTATAAGCAGTTCTAAAAATCACCTGTCACTTATTTGTTTGCATATCTCTCTACTTCACCAGACTGTGTGCCCTAGGAGAAAATAAGAAATTGCCTATCAGTACCTCCAATACCACCAAGAGCTGGAGACTAATTCTCCATCCCTGAATCTGAACTGGCTATGTGACTTGCTTGAGCCAACAGGACACTGGCTAACAGGGAAGGAAGAAGGGGACAAGCAAACACCTGAAAAGTGATAGTGCATTGGACTTGTTCTCCTGCTGTGCTCAGAACCCTGGACTACCATGGGAAAAAGCCCAGAACAGCTGCTGAAGGATAACAGGACAGGTAGGGGAGAACCAGGGTGCTTCGGCCAATGGTCAATCAAGCACAGACATGTAACTGAGTCCATTCTAGATACACATGAGGGGGTGCACTAGCAATCTGTTGATACGGCTAAGACCAGAAAAACCTGCCAGCTTATGCAAAAATCATAAGCCAAATAAACCACTTACTGTTTTAAGCCTCTAAATATTGGAATGGTTTATTACCCAGCAAATGCTAAATTCATACAAGAAGATAAATTATTAAAGGGAGAGGCTTTGAAATAGATAACACCTATATTCAAATCCTAGCTTTTCCTCTTATTAGGTGTGTGGGTCTGGACAACTAATTGAATTTCTCTGTTTCTTCATCTCAGTATTTTCTAAAAAATAAATAAAAAATTAAACACAGCAGAGTACCTGGGTGGCTCAGTCAATTGAGCATCTGACTTCAGCTCAGGTCATGATCTCATGGTTCATGAGTTCGAGCCCCACATAGGGATTACTGCTATCAGTACAGAGCCCACTTCAGATCCTCTATCCTACCCCCTCTCTCTTCCCCTGCTTAAGCATGTGTGCACATTCTCTCTCTCTCTCTCTCTCTCTCTCTCTCTCTCTCTCTCTCTCTCACACACACACACACACACACACACACACACACACACAAATAAACATTAAAACATTTGGGGGGGAGGGAGGGCTCCTGGGTGGTTCATTCAGTTAAGTGTTTGACTTCAGCTCAGGACAGGATCCACAGTTTGTGAGTTGGGAGTCCTGCATCAGCCTCTGTGCTAACAGCTCAGAACCTGGAGCCTGCTTCGGATTCTGTCTCTCTCTGTCTCTCTCTGTCTCTCTCTGACCCTCCCCCACTTGTAATCTGTCTCTCTGCTCTCTCTCAGGATAAATAAACATTAATTTTTTTTTATTTTTTTTAAAGAAAATAAACATAGCAATCAGATAGGTTTTTCCGAAAATTCAATGAGCTATGAACTACTGTGTTTGCTACATGGTAGTTATTTATTATGCTTGTTGCTTCCAACTGTGGGCTATAACACAGCTATTGGGCTTGTCATTTTCCAGAGATAAAGAAATGAATCTAGGGGCACCTGGGTGGCTCAGTCAGTTAAGCAACTGATTCTAGATTTCAGCTCAAGTCATGATCTCGTGGAGCATGGGATCAAGCCCAATACGGGGCTCTGCACTGACAACACAAAGCCTGCTTGGAATTCTCTCCCTCCCTCTCTCTCTACTCCTCCCCTCCTCATGCCTCTCTCTCTCTCTCTCTCTCTCTCTCTCTCTCTCTCTCTCAAAATAAGTATACATTAAAAAAAAGAAATGAATCTAACAAGCTACTGGCCTGATCAAAGAGTCGATAAATTCGTACAGACATGAATTTCATTGTGTAGCCAATAACCACTATTTGGCTTGCACAGTTTGTCATTCCCAGAGAATACCATCAAAATCCCCTCCAGTTCTCAGGTTTAAGGACAGGGGGAGGGGAAGGACAGGAAGCAGTATCATTCAAACGGAAATGAAGCATCCTATTACCATAGAATAGATTTGGGAGGTTGGAGGGGGTAAGTACTGGCTTTAAAGAAGAGGACTGCCCAAAAGAATAAACATTCTTCTCAAGTGCACATGGAACATTCTCCAGAATAGATCACATACTGGTTCACAAATCAGCTCTCAACAAGTATAAAAAGATTAAGATCATACCATGTGTATTTTCAGACCACAAAGCTATGAAACTTGAAATCACCCACAAGAAAAAATTTGGAAAGACGACAATACTTGGATGTTATAGAATATCTACTAAAGAATGAATGGGTTAATCACAAAATCAAAGAGGAAATTAAAAAACTACATGGAAACCAATGAAAATGAAAACACGACAGTGCAAAACCTCTGAGATGCAGCGAAGGCAGTCATAAGAAGGAAGTACATAGCATTCCAGACCTTCCTAAAGAAGGAAGAAATATCTCAAATACACAACCTAACTGTACACCTAAAAGAACTGGAAAAAGAACAGCAGATAAAGCCCAAAACCAGCAGAATTAGGAAATAATAAAGGTTACAGCAGAAATCAATGCTAAAAAAAAAAAAAAAAAAAAAAGTAGAACAGATCAGTGAAACCAGGAGCTGATTCTTTGAAAGAATTAACAAAATTGATAAACCCCTAGCCAGAGTGATCAAAAAGACAAAGGAAAGGCCCCAAATAAATAAAATCATGAATGAATGAGAAGAGATCACAACACCACAGAAATACAAACAATAATAATATAATATTATGAGCAATTATATGCCAACACGTTGGACATTTGGAAGAAATGGATAAATTCCTACAAACACATAAACTACCAAAACTGAAACAACAGGAAACAAAAACTTTGAACATCCCCATAACCAATAAAGAAATTGAACCAGTAATCAAAAATCTCCCAAGAAACAAGAGTCCAGGGCCAGATGGCTTTCCTGGGGAACTCTACCAACCATTTAAAGAAGAGTTAACACCTATTCTTTTGAAACTGTTCCTAATACAATGAAGTGGAAGGAAAACTTCCAAGCTCATTCTACAAGGCCAGCATTGCCTTGATTCCAAAACCAGACAAAGACCCCACAAATAGGAAAACTACAGACCAATTTCCCTGATGAACATGATTGCAAAAATTCTCAACAAGATACAAGCAAACCAGATCCAACAATACATTAAAAGAATTATTCACCACAATCAAGTGGGATTTATTTTTTCCTGGGCTGCAGGGCTGGTTCAATATCCACAAATCAATCAAAATGATACATCATATTAATAAAATAAAGGATCAGCACCACATGATCCTTTCAACAGATGCAGAGAAAACACTTGACAAAATACAGCATCCTTTCTTGATAAAAACCCTCAAAAAAAAAGTAGAGATAGAACCCTCAACATCATAAAGGGGATATCATTCTCAATGGGGAAAAACTGACAGCAATTCTCCTAAGGTCATGAACACTACATGGATATCCACTCTAACCACTTTTGTTCAACATACTACTAGAAGTCCTATCCATACCAATCAGACAACAAAAATAAATCAAAGGCATAAAATTTGGCAAAGACATTGGCAAACAACATGATACTCTATGTGGAAAAACTGAAAGACTCCACCAAAAAAACTGCTAGAACTGATACATGAATTAAGCAAAGTTGCAGGATATAAAATCAACGTACAAAAATTGGTTACATTTCTAGACACCAATAATGAAGCAGCAGAAAGAGAAATCAAGGAATTGATCCCATTTACAATTGCACCAACAACCATGAGATACCTAGGAATGAACCTAAAAAAGAGGTAAAAGATCTATACACTGAAAACTATAGAAAGCTTATGAAAGAAATTGAAGACACAAAGAAATGGAAAAACATTCCATGCTCATGGATTGGAAGAACACATATTGTTAAACTGTGGATACTACCCAAAGCAATCTACATATTCAATGCAATCCCTATCAAAATAACACCAGCATTCTTCCCAGAGCTAAAACAAACAATTCTAAAATTTGTATGGAACCAGAAAAGGACCAGAATAGCCAAAGTAACGTTGAAAAAGAAAACCAAAGCTGGAGGCATCACAATTTGGACTTCAAGCTGTATTACTAAGCAGTAATCATCCAAGACAGTATGGTATTGGCACAAAAGCAAGCACGTAGATCAATGGAACAGAATAGAGAAACCAGAATGGACCCACAAATTTATGGCCAGCTAATCTTCAACAAAGCAGGAAAGAATATCCAATGGAAAAAGGCCAGCCTCGTCAGCAGTGTGTGAAAAACCGGACAGTGACATGTAGAAGAATGGAACCAGACCATTTACTATGCCATACACAAAAATAAATTCAAACTGGATGAGAGACCTAAAAATAAGATAGGAAACCATCAAATTCCTACAGGAGAAAGCAGGCAGGCATCTTTATGACCTTGGCTTCAGCAGTCTTCTTACCAGACATGTCTCTGGAGGCAAGGAAAACAAAAGCAAAATTGAACTAGTGGGACTACATCAAAATAAAAAGCTTCTGCTCAGCAAAGGAAACAATCAACAAAACTAAAAGGCAACCAACGGAATGGGAGAAGATATTTGCAAATGACATATCCGATAAAGGGTTAGTATCCAAAATATATAAAGAATTTATACAACTCAACACCCAAAAAACAAACAATCCAATTAAAAAATGGGCAGAAGCCATGAACAGACATTTCTCCAAAGAAGACATCCAAATGGGCAACAGACACATGAAAAGATGCTCAACATCACTTATCATCAGGGAAATACAAATCAAAACCACAATGAGATATCACCTCACATCTGTCAAAATGGCTAAAATTAACAACTCAGGCAACAACAGATGTTGGCAAGGATGCAGAGAAAAGGGAACCCTCTTGCACTGTTGGTGGGAATGCAAACTGGTGCAGCCACTCTGGAAAACAGTATGGAGGTTCCTCAAAAAATTAAAAATAGAACTATCCTATGACTCTACTTCCACTACTAGGTATTTATCAAAGGATACAAAAATGATGATTCAAAGGGGCACATGCACCCCAATGTTTATAGCAGTGCTATCAACAATAGCCAAATTATGGAAAGAGTCCAAATGCCCATTGACTGATGAATGGATAAAGAAGATGTGGTGTATGTGTGTGTATATATGTGTGTATTTATGTATACACACACACACACACACACACACACACACACACACACACATAATGGAATACTAATTGATGATCAAAAAGAATGAAATCTTGTCATTTGCAAAAACATGGATGGAAATAGAGTGTATTATGCTACGTGAAATAAGTTAGTCAGAGAAAGGCAAATATCTAATTTCACTCATATGTGGAATTTAAGAAAACAGAAGAACATAGGGGAAGGGAAGAAAAAATAAGACAAAAACAGAGGAAGGCAAACAATAAAAGACTCTTAAATACAGGGAACTGATGATTTCTGGAGGGGAGGTAGGTGGGAGGGATGAGCTAAATGAGTAATGGGCATTAAGAAGGGCACTTGATGGGATGGGCAGTGGGTGTTTTATGTAAGTGATGAATCACTAAATTCTACTCCTGAAATCAATAAAAAAAAACTAGAAATACTAAAAATGAGAGAGAAAGAGAGAGCTGCTCAAAAGGAAGCTCCACTGGCCTTCAGGATACCTATGAAATAGAAACAAGAACAAATATCCAGGAGCAGCATGCCATAATGAGAGTAACACAAATCTGTTATCAGAAAGACTAACTCAAACCCCAATATAGGTCTCAGTTTGCTCATTTATACATTGGGATGATAGTACCAGATGATTCTTATGTTCGCTCATATGGTGGTTATAAGAATTTGACAAAATACTGATATAAAATGCTTTGCATAGTACCTAGCACATGGTAGCTGATCAACCAACAGTCTCTTTTTCCATTTCTTCCATGTTCATAAAGCTACCTTTATTGTTCATCTCCTGACATCCTATAACTTAAGTGTGCAGTAATACATAAAAGCCTGTACACTGACTACAAATACTATTTCTAGCTTTGTAACCTTGCACCAATCACTTAGCCTCTCTGTTTATCAGTTCCTCACTGGTGAAATAAGGATAATACTTTCTGTCCCTGATGCTGTTCTCAAGGATAATGGGATGATTCATTCAATTTTAAAACGTAACTCAGGGCTTGATGACGCTGTGTAGAAAATAAATAAAACACAAAAGGAAAGTCGAATGACTAATATTTAAAGTCCCGATGTACTAATGCATAGTCAGGGACATGTCCACCACTGCCAATTCCTTTCCTCTCTTTTCTTTATCCTAAACCCTCTCACAGAGAGATGCCCTCCTTAGACTGGCTTTGCTGGCTCTCTCTCTCTCTCTCTTTTCCCTCTTCCGCCCACTCCAAGCCTGCACCTCTTTCAACATGCACAGAAAGCCAAACTCAGGAATGAATATGCAGGCAAGAAGTGGAGCTAGACGCAGGCCTGAGGAGATGACATGACCACCGTTCACTGAGCACTTACTCTGTGCCAGGCACTCTGCTATGTACTTTACCTGCGTCTTTTCACCTATCCTAACAATGCAGTGAAGGAGATACTGTTTTATTGTGGAAAGATTCAATAATTTACCAAGGTCTTATAGTTAATAATAATAGCAGAGTTGGGATTTATCCAGGCTGGCTGGCCTCAAAGCTCATGCTGTCCTCTAGAAGTACAATGTGTACACAAACTCGGTCAGACATAATGGCTGAGACTACAAAGTCTGGAATCAGATACCTGGTCTGAATCCCAGATCTGCCATTATAGAATGACTATGAGCAATTGTTTAGTAATATCTAATACACCTGATATATGTCATGGGTTATATTGTATGTATAAAATATGGATTATATGTAATATGTATGTCATGTATTATATATTATAATAATGTAATATACATATAGTATATATAATGGTAGGCTACAGTATGCAAGATCTGTTCCTTTTTTAAGTTTTTACTTTAATTCTAGTTAGTTAACATAACAGTGTACCCTATAGTAATTCAACACTTCTGTACATCACCCTGTACTCATCATGAGAAGTGCACTCCTTAATCTCCATCATCTATTTAACCAGTCCCCTGACCTCCTTCCCTCTGGTAACTATCAGTTTGTTCTCTATAATTAACAGTCTGTTTCTTGATTTGTCTCCCTCTCTTATTTTTTCCCTTTGCTTGTTTGTTTTGTTTCTCAGATGCCACAAATGAGTAAAGTCATATGATGTTTGCCTTTCTCTGACTGACTTATTTTTCTCAGTATTATCATCTCTAGACTCATCCATATTGTTGCAAATAGCAAGATTTTATTCTTTTTATGGCTGCATAATATTCTATTGACTACATATACCACATCTTCTTTTCCATTCTTCAGTGATTGCTTCCATATCTTGGCTATTGTAAATAATGCTACAATAAATACAGGGGTACATGTATCCTTTTGAAATAGTATTCTTGTATACTTTGGGTAAATACCCAGTAGTGTGACTACTGTATCATAATAAGATAGTTCTATTTTTAACTTTTTGAGTAACCTCCATACAGTTTTCCACAGTGTCTGCACCAGTTTGCATTCCCACCAACAGTGCACAAAAGTTCCATTTCCTCCACAGCCTCACCAACACCTGTTGTTTCTCGTGTTGTTGATTTTAGCCATTCTGACAGGTGTAAGGTAGTATCTCATTGTGGTTTTGATTTGTATTTCCCTGATGATGAGTGATGTTGAGCATTTTTTCACATGCCAGTTGGCCATCTGGATGTCTTCTTTGGAGAAGTGTCTATTCATGTCTTTTTGCCCATTTCTTCACTGGATTGTTTGGTTTTTTTGGGTGTTGAGTTTGATAAGTTCTTTATAGATTTTGGACACTAACCCTTTATCTGGTATGTCGTTTGCAAATATCTTCTCCCATTCCATTGGTTGCCTTTTAGTTTTGTTGATTGTTTCCTTTGCTGTGCAGAAGTGCTTTTTTTAATGTAATCCCAATAGTTTATTTTTGCTTTTGTTTCCCTTGCCTCATGAGACAGAGCTAGAAAGAAGTTGCTATAGCTGACATCCAAGAAATTATTGCCTGTGTTCTCTTCTAGGATTTTTATGGTTTCAGGTATCACATTTATGTATTTAATCCATTTTGAGTTTATTTTTTGTATGTGGTGTAAGAAAATGGTCTGGTTTCATTCTTTTGCATGTTTCTGTCCAGTTTTACCAACACCATTTGTAGAAGAGGCTGTTATTCCCATTGGATATTCTTTCCTACTTTGTTGAAGATTAATTGACCATATATTGTGGGTTTATTTCTGGGCTTTCTATTCTGTTCCACTGATCTATGTGTCTATTTTTGTGTCAGTCCCATTCTATTCTGATTACTACAGCTTTGTAACATAACTTGAGGTCCAGAATCAAGATGCTTCTAGCTTTGCATTTCTTTTTCAAGACTGCTTCAGCCATTCAGGGTCTTTGTGGTTCCATACAAATTTTAGGATTGTTTTTCTAGTTCTGTGAAAAATGCTGTTGGCATTGTGATAGGGATTGCATTAAATATGTAGATTGCTTTGGGTAATATAGACATTTTTTGCGATATTTTTCTTCAAATCCATGAGCATGCAATGTCTTTCCATTTCTTTGTGTCATCTTCAATTTCTTTCATCAGTGTTTTATAGTTTTCAGAATACAGGTCTTTCACCTCTGTGGTTAAGTTTATTCCTAGTATTTTATTTTTGGTGCAAGTATAAATGGGATTGTTTTCTTAATTTCCCTTTCTGCTGCTTCATTATTGGTGTACAGAAATGTAACAGATTTCTGTACATTGATTTTGTATCCTTCAATTTTACTGAATTTGTTTATCAGCTCTAGCAATTTTTTGGTGGAGTCTTTCATGTTTTCTATATACAGTATCATGCCATCAGCAAATAGTGAGAGTTGGACTTCTTCCTTCCTGGTCTGGATTTCTTTTATTTCTTTTTGTTGTCTGATTGCTGTTTCTAGGAATTCCTGTACTATGTTAAATAAAAGTGGTGAGATCGGACATCCTTGTCTTGTTCCTGACCTTGGAGATCTCTTGGTTTTTTCCCATTAAGGATAATGTTAACTGTGGGTTTTTCATATATGGCCTTTATTATGTTGAGGTATGTTCCCTCTGAGCCTACTTTGTTGAGGGTTTTATCACGAATGGATGTTGTACCTTGTCAAATACTTTTTGTCTATTGAAATGATCAGATGGTTCTTATTCTTTCTTTTATTGATGTGATATATCACATTGATTGATTTGTGAATATTAAACCACACTTGCAACCCAGGAAGAAATCCCACTTGATCATGGTGAGGTGACTTTTTTAACATATTGTTGTATTTGGTTTGCTAGCTAGTTATTTTGTTGAGAATTTTTGTATGTATGTTCATCAGGGATATTGGCCTATAGTTCTGTTTTTTAGGGGAGTCTTTACCTGGTTTTGGTATCAGGGTAATGCTGGCCTCATAGAATGAATCTGGAAGTTTCCCTTCCTTTTCTAGTTTTTGGAATAGTTGAGAAGAATAGGTATTGACTCTTCTTTAAATGTTTGGTAAAATTCACCTATGAAGCCATCTGATCCTGGACTTTTGTTTGTTGGGAGATTTTTTATTACTGATTCAATTTTTTTGCTGGCTCTTGGTCTGTTTAAGTTTTCTATTTCTTCCTGTTTCAGTTTAGATTTAGTTTATAAGTTTCTAGGGATTTATCCATATCTTCTAGGTTGTCTAATTTGTTGGCACTTAGTTTTTCATAATATTCCCTTATGTTATTTGTATTTCTGTGGTACTGGTTATTATTTCTCCACTCTCATTGGTGACTTTACTTATTTTTTCTGCACTAATCTATAGTATTTCCTTCCTTCTCCTGATTTTGGGGTTTGTTTGTTGTTCTTTTGTCTCCTGTAGGTGTAAAGTTAGGTTGTTTGTTTCAGATTTTTCTTGCTTCTTGATGTAGGCCCCTATTGCTTATAAACTTTCTTCTCAGAACCACTTTTTCTGCATCCCAGAGGTTTTGTGTTTACATTTTCATTTGTTTCATTGTATTTTTTTTACTGCTTCTTTTATTTCCTGGTTGACCTATGCCAGATCTATTCTTAATACTCACAACTGTATGAAGAAGGTAATAGTATTATCTCCACTTTACTAATGGAGAAAATGAAACACAAGAAGTTAAGAAACACCCAAAACTACACAGCTAATGAATGGCAGAGCCAAGATTCAAGCTTGGCCAGTCTAGTTTCAGAGTATATAGCCTTAACCATCACACTGTATAGCCTCTGCTATGGGAGGCACTTTACTTCTGACCGAGCTCCTTGCAATTCCCTTGTGGGCTGCTGCTGGCTTTCTGGCTTCTCCAGCCTTGTTTCCCACCAAAGTGTAGCAGGCACAAATCAAGATGTCCCCAGAATTCTCCCCACACTCCACTCTGGCCCAGTGGCAGCATCAGGTGGGCCCAGGAACTCCTTCAGTTCAGTAAGCATACTACAAGACTAGAGCAGAGATGCAAGTGAAGCCAGGCTCTCTACATGCAGATAGCCCTAATCCTGCCCCTTCTTTTAGCTTGAAGTGCTAATGGGCAAAGAGAAAGTTCCTTTTACTCCACAAATTTCTTTCTGAAGAAGTCGCTGCTGCTGCTGCTGCTGCTGCTGCTGCTGCTGCTGCTCCTAAGTCCCTTGGGATCTCTTTTATCAGCTCACGCCCAGTTTCTGTAATCCTTTGTTGCTAAATCTGGCACCTGCGACCTTCAGAAAATCACCCATGGGCACAAACAGCTAAGATCATGCCCTGTGTGGGAGTACAGAAACCCAGCTCCTTTGCCTCAAGAGAGAACAAGTACTGAGATATAATTTACTTTCTAGAGTTTCACAGAGATCAGCCCTGACCCACAGACCTCAGCTAAAGTAGCATTCCAGTTTGGGTATTCCTCTTCCATGTACCACCCCCTCTCCAACCCCTACTCCCTTTCTCCAGGGTTTGTTTCCTTGATAAATTACTTACATATGAATCTTTGATTCAGGGTCAGCTGCTGGGAGAATCCAACCTAAGAGAATTTTTGTTTTGTTTTGATAAATTTCTAAGCTTTTCTTAAATGCATTTGGTAAGAGTGATAGGAGCTGGTGGTCTTGTCTTAGCAAGTCTTACAAAGGTGCAATGGACAACTGTCTTTGTAGAGGGTATGAGCATTTATCAACCAGTGTCCTCGGCTTCAGGGCCTCAGCTGAAGCTCCAGACTGAGCAGGATATTTTCCATTTAACATCCTGTTATGCAATTTCCACCCACCCCCAATATTGTCGAGAAGCTGTGATAAGAGCAAAGTTCTTTCTTTTCTCCCTTTTATGGCTGTTTGGAGTGGTACTTTCTCTTCAGCTCTGACATATAAACTGGAGCTCTTACGCCTCAGCTACCATGGAGATGAGTTTGGCTCCATTTGGAGAACTGACAGGCAGGGAAAGTGTTTATAAAACAAAAATCAACACCAAGACACCTGGCTGCCACCTGGGAGCCTGACAGTGTCACATGAAGGCTTTCTCCCCCACAGTCTCTCTCATGCTAACAGGCTGCACATCAGCTCTCCCCATTCTGGTCATAGGTTCACTTCCCAGAGGCCCACAAAGTCCAGCTCTGTGAGGTGAGTCATGTCCTAGGAAACCACGGTAGTGCTCCCCAATGAAGTCATAGCACAAGCTGGGGATAAGGGGATAAGGCTGCTAAGAGCTGAGATGACCTTCACAGGGGCTCCTGCTGCCCCCAAACCCATCCCAAGCAGGCCTGCAATCCAATCCCAGCTCCCTGACAAGGAAGCTCTAGTCTAGGGAATGAGAGGTGAGAAAAGCATTGGGGGGGGGGAGGGGGGCCTAGTATGCCTGGAGCATCCTGTGTGAAGCCTCTTACTTTATGCCAGTGACATCAGCTTCCATAAGAGCAGCAGAGAGGGGCGCTTAGAGAAAAACCAGTATATGGTGTCATGCAGGGTAAGAGCACAGGTTTAAAGCCACACAGATCTGGGCTTGAAACTCCTTACTGGGGATGCACCTCAAGCAAGTTTATACCTGAGACAAGCCATGTAACCTCTTAAACCTTGGTTTTCCCATCTGTACATGGAGGTTCCTGCCTTAAAATGTTGCTTTGAAGATAAAAAAAAAAAAAAACATATGTAAAACAATTTTCACAGTGAGTGGTGGTTGTGTATAGTCAGTTTAGCCAAGCTGGAGCTATGCTCCTCAGACTTCCCTTCCCTTCCTGGTCCTGGGTGAGGGTGGGTCACAAAGAAGCATGGGTGAGATCTGAAAAGCAGAAGGGAAGCAGCAGCAATTGACCCTAAAGGCCTGTGTGGGGTGCCAAGCACCATTGCTGCCCACCCATGTGGTCACCTGTCTGTTGGCACCCTTGCTGAAGGTGGTAGGTTGGGCTCACTCTTCAGCTTGTTTGAGTCCCAGGCCAGAATACATGCCAGCCCCTTCTGGAAGTTACCCACGTTGCCAAGGGGGTGGAGGTGAAAGACAGACACAGTTCCAGTTTTTCTTCCCTGTCCCCCACTTCTTTCCAACTGCCCACTGGGCTAATGAACAGTGACTTCAGGACCAGCACAATAGCCTCCTACAGATTTCTCCAGCTCTGCAAGCATGCAAAACCTAATCCCAGGAACAAACCTTGACTGCATACAACCCACAGAGGTTCTATTTAACTGATAAAACACGCCAGGCACATAGTAAGTGTTCACAAAAAGAAACATCGGCATAATGTAAATGTTACTATCTCTTGAATCTGGCCCAAACTCTACCTTGGACAAATCACTTAGTCCTTCTGAGACTCAGTTTCCTCAGCTGTAAAATGATGATAATAATATGACCTATTTCATAGGCCTGTGGAAATGGTTAAATGAATATGCAAGCACAGCACCTGATGTTAAAAATATTAGGGAGCGAAACTTTATTTCCTGTTCTAATTCTTGGATTTAGCATTTGGAAATCCCTCATCAATAAATGCTTCATCCTTCAAGCAATCTTTGCCAATAATGAAATAATATTTCCACCTCCATCCATGTTACTTGTCAACTGGTTTAGAACATAGCCATGAAGGAAGAACACAGCATATTAGACCCCTTCAAAGATGCCCCCCAGCCCACTGGCCCCAACTGTTATAAGTCAATACATGGTAATAATAACACTTTGCTTTGTAAGGGTTCAACCGAGACCCTTTTACCAGCATTATCTCACATACTGTGTGTGCCAGTAAGACTACAACACAGCGCTACATAGCAGGATGCTACGGATACTGCACCAGAACTCAAAGGCCCTGGGTTTTCATCTTGGCTTTGCCAACAAGTATTCATCTTCTCACTTCACAGATTCTTAGTTTCCTCATCTACAAATGGTGAGGGTTGAATTCATAAGATCCTTCAAACCCCAGCAGACCCCAAGTCTATTATCATTTTCATTTTGTCTATGGGGGGAAAGAAGTAAGTTGCAAGAGAGTAAATAGCTTAATTCAGTGTTTTCCAAAGTGTGGTCCCTGGACCAACAGCAGCATCACCCAGAAATGATTAGAAATGCAAATTATCAGTTCTCACTACAGACCAGCAGAATCAGAAACTTTGGAGTTCAGGCCCAGAAATCTGTTTTAAAGAGCCGTCCAAGTGATTCCAATGCAGGGTCAAGTTTGAGGACCACTGGCTTTATCAAGTCACAGCACAATAAAAGTTCCCTAGTCAGAACTTGAACCCAAGTCTGTGACTCCTTTCTGGTTGTCCTATGCATTTGGAAAGAAGGACCTTGTAAGAACAAACGTATTAGAAAACAAGACACATCCAAAAACACAAGCAAAAGGACAGAAGTAAATCCTGAATAATATGCTAAAAAATCTCAGGGTTCTACAATTGAACCTTTGATCCCTGGCTCTAGATTGGGCTAAAGCTGACCTTTGTGCTCTGACACAGCCATCAGAACTTTTCCCTGGAATCTTCCACTGAGCTAGAACAACTATCACATAAAACCAAGGAGTCTGTAACTTGTAGACAGGTATAGCACAGCAGAGAAAAGAGAGGGCATTTACTGTTCAAATTCATTTTTTTAGCATGTACATATGTGTTCAAAAATGCATAAACAAGATAAATTCACATATGCTGTAGGTATTTTTAGTGCCAGATTTTATTTCTCCTTTTCCTTTTTTTATTCCTACCTCCCTTCTTCCCTAATGTCACTCAAATAATGCATGTCAATCACCTAGTATATCTTTCCCCATAGTCCTATAATCGAATGCAAATACACACACTTTCCCACACATACTTGTTTTACTCACACTTCGTGGAAACTCTTCCACAACAAGAGATATAGTACAGTTCTCATTCATGTGTCTCAAAAGCTATGTAATAGTCCCATGATATGAGCCTACAATAATACAATAATTTATAGAATCCTGAATAATGGGAATTTGCTAGGTTCCCAATTTTTCACTGCCTCAAGTGTTGCTGTAATAAATAACCTTGTACGTATGTGCGTGCGTGGTGGTGATTTTATTTGTATAGAATACATTTCCTAGGATGGAATATCAGGTTCAAAGACTCTATGTATTTTTGATTTAATGATGTTGTTACATGGCTCTTCAAAAAGGCCATAACAATTTACATTTCTAGCACAATGTATGGAAGTGCCCATTTCTTGCATCCTGGCCAGCTATAAATGTTATCTGTCTTTTGAATTCTTTTCTTGTTTGAACACTGGGAAGTGATATCTCACTGCTATTTCAATTTGCATTTTCCTAATTAATTTGCATTTGGATTTGATCTTTTCATGTTTTTGTTGGGTACTTGAACTTCTATGTGCATGCATGCATTGACACTCTTTTTCCCCCTTTTTCTTTTGGATCTTTTGTTCCACTCCTGCCAATATTTAAGAGCTCTAGATACACGATTCCTTTGTCTTTCATTAGCATTACAATTAGTTATTAAACTCTCATTTGTCTATTAACTTTGTTTATGCCATTTATTACAGCTATTCATATGTAGTCAATAACCTTAAGAAGATCTCTGTCTCCAGAGTGTATATGTAACCACCCAAATTTCTTATAAAATTTTTATTATTTGTTGGGTCTATAAGCATTTTATATATTTTTCACCCTTACTGACATTGGTATATTCACCCAACTACTAACCGAATTCTCTTACTAACTCTAATAGATTTGTAAGAGTCTCTTGGGTTATCGAGGTATATATCCATATAGTCAGAAAATGTAATAGCACTATCTCTTCATTTTCCAATAGTTTGTAAGTTATTTAATATTTTCTTATTGGATTCACTAATTGCACTGAATTATTCAACATTCCAAGATAACACTGAATAATAACAATGATGGATAGCAATATCTATTACCAATTTTAATAGAAAAATTTTAACAGATGCTTATCAAATTCTTTTCAGATCTGTGATGAAAGAATATAAATTTTCTCCCATCATTCATTAGTAAGTTTTCTGCTACTGAATCACCTTTGAATTCCTGGAAGAATACTATCTTTGGTAATAGAATGCATTGTCATAGACATGTAGCTATAATTTCATTTTAAAATTCTGCATTTATATTTTTAAGGAAGATTGGCATACAGTTTTCTTTTTCATACTATTTATATCAGGGTTTTGGTATTGAAATTCTACTGTAATCATAGGATGGATTAAAAAACATTGTGTGGTTTTTGGTTTGTTTTTTTTTTTTTTCAATAGCCTGGAATAGTTTACATAACATTAAAAAACAAACTGGTCTTCAAAACTTTAAAAAAAAAAACTCGTCAATGAAATCTACCCTTTTGGTGACTTTTTCAAAAGCAGTTGTTAAAATCTTTAATTATTATTTTTGTCTATGGCAATTGGTCTGTTTGAATTATCTACTTTTTCCAGAATAATTTTTGTTTTGCTAGAAAATTATCTACTTCCTATTGGTCCCAGTTAACAAATGTTTTCTACAAAGGAACAGATATTTTATGCTTGTGGGCCACAGTCTATTGCTATCCAACTCTACTATTGTAGTGCAAAAGCAGCCATAAACAATGTGTAAATAAATGGATGTGGCTGTGTTTCAATAAAACTTTAGGTTATGGGGGGCGCCTGGGTGGCTCGGTCAGTTAAGCGTCCGACTTCGGCTCAGGTCATGATCTCACGGTCCGTGAGTTCGAGCCCCGCATCAGGCTCTGTGCTGATAGCTCGGAGCCTGGATCCTGTTTCAGATTCTGTGCCTCCCTCTCTCTCTGCCCCTCCCCTGTTCATGCTCTCTCTCTGTCTCAAAAATAAATAAATGTTAAAAAAAAACTTTTTTTAAACTTTAGGTAGGGACACTGATTTTTTAATTTTATGTAATTTTCATGTATTAGAAAACATTATTTTTTTCCAACTGCTTAAAAATGTAAAAAGTATTAATAGCTTGACAGTCATACAAAAGCATGCAGTGGGCCAGATTTCACCCATGCGACTTAGTTTACCAACTTCTCCTTTAGATTTTCAAAATGTTCCCATATAAACACTTAATATATGTGCTCATAATTTCTAATATTATAATTTAAAATATTATACTGTCATTTTAACCTCTTCCTTATCTGTGACTATTTTGTTCTATTAATTTCTATTTTTTTTCTTGCTCTATTCTCCTTAATCAGACATAATAGGAATTTATCTGGTTCTATTCTAACAACCAGTTTTTTTAAACTTATCCTTTATCTTTTTTGTTCTATATTTATTCTTCTTTTGTTTTCAAGCCTTTTGTTTTCTGCCTGATTTTAATTTATTTGGTATGCTACACTTGGTTAAGTTTCATCAAATTTCCCAATAAAACCTTCAGAAGAAAAAAAAAATTCATACATTGATCCCCACCAGGTCTTGTAAAGTGTCACCTCACCAGTTTCGTTGAAATATCTTAATTGGGGTGCCTGGGTGACTCAGTTGGTTAAGCGTCTTACTCTTGACTTTGGCTCAGGTCATGATCTCACCATTCGTGAGTCTGAGCCCCGCATCCAGCTCTGTGCTGACAGCGTGGAGCCTGCTTGGGATTCTCTGTCTCCTCTCTCTCTGCCCCTCCCCTGCTCATGATCTCTCTCTCTCTCTCTCTTTCAAAAATAAATGAACTTTGAGGCGCCTGGGTGTCTCAGTCGGTTGGGTGTCTGACTTCAGCTCAGGTCATGATCTCCTGATTCATGAGTTCAAGCCCCGTGTCTGGCTCTGTGCTGACAGCTCAGAGCCTGGAGCACTTCGGATTCTGTGTCTCCCTCTCTCTCTGCCCCTCCCTTGCTCATGTTCTGTCTCTCTCTCTCTCAAAAATAAAATAAACATTAAAATAAACAAACTTTAAGAAAAAAAGAAAAATTGTAATTCGACCTCCAGTTTCATTTGTAGACTAGCCAAAAATATATCCTTTTAGGGGCATATCCATTTTTCAATGTAAAGTAGAACCCTACAAGGCACAATGTGAATTCTAAACTTCCTAGATTCTAAACTGAGTTCTATTTTTCAGCATACAATTTTCCTACATTAAGAAAAAAGTTTTCTAAGTCCTGATTCTTTCAAATCTATTATTTTTATGAGATTATTATGAGCCCCTAACAACATCCAGAACTTAGAATTACTCACTGAGTGTTCACAGTATGTAGACAGCGAGCTCAGGGATCTCCTTAATTTAATAATTTAATTCTTTTTTAAGTTTTTCATTTTAATTCTAGCATAGTTAACATACAGTGTTACATTAGTTTCATATATTTCTTTATTCTTGATTTTTATCTTTAAGTAGTCCCTTTTCCCAAGTCCTTTGGTTCATTTCATGGACCTCTTTCTCCAGGTAAAGGTGAGTAACCATTGCTTTCTCTTTACTCATGAAAGTAGTTGAGGCTAAAATGTTTCTTCTAAGTGCAGAGGTCACTTGGCTCTGCTATGGGTTGAATAGTGTCCCGCAACAATATGCTTAAGTCCTAACCTCCAGTACCAGCAAATGTGATCTTATTTGGAAGTAGGGTCTGTGCAAATTTAATCAAATTAAGATGAGGTCATGCTGAATTTAAGTGGGTCCTAATCCAATATGACTGGTATCCTTATAGGAAGAAGTGAAGAGACATAGACAGACAGAAATGAACCTTGAAAAGATGTAGGCAAAAACTGAAGTTAGGCTATGGAATGCCTGGGGTTACCAAAAGCTGGAATAAGCAAGGAAGGATCCTCCCCTAGAGACTGAGGAGGAAGCATGGCCCTTCCAACAAAGTGATATTGGACTTTTAGCCTCCATAACTGTGAGAAAACAAACGTCTGTTATTAAAGCCACTTAGTTTGTGGTATTTCGTTATGGTAGCCCTAACAAACTTACACAGTATCCCCTTTGAATTGGATATCAAGCGATCTATCTCCTAAGTATTGCCTTCTAAGTGAGCTGTAATTTCTCTTTTGATTTATTTTTTGATCTAGTGGTTATCTAAGACTAGGCTTCTGTTTTTAATTTTTATTTTAATTCCAGTACAGTTAACATACAGTCTTATATTAACTTCATGTGTACAATATAGTGATTCAACAATTCCATACATTACCCAGTGCTCACCACAAGTGCACTCCTTAATCCCCATCTCTTATTTAACACCCCCCCCCACCTCCTCTCTGGTAACCATCAGTGTGTTCTCTGTAGTTATGAGTCTGTTTCTTGGTTTATAAGACTATGCTTCTTAATATTCTAAGCAATCAAGACTTTTTTTGGTCATTTTTTATTGTTTTTCAATCTATTGAATCAAGATTAAAGAAAGAGGCCTGTAAAATCTGTTTTTTACTTGTAAATGTTTCCTTTGTATGCAAATTTAATTGGTTTTTGTAAATACACTACAAATATATATATACATAATTATGTGCCTGTATAATTTTTTGTGTATTTTTGTTTTTATTTATTTATTTTGAGAGAGAGACAGCATGTGAGTAGGGGAGGGGCAGAGAGAGAGGGAGAGAAAGAGTCCTAAGCAGATTCCGCACTATTAGTGCACAGCCCAATGAAGGGCTTGATCTCACAAACCATGAGATCATGACCTGAACTGTAATCAAGAGTCGGATGCTTACGCAACTGAGCCACCCAGATGCCCCCATAATTTTTTTGTTCTTAAGCAGCTTTTATCTAACATACCTATATAATTCTAAAAAGGAACTACTGAAGTCTCCCACTATCATTGCATGTTCAGCAAATTTTCTTGACTTTTCTTAGCACTTCTTCTCTATATAGTTAATGGCTCTGGTTGGATTTACTTAAAAAAAATACATAACTTTTCTATTTTTTAATAAATCACAGCTTTTTTCAATAAATAATGCTCCCTTCACTCTGTTTAGAGTTTTTAATCTGCAATTCCATCTTTTCTGATAAGATCACAACTACTGATTTTATTTCCCTGGTTCTTTTTGCCCACTTCTTTTCTTTTCTTCCTTCCTTCCTTCCTTCCTTCCTTCCTTTTCTCTCCTTTTTTCAAAAAGTGTATTTCTTTTGAAGATAGCACCAGCAAGCACTAGCAGGGGGAAGGGAAACAGAGAATGGAGAGAGAGAATAACAAGCAGGCTCCACATTGCCAGCACAGAGCCCAACACAGGGCTTGAACCCACGAACTGGGACATCATGACCTGAGCCAAAACCAAGTGTCAGACACTTAACTGACTGAGCCACCCAGGCACCAATCTTCTTCTTTCTCATATCTTTTATATATATAAATGGATTAATTATAATCTTTGCCCATTAATCCTTATTTTCTTTGGTTTGCTTTTTTTTTTTTTTTACATGTTCTCTGTTATTCTTGGGCTTTTCTTTTTATTTTTTTTTTTAATTAACTAACTTATTTATTTTTTAATTTACACCCAAGTAGGTTAGCATATACTGCAACAATGATTTCAGGAGTAGATTCCTTAATGCCCCTTACCCATTTAGCCCATCACCCCTCCCATAAACCCTCCAGCAACCCTCAGTTTGTTCTCTTCATTTAAGAGTCTCTTAGGTTTTGTACCCCCCGCCCCATTTATATATTATCTTTGCTTCCCTTCCCTTATGTTCATCTGTTTTGTATCTTAAATTCCTCCTATGAGTAAAGTCATATGATATTTGTCTTTCTCAGACTGACTAATTTCGCTTAGCATAATACCCTCTAGTTCTGTCCATGTAGTTGCAAATGGCAAGATTTCATTCTTTGTGATTGCCGAGTAATACTCCATTGTACATATATACATATATACCATATCTTCTTTATCCATTCATCCGTCAATGGACATTTGAGCTCTTTCCATACTTTGGCTATTGTTGACAGGGCTGCTATGAACACTGGGGTGCATGTGCCTCTTCGAAACACCACATCTATATCCCTTGGATAAATACCTAGTGCAATTGCTGAGTCGTACGGTAGTTCTATATTTACTTTTTTGAGGAACCTCCATACTGTTTTCAAGAGTGGCTGCACCACTTTGCATTCCCACCAGCAGTGCAAAAGAGATCCTCTTTCTCCGCATCCTCGCCAACATCTGTTGCTGCCTGAGTTGTTACTGTTAGCCATTCTGACAGGTGTCAGGTGGTAGCTCATTGTGGTTTTGATTTGTATTTACCTGATGATGAGTGATGTTGAGCATTTTTTTCATGTGTCTGTTAGCCATCTGGATGTCTTCTTTGGAGAAGTGTCTATTCATATCTTTTGCCCATTTCTTCACTGGATTCTTTGTTTTTTAGGTGTTGAGTTTGATAAGCCCTTTATAGATTTTGGATGCTAACCCTTTATCGGATATGTCATTTGCAAATACCGTCTCCCATTCCGTCGATTGCCTTTTAGTTTTGCTGATTGTTTCCTTTGCTGTGCAGAAGATTTTTATTTTGATTAGGTCCCAATAGTTCATTTTTGCTTTTTTTTTCCCTTGCCTCTGGAGATGTGTTGAGTAAGAAGCTGCTGTGGTCGAGATCAAAAAGGTTTTTGATTCCTTTCTCCTCTAGAATTTTGATGGCTTCCTGTCTTACGTTTAGGTCTTTCATCCATTTTGAGTTTATTTTTGTGTATGGCGTACGAAAGTGGTCCAGGTTCATTTGTCTGCATGTTGTTGTCTAGTTTTCCCAACTCCATTTGCTGAAGAGGCTGTCTTTATTCCATTGGATATTCTTTCCTGCTTTGTCAACAATTAGTTGGCCATAAGTTTGTGGGTCCATTTCTGGGTTCTCTATTCTTTTCCATTGATCTATGTGTCTGTTTTTGTTCCAGTATCATACTGTCTTGATGATTACAGATTTGTAATACAACTTGAAGTCCTAGATTGTGATGCTTCCAGCTTTGGCTTTCTTTTTCAAGATTGCTTTGGCTATTTGGTGTCTATAAAATACCTAGGAATAAACCTAACCAAAGAGGTGAAAAATATATACAATGCAAACTATAGAAAACTTATGAAAAAAAATTGAGGAAGACACAAAAAAATGGAAAAATATTCCATGCTAATGGACTGGAAGAACAAATATTGTTAAAATGTCGATATACCCGAAGTAATCTACATATTCAGTGCAATCCTTATCAAAATAACACCAGCATTCTTCACAGAGCTAGAACAAACAATCCTAACATTTTTATGGAATCACTTTCATCTCAAGTGAAAAACTCAAAATAACTTAAGAGATCTACTGTGTACTCTTTCTCCATCCTGTCCATTGCCTCACTCACATGAGGAAAACACTATCTTAAACCTTGCAGTCCCCTGCTTTATAAACATATTATGACATACACATATACATAGAGCTAGAGATGTGATGATGTTAGGAGGGGAAGCCTCTGGGAGGTGATTAGGTCATAAGGATGGAACCCCCATGAATGGGATAAATGCCATCATAAGAGGTTAAAGAGACCAGAATTCTCCCTTTCTATCATGTGAAGGCACAGTGAGAAGGCAGCTATCTATGAACCAGGAAATAGGCATTCACCAGACATCCAATCTGCCAGTGCTTTGACCTTGGGATTCCCAGCCTCCAGCATGTGAGAAGTAAGTAAATTACTGTTGTTATACCAGTCTGTGGTATTCTGTTATAGCAGCTTGAATGGACTAAGACACACACACAGAGACACACATACACACCTAAATTCTGAGTAATGCTTTTGCAACTCTGTAAGTCCTGTCAGTCTGTAGATTTAGGCCTTCCTGATCTCTGAAAAATATTTATTATTTGTTTGCTTTGTGAGTTGCCTTTTTCTACTAATCTAGAGCATCTATTATTCTCATGTTAGGTTTCCTGGCTCTATCCTCTATACCTTTCATATTTTTCTCTACTTTCCTTTTCTTAACATTTTTGTTCAGTACTTGGAGAGAAATTTCTTCCATTTGCTCTTCCAGGCCAGCTATTTCTGTCTTAATAGTAGTCATTTTGCCTTAACTCATCTGTGGATAAAGAAAGTGATTGTTGCTTCAAAAAGTCCTTTCAAGCTGCACTTGAATCTTTTTAAGTGCACTTATTTTTCCATCCAAATTGTCATGTCTCCTTCAGCAGCTTTATTTGTGGCTGTGTTCTGTGTACTCTGCTGGATCTTGCAATCTCTGGTTTGAACATGTGTCATTTTTTTCCTTGATAACTGGGACTCAGGTGTTATTGTTAGAATACACTAGCAGGTAGCAGTCCCCAAGGGGAGGAAGTCAAAATGGTCTTCTGTAGAAGCCTCCCTGTTTCTCAAGGACAGGGATTACTAAGCCCACATTTCTGGCATCTCAGGTCTCATGGAGACCTGTCACATCAAATGGCTTCCTAAAGCCCACACATGTCTTTGGGCCAAGCTCTCCTCAGTGTCCCCATTTTATAATCCCTGCCTCAGGGCTGTCACCAGCAGCTAGACATGTGCCTAGCCCAACAGAGCAGAAAACCCTGTACCAGTTCACTCTAATGGGACTCCCATGGAGCCTGTGGCCTCTTTTCCACTTAGCAACACACAGACCCCAACTAGTTGACTCAGAAGCTTTATTGGACTTGACTGATACTGAACAAAAAAGAGAGTTAGGGGGCGCCTGGGTGGCGCAGTCGGTTAAGCGTCCAACTTCAGCCAGGTCACGATCTCGCGGTCCGGGAGTTCGAGCCCCGCGTCAGGCTCTGGGCTGATGGCTCGGAGCCTGGAGCCTGTTTCCGATTCTGTGTCTCCCTCTCTCTCTGCCCCTCCCCCGTTCATGCTCCGTCTCTCTCTGTCCCAAAAATAAATAAACGTTGAAAAAAAAAAATTAAAAAAAAAAAAAAGTTAGGTTCATGTTGCCATCTTTCCAGAACTTCCCTCTAGAATCAGCATCTTCATCCAACTCCATATCCTAGTGAACCTGTTACCTCTATTGCAAGGCAGCAAGTCCTGCTGGAAGTTCATCAGCTTTGGATTCAGAGATCTGTATTCAAATCTGCCCCTCACAAGTGCAATCTTATACAGGCTACGTAATCAGTATTTCTGAGCTTCAACTCTTCATTTATAAAATGGTGCTAATGTGAAGAATAAATGAAAGAATATATTTAAAGCACTTTTCCCAGTGTTGAGCACATGATAGGTTTTGCAGAAACGTTAATCCCTTTCCCCTACAATTTGATTTTCAAGAAGTGATCGTTGCCTAGTGAACCTCCCTCTAGGTTTGACATTTCAGCAACAACTGATTTTCATCACCATTCCTTATGTTTGTTCTTACTCAGTCCATCATCTTGAAGAATCTATGTTAATGGCCAATGTGGTAGGCCTCTTGATGTCCCAAAGCCTTCCTGGGGGTATCAATTATGCCTTATATATAATGACAGCCACCCATCACAAAGGGGGAAAGGAATCCTCAGGTGTAGAGTCAGAGGCCAAACTGAAAAGGAATGTTTAGAGGGGCACCCGGGTGGCTCAGTAGGTTAAGCATCCAACTCTTAGTTTTGGCTCAGGTCATGATCTCATGATTTGTGGGTTCAAGCCCCACTCTGGGCTCTATGCTGGCAGCGTGTAGTCTGCTTGTGATTCTCTCTATCCCCCCCCCACTGCTTCTCCCCTGCTCGTTCTCTCTCTCTGTCTGCTCTCTCTCTTTCTCAAAATAAACAAACTTAAAAAAATGAAAAATACACCCCCATGTTTACAGTAGCACTATCAACAATATCCAAAGTATGGAAAGAGCCCAAATGTCCATCGATGGATGAATGGATAAAGAAAGTGCAGTACATATATACAATGGAGTATTCCAAAAAGAATGAAATCTTGCCATTTGCAACTACATGGATGGAACTGGAGGGTATTATACTAAGTGAAATTAGTCAGAGAAAGACAAAAATCATATGACTTCACTCATATGAGGACTTTAAGAGACAAAACAGATGAATATAAGGGAAGGGAAACAAAAATAATATACAGGGAGGGGAAAAAACAGAAGAGACTCATAAATATGGAGAACTGAGGGTTGCTGGAGGGGTTGTGGGAGGGGGATGGGCTAAATGGGTAAGGGGCAATAAAGAATCTACTCCTGAAATCATTGTTTCACTATATGCTAATTTGGATGTAAATTTTAAAAAATAAAAATAAAATTAAAAAAATGAAAAATAAGAAAAAAAGGAATGTTTAGAAATCAGCTCTGACAACAAATCTAAAATCATTAAGAAGAGTTCTCTGCCCTCCTCTTTTCTGCTACATGTAGGGCATGTATTTCCTTTTCTTTGTAAAGGGAAAATAAGATCACCCCATCCTCCTGTACCAGGATGAGGAAAGCAACCTGCCTTGCAAGAGACAGAGTCAGCACCAAAATGAGTCTGCATAAACCTTACTAAAATAACCTTTATCTCTCATGAGTTCTGTCATGTGTTTCTTTATTACTTCCCCATAACTTATACTTCCTTGAAGCCCAAACCCTCTTTGCTTTGTGAAAATGGTGTATAAGCTCCTAAGTCTAACCACCTCTTTGAGTTTCACTTCTTTCCTGTGGACTCCTGTGCATGTAAACATATTAATAAATTTGTACTCCTTCCCTCAAAAACAAAAATAAAGGCATTAAGAACATAATTATCCTTGGGGCGCCTGGGTGGCTCAGTCGGTTGAGCATCCAACTTCGGCTCAGGTCATGATCTCATAGCTTGTGAGTTTGAGCCTCGTGTCAGGCTCTGTGCTGATAGCTCAGAGCCTGGAGCCTGCTTTGGATTCTGTGTCTCCCTCTCTCTCTGCCCCTAACCCACTCGCATTCTGTTTCTGTCTCTCTCAAAAATAAATAAACATTAAAAAAAATTTTTTTTAAAGAACATAATTATCCTTTTAAAGGTTATTATGTAATTGAATCTCTAATTTTGCTTGAATGTAGATTAATTCCCTCCAATGAAATCTCCAAGAAAAAGGGATATCCCCAGAGCTCTTCAGGAAAACCAAAAGAATTTTTAATTGCAACAAATACATGAAGGGATTCTTCCTTATGAAAGAAGAAAATATATGGCAACTTTTGGGGGATAATTAATGTAAAAGATATCAAAGATCTGTTCATGGGGGCCCTAAAACCCATGAAATGAAGAATAATATCAGTGTCCATGTTTCTGGAATATCCAACTCTATATATACACTCAGAAAGAGTTCTCTCTTATTTTTTTCTCTGTATCCCCTCACAATAGCCAATGACAATATTTTACTTTGTGTCAGAAAAATTCTGAGAAGATTAGCCTCTGGGTTGCTTACCAGCCCGATAATCACTAATACCGTTTTACATAGATCAATTGACTTGTTCAAAACTTTTCTGTTAGTAAATGATGGAAACAAAACTCAAAATAGGCTTTCTGATTCCCAGTCCACTCTTCTTTAGGAAGGGAAAGGATGGCACAAACCAAGCCCTTTGGCAAAATGTCAGAGTTTAAAAAAAAAAATAGAAAGGAGCAAATATGAAAAATAGTTTCTCAAAGCTCCAGAAACAGCTGAACTCAAAAATCTGAATCATGTTTTTGTTTTGTTTTGTTTTAAGTTTATTTATTTATTTATTTTGAGAGAGAGAGAGAAAGTATGCATACATGCGAATGGAATGAGGAGTAGAGAAAGAGAGAGAAAAGCAGGCTATGTGCTGTCAGTGCAAAGCCCAACACAGGGCTTGATCTCATAAACCATGAGATCATGACCTGAACCGAAATCAAGAGTGGATGTTTAACCAACTGAGCCATCCAAGCGCCCCCCAAAAATTAATCATTTTAATTCAAACTTTCATGAATCAACAATACATCAAACAAAAAAAAGTATTTATTGAGCTCTTTCTTACTATGTGAAGAAACATGTTGATGCTGGCGAGGATGTGAAGAAAAAGGAACCCTTCCGCCCTGCTAATAGGAATGTAAATTGGTGCAGCCACTGTGGAAAACAATATGGAGGTTCCTCAAAAAATTAAAAATAGAAATACCATATGATCCAGCAATTCCAGTATTGGATATTTACCCAAAGAAAATGAAAACACTAATTCAAAGAGATATATGTACCACAATGTTTATCACAGCATTATTTATAATAGCTAAGATATGCAGACAACCCAAGTGTCTGTTGATAAATGGACACACACACACACACACACACACACACACAATGGAATATTACTCAGCCATAAAAAAGAATGAGATCTTGCCATTTGCAACATGGAGGGACCCACAGGGTATTAAGCTAAGAGAAATAAGTCAGAGAAAGACAAATGCCATATGATTTTGCTTATGTGTGGAATGTAAAAATAAAACAAACAAAAGAGCAGAAACAGCCCCATAAATATAGAGAACAAACTGGTGGTTTCCAGAGGTGAGGGATGGGAGGATGGGCAAAATCAGTGAAGGGAAGTGGGAGGTACAGACTTCCAGTTTTGGAATGAATAAGTCATGGGGATGAAAGGTACAGCACAGGGAATAGAGTCAATGGCATTTTAATAACATTGTAGGGCGACAGATGGTGAGCACAGCATAACATACAGACTTTTCAAATCACTATGTTGTACAACTAAAACTGATGTAACATTGTGTGTCAACTATACTTCAATTTTAAAAAATAGGAAAGAGTAGTTCTTTCCCATAAATTGTTTAAGGTCTTCAATAGGAAATATCAGACTCTTTTATTGATTCATACTGCTACCAGTGGCCTTGAGAAATTCTGTGTGGGGCTAAGTAGGAGGGGGTTCCAAAGAAACAGGCCATAAGAACCCAAATGGCAAAGGAAAGAAACATACTAATTACTGGAAGATTCTCTCTGTACTGCAGCCCTGCCCAGAGGTAACTTCCAATTGCTGAGTCAAAGTTTTCACACCACCAAGACTTTTCTTTGTGTTTTTGCTAACTCGGATCACTTATGATTCTTCAAATGTCTGTGCAAATGTACAAAAGAATTTCTGCGCCCAACAATGAAAGCACTACCAGAGGGAAACTATGTGGAAGGAAAATTTATAGATTTCCTTCTCTGTTTTCTTAGAGTGTAACTTCAATTGTTGGGGCCATGACAAATAAATGGACTAAAAAACAGGAGGCAAACATAGAAGACCACATTATTCTGAAGATGAGTAACAGGCACTGACAGAGAAGGAAGGAAGGAATAAAGGAAGAATGGTATTGGCTCTAAAAATAAATGCAGGGGCCACATGTGGATACATAACTGAGAGGTAAGATAAGAAGTGCTGAGAATAGGTAGTACATCGAACTATGAAATACTGCTAAAGAAGCAATAAAAGGATCCACACAACCATCTTCAGAGAATAATGCTGATTCAAAACAACCTATCTCCAAAGGTAACATACTGTATACTTCCTTTTATATAAACTGTTTGAAATTACAACATTATAGAAATGGACAACAGATTCATGGTTGCCAGAGGTACAAGAGACGGTGGGAACAGGGGAGAAGTGAGTGTGGCTACCAAAGGGCAGCAGACAGGATCTTTGTGGCAATAAAGGGTTCTGTATCTTGGCTATTTCAGTGTCATGGTCCTGGATGTGGTATCTACTAGAGTTCTTCAAGATGTTACTGTTGATGTAAGCTGGCTAGAGGGTACATGGGACTGCTCTGTATTGCATATTACAACTGCATGTCAATCTATAGTTATCTCAAAATTAGAAATTTAACTTAGAAAAAATGAGGTGAAGTCCATGACAGAATCAAAAGTGGTTGACTCTTAGAAGTAGATATTAAAGATGGAGAAGGATGGGAAAAGTGGCTGCTCCTTTTCTTTAAAATTCTTGTAGAGCCATCTAGATTTGTTGAATATTTTATAAAGAATTAAGTTTTAGATACTAGTGTGATGAAAGACGTAAAAATGGCTTGGACTTGTGAGGCTTGACCTTTTTTAGTGGGAAAAATAATAATTATTAACATTTACTGAGCATGTGCTATTTGCCAACCACTGCACCGAGCATTTCACATGCACATCCTCATGTAATCCTCAGGAAAATCTATGACATACATGCTATCTTTCTCTTCAATTTCACTCAGGTACAACTGAGGTTCAAAGAGTTTGAAGGATTTCCCAAAGGTCACATAGCTAGTAAGCAACACAGTCCAGCCAGGCATTCAGACTTTAGGTCCATGTCCTTAATACTACTCTTCGGGGCAGGAAATATCAGCTGCCAAACTTTCTTGGTGCCCAGACCTACTCCTGGTAAGCAGAGGGGGAGAACTTGGTGGTGGGGGCAAGATAGGCTTTGGAATCAAACAAATCTGGACCTGAGACTCATTCTACAAATTTCACTTACTTCACCTAGGTCAAGTGACTTAACCAATCTGAGCCTCTGTGTCCTATCTACAATGTAGGAATGATGGTACCACCCAGCCTCAGAGAGTTGTTGGTAGAATTAAATGAGGTAATATGTATCAAGTGCTTGGCACAGTGCCTGACAAATAGCTCTCAATAAGGGGTAGGCATTATTACTATGATTATTATAAATTTTTACTTTGTTATTTCTCATAACAGATTTCAGGTAAAGCTTTCTCTCAACCATATCCAGAGGCAGTTAAACTTTTCTTTAAAAAGGTAACTCTGAACTTTATGTCTTATATCAGATGAAAGAGCAGGAAGGGTTGACTTTCATAAATGACATTAGTCAGAAAACCTCCAGGGATTCTGTGATTGCCGAGCTCTCCTTTGGTATCCAGGAGACTCAGAGGAGAAAATGCTGCTTGGCTACTTAGTTACTGTTTTTTGCTCTGTTTTATTGTTTTTAAATGAAATATATCAAACATGTAGAAAAGGCAAAGACTGCCATGGCACCCACGTTCCCATCTCCCAGATTTAACCAATATGAACATCTTTCTGTATTTGCTTCATATCCTTCTGCTAAGAAATAAAAACCTTACAAATATTACACATGCAGGTGAAGGCTCCCCCATCCCATCCATCCCCTTCTTCTTCTCTGACTTCCCCCCATTCCCCTTCCCCAGCTTTCCAAGGCAGCTTTGAATGCATCTGGGTTTCCAGGCTATGACCCACGAAGCTCACTTCCTAGTCTTAAGGGCAGACAACACATGTAAGTCCATCAAATAGGAAATGGTTTGTTGAGCTTCTGCCCCATGTTAAGCATGAAATAGGGGTCTGATGCTACCCTCCAAAAATAGCGTACTATAAAAACTGGAATGGCAGATACTGAGGTAGACTTATGCCCTAATTTCTCTATTGGGGACCTCCCAGCCACATGATTTGACCAGGGCTAACTCTGCCCTCTGTTTCCATGGTCTGGACAGTGAGAATCCCAATGGATACCAACTTTGGTTCACCCGTAGACATGTGATCTGAATTGGGCCAATTAAAGCTATTTCAGAATTTTTGCTGGGGTTCACAGGAAAGAGGTGCTGCAAGATGGGTGTGTAAGATTGTAAATCTAAAGCTGGAGGGGGCACCTGCCTGGGAATTAATCCAACACAGAGAAAAAGCATTGCTGAGTGTCACCACCGAGTCCCTGGATCAAGTGATGCCCATGTTAGGCATATCATTGGATTTCCCAGTTAACAGACCAATAAAGTCCCTTGTTTACACATGCTTAGATGTGTTTCAGTTGAATTTCTGTCCTGAATAACATAAAAGACAACAATTAATGAACAAAGCAGGACATAACAGCAAACCACATATATAGTACTTGATATAAACACTAAATTCTTGTAAGTGTTTTTTTCATAGAAACTCATTTAACGCTCACGAGATCCCTCTAAGGTATAGATTCTATTATGGCCCCCAGTTACACACGGCAAAACTGGCTCAGGAACACTGAAGTGTTAAATGGTGGAGCTGTGGTTCAAATCCAGGGAATCCGAGTTGGAATCTAAACTGTTAACCACTACTTCAACAATTCAGAAAATTAATAGTTATAGGAATTTACAACAGAAGAAAAAAATGTAAGCCACAGTTATCAAAGAAAATACACTTCATAAAGGGCACTGTGTTTTCAAGTGGGCTTGGAAGGATGAGAAGCGTAAATAGTAGATTATAGAAAAGGGGGAATTCCAGGAAGGAGGAAGACTTGAGCAAAGGCAAGAAGTGAACACAATAATACCATGTGGGGAGGGTGAGTAAAGACCTTGTACTGATTTTTTTTCATTCTAGGGAACCACGGAAACTGTACGTAAGATTTAATGTGTACCGTGACAGATACCCTTATTCTATAATTACTATCTCAGGAACACTAATGGGAAGAGAATGAGTTTAGCCAAATCCCTGAGCATGTTCGATTTGGGGCAGCTAACCTCCGCTGTGAGTCTCCTAGTCTCTCTAACCAAGTTTGAGCCTCTCAGAGCATATTTTGGGATCTAACTAATGGTTAAGAGCTTTAGAGTCAGGTAAGTTGGGTTCAAAATGCAGCTCTGCATCCTACTAGTTATATGACCATGGACACGTTACTTACTATCTCTGAGGCTAGTTTTTTCATCTGTAAAATGGGGTTGGGAATCTCTAACTTACAGCATCACTTTACAGTTAAATGAGATCGTGTATGTTGGGAAAACTGGACAGCAACATGCAGAAGAATGAGCCTGGACCACTTTCTTACACCATACACAAAAATAAACTCAAAATGGTTGAAAGACCTAAATGTAAGACAGGAAGCCATCAAAATCCTAGAGGAAAAAACAAGTAACAACCTCTTTGACCTCGGCTGCAGCAAGTTCTTACTTGACATGTCTCCAGAGGCAAGGGAAACAAAAGCAAAAATGAGTGATTGGGACCTCATCAAGATAAAAATCCTCTGTACAGCGAAGGAAACAGTCAGCAAAACTAAAAGGCAACCAATGGAATGGGAGAAGATATTTGCAAATCAGATAAAGGGTTATTATCCAAAATCTATAAACAACTTCTCAAACTTAACATCCAAAAAACAAATAATCCAGTGAAGAAATGAGCAGAAGACATGAGCAGACATTTTTTCGAAGAAGTCCATATGGTTAACAGACACATGAAAAGATGCTCAACATCACTCATCATCAGAGAAATACAAATCAAAACCACAATGAGATACTACCTCACACCTGTCAAAATGGCTAAAATGAACTCAGGCAACAACAGATGTTGGCGAAGATGCAGAGAAAGGGGAACCCTTTTGTACTGCTGGTGGGAATGCAAATTGGTGAAGCCACTCTGGAAAACAGTATGGAGGTTCCTCAAATATTTAAAAATAGAACTACCCTATAAATCAGCAATTACACTACTAGATATTTATTCAAAGGATACAAAAATGCTGATCCAAGGGGCACACGCACCTCGATGTTTATAGCAGTGCTGTTGGCAATAGCCAAATTATGGAAAGAGCCTAAATGTCCATTGACTGATGAATAAAGATGTGGTATATACATACAATGGAATACTACTTGGCAATCAAAAAGAATGAAATCTCGCCATTTGCAACAACGTGGATGGAACTAGAGTGTATTATGCTAAGTGAAATAAGTAAGTGAGAGAAAGACAAATATATGATTTCACTCATGTGGAATTTAAGAAACAAAACAGATGAATATAAGGGAAGGGAAGCAAAAAGGTAAAAACAGAGAGGGAGGCAAACCATAAGAGACTCTTAAACGTATAGAACAAACTGAGGGTTGCTGGAGGGAAGGTGGGTTGGGGGGATGGGCTAAATGAGTAATGGGCATTAAAGAGGGCAGTTGTTGAGATGAGCACTGGGTGATGTACGTAAGTGATGAATCACTAAATTCTATTCTTGAAATCATTATTACACTATATGTTAAAGAACTTAGATTTAAATAAAAAATAATAAATAAATGAGATCATGTACACATGTGCTTAGCAGAGTATCTGGCACAAGTAAATTCACAGTAAATGGTCAGCACTGTCAGTAAGATTATTAACGTCAATATACAGTAAGAATCAATAAGGAACATGCTCCTTGGTGCTGAAAAGAGCTAGACCATTTGGCTAGACCATTTAAGCTGTCTGTCCACTCCCACCAAGAGGTAAGAAAGAAGACATTGAGGCCAACAGAAATCATCTATCATTTTCCCTTTTCTAGCCAACTAGAGTAATTTTTCAGCCACCAAACTCATAAAGAAGATGTTCAATCTGCTGATAATTTGATTCTAATTAGAACCTCCATCCACAATGCTGGAATTGCAAGGGGGAAAAAAGCAGAAATGAAATAGCAATTAACCTTTAGTTCTGAGCTTTATTTGCTTCTACCCAACACGGGTCAGTTGCCATAGAGATTATACCTACGTGATCTGCAGATGTGACCAAAGCCACCTGGAGTCTCTGAACCAGCCTCCTCAGAGCACAGCTTTGGGATAATTAAAAATCTGCTAAAAGAGAATTGAAAGTTGATCTGAAACTCTAATCCAAAGCTGGCTTGAATGGGAGAGAGAGAGAAGGGGGGAGCAGGGAGGTGAGGAGAAACCAGAAAATAAAATTAAAGAACACACACTACTTTGAAAAAAAAAAAGGCAGTCTCTTTTATCCACAACTTTCCAGAGTCTCACTATCTGCCACTTGGAGACACTGAAGGATAAGAAAGAGGAAATGAGGGCGTTAAAAGTTTGTCTCTTCTCCTAAAGAGACTTCGTAGCTTCAGATTGTGACCAAGCCCCCTTAGCCAAGGAAGCCAAAGGGTAAGGGTGTTAGCTATGGTAAGCCTTCTATTCTAATCTCTAGAAACATGGGTGCGGATGAGGCCATGCAAAGCCAGTGGGTGGGATGTAGACTTCTCAGTCCAGGCCATACGAGCAATAGCATGAGAACAACTGTCTGGACCAGGATAGCCAGTGTGAAAGAACCAGAGACCATGAAGCCCAGACCCTGAAACCACCTCCCTTCAGAAAATCCATTGTCCATTCGTCCAGTGGATTACTTAGTAGACAGAGTTTAGTCTACATCTATCCCTACCACCCAGCTACATCCTGGCCCCTTTTACTCCTTTGACTCAGCACTAACAAAATCAAGGTCAGGCAGATAATTAAGTTATTTTCCCCTCCAAATCTAAGAGCTGTTAATTACCCAAGACAGTCCTAATCACTATTAGGGAGCAAACTAGCGTCTGACTTAAGTGGATTCTAATTAAAACTTGAGTAGTATCTCCTAGAGCAGTGACTTTGAAAGTTTTTTTCTTTCATACACGTAAGATATATGACTTCATTTCAGGAAGCATTTTCCTTGAGGTCTTCCAGACATGTCCCCTACTCAGTGAAGCCTTCTCTGACCACCCTCTCATCATTCTTGACCACCTCATCCTGTTAGGAATAAATTCTCCATAGAACTTATTACTTGCTGGAATAATCATGTGTTGTTTTTTTTTTTGTTTGTTTGCTAATATTTGCTATAACCTTCTTAAGAACAGGGAACTTGGTGCCTTACTTTTAACTGCATCTCCAGTGCCTAGAACAAGGCCCAGAGTAAATACTCAATATCCATTTGTTGACTAAATAACTATATATCCCCACAGGCTTACTCAGTAGATGTGCAACTTACAGCAAACCAGTTATCATTCCACCCTTTCCTTCCCTCTCTAGAAGTGTTTCAGAATGTGTAAGAGTGACAGAGCTATCGAACTATTCTTTCTTTCCTTCAACAAATATTTACTGAATGTTTACAACGTGTCAGGTACTGTGCTAAATGCTGGCAGTAAGATGATAAATACGTTAGACAAGGCCCCGGCCTTATGGCAGTTCTGTTATATTAGTGAGGATGGCTGCTGTACATTGATATACAAATAAAGAGTAAGATTTAATCATTAACGATGGTGATTGTTGCTATGGAGGCCACCAGTGGGAACGGTAGGTGCAAGAGGTTATTCCAGCTCAGGTGGACACCTCTCCCATAAGGTAACATTAGGCATCCCTTTATGGAAAGAGCCAGGATAAAGGAATTCTAGGTTGTGGGAACAGAAAACACAAAGTCTCTGAGGTGGGAAGGAACTCAGGACTTTCTAGAGCTCAAGGGTAGAGGTGCAGGGGGAGAGAAAGAGATGTTGGTGGACAGGTGCGTTCATCAAACAACGGGTCTTGAGGCTTCGCAAAGCTATTTGCAGTTTATTTTTTAGTACAATGGGAAGGCACCAGCAGATTGAAGCAGGAAAATGACATGATCTGAAGTGCATGTGAAGAAAATCATTCTGGCTGCTGAGTGGAGAAAGGGGAGCCGGAATAGATGCAAAAGAGCAGCAAGGGAACCACTGCAGTTAGATGGTGGCTCACACTCTTCCCTTGGCTGGTTGCAAAGGCAAAGAAGGAAAGTGGAAAGAACTTCATCTTATTCTGCTATATATTTTTATTAAATGTGTTAATAAATCATTTGTGAATCTGTGTTCCTCATTAAGGTAACAAAACATGTATCCTACTACCTAGGCCACACTAGCATGTGGGGATGTAAAGACTGGGAACTGAAGTTCTCGAGAAATTTACCCTGATGGGGCAGCTCTAGGAAGCCAGGTTTATATACATGTACTTTGGGTCCTATAGGTATGACTACTTTGCCTTCTCCTCTGGCCTGTTACTGGATTTGTCATCTCTCACTGCCATGCATCACCTGGGGTCTGACCTCAACAATGCCATTTTGATCACATCTCTTTAGGGCAGAGTTCATGGCTGCTGGGTTAGTTAGCACCCTGACTCCACTACCAGAATTCTCAAGTGATCAGTATTACCTCAATAAGTCACTGGTGACCCCCGGGGCTGGGAACCCAGTCACACTGAGACACAGGTGGAGGTAGACCGTGCTTCCTCATCAAAACCATCTGCCTCCTAGGATTGCGCCATAGAGTGATTCTCAACCAGCTACACAGTTAGACTCACCAGTAGCTTGGAAAAAAAAAATAATATTAGAGATGAGAATCTCTGGGTTCAAAGGTCATTATGATTTTAAAGAATTTTTTTAAATTTTATTTATTTATTTTAAGAGAGACAGAGTGAGACCATGAGCAGGGGTGGGGGCAGAGAGAATCTCAAGCAGGCTCCAAACCATCAGCGCAGAGGCCAACGCAGGGCTCCAACTCGCAAACTGTGAGATCATGACCTGAGCTGAAATCAGGAGTTGGACGCTTAACTGACTGAGCCACCCAGGCACCCAGATCATTATGCTTTTAAATCTCACCAAGTAATGCTAATGAATTGGCAATCAAGCGCCTTAACCAACTGTATTATCTACCACAGACTACCTTATTTAGGACCTCGTGGGAACTCTGGCTTCTCAATCTTCACTCCTACATTGGGTGTGGATAAAGGAATACATTCCAACGGCCTCTAACAGTTACCATTTACGTGGTGCTCATGGGATGCCCAGTAATGTGATCTATACCTTGCCAGTGTTACTTTATTTCACCCTCATTACCACCTTCTGAAGTAGCAATATCAAGAGAGGCTGAGAAAACTCTGGTTCAAAAAAAGTTATGTAACATGCCCAAGGTCACACAGCTATTAAGAAACAGGTCAGGGTGTTATGATTTCATAGCCTATGCTCTTCATCACTAAGCGACTGGAACTCTGTCCTTTACAGAAACAAAGGTTTCAATCCTAGTCCTGCTCCTTATTAGCTGTGTGATTTAGGGTGACTTACTTGACCTTTCTGAATCTCAGTTCCCACTCTGTATAGAGTTTTGTGCTCACTCCAGCCCTCCCTTGTGCTCCCCCCATTCTTTCTCTGCTAAGAGTTCTTAGTTCTTAAAAGTATTGCATCTCCCTCCTACCTGCCTTAGTCTCCATATGCCATTTCTCCATGGAACCCTTCAAATCTTGGCCAAAAATCCCCACTACCTAGCACAGAGCTTGGCCCAAAGTAAGCAGCCAATGTCCATTGAATTGAACAGTATGGTGTCCCACTGGGTTATGACACATAATTTGGAAATTTGAATTGTGCTCTGGCCTTCAGTCCTTCCTCCCACAGGAGCCACATTGACCCCCATTGGCCTCTCCTATCAAGAGACCAGGGGCACTCAGTGGAAAGCTGCAAAGGGCATATTGTCCGTGTGACCCTAGTGACTAATTTAGGAGGATTGACTATATTTGCATAACTTTGCATATGTTATGCATCAATCTATGATATATTTATTCAAGGCAAAGTAGTTGCAGATGCAGAATACCAAAGAAGAATATTTTCCCACAACATACAAGGCAAGTGTTAGAAAAGCATGCAATTCTACAGCCTTGCTCCACAATGCAGCCAAAATTCAAGCTTCCAATATTATCAAAAAGTGACCCTTGACAGCATAAGGAGGGTAAACCTAGGTCAGAGTTAAAGATCAAAAATCAAGAAACTTAATCAACACCCTTTGTCTCCACTTCTACAATTTTTCTACTATGAAACCTGAAGGCTACAAGAGAGGAAGACAGAGGGCTCACTTTTGTACTTCAAACTCCTGCAAAGTACCAAGAGAATATTTGCAGTTTGGGGACCTTTGTATTAGAGAACACAACCATTTCTTCTATCTCATAAGAGATTTATCATTTAAATCTTTGTGAGATGGCAGGTGAGCTCTATTGGGGTGAAGGGGAGAATGTCATGAGATCCCTATTGTAGGATTCACAATCCCAAGAGACGAAAAACAACAATATACTACATGAACCTGAGAAACTCCATTCTTTTGGCCCTAGTTTTTTTTTATCTGAAGAATGAGAATAAAAAGCCAATTTTCCATAGTTAGTGTAATAGAATGTGTGGCTTCTGGCACATAGTATGTACTCGATAAGTGAGAGTCATCACCACAATTATTGCTACCAGGCAATACAATGAAGTTACTACGGAATTACAGAGGCGGGAATGCCTAACTGTGTGGAACTATTCAGTAGGAGAATAAAGGCATTGTGTCACCAAGTTAACACTATACTTCAGGGTTTTACAGCATCACAGCTTATGTACCATTTAGCAACTCCCAAATGCCTATTAACTTGTCATCTGGAGACCTCAACTCATAGCTCTGACTCTCTATCTGTCCATAGTGATAGTCGACGTCTACTCTTCACTTTCCTGATAGACCTGGGGGTCTGCTAGGGAGAAAAATAGAGGGAAATTGAGAGTACATAACCATTAAAATTAATTGCTCACAAACATTTGAACCCAGACGCCCATTGTAGTCATGAAATATGGATAAGGATTTGCTGAAAGCTATTTATATTAAATTACTTTTATAATAACATTTTTTTAAGCATTAAATATTTAGTGCTCCTTTTTTATCATTTGCAAAGAAGCTTCCAGCTGTTTCATAGCTAGGGGGATCCATGCCCATCCTGTTTTGAGAGCCTGTAGGGCTGAACGACATACCAGAAGTTCTGAGAGTTGAGACCAGCAGATGTCAGTGACTCAGTATTAGCCAGCTCTCACTCATTCAACGAAAACTTACTGACGCTCTTGGTGTTCCAGATACTGGGTTATAAAGATATACAAAGCATGATCCCTGAACTAGAAAACTGGCAGGAAAAGACAGATATAAAAACCTACTAATTACAAAGAATTGCTTACATTTCCCTCATACTTATCTCCAACAAAATTACCTAGTAGTTTTTCAAATGCTTAGTAGTTTCTCACTTCCCTGTCTTGGCTATTCTTCCTGTCTTGAACAGCACCCCTCTGCCGAGTCATCTCCCAGTTCTCATTATTGACTTACTTCAACTGATGCTGGAGTCTTCAGTGCCAGGAGAATTTCCTAAGGCACCACCTGCAGTGTGATTTGGACTCTTGTCCTATTAACCCTCAGTCCACCTGTGCATACGTTAGTCCCCAGGCTGCTCTACAATTGCTGATTCATTTCTGGTCTCCCCTACCCACCTGTGGGTTACCTGCATCAAATTCATTGTTGTATCCCCAATGTCCTCTGCAGTGCCTGACACACAGAGTAGGTGTTCAATAAACTTTTCATGAGTCAATAAATCAACTGAATAATCAATTAATTTGATATGTGTTATAATAGATGTATTTATTTACATACATGAGGACATAACCACCTATTTGTGGGGGATGTGGAAGAGGGATGCTATCAGGAAATAATACTTAGAATTAGTAGTGATAATGACATTTGAACAAATTCCTGGAAAAACCAGATATGTTATTATAATGGAATTAAAAATTAAAATTACTTATTTAATTATCATTATACCCTCAACAAACTACTTCAAATGTTTTCCCATCTAATTATCATTGCATGGCCTCTGGTCCTCTCTTTATTCCATCATCCATTGCATCATCATCACCACACCCACCAACACTGTCTTGAACACCAAAGGACAAGTAAAAACAAAGGGAAGAAGAAATAGTCCTTCTGCCACTTCCTCCTACCTAGTGTATGTTGGGTGCAGTCCCTAACCATGAGCCTTTCTGCTAAGGCATACAGAAATAACTCCAGCCAGGCACCTGGATGAAGCCTGAGTTGCCTCCCAGGAAAGTCTCCATCAAACCCAACCCTATGCCTCCAACTCATCAGTTCATTAAAACCATTCCCATATCTAGGTAAACCTCCTAATCCACCAGATTCTAGAGCAACGGTAGAATTCACAGAGATACCAAATTTTCTCCTGACTCCACTTCAATACCCTAGAAAGATCTCAAGAGACACAGGGTCAAAGATAGTTCTGAGATCTTCAGCCCTAAATTAAGTAGAATCCTGTGATTATCAGGATCACTAACATAATCTTAGTGCCAACTAACACCAAATAAAGTTGATGATTCACTAAGGGGGAATAGAAATCTGTTACTATTCCTAAGAACGCTTTCTCTTTTTTTTATTTTTTTACAATTTTTTTAAAGTTTATTTATTTTGAGAGAAAGAGAGAGGGAGAGGGACAGAGAGAGAGAGAGAGAGAGAGAGAGAGAGAGAATCCCACACAGGCTCCACACCATCAGCACAGAGCCCAACGCGGGGCTCAAACTCACAAACCAAGAGATCATGATCCGAGCCAAAACCAAGAGACAAGACGCCTGACTGAGCTACCCAGGCACCCCTAGGAACACTTTCTTATATGATAAAACAATTAGGCTGATCTCTGAACAAAGAGACAGGACTTTCATCTGCTTTCTCTGTAACTCTGAGTTCATTAGGCTTGCAGTGCCCTGGAACTTTCATTAAGCAAACCCAAAGGATACCTACCCCTTGCCATGTATGCAAGGCTTACAGGCTTCATCTCTAAATCCCTTTGACCTAGTCCCAATGCTTACTTGGAACAGCCATGCTGGGTTCTCTAGAATTAAAAAAAAATTTTTTTAATGATGTTTTGTGTAATTTGGGTGGCCTACTATCTCTAAAAATAGATCCAAAAAAATGTCTGGTGGCTAAACACAAAAGAAGTTTATATGCTGTTTATATAACAGTATGGGCAAGTGAATGGGTTATAAGTAGGGAATGGGGACTAAGGTCCAGCTCAACACAGTCATTCAGAAACCACTCTAACAGAAACTACATGCATGTGGGTTCTATCACCCCAAGGAAAATCTCTATTACAACTAGCTACAAGGAGAAGAATGTCTGGAAGTGAGGCATATCACTTCTGCTAGCCTTCCATTGAATAGAACTCAATCACATGGCCACACCTACCTGCAAGGAAGGCTGGGAAACGTAGTCTAGCAATGTGCTCAAGAAGAAGAGGAACACAGATTTTCATTAAGAAGCAGTTGTTAATGGAAAACACTGGATTTTTTTTAAGAGCACTCATGTAATGATCAGCCTATCATAGGCAATAGCAGACTTAGGGCAACAAGGGCAAGAACACAGATAGACCTGAATTCGAACCTGGGCACCTCCTAGCTGTAATCCTCTCTGACCCTCAGGGTCCCTTCCCCAAAACAGAGATGAACTCTGATGTAGAATTAAATGAGTTCATGTATGCAAAACACCTATCACAATGCCTGGCACACAGTAGGTGTTGAACAAATGTGGTGGTGCTAGTAATAATTTGCAATTAATTTCTATTCATGAGTAAAAGAATGTCATTATTTTCAGTGTGGAAAACAAGTAAACACTGGTTCTAGCCCATGCTGAGGAATTAGCTACCAATTCAGTTCATACTCTCCCTCCTCCACCTCAGCACTTTGCTCCCTGTGGCCCCGTCACCTGCATGGGAACTCTTAGCCCTTGATAAGAGACCAAACATCCAATCCCTACTCAGGGTGCTCCTGTTCAGCCTTTCACTGCAGCCTGGACAAACCACTGGGATTGTTCTGCCTGTCACAGCACAGAAAATTCCAACCATCATATGCTGATGACATTGCACCCACCACTGGGTGCACAAATGCGCACTGGCTAGAAGGAGGTCTGATTGCCCAGCAAGTCCATTTGTTCCTTGTTTTAAAGTGATCAATCATTTACTCAGATTTCAGTGAAATGGCCTGAAACGGGTAAGGAAAAAAGAGCCCAGAGCTTGGGCACAGTAGATTAGAGACAAGTCTTAGCAGTGGCACTGAGCATGGCACCCATATCAGGAACTGCAAAGCCCCCACCCGACCTCCCCACCTCCAGCGGGCCCAGGGCTTCTCAGCCAGGAGTCGACAGGGTGCCGTGTGATTGAGTCTCAGTAGGGTTCTGCTGCTCTGGCTCCTGCTAAACTTCAGCTGCCGTCACTTGCCAGAGCTCTCAGAGCCTTTTCAGTTCAAGGTCACTTCTGGAGTCCTACTCTCCACTTCTGGAGCACCCCCTCTCCAGTTCATTTCAAGCAGCTCTCTTTCAGCAGCTGCCAAAAATAGGTGTCAAAAATCTTTCACCCATGCAGATTCTCTAACCCAGCAATTCCACCTTCTCTAATCTGTCCTAATGAAATAATCATGAATATGGAAATAGCCTTACATACAAAGATGCTCGCCAGCAAGACTATAATAACAAAACAACCTATGCAATTGGTTGGAATACTAACAGATGTCCAACAGTAAGGAAATTGTTTAGAATATGGAATATCAAGACACTGAATATATACTTACCATGATTTTATGTTAAAGGAAAGTGTACAGACTATTATGTTAAGTGAGAGGAGAAAGAAACAACAGCAGTAAGAGTTTAGCTCTATAAAAAAAATAGCAGAACTATAGTTACATAAGATATTATCATCACTGGGTGAAGCTTGATGACAATTACACAGAAAATCTCTGTACCATTTTTATAACTTCTTGTGGGTCTCAAACTATTTCAGAATAAAAATTATTTTTTGAAAAACAGAAATAATTGTGCATGAAAAGGCAACATAGAATAATAGCTAGTAGCACATGCTTTTAAAAAAATTAAGTGTAGGGTATCATTAGGGAAGGGATGTTAAATCTAACCTGTTCTTTCCATTTCCTCTCTGCTCATCATAAAGCCCTCATAAGAATCCTTTCTGAAAACCTCACCATCTCCTTGCAGCTGACTATCCTATTCCTTGAGTCTTCTTACCAGAACAAGTCAGAAACCACAGTTGACCATGGAGTTGGCCCCTTATAACCACAATCATCAGAGCATTTATTCATCATTTACCACTGTGTGCCAGGCACTGCACTAAGTGTTTTACAAATACTATTCCTCACTACAACTTTCGAAGACAGGCCTTATATAATTCCATTTTAAAGATGAGGAAATGCAATTGAGAGAGGTCAAATGACTTGTCCAACATATCATAGCCAATGAGTAACTCAGGCAGGATTTAAACCAAAGCCATTTAACTACAAACCCCAGACTCCTTCCAACACAAGGTAATAGTCTGTTTTTCTTGTTTTGTTTTGTTTTGTTTTGTTTTGTTTTGTTTTGTTTTGTTTTGTTTTAGAGTCTCCTTATCTGATATAGCAGCAAATACTCCTCTGGGGCCTCAGGTGCTCATCTGTGACACAGAGCTGTTGCATGGGATGAGGGCCACAGTCTCCCCAGCCCCAAGACACAAGGATTCCCCAGCAACTTCAGCCCTCTGAGACATTTCCCCCATCAGGCAATGGTCTCCTCATTCAGTAATGCCCAACCACTCAGAGAGCTTTTCATTCTAAGGCTGGGACCACAAACCCAGAAATGCTGATTTACCTAACCTGGGATAGGTTTAGCCAGAGGTGGTATAGCCTGGGTTGAGAACTACTATCCTAACATGTTGACCTTCTTCCTTGTCCATTCTCCACCCTATTCCACAATCCCCTATGACCCTCCTAGCCTGCCTTTCCAAATCATGCTTCACTGGAACCACAACGATTTTTCTTTAATTTTTTTTCAAAGTTTATTTTTTTATTTTGAGGGGGAGGAGGGGCAAAGAGAAAAGGAGAGAGAATCCCAAGCAGGCTCCTCACTGTCAGCACAAAGCCCAACATGGGGCTCTATCCCACAAACCATGAGATCACGACCTGAGCTGGAGCCAAGAGTCAGACGCTTAACCAGCTAGGCCACCCAGGTGGCCCCCACAATGATCTTTCTAAAACAGATGTGACCATGAGACCCCCTGGTTTATACAACTTCAGTAGTTGCATATAGTTTATCAGATAGAGTAAGGATGGCTCACAGGGCCATTCCTAACCTGGCCTCAGAACAACCCCCCAGCATCTCCCACAGTCACTCCAGACCAGCACCCCACACAGATTACCCGACATTTCCCAAACACACCATATGCTACCACACCACTAAGCCCAAGCTCAGCCTGTTTCCCCCATCAACCCGTTACCTATTTTACCCATTCATTCAGCATTCACATCCACTGCCTGCCTCCCCTTCTGTTCTCACCTTCACACCTCCCTTATCTTCTGAAAATCCTTTCCTGATTCCCTCTGGCAGAGCTAAGAATTCTGTTGTCCATGTGCCTATGTATCTTTCAGGCAGCCATTGAAGCCCTGACCACTGAATCATTAAGAGCACCAATCTTGCTCACCTCTCCTCTGAGACTGTGAGTTCCTTGAGAGATTATACCATGTTCACTCCTGTACCCCAAGAGTATGGCATGGGTCTGAAATAGCCCCCCTATTTGTTGAATAAGTGAATGACTAAATGAAATGAAAGAACAAGCAAATGCTGTGCTCAGGTTTTCCCAAAGAGGCTCTCCTCTAAACCAACAACAAAGTCTCCTAATGAACAGCCACTTCAACTGAAACCAAATAGAGCCAAGTGGCAGGGAGACATGAAGAAAAAGTAGCCAGAGCTGGGACTTCTCCTCACAGTTTAAATCAGTGTGCTAAAAATGGCAGCCCATACACCAAACAAGCCCACAGAGATATTTTGTTTGTCCCAGAAAATGTCCTAAAAATTAGAAAGGTTCACACAAAATCCAGCTCTATACTTTCTCCAGAGTTATCAGAGGATCAGGCAACCCTCCACCTGCATTCCCAACAGGCTGCAATGACTGCAGCTGGAAAGAAGATGCCCCCTTCTGAGAAACTACAAGAAAGCAGTTTGCCATAGTCCCCACCAGCCCCCCGTTGTCTTCACCTAACTCGCCTCTCTCAGTAGCGTTCCAGCCTGGCCCTTGCAGGCAGCATTTGAGTTTGCAACCCCTGGTTTAAACAGTCTGCCTGGCTTAAGGAGTTAAAGTGCCAGAGTGTGCTCATTCTTTGCACCAAGAATAAGAGAAAGGATCTCTTCAGTTCCATTTCTCTCCAGTCTAGGGAATTTAATAAACACCCAGCGGAAGCTGCGTGGATTTAGCCCCGAGAATGCGAAAGGCCATGGCTAAGAAAGGAGAACGAGGCGAGGGAGGAGTGGGCATCGTGACCCTCCGCTCCGCCAGGCTGAGATAAGCTCCTCAGTGGACTGTTTGCTGGACACACTCGGGGAAAGGCTCAGGCAGGAATTCTGAGCAGGTCTACTGGACAAGCCCCGGTCTCATGAAGCTTTAGCTCCACTCACTGGCTGGCTATAAATTAAGCTTCAGGAAGTGAGCAAAACTCTGCGAGGATTTCCAGCAGCCACAAGGCTTAAAGAAGAGGAGCTCAATCCGTGCTGTAGCTGAGCCCCTTGGAGGGAGTCACAGCCTGTGTTAAGGAGCGGGTCGGCCAGAAACAGGGTTAACATGGCCCCTCCCTGCCAACCACCCATCCCCTGAGGTCCGTGTCTCACTTTGCCTATTTCCTCTTCTTTCTCCTTCCAGTCCCTAGACCCCACTGTCTAGGAGAGAAGGCAGCTCTTTTCTTTTGAGCACCCACTACAGTTAGGCTCACAGGCAGAGGCAGGTTGAAAGTTTATATGATTTCAGATGCCCTTTTTTTGGCAAAGAGTTATAAAATTATGAAAACAAAGTAGATTCCATGCCTTGAAAGGGAAAAGTTGTGGTAAATCCTTCTCTGGCCAGACATGTTCCATATGCTATCTTAGTGCACAGAGATAGAGCTCGAATTCTGATTCTGCCACCTAACAACTGGCAGAAAAACAACTTCCCTGCACCTCAGTTTTCTGCTATGTTGAAAAGAACAGCTTTAAATCCAAATGACAGCCCTGCCTTAGTTTAAAGCTAAAGTTCTCTTTTCTGCTTATTATGGATCTTTGATAAGAAATACAATTGCTGAGAAGTCTGTTTTGCTTGCTGTTTGCTACGAGCATTGTGAGGCCTTTCCTGAATGTAACCCGCTGTGTAGTAGAATGGGTTGTAAACCTTCCTAAATGTAGTCTGATATGTAATGGAATGAGTGATTGTACATAAACTAACCGGCATTTCTCGCTTCTGTAAACCTGCTTGCTTAGCACATTCCTCACCCTACCCCCTTCCCCCTTCCCCCTTTTTTCCTCCCGCCACAACACAAGTAACGGACAAAGCCTTCCCGCCAAAGGACAGACAAAGGACGCCCAATCAGAGAACAACAAATGTCCTTACTTTAAAATCAACTAATCAGGCCCCTCATAATTTGAAACCTCCCCTGTGCTATTTGTCTCTGTCTATAAAAACGCTGTACCAACCCTGATCGTGGCCTCTTGCGTCACCGGCGACGAGTGCGCAGAGGACCAGGTTCGAACCTGCAATAAACGACCCTTGCCGCTTGGCTTTGACTTACGACTCTGGTGGACTTTTGTGGGAGGTTTCGGAACTTCGGGCATTACAATGTAAAATGGGGATAATACTGGCAACTAGTTCATGTTGTTGTTGGGAGGACTGAGGTAACACCTGTAGATGGTATTTGCTTCAGAAATGATACCTGTTATTGTTTCTTCATGTTATCCTTACAACAGCCCTGTAAAGCAGTCATTATTCTCCCAATTTTACAGGTAAGACCGGGAAGCCTCTCTCCTCCCGCCCACTGCAGACTACACCCAAGCCTGCCTTTGTTGGGTGGGATCCCCAAGTGCCTGGACCTACTCTTTTTATCTCCTCAATTACAACCAGGATGGACTTGACTAGCTAGCTTCTGCTCTGTGAGGGACCAGCCAGCTAATCCGACAACATAGCGGGGATGTATTAACAGGTGATGATGCATGGCACGCATCTCCTCTTGGAGGACACACTGGCAGGAGCCTTTAGGAAAGAAATCTTTTCCCCAGGGGATGGAAATGTTAGGGATCCAGTGGTCGGTCATTGAGAGAGACATGAATCAAGAAGGAAGAATGGTAGGATGGAAAGAGCACCCAACTCGACATCTGATGACCTACCTAGTGACTTTGTTTAAGTCACCCCACTTCTCTTAACCTCCATGGCCTCATTTGTAAAATAGGAAGAAGATGAATAACATAGGGTTATTGTGTAGTGCAAAAGAGGCTAATGCGTATGAAAATGCTTTTGCTGCAATACACTAAAAAAAATAAATTTTTTAAAGTTCTTATAATAATTTTTATTTTTCAATAAAAACTAATAGGTATACCAGCCAACAGTTATCTGGATACTTACTTCATGTCAGATCCTGTTCTAAGTGCCTCAAAAACATTTAAGATTTACATTTCATCTGCACAACAGCTCTATTAAGTAGGTACTACTTGTCATCTATGTAGATAAGGAAACTGAGGCTCCTAGAAGTTAAAGAACTTCCCCAGCTCACAGAGCTGGTATGCTCAGGAGCTGGGAGCTTTTCTCCACTGAACTCCCAGGAGTCCTTCATGCACACCTCTAGCAAAACACTAAGCACACTGCTTTGTTACTGTCAGTCCAAGTCTTTGCACGGCTGCTCTATGCCAGGTACTGTGCCAGGCCCCAAACACCAAAGATGAAGACACTGGCCCCATCCTGTAGGAGCTTACAGTCTAGAAGAGGTTGTAGAACTTGCTATAGCCAACGGATGTGCTAAGTACTGTGGCACGACAAAGGAGGCAGTGATGAATCTTCTTTGGGAAAGGAGACAGACCAGAAGAAGCTTCTCTGAAGAGGAGAGCCTAGAGGACAGAGAGAATTTTACAGTTTGGCAATGAAAAGTCATGGGAAGGAGCTTGACAAAGGGAGCACAGAAGCATGAAATAGCACACTGAATCCAAGGAAGGACGCATTCAGGGGAGCACAGAGCGGGGGAGAGGGAAGAGGAGATAACACCAGGGAGTTGCAAGGTCTGGAACACCAGCCTAAGGGATTTGGGCTTTATTTAGTAGGTCATGGGAAGCCTTTGACAAGCTTCAGGTAGACAAGCCAGTAAGAAATTGTGGGTTTTATAAAGAGCATTCAGTGTAACTGAATTAGTGAATGAATAAATGAATGAACATTGCTAAAGCCCATCTACCCAGGCTTCTCTTTTCTGCAATATAATTATAATAATGAAACTAACTCTCACACTAATGAGCCTATATTACCTAATGGCTAATTCTTAATACAAGAAAGATGTAAATAAATTAACATTTTTTGAGGAACTATTTTATATATATATATATATATATATATATTTTTTTTTTTTTTGAGAGAGAGAGGGAGAGAGAGCATGAGCAAGGGAGGAGCAGAGAGAGAGAGAGGGAGACAGAGGATCCAAAGCTGGCTCTGTGCTGACAGGCTGATGGCAGCAAGCCGGATGCAGGGCTTGAACTCACTGACTTGAGCCAAAGTCAGACATTCAACCAACTGAGCCACTCAGTCATCTTCATTTTTGAGGAATTTCTATATGCTATATGCTTTAGATGTATTATCACGTGAGATAAATCTAATTACCCCATTTTATAGATGAGGAAACTGAGGCTAAGAGATGCCCCACAACTTACTTCAAATCACAAAGACACCAGTAAGAAAAAGCCTATCTGAATTCAGGCCTGTATGACTCCAAAGTCCGTACTCTTTACTCTACTTTACTGCCTATATTCAATGAATAAAAATATTTGTTTTCTTTGAGCAGAGATTATATTTTCAAAGAGGAGGTAACTGAATAAACAGTCTAGCCATATTCCTCTGTATGAATTTTTCAATGACACCTAAGCTATTTTAATATATACCATTACCTCAGCATCCATACTAATTAAAAAAAACAAACATGTCTATCATGTAAAGTTTCTTATTTAGAAAATAGAGCATAAATTACTCAAGTGAAGTCACATCTGAACTGGAAAAATTACCCCAAAGGGTACTACTGAATGCTGACAGAATTGTCTCTAACAAATGTTTGTTTTGATGCACACATTTCTGAAAAGCATGGAGTCAAGGATAATAAAATAAAACCTTATTCTCATCAAGTAGGGGATAGTGGGAAAAGTCTTAGCTCTGGAAACAAAGAACAAACAAAAAAATGAGTTCAATTTGGGTCAAGACAGTGACCGTTTGAACCTTGGTCTGCTCCTCCACTACATCACAGGGGCACCTGGATGGCTCAGACAGCTGAGCCAACTTCAGCTCAGGTCACGATCTCCCAGTTCCTGGGTTTGAGCCTGGAGCCTGCTTCAGATTCTGTGTCTCCCTCTTTCTCTGCCCCTCCCCCACTAGCACTCTTGTCTCTCACAGTCTCTCAAAAATGAATAAAAACACTTAAAAAAAAAAAAGAATACCTACATCACAGAAGGCAATGTGAAGACTGTTTGAAATTGTAAACCCCTATTCTATGTGAATTACCCATTCTTAAACAGAAGACAAGTTCCATTTAAGAGCCTAAAATAGTTTTTGTTCCTAAGGGTATGTGCATTTTAAATGAAAAGGCCTGGGGAAGACAATGTTAAGTTAAAGAAATAGATCACACACTGATGTTACGCTGTTGTAGCATTTGACCTAGAAGGGAAGGGCAGTGTCAACCGGGCATTTTTTAGATCTTATCAGAGATAGCCTTCCATCAAGACAGCACATTCAGTGCCAGCAGCCACCCACCCAGTCAAGGTATTGCCCTTGATCCGGGAGCACCATTCACAAGACTGTAATGCAGTTGGCACTTTTTAGGGTTGAATAGTGCACAACAGGCACAACTGTTGACCACAGGTCGGGCTGGGTGTTAACAACAAGCCTCCTTGATCAAAATGGATATTTTCCAGGAATTCTCAATGGGAAGATGCCATTGTCAGAATGGGGAATGAGGATCAGCTTCTGACCCACTTGGCATGAGCCTCTCTTCTAAAGAGCAGCAGAGTGGCGCCTGGGTGGCTCCGTCAGTTTAGCGTCCGACTTCGGCTCAGGTCAGGATCTCACGGTTCGTGAGTTCGAGCCCCGTGTCGGGTTCTGTGCTGACAGCTCCGAGCCTGGAGCCTGCTTCAGATTCTGTGTCTCCCTCTCTGTCTGCTCCTCCCCCACTCAGGCTCTGTCTCTCTCTCAAAAATAAATAAACATTAAAAAAAATTTAAAGAGCAGCAGAGACAGCTATATGCTTCCATGCAGGGTTGACTGGGAATGAGGTTTTTCCATTTTGCAAAATGAGGCCAATAATTATTGACCTCACAGGGCTGTAGTAAGAATGAAAAGGCATCAAAAGAGGGCAGCCCGTTTGCACAGGTAAAGAATTGTCATCAATAATGTGAAGAGGCTCACACAAGGCCCCACTGAGGCTTGGATTTAGGTTTCTAATATTAAAAGATACAATCCACCTGGAAATGCAATGCCCATCTAAGTTCCAAGAGTGTCCGTGCTATAAAACCCAAGTGTGGGGCGCCTGGGTGGCGCAGTCGGTTAAGCGTCCGACTTCAGCCAGGTCACGATCTCGCGGTCCGTGAGTTCGAGCCCCGCGTCAGGCTCTGGGCTGATGGCTCAGAGCCTGGAGCCTGTTTCCGATTCTGTGTCTCCCTCTCTCTCTGCCCCTCCCCCATTCATGCTCTGTCTCTCTCTGTCCCAAAAATAAATAAACGTTGAAAAAAAAAAAAAAAAACCCAAGTGTGAGGTCACTAAGGCTGTGGCTGTCAACCATTCTACATATCAGGACAGCCGAGGAGCTTTACAAATATATTGATGAGTAGCCTCTCCTCCAAAGATTATAATTTAATTGGCCTGGGGATAGTGTGTAGCCATCAGTATTTTTTTTTAAACTCTCCAGGTGATTTTAATGCACAGCCAGCATTGAGAACCCCTGCACTACTGGATTGTTTTTCCAGCAGCCAAGCTACCTTTTGAGACAACTGTGTCCCACCTGGCTCCAAAGGGGCCCATCTGAGAGGGCAGAAGTGAGAGTGACAATCTCAGAAAGAATATTCCAATTTCTGTAAAGTGTGTTACAATCACAAAGCGTTTGCCCAGACCCTCGTGCATTTGGTTTTCACAAGAACATTGAGGGGCAGATATTACCTCTGCGATCCTCCTCTCCTAGTTAAGGAAAGAAGCTCAAGGGCAGGACTCGAATCCAGAAGATCATGCTCACAAGCCAACAGCACAAACATCACAGGGTTGGGAAGGAGAATTCTGTGATGCACCAGAAGGAGACAGAAGACCTGAGTTTCTAGTTCTGGCGGTTTGATCTCGGACAAGTCACAATGCCTCCCTGGTGAGGTGCTAGACACATTTGTACCAGGAAGGGTCTGACCCCCTGAGCTCTAAGCTCCCTTCCACTGGCACGTTAGGAGACAGGATCTCAAGAGTCTAGCCCCCAGTGTGTCATTAAACTGTGACTTTCAAAACTTTAACTACTCTGGGCCTCAAATTCTCTGTCAAATCAGGAGAGGGCAATGGATTAAAAGAACAAGATGAGGTACTATGGTGAAGCCATAATGCTCTCTCTCCCTGTGATTGTATCAGCCAACCAAACACCTCCTGGCGTGATTCTTAGGTTCCCTGCATTCATCTGGAGTGAAGCAATTATGCTTCTCTGCTCTGCTGGTTGTAAGCCCAACCCTTCCTAAAGGCATACCCCAAGGTCCAGTTGTAGCTGGAGTCGGGGGAGTATGAGGAAGGGCATTTGGGCATAGATCCAAGACCTGAGATCCAATCCATGCTATCCACCTGAAATTGGAATCCCTGACTATCGTATGTATTTTGCACACAATACAGTATTCAAAAGAATGAGGAATCTGGTTAACTGGCCATTAAACTCCCAAACCAAATTCTCCCCCAGGTATCTCCAAAGGGTTGTTGTAAGGATCCCAAGAGACAATAGATAAGACAGTCCTTGCTTCCCTATCTTTTCTCCAGCAGCAGAAGGCGAATTTCTTAGACCAGGCTCCAAGGCAAAGTGAAGAATACCACTTATTCCAGGGATTCTCTTAGAAAGGCAACCTCATGTTTTAATCATGAGTTTCAGTAATTGCCTAATTAGCATGGCATTTTTACCTCCCTGGTGCCACTGCTGTATGCTGAGCCTCAGAATTCTAATGGGAATTTCTCCTCCAGTCAAGTTCACTCCTGGCCTTTTGAGAAAGTGCTCAAAATGGTTTTGACATTCACTCTGTTTTTTGGTAAAAGGAGGAGGAATGCAGAGCCAGGGGGAAGCTGTCAACACTAAAGCACAGGGAGGAGAAAAGGGGTAGTATAGTGGTTAAAGACTATCGGCTTTGGAACCAAGGAGGCTGGACCAAGCAAGGCTCTGCTCTGTACTGACACACTACTTCAGTCCTTTCAGGCTGCTGTAACAATACCATAGACCCGGTGCCTTATAATCACCTGAAATATATTTCTCACAGTTCCGGGGGCTGGGAAGTCTGTGATGGAGGCACGAGCAGAGTCCATGTCTGCTGAAGTCCTGGTCATGAGGGGTCTGTCTTCATGCTGCCTCCTCACATGGCAGGAAAGGCAAGGGACCTCTCTGGGGTATCTTTTATAAAGTCACTAATCCCATTCATAAGGGTGGCGCCTTTAATCACCTCCCAAAGACCCCACCTATTTTTAATACCAGCACATGAGGGGGTAGGATTTCAACATATAAATTTGAAAGTGATACAAACCTTCCATCCATAACACTAATGATGGGACTCTGCAATTTGTTTCATTTTACTGGTCTTTGTTTTCCTGACCATAAAATTGGGGTGGCAGTAATACCTATCTTCTCCAATGGTGTGCAGATTCATAAGATGCTGTGCATCCAGCACCTAGTACAAAACTTAGAACATGATACACACTCCATTTAGTGACTGAATTTTCAATTAGCCATTTACAAATAGTTGGACAATATACTTGGTCTCTCTGAGCTTCAATTTTCTGTTTGGAAAACAGAGATGGTAAAATGTCTAGAACTAGAAAGGGACGAACATCACATCTAGCATTTAGAAGGCACTCAATAGGGGTGCCTGGGTGGCTCAGTGGGTTAAGCATCTGACTCTTGGTTTCAATTCAGGTCGTTATCTCACGGTTTGTGAGTTCAAGCCCCGCACCAGGCTCTGTGCTGACAGGGCAGAGCCTGCTTGTGATTCTCTCTCTTCTTGCTTCTCTCTGTCCCTCCCCTGCTTGCTCTGTCTCGCTCAAAAATTAAATAAATAAGCTTAGAAGGTATTCAATAAATATAGCTATTATTAAAGAGATCATAAAACTTTGAGGAAATTAAACATAGGTCTTCATTAGGAAACACTTTAGGATGGGCTTTTTAAAAGCTTCTGTTCAACAATAAGCAATTCAAGAGAAGAAACCATGTCTCTTTTCATCTCTGCGCTCCCAAGGCCTGATACCTACAACACAATACACACTCAGCAAAATTTTGTTTAAGTGAAGCAGACAAACTCCCTACCTCATCCCTCAAGGTTGACTTTATGGGTCAACTCTTCCAAATTTTCCACCAGCAAAGAAACATTCATTAAGATATTTTTTTCTTAAACTCCTGAGGAACCTTGCTTTAATGTGGTTAAGGATAATGTAGTTTTCTCTTCCAAAATATGGACAAGAAAAAGCCCCTAGATCTTACATTGATCTCACAGTATTTCTTCTGACTGGATCTCCCTCCTCCCTTCCTTCTTCTGTCCCGTATCTGTTCCTTATTTCATGCCTCACCCTCAATTAATTATTTTCTAAGCATTGAGGAGCCTATACATGCTATCTTCGGGACTCACAGAATCAAGGCACCAGAAAGTCCTGTGAGTATTTTAAAGGTCATCTAGAATAACCACTCCTCAGACACAATAATGCCCTCTACAAATGCTGCCACTACAAATCAATTTGCTCATCCAGATCGGCTGCAATACCTTGGATGACAAAAAACTTGCCTTCACATAAGGTGGTTCAACCCATCTTTGGTCAACTCTGTTAGAAACTTACATTTAACCCAGACCTCTCTTTCTGTAGCTTCTACCCCTTTCTTGGCTGTAGCTTTGCCTGTTACAGGCTCACAGTATGGGATGACTCTGCCTTCGATATTACAAACCTTGAATTTCACTTATGGTGCATGTACATCCTCAAACCAGATTAAAAGCTTCTAGCAGGCAGTTACCATGTTTTATTTTCTCTGTGCCCAATAGGTGCTTAACAAATATACACTAAATAAATGTTGGAAACACTTCTTTGCTATGTTGTCTACCTTCTCTTGGCCAGACAATTCCTTTTTCTCCTCAGGTGCTTAACAACAGAGTCACGTAATGCTGAGTAAATGGAAAGAGAAAAGGAAGGAGGAAGAAACATTTTTTAAAATTCTATCTTCAAGTGCACCAGGAGGCAATTCCCTTTCGCAGACACATTATTTGCAACACTGACAGTCACATATCAAAGTAAGGAACAATCAAAGTGCTGTCCATTTCCTTCCCAATATGCATGGGAGCTCACGTTATGTCCTGGTGAGCTATGAACGAATGGAAAAAAGTAGAATATATCCCTAATTGCTGTTTGCTTGGATTATTTTGAAAGTGGTCAGAGGGCTTTCCACTTTGCTGAGCGTTTTATAGAATACATCCAAATTTCTACTGAATATTTAAGTTTTTGGTCCACATTCAAGTGTTTGACAGCTGGTTGAGTGGGGTTTTTTTAAACCAAAAGAAGATAAAGGGTCCCACACTTCCTGTAGAATACTGAGTACAAAATTGTTTGACTAATTTAATACTGTTTAGGGCAAAGGAACCCAAATCTGGTCAGATTTACAAAATATTCTGATTTTTTACATAAGAATGGTCAGTGTTTTATATGGGCCCTGGGGAAGTAATGTGACTGGAGACCGTATTCATTAAAATTATGCAAATAATGGGCATCTGATCATATCACGTTGCAAGAAAATATTAAAATGGCAGTTTTCTATTGTCTCAGGTTGGACTGAAGCCCCAGGGTTCAGAACAATAGTTGCCAATTACACCCACATTATAGAGAAAGGCTTGGGTTTGCAAAGAAGATTGTCTAGGGCGAGGCTTGCATATCTCAGCCCACTTGTTCAGCCAATCGAGGATTAGTAAGGAAAGCCTGATGGATCCTGGGGTATTTCCATGTGCGAGTAGCTTCAGAAGAAACATCTAAAGAGCTTGGCACTGGCCCCTGGAATCTGGGAGAACACAAAGGCAGTGAACGCATGCCTGAAAAGGTCTGAAAACAAGAATCTGGCCAGCCTAAAGGCAGAGTGAGTGAATGAAGTAAGGCTGCTGGCAAACAGTTGCACTCTTGTTTAGTCTGACAGTCCCCGAGTCACCATGAAAAGGGTTTCACCCAAAATGGCCACTTGGGGTAGAGGGTGAGCCCAGCAAAAAGAGGCTGAATATGAACTGGCAGAAGTTAGGGTTTAGAAGTAGGGATGAGGGACGGGCACCTGGGTGGCTCAGTCAGTTAGGCGTCCAACTTCAGCTCAGGTCAAGATCTGACCATCCGGGAATTCGAGCCCTGCATCAGGCTCTGTGCTGGCAGCTTGGAGCCTGCTTCTGATTCTGTGTTCCCTCTCTCTCTCTGCCCTCCCTTGCTCATGTGCTCTAGCTCTCGCTTGCTCTCTCTCTCTCTCTCTCTCTCTCAAAAAATAAACATAAAAAAATGTAAAAAATAAAAAAAGAAGTAGGTGTGAGGGCCCAGAAAGAGAAGCACTGTTGACAACAGGAAACTACAGGCGCATTAAAGAAATCTCTCGGGAAAAGGACAGCCTTGTCCCTCCTCTACCTCCAACACAGGAGGAGCCAGAGGTAGCACAATCAGTGGCAAGAAGGTAGAGGAAAGTAATGTGGGGAAGCAGATAACCACACCTTTCCCCAAAAGCAGCTTCAAAGTCTGCCTTCGGCCTTGGCAAAGAGAAAGAGGAACTTTATAATTGGATGAAAATGTGGAGTTCTGATATTAGACTGTACTAGATATTTCACGACAGGACCAGAAAAGGAATGGCTCCTTAGCCATAGCTTATCCAGAATCTAGGAGGAAATGACTCAGCGGAGCAAGTTGAACAGGAAATGTAAGAAAGAATACAGTTGCTTTCTACTTGTACCCCACTGAGTCCAGCTGGCAAAGCACGTGAGCTATCAGTGTCTTGCTTTAAAAAAAAAAAAAACAAAAAACAAAAAAAAACAAAAAACCCACACACACAGAAAGAAAACAAAACAATAAAGTATTACTCTTCAGATAAAGCCCCACAGCCTCAAATGGCATGTGCTTATATATTTGGCTCCTGCCAAGCTTTTGAACTTCATTTCTGACCACTCTCTACCTCACTCATTACCTCCAGCCACATGGCTTTCTCACAGCTCCTCAGAAATTTTATAAGCAGCTTATCATCTCAGGGACACTCCTCTCTCTGCCTTGCAATTGCTTGCCTCCTCTTGTCCTCACCTGGCTGATTCCTTCTGTTCTAAGAACACTTTGGTTGTAACCAACAGAAACCAGCAGAAACCAAGGCAGGAAGTGAATTTATTGGGAAGAAAGGATGTAGTCCACACAGTTAGAAAAGAACAGAAACCAAAGAAGCCTAAGAGGTTAAGATGGCAGGAAGGGATGGGCAGACTGTTATGGAAGGTGGATCATCCTCAGCTATTTGTTTTGTTTTATCTGCAGCATGTACCCAACGCTAACTAGAGGAGGACAGAGTACAATGAGCAGAAATTCCTCCAAAGAAAATCAGGACACATGGGGCACCTGGGTGGCTCAGTCGATTGGGCGTCCGACTTCAGCTCAGGTCATGATCTCGCGGTCCGTGAATTCGAGCCCCATGTCGGGTTCTGTGCGGATAGCTCAGAGCGTGGAGCCTACTTCTGATTCTGTGTCTCCCTCTTTCTGACTCTCCCCCACTCACACTCTCTCTCTCTCAAAAATAAATAAACATTAAAAAAAATTAAAAAAGAAAAAAGAAAATCAGGACACAGCCTACACAATAATGGTAGGCAGGCAGAACAACCAGAATCCACTCCATTTAGGGACCACTTTAAATACTTCTCACTCTGCCAGTTAGTAGCCACAGACCCCTGAGCAGGTTACTAACAGTATCTGTGTCTCAGTTTATTCATGTAGAGATAGTAAAATACCTATCTCATAGGTTAGTGGTGAGGATTAAATTAATGAATATATGTGACCCACTGAATATAGTGCCTGCACATAGTGTTAGCTATTACTAGTTTTTAGCAAGAATTTCCATGACCTCCCTAGACTTTGCCAGATCAGTCCACTATACTCTCCCATCCCCTCTTACATTTCCCCTTTGAGCACTTGCCAAATAAACTTGCAGAATTATTTCTGTAATTTGTATTTAAATGTGTGTATCCCATCTACACTATAAGTGAAAATCAAATCTTTATCTTTTTTCCCTTGTATTCCCAAAGCATAGTACATAGCAGAGTATAGTAGGCTCAGTAATAGCCCCAAAAGATATCTAGGTCCTAAACTCTGGGACCTATAAATGTTACCTTACTGGCAAAAGCCACTTTGAAGATGTGATTAGGTCAAGGATCTTGGGATCCTTATAATCTTGGGAAGATTATCCTGGATTATCTGGGTGGGCCCTAAACATAATCACAATTTCCATATAAGAGGGAAGGCAAAGAGAGATCTGACTACAGAAGAGGAGAAGGTAATGTGGCATCAAAAGCAAAAGGTTGGAATGACAGATACAGCTTTCAGAAGCTAGAAAAGACAAGGAAGAAATCAGCCAACACCCTGACTTTAGCCCAGTGAAGCAGATTTTAAATTTGTGGCTTTCAGAAGTAGAGAATAAACCTGTGTTGCTTTAAGCCACCAAGTTTGTGGTAATTTGTTACAGCAGCCATAGGAGACTAATACACAGGCATTCAAGAAATATGTATTGAATGAATAAAAGAGACTTAGAAAATGACAAAAAGAGTATAAATCAAAGCCAGCTTAGAAACTGAAGTACAGGACTAGTTTTCACGACATACATAGCTCTCAGCAATTTATTTTCGTCCATACATCTAAAATTCCATTATAGGTGGATCAGCTAAAGGCTGAACATCCCTGTGTATGTCAAGTTTCTTAGCTGAAAACTGAAACAGTCATTGTTGCCTGATTTAAGCAGGGAAACAAATTTATTTAAAGGATAGTGTTTACCTCAGACTCACCACAATGACTGAAGAACTAGGTTCAAGGCCAACTATGCACATTGTGCATTGCAACATGGGAGCCCTATAGAAGCTACGCAGCCAGGAGCAACATACAAAATATGCCTCACCGTTGGTCTGGGGAAGACACGGCAGCCAGGAGCAACATACAAAATATGCCTCACCATTGGTCTGGGGAAGACACCATCGGCTCCACCAACAAACACATTGTATCATAAGCTCTCACCAAACACTGGCTGCCACCATGATCAGTGCAGCTTCCAGTCTTCCTGCAGCACTCAGAGTTCCTCAAGAGTCCCACGCTGCAGTGAAAGGCTAGAGAAGGAAGTAAGAACTGGCACTTTCAGCTTCTGTAGGAGGATGCAGCTCAGCCTCCTACCAAGATTCAGAATGGGGACAGAGGATATTCCCCAAACATGGGAAGAAGGGGTTCAGGTAATGGGGAACCATAAAGGATAAATATGTACTACAATCTCATATCCAAAGCTTACAGTGAACGGATTTTCAAGCATCAGACTTCAACAAGAAGTCACACAATCAGAGTGTCTAATCATGCATCTGATGACCTCCTGTGTCTAATCGCTACTAAATTCATATGAAAGCAGGTAACAGAATACAGAACCTATTGAGGTTAAATACGCCCTCTTCAATTTCTAATTTGATCCCTAAATTAAATGAAAATGTCTTAAGGAATTTTTAAAGACTGATCTCCTTGTCAGATCCACAAATAACATGATCAACAAAGCAATGCCTTGTTTTATTTCTCTATCACAAGGTCCCATCAGACTGAATTAAAGTCATCTCAACTACCTGTCAAAAAAAATAGAAGGTTTCTTATAGACAATAAATGTCTATCATTCTAAGCCACTCAGTTTTTGGTACTTTGTTATAGCAGCCCTGCATTCTGCAAAATTGCAGGATAGAAATCAGTATACAAAAATCAGTTGTGTTTCTATACACTAACAATGAACTATCAGAAGGAGAAATTAAGAAAACAATCCCATTTAACAACGCCATCAACAGAATAAAATACTTAGGAATAAATTTAACCAAGGTGGTGCAAGAGAACAAATGTTAGTGAGGATTTTCACACTGTTGGTGGGCATGTCAATTGGTGCAGCCACTATAGAAAAGAGTATGGAGTTCTTCAAAAAATTAAAAATAGAAATAGCATATGATCCAGCAATATCACTTCTAGGTACATATCCAAAAGAAATGAAAGCAAGATCTGAGATATCTGCACTCCCATGTTCAGCAGTATTCACAATAAACAAGAGTGGAAACAATCTAAATGCCCATCATTGGATGGCATTGAATGAGTAAAGATAATATCATATGTACATGCAACAGGACATTATTGAGCTTCAAAAAAAAAAAAAGAAAGAAAAAGAAAATTGTGCCATTTGCAACAACATGGATGAACCTGGAGGACATTATGCCAAGTGAAGTAAGCCAGACATCGAAGGACAAATAAACATTACATCATAGTACTAACATGAGAAATCTAAAAGAGTTAAACCCTTAGAAGCAGAGAGTGGAATGGTGACTGCCATGGGCAGATGCAGGGCTGTGCAAGGGAGATATTACCCAAGTGTACAGAGTTTCAGGTATACAGAATGAGTAAGTCCCAAGGATCTGCACTGCAGCACGGTGCCTACAGTTTACAGTGCTATATTGTATACTTAAAAATTTACTGGGAAGGAGGACCTTATGTTGTTTTTTTTAATGTTTATTTACTTATTTTGAGAAGGCAAGACAGAGTGCCAGCAGGGGAGGGGCAGAGAGAGAGGGAGAGAGAGAGAATCCCAAGCAGGCTCCATGCTGTCAGCACAGAGCCAGATGTGAGGCTTGATCTCATGAACCGTGAGATCATGACCTGAGCCAAAACCAAGAGTCAGACACTTAACTGAGCCACCCAGGTGCCCCATTTGTCATGACATAATAATAATCATTATTATAAGTAAGGAAGGCAAGTGGAAATTTGGAGGTGGGGAACATGTTTATGGCATAGACCATGGTGATTGTTTCAAGGATGTGTACTTATCTTCAAACTCATCAAGGTGTATACAATAAATATGTAAAGATTTTGTATGTCAATCATACTTCAATAAAGTAGTTTTAAAAAATTAAATCTAAAGATATAATTCACTCTACCATTCTTAACAAATACACAGAAATGATACTGTGACCACCAATATGGGCTCATTCAAAATGTAAAATGTTGACTTGGTGCAGTTTTAATAATTACAAATTATGCATTCTTGTTGAGTGACTGGAATCCACATTAAATCATGAAGAACATATTTGTAATTTGGAGAATTTATACCTAATGACACAGAGTTTCCAAAACACATTCTAAGTTACAAAATGTCTAGCACGAATGTCTACAGATGGTCATTCATTAATTCCACAAATATTTATTGAGAGAAGATTTGTATTAGGCATTGACCAAGACAACAAAGTTTTACATACAAATATTGCAAATTAAGAAAGATATATTAGTTATATACTAAATTGAAACATTTCTGTATTTAAACTGCTGGGCAATCACCTAATTCACTTTTTTTACATTAAAGAGTTAGCTCATACCAAAATTAATCTATAAATCCAATGCATTGCTGATCAAAATCCCAACAAAGTTTTTTTACAGAACTGATATGTCAATTCTAAAATTCATATATATGAGTAAAGGGCCACAGTAATCAAAATTATTCTGGGAGAAAGGATGGGAGACTTGTCTTACTAGAGATTAACATATATAAAACTATAGTACTTAAAACAGTACAGTTCTGCTTCAAAGAGGGCCAATATACTAAGAAAACAGAATAAGAATGCCACAAACACAGGTGGAAATGTGATATAAGACAAAATTAGTATTTCTGATTCCTGGGGAATGGATAGACTATTCAATAAATTACATTGTAGCAATGGGATTTCCATATAAAATAAATTATATCCCTTTATCACATCATCTGCAAATTTTGTAAGCTCCACATGGATGAGAGACCTAAATGTAAAAAACAAAATTTTACAACTATTAGGGAAAAAATATAGTAGAATGTCTTTATACTGTAGATTGGGAAAGGAATTTTTACTTTACCCATACACTTGACCTCAAAGATAAAACTTTCGCAAGACCAAAGACATAATAAACAAAATTAAAAGCCAGGGAACAATTTGGAAATAGACCTTTGCAACATATATAACAAACAAAGAATTAATTATACGAAAGAATACAGTTAGGGAAACCAAGGCCTGGGTGATCCAAGAACCGCATATTCAAGATCAGAAAACTCCAGCCACTGGGACTAGTCACTCTCTTTAGAGCTTGCTGAGAGGTACAGATGCAAGATAACGGACATTACCATAACCTATAAACCTCTAATTTATACGTAGTTGGAAGGAAATTGTAAGTTGTCTTTGTGTGTAAATAGAAGCTATTCCCCCACCCCTCCCCTCTCTCTGAGGGAAGAGAAGGAGGGGCTTCATCTTCCCCAAACCAAGGAAACACAAAGACAGTGATTACTAAAGTCTGATGATGCCTACAAGAAGGTCATATTGCTTCCTGGTACACTGTTTATTTTGCCACTGAACTTGATAATCTGTCTTGTACTAATGGAGTCACAGAAGAGAGGATTGGGAGCAATGGCAAGGTGGACCACAGCAGGGCAAGAAGAAGGAGGGCCAAGGACTCCCCAGTCCCCATGCTGAGTTCAGGCTTCCAAAGGATTCAGATTTGGGGCTCCAGTCTCACTGGTGATGGTCATGTCAAGAGGCAAAGAGGTGCTCAACTCAAAGATGTGTTCTGCAAAGCTGCCCACTGAGGATCAGTGGAAGATGCCAATCGTGTAAGGAACCCCCCAGTGGGATCCAAAGCAGCTTGAGAGGGAAACCATCATCTACTTAATCTGTTGGAGCCATGATCTTGCCCTGTGGAGCCCACAGACATCAAGTTCAACCACCATTTAGAAAAAAAAAACTAAACTTCAACACTTAGAAGCAGTGGAGCAGGGCAGCATCCTTCCCACTCATCTCTTCTGCCTGCCTGGTGTCCCATGGTGTGTGAGATGAGACATGTCTCACACCCACCCACACGCACTAACTCCTAGTGCTGCAAGGCTCACCTATTCAGAAGGGAGATCTAGAGGATTCTTGCATCAAATCAGAGATTTATCTTTTAAAACACAGGGATAAACCTGAAACAATGCTACAAGTCTGTTCTAAAAACAGAATGTGGCTGAAAAGTAAGGAAGATGCTGAGCTATCCTCCTGGTGGAAAAGAAGGCTTCAACATAGGATAAATGGTAGCAGTTAATGGAAAAAATAAAAGCATTTGGGTTTATACCTCAATGAGTAGAGAGTCCTCACAAAAGTATCAGTAATTGTAATATATAAAGCATAACATATAAAGAATACCTTCTAATTAATACAAAAAAAAAAAAAAAGAAATACCTGTGAGAAAAACATGCGTATTTTGATTATCTAAACATAATGGCTCAAAACAACAATAACCATTTCTTTGCTTTTGATTCTGCGGCTTTGGCAGGGCCCCAGTAGGGACAGCTTGCCTGTGTACCATGTGACATTTGCTATGGCTGGAATCTCCAAGGTGACTTCTTCACTCATATGTCTGGCACTTCAGTAGAACAGCAGGGAGGCTGGAGGGACTTTCTCTCTCTCTCTCTCCCTCTCCCTCCCTCCCTCCCTCTCCTCGTGACCTCACCACGTGGCTAGCTTGGACTTCCTCACAGCATGGCAGTCTCAGAGTAGCTGGATGCCTTACATAGTGGCTGATTTCCTCCAAAGAGCAAAAGTAGAGCTTGCCTCCTTGCCTTAAGCCCAGACTGGCACAGTGTCAATTCTGCCACATTCTGTTACTTCTCCTACAGTAACTTGCCATCATTGTGCCAAGACATAAAGATGTTCATCATAGCATTGTTTGTAACATCAAAACACTGGAAACGACCCAAGTGTCCAATCAGTAGGGTTTAGATTAATAAAATATGTTATAGTCTTATTATGAAGCAAAAGAGAATTAATAAACTACATCCTTAGCTATCAACAAAAATAGATATAAAAGTAACATTGAGTGAGAAAAAATAGTTGAAAACTCACGCGATATAAAACAAATTATGTATTTTTTAAAAAACACAACCTAGAACTACATAATTTTTTTTGTATATATGTAGTGAAAGTATTAAATTGTAAGGACACATACCAAAATCAAGACAGTGATTGCCTCCAGGAAGGAAGAGAGAAGCAATGTTCTAAGAAAAGCCCAAAGTAGAATTCAACTTTTTTTTTTAACATTTATTCATTTTTTGAGAGAAAGAGAGAGACAGAGTATGAGCGGGGAAGACACAGAGAGAGAGGGAGACACAGAATCTGAAGCAGGCTCCAGGCTCTGAGCTGTCAGCACAGAGCCCAACGCAGGGCTCAAACCCATCAACCACAACATCATGACCTTGAGCTGAAGTCAGACGTTTAACCAACTGAGCCACCCAGGTGCCCCAGAATTCAACATTTTTAAATAATATTTCAATTATTTTATTCTTTTAAATCTGATGTAATTATGATGACATTTTAACATTGATTGATGTCTTTTTATGTTAGTCTGAAATATTCTAAAGTTTAAATATTCTTCAAAACTGAGAAAAACCCCAAAAAACTAAAAACAATAAATTTAGAGTTATTTTTTTAATTGCCGATCTAGCTGGGGAGACCAGACGGTTTAGTTGAGAAATTGTTAAAAGCTATAGACAGTCTGAGATTTTACCCTACTAATCACCTAATAACGTAGCTTGTCACATATAAAAATATATGCTAACACAAGACATGAGACTCTTGCGTCAGAAACAAAAGACTTTATCATGGTAATAGCAGTAGGCAGAAAACCAGCATTTGTGCCAGTTCCCCAACTCCCAACTCCAGAAGGCAGTACAAAAAGAGTTATATTCGGACAACGTGCTGAGGGAACCCTAATTTGTTGGTAATGGGCAGTAAGACTGGCTGGCATATGCTTTAGACACTATCTCTATCTTCCACGGGTATGAGGGAAGCTGCCCTCTTCTCCAGCTGGAGACTTTATTATCTGTCTTCCAAGTCTGACTACAGGTATAAGCATCCTTAAAAAGATAGTCCAGAGGGGCATCTGGGTGGCTCAGTCGGTTAAGCACCTGACGTCAGCTCTGGTTATGATGTTGGGGTTCACGGGTTCGAGCCCTGCATCAGGCTCTGTGCTGACAACTCAGAGCCTGGAGCCTGCTTTGGATTTTGTGTCTCCTTCTCTCTCTGTCTGTCTCTGTCTCTGTCTCTCTCTCTCTCAAAAAATAAATAACCATTTTTTAAAAATGTTTTTAAAGATAGTCCAGGGGCTCCTGGGTGGCTCAGTTGGTTAACTGTCCAACTTCAACTCAGGTCATGATCTCACGGTTCATGCGTTCCAGCTTCACATTGAGCTCAGAGCCTGGAGCCTCCTTCAGATTCTGTGTCTCCCACTCTCTCAGCCCCTACCCCACTTGTATTCTCTCTCTCTCTCTCTCTCTCTCTCTCTGTCTCTGTCTCAAAAATAAATAAACATTAAAAAAATTAGAAAAAGATAGTCCAGGATGAAGGCAGACAATGACTTTGCTATAAAATTTTCAGAAATGCAAGTGACCTACAGAGAATGGTCTCCTAATAGGACACTTGAAACATGTAAAGAGGTACTCCACTGTAATAGCAATATCATAGGACTAATTATTACATGTGCTAAAGAACTACACCTAAAGTTTTAAAATTTTAACACAGTACTTTCCTTATTCCTTTTTGTTAATGTTTATTTATTTATTTATTTATTTATTTATTTATTTATTTATTGGGAGAGAGAGAGAGAGAGAGAGAGAGAGAGAGAGGATGCAGGTGAGTGGGTGAGGGGCAGAGAGAGAGGGAGAGAGAGAATCCTAAGCAGGCTCCTCACTGTCAGCAGAGAGCCAGATACAGGGCTCAGTCCCACAGACTGTGAGATTATGACCTGAGCTGAAATCTAGAGTTGGACTGACTGAGCCACCAGGCACCCCAGTACTTTTCATATTCTAGCCACAAACCTCTACAAGCCGAAAACCATAAAATCAGAAAAAGTAAACCTTTAACACAAGCCAGGTCAGTAAGATACTAATGATTATGAAAAAAGCTAACTTGTAACAGAATAATAAAACAGCTTTGTACCTCAAATACAATGTTTCTTGAAACATTAAATGTCACTTTAAAATTTTATCAGGGAATAAAAAAACAACTACATAGGACCAGAATATTTAAAGGTATCCTAACCCATAAATATGCTGTACCATAAACAAGGTGCCATGGCATAAAATAAAATGAGCTATAGATATGCTTTAGAATTAACTTCAGTACACATTATGATGCATAATAGCTTCTGGGATCTTTAAACAACTCATAATGTATGTTTTACTTCTTTATGTTAATACAAAAATGTTCAAAATACTGTACAAAGTTTTTTTAAAGGTCTACATTGAAATTCCAAGAAAGTCAACCTGAATTTTGACATAAGAAAAATGATCACGGATAGTTATATAAAACTTTTCAGTCTGTAAGAGACATAAAGCATTTTTACACACAAAATATTAAAATGCTAATTTTCAAACAACTTAGGAGCCAAAAAATTATGAAGACACTTACATGTACCTAACTACGAATGGCTTCTTAGTACACAGTGGGAGCTCTTTAAAATATGATTATTGTAGGGTCTGAGCGTGGGGCCAGAGTGTGAGACAGTGGGAAACCCACAAGCGTTGGATCCTAACTACCAGGTTGGAATCCCAACTCTGCCATCTCGCTGCTTTATGACCGTTAGCAAGTCACAACTTCCAGAGCCTCAGTTTCCTCACTTGTAAAATGAATAGAATATCTAACTCATATTCAAAAGGGCCAACACTATGTCTGGTCTTTTTACTTGATATTTAACGACCTTAATAAGTAGAAGAATACAGGTCATTGTGGCTATGAAATACAGTTTATTCCATGCCAGTAATCTTCTTCCATAACTGTAGGTCAAAGTGGAACATGGCTGATGGACCCTTATGGGGAAAAAGACATTTAAATGTGCGTTCCCTTACTTAAGTTTCAGGAGAAACATATGTGTTGTGTAACTTAAGCCATTCTATCAAATATCCAAAAAATAGAAAGAGAACATGTTGCCTTATCTTTTCTATTAATAATAAGACAAAAACCAGTAAGTGGCTTTTCTGATAGAAGGAACTTCAGGCCAAAAATTAGTACAAGTGAGCTACAGTTCCACTTATTCTTCTAATTAGCTGTGTGGTCTTGGGAAAATCATATACTTCCTATTCTCAGGGCCTCCATTTATCTGTCAGAGAGGTTCATTTATTCTAATATTTATGGATTTTTTGTGTCAGCTCAGGCATTTTCAAAAAATAAATCAGGGACAATCCTTGCCTGTGGCTGAAACTATTAGTTTCCTTTCCTATAGCCATTGGCTCTTCCGCCCCACAATCTTCCCAGATTTAAGAGAAAGAATGAAAAAGAAAACCCTATTTTGTTCAAGCTTCAATGTGCCCAGCTCCAAGAGATAAACTGCAAGTTTTCTAAATGAATCATGGCAATTATTCCCTTTGTCAAATATTCTCTTTTCTAACCTCTCTTGAGCCCAGTAGTGGCTATGTCGCCCATTTCTGGTAAGTAAGGCATAAGGGAACATGAAGTGAACTTCAGGAATGAAATTTTCTTCACTAATGAAAGGAGACCTCTTTTCCACATACTCCCTTCCTACCTGCTTGGGATGTTAGGGATACAGTGCCTGGAACTGTGGCAGCCATCTTGTGATCATGAGGATACAAACACAAGGAAGATGGAATCAAATCACTTAGGATGATGGAAAAATATAGGGTCTTTAATAATATTAACGAACCACTAAATACTCCTTCACAACTTTTTATTAAATAAATAATATACATCATTATGACTTAAGCTACTGTTACCTGTATATTTGTTACTCAATCGCATTCCTATTTGATAGAATACATTCATGGGAATTTTCTATTGGTAGAGGAGGCAGACATATCATTAGAAGAGTGCTGTGTAGTTAAATAATGACTATCATACAGGTGAAGATAATTACTTGTTTTACCTACTGACACATTGCTGCAAGGACAAAGAATAAAATAGATATGAAAGTCCCACTGAAAAAAAGCATTGCAGTTCAATGTAAAAGGTCGACAGTATGAAAAAATGAATTGCATCAAACATCTGGAAAAGCCAAAATCTACAAAAGACATATAATAACAATGATGATCACAGCTAACTCTTTTATTTAAAAAATGTTAGGGGTGCCTAGGTGGCTCAGTCAGTTAAGCATCCAACTTCGTCTCAGGTTATAATCTCACAGTTCATGAGTTTGAGCCCCACATCTGAGCTGTGCTGACAGCTCAGAGCCTGGAGCCTGCTTCAGATTCTGTGTCTCCATCTCTCTCTGCCCCTACCCAACTCATGCTCAATATCTCTCTCTCTCTCAAAAATAAACATTAAAAAAAATTTTAATAAGTGTATTTAATGAATATATCTCCTTTCCCTTGAATGCTTCATTGTTGGTGTATTTGACATATTGGGTTTGGGATAACTTTTACTATTTGTGTGTGTGTGTGTGTGTGTGTGTGTGTGTGTGTGTGTGTGTGTGTTAAGAACTTTTAACAACTTTAAGTATAATAATACATTATTGTTGGCTATAGGTACAATGTTGTACAGCAAATCTCTAGAGCTTACTCATTTTACTTACTGAAACTTTGTGCCAGTTGATTGATAATAACTCCCCATCTCCCTCTCCCCTCAGCCCCAGGTAATTGCCATTCCAGTCTTTGACTTTATGAATTTATAATTTTACATGCCTCATATAGGTAGAATCATATAGTGCTTGTCTTTCTGTGTCTGGCTTATGTCACTTAGCATGTCCTCAAAGTCCACCCATGTTCTTGAATACAGAATTTCCTTCTTTTTTAGGCTGAATAGTAGTCCATTTTATGCATATACCACATGTTCTTTATCAATTTGTCTGTTAATGAACATTTAGGTTGTTTCCATATCTTAGCTACTGTAAATAGTGTTTCTAGGGTGTGCTAATATCACGTCAAGATCCTGATTTCAATTCTTTGGATATATACCAAATATGGGATTGTGGATCAAATGGTACACCTACTTTTAATCTTTTGAGAAAGCTCAATACCACTTTCCACAATGGCTGCACCATTTTTCCTTCCCACCCATAGTGTACAAGACTTCTAACACTTAGTATTCACCAACACTTGATCACCAACTCTTCCAGGCCCTGATCTAAGGTCTCTACATAAAATCTTCCCAACAACCCCATGAGACCAATTCTATGATTATTTCCCTTTTACAGTGGAGGGCAACATAGGCAACAAAGTGATACATAGGCCACAAAGGCTGCACGGTAAAGAGCTGGTATTTGAACAGAGGCAATCTTATGCCAGAATTGATGGACTAAGGCATCACACTGTACTTCCAACCTGCAAAGCTGTTTTTAAAAGAGCTATTCATCCTATTTACTTTTTATAAAACAGTAAGAATTAACTTCTAACTATAAGAATACCCAAGTCCTTCAAGAGACAGTTAATATCAGAGCACTGTAGTCCCCATTATGTACTGATAAAATTGCTTCAGATAAAATGGTAAAGAGTGAATTATCCTGCCTTTTATCAAGCAGCAGAGAATCCACACTGCACACATTTCATGAAGATGTAATTAACTATAAGAGAAGTAATCAAATGCATATAAGCCACGTACGCTGCTCTCCCATGCTATCTGTGCTAAGTTTGTATCCTGTTCTACAAGTTGCTGACAGGTAGGGCCACCACATAGCTGCACAGCCCCGGGGACACCATTTATATTGCAGCTTTTGTGAATGGCACTGCCTAGACCTATAGAGTATTGTGCCCTGCCGACATCCCCCTTGCTCAATCTCGCTTTCTTACCATATTCCTCATACTTTACTAGTACTTTAAAGGTAATTGAAGTGCTCAGTCAAGTACTTTGGAAGCAAAATAAAAGTGGAAAACATTCATGCACAATGTACAATGTACACACAGGTGCGTGAGCGCACACACACACGTGTGCGCACACACACACAGGCCTGCATGACCACAATGACACGCTGATTGTGTTTAGCATTACCGCACTTATAAATGGAAACTCAGGCTATCTATACAAGAAATAGACCAAAGGCCATCTTCAGTGACATTGCCATCTGGCTTCAACCCTCCATAGAGGAGTTATTAAAATACTTTATTAGAATCTCAATATTATTCTGTTTTCTTATCCAGTCAAGACAAGCCCAGAACGCTTCTCAGGAATATAGAGTCACACAATGCAACAAGAGCTTTGAATCAATCTCGCAGCCAATAAATGGAATATCTCAATTGCCAAGTGTAGTTTCCACTTTAATGTTTATTCTGTAACAGGTATTGTGCTGAGTGCTTTACATACATTATTTCATTTAATATTCTCCAGGCAAGTGACATAGGCACATAATACAGATAGAAAATTTGAGGCTCCAAGGAGTTAGCAAGTTGCAGCGAATGCTGTTGGCTGTCTGCCCCTTCTTCTTTCCTAACAGAATACCAGTTTTGTTCAGGTATCCACTCCTCCCTCAAATTATTCACAGTGATCTGAAGCTTAAGCTCCCAGAGACATCTGTTTAGTTTGTGTTAATCATTATAATCTCGTTCCCCTGGCATGATTGGTTTAAAAATGGGCATGTAAATGGGCTCCTGGGTGGCCCAGTCAGTTAAGTGTCTGACTCTTGATCTCAGCTCAGGTCATGATCTCCCAGTTTGTGGTATCGAGCTCCACATTGGGCTCTGAGCTAAAAGTCTGGAGCCTGCTTGGGATTCTCTCCCACCCTCTCTCTTTCTGTCCTCTCTCGCTTGTGCTCTCTCTCTCTCTCTCTCAAAAATTAATTAATTAATTAAAAATAAATAAATGAAATAAAATTCTTGAAGATGGGAAAGTGAGCATGCAAGCCTATCCTGCCCAATGACAAATGGGGAGAGGTTTGCTGTGGAGCTTTTCAGAAAGGTTTTCTCACTCCTGCAGAAAAGCCACACAAATAAACTAGCCTCCCTTATTCCTGTAGAGACGTCCATGCCTAGCTCTGCATGAACTCCTGATGCTATTTTTCCACCCACTTGGAATTAAGCCTGGGAAGGGCAGAACCAAGAGAATCACAGAGAAACGGAGCCAGAGCCCTGACATAGGCCTGCAGCCTGTCTTGCCTCAGTATTTCTTGATATGTGAGAAAATGAATAGTCTTATCCTAAAATCCACATCCAATGCTGAAGCCTTAACTGTGACACTGTATTTCCTGTGAGTCTGACATATAGGCACAGCATTTCTCTCCCAACCAACCTTACATGTACACACACTTTGGCGGGGGGGCGCGGGGGTGAAGTTCCCTTCATACACACACTTCCGTCCAAGACTCTGAAACTCAGTCTTTGGTTCGTTTTTCTTCCTCAAACAAGTACTCATATTCCCAACTACTTGAGCTCATCCAAAAACTAGCCTATTTGGTAGAGACAGAAACTGATTTAGCTCTTGATAACCAGGCCCAGTTCAAGGTGCAAGCCTCATCTCAACTCTCAGTCACTAGAATGGCCACTTCTTAGGACCACCCCCAGAACTCCTTCCAATGAACGATCATTACCATCTTGTAAGATGTACTTACAACTTTTTAGCCTATGCAGGTGTCATTCAGCTTCTATCTGCCACCATTGTTTGAATAATCTGCTAGTTCCTACATTGTCTCTCAACTCAGATCATGTAGAGCTTTTCCTCAAATAAAATATTTAGCTCCACTACTACCTGCTTTCTTTAGAAAACCCGAGTATCAAATCTTAGAGCTGCTGTCACTTGAAACAATATCAGGAAAAAATAATATAGGAAGAGAACCTAGGCTCATAGCTTTGCATCAAGAATTATCAATTCAGGGGGCGCCTGGGTGGCTCAGTCGGTTAAGCATCCGACTTCAGCTCAGGTCACGATCTCACGGTCTGTGAGTTCGAGCCCCGCGTCAGGCTCTGGGCTGATGGCCCAGAGCCTGGAGCCTGCTTCCAATTCTGTGTCTCCCTCTCTCTCTGCCCCTCCCCCATTCATGCTCTGTCTCTCTCTGTCTCAAAAATAAATAAATGTTAAAAAAAATTTTTTTTAAAGAATTATCAATTCAGAATTACCTCTGAAGCATTAAGACAGCATCCACTGCTGTTCAAATAAGGAAAGGAAACTAGCTTTAATTGAGCATCTATGTCAGACCCTGTGTTACATTTTTTGTTATCTCCTATTATACTCAGAATAATTCTATGAGATAGGTAATGCTAGTCCCTCAATTGACAGATGAGGATAGCCTTTAGGCAATACAACTAGTAATTTATAGCGAGAACTGGAACTCATGTCCAGCTGAAGCTGATCTCTGCAGAGAAGAAGGCCATCCATGAGTATTTGGAACCACTCCAGCATACTTATCTGATTAGATAAGTACACTTGCTGAGTCTCAGCTACAGCCTTTGATGTTATATTTTAGCCAGACATGGTGCCTGTACTCTTCCTGCCAGACACATTGCTCAGTGCATTAGTGAGGGGGAAGACGTAATAAGAAATTAGATATGACTATTGCAAAAGGTTTAATAATAGTCATGACTGCAGAAAAGAGGCAATCTGCGTCATTTTCTACCTTAAAAGAAAGTGTGGGTCAGGAAATAGCTAAGGTTAAACTAAGTCTGGGGCTCATCATAATTCAGCACCAAAGGCAGCAAAAGAGGGACAATAAAACTGAAATATGAGACAGACAAGAGATAAAGGGAGAAGAAAGAAAATGCTTAACTCCCAGGTTCCTCCAAAGGAATTTCAAACTGTCGAGGGTTTTATTCACCCTTTTATTCAAGGCTATTTATCTCCCTTATGCCATCCAAGCTCCTTCCTGCAGAAAAGCCAGTCTCCCTCATACCTGACAGTGCAAATTACTTCCTCCAAAGGGCTCAAACCAGTTTGTTTAACTAGTTCTACAGTGGCTTTACTGACACAGGTACATACCACCCTTCTAAGAAACATTTCTAGGAGCATGAGGTGGGGGCTGACCACTTCCTCTTCTGGTAGAGGTCAAGCAGCACCACAGACCAGGAAGGATGTGGCATTGGATTCATCTGGATTAGTTAGGCAAGCAAAAATTGTTTCCATGTTACTAACACCGTGGGGAGCACTGTAAACCTAAGAAAGTGGAGACCTTGATAAGAAGCTGATTGTGGTTCTGCATTCTCCCCTAAACCATAGAAACATCCCTGGAGTGATCATCAGCCTTGAGGAACAGATGTTGGGAACAAAATAGAGGTACTCTGTAAAGACAGGGAGTGATAGAGGTTGCCCAGGAATACACATTAAAGACAAAAGACCAGGGGGGCCTGTGTGGCTCAGTCAGTTGGGCATCTGACTTTGGCTTAGGTCACTATCTCATGGTTTGTGAGTTCAAGCCCCGCCTCAGGCTCTGTGCTGACAGCTCAGAGCCTGGAGCCTGCTTCAGATTCTGTGCCTCCCTCTCTCTGTGCCCCTCCCCTACTTGCACTCTTTCTCTCTCTCTCTCTCTCTCTCTCTCTCTCTCTCTCTCTCAAAAATAAAGATTAAAAAAAATTTTTTTAAAGACAAAGACCAAATTCCTAGAATAGAATAGAGCATTATATGAATTCACCAAATACATTCAACCTCTTGTTAAGCTAAGCTGCAGATTTGTAAGAATATGCCTAGACCAGTCTTAAAGAGTTTCTCTAGTGTTCACATGCTAATGGATCCCCAACTGCACCATGGCCAGCTCCACTCTATGGGTCCTTTATTGGACCAACCTGCCCTGTGCTTACAATATTCTCTGATAATCCTCCTACTATTATACTATAATTACATCATATATAATCATATATAATTATATCATATGACATATATATTATAAAACATATAATATTATACTACTCTTTGATCTTTACTGGGCAAGGGTACCACACCTTTCACATCCCTAACAAGCTTATGAACAAATGTCAGCATCAAAGTTTCCCCCAAAATAAGCCTCATTTCATATTTGGATTTCAGTAATAAAAGAGAACTACTTTTTTTTTTTTTTTTTTTTTATGAAGTTTATTGACAAATTGGTTTCCATACAACACCCAGTGCTCATCCCAAAAGGTGCCCTCCTCAATACCCATCACCCACCCGCCCCTCCCTCCCACCCCCCATCAACCCTCAGTTTGTTCTCAGTTTTTAACAGTCTCTTATGCTTTGGCTCTCTCCCACTCTAACGTCTTTTTTTTTTTCTCCCTTCCCCTCCCCCATGGGTTCCTGTTGAGTTTCTCAGGATCCACATAAGAGTGAAACCATATGGTATCTGTCTTTCTAAAAGAGAACTACTTTTATACTCTTTTTCAAAGATATTTTGTCTCCTGTCGGAGAAAGTTGCTCCTCCTCAGTGTAGTAGAAAGCTGTACCTGAAGCATAGTAGAAAGGATAGAATATCCACAAAGCTATCAGATCAGCCAAACCAACCAAACCAACCACAGTGGTAGTTATTCACCGGGTGACAAATGTCATGAGCTGGCATACACCCTCATTCCCAGATTTAAATCCCAAGCTGATTTATGGGTGTTAGAAGAACCTATATTCAACAGTTTGAACCAAAAGAGCAACTTTCCATAGTGGGATACTAACTAGTATTTACCAAAAGGGGTTAAAAAGTGAACTAAGTTTGGGAAACACTGAGTCAAAGAAATAAAGAGCAACTTTTTAATGAAGCACTTCTCGGAGACTTTAACCTGTTCATCTCCATTGTAGGCTGCCCAGACAAGTGGTATATTATGCAGAATTATAAAAATAAAAAGTTTCTGTTTGGAAATTCTTTTCACATGAAGCAACTTTCTAGACAATGTCCTGCAGTGGGAAATGACTGCAAGTGACCCAAAGAGAATATTATCATCTTGAAGCTTGCACTTAATCAAAGATAAAATAACCAGATGATAAAAGGCATCTTCACTGATAAACAGACCACGACAGGGGAGCTAATTTATACCTATGATTTCCTTGATTTTGATAATGTTTGTTGTTGTGTCGACTGGAGATGTTATAACATTTGAACAGAAGTGCATGACTATGTGAGATTATCTGAGATTGACTAAAAGATGCAGACAATTGCACGCCTTCACACAAATGAGGAACATGAGTTTCTTTTTGTAAAACTGACTAGGATGAGGTCCTCTTTAAGGAGATTTTACTGCATGTAATCCAAGAGTTAGACAAAAGAGGTGATTGATCATAAAGTCACTTTTACACAAATTAGCCTTTCTGAAAAAAAAAAAACAATCATGTCCTAAGTCCTACTTTTCTTTCCTAAAATTTCAAAACTCTACTTCCAAATTGGGGTTATAACATTATAAGTCTGGCTTGACACACGTGAATGACCATCACTGTACCAATTTAGTACCATTATCAGCAGAAAACAGCCAAATATTCAAGATAATCACATTCAAATTAGTTGTATTTTAGAAAAAAAATAAAGAAGCAAAGTCATACAGCACACAAACATACCATTCCTTCACATATTTATCTGTTGCACATACATACTATTAATACAAAAGAGAGGGATTTAAAATTTCCCCAAAAGCCAATTTGGATCAAGTCATACAACAGATATAAACCCACTCTGAATCCAAAAGAAACATTACATTTTCTTTAACGAGAATCCCTCTGTACAAGTAGATCGGTTCTAATCTAGCTTCTCCCTAACACATCCCCTCTCTGCTACACCCAACTCCCTTTAGAAAACATTGCAATTCTGTCACGACTTGCCAAAGAAGTTGTGAACACTTGAGCACTTCATTTATAAAATGACACAATAAAGCAACTGATGCCTTCAGACTTAGAACAGGCTTTCAGAACAGCCCATGATCTCATTCCTGTTATGCCCAGGATAAAACAGTTAGGTGTTAAGAAACGAGTCAATGTAGCCTCCGGTATCTTCATTTGCGAACCCCAAAGTGGCAAAGACATATGTATCTCTTCACGTGTCACTCTTCAAACATAACTAGTGGCTTACATTAATTTCTTTGTCTTGGAAAGAAACATTGTGTTTTGCTTCTGTTTTAAAAGCATTTTGGCGGGGCGCCTGGGTGGCGCAGTCGGTTAAGCGTCCGACTTCAGCCAGGTCATGATCTCGCGGTCCGTGAGTTCGAGCCCCGCATCGGGCTCTGGGCTGATGGCTCAGAGCCTGGAGCCTGGTTTCCGATTCTGTGTCTCCCTCTCTCTCTGCCCCTCCCCCATTCATGCTCTGTCTCTCTCTGTCCCAAAAATAAATAAACGTTGAAAAAAAAATTAAAAAAAAAATAAATAAAAAAAAATAAAAGCATTTTGGCCTCCCCGGAGATTAAATCCTCTGTCTAGTCTGAAAGCAGCAAAAAGGTAGAGTTTTACTCTCCACCATTTCTGCATATCTAAACCTCTAAATCTACCCGAAATTATAAATACCCTGAGAGGCTCCCCTGAATTCTCCACAGTTCAGTTATTACACATTGTAATTACTGTTTAGAGGCACTTCGCACAGTGCCTAACACATGGTAAGTACTCAATATATATTTGTGGAATGAGGCACATACCACAAATGGGGATAGTTTTACCAAAACTAACTAGAATGACACCAATATTTCATTCACTGTCTTTCATTCATTCATTTAAGAAATATTTGTTAATCATGGCACTGGGCTAGGCACTAACAAAACAGTAAATAAAACCTACTCTATACCATCCTGGAGTTTTTAAAGAATTAAAACAATATGGAAACCAATTTGACAATAAATTTCATATATTGAAAAAAAAAAAGAATTAAAACAAGGTCAGTGTTTCTGGACTGCAGAGATTAGAGGCCATATGATTACAGAGCATCCAAGGTCATGTTGCAAACCTCTTTTTCCTGAGAATAAAGGAAATCCACTGAACAGTTTTAAGTAGGTGAGAGAATTATGATCTGTAGTTTTAAAAAGTCCATGTGACTCATGGTGAAAAACTGATTGTTGGAAGACAAGAGAGGACGAAAGATTCCAGTCATTACTAGATTGTTCTACAGAAGATGAGCTTAAAAATTTCTATGCCATAACCGGACATGCTCTTAGCAAGTCCACTAGATGATTTCATGGGCACCAAAATAATCCCCTTGCCCAGAAAAACTCCTATTCTCTAGTTCCTGTAATCATATTAAACACCAAATGGACTTTCATTCTATACTTTTAAGAAAACTTTCAAATTCAAACATTCACGGGAGGGCTGGTTTGATAAAGGGAACAGAGGAAGGTGACAGTGTTCCATAGGTGGGGGGGGGGGGAAAGAGGTGAATAAAATCAAGGAATAAAAACACATTTTTACTACTTCCCAGTTTTACCTAAATTTTAACCATGTATCCGTCTCTGTCTTAAAACAGAACTGCGCCAACAGTGCTCTGATAATCAAAATCAAGCACCTTGATGTGTCAAATCCCTCATTTCTCCAAAGGCTCCGAATATGTTTTCTCTGATTGCATTTCCATTTGCTTCCTTTTATGAGTTAAGACACTTTCACTGCTTCTGAAATTACATTGTTCCAAACACAATAAAATACATCTCTACATGAAGGGAAAATTAATAAGCCAACTTTCATGTAAGTTAATTTCCTATTTTTCCTTCGGCTTTTCAATGTTTCTATTGCATTCATAAAAATAATGTAGAGAGCCCTCCAAAGGATAATTAAATAAATTACTTTAGTTTTTACCCAGTGACTATGCAGCCTACAAAATAATTTCTCTTTAGTAGCTTGTGAATTATATTGGTCTGTTTGCAACATATATGGAGTACTACTGAGAGTCTGTCTTGCAAGTCTTAAACTACAAAAACATCCTCTCAATACAGGATGATCTATTTGATACAGGCTCAATTAAACCTGGAATTTGTTTTAAATGAGCTACAGGCACTGCAGACAATTGATCATTCGGTTTTGTTACAGTTCAGCAAGTGGCTTCTGCTCTTGGCAACAGAACAAGACAGCTTCAGTATCGTGGATAGAGCCTCGCTCCCACCTTTGGCTGTTTATCTGTATTTACAACTTCCTTAGGCCTCCACAATTCCTAGCCATAAATACAGAAACTCAATGCCAAGTGTAAGAATAATAATGTGTAAGTGTGTGTAAGAAGTTAAGAATCAAGAGAGTACTTGATTTGCCTTTTGAAATGATAAATGCAATTTTTCTAGAAAGAAAACCAAAAGCCGAACCAAGCATGTTAAAACTCTGCAAGAGATTGTACTCTCTTGAAAAGATGTCCAACTGAAGTATTATCATGTAAACTAAGAATCTATGAAATTTCCTTATTCCATGGACTGCCGTACTATCATAAGATTCATGCATATTTCTTGGGATGTCAAGAATACCTCTTTTCAGCAGGTACTTATTAAGTAACTACTATTGCTAATAAGAAAGGACCTCTTTTAAATCAGTCAAACTAAAGCAGAGTTTGGAATGTTTTGTTTTTTTTTTTTTCTTACCAGAAGACCCACTAGGTTCTAGGTCTTAAGAGTCTTTGCTAGGTCTGAACTCTGAAGTAGTTGACAGGCCATAGTCATAAATCTTAACTGAGACCATGTAAAAATATCCCTTCAAGATTTAAAAAAAAAAAAAAATCCTAAAGACTATTCTATCAAAACGACCACATGTGATATTAACTACAATAAGCCAATACCAGAAAAAAAAATTTTTTTTCATATTCATTCATTCTGAAACCAGGAAAGAAATATAGGCCTAAAATCCCTTCAGAAATCCTTGGGGTAAGAATTCTTGTGTTCCAGAATTCAGGAATTTTTACATTTTAGAAAGTTAGTAAAATGTATATTATGTAATGCCCCTAGAAGGGTCTGAAACAGCACAAGTAATCAAACACTTATGTTTATGCAGCAAAACCTACAAATATTCACACACAGTAGGATAAAGACCATAAATAACTTCACGTGAGCAGATGAAACTTCTCTGCCAAGTAAAATCAGAACAGTTGAGGTCTTGTTACCAAGAGGAATTCAACAAAACAATTTTCACCACTTTTGGAATTCAAAATTTTGAGTATGAGACTGTGAACCTAGATTTATTGAGCAGTAGGCACTGCTTCTGATGTAGAATTTAATATTTACAATGAACCTCTGAGGAACATCTTATTAGTTCCATTTACAGAGGAGAAAATGTAGACTCAAAGAAATTAAATACCATGATGAAACTCACACATCAGTAAGAGGGGTAACCAAGAGTCAAAGGAAGTCTTTACAAGGTTTATATTGAGTTTAATTATCACTAAAAGAGAAGCAAGCCAATGCTTACCAAGGAAACTAAATGTGATGATGTATTTACCTAGGATCATCTCAAAGTATAATTCTCAAAAAAAAAAAAAAAAAAAGAACAAGAAAGAAAGAAAGATGAATTGAAATGAACATCCCCCTTAGCAGGAGCAGAGTTTGGAGAACTACAAGTAAAAGGAGAGGTGACATGTGACTCTCCCCGACCCCCGGCCAAACAGTACACAAAAAATTTATCAATATGCTTCTTATATGACAGCATTGCCATAAAACTAGACATGACTTTAAAGATAACTAGATATTCCTTAAAAGAAGCCAATTTATCATGTATGGACATCAATTTCATTTGCATCACTGGCTTTTCCAGTTATATTTGCTAAGAGAAGGATGGTACTATCCCCCCAAACTATTTGGCCAAGAAAAGTTCCATACTGTTAACGACAGATGGAACTGCACGAAACAAACAAGCACCCTGAACTGAGATGTGTCAGTATGTTAAACAATAATGAATTTGACCCTGTGTGTGAGTCAGCCAACATAGGGTAATGGTGTCATACAAAACCGGTTGACATTCCCAAGGAAGACTGAGCCTTGACTTTGCCACTTATCATCAGATCAGCATGACCTTAAACAATTTACTTATCTATTGTTTCAAAATGTTGCATATTGATTATGTGTTGCTTTCATAGTAATAGAATAATATGTTAACTGAAAAAAACATTGCTTTTACCATCTATGGTGAAATTATGCTTTATACACACATATTGGGCATCCAGAGGTCAGGCAAAATGATCAAACCAATATATAGGAGAAGATTATAACAGAGAAAGAGCATGAATTAACACAGCCTTTTACAAAGCTATCATTGCTATGCATTTCAGTTTCCTCATATTTCCTTATTAGCATATCTATCTAGCCGGATATCTAAGATTGAAAAATCCAGCCTTTACCTGCTGCATAGAATATGCTCAAAAAATGATAGCTATGATTTTTATGACGCACCTATGTCTATATACGTTCTTTAAACCCCAATCCAAATAAGTTCACAAAGATTTTTAAGAGTAGTATTTTCTTCTTATCCAATTTATCCAATTTATGGGTTTATTTTTCTGGCCACATTAAACCCCTAACTCTCTTCTCCTGTAGGGAACACAGTCTGTTAATTTTGGATCCAATTGAATTGAAACAGCCTGTATCCAGGATATCTACTCAGGAGGAACCCAGACACTGAGGAAAGCCCAATCTGGTGCCTGGGAACAATTTGGCAGGCAATATATAGAAGGAAGAAAAGAATAACTTGGCAGGCAATAATATACAGGGAGGAAAAGAACTGCGACAAAAGGAACATAGTATCCAGCTGTAGGGGAAAGCCACTGAAGGAGCAAGGGCCAGAATTAGATGATAATGATGGTGGTGCTGGTGGTAAAGATGTCAATAATGGTGATGAGAAAACTGAATCACAGAGCAGTTCAGGGAAATAGTCAAGGTCATACAGCAGTTAAAGGGTAGAAGATTTAAATTCAAATCTTAGAAATCTGGCTCCAAATTTCTAGCTCTTAAGCCCCAAATGATGTGGTAAATATAATTCCCAGCTCACACAAAAGTGGAAGTGTGGCTCACTTTACTGTTTTGGGGGCAAGTCCAGATGTTTCCATCACAAACCTGCCCCTCGCCTACCACTCAGAACTTGGCCTTCAGACTCTGCCACAATTTCTCATTTCAAACCATTTTTTTCTGATCCTATACAAAGTAACCAACCCTGTTTGAAATGACTTAAGTAAAGCATTTTCTAGAGGTAGGTTGGCCTGGTAAGGCCCTCTCTATCACTGTAATCCTAAGATTCAGTCAAACACTCAAAGGGGAATAGAAACCAGGCCTGGTTTTACTTCACTGGTAGTTGCTCGTTCTGAAGTGATTAGGTGGAAAATAACCTTGGCTTGCTCCCTGTATAATTACAGCCCACAGCTCTGATGAAACAGAATTTGAGAAACTAAAGAGTTTTTCTTAACCACAGACAAGGGATATGGATATGCATGTAACCACACAAATGCACAAGATATGATGGGTATGTCTGCTTGTGCATATAAAAAGATAGAGGGGTTGAGGTGTTCTTGGAAGATATGTCATTGAAAACTGGAACCGGGTCACTGCTAGCCCCCAAGTTTCCTCGGTGTGAATTTGAAAAGGCAGCCCTTTTGAGTGATTACAGCCACAAGGGAACATGGCTTGACTAACATAGGATGTTTCTGGGTAACTTAGAAAGGGATACCTCTTTCTCCAGATGGATACTGCTCCATGACAGGGTACGTGGCTTGACAAACAAACCACAAGTGGAGTGTGGCTCCAACATGCACCCTTAACAAGATGTCCTTATACTTGGCGCAATCCACGCAGCATACATGAAGATCCCAACTGGGGACATCTAGAGGAACAAAGAGTGAACTAACCGAATGACATGGTACCCTGGGGAACCAATGGGGACATTCAGACAACGGGTGTTGACCAACAGACCATAAGAGATACAAGGGCCACGTAGGACAGAGAATTCTGCCAACCCTAAATGCCTTACCTTGGTGCCAGAGACACAATTACCTAGAGTTCATGAAGAAAAGGCTGGAGATCCAGAAGTCAGAAAATCATATCGGAAATATTAGAAGCCACTCCTGGTTCTTGCTCACTTCTTCCACCAACATAGACAGACCTCTTTAGTTATCCTTCTAACATTTATCAAGAAGGCTAGTTCAGGGATACCTGGGTGGCTCAGTCGGTTGAGCGTCCGACTTCGGCTCAGGTCATGATCTCACAGTCTGTGAGTTCGAGCCCCGTGTCGGGCTCTGTGCTGACAGCGTGGAGCCTGGAGCCTGCTTCGGATTCTGTGTCTCCCTCCCTCTCTGCCCCTCCCCCACTCTCTCTTTCAAAAATAAATAAACTTTAGAAAAAAAAAAAAAAGGTTAATTCATAGGGACCCAGAATCATTATTGGAACTACCAGAGAATCAAATAATGCCCAGACTCAACACAGATTCAAAGGTCTGAAGAGGTATTGCTGAAGGAAGCCAACTTAAGAGTAGGAAGAAAGATTTTGCAGAAAATGAATCCTTGTGGTATATAGTTTTCTCTCCCTCTTCTGGATGATGCTCATATACCTTCTGGAATCCTACCATGTCCCTGAGAGCCTTCAACTTTTTACAGTAGATCCATTCATTGGCTGTCACCTGCCCCACAGCAGAGCCTTCACCCTTGTATGGAATTACTCAAGACCCCTCCCCCAGTGTGGCCCTCCCCCACCCCACCCCCCCACCCCCGCATGTTGGCAGTGACTGAGCACAATCTGCAGGACTCCCAGGTCTTTGCTCCACAACCATCTCCCCTAATCGTCATCTGAAAAGCCATTCTTAACTTTTTATTTCTTTGAGTTGAACAGGTCCTTCTCTAGTACTCTAGCAAAGATAATAGAATACATTCCCTCAGATACCTACACAGCTCTCCTCTTTACCTCCTGATTGCTGCTCAAATGTCAGTGATACCTTCCCTGATAACCCTATTTAAAGCTCTACTCCACCACCACCCCACTGCTTTCTTGGTTTATTCTTTCCTGTAGCATGTACCACCATCTGCCATGTGTACCTTATTTTATTTTTTATTTATTTTCTAACTCCTCCCTGCTTCCAACTTGAATATAAATTCTATGGAGGCGGAATTTTCTGTAAATTTTGTTTATGCCTGTATCTCTAGAGCTAGAACAGTACCTATGACATAGTAAATGTTCAATGACTATTTGTTGAATGAATAAACTAATCATCTATCAGTGAATAAATAAATGAATGATATATTTGGTGTAAATTGGTCTGAGGATTTTTTTTTAATGGAATACCAGGCAGGATAGGAGTCTGGAAACCTGGGAGAAATGATTGGAGAAAGAATCTGAAAAGCAGAAAAGAGAGCTAAAAAGCTCTATTCTCATCTTAAGTGAGGTTTTTTTTTCCCCCAACATTTTGTAAAATCACCTGAAAAAAAAATCAGTCTTGATAACATTAGGGAAAAGATATAACTATCTTCAAAAGACATGACCTATTACAACTGAATTGTCTCCTCTCAAGTATGGGACTCGATGAATGTATTTTAACATTGTTTCCTTCAAGTGATACATGCATTAATCATTTTCTCTCCCCACTACTTCCTCTAGATTTGTATGTTTGCCTATGAATGTGTCCCCTTGCTCATTTAATTTTCCATTTTTATTCCTTTCTTCTGCTTTCCTAAGTCTTCCCTTCAACCTCTCAAGCCAAAGACACCCACCCAGACCTAAAATTACGAAGGTTCCACAGAAAGCACAACCAAAACAGCCAACAAATAAAAGAAGTCTGTGTATTCTATTTATAGAATTTTGGAAGAGGGTCATTAGAAGCATAAAAACACTTTAATCCAAGACATTATTTTCAGCAAAGCTGTCACTGTTTCAAAACTTTTAGCTCCCAAATTAAATTTAAAAACACTGTGGGGAGCCTGGGTGGTTCAATCAGTTGAGCGTCCGACTTGGCTCAGGTCATGATCTCATAGGTCATGAGTTTGAGCCCCACATGGGGCTCTGTGCTGACAGCTCAGAGCCTGGAGCCTGCTTCGGATTCTGTCTCCCTCTCTCTCTGCCCCTTCCCTGCTCATGCTCTGTCTCTCTCTGTCTCTCAAAGGTGAATAAACGTTAAAAAAAATTTTTTTTAATTTAAAAACACTGAATACTTCCTATGGCTTTATGTAAATTCATATTATTTAGGTCAATTTTCAAGTTTTAAAATAATAATATATTCCCCATATGTGTGTGTTTTAAAGCTTTCCGTGTTATTTAATGTAATTTTATTATGCCTTAGAGTCATGTGTTTCCCACGGGTGTTCCAGGTTCAGGCTCAGCCCTCATCGCTTTATCTATGCTTCAGAGAGTGCTATGGCATTAGAAAAACCTTATAGGCTAATATCAAAGACTGGAATGGAGGTTATCAGGGACTAAGGGGGAGGGGAAAATGGGGAGTTATTAAACAGCAGGCATAAAGTTCCCATTGAGTAAGATCTAGACACCAGCTGTACAATACTGCACCTATAGTCAACAATAATGTATTGTACATGTAACTTTTGTTAAAAGGATAGGTCCCAGGTTAAGTGCTTTTATCACAATAAAAAGTTTAAAATTTTTTTTCAATGTTTTTATTTATTTTTGAGACAGAGAGAGAGCATGAGCAGGGGAAGGGCAGAGAGAGAGAGGGAGACACAGAATCTGAAACAGGATCCAGGCTCTGAGCTGTCAGCACAGAGCCCAACATGGGGCAGGAACTCACAGACCATGAGATCATGACCTGAGCTGAAGTCGGATGTTCAACAAACTGAGCCACCCAGGTGCCCCACAATAAAAAATTTTAAAAGAAGATATCCATACACTGATTAATTCCCTAACATTTAACTCTAAATCTGACCTCTACCTCTGAGTGCCTGGCTCATATCTACTTGCCCCCTGGACATCTTCACTCAAATATGTATGTAATAAACAGATTAAATGTTTTTAATGTTTTATTTGTTTTTGAGAGAGAGTGAGACAGAATGTGAGCAGGAGAGCGGCAGAGAGAGAAGGAGACACAAATCTGAGCAGGCTCCAGACTCCCAGCTGTCAGCACAGAGCCCCACGCAGGGCTCAAACCCACAAACTATGAGATCATGACCTGAGCTGAAGTTGGACACCCAACCGGCTGAGCCACTTAGTCGCCTCATTATGTAATAAGCAACTTATCAATCCCCATCAAAATAACACCAGCATTCTCCACAGAGCTAGAACAAATAATCCTAGAATTTATATGGAACCAGAAAAGACCCCGAATAGCCAAAGCAATCTTGAAAAAGAAAACCAAAGCTGGAGGCCTCACAATTCCAGACTTCAAGCTGTATTGCAAAGCTGTAATCATCAAGACAATATGGTACTGGCACAAAAACAGACACTCAGATCAATGGAACAGAATAGAGAACCCAGAAAGGGACCCACAATTGTATGGTCAACTAATCTTTGACAAAGCAGGAAAGAATATCCAATGGGATAAAGACAGTCTCTTCAGCAAATGGAGTTGGGAAAACTAGACAACAACATGCAGAAGAATAAACCTGGACCACTTTCATACACCATACACAAAAATAAACTCAAAATGGATGAAAGATGTAAATACAAGACAGGAAGCCACCAAAAGACAGAAGAAAAAACAGGCAAAATCCTCTTTGACTTTGGCCACAGCAACTTCTTATTTGACATGTCTCCGGAGGCAAGGGAAACAAAAGCAAAATGAACTATTGGGACCTCATCAAGATAAAAAGCTTCTGTACAGGGTATTTATCCAAAGGATACAAGAGTGCTGTTTCAAAGGGGCACACACACACCAATGTTTATAGCATCACTATTGACAATAACCAAAGTATGGAAAAAGCCAAAATGTCTATCAGCTGATGAATGGATAAAGAAGATGTGGCATATATATACAATGGAATATTACTTGGCAATTTTAAAAAATGAAATCCTGCCATTTGCAACAACATGGATGGCCCTAGAATGTATTGTGCTGAGCAAACTAAGTCATTCAGAGAAAGAGAAATATCATATGATCTCACTCATATGTGGAATTTAAGATACAGAACAGATGGACATAAGGGAAGGGAAGCAAAAACAATACAAAAACAGAGAGGAGGATTCCTGGGCGGCTCAATCAGTTGAGCACCCAACTCCAGCTCAGGTCATGATCTCGTGGTTCACGATTTCAAGCCCTGCATTAAGCTCTCTGCTGACAGCTCAGAGCCTGGACCCCGCTTCTAATTCTGTGCCTCCCTCTTTCTCTGTCCCTCCCCCATTCATGCTCTGTCTCTCTCTCTCAAAAATAAATTTTAAAAAAATATTAAAATTAAAAAAAAAAACAGAGAGGAAAACAAATCATTAGAGACTCTTAAATACAAAGAACAAAATGAAGGTTGCTGGAGGGGTGTTGGGTGGGGGAATGGGCTAAATGGGCAAGAGGTATTAAGGAGGACATTTGTTGGGATGAGCACTGGGGGTTATAAGTACGTGATGAATCACTAAATTCTATTCCTGAAATCATTATTACACTACATGTTAACTAACTTGGATTTAAATTAAAACTAAATAAATAAATATATAAATCCATCCCATGGTATACTTTTAAGGTTTTACCGTCTTAATATTTACTACATTTTGGGTCCTGCAGGAAACAGCCTCCTAAAAGCAGAAAAGAAGATTTATAATCTGAATAGATTAGAGTTTCATAAAGCACAATGAAGCATGCAAGGGGCTCTATCAAAAACCATAAATAAGCCACCATGCTTGTATTATGCAGCCAATTCCCTGTTTTTCATGTAAGGAAGGAAACAGAAGGAGACAGTCCAAAAGAGTGAGTAATCTTAAAAAAAAAAAAAAAAAAAAAAAAAAAAAAAAAAAAAAACCTTTAGATTTGTCTTGACATTTGCACTGAATTCAATTGTATATGATAGCCAGAGAAAGGGATTTTTAATGTATTTTTCATATAAAAATCAGATTCTGGACAATCAGCCTGACCATGGCCCTTGTCTGTATCATTTCCCACACAAAGACTAAGCAGACCCTCAATGAGGTTGATGCAAAAAGAGCAGTGTAAAGCTTCACTCATTCAAACTTTCTCAACAACAGATACAATTTCATGCATTGGATAAAATCTGCATGCAAAAGGTGAAAATGGAGTGAATATGGAAATATCAATAGAGCAACTAATTGGACTACCTCAGATAAATTAAAACATATGTAATTAAAACATATATAGTGAAGATTTGGGTACGTTGTGCTTTGGTGATAATTCACAGTATTAGTTTTGCAAAGACAGAAGGCCTAGCAACGAAAATCATGTTAGTATGGTCTAAAACCCAAAAAGAATGTCCATGAGAACACAGCCCCATGAAGTACTTACATTGGGCATTGCATTGATAACTGGAGACAAAGAGGGCATTTCACTCAGCCCCATGGAGACCTCTAAATTCTAGACCTATATTTGGAAATTCCTAAAAAATACAGTCTAATGTTTTCTTCAGACTTGCAGAAACTAAGGCTCCATAACCCAAAAAATCTATCCCAAGTAAAACAAAAGCCTTCTTCAGGCTGTATAATATTGCTTGTAAAATATGGTCTCAATTATTCCCTTCCCTGTATCCACATTTCTTGCAATGTCACTTTGCAGATCCTTCCATCAAGAGGTAGAATTTATTTCCTCACCCCCTCCAATTAGGACTGCCCTTGTGACTTGCTTTGAGCAACAGAATGTGGCAGAAAAAACTATTTACAAGTTACCGAGCCTAAACCTTAAGAAGCCTTGTAGCTTCCATACTGTCTCAAAATCTTGTCCACTAGTCATGTGAACAAACCTAGGATTGGATACAATAGGATGACAGTCCACATGAAGCAGAGATAAACTATCCCCACTGAGCCAATGCTAGCTAACCAGCCACAGGACAATCTGAAGTTGATTAAAATAAAAGATTGAGCCCATCAGAGAACAGAAAAGCCTAGCCCAAATTTCCAACCAACAGAATGATGAGGCAAATAAATGGTTGTTGTTTTAAGGCAGTATGTTTTGGGATCATTTGTTACACAGCAAAAGCTAACTGATACACCATCCCAGGAATAGATGTTTGAAATACAAGCTTCAACTGGCAACATCAATGACCCTGGGTTTGGAGGAGGATTTCTGGTGAAGGACTGACCCTTGAGATTAAAGCAAAGGAGTTCTTAAGGTGGGGTGAGTAACACCAAGGTCTAGCATCACTTTCTGAGCCTCCATATAGCACTTCACCTCATAACATAGTAATCATCCAGGGCACCAGATTTTTACAGTTTTCCTACATTCATTAAATGGCTACAGTGAATAGCTATTGTGCTTTTACCAAGAGATAGAGTCCAAATTCTGTCATCTCCAGCAAAGTGGCTTCTCCCACTTCAAAATACTTCACAGGCTTGTAGAAATTTCCAAAGCAAGACTTGACTGACCCACAGCTAACAGCATACTCAAAGGTGAAAAACTGAGAGCTTTCTCCCTAAGATCAAGAACAAGACAATATCTACTCTGACTGCTTTTGTTCAACATAGTACTGGAAGTCCTAGCCACAGTAATCAGACAAAACAAAATACAGCTACATTGATAAGGAATAAGTAAAATTTTCATTATTTGCATATGATGTGATACCATATATAAAGGTCTAAAAACTCCACCAAAAAACTACTAGAACTGATAAATGAATTCAGTAAGGTCACAGGATATAAAACCAATGTACAGAAATTCATTGCATTTCTATACACTCATAATGAAGTAAAAGAAAGACAAATTAAGAAAGTAATCAATCCCATTTACAACTGCATCAAAAATAATAAAATACCTGGGAATATATATAACCAAGGAATTGAAAGACCAGTACTCTGAAACTATAAAACACTGATGAAAAGAATTGAAGACAATACAAACAAATGGAAAGATATTGCATGCTCGTGCATTGAAAAAACAACTATTGTTAACATGCCCATACTACCCAAAGCAATCTATACATTCAATGTTTTCCCTATCAAAAAGCAGCAGCATTTTTCATAGAGCTAGAACAAACAATCCTAAAAGTTTTATGGAACCACAAAAGACCCCGAATAGTCAAAACAATCTAGTAAAAGAAAAAGTTGGATGTATGGCAATTACAGACTTCAAGTTATAATACAAAGCTGTACTAATCAAAACAGAATGGTACCGGCACAAAAGTAGATACACAGATCAGTAGAACAGAATAGAAAATCTAGAAATGAACCTAAAACTATATGGTCAATTAATCTTTGACAAAGCAGGAAAGAATATCCAATGGGAAAAAGACTGTCTCTTCAACAAATGGTGTTGGGAAAACTGGACAGCAATGCATAAAAGAATGAAATTGGACCACTTTATTACACAATACACAAAAATAAATTCAAATGTATTAAAAACTTAAATATGAGGGGCGCCTGGGTGGCGCAGTCGGTTAAGCGTCCGACTTCAGCCAGGTCACGATCTCGCGGTCCGGGAGTTCGAGCCCCGCGTCGGGCTCTGGGCTGATGGCTCAGAGCCTGGAGCCTGTTTCCGATTCTGTGTCTCCCTCTCTCTCTGCCCCTCCCCCGTTCATGCTCTGTCTCTCTCTGTCCCAAAAATAAATAAACGTTGAAAAAAAAAATTTAAAAAAAAAAAAAAAACTTAAATATGAGACCTGAAAATATAAAAATCCTGGGCGAGAACACAGGCAGTAACTTCTTTGACATAGGTCATAGCAACTTCTAGTTACGTCTCCTGAGACAAGGGAAACAAAACATATATAAACTACTGGGACTACATCAAAATAAAATCTTCTGCATAGCAAAGGAAACAATAAAACTAAAAAGCAACCTATGGAATGGGATAAAATATTTGCAAATGACATATCCAATGAAGGATTAGTGTCCAAAATATACAAGAACTTATCAAGCTCGACACCCAAAAAAACAACCCAATTAAAAATGGGCAGAAGACATGAACAGACATTTCTCCAAAGAAGACATACAGATGGCCAACACATTAAAAGATGCTCAACATCATTTATCATCAAGGAAATGCAAATCAAAACTACAATGAGATATCACCTCACAGCTGTCAGAATGGCTAAAATCAACAGCACAAGAAACAATATGTGTTGGTGACGATGTGCAGAAAGGGGAGCCCTCTTGTACTGCTGGTGGGCATACAAACTGGTGCAGCCATTCTGGAAAATAGTATGGAGGTTCCTCAAAAAATTAAAAATAGAACTACCCTATAATCCAGCAATTGTACTACTAAGGATTTACCCAAAGAATACAAAAATACTAATTCAAAGGGATACATGCACCCCGAGGTTTATAGCAGCATTATCTACAATAGCCAAATTATAGAAACCACTCAAGTGTCCATCAGCTGATGAATGGATAGAAAAGATGTGGTTTATACATACAATGGAATATTACTCGGCCATAAAAGAATGAAATCTTATCATTTCCAACAACATGGATGCAGCTAAAGAGTATAATGCCAACTGAAATGAGTCAGAGAAAAAAATACCATATGATTTCACTCAAATGTGGAATTTAAGAAATGAAACAAATGAACAAAGGGGGGGAAAAAAATAAGATGGACAAACCAAGAAACAGACTCTTAACTGTAGAGAACAAATTGATGGTTACCAGAGGGGAGGTGGCAGGGCAGGGTGGAGGGGAGGTGGGGGAATAGGTGAAGGCGATTAAGAGCACACTTATGATGAGCACTCAGCAATGTATAGAATTGTTGAATCACTATATTATACACTTGGAACTAATATAACACTGTATGCTAATTATACTAGAATTAAAATAAAAATGTAATAATATTTTTTAAAAAGACTGAAGACCTCTGGGTCTCCCACACATCAGTCTCTCTCACATTGAGACTAATTTCCTTACTCTTTAGATTTGAGGGCAACAAGTACCAGGAAATATGTGAGGACCCAGAATTACCTCTGGGAATTGATCTAAAATGACCAAATTGTTGGGGTGCCTGGGTGGCCCAGTCGGTTAAGCATCCAACTTTAGTTCAGGTCACGAACTCATGGTCCATGGGTTCGAGCCCCATGGTGGGCTCTGTGTCTGAGCCTAGAGCCTGCTCCAGATTCTGGATTCTGTGTCTCCCTCTCTCTCTGCCCCTCCCCCACTCATGCTCTCTCGAAAAAAAAATAAATGGATATTTTAAAAAAACTTTTTTAATGACCAAATTGTTTTCATCTTTACTTAAATCTTCATCTGTAGATTCCATCAAGAGACTGAAATTTAGTATGACAGTAGTGACACTTCACAAAACCATTTCTTACAGCAATACATTTGTCTTTTAAGTTACAATTAAAAAAGAACCATCAGAGGCCAACAAAAGCCTTTGCCACCTCTTATAGGCAGCAGACCACACAAAAGTACAAGACATTGTTTCTGTTTCTTTAAAAAGAAAATTGCGACTCCTGGGTGGCTCAGTTGGTTAAGCATCCAACTTTGGCTCAGGTCATGGTCTCAGTTTGTGGGTCTGAGCCCTGCATTGAGCTCTGTGCTGGCAGCTCAGAACCTGGAGACTGCTTCCGATTCTGTGTCTCCCTCCCTCTCTCTCTCTCTGCCCCTCCCTTACTGTGCTCTCTCTCTCAAAAATAAACATTTTATAAATACTCTGGATCCATTGAGAACTGCTGGACTTAACATCCAGTATCAGAGGACCTAGGCAAAAATGAGCTGATGCTCGCAAAGGGATATCCTGAGAGGAAACAGAATTCACTTTGGTTTAGAAGTGATCCTTGGAGGGGTGGGGCACAGAAGTTTGGGGGAAAGTACTGAATGGAGCAAATGCCCCAAAAGATAAGCTTAGAGGAGACTTAACACAGGAACATGTAGGATGAGGCACAACTGTTAGAACAAAAATCAGTTCAACCAAAAGTTCTGGGTTGGTCATTTCTAGTCTAGTTTCACAAGCAGAGGAATAAAAAAAATGGACAGCTGAAGGAAGAAGTAAGACTCTTCCAATGGGGAAAAACTGAGAGCTTTTTCCCTGAGATCAGGAACACGACAGAGATGCCCACTCTCACCGCTGTTGTTTAACATAGTGTTGGAAGTTCTAGCATCAGCAATCAGACAACAAAAGGAAATCAAAGGCATCAAAATTGGCAAAGATGAAGTCAAACTTTTGCTTTTTGCAGACGACATGATATTATACATGGAAAATCTGATAGACTCCACCAAAAGTCTGCTAGAACTGATACATGAATTCAGCAAAGTTGCAGGATACAAAATCAATGTACAGAAATCAGTTGCATTCTTATACACTAACAATGAAGCAACAGAAAGACAAATAAAGAAACTGATCCCATTCACAATTGCACCAAGAAGCATAAAATACCTAGGAATAAATCTAACCAAAGATGTAAAGGATCTGTATGCTGAAAACTATAGAAAGCTTATGAAGGTAATTGAAGAAGATTTAAAGAAATGGAAAGACATTCCCTGCTCATGGATTGGAAAAATAAATATTGTCAAAATGTCAATACTACCCAAAGCTATCTACACATTCAATGCAATCCCAATCAAAATTGCACCAGCATTCTTCTCGAAACTAGAACAAGCAATCCTAAAATTCATATGGAACCACAAAAGGCCCCGAATAGCCAAAGGAATTTTGAAGAAGAAGACCAAAGCAGGAGGCATCACAATCCCAGACTTTAGCCTCTACTACAAAGCTGTCATCATCAAGACAGCATGGTATTGGCACAAAAACAGACACAGAGACCAATGGAATAGAATAGAAACCCCAGAACTAGACCCACAAATGTATGGCCAACTAATCTTTGACAAAGCAGGAAAGAATATCCAATGGAAAAAAGACAGTCTCTTTAACAAATGGTGCTGGGAGAACTGGACAGCAACATGCAGAAGGTTGAAACTAGACCACTTTCTCACACCATTCACAAAAATAAATTCAAAATGGATAAATAACCTGAATGTGAGACAGGAAACCATCAAAACCCTAGAGGAGAAAGCAGGAAAAGACCTCTCTGACCTCAGCCGTAGCAATCTCTTACTCGACACATCCCCAAAGGCAAGGGAATTAAAAGCAAAAATGAATTACTGGGACCTTATGAAGATAAAAAGCTTCTGCACAGCAAAGGAAACAACCAACAAAACTAAAAGGCAACCAACGGAATGGGAAAAGATATTTGCAAATGACATATCGGACAAAGGGCTAGTATCTAAAATCTATAAAGAGCTCACCAAACTCCACACCTGAAAAACAAATAACCCAGTGAAGAAATGGGCAGAAAACATGAATAGACACTTCTCTAAAGAAGACATCCAGATGGCCAACAGGCACACGAAAAGATGCTCAACGTCGCTCCTCATCAGGGAAATACAAATCAAAACCACACTGAGATATCACCTCACGCCAGTCAGAGTGGCCAAAATGAACAAATCAGGAGACTATAGATGCTGGCGAGGATGTGGAGAAACGGGAACCCTCTTGCACTGTTGGTGGGAATGCAAACTGGTGCAGCCACTCTGGAAAGCAGTGTGGAGGTTCCTCAGAAAATTAAAAATAGACCTACCCTATGACCCAGCAATAGCACTGCTAGGAATTTACCCAAGGGATACAGGAGTACTGATGCACAGGGGCACTTGTACCCCAATGTTCATAGCAGCACTCTCAACAATAGCCAAATTGTGGAAAGAGCCTAAATGTCCATCAACTGATGAATGGATAAAGAAATTGTGGTTTATATACACAATGGAATACTACGTGGCAATGAGAAAGAATGAAATATGGCCTTTTGTAGCAACGTGGATGGAACTGGAGAGTGTGATGCTAAGTGAAATAAGCCATACAGAGAAAGACAGATACCATATGGTTTCACTCTTATGTGAATCCTGAGAAACTTAACAGAAACCCATGGGGGAGGGGAAAGAAAAAAAAAAGAGGTTAGAGTAGGAGAGAGAGCCAAAGCATAAGAGACTGTTAAAAACTGAGAACAAACTGAGGGTTGATGGGGGGTGGGAGGGAGGGGAGGGTGGGTGATGGGTATTGAGGAGGGCACCTTTTGGGATGAGCACTGGGTGTTGTATGGAAACCAATTTGACAATAAACTTCATATATTGAAAAAAAAAAAAAAAGGAATACACCATATCCCTCTCCCCTCACCCATGACAGCGGTTAGGGCTTTTCTCCCCTCTCTCCAGTCCTCATGCTCCAGAGACAATGGACACAAAAGCCGCCATTCCCAAGGCTACCTGCAACCCCCAGCCCACTCTGGTCCTGGACCTGCCAGGAGAGAAAGAGCTTAAAGCTAATAGTTCTTGGATAAAAGCAGTTTGATGAAAAGGAGGAAACAACAAGGGGGCTCTGTGGTCAATATCAGGCCTTTGGAGACACAAAGACAATGCGCACTTGACCTTTGGGTGGTTGTCCCAGCTCCTCCCTTATCTGAGCACTAGGTCTCACCTGCTGCCTCCCAGTTAATACATCATAAGAGCTCTCTGCTCAGGAGAGACAATAAAAACAGTCATCTCCTCTCGACAGTATTCTTTCTATCTTGCACTCCTCTGTCGGCATTCTCTCTCCTGCTGTTCCCTCTGAGGCACAAGAGTTTAATTTTGGGGGCTGAAGAGAGAAATTCCCATTTTATGGGAATACCTACACAGAACCCGAGGGCAACACAATACATACCATGACCAGTTAACTCAGTTGATTAGCTGAGTTTTGTGGTTAGATCCCAGGGATAACGAACACCAAGGAATAGAGGGTAGTCCCCCAGACAGGCTGGCACATACTATCACCCCAGCACTTACCTTGGGGGTGTTAGTGTAGGAGACCCAGTGCTCATCCAACCTAACGGTGAGAAAGTGAATCAACCAACATGTCGCAGGGACAGCAAGCCGGTGTGCCATCCACTTCAAGAACAGCTTGCTGTTACAAGGTATCATATTTCTTTTCCCCATTCAGAAATCATACCCTTCTCTACCGATGAGAAAGTTGTGAGACTTTACCCAATTGGAGACCTGATTTACTTCTACCTATTATTTTCTGAAAAATTCCCCTTAGAAGCCTTGAGAATGTGTCACTACAAACAGCATACTTTCAAAACAGCAATACTGGTCTTGCCTGCAAATCCAACGTGAGAAGCCCACAGAAATAGGTCTCCTTAGGGATATTCTTTCAGAAAGGAAGTTGAAGAAGCTCTCAGATCATTTCCTTCCAATGCAAGCCACGTGGGTATGGCAACAGCACTAAGTGCCCAGATGTGGGTGTGGCTGTGTGCTTGAAGTTCTTCTTTTTTTTTCCTTATTTATTTATTTATTTATTTATTTATTTATTTAGAGAGAGAGAGAGAGAGAGAGAGAGAGAGAGAACGCATGAGCAGGGGAGGGGCAGATAAAGAAGGAGAGAGAGAATCCCAAGCAGGCTCCGCAGTGTCAGTGCATGGAGCCAGATGTGGGGCTCAAACTCACAAACCACAAGATCATGACATGTGCCGAAACCAAGGGTCAACTGCTTGACCGACTGAGCCACCCTAGTGCCCCAAAGCTTTTTTTAAACCCACATTTCTATATCCATTGGCTACTTGTCTTAACTTTTCCCTCTGTGATTTTACATTGCAAAAGTCAGCCACGATTTTCTAAGTACTAGACCCTGTTTGTTGCATTTGGCCAGACCTCCCTGATGTTCTCTCCATCCATCTAACAGCTCCCATTATGCAGCACCTACTGTATACCTCCTAGTGCACTAAGGCTTTATTTATAGTTATCTCATTTAATCCACAAATCTGTATAGCACACGAAAGTAACCACTTTTCACAAAAGAGCTCAGAAAGGATGAGTGGCTTGCCTGAGGTCATAGAGTAAGAAAGAATGGAGGTCAGGACTCAAAACGGGATCCTGAGCCAAATGCTTAATGACTGTGCTCTATAATTCTTTAATTCTTTCACCTGCTAAATGAATCTACCCTATCCCTGAAGGCTTCCAGAGCCCACTGCCTGCCTCTGTCAAGACTGGCTATTGTCATCCCAGGAAATCACGATGGCAGCACTTGCTAAAAGGTATTACCTCTTGTTCAAAGTCTTCTAAGCTACTCTGACATGATGTCCAGGAACAGAAATCAAATGTGTCCTCTCTTCCTAATGTCCACTACTCTCCTATGAGAGTAGCACCTACTAATAGGTACACCAGTAGGGGTCTGGATCATTCAGTGGTCAGGATTAAAATAGCAATGCCACCATTTACTAATGTGGCTTTGGGCAGGCTCTTTTGCTCTGTTTCCTTATATGGAAAGGGGACAATTACATTGCCCCACTTCCTGCAAGGACAGTTTAAGGTGATTAAAGGAAACAATACAGATGAGATGTTTAGTTGAGATAGCACCTGACACTAAGGTTTAGTAAATGGAACTCAGGTACTTTTGTACTGGGGTTAGGGGGCAATATTTTTACAAACAGCAAATCAGATGTGCAGAAAAAAGACATTAGTTCACTTTCCTTTACTGGATATTAAGTACCCTCACCTGACCCCACACCATTCATGACTGAGGAGGTAATAGTGCAGGAGTTTCTGTCATCTCCGTTTTCTCCTTTTTAATCTCTGTTAAAGTATGGAAATAGAAATATAGAACGAGATCCATTTTGGGGTGGCTGGGTGTCTCAGTCGGTTAAACGTCCAACTCCAGCTCAGGTCATGATCTCACAGTCCAAGAGCTCGGGCCCCATGTCAGGCTCTGTGCCGACAGCTCAGAGCCTGGAGCCTGCTTCAGATTCGGTGTCTCCCTCTCTCTCTGCCCTTCCTCACTCACACTCTGTTTCTGTTTCTCTCTTTCTCAAAAATAAAATACCATTAAAAAAATTTTTTAAAGAAATGAGATCGATTTCATTTTTGTCAGATTGGCAACCTTTCAGCATTATGGGCACCACAAGCATTATGGAAGATGTGGGAAAATGGAAACCCCCTTTCATGGCTGAAAAAAGTATACATTGGTAAAATAACCATGAAGAGTCACCCTCCCCCTTGTCATTCCAACCCAACTCTTCTTGAATCTGTTTGAGAATCACTCGTCTTCAACACTTAGAATGTACCTGGGGTTATTCTATAAATGTATATACCAAAGTTCTACTATTCATTCTATCACACAATTTTTATCCATTATAATTCACTGGATGGTAATTTGTAACACGATGGATGATCATCAGATTTAATCCAACACTGGATTACAAGTGTAATCTAAAATTACATTGAACTTTTAAATCTTAGTTCCTTAGAAGTTTGGTGTTTAATTTTTAAATGTAAGAATGACTAACCTTTTGGAAATAACTTCTAATACATATTAGCAAAGATTCAAATAGATGAATTAATTTCTCAATACAATGCCTACATTCTCTCATAAAATTGTATGCCATTGCCTGTAAGAGACTGTAGACAGCTGATCAAGTTCTCAAATAACCCTTCTTTGGGTCCTTGTAGAATGTCAGTGGTATAGGCAGAGTGATAACTTCAATATAGTCATGACTTGCTACGTTTTGTGAAACAGAGCCGGTAAAAGTGAATTCCAGCAGAAGAAAGTCTTTAAGCTCCCTCTCCCAGGCTCCAGGGAACTAAGCAGCAGAGTTATCATTTAATATAAAATGCCAAAATGAGCAACATTAAATACTTTCTCATCCACACAGTATAGCATAATGTTTAAGAGCGTGAGCTCTGGGGCAAGACAGCCTGAGTTCAAATGCTGACTACATCCATTACTAGCTCTGTGAACATGGGGTAAATTACACCCCTGTGCTTCAATATCTCAAAATGAAGGTATTAATGGTATCAACCTCATAGGATCTTTAAGAAGTAATCAGGATGACCATGAAAAGCACTTAGGGCAGTGGCTGACTAGCAATTAATGGTAGCTATTTTTACTATCCATACCTTCTTCCTGATATTTTTCTGAGGAGGTGAACTGCTTATGAATTATGAAGCAAGCTGGCCTCAAATAAGAACCCACAAAAGTAAAAGAATTGAATGCTTCAGAAAAGTTTCAGGAAAGGGGCACCTAGGTGGTTCAGGTGGCTAAGCATCCAACTCTTAGCTTTAGCTCAGGTCATGATCTCACAGTTCATGAGTTCAAGCCCTGCATCAGGTTCCATGTTGGCAGTGTGGAGTCTGCTTCTGATTCTCTCTCTGTCTCTCTGTCTCTCTCTCTCCCTCTCTCTCTGTCCCTCCCCTGCTCACACTCTCTCTCTCAAAATAAATAAAATTTTTTTTAAAGTTTCAGGAAATATAAACTACATGTAAGTAGGCATTTGAATCACTTCATTGATACATACTATGTACTTTAAAATACTGCTATTGAAGTCTAGAAAAAGCAAAATTCTAGAATACAGCTCCAGTTTGAAAAATTCTAAGCAAGTAGTTCTGGGATTCTAAATGTGGTCAAAGTAAAAAGAATACTGGACTAAGAGCTCAAAAAACAATATTCTTGTTCTAGATCTACCATTACCTTCTGTATATCCTTGAATAAACTGTTTTAACTCTTGGAATCTCAGCTGCCTCATCTAGGACATGAGAATAATAATAATAATCCAAGTATTACATACTGCATATCTATGTACATGTATGTATAACTTTTTTGTTGTACAGGTAAAAGAGATACTGTGTGTAAAAGGTTAATACATTGCAAAATGCTATGCAAATTTGAGTTATTCATTACTATTACTCTTAGAATCTTTCTTTGCCTGGGTTTCCCCCTTAAAAAACCTAGAGCTAAGGTTTATTTGTGTGCACAGTTTACTTGGAAACATTATCCCCAGGAAGAGGAAGAAATCATGGATAGAGGAAATGAAGTAAAATTAAAAGAAAGATTAAGGGTGTGTTATTGAGTTGGCCACCAAGTGGATCCACCAGGACCTTCCTGGATACCTACCAAGGTGCATCTCAGGACCATACACCAGGAAAATAAAGAGGATTTTATTTATCAGTTTCTGTTTCCCATTGCTCATGGGAGGTGCCATGGGGCATTGAATACTTCAATTTGATAGTTGCATCTGTTCTGATTGGTGACCACCATCATGATGTCAAAGAGGTCCATGGCAAGAAGTGAGGGGTGGGGAGTGCTTGAGTTGGCTCTACCTAACCTGGTCTATGTCTGCACAGAACTGGTTGCCACACAATGGTTGGAATAAAAGTCTTGGGATAATTTGAAGTGGTGTGTACACAAGGGATGTGCTGCAGAGCCCTATGGAAAGATGGTAGCCCTTATTATCCCTCTCTTAGGATAACAAAGAAAAGCAAGCATAGTCACTCTGCAGTTTGGAGGGCAGAGTTCTAAATTACTTTTGTTTCTTGTCTTGCAGCCAGACAGATGTTCACCTGATCCCATTTTACCAAATCTCTGCTGACCTCCCTCACTTCTTCCTCTTCCCGGTGCCCCAACCTAAAGCTACAAGATAAAAACTTAATGTATAATCCATAGTTCAAAGATTTTTACAAAGGAGTTCAAAGCTGGATGGCTTGTGTATGCATAATGAAATGAAAAATATAATTGGAAGGTTTGATGGCTGCATGGGCACAATTTCTTATCTTCCCAACTGTGATGGGGAGATAATTCAGCCATTTTGAACTGCCATTCTGATGTAGTCAATCTTGATCTATAGTCAGATAAGTGATACACAAATTGGTATTTAGATGGCTTTGCTCGCCACATTTGAAAAACATTCTCAATGGACAGTGTCACAGAAAGGAAAAGAGTACCAAATTCCCTTGTTGTCAGGTATGCAAGGGTTCCTTTTCTTGCTCTGGCACATATAGCTAAGAGATCTTAATCTTGCTAAGCCTATATTTTCTCATCTGTAAGAACGGAGTATTGAAATTTATGCCACAGAGTCATAGCAAAGATTAGAAATTAAAGATGATGTATATTCTCAACTAAAACTATGCCTAGAAAATAGGAAACATTCAATACATAGCCATTATTATTATCAATACCATTTATTGTTATTAATCTTTACATTTCTGATGCTTCTTACAGAAAATGCTTCCAGCTCCAAATTTGAGAGCAGTGGCAAGCCAGAGGGAAAAGTCATATCTATCCACCAAAGAGACCCTCCAGCTCAGTGGTGTATTTGCCAGGCACAGAATTCAGTCCATTCAAGACACATTTATTGAGCAACTACTCTGGGCTACACACTGTGCTAAGTGCTATGGAAAATACAGATATGGCTAAGGTTCACATTTGATGAGCAGACACCCAGTCTTATCTCTCTTATTGTTTACTTAATTTTTCCTTTCAATTTACCCTCTTAGTTTTTCTATTTTAGCTACATTCTAAGAAATGATAATCATGAAATTATAAATTTGATACAACAGTTACACATTTTTATAACACAGTTTACCCTATTAATAAGTAGTGCTCAGCTTTGTGCTATGTTAAAAAGAGAGCGTTATAAAAACCACATATTTGGAAACATGAACCTAGTATGTTGCCAAGCAGACAGATTTGCCAACTGGAAACCAGGTGAATAGATGAATGAATACATCAATCTATCACCTCTGAGTCTGACTCTAGTAAGAACCTAGCCAGGAGATGGAGGGTCTCGGCCTGGCTTCTGAAATTCCTTCCTGCGCTAATTATTTTGTTCATTAAACGAATCAATCAATCGATCCCATGCCTGCATCCAGAGCAAGCTGCAAGAAAAGAATAGAACTGGCTTCTGAAATTCCTGATGTGGTCACATGGACAAACTGTGTTTGAAAGGAAAGAGACATTTGTAATCCCCAGGCAGTAGTTTAAGAGTGCCTTTTTTGGCTGCATCTAGAGTTGCAAGAACATCCCTCCCCTCATGGCCCATTAGATTCCAAGAAACGTTGAAGAGTCTGGCAACTGCCTTTCACTTGATCTTTGCTTCCCTCAAAGGAAGGAAAGTGCTTTTAGCCTGAGCTCTAATGGAACTGGAACCCATCTCTGCTTTGGTCATTTTAGTTACTACCCCTTACTGAACTCTCTCAAATCCAACCATTGCCTAGCTGTGGGCTGAGCATTCACACAGGAGAGGAGGGGGTGGGGGCGGGTGTAGGGATACAGATTCATTACTTCCTGCACAACACATTCCATGTCACGTATACTGTCAGTCTCGGTGTTAAAATTAAATGGTGGGGTTTTTTTTTTCCTTTTGCTCACAATGTATGTTTATTAGTTAGGGCCAGATCTAAAAACTGCATGTTCTAGTACAGTGGAAATATCATGATTGTTAGAATTCAGGAAAAAAAAACACAAAATTTTAATTCACATTTTGCCACTTACTCCTTGTGAGATCTTCAGTAAACAGTGAACCTAAGCAAACTTCGATTTTACCTGCATAAAAGGAGCACAGCAGGATTTAATCACCCAACATGTTTCAATGTGAAAACCTAAGTCTGGGAATTTTTCCTCCTTTATTTTGTTTCATTAATAGTGGCACAGCCCAATCAAGAGATGAGGCTAATCATGGTCAATAGACACATGAAAAGATGTTCAGCATCACTCATCATCAGGGAAATGCAAATCAAAACTACAACAAGATACCGCTCACACCTGTCAGAATGACTAAAATCAAAAACACAAGAAACAACAAATGTTGGCGAGGAGAAAAAGGAACCCTCTTGCACTCTTGGTGGGAATGCAAACTGGCGCAGCCACTGTGGAAGACGGTATGGAGGTTTTTCAAAAAATCAAAAGGGGCGCCTGGGTGGCGCAGTCGGTTAAGCGTCCGACTTCAGCCAGGTCACGATCTCGCGGTCCGGGAGTTCAAGCCCCGCGTCAGGCTCTGGGCTGATGGCTCAGAGCCTGGAGCCTGTTTCCGATTCTGTGTCTCCCTCTCTCTCTGCCCCTCCCCCGTTCATGCTCTGTCTCTCTCTGTCCCAAAAATAAATAAACGTTTAAAAAAAAAAATAAAAATAAATAAATAAAAAGTAGAACTACCCTACAATCCAATAATCACACTACTGCCTATTTACTCAACAAATACAAAAACATGAATTGAAAACGATATATGCTCCCATATGTTTACTGCAACATTATTATAGCCACATTATGGAAGCAGCCCAAGAGTCCATAAATAGATGAACAGATAAAGAAGATGTGGTATATAAATGCAATGGAATATTATTCAGTCATAAAAAAAGAATGAAATCTTGCCATTTGCAACAATATGGATGGATCTACAGAGTATAATGCTAAGTGAAATAAGCCAGTCAAAGAAGGAAAAATACCATATGATTTCACTCACATGTGGAATTTAAGAAACAAACGAACAAAAGAAAAAAAAGAGAGACAAGTCAAAAAACAGACTCTTACATATAGAGAACAGATGGTTACCAAAGGGGGTGGGAGAAGGTGGGGAGATGTGCGAAATAGCTGAAGGGTATTAAGACTACACTTGTCATGATGAACACTGAGTAATGTATGGCTGAAACTAATACAACACTGTATGCTAACTACACTGGAATCAAAATTTTGAAAAAACTAAAAGCCAAAAAAAAGAGAAGAAAGGACAGACAACCCACTCTCTCTCTAAATCCTGTCTTCTCCAGAAAAAAAATAGTATCTTTCATCTAGGGGAGATGACAAAGAGCCTAGGTTGTTTTGCTTTTTTTTAAGATTGAAGGGTTTTCCCCCGCCCCCCCCCAGGTATTAATGATTTGGGATGCTCACAATTGTACATGAAATTGGAAGAGAGAGAATGTGTGTTTTTCCCATTGGGGAATGGTGAGAACTTGGAGGGAGATGAGAGAGGGAACACACTGGATATGGGTAGTTTGCTGTGGCTGGATCTGATACTGAAGGGTTTTCCAAAAAGCTTCTCCTGCATTCCCACTACCATCCCAATACACAAACAAGGGGTATGGTCTGAAAGCCCGGGAGCCATATTGGATTCAGTATTTGCCAGGCAACCCCCTCACTTTTACTCAACAGAGAGCTTCTCATTATGTGCACACCAAAGCCAGCCTCTAAGGAGGAGGAATTTTGTTCCATCTGTAGCAGCCCCTTGCCTGGTGACCACCCAATAGGAATGACGGATGACCATTTCCACATGAATTTATTCTGCAGGTGTCCACATATCCTCTGCAGGTAGATGGCTCTTCACAAAGTTTTAATAGTGCCAAGTGTATTAGAAAGGAAACTCACCTTAGTTTTATGAGAATCGTTAGTAAACATTATTACTGCAACATGTGGATAATGCTAAAGTTTAAATAAGTTAATTAGACAAAGCATACAAGATCTGTTTGATGGTTCTTCTTCCTTTTTATCTGCCCGTTTTCTATTTTGAGTTTTTCCATGGCCAAGGAAACTATTAAATTCAACACATCTATCTCCCCAATAGTAAGTGATTTCAGATGACCAATACCTTTTTCTCTTTAGTTGGAGGAAAGCCAACCCTAGTAATCTCAGGAGTGAAACTCTAGCATAGTTTGTTTACAAAGGTGAAAGTAAAGTATGTCCAAGAAATTTTTTTCCATTTTTTGATTCATTAGAATATAATAGCAACACTTCAAACTGTGTTGGTGTTAGGACAGAGAGCATCCTCCAGGAGGAAAAAATGGAGCATGTTTAAATATTCATTGAAATCTTCCCAAACTACTCTTGACTTTCTTCATTACAAAGGGATGGGAGAAGAGTAGGAGTTTAGGGGATGGCTCAAATGAGAAAAAACACACAGTAAGACTCTGGATTTAATATTTGAGGATAATACAGAAGGTCCTGAACGTGTAATAACTCTTATGGCCATTCAGCAGGAATGTGAATCATGGGTCACAAAGCTGGTGTTCTGGACCAAGTCATTCAGTGGGTGAGCTTAATTGATCATCTAGTCTCTGCATCTCAAGGCCACCACTTTCTTTTTCCTGTATTCAGTGACTCTGATGGAGCTATAAAAGAAAAATATTGCTTGGTGACAAGAAAGCCAACTACTAGTGTTGATGTTGGAAAGAGAAACCTGAGAAAGCAATGAATGAGTCAGAAAGTAGAACCTGTGAACAAATTTAAAAGTAAGTGAAGCTGGTATCAATTGCAAACCAGAGATTCAGGTATTCTAGAAATGTGATTTTAAAACTTAATTTCTGGAGCACCTGGGTGGCTCAGTTGGTTAAGTGTCTGAGTTTGGCTCAGGTAACGATCTCACAGTTCATGAGTTCAAGCCCCATGACATGCTGAGGTCTTTCCCTCTCTTTGGGTTCTACTCAGAAGAGAGGAGTATGGTCAATTGTACAATTGGCTTGGTTCTTCCTATCCCCCTGTAGTCATGCCTTTTGCAGTTCCTCCTGTAGACCATATTTCTCTGCCCTTTGATTATGATTTGGTCACATGACTTTTCTTAAATAATTGAATGAGATAAAAGGGACATTGTGCCCATTCCAAGCATAGGCTTTAAGAGGCTTTGCATGTTTCCATTCATTCTCTTACACCTCTACTATAGCCCTAAGTATATACCCAGACTAGACCACTGGCCTGAGGAGGAAGAGAAACATACATGAGGAGCAGAGTCACGCTTCTCCAGTGAGCCTAGGCTAGATCATCTGATCCCAGCCAACACCCAAACACTGAGTAAACAAGCCCCAGCTGAAATCAACACAACCACCTAACCAAAACAAATCCATATCACCCACTTCCCAGCCAACCCACAGATGCATGAGGTAAGTAAATTCTCATTATTTGGGGTACTTTGTCACAACATTAGTTAACAAATATAATACTAGATTTCCTCTCACTGGACACAACTCTTATCTTACCTACAGGATTTTTTTGCCCCAGAACTCAGCAAAGGGTGCACAAGGTGCAGTGTCCCCCAAAATGCCATTTTCTATCCACTTCTCTCCAACCTTCTTTCTCTATTTCCAGAGGTCTTGTCTAGGCTGTGGCCAGAAGTTTTGCCCTCACTCATTATTTAGTTCCCTCAAGACTTAGATTCTGTTTTAACTGCATTCTGTTGGATCAGTCCTTCACTAAGGTAATAAGCATCAAGTACATTATCTGAATGCAAGGGGGGGGGGGAACGAGTGACAGGGAGGGACATCTAGGGATATAAGAAATGAAAGATGAAGGGGAAAATCTCCCTTAATATTTCAAAATAGTGCCAAATCACATTTGCAATGATAGAATTTGCCAGTATGGGACTTTTACAATGGCTGAGAGCCCTCAAAGTGTCCATACGTATTGAACTTCTGAAAAGATGATCCCCTCTTTCATACCAGGCAAACTTAGAGGCTCTCTCATTTTATTTTTTTTTTAATTTTTTTTCAACGTTTATTTATTTTTGGGACAGAGAGAGACAGAGCATGAACGGGGGAGGGGCAGAGAGAGAGAGGGAGACACAGAATCGGAAACAGGCTCCAGGCTCTGAGCCATCAGCCCAGAGGCTCTCTCATTTTAAAAGATTCCTCCCTCACCAAGAGATAGCAGACAGAGCTTAATTTCAGAGACACTGGAAGTGTCCTCAGTCCAGAAATATCCTCCCACTCACTATATTTAGAGCCTGAAATTTCTTGATTATACTTTCATCCTTTTGTGTCTCTATTATATTTTTTTCCTTCAAGAATCTTAGGGTAATGATAATGTCTCAAGCCTTTAGGAAAGAGTAAACCCCGCTGTAGTACTAGACAGGGCATTGTCTGAGGTCAAGAGACCCCGTTGTGGGTCTGTAACTGACCAGCAGGACAATATACCTGATGTCAGTCCATTTTTGGGGTCTCAGATTCCCTATCTATAAAATGAAGGGCAAGGATTACTGCTCCTTATAATTCTAAACACCACTGAGTTCTAAAACACTGTGACTCACAAGACAACTGAAGAGCAATGCCTTTGAGAGAAGAAAACAGGATAGGTGAAAAAGAGGGGGCAGTGCAGGGAGTATGGGACAAGAGAAGGCAGGATTCAGGAAGGCTTTGTGAAAAGGGAAGCCAGAAGGCCTCCACAGTCAAGCTTTGTCTGTTTCCTGATTTTGTCCCAGCTGCTTCACCTCTCCCGTATCCATTCCCTGTCTCTAGCTGCAAAAACAGGTGCAACCAGAGACCCAGATGGATGGGTTTACATGTGCCACCTATTCTACTGGCATCTCCAACTCCCCTGCACCCGCCTTTCCACTGCACCCTGGCCACTCTCATATCCTCTGTGGCCTGTATATCATCTTTATAGGCTCAGGTACTAAAAACCAGGAAGTTATTAAAGCCTAGGTCTGGCAATTCCACTGAACTTGACAGATCATTAAGAAGATTCATTCTAAATACATTCAGATCAGCTCTGGCACCTTCCCCAGGACTGAAAGATAGGCTATGGTCACACAGGGCAGAGGAAAGCCAGCTATGTCATATCAGCCCCACTTTGCCTCTAAGACTGTCAGGGACCCCAGTTGGGTTTCTTTGGCATACAATTCCCAGAGCAAGGAGTGGAACTGTAAATCCTGGTAGCCAGCCCTCTCATCATGGTGCATTTCTTTTCCAAAGATGACTTTGAAGTTATGTGTATTTTCATATGGCTTATTTCTTTTTTGCCCATAATTGACATTAATTTGCTGTCAGTTCTATGTCATTTCTCAAATTGATGTTTTAGTACTATTTTTCTTTTGAGAGTGTGTCTTGATTTCTCATATAAACCCCTTTATATCAAATGTAAACAGAAGTCAAGATGATGAGCAAAGCCAATAGGTTTTAAAAACCATCTATTCCAGTGGTGTTCTGCCTGATATATATAGGGCACTCAATATTTTTTGAATGAATGAATGAATGAATGAACAAATGGACACTTACTCTGAGTGAGATCTTAGGTAGACATTCCTATCAGTTACTACTGCATTATAAGCAACTGCAAACATATCAGTGTCATACAATTAAACATTTATTGTTCACATGTGTCTGGCTATGCCTCATGTGTCTCACTCTGGAGAGTGGAGAGTGGAAGCTTGAGGAGCAGCAGCTTCCTGGCGCATATTCTTCCTGTGGCTGACTTTGAAACCTCCCAGTGGGGTGAGCAGAAAAAGCAATGCCTCACCTCTGTTCAGACATGGCACCTTGTTACTTGTGCTCATATCTGATTAGTCAGAGTAAATTATACAACCAAGCTCAACATCAGTGTGTGGGTAAGTCTTCTCCACTGGGGGCAGAAAAAGAAAGGAAAGGAATGCTTACCTCCCACCAAATCATCTAAGCTATCAGAGACTCCAAATATAAAATAGGAGCAACTATGGCTGCCCTAGTTGGTGGTCGGGACAAGCCAGCCCAGATCTTCTCTGGAAACCTTGGTTTCTCTCTCCTGCCTTCCATGGTGGTTTCGGGGGTAATTCATCAGGAATCAAGACTCCACAGGGGGTGCCTGGGTGGCTCAGTCGGTTAAGCATCCAACTTCAGCTCAGGTCATGATCTCACGGTTCGTGAGTTGTAGCCTCACATTGGGCTCTCTATCAGTGTGAAGCCAACTTTGGATCTCCTTCTGTCTCCTTCTTTCTGTCCCTCCCCCTCTCATCCTCACTCTCTCTCTCAAAAATAAATAAATGTTTAAAAAATTTTAATGGACTCTACAGGACACAACCTTAAAATAAAAGCAAGTGCTTACATTCATCCTAGAAATGATACCAAACTACCAGGTTCATAAGTGGGAAGGAAATTCTAGAATGAGACAAGAGAATAAACAAAAGACGGTTTCTAGCATATGTGTTTTATTTTTAGCATTTGTCCCTAATACCAATTACCATCCTTAGTCCATGGTAGGTGCTCATTAATTAATGTTTGACAAAAATGAATAAAAATCATAGTGAAGACACAGACTCAGCCTAGCTGAACAGAATGGTATGTAAAATATTCAGCTGGGTTTCAACTTAAATTTATCATCAAACACCCTTGGTACTTCATCCCAAAGGCTGTCAATGGAGTCAATGTAAGTAGGACTCTCAAGATACAGGTGGATTGAATCTTACACAGGAACCATGACTTGGAAGGCAAGAACCTCATACCTAGTTTGTCTGGCAAGAGCAGAGCTGGTTTCCAGGATCCTGAAATGCACTGAGAAATTGCTAAAAAGATGCTGAGGCACAAGTGAAAGACATAAACATACCCATTATACATTTCATCCTTATGAAGCAACTAACCCAGATCCGAAATCTTAATCCAACCCTTCCACCATTCCAGATACTGCCTTTTGACCTCAGGGCTCCTGGGCTGGCTGACCCACTTTCTAAACTACTTAGCAACTGCTCAGGAAAGTGTTCGTGCAAGCAGACCAAAGGGCCATAAACTTCATGATCAGCCCACTCTTCCTAGGTATAATAACTAGTAGCAATGAGGCTGGCTAAATTTACTACTATTGAGATGATTTCCAGGTAAGAGGAGTCATTGCTATAGAATTTCCCTCCTGGTTGCACCGATGCAGCTTTTAAAATCTGGACTATTTCTCCGCATCCAAATGGGGCCACTTATAGTTTATCATCCGCTGATAGGAAAAGTTATCTGCACAGCTGTGGATCCACATTAGTTATGCTCTGAGCAGGACAACACTGTAAATTATTTGCAATATGCTGGAACTCAACACAGACTGAGTTTATAAATATGATATTAAACTCTTAAGAGGGAGTTTCAGACCTTTTATAAAGCCATTAATTTTTAAAGTGGTTTAGAAGTCCAAATTAGCAGCTGAGGGTGAGTGCCAGCTTCCAAAAACAGATGGCAATGGCTTTTCTAAAAGCAACAAGATCCTGAGATCAAATAGGAAGATCAGGACTGGGATGCCTTTTGGAAATCTATTTCAAAGTTCTGAATAATGAGTAAGATTCAAAGTCCTTCTCCTGGAGGCTTCCCTGACTGCCCTCAGTCCAGTCTGAAATTCCTTCTGAACCTCTATTACACTTGCCGCATGCTGACTCATTTTAAAACTAATCACATACAGCGTTGCATTATATATAGCATTTCATTTCTCTTATTTATATCTTATTATATTCCCTGACTGCATACTAAAATACCACATGAGTAAGATGCTTCTGCTTACTATAAAATCTTCAAGAAATATATTACACAGAAAGAAAAGTCCCCCATAGTTTGACCTCACAATGGTAACCACTGTTAACCACTTGGTACAGAGTTTTTCCAACATTATTTTTGGTCCACGTAGTGAAATATATGCATTTTTAAGCAGAAATAATAAAATTGATACTATATTATGACTTTCTTTTTTCATGTTTCCCCATGATACATACATTGGAAACTCCTTGAAGGCAGAGATTAGTAAATTATTTATTCCACACTTATTAAACATCTACTATATTTAGGGGCTACCATATGGAAAAATGAATAAAGCAAAATGTCTCAAATTGAAGGAGTTTGCCTAACTTGCCAAAAAAAAAAAAACATGAAAATAATTACTATAAAACAATGTCACATGGGCAGTAATGTAGGTTTCCATAAAGTGCCATGAAGAATGCTTTTGGTCTACCTACAGCAAGAAAGGACATACCTCTGTCTAATTTGACCACCTACAAAGAGACTTATTTGGATCAGGACTCAGCTCTGGACTCCTCTGTACACGCCCATACCTGGAAATACCAGCTCTAACTGATTTCTTGGAGACAGTTGGTGTACAGTTCATTAAACCCTTCTCTTGTCCTCTTGGCTGACCACACTGGCATGAAAGTGGAATATTTCACTACACACCTGAATCTAATTTTGTGGGATTCCAGGATTCTGAAGGTGAATGCATTTCAACAAGAAGGATATCACTGAAACCACATCCTGCACTTCCCTGCCACCAGCCTACCATCCAACCCTTCCTAGATGTGTGATCTGGTCAGGTTACTTCCAATCTCCAAGCCTCAGCTTCCTCCTGTAAAGTGAGAATAATCATGCCACTTCAAACCCTAAGAGAAAAATATATGCTCGCCTTAATTCTGATGGTTAAATAAGAGATATATGACAGCTCACAGCTTTTATAATGCTTGCTCAGTAACTGCAAAGGTAATGGGTATATAAAATAGGCAGGACCCAGGGAATATAATCAGCAACTTTATTTTATTGTTCATCCCAATATCCTTTTAGAAAGCTCTGGATAAAATTTCAAGTAGATCCCATGACACTTCTGCTTACTCCAGGGAGTCCTAGGGTTATATTAAGGTGTAAACACAGTCTCAACTCAATAATTCTAAAGTGGAATATTCTAAACTCCAAACCCAATTTAATGATGAATCTCCCTTCCTCAGCTGGGCTGAATGCAAACTACCCACTTTCAGTGAAAAGGGGTTGTGGTCTTTTTTTTTTTTTAACGTTTATTTTTGAGACAGAGACAGAGCATGAACAGGGAGGGTCAGAGAGAGAGGGAGACACAGAATCTGAAACAGGCTCCAGGCTCTGAGCTGTCAGCACAGAGCCTGACGCAGGGCTCGAACTCACAGACCGTGAGATCATGACCTGAGCCGAAGTCGGACGCTTAACCGACTGAGCCACCCAGGCGCCCCTGGGTTGTGGTCTTTCTTATCACCTTCTCCACACTGCACTTCCAACCTATTTCTTCTTGATCATTAAGGTTTCCAGCTTCCCCACAGTGGTGCTGGAGGGTTGGGAGGTGGAGGGTAGAAGCAGGGAAGCTGGGAGATGTTAGTGGAGGGTAGGCATGCTTCCACGTGACTGGCATGTGTACTTCAGATGGTTCTGTTCTCTTGGAGCCTTTAAACCTGGCTTTCTCTTGTAGGTGCTTTTTACTCATTCTTTAGAGACCCCCAATATCACCTTGATCTAAGCCAGAGCTCTCAACCTTAGCACTATTGACATTTGGGTCTGAATAAGTCATTGTTGTGGAAAGCTTCTCTATGCATCAGACTATGTTTAGCAACCTCTTTGCCCTCTGGACCCTAAATGCCAGTAGCATCTCCCCCCAGCTGTAAACAAGGATGTCTCCAGACATCGCTAAATGTCTGCTGGAAAGCAAAATCACCCCTGGTTGAGAACCACTGATCTAGGCAAATATACTCTATCCAAGCAGTCTGAAATGCTCCCTGTGCTATCCCACGAATCCAGCAACCACTTCAGCTTCCTTTCCATCAAAGCACATTGCCCTTGAGGGGGCCTTTTTTTTTGGCTAGATCTAAGGTGACTCTTGTACCTGCTCTCTTGCATGCAAAGTCCACATTCAGTCCATGGGGTGGACACTCCTACATGGTTTTCCTTTTAAAACTTCCAGATTATATGCCAGTCACAAAGTACAACAAGTTTCCAGACTACATTATCAAAGCACTCACTGCTTAACCTCTCATACTCTGAATTTGCTGGGTAAGATTGAGGCAGACTTTAATCCAGTGTGCCCTCCAACCATGGAAAACACGTATCAAGCTCCTCCAGATGGTCCCATTGAAGTCTCCTGCCCTAGAAGCAGGCACTCCACTATAGTCTCTACTTTGGAGAACATGCTCTAAGAAAACAATCCTTAGAAACTATTTTCCCATCTTTATTCAATATCCTTGTATGCCCTCAATCTGGTAATATCTAAATTATCTTCTAGGACCTCTACTTTGAACTTTCTACTGTTTGCTCTATATCACAACCTATTTTGGTGACAGAAGGCTATCTTATCTCATTACTCCAATCAGAACTCCCAGTTTAACATCCTTTTGCATTGGTATCATGTCTTCCATCTTTCTTTTCTAATCAATCCCAGAGGCTGCATAATGATGGTAAGAAAATACCTAAATCTGTATTAGTTATCTCTTGCTGAACTAACAAACCACCCAAAGCCAATGGCTAAAAACGGTAAGCATTTATTATTGCTCATGGGTCTATTGGTCAGCTGAGTAGCCCTTTTGGCCCCAGTTGGACACACTAATGTATCCATGGATAGCTATGGGCTGGGTATGCAGCTCTGTGGATCCTGGCTTTGGTTTCTCACACATTTGGGGAATCAATCAAATATCAGAACTTGTCAAGGATAGCCTTGGTTGTGGAGGCAGGGGTCCAGGAGGGCGCACAAGCTCTCTTGAGGCCCAGGCTTGGATCAGCACACTGTCACATCTTCTCTGTTCTATTGACTAAAGCAAAGCACAAGACCAGCCCAAATTCAAGGGATGGGAAAACAGACTCCATCTCTTTTTTTTTCTCTTTTTTTTTTTTTTAATTTTTTTTTCAACGTTTTTTATTTATTTTTGGGACAGAGAGAGACAGAGCATGAACGGGGGAGGGGCAGAGAGAGAGGGAGACACAGAATCGGAAACAGGCTCCAGGCTCCGAGCCATCAGCCCAGAGCCTGACGCGGGGCTCGAACTCACAGACCGCGAGATCGTGACCTGGCTGAAGTCGGACGCTTAACCGACTGCGCCACCCAGGCGCCCCCAGACTCCATCTCTTGATGAGAGGAGTTTCCAGGTCTCATTGCAAAGGGTATAGACGTAGGGATATGTAAAGAATTGGAGCCATTTCCAATGTGTATGGTGGAGAATCTTAACTATCCATCTACTCTCCATTCTTCCATAGTAATAGAACTGCAGCCAGTCACGTAGATTCTATTTCTCAGTCTCTTCTTACAGATATATGTAGCACGGGTGACTAAATTCTTGCCGTGGACTGAGTTTTCACCAATGTAATGTGAAAAGAAGTGATGTATGCCACTTAAGGTATCTGGGAATGTTTGCTGGGAGGCCCTATTCCACCTTCTCATCAGCTGCAATCTCAATGTAGCAACAACCTAGCATCATTTATGCAGCTGATGACAATGTCTCAGGGGGTAAAGGAGTAATGACTTGCAAGAAGCTTGGGATTTCAAATGACCAAGATAAGCAGAACTTTCTCCCTGACCTGAATTATTCACATCAGGAATATTGTATGAAGGAGGAATAGACTTTTTTTGTTCTTTTAACTGCTCTGTCAGATCTCTTGGTTATAGCAGCCTACCCTCTCCTAACCAACACACTGGGGCAACTAAAGTTATGGTCTCCATTCATTTAGAAAACTGGGTCAAAAGACACTTCACTCTGGTATTTTGTAGAAAGAACCCAAAGTCAGTCCTAAGACCCTCCATGGCCCAAGGCTTAAGGGAAGAAAATAAAAACGATCTGAATATTTTTTTAGGTTGATTTGGGTTAGGAAGGCATCAAGGAGTAAATACCTCTGTCAAAACTTTATAAATATATCCATTTATATAGAAGCTGGTATTTTTCTCATCTGATGAATCCATAGCGTGGATCTTTAACCTTTGCCTGAAGTATTTTTGATTATGATTGCTAGGGCTTCATAGCACTACAGCATTGAAATTCTGACATCATAAATCACTGGTGCAGGGTCTGCCGTTCGCTATACTTTCCTCCCAGCTGGAATCTCGGAAACTGACTTCAAGAGTGATCAAATAGAGCTTCCAAATTAAGAGGTACATCATTATTGAGCTTGAGGGGAGCCTGGCAACTAAAGAGTAGGATCACGTTGCTCCTATATTTTTAAAATCTTCAAATAACTCCTAATCTAAAATCTTGAACAAGGGCTACCAGGTCCTGAGTGATCTAGCTCTTTGCTGTCACAGTCTCATCTCATCCACCTGCCCCCTTACTTGCTTCCTGCCTTTGTTCCTGCCTCACCGGCATTTTCCCTATCTCTCTACTGCACTAGATTTTCTTCTAGACTTCTCTCTGCCTGGATGGTCCTGTTCGTACTTCAGATCAAAGCTGCAGTGTCCATTCCTCAGGGAAGTGTTCCTTGAACCTAAGACTAGAATAGAGACCTCATTTTACACTCTCATGGGACCCTTCATAGCGCTACCACAATTATAGCTAAACAGGTATCTCTTTAATGTTGAATACTGGATTAACGGTCCCTAGCGGGCAGGAAATGCATCCGCTTTCTTTACATGCTATCCCAGCATGTAACATAGTACTGCAGACCCTCAATAAATATTGAATGGGTGAAGACATAAATAAATGAATGGGGGGGGGGTGTCAGGAAGAGAAGGAAAGAGAAGAGAAATAGACAGATATGGAAAGGGGGATAGGCAGAGAGGATCAGCCTGTATGAGTGATTCTCATATCAATGAGAATGGGGGGGGGTACACCCTCCTCTCCCAGTTCCCAGAACAGTCATAACACCTCCTCTCCATGTCCAACTAGTAATTTCAGATGTCAGGCAACTCAATTCATTCTCTGTGGAGAGACACAGCCTTGATGAATTGGAATATACCTCACCGCACATTCCCTTGTAATAGCAAACACAGTGAATTGAATCAGCAGCCTGGGCTTAGGGACAAATTGCATTTGGAAATTGTATTTATGTATCAAAAAACTAATTACTGCCAAGTTCCACCTCAATAGTACTTGATGATTTCATTATTGGATCTAATTGCACTTCTATTCAGGGTAAGAGTTTACTGTCTTTTAATTGATAATGGAAATTGAAGATACAAAAATGTGAATGGCTACAAGGCCTCTTTCTTTAGCTAATTTCTGGCCCATGGAAAACAAAATAGCCTTTTCCACTCTCAGGCCAAAAATGCAAATATTTATTTTCAGTTTACCCATGTTTGGTGGTCTTTTAGGGTCTGCTGACCTTGAAAGATTAGACCTAACAGTTTGTACCCACATTTAGGAATACAAGTAAATGGTATAGCTTTCAAATCTGAGGTACTCATTTTCACAAAACCACAAATGGCTTATCCCTACAAACATCTACCATTCTTCCTCTGATATAAGAAGTGAGGCAATGGTGGACACATTTCTTTATAACCACTTGGAGAGTGGGTTGGAGCCACTGACCCCAGACTCAGGGCTGCTCTATCCTCAGCTAGGATGGAAGAAGCTCTTGGCTAGTCCCATGGGGTCCCCAGCAGGAGAGCTGAGACAGGATACTCCACCAAACCTTGGAGTAGCAGGGTCTCCTGTGTCCCATTTGGTCCTGCCACATTTGAATGAAGTAAAGCACTAGATTTTCTCTGCTTACCTTGTTTCTGATTTGTCATTTTATCGAGTAGCAAAGAAATCTGCCAGTTAGTAGCCTGAAGCAGAAGAAAGAACCTGAACTCTCAAAATTTGACAGGAATGTCCTCATCTTGGCCTATACCCAGAAAGAACGAACTTCTCTGTCTCAATGATGGATTTTGATTTAAAAAAAAAAAAAAAGGAAGAAGAAAAGAACCAAGGCATCATCACACAAGACTCTGGGGGTATTTTCAAGATGGTGGCCTTCCTGTCACCTCCATCCAAGGAGCAAATGTTTTGCTGTTGTGTTTCTCTGTTATAACCAAGGCCCTCGATTATTCCCTGACTTCTCACCTCTTTACCTCTTATGAGTGCCTCTATTTGGCTTGTGTCTCTTCAGCCCGAGGAGAATGCATTCAGTCAGTTAGAGAATGACAGTGTGTGACCACAGTGTGTGGAGACCCAAGGACCCACAGGCAGCTAGAGGACAAGGGCAAGCTCCTCATTAGGACGTGGCGTTTTGTGGGGCTTCCACTCATTAGATAAGACAAGTGTTTAATATGCTGTACTTCCTGGTTCCATCCCATGCTTCTGTCTCAGCAGAGCAACTGTGTCTCTCTCAGTCTTGGTTGTTTTCTGTTTTAAATTTCTTCCTTATTCTCATTTTTCCTCCCCATCTCCCTGTCCCCACTCTCTCTGTCTCTATCTCTTTTTGTCTCTCTTGGTCTGTGAATCTCCCGTCTCTCTTCCCGTCTCCATCTGTGTCTCTACTTGCCTCTCTTACACTTGCCTCTCTTACACTTCTCTCAAGCAGTGGAAAACCAAAGCCCAGACCTTCTTGCCAGCTCCTGCGGAGCTGCCTTTCCCCAGCCCCTGACATCGCCACAAGTTAATGCTTGCTGGCCCCACCTCCCCCTTCTCCCTAGAAATCTCCCAGAACCAGCTCCCATCTTCCCTGGGCCCACTCCACCCCTGCTCCACAAATTTCTAGCTTTTCATAATGGTTGCTCCCTATGACCTTTATTGGTCCCTCCTGATGGCTACTGCCCAGCGGCTCGCACTTCCTCTGCTAATCTTCCCGCACAACCTCTCCAACATTCCCTTCTTTACCTACTTCGTGGAGTAACTCACCCAGGTGCCCAGTGCTCAGCCTTTCTCAAGAAGACTGAGCAAAACATGGAGCAACACGAAATCATTCCAGTGCAAGGTAAATATGTGCATGTCTAACCTCCATTTTTAGTAAGATTGCTCCATTGCTCTTGGCCAATTCAAATAAGGAACTGCCAAAAGCCATACCCATTTTGTAAAGGAGAGATTACGCTGCACAATCCCTGCAGTGCCTATTTGAAAACATCTCCTTTGCACTTTTGTAAAAAGGATGTATTAATTCATCCTACAGACTTTTACTGAAGACTACGGCTACATACTTGTACACAGTACCTTTGACATAAAAATAAAAAACCAGGCTCCCTGACCTCAACAGGCCATGAACCATCACACCCACCCCTTATTTAATGATTCCAATTCACTCCTGAAAATCCTGCACTACATGAAGAATCACTAAATAAAACAATACCTTTATTCATTTCAGTGGAAAAAATTGAAAATATTTCATTCTGACCAATGATATCCAAACAATTTACACAGAATAATAAATCATTTGAGGGATGCCTGGGAAGCTCAGTCAGTTAAGCATCTGACTCTTGGTTTTGGCTCAGGTCATGGTCTCACGGTTTGTGGATTTGAACCCTGCACTGGGTTCTGTGCTGACGTTGCAGGGCCTGCTTGGAATTCTCTCTCTCTCTCTCTCTGTCTTGTGTTAATTCTCTCTCTCTTTCTCAAAATAAATAAGCCTTTAAAAAAGAATAATATATCAGTTGAAACAATAAAATGGTACATCTTTGCCTGTAATGCTGGAATATCACTCCATATAGCATTTGTTAGTGTGTTTTAAGATTTAAAAAAAAGAGTCATTATACCAAAAACAAGAATCAGTGTTCAAAAAGCAGAGTAACATTTCAAGAGCTGTTATAGTAAACAGTCTCCAGCTGAACAGCTTTCTTGTGACATGAGCCTAAGGGCTAGTAGCTCTGAAGCAGAGTGGGGGATACGAGGAGAAATGGGCGGTGACAGATATGCAGGTCAAGCTCCAACTTACCTGAAAAGTAGGCTCATCCCAACTAAGACAAATTGCTTCACAAAGGCAGGAACATCATTAGCCCCAGAAAGTTGGGTACCAAACCACAAAAAAATAAAGAATACCCCTGCCCCAAGAGACCTCTCTGTCAGCCACACTCAACTATTTCATTTGACCTACCCAGGATCACATGTTGTAGCCCTAATCCTACACAATTAAGTATCAAATGAAACCATCAGTCATAAGGAAGACTGGATGAGAAAGTGTGCACAACACTGGAACTCTATTTCTCCTAAAGTATATGGTATTGCATCCTTGCATAAGATACAATAAGCTGCATTACTGTTCTAGAGTCAAATGTATTTGTCTCAGAAATGAGGACCTCTGCTAGCCTATGAGGTGCTTTGGGGAAATTTTGAGAATGTTGTCCAGTTTGGGAAAATCAAGGTAAATCTATAGTTCATGATATAGAACAATGACCAACATGTTGTGTTGAATGAAGAATAAAAAACAAGCTGTGGAAAGAGGACAAGCATGACTTATGCATACATAAATATATGCTTGCTTTTACTTAAAGTGATCTTGGATAGGTAACACAAGAAATTGTTCACAGTTGTTAGTCCTAAAGGGTACAATGGACAGTTAAGGGGTAAGAAGGAAGTCTTGCTTTTTTCTTAATTAGCTACCTTTACATCAGACACACTTTTTCTTTTAAAGTTTATTTATCTATTTTGAGAGAGTGTATGTGTGGATGGCACAGAGAGAGAGAGACAGAGACAGAGAGAGAATCCCAAGCAGGCTCTGCACTGTCCGTGCAGGGCCCGATGCAGGGCTCGATCTCGTGAACCATGAGGTGATGACCCCAGCCAAGATCAATGGTTGGATGCTTAACTGACTGAGCCACCCAAGCACCCCAGGAGGAAGTCTTTTACTTTTATTTTATATCCCCTGCAACTGTTTGAATTTTATCAGAAGCATTGCTTACTTTTAGGATAAAAAGGAGATTTAAAACATTTGAATTCAGCTCAAAATATAGAGGAAATTCTGTTAATCCTGAAAATTCCAGGCCATTCTCTAGATATGTGGTTATTTCAGGGTCCACAGCAATGCTGGGAGCGTTCCCGTTGGGGTCCCTTTTACACTTGGGATTTTCCTCGGTGCTCTCCCCTCTATGTTCCAGCTTTGCCCATCCTCCTCAGCTTTGCCTGGTGAAAGGGGCATCCAGATTTACCCTGTCTGTGAAATCACTTGAGGGTTTTTCCAAATAACAGCTCTCTCTCCTAGATATTAATTAAGAAGCCCTGCTGCAGTTTCACTATTATAATGTCCAAACAGAAAAGCCGAACTTCTTTGACTCCACAGACACCAATAAAAGCGTCTCTGAGGAGACTTAACATAAGCAAAGAAAATTCATTTGGAAAGGTGAAGCCCATCAGTCAGCAGGAAGCTCCAAATCCCACAGCTGGTACATGTCAGTTGCTGACCTCCACAGTAATACTATCTGTTTCTGTTACAGGTGAACTAAAATCCATCAGGCTGGGCTCTCAGGGTCTCAGTTCACATCAGTGACCTGTGCTGATGCCTCTCAAGGTGAATCTGTTTTTTCATCATCCCCTCTATTCCAGTGTCTCCATCTCCGAAATGGGGGTGCCTATTTTTGCCTCTGCTGCCTCTAGGGTGAGAAAAAAATCGATCAAGGATGACCAAAACCAATATAATACAACAAAGTAATCCCAGCTATTATAACTTGAAAACTCAGCAGGGCCTCCACATCATTTGAGATGAATACAAATCACAACATCTGTCACACTCCCCTAATTTTTAAATCAGATCACTGTCAAATCCAAACAGCAAAGATATTTTTTTTAAATAAGACTATTTTGGGGGCACCTGGGTGGCTCAGTTGGTTGAGCATCCGACTTCAGCTCAGGTCATGATCTCACACTCCGTGAGTTCAAGCCCTGCGTCGGGCTCTGTGCTGACACCTCAGAGCCTGGAGCCTGTTTCAGATTCTGTGTCTCCCTCTCTCTCTGCCCCTCCACTGCTCATGCTCTGTCTCTCTCTCTCTGTCTCTCTGTCTCTCTCTGTCTCTGTCTCTCTGTCTCTCTCTGTCTCTGTCTCTCTCTCTCTCTCTCTCTCTCACACACACACACACACACAAACATAAAAATGTTTTAAAAATAAAATAAAATAAGACCATTTTTAGCTTTATCATACCTTGGGGTCTCTTTACCTCATAGTAGTTCAGTTTTTCCTTCAAAGACCTCAGTCTTCCCTGAGGATATTCATTCAGATCAACTTCAAATTGATTGACCTTTTTTAAATGTATACATTACACACACACACACACACACACACACACACACACACACACACATACTGGAAGGCCCTCTCCAAATACTGAAAAGAATTGGATTTAGATTATCATGTAGGAAAGAAAAAAAGAGGTTTTAGAAATTACCCAAACTAGAGATCTAGTTCTGAAAAAGTTGACGAAATAGACTAGGAAGGACCACCCTCACATGCAAATACATGTAGCCTAGCTCCAACTCCAACTGATATTTATTAGCCACCTACAGGAAAGAGTGGAAAGAGCACAGGCTTTGGCAAAGGAATGAAGCTGGTTCTACTACTTGTTAGTTCTTTGGTTTGGGGCAAGTGCTTCATCTCCCATCTTTAGATTTCTCTTTCATTAAATGGGGATTTTAATATCTCCTTTACAGAGCTGTCTTGAGAATTAATAAAACATACATAACGGGTACTAAGGAGGACACTTGTTGGGATGAGCACTGGGTATTACATGTAAGTGACGAATGGCTAAATTCTACTCCTGAAACCAATATTACGCTATATGTTAACTAGAATTTAAATAAAAATTTGGGGGGGGGGGAATGAAATAAAACATATGTAAAGTGCTTAGCACAGTCCCTGGCATAAGGGAGACACTCAGGATGTGCTAACTATTCTCATTCTCTGTCCTATGCAATGGCAAGAGAAGAAAAGAATAAAAATAGTCCTGGCCCTCAGAGGTCTCACCACTTATAAGAGAAACTTCCTCCCTGGTCCTTTCTGGTATAGGGAAATAGTAAGTCACACCTAGATCACCTAGATTGGGGACGTTAACATCTCATCTGCTTCCAGCTCACAAACACAGCGAAATCAGACACGCACAAGAGAGGATCAGAAAACAAGGAAAGCTTTTCCGAGGAAAACTGGGGCCAGCCCTGAAAGGCAAAACTGCATTACACCAATTATTCCTGATCCAGGCTGAGGTGTCTGGGTGCACTGGATAATTAGAGGCTGCCCCAGTCTTTGCACTGACATGACTGGTGCTATTTAATGTAATTACATTACAGTAAAATGATGAGTTTTCCCATAATTGGTAGTTACAGCATAATTGTGACTACACAGAATATTAACACCCTAATTGCCAGAGCCTTCCAAAAATTATTAGCTAAGTAAATGTTTCCCTTCTCTCTGGGCAGCGAAACGAGAGAACTGGTACTTCCTAGGATAGCCTATCACATCTGCCCTTTTGTTTCTTCCTACACCAGTCCCCTCAGACCCTTCCAGGGATCCTCCTTCTCCTCCTGCAAGGACACAAAGTGATGCAACCTTCTACCTTCCTTCTGTATTAAAATCAGCTCTGCCAACTGGCAAACATCTGATAGAGTCATTTCATTGACAAGGATTACAGCAAGCACCTAAACTCATTGGGAGGCAGGCCTAGTTCAGTCCCAGCTTGCCCACCTTATCTCCGTGTGCCTTTGGCAATCATGTGACCTAACTAAGTCTTAGTTTCCTCACCTGTAAAATAGAGATTATGCCACCTACCTCCTGGTACTCATGTAGCGAGTAAATGAGTTAGAGCACATAGCATGCACTTATGAAATGTTAATTGAACTTGAGGGTGATTTACCAATCAAAACGAATAGGATGTTGGTCCAGGATTATTTCCACTTTTTTGTGGTAAAACAGATACCTTGAATTAAATCAGTCAGTCATTATTCAACAAGCAGGTAAAGTATTTGAGGAAGTAGAACAATTTTTCCAAAACTTCATAAGTCCCATAATAGTTTCTGGCCACATAAGAGGTGGGACAGCATGACACATTAATGCACATACCACAAACCCATAAATCTCAACTCTGCCAATTTCTAGCCGTGTGACCTTGGGTAAGCGACTTAACTCATCTGTGTTACTATACATCTCCACCTGCAAAAGAGAAATACTAACTGTACCGAACTCCTAGGGTTGTTATGAGGATCATGTATATTAAAACATATAAAACTAACAGTCGCTGGCACCTTGTAAGCACCAAGTGTTGATGTTACTATGATTATTATTCTATTGACTGCTGATCAAATTGTGCATTCTTCGATGAATGGGATAAAATAATCACTGGAACGAGAACATCCCCTTGCATAGGGGGCTTATAGCCATAACTGGGTGGTAATACACACAAATGATGAACAAACTCAGCAGTAAAGAATATATTTTTTTAATTTTTTAAGTGTTTATTTTTGAGAGACAGAGAGACAGAGTACAGGCAGGCGAGGGGCAGAGAGAGAAGGAGACACAGAATCTGAAGCGGGGTCCAGGCTCTGAGCTGTCAGCACAGAGCCTGATGCAGGGCTCGAACCCACAAACCACAAGATCACAACCTGAGCTGAAGTCAGACGCTTAACCGACTGAGCCACGCAGGCATCACAAGAGTGTATTATTATTTTTAAATTCAAGGATTGGATTAATCAGGCTGTAGTAGGGTATATATATTTATGCTTCTCCCTTTGAAATTTGACCAGTCCAATGAGATGCTTTCAACTGGAATTTTTCTTTTTGCCTTATATTTTTGTCAACTTCTATTGCCTTGAATTTTGAAAGGAGGTTGGAAATACTGAAAAAAACAGAAATTTGTTTCATGTCATCTCAGAATGAACATTGAGGGGAAGATCCACATGAAATAGAATTAATTACATAAGAGGAGACTGGGTGATCCCTGATAGTGAGATTGCTATCATTTCACCTACATAGCACTGGCTTCCTGGTGGGAATGTTATTCCCTGCCCATCCTCCCCACATAAAAGCTCTAACCATGAGGTTTATATAAGAATAGCCACATTCTTCCAGATCCCAACCCCACAACCACTAATATTTGGTCCTGGATCAGGCCCTGACCTAAGCAGGGTCAATAATAGTACCTTATCCACTGGCTACAGCTGATTGGCTCAAGAGAGGCCATCTGACTCTCCCATCACCCCAATCAGGCACCCTTCTAATGACTGAGGTCAGAGATTGTGTGATTATGTCCTGTCCAAAAGTAAGAGCTGTAAGACACAAAACAGAGCTATTGGTAACAAAGGTTCCCTTCCATGTGGAGGAAAAAAAAAAGAGGAAAAAGAAGCAGTCTCCAGTGGGAAAAAATGCAGGAGACACCATGAAAAGCAGTGAAAGAGCTAGTGATGTTCTGGTCCTTCTTCTAGTCCTCCCCATATCCCAGATTTCTATGACCTGGTGAGCCAATCTCCCTTAGATTCCATGGGCTAATGAACTTTCCTTCCTGACAAGTTGTATTTCTGTCTCTTGCATCCAAAAGAGCTCTGATATGCCCCTAAATCCTGGAAAAAAAGCATATTGGCATCTTTAAAAATCGCAAGTAGCTGAGCTTTGACACCCTCACCAAAAACCTTTGCAATTTCTTTCACAAAGGGAAAGAAGAGACGGGTTGTGTGGTGTAGTGAATAAAGCAAGAAACAAGAAGAGTCGCAGGCTTTGGAGACCTTTCTCTACCATTACCTAGGTATAGACCTGTTAGCCTTTTTAAGTGAGAACTTCCCATTTACAAAACAAGAGGGTTGGATTACAAGATTTCTAAGACCCATCCAAACCCCTAAATCCTAGTTTTCAGTTTTGTTTCTCTAAATTAATTGCATCTAAACTGTCAGGATTTACTAGTGTTTGTCTAGCAGAAGTTGTTTTTCAAAACTTCTTCCCATTCTCCTTTTGGTAGTCTGGAAGCTTATGTTATCATTTGAGCCACTAAATTTCCCCGCTCTCAACCTTTCTTCAGTGAAGTCCAACACTTCTTGGAAGCTGACTGGAAGGTTACAGCTAGGAAAGCTGAGAAAGAGGATTAACAACAGTTGCTCGTTGGTGCGGTAAGACTAATGAAGAAACAGTGTGTGGTGATCATTTCTCTGAAGAGCAGTTTAACCTTGGGGAGGATTGCACCAATGGTGGCTGAAGACACTGGTCCATTTGAGAAAGGGTTGCAGGAATTAGCCTAGGGTTACACACACTGACAGAGAGACCCTTAAGTAAAGGCACTTGGAATTTGTTCAAGCCAATCTGTGGGGAGCAGATGTCACCAGGAGCTCAGGGCTGGGATGTGAGCCAAGGTCAGGGAAGAAGTCAGGAAAACCCTACCTAGCAACAGATCTGCAGAGCCAGTGGCCATGTCTGTTGTAAGCATGGAGCGCTTCCTTCCATCCACTGCTGCCAGCTTTGCTGTATCGGAGAAGAATTGGAAGCGAGATGATCAGATAAAAGGTGCCTACCAAGCTGATAGCAGCCTTGCCTGCCGTGTCTGAGATGGCATGCTCAGTCACTGTGGCGTATTTTCTCGAGCCTGCTAATGACAGAAGGAAGTTCCTAATGAAGTTATTGCTCTGCTGACTGAATTAATGATTTCCAGTTCCATTGCTTGTAAACACACCGTATTCAAAGCGCTCACGTGTGAACTAAGGCAGCACTTTGGAGACACCGAGTCCACAGTGAACTCTTCACAGGTAGCAAAGTGCTGGGAGAAAACAGGGCTAACCAAGGGGAACCGGCTACGGTTGCTGGAACACTCTAAGCCTGGTGAAATTATTTCTGATTGGGAAAAGGGAGAAGGGAGACAAGAGGATGAGAACTACATTTAAAGACAGGAAGGAAGGTAATAGGGGCAAATAAAGCCATCCACGTCCCCAGTGGGCAGCCCCTTCCAGCTCCTACACCCAATGTCATCCCTTCGGCCACCTTCAGCTCCACTCTTTTTTTAAAATGTTTGTTTATTTTGAGAGAGAGAAAGAGAGGAAGAGAGAATCCCTAGCAGGTTCTGCACTGGCAGTGCAGGGCCAGATGCGGGCTTGAACTCATGAGCCGTGAGATCATGACCCAAGCTGAAATCAAGAGTCAGACGCCTAACCGACTGATCCACCCGGGTGCCTCTCAGCTCCACTCTTCATCACAAATCCCAAATGTTAAAGTTATACCAGTTGCCCAGGGGAGAGCCTCCTATTATGATAAAATATGTTGGAGAGAGAGGAAAAAAAATAATCTTTTTTCTGAATGTGCTTTTTAAAGCCATCACAGGGCAGGCATCTTTAGAGGTGACAAGCTCACCTGCAGCCTCGCAGGGTTCACAGCGAGGATGACACACACAAGCCAGTCTCGGAGGTGACAGGCTGCATCCCACTTCCTGTGGCTGCCGCTGCTGCCATCTGCATCTGAGTTAGTCAGGGACCCAGTGCGCAGCGGGTCCCCGGAGCAGAACGGCTGCCAAATTACAGAGCAAGGAGCACTCGGGTGGTGGGAGGGGGAGGAAGGAGGAAGCTAACTAATAGCTTGCAAGCATGCCTTCTAAAAAGCGTGTTAACCAAACAAGCTGCCATCCCTTAATCCCTCCCACTCCTGCCTGAATGTACACTAATTGAAAATTAAGTTTTCAATTTGAAGCCATTTTCTAATTCTGTCTCATTCAGGAGCAGTTAGAGCCCCGGTGTTTTGCTCAATTCCCAGTGTGCTTTTCATGAGTTCCTTCAGGAAGCTGACAAAGGAGTCTTGTCAAACACATTACTGACAGCAGCGGGTGGGAAGGTTTGTATACAAGGAGTCATCTTGGAAGCTAAAGAAAGCCAGGCCAGGGCCAGGCTAAAGATTCTGCCAAGTGAAAGACACTTTCCCCTGCCTTTCCCCTCTCCTTCTTCCTACAGTTAAACTGTACTTGCAACCTGGCAAAGGGGACCTTCCCACTAACCACTGTCCTATCCCCAGTGTGTTAGGAAAGCCTCCCAATAAGACCAGAAGCTCCCTGAGGGCAAGTTCTCCAAACTCCAAGGGCCATTGACCTTGATCTCCACGGAGGAACGGAATGAACCTACGTTTATAAAAGGAGAGCAAATTGTCATAGTAAATAGTGAAAAACAGGTTTGTCAGCGGTGTTGTGTAAAAAATTGAAGTTATAAAACTTGACTTATTTTTTGCTCATATTTAACAAAATTGAGGTCATTATTATTCCATAGCAAATAATAAATCATGTATTGATTCCTGTTGCATGATTTTCCCCACATAATCGTATGCTTGCACAATAGGGTATTCTTGATTTCATGTTTAAGTTTCACAACAAGAGCAAAGAGAGTCATTTTTGGAAAACACAAAGTGGTCCTCAGTTTTCCAAGGGACTCTCTTAAGCATTTGATATGCTAAGCATTCTCTCTTGAAGAACCTCAGGCATTCTTACCTTTGTCTCCGGCTTCAATTTTTTTTTTTTTTTTAACATTTTTGAGAGAGAGAGAGACAGAGTGCAAACAGGGGAGGGGCAGAGAGGAAGACACAGAATCAGAGCAGGCTCCAGGCTCCGAGCTATCAGCACAGAGCCCAACTCGGGCCCCTAACCCACAAACCATGAGATCATGACCGAGCTGAAGTCGTTCAGACGAGTCACCCAGGTGCCCCAACCACTGCAGTTTTTCCGTGGTTCTTCCCAGTCCTGTTTTGCCAAACAGCATGCATGAGATTCAGACAGCCTTCCAACATCAATTCCATTGACTTCACAAAATCCTACATCTTTTGCAGTATTTCCAGTTTCACTTTGCAATTGATTTACATTGAATTGCAGTTATCAGATGTTTACCCTTCGTAAATCATCAAGAGCCTGACAACCACCCACAAGGACACCGGGTGATATAAGGGGATAGAGGCTAGGGCTAATAGGGAAGGATGCCTGCCTGGGAACTGCTTTCAGAGGTGAGTTCATTCGTGGATATTTTCACTCACAAAGCCTTTTCCATGCAATTTCATAGGACAGGACCCCCATGATTTCCTAAGAAACTCAGATATCTGCCATGGATTTCTACCAAGCAATGATTTGAAAATAATATGATTCTAATGAATGATTGGGCTACAAGGAAGAAGGAAGGCGGCTTTGTTTGGGAGCTTAATTAATGAAATCTTCCCAAAGCATCATTATAGGTAAACTATGTTAAATGACATAATCTTTATACCCCTTTCTCAAAGTCTTGGGCAAGTAAAAATCACATATGCCTTGATTTAAATGTAGGTCTGAAATGTAAATGTTGTGATTAATTGGGACTTGAGTGACAAAATGGAATGCAGGAGAAGATGGAATCTTGGGGACACAAGGAAATGAGAGAATAACATGCATGAATTTGCAAGCCTGGGGCTTGAGTAATTTGGGGGTGGATCAGGGATGTTCGATGCAGTAGCTCAAAGAAGCATGAGATAAAAGTAAAAAGAGAGGAGGAAATTATAAGCCCAGACTGGAGAAAAAAAGGAAAAGAAAGATTCAAGGAGTTAAGATATCAATTCACCTTGCCAGGCAGGGACTAGGACCCCAGCTATTAAAAGTGCTATCACAGAGAGAAAATCAGTGGTTTGTGGTCTGAGTGCTTTAGAGAATGTACTTTCAACAAGGAACTTGAGAGTTACACTTGTTTCCCCACCAGATCATTGTGGTTCAGAGACTGACTTAACCATTGCCATGGCCACAATTAAGTGATCCAATTGTCTGACCATCTGCACCTTGGTAACAAAATGAGGATGTCACTCTGCATTTCAAAGAGTTTTTGAGGGCTACAATTAATTTCCATGTTATTTTATACACACACACACACACACACACACACACACACACAATCATACCTTGGTCTTTCACTACGTGTAGCTAGTTATGATGATAATAATAGGGATGGGGCCAAGGTGTACCCAACCAACCTGAAGACAGGCAGGTGGAACTGTGTTAGGCTAATGGAACAACAGTTACTAATCCCTGATCCTGTGAGAGAGCAGACTTTGCTGTCTATACAAATGACTGAGTAACAAGCACGGAGACATGGGCTGTCACCGTGAAAGCAAAAAGAGCCTGTAGCAGTCCAGAGTGGAGGCAGAGTGAAGCATTCCAGGTCTGCATACACTCTGAGAGGTGTCCAGTAGCAATGAAGGAGCAGCTTCCCCTGGGTGTGGCCAAGACGGTCCCAGTCCAGGAACAGTCAGTGTGTATGGGAAAAACTTGGACATTCTTGACAAGATTAATGGCAGGAAAAATAAGACCTAATTGCAGTACCAAATCAAGGAAAAGGCAGGAGGACTAGGAGATTAATTCCTGGCTCCTTGAAAATGATAACAACATCAATCCAATACATGGGCACTCATGTCAAATAGGGTCCCCTAGAAGGAGAACCTGAGGCAGGACTTCAGATGCATAGGACACATTAAGGCCATGCTCTCAGGAAGGACCTGTAAGGGAGTAAACATTAGGAAAAAGCTGAGATAAAGTCTCGGATAAAGTCTAGCCTTGGTCAGCGACCCAGGGAGGAGAGATCAACGTCCCAGGCATCTTCAACAAGGCGGTTCCTAAAGCCAAGGAGAATTCTCCATAGGAGGCCACTGGTGTAAGCTGTTAACAACGGATGAGAATGGGTGCACCAGCTGGCAAAGGGATCCAGGAAGAACAATAGTTTCTACTATAATATCATTCTAGGTGGGTGCTTTAGGTGTATTAATTCATGACAATCTCCTAGGACAGTCTTCTGACTTACAGAGGAGGAAGGGGAGGCTCAGTTACTCTAAGTAACTTGCTTTAAGTCACCCAGCTTATATGACAGAGCTAGGATTTGAACGCTGGCACTTTAATTCTGGAACCCACATGTCTAGCCACTATTCTATCTTACGAGATGCTGTTATAGAATGAATTACATCCCCCCCCCAAGAAAAAGATGTTGAAGTCCTAATCCCCCAGTGCCTTAGAATGTAACCTTAGAATGGATAGGGGAGCATTGCAGATGAAATTAGTTAAGATGAGATCATACTAGAGTAGGGTGGGCCCTTTATCCAAAATGACTGATGCCCTTGTAAGAAGAGAAAACACAGACACATGTGGAAAGAATGCTAAGTGAAGACAGAGGCAGACATTGGAAATGTGCAGCCAAGGAATGCCAAGGATTACCGGCAAACCACCAGAAGTGGGGAAAACGTGATGAATTCTCCCTGGCAGGTTTCAGAGGGAGTATGGCCCTGAGGATGCCTTGATTTTATACTTTGAGCCTCCAGAACTAGGAAAGAATGCATTCCTGTTGTTTTAAGCCTTCTGGTTTGTGGACCCTGTGGCCACCCCGGAAACTAATACAGATACAAAGAGAAGAAAGCAAACATTGGGGAAGAAACTGTCCTGATATAATTACTAATTTTAGCTCAAAAAATGATTTACTCAAGAGTACATTATAAGTACAAGCAACTGTTTTTAAATGATGTATATACAAGGAATTTACACAACCCTCGAGAAATTAAGCTATAGTATTTAAGCTCTCCAGCTTGGAGTCATACTGGTTTGTGTTACAATTCCAGATCAGTCATGCATTTAGCAGGGGCATGACCGTGGGCCAGTGCACTGACCTCTCTGCTCTTCAGTTATTCATTTGCGAATGGTGACAATGATAGTACCCTCTCCTAGAATTACTAGGAGGATTTCATGAGATAATACATTTAATAAAGCACATGATCTGATACATGGTGAGAACCGAACATTAGCTCTTATTTCTATTATAGTAATCCTTTCCTTATCCGTGGAAGATACATTCCAAGACCCCCAGCAGATGCCTAAAACCGCAGATGTATCCAACCGTATGTAGACCATGTTTTTTCCTATATGTACATACCTATGATAACTTTTAACTTATAAAGTAGGCACAGTAAGGGATGAAAAACAATGACTAATACAAAAATAGGACAATTATGACAATATACAGTTGACTCTTGAAAAACATGGGGGTTAGGGGTGCCAATCCCTGCACAGTAGAAAATCCATGTATAACTTTTGAACACTCCAAAACCTAACTAGTAATAAATAGCCTACTGTTGACCAGAAGCCTTACTGGTAACACAGTCACTTAGCATATATTCTGCATGTTTTCTGTATTATATACTATATTCTTATAATAAAGCAAGCTACAGAAAAGAAAATGTTAAAAAAATTATAAGGAAGAGAACATTTACGGTACTGTACTTATAAATAATAAAATTGCCTGCATGTGGACCCAGGCAGTTCAAATTCGTGTTGTTCAAGGGTCAACTATACTGTAATAAAAATTATATGAGTGTGGTCTCTCTCTCTCTCCCAAAATCTTTTTTTAATGTTTTATTTTTTTGTATTTTTTTTTAACATACAATTTGTTGTCAAATTGTTTTCGATACAACACCCAGTGCTCATCCCAACAGGTGCCGTCCTCAATGTGTTTTATTTATTTTTGAAAGAGAGAGACAGAGCGTGAGTGGGGGAGGGGCAGAGAGACGGAGACAGAATCAGAAGCAAGCTCCAAGCTCTGAGGTGTCAGCACAGCGGTACTCGAACCGGTAAACCGCAAGATCATGGCCTGAGCTGAAGTCGCCCGCTTAACCGACCGAGGCACCCAGGCGCCCCTCCCAATATTTTATCTTACATACTCACCCTTCTTGGGATGCTGTGAGATGAAAAAAGGTCTACGTGATGAGAAGTGAGGGGAAGGATGTGGCCTGTGACGCGGTGTTAGGCTGCTATTAACCTTCTGATGATTGGTCAGAAGGAGGACCACGTGCTTCCGGACTGCCCTTTGACCCCAGGGCATGGAATCTGCAGAAAGCGAAACCGCAGATAAGGCGGAACTGCTGGTGCCTTGAAATCCAATCACCGTGGGCTCGGGACACCTGAGCTCCCGTCCCATCTCGGTTCTGCTCGTGGATACACGGGCACCGCTCAGGCTCCTTCCCTCAGCTGTACGTGGGGTTCAGCTGAAGTACTGTTGGAAAAGTAAAGCAATCAAATAGGACGATACATATAAATGTCCTTTGGGAGTAATAACCCTCTTTGTAAATATGACACATGATGACAATGCTAGCTAATTATTCTCCCCTGAATTAAAGAGAACTAATTATGGGCTGGCAGGAGGAATCCTTTTCTTCTCAAACTTGAATGAGTGTAGAGTCACCTGCATTGCTTGTTAAAATGCAGATTCTGGGGGTGCCTGAGTGGCTCAGGTCATGATCTTACTGTTCCTCAGTTTGAGCCCAGCATCGGGCTCTATGCTGACAGCTCAGAGCCTGGAGTCTGCTTCGGATTCTGTGCCTCCTTCTCTCTCCACCCTTCCCCTGTTCACACTCTGTCTCTCTCTCTCTCAAAAATAAACAAACTTCAAAAAAAAATTTTTGTAATGCAGATTCTGATTCACCAGGTCTGGGATGAGGCCTGACATTCTGCATTTCTAAGAAGCTTCCAGGGGGTGCCCATGGTGTGCATCCAAAATTCATGGAGATAGGAAGATGCCTTGCAAAATACCATGAGATTTGCCAGTCAGGTGGGGTTCACCGCTTAACCATTAGGACTTCCAGTCTGCTGGAAGATAATTTACCCTCTTTCTGGTAACAAGATAGAAGGTCTTTTGTTACAAATACAAATTTTGTATGTGTACTTGCTGTATTGGGGATAAAAATCACCAGAAAAGCTCTAGAGAAGTCCCTCTGGGGTGAAGATGAAGGCCTATTTGTGCCCTGAGGGGTGCTTAATGCTTCCCAAGGGAGGCCCCGAAGTCTGGATTGTTTCAACCACTCCCAATGGCCCCTTCCACAATGCAGCCTGTACTAGGGATGAGGAGTAAATGCTGGATAAAGAACAATGATGGAGGTTTATTGCCACCTACTGGATTAAGAAAGAAAAGAGTATAGCAAAATATTTCATTGATTCCAGTTCTCACGTCTGATCTGAAAAGGGCCAAAAAGAGGGGTGTATTGTAGAACTGCAAAAGACCTTGGAGACTGTAGGTTCAACCCTCTGATCCCTGAGTTCAACCCTGCAGCATAAACCATGTAGGACTGAGGACTGTTTCCTCAGTCTCTTTGCCAGGTCCCAGAAGAATAACAGCCATAATTCAGGGAGGGCTTAATATGTGCATCCAGGGGCATTATTTATATTATCTCAATCCTTACAACAGCCTTCAAGTTAAAGAGTATTGTTATCACCACTTATGCAGAGGCAGAAACTGAGGCTTGGGGAAGTTGAATTTATTTAAAATCACCAGTATTAATAGGAGACTGGACATAAACCAGGTCTATTTGCCTACAGAGGCTGAAAACCTTAACAGGTAAGCTAAAGTCAGGCACAGGGCCAACTGGCACTCAGCCTTCCTGATTGTGTGAGAAACACGCAGTCATTAAAGTAAAGAGACAGGCTGCCTCTTCTGTTCTCCTGCCTGTTCCCCCATCATCCACAAAACACATCCTCAACCTTTGTTCTTAGAAAGACTTCAAAGTTTAGGCTCCTTTGTGCTGATCAGCTAGCCACCGAATCATCCATTCTTTCTCTATCCTAGAATGCATACTCCACTGTATTAGTTTCCTAAGGTAGTCATAACAAAGTACCATGACCTGGATGGCTTAAACAACAGAAATTTGTTTTCTCCCAGTTCTGGAGCCTAGAGGTCTGAAATCAAGGCACCAGCAGGACCACACTCCCTTTGAAACTGTAGGGGAGAATCCTTCTCCACTCTTTGCTAGCTCCTGGTTGTGCAGGCAACTGTTGGCATACCTTTGCTCACAGATCTGTCACTCCAATGTGTGCCTCCACCTTCACATGACCGTCTTCCCTGTGCATCTGTGTGTCTCTTCTCCTTTTCTTACTTATAAGGACAGCAGTCACACCAGATTGAGAGCCCATACTACTCTAGTATAACTTCATCGTAACCAATTACATCTGCCACAACTTATTTCCAAATAAGATCACATTCTGAGGTTCTGAGAAGGACATGAATGGGAGATGGGGGGGACACTATTCAACCCAGTATTTCAACCCTAGTGGTTTTTGAGTATGACCACTGAAGTCCAACCTCCTGAATTCAAATCCTGGCTCCAGCCCTAACTACTTGTGTGATTGGGGACAAGCTACCTAACCTTGTTAAACCTCAGTTTCCTCACCTATAAAATGGGCATGATAATTATCTCCATCTCATAGAGTTATTATGAAGATTAAGAGTTAATACATATATGGTAACTCTCAGAACCTGACAGCGTGATATAATTTCTAGAGCCCAGTTGCCCGGGATTTAAACTTTGGCTTTGCTGCTTACTAGCTGTGTAAGTCTTGGGCAAGTTATTCAGCCCCTCTATTCACAGCATCCTCATTTGTAAATTGAGTGATGCTGATGGTGATGATAATTGTACCTACCCATGTAGAGTGGAGAGGTTACGAATACTTAAAGAGTTAGAATACTTGGCATATAATAAATGCTCAGTGAATGTTACCTAGCTAGGATCATCTCCCTCAGAGTTCTGTTGAAGGATTAAATTATGTAATTCATTTAGACCCTGGGTTTCAGTATATGCTCAATGAATCATGATGATGATGATGATGATGGTAAGAAGGAGGAGGAGAAGAATTATTTACACTATGTCCATAGGAAAGAGAGAGAGAGAGAGAGAGAGCTGGAGCCTTAGGGCAGAGAGACTCCATGGGAAAATGGAAACATCTCAGTTCTCTGATTTTAACTCAAAGGTAAGGATTATGAATGTAACTGACTTTATACCTGGTGGCCTAATTGAGTCTCCAGACTGTTAACTTCCTAGGTGACATCTCTGTTCCCTTCCCTCCAATATAAGCCCAAGAGCCCTGCCATGTTCCTGCCTCCTGGTCTACCTCCTGGGTTCTCTCTCCTTTGTGTAATGAGTGATACAATCTCTCCAGCTCCTCCATTCTTTGGGCTCCTTGCCACAAAGCCCAGTTTCCTTCCCAATTTGAGAGCTGATTCCTAACCACTGGGGAAAAAAAGTAAAATGCAACAAGTTAGGATAGTGACAAGTGTTCCTTATCTTTCTACATTACCCCAGACACAGTCCAATGTCTTTTGTTTCAGATTCTGACTCCCTCTCTTAGACGATGCCTGCAAATCTGATTGTCTCTTTTCCTCTCTTTCCTGAAGATGGCACTCACCAAACCTCTGGCTAGCCCAGACCCCAAGACTTCCTATATGCATAGGCCCACTGGTGCATTCATTCATTTGAAACATATTTATCCAGCTCTTTCCAAGGGCACATGCTATGCCAGGCTCTGAGGATGCAGCAGTGAACACTGAACCATCTAGAGCTCTGCTGCCTAATAAGACAGTCAATAACTAAATGTGGCTGTTTCAATTTAAAGTAATTAAAATCAAATAAAATTTAAAATTTAATTCCTCAGTTTCACTAGTCACATTTCAAGTACTCAAAAACTACAAGTGACTCTTGGCTACCATATTGGACAGTATGGATATAGTACATTTCCATCATTGCAAAAAGTTCTATTGGCAGATGCTGGTCTAGAAGAGGAGAGAGACACTGAACTAATGTACAAATAAATGAATTAAATAATTGCTTCTCTCAGCATCTCCAGAAAAGAGGACATAAATCTTAAATGGCCTCTGACTTAATACTTAAGTTGTGCCCAATGCTCCTCCTGGGCCTTCTTAAGCCATGGGGATTCTGAGAGGGAGTAGAAGGGGGCGCCATTTTTTGCATGCCTCTTCCCTGCCTGGACCGTGAACCTACAGAAATGTGACAGTACTATGACAATAATGTCTGCATGCTTACAACCAAGGCAGCAAAAACTGAGAGAAGTCATACTGGAGAGAAGTCAAACAGAGCTAGTAAACACTGGAGCCAAGATTTGAACACGAATTCGACTCAGACCTTGGGCTGCCTCCAGAAGGGTAAGGCCACCAAGAGGCAGAAGGTACATACACAGAGAATCCTGGGGTGACTCTGGAATCCAGTCGTCCAATATTCTCATTTTTTGTGATCCATCAGAGGGCAAACCTTCTCGGGATTCACAGCCTAGGAAATCTGAATTCTAGTAACTGTAACTTGGCAACTCTTTAGCCTTTCTATCCCTATCCCTCAGTCTTCTCGGTTTTATTTTATTGTTTTTAGCAAGGTATAATTGATATACAACATTACATTTGTTTCAGCTGTACAACATAATAAATCAATACTTAATAGTCAATGGTATTGCAACAGCATTGTATAGTGACAGATGGTAGCTACAGAGCATGATGTGTGGACTTGTCAAATCACAATGTTGTACACCTGAAACTAATGTAACATTGGGTGTCAACTCTACTTCAATAAAAATATATATATCTGTATACATTGAGAAATGATCACCACAATAATTCTACTTAACATCTGTCACCATACATGGTGACACATTTTTTTCTCGTGATGAGAACATTTAATATCCACTCTCTTAGCAACTTTCAAATATGCAATACGGTATTATTAACTACAGTCACCACGTTGTACATGTTATGTCCCCAGGACTTATTTATTTTATAACTGGAAGTTTGTACCTTTTGAAAACAACGCTTCACCTATTTTGCCTCACCCTCTAACCCCTGCCTCTGACAGTCACCAATCTGTTATCTGTAAGTATGAACTTTATTTTTTAGATTTCCCATATAAGTCAGATAATATGATATTTGTCTTTCACCATCTCATTTTTCAAATGAAGGAGAATAGTACTGCTTATGTTACCGGGTTTTATGAGTTCTTTTAAACTGAGTTATAATTGACAAGACATTGAAAGTGTACAATGTGATCATTTGTGTACATATGTATTGTGAAAGGATTGTCCCTATAAAGGTAATTAACACATCCATCACCTCACGTATTTACATGTGTGTGTATGTGTGTGTGTGAGAGAGAGAGAAAGAGAGAGAACATTATGGGTTTTAAATGAAGCAAACTTTACAAATCACTTAGCACACTATCTGGCACACAGTAAGCACTCAGTTGTCATTATTACATAACGATCGGGGAGCCAGTAGAATGTGGAGGTCAAAGCTCTAAGCCAGACAACCTGATCTAAATAGCTGGTTTGCCCAGCCAGCACTAGCTTGTAACTGGGGAAATTGCTCATCCTCATTTATAAATTAGGGATAACAATACCTTTTTTAAAGGGTTGTGGTAAGGATAATGAGATAATTTATGTAAAGAACTTGGCATAGTAACTTCCTGGGCACACAGTAACTTCTCAATAACTGGTAGGTATTAATACTGTTAATACAGGACAGAGGAAAGAAGGGTAAGAGGCCATCAGCCCCCCTAGCAGCAGGAGCCTCAAGAATAGAGGGTGAGCGCCATCTAGTGGTCTCCAACTAAAAGCCAGCACAGCAAACAGTCAAGCCAAAGGCACCAGACTTCATTTCTAACTTCCTATTCCCAGGTAAGATCTTCTAGCCTCTCCCCACCACCTTCTGAAAGTCGTGGCCATGTCCTAGGGACTGATACAGGAGTGGAGGGGGTGGGGGGAAAGCAAAGCAAAACAGAGAGTTTGCTTAAGCCTTCTGGGCCACCATAGTGAAATGCTCAAAGCCCATGAACTGTGGCTGTCAGGAAGCTTCTGAAAGCACTTGCAGCATCAGGGATGAAGTTAACAGAGTTCAGAAGTTAAGCTGCATCTCAGCTGCCTTCTTTGTCCCACAATGTCGTGGTCTCGCTCCTTTTTCCCAATGTACAACTTCCTCATTCCTGCAAAGCAGCATCCTGCCTGGGAAAGAGCACCCCACAGACCTGAGTTCAAGCCCCAACTCTGCCCTCAACTAGCTCTGAACTTCAGGAAAGTCACTTAATCTCACTACACATCAAGTTCCTACTCTGGAAAATGGATCGGTACTTCCCAGTGGGATGGGCATCGGCTCTGATAGGAAACAGAGCTGGGTTGTGTACTGAGCACCAACGTGGCTTTTCTGAACTTCCAATTTTCTCTTCTGAACTTTCTCTTCCACCAGATGCAACAAATAATTCCAGCCCTGATGAGCTGCTAAGAACATTACATGAACTAAAAGCTTGACATATAGAAGGCACTACACGTATCACAGCGGTCTTCATTTGTTATTCTATAGATTTGTTGTGAGGTTTGAATGAAGTGATGTACATGACAGTCCATAGCAGTATGCCTGGCACACAATAGAAGCTGTATGTTGTAGACATTGATGTGTTGTAGACCCAAATCACCCCCAAAACCTTCAGCACAGAGTGGTGACAGCCGAATAGCCCCTGAAATATGTTCTCAACCAAAGATGGCAGCCTTGCCCAAAGTCACACCCCTTACTGGGGGTGGCCCCCACCCAGTGACAGTCAATTGGTCGGATGCCCCAGACCTTTGTTGCAGCTGAACCACACCCCAACTTCTCCCTCTGTGTGCTCTTGTTTCCTCCTGTCCCCACAACTGTGGAGCCAGGGAACACTTTCCAGTGAACTTGTGTCATGTAAATCTTCTCAGTACGCTTCTTGGAGATTTGCCTGCAACACTTAAATGTTAGTTATTTCTTATACTCCTCATGCCCCTGCCTCTTCCTTCCAGACATGTAAACTGAGGATATGGAACAAGGATGGAGACAAGGGTACTTGTCTCTTACCACTTCATTGGGCAAGAATGAAGAAAACTGGGACATTAAAAGAATACCTAATACCTCAAATTCACTTCCCCCTTAAATTGAAATTAACTATTACTGAGTTACATAGTCCCCAAATTTTTAGGCAAATAACTGACTTAGAGAGGTGAGAACTCTTCAGAAAATAATATAAATATTCCACAAAAATTTACCGAATGCAGAAACGCTGTTGAATTGACTGACAGTGAGTTAATAATTATAATAGCTACAATTTACTGAATATTTAGTACGTACCAGGCACTGTGATAAATATTTTACATGGATTATGTCATTTAATCATCACAAAAATCATAAAGGTAAATGCTATTATTATCACCATTTTATAACCGAGTTAACTTGGGCTTAGAGTATTAAATGATTTGCCCAAGGTCATGTAGTTATTAAATGGATGGGAGGCAGGATTTGCTTCTGGGCAGCTTGACTCCAGAATCAGCACTCTTAAATGCCAGATACACTGCCAACTAGCACTGAAATAATAACAGGACAGCTTTTCTATTTCCTTGATGGTTAACCCTTCGTTATGCAATAATTCTGATTTTTGAAAACCATTACTTAGAGTTCTAGGAATTCTAGCAGAAATTCCAGGAAATCTGAGGGTTTCTGAGCAATGTGTGGATTGTGGGTCAGAAGCCACCATTTTAAGGGGACAGCTGAGTCTTTCTAATGACAAGAGGAGACTATGAGGCTAGGACACTTCTATTATATTACCTTCAGCTGCCTCTGATTCAGCTTGAAGTCGTTTTGCTCAGACTTGATGGGGCCTTGGGGGCCCGGGGCAGGGAGAGAGTCTGCTCCACTCATTTGGAACTCAGGAGCCGGCACCTTCCACAACCATTTCTTTTTAGCCCTCTTAGAAACCTTTCAACAGGGAAGCTAAAAACACAGCTTGCTGACTTTCTAATTTTCCAAGGTCCAGGCCTGAGAAATGAGGGCATTCCACCCCACGGAGCCATCAGGAATGAAGTCATAGCAGTGGAATGTTCCCAGGAACAAGGACACCTGGAAGAAAGAGAAGAGTATGGGGGGGAGGGGGGGTTGTTTCCGTTATTTACTGCAGCAAAACAAACTGTCCCAAACCGAGTGGCCAAAAACAGGGCCAGTAAACCATAGTCCACGGGCCAAATTCAGCTTGCCACATGTTTTTGAAAATAAAGTTTTCATGGAAGATAGCCACATCTCTTTGATTATATATTTTCTGTGGCTGCTTTCACACTGTAAAGGCAGAGTTGAGCCATTGTGCCAGAAATTGTATGAAATCCTAAACTACTTACTATCTGGCCCTTTCCAGGAAAGGTTTGCTGACTACTGACCTACCATAATAATTTTCTACATCTCACAATTCTATGCTTTGTGTCATTCTGCTGCTGCTGTCCTGGGCTCACTCAGGCCAACATCATTCAGCGCCAGGGTGAGCTGGGGGTTGGGCTCAGCTGACACAGCCATGATAACTGAGCTTTTCTCTGACTGTGGTCCTTCAGCCTGAAGAAGGCTGGACTACGTTCCCCCATGTGCTGGTGGAACTAGCCTGGTGCATAAGTGCTTATCAAACCTCTGCTCTGCTCGCCTCATGCCCGTTGGTGTTCCTTCAGACACAGCAAGTCACGTGAGCAAGCCCAGGGTTAATGTGGAAGGTCATTATGCAGGGTGTAAATACTGGAAGGCATGTTCCTTGGGAGCCACCAAGATAATCATGTATCACATTGGCATTCAATATTTTTTGTCAAAGAAATAAGTGCAGTAGGGCTGGCTGGAGGATAGAGTTTATTCACCCACTCATTCAACAAAGATTTAATAGGCCCCTACCATTTGCCAAGCCTGATCTGAGTGATTGCATGTGCCTGACAATTTGTCTAGGAGTCAGTTGCTGATATATTTTTCACAAAAGCCAAACTTGTGTTGATTCTCATGGAGTGAAGATATATTGAGCTTTTATGTTTTATACAGCATGGAAGCATTTTAATGTACCCTACGAATATTCAGTTCAGTGTAGATAAAATGCCCCCCAAAAAGGAACTCAAAATAATCATACCTTCACTGTGTCCAGTTTGTGAAATGAAACCACAGGTAAGGCGAGTGAAGTGTGAGTTTCTCTGCTTGCTTCCATGAGGTATAGCCTGGGTCGTATTGATCTCAGAACACAAGCTCTTGATAGGGGTTTAGTTTCCCTTATGGTAGTGCCACCTCCAGAGGGAAGGGTCCCAGACTGGATGGCCAGAGTTCTAGATTCTCATCCTGTTCTACTGGCCCCTCACTTGGTCTTAAGGTAATGAAGTCAAGATCAATTTTTCACCAAACACGAACGCGGTTTGCCAATATCTGCTTTGGGGCACAAGCAAAGTTTGTACTTCTCTGCTCCTTGTGGTTAGATATAGCCATGTAACTTGCTCTAGCCAATGAAATATGAGAGGAAGTGACTGTCCCTTCTGGGTGGAAGTATTAAATTGCCAGGGCTCAATTCCACCACACTCTTATCCTGCTGCGGCGACTTTTGACAGCACATATAGATAGAAAGAGTGAAACACTGAACCATCATATGCAGGCTGAACACCCTAAAAAGTCATCCAAACCTACATCACAGGCGATATAGGCAATGATACTGGAATAGTGTTGCATGGTGACAGATGGTAGCTACATGTGTGGTGAGCGTAACACACAGAGATCTTGAATCACGATGTTGTACACCTGAAACTAACATAACACTGGGTGTCATGTACACTCAAATAAAAAGTTACCCAAACCCACAAAAGACATTGTACGGGCAACCAATCCGTCTTTCCTGTTTTAAGCCAGGGAGATCCCAGAGATGTTTGTTGTTACAACATAATAAGACCTCCCTAACAAAACCAGGCTTCTTAATAATAGCACCACCTCTGTTTGGGAAACATATTCCTAATGTGCTGTTGGTGCACAGGAGGAGAATTTATTAGATGCTCAAGCAACAAAAGATAAGCTAAACATCTATGCATGAGATGGGGAAAGAAACTCTTTTGCTCTAGAGAGTGAGATACAGGAAAGGAAGGAAAGCAGTAACTTATAAGATGATGGAACTCTGAGTGCTAATGTCACCCCTCCTTGTGATCTCCAAGTCTTCAATAAAGTGGACTTTAAATCTCTGTGAATGCTTCATAAGAATGGAATGGTTCTTATCACTTATTAGTATGCTTTTGTTTATTGTTCATTTGTTTGCTTGTGGGTTTTTGTTTGTCTGTTTTTGTGAAAGCCAGTGAAGGGCTGAGTTTCAAGACACAGGCTGACACAGGGAAGGATAGACAGCCCGGCCCATCACTACACACAGACTAGAGGCAGAGAGGGCCATACAGTAAAAATACAAGCCTCCGGGAATCCAAAGAACTCCCAGCACTTCAGCAACAATAGCTAACACGAAGTGCTCACCACATGTCAGGCAAGGATGTAAGCATTTTACACTGAGCTGTTTAAATCCTCATAATATTACCTTTAAGTTCAGAACTATTGTTATCCTCATTTTACAAAGAAACTGAGACACTGAAAAGTTAAAGTCGGCATGCAAATAGCTCCCCCTTCTGGACCACTCTCCAAACGACTGGCCCCTTCTCCTGTAGATCTTAAGACAAATGTTTTGTCTTCATCGGGACTATCCCCAAGCACGATATCTGCCTATGTCATTCTATATCACAGCACCTGTCACAATCTGTGGCAATTTTTATTTGTGTTTTTAATTTATGTATTGTTTTCCTCCCTTCATCTCTTTGCACACAGTAGGCCTGTTTTGATCAATGAATGGAGAACATGGAGGAAATAGAGAAGCACAGAATCTGCTCATTCTCCATGAAGGGAAAGCAAATGGAGGGAAGAGTTTTTCTCATCAGCTTCAGTTGGTTGCTGCAATGGCAAAAGGTGGGGAAGACACAAGACTGCAGAATCTAAGAACTTAGGTTCTGAAGTCAGATGGATCTGAGCTTGAATCTCACTTCTGTCACCAATCAAGGTGAGTAAACTTGGAAATTCATGTAACCTCCTGATTTCTCTGATATGGCACAGAATTAAGCCTATACTTCACAAACCAGGAGGGAAAAAGGGAGATCCCACGTGGAAAGCACTCAGCATAAAGCATAGAGAAAATACTTAATATGTGAGGTGTCACTTTTGTCATTGTCACTACCATTATTATGAAAAGCACTTGCTGCGTCATCTCAGCTACTCTCCTTCCCTCTCTCACGTGCTCTCCATCCTCTGAGACCCCACAGGGCTAACAATCAATCCAAGCTAGGAAGGTGGGATCAGCCCCAGGCTCCACTACACCTTTATCACTGTTAATTCACAAACTGTTAAATGTCCTAATGATCAAGATTAAAATGCCATATGATCCAATAATTCCACTACTGGGTATCTACCCAGAGAAAATGAAACACTAATTCGAAAAGATATATGCAGGGTACCTGGGTGGCTTAGTTAGTTAAGTATCTGACTCTTGATTTCAGCTCAGGTCATAATCTCGTGGTTCATGAGATTAAGCCCCACCCACATCATGCTCTGGGCTGACAGCATGGAGCCTGCTTGGGATTCTCTCTCCCTTTCTCTCTGCCCTTCCCCGACTGGCACTCTATCTCAAAATAAATAAATAAACTTAAAAAAAAAAAAGGAAAATAGGGGCACCTGGGTGGCTCAGTCAGTTGAGCTTCTGACTTCAGCTCAGGTTCATGGGTTCGAGCCCCACATTTTATTCAGCACTGACAGCTCAGAGCCTGGAGCCTGCTTTGGATTCCATCCCTCTCTCTCTCTCTCTCTCTCACACACACACACACACAAATAAACGTTTTTTTTTAAAAAAGAAAATATATATGCACCATTTTGTTTATTGCAGCGTTGTTTACAGTAGCCGAGATATGGAAGCAACCTAAGTATATGTGTATATATATATATATATGTATATATATATATATACACACACATATATAAAATTGAATATTACTTAGCCATAATAAAGGATGAGATCTTGCCATTTGTGACAACATGGATGGACCTAGAGGGTATTATGCTTACTGAAATAAGTCAGACTGAGCAAGGCAAATACTACATGATTTCACTAATGTGTGCAATCTAAAAAACAAAACAAATAAACAAAAAGCAGAATCATATCTATAACTTTAGAGAACCTGTTGATTCCCAATGGGAAGGGTAAGGGGATAAGTAAAATGGGCAAAAGGGAGCAGGAGATGTAGGCTTCCAGTTATGGAACAAATCAGTCACGGGAATAAAGGACACAGCATAGGGAATATAGTCAATGATACTGTAATAGCACCATGTGATGACAGACAGATGACAGCTACACTTGTGATGAGAATACAATGGTATAAAGATGTCGAATCACTATGTCATCCTCCTGAAACTAATGGAACCTTATGTAACTAATGTCAACCATATTCAAATGAAAAAAATTTTTTTAACTTAAAAAAAAAGAGTGGACTCTATTTATGAAACATTTCATACTGTATAAAGTGCATACAAAGTCTTTTGAAGAAGGTGCCATACTTCAGACAAAATGAACTTTCTTTAGCATAGGGAAAAATTCTCAATTGTTTTCACAAACTCCACATTTAAGAAATCTAGAGCAAATTTCCAGAGCTTTTAGCACTTTGCAACACAAAGGGTTCAAATGGAAGGCTTTTTCAAAAGTATAAAATAGGTAGAGCCAGCTGTTAACAACTTAAGCATAGGCTGAAATTCCTTAAAATAAAACAAGTTGTTCATCCTCACAGTACTTTTTCGTCTTTTCAGTCTTCACAACACATTAATGTAGGAATTCCTCTCACCTGAAGATAGAAAAAGAAGGCTGAGGCAGTACAATTAACTGAGTGATTGGCCAAGAAGATTTAATAATAAAAACTTCTGCCATTAACCTCTCTTGGTCTTAACTTAAGCCTCAACACCTTCATTTAGGAGTGGAATGCCCGGGGGCATGTTACAGAGAAACACTCAAAATACGGTACCAGTTATTATTAGCATTATTATTATTAGGCTGTCTTTATGTGACAGGTTCTGGGCAATATGCTTTCATTTTAACCTCACAGCAACCCTCTGATGTGGAATAATTATTATTCCCATTTCAAGATGAGAACACTGAGTTTTGGAACAGTTTAGTAACTTGCTGAAACTCACAGGGGTAGAAATGTTATTGGTCCCCTCTGTCCAGTTTCCTATCCAGGGCAGTTAACCCCTTTTGGTGTCTCCTTCTCAATTGCCCTTCTATAGCAGGGATCATATTGGGCAACATCTGGGCCTACAATGGATGGCAGACAGTGGAAGGAAGTGAGTTGACCCTCAGCAGATTGCCCATCCAGAACTTTTTTCCAGGTAAACAACCCAACGTTTTCCTCTGGCTGTTATCTCCCTCTTGGTTAGTGCTTAGGAACCCAGTCTGAGTTCCTGGGCTTTGTGACACAATGGGTTCTCAACTAACGTTTGCATAATCAACTGGGTAAGTCCTGTGATGGTTAATTTCACATGTCAACTTGACTGAGTCAAGAGGTGCCCAGATATTTATTTAGTCAAACTTTATTCTGGGTGTATCTGCAGGGGTGTTTTTGAATGAGATTAACATTGTAATCAACAGAATAAGGTAGATTGCCCTCCACAATATGGATGGGCCTCATCTAATCAGTTAAAGGCCTGAACAGAAGTAAAAAAAAAAAAAAAAAAAAAATCCTACCTCAAGTAAGAAAAAATTTCTCCAGCAGACTGCTTCAGGACTGGAGCTGCACTGTTAGCTCCCCCGAGCCTCCGTCTGCCAGGCAACACTGCAGAGTTGGGCTTGCCAGCCTCTGTAACCACATGAGCCAATTCCTTATAATACATCTCTGTCTATGTGTACATATTCTATTGTTCCTGTTTCTCTGGAGAATTCTGACTAATACAAGCTCACCACAGTTCTAGGAAAAGGAAGTCACCTTTGGTTGTCATCCTCTCAACATGAGGACAGAGAGAAAAAGAACCACTGACCCATGACTTACAGGAAGAAAAAACACCTTTATTGACTATCACTTTAAGAATCCCCTACATATTGGGGGTGCCTGGGTGGCTCAGTTGGTTAAGCATCTGACTTCAGCTTAGGTCATGATCCCCCGGTTCATGGGTTCAAGTCCTTCGTCCGGCTCTGTGATGACAGCTCAGAGCCTGGAGCCTGCTTTGGATTGTATCTCCCTCTGTCTCTCTGTCCCTCCCATGCTCATGCTCTGTCTCTCTCTGTCTCTTTCTGTCTCTCTCTCTCCCAAAAACAAATAAACATTAACAAAAAAATTTTTTAAAGAATCTCTTATGCATTGGGGCTCCTGGGTGGCTCAGTCAGTTGAGCATCCAACTCTTTTTTTTTTTTAAGTTTATTTACTTATTTTGATAGCTAATGGGGGAGGGGCAGAGAAAGAGGAAGAGAGAGGATCCCAAACAGGCTCCACACTGTCAGCACAGGGCTTGAACTCAAAAGCCATGAGATAATGACATGAGTCAAAACCAAGAGTCGAATGCTTAACTTACTGAGCCACCCAGGTGCCCTGAACATCTGACTCTTAATTTCAGCTCAGGTCATAATCTCATGGTCATGTGATCAAGCTCCATGTCGTGCTCCATGCTGACTATGAAGCCTGCTTGAGATTCTCTCTCTCCCTCTGCCCCCTCCCCCATGTGTGTTCTCTCTCTCTTTCTCTCTCTCTCTCAAATAAAAATAAATAAATACAAGCATCTCTTACTCATTGAGCAAGCAGCCCAGCCAGAACCAGGGCTGTCTGACTCCCAGGCATCTGTTCTTAACCCCTTATAGTGGGTCGAATGGTGGTTCCCAAAATGGTATGTCCACTTCCTAATCCCCAGAACCTGTGCATGTGACTTTATTTGGAAAAGAGGGTCTTTGTAGATGTAATGAAGTTAAGGATCTCAAGATGAGATAACCCTGGATTATCTGGGTGGGCCCTAAATCCCATAACAAGTGCCTTAAAAGGGACACACAGGAGAGATTTGATAAGCAACAGAAAGCCTTGTCTATTATTTTAAGCCACCAAGTTTATGGTCATTTATTATTACAGTCACAGGAAACTAATACACACTTGTTTCTAATATTGGGAATATAATCACAGGGAGCAAATTGACCTCCAGAGAGCAACTTGCAGTGACCAAGGATCATCCACTCTTGAAACATAAATGAAGAGATCTTAAAATGGTACAAGGGAAGGGGGCTAACATTGACTGGGTACATCCTGTTGGCCTGGCACTGTGCTAGGCACTGACCTCTCTCGTTGCATTTAATCTTGACAACAACCTTATAAAGTAGATTTTACTAATAAGTATGCAAATCTTCCCTGACAGGGCCCAAACTGGATTAGGAGGATGTGCTTTGATAAAGAACTGTAAGACTCCAGACATACCTTAACACATCCAAGAAATAAACACATTTAACCAAGAGGCAGTTAGGTGTCGTAGTTAGGGGTACAGCTATCAGAGCCAGAATGTCTGGATATAAACCTCAAAACTCCTACTCACCATCTATGTGACCCTGCTCAGGTATTTAACCTCTCTGTGCATTGGTTTCTGCGCCTCTTAAATGAAGATAATGCTGGAAGCTGCCTTAAATAATGTTGCTGTAAGTTAAAGCATGTAAAGCATTTAGAATGAACTCTGGCAGATAGCAGCCACTCCATAAGGTTTCACTATTACTGTAGCACACACGCTATTAAGCACGCAGTAAACACTCAATGGATATTTGCTATTATTATCATCATGAGTTCAATTAAGATCTCGCTAGACCCTAATCTTTCTCTGATATTTCGAGGGAACCATGATCCTTTTTTCTGCGAGAATTAAAAAGACCTCCTTGGAGATGGAAATTGGATTAAAATAAAAGCTCTCAGAATGTAGGCTCTCAGACAGATCCAAAGTACAAGGCATATAAAGTAATAGCAGGGGAGGGGGGCGGTTCTTTAAGCCTTTCAACATATATTTAATAGAGAATTACACCCAACCGCAAAATTACAGAATAAAGAGATTCAAACATAGTCACAGCACTGGCAATGTCACATCTCACTAGAGCAAATGCGCTGATTGTTAGGTAGGTAGGTGAGGGAAGGGGTAGGTAAGCAGAAAGAGCGAATGGTTTTCCTAAAAATAAAATAAAATAATGAAAATAAAAACAAAGTAAAAAACTCCTACTGCCAAGAAATATGTAGGCGCGCTTGCCATACTATAATAAACTGGTCAGAAAAGTTTGAATTCATTTGTTTATTCCTTAGCCCATTCCTTCAGTTAGTTAACATTTACTGCCCAATAATAAATAGTTCCAAGTTTTATTGTCTCATGGTAGTGTATGCAAACAACTGCAATACAGGCTGGAAAGAATTGAGTGTTGTAGAGGAACAATAAAAGGAAAGAGATGTTCACCGCAAATTTGCAGGCGAAGTGTTAAATCAGACAACTGTCCACATCTCTTTGCGTCCCTCTAAGGCTAATTTCAGACTGTGTCATCAGTCACATGCCACAGTGTCAGCCTATGAAAACCTTCCCTTGGCTGGTTGTGCTGTACATTGATGTTATTGCTTTGTTGTAAACCAAATACATTTTATTTATGTGTTTTGTTTATCATTTCTCTCCCTCTACCAGAATGTAAGCTTCCTGCCTGCTTGACTTGGTTGCATTCTAAAACAGTACTGGCTCATAAGAGGCGTTCGATAAATACTTGCAGAACAGTAAGCCGAAAAAACACAACCTCTATTCAAGCGCTCAGGTTGATAGAATGGAATCCAGATGGCCTTTAAACATTCCCATTGATAGAGGATGCCATTGCAAGTCCCCCAAAAGGAGATCAGCACCCTCCTCACCTCTCCCTTCTCTGGGAAAAATCCCAACCTCCTCCATCTGTACATATGGGCCCCTGGAAACTGTGTTTCCTTTGTATGACGTTGCATTCTTGGTCTTAACCGATTGGACCAAAGCAGATATGTCACCTAAGCTGAGCCAATTCAATTCTCTTTTCTGGGACTTATTTTGCCTTTGTAAGAAGAGAGGGAGTTCAACAAAATGACCTCTGAACCCACTAACAGATCCCATGGCAAAGAGAGAGAGTATATGTAAAATTACAAAACTCATTTTAGAAAAGCTGGACATGATAGAAAAGCATAAAGAAAGAAATAAAAATCACCCATTTATGAGAGTTTATAGTAATGAAAACTGGGAAACAGCCTAGATTCCCCCAAAGAAATAGATAAATAAACTATGGTACATCAATACTAGGTGCTACTCTCATGGAAAGATCTACAGAACATATGTTAAATAACTAAAACAAGGCACAGAACAAAATTTGCAATGTATTACTATTTACATATATATATATATATATATATTTATTTAGAACTATGTATTATACATAAAGGTATATAAGAATATAAACCATACTGGTAGCCATAATTTTCTCTGGAGAAGAGAGATGTGAAGAGGAACTTCCGGTTTTCATGTGAAATATTTTTGTAGTATTTGAATGTAGTATGACAGTACCCTATTCTTATATTACCTTGTTTAAAGGACAAAACTTAAAATTATGAAAAGATACTCAGTAAGCAGAGTCAACTGAGACTGGAGACAAGGAAATCTTTTAGGAAGCTGTGCTTCTAAACTTGAATGTGAGGTGATGGGGCCTGAACTTGGGCAGAAGGAATGGTGAGAGGGGTGCCTGGGTGGCTCAGCAGGTTGAGTGTCTGACTCTCAGTTCTGGCTCAGGTCATGATCTCACAGTGCGTGAGTTCAAGCCCCATGTCCGGCTCTGCACTGACAGCGTGGAGGCTCCTTGGGATTCTCAGTCTCCCTCTCTCTCTGCCCCTCTCTCACGAGCTCTCTCTCTCTCTCAAAATAAATAAACTAACATTAAAAAAAAAGAAATGGTCAGAAAGAGAGAAATCTGTGACAGATTTCAGGTGTAGAGTTGAGACTTCTGATTGGTTGAATATAGTGGGGTGGGGGAGGGAGAGTGTTTGGGGATGAGTGGCAATGAGTGGCAATATACTTTCTTTTTTTTTTTTAATGTTTATTTTTGAGACAGAGAGAGACAGAGCATGAATGGGGGAGGGGCAGAGAGAGAGGGAGACACAGAATCTGAAACAGGCTCCAGGCTCTGAGCTGTCAGCACAGGGCCCGAAGCGGGGCTCGAATTCACAGACCGCGAGATCATGACCTGAGCCAAAGTCAGATGGATACTTAACCGACTGAGCCACCCAGGCACCCCATGCAATATACTTCCATGTAAAGAGCATGGGCTTTGGAATTCGGCCACCAAGGCCCAAAGCTCAACTCAGCCCTTTACCAACTTCAGGGACATTGGGCGACTTAGTTCACATCTCAGTGTCTCAGTTTGCCCCTTTGTAAACGGAGATGATGATATTATTTCCTAGCTCATAGGGCTTTTGTCAATCAGTTCATGTAAAGTGCTTACAACCTTGTCATTGCTCGGTATATGTTGGCTATTATTAGAATGACTCCTGTTAGTATCATCACCACCATTATCATCAACATTTTCTTCATTAGGGCCAATCCCAGGCCTTAGCTCAGGGGACTAGCTGGAAATAGGGGAAAATACAAAATGATTTAAAGCATTCTCCAAGAGTGAGAGTCAGAGAGGAATAAGGAAACCAAGAAGAGCTCACAAGCCTGATTACTGTGTCTTGCGAATAGGCTGCACTGGGAAGGGAAAGACATCGTGCTGAATAAAACTGCCAGGAAAGTTAGATAAGATTAGGTTTGAAGAAACTTATATGATTAGCTATATTTTAAAGCAGAGGACCACTGATTGAATCTCTTTTTCTTTTCTTTTCTTTTTTTTGCTTTATGTTTAAAATCTTAGATATGCAAAAAACTAGAGACATAGAAATACACATCATGTATATATTAGCATATTCTAATTGTTATGAATTAAAGCATGAAGCCAAAGCAAACCATGACATGCATAGTCTCACTTCCTGCCCCTGACCCCTTTCTCTACTTTTACACATATACCCAACACTACAGTGAATACTTAACTTGAAGGACGTCATCAAAATACACTTTTATTATTGTCTTCCATTATCTCTTCAAAATTTATTTTTGAGGTGGAGTAATCTCTGGCCCTAGAAAGAAATTCTGGCAGACCCATGACTTTTCTGCTCACTCTTAGTTAAGAGATACTCCTCAGTTCAGAAATTAAAATGTCCATTCCAACACGTGAACCCAAACTCCAAGTCTAATTTGCAATCACATCTTCTCTGTCCCACATGGGGCCTCCTTCCTATCTTGCCCTTCTGCTTCTCATCCCTGACTAAAGGGAAGGTGGTTTCTGAGCCCTCCTGGGCAAAGGGGGAGTGAGAAGAGGGGAGAAATTAGTACATGAGAAACATCTTGAATTGTGCAGTACTCCAGACATTCTCTGGCCTGGTAGAGACCAGGTCTTCCACATGGGCCACTTTGTGGGACGCCCATGAGGTGCTAAGCTGTTCTCAATCACCACCTACTTTCTGCCGCCCCTGACTCTTGTCATGGGGCTTTCTCACCCTCAGGCAGAAGACCCCTGGAGCAGGACTTTGAATGGATCTATTATCTCTCTCTGTTATGGCCCACAGTTGGTACAAGGAAATCACTCCAACCTCCTTCCTCCATCCAGCAAAATCTGGGAATGTGTGTAGGTCCCAACATGGACACCTCCACTCTGCTGCCACAGGAAACTCAAACTTTTTCAGGCATGCTCAGGCACCGCTCTTTTGCATCTCCCAACTACAGGCACCACATCTCAGGCTTCTGAGAATAGACCCAGGCTTCAGGGAAGGAGGTAACAACTTCCCTAAGCTACTCACATTGCTAAATACACCTCTCTCAGAAACAAAACAAAACCTCACCAATTCCTCTCCTTTACTCCATAATCCTTTTTTTTTTTTCTTAATGTCTATTCACTTTTCAGAAAGAGAGCGTGAGCAGGGGAGGGGCAGAGAGAAAGAGGGGGACTGAGGATCAAAAGCAGGCTCTGCACTGACGGAGCCAGATGTGGGGCTCGCACTCATGAACCATGAGATCACCACCTGAGCTGAAGTCAGATGCTCAACTGACTGAGCCACTCAGGCGCAGGCGCCCCTCCTTTTAAATATGCTTTATCTGAGTCGGAGTAAAAGCCAGGGAATGTTTTGTAACCGTTGGCTGTGTATATTCTGCACAAATTGATCTGGCTTTGAAATTTACTGTCTATTATAGTTTAATGTTTCAACCCTGAAGCTCTCCCATCCGTCATTCTACTTTTCTCCCTTTAAGATCAATTTTCTGGATGATGGGAGATCTTTTAAGAACAGAAACGCACCTTTGTGTTTTCCTCTGTTCCCCACCAAGAGCTCCTCGCCAGGCACAATCCTTCAAAGGAGCCTGAGCTAATTTAATCATCATTGCCGCTTTTTGCACCGCCAAGCGTTAGAGGGCGCTAGAATCTCAGACTGTGATTGACGCTCAATGAAGGCCGCTCCCGGCGCGCAGATCTTTACGTAAACGTTGGGGGCGGAGCCGCCCTGAGCGCGGTGACTGGCGGCGGCACTGGCGGCAGCTGGAGGCGTAATAGTGCGGGTCGCGGGCTTGGAGAAGTTAAGAGGCGGCGGTGGCGCCGGGGACGACGACGACAGTAGGAGCGGGCCCTGGGCTTGTCGCTCACCATGCCGACCGTAGAAGAGCTTTATCGCAACTATGGCATTCTAGCCGACGCTACGGAGCAAGTTGCCCAGGTAAGTCCCCGAGAGGCCTGCAGGGCCCGGCGCTCCGCGGCCTCTCAAAGGCGCTCCCCGGGCCGGGCGGGGGCTCCTGCTTCGCCCTCCCGCGGACTCCCAGCGGCGCCCGCTGTTTCGTCTCGGTGGGCCCCACTGGGAGTGTAGACGCCCGCTTCGCCGGGGAGAGCGCGGGTCCCGGTCCTAGGTTATTTCTCTGCCTCCGTTGACCGGCCTTTTCTCACCGTGGCGTTTCCTAACTCAGCCTCGCCAGCCCCCCGTTAATTGTCGTCCCGAGCCTTGCCCCGCATATTGCTTTAAGTCTTTCTTCTTTGCGGTGGACTTCAGCCAGTCGGAAGATTAAGATTGAGAGTTCTCGAGAGGTCAGAAATGTCTTTCTCGAAGCAAAAAAAAAAGAAAAAAACAAAAACTTGCTATTAATTTAGGAAGAGTGTTTAGCGGACAGAAGTTTGTGAAAACAGAAGAGGGGCCCTTTTACCCAGATTTTAACAAGGACTTAACGATTTCGTTTATTCAGTACATTTTTGAGCGCCAGGTGCTGTGCCGGGCGCTGGAGGTACAAGACAGAAAGGTGGTGCTCTCCGGAATGTATCTTTAGTGAGGTAGACTACCGAAAAATAGATAGGTCCGCCACCACCCCCAGCCCCCCCCCCCATTGAAAAGTGTAGTACAGAAAATATAACAGAATCGTGCAGTGGCAGTGGGGAGGGGCGGGGAAGAGTGCAGCTTTAAATAGAGTTGTCTGGCAAGAGCTCTCCGCAGTGTTTGCCTCAAGACACACAGTTTCCGCAGTGTTGAATTTTTATGCAGGCTTCTTTGTGAGTTTTCAAGTACTGAAGTACATTGAACTTAAGGAGTTGGGGGTTGTGTGTGTGTTTTCTTAGGAAAAGAACCAGGCTCTCCCAGAAGTAATCTTGGTCATTGTCGTTAGAAATTCTATGCGTATCTTTTCAGTACTTAGAACTTAATGTTATTCATCTGCTTACCCATCCCATGGAGTAAGAAGTGGAAGATCCTATATATAGTCTACTAACGTTATCAAGGCTGTGGCAGCCCCTCCCAGCCCCTTTTTCTGGACATGTGTAATTCAGGTAAATCTTTTTAGAGCTAAACAACAATAAAGTTGTGCTGTCAGGACCTTAGTTGATCTTTATCTAGAATTGTAAATTTACCAGTTTGAAGTACTAGATCATTTTCCTTCGGTACATATTTCCATTTCAGTAGCAAATTTTGACATCATCAGTCAGTGGGAAATATACTAACAGTGTGTTGTAGACGAATATAGAGTGGGTGTTGGGTCAATACTGAGGGAGAAATTTTCTACTGGTTAAGACAAGATTGGGAAAACTATGATCAGTCATATTTTGATTTTGTTGTTCCTAGAAAGATGTGGTAGTGAAGATACTCTCATTCATTGTGACGGAGTTGAGGGAGATTGTAGCAAATTGTTGTCCCAAAAACTGATTTTGTTGCAGATCAGCAGAGGAGATGGGGTAAAACCTACAACAGTGATTCTCAGTCAGTTTGTAGATGCTGCTCTCCCAAAGAGGTATATCAGGAATTTTTTAGGGAAACTTAGAAACTATATACACAGTCCAGTCCCATTCCCCCAGCCTCATTCTTTGCTGGTAGCAAACAGTTGACCACCGTCTACTATGTTAGGGCAAACAGAAGCCAAACTGGAATTTATATATTCGCTATGAATGATTGAGAGTTGCTCACATTTTTCTCTTAATGCCACCTTTAATCTCTTAAATATATATACATATTTATTTGTTTTGAGAGACAGCACATGGGGAGGTGGGGGCCAGGGGCAGAGAGATAGGATCCCAAGCAGGCTCTGTGCTCACAGCACAGGCTTGATCACCTGACATGTGGCTTGATCCCAGGAACGGTGAGGTCATGACCTGAACTGAAATCAAGAGTCAGACCCTTAACCAACTGAGCCACCCAGGCGCCCCTAATGTCATCTGTAGTCTTAAATACCAGGTAAGATTGAGAGTTCTCCCTCAAGAGGTCAAAAATGTCTTTCTCAAAGTAAAAATCTGCTTTTAATTTAGGAAGAGTGCTTAGGAGACAGAAGTTTGTGAAAAACGGAAGAGGGTTTGTTTTTTTTTTCATGCAGACTTTAATGAAGGCCCACAGTCTCATTTATTCAATACATTTTTTCAGTGCCTACCATGTACCAAAAACACTGTGCCAGGTGCTAAAATTTTAGCAGGATTCCTTAGCACAGTGGGAGCTCAGTACCTTCATGACACTGTAGTGACAGCTGTCAGGCAGCTATTTGAGACGAAAAGCCCTGTGCATAATTAAGGGTAGGGATTTTCTCAGCCTCAAATAGTGAATTCTGGAAGGACTGAAGCTCGACTGAACCATAATGGCTACTAAGTCTGCTCTACTGTATAATAACTTCAACCTTTAGAGAAAATTCCTAAAACTTCTCACCAAAAAAGATAGTGGGTTTCACGACCCTGCATGTGAATTTTAACTAAAAGCAAGAGGCAACTTAATGGAAGGAACACCACTGACAGTTCTTTAAGGAGAGAAAGTCTTTACATTCTTAGTGTAGCAAAGCCTGACTTTCATGTTAACTTAGGAGGTTTACAGTCAAGGGTTAAGGTATCCTGGCAGGTACCTATGTGGACATTTCTGAGACCATATATGAGTTTTTAGTCTAGAACTTCCTTCTAACATTTATGTTCGTTTTCATCCTTTGCCAAAGAGCTGAGAACCATAGTTGCTCTTGCTGCTGCCACTGAGGGGAGTACCCTCTTCTCTACTGTCAGAGAGTAATGCTCTCTGAATACATCTGGAAAAACACAAGTCCTCCGAGGTTTTCAGCTAATTTTCTCCAAACAGATTATTCTCTTGATGAACCTCCTTGGCACTGTGTATTCATTTATAGTACTTCATATTTGTATTTTATTTCATGTGAGGGCTTTTCTTATTCCCTTATTAAATTATAAAGTCTTGAGGTTAAGGGTTAAGTTGTCTTTATTTTTTTTTTCTCCTTGCACTGTACCTTCTACTTCAGTAGACATTTTTTCTTTAAAGTTGAAGAAATACATTAAAAGAGAGAACAGATCTAATTAATTGTATATAACTATATAATTAATAAAGTTAATAATTATACAACTAATATATGTCCTACAATCACATATAAATGTAATTATTGTTATGTGTGTATATATACATGAAACAAAAACCTGTTTACAAGGATTATCTCTTGGGAATGAAGGTGAGAACTTTATACACTCACACATCATATATGTGAACCATGAGCATGTGTTTTCTAATAAGCAAACTTCAAGTGAGAAATTCTAAGTGATGTATTATTTAACACCTGAAAACATTTCCCTCCTTTTTTGTACCTGCTATTCAGCTTCCCTCCCCCCCACTCTGCCACTCCTTCAGGTCTCCTTGCTCTGCTGAGTGTTCCTCTACCTCCCTAACCCCCTTTCCACTGTGCTCTGGCCATAATAAAGTAAGGTGTTGTCCATTAGTATTTTACATTTGTTTCTAATTTTTCCGAATTTACTTAATTTTTAAATGTAGATATTTAGTTTTGTATTATGTAGTCAAAAACTTTTTTAAGTCAAAAAAAATACCAAATATCTGTGAAGGGACTGGGACGATTAGGCTGAGCTAATAAGATCAATATAATGCCTGAACCCTGATTTCTCCTTTGTTCTCTTAAACGGGAGTACACTGGCTCTTCAGAGTGGAAAAGCATAAGCTTGATTGACTTCTGTTTCATGAAATACCACTCTTTTGGTGCCTTTTTTTCCTATGATTAAGCTAAAAAACACAGACCAAGTTCATACTCCTTCAAAAATCTGTAAAAAGTTGGGTGATGACAGATGGTGACTACACCTATTGTCATGAGCATTGAGTGATACGTAGAATTGTCGAATCACTGTGTTGTACATCTATATGTCAACTATACTTCAATAAGAAAGTGTTAATTTTGTGTTACAAACTAGATTTATTCATTGAGGAAGAGGTAATAATATAGCTTTGCATATCCATTTTATTTTTATGTCATACTTGAGAAATATGTTTGTTGAAACTATAAACTTCTCTAAAATAATTCTTTCTTGCTTAGAAGCTGCATCCTGGTCCCAGACAAACATGGCTTTACCTGGCATGTAACTGATCACTTATATATATTGGTTGTGTTTTGACAATCACTATCACAGACTTTTTATTTTAGAAGGTATATGCTGAATGTGGGTCTAACTGTAGCCTTTTATTTTTACTTGAAAATATTGTAGTGTGCTTTTTTTAAATTATATATTAAAGGCATACACAAATGGTTTTAGGAATGTATTCAAATATTTACAATTAAAACTTGTTAGTATCACAGTTATCTAGCAGAACTATGCAGTTGTAGTGGAAGAGAAAAAATAAGCCGTGGAGTGTAGTACTTGGAAGACTTTATTATGGTTACAGTCCACCTGTCACTATATCACTGCGCTCACTGAGAACATCACTTCTATTGTGTTTCCTACTTTGAAAACCAGAAGTAATAACTACTTTAGGGAGATTCTGTAAAAAGTCTTGTCCCTATGCTACAGTTAAAAGACAAAGAGCTGGCAGTAGAACATTTTATTTTGTATTACATAAAGGGTAATGAGTTTGAAGTCTATTAGTAACGTTTATAGAAATTATTTGATATGGGGCGCCTGGGTGGCTCAGTCGGTTAAGTGACCGCCTTCAGTTCAGGTCGTGATCTCACAGTCCCTGAGTTCGAGCCCCGCGTCGGGCTCTGTGCTGACTGCTCAGAGCCTGGAGCCTGCTTTGGATTCTGTGTTTCCCTCTCTCTCTGCCCCTGAGCCAAAGTCAGCTGCTTAACCAACTGAGCCACCCAGGTGCCCCGGTAGATTTGATTTCTAATTTGAATTTGTAAAAATATTTTAACTTTCCAAAGAACTTTCTCTGTTTGGGATGCTGCATCTCCATTAACATGCCTGTATGGAGCCTATATTTAGGACTCAAATTTTGCCTTTGATGGTCCTAAATCTGGCAAACTTTCTTTCTCTCTTGCTTTCTTGACTAAGATCTCAGAACTTAAAGAAGCTTCATATTAGGCACAGATCTTGACTTTGGAGCCTGTCAGAACTGTGTTCAAGTCTGGATTTGCTACTTGTCTAGCTATGAAGCTCTGGGCAAATTATTTCACTTTCTGAGCCTTGGTTTCCTCGTCTGAAAAATAGGCATAGTGGTAACCCACAGTACCCCACTCATGGGTTTACTGTGAGGCATGCACACAAGGCATTTCTCAGTACCTGGTAGGCTTTCAGTAAATGTCGCTAATGATTCCTTTTTATTCTATTCCAGATGGTTTTTTTCCTTGACAAAAGGATGGTTTGAAGTAAGGTTTCTTCATTTAATTTCAGACAATGTAAGGAGTTTCCTCAAAAGGCTTTAGAAGTAAAGCTTTGTTTGAGTTAAAGGAAATTGGACTGTGATACCCTGTAAAAAGTAAGGATGTCAGAACTGTTTAAAACTTTGATTTTATGAAGTCTGTCTAGAAGACATGAGGCAAACCACAGGAATGTGAATGGTAGAGAAGTTAACCATAATTTTTCAAACCTTTGCAATAAAAAGTATGTAATATACTTTTTGAAGTAGTAACTCCTGAAGACTGATTTTGTTCCTGCATTTTATGAGGAAACGAACCTAATTCAGAGAAATTTTTTTTATTTAGGAATTGGTGTTATGTTTAAGATACTAAAATTTGTCAATCACTTGATGGAATTTTATGTTTTTTAGAACTAATTTTTAGAATTTATGTTTTTTAGATAGGTGGCAATTTATGAACTTTTAAAGTTACCTAGTATTTTTTGTAGAATATATTAAAACCCGTACCTTTAAAAGATCTAATCGTGACCATAGCCTTTTGACATGAGAACACTTTTAAAAGTCCTTGGGATTCTACTGTACCTTAATAACTTTGTATTTTGCTTTATTTATTTTAACGTAGTATTGTCCATAAAAAAGAGTTACTATAAAACTAAAGTTTATTGGATGTTTATTGGCTATTCTACTTTTGAAGACATGAGGTATCTAAAGCACTTTGAGCATTGCTGTGAACAGAGTAAACACTATGCCATATACACATTAGGTGTCATTACTATAATGTTTACTGTTGTGCAGTAATTAGAAGTTTTACCCATATGTCCAAACAGAAGATGTATCTAGAGTCTCAGTGTTGATTACTCTCATTTGCCAGTTTGTTCACTGTCATTTAATAAAAGAACTGGTTTGAAGGCAAGTGTGTTAGGGGGATTGGGAACTTGTTGACTCTTCAATGATGAGTATCTGAGGGAGAGCGCTTCTGAAGTTTTTTGGTTTTTTGTTTTTAATAAGGAAACAAATGAGCTTTGAATGTATTGTTGTAGTAAAAAGTTAAATATGTGACATTAGAATCTGTCTTAATCCAAAGTTGACTATCTAGAATGAATTACTGTTTTCATATCATAAAAATATGAGGCTAGGGAAAAAAAAGCTTCCTAACCTTTCTGTTACTGCTTAATTTTCAAGATTGTATTCTCTCCCTATTCACCAAGGTGCTAATTGAAAACATAAGTATGATTATGTAAATGTAACACAATTCTTTGAGAATTCTACAATATTCATTATAGTTTTTAGCCATGATACAGTCACAAGATTGGGGTCAGTAATCACTAGAGTGAAGTTGATGCATCTACAGACTTACTTGCTTTTTCTATTTAAAATTCAAGTTGTCCGTCTCTCTTCCCCAACTGATGAATAATGCGTGGGGGGGTGGGGCAGGGAAGAAGATGTTAGAAAAGTAGGTGTCCAATTTAAGCAGTAAAACTGCAAAAATAAGTCCAATTTTTTAGCCTGAGTAAAATTTTAGTAATGTAAAGCAGACTTGAACAAGTTTGTTTAGCTTCCCATCTTTAAAAAATTGTTTGTTCTGGGGGCGCCTGGGTGGCGCAGTCGGTTAAGCGTCCGACTTCAGCCAGGTCACGATCTCACGGTCCGTGAGTTCGAGCCCCGCGTCAGGCTCTGGGCTGATGGCTCGGAGCCTGGAGCCTGTTTCCGATTCTGTGTCTCCCTCTCTCTCTGCCCCTCCCCCGTTCATGCTCTGTCTCTGTCCCAAAAATAAATAAAAACGTTGAAAAAAAAATTTAAAAAAAAAAAATAATAAAAAAAATTGTTTGTTCTGTTTTATTCTTTCTTTCAGCATAAAGATGCCTATCAAGTGATACTAGATGGTGTGAAAGGTGGTACGAAGGAAAAAAGATTAGCAGCTCAGTTTATTCCGAAATTCTTTAAGCATTTTCCAGAATTGGCTGATTCTGCTATCAATGCACAGTTGGACCTCTGTGAGGATGAAGACGTATCAGTAAGTGTATGATTGATGCTTTTCAGCGAGCTTTCAGATGTCTCACTTGCCGTTCTCAGACACTTTCTATGTGTAGCTAATGGAACTGACGTAGCGGTGGTATCAGTGCCCAGGAAGTCCTGCAGTGTGTTTTGGTGTGATGCCATGCTGAGGCTTAAACCTACATGTGAGAAAATATTTTCTCTCTTTCACCAACTTTCAACTGTGAAAAATGCGTAGAGTCACGAGATATTTGGTTTTGCTTATCGTTATCCACTGTAAAAATGGGTTGTGGCTCACATTTTTTCATAGATTGTTATACATTGTGCACATGAAATTAGACTAATGTTAGTTTTTAATCAATTTATACTTGCTTAGATATTTAAAATATTAAGTATTAGATCGTATAGTTTCAACACCCCTAAATCTGGTGCATAGCAGAAAAATAATTGGTCTGTGTAATAATTACATATGATTACTAGAATAAGAAAAAATAGTTTTTCCTTGGAACGGAATTATATTAGCATATCTGGCTGCTGATACAGATTCCTAAGAACTTTCAACTATTACCTCCTGGCTTTTCAGATGCAGTTAGTGAATCGCCAACATTCCATGCACAATTTGCTACATATAACTCCTCCGTTTTTTTTAAACTGTGCCCCCCCCCAAAATACAAATAAAACTTAAAGTAATAAATAAGCCAAGACCACATATTTGGAATTAAGTACGTAGTATATATTCACAAATGTTGTGTTAAGTAGTCAATAGGGAAATTTTAAAGTAAATAGAGGTACTGGATATGACTTTGCCTCTCTAGGGTACTGCAGTATATGCCCAAAGGTAGTAAAAACGCAACAGTTAACATGTAATCAGTGTATAAACTGTTGTTTGTGATCTCAGATCTGTCTGCTCCAGTCAGTTAATTGCACTTAGCATCCCTTTTCACCACATTTTGTTTTAGTGATTCTGTGAAGCTCGAATATTAAATTGGAGCAAATTATTTCTAAAACTGCGAGAAGCCTCATGTTTTATATTTTGGTGACTCATGCCCCTAATTATGGTTTCTCTCCAGTTTTAGTTTTCTTTAAAGATTGGGGTTGTTGTTTTTATTGATGATAGTATTTGGTTAATTTTTTTGTTTGAAATCATATTCAGATTCGACGGCAAGCAATTAAAGAGCTGCCTCAGTTTGCCACCGGAGAAAATCTGCCCAGAGTGGCAGATATACTAACCCAACTTCTGCAGACAGGTAAGAAATTTTATTATTACCCTCTTATCTAAATGTAACTTCCCTTTGAAATTTAGCTTTTTTGTTTTCCTTTTTGGCTGAAGGTACTACTTTTGATAGAAATTAAAATTCTTCTTTTTATTCAGTAGTTTGAAGCTTATTGTGATTATCTAATTCCTGGTGTTGTTTTGTTTTTAATTCTGTTCATAAAGACATAGTGACTGGATTCTTTTGGGAATTTTGATGCATTGTGGTTTTTTGCCCCAGTACTATCTTAATGTAAAAGCTTTCCTGGTGTGAGATCAGGTTTTTCTACCTTTATAGGGAAGATGTATTTTCTTGGTAGTTGAGAAGAATGCTTAGTTATATGTCTCCTCTCAATGTAATCTGTGAGAAACTACGTTGAATCTTAGGTTTGAAAATGCAGCAAATATTTTTCATTCCTTTTATACATTGTACTATTTTTTCTCCATCCAGATGATTCTGCGGAATTTAACTTAGTGAACAATGCCCTGTTAAGTATATTTAAGATGGATGCAAAAGGTAAGCCCACCACTTGTTCTGAATTGTGCTTGATGTGTTAAAAAAAAAAAAAAAAAAAAGTTGGGGAGCGTGGCATTCCTTATTAAGGATAAAATCAGATTCATCCAGAGATCTATTTCATAAAAGTTCTGAGTGTTCTTTAAAAAAGCTGCTTAGCACAAGATATTTGTGATGTGAAAAACCTAGCAGAAGTAATTGCAAAAACACATCAGACTTTTCCATTAGAAATCTGTTGGAGGGGCGCTTGGTGGCTTAGGCAGTTAAGTTGTCCGACTTCGACTCAGGTCTTGATCTCATGGTTTGTGGGTTCAAGCCTCATGTCGGGCTCTTCGTTGACAGTGCAGAGCCTGCTTGGGATTCTGTCTCTCTCTTTCTCCCTCTCTTTCTCTTTCAAAAATAAATTAATACATAAAATTTAAAAAGTTGTTGAAAACTCCCTTTGCCACATTAAAGAAATTCTCCAAAATGCCTGGGTTTATTATTAATGATTAAAAAGTCATTCTTTTTTTTTTTTTTAATGTTTATTTTTGAGAGAGAGAGAGAGAGTGTACACACAAGTCGGGTAGGGCCAGAGAAAGAGGGAGACACAGAATCTGAAGCAGGCTTCAGGCTCTGAACTGTCAGCACAGAGCCTGACACCGGGCTCGAACCCACGAACCATGAGAGTATGACCTGAGCCAAAGTCGGATGCTCAACCAACTGAGCCACTCAGGAGCCCCCAGAAAAGAAAGTCATTCTTAAACAGATTCTGAGTCCATGAAAAAAGCATCTGATTACTGTTACGGTTGGGGCTATAGAAATTTCAAACTAATTTAGCCAGAAACAGTCATATTCAGGATGCTTATTAACTCACTGGAAAATAAATACTGTTAAATGAGTTAAACAGAGAAACTTCATTACAATATAGAATTGATTTGCTACACACAACTATTTTGTTTTGCAGGGACTTTAGGTGGCTTGTTTAGCCAAATACTTCAGGGAGAGGACATTGTTAGAGAACGAGCAATCAAATTCCTTTCTACAAAACTTAAGACTTTACCAGATGAGGTTTTAACAAAGGAAGTAGAGGAACTTATACTAACTGAATCCAAAAAGGTAAGCTTCAGTCATCATTTAACAGGACTCCTGTAAAGCAAAAGAACATATTTCAAATTGTAGTATTCATTAATGTCTGTAGCTTTTGTATAAAATGATACATCCCATTAGAACCACTAAAGAATGTCAAGCTTTTCTTATATTGTATTTTGCACTTTGGTCACCAGTAATGATGAATTGGCATATTGATTTAAAGGGATGTGATCACATTTAAATCTTTCATGGGGTATCCTCAAAATTTATGCATTCTTCAGGACTCTGTACAAGTAATTTCTTTCAGGAAATTTTACCTAATTTTTACCCCCTCCCCAATTTTAGGATATTCTCCTCTAGTGTTCTGGATCATTTCAAAATGAAAGTGAAACACATTGAAGTGCCTGTTTTCTCATCTTACCCCATGACACTGTAAGCTCAGGAGACCATGTTTATTTGTGCTCCCAGCGTCTAGCATAGTTAGAGACGCTAAGATTCACAAGATGTGTCACAGCTAACTTTGCACTCATAAAGTGCCAAAGTTTGGAGATCATTATTTTTATATATATGTTGAGGAAAATTCAAATTTTTCTCTAACAGCACCACTCCCTTGCTTACTGATGAGATTTCTTCAGTGAGAGCGAAAGGAGCAGCTCTCCAGCTGGGAATATCAGTATCTGTTCCAGCTAGTAATCTGGTGGAGTATGTAAGGATTGCTTGTTTCTTCAGTCAGTGAACATAAAGACTTAGACCCACTCATATGGAGCACTCGAGACTTGCATGGTCTCAGATTTTGTGTACAGTTGCCATATTAATGTGAGCGAGCTGCTTTTATTTATTTATTTTTAAAGATTTTATTTTTTTTTTTTAAATTTTTTTTTTTTTCAACGTTTATTTATTTTTGGGACAGAGAGAGACAGAGCATGAACGGGGGAGGGGCAGAGAGAGAGGGAGACACAGAATTGGAAACAGGCTCCAGGCTCTGAGCCATCAGCCCAGAGCCCGACGCGGGGCTCGAACTCACGGACCGCGAGATCGTGACCTGGCTGAAGTCGGACGCTTAACCGACTGCGCCACCCAGGCGCCCCAAAGATTTTATTTTTTTAAGTAATCTCTACACCCAGAATGGGGCTCAAACTTACAACCCCAAGATCAAGAGTCGCATGCTCTACTGGCTGAGCCAGCCAGGTGCGCCAGGCTGCTTTTAAATTCAGAAAACTGAATCTGATTTGACAGCTGACTATAGAATTTTCAGGGTTTTTTTCCCTCTTACCACCCCACCCCCTGCCCTGGTGAAGAGCCTTTTTAGATATTCTTTTCTTAGCTATTCTCCTATGAAATTTTAATGCCACAGATATACTATATCTATTTATGCACTGTTTGTATATCTGTGCTTCGTGCATAAAGAAGAAAAATTTTCCGAGAACCACATTTTGCCCCTCTGGAAACAGTGTTGTGCCCTGTTGAGAATGCATGATGTATTCTAAAGCTAAATTTGACTGAAGCTAGAAGCTGTCCTCTCATCAGTATTTCAGAAATACTAGCAATCCAACTTTAGTAACTGAAATAAATTTGCTACAGTTTCAATATTGATCTTTCTTTCCCATTCAAGTGATAACAATACTGTTATTCTGAATTGTCTCTTTGCAGGTCTTAGAAGATGTTACTGGTGAAGAATTTGTCCTGTTTATGAAGATACTATCTGGCTTAAAAAGCTTACAGACAGTGAGTGGAAGACAGCAACTCGTAGAGTTGGTGGCTGAGCAGGCTGACCTGGAACAAACCTTCAATCCCTCCGATCCTGACTGTGTGGACAGGCTCTTACAGTGCACTCGGCAGGCAGTACCCCTCTTCTCTGTGAGCTCTTTGTTTTACATAGTTGGTATTTTGGTTACTCTATTAGCGTATATTTCTATGGATTCTCACTTGAGGGTTCTCCTCAAACCTTTGCATATAAGTAGTAACAGTGGAGTGAATATTTACTGGGTGGGGTTGATGAGAGCCCCGAACAGCCAGAAATTTCTTTAAAGTCTTGCTTAGAGACTTTTTAAAGGTCGAGAGCATTTTGCATCATAGTTTATGGTTTGGCTGAGTTTCTAAACCATTTGGTTTAGTAATTTAGCTTTTTTTTTTTTCTTAAATTTTGTAACAGATTGTTGTTATAGGTAAATACACTCTTTATCTCTGGCTTTGTGCTTCTCTGCTCATGAGTCTTCTAGGATGTGCATAGAGTAGTTTGAAAAACACAATTTAAAGGACTCTTCCTTTTTTGCAAAGTGTACAGTCTGAAATTCAACAGTAAAATATCCCCTAAAATTTGACCTGAGCATTAAGGAAGAGTTTGAAAGTCTGCAGATGTCCCAGTGCTCCAGATGACTTGGTAACGAGGTGTGTATTGTCACAAGGTTATTCCTGGAGTGCTCTGGGGTATGCGCTATGTTGTAACTACACTGCTTGATGCTGTGGTGCTCAGCATTTGTTGAATGACATTCTGTTATTACATTTGAAGGAATATTCCCCCCTTTCTTTGACAACTCCATGTTCTTTGTATTTTTGCAGAAAAATGTGCATTCCACAAGGTTTGTGACTTATTTCTGTGAGCAGGTTCTCCCTAACCTCAGTTCCTTGACTACCCCAGTGGAGGGCCTCGATATACAGTTGGAGGTAGGAGAAAATGTCTGCTGTTAGTACTGAAAAGACATTCTCGTATTCTAACATAAATATAAACCACTGACTTCGAGATCTGATTTCTAAGAGCGTAAAGTTGTGATGGCTAGCTAGTAATCTATACCAGGATTAATCACTTAGGAATGCTTTATGGATTTAATGAAAGTTGGCTGCATTGGGAAAGCACTGCCTATAATGTTCATGATACTCTCTATCTTTGTAGCCTTAATACTTTTAAATAAGGTATTTAATTCATGATTGCTCCTCTCTGTATCTATAATCGATAGAGCCAGATTTAAACAGACTAACACAAAATATCTTTTATCCCTTCTCCAATATAATTGACAGCTCTCTCCTTTGTATCTCAACTGTAATGTACATTCATATTTTTTCCCCCACAACACATATAACATTTACATTTAATTATCTCTCCACATTTAACTGATGCATCTCTATATCCCCAGAATCTGTTGTGGAGTCTGATTCTGAAAGGTACTTGATAGTTGTTGAATTAAGCTGAAATAATGGAAATGTATATGCCATTCTCCTCTTAGGTTTTTAGGCTAGAGAACAGTCCTACTGTGTACTGACACTATCATTTGCTTCAGATGTCCTGGGTTTGGCTTATTAGACTGAGATGGAGTACAAGAGAGGTGGACCCCAAGAATAGTGGCAACTACCAGTGCTTTGAGTTAGTGTCCAGAGACTAAATTTCATAGCAAACAGAGCCCACTCTAAATATTCATAAGTAATTCTTTGCTGTTAAGAGTTCTTCCTAGGTGTTTCTTCATAGTACAATATTAAGCTGTAACAGAAAGCAGCCTTAAAAGTTATCTAGAATCATTCTTACTTTACAGCCCTTGCCCATTCAAAAAAAATAATACTAATAGCAGTGAATTGTGTGTTTTAGGTATTGAAACTATTGGCAGAGATGAGTTCATTTTGTGGTGACATGGAAAAACTAGAAACAAATTTAAGGAAACTGTTTGACAAGTTATTGGTAAGAACTTTTTTCTTTCTTTATGGCGTAGTCCGTATATAGTGTGGTGTAATTTCTAGAGAATCAGCTTTTGAAATTCAGATTAGGTAGAATAATTCTAGCAAGTGTTTTTTGGTTGCTCAGGCCACATGTTATCTACTTTTAAAAGAAAATCTTTGACATCTCTTCTGTTGCTGATATTTTGCATAAAAGATAATACAGGATTTATATAGTAGGTCTTTCTGTTATTCCTTTATCAAAATTTTTTCACATTTGCTCCAGGTCACCATCCAGGTTGCTGCCCAAGGCCAAGTAGCTTTAGCAGCCAGAAAGTAAGGTCATTTAAGTCATAATTGTGGAGAAAATAGGCCACCTGATAAAATCATTATCAGCATTACCAAGTGATTTTCTTGTTGGATGTGAGCAATTGTGTAACTGACACAGTGAGTGATAAACATCAGACCTGTAGTATAAATGGACTCATCCCACATCCCGTGCCCTCTCTTCCAGACCTGTAACACCTGCTGGGGTGTTATAGCACTCATATTGAATGCCTTTGGCAGTACTTGGAATGTGAGAGTCAAACAGTGTGGGATAATGTTCAGAAAAGATTTTTGGAATTAGCATAGTAAAGTGATTAAAAACATCAATTTTGTGAGGCGCCTGGGTGGCTCGGTTGAGTGTCCAACTCAATTTCAGCTCAGGTCATGATCTCACGATTCCTAAGTTCGAGCCCTGCATCAGGCTCTGTGCTGACATTGTGGAGCCTGCTTGGGATTCTTCCTCTCTCTTTGCCCCTCCCCTGCCTGTGTTCTCTCTGTCTCTCAAAATAAATAAATAACTTTTAAAAAATATATCAATTTTCAGTGGCAAACTTACATTGAATCCTGACTCTTCAGCTGACTATTTCATCATAGAAAAATTATCTAAGCTCTCAGAATTTCAATTCCTTCATTAGCATAAGTGCCTAATAAATGTTAGCTACTTCATTGTCAGCAGTAACAGCAGCAGCTATGACAGGTTAACATGGAGAGTTGACAGGCTGGATCATTGATCTAATAGGTAAAAGGGATATATTACCTAAATTTCTGATGTTGGCAGTTTTTAACACTTCATGCCTTAAAAGGGTGCAGCTATGACAGGTTAACATGGAGAGTTGACAAGCTGGATCATTGATCTAAAAGGTAAAAGGGACATCTTAACCTAAATTTTTGATCTTGGCAGTTTTTAATGCTTCATGCCTAAAAGCATGCCCTTCATTTACCTCATTATATGTTAATAATTAGAACATTTCCAGTAGATTGCAAACATCTTTGTATTTCCATCTCTTAGGAATACATGCCTCTCCCTCCAGAAGAAGCAGAAAACGGGGAGAATGCTGGTAATGAAGAACCCAAGCTACAGTTCAGTTATGTGGAGTGTTTGTTGTACAGCTTCCACCAGTTGGGCCGAAAACTTCCAGATTTCTTAACAGCCAAATTGAATGCAGAAAAGCTCAAAGATTTCAAAATTAGGTGATGTATGATTGAAGTGGTCCAATCCCTGGCAAAAATGATAGCTATCTTGACACTCCCTTGGTTTTGTTTTTGTTTTACAAGAGTTCTCTCTCCACCCTGCTTTACCCCAGTAGAACAAAATGGAAGATCCACAAAACAGGAATGTATACAAACCGGTGGCATAACATATCCACGTAGGAGGAAAGAACTTTTTCTAAAACGGACTCTAGGTCTCCTTACTTGCTTTATGATCCCCAGCAGATTCCCAGTCTCTAACTGCCCACATTTTCCTCAGCAGTTACATTAAATGATAAAGCACCTGCCTTGTGGAGTTGTGGGAATATTAGACAGTGAATGGAAACCTTGGCACACACGGGTACCCCATAACCTGGAGCTGCTATTGTTGATGTCTTAGAGTGTTCTAGAGGAGCATCACCAGAGAAATCATAAGTGATTATCATGAAGACACTTTGTATTGAATCATTTTATTAACAGCTTCACATCTTAAAATTTGAAATGCTTGTCCATTGTATCATCTGTTACTGTCCTCTACTCTTGGGTAAGGCAGAGGTTTAGTACTTGGTGAAGCATTTGAGAAGCAGCAGCATGTTAAGAAATTACTCCAAAAATTAAATAATGCCAAGTTGTTAAGTGGAGTTCCTAGAAGTCAGCAGGTGGGGCTACGTACTGCCTCTCTCCACGTATTTGGGAACAAACTTGAAAAGCGAGTTACTTAGGACCCTTTGAGATTTACATGAGTTTGTAATAAATTCTCAGATCTGCAGTTTTGTTATACTTTTAACTGGACCTTGAGGTGTAAACAGGTCAAACACTGTCCCTTGTTGGCAGATAAAAACATAGAGATTAAGTGATTTGTCTAAGGTCACTTGACCTTCAGTTGGCCAGTGAAAGAGTAGAACCCAGGCCACCTGATCCTAATCCATGCTCCTGAATGGTTCACTGACCATGCCTTGCAGGTAACATAAAGAGCACAGTGCTACAAATCTTACTCTTGCCAGGTTGAGTGCGGATTTATTACCATTTTTAATAAAGGAGGACTGCTTTTATTTCACTTATTTATGTATCTCTTGGGATCATGTATTGATAACTTAAAAATTAGCTATAGTGTAAGATTCTATGAGTTTAAAAACAAAGTTGAAGTTGTGATTTGCTAATTAACCAGTACTTCTTTATTTAGGCTGCAGTACTTTGCCCGGGGTCTGCAGGTTTATATCAGACAACTTCGCTTGGCTCTGCAGGGTAAAACAGGCGAAGCCTTAAAAACAGAAGAGGTAAGAAGAGTGGATCACATCTTATAAGGAAATTTTTTTATAATAGCCAGAGTGTATTACAAATTCAGGCTCAGGGGCACCTGGGTGGCCTAGTCAGTTGAGCATCTGACTCTATTTTGGCTCCGGTCATGATCCCAGGGTCGTGGGATTGAGCCTCGCGTTAGGCTCTGCTTAAGATCCTGTCTCTCTCCCCTCTGCCCTGCATGCGCGCGCGCACACGCACACACGCTCTCTAAAAAAAAAAAAAATTCAGACTCAATTCATATGTTGAAATGTAACAGGTAATACAAGTCTATGTTGAAGATCCCATGTTAGAAGATTGTCTGCAGATTCAGTTATTTACTAAGTTATATTTTCATATTTTTATCCTTGTTGAAATGTTTTGTTGAACGTTTCCAAGTTTGTGAACAGTGCTACCAAACTTAGATACATACCAGTCTTTTGCTAGGGTCTCATTAGCACATTTTGTTCAAATATTTGATTGACATTTGTGATATTTAAAATTTTACCTTTTTGATAACCAAATATCAATTTACATTGAAAAAAAGATTAAATTGCCAGTTCTACCCCAGACTGTATGTGTATGTGGCGGGGATTTTTGGATTTCTCTGATTTCACCTATTTTGATAAATCTTCATCCCGATCCTAATGAAATATTTTAAGTTTTCATTATGTCTTCATCTAACTTAAACTGATGATTTTTAATACAACTCCTATGCACATATGACCTGTCCCTCACTCATTTTTTCGGATGAATGGTAGTAAACACTTCAATGTTCTAACCTATAAAGGGAATATAAAGATTATTTGCTTTCTTTGCCATCTCTGCACTGGTTTAGATTAAAAAAAAAACAGGAATGAGAAGAAATGATTCTGAAAGAGAATTGCTCTAGTTCTATATGGGAATGGAATATGCATCATGAAAGTTATTGGCACTTTAATTTTGTTTTCCTTTTGCAGAACAAGATTAAAGTTGTTGCATTGAAAATAACCAATAATATCAATGTTTTAATCAAGGTAAGTCTTCCTTTCTTACCCAGTCCTCCACTAGAAAGCTAGTGCAAGAGGTTTTATCTATGTGTCTTTAGGTCTATTATGGTACTGTTAAAGGGAAATGCCATTGTATTCTAGATATTTGGCCTTTTATTTTTTTTTCAACGTTTTTTATTTTTTGGGGGACAGAGAGAGACAGAGCATGAACGGGGGAGGGGCAGAGAGAGAGGGAGACGCAGAATCGGAAACAGGCTCCAGGCTCTGAGCCATCAGCCCAGAGCCTGACGCGGGGCTCGAACTCACGGACCTCGAGATCGTGACCTGGCTGAAGTCGGACGCTTAACCGACTGCGCCACCCAGGCGCCCCGATATTTGGCCTTTTAAAACTTTGCGCTTTTTACAATACCAAGTGACATTTCTATAACTATTATGAAGTCATACATCGTTTTATTTAAAAGCTACTGCGGAAAATACTGCAGAGGGAGATGTGCAGATTTTCTCTGGCCCAAAGCGTTAGAGCAAATACATTTAGATTTAGAAACTTCACTGACTTAAGTTCTGGTGGTCTTAATATTGTGTCCTTTCACATGGCCAGTAAAATTCTGCTTTGCTTATTCTAAGCATGGACAAGTCTGTGTGGCACCTGAGATGTTTCCCTATGGTTCTTTTCTGTTAACTTATCTATGTAATAAATTGAGAGCTGTCTGTACTGTAGACTAAGGTGTACCTTACCATTAAGCCATAAATACCCTTCAGTCCTATTTACCCTCCCCAAGCATCCATAAACCTAAACAAAAGACAACCTGAGAAAAAAAAAGAATCACAACAAAGTAACCATCATTTGTTCCTACAAGTTAACTTTCTTGTTAGCCAGCTGGGAAAAAGAAATATTCGTTAACAGAGCACAAACCTGACAGTAACAAATTAAGACTAGTGGTATACCTTAACACCAATCTGGTAAAGGTCTCATGGAATAAATACTTTTTTATCAGAGGAGAGGGAAACTTTTCAGAGAAAGCAACAGGGAGACATTGAAGGATGAGTATCATGGTGTCAACACTCTCATCTCCTAAGGAAATTTTTATAACAGCCACCACTTATTTCGAACCTTAAATACAAATAATAATTTCAAATAGTGAATTCATATATTAAATGTGAGGCTTTTGAGAGATAATTTATATACATCTCTGTGTAAGTTTAAGGTATACAGTATGGTTGGTAGACCTGTATGGTGAAATGATGACCACGGATAGATTCAGCCAACATCCATTTTCTCATATGGATTACAGCAAAATCCCTTTCTTATGCTAAATCGTATGCTAAATCAGTCCAGCTAGAAGTCTCAGGCATTTTTAATTCAAAGGACTTTACACTGACTAATTCCTTACATTTACCTGGCATGGTGGATTTAAGGTTTATATAGTAGGATGTGGTCTTTTGTAGTATATGTAACTATGGAAGTAAGTCAGTTTACTTTTACCATATTTTACCTACATATAAAATAGGTAGGTAAAAAATAAATTAAAAAATGATTTTGACACGTAAAAATCAGAGTAAAGCTGATAAGAAATGTTAGGTAAAATACTAAGAATAAATATATTTAGAAATGTATCCAAGTTACATGAGGGTATCATGAGGTTAGATTATTTCAGTTCTGGATTGCTTTAACATTTAAATTCAGCAAACATTTGCATTATTACATATTGATAATTTCGTATTTAAATCTTGGGGGTTTTTCCTTCATTGGTAATTTGGAGATATTTAAGAAGAAAAACATGATTAGCCAGTCCTTTAGTTTTGTTCTACTTTTGAACTGTTTAAAAGTCTGCAAAAGCAAATGCAGGCTGTACCATTTTTTTCCGTGAAAGCACCTTGGTGACTGCCTCTGTGCAAAAGAAGTGCTTATTTATTTACTTTGTTTATTAGAGTTGATACATTTTATTCTAGAACTCAAAATAATCATCATTTAGAAAAGACTTAGCTACAGTTTCTGAAGTGATGTACACAAAATAACATTAATGAAGTGTAATAGATGGAATTTTAAAAAATTGTTTACTTTTTCTGTTGCAGCTTTTTTTAGGTGAGCAAGAAGGATAGATTAAAGTTTCCTCTCCTCAGTTGTGTCTTTAAGATGTCTCCACGTTACTTACCCTCACCACCAAATATGTTACAAATCTTGTCTCATTTTGTCTTTTCAGGATCTCTTCCACATTCCTCCTTCTTATAAAAGCACAGTAACATTATCCTGGAAACCTGTACAGAAGGTGGAAATTGGGTAAGATATATTTAAAAGAGATTTGAGTGTTCTAATATTTATGATTTATAAATATGAAAATCTCTGACTTTGGAAATTATATTTATTGTACAAAATGGTACCTTATTAAACAATCTTAGTAAGATGTTAAAATATGACAATTAGAAGCATGACTTAAAATATAAAGTCTGATTGCAGTATAAACTGGTGGAATACGTTGTTGGAATGTTCAGGCTTCTCTGTACTCCTGTGGCATAACGAGACTTCTGACAAGTTTTATAAACTGAGTCCCTTGCCTGTATAGTTCTTGAAGCTACATATTCCAGATTATTTTAAAACCTTGTAAATGCCTTTTGCCATTGTTGCATAATTAAGGCACAGTTAATTTGATGACATCAGAACATTATATCCCTTTTTCTGATGTGACTATCATCTTTAGGATGTCTTTTGACCAATATGCTAAATTACATGTGTATTAATGACCTCTGGTAATAGAATTTTTTTTATTGCCCTTCTTACTGTTACAGGCAGAAGAGAGCCAATGAAGATACAACTTCTGGTTCACCACCGAAGAAATCTCCAGCAGGACCAAAAAGGGATGCCAGGCAGATTTATAATCCTCCTAGTGGGAAATATAGCAGCAATTTGAGCAACTTTAATTATGGTGAGCGTTTCCGTTTGGGTACAAGTAATATGAGAAGTTAGGCAGAAATTGTGTTGTACTTGGTTTTACTTATTAATTGTATGTAGTAATATATATAATGGCTCTTTCCAGTGACTTTTCTGAGTTAGCTTGGGGAACTAGAGCTACTGGGGAAACGAGCTACCCCATTCCTTTATAACTCTCTCTTGTAGACTTATTGAATTAAGCATACAACACTAAGAACTTGGAAAAGAAAAATATTCCTCTTGTATTCAGAGGAGGGAACCAAAAAAAAGGAAGTTGACATGAACCATCCGTTCCTCGTTTTCCCTGTTGTAACTTCAGGGCAAGACATTCTGTGCATTCTCCCTCAAGGGTAGATACAGCTTCTAGCAGATATGATGATATTAATTATCCTTCTTGGACCTTATCTGCCTACTGCTTGTCCTTCCCATCTTCTTAACTACTATAGAAGAAGTCCTAGTAGTGGAGTCAGATGTTAATGTATCACCGGCAAGGAAGATGTGTCCCATTGCGGTCTCTCCCCACTGCCCAGGGTGCAGTCTCCCTGTTAACTTTAGCCACTGGTGCCAGGAGAGCTTCCCTCTAGTCCGTTCTCTCCCAGTGCTGTGGAAGAAGAGCAGTTTGTTCCATATTGACTTGTATCCTCATAGATCCTTTCAAGGAAGAATGGATGAAAACATCACTGAGTCACCTCCTTAATCTTGTTTAAGAAGACAAATCTTAATAATACTGGCAACCAAATGTAGTTAGGATTGGTCTTATTTACCAGTCAGAATTAATTCTGCAGTAATTATCTTTAAAAAAGTACATTCTGAAACATGTAACTCTATAATTGTTTCCAAGGTGAGATAATTCTGACATTAAAGTCTTCCCACAGTAGCTAAATTGCTTTAATACCTGAGCAAACAGTTTACGGAAAGGTGATTTTTTTTAGACTGTGAAATGAACCCTTCTATTTGTCAGACTCCGGCAAACTTAGTGTAGGAAAGATCACTGAACTCTTAACTACGTAAATGTGCATCTCTTAGCCTCTTCTCTTACTTGAAAAATAGGAATAACAGAGCTCTTAAAAACTTCAAATAAGAGGGGGAAAATACCCTCAAGAATATTTGTGCAGACATTTTGTAAATGGAAAGGATTCTGTTACTTCATTGCAACAAAGATCGTCTTCTATTGTTTGTATGATTTGTGGTGTCTTTCAGAATTATTCTTAAAATCCACTGTTACCTCAGATACTATCTTCATTTGACTTAAATGAAAGTAATCAAGAGCTATGGCAATACATAGAGAATTGTATTCCTTTTCATTTGGGCAAGTGAGTTACTCTTGAGTTGCTTTGAGGATTCTGCCCTGTGAAACTCACTGCCTGTTTGATGGGGAGAATCAGATGACATAATGCATGTGGAAAAGAGATGTGAAAAATGCAAAGCCTTAGATTATGATTTTTTTTTCACTATCAGTGTGAAAAAAATCTCTGAGTCACTTACAACCTCAGTTGTACCATAGTCCTCAGAGTAATATGGGCAAAACAAGCATTCCTGTTAATTGTGTTTTGTGTCTGGTATTACAGCCCCTGAATGTTCCTAAAGGGGTCAACCTTGTCGTTGGGGGCTGGTCATAAACAGAACTACAAAGAAACTAAACTCTCATCTTTTTTTGGAAAGTAGTAGCCAAATTTCTGCTAGCATTTTAGATTTCAAGAGTTGAATGTTAACAGGTTATAGGTATTCTCATAGTAGCAATTTCAAGAGTTTTCCTGGCTTTCTTTCACCCATTCCATTGAAAACAGTTCTTGATACTACAGATGAGATTTGGTGGGCCTATCTACCTCAAGTTTTTTCCCACCTTTTTTATGTCCTTCCCTTAGGGAACTGAAAAAAGAAGCATGTTGTATTTTTTTTTTTTTCTGGGATGTCACTGTTGCCTCAGAATTGGAGGGGAGAACATGTTTTATTTTCTTAATGCCTTTTGATACATAGTTTGTTAACCACCATAATTCCACTTTCCTGTGTCAGCCACACTCTTGTTTTATTTTTCGAAAGGCTGGTTAGATGGCTTTTTTTTTTTTTTAAGTCATGTATGCTGAGGGGTTAGGAAATTGACTCCTTTTGGTTATTAGAGAACCAAGTAGTATTAATACTTATTACCTTATTACATTGAAAGAAATAGGCTGTGATAGGCCTGAACTTGCTCATCATAGAAGAGGAACCAGAGGGGCGCCTGGGTGGCGCAGTCGGTTAAGCGTCCGACTTCAGCCAGGTCACGATCTCGCGGTCCGTGAGTTCGAGCCCCGCGTCAGGCTCTGGGCTGATGGCTCGGAGCTTGGAGCCTGTTTCCGATTCTGTGTCTCCCTCTCTCTCTGCCCCTCCCCCGTTCATGCTCTGTCTCTCTCAGTCCCAAAAATAAATAAAAAGGTTGAAAAAAAAAAAATTAAAAAAAAAAAAAGAAGAGGAACCAGAATTGCAATTGTTCTTTGAGTCTAGGCAGGAATATGTAGCCATTTTTTTCCTTATCCAAGTTTATCTCTTTACTAACCAAGGTCTCTTATTTGCTTTATAAACATTAACTCAATTCAACTTCTTGGTGCATTTTTTAATCAAATTATTTATAAACACCTGCCCACGTTTGGTTTTCCCTCCTGCACATATTTGCTCCGTAACCTAGAAGTACTAAGCATGATATATTTTGTGACTTGTGTCCTGCATATTTTACATTTTTAGAATGTAAAAATAACTTTTAAATCATAATTGTAGCTGGGAGCAGTGGTTTTTTTAAGTTAGTAATGTAAGCTTGAAACCACTTAAGAAATCATGCAAATGCAGAATGGTGCCTCAGGATAAAGCTCTTCCAAAAAAAAAAAAAAAACTTTTTTTTTTTTTTTTTTGGAGACTCTGAACTGTGTAGAAATGGCTACATCCATTGCAGGTTAAAAAGAAATAGTATAGACAAGATAACCATGTCAAACAATATCTTCATACAATGTATGTAATATCCTCATTAGATACGGCTGAATAATAGAGGGCAAGTAACCTAGTTCTGCACATTAAAATTGATTGAAAAACAGTTGAAAGGGTGAGTTTTAGTAGTTTACACGGAATAATGATACCTATGAAGATAATTTCTTAAGTGTGTTGTTAAATTAACTGAGAAATGAAGGTTTTATAATGAGCACGATAGGGGGAAAATGTGCCTACATCTGCATAGATGAGGCCAAGTCTTAGAAATGCTGGAGTTACAGCATACATAAGGTTTGCTATACAACCTGATGCACTTGTTGCATTTCTGGGAGAGTCTTACTTACCCCCAGACCACCTCTGATTTTCTCAGTATGTTCAGGGAATAACCAACATGGTGGTTTCATTTAAATGGCTTTCAAACTGATCAGCTCAGAAAAATGTGTTGGGGCAGGAAAGATGACTTTGAAACAGATTCCATGCTATTACACATGTAAATGTTGGCTAAGCTGGGGAATGATCCAGTTAGTTTTCTAACTCAGAGAGTTGCTGGAGGAAAAAAAAGACATCAAAACATTACCCAAATAGGGTATCTATATTTCTAGCCTTAATAGCAAAAAAAAAAAAAATGGATTGCAATATAGACTTAATAGGAATTTTTCAAGCATCCATCCAACATTATGGATCCAAAATGGCAACACCTGGTGGTTTTCATTGCTCCTAACAAGACTGCTGCAGTGAGGAAGTTTGAAGGTTCAGTGAAGAGATTTGATTTCTGGAATTAGAAGTTTGAGACTCATGACTCATTTATGTATAATCTAAAGTCCAACCTTGCTGATAACTTCAATCAGTTTTCTTCACTAGAGGATTCCTTTAAGGAATATTTTTCTGGAACTATAAAAGAGACTAACCAATGAATCAAAGACTCATTCTACTGTATGACAGTGACTTGATTTTTTAGCAAAAGATAAGCTTAATTTACATTAATAATCTGAATACTGTATACAAATCACCTTTTGGGCAGCTCATGTTAGCTGATAAAGTAGTGAGAAAAGCTGTTGGCATTTATATCAGCATTTTTGTGAGTCCAGGTGCTTGAAATACCGCAACCAAAACAAATTGCCTGTTCACTGCATTTCAAAGGTACATTTTTCAGTCTAGGTTAATTTGTCAAAATTGATCATTGATAATTTAAGCTATTTTGTTTGCACTCATGGCACTAGCTTTTGAAGGCCAGTGGCATTTTTGTTAATTCCATATTAAGTATAGAATTTTTAATAGTTTAATTATCTTCAGTAGTGATAGGCACACCAATAACTAAGAAATGTAGTTACAACGTTATCACTTTGAAATATCTAGTTTTGGGGCGCCTGGGTGGCGCAGTCGGTTAAGCGTCCGACTTCAGCCAGGTCACGATCTCGCGGTCCGTGAGTTCGAGCCCCGCGTCAGGCTCTGGGCTGATGGCTCAGAGCCTGGAGCCTGTTTCCGATTCTGTGTCTCCCTCTCTCTGCCCCTCCCCCGTTCATGCTCTGTCTCTCTCTGTCCCAAAAATAAAATAAACGTTGAAAAAAAAAAAAATTAAAAAAAAAAAATCTAGTTTTTGGGTACATTTAACTGAGTACCTACTTTGGATAGATTTGGCACCTTGCCATCGTGCATTAGTATGTATGTTGCTCTGGTTTATGTACACATTGAATTTGTAGACAAGCAGAATACCAGCGTTGCTTTTATAGAGTCTGCTGCTACACGCAGAGCTACGAGCTACATTTCTTCTGCATTTGCTGTACCATGAAGTCCTGAGCAAGACCTAAACCCTTGTTCGCTTTTTCGTAGAGCAGAGAGGAGCCTTCAGGGGAAGTAGAGGTGGCCGAGGTTGGGGAGCACGAGGAAATCGTAGTCGGGGAAGACTCTACTGAATAAGACATCACATTCTTCAGCATTGTCATGAGCTTAATATACTTAAATTCTACTACTCATTGGATTGCCGGGGATGTCCCTTTAAAAGGACTGCTGCCTTCAGCTAAAAACTTAATGTTCTTTATACCTTTGTATGTATGATCTACTTTTGTAACAGACCATGGTTGTGTCCAAGGTAAAAACCACAGTGATATTTTTGGATGCTTTGTTCACAATCTTGACTTGTTTTTGCAATATCATTATTACTCAGAATTCATATTGTGAATCTTTTACTTTTAACATCTTGGTAATTTGTTATTGAAAGCTATTTGAGTCTAAAATGTAATGAAATTCAGTCCATTTCTGGTAACTGGCAAAGATGATCATTTGAAAGTTTACGGATTTCCTCTACCCTCTGTCTTTTTTTTTTCTTTTGCCCAATATATGGAGAAGAATAATGGTCAATCTTAACATTTTATTTTCATTGTTTTTTAAATAAAGCTGCTAGGCATTTCCTACCTAGTGTTATAAAAGCAAAATACTTAACAGCTTTCTTAAAATGTAAAAATGACATTACATTTTTAGGAGGAAGTAAGTTACTTTGCACTGCTTACTTAACTCTTCTCCATATGTTGCGATACTAACTTTTGACTATGGGATCTTACTATTTGAATAGAAATGTGTATGTATAATATACATACATACATAAGCATATATGTGTGTGTGTGTATATATATATATATACACACATGCTGTGAAACTTGACTACGCAACATAAATCATTTTTTAAAATTCCTGGAACGGGTAGTCTTTGACACGGTGATGATCCTTTTAAGAATGAATCCATTATTAACTTGTTACCTAGGTTTTCCTCCCAGTAGTGAGGGATTTTGAGTCAGTTGCACTTACATGATTATTGTTATTTAAAACTAAAAATAAACAAAGGCTGCATTTTCAAAGATAAATTTGGAGATCCCTGCTGGAGAAATACAGCCAAAATATTGAATCAGATGTACATATAGGTTTCTACAGGATGAGATAGAATAATTTAGAATTGGGGGATTTAATAACCAGGGCAACCCAGGAAAAGTGACTTGAAAACATGGTGTACCAATAAGTAAGGGATGCTCTCTCGGTTTGCTTTTGCCACTTTCAAGATTTTAACTTCTCAGGTTATTAATCAAAATTATTGTATAAGTTAGCTAATAGAATCTTTAGGTTAAAACAACAGACGGGGGGTTTGTGGAGTGTTTAATGTCATGGGCATTTTTAGTAGCATAGGCCCTTTGCTCTGCATTTGAATGTTTCATATATTTTTGTTCCACAGTTAATCTTCCCTCCCCCAAGTTTGCTATTCAGATTCAATGCCTGAATGACATTTTCTAGTAGTTTGACATATTTTTTGAGGAATAGTTTGTGATTCCAATGCAGGTGTCTTCATTATTGTTACCTCTACATTGGGGAAAAGGCAAAGCCCCTTTGTTAGAATTACTGCACATGTTTATGGGAAAAATATTTTTTTTAAAGACTAGAATGATACAAGTGAGCAAAAGAAGTTGGTCAGCTTGACTATGGAGTGGTGGCAATAATCTCTAAAACATTCCAAAAGACTCTGAGCTGAACCTAAGCTCCCTTGGAATCTGAACAGACATAGGAACAAGGAATTTGCATTTGAAAACTGTGACCAGATAGTCTGGACCTCAGAGGCATCAGCCAGTGGCCTAAAGCCATTTCAAGTACAGAAACTATTGGGACTACAGCTATATAAATTTGAACATTAAGTGTAACTTTTCCTCTTTTTCTTTTTTAAAGCATATTTGTAAACTCAAAGCTGAGCAGAAATAACTTTACTTTCTCAAGTTTGACACCGAGTTGATTATGTTCCTTCCTTTGCCACCTCATTGTTCCCTTACCTTTCCTAAGGCAATAGTGCACAACTTAGGTTATTTTTGCTTCAGAAATTGAATGAAAAACTTCATGCCATGAATTTTTTTCTTCTGCAAGACACCTGTTATCACCCTGTTCAAATGTAAATGTTCCCTTATGCTTTTGAAATAAATTTCCTTTTGTAATTTTGTTTTGTGTCTTGATGTGTTATGATTATGTAACTTAAGATTCCTGGATATCCATTATTGATTGCTTTTATTTTGCCAAGCAATCAATACTGCCAAGCAGTGTGTTAGACTGAAAATACAAAGATGGACAAGTTGGCTCTGCCTTCAAGGAGTTCAGTCTTGCAAGTTATCTTTAATTTTCATCCTTTGAGGTTTATGTTTAAGAACTCATATACTTTTGAAAAAAAGGATTTGGTTATTTTTATTGAAGCAAAACAGCAAATACATACTTGCCAAAACATTGTGAAATAACTAATTACCATCTTCAAGTTAATATGTAAAGTAAGTCGGAATGTCTTCATTTAACGGCCAGCCTTTAGTAAAAGTCTTCCTGAAGTAGAATGGTTAGGAGTGTTTTATTTTATTTTATTTTATTTTTTTTAACATTCATTTTTGAAAGGCAGAGAGAGAGCGCAAATGGGGGAGGGGCAGAGAGAGAGGGAGACACAGAAACAGAAGCAGGCTCCATGCTCCAAGCAATCAGCACAGAGCCTGACACGGGGCTTTAACTCACAAACCAGGAGATCATGACCTGAGCCGAAGTCGGCCACTTAACCGACTGAGCCACCCAGACGCCCCTGTTAGGAGTGTTTTAAAGCCAAAATTTAAATGGATCAGAACGAGATATCTAAATTCCCTTGATGATCACAGCCAGTCCTGTAGCTTTAGTACCACCTACGTGCTGAGGACTGCCAAATTTCTTTGTCCATCATTTCTTGCCTGGAGTTTCATGGTAGCCTTCTAACTGATCTCCCTGCTCTTACACTGGATTCTTGACAGCCTGTTCTAAACGTGACAGCAGAGATCCACTCCTACTTGAAGCTGTTCAGTGGCTCATTTCAGAATACAAATTTTAAAAATGCCATGGCTTTTCATCCCTGACCTCAGCTGCTGTCCTTCCTCTCCCTCACTCTGCCCCAGTCACCTGGCTTCCTGCAGCCTAGGCAGACACACCTGCCTTAGGATTTTTGCACTAGCTACTCTTTCCCTTCTATCTGCTTGTCTAATTCCATCTCCTTCAAATCCTCAAAAGATCACCTTCTCAAGGAACATGATATATTGCAATGCCCCTTTTCTATCCTGCCAAGACTCGAAATCCCACTTAACCCTGCTGCATGTTCTTTAGAGCATTTGCCAACTTCTACCATACTGTATAGTTTACTTGCATGTTGTTTACTCTGTCTCTCCTGATAGAATGGAATGTGGCTAAAATGCCACAAAGGGAAAGATTTTTGCATTTTGCTCACTGATAATCACAACTACCTAAAACAGTGCTTGGCACATGGCAAGCTTTCGATAAAAAGTCAAAGGCAGTGTTTCAGGCTCTGGAACATAGTGATGAACAAGAGAGGCAAACTGCTGGGAGTTCACATTCTAGTACACAGAGCCTGATAAATAGGCTGATTTCAGAGAGGAGTAGTATGAAAATGCTGAAGCATTCTAATGTGACAATGTGTAAGAGCTAACATCTTTCCATGTTGGAATGGAAAGGAAAAGTCTGTAAAGAATTAATTTGAGCCAAGACCTGGATGATGATTTGGAGCCAGGCTAGTGAAGATCTCAAGGAAAAGCATTTGAGATGGAGGCAACAAAAACTGCAGAACACTTGGCTTTAAGAACGCCAGGCTGTGCTAAAAACAAAAAAGTGGGTTGGGGTGCTATCCCAAAGCTTTTAGGCTCCTAGTTTCAATCCCTGGGCTCCTAAATTCCTCATCTATGATAATGAACTGCTTTCAGTGACTCAGAGGGCACCGTGCTCTTTCTGATACTGAGGCGTGTTTCCCCAATCAAGAAAATCATTGTTACCCACCCCCCACTCCACCCCTGTTCATCCAGTTAATGGATTCATCCTTCAGACCCCACTAGATTCCATTCTGCTTTGGAAGCCTTTCCTCCCAAGGTGTATACAGGACCATGCACCTGTGTGCTCCCTAAGCACACTGTCTTCTCCCGTGTTAGAAACTATAGGAGGAACTCAAAGCAGTTCTGGTCAGGTGGGAAAAAATGAGATTCAATTCTAGCAAGTGTGATGGAAACTAAAACTTAGACCAATGAAATCTAATTTATCAAAAATTTATCTAAGAAATTGTAGATTGGATTCCTAGAAGTTGTACATTTATTAGGTAAAACTAATGCAATCAGAAGAAAATCCAGTAAAATTCTGGTCATAGAGAGTTGATAATAGAAACAAGATTTCAGGGGTGCCTGAGTGGCTCAGTCGGCTGAGCCATCCACCTTCGGCCAATGTCACGATCTCACAGTTCATGGGTTTGAGCCCCATGTCGGGCTCTGTGCCAACAGCTCAGAGCCTGGAGCCTGCTTCAGATTCTGTGTCTCCCTCACTCTGCCCCTCCCCTGTTTGTGCTCTGTCTCTCTCTCTAAAAATAAATAAACATTTAAAAAAATCTGAGATAAGGCCTAGATAGACAGAATACTAGATGTAGCTCCAGTTAGTATTCCTCAAGAAATTTATCAGAAAAGGAACAGAGAAAAAATTAAAAATGAGGAAATGGTATTCCAATGAGGAAAAACTAAAATTTAACTTTCTATAAAGTGATAAGATCAAAAAGCCCAAACTCACAAAAGGTTTTAATAGAATGAACTTGAGTTTCATCATAAAATGAGGATATTAATTGTATGGAACCAGAAAAACCCCAAATAGCCAAAAGCAATCCTGAAAAAGAAAACCAAAGCTGCAAGCATCACAATTCTGGACCTCAAGCTGTATTACAAAGCTGTAATCAAGACAGTATGGTACTGGCACAAAAACAGACACTCAGATCAATGGAACAGAATAGAAAACCGAGAAATGGCCCCATAAACGTATGGCCAACTAATCTTTGACAAAGCAGGAAAGAATATCCAGTGGAATAAAGACAGTCTCTTCAGCAAATGGTGGGAAAACTAGAAAGCGACATGCAGAAGAATGAACCTGGCCCACTTTCTTACACCATACACAAAAATAAACTTAAAATGGATGAAAGACCTAGACGTAAGACAGGAAGCCATCAAAATCCTCGAGGAGAAAGCAGGCAAAAACCTCTTTGACCTCGACTGCAGTAAGTGTCTTACTCAACATGTTTCTGGAGGCAAGGGAAACAAAAGCAAAAGTGAACTATTGTGACTTCATCAAGATAAAAAGCTTCTGCACAGCAAAGGAAACAGCAAAACTAAAAGGCAACCTATGAAATGGGAGAAGATATTTGCAAATGACATATCAGATAAAGGGTTAGTATCCAAAATGTATAAAGAACTTATCAAACTCAACTCCCCAAAAAACAAATAATCCAGTGAAGAAATGGGCAAAAGACATGAATAGACACTAACAGACACATGAAAAAATGCTCAACATCGCTCATCATCAGGGATGATGTATGTGTGTGTGTGTGTGTGTGTGTGTGTGTGTGTGTGTGTGTGTGTGTGTATATATATACACGCACACACATACTAATCAGTGATCAAAAAGAATGAAATCTTGCCATCTGCAACAACATGGATGGAACCAGAGTGTGTTATATGCTAAGCGAAATTAGAGAAAGACAAATATCATGACTTCACTCATATGTGGAATTTAAGATACAAGACAGATGAACATAAAGGAAAGGTAGCAAAAATAACATAAAAACAGGGAGGGGGACAAAACATAAGAGACTGTTAAATACAGAAAATAAACTGAGGGTGCTGGAGGGGTTTGGGGTGGGGGGATGGACTAAATGGGCAAGGGGCATTAAGGAGGACACTTGTTGGGATGAGCACTGGGTATTATATATAGGAGATGAGTCACTGGATTCTACTCCTGAAATCATTTTTGCACTATATGGTAACTAACTTGGATGTAAATTAAAATAAAAATAAATTTTAAAAAATGAGGATATTGAAATTTGAGTGTATGTGGTAGTAAAAACTGGGGGTGGGGACAGGTATGACCTTTAGCTACTTACAGTGAATAGACAATACAGTTACTCCACAGAAACTGTCCTCCCCAAATATATTAACAGCTGTAAGGCTTTTGATAAATTAATGTCTGGGAAGTCTGTATCTGGAAAATTCTTTTGGGGCTGACCATCATGCTATCCTCAGAGCAGCCCTGGTGTCGCTGTGAATTAGAATCCATGGCTGACTAGACATTTGGTCTCATCCATAGTAGTCCTCATGCTTCAGACTGCTTGATCTATTTGGCAAACTATTTCTAAATGAAATTATTATATTTAGGTACTCTCTGCCTTCCCTTTGTAAACTGTGTTCACTTTGCATATAGCTGTTGGAAAGATATACCTCCACAGCCCTCCCTGCCATAACTAGCCTCCCTCCCTATCCACCTTTTCAACTTCTATCAATTCAAAATCCCTCTAAAGGAATTAACTATATGCAGAGTAAGCTGCCAATAATTCCTTCCATATCTGCTTGAACATAATGCTTCACTTATCAAGATGAGTCTATTTCCTTTTCCCTTCGAATCTGAGCTACCCTTATTCCCTTCTCTGACCAGTAGAATGCAGAAGAGACACTTCCCAGTTCTGGGTCTGGCCCTCAAGGAGCCTGGCCACCATGTCAGAAGCCTCTCTTAACTATCCTGAGAGACAACCCAGCCACTCCTAGCCATTTCAGCCACTCCAGCTAAAGCACTAGATATTTATGTGGAGTCATTCTGGGACAGCCCCAGCTGAGGTCTCAGCTGAGTGCAGCCTTATGAGTGACCCCAGCCAAGCAGGAGAAGAAACACCCAGATGAGTCTAGCCAACAAACTATGAAATATAATAAATCATGTTTTAAAGTTAAACATTTAAGCCACTACAATTTAAGTTGGTTTTCCATGAAGCAAAAGATAATCAATTAACAGAATTTAAACCAGAATGTTAATTCTCTCAGTTATATTTATATCTTATATTTTCTCTAAGGAATAAACAGTATGGAGATTCTCTGCAAATTTCAGTTAAAATGGCCCAAAGGAGGAAATGATCCAGAAAGTTCATTTTATCACTGTCCAATTCCTGGCTTCAAAAATTCTATAGAGATAATAAATAAAAGTCAAACTAACCAAGGTTTTTGGAAGATAAAATATATTTGTACAGGAAATGCTTCCTGCTATCATATGCTAAGAATGTATAATTAATTGAACAAAGAATTACTCACAAGTTTAGCTGTTCAAAATTTACAGAGTACTACCAAAACAAACATACAGGCAAGTATCTCTGGTGAACATAGATGCAAAAATCCTCAACAAAATGCAAGCTGCATTCAAAAATACATTAAAAGAATCATTCACCTTGGTCAAGTGGCATTTATTCCAGGGATGCAAGGATGGTTCAATATTTGCACATCAATCAATGTGATACACCACAATGACAAAAGAAAGGATAAAAATCATATGACATCTCAATAAATACAGAAAAAGCATTTGACAAAATTTAACATCTATTCATGATAACTCTCAACAAGGTGGATTTAGAGGGAACACACCTCAACATAATAATAGCCATATATGAAAAATCCACAGCTAACATCATATTCAATGGTGAAAAACAGAGCTTTTCCTCTATGATCAGGAGCAAGAACAAGGATATTCACTCTCACCACTTTTATTCAACATAGTACTGGAAGTCCTAGCCACAGCACTCAGACAAAAAAAATAAATGCATCCAAATTGTTAAGGAAGAAGTTAAACTGTCACTATTTGCAGATGACATGATACTATACATAGGAAACCCTAAGGACTCCACCCAAAAACTATTGGAAGTAAAAAATGAAGTCAGTAAAGTTGCAGGATACATGAAAAATCAATTGTGTTTCAATTGCTAATAATTAAATAGCAGGAAGAGATATTAAGAAAACAATTCCATTTTACAATTGCTCCAAAAAGAATAAAATACCAAGGAATAAACTTAATCAAGGAAGTGAAAGACCTTACTCTAAAAACTATAAAACACTGATGAAAGAAATTGAAAATGACACAAACAAATGGCAAGATATTCCATGCTTAGGGACTGGAAGAACAAATATTGTTAAAATGTCCATACTACCCAAAGCAATCTACAGATTCAATGCAATCCCTATCAAAACACCAACAATCTTTTTCACAGAACTAAAACAATTAATACTAAAATTTATGTGGAACCACAAAAGACCTCAAGTAGCCAAAGAAATCTTGAGAAAGAAGAACAAAACTGGAGGTATCACAAACCCAAATTTCAAGATATACTACAAAGCTGCAGTAATTAAAACCATATGACACTAGCACAAAAATAGACATATAGATCAACAGAACAGAACAGAGAGCCCAGAAACAAACCCATGCTTATCTGGTCAAGTAATCTACAACAAAGGAAGCAAGAATATACAATGGGGAAAGCACAGTCTCTTCAATAAATGGTGCTGGGAAAACTGGACAGCTACATGCAAAAGAATGAAACTGGAGCACTATTTAGTTGGATAGTTAGTTAGTTAGTTAGTTAGTTAGTTAGACACAGCAAGAGCGAGTGCTAGTGGGGGAGAGAGAGAGAGAGGAAATTCCAAGCAGGATCTGCACTGTCAGTGCATGGGGCTCAAACTCACAAACCATGAGATCATAACCTGAGCTGAAGGCAGACGCTTAACCAACTGAGCCACCCAGGTGCCCCTGGACCACTTTCCTACATAGAAACAAACTCAGAATGGATTAAAAACCTAAATATAAGACCTAAAACTATAAAACTCCTAGAAGAAAATATAGGCAGTAATTTCTTGGACATTGGTCTTATCAATATTTTTCTAGATACGTTTCCTAAGGCAAGGGAAATAAAGCAAAAATAAAGTACTGGGATTGCACCCAAAAAAACCCCAAAAAACAAAAAACAAAAAAAAACAAAAAAAAATTGTGCACAGTAAAGGAACCATCAACAAAATGAAAAGGCAGCCTGAATGAGAGAAGATATTTGCAAGTGATATATCTGATAAGGCATTAATAGCCAAAATATACAAATAACTTACACAACTCAACACCAGAAAACCCCAAAATAAATAATCTGATTTTAAAATGAGCAGAGGACTTGAATAGACATTTTTCTTCCAAAAAGACATACAGATGACCAACAGACACATAAAAAGATGCTCAACATTATTAATTATCAGGGAAATGTAAATCAAAACTACAATGAGATATTACATTACACCTGTCAGAATGACTAGAATCAAAAAGACAACAAGTGTTGGCAAGGATGTGGAGCAAAAGGGACACTTGTGCACTGTTGTTGGGAATGTAAATTGGTGCATCCACACATGGAAGTTCCTCAAAAAATTAAAAATAGAAATAGCATACAATCCAGTAATTTCACTACTGGGAAATTATCCAAAGAAAACAAAAACACAAATTTGAAAAGATATATGTACCCTTATGTTCTATTGCTGTATTATTTACAATAGCCAAGATACAAAAGCAACCCAAATGTCCATGGATAGATGAACAGATAAAGAGATAAAGAATATGTAGTAGACACACACACACACACACACACACACACACAGGAATACTCAGGAATAATACATCCTGTATTTCAGTTGTTAACCTGTCAATATTCCACTAGCTTGCACATTGCTCAGTGGTCAGATCTCCATACCCACTGTCTAGCAGAGTACTAGACAAAAAAGCAGATAAGCCACACATTTTTAGGGAGATGCATGTTCATTACTGCAATCCTCTAAGAAAACCTACTTTCAGAAGGAACTAAAAACCAATGCTGTGGTCATTGCTTCCATACTATGAAGTTATATTTAAACACTTGGCAATTATTTTTGTTTTCCAGCAATATGCCAAAGTAGGGAAGTGGTCAGGCAAAATTCTCACCCTCCTTTCCCAAAGAGAAAACCAAAAGCTTAATGAACCTACAAAGCTAGAAGGCAGCCCTGAAATACCTAAAACAACATATCTAACTAGAAGCGAGAAGGCAGGCTAGTCGCTTGGCCCCACGTTGGTTCACTAGAGGGAAGTGCTTCTTAACGTACATACCAGTACCCTGGGACTCTTGCTGAAAGGTAGAATCTGATGGGGAGGGGTGGAAGAGCCAAGAATGTGCATTTCTAATAAACTGCCAGGTGATGTCAATGCTGTTTGGGTCTCCAGATCTAGACTTCCAGCCTAGACCTGAGGTAGCCACTACCCACAAATGGCTCTTAAGCCCCGAAATCTCGCTAGCCTGAAATTACCTGAGCTCTAAATCTAAAATATACACCTATTCCCACGACTAAGTACAAAAAATATCTCAGTAACTTGTACAGATTTCATATTGAATACTATATTACATATAATGGGTTAAATAAAATGTGTTATTTCACTGTCTTTGATTAAAAATTTGTATGTGGCTCGAGGCTTACATACTTATACTGAACAGCGCTGCCCTTGACTGACAACCAGTCCAACTCTGAAGCTTCTACGGTTAAGAGACTTGAAGAATAAAAGAGAATCCATCTCTTCCCTTAGGCGTTTTCAAAGCATACCTTTTATTTCCCAACTATATTGCACAACCAGGAATTAAAATGAAATAAAGCGAAAACCAAGATTTTATTAAGAATATAGATCAATATATACACACAGACATACACACTCTGTACGTATTCTCTGAATACTGTTATTTCAATTTAGGCTCCACCTAGAACACTACTTTTATCTCCCTCTGGTTCCCACCCCACGAGATCGTATCGCGTACAGGAAAACAATAACAAAAACGCGGTCTCCGACCTAAAGCCAAACCCGGCTGCCCCGGTAGCCCAAACCGAGGCTGAAAAAGCCGGTCGTCAGCGGGCAGCGCCCCCTGGGCTCCACCTCCTCCAGCGCCGACCTCCCCAAGATGGCGGGCGGCGGGGGCCCGCTTCCGCTTCCGGTGTGAGCAGCCGGGCCGGGGGGGCAAGATGGCGGCGGCAGTAGGGGTCCGCGGCCGGTGCGAGCTGCCGCCTTGCTCCGGCCCAGGCTGGCTCCTCAGTCTTTCCGCCTTGCTGAGTGTGGCGGCTCGAGGGGCCTTCGCCACCACGCACTGGGTCGTCACGGAGGACGGGAAGATCCAGCAGCAGGTAGCGGCCATAGGCGTCCCTCTCCGCCCGCGCCCGCCCTCGCCCCGGGGGATTCCCAGGTCCGGCCCCTGGCTATTTGGCTCCACGCGGCCCCGCCCCCAGCCTACCTTCCCACGGTCCGGGCGCTAGGGCCCGAGCGACCCCGACGCTGAGACCCGGCGTCGCCACCCTCCCCATTTGTTCTCTGGCCCTCGCCTCAGACGCCTGCAAGTTCTCAGCCTTCCACCCCGGGGGCAGCGTGCCGCGTGGGAAGAGTCGCCCGGCTGTGGGGGTCGGACTCTGGGGACATCTTGTTGTGCTTGGGCTTTAGAAACCGCAGATTCATTATCCTTGCCTCTGGTTCCTCTCGGGCCCACCACGCGTCACCAGCCCTCCCTGAAGAAGTAGAAAGCAGGTGGCAGCGCCCGGCTGTGCGCGAGTCCCAGGGCGGTGACAGCTTCGGCACCCCTAGGCAGTGGGTCATCTAATGCTTCCTACCCCAGTCTCCTCTTCCAGTGCTGGAATTCGTGTCGGGACGAGGTGGTTTCAGCTTGTACCGTTACCCAGGTCAACAGGGGCTCTTTAGGGACAACATACACCTTCCTTCCGAAGGAATGCTTGAAGATGCCTCTGGTGGCGTTGCCTGCATCTTTTCGGCTGTAACTGCCCTCGTTTCCCAGTGTACTTTGCATTGTTTCTTTACCTAGTTCCTGTAACCCGGCCCCGCAAGGAGGATATGCGATTTCCTGGATTCTTGTGTGTCCGTCCGAACTAATTCCTCAGAGGAGGGACTGCTTTTCTTACATAACTTTATGATTGCCTACATTTTGTGAATGCCGCTGATCCCTAAACAGTACGTGCGTGTGCTCGGCTGCAGAATCTTGGTAAACTTAATGACTTCCAACACTTGAGAGCAATCCTGAAAAGTCCAGCAAACATTTAGGAAGTGAATTGTGTGCCCCATGCAGTCTGGCCCCTTGATCTCAAGTGTATTAACCGTCATCGTGTGAAATTATGGACCTTTTCGATTGTGTGTCATGAATGATGATAGGAACACAGTGCAAGGTTTACTTTTGTATGAAGTGGGGTTCTTGTTTAGATTTGCCTTGTGATGGCAAATTTTACCTCGTGTAACGAGTGAGTAAAACAATGTAAAATCGGCGTTGGTATTGTTCAGTGGTTTTTAAGTATGTCTGAAAAAAGACTGACTTCTTATTGGGCACTCTTTTTCTCTATACCAACTTACATTGGAAAAGATTTCCTTTTCATGGCCATACCATTTGAGATTTAAAAGATAGGTGTGCATTTCAGAAACTCTAGAAAGCACTGCAAGTTTATTTCTTTCACAAAAGATCAGAAATCTTATGGGAGTCCTGGCTGCTACCCCCACCCCCTTTTATTTCCTGATGATAATTTTCCTTGAGGCCCTCATGAAGGGATACATGGAATTAAGTCACTCCTGCCGCAATTTGGGGAGCCCATCTCCTATTGGCTCTTCTGCAATATTGTTTTTGGCCACAGCTATTTATACACTATGACATTGACTTCTCCTTCCCATTTTGGTGTCCTGCCTCTCAGCCTAGGAAGTAGCCCATCTGAAAAGTGAAAGCTGGTAGAAATGCATTATTTGCTGAACATTGCAATGTGAAAGTAGAACCTGTTTGGTTTTTTTAACAACAAAAAAACCCGAAATTCTTTCTTTTTTGCACATTGGATACTTATGTTTCAGTGGGGGAAAGGTAGAGGTTTCTGTAACTTGCCTCAGAAAGGGAGAAATTTGAACAGTCTTTTGGAAATTTGCCAAGTCACTCCTGCAGTAAGTAGTTAGGCTTAAGGTTAGGAAAGCAAGATTTCTTTACTATAAGCTTTTAACAGTTGTCTTTTTCAGTGAATTTGTCCAATACTTTGCTACATAACATTTACAATGTTAAGTTCATACAACCACAAAATTTTATACCAGAAGACATAAAGCTGGTGTCTTCAGCGTAACAAGAAGAGGCTAGGGAAGGAAAGTTGGATTTAATCTGAAGGAAAAGCAACATTTATAAGTAAAGTAAGAGAGTTGAATACATGATCATCTTCTGAGTGCCACTCGGATAGCTGGGTATATTACCTATGCTTTCCTTCCTGGCAATATTTCAAATGCGGGCAGAATCCAAAACTCAATTTAGATTGTGATGAATTATCACATTTGCCTATGCTTATTAAAGAACTGAAAGATCCCTTTAGTATATGGATTTGGGTGTACTGCAGATCTATTCATATGTTCAGCAACAATTAATTAAAAGCTTAATATGTATATATTGTGTCCTAACTGACATACCATATTCCTTGCTACTTGTTTTTGGTTATAATATCTAAATGAGAGCAGAAGTGTGATTTTAGTTTTAAAGTGGTCTAATATCAGGGAGAGGGCTAAGGGTAAACTGAAATGGCAACTTTAGAATATTAGTGTGGCAAATACCTTTTGAAACTCTGCCTGATATTTAAGCTTGTCCAAATTAGATAGGTCATTGTTTTCCATAGTGAACGTGGAGAAGTACTTATGAATTAAAAATCTGAATTGCCCCAAATACAGACTTACATAGGGATATTTTCCATCACTGTAAAATTGTAAGTACAGTAAGCAGTTCTTCCCAGGAGAAGAGAACAGTTGTTTGGTTTTTCTATTTCAAGGCTTAGCAAATGATAAAGATAGACACCCACAAGTTACAACTACAAACTTGTGAACACACAAATACATTGGAAGACCTGGCCCTGAAGAGGGGTTGAAATGGGGCTTCAGTCACAGCAAGGAGGCAGCCATTCTTCCAGGCAGGGTCCTCCCAGTCAGAACTGTGGTCACTTCTGGCAGGAGCAAGTGGTGAGCTCTCAGCATGGCATGTTAGGGAATCATTCCTTTCCACAATCCCTGTCTCAGCTGGGAAGCATACCTTATATGTTTTTAGGTTCCATGTTTACTGAGCTGCCACTAAATTCCAGGAGCATTGCTCAGGGAAGCCTTAGCTGGGATGTGAAGAGAATGTTCTAGAGTCTGAGTTCCTTTCCCACTGCAGTTGGGATAGTTAAGAAGAGGTGCTCCTCTTCTCTTCACCTTTATGCTTTTCTCCCAGCTTTGGGCTTTGGCATACCTCTGATCCCCTTGTGTCCCCTGTACCTGAAAATTTTTCTTTATTTAAGCAAGAGTACTTGGGGTCCATGGACTTAAGGAGTGGGCTGTTAAAATCTCATTACTTGGAGCATCTACAGAGTAATCAGGTCAATGGATCCTTTGGTTGACTTCACTGTGAAGAATAGGCTTTGAGATAAATTTGTGGTTTTTTTCATTTCCTTCTTTTAAAAAAATTTTTTTAACATTTATTTTTGAGAGAGAGTGTGCGTGCACGCGAGAGCATGGAAGGGGCAGAGAGAGAGGGAGACACAGAATCCAAAGCAGGCTCCAGGCTCTGAGCTGTCACCACAGAGCCTGACATGGGGCTCAAACTCACAAACTGCAAGATCATGACCTGAGCCGAAGTTGGGTGTTTAACTGACTGAGCCACCCAGGTGCCTCTCTTTTTTTTTTTTTTTCCTAGTATGGCAATATTTATTTTTCTGTTTTTGTCAAAATTATCTGGAGAGTCACTTGAAGATTAAATTCAATTTTGTGAATTAGCCTAAGAGCCTAACCATAATGTATCACATCTTTACTGTGGAAAAACCAATATTCCATGTTCTGAATTACCAGCTAACAAAGGAACTCCTGAAATGTTACCAGTTTGTCTTAGACTTTCAAGAAGTTGTACTTCTGAAAATAGGTGGGGGAGGGGAAAGGGGCACCCAGGTGTTTCAGTCGACTCTTGACTTCAGCTTAGGTCTTGATCTCAGGGTCATGACTTCAAGCCCCACATTGGTCTCCATGTATGAAGCCTACTTAACAACAACAAAAAAAAGAAGTTGTACTTATAGCACTGGGGTTCATGGCCCCTGGATATTCTCTGTCTTCATAAGTGGAGGTCTAAAATTTTAAGTAAATGAAGAGTATAATTGTTATCAACTCTCATAACATTATAATATTTCTTAGCTACCGACTGTTTCCTTCTCAAATCTTAGAACAATAGTACTTTAGACTAGGAAAAAATTCTTAAAGGGTATATGGTACAACTCATAGGAGAGAAAGTTACCCACAGTCACATAACTGATGAGTGGCATTTAGTGATAGCAGTAAGTAAAAATCTGCAGTAACATGCAAGTGAGCACTTTGTACTCGGTAAGTTTGAAGTGCTTTCCCCCCCTTTCATAATACCTACCAATGAAGAAATAGAAAGAAAAGTAAAAAATGGGAATAATGAAGTAAAAGTCTTCTCTTTTCCAGTTTGCTTTACCTCTGCAGAATGTTTTGTGATGACTTTAAATTGGGGGTGGGTGGAGAAGCGTCAAAAATAGGTGTGATTTAATTTGGGGGTTATTTCATCATTTTGCCTTCTATCAAGCAAATGTCTTTAAAGTACAGATCCTTTTGGGGCGCCTGGGTGGCGCAGTCGGTTAAGCGTCCGACTTCAGCCAGGTCACGATCTTGCGGTCCGTGAGTTCGAGCCCCGCGTCAGGCTCTGGGCTGATGGCTCAGAGCCTGGAGCCTGTTTCCGATTCTGTGTCTCCCTCTCTCTCTGCCCCTCCCCCGTTCATGCTCTGTCTCTCTCTGTCCCAAAAATAAATAAACGTTGAAAAAAAAAAAAATTTAAAGTACAGATCCTTTTAACTGCTTAGAACAAATGAAGTTTCTGACAAAGCTCACCATCTGAAACCTAGCAACTTTGGCATAAGAAGTGATTGATAAGCAGTAATATTTCAGCAACTATGACCTGAGCTGTCAGGTTTAGTTGGACAAACAGACTAAATCTTTATCTATTGGTCTTTAATAGTTTATAAGTGAAGGAGTGGCTTGATTTGGGTATTAAGTAATTGGTTAATCTGGGAGAGGGCATCTGGATGATACTATGAAGCTGACAGGTTTATTTCAGTGCTTTTCAACACTGAGCCCATCTTTTTATCATAGAGCTTTGCTTCTGTGTTTATATACTTCAGGAATTTACTTGGATCTGAGAGGTCATGGTTGTTTCTTCACTAACTTGCTAGGTACCTGCTAAACCTTTGTAATTTGTCCTAGACGTTGACATCAAAGTGATTCTCACTCAATCCTTTTTTTTTTCCACTTCCTACTATTCTATTATCTTATAAATTCCCAGGGGTTAACTTTGTTTATACTATAGAGTAGGTAATAGCTTATAAGTATACAGAGGTAAATTATAACTTTAAATACTTTTCCCAATTACTTATTAAACAAGTATTTACTGACAGCTTATTTTTCACCAGCCCACTGTGCTTTGATGGATATGCTGTTTTCCAATGGCTACTGTGACACGAAATTCTCATTTTTCATTGGGGGTGAGCAGAGTACAGCTCCTTCTTAACCTTTTTTTTTTTTTTTCTTTTCTTTTCTCCAGCTCTTCTTCCTCCACTCATCTTCTAGATCAGTGGTTCTCAAACTTTACCTTACACAAAAATAATCTGGGGTACTTGCTTAAAATACAGGTTCCTAGGCCACTAAAGTATCTGAACCAGTAAAGCCAAGAATTCCACATTTTTACCAAACCCCTCAGGAGATCATGATACATATGGATCACAGATCATTCTGAGAATTTCAACTTTATATATTGCTTTACCTCCAGCTTCTGTTTCAGCCTTCTCTTTTTACTCTTTACATATACCTGGGCAATCCTATCTTTTCTCAGGACTTAAGTTACCACATATGTGCTGAGAATAGCCGCATTTCTTTTTGTAAGTCAGATTTTTTCCTCCAGGGTTATAGATTCAGGACCTCTAATAAGCTTTGAATTCCATGTGAATGTCCTCTAGGTACTTCAAGCTTAATATGATCAAATCTAAACTCATTTTTACCCTACCTAAACCTGTGTCGTGCCCTGTTTTCCCAAACTGAACAAAAGACCCCACCATTCACCATCCACCCATTTGCCCATGTCAGAAATCTAGTTGTTTCCTATATTCTTTACCAAAATCTTTCCATTTTACTTCCTAATTATATCTTCTTCCCATAGTCACTGCTGTGACTCCAATTCAGGCCACCTGATTCTTGCCACAGCTTTCTAACTGCTCTCCTTTCTCTAGTCTTGTCCTGCTTCCAACCCATTCTCCCCAGTGCAGTTAGACTCAGCTTTTAAAACTTTGTTTTGGGGCACCTGGGTGTTTTGGGGCACCTGGGGCTCAGTTGGTTGAGCATCTAACTCTTGATCTCAGCTCAGGTCATGATCCAAGAGTCGTGGGATCAAGCCCTGCATCCAGCTTTGTGCTGAGCATAGAGCCTGCTTGATTCTCTGTCTGTCCTTCCCTCTCTCTTCCTCTCTGCCCCCTCTCCTTTGTGTGTATGCTCTCAATCGGTCTAAAGTAAAAATAAATAAAACTTTTGTTTTGTTTAATTAAAAATTTGAATTACAGAAGGAATGCATGGCATTCTAAAAAGTAAATGTCTAACATTATGGGGGTATTTAAAATAATAAAGTGAAGTCTTCCCACCTCTCCCCATTCTCACTTCTCAAGGAAAATTGCCTTTAAATCATTTGGTGCATATCCCAGGACATGGTCTTTCTTTAATGTGTCTTGTGATCTGGCCCCTCCTTCTCTCTAGCTTATCTTTGTTCATTCTTCAGTGCCCCACTTTCACCCCCAGAATACACACACATAACACTTGGCCATATTTAACTTTGGTCAGTGCCCTCAGATGTGCTCTGTTCTCACTTGCTTCTGGGCCTTTGCACATGTTCTTTCCCTGAAATGCTGACTGTCCTAATCTGGCTAACTCAGTACTCTTCACAACTTAAACATCACTTACACAGGGAAGCTTCTAATGCCCAAATTTAAACAAGCTGTTCTTTCTATGTGCTTTTATAGTGTCTGGTATTCCCTTATGAAGGAATTTACCATGCCATATTGTGTCCATTTACTAATGTAAATACCCTACCAGACTCCTACATGCCCCATGAAGGGAGAAGCCATACCCATTTTCTCTGCACCTCCTGCATCTCTCATGCTAAATCCCATAGGCTGCAATAGTATCTATTGAACGGATGACATAAGGAAGTATGAAAACTGGTTCCTGCCTCTCAGGAATTTACCACTGTCCGAATGAAGCCTCACACTGCTTACTAATGTGATAGTCATTTTGGAAGCTAACCTACAGGAGGCCTCAGACTCCTGGAAGATCTTTATTTATTTATTAATACTTATTCATATTTGAGAGACAGAGAGAGAGCATGAGCAGGGAAGGGGCAGAGAGAGGGAGACATAGAATCTGAAGCAGGCTCCAGGCTCTGAGTTGTCAGCACAGAGCCCGAGCCCGACGCAGGGCTTGAACTCACAAACTGTGAGATCATGACCTGAGCCAAAGTCGGACGCTCAACCGACTGAGCCACCCAGGTGCCCCTCCTGGGAGATCTTTAAAGCTCCGAATAACCCATCAGTGAGTCAGCCATTGGGCCTTCAGATAAGGTGCTATATGCACATGAGAAGAGCCTTACTCAGAGATCACTGTTGGCCTGTCTTCTCTGGTCAGGTTGTGTATGCAAAGGAAATCATCCTCTTTGTCACTGATGTTACATCTAAAAGGTCAGCTTTATTTTTCAGGCACTGAGAAGTATGGAGAAGTGACAAGAGACAAGGAAGAAAAAACAAGAAAAATCATCAGGAAGGGCAGAGGCAAGATGGATGAGAAATGGCAGCTGCATTGTTGAGGGGGGATTAGGGTCAGCTGTGGGGTTTGGCAGTTGTTGCAGTTTAGAAGCAGCTTGGGTGGAAATGGACAGAAGGGACTCTGACAGTGAGGAATAGGAGGGCTTGCCAGCAGGTCAGGTCAAAAATGAGAACAGCTTTGCGCTCCAGTGTGTAGGGGCATGTGTGAGCCCTACCTGCATCTCCGTGAGACTCTGTGATGGCAAAAGCAAGGGGAATTCTGTAGGGTGGCTCTTTACAGCCAGGCACTTCATTTGGTTTTTTTTCTTTGTTTTATTTTTTAACATAATATAATTTATTGTCAAGTTGGTTTCCATACAACACCCAGTGCTCATCCCAAGAAGCGCCCTCCTCCCTGCCCATCACCCACTTTCCCCTCTCCCCCACCCCCCATCTACCCTTAGTTTGTTCTCAGTCCTTAAGTGTCTCTTAGGGTTTGCCTCCCTCCCTCTCTGTATCTCAGTGTGGTTTTGATTTCTATTTCCATGATGAGGAGTGACGTTGAGCATCTTTTCATGTGCTTGTTGGCCATCTGGATATCTTCTTTAGAAAAGTGTCTATTCATGTCTTCAGCCCATTTCTTCACTGCATTATTTGTTTTTCAGGTGTGGAGTTTGGTGAGTTCTTTATAGATTTTAGATGCTAGCCCTTTATTTGACATGTCATTTGCAAATATCTTTTCCCATTCCAGTTGATTGTTTTGTTGATTGTTTCCTTTGCAGTGCAGAAGCTTTTTATCTTGATGAGGTCCCAATAGTTCATTTTTGCCGATAATTCCCTTGCCTTTGGAGATGTGTCAAGTAAGAAATTGCTGCAGCTGAGGTCAGAGAGGTTTTTTTCCTGCTTTCTCCTCTAGGGTTTTGATGGTTTCCTGTCTCACATTCAGGTCCTTCATCCATTTTGAGTTTATTTTTGTGTATGGTGTAATAAAGTGGTCTAGTTTCATTCTTCTGCATGTTGTACAGCCAGGCACTTCTTGAAAAGTATGCTCATGGGCTCCCCCCCCCTTTTTTTTTAAGTTTGTTTATTTGTTTGAGAGAGACAGACACAGCGTGAGAGGGGAAGAGGCAGAGAGAGAGAGAGTGACAGAGAATCCCAAGCAGGCTCCATGCTGCCAGCACAGAGCCCAGTGTGGGGCTCAAACTCACGAACTGTGAGATGACTTGAGCTGAAACCAAGAGTTGGAAAGCAAGAGTTGGATGCTTAACTGACTGAGCCACCCAGGTGTCCCTCTCTTCCCTCTCTTTGTATAGGTCTCTTCAAGCCACTCCAGTCAGTCCTTCATCCCCACGAGTCTTGTCAAAATATACCAGAGCCTGCCTTATTGCCAAATTTGGTGCTCAGCTTGAAGTTGTCTCTCTCACCCTCTTTGCTCCCCAGCCAGCACTTGTCCTCTGACCTTATCGAACTGTTTTCCTCCATGGCTTCCAGGACATTCACTCCTGGCTTTCCCTCTAAATCCCTCACCATGACTTCTCATTCTCTTCTGCTGAATTCCTCTTTTCTTAATGAGTCTTAAATACTGATGTGCTCATCAGATGGTCTTGTGCCCTGTCATGGCATAAAATATGACATCTATTCTGAGGATTCTCTTAAATCATATCTGCAGTCTCTCCCTCAACTCCAGACTCTTGTATCCAATTGCCCACTCAACATCTCCACTTAGCTGTCTTACAGACATCACAAATACATCATGTCCTAAACTGAACTCTTTATTTCCCACCCCACCACACTGGTTAACCATATTGCTCAGGTCATAAATCTTCCTCGACTCTTGTGTCGCATACCTAATCTATCAATAACCTGTCAACTTTACTTCCAAAATGTCTCTTGCATCAAGCCATGTCTTTCCACCTCTACTTCTACAGCCCTAGTCCAGTGGTCTTCATCTCCCTTTTAAACCTATGCACAGTAGCCTCCTGACCAGTGTCCTTGCTTCTTCTTTTGCCCCATAGAGTCTATTCGCCACACTTTTTTTTTTTTACGTGAAATTTATTGTCAAATTGGTTTCCATACAACACCCAGTGCTCATCCCAACAGGTGCCCTCCTCAATGCCCATCACCCACTTTCCCCTGCCCCCCCCACCAACCCTCAGTTTATTCTCAGTATTTAAGAGTCTCTTATGATTTGCCTCCTCCCTCTCTGTAACTTTTTTTTTTCCCCCTTCTCCTCCCCCATGGTCTTCTGTTGAGTTTCTCAGGATCCACATATGAGTGAAAACATATGGTATCTGTCTTTCTCTACCTGACTTATTTCACTTAGCATAACACTCTCCAGTTCCATCCACAGTGCTGCAAATGGCCAGATTTCATTCTTTCTTTTGTAGTATTCCATTGTATATATAAACCACATCTTCTTTATCCATTCATCAGTTAATGGACATTTAGGTTCTTTCCATAATTTGGCTATTGCTGAAAGTGCTGCTATAAACATTGGGGTACAAGTGCCCCTATGCATCAGCACTCCTGTATCCCTTGGGTAAATTCCTAGCAGTGCTATTGCTGGGTCATGGGGTAGTTCTATTTTTAATTTTTTGAGGAACCTCCACACTGTTTTCTAGAGCGGCTGCACCAGTTTGCATTCCCATCAACAGTGCAAGAGGGTTCCCGTTTCTCCACATCCTCTCCAGCATCTATAGTCTCCTGATTTGTTCATTTTAGCTGCTCTGACTGGCGTGAGGTGGTATCTCAATGTGGTTTTGATTTGTATTTCCCTGATGAGGAGAGACGTTGAGCATCTTTTTATGTGCCTGTTGGCCATCTGGATGTCTTCTTTAGAAAAGTGTCTATTCATGTCTTCAGCCCATTTCTTCACTGGATTATTTGTTTTTTGGGTATTCTCTACACTTTTAAAGATCATAAGTCTGGTCGTGTCACTCTTTTAAGGGTTGTAGGGGGAAGAGATCCAAAGAGCATCAGAAAACCTTCAGTGGTTTCCCATCATACTTTTAAGAAAAAAATTTTGGACTTTGTACCATGGCCTATAAGGCAGGCCCTTGTAAGATCTGGGACCTGGCCCCTGGCCACCTCTCTACCGCAAATACCACTTTCCTTCTTGTATTCTGTGATTCGGCCATACTGGCCTTTGGGGTGGGTCTTGAGAGAACCAACTTTGTTCTTGGTCCTTCTGTTGCTTGAAAAATTTCTGCAGACATTCTCATGGCTCTCTTTCAAATCTGTTCACATGTCACCTATCTTCTGACCACACTATCTAAAACAGCATCTCCTTCCATCATTCTGTCTTCTTACTTTGCTTTAGTTTTCTTCATAGCACCTATTACTCTATTGTAATGTATTACTGGTCTTCCTACAAGAACATTAACTTTTTCGTTGACCTTTGTTATATTCAGTGAGGTAACCCCCATGCCAAAAATGGTCCCTGACACATCGTACACACTCGGAAGTATTGCATACGAAAGAGAAAGGGAGGGTACCTGCATGTATGTGTTCAGGCAGTTGCTTACACTTGTAAAAGCTCTTGCATATTAGCACAGTGAAGGGCCACCATCGTTTTAGTAGTCTGGAGAAAGCGCAGTGCATTTACTTTAAAGGGGGCAAGCCAATTTATGCGTTCTCCCTGCTAACAATAAAAGCTCTAGATAAACCAAGACTTCTCTAAGAATGTAGTATCTCTGAACCAGAGTTGTAAAATGGTGTCTCAGATAACCTACATTCCGATTGGCTGTTTGGAAATACTATCTCTTCAACATACCTTAAATGATATATGCTCAAAGAACTTTGAGATTGAGACATTACTGAAATTAATTGATTACTATACAAATTTAGGTAAGTCCTTAACGTTCAGACATTTAACATACGCAAAAGAAACATTTGTTAAAAATCTATACCGTCATGACACTTTTAAATAAGCTAAAGTATATGTTTGCTTTCAAGGCCTACTACCAGGAATTCACACTAGCCAGATCAGATTGTGTCTCCCATATTTATTTAGTCAGCAGTAACTACTTCATGAGTCTAACTTTTGAAAAGAATTCATTTATGTATTTTTATTACTAACATCTCACCTCATTCTTCACTTACCCTCTGAGGCACTTAGCTATTTAAATTAAAATCAGGTGACCAGCAGGAGAACCCTCCTCACCTTGTGCCCTCATGATCTGCCCTTTCCTCTTTTAGTCTAATTACTTGGTCGGGAGATGAGATGGATAGTTAATCTTTAGTAAAGCTTTAGAGAGTGGTACATGCCCAAAATGGTCAAATGGAGTTGGGAACGTTTTATTTGAGCAAATATTTGCTGAGAGCTTTTTGTGTGCCATTACATTTGACAGGCTTAGTTTGCTCGTTAAACACATATTGGAATCCTTTCTGTGTTAGGTACGTGGAATACAGCTGTGATTGAGATTGTCCTTGCCTTCACAGAGTTTGCATTTTATAGTCATACATGGAAGGGACTCTAATTTAGGATAATGTCAGCAGGTAGCTTTTATAGCAATAAAAATTTAATGTCAATTCCACGGAGCACTTTACCAAGTGTTTTCAATATTCATTTCTCATTTTATGGTCATATAGACCCAGTAAGATGTGGGTATTGATATCTCAATTAAATAAAGAAATTTAGGCCGAGTGTGGTTAAACTCCTTGCCCAAGGCCATGCAGGTAGGAAGTGGCTGTGTATAAATTCCAGCTTAGGTCCCATTCTAAACTGTTCTCTGTACTGCTAAACATTACTACCAATATAAAGAAAAATATTTCTGTTGTTTTGTATATAAAACATCAATATTTTCTCTATTTTTAAATTGAATTTGATTTTTTTTAAGTGGGTTCCATGCCCAATGTGGGAGCTGAACTCAGGACCCTGAGATCAAGAGTCAGATACTCTACTGACTGAGCCACCCAGGCATCCTATAATTGAATTTGAAAGTATAAAATACGTGATCATTGTTCAAAAAAATATTTTCAAGCTACTTAGTAGGACATAAAATGAAAAGTGAAAGTTTCATAACCACTCATAATTCTTCCTGGAAGTAATCACAGAATTATTTGTGTATTCTTCCAAAAAGTTCCCATGCATTTGCAAACCCTCATGTGGATTTTTAAAAAACACAACTGGGGCGCCTGGGTGGCTCAGTCGGTTGAGCGTCCGACTTCGGCTCAGGTCACGATCTCGCGGTCCGTGAGTTTGAGCCCCGCGTCGGGCTCTAGGCTGATGGCTCAGAGCCTGGAGCCTGCTTCCGATTCTGTGTCTCCCTCTCTCTCTGCCCCTCCCCCGTTCATGCTCTGTCTCTCTCTGTCTCAAAAATAAATAAATGATAAAAAAAAATTTAAAAAAAAACACAACTGGAAACATTTTGTCTCACCACTACTTTTTATTTATAGAGTTAGACATCTGTCAGAAATGAAAAGCTACTCTCTTTGCCCTTAAAATTGCATAGTATTTGATTGTATGGCTATTCTGTAATTTATTTAACCAGTTCCCTAATGACAGGCATTTAGATTGTTTCCAGGTTTTTACTGCTGTGAGTGTGTGTGCCCATTCATGTGTCTTCACATGCTCCTGTGAGCATATTGAGTAGATCTGTAAGAATTCTTTGAAGTGGAATTTACCTGTTTGAAGAATGCATATTTAATTTTCTTATTGCCGAGTCGTCCTTTTAAAGGATTGCATCAGGAGTGTTTAAAATGCCCAGCAGTGTTTGGGATATATGTCAAATCTTTGTTTATATAATCCGCTTCTAGTCAGACAGCCCTTATCCCATCCATTGCCCTTAGCGAAACAGTGTTACGGCTGTCAGTGGAAGTATGAACAAAAAGGAACTTTCAGTTTGGTTTGGTTATCTTCATAGAAAAATTAAACCTTTGTCATTAACGCTTACTTCACACTTGTTGGGACTGCAGTAAAAGAAATTAGTCAAGCTGACCCCCCCACCCAGAGTTAATACTACTACTGTTTGATGAGTAATAAAGTTGAACTTTATTCAGTGGTGTAGTACAGCAGTGATTTCTAGCGTGAAATAGCGAAGTTTTTTCCTGGCTGTTGAGTTGCCGTCACCTGAGTAATGATAAAAATTAAGGTTCAATTTCTGGCACTCATTTCCGTGTCCCTTTTCCAATATTTGATTAACAAACCTCAATAACAAAATCCTATAAACTGAGTGACTTAAGCACCGAAGTTTTTCTCACAGTTTTGGAGGCCAGAAGTCTAAGGTCAGAGTGCCAGAGTGATCAGGTTCTGTTGAAAGCTCTGTTTCTGGCTTGCAGACCCGCTGCATTCTTGCTGTGTCCTCAGGTGGCAGAGAGAAAGAGAAAGCAAGCTTTCAGTGTCTCCTCTTATAAGGGCACCAATCCCATCATAAGGCCCCAACCTCATGACCTCATCCAAACCAAATTACCCTCCAAAGGCCTACTCTCCAATTACCATGACATTGGAGGTTACAGCTTCAACGTAAAATTTTTGGGGAGACACAGTTCAGTCTATAGCACCCAACTAAGAATTTTTATGCTTACATATATTGTATTTATCACCTTTAAGCCTGGCATTGTGTCTGGAACTTAGCGGGTGCTTATATTCGTTTTCTGTTTGCTGCTGTAAAAAATTACCACAGTTTATGTCTTAAAACAACAGAGATTTATCACCTTACAGTTGTGTAGGTTAGCAGTTCAACCCATGTTGCGCTGGGGCTAAAATCAAGGGGACAGTAATGCTGCACATCTTCCTGGAGATATTAGGAGAGAGTCCATTTCCTTACCTCTTTCTAGTTTCCAGAGGCCGCCCACATTCCTTGCTTCTTGGCCCCCTTTCATTGTATCACAAAGCTAGCAACATTGCATTTCTCTGACCTTTCTTAGCAGCATCTCTCTCTTTGACCTCCCTATTCCACTTTTAAGGACGCTTGTGATTACATTAGGCCCACGTGGATAATCCAGGTTATATTCTGTCTTAATTAAAGTAATCTGAATAGCAACCTTAACTCCATCAGCTACTTTAATTTCCCTTTGCCACATAACCTAACTAGTCACAGGTTCTGGGGATTAGGACATGACCATCTTTGGGGGCCATTATTCCATGCTCAATAAATATTAGCTGCTGGAATGAGAGTCACTTCTGAGTTACATATAAAATAGCTCTAATTGCACAGTGACATTGTTCTCTATATGTTTACAAGAATATCATAAATATGCAAATGAGAAATATCCGTGACTCTCGTGTCCCGATCCAGCATTTCATTTTCTTTCCTTGTAAAGTTGTAAATTGTCTACTTTATTCATTATGTTATTTGTATATTTCCTGGTGATACAAATCAGAACGTGTAGCCTGGTAGCACGCGTGGTTAAGAAGTTGTTCATTTGTTGTTTATGTTGAAAATGGTTATTAACTTGCTTATTTATCACTTTGGAAAATGGTGCTTGTTTGATATGATTGCTCTCATAAAATTGGCTGCAACACTGCACATGGTCAAATCTAGACTATAGCTATATAATATACTTCAGATACCTAGATTGTTTTCTGTGTGTTTAAGCATTTACGACTTTGTCTTCCGAGAACTGTGAACATGGGAATGTAAATCTAATTGAGAGTAAAACTTTAGGAAATAGAGATACGAAGCCACAAAAATTCATGCGATGGTCAAGATTCAGTATTTTTGTTTATTTAAAGTTTATATTTAGCTTCAGTAGTTTATATTTAGTTTCAATAACCTGATATCCTACAAAATTGAAGTCCATGTTTTAAAACATTAAAATACCATATTGTACAAGTACACTAATGGCAAAAAAAAAAAAAAAAGTCTTCTTTAACAAAAATATTTCCGGGTCCTGACAGTTCATAATAATAGTGTTTTATTGATCTGAAACAATTAAATGTTTCCAGTGAAAGATCTGCTTCTCTATTAAAGTTTTGAAAATTATTATAGTCAGGAGCCCATGAAAGTCCCTTTCCAGAGCTGAGGCTGGACTGGTATTTTGTTTGTGAATTTGCACTTCTCTCGACCTGGAGGAAAGTCCAGGTCCATGATGGTCAGACTTGAATCCTAAAGAAAGAATTACATGCAAAGTCAGGCAACAGACTTCTGCCTCCCTCATTCCATCCCTATCCACTCATCTTGCTTGCCCCTGTATTCACCTGCCAGGGGTCACAAAGGTGAGGGTTCTTTGGTCAGTCATTTGAAAATGGTAGTGAATTAGATTTGAGATAAGGATAAAAATCTGAGGAGACTAAGGTAACAAACAAAAAATACAAAAGATGTTACCTTTTAGAAGTGTTTTGACTGGCCCCACATCTGAGAGAGGAACTTTTTTCTCTATGAATATATAAGGAAAAGCGACAGGGTTGTTCCTCAGACCTAAGTTGTCATCACAACTCATATTTTGTTTAAAAATACATATCACATAACATTCTGAGGTTTCACTTTAACAAGACCTGTAGGTAGTACTTAAAAAGAGAGATATATTTTATAAACATAAGTAATATATGTTTGCTGTAGAAAAAGTCAGAAAACACAACCAAGAAGATAATCATGTTGAGTCTCACCAACTGGAAACCACCATTCATAAAATTGTGTTGTAAAGTATCAGTGGGTTTAAAGGGAGGCAATGAGGAAGATTTTTTATAAGCACACAAAAGAAGAAACACATGTGGCCAACAAAGAGATTAAAATGTGTTCACTCTTTTCCCTTTGTTCTTAAGAGTGTGGAAAAACTCAGTGACTGTTGGTAAGAATTAAAGTTGATTCAGCTATTCTGGAAAAAAGCCAGCAAAAAATATAAATTTAAAAGTGTAGTCCCTTTAACCTAGCAATTCTTTTCTAGGAAAAAAATAAGTAAGCAGCAATAAAAAAAATTTAAGTGTAAGGATATTCATCTCAATACCATTAAAAAGGGAGAAGAACTAAAAGCCCAAATTTTAATTAGCAGTAACCTGGATAAATAACTTTAATGTAATATTACCCACTAAATATGATGACATAGATCTGTAATTCCTGAGAAAACAAGCTGATAAAATTTAGGAAACAGTGGGGAAGGGAAGGATGCAGTATAGTAAATATGATCCCGTTTTTGTAAAAATGTTTTATCTACATAGCAGTGTGTGTGTATACATATGCAGAGAAGTTATTCTGACATAATTAACTAGGTCTGACAGCAGACTTTTCAAGTAATTTTAATTTTTTTAATATTGTCCATAATGTGTTTGTTTTTATTGTAAACTATATATTTAGCTTATGATCAAAGAAAAATTTCTTTTCCAGTTGAACTTTGTTAGAATTAAGTGGCATAAGGACAGGGAGAGCTAATTTTGCCTGTGACACAGTGAACAACTTAACTGCTCAGAAATAAATAGCCACTGCTAATTGGAACCTTGGTTTAATTTGACAAATTGACAGTTTAAAAAATGCTTTCAGCTGCAGCTTTGGAAAGAGTCCCTACCTAGAGCAAGTACAAATTTATACCGGCAAATTGAAAGAATGATCATTTCATTCATTTGAATATTAGATTCCTTCCGTGGCACCTGAGACTGATAAAAATGTGACACTTTCACGATAGTGTTAAATCTTTTATGGGGGTTGGATATGAAGAACATATGGAACTTTAAAAGTCATCAGGCTGGGTCCCCTCAGCTTATAGATGAGGAAATGGAAGCCCATGCAGAGAAGGTGATTTGCTTAAGGTTGCACAGCTAGTCATAGACCTGTGAAGGACTTACTTTTCACAATCCCTGGAAGCCTAGACCTGTGAAGGACTTCCTTTTCACGATCCCTTGAGGCCTAGACCTGTGAAGGACTTAACTTTTCACGATCCTTTGAGGCCTAGCCACTTTACCTCCTGTACAGGTAGTCATCAATGAATGATAGTCTTGGTGGAGATGGATATTCTACCAAATGTGACGTCAGACAACTTCATCAAACAACCAGCAGCATATTAAGTGCTTGACATGTTCCTGAAAGCATATGAACTACTGGAGGTAGAACAAGGAATACAAAAAATTTTTTTCTGGAGAGACAGACATACAATAATTAAACAATGTAATAAGCACTATTAAAGGAGTGTGTAAAAAGTACTATGGGAGCTCAAGAAAGGAATGGCTTCACAAAAGAAATGTCATTTGAGCCCAGTCATTTGGCCTTCAGCAAAAGCATCAGGATAGAAGTGTGTTCCAAGTAGGAGAAATTGCATGTGCAAAGGGACAGAAGATCTGAAAAGAGCCACTAGGGTAAGAAGAGGCCCTAGGCAGAGGGTTTAGAAGAAATTTTGGCAGATGTTTGGAAATAGCATCAAGACTTCTGTAGAAAATTTTTATTGGAATATTTGGACAGATTCTAAGTGCTGCAGATACAGTTTGATCCAGGGCTGATAAAACAGTATAACCACAATAGGTTGCTCTCTGTCTTCATTTCTTTGCTTCCTTAACCCCATTCTCAGGCTCCCTGTGAATACAAGACGGCTGGTCCCCGTAGCTCAAACAAAAAGTTCTGGATTAGAGTCTCTTTAGTACCAGCTGACCAGTTGGTTAATGTCCCTTCTCAAAGATTACCATGACCAAGGGAAAGGGATCTACTGATCAGGACTTCCCACGTAGGGGAAGGATGCTTCCAGCTAAGCAGGGCAGGTGCTTTTGCCACAAGAAGGGGATTCCAGATACTAGATAGCAAACATTGTAAATACCCACAAAATGGGATCACTTCAGGTAGCGGTAAAATCTTCATTGCTTTGAAGATCTTTATTTATGTTTTCCATCATATTGTCTCAATAAATAATCTAAAATTTTGAATAAAAAATTTAAAATATTCCATCCCTAGTTTCTAATTTAGGGGAAATTTTTTAATTTTAGTATATGTGCTGCCGAAGCAAGCACAAGGGGAAATTTTTTAAAATGGGTATAGCATGGAGCATCTGGGTGGCTCAGTTGGTTAAGTGTCCAACTTTGGCTCAGGTCATGATCTCACAGTTCGTGGGTTCGAGCCCCGTGTCAGGCTCTGTGCTGACAGCTCAGAGCCTGGAGCCTGCTTCGGATTCTGTGGTCTCTGTCTCTGCCCCTTCCCCAGTCACGCCTCTGTTTCTGTCTTTCTCCCTCAAAAATAAACATTAAAAAATATATTAAAAAGATAAAAGTGGATATGGCATAATAAAAGATTTCAGCATGGGCACCTGGGTGGCTCAGTCGGTTAAGTGTCTGACTTCTGCTAAGGCCATGATCTCTCAGTTCGTGAGTTCCAGCCCTGTGTCGGGCTTTGTGCTGACAGCTCAGAGCCTGGAGCCTGTTTCGGATTCTTTGTTTCCCTCTGTTACTGCCCCTCCCCCACTCTCACTCTGTCTCTCTCTCTCTCTCTCTCTCTCTCTCTCTCTCTCACAAATAAAGATTAAAAAAAATTAAAAAAAAAAAGATTTCAGTAATGCTGCTCTCATGTACTCATTTGAATACCATTAAAAATAATAGGTAAGAATGTTTAGCATATGTGAAGAATAAGTTGCATATGAGGGCTGGAATTAATATTATAATATTGAAGTATTCAATTTCCTGTCATAAAGGACCAGTGGAAAGTGATTTCCTCTCTCTTGCTTTTGTAGAACTCAAAAATGTTTATACCCTTCAAATGGTTATTTTAAGTTTAAAATAGTCACCTTTTATAGATTTGGCAGTGAAGTAATTATCCTTATATAGTGACATTTCCCTCCGTGACCCTGTGAATTTACTGAGGTAGGGTTCCAGATTAGAGAGGTAGTTATTAACAATATCTCGGTTAGAGAGACCAGCAGCAAATGAAATAGATGAAAATGAACTTGATATGAGTCAGATATTTACTGCTGTTCTATATAATTGGACACATGTACTTATATAATATAATGTATTCAAAGGAAAATAAAATTGAATTGAGAACTCTTAGAGAATGAATCATTCTGTATAATAGAAGTCCGTTTAGCTAATTTCCAAATATTTGGTCAGTTTTTCCTTGCAGTATAAACTTTGCTGTAAAAGATATTTCATACTTTTTTAACCATCTTAAGTAGAACAAATTTGAAAATAATTCCCTTTTCTTTATGATTCAAGTCATTACAAGCATCATTTATTATGCTGTGAAGTAATGGAATTTTGTAGGGTTGCTTGTCCCTTGTGAAAAAGCCACAAGGTGCTTTGAGATCTTACATATGAGTCATGTCCTTTTTAACCTACCTCTCTAATTCCTGTCACCTTTTGCTCCTGGGCTGATAGCAGCCTCTTCTAAATGCTAAAGATTTTGAAGGCATTCAGATTGTGAATAAAATTGGAGTACGTAGGTTTCCCATATTGACATGGTGGGCCTGGTTTACGGAGGCTTAAGAAACGTTTATTGGCTGAGTGGATGTTGTACCTTTACAAACATACTCTTGTAACCTGAGGAGGAGAGGCGTTTGAAAGGAGAGAAATTCAAGCTGATTAGCATTTGTCAAAGATATTATAAAGCCTTAAATTTTAAGAACTTGAAGTTACCTCAATAAAAATATACGCCAAGCATAAATCTGCAACCAACCCTTATCTGGCAAAGAGCCATGCCATTTGCTGCCGTGTCCAGAGGGGAAGCACAGCTGTCAGTGCACTCCCTTCCTTCTGTGATAATTTTATCTTTGTGTCTCCTCTAGCTGTTGTATCTGTGTTGAACTTAATGAAACTTCAGGAAATGAAAAGTACTTCCTTACAAAGGAACGTTGGCCAAACCCTTGCTATACAAATATGATAAAGCCCTGATTAGCTAGTATCTTTTTAATCTGAAACTAAGATTGTGCTTTCAGTCTTTCTTCAGTGTAAGTCTTCATTCTTTTGTTCCTCATGCGGTTCTCCAGGTGACCAGAACGTTTAGGTATTTTGGAATGGGAACATCTTACTCCCGCATTCATCCCCCTTGCCCTGTTTTTGGTTTTGTTTTCTTGTCTTTTTCTAAAAACCTTGTTTAAAAATACCGATACAGTCATGTACTAAATAGCTACCTCTTGAAGTCTGGATGAAGTAGCAAAGTAAGCAGATTTTCTCTGGCCTCCTTATGTAAAGCTCTTTTGCACTCTGACCACTGGCTATAGCTTTTACATTTTCTTCTGTAAAAATTTTGGTGGTCTATAATGTATCACAAATAATATATCACAATGTCATAAAAAAAGGTTGATGGGCCTTGGGAGTTAAATCAGTCCATATTCAATCCATTATATAGTAGCTTTCCCTGCCCTATATGCATTTGACTGTTGGGAATATGTTCAAATACTTCTAAAGAGAAGCAAAATGTTCTATGTCTTATTGAGATAAACCTAACGTTTTGCTTGCAGGCTTTTTTGTTAGCTTTGATTGATAGAGGAGATTTACGTCTCAGGTGGTCAAGTACTATAGGACTTGCTATTATATTTTTAGTGCCTTTTAAGTACAGAGTGCAGTTTTGATATAAATTCCAATATAGTGGAAAGGCCAGGGGAAGCAGTGAATGAATCTCATCTTAAAAGCAAGACCATGGGCAATGATTATCTATAATGATACAATAATAATTATACATCCAGATAATTACAAGGGAAGTTATTCTGGACTAGCATCTCTTTTTCCTCTGGCATCTCTGAAATGATAGAATGAGCAAGGGCAGATGAGTTTTATCTGTAGTCACTTAACATTGTCCAGTTTAATGCATATTATTAAAGCAAGCATCCAACTTTATTTCATGTTGTATTTTTTTTTTAATTTTTTAAAATTTACTTATTTATTTTGAGAGAGCAGAGAGATCACTAGCAGGGGAAGGGCAGAGAGAAAGAGAGAGGTTGGGAATCCCAAGCAGGCTCTGCAGGATCAGCGCAGAGCCCGATGTGGGGCTTGAACCCACGAAACAGTGAGATCATGACCTGAGCCGAAATCAAGAGTCAGACCCTTAACCAACTGAGCCACCCAGGCACCCCTATTTCATGTTGTTCTTATTTCTTCTTTTAAAATATTTTTTAGATTGTTTGTTTGTTTGTTTATTTATTTATTTTGAGAGAGAGAGAGAGAGAGAGTTGGGTAGAGGCAGAAAGGGAGAGAGAGAAAATCCCAAGCAGGCTCCACGTTGTCCAATGTTGGTGTAGAACCCTATGTGGGGCTCGATCTCATGAGCTGTTAGATCATGAGCTGAGCTGAGATCAAGAGTTGGACACTTAACCAACTGAGCCACCCAGGCACCCCTAAAATCTTTTTTAATAGGCCGTTGTATTCACCAAGATCTATGTAAGTCTGCCTTCTGCACTTAAAAAGCTAGCTCTAAATTCGATTAGTTGAGCTGATACCAGTTTCTTAAAGATTTCAAAAAGATAGTTTTTTCTCAAAGCGGAACTTCCTGAAGAGCTTGTATATAATTTGATAACTCCAGTCTAGCACCATGTGATAGCAGGAACTTTATCTTATCCCTTAGGCACCAAGAACGCTGTCAGATTTTTCTGGAATTCAAAAACCGTGTGTGTGTGTGTGTGTGTGTGTGTGTGTGTGTGTGTGGTTTTTTTTTCTTTATTATAAATGTAATATGTGTACATGATAAACAGTTTTAAAATGTACAAATATAAATAAAGAGAGTGTGCCTCTCTTCTTAATCCCACTTCCCAAAAGAAACCACTGTAAACTTACTTGGTTTTGTGCATGTAGAAACATGTATACATTTATAAAAATATATGCACGTAATTTCTTAAAAATATCGTAGTATACATATTCTTTATTTTTAGTTAATTATACATTGTGAACATCCTCCCATGACAGTATGTCTAGTCTTTTTGTATCCTATTTTAGACTGTGGATTTCCCCATTCTCTTATTGGTGGGCTTAGGTTGTGTCTAATTTTTTTGGCAGCTTAAAGTGTTGTAGTGAGCTTCGTTGTGTGTGTATATATATATTTTTTATCCTTGTGTATATTTTTGCCTATTTGCTTAATAACGTCTGTAGGATAGTTTTCCTAGAGTTAAATATTGCCAGATCAAAAGATAGGCACTTTTAACATTTTGATACATGTTGTCAAATGACCCTCCATTCAACCAGAACAAATTTATAAGCCTCCTTTTAGCATAGGAGGGCTCATTTTTCCTACATCTTCAACCACAGGGTCACTTGTTTATGATCCAGAGAACATGAGCTGTAAATAAGAGATCTCAAGATTATTTTATATTAACTTTGATTTATGGATTCTACAAATAGCCTTCAAAAATAGGTGCTTTTAGTGTTTTCCTTTTATCACTCCAAACCTGTTCAGATATGGAATATTCTGTCAAGACAAGACAATTCCTTTTTTATTGTTACAAGCATGAATTATCTTTTAAGCAATTTACTTTATCACTCATTGCCAAATACTTCTCTTCTCGCATATTCCTTCTGTGACTGACCAAGTTAGAATACTCACTTCAAAAGCTTAGTCTTTCAAGTTGGAATTCAAGGGACAGCTATTGAACATGATATTCTCTTTGCTGAAATTTATGCGCGATCACTTTTGAAATAGTCCTTGGGTTTTAGTAAGCACCTAACACTGATTATAGTGGTAGTTGAACAGTAATTTAAAGCATATTAAAGGGAACTTTATATGAATCCAAACAAATGTTAATGAAATCTGAGCTTTATTTATCACTTACTTGCTTGCAGGTGGATTCGCCGATGAACTTGAAGCATCCCCATGACTTAGTCATATTAATGAGACAAGAAACAACCGTTAACTACCTCAAAGAATTGGAGGTGAGGCAATGGGCATGTGATATGCAGCTGAAACTTGTTGTATTTCATGGGGAGCTATTGTATTCAAAGAAAAATGAGAGCGAATTATTTCTTAAGCTCAATTCTTCTCAGTTTTATAGGAATATATTACTTTCATTTTTAACTTTTTAAAAAACATTTTATTTATTTTTGAGAGACAGAGACAGACCATGAGCTGGGGAGGGGCAGAGAAAGAGACAGAATTCGAAGCAGTCTCCAGACTCTGAGCTGTCAGCACCTAGCCTGATGTGGGGCTCAAACCCACAAACCATGAGATCATGACCTGAGCCGAAGTCCAGTCTGATGCTTAACTGCCTGAGCCACCTTGGCACCCTGAATATATTACCTTTAAATCCTGATTTTAAAAATAACATCTAATTAGAGGACATTTGAGCAATAGTAAGAGAAACTGACTAACTTGGGTTTTGCTTGATTCTTGACTCCTATCCTTGTTCAGGGTTTCCATGTATAAGTTTTTCCATCAAGTATGAAAAGGAACAGTCTCTATACATATGCTTAGAAGGAGAGTTTGGGTAAAATACAAAAAGGAAGAATGGTTTCAATACTCTATAAAAATGTAATTTTTATTAATTTCCAAGTAGGGAAAACTAAGGTCTTATTATGTGTTCTTACGATGAGATGAAAGCGTTAATCACTTTGCACCTTGAAAACTTGAAACCTATTGGTGCTAATAAAATCTGACCTTTTTGTTTCTATCATTTGATTTCCATAAACTGATTTTGCTTAATTACACACAATATTAATTATTTGAAAAACTGGGAATAAGACAGTAGGTATATTTATACAGCTTCGTGCTTGGAAGCTTTATATGTTTTTTTTTAAAACACAGTGTTCAAAAAGTGCATCGGTGCAGAAAATAGTTTTTATTTTCAAATGCATATACACATTGTATATGTTTATTTCCACTCTTTTTTTTAAGAGGCAGTATGATATAAAGAGAAGGAGACTTAGAATATGTGAAGGGGGAAAATGCCATTCATCATGTCAATGAAAACGAAAATGAAAAATGTTGACTCCATCAGTTTTTGATTAAGGTACAGGCTGGAGATAAAAATTTGTTATTCACTGAAATGTAGACTTAAAGCCATGACACTAAACAATATCGTTTTTCTACAAGGTAGTGACAACTAAATGAACTTCTTAAGGTGCCGGAAGACAGTGGAGGAATAACCTCAAAGTGCTAAGGGGAAAACCAGTCAAACTAGAAATTTATGTTCTTTTAAACCATCATTCAAGAGTGAGGGTAAAGCAAAGATGTTTTCTGACATACAGAGTTTATTTACCAGACTCTCACTTTAAAGAAAATTAAAGATGTACTTCCGCACAAAGAAAAGTACACCCAGTAGACATGCGTAGGATATACAATGATGAGTAAAAATACTAATGAAGAAGTTGCTAACCTTATTTAATTATTTTTTTGTGCTTTGAAAGGTAAAACTAGATTAAATTAATATGTAGTTGTGTTGAGGTATGTTCAGTGATTAGTTAAGGCTTGTTAGACTCTTCTGTCCTGTTTATGAGAAGGTGAAAGTAACAAAATCCTGTTGGAAAACTTATGGGCATACATACTAAAAATTAAGAGTCTTGCTACCTTTCAAGTAGTCTTGCCAAAAGAAATAGGAATTCAATCAAACCACTGTATTTTCCAGTGTCATTTGTTTTCAATGACATTTCCTTTGCCATTCTATATTTTTTATGTATTTAAAAGATCATTCTGAGAAGGGAGTCTGCAGATTTCATCAGACTGCCAAAGAAGTCTATAACACAAAAAAGTTAAGAACCCCTGGATCCTGCTGTCAATATTTAGGAAACGTACAAGACAAAGAAAGGGACACGTGAAATGAACCTAGGAGATGCAGTCAACAAAATCGTATAGAGTGGCAAGCTTTGCAGGACAAATGACCCAACTTTTTAAACAAATTATAAAGATTAAAAAAGGTGGCGAGGGGAACTGGAGGAATTACCAGTAGATTAACAGATTTATAGACAAATCAGCCATTGCAGTGTGTGGGTCTCATTGGATTTTGATTCAAACAAACTGTATTTTTATTTATTTATTTATTTATTTATTTATTTATTTATTTATTTAAAGTTCTTTGTTTTATTTATTTTTTTATTTGAGAGAGAGCACGAGCAGGGGAAGGAGCAGAGTGGAGGGGGTGGGGAGAGAGAATCTTAAGCAGCCTCCACACCCAGCGCAGAGCTCAAAGGAGGGCTTAATCCCACCACCCCAGGATCATGACCTGAGCAGAAACCAAGACTTGGATGTAACCCACTGAGCCATCCAGGCACCCTCCCTTTTTTTTTTTAAAGAGATTTTTTTGTGTGTTTTGTGTGTGTGCGTGAGTGTGTGTGTGTGTGTGTGTGTGTGTGTGTGTGTGTGTTCCAGAGAGAGAGAGCAGGAGCAAAGGAACGGCAGTGGGAGAGGGAGAGAAAATCTTAAGCAGGCTCCGTGCCCAGCATGGAGTATGATGTGGGGCTTAATCCCACAGCATTGGGATCATGACCTGAACCAAAATCAGGAGTCAGACACTCAACCGACTGAGCCACCCGGGCACCCAAACAAACTGTATTTAAGGAGTATCTTTCAGAAATACATTAAAATATTTACTGATGAAAAACTTAACCAAAAACAAAGTAGAGGCAAGGACTAAAATAATGGAACTGCAATCTGTAGTTTCCAAACCTACAAGTTAAGAGAAAATACAGGAGGAGAGGAGGGAACATAGAAAGTGTTGACAAGCACATGACAGGCAGGAAAAGAGAAAACAGCAGCAAAGAAAAAGAATGATAAACATACCTGAAACTAATACAACATTTTGTGTCAGCTACACTTCAATAATATAAAAAAAAAAAAATTAACAGAAAATCCAAAATAACATGTTTAAAATAAATTCAGATAGATCAGCAATCACAGTAAATATACCAGATTAAACTTGCTGATTGAAACTCAGACTATCAGATTGGATTTCTTACTTAGTCCAGCTGTATGGGACATGTAAGAAATACACCTAACACAAAGCCAGTGTGGTGATAAATGGATGGAAAAAGTTTTCACTATGTAAATACTAAGCAGAAAAAAGCTGTGATGGCAGTATTTATACAAATTCACAGTCCCTCATCTGAAATCACCAGGGCTATATATGGTTAGAATACAGCTTTTTACTTTTTTTTTTTCTTTTAGAACTGTTATAGGTACAGATATCTAGTATTACATTGTACTGCCAGCAGGTTCTGGTCCCAAACTCCATATTCAAAGACATTAATATTTCTTTAGCGAAATGTGTGAATATTCACACCAAGAGGATAAAAAGTATAAAATGGCTTTTCATCAGGTTTTGCTACCACATGAATATTAGTGCAAAATTCTATTTTCCATGGACAGCAACCTTATGACCTAAGCACTTCTGAAAAGCTCCACATCCTAATACCATTTTCAGGGGTTATGATTTCGACATATAAATTTTTAAGGGTGGAAGGGACACAAATGTTCAGACAATAGCACTAAATGTGAAAAAGTAAAGCTTTAAAACTTAAAAATAAGAATATATTAATATGTTTATGACATTGGGGTAAAGAAGGACTCCTTAAATAACACAAATCACAATTAAGAAAATTAATTGATAGTTTTGTCCATCTTAAAATTGTCTCGCAAGTGACACCATGAACAAAATTAAAACATAAGTTATAAGCTGGGAGAATACTGTTATAACTGAAGAATGAGTTTACAGAATCACTCTTCACAAATGTCTACAAATCAGTGAAGAATCACTAGGGAAAAATAGGCAGACTCAATCAAGCTACAAAATATCTCATAAATATTTGAAAATATGTGTAATCACATTAAGGATTGCATTAGTTAAGATAGTCTAAATTTTGCAATGTATGTCAACTTTTGCATTGGCAACAAACAGTCCCAAAAATCTCAGTGCTGTTTCACAGAGGAAGGTGGAGGCTCAAGGAAGACTAACCAAATATACAAGCCTGTTTAAACTTTCTACTTAGAAGTGACATCATTTCGGGGCACCTGGATGGCTTAGTCGGTTGAGTATCTAACTCTTGATTTCAGCTCATTTCGTGATCTGAGCCCCATGTTGGGCTCTGCTCTAACAGTGCAGAACCTAGTTGAGATTCTCTCCCTCTCTCTCTGCCCTCACTCATGCTGTCTCTCTCTCTTAAAATAAATAAAGTAAAAAAAAAATTCTACTCACGTTCCATTGTCCAGATCAAGTCACATGGCCAAGCTTGAAGTCATAGGGCAGTATAGTATAGTTTACCTACAGGAGGAGAGTGGGGAGGGAGTAAGTGGAAACATCATTTAGTAACATCCCAGTAATCTTAATGGTTTAAAACAATAAGATCATATTAAATGTCACTCTGGTCCAAAAGCCAGAACTCAAGATGACAGAACAGCTACTGTCTGGAATATTGCTGTTCTCAGTACCTGAGGGAAAAGAACATACACTGGCTGTAAAAATGCTTCCCTCCAGAGGATTTAATGGCACCTCTCATGTTACATTTGTCAAAATAGTCATACTGGCCACATATGAGTCCAGCAGAACAATGGTGTAGAGTCCTTTGTAAGGAGTCCTTTGTAAAGGAGTCCTTTGTAAGGCCACAAGTTCATTAATAGTAATACAGTCTACTCCAATAATTAAAACATTTCATACCCATTATTTTTTTTATTTATTTTTGAGAGAGACAGAGTATGAGTGGGGCAGGGGCAGAGAGAGAGGAGACACAGAATCCGAAGCAGGCTCCAGGCTCTACGCTGTCAGCAGAGCACCCGACGCGGGGCTTGAATTCATGAACTCTAAGATCGTGACCTGAGCCGAAGTCAGATGCTTAACGGACTGAGCCATCCAGGTGCCCCGAGTTTTTATTTTAAAGTAGGCTCTGGGGCGCCTGGGTGGCACAGTCCGTTAAGCGTCCGACTTCAGCCAGGTCACGATCTCACGGTCCGTGAGTTCCAGCCCCGCGTCAGGCTCTGGGCTGATGGCTCAGAGCCTGGAGCCTGTTTCCGATTCTGCGTCTCCCTCTCTCTGTGCCCCTCCCCCGTTCATGCTCTGTCTCTCTCTGTCCCAAAAATAAATAAACGTTGAAAAAAAAAATTTTTAAGTAGGCTCCACACCTGGTGTGGGGCTTGAACTCCCATCCCTGAGATCAAGAGCTGTACACTCTACCAACTGAGCCAGCCAGCACTCCAATAGATGCAGTTTCATAGGTGGTCAGATATCATATTATGGAGGTATTCAGGTGCCATTAGTGTGAATGTCATTTTCTGTTACTTTCTGTCCATGAATACCTGTTTAGAGACGCTTATTTAGTTGTCAACTAATTAATCCCCCTTTATCCACAGTTTTACTTTCTGTGGTTTCAGTTACCCATGAATTAACTGTGGTCCAGAAGCAGATGATCCTCCTCCTGACCTATCGTCAGAAGGTCACTAATAGTCTAACACTGTGTCACAGTGCGTACGTCGTTCACCTCACTTCATCTTACCATGTAGGCATTTTATTATCTCACATTATCATGAGGATGAATACAGTACAAGAAGATACTTTGAGAGACTACGTTCACATAACTTTTATTACAGTATATTGTTATAACTTGCATTTTATTATTAGTTATTGTTATCTGTTACTGTGCTTAATTTATACATTAAACTTTATTATAGGTATATATGTATGGGAAAAAACATAACATATATAGGGTTGGTACTGTTCACAGTTTGGGGTATCCACTGGGAATCTTAGAACATACTTCTGCAGATAAGGGGGCACTAGTGTGCTCAGAATCCTTGTCTGTATAGAGGATTCTAACTTCAACACATTAAATTCTCCTCTTATGTGCTATCTAGACGGAAATAACAGAAAAACTCATTATGTTCTTATTGTCTTCTCAACAGAAGCAATTAGTTGCTCAAAAAATTCACATAGAAGAGAATGAGGACAGAGATACAGGACTGGAACAGAGACATAATAAAGAAGATCCAGACTGCATCAAAGCCAAGGTGCCCTTAGGAGACCTGGATCTCTATGATGGCACATACATAACTTTGGAAAGCAAAGACATCAGGTAAAAGAAAATCTCTCTCCAAAAATAAAATTAACGTGTTCCCGAACAGAACTTTCTCAAATCAGTAAATTATCTAATGAGAATAAGCTTCAATGACGAATGAGTTTATTGAAATTTGAAATTTCAAAATAACTCACATGTAGAATTCTTAAAGATTGACTTAAAATGTTGAATACTACAGTAGAAGATTGAACAGTTTATAGTAAAAGAAATACAAATGGTCCATAAACATGTGGAAAACATATTTCTCAGTAAGGATCAAATAAGTACAAATTAAAGCATTTAAATTGTTTTCACCTATCAAACTGGAAAAAAAAATATTTAAAAATCAGTAACTGGTAAAAATGTAGAGAGGCTGTCAATAGAAGTGTAAAGTGGTTGAATATTTCTAGAAAGAATTGTAAAAAGCTTTTAAAACAGTCCCATGATCTTAACATTCTTTGATACACCTACTATTTTCTAACTCTCGAATTATCTCCTTTAAGTTGAACTCTCAAAATATTGACTCCAGCAGTAGCAATGTGAAAAAGGTTGAATGTTGACTAATATTGGTTGTAAAGTAGAGATGCTATGAAAATATGGTTCCATTAGGGGAAAATTAGACATTTTTTCACCTTTCATTCATTCATTGCTCCCGGCTTCTTAATTTTAGCCCTGAAGATTATATCGACACAGAATCTCCTGTCCCTCCAGACCCTGAGCAACCTGATTGTACCAAAATTCTAGAACTTCCATATAGTATACATGCTTTTCAGCACCTGCGAGTAAGTAGAGAGATTTAGGATCTTGTTTTCTACATTTTTTTCTGTAATTTACTCTCTTGCTTGTAAATAGTCTTTATATTTCTTCTCCTCCTCTTTCAAACAGCTTTATAATTTTACAAATATCTCCTATTTCTTAATATGCCTTTAAAATAAATGCATTAAGATACTGAGTTACTTGTGAGCTTTTGTCTTATGATCTCCTTTTTCTGTTTTGTTTTAGTTTTTTTCACTTTTTTTCTTCTTTTTTTCTTCACTTTTTTCTTCAGGGTGTACAAGAGAGAGTTAATCTTTCTGCACCTCTCTTACCTAAAGAAGATCCAATCTTCACATATTTATCTAAACGACTAGGAAGAAGTATAGATGACATAGGCCACCTCATTCATGAAGGCCTACAGAAGGTAAGTCATCAGTGATTGAAAGAGTCAGGGGCGCCTGGGTGGCGCAGTCAGTTGAGCATCCGACTTCGGCTCAGGTCATGATCTCATAGTTTGTGGGTTCGAGCCCCGCGTCAGTTTCTGTGCTGACAGCTCGAAGCCTGGAGCCTGCTTCGGATTTTGTGTCTCCGTCTCTCTCTGCCCTTCCCCTGCTCAAAAATAAATAAAAATGTTTAAAAAAAGAAAAAAAGAAAAAGCCAGAGACTGTGCTCACAGAAGGTCTTTTGTTCTCAGAAAATAACCTGCCTAGATTGTTTTTGTCTAGAGAGTGATTTTTTTTTATTTTAAAGATTTTTTTTTAATGTTTTTTATTTACTTAGAGAGAGAGAGTGCATGCAAGCGGGCAAGGGGAAGAGAGACTAAGCACCCCCAAAATAACTACTTTAAAAAATTTTTTTTGGGCGCCTGGGTGGCGCAGTCGGTTAAGCGTCCGACTTCAGCCAGGTCACGATCTCGCAGTCTGTGAGTTCGAGCCCCGCGTCAGGCTCTGGGCTGATGGCTCAGAGCCTGGAGCCTGTTTCCGATTCTGTGTCTCCCTCTCTCTCTGCCCCTCCCCCGTTCATGCTCTGTCTCTCTCTGTCCCAAAAATAAATAAACGTTGAAAAAAAAAAATTTAAAAAAAAAAAAATTTTTTTTTAATGTGTATTTATTTTAGAGAGAGAGCACGTGAGCTGGGGAGGGGCAAAGAGATGGAGACACAGAATCTGAAGCAGGCTCTTGGCTCAGAGCTGTCAGCACAGAGCCAGATGCAGGGCTCGAACTCATGAGATGGGATATCATGACTTAAGGTGCTTAACTGACTGAGTCACGCAGGCACCGCAAAAACAACTACTTTTTAAATAACTATTTTTAAAAGAAAACAATTTGTCATTATAAAAAAATTCAGAGTTTATAAAAGTCTATAAAAGAGAATGAAAAAAACCTCAGTTAATTAGTGTTTTATAATAAAATCTTCTGGATCTTTATTTTTATGCACCTTTATAGTTAAAACACTTATTTTCATAAAATAAATTTTTAATAGTGGAATTTTGGGCATCAAAGTGTAATCATATTTTTAAGGCCCTTTATATAAATGTTGTCATACTGTCCCTCAGAAATGCTGTACTCACCTAACTTTTCTACAGTTAATATCTGAAGTTATTATACAGTGTAGCCAACCGTGAGTGTTGGCATTCTATTTAATCTGTGCCAATTTGTAAAAGGAAAATTTGTGTCTCTTTTATTTCTATTCTTTGATTATTAGCCATTGTTTCCTATTTCTGAATTGTCTGTTCATGTTTTTGGCCCATTTTCTCATGCATTTTTGTCTTTCTTTTTAGATTTCTTAGGACCTCTTTATATATTAAAGATATTAAACAATGGGTGTCATATGTATGTTTCTGTTTATCTTAAACTTTATGACTGTTTTAAAAAACTTAATTTGACTGTTTGGCACTGCTGAGTTTGAATTTTCTCTACATGGGCTTAAACTTATTTACACTGAATTGTTTGTAGTGGTCCAGTATAGTATTTTGACCTCTGTGTGGTTAAAATTTAGGATATGTTATGAGACGAAAATCCAAGCCACAGAAGGAATCGGAATTTCTGTTTAACTTCAGTAACTCATCCACTTATTACTCTGTACTGAAGACATAATTTTTTAGCAGTATTGGTTTGCATTACATTGTGAACACACATGACTAAAGAACGAAATAAAAGGGGCACCTGGCTGGCTCAATTGGTAAAGCATGTGACTCTTGATCTTGTGACTGTGGGTTCAAGCCCCGCATTGGGTGTAGACATTACTTGAAAATAAAAAATCTTGAAAAAAAAAAATTCATCTTTTACAAAAGCATAAGCTTGTCATTTGCTTACATATGTACCTTCATTCAGATATTAAATTTGTTAACTTCAGGAATTTCACATTAGAACAACTGGCATTTCTAAGTAGGTTAGGTCCTAACTTCTGAAATCCTGAAATAGGAACCAACAAGTTGGGGCCGGTTGGCAGGCTTTCAGCATAATTCACCCCTTGGAGTGATAATTTGGAGTTGAATAGTCTCTCTGTGGAGATGACACCTTAATGCACTTTGCTCCTGATGATGATCAGGAGGCTTTTTTGGCAGGTGTAGTTTATTTGTCCTTTGTCCCCTGCTTTATCACTGCTGTAATGTCATGTTCTTCTTCATATGAAGTTTCAGAAGAGACAGAATAGTAAAGGTGCTCACTTTGAACATTCTAAGTCGAAGAAAGTGTGTCGAGTTGTGTTTGATTGTCATTTTATTTGTTTCATCTCTAGAATTCTTCCTCATGGGTACTGTATAACATGGCTTCATTTTACTGGAGAATAAAGAATGAGCCATATCAGGTAGTGGAATGTGCCATGCGAGCACTTCATTTCTCTTCCAGGTAAGGTTTCTCCCTTTCTGGACTGCCTGAGTCTCCACATAACTCAGGACTGTTAAAGAAACAATGCATAAGAAAACAGTATGAAGAAGCATTCTTTTGTACTTAACACTCTCCTCTATCCCTGTTCAAAGAATTTAGTCCCATCACAAAAAAAAAAAAAAAAAAAAAAAAAAAGACCAGTGTCAAAAAGCTCAAAGTTCAAATACATTATTTGTTCAGAGTTCAAAATGCAAAGTTTAATAATGTTCTTCTAATTTCCATTAAGGAAAAAATATATAATATAGACACGCTCTGATTCACTTGAGACTTGAATATAAGAAACTTGCCCGGAGGAATTAGCATAAATTAAATTTTTCTCAAAACAAATAATAAGCCCTAAATATATTTTAAAATCATAAAATGTCTGCAAGACCTTATTTTTGTGGCAAAATTTGTAGCTATCAGATTGAATAAGCACCATCAGTTATGTAAAAATGAAACAGTATGATTTTCTTAAGTTATTTTCTCCATCTATCGGTATACTCAAAGTTAAGTTCAATAACTTCAGATGTAATTTTCCCTTGTCAAGTAGTTATGTAATCATATAGAGCACATGCTTCTTTCCTAACGTCTAATTACGCCTCTCCTTCTCTTTTAGGCACAATAAAGACATTGCCCTGGTCAACTTGGCAAATGTTCTGCACAGAGCTCACTTCTCTGCAGATGCTGCTGTTGTGGTCCATGCAGCTCTGGATGACAGTGACTTCTTCACCAGCTATTATACTTTGGGAAACATATACGCAGTAAATACAATGTTTTTGTTTTCATGAGCCAAACCAGTTGCTATTTTCCTTCCTTTTTTAAATAATTTATTTCCAGTTAAAAGTTACCTTTTTTCCTTCCTCTTTTGGTCTGAACAAGGAAAAGGGAATGGAAATGAAGAAATTAGGATGAAAAACCTCAACACAATAATGTATCATAATTGTCTTAGCCTCTTGACAAAAAAGAAAAATAATTAAATTGATAGTAATATTAAATTCCTGCAGAGTGCACCTCTTAAGCTAGTTATACTTTCTAGTTATCTTATACCATATCTTATGTTGTAGATTTGGTCACTGATCAAAAATAACGTTCACTGTAGAGTAAGATGTAAGTGTGAGCTCATAAATCATTAGGAGATTTGGACAGATCCAGCCAGGCCGTGGCTGACGTTTTTCCGTGTGTGTGTGTGTGTGTGTGTGTGTGTGTGTGTGTGTGTGTGTGTGTGTTTTTGTCTCTTCAGATGCTGGGGGAGTATAACCACTCAGTGCTCTGTTATGACCATGCTTTGCAAGCCAAACCTGGGTTTGAGCAAGCTATAAAGAGGAAGCATGCTGTCCTGTGTCAGCAAAAACTCGAGCAGAAATTGGAAGCTCAACATAGGTAATTGGAAAAGACAATTTCCCTGAAGCCCTAAGTTAGACCTGTGTAGGGTGATGTCAGTGTTAATTTGTTCATTAGAATTAAGAAAAACCTCTTCATTACTGCTAGTCCTGTCCCTTTTCTCTAGGTGTGGGAAGCTCAGCACAATTCAGAGGAGTCTTTAATAGCATGGATTCCAGGAACTAGAGAATCTTTGCCGTAAATTCTGTCATTTTAGATCTTTACACTTCTGACCATCGATTGCTTTTATGAAGTCAGATGGATTGGGGTGCTCTTGAACACTAACTCTATTATGTTTTCATTTCCATAGAATGCATTGTCAGTAAAATCACTTGCATGTGCTATATTTGATCTTTCTCCCCTTTAGCTGCCTTGTTGGGTTATTGTTAAGTTAGTTAAGTGATGTTGAGAAACATTATTTGGTGCATATTTTAATCAGATTTCTATAAATTGTACAGTAATGAAATTCTGTTGTAGTTGGCCCTTGCAGTATGCTTAATTTAAAAAATGTATTTGATTCCATAAATAGTAGGGCCACTTAGGAAACTTCACATAACTCAAAGTGAATTGTTCTTCTCTTATGAAAGAGAACATTGAGGCTACTTTGATTATCAGAGAACTAAATGGACATTTGGAACTCCTTAAATTACTGTATTTGGTTATTTTCCAGTCAATTTAAAGCATAATGTGGTGAAAAGGAAGGAATGACCACTTACTTGTTTATACCTGACTTCTGTTACACCTGATCAGAACTTGTCCTGGCTGAGTGAATTGGTTCTCTGTGTAAGCACAGTCTGTACAGCTCCTAAATCTCCATATGTTACAATGTAATAGGTAGAAAGGATTTTATGACTAAAAATAATCAGGCAGCTGATCTATTGATACCAGGTGGTAGAAAATATTCCTTTCTAAGCCAGGCTTCTATGGTTTTTCCCAAAATCACAAACCCAGGGAGCTAGAGTTCAAGGGCTAGCCTTTTCTCTTAACTGTTGGCCTTTTCTCCTAACCTTGTCTTTACGCAGAATCAAAAGAAAAGATGGTAAGGAGGCTTTGAATGTCAGTGGAACTAACACACACTTTGTGGAGGCAAATAGTTGTTGAGATGTAAAATGTTATAGTATATTGTTTTATATCTTTTGGGTACCTGAACCATCCCAACACACCATTTAAAGTCAGGATAGTTGTACTTAAGGGGAAGAATTTTGCATCCATCTTTTTTACCCCCAAGTTAACAAACGACAGGTTTATTTTACCCCATTATTTTGAACTTGTGGTACAGTGGTTGTAGGTTAAAAGGAAAAAAAAATTTTTTAAGGAAAATAGTAATCATTGCTGATGACCACAAAATCTATGCAGTAAGTGTGTTTAAAAATTCAATTTTAAAGCTCTATAACTTTTTCCTGGTGTTGAAAAATGTTAAGATCCCTCCAGCGAACACTGAATGAGTTGAAAGAATACCAAAAACAGCATGACCACTACTTGAGACAGCAGGAGATCCTAGAGAAACATAAGCTGATTCAGGAGGAGCAAATCTTAAGAAATATCATCCATGAGACACAGATGGCAAAAGAGGCACAATTAGGTAAGTATTGATTCCAAATAATTGAAGACAGGTTAGGAAGTTCACTTCTAGCATGTTCTACGTTCATAACTTTTGTGTAGCCTTAAAGTAGTATAAAGTTGTGGTTTACGACTCCCCTCAGTCTTAAAAGTGAGTCCTCATAGTGGGTATACCAACAGACCTGGGGAGCTGGTTTCTAAAAAAGCTGGTCTCTAGCTTTTTTAAAATGCACATTTTATTGTAAAAAATTTTTTAGATCCTAGAAGTCTTAACAACAGTTGTTTGGCCAAGTGCATGCCAGTCTCTTGGAGATCTTTTTGAAATGCAGGTTCTGATCAGTAGGTCTGAGGTAGGACTGAAGATTCTGTATTTCTAACAAGCTCCTCCTATTGGATATCTGTTGCTGCTGGTCTGAAAACACTGTGAGTAATGTGGCCCGGGCCATATATCAAGTAAACACAAGCCAGACACACCCTAGAAACAAAGCATCCACACACTCCAGCCAACACAAACTCTTATTTTCTTGCTCCCTTAAAAACAAGTATTTTATTTTAAAAGATTTTAGACTGGTATTTGTCTCAAGCAGGAATTCTTAACCTGGTTAGTTTCAGGAGGTTCTAAATCCTCCCCAAAATTATATGCAGTAATGTGTGTGTGCACAATTTTTTTTTTTTTCCTGGGAAGAGGGCATATAGATTTTATTAAAACTTGTTAGAGTCCAGGGGCGCCTAGGTGGTTCAGTTGGTTGAGCATCCAACTCTTGATTTCGGCTCAGGTCATGATCTCAGGGTTTGTGATTTTGAGTCCCTCATCAGGCTCTGTACTAACAGTGCGGAGCCTGCTTGGGATTCTCTCTCCCCCTATCTCTCTCTGCCCTGCCCCTCCCCCATGAACGCTCATGCCTGCGTGTGTCCGCATGCATGGTGTCTCTAAGTAAATAAATAAATAAATAAATAAATAAATAAATAAATAAATAAACTTAAAAAAATAAGAATTATTAAAACACAAAACAAAAACTTCTTAAAGCCCATGACCCAATAGATCCACTGTCTTAAGGGCACTTGGGTTGACAGGATATCAGTGACTTGGTTATATCCAGAATGTCTCATTTCTTTTTTTTTTTTTTCAATATATGAAATTTATTGTCAAATTGGTTTCCATACAACACCCAGTGCTCATCCCAAAAGGTGCCCTCCTCAATACCCATCACCCACCCTCCCCTCCCTCCCACCCCCCATCAACCCTCAGTTTGTTCTCAGTTTTTAAGAGTCTCTTATGCTTTGGCTCTCTCCCACTCTAACCTCTTTTTTTTTTCCTTCCCCTCCTCCATGGGTTTCTGTTAAGTTTCTCAGGATCCACATAAGAGTGAAAACATATGGTATCTGTCTTTTTCTGTATGGCTTATTTCACTAAGCATCACACTCTCCAGTTCCATCCACGTTGCTACAAAGAGACTGTTAAAAACTGAGAACAAACTGAGGGTTGATGGGGGGTGGGAGGGAGGGGAGGGTGGGTGATGGGTATTGAGGAGGGCACCTTTTGGGATGAGCACTGGGTGTTGTATGGAAACCAATTTGTCAATAAATTTCATATATATAAAAAAAAATAAAAAGAAAAATAAAAAGAAAAAAAAAAGAAAAAAAAAAAGAAAAAACACCAAAGCCCATCAATTAGAAACTATTTAAGTAAATTATGGCTCATATATAATATGAAATTTTAGGCATCCTTTTTACATTCTTCTGTATTCATATGCATACACACACAGGAAGATGTTTTAGATATATTGTTAGATGAAAAGTAAATTTTAGAGAACATTAAAAAAAAAAAAAAGATAAAAAGCTTCTGCACAGCAAAGGAAACAACCAACAAAACTAAAAGGCAACCAATGGAATGGGAAAAGATATTTGCAAATGACATATCGGACAAAGGGCTAGTATCCAAAATCTATAAAGAGCTCACCAAACTCCACACCTGAGAAACAAATAACGCAGTGAAGAAATGGGCAGAAAACATGAATAGACACTTCTCTAAAGAAGACATCCGGATGGCCAACAGGCACATGAAAAGATGCTCAATGTCGCTCCTTATCAGGGAAATACAAATGAAAACCACACTCAGATATCACCTCACGCCAGTCAGAGTGGCCAAAATGAACAAATCAGGAGACTATAGATGCTGGAGAGGATGTGGAGAAACGGGAACCCTCTTGCACTGTTGGTGGGAATGCAGAATGTCTCATTTCTGATAAAACCCATTGGGAGTAGATCTAACAGCTAGACACCAAAGAATAAATTAATAGAATCCCTGATATTATATACTTCTCCCTTGATAAATATATTGATCTGGGAGGCCTCTTAATCTTTAAACCTTAGCTGTGACCATTTAAAGTCCGTTATACAGTCCATCTAACAAGTTTTCTTTGCTTTTTTGCGTGTAAGGAGTATGTTCAGTCCTTGGGGTTATTTACTGCTTGCTCTGTACTGCAATACAACCAGAGCTCTTAAACATATAAATTTAAAACAAAAATATGAAGTAGATAAAGCAGACTGTCTCCAGAGAGATGGCAAAAGTCCCTTAAAACAGTGTAATTAATGATTTTACAGCCATAGAATGTAATTGCCACAAGATACTTTGGTGATTTAGCAGCTTTGTTTTTATAGGTGGAGAAACACCCTTCTTTAGAATGATTTAATTTAGTTAACCATTAGTTTCCCTGTGTAAGCACACCCTGTGTAGGTACTCTCCCAGGCTCTGACACCAAATGGCTTAGACTGAGGAAACCATGTTGGCATTGCTGATCTTTCTCCACAATGGTAATTTCCTTTCTTATTCCAGGAAATCATCAGATATGCCGGCTGGTCAACCAGCAGCATAGTTTACACTGCCAGTGGGACCAACCTGTGCGCTACCATCGTGGAGACATTTTTGAAAATGTGGACTATGTTCAGGTCTTTTTCTTGGTCTCTTCTAGTTCCTATAATTTTGCATATCTAAGAGTAATATTGCTTCCCCCAACGCTTGATTCCTTGTATATTCGATCCTGAAAATTTGTGAATAATTTAAGGTTTGAGTATGTTTATGAAGTCAGATTTTATAGATAATATTCATTTGCTTCATGCATGACATTTCCAGATCCCCCAAGTACTAGCTGTAATGTCTATTCGTGTGTCTTTATTTCTTTTCTCCTTTACCATGAGAGCTTCATTGGATTGTTATTAGTATTTAACTCAAAGCCTTCATCTCCCCCGTTTAACTTATTGGAGTAAAACCAGTAATTTAAAATTTGGGAAAGAGTAGCTGTGGTCTTTCCTGAAGTCATCAGTCCAGTTATGTTACTTCAACTAAAAACTTTAACAAAATGACCATTATCAATAGAAAATTTTTATTAAGCCGTATTTCTACATGCATGTGTGTTTTCTCTTTCTGTTTCTGTTTCTATGTATATCCATACGTATACGTGTACTTATATGCATACATATATGTGTAGTCATACACACACATACAATCCTAGCCTATCTAATTGGGAAAAAATAATACATAATTATAATGATTCCAAATAGCATCTAATTGGTGCTGTTATAGATAGCAAACACAACCAGAGTTCCAAGTATCATCCACAAGGATGTTGGGAATAAAGTAACACGTTATCTTATCCTATCAAAATCTTATCATGTCTTTAATCATAGATCTAGGAATTTCCAGAGAGAAGCAGTTAAATAATTAAAAGATTAAAACAGCTTCTAGGGGAAGACAAACTGTGAAGAATTAATACACTTTAATCTGAAAAACTCCAGACCTCATTGAAAAAAAGAAGCAAAAATTGAGAGGCCATTTAGGGGAGAAGTAGTATAGGGACCACAAGCTTCCTGTGATTTGTCAAGTTGATGCTAGCAGTATCCCAGGTTTTATTTTCAAAGGACGATAAGACTTACACCTCTGAGATTATAGCTCCCAGCCTTGAATCCAAGCATTATTTTAAGGGGAAAAAAGGGAATATTTATAAATGAAATAGACTAAAACCCAGGTAACTTTGGGGACATACCTTGGAAGACTCCCCTGTACCAGTGTAGCGTTCAGTCTTATATATCCATAGGTTACATCTCTACTATATAGTGAAAGAATCCATTCTTTTCTACTCCCTCCCATACTGGTCCCATTTTCTTATCTAACAAGTTTTAGAAATAAACAGAAGCTGTGGTATCCTGTAAGAATATCAAACATTGATTTACCTTGGTTTGGAGGAAGACTGTATTTATATTTGGAGTTGATTGTGTAATAGTTATAATGCCTAAATCATAGCTATATTAAACTCTTGAGCCCTTTTTTAAGTTCCGTTGTTTCTACCACAGCACACGAATTTTATAGAGTAGCAATCATTTTAGTCTAGGTAGGGGAGGGGAATAATGAGCCAAACCTCTAGATAATAAGCTCATCATTAAACCTAAAAGAGACTAAATCATGAAAAGGAAGTAATGGGACAATAAAGAAGGGAAGTAAAGAATCCATGCCATTTTCCTCATATCCCAAGGGCATAGTTGATTGAGAATCGCTAACTATGCATTTTCTAAGAGAATGGTGTTGGGACCTAGTTCTGAAAATATAAACATCTGATTGCTTTGATACTAACCTACTTTCAGATTTCCTACTGGGTTTGAGTATTCACTAATATTTTGGGTTAGGTTAAATCTTAGTCATAACTTCTTTCCTGCTTCCAATTTGATTGAACTGTTCTTTTCATTTTCTAGTTTGGCGAGGATTCATCAACCTCCAGTATGATGTCTGTGAATTTTGATGTTCAGGCAAATCAGAGTGATATCAGTGATTTGGTCAAGTCTTCTCCTGTAGCCCATTCCATTCTCTGGATCTGGGGCAGGGATTCTGATGCATATAGGGTAAGAGAATGATAAAGGAGTTTTCTCAGACAAGATTTTTTAAAGCTGTGACCCTCACCTTCATTGATTAATATGGTCCCTATCACTGTTCAGCTTAGTTCCACAAACACTTATTAAACTTCTATTAAACAGAAGCCATTCTGCTAGGTAGCAGTTTAGCAAGACAGAGGGTATGTCTTGAGGTCTTCTTCCAATCAAATGGGGCATATAGACACCCTGATTTTAGTTTAAAACTTTGGGCTCTGAGTATAATTACCAACCCTAGAAAGTTTCTAAATTTGACCTAAGTATATGCTCACATATACAGTTGACCCTCAAACAACATGGGGGCTAAAGGGGCCAAACCCCCATGCAGTCAAAAATCTGTGTATAACTTTTGATTCCCCCACAACTTAAGTACTGACAGTCTACTGTTGACTGAAACTGTACTGACAACATAAACAATAGATTAACATGTATTTTTTGTTGTAAGTATTATATACTATATTCTTACAATAAAGTAAGTGAGAGAAAAAAGATTATTAAGAAAGTCATGAGGAAGAGAAAATACAGTTTTAATACTTGCGCTGCATTTATCAAAAAAATCCACGTGTAAATAGACCTGCATAGTTCAAACCTGTTATTCAAGAGTCAACTGTATTTCACTTTAAAAAAAAATTTTTTTTTTTATTTTTTAGGGAGAGAGAGACAGCATGAGCATGGGAGAGGGGTAGAAAGGGAGAGAGACAGATAGAGGGAGGGAGGGGGAGAGAGAGAGAAAGAGAGAGAGAGAGAGAGAGAGAGAGAGAGAGAAAATCTTAAGCAAGCTCCGTGCTCAGTGCAGAGGCCAATGTAGGACTCAATCCCACGACCCTGGGATTATGACCTGAGCCGAAATCAAGAGTGGGATGCTCAACTGACTGAGCCACCCTGGTGCCCCTGTATTTCAGTTTTTAATCAGCATTCTTGTATCAAGCTCCCAACTGTGTGTCAGGTTGGGACTATGAATACAGTACACAAGCTCTTTGCTGGAGCTTACATTCTGCCAGATGATATAGGTAATAAGTCAATAAGTGTCTTTCTAAGCTAGCTAAGAAATAAGTAATCTGAGGACAGATACCATATATTTTTTATTCACTATTTAATTTTCCGAATTTAATCAGGTTTTTGTTCTAACAATATGACCACTTAGATTTAGTTATATGTAATACAAATTCTCCAGAGTTTCATAGCTTCAAGATTTAAGTTTAGTGGGATGCCTGGTGACTCAGTTAGGCATTGGACTTCAGCTCAGGTCATGATCTCAAGGTTCATGAGTTTGAGCACAGAGCCTGCAGATCCTCTGTCCCCCTCTCTCTCTGCCCCCTCCCCCACTTGTGCGCTCACTCTCTCTGAAAAATAAATAAACATTAAAAAAAACAGATATAAGTTTAGTAAGCCTCTGATGTATGTTATTTATGTTTAGAAAAATGAACATTTTACAAATCAAAAAATTGTTAAACTTTGGCATTGGCAAAGAAAAGGTCTTAGTTCAGGGGAAGTAGTTTTCTGTGCCAGTTTTATAAGCTTATATATGCTTTCAGTTACACATCATAAACTCTACTTCAAATTGGCTTAAAAGATAATATGCCTCATATTATAGGACGTCCATAGATTAGAGCAAACTTTGGTTGGTTCAGCCCAGTGATATCATCAATTACCCATTTCTTTCCCTTTCAATTTACCATCCATAGTATTGGTTTCATCCTAAAGCTTGTCTTCCTCATGGTCATGAGGTGACAGCCAGCAGCAACTGGAGTAACATGTTCTTTGCTCCTATGTGGCTAAGAGACTTAGACCGGCTTTTCTTTCCCAGAAGCCCCAAGCAAGCCTCTCCTTGTATCTCATCGGGCTCAGCTGACTTAGCCCAACCCTGAACCAGTCTTAAGACCAACACTCTTCAATATAAAGAATTTTACAGTCTACCACTGTGTCTACGATTATCTTAAAATACTAAATTGTTCAAACTATCCTAGTATATTTATGTTCTTTTGAAAGTTTATTTAGCCTGTTGAAATACTGAATCCGAAGAAATTTATGAGAACTTTCTCTCTTCATTAGGACAAACAGCATATTCTGTGGCCTAAAAGAGCAGATTGTGTAGAAAGTTATCCGAGAGTCCCTATTGGTGGGGAACTGCCAACGTATTTTCTGCCTCCGGAAAACAAAGGACTCAGGCAAGTGCTGATGGATTTGGCAAAGCACTTGATTCTGCATGATTGTCACCTGGCAGTTCTTTGAGAGCACCATCCTTGGACTTGAAAGGTTAAGTCTTTATCTTGAAATCACCCAAACTTTGAAAATATGAATCTTGTTCCTTTTTCTTGTGCCAGGATCCACGAACTCAACAGTGATGATTATTCTTCAGAAGAAGAGGCCCAAACCCCTGACTGTTCCATAACTGACTTCAGAAAAAGCCAGACTCTGTCCTACTTAGTCAAAGAATTAGAGGTCCGCATGGATCTGAAAGCCAAAATGCCAGATGACCATGCACGAAAAGTAAGGCTCACTTAGGCTGGTGTTTATTGCCGTCCATACTGGGTGACTTCACAAGCCTCTTAGGCAGAACAAAAAATTGGTAGTTGTTGAACTTAAAGTTTTTAAAACTAGAGATAGAGTTACAGAATTGGTGAAATCATTAAGAAGACAATCGTGCCGTTGAAGGTGCTTCAGGGCTGCTGTTTACACAGACCACATAAGCACTCTCTCTAAGAGTGCTACAAAGATGAGCAACACAGAACTCTGTTTAGTTAAATGAAGCTCATCTACTGGAGGCCATTCTGACCACTTCAATTTAGTGGTCAAGCCTCCAGGAATTTATATAAATTGAAAGCTTGAAGATTCTCTTTCTGGCCTTATCAACCTGCTCTGGCCTTATATGAGGTCCTTAGAAGTTTGTATGAATTACAGCTACCTTACAGACATTATAGAGAAGTTCTGTTAAGTTTTGTTCTTTAATTCCTACTAGTTAATGTATAACTAGGAATGTTTTATTACTGAATATAAATTCTACATTCGATACCATACCATTCCATAGATACAAATGAAAAAATTACTTTTTTGGCAGAGAAAACACACCATCACAATAACCTTTTTAAAAAGTCAATTTTAAAACTGAACAGTTACTACTTACAGTCAACAAACATTTACTGAGGCAGAAAACATTATGTGCCAGGCACTGTTTGGAATACTAGGAAAGGTAAATAGACCATGATCCCTACCGTAGAGTTGCTCACAGTTGCACAGATGTTACAGGACCATAGAGCAATTGAGATCCAGTGCTTTTCCCACTAGAAAAGATAGAAGATTTTTTATTGTATCAAGTATTAGATGCTATTGTCTTTTGAAAAATTTCTCTTTTGATTTTGGACACTTATGTTGACTTTAATGGGGTATGGTATATCACCTTAATAATGTATGTGGTATACATCTTTTAACATGTTTTAGTTAAAGGAAACTAGGGTATTCATATAAGCAGGTCAACACCTGTTGGTATGCTGATGACCTCATGTTTTTATATATGTATGTGTGTATATATATGTGTGTGTGTGTGTGTGTGTATCTATATATATGTTTATAAATATCTATTCAAATTAGCTGTTCCTGAGGAGCTCAAGTCAAGACTGCTATCTGTAGAATTCTTTCAAATGTCTTCCCTGTTATTTTCAATTGAGTCAGTCTTCCTTTTGATGTTTTCAGATTTTGCTTTCCCGTATTAATAACTATACTATCCCAGAAGAAGAAATTGGGTCTTTCTTATTTCATGCTATTAATAAGGTAAGTCACCTACTTTAGACATCTGAAATTTAAATGCTTAGTAATTGTAATTAAAAGTTAAACTGCATGCACTAAAAATCTGTCAGAACAAGTACTATATTCTTGCATTAACTGAGGTATTTTGGGTTTTTTTCAGCCAAATGCTCCTGTCTGGCTGATACTCAATGAAGCTGGACTCTACTGGAGAGCAGTAGGAAACAGCACTTTTGCTATTGCTTGTCTTCAGAGGGCTTTGAATTTGGCTCCACTTCAGTACCAGGACATTCCTCTTGTGAACTTGGCCAACCTTTTGATTCACTATGGCCTCCATCTTGATGCCACTAAGCTGCTACTTCAAGCTTTGGCCATCAATAGCTCTGAGGTGAGGTTTTATGTTTGTAGCTCCATGTACTGTGTCGTGGTAGCTCAAATTCAGAGCACAGTTTGTATTTTTCTGGGGAGGGCATAAAAAAAAATCTCGCATATTTTTCAGAGCAGAATTTGCATATTTTGAGATGACATAAAACAAATTTTGTTTCATTTTATTTCTGATGTATTCATTTATTTTTTTGTATTGATTTGTTTTATTTTGTACAAATGTAGAATCATGCTAATTATATTTTTCTGTATCTTGCCATTACAGCAATATATCCCTGATATATTTTAGATGTATTTAATTTCTTTTTTCTTAATTTTAATTCCAGTGAAGTTAACATGCAGTGTTATATTAGCTGTACAATGTAGTGATTCAACAATTCCATACATCACCAGTGTTCATCACAAGTGCACTCCTTTTTTTTTTTTAATGTTTATTTACTTATTTTGAGAGAGAGTGTGAGAGCATGAGCGAGCACAGGCGAGCATGGGGCAGAGAGATTGGGGAGTGGGGGAGAGCACATGCATACTTGTGAGAGCACAAGGGAGGGGCAGAGAGAGGGAGAGAATCTCAGGCTCCATGCTGTCAGTGCAGAGCCCCATGGAGGGTTCCATCTCCCTAACTGTGAGATCATGACCTGAGCCAAAATCCAGAGTCAGGTGCTCAACCGAGTCACCCAGGCGCCCCTCAAGTATGCTCCTTAATCCCCATCATCTATTTCACCCATCATCCCCCTGCCCACCTCCCTTCTGGTAACCATCAGGTTGTTCTCTATAGTTAAGAGTCTGTTTCTCGGTTTGTCTCTCTCTCTCTCTCTTTTTTTTCTTTTGCCTGTTTGTTTTGTTCCTTAAATTTTACATTTGAGTTAAATCATATGGTATTTGTCTTTCTCTGTCTTATTTCACTTAGCATTATATTCTCTGTCTTCATCCATCTCATTGCAAATGGCAAGATTTCACCCTTTCTTATGACTGGTTAATATTTCATTGTGTATATACACCTCATTTTCTTTGTCCATTCATCAATCAGTGGATATTTGGGCTGCTTCTATATCTTGGCTATTGTAAACATCAACATAGGGGTTCATATACCCCTTTGAATCCCTTTGAGTTAGTGTTTTTTTTATTCTTTGGATAAATATCCAGTAGTGTGATCACTGGATCATAGGGTAAGGGGTTTTTTTTGGTTTTTGTTTTTTTAATGTTTTAAGGAACTTACTATTTTCTGCAGTGGTTGCACCAGTTTGCATTCCCACCAACAGTGTACAAGGGTTCCTTTTCTCCACATCCTTGCCAACACTTGATGTTTCTTGTGTTTTTCATTTTAGCCATTCTGATAAATGTGAGGTGATACCTCATTGTGGTTTTGATTTGCATTTCCCTGATGATGAGTGAGGTTGAATATCTTTTCATGTGTCTGTTGCCCATCTGGATGTCTTCTTTGGAGAAATGTCTGTTCATGTCTTCTGCCCATTTTTTAACTGGATTACTTGTTTTTTGGGTGTTGAGTTGTATCAGTTCTTTATATATTTTGAATACTAACCCTTTACCAGATATGTCATTTGCAAATATGTTAATTGTTTGTTAATTGTTTTGTTAATTGTTTCCTTCACTGTGCAGAAACTTTTTATTTTGAAGTAGTCCCAATAGTTTATCTTTGCTTTTATTTCCCTTGCCTCAGAGACATATCTAGAAAAATGTTGCTATGGCAGGTGTCAGAGAAATTGCTGCCTGTGCTCTCTTCTAGGAGTTTTATGGTTTCAGGTCTCACATTTAGGTCTTTAATCCATTTTGAGTTTATTTTTCTGTATGATTTAGAAGGTGGTCCAATTTTATTATTTTGCATATACCTGACCAGTTTTCCCAATACCATTTGTTGAAGAAATATTGGATATTCTTCCCTGCTTTGTCAAATATTAATTGACCATACAATTGTGGGTTTATTCCTGGGTTTTCTATCCTGTTCTGTTGTGTATCTCTTTTTGTGCCAATACCATACTGTTTGGATTAGTACAGCTTCATAATATAATTTGAAGTCCAGAATTGTGATTCCTCTAGCTTTGCTTTGCTTTTTCAAAATTGCTCTGGCCATTTGGGGTCTTTTGTGGTTATATATTAATCTTAGGATTTTTCTAATTCTGCGAAAAATGCTGTTGGTGTTTTGATAAGGATTGCATTAAATGAGTAGATTGCTTTGAGTAGCATAGACATCTTAATAATATTTGTTGTACCAATTCATGACTATGGAATGTCTTTCCATTTCTTTTTGTCATCTTCAGTTTCTTCCTTCAGTGTTTTATAGTTTTCAGAGTACAGGTCTTTCACCTCTTCAGTTAGGTTTATTCCTAAGTATCTTATTATTTTCGATGCAACTGTAAATGGGGTTGTTTGCTTAATTTCTCTTTCTGCTGGTTCATTATAGTGTATAGAAGTGCAACAGATTTCTGCACATTGATTTTGTATACTACAACTTTACTGAATTCATTTATCAGTTCTAGTTGTTTCTTGGTGGAGACTTTAGACTTTTTATTTTATTTTATTTTTTTAATTTACATCCAAATTAGTTAGCTAGACTTTTCTGTATATGGTATCACGTCATCTGCAGATAGTGAAAGTTTTACTTCTTCCATACTAGTTTGGATGCCTTTTATTTCTTTTTGTTGTCTGGCTGCTATGGCTAGAACAGCTAGTACTATGTTGAATAAAAGTGGTGAGAGTGGACATCCTCATCTTGTTCCTAACATTAGAGAGGAAGCTCTGATTTTTCCCATTGAGTATTATGTTTCCTGTGGGTTTTTCATATATGGCCTTTATTATGTTGAGGTATGTTCCCTCTAAACCTACTTTGTTGAGGGCTCTGATTGTCAGTGGATATTATACCTTGTCAAATGCTTTTTCTATGTTTATTGATCATATGGTTTTTATTCTTTCTCACTGATGTGATGTATCATATTGATTGACTTGCAAATACTGAACCACCCTTGCATCCCAGAAATAAATCTCACTTGATTGTGGTGAATGACTTTTTTAATGTATTGTTGGATTGAGTTTGCTGGTATTTTTTGTATCTATGTTCGTCAGAGATCTTGGCCTATAGTTGTCTTTTGTGTGTGTGTGTGTGTGTGTGTGTGTGTGTGTGTGTGAGATTTATTTTAAATGACTGAAATTTATAATCATGTGGTTAATTTACTTGTAAGAACTGATGTTTAAATAAGAATGATCTAGCTACTGGGGCGCCTGGTGACTCAGCTAAGCATCCAACTTCTGCTTAGGTCATGATCTCACCGTTCATGAGTTCAAGCCCAACGTGGAGCTCTGTGCTGACAGCTCAGAGCCTAAAGCCTGCTTAGGATTCTGTGTCTCCCTCTCTCTCTCTGTCCCTCCCCCACTCATGCTCTGTCTTTCTTGCCTTCAAAAATAAATAAACATTAAAAAAAATTTTTTTAAAGAATGATATAGCTACTAAAGATATACTGCTACTTTTTTGTCAATCTGAAACATCTGGTTCTTTTTTTATCCTTCTCATCACAGCATGCATGCTGCGTAATATTATACTGTTTTACAACTTTAATTTATAGATGTCTTTTTACCAACTAAGCCAGAGCACAGTTTAAAGGTTATATTGATAAGAATAGGTAAATGGATAATATTCATGCCCTGAACTTTTCACATGCAGGCCATGGAGTTAATCACTCCTGTGCAGTTAGTTACTTTTGTTCATAGTTTCTAAGATACCACTTCTTTTTCCATATTTTAACATCTCTGAAAAAAAAGTATAGCAAATATTTATCAAATGTTTGCTGTGTGCCAGGTGCAGGTACAGTGAGAACAGATGCTATATAAAAGGGATGTGATGATTGGGCACCCAAAGGAAGGCTAACACAGTTGTATTCCCCCAATACTTGTTTCACTTTCTACTGCCACCAGCTAAGGCAATCAGTATTCTTCTAAAGAAAAAAGAGCTCCCTTAGAGATTAGTTGTGGTACTACAGTAATAATAAAAAGATAAATCAGTGGATCAGAGTAGATATCACAGAAATATACCTTAATCAGCACCCCACCCCCAAATGTCAACATTTGGAAATAATTCCTGTATTTCTTCTAACCAAATATTTCATAGTGTTGCAACACTATCGTACTGGTGATCGTTAAAGATTATTATATAGAAAAGTTTTAGTACCAGACAGTTTTTATTAGCCATCAATAATGACTCTATATGAATTTATATATCACAGCTTACTCCTCACTTGTTGGATATTTAGGTTCCACAGTGCGTAGCTGTTATCAATAATAATTTTCTGCATAAGGCCTTTTCTGTATTCCAGATAATTTTCTTAGGAAAGATTGCTAGCAGTGGAATTACTAAGTCAATGAGAGAATGAATGTTATGATGGCTTTGATACAAAATGCCAAACATCTACCAAAAGATTTGGGCCAATATATATTGCTATAATCAAGGTCGGAAAATATTCATTTCCTGTGTATCTTCACCGAATTGGGCACATGAATTAACGGGTAACTTTTAATTGATTGCTTATTAGAGCCAGGCACCATAACGATCAATTGACATGTGATAACTCATTTAGTCCTCAACAACAACCCTGTATGTATGATTTACCCATTTGATAGATAAACTCAAAAGGATTTACCAGAAGTCACAGAGCTTGGATTTAAACTCAGGGAGATTAGCCACAGAACTCATGCTCTTTAGCATGTATTGCCTCTGAGTAAACATTTGTAAAACAAGTTTACTTTAAAAAATTTCACTTCTATTTTATAACATAAATTTCTTTATCCTTTAATTGTATTTTTGTTTTTGTTGTTTCCTAAAGATTTTATGTTTTTTTAGTAATCTCTACAGTCAGTGTGGGTCTCAAACCTACAACCCTGAGATCAAGAGTCGTGTGATCCACTGAGTCAGCCAGGCACCCCTTTAATTGTATTTTTTTTAGATACTTTTCTTCTTTTTTTTTTTTTTTTTTTTTTAGTTTTTTTAGGTTTATTTATTGATTTTGAGAGAGAAAGAGAGACAGCATGAGCAGGGTAGCGACAGAGAGAGAGGGAGAGAGAGAGAATCCCAAGCAGGCTCTGCATTGTCAGTGTAGAATCCCATGTAGGGCCTGGACCCACAAACCGTGAGATCATGACCCTAGCAGAAATCAAAAGTCAGACACTTGGGGCACATGAGTGGCTCAGTTGGTTAAGCATCCCACTTTGGTTCAGGTCACGTTCACATGGTTCATGAGTTCAAACCCCATGTCATCAGGCTCTGTGCTGACAGCTCAGAGCCTGGAGCCTGCTTCAAATTCTGTCTCCATCTCTCTCTGCCCCTCTTATGCTCACACTCTGTCTCTCTCTCAAAAATAATAAAAATAAAAAAGAGATGCCACGCAGGTGCCCCAATTATATTTTTAAAGTAAAAGTTGTGTATGCATTTTGCTCATTTTCTTTTGATTTTTATTATTAGATTTAAGGTGTTTTCACAAGATGTGTGAAAACAAGTAGTTCTGTTTTAGTTTTGCTATTACTTGTCTTCAAATAGTTGACTCTCGGGGCACCTGGGTGGCTCAATTGGTTAAGTGTCCGACTTCAGCTCAGGTCATGATCTCTCAGTCTATGAGTTTGAGCCCCATGTCAGGCTCTGTGCTGACAGCTCAGAGTCTGGAGCCTGCTTCGGATCCTATGTCTCCCTCTCTCTCTGCCCCACTTCTGCTCATGCTTTGTCTCTTCATCTTTCAAAACGGAATAAATGCTAAAAAAAAAAAAATTATAAATAAATAAACAGTTAACTCTACAATATGCTAAAATATTTCCCTATGTTGTCTTCAAGACGATTTGTAGCTTTAGGTTTTACATTTAGGTTTGTAATCCATTTCAAGTTAAATTTTTTTTTTTGTACTGGGAGGTAGAGATCAAAGTTCATTCATCAGAGTTTATATCACATAGATATCCGGTTGTTCTAGCACCATATCTTGATAACTCTATCATTTCCCATTGAATCACCTATCACCTTTGCTCCGAACTGCAGAATTCTTTATCCGACAGCTTACTTGACATCTCCATGTGGATGTCTAAAACACACTTTAAAACTAAAGGCCCAAACTAAGCTCCTTAATATTGTTCCAATCTTTACTGCTCAGTCTTTCCCATTTCAGGAAACAGTAAAGCCTGTAGCTCAGGACAAAAGCTTGGAGCCATCCTTCATACCTTTTTCTCTCTCAGGGTAATTAACCTTGCTAATATTTTCAAAATATTTCACTATTTAGCATCATCTCCATTGCCAGGCTGTCTGATCCAAACCACCATTATCTTTTATCTGGATTATTTCATTAGCCTCCTAACAGTGTCTTTGCTTTTGGCCTTTGTCCCCTTACAGTCTCTTCACAATACAGCAACCAGTGAATCCTTATAAAAAGTCAGATGTTGTCATTTTGTTTGTTCAGATCTCTGCAGTGGCACTCCATATAACTCATAGTAAAAGACAAGAATTTATAATAGTGTAGAAGATCCTACATGACCTTGTTACTTTTCTGACCTCATCCCCATGAAATCATTCCTTTGCTCATTCTGTTTTAACTACTTGGCCTGTCTGCAGTTCCTTGAGCATACTAGGCATGCTCCCACCTCAGTGCCTTTATACTTTATATTCTCTATGGAATACTCCACCAAGATTCTTGAGAGCTTACTTCATCTCCTTAAAATCCTTTAAAATACTAACTTCTCAGTAAGTCTTTCCCTTACTACTCTATTAAAAATGTCACTCCACACCCCACTGTGGTCTACTTAACGTCTCTTCCCTGCTGTGCTCTTCTCCATCACATTTTTCTCATACTTGCGTGATACCCTCATGGTTTCATGACACTTGACTATTAGGTCTTCTAAGGCAGTGACTTATGTTTCTTATTTTCTGCTGTATCCCCAGTGTCCAAAACAATGTCTAAAACATTAGTAAACAGTAATTATTTTCTAAATGAAATGATGAAAATTCTTTTTTTTTTTTTTACAAAATGGTAATTAGTTTATCTCAGTGTCAGATATTTGCACAACCATCATTCTGGTCATAGGAATAGACATTTGTTTCCCTATGTAAAAATATAAAGAGACTTTGAAATCTAAGTCTAAATTAGATATCTAAGTCTAAATTTGAGTTTGTATCTGGGTATGAACCATTAAGTAAGATTTTAAATGTAATCTGAGAGCTACTTTGATTATACCTCTGTAATCTGGAATATTTTATACATCTTGGCTTGGTTATAGTGAGACATTTTGGATGACCTTAACAGCCTGAATCAAAAGCAAGTAGTTGTATAAATCATAGGTATTGCTTTTCATAAGGGTATATTGCACAACTTGAGAACAAAACATTCTTAGATCCTTTAAAATATTTTTAATGATAAAGTAAGTGTAGAATAAATGGTTTGTACACAAGCAAATACAAATTACCTGGCATTAGGTGTATTTCAACTGAAATGACCTAAACCGAATACTTTGGGTTGCTTATGAAACAGTAACAACAAACATTTGAAAAATAGAATACAAAAACTATTTATAATAGCATCAAAATATCATATATCTAGAAATAAATTCAAAGGGAAGATGTATAAGGTTTCTATACCGGATTGTAAAACATTACTAAGAAAAAGAAGCCCTAAATAAGTGGAAAGAGACACTATGTTCATGGATGGGAAGATTCAGTATTGTTAAAATGTAAAATCTCTCCAGATTGATTTATAAATTCAATCCCAAGCTCCTGGCACTTAATGCATATGTACGTAAATGGATAAGTTGATTCTAAAATCTATGCAGAAATGGATCTAGAATAGCCAAAATATTTGTGAGTGAGGGGGAGAAAAAACAGAGTTGGAAGACTTCTATGACTAGATTTCAAGACTTGCCATAATTAAGTCAGTATGGTATTGGCCCAAGGATACTCAAATATATCAATGGAACACATTAAAAAATTTGAAATAGGCCCCTACATATATGGTCACCTGACATATGACAAAGGCACACTAGTAGTTTAGGGGGATGGGGGCACCTTTTGGTTTTCCAGTAAGTAGTGCTGGAATACTTACTTGGATATCCCTATGGAAAAAGTAATGAACCTTGACTCCTCTCTCACTTTGTACACAGAATTAAATTGAAGTGGATCATGCACCAAAATGTGAAAGATGAAACAATAAAGCTTCTTAATGAAAACATAAAAGAAGGTCTTCATGATGTTTCAGTAGGCAAAGATTTTTTTTTTTTAACATTTATTTATTTTTGGGACAGAGAGAGACAGAGCATGAACGGGGGAGGGGCAGAGAGAGAGGGAGACACAGAATCGGAAACAGGCTCCAGGCTCTGAGCCATCAGCCCAGAGCCTGACGCGGGGCTCGAACTCACGGACCGCGAGATCGTGACCTGGTTGAAGTCGGATGCTTAACCGACTGCGCCACCCAGGCGCCCCAGTAGGCAAAGATTTTTAAAAGCACTAACTGAAAAAAGAAGCACAAACTGTAAAATACATATTTTTATAAATATGTAAATATTTTTATATATGCATATATGCGTAAATTGAACTTCATTAAAATTAAGAAGTTCTGTTTATCAGAGATACCAGTAAGAGAATAAAAAGGCAAACCCCAGATTGGGGGAAGATACTTGCAATAAATATTTCCAATGAAGGACTCCTATCTAGTGCACATATAAAGAACTCTTTCAAATTAGGAAGAAAAACACAGCCTACTTTTTTTTAATGGGGAAAACAACAGGCACTTCAGAAATGAGGAAATTCAAATGACCAATAAGCACATGAAAAAATATTCAACATCATTACTGATACAAGTTAAAAACCACATTGAGATGATACTTTATCATCTCACTAAACCAGCTAAATTTAAAAGACTGGGACAATACCAAGTCAGTAAATTCTCCTACTTGCCGGTAGGAATGTAAATTTGTACGTCTGCTTTAGAAAACTGTTTGTAGCCCATAAAACCAAATATATGCCTACCTTAAGACCCACTGCAAAGTATATAGCCAAGGAAAATTAGTACGTACGTCTGTCAAAAGATAGTTGCAAGAATGTTCATAGTAGCTTTATTCATAATGGCCCCAAATTGGAAACAATCCAAATCTCATCAGAAGGAGAAGGGATAAGCAAACTATGTATATTCACGTGGTAAATATTGCATATCAATTTTTTAAAAAAATAAACTGATAACCCAAAAAACACTCAGTTTCTTAAGCCTTAGATATTGTACTGACTGAAAGAATCTACAAAAGGGTACAAGATTATATACACATAAAAGGGGAATATGCTGTTTGATTCCATTTATATGAAGTTTAAGGACAGGCAGAGCTAATCTATGGTGATAGAACATCACCACAGTAGTTACCTCTAGGATTAGGGTTGGGTTGCCTAAGGGAATCTTTTTTATCTTAAGTTTATTTATTTATTTTGAGGGGGGGAGGGGCAGAGAGAGAAGGAGGGAGAAAGAATCCCAAACAAGGCTCCACACTGTCAGCACTATCACACGGGGCTTGAACTCACAAACTGCGAGATCATCACCTGAGCTGAAATCAAGATGGATGCTTAACCGACTGAGCCACCCAGGTGCCCCTTCCCAAGGGAATCTTTTGAGGTATTAGAAACATTCTAAATATTGTATATCTTGAGATGAGTGCTGGTTACAGGGATATATATGCATATAAAAATTCATTGAACTGTACACTTAAGACTAGTATATATTACACTATGTATTTTTTATCGTAGTAAAAAGGTAAAAAAATAATTTACATTTGTTACAGTGTAGATTTGACTGGTGTAATTAAAATAGGTAGTTAGCCATTAACTTTTATGGGATAACCTAAAAGAAGCTAAAAGACATATACTGTGAAAGTTTTATAACTCTCAGAAAATATTAATTCACTAACATTTAAAAAAATTTTTTTTTTGTCTTTTCAGCCCCTGACCTTTTTGAGCCTGGGAAATGCTTACCTTGCTCTGAAGAATATCAGTGGGGCACTTGAGGCCTTTAGACAGGCTTTGAAATTAACTACCAAATGCCCAGAATGTGAAAACAGCCTGAAGCTGATTCGCTGTATGCAGTTTTATCCTTTTCTGTACAACATCACCTCTTCTGTTTGCAGTGGTAAGCAGCTTATATTAAGTGCCGACAAAATGATGAACACAACCAGGGTTCCTATTCTGATCAGCAGAACACAAAATGATTTTCTCGGTTTTTCCCAAGGATTTTATGTAACTAGTATATTCTGTATACATAGGAAAGAAGTTAATTCATTCCTTACTATATAGAGCCTTGGGGTAATTCCCAGAACCCTAGATGAGAAAGGCCAGCTAAAGTATATTTGACTAAAATTGATAGACTTCTCTCCACAAAATCTATGATTTTTTTAATGATCGATATTAATGGTAAAGGGTACATTTTCTGTCCATAAAGACAATCTGCAATACGATTTAAGTGGTTTTTCTGCCTTCTTTCACTGAAATACACCCCCTTGCCTTCCAGTGAAAGTGATCCAGATCTTGACTACACCTCTAAAGCAGTCACATGACATTAATTGGTATCTTCTTGCATTCTTCCCCTTTCTCACACAGCCACCAAAATATATGCATGTGCATAAGTGTGTCCACCTGGGTAATGGTTTGAGTTAATATCTGAACTACTGTAAATTCATTAGTTAGAACTCCCTAGGAGTTCGATTATGTTTACTTACTTATTTGACTTCAAGAAAAAAGAGTTTGACTTGAATTATGAGGGGTGAGGTTTATATACATATGGATCCTCAGAACCTCACTGTTGTAGAACACACAGTAGGTGCTTTGTCAATGTGGAAATTAGATCATAATAATATTCAAGCAGAGGGCTATCAGTCCATCACCTTCACCTAAGGAAAAAAAAATCCCTAATGCTCACTTGGTTAAGTGATTTATCTAAAAGACATCAACAATTTACCGGTAGATTTAGCACTTCAAATTGGTTTTCCAGATTCACCTGTACGAGACTGCCTTAGGATTTTAATGAAATGACAGGCAGTAAGTTGTATTTACATTTTTAAGTATCAGAAGCCAGTTTTTTATTTTTATTTATTTTTTTTAATCTGGTTGCTTTTTTATTTTATTTATTTATTTATTTATTTTTTAAATATATGAAATTTATTGTCAGATTGGTTTCCATACAACACCCAGTGCTCATCCCAAAAGGTGCCCTCCTCAATACCCATCACCCCCCCTCCCCTCCCTCCCACCCCCCATCAGCCCTCAGTTCTCAGTTTTTAAGAGTCTCTCATGCTTTGGCTCTCTCCCACTCTAACCTGTCTTTTTAGAAGCCAGTTTTTTAGTGAAGAAACCAAAAATCCCGCAGCTCCGTAACTCCATAGCTCAACTGGGGCTCAGTACTGAGCACGGTGTAAACTGGAGTTCTTGCATGAAGGCTGAAGGCCTAAGACAGTGTTGACGGTGCAGCAGCGGAGGGACCCGTGCCAGAGTCCTACAGATTCGTGTGTGAGCCCTAACTCTTCCATTACCATGTTTCTCATCCCAGCAAAGAAACTTGTGTCCTCATGTGTAAAATGAAAGGCAAGATCTGTCTCATAGACTTGTTGGTAGGAGTAAATAAGACCCTTATCACATAATAGGTGTTGGGTAAAAGTGAGCCATGAGAAATTCATAATAAATACAGAATATTCAGACCTTAATGGATCTTACGGGTCTTACTTAATCATAGAAAACATGTCGTGGACTTTTAAATTCCTTAGATTACTAACAACAGCCTTGTAAACAGAATTTCACTTTTTTCAGTGAGCTGCTTTTAATAGTCTCTCTCTCTCTCTCTCTTTTTCCCCTGCTATCATCTCCCTCGCCTCTCTTGACTTCTTTGTTATCAGAAAGAAGAATTTTGTAGGTATATAGTGCCCCCTTTTCTAAAAAGCCTTTTCCTTAGTATTAGTTTTACATGCTTTTGCTTAGGATTTTAGTTTGTTGAAATTTATTATTATTTTATGTCACTCATGTCAAGAAAGGAAATTCCGTTGTCTGGAGGTTTTTCCCCAGAGTATAATTTCAACTAGCCCAGGAAACTAATAACCTGAAACAAATCTACAAAGTTGTAGTATCGTAGTATTTAGTAGTCCAGATATCCCGCAAATGTTACTAGATCCAATACAATAAAAGTTCTTTCAGAGAGAGCTCACTAATAAAAACAATTTTTTTTTTTAGTTTAGCCCCTGTTACATTGTGATTAGTTATCTTAGAAGAGAATCTGCCATCTAGTAACACCTCCATAAATAGTGGTACCCCTGATTAAATGCTATAGCATTTTCTAAGTTTAAAACCTCATGGATAATACTGACTTCATTCAGTATTGATTTTTTTTTTGACAGTGTTTTTGCATTACTTGTTTCCACAGTAACAAGTAATGCTTTGCTGAGTTCCAGCTTTGAAAGGCTGAAACTTCATAGAAACAAATATCTCTTACAGATACCATGAATTTCTTATATTTGAAAACCCAAACAGTTTCTCCTCCTGTAGCTATCTCTGAGCTTTACTAAATGGTTGATGAAAAATAGAGAAAAACCTCTGAATAATGATTAGCATTTCTGTACCTTCACATGATTGTCTACCTTTGGCTTTTTCTTTTTTGCAATATTGAAATAAGCTTCATAAGTTCTCTTTACTTGTCTGCCATGTTATCTGTCTGAGATTTTTATTATGACGATATGAAGTTTTCAAGATACCAACAAAGCTTATGATTCTTTTTCCGTATAATAATCAAGGAATTCATATTGGTTTTTATTAGAGAAGAACTTAAGCTGCCCTTCCCCACCCCTTCCCCAGCCTAAGTCATTCTCTTAGGAAGGTCTGTTTGAAAGCTACCATTTTTAAAAACTCTGAGATAAGCTTTTCAAGACCAAAAATTGTTAAACTCTTAGAAAACCTATCTTAAATACTGTTTCTGGCCACTGTTAATCTTTGACAAATTATTTTCTTTACAAATACATATTGGTAACTATTTTTATAGCAGCTATAATATAGTATAATCTCTTGGGTAGTATGAACTTAATGGTAAAATTGTAGGCAGTGTGTTAACCTGAGTAAGTACTTTATTGCTTTCAATTTGTAATCATGGAATTTTTCACACAGATTTTCAGTTTATGTTTCTTGGAATGTCTGCACAGGTATTGTATTCTGGTACCTCTCAGTACCAATTAGTTCAGTTTAAAAAATACATAATCACTATGCTTACAAAAGTTTTCGACTTGTGAAGGATACATCAGTGCTTAATTACTTATCTGACATTTTTCCCAAACGTTTATTAATCTGGAAATCATTTTATTGACTGCCGTGTATTAGGTGTGTATGTTCTTATATAGAAAGTGCTTGACATCATCTCTCTCTCTCTCTCTCTCTCTCTCTTTCACTCCCTCCTTTGAATAGCATTTAATAAATTCTTGTCTTTTATAGGTAGTTTTATATTACCACCCCAATTTCAAGAATGCTGGGAAGGAAAACTTAATAGATTGCTTTATACATTGTCTGCACTCGAGTTGACTGTTACAAGAGAAGCTAGTGCTTTCAGTTTTGATTAAGCACTTACCTTGGCAGTTTTGAAATACATACTCTTTTACCATATTTTATTGGTTTGTTATTTTACAATCTGATTCAAACGTAGAACTGAGTAAGTAGAACTGAGTGTGCCGCTTCAGCAAGCCCATTCTTAAATAACAACATACTTGGCCCTTTTTAAAGTAAATTGGAATCTGTTAAATAAACTTCCAGTGCTTTTGAGTATAAGTAAGTTCTTTTCAGTGCTCAACATTAAACAAAAGGACTTTTCTTTTTAATTGGAAAAAATAAAGGTCTCACAAAGAATGAAACCTCATGAAGTAATAATGATTATCTTCTGTAAGGACCAAAAATGGAAAATAAGTTTCAATAACCATCTAAACAGAATAATTAAACATTAAATCTGAAGAGAAGTCCAGAAATACATGTAGTGGATTTTCCAAGCATTCATTGCTCCATAACATTTTCTAAATGCTATTTCCTTCAACTTCACTAATTTGCAAATCAAAAAGCTACATGTAGTGAAGATATTTTCTACTTAAGCAGTCTAGATTGTTTTATTATTATGTCTCTGATATGCATGGTTTTATTTTTAGTATATTTCATCCAGTATTATTTTACTTTTATTAGAAAACGTAAGACCAATTGTAGGTCATATTTATTAGACTTCATTTACATCAGATGCCTACAGGTATGCCACTGATAGTGGCATTGATATTTGCTGAATAAAATTAAACACCTAACCCAGGATTTCTCTGGTCTTGTCTTAATTCACTGAGACACATGTCCATTTAAAAATATTGACCACCCTCCCCCAAAAAAAATATTGACCCAGATCTTTAGAAATGATGGGTAAACGTTATATGTAGAACTCAGACTTAACGTCTAGGTATGCTTAGATTTTTATGCATGTTTTTCTTTAATATGTATTTGAAAGCTTTCACCTACAGACAAAAATAATAAAAGAATTTCCAAATCATGTACATGAGCCTTAATATCTGTTGCAGTGTGCAGAAGGATTATCCTGCGTCATCACAATGTTTCTGTATTTATAGTTATCTATTTACCTAGATCATAGCTCCTTTTATAATTAGTTTCATTACCTGTGGTTTTAATCTGTGTTCTTCAACCTAAATTTCTGTAGATTTATAACTTGTAGCTTAAAGCAATCTTACCTGGAGTTCAGATTTTGAAGAAAAAGAAATCTTGGACTTTGCTGCCCTCCTGTGGACTATCCAGCATATGCTACCTGCAGTTAGGGACTTTTGTTTTATGACATTCTTCCTAAAAGTTAATGAAGATGTCGGCTTAAAAAAAAAAAAAAAAGATACATTCATAAAGATCCGTTTTTTTATACCTTTTTGAATATGCTACTAGTTAGCTTCCCTCCATTTATTCCTGTAAGAAGAATTAAAACGTTGGTTAATTTACTACAGGTCTCGAAATCCTAAAATGTCAAGCATATTGTGCCAAATGTAACTCTTGGTAATGTAATCTGTCTAGATTTTGTATTTCTTTATTAAAAAGGGCTTTAGTTATGTGGTTAACAAATAATCCTTTGACAAATATCTATGTGGTAGAGGAGGAATAAGGAGAGTCCTCTTTTTATGAATCTAGAAGCAAAGATCATGGGTTACTCAGTTCAAGTGTCACTCAGTGGTAGAGCTAAGACTGAAATCTGAGTCCTCTGCCTTCCAAGGCCAGTGTGGTTCCTGTGCACAGTTCTCTTACTCCAACAAGTATAATTTATCCCACTGCTGTGATTGAAATAATTCATATTTATAAATTCCTGAGACATTTTTATGAAAATGGTATATTCACCGTACTTTTTATGTCATCACTCAAAAGAGATACCTACATCCCTGTATAAAATCTGAATCTGAACTAGATTATGGGGCAGTCCTAACCCTAAAAGCACACCTGAAACGGTCCCTTTCAGTTTAGCACCTTTGTCTTTTCCGAATTTTGCATGATTAGGTTGCCACGTGGCCTTGGGTTGCACACAGATCTGGTGGCTGTACTTGCATTATTATCTCAGTAGGTAATATTTATCTTTTGGGATTCCCAGCATTTAGCTTTCATGAACAAAATGGTTACCTTGGGTTTTCATAAGAACTTAGGACAGTAGGTCAAATTCTGATAACCAGTGGTTTTACACTTCAGCCTCCAAAAGACATTGAATATGTGTATACATATTTTAATACTTTTTGGTTTTTTGATGTGAACTTTTCTACATGCAAAAAAGCATTACTTTTCTTTTGAGGAATGAGCCTATTGGTCCCTGCTTACGATCTTCCACAACTATCCTCCAGTTATTACAGATTGTTAGTCTGGCCAAATAATATTTAAGAAAAAATGAAATTTAATGGTGGATATAATCTTCTAAAGCATCAGAATGTTTTCTTTTAACTAAAGGAAACGGAGTTTGGCTTAGTTATTCATCCATTCAACTAATACCTCTCATGTGCCAGGCATTAGTCTAGGAACTGGAAACCAAACAGAAGAAAAATTCTGTTTTATGGAGCTTCGTTTTAGTGGAGAGAAACAGAGAGCAGATGATAAATATAATAAAGTATTTAGTATGTTAGAAGATAGTGCTAAGGGGAAAATAGATTAAGAGGTTGGGTGAGATTCAAACTGTGTTTAAAGAGGCCCCACTGAAGAAGTGCCAGTTGAGCAAAGACTTGAAGGAGGTAAGGATTTAGGCCATGCAGGCATACGGCATAAGAGCATGTCAGGCAGAGAGAATAGTTGTTCTAACAGCTTTTGCAAAGAACAGCAAGAAGGCCTCTGTGGTTGTACTCGCTTATAAGAGATGAAAGCTGAGATGAGTGGGAGGAGGAAAGAGCCATATCTTTACTGCCTTGCAGACCATTCTAATAATTTGGGCTCTTACTCTAAGAGAAAGATGTATGATTTGGAAGATTTTGAGCAGAAAAGAAGAACGATCTGATTTACATATCAACAGTTTTCCTCTGGCTGCTCTATCGGAAATAGATTGTAGTAAGGTAAGGGCAGAAACCGGGAGACCCATTAGGATACTGTTGCAAAAATATAGGTGAAAGAGAATATTGGCTTGAACCAGCCAGGTGAGGTGGGAGGAGAAGGTGAGAAGCCATCATTGTATTGGGGATACATTTTTGAAGATAGAACTAACAAGACACCACCAGAGGCAGGGTAGGAAATGAAGGACAGAGAGGTCATGGATAACTCCTAAATTTGGGACCTAAGCAACTGGTGCTATTTTTAATGAGATTTGTAATCACCATTGGTGCTGTTTAATAAGATAGTAAAATCTGAGAAGGAGCAGGTTTAGGGAGAAAAATAAGTTTGGTTTTGTGAATGTTAAGTTTGCGTTGCTTATTAAATGTTTAAATGCAAGTATTAGGCAGGCAATTAGATATATGAGTGTCATGATGGTCAGGGAAGAGGCCCAGGCTAGAGATGCTAATCTGTGAGCCATGGGCTTATGAGTGGTTTTTTAAGTCTTGAGCATGGACAAAGTCACCTCAGTGGTTAGTATAAAAAGGAAAGTAGGTCAGCAATTAATTACTAGGGCATTCTAGTACACATTAAGAGGTTGAGAAGAGAAAGAACAATAAGGAAACAGCCAGCTAGACAGTAGGAATATCGGGCAAGTATTTTGTCCCAGAAACGAAGAAAGTGTTTTGAGAAGTGATAGATTGTATCATTATTGCTGCACCACACGGTTGCATCCTAAGAGGCTGAGTTGGATGAGGACAGCGAATAAATCGTTGGATTTAGGAACATGGAAGTCGCTGGCAGTTTCTAAAAGTTTGTATGAAATGGGTTGTGAAGGAGGTGAGGAAGTGGCGATGGCTAGCAACTCTTCCAAGGAGTTTCGCTGTAGTCAGGAGCAGAAAAATGGGATGGTAGTTAGAGAGGGATGTGGGATTAAAAATAAATTCGGTTTGGATTTTGTTCTAAAAATAGAAAAATTTGCAGTATGTTTGCATAGGACTGATCTAGTAAAAAAGGAGAAATTAAAGATGCAAAAAAGGGAAACTAACTGTAGAAGCAAAGTTCTTGAATAGATGGCGGGGAGGGGGGTGGAATCCAAGGCACAAATGTAGGGTAGGAATGGTCTTTAGATAGGAGCAGGGACAATATATAGGTATCAAAGTGGGACTTTTGATTACTTCTCAGTGAAATGAGAGGCTAGTTGTGAGATCAGAGTGAAGAGAGGCAGAGGGTGTTGGAGACAATGTTGAGACAGGAAAGGGTGAAAACAGCAGACTTAGGATGTGAGTTGACAGGGAGATTTCTAACTTTGGTAACTGCCTAAATGTCAGTATCATTAATTAAGAGAGAGAATATGGGAAAGACATAATTTATGCATTGATGTAAGGCTGGAAAATAAGTTGTGATAGACCTGTTCATTTGGAGATGCCTCTGGCTCCCTCAGAGAGAATATGCAAGGTGAGAAGAAAAGATCAGAATGGAATCTTAGAAAATACTAGTATTTAAGGAGCAGAGCCAGTGAAGGAATAGAATGGTATTGGGAAACCAAGGGGAAGCTAGGTCCTGAAGGTCAGAAGAACAGAGGGTTTGAGAAGAAGAAATCAATAGTACCCTGTTCCGTATTGGTTCCCAAAGTATGGTACAGATATCACGAGAGGTGCGTAAGCTTTCAAGTGGTACTTAGGTTAACATTTTTTAATAATTTTAATGTTTATGGTTAATTCTAATGGGCATTAATATATCACTAGCACATAAAACCTGTGATTTATGAAAAGCGGTACTAACTTACCCTTTTAACATAATGTAAGATTAACCAGCGAAGCCATTTAAAGGAGAACATTACATAAATAATCATAGTGGTACCTACAGGAAAATCATGACTGTAGTTGGCAAATGAACAGTGTGGACGCTCTGGCTTTAACAGTGTAGAAAGTCATTGGTGACTTCATTTTATCAAAAGTATTTTCTGTAAAATGGGGAGGTACCTACGCTAAAACAACAAGAATAAATCTTAGGATAACAGAAGTGTTAAAATGAGCTCTGGGGGCGCCTGGGTGGCGCAGTCGGTTAAGCGTCCGACTTCAGCCAGGTCACGATCTCGCGGTCCGTGAGTTCGAGCCCCGCGTCGGGCTCTGGGCTGATGGCTCAGAGCCTGGAGCCTGTTTCCGATTCTGTGTCTCCTTCTCTCTCTGCCCCTCCCCCGTTCATGCTCTGTCTCTCTCTGTCCCAAAAATAAATAAACGTTGAAAAAAAAAAAAAAATTAAAAAAAAAAATGAGCTCTGTATGTATAGTTGAACTACTTTTGAAGCTATTGGCATAGTTTCTAAACTAAAGCTCATGTTTCAGCTGTCATTCAGTGACTAAAATATCTTTAAAGCAAATAGATAATGATACCAAGAAACATATTAATGATAGGATACAAATAAGGAAGATTTTTTTTAACTCACCTTTTAGAAATATGAAAATGTCACTATGTTTGAAATAAAATAGAAAATTTGGTGAGTGAAGAAAGAGGATATTTATCAGGAGGATATTCTAAGCCTCAGGCTCTAGTACACAAGAGCAAGTAGTTTTATTCTCTGTCAATGGACTGTTGCAACTGTATCACTATAGTCTTGGCTGTGATGCTCCAGATGGACTGAGACCAAGGGTAGCAAGTGACTGTCACTATAGACATTTCAGTAGCACTTCTTGAAGTCCTCTAGGATGTGATGACACTGGATGTTGTTGTTACTCAGTTATGGAATACTTTTCTTCATTAATCTAAAAATACATTTATAGTCTCTCGGAATTACAGAGCTTAACACTTAAGGTGTGCAAATGGTCCTCGCCAGTATTAGGGTTACTATCTTGAGTCTCCAAAAGGAAGTCAGTTATGTTTTTAGGCACTAAACTAAGTTTAAATCACAGTTCTGCTTCCTTTCTGCTCTGAAGGTAGTATGAGGATACCTACTGGATGGCATCATCAATCATATTTCGTGATCACTTATCTACAGATAGGGTTGGAAAGTTATGTTTAGACATCTTTCTTTGTATGTAGTCTCTATTCTGCATCAGGAGCCTACTGTGATTCCCTACACTCATAGCACTGTAGACAAAGTGATTGTACACCAACAAGAAACTGTGAAGGGTGAACAAGGTGGGGTCTGTTTATGGGGCACCTGGGTGGCTTGGTCAGTTAAACATCTGACTTTGGCTCAGGTCATGATCTCGCGGTTCACGGGGTTGAGCCCTGTGTCGGACTCTGTGCTGGCAGCTCAGAGCCTGAGCCTACTTTGAATTCTGTGTCTCCCTCTCTCTCTGTCTCTCCCCTGCTCATGCTCCATCTCTCTCTGTCTCCCCAAAACAAATAAACATTAAAAAAAATTTTTTTAAAGATGGGGTCTGTTTTATCTAGCTCTCATTAACTATTCAACAAGATACTTTTAATATGGTTTGTCACTGCAGTCGTACATCAGCCTCCTGAAAGGAACTGCAGGCGGCTAACTCTAGTTGTATGGACTTTGTGTGTAGTGAGTTAGGCAAGTTCATTGGCTGTTGCCCTTTTATTTATTTATTTATTTATTTATTTATTTTTATGTTTATTTATTTTGAGAGAGAGAGAGAGAGAGCATGAACGGGGGTGGAGCAGAGGGAGAGAGAGAATCCCAAGCAGGCCCTGTGCTGTCAGTGCAGAGCCCAATGTAGGGCTCAATCTCATGAGCTGATGGGAGATCATGACCTGAGCCAAAATCAAGAGTTGGATGCTTAACTGACTGAACCACCCATGCGCCCCTCTTCCTTTTTAAATCTTCAACTTCTATTCATTGTTGCCGATGCTTTCAGAGATATTTTGACTTATGTTAAGTTTTGCCATTTATTTTAACAAGGCTTTGCATGACTCTTCCCCGTTCAAAAAGATTATTCTAATTGCAGAACTCATACACACGCATACACACATGCACACACACATGCATACACACACACACACACACACACACGAAGTCCATTCTACATTGGTAGAACGAGCTCTTTTTTTTTAAGTGATTTGTGCCTAGGTAAGTTCTTTAGTGCACTGTGAGCCAACTAGTTGAAATGAACTCCCAGTTTTGAAATTTTTGTTTAACACAGTGAGCACTGAGTCTTTAAACCCTTTTACAAATATGATCATTGAATGAGTTCTACTCAGTTTCATGGCCTGATTGAAATAAAGCAGTTGAGCCTGATAACCACTAGAACAGAACATTAGTTTTAACATGCATAACTGAGAATACGTGGCATATATCTGTGAATGTGGAATGCTAGCTTGGGGCTTTTTCCCCCTTTTTTCTTTCAGTGTTGTTATTACTAGTCGTCAAATGTTCTTCCTACTAAATTACTGTGCTCTTTGACCAAGAACATTTCAGTAATCTGTTATTTTTTCTTAACCACCAAGGTTTATTTGGTGGTTTATCTTGAAAATGTAGGAGAAATTTAAATCAAATTTCATTGCTACTGAAAAGAGCACAGCTTTGGATTTGTTTTTTCTCACTTAGTTGCTTTTTATAACAACTAAGCCTAAATGTGCTGACCTCAAAGCAATTTAAACCTCTTTGGCTACCAGGCATTGCTTAATAATCCAGTCAGATCACAGATATCCAAAGTGATTATTATAAAAAATAACAAGCATATCAAATTTCAGCAAAAAGGGCTGGAAGTCAGTAGCAATTGATAGAGTACCCACTGTTGATCAAACGTTCTGCTTCCTGCTGCACCTATAATAACAGTCATGTTTCCCTTGACAGTGTGAAATATAGCTAGGGAAAAACCTAACATGAACAACAACAACAACAACAAACAATTCACCATTTCTCTGGCTGCCTAAAAAGCATAAATGCTAAAAGTTGGGAGAGAGTAAGGTCTTAGAAGTGATGTTTTCAGGAGCAAAGTGGCCACCGAAGTGAATGCCTCCAGGTAACTGACTTGCATTTGGTGACATAAAACAAAAGGAAACAGTATAATGCCACCATTTATTTCTCTTAGCTTTTTTACTTGATTTAGTGCACTGGCTATATGTACTTACATATATGCTCAAATCAGACTGCTTGTTTTAATCCCATACATATGAAGTGAGGTTTGCATCTAGGGAAGTGAACCTTGAAGTGAAGTCAGTCATCACATCACTTGAAGTGAAGTCAGTCATCTAGGGAACTTTGTTTCTGAAATCCATAAGGCCTTACTCAAAATGTTGTGTGGTAGAGGGACTTAAGTATCCTTTAAAAATAAAACAAAACCTTGGTTTAAATATCATACTCAGTACCCATGCCAATGAAAAGGACAATTGTTAACACTCTTTCTTTTCATATCTGAGCCATATGAGCTATTACTAGGTTCAAACCCTTATCAATTCTGGAAATACTAGGGTCTTGGGTTCTCATTTAAATACATCTGGATAATTTACTTAATCTGAGAAATAAAAAAGACCAGGTAGCCTTTGAGATCTTATTAGCTTTGACCTAGCATAATACACTTGCAGTAGGAGAAAGGCAAGCTTGATAATGCCCAACAAGTGCTTCTGATGGTAGGTCCCTTCCCCACCAAGCATATGTCTGTGGCTCCATTAATAGCTCGAGGAAGAGGACTAGAGTTAAGGTCTATTGATTTTCCCCACTAGATTCCTTTCCTCGACATCACCAGGTGACCATTCACTTGCAGCAGGAGAAAAGAGAGGCAAATGATAAACCCCCAAGTTGTGGGTAGCTAGGAAATCTAAGTCCTTCCCCCTATCTCCTGTTTGTAGGCTTATTCTAAGTATTAAGACTTGAGTAAGACCAACTCAACTGTGTGTGGTTAACTCAAATAGATGTGCTGAATTTAAACTCTCTGACCACATAAAAACTAATATCATTCTTCCTTTGGCAAAGTCAGTGAAAATTGTAACAAACTGTAATATATGGTGATGATACTGTGGATAGCCTGTTTTCTTTACTACCCACATCCTGCTTTCCTGGATCCATGTGTTTGCTCATGTTTTTTGCAGCTTTCCCTCCACAAAAATCCTAATCTTACCCTTCCTTCAGAGCCCAATCCTACCATATGCTTTACCTGATTCCTTAATTATAAGTAATCTGTAACCGATCATTCTCCCTGTTCCTCTCCTTCAGCTCCTGTGTCTTGCCATCATAGTTGTGTACAAGACAGTGCTCACCTACAAGACTTCTTCAACTCATTGGGAGCAGGGACCAATCCTTTTTTCATTTTCATACTCTGGCCCACCATGCATTCTACACCCTCCTTCCACTGTTTAGCTCATAGAATGTACTTAAGTGACAAATTAGCTAGTGATATTTCGAGTTTGAACTACTGAGAATACCTAGTAATAAAGAGTAATTTAACTTGTGTCCACCCACTGTTTACCCAGAATGCTTTACACCAAACCTTCACTCAATACACATATATAAATATAGATCTGCTTTTCAGGTCTGCAGCCCCCACACCAGAGGAGGGAGAAGATGGAAGGAATTATATTGTCTGTCTTGTCCAGGAGAAGCTGATACATCTTACAGCCTGCATTCTCTCAGCCCCTGCATGCACTGTTTTTAATGAAAGTTGCAAACAGGTGTCCTTGTTGACCCTCATTGGAAAACTATCATTTATGGGTAAATCACTACGTCTGAGAAAATCTGTTGGGCTTATTTCCCCAGCATACTTGCTTGAAACAAATTTTCCTCTCCTGAGGTAAACCAGAGAGGAGTGCTGCTGCTGCTACTCCTACTACTATTACTACTGCTAGAGCTTTGGCAGTTAATTTTCTTTCTTCTTCAGTATACTTTCTGCATGGGAAAATATTTTGTAGTAAATTTCTGGTGAATGTTTAAAGTCCCTTGTTTGGAGGTCAAATGTGATCTTTCACATTTCTAGAGGAAACAGTAGCTGCTGAGAGTTTGAATTCCATCACTGGCGTCATTTCTTCCACAGACTGCAGGTCATGGTGTCTGTGTGTCAACTGGCCCTGACTTTGCCCTCCATGCCACAGTCACTTAAGAGAAGGCCACATGGGAAGACAGGCCAGATTTACACCCAGCTCTCCCTTTTTCTCCTGTAAATGGAGGCAGGGAGCATAAGTCTACAGAAACCAGTGCATTTCAATCCCTAGACAAAGCAGACTGCCCTGCCATATGTAGACCAAGTGGTCCCCAGGTGAGAGTTCAACTCTGTAATATATAGTAAAAGGAAAACACACACACACGCACACACGCACACACACCTGTATTTGAGGTCACAGAGGTTTCTTTCTTAGTCTTTTTTTCTTTTATGTTTTATTTTTTGAGAGAGAGAGAGAAGGCAAGGGCGGGGGAGGTGCAGAATGAGAGAGGGAGACATAGAATCTGAGGCAGGCTCCAGGCTCCCGAGCTGTTAACCCAGAGTCCAGAGCAGGGCTCAGACTCGCGAATCATGAGATCACGACCTGAGCCAAAGTCAGACACTTAACCCACTGAGCCACCCAGGCGCCCCCTCTTAGTTTTTCTTTTTTAAACTTACTTCTGACTCATTCACCTCACCAGGAGGGAATGCCTATGTAATTCTGAAATTGCTGATTTCAAGTCTTTAATATGGTCTGTTTTCTATCTGGCATTGCACTTTTAAGGTCAGTCCGTACATAACCATTACTTTAAACCGCCTGCGAAGAATTCATTTGGCAGTAATTGCTGAATGAGAACAAGTCTAAGGAGCCGATACTTCTGTTGAAATGATTTCTCTTGTGTTTTTCTAAGGAGAGGGCAGCGGAGGGCAAAGGAGGTGAGGCAGTCTCACCCATCTCTTAGGTGTGGTCATCAGCAAGCTAGGTCTCACCGAGACCCAGGAGCTCTGAGTGCTCCTGTTCACAGTGGTTTCACTAAGGCAGTTTCCCAGGAATCCTCTCATTTCAGATAAAGAATCTAGACACAGAGAAGTAAGTTAATTTCCTCAAGTTTGTACGAAAGGCTGCAGCTAAGGCTGGATTTGAATTTATACTGCGGAATGTTCCTTTTGGAACCAGGTCTACAGGACCTCTGTCACAACTTCTGGAGGTGGAAATCATAAAGGTACCTGTTCCCAGAAAGGTTTCTTTCTTCATAAAATATACCTATTAACTCTGTGTGGTGCCAAGCCCCACCTACCACCCACAGTTAATGTTTCCTGCTAATATTTTAAAGTAATTTTGCATAGCAGTGGTGAGCAACTTAAAGATATACTTCTGTTCACCTCATGATTTGTCTTACTACCTTTTCTAAAAGATTAGTAGGGAAATATCATGAAATTATGAGGCAGCTAAAATTATAATAAAACATTCACAGTGTGTCTCTAAATTACATATATACAGAAAAAAAAATGGCTACAAAGCTGCATAATTTGAGTGCAGTTGAGTAGAAAGGTAAGGAGAAAGACAAATACTATAAAAAGTCACTCGTATCTGTTTAGAGGACAGTGTTACCTGTATTTTCCACCCAGGTAGCTTACATTTAGTGGTATACACCAGAATGCCTCCTTTAAGGTACCTTTTCCTATAGGCACAAGAAAGGCGCCTTTAGAGTATAATATAACCCTATTAGAACAGGGATGGTAGGAATATCTTTAGAATATTCCATTATTCACAAAGGCCATCTTTCTAACATCTGTTACTTTGTGTTTAGCAACGTCAAATTCAAAGTCAAATTCTAGTTCCCATTAGAAATCAGTTTATTTATGTCTTAGAAATTCATTGTATATAACAGGAAGCATAGAAGTATTACACTTACTTGTACGGGGGAAAAGAAAGTACATTAGAACAAGAACAATTTGGGGCAAGTAGAGCAAGCCTTTAAGGTGTCACAACCTAACACAAGCTGTGGAGCAGCAGAGAGGTGGTAAGCTTTGATTGAACAGAACATAGGATCTACAGTCTGTTCTCATACTGTAAGGCCATGAATTCAGAGAGCACAGAGCAGACTGAGGCAAATGTCTAAATGTACTAAATATTTTGGGATTCAGATATGCCAAGCAGTGTAATCTGGATTAATTGCTCTCTTCTTCTAAAAGCCCAGTGGAAATCAACTCTGCCTACCTTCAACATCTTCTACACACATGTGTGTGCACACACACACACGTGCACATATGTTGGCAGTTGAAATTAGGCAGATACCCTGATAACTTCTCGAGCCAGTTGTTCATATCAGAGATTCTGAGTTAGGCTGTAGCTAAAAGGCCGTGCTGAAAGAGATGACATTGGGATAATTTATTCCTTTGCAGCTTTTCGGAGAGCCAACAATAATAGCTTACCATGTGCTAGGCCATGGTCTCACTTCTTGTATTTCAATCTCAACAACTTAGTGAAGTAGACACTATTATGAAACTCAGTTTGCAGATGAAGAAACTAATACACAAAAAGAATAAAAGTAACGTGCCCTGCTTTATACAGCTAGAAAGTAGTAGAAATAGGATCGGAACTCAGTCTGGCTGCAGTCTGTGCTCTTACCCACTATGGTCTAAGGCTAAGAGAATTACATGAGCCTTTGTTAGTTCTATTTGACTAGCTCTAGTTATGTGGCTCTTCCAAAGTTCTGCTGCCTTTCAATTATTTGTGGCATTTCTTTATTATAACTCATCCTGAAGGATCCTAAGGTACCCAACCAGGAATCTCCTGACAACTTATGAGATTCAGAAGGTAAGGAGTCTTTTTAAGAAGTCAGTGGTTACCTAACTCTAGAAAATATTCTTCTGAGACCTTTGTAAATAGAATTATGAGAAAAATAGATTTCCTTAGCTTTACTAATGATAAGAGTTCCTGAGAACTTAGTTTACTCTGAAAACCTTTTTAGCCACTGGATAAGTTGTGCCTTTGCCTTTGGAGACTTATACTTTGACAAGACCTATTAAATATTTGTTGTCCAGAACACCCTTGTAGGGTAGGTTAATATTAATAATCCAGTGTATACAGGTGACACTCTAACCGCAGAAAAGAATGTTGACATGTCTGAGATCGCCTAGCAGTTCTAGAATCAGAAATACCCTACTTGGAGTTTTGTGCTTCCTTAGTATTGCCTTGTACTCATCCACTTCCAAGAAAAACCAAACTGCCAAGATTTGAATTAGATGCTAAACACTTTGTAAGCAAGGATAGAGCATTAAGCGCAGAAAAGGGTTTCCATTTTCACCTGGGACCTTGTTATCTAAAACACTTTCTTTAAATCATGCAGTTCCTTAAAAAAAAAAAAAGAAAGAAAGAAAAAGAAATCCTACCTCTCAAGGTTAGTTTAAGCTACACAATCTCCTCATTTTTGCCTCAGCAAAAAATAATAGTCCTATGCACGGAAGATGACGTGTTCCTTCTTAGGTATCTTTCCATTTTTCCTTCTCCAATATTTTCTTGTGTTTCTTTAATGAGGACATCATGTCCACCTCTGCTAGGAAGACAGGTGACATCTTCCCCTGTGGGCAACTTTTTCTTCAGTTCCCCTTTGAGCTAGGGTAGACCTATACCAGCCCAACGAATCGAAGCTTTCCTTCTTTCCAAAATGCTTCAGTTCTCCTTCAGACAACTGGAAGGAACAATTTAAAAAACAGGCAATTTGACTTTGTATTATTAGCCTAGATAATTATGTAAATCACACCAGAACACTGAGCCACCCTGCTTTTAACTGTCAGCCTAAGAAAATTAATATTAACAGCTCTAACCTTAAAGCATTTAGTTTTTACTTGATCATTTTGATTCTGCCTACTTCCAACAAATATTATAACATAAACTTCTTATTCTGCCTTTTTATTTCCAGTTCTCCCCGATCCCCTCTTCGGCCCTCTCTCTCTCTCCCTCAGATGTTGGCCCCAATTTCTTGAATTGGAGGACAAGACATTCTTAGAATGCACAAGGCTTGCTTCAAGAGGGTGTCTGGGTTTGAGGTCATGCAGGAGGACTAATTTTAGATTCATGCACATCATATCTTATAAATTACCTATGAGGCATTTTTAAATATTGCAGACATTTAAAAAGATGAAACCAATTAAATTTTTATAATGGGAAGAGAGTGGGAGAGAAAAATAAGAGATGCAAAGGTTAGAGGAGGAAGTCAACTGCAGAAAACACAGAATTTCGCTGGGTTCCAGTGTTAAAGGTTTGTCCTTTGTTTTTGTAACAGTGTTTTACCTAACCTGTGTCAAGGTGAAAAATGCTTTAGAGGCAAATTCACCGAAGCTGAAAGCAGAGAATGTACACTAGGAATAACATGTTTTAAAATTATCAGCATCACTGTCATCGTTTTCTGTCTGTTTTTAATAGTCATGCTTATTTATATCCCAATTAAGAGTTGTCTCTAAGAAGCACGACGTTCTTCATAGTAAATTGTAGTCAGTTGGGTGTGTACAGTTGTTTGTTGTCATTTCTTTATTTTAATGCTCTTATGCTTCACCTCCCCATATCTAATCTGCACATACTAGATGGTGAAGACAGAAGTGGAGACAAATCCACTACCTCTGTCCTCTCACAGGAGAATTTGGAGGAAAAAAGTGACTATCATTGATCATAGCATCTTTCCTATCAGCCTTACATGGGCACACACACACACATACCCAACACCTTCCACCTCTCAAATTGTACTTCTCATCGTCTCCCAAACACAAATGAGAATTCCTGTTCCTGTTGCTTTGCTTAACGCATCATTATTCACTGCGTAGAATGCCACCTTCTCTTTTCTGCTAAAGAGGTAGCATTGGCTGGTAGAGAGCCAGGAAGCTTTCTACTAAGAGAGAACTGATTAAAATCTTAGATCTACCAGTCACTTACTATTTGACCATAGGCAAGTTGTTTGATTTCACTGAGACTCAGTTTCCTTATCTTTAAAATAAAAGTTAATATTTCACAAGGCATTTTTGAGGGTAAGTAGGAGAAAACATACAAAACATTTAACAGATATTGGCTCTCCTTGTATTTCCCCCTTTAAGTCCTATCTATTCTTCAGAATTCAAGTTCTGCCTGCTCCAAGTCTATTCTCTGAAGCACTTATGTTGCACACCATGCTGCCTCATTATTGTTCGTTGTCTTCTATTTACTGTCTTCCCAAGTTGCTTGCAAGTTTCTGGAAAGCTAAAGCTCCTCTGAAACAAAAAAATTGGTTTCTGACATGACCTTGTTAAATATGGTAGCCTCAAATGTGTGATAGTGTAGAGTTGGAAAATGGAAGAGACTCCTTAAGCATGCAGACCCTTTACTCCAAACTCAGTAGGTTGGGAAAGGTTTTGAGTCCATTATGCTTTTTTGGCACAACAGAAAAGGCGTGAGAGGTGCTTTCCTAAATTATGGAATCTAAAAGGGAGTCTTCAAATCCAGAAAGAGACTGTACTTCCATTGCTGCAGAGAGAGCTTAATTGGATACATACATCTCTTTGAGACAGTGTTCTATTAAAAATAAACCTTTAGGGGCGCCTGGGTGGCGCAGTCGGTTGAGCGTCCGACTTCAGCCAGGTCACGATCTCGCGGTCCGTGAGTTCGAGCCCCGCGTCGGGCTCTGGGCTGATGGCTCAGAGCCTGGAGCCTGTTTCCGATTCTGTGTCTCCCTCTCTCTCTGCCCCTCCCCCGTTCATGCTCTGTCTCTCTCTGTCCCACAAATAAATAAACGTTGAAAAAAAAAATAAAAAAAATAAAAAAATAAAATAAAAAAAAAAATAAACCTTTAGAAAAAGAAAAGCAAACCTTTAGAGTATGTTTGAATGTTCTGGTAAAGGAGGGAAGTTACTTAGATACTCTTACCCAAAGACTTGTCCTGTGAGAAGAAAGTTGCAGGCTTCCACTGAACATATATCTTTAGGGACAGTGCCCATCAAACATAAGAGAGGAAGTGGAGTCCTATTCAGATAGCCTGATCACTGCCACATCAGACACAACAACCTCGTAATAGATTCCCTAGAGAATGACCATCAGGCAGAGCAGGATGGTTGCTCTTTATCCATATAAACACACAGTCCCTAATAGGGTCAGAGCTCTTCAACTTACTGGCAAAATTGTAGTAAGAAGTCAGACTCACTATACATTTCAGACAGTATCAGCGAGTGCTATGATTGCATTCAAGATGTGACATTTTACACTAAAGTAAATCTTTACACGACCAGAATTTGTTTTCCAAAAGAAAAATCAGCATCTTTGTGATATTACAGTCTTGAACATGGATTCTCTGCCACCACCATCCCTCTTTAAGTCCTTGGTTTTTAATTTATAATCTGTTGCCTTTTGATATATCTTTCATTTTAAGCTGTAATGCAAGAACGGTATTATTTCTGTGCAATAGTTCATCTACCTCCAGACTTATCCGGGTACTAATCTGTCATTTCTCACCTTTGAAAAGCAAATAGAAGGAAAACTACTTTTTTGTGATGTTTTTGACTTTCAAAGAAATGTTTCTAAGTTATTCATTATAAATGGAATGAGATCTTTGGGATGTGATCTTTGTTGTCATAACTTTTTATCCCCCAAATACTTGGTTCTTACAATAGCCTTGCAGGTGAAACGATCTTGAGTCGCAATCATGATCTGGCTCAGGGTGCCAGCTCACGGATTTTTGTGTGTTCTGCTGGAGAAGAACTGACACTATCATCTTTTTGTTCTTCCTGATACTTGAAGACCTTGAGCCATGGGACTACCTAAGAGAGATGTTTCTAATGTGCTGTCTTTGTGTCTCTTGTCATTGAGGTAATTGTCATGAGAAAACCCTGGACAACAGCCATGACAAACAGAAATATTTTGACAACTCACAGTCACTGGATGCTGCTGAAGAAGAGCCCTCTGAGACAGGAACAGAGGAGGACCCTGTACTCTCTGTTGAGAATTCAGGGAGGGACTCAGATGCCCTTAGACTTGAAAGTAAGTTGATTTGACCTGAGCTGTGCTTCTGGGATAAAATCAACTCTCAAGCTTCGAGTTTAGGCTTTTCTCTACTCTCAGTAGTTTCCTTCTTTTAATAGCCACTCATTATATTGTAGAATTATGAGGTGACCCACAGGTGGTGAGGTAGAGGTTTTTATCATGTAAAAAAGCTCTTCATACTTCTTTTTCCTTCCACCTCAGTGTTGTCTTTTGCTAGAACAAACTTGCTTCATTTACATACCAGTCTTTCTTCTTAGGATCAGTAGTCTACTGAGTAAGTCATTGAAAAAAAGCAAGATCACTTGTATTTACACTAACCCAATAACATTTAAAGATTTGGAATAATAGACATACCAGGGCCTCTCCTAAAATTCTGTGGCCACATTTTGAGCTATGCTATACTGAACAGTTCTTAACATTATCAGTCAATGCATAATTGCCAAATTGAATGACTTTTTAGTACTCATCCTGCTTAACCACTTTGCTGCATTTGGATCTATGCACAGCTCCCCACTCCTTGAAACTCTCTTCCTTTTCCTCTTGGCTTCTGGGGTATCAGTTGCTCTTGGCTCTCTTCCTGTCCTCAGGACATCTGCAATTTCTTTCACTTATTTCACTTAATTTCTTTACCCCTTATTTGTTAGGTTACACAGGATCTCAACCTTGGCCTTTTTTTCTTATCCCTCTTCTTATCCCTCTGTGTTATCTCTTGTATCTCTTGTATCTGGTGTCTCAGATACTTCGGAATATATCAGTGACTCCAACTCTGTATTTTCAGCTAGGACATTCTCTACAACTCTAGATCTTAGTTCCACTTTTTTAGTGGTCTCTATCTAGATGTACAATAGGCACTTCAAATTTCATATATCCAAAATTGAGCTTGTTTTCATTTTCACCCTATTTCTTGAACTGCATCTAATTCCTATATCCCTGCTGTCTGTTAATGGCATCACAACTCACCAGTCACCACTGTATCCAAGACCTGTTGCATCTGTTTGTCTCTTCATCTATTCTTCCTGCCACTGCCTGAATTCGGACTTTTTTCATTTCTGCTTGGGCTATTGCAATAGCTTCATAATTGAGTTCCCAGTATCTAGTCCTTTACTTTAGTCTGTGTATGGACTGTGTGTGTGTGTGTGTGTGTGTGTGTGTAGGAGAGAGATAATACATGTAAATGTTACCAATGTATTGTGTGTCCAAAGAGTTGTTTTCTAAAATAAGAGCTGATTGGGACACCTGGGTGGCTCAGTTGGTTAAGTGTCCAACTTCGGCTCAGGTCATGATCTCACAGTTCGTGAGTTTGAGCCCTGCTTCGGGCTCTGTGCTGACAGCTCAGAGCCTGGAGCCTGCTTTAGATTCTGTGTCCCCCTCTCTCTCTGCCCCTCCCCACTCATGCTCTGTCTCTCTGTCTTAAAAATAAATAAAACATTAAAAAAAAAAAAAAGATCTAATCAGGTAAGTTGCCTGTGTTTAAATTTTTCAGTGGTTCTCTATTACCTATAGGAAGAGTCCAGGTACCATAGTGAGGGATAGGAAGCAGTTTGGTCCTTAGTTTTGTCTTCAAGATTACCATCTACTAGTATTCTACATAGCAGGATGTACAGTCCTTTTACCATTTCCCTCACATGCCATGCTTTTGAGTCTCCATGTCTGCACAGGCTGGGAATGGCCCCTGTGTATTTCTTGCTTTATATGGATGACTGTTGTGCATCTCCAAGATCCAGCTTAAATGTCACCTCTTCGGTGAAGCATTCACAAGGGTCTCCAAGCATTTAGCTGCTCCATGTGCTGTCTTGTTCCCACTTTTTTTTCAGGGTACATTTCATACAATACAATGCTTGTGTGTCTTATCTCCCATCAGACTATGAAATTCTTATATGTCATGTCCTATATTACTGTTATTTCTGTGTACAATAAATATATTCAAGTAATGAGATGTGGCATTTGCCTTCCTGTGTAGGTTGGATTAACATATTTAGTAATTACAAAATCTGTGTTTCCTTATAAGTGGTATTTTATATATATATATATATATATATATATATATATATATATATACACACACACACACACACATACACACACATATATATACATATGTGTATATTTATGTATATATATATATATATATACATATGTGTGTATATATATATAAAGGATGTCTACAAGAAGCAAGCTTGACCTTAAAAGAGAAGTCGTGACCTTCCCCTTTGCAGATTTAGAAAATTAATTGCATCAGTTCTGTCAGAAATCATTGGGCTTTAAGGAAACAAATTTCTATTTACCAATTCAAAAGAGGTGGATTCTTAAACTGGGTAGTTGTTTTGTTAATTTACAAGGGAGCTACTCCTCTCTGGTGCCTGACAGCCTCATGTCTCCTTCTGGCATCAGGTACCCACATAACCAAATGGACATCATGAAGTTGCTTGATAAACTCAGAATCACCAGAAATGAAACTGAGTGATGTTAAGGGGTATTTTATTCAATTTATACAAACTGTTCCTATTCCAATATAATATAGCTCCCTAGTGACCAGAATACTCATGACTACCAAATTAGTCTTTTTTCCTAGGATAATTCAGAATAAAACCCAACCAGAACCTTACTGTTTGTCTCCCCATTTTCTGGGTAGTACATCATTGCTTGAGACAGATTATAACCTAGTGCCTAAGTTTCTTTAGTCTCATGTTCCCCATGGAGTTGTCCCATCCCTGTCCTGGAAAGGCAGTATGGTTGCCCTGGCTGAGATGGGAGCTTTTCCACGTCCCTTCAACGTCAGGCAGACTATCTCTTAGGATGGATTCCTTTTCAGATTGCTAATTCAATCCATAGTGTGATGATGACTCTTACTAGTTTCACTCTCAGGTACTAACTTTTCTTTGCTATATGTCTAAATTCTGGGAGTACCTTCTTCTTTTCCCTAGATACTAACAAGTCCACCGGGACTTCATTCGTGGTATGTTAGTATATTCATGCCAGCAGGCTTCTTACAATGTGGTTAGCAGAGTGAGAAAAACTCCCATTTTTTAATGCAAGTAGTGTGTTGTAATAAAAGCCAAGCATAGACGTTAAAGAATTTTTGAAAATTCTGTTTTTGGAGGAAAATTTAAAGAAGTACAAATAAATTTATTATAAACATAAATAACCATAAACGTATGAAAATGACTGCCTTTCTGTGATACTTTATAATTTACAAAATTTATGTGCTCACTTTGGCAGCACAGATCTGTAATTGGCAGACTTACGAATTATGTATTAACCATGTGAAATAGGTATTATTATCAAGCCCATCTTATAGATGAGAAAATTGAAACTCAGAGAAGGTGAGTCCCTTGCCCAAGATCATCCTCGGGTCTTCTGATCTCATACATTTGCCTGTGGGTCTCAGAAATCGAGGGTTGGTGCATTAGAACTTATTTTTCAGTTGGTGAGGTCATTTTTAAAGAAAACTAGCATGTGCTGTTACCATTATTTTATAGAATAAAATTTTAATGTCAAAAAGTAACAAAGACGATCTCAGAATAAAGGTCAGTCTTTTTCAAAAATGGACAGTTGGCAACCTTACTCCAAAAACTTGTGTCTGGATGGACGTGTGTGTGTGTGTGTGTGTGTGTGTGTGTGTGTGTTATAACTCTATGTACGTACCCTTTTTCTGTTTCTCATTTTACTAAAGATTGGTACAAACTGTGTCACTGATTAACATTTGGAAAACACTGCTTTAATACTTCATCATCTAGTACAAAATTCCTCCCCGTAAACTTTAGCTGTAGAAGGAAGAACATAGGTTTTGTAGTTGGAAATAATGCTACTATGTCCTTGCTCCACCACCAACTAGTTGGGCAAGTTGGGCAAGTTACTTATCTTTCTGAGCTTCCCTTACCTCTTTAATTTAAAACTAAACAAAAAAATGCCTTAAGTGATTAGTATTTTAATGAAATAACAGGGAAACATTTATTTTAGAGCCCGGTACACAGTTGGAAGTCAGTAAACGTTCACTTCTGTACACATAGGTATGACTCTATTGCATCTGTTAGAGGCTGCTTGTGAACCACAGTCCTCACAAGTACATATACACAGTATCTGCTCAGAAAACATCTGTGCAGTTAAAGGGAGCCCTGGCATTTGCACAAGAGTTGTTCCAGGAAAGATTATATGCTTTTCTGAGGTATCCTCTTGAAATTCCTAGTTTTCTCTTGCTATACTGACCCCGCTCAAAGAAGGAAGAACATCATTGGTGCAAATCAAAACTGATGACTTGGTGTCGTCTTCTCAGAAGTGAATCATTTTCTTACCTACCGAGTCTGAGTGATTTCATTTAAACCTTTTGTGCTTTGTGATTACTGGCTTTAAGTATTACACCATTGTTTATGCATTAAATCTTAAGGTAGTCTGCAGCTTTACACTATGACTTCAGAAGCAAATCACTGCCTTTTTTTTTTTTAAGTTTATCCATTTATTTTGAGAGAGATTGAGAGAGAGAGAGTATGAGCAGGGGAGGGGCAGTGAGAGAGGGGGAGAGAGAATCCCAAGCCGGCTCTGTGCTGTCGGCGTAGAGCTGGACGCAGGGCTCAATCTCACGAACCCAGAGATCATGACCTGAGCCGAAATCAAGAGTCAGATGCTCAACCAGCTGAGCCACCCAGGCGCCCCCAGATCACTGCCTTTTAAAGAAAATTCTAGAACTCCAAGACAGAATTGCCCAAGGTCTTATGGTGGTGGAGTCCTTATTTAAAAACAAATGTGTCTAATTCCACAGTATACTCTTCTTATTTTGTGAAACAGAGGGATGTATTTCTCTCTGGTATCATTTTCAAAGGTAGAATGTGCCCTGGGTGGCTTCAGAAACCACAGTCTAGTACTCCAGCCTGTTGGTATTAATCATGCAAGATTTTCTAGAAGAGATGTTTTGAGTCAGATTTTGAAGGAGGGACTTTTTTGTTGCTGGTCATCTCTTTGAATGTGTGATCTTTACCTCTGTGTACTGTCAATCTGTTCTGTTTTGAATGTAGAACTCACCTTTTCATTCTCTGCTCCCTAAAACTTTTCTTGAAATGAATCTCCCTTCCAAGATTATTAATACTGTTTCTCACCCAATACAGTCACTTTCTTTTACTCCTCTTCTGATGTCCCACTCCCTCTCAATGATTCATTGTGGGGCTTCAGCTTCTGCTCCAGTCAAAGGGAGCTCAGTCTCCCCTTGGCAGCCCATTCCATTTTCTGGTTGTTCAAAAGTCTTTCCTAATATTGAGCTAAAATGTGGCTTCTCATTTCTGGTCCTGAAGCTCACAAAGTCAGTCTTGTGTCTCATCAATATCACATTTAAAGATGATTCTTTTCCTACCTACCCTGCCCCTCCATGTTTTTGTTTCCTTCAGCTAAATGTCCTCATTTCCTTGAACAGCTCCTGTTAGGGCTTTTAGTACCTTACCACTCTCAAAGTAATCTCTCCAAAATTTAAAAAAAAAAATCTTTCTAGCAAAATATTTTTCAAGCTTGATTTTTTTGTGTGCAGTATATCAGCTACTGTTCCTTTGATGGGATCACCTTTGGTTTCTTTAGTCTTTCATTTAATATGATTTTGGGTACTCTCACCAAGTCGCTTTTCTGTGAATGTGCTCTGCTTTGAAAATCTCTTAAACTGAGGCGCTCACACTTAACCCTGAATCTCCAGGTGTATCTGGAACATTGCAAGATTATGCTGGACTTCTTTTTCTTCTCCTTCCACCTCCTTTTCCTCTTTCTCCTCTTCCTCTTCTTCCTCCCCCTCCTCTTTCCCTCCCTCTCCCTTCCTCCCCCCCCCCCCCCACTTCTCGTTCTTTTTCTTTTTATCAGATTTTTTTTTCCTTTTAAATTCAGGACTACATATGCTTCTCTCCATCTCTCAACACTTCTGCTAGTCCCTGTGATTCTTAACAGATTACCTGACATGGCTCAAACTCAACTCTAAATTTTCCTAATATTCTGAGATAGGATTTCTCAAGTGAGAAAACATGAACTCATCTGAGCCTCACTGTGGGTGCTTGCAGTCTCTTCACTTCATAATATTTATTCTCCTTTTTCCAATATGAAAATGGTACATGTTAAAGAAAGTAAAGAAAATAATAGAGATATTGATCTCAGTTTCTCTGTTTTCAGTTTATAACATACAATCTGTCCCATAAGCAGAAATCCTAATATTTACTTTTTATTCTTACTTTCAAGTATAATTTAAAACGTTCTGAGATCCCACTATAGTCCAGACCTCTCTCCAGACCTTCATTCTGTATTTCCAGCTGCTTATTAGACAATGCCTGGAGCTATGCTCCTCCATCCATTCTAACCTAGACCATAAGCTACATGAGATGTTATATTCCGAGCTCTCAGCACATTTTTGGACACAAGCAACAAATGCTTAAATGAATTTATTAGTAAGTGTCTGAAATCCCAACATGTTGTATCCTGTTGCCCTTTCCTAATTCCATAGTCTTTGTAAACAGCATTGTTTACATTTTCACAGATTCTAAAACTTCATATAGTAGGAGTGCCTGAGTGGCTCAGTCAGTTGAGAGGCAGACTATTGGTTTTTGGCTCAGGTCATGATCTTGCAGATTCGTGAGATAGAGCCTTGTGTTGGGCTTTGCACCAACAACATGGAACCTGCTTGGGATTCTCTCTCTCTCTTTCTCTCGCACCGCCCCCCCCCACTTATGCTCTCTCTCTCTCAAAATAAATAAGTAATAATTTTTTTTAGAAACTTCACATAGTAAAAAAATATCATTATTTCACATCAGGCTTTGAAATCCTGAAATCATCTTTGAACTTATGCTATTCTTTGTTATGATATCCATTTAACCACCAAATTCCATTTTTCTCCACTGAAATATCAAGTACCTCTTTCCCCTCCCTTTTTAACTTTTTCCTTTTACAGGGGTACCTAGGTGGCTTAGTCTGTTAAGTGTCTGACTTAGGCTCAGGTTATGATCTCACGGTTTATGCGTTCAAGTCCTGAATCGGGCTCTGTGCTGACAGGTCAGAGCCTGGAGCCTGCTTCAGGTTCTGTCTGTCTGTCTGTCTCTCTCTCTTTCTCAAAAAATAAACATTGAAAAAAGTTGTTTTAATTCCCCTTTTACAAACCTCACCCTAAGCCAGTTTCCCTTTAAATAACTTTATATATAGATTGTTGAAATGCCTTTCTAATTGGTCTCTTTGTCCTCTGTCTTCCTTCTCCACCCCCAGTTATGCCAAGTGATTTACCACTCTAACCTTCACAAACACTATGGCTCTCGTCTTGTTATTCTTCTGCTAGACAAACAAGAGGCTCCCTTTATGCTTAGTCTTGCTCCCGACTTTCCCAGATATCCTCAGTATTCACCTACCTTCCCTAAGTATCTTGTTTGCTGAGATCATCTGTATACATTCTTTGTTCTAATTCTTGTGAAAGTAGTAATGCCTTCACATATGTTCTTCCTTACACCTGCAGTATTTGTACATATGGGTGTGAGAGTATATATATTCATATGCTCCTCCCTCTGGGGAGTGCCCTCCCCAGGCCTCTCTCTGTCTAAATCCCGCCTCACTAGCCTGCCTTCCTCTAAGAAGCATGTTGTGACCACATTCAATTATGCTTTTCCTCTGGAAAAAAAATATTTAAATGTAATTGCTCTCTGATTGTTTAATGTATGTAGTTTTGTGTCTCCAAATTGATTATACAGTTGATCCTTGAACAACACAGCTTTGAACTGCATACATCCACTTACACACAGATTTTCTTTTCAATAAATACAATATAGTACTGTAAATGTATTTTTTCCCTTATTATGTTCTTAATAACATTTTTAGCTTACTTTATTATAAGAATATAGTATATGACACCCATAACATACAAAATACATGTTAATCAACTGTTTATGTTATCAGTAAGGCTTCCTTCTGGTCAGCAGTAGACTATTTGTAGTTAAGTTTTTGGAGAGTCAAAAGTTATATGTGGATTTTCGACTGTGCAGGGGTCAGCACTCCTAATCCCCATGTTGTTCAACTGTATTTAATACCTCAGAGTCAGATTCTCTATCTCATAGCATGGAAATAGGCACATAGTAGGCTCTAAATAAATAAAGACTGATTTATTGTTTAAAACTCATAGCACATTTTGATCTCCCCATTCCTCACCTTTATTTAGCACTGTTCTTTAGGAATTGCTACTACCCCAACCCCTGCAGCCTTTGAAAAGGATTAATGGCTGCCAGCAGGGAAAGCCTGCAGCAAGTTCCATAGTCTCTCTTGACTGGAATACTGATCTCCATCAATGAAAGGCCCTTTCTCTAAGAACTTTTTAATAATGATAGATATTACCGTATGGTATGGGCGTAGGGGAGCATTAGCCTTTGGACCTGGGCTTGCAGAGCTCTTTGCAACTGAACAACTTCATTTATTTAGAATGCTTTCTAAATAGCAGTAGTGGAAATAATGGAAATGGAAATAAGGCTTCCAAACACAGCATCCCTATGCAGCTCTAACTATACACTGGGGAATTAGTTACCTGCAGTCTACCTTTGGCCAGAAGCCACTTTTCTTTAAGCCCATACTCTTGGCTGCAGCCAAATCTATCAAAAACCCTTTCCTGTCTCAGGACCAGGTACAAGGAATCCCATGATAGCCATAGGAGAAGGAAGGAGAGGAAGCTAAAATAACATGAGGAATACTTAGAATTCTGTTGCTACAAGTCAGACGGCAGGCCATTCTTCTAATTAAGTTGCTTTTTAGGGTCCCTACAATAACCCTGTCCAACTGCTTTTCTGAGTTAGCTACTGAGAAATTTGTAAATCATATAGTATGCCAGACTCTGTTAGAGACATGGCGCCTGCTTTTAACCCATGACAAGGTAAACCTTAGACTTTAAAAAGTCTTTAATTTCCAGCAGGACAAGACAAAAGTAGGAGCAGCAGATCCTCAAGAACCTCACAAACCAAATTATTCCTGAATTCCATTCGTTCATCCTACAACCGCACCTATTAAGTGTCAGGTACAATGTTGGACATTCAGGATATAGTAGCAAACAAGATAGAAACTGAAAAGTAGAACTCTTTGTCAACCCTACATTTATACTACTTGCTACATAATTTAGACAAGTTACCAACCATTTTTATCTGAATATCCCAAAGAAAATGCTTTTACAAACCCCTATTTTACTTCATGCTTTTTTCAGAACTTCATTAATAATAATGATAATAATAAGCAATAAAAACCAGCAGATTGGTTCAAAAAACCTAAAAGACACTTACCTGAAAGGAGAGCAGTATATTTCCAAGTCACTTGTTAAATGGAGAAGCGGTAAACTTTTTCAAGAAAGAATAACAGATTTCTAGTGGGATTCCCAGCCTGACAACAGACCTTCCTACTTTCCGGAATAGAAAGTGGGATGGAAGATAGAGATGCCACCAGAGTCAAGGTTGACACTGCAGACCTCATGTGAGTAGGGCTCAAAGCTTTACATTGCTTTTAGCCTTGTGGTCAGACATCTTTCTCACCCCACGCCTCCTCAGAGACTAATACTATACATTTCTCATGTGGGTTACTCACTATGGGTATAGGTCTGGTCAATATGGATATGAGATTCCTGACCTTGGCCTTATTAATACCATGTTCTAAATCACTGAACAAGCCAGAATTACCACCTAAGGTTATTGGGGTAACTTAACCAGAATAACATAGACTGGCATTTTGTAAGCAATCAACCCCAAGCTCTCAGGTCGTCCGGTGACCTTACAAAAGGAGGCATTCTGTTTTATTTGTTTTTGTACCCTATCTATTTCCAGAAAGGAATGGAAATGGCTTTCATGGAGCACACAATATAAGAGTCAGCCATTAATTCAAAATAACAAAAGTTAAATACTAAGGTTTACTTATTTTATTACAAAAGGAAAGCATTATGTTAAGAAACTCAGATGAATTTTTGCCCTGAGCTTTCTAGTTATCTAGGTACAGAGGGGAACCTATAGGGTTGTGTAACCTTTAATGTAGAACAGTGGACACACTGACTTCTCAGGAGAGAGAAGTTTTCTAGGCCATTGCACTGGGGAGCATCCATGGAAGTCTTTATGTAAGAAACTTGAGCAACATAACAAATAATGTCTTGATAACCATTTTACTACAAAAAAAAAAAATTACACTAGTTTATTATTATTTCTTATACATAGCCATTAGTGCAAATGGGACTCTGAAATGTGGAATTAGGATAATTTCCCATTAAATCATCATTCAGTTAAGGCAATTAGACTGTATGGCCTGGATATACATCTATGATATTTCATATGCTATTTGAATAAAGCTTCAATAATCCCACCTATTCAATAAATAACATCATAACAAACTTCATCTTTGCCATCTGTGTCTTATATCTAAAGCAAGTTGGTCTTTTTTGTTTTTAAATACGTATATAAAATAGCCATCCTCATGCTCACTAGTGACATATTCTATGCCTCTCTGCCATCTTGCTGCTGCTGTTGTTTTCATCCAGCCTTTTGACAAAGCTACACAACAAAGATGGTGTTTTATTATGAATTTTGAAGATGATGAATGGTATTTTTATTATGAGGGTGGGCTATAGGAGTTCCTCTAGGCAGGACCAAAACTTCTCAAAAAGCGAGGTTGGAGTCATTCAAGTACTTTAGTGAGTACTATCTAATTTTTAATAACATGTGGGCACTTGAATTTCAGGTACAGTGGTTGAGGAGAGCAATGGTTCTGATGAGATGGAGAATTCAGATGAAACAAAAATGTCTGAAGAGATACTGGCTCTGGTGGACGAATTTCAACAGGCATGGCCTCTGGAAGGCTTTGGGGGAGCACTGGAGATGAAAGGGCGGCGTCTAGACTTGCAGGGGATACGCGTACTGAAGAAGGGTCCCCAGGATGGAGTGGCCAGAAGCTCTTGCTATGGAGACTGTAGAAGTGAAGATGATGAAGCAACAGAATGGGTGAGGTTTGCCAACTCCAGTCAGACCAAACTGTACCCCAGGTCTTGGTAGGGGTTTGCAAAGTGTGATGAAGCTCTTGGGGTGTGGCACTGCTTTATTCCACTCTCCAGTCAGCCTTCACACTGGCATCATGCTGCAAGAAGCATTTCACAGTACTTCTGTATTGCCAACTCTTTCAGGAGGCAGAGGGAGTGCAAGGGCGTTGAGCTGCACTCAAAGCCTGCAGACTTGGAACTGCCCAGTTCAGGCATCTTAATTTTCAGTTTCCTTTATATGCCCTTCAGGGCTAAGTTATTTTGTTTATTTTACTAAACATTTTTCATTTATACCTTTAAGAATTAAACAGAAGGAGAGAATCCTCTCTAGCACAGGACTGGTTACTCTTAAAGCCACCAGTATTTGATAATTGGTCTAATGTGTCCCCAACATGTTTCCATTTTCCAGATCACATTCCAGGTCAAACGTGTAAAGAAACCCAAAGGAGAGCAGAAGAAAACCCCTGGCAAAAAGGTAGAACCAAATCAAGCAGAAAATGTGCATTGTTACCAATCAAACCTGGAGATCACTGGCCCAAAGGTAGCATCTCCTGGGCCACAAGGTAAATTTGAATGTACAGTATGCCAGTTTCTTTTTTCAGATTTCACTGTGTCAGTTCTCACTGAGAATGCGTTTGTGACTTGAAGGGGATCGGATGAGAAGGTAATGAGGCTAAATGAACAAGAAAACAGACGTTGGTATAAAAAGTTTGTTTTGACATTTACTTGATTTTTTTACCCATTGGCTATTGGGCTTATATTCTTTTTGTTTTTTATTTTTTTAATGTTTGTTTATTATTTTTAAGAGAGAGAGAGACAGAGACAGAGCATAAGTGGGGCAAGGGCAGAGAGAGAGGGAGATACAGAATCTGAAGCAGGCTCCAGGCTCTGAGCTGTCAGCACAGAGCCCCATGCAGGGCTTGAACTCACTGACTGCAAGATCATGACCTGACCCAAAGTCAGACGCTTAACTGAGCCACCCAGGCTCATATTGGGCTTATATTCTTATCATCTTGAGCTTAAGTATCCTATTGATTCTTGATAGTCTAGTTTAATATGGGGATAATGATCACATCTATCTTATAGGGTGGTTGTGAGGACTATAGGAGTTATATGTGTAAAGTGCTATAAATGAACTGGCCACATAAGACTCGATGAATATTTATTTAAACATTTAATCTTTTTGTGTGTCTGATATCTCTTTTAAGTATTGGATAAATGCTTTGGAGCCACTCCCAGGAAAAATGCATATACATCAAAATTTGTCATATACTTTTAGGGTTCATAATTGTCCTGAAGTGCATCTCTGAACCCCAGGTTCAGGCCCATTGCCATGGGTCCACTTGACTTTCTTTTCCAGCAATGAAATAGTGGTGATCAAATGTCCTTTTAAAAAAAAAATTTTTAAGGACATTGTCACTGTCTTAGACATCAAAATCCAAGGTAACTTCATGAAAACATGTCTTATTTAATTTGGTGTACTTACCAACTGAAAGCAGAGGGCACATAATAAAATATAAAGAATGAGATCATGTTGGCTATATTCCAGAGTGAACTGTTACTTGTGAAAAATACTAAGGGCCCAAAAAGGACATCTTGTCATGACTGGAGTTGAAAACATGCAGTAGCTTTACTGTTTAAGGATGACAGTATGTGTGAACAGGTTACAGAAAGAAAGCAACACTTCCTCTACTAGGTCTGTCTTCTGTAACAAGAAAAGGGTGTTCAAAATGTAAAACATCATTATGGAAGTGAAAATTCCAATCAGTTATATAGTAAATGTAATGAAATCATAAAAGTAGAAAATTTAGGGAATAAAAAAGGAGGGGACACCTGGGTGGCTCACTTGGTTAAGCATCCGACTTCAGCTCAGATCATGATCTCATAGTTTCATGAGTTCGAGTCCCACGTTGGACTCTGTGCTGACAGCTCAGAGCCTGGAGCCTGTGTCGGATTATGTGTCTAACTCTCTCCCTGTCCCTTCCTTGCTCGCTCGCTCTCTCTCTCTCACAAAAATACATTTAAAAAAATTTTTTACAAAAAATAGTAGAAAATTTAGGCAAATATATACTTTCAGGTGTAAAAGAACTTTCTAAGGCAGAGAGAAAAAGAAAAAATAATTCTGGCACCAGAAAACACCATAAAATATAAGGGCAAGGACTGAAACAAATTATTTTTGCAGAATATTTGTATATCTTTTACATAATATGTGATAAGCAAAGGATATCAATATCATTTAAAGGGCAATTACAAATCAGCATGAAAAATACAGCATTTTTATAAGATGTGCAAATATATAGATTGTTCACCAAATATACACACATAAGTTGGCGAGTGAACATGTTGGAAAATGTTCATCCTCACTAGCAATCAAAGATGTGCAAACAAACAGCAACATTCCATCTTTGTTTATCAAACTGTCTTTAAATGTGCAATACACAGACTTAATGAAATGAATTTGGGGATCATTTGACCATAGGTATCAGAAAAACCAACAATTTTACTTCCAGTAATGTATCCCAGGTAAATCATCCTACAGGTGTCAAAGACAGAAGTACAAAGATTGACCTGAGTTGCTTATCATAATAAAAAATTGTAAACAAGCTAAATGTTAATTGCCTAAATAAATTACAGCATGTCGATGCTATGTACTGTGCAGCCAGGATATTTGTAATTTAGTAAGTGAACAAAAGCAGTTTATTAAATAGCATAGAGAATACTTTAATTTTTGTAAAATAGTAAATATACTATACTTTGACTACACTTGTTCACATTCTGTATCTCTGCAATTGAGATGTATCTTACAATTGATATTTTAAATAATTGGCAGTGTTTCTCCCTTTTTTTTTTTAATGTTTATTTTTGAGAGAGAGAGAGAGAGACCTTGTGCGAGTGGGGGAGGAGCAGAGAGAGAGAGGGAGGCACAGAATCCAAAGCAGGCTCCAGGCTGCAAGCTGTCAGCACAGAACCCGCTGTGGGGCTTGGGCTCATGAACTGCGAGATCATGACCTGAGCCGACGTCGGACATTTAACTGACTGATCCACCCAGGCGCCCCATGTTTCTGTTTCTTAAACCATATAAAATAATGTACACATTACAGTTTATGACCTCATGGGTTTGATGAAAGAAGCTAAAATAAACAAGTACATAGAAATAAGTATAAGAGAATAAATACACCAAAATGTTGTGAGTGATCATCTCTGGGTGCTGATAGGGATATGGGTGATTTTTTATTTTCTTCTACATGCTTTTCCATTTTCTAAATATTTTATAATAAGCCTATGTTACTTGTACAAACAAAAAACTAAAAATTTCCTGTAAAAATGAAACTTTAAAGTTCAATATGGTTGAGATGCTGGGAAAACACTTAAGCAGTTTTAAATGGATTCAAGTGTGTAGGCCCAGGTAGTACATTGAAGGTACTTGCAAATGACATCATGGAACTACTTAGTGTCACTAACGTGAAAAGTTCTAAAGCTTGGCAGAGATGCCAGACATCTAGAGAGGTTCATTATCCCAGTTTCCAAATAAATACAGATTCTCCTCACTACCAAGAGATAAGCTTCACGATAAATCCTGACAGAGTTCTAAAGCAAATTATAAAACACTTTGTGAGCCCATGGGGAAAAGTGGAGATCAATAAGGACCACTGTAGATTTACTAAGAACTAGTAAAACTAATAATGCATAACTAATTTCATTCCTTTTTTTTGGCGAGGGTTACTAGACTGGAAGACCAGGGAGGTGCTATAAACACAGTGTAACTAGATTTCAGCAGCACATTTAACAGAGCCTCTTAGGATATTTCTGTGAACCAGATGGAGAGATGTGGGCTCAGAGGCTCCTCATTGCCTACAGAATAAAGTCCAAACTTCTTAGTGTGGTGTACAGGACCCTGTATAAGCCAGCCTCTCTCTACCCTTCATGCTGTTATTTTTCTAAACTAACCATGCTCTTATTTTACCACTTGCCTTTGCACGTGCTGTTCCCTCTGCCTGGAATGCCCTTCTGCCACCTCAGCAGTACTAAAATATCACTCATCCATAAACTTCAGACTCACATGCCATCCGTTCCTTGGTACTTGTGCACAATTAGTTGCTCTCACCTGTTGTACCCTAAGGATTTGTTTCTGTTTACCTTCCTTGCTAGCCTGTGAACTCAAGGACAGGCACCTTCTGTACTATTCCCCTCTGTACCCCTGGTGTCTCAACATGGTTCCCAGTCCCTTGTGATAGATGCTCAATAATATTTTTCAAGTGAATTTCTTAACCATAAAAGAAAAATAAGCTTTATTGTGAAATTTATGGTTTAATTATTTCAGTTATTCATTTAAACAGGGTTCATTGAAATTCTTTCAAACTATTCTTTTCTGTTTTATTTAAATCTAAAGCCCTGCCTACACCTCAAACAGTATTCCATTGTTGGTAAATTCCTACATTATAAAAAAAAGTTATATAGAACCAAAGTTCTCCTTCCTGTCCATTCATTCGATTGTAATTCCTCCAGAAGACCCCTTCCCCAACAAGACTTAGTTCTCTTCTTTTCTTGGCTGGTCAGTCTAAGTGCAGATTCTGCACACACAAAGTACCTGTGAAGGGTATCCATTAACAGAGAGCTTTGAAAGCTCAGTATAGGGGCGCCTGGGTGGCTCAGTCAGTTAAGCGTCCGACTTTAGCTCAGGTCTTGATTTCATGGTTTGTGGGTTCATGCCCCACATCAGGCTCTGTGCTCCAGCTCAGAGCCTGGAGCCTGCTTCAGATTCTGTGTCTCCCTCTCTCCTCCCCTGCTCGCAAGCTCCCTGTCTCTGTTTCTCTCTCTCTCAAAAATAAATAAACAAAAATAAAATCTTAAAAGCTCAGTATAGCTTTAAATGGCATGGTGATATCTCAGTGTGGTTTTGATTTGTATTTCCCTGATGAGGAGTGATGTTGAGCATCTTTTCATGTGTCTGTTGGCCATCTGGATGTCTTCTTTAGAAAAGTGTCTATTCATGTCTTCTGCCCATTTCTTTACTGGATTATTTGTTTTTTGGATGTGGAGTTTGGTGAGTTCTTTGTAGATTTTGGATACTAGCCCTTTGTCCGATATGTCATTTGCAAATATCTCTTCCCATTCCATTGGTTGCCTTTTAGTTTTGTTGATTGTTTCCTTTGTAGTGCAGAAGGTTTTTATCTTGATGAGGTCCCAATAGTTCATTTTGCTTTTAATTCCCTTGCCTTTAGAGATGTGTCAAGTAAGAAATTGCTGCGGCTGAGGTCAGAGTGGTTTTTTCCTGCTTTCTCCTCTAGGGTTTTGATCGTTTCCTGTCTCACATTCAGGCCCTTCATCCATCTTGAGTTTATTTTTGTGAATGGTGTAACAAAGTGGTCTAGTTTCATTCTTCTGCATGTTGCTGTCCAGTTCTCCTAGCACCATTTGTTAAAGAGACTGTCTTTTTTCCATTGGATACTGTTTCCTGCTTTGTCAAAGATTAGTTACCCATACATTTGTGGGTCCAGTTCTGGGGTCTCTATTCCATTCCATTGGTCTATGTGTCTGTTTTTGTGCCAAGACCATACTGTCTTGATGATTACAGCTTTGTAGTAGAGGCTAAAGTTTGGGATTGTGATGCCTCCCGCTTTGGTCTTCTTCTTCAATATTACTTTGGCTATTCAGGGTCTTTTTGGTTCCATACAAATTTTAGGATTGTTTGTTCTAGCTTTGAGAAGAATGCCGGTATCACACCGGTCAGAGTGGCTAAAACGAACAAATCAGGAAACTATAGATGCTGGTGAGGATGTGGAGAAACGGGAACTCTCTTGCACTGTTGGTGGAAATGCAAACTGGTGCAGCCGCTCTGGAAAACAGTGTGGAGGTTCCTCAAAAAATTAAAAATAGAACTACCCTATGACCCAGCAATAGCACTGCTAGGAATTTACCCAAGGGATACAGGAGTGCTGATGCATAGGGGCACGTGAACCCCAGTGTTTATAGGAGCACTTTCAACAATAGCCAAATTATGGAAAGAGCCTAAATGTCCATCATTTGATGAATGGATAAAGAAGATGTGGTTTATATATACAATGGAATACTACTTGGCAGTGAGAAAGAGTGAAATCATGCCATTTGCAGAAATGTGGATGGGACTGGGAGGGTATTATGCTAAGTGAAATAAGTCACTTTCTCACATCTGGAGAAAGTTAACAGAAGACCATGAGGAGAAAAAAAAATTATAGAGAGGGAGGGAGGCAAACCATAAGAGACTCTTAAATACTGAGAACAAACTGCGGGTTGATGGGGGGTGGGGGAGAGAGGAAAGTGGGTGATGGACATTGAGGAGGGCCCCTGTTGGGGTGAGCACTGGGTGTTGTATAGAAACCAATTTGACAATAAATTATATTTCATAAATAATATAAATAAATAAATAAATAAATAAATAAATAAATAGCATGGTGATTGGGAGCATACATGTTAGACTCAAGCAGACCTGGATCTGGATCCTAGCTCTGCCATCTACTAGCCTGGTCACCTTAGGCAAGTCACTTGATCTCTCTGTGCCTCCATTTTCTCATCTGAGAAATGAGGACTGAAACCTGCCTTAGCAGATTGTGGATGTAGAGCACTTAGCACAGGGCCTGAACACATAGTAAGTGCTCTGGAAATAAATGATAACTTCTCATCATCGCATTATTCTCCATCTGCTGCTGTTCTTTACAACTGTGGTTCTCTACCAAGAGTGATTTTGTCTTCCCAAGGGTCATTTGCCAGTCCCCGGAGACATTTTCATTGTCACATGTTGGGGAGGGTGCTACTGGGCTTTATAGAGTGGAAGCCAGGGGTGGTGCTAAACATCTCCAGTGCACAGGACAGCCCCCAGCAGAGCTCTGTCCAGCCTACAGTGTCAGTAGTGCCAGATGGAGAAACCCGGCTTTAGCGAGAAATACTTCTCCTAAGTTGTAGTTGTCTTTATAAAATAAAAATGTAGAGGAGTAAAACTGAAATTTGGTGAAATGTATTCTTAGCTCTTATCTCATGTTGATCAGTCTTAAATCCAGTGAAGGACTTGTTTATTTTTACTTTGTCACCTGTCTTTGAGAACAAGACTTAACTCACTTGATCTTTATAGTCCCTTTGCCGTGCGTGACAAGATTTTCATTCTCTAAAAGAATGACTGGCACCTCCAATGACACCAGCCGGGGTGAAGTAATCACCGGGCAGAAGACAGTGTGGGTTCTGTTTGGTTCTAGCTGTGTCAAGTGATGCCATGCTTTTCTTCTAGGGAAAAAGCGTGACTACCAGAGTCTGGGATGGCCCAGCCCGGATGAGTGCCTCAAACTCCGCTGGGTAGAGCTGACTGCCATCGTGAGCACCTGGCTCGCGGTTTCTTCAAAAAACATTGAGTGAGTATCTTAAACTGCTTCATCCTTCAAGGCGTTTGTGTACCAGTGAACCCACTGAGCCTCAGTTGACTACAGGGGTGCCCTTCTTTGTCAGCAACTACTTGAAGAGTAGTCCTTTTTAGGGTTGGTGGTTCTGAGGAGCACTGTTGCTGACCACAGGCCACAGATGGACTCAGCCCATTTTGCTGAGATCGTGAACATGCCCTCTCTTCTTAGTGCCTTCATCCGTACTTTGTAAGCCCCCCAGAAGTTTTTTTTTTTTTTTTTTAAATTTTTTTTTCAACGTTTTTATTTTTGGGACAGAGAGAGACAGAGCATGAACGGGGGAGGGGCAGAGAGAGAGGGAGACACAGAATCGGAAACAGGCTCCAGGCTCCGAGCCGTCAGCCCAGAGCCTGACGCGGGGCTCGAACTCACGGACCGCGAGATCGTGACCTGGCTGAAGTCGGACGCTTAACCGACTGCGCCACCCAGGCGCCCCCGCCCCCCAGAAGTTTTTATGACTTACTTAGGTTGAGTTGAAGACTGGATCCCTCTTTTATAGAAAACCCTGTGTTCTCTCACTGACATAATGCACTCAAAGAGGGAGCCAGAGCACATCCAGATTTACAAACACCTACCAAGACACAAGCTGAACAAGGCTGCCTCTCCGATAACTGCTTTTGCCTCCTTGAATGCTCATTCTCTTTTGCTGGCCCTTTTCCTACCGTTTAAGTGTTGGAGTTCCCCAACATTTGCCTCTAAGCCTTCTTTTCTTAGAATCTCTCCTGGTCAGACTGACGTACTCACAGAACTTCTGTCACCACCAATATATTGACCGCTCTTGAATTGGAATATCCAGACCCGATTTTTCTTCACATTCCTCAATCCATAAGAATTTACCCAGTTGTCTACCTGTCCCCTCTGCCTAGATACCTCTGAGACACCACAAGCTTAAGAAAACCAAACTCATAATTTTCTTGTCCACTCTCCTTGCAAAAAACCATTGTTCTGTGTGTTTTCTGTTTCTTATTCTTAGTAAATAGCTCCAGCAGTGCTTAAGCCAGAAACCTGGGAGTCATCCTTAACCATTCCTCTCCCTTCACCCTCGGATCCAGTCTATTACCCATTCTTACCACTTTCACCTTCTGAGTATTTTTCAAAGCCATCAGCTTTTCTCTATCTCCATTGCTGCCCCTTTAAACGAGATCACTGTCATCTCCACTTGGATTCACTCGGTAGCCTACTAGCTGGTCTTTGGGCTTTATTCACTCTTACTCAGCCCCTTCTCTCTACGGTAATCTGTACAGAATCCTTCCTCAAAGACAAGTCAAATAATTCTTAAAATGCTCTAGTAACTTCTTACTGCTCTTTACCATTCTTTGCAAAGCCCTTGGTGATCTGCTGCTACATGTCTTTCCATCCTCAACTCCACCCTCCCTCTTGTCAGGCCCTTCACACATGGTGTCCCTTTGCATGTGGTGATGTTCTCACCACCTTCTTCCTGCATGATTCATTCACACTCATCCTCCTAGGCTTGACTTAAATCTTCCTCAGGGAATCTTGCACTAACCAGCTCCTTCCTCCATCAGCAGAGAAGAAATATATAACCCCCTGTTGCATACTGACATTGTACCATGTTTTCATCTTCTGTAACATCTGTAATAATTCAGTCACTCGTGAGACCACGAACACCATAACAACAGGGATTGGGTACATCTTGTCAATTATTATAGCTCTGATGTGTGACATGTAGTAGACCCTGAATAAATAATGAATGAGTGTTTGCCTAATATGTATTAAACCTTTTAAATAGCTAGAAATCAAATTTGGGAATGCCAACTTGCCATATCAGCATATACATGATAACGTATAACATTTAGCCTGTTAGGAAAATGACCACTTTGGGACTACAAAGGGAGGTACATCTTGTGCATTTATACATTGAACAGTTATATCTGTGTAAAATTTACTATCTGAACTTTAGGTAACTTTTTCTGTGGGATATGCTTCTGTGCATAAAGAGAAAATAAAAGGAACCACTTGCAGGCAATTGTCGCTGTCTATATCCTGAAAAAAGAAATCCCAGAATAAAACCTGTCTGGTTTAAAACTTCCCCAGGAGAAAAAGTGGCCAATGGCGGTGACCAAACCAGACGCTATGGTCCATAGAAAGGACACAGCTTGAGTAGATCGGGAAATCAACGGAGTTTAGGACTCAGATTCCAACACTGCTCCTATTGCCGAGCACTGGAGTCCTTGCACCTGTAAAATGAGAGATCAGACTTCTGAGGTCTCTTCAGTCTGAGATTCTGTGGTTCCAGAAAGTCCGGGTAACACATTGAAGTTACAATCAGCTGATTAATACTCTTGCTCCCCACCCACTCAGATTTTCCCTGGCTAATGTGGTAATCTCCCTTTTTCAGCATCACAGAACACATAGACTTTGCCACTCCAATACAGCAGCCAGCGATGGAGCCTCTTTGCAATGGCAATCTTCCTACGAGCATGCACACCCTGGACCACTTGCAGGGGGTCTCCAACCGGGCCAGCCTGCACTACACGGGTGAGAGCCAGTTAACAGAGGTGAGTGCTCAGCTCTCTTCAGCCCATCTGTAGTTTTTGGCCCCACAATTATGACAGCAGAAAACTCAGTGGCCAGGCCATATTTTTTTGCCTTTTTTTAGCCGGCTGTCATCTGGGTGGCTTTAGGCCACGCCTGATTTCTTTCAGGCCCTGGAATTGAGCTAATACCTTTTTTTTAATGACCAGGAGATGTTAATTCTGATTTATTCTTCGAGGTAGGAAACATTCTGCTTGCCACCAGAGAGAGGCTTTTGTAAGAAATGTTAAGGTCAGCTTATTCTCCTGCTGGCATTCTCAAGAAGGAAAGGAAGGCGAGTACAGCCATCATATACCTAGCAAACAGTACACCAAGAAGAGACATAGCACAAATGTCCAAGAATAGAGGATTTGTTAAAGAAATGTTATATAGATATAAGATAGTATACAGTGGAGCTGCCAAGAAAAATGTAGAAATACGTTTACTGGCATGAAGGAATCTCCAGACTATGCGACAATGTGGATGGCAATGTGCAGTATGACCCTATATTCTGCGAGAGATGTAATAAGTGCATACACATGTTATTTCAGAAAAATATCTGAAAGATACATATAAAGATATTAAGGGGCACCTGGGTGGCTCAGTCGGTTGGGCGTCCGACTTCAGCTCAGGTCATGATCTCACGGCTTGTGAGTTCAAGCCCCGTGTCGGGCTCTATGCTGACAGCTCCAAGCCTGGAGCCTGCTTTAGATTCTGTGTCTCCCTCTCTCTCTGCCCCTCCCCTGCTCATGCTCTATGTCTTACTGTCTCAAAAATAAAAAAAATATTTTTTAAAAATTTTTAAAAAAAGATACTAACAGTGGTTGCCCCTGGGTGACAGAATTATAGACAGTTTTTTTCTTTATTTACTGTTTTCCAGCGTTGCTGTAATGAATGTGCTATACATGTCTGTAGTTTCTGTTAAGTGGGAGGGGAATAAGGAACAGTACAGTGGTTTACATATGTCTTCCATAAAATGCCTTACCAGCAGGGCCGCAGCGTGTACCCCAGAGCAACAGTTTGGTTTCGTGCTGTAGTGTCCAACTCAGCATCAACAGTATCACCTAGATCCTGCTCCTTTTTGTTGCTGTAACCTGCCATTTTCCCCTACACCAGGTATTGCAAAATCTTGGCAAAGACCAATATCCACAGCAGTCACTTGAACAAATCGGCACCCGAATTGCCAAAGTTTTGGAAAAGGTAAGTCACCCTGTAGGAAAGCTGGAAACTGCTGCCCACCTTCTAACTTTCCTAGATTATTTGTCACCAAGTGGCTCTAACCTCTTCTGTTAGTTACCCAGCACTTACCAGCTAAAGGGACAACGTGAAATAATCCCACACTGAATGTTTCCATTACTTTTTCCATCACTTGGTTGGTACTCTTTTTTGCTGCTTTGCTTACCTTCTGTGGTGAAGCCTACCTTATCCGTTTTGTCTCCTTTACTCCAGCACGGGTACATAGAGGTGGTGGTACTGGGAGCCATGGAATCTCGGTAGATGATAGAAGTCAGGTGTTCTTCTGGTGGTGAAGAATATTTGGCATTCCAGATTGTGGATGGGAAACACAACTTTAAATATCTTCTTCTCTTGAAATCATGAAACAAAATATCTGCAAAACTACATTTTCGTAGAGCCTGCAGAATATATAACAGAGTTTCTAAGACCATTCATCTGTTTCTGTGTGATATTTATGTGAAGAGGAGTTTTTTTAATTAAAATTAATTACTTTGTGGTTAGGTGTCTCTCCATATAATGTTAAAGTGGTAGTACAGTGATTGAGAGAATCAACCCCGCTTCCAGCATTACACTAAAGTATGGTAGGAATAGGGCAATCGCATCAGTTTTAAAGAGAGGAAATGGGAAAGGCATTGCAGTCGCTGTTCCCTCTCGATTCTGAAACCCACCTGGCCATATGTCACCAGTTCCCCTGATTACATGCATTACAAGGAATATTCCTTGATTATGACCCATTTTGGTTTTCTGGGTTTGGTTCCCTAATCTCTTTCTCAGCTCTTGACCCTTCTCTCTGAGCAGTGTGTCCTTTTCCATAAGGAAGGCCTCTGTTTGCAGCCGAAGAGCAATGTCGGCTTGCTTCCCCCCATCTTTCTCCCTTTTAGTCCAGACTGGCGCAACGCCTTTAAAACAACTTTGTAGACCTTCACATTGTAAGTCACTCCATCACACAGAACCCACACTTCAAATCTCTTCAAGAAGTTCCTGTCTACCTTGAATATGAGCCCAGGACATAAATACTCTTAAGACTTCTAGACGCCTTTTGTCCGAGAGAGTCTTCTGAGGCTTACATCTAGACTTAACATCCTTCTGAGGCAGGAGTAACAAAGGGTCCTACTGCCATGCTTTTGATTTGAGCTTGACCCTGAGGCCATAGTTTCACTGGTAACATTCTGGATTTTTAATTATTTATTTTTTTTAGGTTCTTTAAAACCTCATGCTGATTGGAGAAGCTGGCAATTGAGAAAGTTTCATTTTCTAACCCTGCAAGTCCCAGCATGAAAGCATTTTTTTCTAAATTCTGCTTGAAAACTGTACTGTTTCTTGTTTAAGTTCTCTCTTTTAATATCTTACTATAGAGGATTTTTCAAAAACTCTTTGTCCTTTTCAGTATTATTCTTGGAAGTCTTCCTAGCCAGATCCACAACTCTGTGAGGTATTTTATTTATATTCCAAGAAACAGCCTCACCATTTTTTTTGCCAGTAGATGAGCCTGCCCCTTCTCCAGCCTCCAACAGCGATGGCCTCCATGCTTGTCCAGTCTCACTGCTGCGCTAAGCAGACGTACTCAACCCATTCCCAGAGCTAACGCCATAGGCTCTGAGTTTCTGTTATGGCAACACTCCATTCTGGATACCAGACACTATTTCAGTTACCCATTTCTACCTCAGAGACCACCCCAAAATCTACTGGCTTTAAACAAAACTTATTTGCTCATGATTGTGTAGTCTGAGCTGGACTCAGCTGGGTATTTCTTCTGGTCTCACTTGGAGTCGTTCATGCAACTGCAAGACATGTGGAGACTCATCTGGGGCTGGCCACCAGAAGGTTCTACTCATGTGTCTGATCCATCAGCTGGAGTGGTTGGAATAGCTGGGGCACAGTCTCTCCAGCTGGGTAGATGGGCCTTTTTGCAAGGGGGCTCAGCACTCCACAAGGCTGAGAGCAGACGCACACAGGCCTCTTAGAGCCTGTGCAGGGAAACAGAACTGCTGTGGCACCACTTCTTTCCAAGCAGGTGTAGGGCCTGCTCAAAATCAAAGGCAGGGGAACATCCTTCCTCTGCTAGCAGTGACAGAGAGCGCACAGCCTGCCTTTAAAGCACCATGGGTCCCTCCAGAGGAGCAACGAGACTGACAGCATCTCCCCAGGGATGGTAGAATCCAGAAGCCAGTGTAACAACATGTTTAAAACTAGAGGGAAAAAACTGCAAGCCTTGAATTTTATACCAGCAAAAACATCCTTCCGATATTAAGGAAGAAACGGAAGAGACAAAAACTCAGAGAATTTGGCACCAGTGGGCCTGCACTGAAATAATAATTAAAGAAAGTTCTCAGGAAAATATCCCAGTTAGAAATATCGACATGCAAGAAGGAAGGAAGAACACCAGGACGGTAGCTGCACAAAATAATAACCGGTAGCTGTACAAAATAATAACCCTAAAACCCTGAGGCGCTTTACTTTTCTATATAACTGAAATCCATGGTAACAATAACAAATTATGGGAGCGATGGAAATGGAGTTTAAATGTTCTAAGGTTTAATTGGTATCAGCCAAGTACTAAAAGTAATAATTTGCATTGGTCTGTGATAAGTAAGAATGCAGTTTTAGGCTCTAGGCTAACTACTAACAGTGGTTTGTAAATGTAATTTAATAGATGGGAAATAGAATAATAGAAAACACTTGATTAATCTGTAGAAAGTCAGAAAAGGAGAGGCACATAAAAGTAGACACAAATGGTAAAATAGTAAGTATAGACCCAAGTATATCCATAGTTAAGCAAAAAAGATTATATAATGTGAGCATTTAGTATGGAATGGTTTTTTTTAATCCAGCTATAGACAGCTTATAAGAGAAGCACTTTAAATTTTAGGTACAAAAGTGTTGAAGTGTAAAGATGGAAAATAATATACCATGCAAACAAAAAAAAAAAGCTAAAAGACAGGTGATATAGCTGCCCTCTTATCAGAAAAAATAGTATGGGGAGCTTTGGCGGCTCAGTTGGTTGAACATCCAACTTCAGCTCAGGTCATTATCTTGCATTGGTGAGTTTGAGCCCCACATTGGGCTCTGTGCTCACAGCTCACAGCCTAGAGCTTTGGATTCTGTGTCTCCCTCTCTCTCTGTACCTGCCCTGCTCGCACACTGCCTCTCTCTCTCTCTCAAAAACTAAAACTTTAAAAAAAATTTTGGGGGTTTTAAATGAAAAGAAAAAAATCAAGTTTGAAGCAGGAAGCACTACTAGCATTAGAAAGCCTAAAATGAGGGATGCCTGGGTGGCTCAGTTGGTTAGGCACCTGACTTCAGCTCAGGTCATGATCTCATGGTTTGTGAGTTTGAGCCCTGCATCAGGCTCTGTGCTAACAGCCTGGAGCCTGCTTCGGATTCTGTGTCTCCTTCTCTCTCTGCTCCTCTGCCACTTGCACTCTGTTTCTCTCTCTCTCTCTCTCAAAAGTAAATAAACATTTAGAAAAGAAAGGCCTAAAATGAAAAAGATCAGTAATGACAAATGTTGAAGATGGTATAGAGCAACCAGAACTCTCTTATGTTGCTCATTGGAATATAACATAGTACAGTCATTTTCAAGATCATTTGGTAGTCTTTTAAAAAGTTAAGCATATACGATCCAGGAACTTTACCACTAGATATTTATTAAAGAAACACGAATGTATATGTCCACAAAATGCTTGTTAAAAAATATTCACAGATTTATTCATAACAGCCAAAAAACAATGATGTGCCAACCAATAGAATGGATGAACAATGGTGTATTTACACAGTGGATATTAATTATACTAATGGATTCATCAAGAAAGATCCAACATCCATATTGATGAATCTCAAATTCATTTTATGCTAACAAAAGAAATTGGACACAAAAAAAGTGCATAGTGTATGATCCCAACTATATGAAATTCTAGAACAGGCAAAACTCACCTATGGTGATAAAAATAAGATCAGTGGTGGCTTTGTGGGGGAAGGGGATGACTGAGAAGCAGCTTGAAAGGACTTTCTGTAGTGTTGGAAATTTTCTCTGTGTTTAGTAGTCAAAAATGAACGTTTTACTTAAGATCTGAGCATTTCTCTCTATGTAAATAAAATCTATTTTTAAAAATGAAGGTTAAATAAAGATTTTAGACCACCAGAAACTGAGAGATGTACGTTACCAACAGACTTGCACTAAAACTCACTAGAGGAATTTCTTCAGGCAGAAAGAAAACTATCCCAGATGCAAACAGGAAAGAACAAAGAGCAAGAGAAAGTGTAAATATTAAATACAAATGGGTGTGACTGTACAAAATAATAACAGTAGTATCTTCTGATAGGAAACTATAACAGTGTTAGTCGTGTACCTCCAGAGTGAGCCCTCCCTTAGGCCAGGGACCATTCTCTGCCCACTACCCTTTCCTGCCAGGTTACAGTTCAGATGCAAGGGAACAAGTCAATTGATGTATTGTGGGAATTATCCTGGCTTAGATGTCCCAAATTCCATATGAAAACCAGTATCTTTTGTGATAGCCCCTTGAACACAGAGTCCTGGAAAGGGCATAGCTATTTATAAGAACCACGGCACTCGGAAGCTCCAAACTGGCTTTCCATGAGGTGTTTATAGTTTATTTCCAGTCCTCCTAGTCCACACACAATTTACCAACTGAGGTCATTTTTACTAAAAGCTATCTTGCCTGGTAATGGCTAACATTCCCCCTTTATTAGGTTTTCAGGGAAATAGAGCTAGAAGGTTGATCTAGTAACCACTTCCATTGTGGGCTCACAGACCAACGTCCATGACCTTGAGTTACTAACTTAAATAAAATAACTCTCAGACTTTAGGGTACATTAGAATCACCTCATTGCTGAGCTTCCTGATTTAGTGCGACTAGGATCACCTGAGGATGTACATTTCTAGAAAGCTCCTGGGTGATACTCCTGGTATGAATATCACATTTTGAAACCACTGCCTTAGAAAATGGCAGCAATGACAAAGCAGAATGCCCCTTTTCTATTTATCATTCACAGAAGAACAAGCATCTCCATATCCTCTTTGCTTTAACTTTTAGAATAGTCATTATCCTTTGTTATTTCTTCAAAAGCCCATCTATACTCGTCCCCTTAGGGAGTTAGTTTACATTGCCATTAGTTATCACTGAGTGTTAGCAGATGACATAGGTCAGTCCCCATTTTAGGATTGAATCTGTATGCACTGTCACAACTCTCGGAACACTGCCCCAGGTTGTAGCCGAGGTCGCTCCCACTGTGATACTCAGAAGCCTCTGCCACCCCAGATGTGCACCACGCAGCTGCCATTGCCAGTGCAGCCAGTTTGTGTGCCAGGTTGCCACATAGCCCTTTCTGACCTGTGCCCTGGTGCAGAGTAGTTCTCCCACTTATGTCCCCTGCTTCCCCAGCTAGGGGCCTGTGGGCGCCATGTCATGCTGATTAGATCTATGGAGAAGAGCCAACCCCACTGCTCCACCCTCATGTCTAGTCCAGCCCCAGTCACAAACACGGAGTCAAGCTCGTATCTCCTTCCCACCCCCTGCCAGGTATCAATGCCTAGTTTCACCTAGCTGCACCAACTACCCCAAGACAGTGTCATTCTTGCCAGCCAGCCCACTTGCAGCTGTGCTTCTGTTCAGTTCCATTTCATGGACAGTGGGAAGGGGAGGGGTGGGCAGTTTCTGTCAGCATAAGTTTGTCTCCAGCTTTTATCTAGTCCCACAAGGGAAAGATTTATCCCCTATCACACAATGTCAATTTTTTTTTTCTTTTCTTAAGTGGGCTCCACACAGGGCTTGAACTCACTGAGATCAAGACCTGAGCTGAGATCAGGAGTCAGACGCTTAACCGACTGAGCCACCCAGGCACCCCTCACAATATCAGACTTTTGCCATCAGACTCTGGGAAAGTTGGCCCCCACTGAGGCTTCAGTTTCATCTCAGTTTCATCTGCATCTCCCTGGACATTCTTTTATGTCACAGTGCCTTGGCCATATTGAACCAAGGATATGAAAGTCCATTCTGCAGTACCCACTGCCAGGGGATTTAGAGCCAGTTAGATAAATATTTTATGCCCGCACAACTCAATAGGGCACTTACGGTCTTGCCTTCACTCAGGAGGGCAGAATAGGAAACCCAATAAGCCAGCAGTGCAGCTCTTTGTGTGTTTTTCCGAGTCCCCATAGATTTCTGGCAGCAGTCTCAGGGACAGTTATCTGCCCCTTCCCCTAGGTGATAGCTCAGGGATAAAGGATTAAGACCACATGAGTGAATATGGGAACAACTCTGGCTTAGAACTCTCAAGTTGCACATAGGAATCAGTATCTTTTGCAATAGTCTTGTGCGCCTAGAGTCCAAGAGTTCCCACAAGGGACAAGAAACAACACACTCAGGAAAGGTAATAGTCCTCCCAGTCTGCTGCAGTTTAGTCATGTCATCTTTGCCATAACCATGTTGCCTGGTAACATGGCTGGCATTGTACCTTTATTAGGTGTCCAGGGGAACACAGCTAAAAGGTTAACATGAGATTAGTTTCCCATGAATACACATGGGCAGGGTGTTAGGTTTTAGCATTATCAGGAAAGTAGTAAAATTAAAATAAGAATTTATATTTTTAGTCTGGAGCAATTCAAGATGCATATTGCAATTTTTAGGCTAATTGTTTTTTTTTTTTTATATGAAGTTTATTGACAAATTGGTTTCCATACAACACCCAGTGCTCATCCCAAAAGGTGCCCTCCTCAATACCCATCACCCACCCGCCCCTCCCTCCCACCCCCCATCAACCCTCAGTTTGTTCTCAGTTTTTAACAGTCTCTTATGCTTTGGCTCTCTCCCACTCTAACGTCCTTTTTTTTTTTTTTTTTTCCTTCCCCTCCCCCATGGGTTCCTGTTAAGTTTCTCAGGATCCACATAAGAGTGAAACCATATGGTATCTGTCTTTCTCTGTATGGCTTATTTCACTTAGCATCACACTCTCCAGTTCCATCCACGTTGCTACAAAAGGCCATATTTCATTTTTTCTCATTGCCACGTAGTATTCCATTGTGTATATAAACCACAATTTCTTTATCCATTCATCAGTTGATGGACATTTAGGCTCTTTCCATAATTTGGCTATTGTTGAGAGTGCTGCTATGAACATTGGGGTACAAGTGCCCCTATGCATCAGTACTCCTGTATCCCTTGGGTAAATTCCTAGCAGTGCTATTGCTGGGTCATAGGGTAGGTCTATTTTTAATTTTCTGAGGAACCTCCACACTGCTTTCCAGAGCGGCTGCACCAATTTGCATTCCCACCAACAGTGCAAGAGGGTTCCCGTTTCTCCACATCCTCTCCAGCATCTATAGTCTCCTGATTTGTTCATTTTGGCCACTCTGACTGGCGTGAGGTGATATCTGAGTGTGGTTTTGATTTGTATTTCCCTGATAAGGAGCGACGCTGAACATCTTTTCATGTGCCTGTTGGCCATCTGGATGTCTTCTTTAGAGAAGTGTCTATTCATGTTTTCTGCCCATTTCTTCACTGGGTTATTTGTTTTTCGGGTGTGGAGTTTGGTGAGCTCTTTATAGATTTTAGATACTAGCCCTTTGTCCGATATGTCATTTGCAAATATCTTTTCCCATTCCGTTGGTTGCCTTTTAGTTTTGTTGGTTGTTTCCTTTGCTGTGCAGAAGCTTTTTATCTTCATAAGGTCCCAGTAATTCACTTTTGCTTTTAATTCCCTTGCCTTTGGGGATGTGTCGAGTAAGAGATTGCTACGGCTGAGGTCAGAGAGGTCTTTTCCTGCTTTCTCCTCTAAGGTTCTGATGGTTTCCTGTCTCACATTTAGGTCCTTTATCCATTTTGAGTTTATTTTTGTAAATGGTGTGAGAAAGTGGTCTAGTTTCAACCTTCTGCATGTTGCTGTCCAGTTCTCCCAGCACCATTTGTTAAAGAGGCTGTCTTTTTTCCATTGGATGTTCTTTCCTGCTTTGTCAAAGATGAGTTGGCCATACGTTTGTGGGTCTAGTTCTGGGGTTTCTATTCTATTCCATTGGTCTGTGTGTCTGTTTTTGTGCCATAGGCTAATTGTTAAAAGAACAGTTAAAGAATATATAGTTAAGAAAAATGGAACAATAAAAAACATTTGATCAATGAAGAAGCAAGAAAGGAAGACAAAAGGAATATAAAATAGAAATCTATAATATGTAAAATGTAAAAATGCATAAAATAAAATATAAATAGTAAAGTGATAAAGATAAGCCTGGTGTGTCAGTAATCATGGTAAGTACAAAAGGACTACGTATTCCAACTAGAGTACTAACATCAAACTGGGTTAAAATATTGAACGCAATTATGTGCTATTCACAAGTAGCACACTTTTTAAATATTTTTTATTTTATTTTTTAACAAGTAATATGCTTTAATATATGAAATGGTTGAAATTGAAAGATGGAAAAAAGATATACAAACACTACACAAAAAATGCTGGTATAACTACACTATCATCAGACAATGTAGAATTTAAGGCAAGAATCATTGCTACAGATAAAAGCAATTCATAATGATAAAGTGGTCAGTCCACCAGGAATATAGAAAACTGTATGTGTAACCAGTAGCATAATTTCAAGTTATATAAGACAAGCATTAAACACTGGCAGATCTAAATGGAGAAACAGATGAGTCTACAATCATAACAGACTTCAACCTCCCTCTCAGTAGGTGGTAGAACTGAGCAGACAAAAAAATTAAAAATATAGACCATCTTGCTAATAAACAAATTTGACCCAATATATTTATATAATTTATTTAATAAACAAATCTGAGGCAGTATAATATATATAATATATGTATATATTTATATTTAATTTACATTAAATTGTGACAGAATTCTCATTTTTTTAAATACTTATTTTGAGAGAGAGAGGGAGACCGGGGGAGAGGCAGAGAGAGAGAGAGAGAGAGAGAGAGAGAATCCCAAGCAGGCTCTACACTGTCAGCACAGAACCCAATGCAGGGCTTAAGCTCACAAACTGAGATCATGACCTGAGCCAAAATCAAGAGGCAGACACTTAACCAACTGAGCCACCCAGGCGCCCCAGAATTCTCATTTTAAAAAATGCATGTGGACCAGGCACCTGGTTGGCTTAGTTGGTATAGAATGAGACTCTTGATCTCAGGTTCATGAGTTTCAGCCCCACATTGGGATGGAGCCTACTTAAAATAAATTTTTAAAAAATGCATATGGATCATTTACCGTGTTGGTCATAAGCTGAGTTATAAATTAAGCCTCAATTAAAATTTAAAATATTGAAATAATTTAGAGCATATTTTCTAAACATAATTGAATTAAGTTAAAAAAAAAATAAAGATCAGGGGCACCTGGGTGGCTCAGTTGGTCAAGTGTCCATTTAACTCTTTGGTTTCAGCTCAGGTCATAATCTCATAGTTTGTGGGTCAAGCCCCACATCAGGCACTGCACTGATGGTGTAGAGCCCGCCTGGGATTCTCTCTCTCTTTGCCCTCTCTCTCTCTCTCTCTCTCTCTCTCTCTCTCTCTCTCAGTATAAACTAAAAAAAACAAATAAAAGAATAGATGGAAAATCCTCAGCTATTTTGGTGACATTAAGCAGTACACCTTTACATAACCCATGGGTCAGTGAAGAAAGCCCAAGCAAAATTAGAAAATGTTTTGAAATGAATGGTAACAAAGCATATCAAAACTTATGGGATGCAGCTAAAGCAGTGCTTGAGGGAAGTTTATAGCCCTTAAATGGATATATTAGTTAAAAAAATAAAAAAGACTGAAAATCAATGATCTATGTTTCTGTCTCAAAAAAAGAAAAAAGAAAAGAACAAGTTACAACTACAGTGAGATATTTCTTGCCATGACATTGGCAGAAATCCAGAAGTTTGATAGACTCAGTGAGACTGTGGGGAAATTGGTATGGCCATGCATACATTGCTGGTGGAAATGCAAAATGGAATAACCTTTATGGAGAGACAAATTGTATCTAGCAAAATTATACATTCATTTACCTATGTAGCCAGCTTTTGGGAATCTTTTCTAAAAGTACACTGGCAAAAAAAAATGTATACAAAAATGCCTATGATAAGGCTCTTGATTATAGCCTCATTTGTAATAGCAGACTGGCAACAACCCAAATGCCCAGCAGAAGGAGACTGAATGAATAAAAAGTCCTCTGTGGGTGTTTATTGGGTGTGAACATCCACACAATGGAGTCTTCTACAGCTGTCAAAAATAATGAAGACAATTTCTTCCTTCCTTCCTTTCTTTTCTTTCTTTTCTTTCTTTCTTTCTTTCTTTCTTTCTTTCTTTCTTTCTTTCTTTCTTTCGAGGAAGAGCACGTGTATGCATGCAAAGCAGGAAGGGGCAGAGGGAGAGAGAATCTTAAGTAGGCTCCACACTCAGCATGGAGTCCAATGTGGGGCTCGATCTCACAACTGAGATTATGACCTGCGCCAAAATCAAGAGTCAGATGCTTAACTGACTGAGGCACCCAGGTGCCCCAAAGACAATTTCTGTTAAATCTCTGTGAAATAATCTCCAGGATATAGGCAGTGAAAAAGAAAAAAAAAGTGGAAAAAATCGTATCTTCAATTACTATTTTGCTTTTTAAATAATGGTGAGGTGGGGGATGTATGCAGATATTTTAAAATGGAAGAGTAACTTTTAAAAATACTTTTCAATGGTTTTCCATAGAAGGAAGGTGGAAATAGGATAGGAAAGACTGAGCATGAAGCTAGATTTCCTTGAATCTGCATTGTCTTTTCAATATGACTTTGGAAACAAATATTTTGTATAATTACAAAACAGATTTTAATAAGGCAATTCCTAATTAAAAGTAAAATTAAGTGAGCCCAACTATGTATTCAATTAGTAGTATAACCACATCAAGAGAAACTATCCCAAGTGACTTTAAAAGACCCATTATTTGACTACCTCCCTAATGGGATTTACCCTAAACACAAAAGAAAACCTTATTCCGTTTTCAGTAATACATTTGTTAATGATATTGTCCTGAGATTGTAGGTGTATGCAATGCAAGATTAATGATTAATTTTGTTGGTGATGTTGAGAACTGGAGCTTGGGTTTGGGGGAAGGACATAAAAGTGTGAACATCTGTAGTCATGTTAAGTAAACATCTGTAGTCGTGAATTAGAAATACTAGCAAGACTTTTTTGTATATTTGCACATTTCCTAACTTTCTTTGCTGAAAAGACTAATATCATTGAGTAACCCAGTAGTAGTAAGCACACTTTGTACCTACATATTGATCTTTAGATACCATTTTCTACTAAAAGGAACCAGAATTCCTTGGAGAAATGGCTTCTACCAAGTCAGGGAAAGCAAAGAAGCTCCCATAGTCAACAAAGGTTGTGTCCGAAGAACTCAGAACCAGCTGGAATGTGTATCTCCTGTTGGCCAAAGATGGAACGCAGCACTTTGAGCAGCAAAAATCAACAAAGCAACTGCAGTAGATGAGACACATCACGTTTATTAAACTATATCTAAACTCCTGAATTCACCAGGAGGATTTTGTCTTAGACAATGCATGGGAACAGCTTGTTTTTTTAAAGCAAAAAGAAAGTAATAAGCATATTTCCTTCCCTTCTAAGTGAACTATACTTTGGGGTAAATGATTAATTGATGAGAAAAAGTCTTTTTATAGGAATATTCTAACTAGTAAACTATCAAATTAGAATATTACAGTTTTGCTGCTCCTAATTAATTTATGGCAGTGAACATCACTGGCTACTCAATTCACAGATAGACGGTATGTGGGTAGCATTGGAAGTTCATGTTACCACCTGTGAAATGTTTTGCCCCCATTCCCTCCCCAGTAACTCAAATCTGAATCCAGTCAAGCCTCTAACTGCCAACTACTGGGAAATACAGGAGACAAAGGAGCATGTTAAATGGGTCCTTGAGGATACAATCAGCAGAGTCCAGTCAGTGGGAAACTACAGGATAAATAACCCTACTTCTTCTTCAAAAATTTTAAAAATTAGATGAAGATGAACCCTAGAGATCAAAAGAGATTTAACGAACACATTAACCAGTTGCAACATATGGACTTTATTTAGATTATGATTCAAACTATAAAAGCAAAATGCACTTTTGCAAGACAACCAGGGGAAATAGGAGTACAAGCTGCATGCTGATGATCTTAAAAAATAATTTTCAGTATTTTAGGTGAACTTTATTAGTCTTATATTTTAAATGTGGTTTTTAAGAGGTACACACTGGAAAATTTACTGATGAAGTTATATGAAGTCAGGGATTTCCTTCGAATTAATATGGATGAGGGTTTAGATGAAATAAAGAGTGGCCGTGAGTTGATAAGCGTTGAAGCTGGCTGATAGGCGAGTGCATGGAAGTTCTACATTGTATTTTATTTGAAATTTTTCATTATAAAGCATTTAGGGGCCCCTGGGTGGCTTAGTCAGTAAGCGTCCACCTTCAGCTCAGGTCACGATCTCGGGGTTCATGAGTTTGAACCCCATGTCAGGCTCCACACTTACGGTGCAGAGTCCCCTTGGTATTCCTTCTCTCCTCTCTCTGTCCCTCCCCTGCTTGTGCTTCTTTCTCTCTCAAAATAAATGAATAAACCTTAAAAAAAAAAACTTTTAAGAATGTTATCTCATAATGGGAGCAAACAGCGTATCAGAAATGAGTTTGTATAAGTTGAAAAACCCTAAACTAAAAATATACTTATTTAGGTCAAATACTCAAGTGAGTGAATTAGATACCATTAAATAACCAGTGAATTGCAAGCTTTGTGTAAAAAATTACCTAAAATATTACAGAGACAGAAAGATGAGTGAATCAGCAGATTCAGGAAATAATGCTGTATTCCAAGCTGGATAAATCAAAGACATCCATGCACAGCTACATTATATATAGTAAAACAGCAAAGGCAAAGATCATCTTAAAAAAATGTATTTCAGGGGCGCCTGGGTGGCGCAGTCGGTTGAGCATCCGACTTCAGCTCAGGTCACGATCTCGCGGTCCGTGGGTTCGAGCCCCACGTCGGGCTCTGGGCTGATGGCTGGGAGCCTGGAGCCTGCTTCCAATTCGGTGTCTCCCTCTCTCTCTGCCCCTCCCCCCTTCATGCTCTGTCTCTCTCTGTCTCAAAAATAAATAAAAACATTAAAAAAAATTTTTTTTTAAAATGTATTTCAGTCAGGGTACTGTCAGGAAACTGGAAACGACATTAGGTATTTCAGAAGAGCCAATTTAATTTAGAGAATTGATTACGTTTTTGTGGAAGGGTGAAAAAGAAAAAAGGAAACAGCTCCTGGGGTAAGCCAGAGATACCAACTGCTGGGCCTGGCTCCCAGGCGGGCAGTGAAGTTTTCCAAAATCTAGGAGTTCACAGGAATTCTGGCAAGTGGAGCTTCTGCTTCTGAAGAGGGAGCACAGCCGGACTGTGAAGGGGTGTAGTGAGGCTGGGTCTTCAAGTGCAAAGTGCTGCTGCTGCTGCTAAAATAACACTGATGGGAGCAACACGCAAACAGGAAGAAAAAGTCCTTTCTCCCTCTTGCCTGCCAATTTCCCAGTGTGCACATCTGCAGAACCTAACAAGCCTCTAGCAAAGGAGAAATACGGTTTGCAGAGTTCCAGTCACAGTACCACAAAGCAGGCTATAAAATTTGGCATTTACATCTGATCACTTCATATGTATCACAGCATGCGTGCATGAATTTATTCATTCAAAAAATATGTAGTAAAGTCCCACTGTGTGCCAAATACTTTTTAAGTGCTTGGGATACATCAGTGAAGAACAATTTAGACAGAGATATCTGCCATACAGAGGAATGATGTTTCAAATGACAGCCTGTCATAGCAACATTCTAAGCCAGATGATAGGTTTTTTTTTTTAAGTTTGTGTATTTATTTTGAGAGAGAAAGAGTGTGAGGGAGAGGGGCAGACAGAGAGGAAGAGGGAATCCCAAGTAGACTCTACACCACCAGCATAGAGCCTGACACAGGGCTTGAACTCACGAGCCGTGAGATCATGACCTGAGCCAAAATCAAGAGTCAGATACTGAACCGACTGAGCCACCCAGGCGCCCCCAGATGATAGTTTTGAAAGGATACTGTGCCCCCCTAGAATTGTGTGCCTTACAGTGATAGAATAAGGTATTTCAAAATAAAAAACTGGTAATAGTTTACTACCAAGAGTCCTACCTCAGGGAACTTCTCTGTATGAAAGCCAAAGAAGTATTGTCTCAGGCAAAAGATTTGCTAAGCAAATAAAATGATATAGGTATGCAAACCCAGACAGACACTGTCTGTAGAAAAGGATAATTTGTGGGATTTTAAGAGAAATGACTGAACTAAAATACTGGACAAAATAGAACATACCTTTGAAGGTGGAGTAACCAGAGTCAAGGTGTTCAAAGGCTCTCTTAATGTTGAGGAGTGAGTTAATATATTGCTTGGACTTTAAGTTAAATAGAGTGAAGATTTATGGTTAACTGTTAAAAAGAATGCACAAATCCCAAACCTGTGAGGATAAAATTATGAAGGTAGAAAGGGGAGGACCAAAAAAAAAACAAAAAAACAAAAAACCAAAAAAACCTTATGCAAGAAATGACAAAATGGAGGAGAAAAGGCGCAATAAAGAATCAGAACAAGAGCAACAAAAAAATTGATAAGAACCAATAGAATCCAAGAAGTAAACAATCTTAAAATCTGTAATGGAACAGTCACAATAATGTCAAATTGGAAATTTTTAAAGGAGCTACATGTTTTAATAAGAGCCATACCTAAAACATAAATGTTGCAAAAATGGGAAAAGATATACCGGATACATACTAATCAAAAGTGAGTAGATACATTAATTACCTGAAAAAAACATATTTCAAAACAAAAAATTATTAGGGGTAGAGGAAATGACTAATGATAAAAGATTTAGTTCACCAGAAAGATAATAGCAATTCTAAACTTAGCATACCCAATAACCTCAAAATACATAAAGCAAAAAAAGATTGCTCTACTGAAAGAAATTGACAAATACCAGCATAAATACCTTTCTCCACTATTGATGAGCCAATCAGTGTCAGAATCTGTATTCATGAAGTGTGTTAATCTGTGGTTTTCTTTGCTTGTAATACTTTGTTTAATTTTGTTCTTAATAATGACTTTGTATAATGAATTGGGAAGTGCTCCCTTCTCCTCATTTTTCCAGAACAGTTTATAGAGAAGTGCTATTATTTCTTCCTTAAATATTTGATAGAATTCAGCAGTGAAACCATCTCGGCCAGGATTATTTGTGAGAGATTTCTAACAAATTCAATCTCTTTAGTAAAAGTATTCAATTATCTCTTGAGTGAGTTTTTTTTTTTAATTTTTTTTTCAACGTTTATTTATTTTTGGGACAGAGAGAGACAGAGCATGAACGGGGGAGGGGCAGAGAGAGAGGGAGACACAGAATCGGAAACAGGCTCCAGGCTCTGAGCCATCAGCCCAGAGCCCGACGCGGGGCTCAAACTCACGGACCACGAGATCGTGACCTGGCTGAAGTCGGACGCTTAACCGACTGCGCCACCCAGGCGCCCCTCTCTTGAGTGAGTTTTATTAGTTGTGTCCTTAAAGAAATTTTTCCACTTCATCTAAGTTGAATTTATGGGCATAAAGATGTTCATAATATTTTTTTCTCATTTTCTTAGTATCTGTGGGATCTGTAGTAACATACTTCTCTTAATTCTGTCTGATATTGGTACTTAGTGTCTTTTCTCTTTTTTTTTTTCCTGATCAGACTGACTAGAAATTTATCAATTTTATTGATCTTCTCAAAGAACCAAGAACTCAAGGTTTTGGAGCCATTGATTTTTCTCTGTTGTTTTTTATTTTCTCTTTCATTGATGTCTGTTGTGTATTATTTCCTGTCTTCTGCTTGCTTAGGATTTAATTTCCTGGGGTTTTTTTAGTTTCTTGATGTGGAAGCTTAGGTTATTGGTTTGAACCCTTGCTTTTCTAATGTAAGTGTCTGCTTTAGCTGCACATCACAAATTTTGTCATATTTCATTTTCATTCAGTTTTACATAGTTTATAATTTTCCTCCTAATTTCTTCTCTGATCGGTAAGTTAGTATGTTCTTTGGGTTTCCAACTATTGGGCATTTTCCAGATCTCTTTCTTTAATTGATTTCTAATTTAATCCCATTGCAGTAAATGAACATAGTTTGTATGACTTAAATTCTTTTTAACTTATTCAGACTTGTTGTATGACCCACAATATGATCTCTTGGTAAATGTTCCATGTGCATCAGAAAAGAATACTACTGTTAGAGTATGCTAGAAATGTCATTTAGGTCAAGTTGTTTGATAATATTGTTTGTGTCTTCTTTATCTTTACTGATCTTTTTTGTGTAATTCTTCTATCAGTTATTGAGAAGCATGTTGAAATCTACAACTATAATTCTGAATTTGTCTTCTCTCAGTTTTTGATTCTTGCATTTTCAAGTTCTTTTTTTTTTAAGTTTTTATTTAAATTCCAGCTAGTTAACTTATAATATAGTATTAGTTTCAGATGTACAACGTAGTGATTCAACACTTGCATGCATCACCTAGAGCTCATTGCAACAAGTGCCCTCCTTAATACTCAACACCTATTTTCCCCATCTTCCCACCCACCTCCCCTCTGGTAACCATCACTTTGTCTCTATAGTTCAGAGTCTATTTCTTGATTTGCTTCTCTCCCTCTTTTCTTTTCCCTTTGCTCTTTTGTTTTGTTTCTGAAATTCCACATACGATTGAAATTATATGGTATTTGTCTTTCTCTTTCTTATTTTGCTTAGCACAGTATACTCTAGCTCCATCCTTTTTGTTGCACTCTAACATTTATTTATTATTGTGAAAGCAGAACTGCACAGAGTGTTTACATGACTCACTATATGCTATCAGAATCAGCTGTTGATTTATCGACCTTGTAGAACCGAGGTCTCATTGTTATTCAACATAGTAGTAGAAGTCCTAACCTCAGTAATCAGACAACACAAAGAAATAAAAGACATCCAAATCAGCAAGGAGGAAGTCAAACTTTCACTCTTTGCAAATGACATGATACTCTCAATGGAAAACCCAAAAGATCCACCAAAAAACCTGCTAGAACTGATCCGTGAATTCAGCAAAGTTGCAGGATATAAAAATCAATGTACAGAAGTCAGTTGCATTTCTATCAACCAATAATGAAACATCAGAAAGAGAAATCAAGGAATTGATCCTATTTACAAGTGCACCAAAAACCATAAAATACCTATGAATAAACCTAACCAAAGAGGTGAAAAATCTATACACTGAAAAAGTATGGGAAGCTTATTAGAAGTTGAATAAGACACAAAAAGTAGAAAAATATTCCATGCTCATGGATTGGAAGAACAAATGCTTTTAAAATGGTGATACTACCCAAAGCAATCTACATATTCAATGCAATCTCTATCAAAATAACACCAGCATTCTTCACAGAGCTAGAACAAACAATCCTAAACTTTGTATGGAACCAGCATAAGACCCTGAATAGCCAAAGCAATCCTGAAAAAGCAAACTAAAGCTGGAGGCATCACAGTTTCAGACTTTAAGCTGTATTACTAAGCTGTAATCATCAATACAGTATGGTACTGGCACAAAAACAGGCACATAGATCAGGGGAACAGAATAGAGAACCCAGTAATGGACCCACAAACATATGGCCAACTAATTTTTGACAGAGCAAGAAAGAATTTACAATGGAAAAAAGACCATCTCTTCAGCAAATGATGTTGGGAAAACTGGACAGTGACATGCAGAAGAATGAACCTGGATCACTGTCTTGCACCATACACAAAAATAAACTCAAAATGGATGAAAGACCTAAACACAATACAGGAAGCCATCAAAATCCTAGAGGTGAAAGCAGGCAAAAACCTCTTTGACTTCAACTGCAGCAACTTCTTACTCAACATGTCTCTGTAGGCAAGGGAAACAAAAGCAAAAATGAACTAATGGGACCTCATCAAGATAAATAAAAAAAGCTTCTGCACGGCAAAGGAAACAATCAGCAGAACTAAAAGGCAACTTATGGAATGGGAGAATATATTTGCAAATGACATATCAGATAAAGGGTTAGTATCCAAAATCTATAAAGAACTTCTCAAAACTCAACACCCAAAAAAATAATCCAGTGAAGAAATGGGCAAAAGACATGAATAGATACTTTCCCAAAGAAGACATCCAGATGGCTAACAGACACATGAAAAAGTGCTCAACTTCACTCATCATCAGGGAAATACAAATCAAAACTTCACTGAGATACCACCTCACATCTATCAGAATGACTAACAACTCAGGCAGCAATGACAGATGTTGGTGAGGATGTGAAGAAAGAGGATCTCTTTTGCACTGCTGGTGGGAATGCAAACTGGTACAGCCACTCTGGAAAACAGTATGGAGGTTCCTCAAAAAAGTAAAAATAGAACTACCCTACGACCCAGCAATTGGACTACTAGGTATTTATCCAAGGGACACAGGTGTGCTGTTTCGAAGGGGCACATGCACCCCAGTGTTTACAGCAGCACTATCAATAGTAGCCAAAGTATGGAAAGAGCCCAAATGTCCATTGATGGATGAATGGATAAAGAAGATGTGGTATATATATACAATGAGTATTACTTGGCAATCAAGAAGAATGAAATCCTGTCATTTGCAACAATGTGGATGGAACTAGAGTGTATTATGCTAAGCAAAATTAGTGAGAGAAAGACAAATATCATGACTTCACTCATATGTGGAATTTAAGATGAACATAAGGGAAGGGAAGCAAAAATAATATAAAAACAGGGAGGGGGACAAAACATAAGAGACTTAAAATATAGAGAACAAACTGAGGGTAGCTGGAAGGGTTGCAGGTCGGGGGAAGGGCTAAACAGGCAAGGGGCATTAAGAAGAACACTTGTTGGGATGAGCATGGGGTATTCTATGTAGGAGATGAATCACTGGATTCTACTCCTGAAATCATTATTGCGCTATATGCTAACTAGGACATAAATTAAAAAATAATAATAATAATAAATTTAAAAAATTTTAAAAAGTACCAAGTTCTCAAAATATGCTATCTTACCCATAGTAAGGTCTTACCCATATCTTACTATATAAGAAATATACTGTTTTACCCTCAGTACTAAGCTATAAGCGTCCTATATTTTTACTAAAACATCCAACTTAGACTTCCTCTGATTTAAGCTTTGTGTGTGTGTGTGTGTGTGTGTGTGTGTGTATCAATGGCTATTTGGTATCCATGGTATGCTTCTTTTTTTTTTTAATTTATATATATGTATTTTTAAGTTTTTATTTAAATGCAAGTTAACATGTAGGATAATAATGATTTCAGGAGTAGAATTTAGTGATTATGTAAGCATTTTTAAGTTCTATTATTAGGTGCATAAATCAATGAAATAGAAATCAACAGTCCAAAAGTTGTTTCTTTGAAGCACTGTTCGGGCGAAATTAATCAAGAAAAAATAAAGCATAAATAACCAAGATTGAGGTAAAAAGGGAAGCATAGCAACAGCTAAAAAGATAAGACAGTGATACAATTACCAATTTTATGCCAACAAATTTGAAAACAATTGTAAAGAAGACAAATTTTTAGAAAAATGTAATTACCCAAATTGATTTGGGTATTATAACTCAAATGAAAGCAGTGTCTTTAAAAAATCTTCTCACAAAGAACACAGCAAGGTCTATTGATTTTATATGTGAATTCTACCAAACTTTTGAGAATTACACTATTTCAATATAAACAGACTCTTCTGGACAGCAGAAAAGGGAACAATTTCCCAATTCCTTGAGATGAGACTACTGTAATCTTGAAAGCAAAACTAGGCAAAGACATTATGCAAAAGAAAAGTAATACACTAAGGTCACTTATAAACATAGGTATCAAAACCATAAGCCAAATATTAACAGACTAAATCCAATTGCGTATGTTTTTCTTTAACAAGGTGCACCTTGATCAAGTTGGGTTTACTCCAGAAATACAAAACTGGTCTAACTTTAGGCAAACCTTGTATTTCATCAACCAAATTAAAGAATTATGAAATTATTTCAATAGATTGCATTTCTGCAATACCATCCATGATGTAAAGCTAATGCAAATTAAGAATAGACCAGGACTTCCTTAATCTGATGAGAAGAATCAACAAAATATCTACAGCAAAGATGAATCTTAATGGGGGAAATATTTAAAATAATTCTTTGAAATCAGAAAAGAGAATGCCCACCATCACCACTGTTTTTTCAAACTTGTATCAAAAGTCCTAGTGGGGCACCTGGATGGCTTAGTCAGTTAAACATCTGACTTCAGCTCAGGTCCTGATCCCGCGGTTCGTGAGTTCAAGCCCTACATCCAGCTCTGTGCTGACAGCTCAGATCCTGAAGCCTGCTTCAAATTCTATATCTCCCTCTCTCTCTCTCTCTCTCAAAAATAAATAAACATTAAAAAAATTTAAAAAGTCCTAGCAAGTACAGTAAATCAAGAAAAAGAAATTAATGGCATAAATATTAGGAAGAAAAAACCCAAAATCTTATTGAGAAATGATGTGATTATCTACATAGCAAACCCAGAAGAAGCTACAGACAAATTTGTAGAACTAACAGCATTTTTGGGGTGCCTGGGTGGCTCAGTTGGTTAAGCCTCCAACTTCGGCTCAGGTCATGATCTCGCGGTTTGTGAGTTCAAGCCCCGCATCAGGCTCTGTGCTGACAGCTGTGCCTGTGTCTTCCCCCTCCCTGCCCCTCCCATGCTCATGCTCTGTCTCTCTCTGTCTCTCAATAATAAATAAGCATTAAAAAAATTTTTTTAAAGAAATAACAGCATTTTTGTCAAGATGGCTGCCTATAAAGTCGATAAAAAAACTGCATTTCTATATAGCAGCACAAAGTATTAGAAAACATAATTTTCAGAATGTATTTCCATTGTTACAAAAATATAAACCTCCCAGTAGTAAATCTAACAAAAATTTGTATGCCTTGTCTGCACAAAGTGATAAAACTTTATTGAAAGGCATTTTAAAAGACCTAAATAAGCAGAGAGATATATAATGTTCATGGATAAGACAACACACATCATAAACATGTCACTTTTCCCCAGTTTGATTTATAGAGTCAATGCTGTTATAATCAAAATAACAACAAGCTTTTTTTTTTTTATGACACTTGAAAAGCAGACCTTTATATTTATATGGAAGGGTAAAGGAATAGACATGACACTCAAAAAAATTAGGGTGTGAGAATTGCCTCACCTTTATGAAAAATTATAAAGCAAGACCTAATGCCATGTGCTCAAGGATAAACAGAAATAATGACCAGGAGGAACTAAATAGAAAGCCCAGAAGTCGACTCTGACATACATGGGACCGTGGAGGATCAATAGGGAGAGAGGGGGTTTTGCAGGAAGCTGTGCTGGGCAGTGCTGAGCTAATTCCATCCTCACCTCATCACTTAACAAAGGAATCCCATGAGTATCAAGGACAGAACTTTAAAATTTAGAGTAAAATGGGGCACCTGAGGGGCGCCTGAGTGGCTCAGTCGGTTGGGCATCCGACTTCGGCTCAGGTCATGATCTCACGGTTTGTGGGTTCGATCCCCATGTTGGGCTCTGTGCTGACAGCTCGGAGCCTGGAGCCTGCTTTAGATTCTGTTTCCCTCGCTCTCTGCCCCTCCCCCACTTGTGCTCTGTCAAAAATAAATAAACATTAAAAAAAAATTTTTTTTAATTAGAGTAAAATGTAGGAGGTGATCTTTCTGGCCTTGGAATATAAGATGATTTCTTAAGATATAAAAGCACAAACTAGAAGAGAAAATATGAATAAGTTCAACTATTTTTAAAGTTTACATTTTTGTAAATTGAAGACATTTTTTTTTATTTTTTTTATAAAAATTTTTTTTTCAACGTTTATTTATTTTTGGGACAGAGAGAGACAGAGCATGAACGGGGGAGGGGCAGAGAGAGAGGGAGACACAGAATCGGAAACAGGCTCCAGGCTCTGAGCCATCAGCCCAGAGCCTGACGCGGGGCTCGAACTCACGGACCGCGAGATCGTGACCTGGCTGAAGTCGGACGCTTAACCGACTGCGCCACCCAGGCGCCCCTGAAGACATTTTTTAAATTAGAAGACAGAGAGAAAAAATGTATAACATATTCAACCTACAAGGACTGATATGCAGAACATATAAATAAATTGATGAGAAAGATAAATAATAAAATGGAAAGATATATAAAAGATATTAACAGACATTTCACTGAAAAAAAGATGTGTACGGCCAATAAACACCAAGAAACAATTTTTAGTCTCACTAATGATCAGTAAATGCAAACTAAGACCACAGTAAGATGCTCTTTTACCCCCACTGATGATACCAAGAATTAGAAAGGATATAAAGCAAGAAGCACTCTTATACATTGCTGATGGGATTATAGATCGTATAACACCTTTAGGGAACACTTTCACATTCTCATGTTATGTTGGACATTTGCATATCTTGTGAACCAACAATCCTACTCCTGGATGTCTACTCTACACTGGAGAAATTCTGCACTTTTATTTGCAACAGGAAACGTAAAAACAGGAAGTAACTCAGAGCCCTCATCTACAGAAAATGGATAAATACATTCTAGTATATTCACCTAGTGGACATTTAACCATGCAGCAAAGCTGTTGAATGAGCTACAAGCTATACACAACATGGATGAATTTTAGAAATAGTGTTGAGTAGAAACTTCAAGTCCCAGAAGACTCCTTACAGTATTATACCACTGTTATAATGCACAGGAAGAAGCACACTAAGTATTAAATATCGTTGAAGCGTGTGTGTGTGTGTGTGTGTGTGTGAGTGAGTGATGGGACAGTGTTTAAAACAGCAATGGAATAACAGACCCAGCATTTAGGATAGTGTGTGTCTCTGAAGAAAAGGCAAGAGGATGGAACAGGGAAGGCACACACAGGTAGATGCAAGTTCATTCTTCACTAGGGTGGTAGCTTCTGGGATATTCATTATTTTATGCTTTATAGCAGAAGTATATATTTTTATATGATTACTATGTATACACGTAATTATATAAATATGTTCTTTTGTATGTGTGAAATATTGGCATTAAAGAAAGATCATTTTAGTTTTAAAAAAAGAATCCTTTCGAGGAGCCAGTCAACAGGATCAAATCACTGAGGGGAGAATAAATCAGGCAGCTTCAGATTTCTCTGCAGCAGTCATCCAAGCCAAGTAGCAATGGAGGAATGCCAACACATTATTCAAGGAAAGAAGGAGCCATGGTTTTGTATCCAACCAGCTGTCCTTCAGGTATGAAGGCTGCAGACAGAAAGTTTTGAACACATATGGTTATATTAACTTGCTAGGGCTACCGTAACAAAGCACCACAGACTGGGTGCCTTAAACAGTTGAAATGTGTTTTCTCACATTCCTGGAGGCCACAGGTCCAGGATCCAGGTGCTGACAGGGTCGGTTTCCTCTGAGGCCTCCCCCCTTGACTTCAGATGGCTAGCCTCTCACCGCCCCTCCACAGGGTCATCCCCCTGTGCACACGACCCTGAAGTATCTCTTCCTCTTCTATAAATCCTTCATAGAAACCCAGTGGTGTTGGATTAAGGCCTCACACTGACGGCCTCATTTTAACTTAATTACCTCCTTAAAGACCTTCTGTCCAAATACAGTTATATTTTGAGGTACGAAAGGTTGAGATTTCAACATGAATTTTGGTGGAGCACGATTCAGCCCATAACAAAAATCGCAAAGAATATTGTTCCCATCAACAGTATTGGGCTGAACCTCAGCCAACCACAAGATGATTGGGGAAGCCACACAAAAGTAATGTCAATGATCAGTGAATATATTTAACTGCAGAACCAATTGGAAAACAAAAGTGGGAAATAGAGTGATAGAACAGAATATAAATACTATATGCCCTGACAACGAAGAATGATAAAATTGCCAAAAAATTAGACTAGAAGAAAGAAAGAAAGTAGAAAGCAGGGTAAGTTTTCTGATTGCTTCATCTGTATTGGCTGAGAGTCCATCCATCAAAAGGAAAATCCAAAATGAGACCTAAATTAAGTACTGAAATTTTGTGTATGGTAGAGGTAGCATCTTGGTGTGGGAGGAGGGATGAATTACTCATTAAATATTATTGGGACAACTTAGTAGCCATCTGGAAAAAAATAAAATTGGAGCCATATCTTTTCTTTAACACCAAGTTAAATTTCAAATGGATCAAAGATTTAAATGTGAAAAATAAGGGGCACCTGGGTAGCTCAGTCGGTTAAGCATCCGACTTTGGCTCAGGCCATGATCTCAGGGTTTGTGAGTATAAGCCCTGGGTCAGGCTCTTTGCTGACGGCTCAGAGCCTGGAGCCTGCTTCAGATTCTGTCTCCTTCTCTCTGCCCCTCCCAGGCTCGCTCGCTCTCTGTCTGTCTCTGTCTCAAAAATAAATAAACATTAAAAAAATTTTTAATGTGAAAAATAAAACTATAAAAGTTCTGGGGGAAAAAAACATGGTAAAATTTATTGATAATCTGAGGCCTTCTCGGCAACAACTGAAAATCCAGAGACCATCCAAATTAATAAGCTGAGCTACGCAGAAATCAAAATCTATATCACAAAAAGCACCATAGGTCCAAAAGTGGACTTCAGAAAACTGAGAGAATGTATCTGTAATTCATATCATAGGCAGGGAACTAATCTCTCTAATAAATAAAGAGCTTTTTCAAATAGAGAAGATAAAGGCCTCTTAACAAAATATAAGAGCAGCTACTTCACAGAAAGGAAATACAAAGGGCTGTCAAACATGAAAGGATGGTCAGTTCCATTCATAAGAAGGGAAATGCAGATTTAAACCACATTCTTTACCTCTCCAAGAGTCCAAGAGTTTAATAACAGACTGTGGTGAGGCTATAACAAAACAGGGACACATGTATTTCTGGTGAGGAATTGTTACAGTCCTATGGAGGGCAGTGTGATGGTATCTATCAAAATGACGTGTATTCCCTTGTCCACATCTGGAAATGTATCCTACAAATTCACGGGCACAAATGCAAAACTATACCTAAGGTTATTTTTTCAGTGATGTTTGTAATAGTAAAAAATTGGGGGAGAGAGGAGTATTCATTCATAAGAATCTAGTTAAATAAATAATGGAACATCCATACAATGAATAATAATGCAGCTGATAATAAAAGAACGAGGAGGCTTTCCATACACTGATGTGGCGAGAACTCCAAGGTGTATTGTTTAGTGAAGAAAACAAAGTGCAAGTGAATGTTACCTTTTATATAAGTAATACGTGACCTCATATGAAAAGATGGGAGTATCAACCTGTATTCATATTTGCTTATATAAAGCATAAAGAAACCCTGGAAAGTTACATAGGAAACTAAAAATACTGTTTACTTGTATACAATAGAGACATGAATGGGAAGGAGACTTTTCACTGTATAACTTTGCATACCTTCTGGTCTTTGAAACATGTAATGAGTTACCTGTTCAAAAACTTAAGTAAATTTAATTCCAAAAGATCATGGGCATGAAACATAGTTCTGCTATTTAATAGTTGAGCGGATTGGGACAAGACAATCTCTTTGAGTCATAGTTTTCTTATCTATAAAAGGCTGTGATATCAGTATTAACCTCGTAGGATTGCTGTTAGGGTTACTGAGGATGCACATGTGTGGCTGCCTCCAGCACCTAGTAAGTACTCAGTGGTCATGAATGCATGTTACTGTTCTGAGTCTTGGTGGTAAATTCGTATGTTTAAGAGACACCAGCTTCAACTGACCATTCCTTTGTAGAACCAGACATCCTGGGTCCTTTCCAGCATGGCAGCCCTCTACTGGAGAGTAAAAGGCCAAGGAAAGAAGGCAATTGACTGCCTCCGCCAGGCCCTCCACTATGCTCCACACCAGATGAAGGTGAGTGGGACTCAGAAGGTGTGAATTTCTGTCTCTTGGTCCTTTCCATTGTTTATTCTGAGGTTTCAACTAGCCGTCCTCATTCTTAGCCAGTAAGAAAGTGGCAAAATAGCATAGGCTAGAAGAACCTATGACCCCACTTATGCTACCACAAGCCTGGACGTTATACCCACCACCATGCCTTCCTGCCTCAGCGAATGGGGACTTGGGGGAAGGTCTTCAGAATCACTGGAAGGTGTTTCTTTCTATTCAGAGCCACCTGGCATAAAACATACTGGCCTAGGCAGCCTGTCACCCTGCAAGTCGTTCTGGGTTTAGCTCATCCCCAGAGGCCTGGAAGCCTGTTACACTTGTTTTGCTTAGACTGCTGACTTAAGCTTGCTTCCAGACACAGAAACTGAAGCAGTTTCCATCTCTTCTTATATATCGGCCAGTTCCTGGTCTTCATCTGACTTCACCTTTTCCACAAAAACGAAAACTTCAAAAAGCCCTGCTAACTCAGTGTAACATCAGTCTTTTCAAAAATGCCAGTTGTAGTTATGATGACTGAGAATGTTCAGCTTTTTAACAGCACATTTGTGTCCACATGTGCTGAGTTCTGCATTAATCTCCACATCTCCTACTTCCTGATGACATGGCTCATGTCTTCATGAGTGGTGGAAGGAGCTCACCTTTCCTTTTAGGCACTGTTGAGTTCCAAATGCAGCTGGGCCCCTTGGTAGCTTTGTGACCTTGGGCAGGTTATGAGACCTCTGTGGCCTCACATAATGCCCTGCGCTCTGCGAGTGTCCAGTAAGGACAGAGGGGTCCTCCTTTCCTGTGTCTTCTGTATCTCCTATAGAACTCCAGACTGTGTGATTCAGGTGGTAATTGCTTGGGTAACACATTTAAAGGACATAAATATTTGTGATGATAAAAGTGTCGCTACTTGTTCAGCCTATCATCCTGTGCTCTGTACTGCTAGACAGCAGCAAGGGCCAACACTCTAGGTCAGGGGTCAGAGAATGTTTTCTGTAAAGGGCCACACGCTAAGAAATTTAGGCTGTGTAGGTCAGACGGCCTCTGTTCTTGCCACTCGGTTCTGCCATGGTAGCATAAAACAGCCACAGAAATACGTAAAAGAATGGGAATGGTTACATTCCAATAAAACCTTACAAAAACAGGCAGCCAGCTAGATTTGGCCTGTAGGCCAAAGTTCACCAGCCCCTGCTTCAAGCAGATGATGCTGTGGACCTTGCAGAAGGCACTTTGACTCTGTGACAGCATGACTCAGAGTGTGTGGTCTGTGGACAGGTGTCAGTCCATGAGCCGTTTATTACCAATCTGCAACAAGATGGGAGCTTATACCAGAATGTAAACCACCAACTTCACTAAGCAGATTGTTTACTCAGTTGACATTTCTGCTTTGTGTTTTGAGGCTAGACTTTCCTAATGAAAGAAGTAATGCATTGGTTTATATTCTCGCACAATCGCCTTATCTATCACAGGCCAGTAGCAAATAGAAGACCAGCAGGTTCAGTTGCATTACTCAGTCACTGACCAGGAAAAACCTACTGCATTATTTATGAACAACTAAGAATGAAAGCTCAAAAACCAGTATCTTTCCCTTCTCACCATTCTCCTTCTGTTCCCAGGATGTGCCCCTGATTAGCCTGGCTAATATCTTGCACAATGCCAAGCTCTGGAACGACGCTGTCATAGTAGCCACCATGGCAGTAGAGATCGCGCCGCACTTTGCTGTGAACCACTTCACGCTGGGCAACGTCTACGTGGCAATGGTGAGATTGGTAGTGGGGGCAGAGCACACCGACTCTGCCCCTCTCTCCCGGGCACACCTTTGATTGCAAAACTTCCTTGACTATCAGTGTCCTCCAGTTTCCTGTACATTTTGTGTCTGAAATTGCTAGGTCCACCAAAGGTATATTTTATGGCTAAAGGGTTTGTGCATTAAAAAGACAGTACATAGGGGCACCTGGGTGGCTCAGTCGCTTGAGCATACGACTTCAGCTCAGGTCATGATCTCACGGTCCGTGGGTTCGAGCCCCGCGGCGGGCTCTGTGCTGACAGCTCAGAGCCTGGAGCCTGCTTCGGATTCTGTGTCTCCCTCTCTCTCTGCCCCTCCCCTGCTCATGCTCTGTCTCTCTCTGTCTCAAAAATAAATAAAAACATTTGAAAATTAAAAAAAAAAAATACAGTACATAAGGGGCTCCCAGGTGGCTCAGTCAACTAAGCCTTTGACTCTTTGATTTCGGCTCAGGTCATGGATCTCATGGTTCATGAGTTCAAGCCCCTCATCAGGCTCTATACTGACAGCATGGAACTTGCTTGGGATTCTAGGTCTCCCTCTCTGTCTGCCCCTCCCCTGTTCTCTCTCCCTCTCTCTCTCTCTCTCTCTCTCTCTCTCAAAATAAATAGATAAGCATTTTTAAAAATAAGATAAAAATATAGTACATGAAACTCACCTAAGTATTTGCACTGTGTAGCTCCTCCACATGAATTTAACACTAACAATAGTGTCAGAGTTTTCTGGAGCCAGAAAAACTTACCTAATGCTCACATGGACATAAACACTCGTATTCTCTTGCCTTCAGGTTGGGCTAGGTACCTGCCATTGCACTCATGATGCCCTGTGCATGTTTTTCTTGCCACATTTTCACCTTGTTTTATAATCTTTTTTAAGTGTCCGTCTCTCCCCCTAGACGAGGAGCTCCTTGGAGAAGAGACTCCTCTTCATCTTTCCGTTCCTAGCACTTCACAGTGTTTGGCACATACCAGGTCTCTTCAAATGTTTAATGAATGCTGGAGTGCCACTGGTTACATGGGATCCCATTTACTGAGAAAATACCAAAGCCATCATCCGGAACCCTTGTTCTGGTCAGAAACAAGGACCAATTTCAGAACTTAAAATCCCAGGGGTCCTCTAGAAGCTGTCATAGCTGAATTTAACATTAGGATCATGCCTTGCACTTGCATCTAAAGCTGGGTGTCTCACATGGGGCAATACCCAAGGTATTCTCAGTAAAGGCTAATAGAATAAGCAGCTTAAAGCTCTAAGTTTTATGTGTCATCCTTGACTTGAAAGGCGGCAAGTATAATTTGGCCAGGTAGGTATTGCTGAATGTGCAGATTTCCCTCTCTGCTTCTTAAAATCAAAGAATCTATTTTTGTCCCCAGTAAATGTGAAATTTGCTACTGTGAATGAGAAATTCTGCCTCTCACTTGCCTAGGAGGCGTCATTCAACCAGTTGGTTTGGGCTCTTCTTTGAGAGTGTTGGTCTACGTAAAAGATTAATGCCTTCAAAATGGCCGTGATCATTTCCAAACAATGTTTGTATTTTTAAACACTAGAGAGAACAAAAAAGCTGTTTGAAAATCTAAAATACCTGACTTTGAGATACCTGACTTTACTTCCATCTCTCTAGCTGTAGTAACAAAACTTCAGGCAGATGCATAAGGAGCATTTGCCAGGCATAGTTCTAGAAGTTTCTGTGAGGATTAAATGGAGGGATTTTGTAAAGCACCCAGCACAGGGCCCGGCACAGGGCAGGTACTCAGGAATGATGGCTCTCACTGTTACCTCCAGGATGCCTCCCAGTGTTGGGTCAGACTTTTGTAAAGGTGGTCTCCCCTTCCATTTTGGCTCTTGGGCTCTGCCTTCATTTTCTTTGTGATATTGTACCTTGGGGGTGGAGGTAGTTGTTTCCTTCCAGACCTCGGAGTTTTCCTCAGAGATGTAGACCTATTGAGAAAATACAACAGGATTGCGACTGGCACAGAGGTGCTTCTCGAGAAGAAACCAGTGATGACACATATTTAGCTGGGTATCCCTCTCACGTCTGTCCCTTTGCCTCTCACAGGAAGAGTTTGAAAAAGCACTGGTGTGGTATGAATCGACACTGAAGCTGCAGCCTGAGTTTGTTCCGGCCAAGAACCGAATCCAGACTATCCAGTGTCACTTAATGCTGAAGAAGGGACGGCGCTCTCCCTAGTGCATCCCTCCTCTCTCTCTTTCTCTCTTTCTCTCTCTCTCTCCCTTCATGCTCTTAAAAAAAAAAAAAAATAAGAAAAGAAACCAATCATTGTCAGTATCTACTTTTAATGACGTGTGTGAGAATAACTGAGTAAGACTTAAAACAGGACTTTTACATATGTGGGAATTGGTTTTGTTTTGTTTTTAAGTTCCTTCTTTCCCCCAGCCAACCTCCGCAACACAGATTTCTCAAAAGGAAAATGCAGCCGAAAGATACCGTGTAAATACTGAGCCAAGACGTTTCTGGAGCTGCGCTCTGTCTCCAAAACCTCGATGCCTTTAGGGCTTTCTTCAGTGGTCCAGCCAGCCTCCTCCTCTCGGGCGGAGGATGAAACCGCGTTGCACATTCTCTGCTTCCTGTCGTAGCCTCTGTTGTCAGTGGAAATGCAAAAGCCCATCTGGTGCCAGTGAGAAGCAACGTTGTGCGCTCTCCCCATTAGATCCATGCTGTCCCCGGTCGCGTCCGTTCCATGCTGCTATGTTACAAACTCTCAGAGGTAGTTTGCAGGGGAGGAAGGGGAAATGATTTTTAAAACAAAATATTTACAACAACAGAAACTCTTAGGATCACCTGACCTTTGTGATGTTATTTATGTTGGGGAGGGAGGGGGGCTGAGAAGGGGAAATCAGCCGTGTACACCATCTATATCATTTGTACTTTACTTACAAATCACAAGGAAACCAATAAGTTGAAATCCTATATAACAGGTTTATATATATAGAATATGTATATTTGAAGCCCTCTACAGACCGAGTCTATGTTTTACTAATTCTTTGTTCACTGTGTTACCCGCCTTGGAATAAGGTGTGAGTGTGTGCTCCCTCTCTCTGAGGCCTTCAGACTTAGCTCCTCAGGAGAGAGCGACGCACCAAGGTTGAGTATTTCCATACAGTGCTCTTCCCTCTGGTCCCAGGAGAGTCAGAAACTCCAGACATTTTGGAATCTTCAAGGGCACATACTGAGAACAAAAATAAAAGTTGTTTATGAGCAAAATAGGTCTGTAGCGTGTTTTTTCTTCAAAACCAGACTAACGTGGACAGCTCTGAAGCCAATGATAACTCTGGATCTGATCCTCTCAAATCCTGGGTCATCTTTATCTTTCTTTCCACAACAGCAAGGTGAGGAGAGAAATAATCCATCGCTAGATTGTATGGCTGATGAACTTATCAGCGTGATACATTTGACCGGCAAAGATGCACAATCAGCAAGTGTTCAGAGTTGGGTATATAATTGACCTTCCCGGGAAAGGAAGAATAATCTAAGTCACAAAGTCACATCCCCTCAGGGTGAGCACTGATCCTGAAGTTCATCCATGTAAGCGTCATGGAGAACCTTGGTGAGGGTCATGTCGTGGGCGGGCACACACTACGCAGCCAGTGAACGTTAGCTCTTCTTGTTGGCAGGGATCTTCAGGCCTGCCACCAAATCTTTTCCCAGTTCTAGAAATAAATGATTTTTCCTTCACGTTAAAGAGTTCTGTTCCATTTCTGGACCCTGATCCAAAAGCTTGGTGGCTGCTTGGGGAGCCTGGGGCCTCAGTCGGTTAAGTGTACGACTCTTGGTTTTGCCTCAGGTCATGATCACGGTTCATGAGTTCGAGCCCCATGTCAGGCTCTGTGCTGGACAGCATGGAGCCTGCTTAGGATTCTCTCCTCTCTCTGCCCCTCCCCCACTCACTCATTCTCTGAAATAAACAAACTTAAAAAAAAACCAAAAAACTGCTTCCAACAGTGATTCCTAGCTGGAAGGGAGGAGCTTGAGAGTATTTAATAGAAATGCCACCCGAAGAAATTTTGATCTTTCTGTTTTTCACTCCAGTGGGTTTCTTCGATTCTGTCTTCCAATCCACTAACTCGTCAGCTGTGTCTAGTCTACTGTTTACCCATTGAGATTTTTATTGCAATAATGATATTTTTCACTCTTAGGATTTCTGGGTGGCTCTTTTTATCATATCTGCTTGCTCATGTTTCATGATCTCTCCTTGTTTGGTGGATGCTAGTCTTTGTTTTAACTACTGGAACATTTTCAGTATTCTTTTCAAATCGCACAATGATTTCTTGTTCATCAGGAATGAATTCTGTTTGTTGGGCATGTGGACTGGTGACCCCATAATGCTTGAATTCCCTGGTCCTCAGTGTTTACATCTCTGCTCCCCTCTGTGTTCTTTCCCATCCTTAGTGATCTCATCCAGTTACATGGTTTCGGATTCTGTCTCCGTGCTTATGACTTCCACATTCATACCTCAGGCATGGATAGATGCCTATTAGCCCTAAACTCATTTGTCCAACTGTCTACTCCATATTTTCACGTGGTCCAAAACTGAATTCCTTATCCTTCCCAAGGAGTCTTGTCTAACTTTGGTCTTCCCATCTGAGTTTCCTGCTTCCAATTAATCAAGTCAAAACAAACAAAAATCCTAGAGTAATCCTGACACCTGTTAAAACAGAAGTCAGATTGTGTCATTTCTGTCCTTAAAACTAGTGACTTGAAAGGACATATAAAGCCTTACCAAACACACACACACACACACACACACACACACACACACACACACACACTGGCTCACCTCTTGGGCTTTATCTATTATTCTCCCTCTTCCTTTTTTTTAAAATATGAAATTTATCATCAAATTGGTTTCCATACAACATCCCAACACGTGCCCTCCTCAATACCCACCACCCATACTCCACTCCCTCCCACCCCCCATCAACCCTCAGTTTGTTCTCAGTTTTTAAGAGTCTCTCATGTTTTGCCTCCCTCCCTCTCTAACCTTTTTTTTTTTCCTTCCCCTCCCCATGGTCTTCTGTTAAGTTTCTCAGGATCCACATAAAAGTGAAAACATATGGTATCTTTCTCTGTATGACTTATTTCACTTATTTCACTCTCCAGTTCCATCCACGTTGCTACAAAAGGCCGTATTTCATTCTTTCTCATTGCCATGTAGTATACCATTGTGTACATAAACCACGTTTCTTTATCCATTCATCAGTTGATGGACATTTGGGCTCTTTCCATAATGTGGCTATTGTTGAAAGTGCTCCTATAAACATTGGGGTACACGTGCCCCTATGCATCAGCACTCCTGTATCCCTTGGGTAAATTCCTAGCAGTGCTATTGTTGGGTCATAGGGTAGATCTATTTTTAATTTTTTGAGGAACCTCCACACTGTTTTCCAGAGCGGCTGCACCAGTTTGCATTACCACCAAGAGTGCAAGAGGGTTCCCATTTCTCCACATCCTCACCAGCATCTATAGTCTCCTGATTTGTTCATTTTAGCCACTCTGACTGGCGTGAGGTGGTATCTGAGTGTGGTTTTGATTTGTATTTCCCTGATGAGGAGCGACGTTGAGCATCTTTTCATGTGCCTGTTGGCCATCTGAATGTCTTCTTTGGAGAAGTGTCTATTCATGTTTTCTGCCCATTACTTCACCGGATTTTTTTTTTTGGGGGGGGTATGGAGTTTGGTGAGTTCTTTATAGATTTTGGATACTAGCCCTTCAAAAACAGACACATAGACCAATGGAATAGAATAGAAATCCCAGAATTAGACCCACAAAAGTATGGCCAACTAATCTTTGACAAAGCAGGAAAGCATATCCAGTGGAAACAAGTCTCTTTAACAAATGGTGCTGGGAGAACTGGACAGCAACATGCAGAAGGATGAAACTAGACCACTTTCTTACACCATTCACAAAAAAAAAAAAAAAAAAAAAAAAAACCTCAAAATGAATAAAGGACCTGAGTGTGAGACAGGAAACCATCAAAACCCTAGAGGAGAAAGCAGGAAAAAACCACTCTGACCTCAGCCACTGCAATTTCTTACTTGACACATCCCCAAAGGCAAGGGAATTAAAAGCAAAAATGAACTATTGGGACCTCATGAAGATAAAAAGCTTCTGCACTGCAAAGGGAACAATCAACAACACTAAAAGGCAACCAACAGAATGGGAAAAGATATTTGCAAATGACATATCGGACAAAGGGCTAGTATCTTCCTCCTTTTCAGCCAAACTAGCCTACTGACTGTGTTTTGAAACTTCCCGCCTGCTCCTGCCTCAGGACGTCTGCATTTGCTGTTGGCTTTATCTGAAATGCTCCTCCCCAAAACCCACTTGGCTTACCTCCTCACCACCTCTGTGGGGCTTCCCTGATCATGAGATTTTACATTATGGCACCCGCCATCACAGTGTCCTAACCCCCTTGCCTGTTTACTTCTCTCCGTAACGAATCATCATTGAGTCTACCAGCATATTTATTGTCACTCCCAACCTAAAAGGAAGCTCTAACTGCGAAGTTTTTATCTGTTTTGTACCCTGATGTGCCTCTAGCCCCTGGTACACAGTAGGTATCCAGAGAAAACTGTTGAGTGAATTAATTCATTAGTGGAGCTGGATGCCTCCCTATGAAGGAAGTTTTTGAGGTGGTCTCTCCTGGGATCTCTACAAGGTCAAACATGTTTGTATGTTAGTTTCTGTGGGGTTTCTGCACTGTATGGAGGGTGAATTAGGGCCCCATCTTCCCAAAGGCAGGAGACTGAGGGTCCCAATATTTTACCTACTGGACAAAAAAGTCTCATCCCTGGCTCCTGGCCTTATGCAGACCCATTTACATCTCTCAGTTGTCCGTGAGTCCTGATTCCTGTGTCTGTGTGGAGACTATGACCACAGTTCCTCAGCCCATAGTGATTCTCAGGCCTTGTGGATTGTTGCAGTGAGTTCCCACACCATTGCTGGCACGTGGTGATTTCTCTTTCTTGACTTTACATTAGCTCAGTATTTAAAATTGTGTGTTGAAGTTGAGGGTAGGGGATTCCAGAGTGTGTGCTCCATGTGCTTTCATGACTGGAAGTTTGGAAAGGCCAGTTCTATACCACATATGACCTTTCCCCCAAGAAATCTGGAACCTTCCCCTGGGGATACTGATAAACATGAATTATATTCTTCATAAGGGCTCAAATGGAAAAAGACATTCAGACTCACTAGCTTCAGAGCACACTCTGACTTTGTCTAGAATTTACCTTCTCCAGAGTTACGCCATGGCCTTCAACCCCAAAATCTCTGCAGGGGCCTATTACAGAAAGCCCAGCTACTCTGAAAATGTCCAGCTCCTTTGGGGAAGTACTCCTTACCATGTGAAAACAAGCTCAGGCCCTTTTGGAAATAAGGCCTGGCCAGACCCTTACCACGTTAGCTTCATTTAAATGGCGGATGGGAGCCTGGGGCTTCTCCATTAAGGCATCTCCAAGAGTTTTGAGAATGTGTCCAGAGTCATTCTCAGCAGCCATTTTCTCTATAGTCAGGTAAGGCTAGTGAGGACTAGGGGCCCCAGGGAAAAAGGACCAGGCCAACTTCTGCCCATTACTCTCCAAATCCTGCAGGTGGCAGCTGGACACCAGGCTGAGCTTCTGAGGACCAAACTTGGTAACTAAGGGGCAGACTACATGGCATTCCAAGTGCAGAGATGTTCACAATCCAGGGAGATCCCAGCGGCTGGCTATAAAGGATGAAAAGGCAGAAGGGAGGTGAAGGGAGTAGTGTCTAACCAATCTGCCTGCCAACATTCACATTTATGAGGTAGAATGAGATGCAATTACAAATTCACTCCCTCGTGTTAGGGAATGTCATCCAAAAGAGGTGACCACCAATTGACCCAGGAACTGGATCCAGGCACTCTGAGGCTCCTCACCCACTCCCCTGTCCTTGGAACATGGGTTCTGCTTGCTTTTCCCACTTGCAGAGGCTCTTCCTGGGACCAGTGAGCTAGCCCAGAATATTCTTCTCGTGGCAATGGCAGAAGCACTAGAGAACAAGCCCAGTCATGTGAGCACTTTCAGGTACCTGCTGTGTCACGTGTGCTAATATCCATTGTCCAGGGATAGGAATTACAACCCGGCATTCAGTGAGAGAGTGCTGCAAAGTCACATGGCAATGGGCATGGGCACAGGGAGGAAAGAGGGATGGAGGCCATTCACGTAATCAACCACAGACTTCTAAGTCTCGCCCTTCCTAGCCCCTTGTCTGATCTCTGCTGTGACACTTTAATCACATTCTCCCTTCTCTGTATGTATATTTCTATCATCTCCTCTACTAGACATCAAGCTTTTTAAGAGATTTTACTTGCCGTAGCACTTTGAACATGATAGTTGGTAGGTGCTCAGTAATATTTATTGCACGGTGAGTGAATTTCCTTTATGAGCAGTGCCGGTCCTTCCAGATATCTATACAAGGGAAAAGGTACTGAAATCTCTAATAAAGGGCTTTTGTATCCCTGGACAGTGGATATTAGCACATGTGACACGAGCAGGGTCTATCTCCTTTATCTACAGGGAGCGCTTATCTTATTCACCTAGGGTCCAGAGTGGACATTGATAAATATCTCTTTTTTTAATGTTTATTTATTTATTTTGAGAGAGACAGAGAGAGCGCACTAGTGGAGGGAGGGCCAGAGAGAGAAGGAGAAAGAGAATCCTAATCAGGCTCCTGACTGTCAGCACAGAGCCTGACTCGGGACTCGACCCCACAAACTTTGTGAGATCATGACCTGAGCTGAAACAAAGAGTCGGACGCTTAACCAACTGAGCCGCCCAGGCACCCCAGTAAATTTCTCTTGAATGCTGTACGAATGATGGCCACCACAACTTTTCCATTCTCTGACTGCCTCTACACATTCTTTGGCCCTTTGTCTCACCTTCTGGGTATTGCTAATTAATCTGTTATGCTTACGATCCATCATTACAGAGTCACATCGCCAGGTTTTTACTGACCTAGCAGACCCTCCAAAGTAGTCACCTCAATAGACTATATAGCTTCACACACTCTGTTCCCATTCTGCGTTTGGAAGGAAGTTTCAGGAACTCATGCAGTAGTGCTTCTGTCATGTTCACTTGAATACTCTTGAGGGTGACAGATCTTTGCCTTGTTAAGGTAGGTAGCATTTTTGGAAAGAGCTAGCAGTCATTTGGATCCAGAGCCAGTGACTGAAGTGGGCGATCAAGCTGGGTCATTCTGGGGACAAAAGCCAGATGTGGTCAGGGAGGAATGAGCCTCTTGCATAGTTGTAAAGCTGTCCCCGAGGACAGCCTAAAGGAACCCCAGAAGGAAGCAGACAGTATCATTTGAGCACGTCTACCTCCCGACAGGGTGACTATTTGGAAGGGGCCCGTACAGCATTGGATGAGAAAGTTCTGGTCTCATTTACTTTAGCTGTGGTTCTTGTTCCTGGACATCCTTTGAGAAGCTGATGAAAGCTCTGGACCCTCTCCAGGAAAAGGCTCATGAGCCCATATTTTACATATAATTCGAGGGGCCCGTGGACCTTCCTGAGGCTGCTCCCAGGCTCCCAGGTAACTTCTGTCTGGAATGAACACACTAACTAGGGTTAGGGCTCTACAGAGCTACAAGTGTGTTTTTCTTAGTTCCTTCATTTCTGCCCACACACCCCACAAGCGCAGCCCAGGACTATGACATAACAGATTCTCCAGAATCAGTATGTGAACTGCTTGTCCAATCTGCTTTGATCTGAGACAGACAGCTGCAGCCAGCTTGTCCGCTCAGCACCCCCCACCCCCATCTCTGGCTCCTCTCAGAAGGAGTGAGTTTCAGCCTCCACAAGCTTCTCGCTTGGGAAGAAGTAAGGAAAAGCCTTGCTGCTCCAGTTCGACTCCGGGAGCCAGGCCAGGATGAACTTGACTTTGGGACCCAAGAGCCAGGCCGGACCAGGTCCAGAATCCTTGGTGCCCCTCCCTTCAGGCACCTGTCTGAGCGCAGCGAGGGCACAGGGGTGGGAAGCGGCTGCCGTGAGGCCTAGTGGCCACAAGAGGGCCCCATTTGTTCTGAAAGGACGAGGCATCCGGCTGGCATCGTGACTCCCGACTTCATCCTCCAACACCCACGCAGGCTCCCGGGTCGTGTTGGGTGCTGACTGCGGAGGGGGATAGGGCATGGCGCTACAAGGCCTCCGCTCTGGGGTCTCTTGTTCAGGTGGCCACCAGCTGAGGCAGGTTCCCCCTCAGCCAGCCACCTGCTTCTCTTCAGGCAAGTGCTATGGGCATTAGGCCCAGGACACATTCAGGGCCTGGCAAGGCCACTTCCCGTGCCTCTAAGTGCTCAGGCCTTTTATAAGGTATGTTTCATCTCCTTTTAACGTGTTCTTTACGGCAAAAGCAACCCACGTTCAAAGGGGAAAAGGAGAAAATTCAGAAAGGCCAGGTGCACTTGTAACTAGCCATTCTCAAAGACAACTCCATTCACCACGACAGGGTTACGTCCTGCCCAGAACCCTCACAGACTGTGCTCCTCAGGAGGCTAATAAGAACAGGGCAGCCAGTCAGGGAGAATGGGGATGTGTTTGTGTTGCTGGGGTACCTCAGTACTTTGTGTAGAGCTGAGGCCATCGATCCCTCCAGGGTTCCAAGCCACAGGTGCGTGGAGGGAGAAACGAGTGGCTGAGGGCAGAAAGGGATGGGAAGCTCACCCACACTGAGCCACTCTGTGCCCTCACTATGCATCCCAGGGGCCGTCTCCTCCATCCAATACCAACATACCAAGGCCAGTATCATTCCTGCTTTACAGTTGGGGAAACCCGGCCTCCCACAAAACCATTTCCTCGGGTGGGGGTGTGCCACTGGTGAGCGATGGAGCTGGATCTGAAGCCAGAACTGTCTTGCTCCGGAAGCTAATGCCTTTACACACCCTTGGGACCTCTCAGGGCAGGGGTCTGCCTTCAGGCTTGGAGAACGTGGTCCTTTCCCTCCCACCGCAAGGGCACACTCTTCACCTGCACCGACAGCATGCACACACACCCCAGAGTTTGCAGGACAGCCCTAAGTTGGTGCCACTGACCCTGGGCCCTGGTTCCATGGCCCCTGCCCCGAAAGCAGCCATCAGGAGGCCTGAGAAGTGGAGAGGTGGGCATCAGGGGAGAGTCCTCATCAGATGCTGCAGTGAGGCGTCCCCCACCCACTCAGCATCATCTCCACTCTGCACGCTGGAGACTGCTCTCACCCGGTCTCCCCCTGAGGCTCTGGAGAATGGTCCACAGAGACTCCGATCATCTTCTCTGGAAAGGGGCCCTGCCCCTTCCTGGGGGTACAGACAGCTCTGAGAACAGGCACTCCCCTCCTCTGTTCCCAACGTCCCTTTCTTAGGACACCTCTTCCCAGACTCAGCTTTGAGCCCCAGGGAGAGGCCTCCCCTGGTTGCCAGGGCAACGGCTCCATTGTTCCTGCTGCTGGAGTTTAGCAGGCAGGCCCCCTCAGTTTCTGGACCCTGCTCTCCCTACCATTCTTGAGCCAGTGGAGCCTGCAGTGCCCCCATTCTACTCCTCAGGGCCTCTTTGTCGTCAGGATGCAGAGGAGGGGGAGACAGGCTGACTGGTCACCATGCCAACATCGCATGGCCCACATCCCTGCGGGGAGGGGATGGGTTGGGTGGTCGGATATTCAGCAGTGGAGGGAGCAGTTAGTCTGACTCTTGGGGCACCTGCCCAAGGGCCCCTGCTGCTGGCTCAGGGTCCATTTTGGGAGAGGATTTCACTAGCTCTCTGCTTTTTCACCCAGTTTGTTCCATTTTTGTTTGGTTAAGCAAAACTTGAGGCTTAGGCTTTCTCTTACCCATCTGAATTTTCAGGCAGCACATGGACTGTGGCCCACCCAGCCTAAGTGGGACGATAATCCCTCCTTCCGTCCTTCCTTCCTTCCTTCCTTCCTTCTTTCCTTCTTTCCTTCTTTCCTTCCTTCCTTCCTTCCTTCCTCCCTTTCTTCCATCCCTCCCTCCCTCCTTCCTTCCTTCACTCCATCTCATTCATTCAACAACATTCACTGAAGCTGACTCAGAACCATCCTGCAAGTTAAATATTATTAAAACCACTTTGCAGAAGGAGAAACTCTTACTCAAAAAGGTAAATTACCCAAGGTTCCTAAAATATTGTCAGAGGCAGGATTCAATCTCCGTTCTGCCTGGCTCCAATATCACTGCTTTAAAGTCAAGAACAGATTATATTCTCCCTACCACTGACAGTATCTTGACTACCCTGTGCACAGTAAGCTGATTTATTATTGACTAAAAGCAAGCCATGACAAGGATGTTAAGGGCCAGGTGTCTTGCACAAAGTAGCTGCTTAATAAGTATGCGATGAATGGATGGACGGATGAAGGGACATATTCAGGGTAACTACTCAGAGTATTAAGGGCAACAACCTGGAAGACAACTCTTGATTCCCTCCTTTATTGTTTCATTTGTACATTCATTCAGTAAATAAGTCCTGAGGACTTCCGTATGCCAGGCACCTTGCTGGGCACTGGGGACATAAGAAAAACACCTCTCTCTGGTGAGAGAGGCAGACAGGTAAAACAGCCCATCACAATTTGTGGGATGAGAGCTCCATCAGGAGAGTCCAGGCACTGGGAAAGACCAGCTGACCTCAATGGCATTTCTCATGTTCTAAGTCACTGAGTCACAGACCCTCTGAGCTCAAACTGATGCTCTATCCACACTGCACGTTAGCCAGACAGAGGTAAAACCACACCTGGAGCTTAGGACAATGATTAGGAAAGACCAGAGTCTAAAAATTTAGAATAGTGATATTTAGGAGAACCTAGTTCAGTCTGAAGACCCTGAATCCCATGACTCCACCAGGCTTCTCTCACCAGTAGAAACAGCCCCTGCTACCTTGCCTAAGGAGACTGGGCCTGCCTTGCTTGAAGACTCTATGACTATCCCTTACCCCATAGCCTCACCTGCCCCCAGAGCCATGGGAAAGACAATCTCCGTGTGCCCAAGGAGCCAATTATAAAGGTGAGTCTAATAGATGCTTAAATGCCCAAATGTGCAAATTTACATATCAATGAAAACCTGAGGAATATTCATAAGAATGGGTTCCACCCATGCTAGAGTAGGGAGAAAAGAATGTAGTTGTAAATCCAGCTGAGTTACCAGAGATTCTGAGGCTGGTGTGCCAGCTCAAGAACGTGGTAAAAGTTCCAGTGTTACTTCACTTGGTAAACTGAAGCCTGTACTCGATGAAACCGACATGCCAACGTTGTTCTAGGTACAGTGGAGAAGAAATCCAAAGACTTAGGGAGATAGACACGTAGAAGCAGGTTTGCCATCCGAGACTGCCTTATCCGTGCTTTATATCCCCTGAGGGGGACCAAAGGACCCTCCCTTCCCCAAGACGGTGAGAAACATGTTGCTAAGGAGATAGTGTTACTGTTGCAGGGCACCACATGCTGGGGATGTTGACGGAAGATACTGCCACTGAAACGTGTCCCTGAGCTTTAATGGGAAGAGTGAGATCCCAGCATTGGCAATTCACTGACACTTAGTGACCAGAAGCAAAGTGGACACAGAAGGCAGCAGGGCCAGGGTGACAGTCAGAACAGACTGACACATAGGGATCTTTGGTGGTGGCCAATTAATCATGGGTGCCAAGGGGTAAAATACATGAGGCATTGCATTCACATCCTACTTGATCTGCAGAGTTAAAAGACAAACAAACTAGAGTTCTGACAAGCCAAAATCTCAGGACATCAGCAAGTCTTAGATTTTCACTAAATTCCCAACCTAAGTCAAGAGAATAGAAAAGCGTACTCTGTACCATATGACGTTGCAAATTTATATTGTCCATCTCCCTCCCAATTTTTCTGTGGTCATTAAGTACAGTGGGTGTGCACTGGGAAAAGAGAAATACCGGACTCTTCAGGATTTATTACTGGCTCTGAGCTAATCTTAATCCCGGGTCATGGGTTGAGTGAGCATTAATGGAAGTCAGGAAATAAATGGAGTTTGGGCCCAAACTAGTTCATAGTGGGCCCAGTAGATTCATATCTACCCTGTGGTTGTTTCTTCAGGTCCTGAATGTATAGTTAGAATATATGTATACATATACATATACATATACATATGGACACACACATATATATACACACACATATATATTTATTTGTTTACACGTATATATATATAAGTATATATATTATTTATACATATATACGTGTATATATATATTTATTTTTATATATATATATATATATATATATATATATATATATATATAAAATCAGATATACACAAAATCTCCTGCCTGACCTATGGCAGATACAGACTGACATGATAGGAAGGACTAAGTGAGAACTCCTGCCAGCCTTCTCCCTAACAATAGAGTAAATCAAAACCAATGCCACATTTCTAGGAGAATCACAGAGAATAGTGCCACCACAGAACACTTAAAAAAAATGCAAGGTTGGTGACCCAGTGGTGTGCTAGAATCACTTCGTGCAAGCCCACAAGAACTGTTGACATTATTCTCATTTATTCATAACAATTGTTCTGATTGTTTACATTACCTCCCAACTGCATCTTCAGTGACGTTACTTTGGTAGCTTAAAATTGGCCATGTTGGGACTATTTAAACCAGAGAAATTGGGAAACATTACAAATCAGGCTTTCTTTTTTTTTTTCTTTTCTGAAAACCAGTTTATCAGCAAACTACCTGTGACCCCTATCATATCTTCATTTAACTTACCTGTTTGGCTTGAGCAGATGTATCTTGGAGTTGGAGAATGATGGCAGATTATGTTACAGAAATCAGACTGTCATTTCAATTTCAGCTGCCATTCTGGATCTGGTCTACTTACTGTATCATATCAGCCCAACTTCTGATGTCTACTATGGTCAGAAAGGTGGATGGATAGATGGATGGATGGATGGATGGATGGAAGGTGAACGCATATTTTTCACAATGGCTAATTTATGGAAACAACCTAAAGGACAAGAAATGAATGGTTAAGGAAATGCAGTACACACAATGGAATATTAATCAGCCATAAAAAGAAGAAAATCCTGCTATCTATGACAATATGGATAGACCTGGAGGGCATTGTGCTAAGTGAAATAAGGCAAACACAAGAAAGATAAATACCGTATGATTTCAATTATATGTGGAATCTAACATAGTCCAAATCAGGGGTGCCTGGGTGGCTCAGTCAGTTAAGCATCTGACCCTTGATTTTGGCTCAGGTCACGATCTCCTGGTTCGTGGGATCAAGCCCTGAGTCAAGCTCTGTACTTACTGACAGCATGGAGCCTGCTTAGGATTCTCTCTCTCTGTGTCCCTCCCCCCTTCTCTCTCTCAAAATAAATAAATAAACATTAAAAAAAAAAACACAGTCAAAATAATAGAAGCAGAGAGTAGAGTGGTGGTTGCCAGGAGCCAGGGGTGGGGGGAATAGGAAGATGTCGGTCAAAGGGTACAAAGTTTCAATCATACAGGATAAATAAGTTCTGGAGATGTAAAGTACGGCATGGTGACTGTACTTAATATTATATTGGGTATCTGAAATCAGCTAAGAGAGCATATCTGAAGTGTTCTCACAAAAAAGAAAGAAGAAAATTATAGCTATGTGAGGTGATGGATATGTTAATTAACTTGATTCTGGTGATCATTTTATAATGCATGCATATGTCAAAACATCAAGTCGAACACGTTAACCATATACAATTCTCATTTCTCGCCTATACCTCAGTAAAGCTGAAAAAAAGAAAATTATTAACTAGGCTAAGGTAATTGCTTACCGTCTCTTCTACACAGATGAGCACACTGTCCAATGGGACGAAATTGACACATAACCTGTATTGTTTATCATGCAAATAGCATTACTGAGCGTAATACACAGCCTCTTTCTCTTTGATGGGCTATAAATACATTTGGATACTAAAGGATTTTGCAATTAATATAAATATAGCTAAAATTTATAGAATGCAGTATGAATTGAGACTTTTATCTCAACTATAAAATGAAAACAGTAGCCCCTATGTATGTCCAGTTCACCAAATGATGTGATAATCAAATGAAGTTGTTTGTATGTGTAAAACAGCATTGTAAATTTTAGTGCCCTGCCTTAAAACATGGCGAGGTAAATAGCTACTAGGCTGTTTCTATATTCAAGATTGAATGGGAGATTCTTGGCAATTATCTATTATTCAAGGATGAAAGTCTGTGGCTACTAATCAGCTTTGTCAAAATCTGTAATTGTATATTCAGCATAAGTCTGATTTTAACAACAAAAAAAGATGGATGGATGAGTGGATTGTTTGTATGAAGGGATGGTTATATTGGGTAGGAGCATGATGCTGTTGCTGTTTTTATTATTATTATTATTATTAGAATTTAAGAGTGGGAATAAAGGTGTGCACTCCTAGCCTGCTGAGAATGAAAACCCAAAAACTTCCCCAGAATCGCTTTCACTAGTTTAGAGCATGACACGGGTCCTGTCAATGAGAAACATTCAGTGAATGTGGAGTTTGTAACCAAAGTTTCAGTCTCAACTTCCTGATTCCTTTATCCCAGCTGAAGAGCGTGTTTCTTGATTCAACATTGTAGCAGTGGCTTCCAGACTCCTCAAGTTCTTGAGTGCTGTAGAGGTGGCAAGTTCTCTGGAAGGTCAGTGATGAGAAGCCTGGGGTTCATTCCTGGAGTCTCAAATTAGGGTTTGGCCTTCCTGTGATTTTGTAAGCACCAAATTCATGTTATGAAATCCCTTTCTCCTTAAGAGAGCTGCAATGGATTTTGTTAGCTGCAGCTGCACTCTGACTGATATGATCCCCCCACCTTTTTTTATATGCCCCCTTTTCAAGTTTTTCTTCCCCTCATCAGTTTTCATCTCTACTATCCAACCACTTCCCATTTCATTCCCCAGAGGTGAATCACCTCTTACATTTGAGGGGAGAAAAACATAGACAATATTATTGAGGAATTTCTCAACTTCCTGCCTATCCTTCTATGGTTCCTGGACCCACCATACCTTCATGATGTCTTTCCTACAAGGATAACCCATTTGCTTTTTCTGTGAATTCCATCCTTTTCATCTCCAGAAATCTTCTTCCCTCCTGTACCTTTGACCTGTCCCTCTTGTTACTCTGTTCATTCATGGTAGACACTGCCAAGCCTTTCTCGTGGAGAAGAACCCCCAACAACTCCCAGTCTCCCATGACCCTCTAGCTAAGGTCTCCCTCCCTTCACTGCCAAGCTTTCTAAGAGAATTATCTACACTATTCATCTCCACTTTCTCCCCTTTTGTTCACTCCTCTCCAAGCCACTTAGCCTTTATTGTCCTCATTCCACTGAAATTAACCTCAGTGAATTAACCAATGGTCACCAAATAGCCTAATCCAGTGGATCCTTTTCATTTGTTTTCTTCCCTGATCTCTCAGGGGCATCTGCCAATCTTAACTTTCTCCTCTATGATATTGTGAGGACACATTCATTGCACTTTTCTCCAGGATCATCTGGTTGGTCTTTCACCATCTCCTTTGGGGGCTCCTCATTTTATGGACATGTGGAATGCTCTTTTCCAAAAGTTTTTGTCCCTGAGCCCTACATTTCTTTCCATTCTAAAGGTTCATGCTAGGTAACATCATCCTAGTGCATGACTTCAACTACTGACAATTCCCAGGAATATACCTTGAACCCAGACCTCTCTCCTGACTTCCATTGTATATACAGTAACTTTCTACTCCATATTTCTACCTGTCTCACAGACATCTCAATCTCAACATGTCCAAAACAGAACTAATCTTCCCCAACATCCATTCTTCCTCCTAAATTCCCTGTCCTGTGAGGGGCACCACAGTCCACTCGGACCCTCAAATCAGACATCCAGGAATCATCCTAAATTCCCTTGTCCCTTGTCCTTCACAATTAAGTTGTCACTAACAGATTTGAATTCTACCCCTAGTGCTCTGTGTGGTGGTTTCTCTCCTCTCCATCACTACTGCCCTGGTCCAGCCCTGTGTAATCTCTCTCTCTCTCTCTCTCCCTTCCTCCCTCCCTCTCTCTCGCTTGCTCTCGCTGTCTCATTTCTGCTTCTGTTCACTCACTAGTCTTCCAACTCCTTCACAGCTGCTTCAATCCATTCTCCACACAAAAGCCAAATCTAATCATATCACTCCCTTCCTTAAATCCCCTAGATGGTGTCCCCACACACTTGCACAGTTTTCAGGATAAAGTTCACATTCTTTATCCTAGACCTAAGACCCTTCATTATCTGACTTCTCTAACCTCATCTCCCTCCACTGACCCTGAAGCTATGCTCCCACCCCCATGAACATGCTGCATTCACTCACTCCATGCATTCCTCTCTGTGTGGAACCACCTTGCACTTCACCTGGGCCACTTATTTGTCATCCTTGGTGACTCAGCTCATGTTACCTCTTCCAAGAAACTTTTCCCAACCATCCTTTTACTACCACTGTGCTTTGTATATGCTGTGCTTACCTCTAATTTTACATTAAACTGTATCATATATATCATATATCATACATCAGGGATATAAATACATTTGTCATAGGACTTGCTAACCTGTCTGATATGTTTTCACATGCCAGTATCCTACCACAAGCCCAAGTGTTCCCTTGGGAGCAAAACCATACTTAGCAGTGTGCCTGGGACAGAATAAGCTCCCAAGTCATGTTTAATAGATGAATTAGTTTAATTTCTGCTTGAATTTTATCGGGTAATTGTTGTGGATTGGATTGTGTCCCCTAAAAATAGATATGTTGGAATCCTAACACTCACTACTTCTGAATGTGACCTTATTTGGAGAGAGGGTCTTTACAGAAATATTCAGGTTGAAATAAGGTCACCAGGGTGGGCCCTAATCTAATAGGACTAGTGTCCTTCTTAAAAAAAAAAAAAAAAAAAGGAAAATTTGGACACAGAGACTGATGCGAATAGAAGGAAGACAGCATGAAGAGACACAGGCAGAAGATGGCCATCCACAAGCCAAGCAGGGAGGCCTGGGTCAGATTCTCCCTCACAGCTCACCCCTTGATTTTGAGCTTCTGGCCTCAGAACTGTGAGATAATTAATTTCTTTCACTTAAGCCACCAGTCTGTGGTACTTCATTATGGAAACCCCAGAAAACTCATGCAGTAGAATTGCCTGTGCCTTTTAAGCCTTTATTTCTTTGAATCTCTAGCCATAAGTTGTTTTCTTTCTGAAGTCTTCTTTCTGAAGGTTTGCTTTTCTAGCATATCTGTCTCTCCTACTATCTCTCTCTCTCTCTCTTTCACACACACACACACACACACACACACACACACACACTAAAATCACATGTCTCTTTCAAGAACTTCCCCCTTTCCTCCAGATACTTCCACCTTACCAACAAGTTCTGCCTTGTGGGTCAGAATTAGGTCCCAAGTAAAAGCTCCCTTCATTGCTTTCTCATCTTTCTGAAAGAGAAAATCAGGTCAAGAATGTAATCCACTGCAATGTTTATGACAGAACAGGGCATCCAATGGTTGTGCCCATGAGCCCAGTTTGCATCTTGCCCCCATGCCAGATTCAGAATTCTCTAGGCAAGGAAAGTATCACAAGACTGTCAGCCAAACCAGTAGTCAGGACATCCCACAGCAACATCACCTGATCATCCTTTCATCTCACCTGTGCTCCCCTTGGTACTACCACCAAGCTTTTATGACATCAAATCATGATACTCTCTTGCTCAAAACTGTCTAATGCTTCCCCATTGCATTTAAAGCCAATTTCAACTTGCTATAGAGGTCTCTCCTAGATTTACTGAACACCTGTAAAACCTTTCTGGCCTCAGAATTTTGAACACGTTCCTTCCTCTACTTACAGTGCTTTTCTCCCCCTTTCTTGCCCTTTGCCTGGCTAAGCTTAGTGTCAATTCCCCAAAGGAGGTTACCCTGTATTAACCTCCTATTAGATGCTCTCAAAGAAACTTGAATTATCTTGCCAAGGATTTGTCATAGTTTCTACCTATATGTTTATATTTATGGCTATGTGATTAATGTCTTTCTCCTCCACTACACTGAAAACACCACAAGAACTGGACATTTGTCTGTTTTGCCCACCACTGACTCCCCAATCCCTAATGTGGTCAATGGCATAGAATAGATACTCAACAAAAATTTCTTTAAATGAATGAACTGAGTCCTACTCCTTGGCCCATTTCAATGAGACAAATTTATTCGGATGAAGGACATTCCTACCACCATAGAATTCATATCCTAAGCATCATCCAAATCTTGGTGATGGCTTTGAGCTTATAATAACATCACATCACAATTTCAACTTTATGTCACTTATTAGACTATTACACTGGCCAGGGTCCCCATAGGAAGTGGCTGGCGCTCTCAGATGGAGCAATTGAGAGTTTGATAAAGAGGCTGGTTAAATGGTATGGGCAGGGTTAAGGGAAACCAGCAAAGAATGGAGTTAGCAACAGTGGGTACCTGTTACCATTCCAAGCTCCAGAAGAGCAAAGGGAGGGGTAGATACCAGAATCTGAAAATTGCCACCTAACAAGAGCCGTGATCATTAGAGAGGGATGTAACCAGTGCATGGAGTCACAAAATAAATATCCCAACTCCACTCTCCTCCCACTTTCCAGTCTCCTGCTGGTTGACTCTTTTTTTTTTTTTTTTTTTTTAATGGAAGCACTGAAGTATAGTTGACACACTCCCCTTGGTTGACTCTTGTTTGGCTGAACCTAATAGAAGCCTACCTCTGAGACCATGTAAACATCATTACTTAACTGAGGACTTCTTTGCTTTTCTGTTTTTCACTGATGCCAAGCTTATTCTCCACAATATCCAGTTTTCGTTACAGATGGATATTTTACCTCCCTCTTTCCCTAAAATTTCAGTTTTTTTTTTAAAGTTTATTTATTTATTGGCGGGGGGGTAGTAGAGAGAGAGGGAGAGAGAGAACCTCAAGCAGGCTGTCACTGCATACTGTCAGCGCGGAGCCCGAGGTGAGGCTTGAACTCACAAACCATGAGATCATGACCTGAGCCAAAACCAAGAGTCTGACACTTAACCGACTGAACCATCAAGTGCCCCTCAAATTTCAGTTTTAAGTTATGTTCATCAGGTGGCAGATTTTCCCACCAAGCACCATTGTCATGATCACATTCAGATGTACTCTGTCCTGGGTAGAAAGTCCATTCTTATCATGTAAATCTTAGTTCAGGAAATCCGGTTCTGACTTTTAACACTAGCTCACCATTTCCCATGGCTTGTTTTCTCTATCAGAGCTACTACGTGCCAGAGCAAGAGAGATGCAAATGTTATTTGGTCCTGCCTTTTGAGCCCCCTTCTCACCCCTTTCGATTTCTGCAGCTTTCCAGGGCTTCCAAGGTACAAGGTTCCATTGGGAAGTAGCTATTTTCCATTCCCTAGTCATCTCTCTAGGGCCTGAAGTGTACAAACTGACCGGATGCCTCCATCTCAAGCATGTGGGCCAACACAATTCTTGCTCGGGGGAGCAAGGTCCCTCCAGATAACACCTTCATGCATTCTTTTCATCCCTGCGATCCTGGAGCTTAATAGCTCTGCCTCCTCATTTCTGTCTCAATTTCCGGCTCCATGGTGCCACACCCAGGCCACCTTATCTTCCTCTCACCTGACCTTAGTGCTCAGCACCTTTTGCCTCAGACTAATAGCTCTGACATGAAGCCTGCTGACTTCAGAAAGTTCTGGTCCAAAGAGCCGTAGGCTGAATATGCCCTCCCTACCCAAGTTTTAACATTTCCTTTTATAAATATCTTATAAATGTCATCTAAGAAGCTCTAAAGTGTCATTGAGTAACCCATGCCACTTCTTCCCTCACTTCTGGAACCTGATCTCCATTTTCTTTTCCTTCCCTTTCAGGGAGATTGTGTCCTTCTCCCTCATGCCCTTCCCCACTGGGTCAGCAGACGAGGAAAGATAAGGATGCGGGACTCAACCGAGGGATCACCTTGCCTCCCAGCCCAGCAGAGGCTCGGACTGCTGTACCGAGGCTGTGTCTGGGAGGTGGGAGGAGCGCCCATGGGACGGGATGACGGACCCTATTAATCACAGCTGTCATAGCAGACGAGTGGAAGATGGGTCTTGAAAGCTGGAAGCCCCTCTGCCCAAGTGTCGGTCTTTGGGGCTCAGTGGAGTGCCCTTCCTCTGACCCAGGACTCCCGATGGCTCCTCCCCAATCCCTAACCCCCCTCAACCCCGTCCTGCGGCGCTTCCCATCCTTTCACTGCGATGAATTTTTTTCTCCCTCTAAATATTTTAAACGTTCAAAAGAAAAGGCCAAATCCCGAAATCCAAACACAATGAAAAGCAAAAACGTGAGGAAAAATAACAAGGGTATAACAGCTCTCTATCCCAACCGCGGACCCAAGCCGGTCCGAGGTCCTCGGGAGCCGGGAGGGGTTAACCCTCTGCTGCGCGGGGACGGGGCGGGGGTGGGGGTGGGTAGGGGGCCGCTCCGCCCCCTTCCAGCTGAAGGGGAGGGGCGGAGGGGCGGAGGGGCGGAGGGGGGGGGGGCGCTCCAGTCTGGCTATACATAGATGCATTCAGTTCTCTACGTTTCGCCAAACCTGCACAAGCTCATCTCCACCCCATCCCCCACCCGCACCCCGGTCCCCACCAAACCTTTTGTCTCGGCGCCTCCCTCCTACACTAAAGAGTCAAAGAAATATCTCTGGTGACACTGAACCCCAGGCCAGACTGCTCTGGGGGCCTGAAATGGATGCCTTGCGCGTGCTTCTCACCAACACCTGCCTCCTTTCTTACACAGCCTCCTCCTTTAACGAGAGACAGTCAGGGGCGCCCCGTGCCTCCCGTCTTTGTGCGGTTAAGGACAGCTTTTGTTGTGCCGTAGGCACGAAGCAGTGGACAAAGGACCCCAGATGATGTAAGCCACACCCCTTACCTCCCCCTCGGGAGCCAGAGGCCAGGCTCCTCCAAGGTGGAGGGAGCGGGGAATCCTTTTGGAGCCCCCATTTTATAAAGCAAATGCCAAGCCGCCCAAGCCGTTTACCGAGAGCAGCTTGCTTATCACCCCATTAAGATGGCATTTGTCTCCATTTTTAAACAAAAGGGAATTTAGGCTGACGGTCCCGAATCCCAAGAGCGCACTGTGGGATAGGAGGACCCGCAATCATGCAGCAGCCTGGAAAACCTCTGACAAAACCGGGCTCTAAGGCGTCCAACCCCCACCCCCACCCCGCCCATGCCAGAGGCACCCCCAGTGGGTTTCCTACACCAGCCAGGACCCAGTTGAGCCCAACATTGCAGCGGACTCAGGGGTGGGGCTCAAATGAAGCCACAGGAGGGATGGAAGCAAAGTTGCACTCCTGGAACTGTGGACAGAGCACTCTGGAAAGCCACCTTTCTCCGGCTGCACTGAAGCTGAAGTTGTCATCATTTGAGAACTGGATGGGGACAGGCTTTTTTGTCCAAGTCCCTGGGATGGGGGAGTGTCTTCATAGGGAGATCAGGGAAAGGAGAAGAGTACACGTCCTAGACACGGGGAACTTCTAGAGACTTTGTTAGTGGGAAAAGCACAAAAAAGATTCATTTATTCTTTCAAAACACATTGGCTGCATCCTAGTCACTTGTCCTGGGGATACATCAGTGGTTAACAGACACGGCCCTTGTCCTGGGGGATGTTAGTCTAGTGTGAAAGGCTACACACCAGGGAGGGAGCTTCTGTTCTAGTTCCCAGTCCTGAGCTCCTGCTCAGTTTCTGCATCTGTAAAACGGAAGTACCTATTTCTTCATTGCCTTATGGAACAATGAGAAGAAAGAGCTGGACGTTTACTGTTTAATTGGAATTAAAATATAACAGGATCGTAGACACGCCCAAAGAATTGAAAGCAGGGATTCCAACAGACACTGCTGCACCAATGTTCATAGTGGCGTCATCCATGGTAGCCAAAAGCTGGGAGTAACCCAAGTGTCCATCAACACATGAATGGATAAACAAAATGTATACCGGTACAATTACATATTATTTAGCTATAGAAAGGAATACAATCCTGCTAAATGCCACAACATGGATGAACCCTGAAGACATTATGCTAAATGAAGCAAGTCCAACACAAAAGGACAGCGTATATGGTTTGTCTTATGTGAAGTTCCTGGAATAAAAAATTCATAGAAACAGAAAGTAGCACGGAGGGTATCAGGGGCTGAGGGGGAGGGAGGAATGCAGAGTTATTGTTTAATGAGTAAAGAGTTGGGCCGCCTGGGTGGCTCACTCTGACTTCGGCTCAAGTCATGATCTCGCAGTTCATGAGTTTGAGCCCCACATCGGGCTCTGTGCTGACAGCTCAGAGCCTGGAGCCTGCTTCAGATTCTGTGTCTCCCTCTCCCTGTGCCCCTCCCCAGCTTGCAATCTCTCTCTCTCTCTCTCTCTCTCTCACACACACACACACACACACACAAATAAATAAATAAATGTTAAAAAAATTTAATGGGTGAAGAGTTTGGGATGAAAAAGTTTTGGAAATGGATAGTGGTGATGGTTGCACAGCATTGTAAATGTTCTTAATGCCACTGAATTGTACACTTAAAAATGGTTAAAATGATAAATTTTGCTATGTGTATTTTACAAAAATCCAAATATATGTGTGATAGTGTGATTTATGTTAAGAGATATAGATTTGAAGTTTTGGCACAGAGCTCCGAAAACCCCTGGAATTTCCTGTGATAAAAGAACAAATGTAAAAGGAATGTCTTTATTCACAATAGGCCCCTTTAACCACACCTGAGCTTGTTAATGAGATGACTTTGGGAAAGTCCCTCTGGTGGAGGACTGGTTGCCAGGGGGACCAACCTTATATTCCAAAGGTTGGGACTTCCAGCCCCTGACCTGACTTCAAGAGAGTTTGGAGAGATTGGAGTTGGAGTTAATCACCTGTGGCCAACGATTTAACCCACCATGCCCCTGTAATGAAGCCACCATAAAAATCCCCAAAGTATGGGGTCCAGGAGCTTCCGGGTTGCTGACCACATGGAGGTGCTGAAGGGCAGCACGGCTACACACCTTGCCTTGTGCAGCTCCTTCACCCGGCTCTTCCTACATCATCTATCCTTCTATAACAAACCAATTATCTAGTAAGTATACTGTTTTCCTGAGCTTTGTGAGCCATTCTAGCAAATTCTCAAACATAAGGAAAGGGATGTGGGAACTTCTGATTTATAGCTGGAAGATCATAACACATGTGACAACCTGGACATGCAATTGCCCTTTGAAAATGGGGGGTGGGGTGGTCTTATGGGACTCAGCCCTTCACCTGTGGGATCAGTGCTAACTACAAGAGTCAGTGTCAGAACCGAGCTGTATTGTGGGATACCCAGCTGGTGCCTGGAAAGTTGAAGAATTGCTTGCTGGGGAACCCCCGCCACACACACACACACACACACACACACACACACACACACATTTGGTGTAGGAAGTATTCAGTGAATAGTGAATAAAGGAAACAAATGTTTTCCTTTCAATATTTAATATAGGACCCCTTGAAGTATAGTTTAGTATTTTAGAGCTCCTAGTATGAATCACAGGGCTTAGCAAGGAGTAGGTGTGCAGAGCCTGCTTAATGAATGGTGCTGTCCTAAGGGTCAGATCTGTGTCCTAGAACACAAGTACAGGCTCTTAGAATTAGGAAGGAGTTCATGTGGGATCAGGCCATCCTAAAGGTGGTATCACTTGATCTAGCCTCCCACCCACTATATAAACCTTCTGCCATAGATGTTGTAAATTCAAACATACACAGGAGCTGGGGCTCCTGGGTGGCTCAGTGGTTAAGCATTCATCCAACTCTTGATTTCAGTGCAGGTCATGATCTCATGGTCATGAGATCAAGCCCTGAGCTGGGCTCTTAAGATTTTTCTCTCTCCCTCTGTCCCTCTCCCACTTGTACTCTCCCTCTCTCTTCTCTCTCTCTCTCTCTCAAAAAAAAAAAAATACACAGGAGCCAAGTGAGTCCCATAAATGAGAGAAGGTGTCCTAGAAAAATGTGTAAGACATACCTATTTGTAAAATGGGCTCTATCTTAAGGGAGCAGCCACAGCTTAGCTCCATTACTGACATGCAGGATTGTAGACTCAGAGTTGCCAGATCTTCCAACTCTGCAAAAACCCAAAAAGGTCAAAAATCTAGATTAACATAAATCTCCTAATCTGTTGGCAACTCATTTAGCTTTTAAAATAATTCATTGCAGCCCAAACAGAACACCTTTGCAGGTGAGATCCAGCCCATGGACTAACCATTTGCAAAGTCTGTTCTTCAAATTCTACGAGAATCTCATATACTATCCATCCATCTGGATGGGTATTCAGGCTTTGCCTGAATGCTTCTTATGACAGAGGAGCTCATTATTTAACTAATTTTTTGATAAATTCTAATTGTTAGGAATATCTTGTCTTAAATAAAAATCTACCTCCTTGTAACTTTTTCTCCCTGTATTCCTAAGCCGTTTGTATCCCCTCACCATCTTAGCCTAGAGAACAGCTATACCCCAGTGTGGTCAGTGCCATTTTCCTCACTGGAGTCTGGGTTCTTTGAGGACAATGGCTAAGTCTTACATCTCTAAGTAAGGATAATAATAGACAACACTTATTGAGCATGTATGTGCCAGATACTATTCTAAGCTCCTTGCACGTATGAACTCATTTATCTCTTTGGAGTACTCTGTGAGAGAGGTAGTATTATAATCACATTTTACATACAAGGAGACTATGGACAACAGGGCCTGAATAAGTTGTCCAAGGTCACATACCTAGTAAGTAGCAGAACCAGAACTGGAACAGACAGTCTGGTTCCAAAGGAAATGTTCAGGATACTACAAGTGCTTATGGGGATGATCACACTCACTCAGTGATACTTTGTTGATATGAAATAAGAGAAAACAATGCCAGTTCTTTCTACCAGAACCACAAAATGAACAAGTCTCCATAAAACCAACATTAGAGATGGATTCCACCATATGCAAAGATGCAAAAGATGAGAAAGGAGAAAGGATGGCCTTAACCATGGAGAAAAAAAGTTATATACTAAATAGAACTTCCTGGGTGTTGAGGGCTTTGAGCTCCTAGAATAGAGAATATAAAGTCGTGCTTTCTTTCTTAGATAAATATATATTTTAAATTTATTTAAACAAAAATTTTTAATGTTTATTTCTTTTTTTTGAAAGAGAGGGAGAGAGAGTGAGCAGGAGAGGGGCAGAGCGAGAGGAGACACAGAATCCAAAGCAGGCTCCAGGCTCTGAGCTGTCAGAACGGAGCTCAACGCAGGGCTCAAATCCATGAGCCTCAAGATCATGACCTAAGCTGAAGTCAGACACTCAACTGACACCAAGGCACCCCTATATTTTTAAAGAAAGGATGGGGAGACTAATGTTTCTGGAATCATTCTTCCACCTGAAGCTGTCCAGAGGCAAAGGGAGACATTATAAACAAATTGTGGATGCTGAGAAACTTACATTCTTCCAATTTCTATTCCTCATGGTTTCCCACAAGGCAGACAGAACAGTGGTTCTCTCAGTGTATCAGCCTACTGGACACTGGAAACAAAGAAACCTAAGATTCACAGATCAAATCCTGTGTCCCAAAATCAACTACATACGTCAGAAATTAACATAGGATACCCAAAATCAGAGTATTTTAGAATGGGAAAGGGTTCAAGAAGTAATCTCCTCTTATCCAATCTTCTGCACACAGCAAAAATGCCTTCTGCAACATTACAGACATGTGGGCACTCACCTGTTGTGGATACCCACCAGCCATAGCTCTTGGGTCAGCCCTCACAGTCTCAAAAAGAGATGAAATGAATCACAGATAGTTGTAGAAAGATCTGGAGGAAGCCTGAAGGCTGGGGCCAAGGGAAAGGGAAGTTAGAAAGGAGGAAAACACTTGGTATGTGATTTTCTCAGCAGAACCTTTTCATGCATGTTCACATGAACATGGGCCATACAGGTGGAATTTTGGAAATTTGGAGTAGCCCTAATCCTATTGCTGATCTCACTTTTTGCAACACTGTGAAACGCTGGATTTTTTTTTCAGTGTATTTCTTTGCCCCACTGATGTTGGACTTGGCCTCAAAACCTATTGTGGCCAAAGGAATATAGGTGGAGCTAATAGCATGCCAGTTCTAAGCCAAGGTCTAACCACTACACAAGGCTTAATTAATAGTTCAAGAATCAATAACACATATTTACTCTTGCATAACAGCATTTGAGGGGATGTTTGACACCTAGGCATCTTAGCCAAAAGGTGTCCTCTTTTAACACCTAAAACAGAATAGGAAGTAATAGAAGAGGGTGGGAATGAGGCCTTTATTGACCAAGCTCACCAGGAAAGAAAGGCTAGGTTGCTGAGATCCAGGTGGCCATCAGAACCATCTAGAGACATCTCCTGAAACTGTATTCCATAAACAAAGACTGAAATCTTAGAAGACTTGACGTCTACAGTGGCCATTCTGGTAGCCCCCACCTCCCATACATAAATGTCCAGACCCATCACTGTCCAGTCTCTAAGGTCTCAAGAACCACATGGCAATGTGCTGAACATTTTGTCTGTTTTCCAGTATTTATGGAAAACAAGAGTCTTTTGGGGTAATTTGGGTTTATTTTCTCCTGGGAAGGTGTACAGCAATCAGCATCCTTCTCCGATGACAATCCTTGAAACAGAGCTGGGGGCAAGCCCCTAAAAAGAGATTCACACATGGGAAGGGAGGATAGATGAAGAATACTGCCCTACATTCTGCAGATGTGGGAGGAAAAGTTGCTGAATGGGAGGTGACTGGCTTGTCCTGAATGTACCAGGAAGTTTTATAACTCTATGACTGTGGCCCATGAAGTTGCAGAATATTGTCCCCTGCCTTGTCTGCCCACCTGCTCCAGTTCTAATTTGCTTTTGCAATCAGCCAAAGTATCACCAACTCTGAGAGGCTATGGTACATTGTATAACTGGTCAATATATTCACTGCCCCTCCCCAATGGCCTGTGTGGAAAGACTATATTTCTTGCTCCATTTATTGCCAACTTAGTCACATGACTTGCTCTGGCCAATGAAGTGTGAGTAAAGATATGACACTTTGGAGCAGGAGCCATTACTTGGCTCTGCCATATTTATTTTCCCTCTGCCATTGAGATCAGCCAGTCCCACATAGGGACCACATAGTCCCACCTTTACCTTTGGTTCCACATGGAGAGAGCATGAAGCAGATCTAACAGATCTCTGGTGGACCTTGACTGTTTTAGCTACTTAAAATGTTGCAGTAACTGGTTACTACAGGATAATGTAGCTCAAGCTGACTGATACATTCCCCAGAGCAGATTTCAGCAATTTCTTCCCTTATTGCACCTCATGAGCAATCCAGTTGTATTAATGACCTCACTGTGGCATAATCATTCACTGTCTTTCCAGTGGACCTAAAACTCCCCACCATCAGAGCTCACGTCATTTAAACTAGGTTTCCCCAGTGCTTTGCACAAGGCATGTGTAGGGGTGAAAGGTAGGCTGCTCCAAAATGTGCCACTTTGGCATGCAGATTATTTCAAGCTGCAAATAATTAAGGCCCAAAGACTCAGGAAGAAACTTTGACCTTCCCCAAACTGCCTAAAAGAATATAGGCAAAGACCCTGCTCTAAGAATACAGGTATTGCCGTAGATAACTATATTATAATATGAACTAGGTGTATCAGACAGGGAAGAATCCAGCAATGTCTGTTTGATCAAAGTACTGTCTATGTACCATTGTTTCTGAAGGGCCCAGCAATCATTTGCTTACCAAACATTTACTCTTTTTTTACCTCCTTGTGAATTGCATTCCTTCCTTTGAAGTTCCAGACCCCAACCCCCTTCTTAGCTCAAGATGACACATATACCCCATTTCATCTGTCTTTGGAATCTCGTGTATGTGTGGATTCCCTGTCTGTACAAAAGAAAATTTGATTTTCTCCTGTTCATCTGTCTCAGGTCAATTTGATTCTTAGACTAGAAAGAAGAACCTTAAAGAGTAATGAAAAAATTTTCCTCCCCTACACATAGAACACAGTGAGCCCTCAAAAAATATGAATGAATAAATAAATGGCCAAAGGATCCTAAAGACCTATGCTGTACTTTCCTCCCCAAACAGTGTGGCCCTCTCCTGAGGCGCTTTGCACATAAATCCCCACCTTCCAGCAGATAGATATCAGGTGACAAAATGAACTCAAATCAAAGAATAAATTGCTATACTAACCAGAATTAACAGGAAATCTGAGGAATGCAGCCTGGAGTGTGGCAGGCTTTCTGAAGGATCTCCTCAAGTTTCCAATGTTACAGGCAACCATATTCAAACATCTAGTAGGCTATGGCACAGGAGGCCCAGGGAAAACTGAGCCATCTGCTCAGACTTCTTTAGGGGCTGATAAAGCTTGTCTGCAAGGCATTTTTAAAGAGCTTATCCAGGCCAAGCTGTTAAGATAGTGGCTATCCCTGGAACCTGGAATTCTCAAGGCCCAGATCAGCCCAGCCCTGTTGCCTCTCGCGAAACTTCAACCTGGGCAACTGCCACTTGGAAGCCCTGTCTCTCAGGGCTGCATCCAGAGTCAACCTCGGACTAGGAGAGGGCAACACAGTTTTCACACAGTCCCTTCCTCGGAAGAGGGGCCCACACTCTCCAGTGCAGGATGTTGCCAACCAGAGGGCACCAACTCTGATTTCTGAGTACCTCTTGCTTTTCATAGTATTTATTTCCTCCCACTCGCCCTCTCTGTGTCCAACACACACCGCCTTATCTTGGACCCTGCGTCAGAAGCACTGCACCAGAAGAGCGCCCTGAGCAAGGCCTTGCTGCCCAGTTACCAGGGGCAGCGAGTGCATCTTCTGGGTGCTGAGCGGAACCAAACCACAGTATTTACCCTGGGGGTGGACACACGTGCTCAGGAATCAAGACGTGGAGGGTGGGAAAGGTGGGGGTTTTGGCTCCCTCTCCCCCTGCAGAGTTCCTGTTTGTTTTTCCACTGCTCTGTTCCAAAAGGGTGTACCTCGAAGGGGCTGCATAGAGAGTCTTGTGTGTTGCCCCACTCCCCTCCGCGGCCTGCACCCAGGTGGATACCGGAAGTGGGGGGTTGAGGGCCCAGAAGAGATGGCTGCCTTCGGTCCTGTGGAGTGGATGGGGACACAGGGGCTGGGCTTGGGAATGACCCGGTGTGTGAGGCCACGGTCTTTGGGGGCGGGGGCAGGTAAGTGGGATGTTTGGCAGGCCGCAGGGTGGGCCCTTAAAAGGGAACGCTAGGAGACACCCCCTCCAGCCCCCGCCCCCCACCCCCAAGTGCACGCCGTGGAATTCTGCCAACACGAAGCAGAGTCACGAGCCAAGCCAGAGCAGCAGAGCGGCCAGGACATCATCAGCGCCGGGAGGGCGCGTGGGTGGAAGGGGGGGAAAAGGAGGGGTTCTCGCATCTCACTGCACCCCTCGCCTCCTCCAGCCCACAACTCTATCCAGAAGCCCGGCTTCTCCTCGCCCCAAATCTACAAAATCCCTGGATTGTCCGGGAAAGTCTTCAGAGGGTTGGGGGAGGGGGCTTCCTGGGGCGGAGGGCGTCGCACAGCCGCGGGCACCCGCCCCTCCAGCCCGCGCGCCTCCCCCCTTCCTTCTCCTTGCCGGCTCCCACTCCCCGGACTCCGCAGCCCGCCCCCGCGCGGGAGATCTCCGGGCGGAGGCGGCGCGCGCAGCGGCGCGGGGGCGGTGGCGACGGCGACGCCGGGCGGGGCGGCGCGGGGAGAGAGCGCGCGCGCGCGCGCGGGCGGGCGGGCGCCCGGCTCCTACGCAAGCAGCCGCGAGAGGGGATCCTGGGAGCAGGCCCCGCCCCCTCACGTGCCCGCGGCGCAGGGCCGCGTGCCGCCCGCGTGACCGGCAGGCCCAGCCCGGCAGCCACCTCCGCCGCCGCTCGGCTTCCACGCGTGGGAGGGAGGCCGAGGTGGCGGCGGCGGAGGCGGGCGGCCCAGGGGAGGCCGCAAGGAAAGTCTGCGCGCGATAGCCACCCCCGCCACGACCTTGGCACCCCCCCCTCACTGCCTGGGAGTTGGGGGCTGGGAGTGCTAAGCCCAGTAGTGGCCTGGGTGTGGGGAGGAAGCTTGAACTCTCTGAAACCCCTTCCCTACCCACCCCTGTCATCTGCCCCTGAGTTTCAGGTGGGACTCTTCCCCAGGTGAAAAGCCGGTTCTCAACTTAAGCCTAAGTTTGGCTTGCCGGGGGGGGGGGGGGGGGGGGGGGGGGGGGGGGGGAGGCAGAGAGAAAAGGTTTTGAAATGAGGGGGATTCCCACAGACCTCTTTAATGTCCAGTAGTGCGCCAACGCCCTGGCAAATCCGCCTGGGTGGGTCAAGACCACCAGACTGTGCCCAGTTGGGTCAGGTTCCCGGACTTACTGGAGCCTGGGCCAACACCAAGTTCAAGCCATGAAAAAGAATCTGACCTCTCCATTCTTACTTGGTTGATGACCTCGCTGATTCCCCAGGGCCCCCAACCCCTCTCCGGGAAATGACAGATGGAGCATCTGGGAAGAGCCAGTGAGCAATGGAGGCCAAGGACAGGCCAAACACCAATTTGAGTGTCCACAGCAACAGAGAAGGAAACCCATCATCTGTGCCTTTGCAGTGTGTCCTTAAGTGACCCGTGTTCCTGCAAGGTGTCAGGTGCTGAGAGAGTTCACACGGCCCTGTTGCTGTCCTGAAACTTGTGTCTCACTGGTTGCTATTTCCAATGGCTGGTGAAGTGGGGAAGGCCACTACCAAGGGGGAAAACACTCCGGAGTAGAAGCCCCTAAGGTAAGTAAACCGGCTCCATGAAAAGCCATGCATGGTGTGGCATGCAGCCTGGGAGCCAGGAGCCAGAAAAGCCACCTGCCCACCAAATACTAAGTGCTGGTGGAAGGGGCAGGGGTGTGGCGAGGGGAGGACACTGAACCTGACTCAGGCCCACTTCCCTGCCTTCCTGTGGGAAATCACGGGCATGGGTATTCTCTAGAACGTGTCTCATATTCCCTAGAGCAAGGGTACTTCCCCCGGGACAGTTGTTCTGTGGAAGGCGAAACCTAAGTGTCCAATTCTTAGTGTGGTCATTTCCGGTGTGGTGAGCTGGGGGATGGGTCCCCTTGGTTTGTATGTCTCGAGAGCCATGTATATAGACAACTGCCTTTCTACCCTTGGCTCTTTGGGAGGCTACTTGGCTCTCAACACTCACTTTATTAGCTATGAGGGTGGTCAGTATATTTAAATAGCTACTGAGTGCCAGACACTGGAGAAAATGAAGGGAGTGCCAGGTAAGTTCTGTGACCAAAAGGAATTCCTATCTCATAGGGAAGTCCTACATTCTTGAAATACATACTTAAGGAAACGCAAGTGGGTATATGAGGTTAAGAGCCCACATGAGTGGTGTAGACAAGTGCTTGGGTAGAAGGGAGAGAGCAATAGAGGCCAAGGAGCCAGAGAAGAATGGGGAGGATTTGAATAAATGAACAGGAGCCAGGGAAGACACCCTAGGTGCTGAGAACAACACGAACAAAGACAAGGGGGAAGGGTTGGTTGTGGCCAGCCCACTGGTTATGGAGAAGGCTCATTTGGCTGGAATAAAAGGATCAGAGAAGGTCAGCGATCTCCTGAATAAATGAATCTACCAAGACCCAAAGCAGAAGCTTCCAGGTTCCCCTGAAGCCCTCTGGTTGTGCAGTATTCTCTAAATCTCAGCCCTGATCATATAAAACCCTCCTTAGGAATGTGCATTGGCTTTCCATTGCCAAACTCTATCATGGCAACCTGGGCCCTTTATGATTTCTCCCAAACCTGTCTGTTCAGCCCTGCCTCCTGTCCACCCTTTCGTGCCCACCATAATCCAGAGAATTACTCCTGGTAATTCTGCCTTCTGCTTTCCCTCTGTGGTGCTTTCACTCGTAAGCTTTCCCTTTCTTTGGAATGTCCTCTCCTCCCTCACCATTTCTGCCCACTCATCCTTGAAGACACAGCTCAAGTGCCAGCTCATCCCACAGCCAGATGTAATTTTCATCTGAGTTCCCACAACATCGTGTACTCTATCTTGGCACCTCACGTTCTACGTTGTATTACAGTTATGTAGAGGCATCAACTTTCAAAGGGGGGTACCGCTAATCCAGCCACTTCTCACCACCTCCATCCCTGTTGGCCTTGTCCTGGCTGCTGTCAGCTCTTGTCTGGACAGCTGAGTTAGCCTCCTGACTAGTCCCATTGCTTCCCTTTTGGCCTTTCCAGTCAGTTCTCCACACAGCAGCAAGAGCGATCCTTTTACAACATAAATCAGATCGTGTGACTTTCCTGCTCAAACCCCTGCAATGGTTTACCAGCACATTCAGTTGTAAGTCAAGATTTAGCTTGACATTTTAGGACCCTGTGTCATCTGGCCCCATCTATCTCACATGCTCACTAAGGTCTAGCCACCCTGGCTTTCTTCCTGTTTCTGGAATTTCTGCCTCAGAGCCTTTATTTTTGTTGGCCCTTTTGATGGAGTGTATTTCTCTTAGAATTTACACGGCTCACTCCCTCGCTTCATGTCTCTGGTCAAATACTTTCTCCTTAGGGAAGTGTTCCCTGACCATTTTATCTAGAATAGGCTTTCCTACCAGTCACTCTTGCATTTCCTTGCTTTTTACTTAAGATTCATTACCACTATCTGAGCCTTATTGTGTTTACTTGGTTATTTATTTGTTTATTGTCACTATCATAAGATAAGCTTCAGGGGGTCGGAATTTCTGTCTTGTTCACTGATGCAGAACAAAGCTTTCCCACACACAGTAGGTGCTCAGTTTGTTAAATGAATTAATCATTGTTACTCAACCAGAAGCTCCTTGAGTACAAGCATCATGTTTTGTACATTTGGATCCCCTTCCCTGTCTCCTAGTTTCTTACACATAAGATCACTCAAATACTCTGAGTGAATTTCACATTCTGTACAGTTTCTCCAACTGATGTTTTCCCATTCATGTGGCTACACCCGTTTGGAAGATAGCAGGAAATGGTCTTTATTTATTCTGTCACCTTCAAGGATGTCCTCATTACATAGATCCCTGGAAGGTCCACTAGATTACTGTTTCCCCTTAATTGGTTGTGACCTGCCCTTTTTTTGTGTGTGTGATGAAATAGAGCAAATGAAATATCAAAGTGCACTACAAGCTGTAAGGCCAAATATCTTTCAGTTTGTGCATGTGCATGTGTGGGTGTATGTGTGTGTATGTGTCTGTCTGTCTGTCTGTCTTTGGGTCATGGTATAAAATGAATATCTTATTGCTGGCCCTGATTCGAAAACTTTGTAAGTTCTAGATACCCCATAGATGGCCACTTGTAGAATGCATGATTATACTCTTAGTAGTTAAATAGCTGTATTTACTGTGCATTAAACCAGGCACTATATTACACATTTTCACATAGATTATTTCATACACTCTTTGTAACAACTCCAAGAGTGGGGTGCTATTATTATGATTCCCATTTTACAGAGGGTAAACTGAGGCTTAGAGAAATTAAGTAACTTGGCCATGATCACAGAGCTGGTACACAGTTAACCAGGTGGTCCACTTTCAGGGCTCTCCTTAAGGACTCCCCTGCAGTATCTCCAGCAGCATCTAGTCTTTTAATTTTGTATATTTCACTGAAAAAGCTCACCTTGTTTTATGCATATACAACAAACACTACTTACTGAGAATTCTGGTAGATGACCAAGTAGGAGCCAATGAGGTATATGTATTTGGAACTTTTGTGCTGCTGAAGAGTTCTACACCCTTAGTCTAAGAATCTCTGGTCTAGATGCATCCATGCATACACACACACACACACACACACACACACACACACGCAACTTAGAGCTGTAACTGTATAACTGTAGCTGACAGGAGCTGTGGCTTTTAGTAGTAGGACATAGCCACAGATAACCCATAAGAGGGAGATAAGGGACTAAATACCCTACTGTGTTCCCTTCCTGTCCTCAGTTTCCATGCCAGGGACCCCCATTGGCTGAGCCAGAGATCAAGAGTCTGTTAATGTAGTCCATAGAGGTCAACCTCGTAGCAGGGCACAGAACAGAGTGGAGAGAGTGCAGAGTGGTTCTGGGGGGAAGGCAAATGAGCATCCCCAGCTCCCTGTTCTTGGACCAACAAGAATCTCGTTGTAGACCAACAAGAATCTCCAGTGCCTCGAAACGCCGAGTCTTGGCTCCAGCAGTGCTTGACAGCTCTCCATAATGCTTACCTCTTCCCAAAGGACAAGAACTGAACCAGCCAACTGGGGCACTGTGCAGTCTTGGGACATGCTGCAAGCCCCTCCCTTGGCCCTCATTGTATTCATTGGGCTGCCAAGGGAGAAAAACCAGGCCAAGAAAAGGACTGGCCCCCCTCATCCACCTAGGCATTTGCAGCTCTGCCAGCACTTGGGCATCTCATCCATGACTTAATCATGGACGAGGTCAGTAGGTCTTTATACAGGCTAGAGATGCCACTATCTGAATGGTGGAAATTTATTCCTGCCAGGATTTTGCACACTTCAGAGTTGAATCCCATCTCTGGGAGAAGGAAGCAGCAAGTAAACTGGTTGTGTGTGTGTGTGTGTGTGTGTGTGTAAGAGGGGAGGAGTAGAATGCAGTCTTATAAAGGGATGTTCTTTCTGTGTACACTTGCCCAGCCTTTGCAGGCAAATGCGTGGCTGCAGTTGTGGCTAAAATATGAATGAATATGGTTGTGTGCAGGTGCATGAATGACTGTATGTTTCTGTGAATGAATGCATTTGAGATGAAGTGTGTATGGGAGCCCTTGCAAGCTGGGATAGTGGTTTGCAGGTGCTTGGCAGTCTGGAAGCATCCACCAATCAGTGTCTATACCTCAGTCTGTAAGTGCTGGGTTAGGGGAGAGGGGGAACACTCAATTTGCTCAGAGCACCTCCCTTTTGCTGCTGCTGCGGTGGCAGCATAAACCATTGACAATTGCCTTGTCTTCCCTTAATCCTCAGGAAAGAAAGGCAGGGAAAGACAAGGGAAACCATGTGGTCAGTCTGTTACCAGTTGAAGTTTCCTCCCAACACCAGAAATTGTCCTTAGATCAACTCTAGCCCCACAGCCTCCTGACTTGCCCACAGTGCTCCTCCTTGGGGCTGAGCAAGGGGCGGATGAGTAATAGCTGGGGGTATGATTCTTCTCTGACCTCCACTTCCCTGACCTACTAGCCCAGCATGGTAGAATTATGCATATTCTGTCCTTGTCTGAAAACCTCGAGGTCGAAAACATATTACCCCCTTCTCGCTCTCTCAGCTAGACTTCAGGGATTGAAAGGAAGGTCCTCATTCTATTAGGAAATCGTGATAAACATAGATGATCGGGTAATTGTGAAATGGAAACTTGACATCGTAGATGTATCAAAAAAGATTTTAAGGCCCACTTAATTTTAAGTCAGATGATTTAAATATATCTTGGGCACTCCTTCTCCTCCACCCAAGGCCCCCCACATCCCTTGTCATCCAAGTGGCCTCCTGAGAGGGCCCTTGTACACAATGGCCCTAATTAGTCCCCTCATTAACAGTCTCTGCAGAGGCCAAAGACTGAATGGGTCAGAGAAACCAAATTCTTTTATCACAGAGAGACACAAGTGCAGCACATTTGGGGAGAGTGGGTCAGAGAGAGAAGGTCGGGGAGCAAGAAGTATGGGGAATGAAAACTCTACAGAACTGCCTCCTCTGGAAATAGAATAATTTAATATCCACCCCCCCCCCCGCCCCGCCAAAGCTTTGAGAGTCACTATATAGCATCTATCTTGCTTCCATTGGAGGGCACCCTTTATATTCATGTATATAATTCATAGGTATGTATAAAAATGTATGCTTGTAAAATAGATGGATGAAAACTACTGTTAGCTATGTGAAGGGGCTCCCCATAAAAGTCTAATAAATGCAGATTTTAACAATACAAGATAATTATCAGATTGCATACTTAAATCCCCCAGATTAAACCTAATCCTATTTTGGTGGGTTACTATGCCTCTTCTGCCAAGCAGCCATGAGAGGAAGGAACATTGCACAGCCTTTGCTTATGAATGTACTGTCTCTGCTAAGTGTGAATGCGCTGGTGCTTTGTGTTTGTATGAATGGGGGTTGCATGTGCTGGTCAGAGGCCACGTGAGACACGTGGGGTGGGAATTATATCTTAAAAAGATGAATTGAAAAAATGAAACGGGAAAGTGTGAATGGCATAAATCTCTCCCATGGTGCCCCTTCTTCTCTATTACCCACTGCCACCAAAAGGCACACCTGTTTTATTAAAATTAATTCCTGGCTTTGCAAATAACAATAGATCAATATCTGTACTTGAGTTCTACCCTTCACTGGGACCACACTGCTAAAAACAGAGAGCTGCAACACAAAAGATACCGCAGTCAGCTCAAGCAAAGGGTTATTTTTAGATCAGAAAAAAGAAGGGAAAGGAAAAAAAAAGCAGTTCTGGGTTTTGCAATCTAATTTGGTCCCTTTTCTTAAGGGAAAAAAAATCCCATCAATGGCATTTTCCATACAATCTGATTTCTGTTTGGCTCCTAGAAAAAGAAGAAGAGATAGATCTAGGGCTGAAAATTCTGGAGTTTTATGGCTGATTCCAGCTAGTAGCCTTTCTTCACCAGGCTCCAACTGAATTAATTTGATACTATTTTTGAAAGTCAGTGTTTCTAAGGGAGACCTAATGACGCACTGACGTCAATGCAGGTCAATAGCACACACTGCTGGAACTGGGCGTGCTACACCGAGCCAGAGCTGGAGCCTTTTCAAACAGCCCCAACTCTGCAAATATCCCAGCTTTGCAGGGGGAAAAAAGACAGGGTTTTATTAGCATTGAGACCCCCACCACTCCCCCCCAACACCTTCAAAATTGATGTATGTTTTCCTGATGCAAAAAAGGAAAGAAGAAAATCCAAACAGATACAATCAGACCGCACTGCAGTGCCAAAAAAAAAAAAAAAAAAAAAATCATACCTGTCAAAGGAACTGTATGTAATCCGTGCACACACATTTACGTTCAGAATGCAATGCATATTATTAGGGTCTGTCTATAAATAGATCCCGAGAGTGTATGCATGGGGACTTAGTCCTCAAACCGGCTTTTTGAACGTGGGTGATGAGTTCTTTGCTCTGATCAGTTACTCAGGAGGTGCCTGAATGTGTGGGGGTGGGAACGTGGGAGGGGGGCTGCCTCCTCTCTCTCCTTTCCTCTGGCTCTCCCCCTCCTTTCTTCTCTTTTTCTCTCTCCCCCTCCCTCCTCGCTCACCTCCCCTCGCATCTCCCTCTATCCCTCTCTCATTTCCTCTTTCTCTTCTTCTCTCTCCTTCAGCCTTCCCCCTCTCCTTCTTTCTCTCCACCTCCCTCTCTTCTCTCCTTCTCTCCCCCTTCCCGTCTCCCCCTCCCTCTCTCTTCTCCCTCTCCCTCCAAGTCTGGCACTGAACGCGAACTGTTTTGCTTTGCTCCGGGAAGAGTGCAGACACATAACGTGAAATCCCGAGCTTTTTGCGTGGTGCATTTAAAATGCTTCCTTATTTATATTACCCTCATTCCCTCACCTCTCCCACCCCCTCACCAGTCCTTCCAAATTTCCCTAGAAATCTATGTAAAGCGTGTGGAGGGGAAACATTTGCACAAAAAGTGAAGGAGCTCGCCAAGGTAGGTTATACCGTGCACTGTCTTGTGTTTGGCTTTTGCAAAGTTTATGATGTCAGTTGGTGGATGTTTGGAGGAGTAGATCTGTGTGACTGGCCATGATTACTGTCTTTTTCACTGAACAATTATATTTGTACAAATTGCCTAGACTTCTTAAGCAGGCTTTCCGTGGTGGTGTGTGTGTGATTTGTGCAGGAGTCATGCCAGTTGGAAGATGATCCTGTGGTGTTAAGCTGGGGGGAGGATGCTGCCTCGCCTCCCCCCACCCTGATGTTTTTTTGGAGGGGGGATTCTGTAGTGGGCAAGTGCTTCCTCCACTCTGTCATATTTTGGATTGGTTCTCATTCACTAAGTGTCTTCATTCTTGTAATTATTTTGCACATGAAAATTTAGTTGCAAAAAGGCTTCATGAAGTCAGAGCAAAGTGGGGAGTGTGGGGAGATAAAGAGTCAGAGCATGGTGGTGGTGATGGTAGTGGTAACATTTCTTGCACAGAGAATTTAATCTTCTCTCTTCTTGGGATTTGGAGGAAATGCTAACCCTTTGTGGGTACAATCAAAATAATTTTTAAAAAACCCTATTAGTGGGTAAAATGAAATTAAACACACAGACACACACACACACACACACGCGCGCGCGCACACACACACACACACACACACACACACTTCCATTGCAAAAGCAAAAACTGCTACAGCTCACAACCACCTGTAGAGGGAAATCTTTATGCATGATTTCTTAGGGCTGGTTGTGTAGAGGAAAACCGCCTGAAAAGGCGCCTGGCAAACTTTGCAGCAAGAAGACAAGGGAGGCTGAACTCAGCAGGGTGGAGGGTTATATCGCGGGGGCGGCAGAGGAGGGAAAGGCTGGCGCCTGGCCAGGGTCTCTCACAGCCTGGGAAGCTGCAGAGTTGGCCTCCTTGCTTTGGGAACCTGATCCGAAGAGGGGTCCAGTTTGGAGTGGAAAAGCTTGCAAGGGGACAGGGGCTTGCAGGGCATATGTGACGGCGGGGGGAGGCAGTGTTCCGTGAGGTCAGGGGCTGTGTGGTGCCTGGTGCCTGGTGGAGATGGCGAGGACAGAGGCCAGCTTTTCCAGCGGGGCCCTGGTTTCCCTGCTGCCATGCAAAGCAAGGTGGTTATCAACAAGTGTTTCTCCTGAGAAGATTAGTTTTGACAGAGACTTCAAGGGGTTCTCTAATCTGGGTAAATCCACCAGGGCTTTATTGTGTGTAGCAAAGAGAGTCATTCTTTGTTAGGAAGGAGCTTGGGGAAGAGAGGTGGAGCGCCAGAGAGGGGGGACTTTTGAACATCAGCCATTTGACCTTGGGGGCCAGAGTTCAAATCCTCCAGAGAGTTGAAAAGGCTGAAAAGAAGGTTACCCCTTTTGCTGCCCCCATACCGTTGATACTGAGCTTTATGTTTAATGTGAAAATTCAGTGCCTGGTGCTGGCCGGACCTCGTCAGTGGGAAGTCCATGTGTCTGAGAGCAGGGTTTGTTTTTTTTTTTTTAATCTAGGGAAGCAGGCAGCACTCTCAGCAGTAGTACTGTATTTTTTTTTTCCCCTGCAAATGATCTTCTAGGAAAGCTGAATCACCTCCACTCTGAAGAGCAGCCACTCCAGGAGGTGGAATACAAGTCTCTAGAGGAGGGAATACCCCCCACACACGGCCTTTAAATATAGACGTGGGGGCACCATTTGAACGTGAAGTTAAAATGCACTTGGAAATATGGGGAAGGTAACAGGCCATGGTTCTCTGGACGGGGCTGGGCTAGTAGTAGTGAAGACCACCAGGATGAGGATGTGATTCTGAAGCAGTGAGTTAGTATCTTTTTGACTTGGGAGGGGGTGGCGGGGGGGGCGGGTGCTGGGTTACCAAATTCACATGAGAAGTGAATATCTTTCAGCAGGTTTGGGGGTTGGGAGATTTGAGGGGGGTGCTTGGAAGTTAGAATCAGCAACATCTGTTGTCACAGCAAGGCAGAGAATATTCTAGCTCTCCAAGCTAGAATAACCCGAAGGCAATGAGTACAGACATAGAAACAGAACTGGAAGTCAGATGTGGGCACAGTCTGGACTAAGCCTGCTCTTAGTGTGAGGCGTTGTCCATCCTTATGGATTTGCTGGTGTGGAGTAAAACCAGGCCAGCATGCCCGACATCCAGTGTCCGCATCACTTGAAGTCCCAGGTCAGGGAACTGCCCCCTCAGTTTTTGTCCAGGGGTGGAGGAGGGGTAGGCTTTCCTAGCCTTGGAAGGGAAACTGTCACTCCTCTCAGAAGGAAATTGTTTCTGTTCTATACCTAAGTCAACAGGTGTTTGTCCCCTCAATATAGAGGGAGAGGAGAGTGGTTATAAGAAAAATCTGGTCTGGGCGCCTGGGTGGCTCAGTCAGTTAAGCGTCTGACTTCAGCTCAAGTCATGATCTCACAGTTCATGGGTTCGAGCCCCATGTTGGGCTCTGTGCTGACAGCTCAGAGCCTGGAGCCTGCTTTGGATTCTGTGTCTGCCTCTCTTTCTGTCTCTCCCCTCCTCTCTCTCTCTCTCTCTCTCTCTCTCTCTCAAAAATAAATAAACGTTAAAAAATTTTTTTAAAAAGAAAAGTCTGGTCCTAGGAATATAGCCACATGTCCTCCAAAGCCCCCCCCCCCAGACTCATCAGTATCACTCTCTACTCTGCTGTGATCTCCTGAGGACCAAGTTCCAGAAGGACACCGTTTTCACCCTAGCCTTAACGGTGTTTCATGTCTGTCAGCCACTCCCCCAAGATCCATGTAAAGACCACTTCTCTCAAGTTCTCCCAGGTGCTCAAGCACACATCACATGCAAGTATATATGCGCAAAGTACATGCACATATGCACGCCAAGACCACAACGATGCACAAGTATGTGCACTTATGCAGAGCTCTCTCCACATTTGAGCTCACAGGCAACCCACAAAAGAGCGGACCTTCTTCATCTTCTGTCCCACCTGGTTTAGGGGTGGATCTGACATCCCTGAGTGTATGTGGTGAACCTGAATTTGTCTTGGGTTTCCTCATACTCATTCAGGAGTGTCAGTTCCCCCTTCACGCGACGCTGGAGAGCATTACCACAAGCAGATGTCTACCCACTTAGGAGAAGAAGGAAGTCCACCTTTCCCCTTCATCTGAGCCTGGGTGCTTCACCTTTGTTTCTCAAAAGAAAAATAAGGGTAGGAACAGGACCAACTACATAATTTGTAGGGCCCAGCATGAAACAAAAATGGAGGGGCTCCTTGTTCAAAAAGTAGGAAAAAAGTGCTGTTAGAGATACTAAAATGTAAAACTTTTTTCCTTGAGTGTTTCTCTCAACTTGTCATGATGTTTTTTATTTGATGTTTCATGTGCTAAATAAAAATAAAAATTTCAAATTATTAGCATGAATTTTACCACCCATCTTTATATTGTTCAATGCTATAGAAGAGCATTTCATTCATTTGCAGAATCACCAAAATTACACAATTCACATTTCATGGGTCATACGTGCATAGGTATTTTGTTCTTACCTGAGCAAGGGAAACATGGAACAAAATGTACTCAACTAGTTTTGTTTCACTTTTTATATGCAAACATTCTCCCAGCTCTCTCTGACTTCAGCTTAATGATAAGGAAGGACTGAAAGGAAAAAGAACTATTAGCTGTCCTATGGTTCCCTTTCCTCCTATATCATCATTTTCAGCATAGATGGTTGGCAAATACAGGGAAGGAATGAGAATAAGAAACTGTACAATAGGGTTCCTTGTTCATTAGTATTTCAAAGAACCCCACTGCCTTCTTTCTGTATTTGAAGCAAGTTCTGGTTCAAATAGCACTACCTCTTGGTACTGTCAATCCCCCATTTACTCACAGACTTACCTTTCACTTGCTTTGAGTCTCGTTGAGCTCCCACTGGAATTTTGTACTCTTGGGGGAGTACCAACCCCATGGGGCAGCAAGGAATGGTGAGCACATCCATGGCACAGATCTTCTCTTCTGACACATTCTCCACTGTCCAACAGACTTTACTTACACAAGTCCAAAGGCAAAATTATTATGAATTTCAAGACAGTAACATCAGAGTATTAAAGCAAGCATGAGGCCCTTCTGAGCACAGGGCTATGTGTGACTACACAAGTTGCACACCCATGAAGTTGCACAGCAGGAGGAGGCTAGAAGTAACCCAGATCCCAGACTGAGAACACTGTTGCTCATCTTCTCTCATCAAGCCAATAATCCTATCTGCAGCATAAAAATTCAGCGGACTCCATTTTTTATCCATTGGGGTTTTCTTCTAACCAAGTCCCACTCTGTGAAAAGTCCACCACTTCCTGATGACGGTGTTAAAAGTCATCTGCTGGTCGCTTCTGGGTCTGCTGAAGCCTTGGGTTAGAGCCCAGGCCTGGAAAGGAAGTATCCATCCAGTCCCTACCCACCACTTCCAAGCTTGGCTCCATCAAGCAGAACTTCTGCCTCATATATATACTTAGGTTTCGCCACCTACAAATGAATAAAATAAAACTTAGCTTGCTTCATGAATAATTGTGCTAATTATTTAATGACAGGTTCTCAAAAATGACTTTGGCAGTAAGTTCAATTGATGTTGATATAGAAGAAGTAGGACTTAAGGCTCAAAAAGTCAAGAGAAAGACAGTCCTATATTCTGATGGACCCCAACGGGAAGGGAATTTTCCTTTCCTTCATCCGTTGCCTCCTTACTCCTTACCCTCTAAGGAGCAAAGCTAGAGGGGACCTCAGAAATGTGAGGTGGACTAGGGTGGAAATCAGATGGCATTAAAAATGCATCCAACCTACAGAATTAAGACACTATTGACCCTCCATCATTGGTTCAGGGACTTTGAGAATTGTGTTTTCAGCTTTAATCTAGTTTTTCTTCCTTGCCTGGTTCTTTAGGTGACAGAACACCCTTTTGTGAAACATTTAACTTAGACTAAGCTACTAAGAGTACCAAGAGAAAAGAGGGAAAGGAATTACTTTTATTCTTTTATATAACCTTTACTGGACTTGGAGGCTGCTGCTGCAACAGCCCAGTTAGTAGACTGGAAGACCAATTGATAAATAATTACTTACTGCTTGTGAATGAGGTTAGCACAGTGCTTGACCCGTGGTGGATGTTTAATAAATGCTAGCTGACTCTGGTAGGGCTTATTATTGTGGCAATATGCTATAGTTGAAAGAGCCATGGATTTGGGGGGTGCCTGGGTGGTTCAGTCAGTTAAGCATCTGACTTGTGCTCAGGTCATGATCTCACAGTTCATGAGTTCAAGCCCCACATGGGGCTCTCTGCTGTCAGCACAGAGCCTGCTTCAGATCCTCTATCCCCCTCTCTCTCTGCCCCTCCCTTTTGTATTCTCTCCCTCTCTAAAATAAACATTAAAAATTTAAAAAAAAAAGAGCCATGGATTTGGCCTCAAACCACATAGATTCAAGGAGCCAAGGAGATATATGATCTTAGACAAATTACTTAGCTTCTTTGTGACCTGCTTTCCTCACCTGAACAGTAGGAGTATTCACATTATAATACCTACCCCATTAAGAATGAAATGAGAAATTAGATGGCTTATCCAAAAGCACTTTAGAATATTCTACATATGTGACACATGTGTTGCACCTGTGTGTGTGTGTGCACATAGGCAGATGTTTAAAAAATTTTAAATCATGCTTTCCTCTTTCCCATCTCAATTAGCAATAGAGGTCGACATAGGTCTCTGATTGGCTGGACTCAAAACAGTTTCCTGAATACAGTATAATGGTGGATAATTCAGGGTTTGCAGCCAAACAGACCTGGGTTCAAATCTTGGCTCCTGTATTTGGTTGGTTATGTGAGTTATGACAAGTTATTTAAACTCTCTAAGCCTTGGTTTCTTGACACTTAAAATTAGAGTAATAATAGTACCTACCTCAAAGACTAATGATGATGATGTATTGAGTTATTTGTAAAGGACTTGGCACAGTGCTTGGAATATGCCAAGTATTTGATACTATTATTTTTATTAACATACTTCTGACCACTGATGGAGCCAAGGAAACATCAGAGAAGTAGTGGGAGAATCTTCTTATGGTATGTTGTGGGGTGGCATTTCTACCATATGCCTGCCTTTCCTGGGCAGATTCTTTATTTTCTGAAGATAGCAGGGCTGTTCTTAGACCTTTCCATATACACTGGGACTCCTCTTCTATCTCCCCCCTACCTTACTCTCTGATAGCCAAAGGATGTTCTCCATTGACCCTGCCAAGCCAGGAACAGGCCTGGGAAACTTTCCTGGACCTTTCACTCCAGCTCAGGGCCCATAAGCTCTTTTTTCCCAGTAGCTCCCAGTCCTGAGAGAGAGGCATCCAAGTAGGGAGAAATGGACTCAGTCTGTACTTTGCGCAAGTCTGGATCTCATGAGTATAAATGTGAGAAGATCATCTGTGTTTGACTCACTGGAACCCGGAGGCTAGGCTTGAGTCTCCTCCTTTCCACTGGGGCAAATGTTGCAAGTCCTCCTTGGACATTGTAAGTGTCTCTCAGGGATTCCTTGGAGGCAAGTACGACTGTCTACTCCTCATCTAGATCTAGAGTTTCAATGACTTCATTCCCTAGTGGAGAACAGAAGAAAGTAATCCCTTACCCAGTCCTTCTGGCCTCATGACAAATTGGGAACGCAACAAAAATTTATGGAGAGTCCACTAGATTAGCAGGCCATATAGTAGGCTCTGAAGATCCAGAGATAATGAAGAGATGGATCCTGAGAGCCATCATGGCACTCATAGTTCAGAAGGTGAAAGAGGCCTTTAGCAACTCACATTCTTCCTTTGGTAAGACCCTTGCCAACCCTAAGTTCTTAGGAACTTATAAAGCCCTTGCTTGACCAATAATCCACCACAAGTTTCCTTTCCCTGTTCCAAAATTATCTGTCCTGTGTCCCATTCTATCAGGAATCCTTTCACCCATGAGTTTATGTGAGCATGTTAATTGGTGTGGATATATCAGTTGGAAAAGAAGTTCCATCAATTAAAGTCCAGATTTTTAGTTCTAAAGACTTGGTAATATTTAGTGAGGAGGCCAGGCTTTTGTGGCAGTTCATCCTACTGGAAGCTTGTGGGATGATTACATTAGGGTTCAAGGGTATCAGACCTATAGGATTTACCCTTAATACCCATATCTTGGGTGTTAAAAACCACTGATCTTGGGAAGATCTGATTTCCAAGGAGTGGCCTCAACCTAGCCTCAGTCTTGGGCAGGAGTTAGGATCCCAATTCACTACAAGGGTTATTTGCTTCTACTTACTTTTCTATATTCACACAGACTTGGAAAACAAATCATTTGGGGAGGTGATGTTTAAAAAAAGGAATAGCAAAATAGCCTTTATCCCTCCCTTTCACTCCTTTGTTAGTCATTTCCATCAAGGCAAAAGGATTTCTCCTACTCTACATTAAGCTACTATTTATAAACTCTCAGATTTGAAAAGCTTTACCATCTATATTATGTTCAAGGAATCTGGTGAGCTGAATATTTGGGTACAGAAATTGATGAGCTCATTTCCAAACTTGGCCTGTGACCTGAGGCAAGCTGACTCTCCCTCCAGGCTTTATTTCCCTCACACAGATTAAAGGAATACCTTCCTTTTCTTTCCTAGTACTAGTAGCCTCCCTCATCAGCAACCACTATATTCTCTTACCTGTCCCCCCAGTATTCAGAGACCCTGTGATTAGATAGATGGGTTGAACCAGGTGTCAACTGGGTTCTAGCCCAGGCTCTGCTGACCTAACATAGTGAACTTAGGTGATTCACTTGGCGCCTCTTGACCTCATCTCTAAAGCAAGGGTCAGAGTCAACCAGCTCCATACTTTATGCAATATCCTGACTGTTGCTCAGAGCAAATTGAATTCTTGTCCTTAAGGAGCCCCTAAGGTGTTTGGAAGAGTGAGCATGTATGAGTTGAATGTAGTTGTCACTGTTACCAGTCTTCTATGGTCCTGGTATGGAGGGTTCAATGGTTGCTCAGGCCTTAGGCAACAGGTTTCTCTGGGCCCATTAGTCCCCATGGTGTCTGGCATTCCATAGACTATTCACAACAAATACAACACAAGACTGACTTTGGATTCCTTTTCACCTGGGACCCATTCATGTCCAGCTCCTGCCAACACTTTGGAGATCTTTCCATTAAGAGGTGAGAATCTAACATGGGGCTCAGAGCAGAAATCAGGATAAAAATCTTTCCAACTTAAATACCTCAAAGGCCTCAGAAAAGTTCAGTAATCTCTAGGTTTCTTCATCTATAAGATGGGAATAATAATAGTACCCCCCTCCCAGAGTTATGATGAGTAAATCAATACATAAGAAGTGCTTAGGACATTGCATGGTATATAAAAAGTGCTCAGTTAAATGCTTGCTGCTGTTATTAGCGTTTCCCCCATTCTTAAGTCATCTCTGTCCTTAATATGCCACCCTTTCAGGTCCCTCTTGGAAGACTGCTATGCATTTGAAGGGGATTTCAAGTAAAACATAAATGCTCTATAACTACTTTGGCTCTGGAGGGCTCTAAGCAGGATGCACATGAAGCAGGTTGCAGATGGTCCTTGCTGAGGGCTTGATGCATCCCTTTAGGGGCCTGGAACTTAACCAGACCATAAATCCCTAATCATAATGAGACCTTCATATGCATGAGTCTGAGATCCAATCAAAACATTAATAATTCTCCTGAGTTACAATACAGACCAAAGTTGTGTTTTGATTTGCAACTGAACATATCCTTTTAAACTAATTAGAACCTATATTCACTAATACTGGTGGCCCACAACAGCAAGTTATTCCATGAGTCAAAACATTTGGTGTCAGCCCTGAAGATGAGGGGATTAAAGGAAAGGACAAGACAGGACTGGGCCTGAGCCCTCTCTTCTTCCTGTGGCCAGTGGTTCTCAGGCTCTTCAAGGCAGTAGCTCCTTCATTTTTTATCCTCCTTGTCATCAGAAGCCTACCTTCTCACTGGACAGGAGCCCTCTGATGACTTCAAGAGAAGGATGAGAAGTAGCAGCTAAGCTTATGGGGTGACTGAAGGTAGAGTCTTTGTCATCTATGATTAAGGAAAAGTACTTCCTGTGATATTAGTTCTACAGCGTGTACTTTCCCTACTTAGTTCAAGCCCCCATGTCAAAGGAACCAGCAATGAGCCTTAACCAGAATTGGGTAAACAGAGCCCAGCAAAGTTACAGATCTAGATGGAGTCATGGTTTGAGAGCTGCTGATAAAATACATATCCTATCCCTCTCCCGCAGATTATTCTTAATGGCAGTTCCCAAAGAGTCTTTTCTTTATAGACATGAGCCCTAAAGGATTCTGTCCTTGGACTAGGTCCCCAGCTTTCAGTCATTTAGTTCATCCCAAATTATAAAAGTCCAATGCATTTGCCAAATATGAGTAATGAGCTCCTTTTTTTTTTTCCTCTATGGTTAGGTACAGTGTCTAAGGGTTTATCTTAGAGAGGGAGAAGGAGGTGAACTGCTTCACCCTGGTGGTAGTTTTTCCTCTTGAGATAGGTCACACTTGCCCTGTAGTAATGAAATAATGGAATAAGAAGGAACACCAGGTATTTCCATCAGTCCTGTGACTTAAGGTGTGCCTAGGCTTCCCTTACCTGTGGAAACTTATAATGCTGAAGGGAACTCTACTAATGTCTGTTCTGGAAAACCCAGCTAGGGCTCAAAGAGGGGCTGCTCTGTATCTCAGTATACCAGCTACTACACTTAACAGCTGTTTGACTTAGGGCAGGTTATTTAGCCTCTCAGAGTCCCAGCTTTTCAACTTAAAAATGGAAATTGTAATAGGAACCTTTTCACTTAGTTGCTGTAAGGATTGAATGGGATGGTACATACCTATTAGCACAGTACTTGAGATTACTAAATACTCAATAAATTACACTGTCAAATTTAACAAATTTGATACACTATCAAAATTAACGATAGTGATGCCAACAGGAGGGAGAGGAGCTCTCATATATTTTTAACCTTCCTGGATGGCAAGTGTTCACCTTATTCTGGGTTCCTCCTGAGCTATGTATCATCCTGTAAGTAGGTGAAGCACAGAGCCCCTTGGGTACCCTAAAAGAAATGAGGCCACTGCTAATCAAAATCAGGCTGTGAGCAAATGTTAATTGTAAGAAAGACTGGAAATATCTCCCACTATCTCTTGGGGCTCCTACTATTGCATTGATTAACTGTGAGCCAGAAAATAAGCGTGAGGAAAAGGTCTGTGCCCTGATGGCAGGCCACCTGGTTGACCTGAGCAATCTGAACAGAAAAGGAACTGTGGAAAAAGCTCCACTCAGATCCTCACTAAAATCCATCTTGCTACCCTTTGGCAGCCATTTTAGGTCTTTAATCCTAGACACATGCCGTGTCCATCATTTTGTTTCTCCTAACAGCAGGCAAGGACTCTTTCCTTCACTGTTCTGCTTAACAGTGGCCAGGCTCCATGACTGCCTTATAACAAGTTTGTAAAAAAGGTCCTTCAGTGACTATGAATCCAGATATTTGTTGGGAGAGGGTGACTGGAAAGCTAGAGCACATTCAAAATTTCAAGGGTCAAAGAAGGGTTAGCTTCAAAGTCTTAGTCCCATATCTCCTCAGATCATCCCCCATAGAGGAACTGTCCTTTCTATTACAAGCTGCAAATGGAGCCCAAGAGTTGAACCTTGCCATGGGACTCAACCTGTCTCTAAAGTTCAAGAACACCTGGGTTCTCTGAAAGCAGGATTGGATCTAGGTCTTTTTCTGAGTGATCTGGTTTTCTCTAAGTAAAAAGGTCTCTGGTAGAATAAAAGTTTGTGGCCTCTGAGCATAGATTTGTTTTACAGAGAAATGAAGCAAAAGTGGACTAGAGAAGAGCAGTTTTACCTGGGAGCTCCCTCTACTGGCTCTTTGGTAGAAATTCCTTAGCAGTCATTTTGCCCTGCCCTGTGGGTATCAATTTGAGGCATCTGAGCTTCTTGGTGCCTTGAACCAGGGAGAAAATAAGGTATCCTGAGGCACCAAGGAAGATGAAACTCCAGAGGTTGGCCTCTTCTGCCTCCTTAATAATTTCATCTAACATTTATTGGATGCCAACACAATGCTAGGCATCCTACTTGTATGATCTCATTTAATACACAGCTGCATGTGGCAGGATTTTACAAACAAGACAGCCATGACCTGGAACATTAACTAAGTTCCTGGCATCACCAAAGCCTAGCAGACTTCCTCAGTGACCCTCATTGTTTTAGGATTCTCGTGAGTGAGAACTCAAGAGAAGAAACAACCAAGGGATGATGTGAAATTGGATGTGGAACTTGTTCTCACCACCCAACATATGTAGGTTATACCTGGCTCTGGAATTGCTCCATAAACCTCCTGGGTTCTAGAGCATTTCAACCTTGCTTTGTAAAAAATTCAGCCCATGAGACAACTGATTACATGACAATGCTTGCCCAATCTGTGCTCTCACTGTGATGCTCAGACTGAAGAACGCAGAGTAACTACCACAGTGACTAAGAAGAATTTCCATTACAGAGGTGAGGCCTTTTTTAATTTGTGGAACATGTTCACACCTACATTTTTAAAAATAAAATCTTGTGAGGTGGATAGGGCACATAGCAGTACACTCATTTTATAAGTTGGGAATTTAAGATATTGAGTGATGTGTTCCAGATTTTGCTTAGGAGCAAATAGCAAAGACCAGAATCTTCACTCACAGCTTAAATTCTGACTTTCTGGTTGGCATCGGTTGAAACTGAGGTCTAGATTGGGCTTTTTAACTGTAGCAAATAAAGACTGTGAAACCACCTCCTTGATCCTTAGATATAGACTCTGGCCTGAGTCATTCCTTTCCCTTTTTCAGGTTGGTTCATAATCGAGTACTCTTGATATTGAGTCATTTGGGAATTAGGAATTACACAGCCACTTATCTTTTCAAGGTTGATCTCTAACCAACCCACATTTCAAAGGTTATCTAGGTCCCTGAGAGAATCTGAAATATTATTTCAACTCTCCTATACCATGCAAAGATGTAAACTTTTTCACTTAATGCAGAAGAATTTCAAAGCATTTCCAAATGGGCTATTTGTGGGGATTTGAGACATGGGTACATCACAGGATTCCCATTCCTCTTTGGGTTGGGTGCTAATCTCCAATTTCTCTGTTGTGTCTCTAAATCTCCATAATGGGACATCAGCCACACCAGGTGTCACCTAGTTCCTCCACCCCTCCTCAAGATTTCCTGTGAGCTGCCCCTTCTCCTATAGGCAGAGTGATGTCATAATGAGATCAGAATGGTATCTGCTGATAATAACGCAACAGATACAAGGCTTTCTGCAGCACCTTCTGAGCAATTGGGCTGTCACTGTCCTAAACGGAGTAGTTGGGTTAAAAGTATTTGTCCATGACATAACTTCCTGGCCCTCAGCTACCAGTGGAAGCAGGTCTCTCTGGTTCGACCTGTTAATACCACAAAGTCTACTTTGCCAGAAATGTGACTTCTTGATGAATAAGTTGGTCCAGACCTGCCAATTTGAAGTGAACTCATATTTGGCAGTCTGCTGGTAAGGCTGAGGATCCCTTTATCTAACTGTAGCCTTGAACATCTGCCCTACCACCAACATTGTGTCCCTACCACCCTCAAGGAAGCCAAAATGATATCACTGAGGGAGGGACGGGAGAGTCTGGAACTGCATGCTCACAGAGAACTGTGAGTGATGGAATATAGGTTGCTGACACCATATCCCTTTCATTCTTGCTTGTTGTAGGAGCGCCAACGATCAAGAGGAGACCAGATGAGTTTTCAGAGCAGTCCTCAAACACCCAGGACACATCTCATCCTTTGCCTCATGCTTTCTGCAATGTTGCTGCTCACATTCATCTTCCTATTAACGCTTGCCATAATTACCCCTTCCTGATCACCATTCTTCCTCCATTCACTACCCACTCAGCTCTTTCTCCAAGGTGCCTGTCTTATGGGCAGTGGCTTTGTTCTCTGTTTGGCAAGTTCCCCTCTGAGTTATGTCCAGATGGCTAACATTGGTTTCCCTCTTTCCTCATGCCCAACAGCCCCTGCCTCATGCCCAACAGCCCCTGCCTCATGCCCAACAGCCCAGCATTCAGTCCCTAGGTGAGGAAAACCACAGCACATCCTACCTCTTCCAAAATGAAGTTGCAAGACTCTGCCAGAGCAGTCACACTCAATGAAGATACTCGAGGTATCTGAGTGTGATGTAATTAAAACTAGATGGAAAGACCAGAAATCCCTTAGTCCCAGTCAGATATAGTGAAAGCGCTTACTCATGACTGTTTGGACTGATTAAGAATGTGGAGGTAGGAAGAAGAGGAAGAGAAGGATCCTCAGAATTGGACTGCCCCTGAATACAGGATGGAACCATCCAGACTTTTTTTCCTCCAATTAAATTTGCATTTCATTCTACCACATTGTGATGGCTTCACTCTAGACATTTTCATTTGAAACCCAAGGCTTTTCTTCATGGGTTCTGAACCACAGGTTCCTGGATGGTGAGGTAAGTGACATTTACCAGCACTGTCTAGGGTGATTTGTAGTGATCTCAGAAGCCCAGTATTCGTGAGCCAGAGTCACCCTGTTAGGCTCTAAGGTTCATCTTCTATCAGTTCCTATTGACCCAAATGCCCTTCAGGGACCCCAGTCCAGCCATAGATGTTAGTCCAGCCTCACAATGTTAATCTCCGCCTCTACAAAATAAAACAGATCCCAGGTTTGACCATATCAGAATTTGTTGAGGTCACAGTGAATGCTCTCCTTCTCAAAAACAATCACTACAAAAAGTGTGGTTCTTGGAAAACCCACTATCCCTAGAAATTGTATTTTCTACCCACCCACCCCCACCCTACCATTTTATTTCCACTTTTGAGTGGTAAGCTAGAACTAATGGAAATTTGTCCCATGTGAGCTGAAAATCTCTCTTCTCATGGCAAGATCCAGACCCAATTTGTTATTTAACTCCTAGCCTTGTCAATAAGTACAAAAAACTTGCCAACCCAGCAGATATGTTAGTCCATTCTTCCTCTGTTCCACAGCCTATATTTATTGGACTACCAATTAAAGAATGTGAGGCCCATTTTTTGCCGTTGGCCTATCAGATATAATGATCCAAGCAGCTAGTTTCAAGGCATTTTTAATGGTGAAAAGATAAAAAGTTTAGCCAATTCAGACCTTCCACATGAACTCGTGATTGAGCTCTCCTTGCCCACTGAGTTCAGGTAGGGTAGACAACTGTCTACCAAGCATGAGATTAAGACCACACTCAGGCAGGCATCTTGAAGCACCCCTGAGATAGTTCTTTTCTCCCTGTGGTCCTTGTTTTTCAAGCTCTGATCCTTTTCTATATAGCCTCTGCTAAACTAAAGCATGCTGGCATCCCAAGCCCCAACCCACCCTACCCCTTTAGCTTCAGCCCCCTATCATGTGCTTGCTCTGGCTTCCTTGTCTTTGCTTAGATCCTCACCATGAAACCCACTCTAGATATTCCTGAGTGACCCTCTAAGTCCCTGTTCTCCCAAATGTGCCTTTCATCTGACAAGGCATGGGGAAACCTATCATCTGGTTCTCCAAGGTGTCAAGCAGAGTGGCATAGGGAGGGAGAAGGGCATTTAAAAGAGCTTGCTCCTTGATCGTGAAGGTATGCGAATAGCAGATACTGTCTTAATTGTTCTGAAGTTGAACACTGCAAATACTTGGAGGTAATTGAGACTTGAATGCTGGTGGCAACAACAAGGAAAAAAGAGGGGGTGGAATTCTAGTCACTTTCTTCCAGCATGCACGTGGTCCTTAAAAATATACCCTCAAACCTCCAAATATGTTGGCTTTTAAGAAGTGTTTCCCAAGACCGAATGTACCTCTTGATCAGGGTAAGTGTTGAAAACATGTATTTAACAGGGGAATGGGATCATGGAATAGCTTGTATTGTGTATGTCGTGGCTCATCCCCTCCATAGTGCTAATGCCTTAGTTTCTAAAGTTTTCAGAATCTGGAATATGATCAGGGATGCCAGTTTCTAAATGGGTGAAAGAAGACTTGGATGACTAGCCAACCCAAATGGAGATTTGCTGCTGTTCCCACCTTAAGACAGATTTTTAGAAGACTTTTACAAGAGGTTTTCAACCCCTCCCTAGTGCCACCCAATGTAAACGTGGCTAGGGCTAGGCATAGCAGCCTGAATGGACGTAAAGTTCGCTGTATCTCCACTCCACACTGGCTGGCTTTGGATAGTTCTCCTGAGTTCGGGATGAGGCTGAGCCAGCTGGTGCTTTCTTTTCGTTTTTTTTTTTTTTAATGTTTTATTTATTTTTGAGAGACAGAGAAAGCATGAGCAGGGGAGGGGCAGAGAGAGAGGGAGACACAGAATCTGAAGCAGGCTCCAGGCTCTGAGCTGTCAGCACAGAGCCTGATGCGGGGCTCGAACTCACAAACTGTGAGATCATGACCTGAGCCGAAGTCGGACGCTTAACCAACTGAGCCACCCAGGCGCCCCTGGTGCTTTCCTTGGTAGAAGATGGAGGGGGGTTCTTCTCGCAAGCAGATGGCCTGTTAGGAGGGTGGTTCTACTGGCCAAGGGGCTCCTTAGAAGGAATAAATCAGTTTCATTATTCAGGCCACTGCTGAGAAAGTTCCAGATGTCTGCAATTCTACATGATGGTCCCTAAAACTGGAATATAAAAGACCAGATATTTGAATAGAGGCAACATGATGGAGTGGTATAGGCATGAGGCTTGAAGCTACACAGATATGAATTTGATTGGATCCCAAATTTTACCAACTTCAAACTTTAAGACTTTTGGACAAGTCACTTAAGCTATCTGGTATCCATTTCCTTAGACTTAAAATAGGAAACATAATAACTAATATTCCTGGAGTGATTTCTGCACAAATAATCCAATGGGGTAGGGAACATTGTTATTATAACACCCATAAAATTGCGTTAAGTATTATGTGAGATTGTTTATGTAAAAGTGCCCAGCACAGTGTCTGTCACATGGTAGGTGTTGAAAAACTATTGGTTTCTTTCCCATCCCATCCTTTATTTAAGCCAAAATAGTTCTGCTCCCTAAAGGAGATGGCTTTAGGCAAAGAGGAATCTCTCTCCTGGACTCCCTGATACACTCCCTTTTGGTTGACTTCCTGGGAGCTGCATTTTTTATTCCCTTTTCCAAACCTAGTACTTTACCTACCGGCATTTTTCTTGGTGCTTGGAAAGGAGACAGGAGACACAGGCGGACATCCTGGGTTTCACTGACCCTGAAAGAAAGGAGATTCAGTTCTTCTCAAGGGCTTGGTGACAGTAGCTTACCCCCACAGGCCCTCTGGGGGAGCATTAGGGGAAACGAGTCCTCTTCATGCTTGGGATGGCCCAGGGATGGGTTGGCAGTGCAGAAGGCGGTTTTCATCTTGGACAGGTTCCATGTCAGTCTATTAATTCCCTAGGTGCTTAGCTTGAATGCTCAGACAGGAATTGGCCACCATGGCACTTAACAAAGAATGGTGAGACAGCTCAGAAAGCCAAGGACACCACCTCCAGGCCAATCATGTACCAAAAGACCTGACATGTAGGGGAGATGGAGATGCTGGCTACCAAGGACTAACTTTCTGCAAATGTTTCTCCTGAGCTTCCTAGGCAGCCCCCCACCCCCCGCCCCAGCCCCGCAACAGCAATCTGACCGGTCAGCTTGATTACAGTTAGCAAAACAGGGACATGGCAGAAGTATGTCCTCTTCTGGCAGGGGGAGAAGCAGAGACATTGAGTCTATCAGTCCACTAGAGTTAGATGAGTGTAATTTTGGCTGCGACCCTCAGAGTTTTGAGGTGCAGAGTACATTTATTCTATTTCCAACTCTACCTCATTTGTTAGAGCTAGATACAGGGTTTGCTGGAATATGTTAAAGGACCCCCACAGTGACCTCAAATGAACCTGCCTTGATCTCAGCATAGACACAATAGCATCTAACCAGCACAGAAGGCAGGCCACATTACTCTAAATGGTCTCTTCTCTATATAGTTTATGGAGTATATATAGTAACTATATGGTTTCTGTGAATGTGCCCCTATACCTGAATTTATACTTACACACACCTAGTCACATATCATTAGAAACATACTCTGTGCCTTTAGAAACATCCTTAGCCTGACATTTTCATTAATCCAAGAATACTGCATTGAAATGCTGCTGCCACGTGATGGGGAAGCTTCCTGTCCATTAGGCCACATCTGGTGATACCCTGCAATAAGCCATCTTTGGTGCAAAACCCAGGGCCGCCTATCTCCCATTGGTATTTCTTCTGACTGCACACCTCCCCACTGCAGCCCCATTCTCACACACATCCATACATGCATTCACGGGGCTAAAGATAAGCAGCTACCGATGGGCTACCAGAGGGTGTCCTCCATGCTGAGCTGTCGTCCTCTGTCTCTGTTTAGTAGGCAAAACTTAAGCCACAGGCAGGAATTGAAGGTACAAGAAGGACATAAGCTTAAATCAAAATCTCTGAGGCAAGCTATGAAGCCTAGCAGGGCCTGAAGAGGGAGATGAGAGGGTATTAAAGATCACACTGATTAAAGATCACTCCCAGGCCTTGCACCCCAAATCTTAGTTGGTCACCTCTGGAAAACTGTTTACTGGCATCAAGGAAAACCATTGTCAGGGAATGTTGAGGATGAGGGTTAATAAAAGAGATGAACCGTGCGTCAAGCCAGGCCTCAGTTTCCAGTCCCCCACCCTTTCTGGGCAGAGGTTATGTGAGGTGCATCTGTGATGCTGTGTGGATTTGGGAAGGATGGTCTCTGTGTGTGCAATCTTGTTCAGATCTTCCAATTTGTGGCAATTCTTCCCACATCCATCAGTCCAGCAAATCAATAAACCCTTTGTCATCCTGAGGTGTGGAATGTCTTCTGCTGAAACACTCAGATTCAGATACAACACACTGAGGCATGTACGTGCCCCCACACACACACTGTCACCCTCATGAAGCAAGATCCATTCAAATTGGTTTAAAAATAGCACTAATTCACTGGGCCTATTTTTCAGGGATATTACTTCAAGAAGAAAAAATAAGAGATCTCTAGGTTTTTGAGAGGGAGAAAGGGTAAACCCTCACCTAGTCTTAAAAAGTTCTGGTAATGTCGCTAGATACTAAGCATTTGCAGTCTGTTGAATTTTCTCCTTCCTCTACCATTCAACAAAAGTAGTTTATTCGCTAACACCCTGCCATCATTATATTTATAGAGGTGGGTTTCCTTTCTGCGTGGTGAGGAGAGGGAAAAGCCGAAGCAGTGAGCCCTGTCCCTTGCCTCTCGGGATCCCCTCTCCCCCCAGCAGTGACTCCTCCGCGGCCTGTGGATTTGTGAATCAGCTTCTCCCTCCCCCCATTCAGGGGAGCCCCTAAACGCTGCTGGCCAATTACAAAGGAGTGTGTGTGTGTGTGTGTGTGTGCGTGCGCGCGTTAAACTGCAGGCTTATTTGTTCCTGCTCTGGGAGTCTGTCTGTCTGTAACTCGGATTATTGCTCTGTGGGAAGCTGTAGCTGACTGATTCCGTGGGAGACCAAGCAGGATGCGTGGGCAGAGGAAACAGAAGAGGGGAAAGGAGGGAGGGAGAAGAGGGGAGCAGGGGAGACAGCGGGAGCCGTTGAATCTGTTACTTGCGTCACTCGAGGAGCCGGGGCTATCTGCCCGACAAACACACAGAATTAATCCGAGTCATAGCCATAGCTGTCTTCGCTACAGTGGCCAGTTGCGAAAGGGCGGGGAAAGGACGCTCGCCCGAGTCAGTGCTGATCCGACTTTGCACTGGGCGGCGGAGGGCATTTGGGGAGGGGGCTGTCCTGAACGGCACGCCCGCGGGGCCCCGCACGCCTAGAGCAGACGCGGCGGCCGCAGCCTCCTCTGCAGCTGCCCAGCCCAAGCCTGGGGTGGCGCCCGCCTCAGCTGCCTCGTCTGCTCAGTGGCTGTACCGAACACAAAGCGCTGTCTCCGAGCAGAAGCCTCTTCTCGGCTGAACCAGACCCACCAAAGAGGAGAATCTGCACGTGACGTCAGTAGCTCATGACTGACGCAGGCTGGCAAAGGAGACTCAAGGCGGCTGCTCCGCGCTGCCTTCATGAGTCTATTTTCTCCAACCCTCTCGTAGTGAATTTACTAGAACGCAAAACACACACACACACACACACACACACACACACACACAAATATACATTTCCAAAGGCGTTGTATTGCAAACACAGCGCGATTTTGCAAAGCATGGGTGGGAAACGTGGGAAGGGTACGGAAGATTTTTCCCCCCTCATTTGGGAATCTCCATCGTGAATAGCGTTAGACTCTAGAGCTTTCTTGAGAAGGTCTTCTGGGGAGGGGGCCTAAGTGCCCCCTCTCCCCCACCCCAACCCCCAGCATGCAGGGAATCTGGTCAATGGAGACATGCAGCTCTAAAAAATACAACCACTCCAAAGCCTTCTGCTGGGGAGACTGCGAGGAGCTTGCAACAGGCAGAGGCAGACGGGAGTTAATGGGAAGGAGGGAAAATATAATATTTGGGTATTTTTCTGCTTTAAAAAACATCACCTGCACTAACGCAAATGAGCCTGGTGGTGCAGAAAAAAGTGGGGAGGGGGCGCTTAATGCACATTTAATGTTTCGGACTTAAGGTTCCAGCAAAATGCCTTTGTGTGTGGAGGTTTTTTCAGTACTTGCTAAAAATAGCATCAGGGTTTGATCGTGTTCCAGAAATAGACCGAGGGCTGTACTGGATAAAAAGCCAGCGCGGGTGGAAGAAAACCTGGACATCACCGCATTGCCCCCCCCCAACTATGTCTGGAAATTAATTGTTGGATTTTTCCTCTCCTCTCCTGTCTCCCTCTCTCCACTTTCTCTTCCCTCCCCCTATGTTTCTCTTTTTCTCTTAAGGAGTTCCCGTTTGGGTAAGTAATATTATGTCATGTGCATGCCGCAGACTGTGAGTATGAGCCGAGGCTTACTTTGTGCATGCTCTGGGGTTCTTTTTCTGGCTGCCTTTCTACCCCTTTCTGAAGAAGAGGGTGGGACTGAGTGGAGGGTGAGGGGTACAGCTGTGAGTGTGCATAATGAATTTGGGGCTGCATGCAAAGGAACTGAAAGGGGGAATTCTTGCAGAGCCGGGAATCACCCTGACGAATCTCTGAATCAATAGCTGCTGCAACTCTCTTTCTCTTTACGGGTCGGCGCTGTTGAGCCCCGTTCTCTCCACTGCCCCCCTCCCCTCCCCGTTTTCTCTGTCTTAAAGGGTGCCCAGATACCACTTAATGGACCATCTCTCTGCGAGATTAATGGAGGCAATGCGATATAGATTAAAATTGCATGGATGGGGTCGGGAGGTAAAGAAAGGGGAAAATCTGTCTTCCTTTGACAAACTTTACTCGTTCGGTTCCTGGAGCCCTCCTAGAGCCCGAGGACTGAGACCCTGGCCCTGGCTGGCTCAGGGCGCGGTAGCTGTCCATAGAAGGCAGGTGCTGAAAATCCCTTGGTCCTCCGCGAGTTCAGCTCCGAGCGCCAGGGGGCGGGGTTGGCGCCAGCTGCAGATAGACCCGCCCTGGATGCAGAGAGGGAGGCGGAGAGGAGGGGGTTAAGGATGTTCAAAGGGGAGAGTCGTGACTTCGGTGAGAGCTTTGGGGAAAAGGAGGGGTGAGTGGGAAGGAAAGGGAAAAAAAATTTAAAGGAGGGGGGAGCAAAGTGTTAGATTCCAGGATGAGCCAAGGCCCAGCGCTCCAGGAACCGAAAGCCGGTGGCTCGCCGGCTTTCTCCGCAGAGGCCAGTCTCTATCTGGGTCTCCATTCCCAGGCTCCGGCACCTTCCCGCCAGTGGGTTTGAAAGATTTCTCTCCGGTGATGGTGACTCTCAAAATAAGAGGCTATAGGTTGCTTTATTCAGACCCTCATCGCCTCCCACTTCATGCCCCCACGCTCCCACATTCTGCAATTCCCGTGAGGTGTGTAAGGATGTGTCTGTGCATTATGGCATTTTTCTTACTATTCCCCCTTCCTTCGCGTCCTAGTCATAGGAGCCCCAAATGAGTTGTGGAATGAATGAATTAGAAACCAAAGCACAGGAGTTGCTGGTGCGATACGCAGAGAATCCAGGCTTGGGAACAACGCGAGGCGCTTTAAAGTCAAAAGCCAAAGGGTTTCTGAAAACCGGCTCCGAGGGAAACTGGGAGGGGGCGATTCTTCTCCAAGTTGCCAAATGTTACTGGAGAGACCGTCAACTTCCTGGGGTTATGGACTCGAACCGGAGTGAGATTCATTGCAATCAGCCCCAGACACTTTGGCCAAACCTGTAGCCAGACAGGTGAGGAGGGAGGAAGGTTATTAGAGGCCAGAAGGGGGATGAATATCACGCGCACACAAAGACATTCATACTGATTAACTCCTCCGCGAGGAATAATAAAAATGGATCCTCAAACTGGCCCACAAAGGTGGGCTGTGGACGGCAGGAGAAATCAATCTTGCAGATCTGCAATAAGCTTGTGTGCATACAGAGATATTTTCTATATAATTAAAAAAATAAACTCAGGATGGTGAGGTAAGTATCTGAGGGGGACAGTCTTCAGGACAGAGATCAAGAGAGCCCAGGTATTCTCTGCTCCCTCTACCCCGTTCTAATCCAGCAGGAGCCTCTGGCTTTAGTGACCTGACCCCCACGCAGGGCACCCAACGCGCAGCCCTGGTTGGGGAGGGGGGAAGAGGGTGGGTCGAGTTATTTTTAGTTCAGAAGCAGTCCCCCTCTGGAAAGATTCCCTGGCTGAGACTGAGTATTCGTCAACTCATAATAGTAACAAGGGCTGTTACTGATGTTGTGGAGAATAACACAAATAACGCTGCATCCCACACTTTGTCTTGACAATTCAGCTCAAACCAAAGCTGCTCGCAGCCTCTCGGCCCACCCCTAGGCCTCCTCGTCATTCACCCGGACCTACTCGTTTCCCTTCCCAAGCCTCGCCCCTCTCAGCCCCGAAAGTTGCGTGGTTGTGTTTACAAATTCTGCCACATTTGCAAAGGAAATGGTTGGGACGGGGTGGGGGGGTGGGGAGCAGCCGGGCTGGGAGGGGTAGTAGCGCAATAAAACACTTGCAGCACGTGGAGTGGTGGTGGGGAAGGGTGGTCCAAGAGTCGAGAAGGGGGAAGGAAGATGCCCCTGTCCTCATTCCCCCCCCCACCTCTCGTCCTCCATCCCTTGGCACAATGCATAAGTTTACCCCCGAACTGGATCCTATTAAATAATTCAATGGTAGCGGTGTAATTTTGGTTGGAACCAGCACGGATTCCCAAGTCGTGACTGCAAAAAGTGAGTAATGCGCGCTGGCTGCGTCATGGCTCTAGTCACAGTTCATTCCGAACTGAGAAGGAATCGTGACTTTGCCTGGAGACGTCCCCTACATGGGAGACGGGGGGGGGTGCAGGCGGGGGGGACCAAGCCAGGGGAGACGGGGGTGGGGTGGGGGAAAGACCTATCCAATGAACACCGCTGCCAGGGGGGCATTTGAACTCCGCCGCTCGCTGTCTCGCTCTCCCCTCTCTGCCCGGTGCACCTCTCTCCCCCCCTCCCGGCCGGCGCGCTCTCCGGCGCGCTCGCTCGCTCTCCCGCTACCCGACGAGTCCTCAACAAGTTGGAGGAAGGCAGGAACGCAGGGGTTAAGCTCGGAAAGCAGCAATTACCAAGATCGTGACCCTCCCACACAGTACAGTAACTTATATACTTACCTGGAACAGCCTGCTTTGCCGCTGGGCAAACACCCGTTGGGGGCAGGGAGGGGCGGGAGGGGAGCGGGCCGGTTGGAAAGGGATTCCTTCAAGCTGGCTGCAGTGCGGACGGGACCAGCGCGCTCTCGGGGCCTGCGGACCGAGGTAAGGAGGAGGGGGTTGGTACACTGGTCGGCCGGTGGTCTGTAGGCTCACTGGTCTGCTGAGCAGAACTTTTTTTTCCCAGTTGCCCCGCGCTGCAGCGGCGGCAGGCGCAGACTGTGGAGCCCCCTCTGGCGCGGCAGGCGCGCCGACGCTCGGGGGGAGTGTGCGTGCGTCTGTCGGTAGCCTAGCCGAGGGGATGCCGTGGGAGGGTGGGAGGGTCGCAGCTCTGCGGAGGGTGATGGATGGGCGGAGGGGGTGGGCCGACAGGCACTCGGAGACAGTGACTACTTGGTCTAGATACGTTTTCTTCTGGCTTGCTGAGGTGGAGTGTGTGTGCGCCCGCGCCCGCCCGCACGTCGATTTCAGGGTGGCAGAGAACAAATATGGCAACTTTCTTGCAATGTTTGCAGCATCCCACCTTGGCTGAGTTTTTCCCCACTGGGGGACTACTGTTGGAGAGGGAGGTGGTCAGAACATTCTTTTGCCCACACCCTTCTTGGATACTGATGGGGTGGTTGGGGGGGGGGCAAGAGCGGATATGGGAAGGGTGGCGCTGCACTGGGAAGAATTAGGGCAACCCTCAAAGTTTGGATGGATGGGATGGCCGAGGGGGCCTAGAGGAAGAGAGGGGAGAGGAAAGGAGGGAGAACGAAAGAAAGATCACCCTCCTCCTTTCACCCTCGTCTCCCCTCCCTTCCTCTCCCCTCCCCTCTCTTTTCTCCTGAAGATGCTGGAATCTCCCGTCGTTGTGGGAGCCGGCGATCAATGAGGGGCTCGCCCCTTGTTGTTACCCTCAACTATCTGCAGAATGGGGAGGAAGGGGGGCTGCAGCAATGAGAGGGCACCTGAGACGAGTGGGCCATCAGACACCCAATATCTAGACGGGTTTGGGCGAGGGTGCAGAGGGAGGAGCTTCACCATTTCTCTTGAGCATTCAGAACTTTGGAGGGGGGGGGATTGAGACATTCTCATTTTTCTAGAAATAGGCTGACTAGCGTGGAGTTTGGGTTTATTTTATGTTCATCTCTGCCTGTCGTTTTCTGTCTGAATCTTCTGGCTTGGGTCCCATTGGGAGAGGTCTCTGTCTTGAACCCTCCCTTGCTCAATATCTTGCACGCTTCCCCTCACTTGGACTGGAATGGAGGTAGGGGTCCTGGCAGCTTTTTTTGCAACAACAAGATTTTAACGTGTTCCAGTCTGGATTTTGTTGAATAATTAGAAATGGAAATATTTTTTTTCCTCCCTCCCCCTTCTGAAAAAAAAAAAAAAAGGGAAAATGTGAGCTCTTTCCTGATTGGTGGGTGACGATTTTAGTCCGCACCAATGAGCTGGCGGCCTCGTCTGTATTTATTTAGTGCTCTGGGGGAGTTTTTCTCTTTACGCAGCGCCTGTAGTCACGGCTGGAACCTCGGCTGGGGGACTAGAAGGGACAAGAGCGGGTTCAGGGGAAATCCGAACTGTACCTGTTCAGAGATCCGCGACCTTGCAGCCAGGGCTGGCGGAACCCTGAGAGGGGAATGGGGGTGATAGGCCAGATAGGAGGGGAGGCTCAGGGTGCTGGGGCTACGGAAGAGGGGTGGAGGCAGGGCGCCGGGATCTCTGGTTCCCCTCCACGCTCCTCTTCTCGTCCTCCACACACCTCGCTCGCGTCTGTGCGGGCTGAGTTGGGGGATCGCGGACGGTGTGGAGAAATGCAAGGATGAGTCGGGGGGTGCGGGGAGGGGCGGCAGAGGGGCGGGCGGTGCGCGGGGTGGGAAGGCTGAGCCGCGATGGAGCGCGCTGGGGAGACCCAGCGGGCTCGGCTCCGGGGTTCGGAGACATCCTGGGCTGAAGGCGGCGGCGGCGGCGGACTGAAGAAGCCGGCAGACTCTGCCCTTCGCGAATCTTTTTGCGGTCTGGGCTTGCTGTACATAACTCAATAGCCGGAAGCCCTTACCCCAAAAAGCATTCGCGGAGGGCGCGCTCGTCGAGAAGACCGCAGCCAGCAGCGATAGCCGAAGCCCGCACCTTCCCGAAGCGGCTCGGTCCGAGCCTTTCCCAACCCTTTCCCCGTTTTCCACGGAAGAAGCAATCCTTTCCCTCTCGTCCTTCCCGCGCTCCCTGAGGCTTTGGTCACCCGCCTGTCCTCCGAGCGGCTCCCCCGCCCCCAACTTTTAAATCGACTTTGTATCACAGGGGGAATTGAAGCAGGCCGTGTGCGTGTGTTTTCGAAGTGGAAAGAAGCTAAAATACAATAAAAGTTTACAGAAGTTGTGTCTCCCCCCCCCCCCCGCCCCACACCCCGAGTAACCCCATTCACCCACTGCAAAAAAAGGGATCCGATCTTAAGGCCAAGCCAGTACTTGGAATATGAATCAGTTTAGGACATGTTCTGGTCATTTTTGACCCTAATGATCCAACTCTGCAGTCTAGGGGTGGGGAAGCCCTAGAGGGAGGGGCGAGAGGCCCTCAGCATTCTCTGTCCTAGCGTGGGGGACCTGGAGGTGAGGCGAGACGTGGTGAATTGGGGAGCTCCGAAAAAGAGGGAAACACGCAGGCACCGCCCGCTCCCCGGAGTACCTTCCCCCCCGCACCTACTTCCAACCTAATTTGAGGCGTTTTGCAGCCTCAGGTCTCCCCCATCTTATCTTTTTCAAAACTAAGTAGCAAGGAAGGGGGTAAAACAGGCGAAAGCTGGGGAAACCCCCGCGGAGAAGGAGCTTTTGAGAGATGTGGTTGTGCCCGACTCAGGAGCTCAGCAGTAGCAGCAGAAGCCCAGTCCTGGCCTCTCCAGGCGCCCCGTCCTGGGGAGGGAGGCAAAGCTGCAGGACTGAGGATCGTCTGTGGGTCCCCCTCCTCCCCTTGCAGTCGTTACCGCTTCGGTTACAAGTGGCACAAATCAGGCCTTCACCATGCTTGGCGCCCCGTGCCCTTCGCCAGCTAGAAACAGTACTAGACGCCCTCAGGGACAGGACTAGAAGGACACACAGACACACACAGGCGTCCACAGCGATGGACACAGATAGAGGATGAGTCTGGGAATATGAAAGCCCAGGACCCGAGCTCCAGGAAGCTTCCTGTTTTTGGGGAGGGCCTGAATTCTCCCCGCACCCCAACCACCGTTCTTCCAGCAAACTAAATGCCCACCATCATTCCCCTCCCCGTTAGCCGAGCACCCAGACTCTACCCTCTGCCGAGTAAGAAAAGGGCTACGGAGCCCCAGAGAGCTGGACAGAGTCAGTCTTTTATAGCTCAGCCTTCAAGAAGGCACCGAGAAGGCACGGAAGGCGAGGACTCAAACCTCTAGGGCTAAATGAGAGCCCCTCTCCCCAGATAAAGGAGATTTTCCCTCCCTGGTGGCGTTTTCTGAGAGAGTAAAAGGGTCTCTAAGATCTGCAAAGGAGATGGAGCAAAAGCAAAACCCCTGGGGGGGTTTCCTCCCTGCGTCTCACCTGGGGCCGTCTGTGGAGCGATAGCTCCGGCGGAAGGAGAGGCGTAAGAGCCGCGTTAGACTCAAAATAGCTTCCCCCTGTGTCCCTTGGGCTTCTCTTTTGTCTTTTGCTTCCTACATCCCCCCCATCTCCCCAGCCCGAAAGCCCTCCACTCCCACAAAAGACTGCTCCTCCACCAGATTGGGAGAAAAGTGACCTAAGAGAAGTGAACTTGCACCGAAGACGTTGAGCGACCAGAGCGCAGGCTGCTCAGGGTTACCGCGTCCCTGGTCCCCACACCTCTGCCCCGGAGGCTGGGTTTGGGGCAGGGGCTCCAGAGCCCAGGAGCACCAGCCGAAGCCGGCGTCGTGCGCGCCAGAGCGAGTCCTCGCCTCGCCTCGCCTCAGCCAGACAACTGTTGCTGCCTTGAGGAAGCTGCTGCAGCCCAGCTACTGGGGCGGCTGCACGCCCGGGCCGGGGCCGGGGGCCTCTCACTTCGGATGGGGCCGGGGACAGGCGGTCCTTGCGGAGAGGGCTATCAGTCCGGGCGGGAGCAGAGGAAAGGACCCCTTCCCCTTTCCCTTCACAATAAGTGAAAATCTGTGGCTCTTTGTGCATCTTTCCTTCCTCCTCAAAGCAGTTGCGTCAGCCTGGGGCGGGTTGGAGCTGATCTCCCCCTTTCTCCCCACTTTGCCTTTGCTGAGGAAGGAGGGCAAAGGGCGGGGGGGGGTAATCTCTTACAACCCTCAAACTGCCAATGCACACCCCTCTTGAAAAATGCCACGTCACCTAGTAAGCCAGGGGCCTGATGGACACTTCCAGGCACTTGCATCTGATGCCAACCTCTGGAGTACCTATAGAGAAGGGGGTAAGGGGTAGCAGCTGGAGACCCTTCCTCACCCCAGTCTGTTTCTCCCTGGGGAGTGGGAAGTGCCCAAGAGGTCCCTGGGGAAACTTGGCTCCTCTGCCCAGACAAGTAGCTTAGTCTCCGTGTTAGAAAATCAAGACCAGAGGTGGTCTCTGGAGCTAAGGAAGGGGTGAAGGCACCGAGAGTCCCCTCCCCACCCCCAAGCCATCTGCCCCCTAGTGGCTGGGCCAGGCTAAGGGGTTCTGCCAGCTGTCACCCTCAGGCCCCCTTTTGGTTACTGTGCACCTGCCCTACTCCCTTACCCATGGCGAGAACCAGGCTTCCTCCCTTTGGATCCTTTGCCCCAGCTATCTCTTTTCAAGACCTCAGGTCTTGAGTCCTTCTGCCTTATTTGCCTTAGTTTGGAGGCAAAGGAAGGGATTGAGATTGAGTCAAAGGTACTGGGCACACTTGCTTCAATCTCAGACCAAGACCCTCTTCTCTGTCCCAGAGACTTCCCATACTGGGACGCAGCAGGAGGGAAGCTTTGTGGGTATCTCTGAAGAGCTCTCCTGTGACATCAGCATCCCTGACTTGTAGCTCTTAGCCCAGATGTGCCCCTCTGCCCCTTTTCTGTCCTTCAGCCAATCCACTCCTTGATTTCCTATGAAATATCCCCACCCCCAATCTCTCTCATTCTCCTCCTGAGCCAGCATAGTAACCCTACCCATCTTTTTCGCCCTTTCAGGTAGTTGAACCTGTCTGGACTACTGGAGGTCTGCACAAGGGGTGGCCACTGAAGGAGGGTATCTCAGAGGCCACGGGAACTAAAGAGTCTGAACCAATGAGCTCTGGAGTCCCAGGTGAGTGCAAAGATACCTCAGCCCATGGCCGCTTGGCCTGGGTAAAACCAAGGAGACTCCACACAGGCTCTTCCCTTGGTGATGCAACACAGGGAAATCAGGGATCCAGTGCTTGGGGCACTGTCCTCAATGGCTTAGCCTTTGGCGAAGAGAGGCACCCATCATGGAGGTCGTCAGGAAGGACACAGTGTCCTCTGAGACAGGCCCCCTTCCTGTTTTATCCACTAGCTGGACTTGGGCCTGGGTATTTGGAGGCGCCCAGTACTGAGAAGTGCAGGACTTCCTCAGTGGGGCACGTGGTTCCCTCTCCACCCCTCACTTCCTGGGCTGTTTAAGGTCTCTCAGCGGCCCAGGGGAGGTGTCGAGTGGAAAGGTTATTTGCTGAGCTCAGTTTCTCTGAGGCAACCGAAATGTTGAGTTATTTCTCCTTAACTGAAGTTCAGCGTAGGATAGGTAGGAAAAGTTTTAGGTTATTGATTTTTTTGAGGGGTGAGGCATTCAACTCTAAATACATTTACGTATTCTATTAACCAGCAAAATCCTTTGCTACAGAGCTTTTGTTTAGCTGCCTTTCTGACCTTCACAGTCCTACTGTGCCTTCTTATTGGGAAATTCAATTCGGAGCTCGGCAGAGAATTTTGAAAGCCCAGAGCTGTTAGATTTGTAAGGAAGGGAGAAAGTGAGCTACCTGGCTAATCCTTGGATGTTATGTGAGCAAAATGTAGGAAACTGGCAGAAATCTTAGAGGGAAACTTGGGGCTCATGGCAGAACAGGAGCACATGACACAGAAGACCTTCAGATCATTATAGGACAGACCTATTTTCTGTATTAATTAAGTGACTGCTACATGAGTTTTTGAAATGTTTATATTTTGAAAGTGGAACTCAAATAGTACATAGATTGACTGGACTCCTCTATAATCCCACCCTGTACAGTGAGGGCAAGGTCTTCAAATCATTCACTGAACCCAACTTCCTTAAATTCCCGTTTTTAGTGTAAGAATCTGAAGTTTATAGCAATAGGATTGTTGTTCATTCCAAGAGGTTAATATCTCCCTCTTCCCCCCTTTAGTTGGCATTTAATTCGTATTTCTGTTGCATTGTAGAGAAATCTAAGAAAATAACAGGGGGAGGGATTGTCTTGCCTGAAAGGTTAACCTCTTCTAATCATGTTTGAAAGAAATCTGCCAACAGGTTAAACCACAAATTTAGATATAATAAATAGCATGTAAAAGTTAGAAAGAGCTGTCGAGGATATATAGACTGATACCTTCATTTTATAAATCAAGAAACTGAGGTTCAGAGAGGTTAAGTGATTTTACCAAGGTCACACATCTGGAACTCAAACTCGGATTGTTTATTGTCTAAGCTGGGTTCTTTCTTTTTACTAAATATTTCTTACCATTACCAAATAATAAGATAATCGATAAACACAATCTAAGGCATTGTAACAGATTCCCCTCCAAAATGACTTGCATTTAGGATGCCAGGGTTCAAAGAAGAGTTTACTGAAAGTTCCTTCTTCTGGTGATTAGCATTCTGGACGTATCCCTCGGTGAGGCACGGCTCTCCTCTCTCTCTTCTGTTATGGCCTCCATGTTGGCCTCAGTCCGCTGAGGAAGTCGTCAACACGAGAAATTTGCTGTGTCATAGAATTCAAGTATTGGTCTCTTTCACAAATTCTCCCAGCATGAAGCAGCTCCGTGTGGCTTAGGCCCCTCTCCCTTATTTCTCCTCTCTGGGTGGCAGTTTGAATCTCTTCCTTCTTGCCTGCTGGGCTTGATTTTGAGTTGTTATGAGGATAGTAAGGCCTGACTTGAATTTTCCCAGGATCTCCTAATCACTTAACAAGTGAGGAAGACTGCCCCCCCACCCCCAAAGGAGCTTTCAAACCAAGCAGGGGATCATTTGATCCCTGTCCTTCAGACATCTTTTAGAACGCTGCAGATCACCTGCTTGTAGGACAGCTGCTTGGCCTGGTCAGTTTTAAGCTTAAGATTTACTGCCAGCCTCCAGATCTGACTCCACTATTTCGGCTTTACGTATTTCCATCAATGACAGCGACTTCGATGCCATAGTAGTAATCATGTCCTTATCACATGGGAATCATAGCCATGTTATTTGCGCCACCACAAATAAATCATTCTGGTGGCCTTTTTCATAGACTCTCCCCACTGTTTGGTCCCCTCTGCCACATTTTCCCCTCTTGGTTCTTACTGGTTGGCAGGTTCTAACTAGGAAATGAGATGCATTTCTTTGCTTAAAAAGCAATGGTTTGGGAGGAAGAAAAATGAAATGGGGTGAAAGATACAACTAGGTTAAAAAGCAAAACAATAGGACTGACCAGCTGTGGAAAGAGTTGAAACAGCTAATTCTGTCTGGTCCTGACTACTGACATTCATGACCTTACAGAAAAACAATTATATCCTTTCTAAGTCTTAATTTCTCCATGTTTAAAATTAGGTGCTTCACAGCTCAGATCCCTTATCCATTCATTTATTCAACAAATGTTTACTGAGTTCCTACTACCTATCAGGCCTTATTCTAGGCATCGGAGATATAAATAAGTCATTCTCCCTGGGATAACCTAATGAAGCTAGAAACTTCTTCCTAGAAAAAAAACAAAACAAGAATAGAAAAGGAAATGGGGCACCTGGATGGCTCAGTCGGTTAAGCATCTGACACTTGATTTTGGCTCAGGTCGCAATTTCACAGTTCTTGAGATTGAGCCCCGAGTTGGTTCCAGCTACGTCAGCACAGAGCCTGCTTGGGATTCTTTTTCTCCCCCGTCTCTCTCTCTCTCTCTCTCTCTCTGCCTCCCTCTGCCTCGCCCTTTCCCCTTCATGCTCCCTCTCTGTCTCAAAATAAATAAAATAAACATTAAAAAAAGAATAGAAAAGGAAAACAAAAACAACACAGATATTTTACATACAATTCCAGAGGGTTCATGACCTCCCTAGGCTCCATGAAATTAAAATTGGTTTGTCTCGGGGCGCCAGGGTGGCGCAGTCGGTTAAGCGTCCGACTTCAGCCGGGTCACGATCTCGCGGTCCGGGAGTTCGAGCCCCGCGTCAGGCTCTGGGCTGATGGCTCGGAGCCTGGAGCCTGTTTCCGATTCTGTGTCTCCCTCTCTCTCTGCCCCTCCCCCGTTCATGCTCTGTCTCTCTCTGTCCCAAAAATAAATAAAAAACGTTGAAAAAAAAATTAAAAAAAAAATTGGTTTGTCTAATTAGTCTCTGAGGCCTACATTTTACAATATGAAGGTTTGAAGCTTAGGGTACGTTGTGAAAGGTAGATTTTTAGGTGCTTCTTTTTTTTTTTTTCCTAGTAGCACTCAGTGGCATTTTTGTCATGATTTTTGGCCCCCCTTTATTGGAGAACAAATATTTGGAACTTACTCAATACTACAGAGGGCTAGATAAATGTTGAACAGAAAATGAGTAACCAAAAGTCAAGGCAGGCATGGAGCCCAGGGACAGAAGCAGATGAGTGACCCAACCTAGCCTGGACCTGTAGAATTTCGAAGAGACAATCCTTCCTCTAGGCTACGTGTTCTTGGTAGAGTCTGGTGAGTTGGTGGAGGGAAGCGAGGTTTGTGCTGGAGCTGGACAGTGTAAGGTCTGAATACTTTTGACCACCAGGGAAAATCCCAGCTGGACAGGACAGGGATGCCTTTCGAGGGAAAGGAGCAGTCCATTGTAGGATGGTAGACAGGCTTCCGCATAGCGCAGCAAGGGGACTTACCGCAGGCAGTTCCACTGAGGCCTTCGGTGAAGGAGAAATTGGGAGTCCCTAAGGCTCAACATGGAGCGGTCAGTGTGCAAAGGTTTTATCCTGGTGCCGTGCTTCTCAGCCTCTTCCTTCCCTGTGCTCAGGGCCCCCAGCCTTTTTCCTCCTGATGACGAAGGCCTCGCTTTTTTCATTTAGGGCAAAGGCCGTTTACTGACAGTAGTACTGGTCAAAACTGAGGCGAACTTCACTTTCAGGGAGATGTGGAGGCTCTTACTCCACACGCCGAGGGGGCGTAGCCAGTGCAAGCCACTGCCCGGATTAGGATCTGACCTTGGAAAGACTTTGAGGTAGACTGTGGGAGGACAGGCGGAATTGTGTGAATTTCTACTCGAGCAAGGAAGCAGCAGATCGCTATGGCTGTGGCTAATGTGTAGAAAAATCCGTCTCCTTACAAGCCAGTCGTTTTCAGTTTTTCAATTTCCTCATCTGTGAAATGGGGATAATAATACCAGTCATAAGGGTCAGGTGACGATTAGAGGAGTTTATGCATGGAAAGTGCTTCGTACCTAGTCTGTGTTTGATAAATGTTAGCTGTTATTGCCGTTGTTTTAGTATTATTATTATTATAATTAATAACAATAATAATTTTTTTTCTGTTTGACACATATAGCAATGGCATATCAGGCTTAGATCACAGAATCAGCAGTCATAGAGACACAGTTATTCCCTGAGTGACAGATGAAAGATAATCTTTTCTGGAAGCATCTGTCCATTTGCCCCACAGACTGCCAGTGCCCAGGATTACCCAGCTGGGAACAAATCAGAAGGGCTGATAGGAAAATCTTTTTCTCTACTTCATGCATCCCTACACAAAGATTATCTCTTTGTGGTTTCATTCCCCTTAAATTCATTCCCCTTTAATTCCTGGCTTTTCGAGTTCTTAAAAAAAAAAAATCTATTGAATTTAACCACAATTGTTTCTGCAAATCATTCTCTTTATACTTCTTTTTTAAACTTTCTGATGGGGGGACAAGTAGTTCACTTCAAATGCTTGCCATTCACCTTTGACTTTCAGCTTCTATCTAGTCCTAAATTTTCAGAGCTTAGGTGATTCCCACCGAGGAAATAGTGAAACAGAAGGGCAGGGCTGGATAACACTGTTTGCTGTCATACATGATGTTTTCTCTTTCCGTTTCACACATATTTTGTCTTCATTCTTTCCTTCTTCGAACTTCACTTTTCACTGTCTTATAATTCTTTTTGTCTCCACTTACCCCCTGAAAGAAAAGATCTTTACTCTCCTTCCTGTGATCCACTTAGCATCCCATCAGGAATTTCTTTTAAGTCTTGGCTGCAAACTGCAGGCATGATGATAGGAAGAATATGATGTGGTCTCTACATTTCTGGGTAACACTAGAGAAAAAAGGGCCAAGGCCCCCCAAACCTGTGGAGCACACTGGAGGCCATTCCAAGGAGAAAGGAAAAGATGGTTTTGGTTTTTTTTTTTTTTAATCTATTTTAATTTTCATAAAAACTGGAACCTGCTGCACAGATTCCCCGTTTCAACTCAGAGTCTACCCATTGCTTCTACTCAGTGACATATCTTCTCTTTGTTTAAAAAAAATCATAATAAACATCTCAGGAATAAACCAAAAGCAGTCTCTGCATCTCTTCTTTGAAGCCTTTTAAGGGGAGGATAAAGGCGGCATGATTTGAAGAAGCAGCAAAACCTAGTGGTTGAGAGTCATGGGCCTTGGTGTTAGTGAGACCTCGGTTTACTCCCTAGCTAGGCTCTTTTCAGCTGCATGCCCTTGACCAACTTGTATCTCCAAGTCAGTTTCCTCATCTGGAAAATGGGGATATTAAAGTACCTATTTCATAATGAAGTTGTTGGGGCAGTGAAATGAGATGTCAGTAAACAGACAGTCTAGGACTTCAGGCACGTAGGAAATACTCAATATTAACTGTTATTGCTAAGACAGAGAGCCCTGCAGACCCAGGACAAGATACAGTCCAGCACCAGTTGGAAAAGTTGAAATACGAATCAGGAAGTAGAAACATAAAGTCACCAACTGTCGTGAGGTAGGAGATGAGTCTCGAGTCAAAGAGCGTCCTGATCATACCAGGATATTCCAGATGTTGTGAACTCATCTGGAGTTGAAAATTAGTGATAGGAAGAGGGGAACTTGCTCAGTCAGGGCTTCCCAGCCTCTAAGGAGAGCTGCTCATTCAAACTGCAATGATTTACATCACAGTGATCCTTTAACACCGTGACAGGCAAATAACTTAGATGAACATGTAAAGGAGTTATGATGTCCAGGTCAACTCATCTTTCAGGCCCAGATCTGAAAAAAATCAAGTAAAGAAATAGTTTCACTATTTGTTTCAAGGTAGAGTGAGTGATTTTTTTTTTCTTAAATTAAGGGGTCTTCTTTACTCTTTGAATTTCTGGCAAGAACACTGGGTCAGGGAAAAGAAAAAGAGAGCAGAAAACATACTTGCTAGAGGTAGGGGTTTGATGAACCAAAGTGAAATTGTCTGGAGAATTCTATAATTCTAAAAAAAAAAAAAAGTCTATAATTCTCAGCTGATTATGAGGCAGGAAGTAAATTGGCAGCCTATAAATTAATTTTTAAAGGAAGAATGAATTAGATATAGCCCTCCAAACTTTATCCTTTAGACTCCCACCACCTCTGAACCTTAACACCACATTCAATGAAATAATATTTAAATAAAAGAGGAAAATAGTTTCCCTCTAGTGAATTTCCTTATGCCTAACTTTCTTTAAAAAAAAAAAAAAACAACCAAAAACATATGTAAGTAATGGAACATAGAAGCAGTCATTTATAATAAAATTTTTTAAAGGAAAGAAAATAATTTTATTGATAGGCAGCTCCCTGGATTAAAATTGGGTCATTAAAATGTTAAAGAATTAAAATTAGAATGCTAAGAAAACATTTAAAGCTGTTAACATTCATCTAATATTTTAATGTATTTGCAGGCTTAGAAAATCCTCCAATTCATAGACATTTCCCCCTTGACATTACCTTTTAGGGAGTTTATCTAGAAAAAAGCTGTTTCACGTAGCTTTACACAAGAAATATTTTCATTTAAATATGAAGTGGTCATGAAAACAGTTGCTATCTCTCCAAATAACAAGTGATATTTTAAAAATACAAATACAAGTTTATTGCTTTTTTGAGGATTAGCTATTAGCTTCTTAACATTTTTTAAATGATGCTTTAGAATTCTGAAAGGAAAATCTTTTTTTTTAAAAAGGGGGACTTTAAAAACATAAACTATACAATTTTTTTTCATCTTATAATGGAAAATCTTGCTTTTCAGTGAGCTACCTCTCAGCTAAGATTTAACGTGAAATTTTATGTTTCTTTTTGTTTGTTTGTTTTCTGTATAGTCAACTTGTACAACACTTAAGACAGTTTACCCCAGTGAAGATCATCATTTAACCAGAGCTCAAATATCTAAGAAGATATTTTATTTATGAACATAAAACATTAATTTTTCATATGGCACAAAGGAAATATAACTTTCCAGAGGGATATGTGATGATTCTTCTACTATTCATAAATTCATTCCTTAATTTAAAAATAAGATCTCTTTTTGAGTTAATTTTTAGTTATAAACATAATTGTTATCAAAATATTTTTTCCAGATGCAATTTTAAACTGAAAGGATTTTTTTTTTTACTAGCATAAATTGTAAGAGTTTATGTTTTAGCACTAGCATGATTTCATCTCTATTTTTCCTTTCTGTATATGCTCCTAGATTTTAAAATTTATAGATCTTAATATAACACATCAGAATAGGTTGTTTTATTTATAATACTTATAAAAGGATTATACATGACACTAAATAGAGACTGTTATTTACTGCTTTGCTTTTTGGCAAAAATATTTTTTGTTGTGGTTTTTATTTTTACATGTAGGAGAGCCTTATAAGAAGTTAAAGTAGCAGATTCTGACAGTTGTTTGAGGAGTCATGTTAGAGAATTAAATGACATTTATGGAATTTTCCATAAGTGATTATAACTCAAGAAATCATACATACCAAAAAGAAAGTATAAAAACCCAGGCCACAGAATTGCTCCAAATTAAATTTTTTCATAGATTTCACAAGTCTTTCATTGTTTCTCATACATTGCATTGTGACCACCAACCTGTTGCACTTAAATATGCTATGTCTGCTGTAAAAAAGACAGGAGACCTGAAGTAATTAAAATAAATTTCTTGAGTAATTACTCACCCCCTTCTCACTGCCATTTTCTTGGGTGGACAGGCACAGCCTGGGGGCCATCTTTCCATATACACAAGTTTTGTTTTTTTGGTTTTTTTCCTATTCTTCCTGTTGCCTGTTAATATGCACCCTTGTGGGAAAAAATATGGCTAGCAGCACTTTTTTTTTTTTTTTAATGGAGGTTTATGTCAGTCAGGAAGGGAAATTGATGCCTGTTAATTCTTTCTCTTCAAGGGGGTCAGAATTATATTTTCGATGCCATGCACTCTTGGAGGCTAATATACATTTACCGAAAGTAAGGAAGGGATACTATGATCTTAAAGATCCTCAAAGGATGAGGGAGAAATGTCACCAGCTAATTCGTGACATCGAGAGGACAGGATAAGGAAAGATATAGGAAGTTTATTCCAACATCTTAGCCCAGTGATGCCATCAACCCCCCCCAAATTGTATACCGAACATCTGTCCACATACTAATTTCATTATGGTATTTTTTTGTAAATGTGTATGTGCACACACACATACAGACACACACAAATATGCTATTATAGCAGAGATATTACATCTTTCTTACTTAGAAGGTTGAACTTAGCCATTTGTATCTAAAAGTATCCTAATGTTAAAACAATGTCTCATGCTGACAGGCTGACTAGTATCCCAGAAGATATGAATTCCTCTAAGTTTCATTTAAAATTAAAGTGAACTCTACCACATAAATAAGATAAATATTGACATCATTTTTGACATAAGATAGTCTTTTTTAAAAAGTAGGTTACTCTCAACTCTGAATTAAACCTTAGAACCCTTTTTGCCTCCTTAAAAAAGACTGATTATGGAGCTGTGCAGTTGTCATTGTCTGACAATGCTGAATCAAAACATCTTTGAGTAAATAAAATTTTAATCTCCAACCTTGAACATGGGGGAAGTCCCAACAATGATATAGGAAAGGCACTACCTAAAATGGTTTAGCATCAGTATTAGTAAAAAATAAAAATTAAAATTAAAAAAAATACAATTGTCAAATTTCTAAATCCTGTAAAAAGAGAAAGAACAGATTTTATTTTCTCTCAGTAAGCTACCTTGAGATCCTTAGAAGGAAAGCAATGGGTAATATAATTATAACCTTCAATGGTGCTGTAAGCATCATTAGTTACTGATGTTGTTATTAAAAATATTACCAGTGAGCAAAAAAGAAAAGAATATGTATAGCAGTATAATTTAAAAAAGAAAAAGTAAAATATAAAAAAAAGGAAAGAAAACTCTGATGATAGGAAATCACATTTAGAGGACTAGGACTATTGGAGGTAGGTTTAAGCACATAATATACATACCAAATGAAATTCTTCATGCCACACTGTCTCCTTGCAGGAGAGCACATACATAAATGACAAAATTTATACACAACAAGAATTTTTTAATTGATATTCAAGCTTATTTAAAATTTCACTGCTGTTAAATTTGCCCCTCATATTTTGGTAAATTTAGAAATCAGTATTCTCAGGAAGAGATTTCTTTTTTCCAAACTAGAAACAGGGATTGTAAGGGGAAAAGGTCAATTCATCCTTCACCCTGATAATTGGATTAAGGGCCTTCCAAATCATAAAGATGGGTAAATTTAAAAATCTTAACTACTCCATAATGACACAATCCTTAAAAAGTAGTAATCATTTTAAAATACCTGAAATTTAAAAAAAATTACAATTTTGAGGAAGAATCTTTCAGGAAAAAAAAGTTTCTATAGAGCTTCTATATTCTATAAAACTTTCTATAAAAACAAACTAAAACTTCTATAAAAACAAACTAAAATGTGGAACCTATTTTATTAATATGTTGAAAACATAGATTTAGAGGAAATGTTCTTTGGGGGGAAGTTTTCAGTAAATAAAACACATATTTGATTTTAGGAAGGCAATCAATATAGTGAAAGGCTATTAAATTATATGAGGAAGTTGAATCTTAAATATATTGTATTGAATTTTTTGCTCAAAATTTTAGTAACCAATTTGGTTTTCCTTTTGTTTTTGTTTTTGTTTTTTTAAGGAGTTTTATACTGCTTTTTAAAAATTTTGCATTCATACAACTACACTGACCTCAAAACTGTGCCCCTTTTTGTAGGCTGGCTTTGGCTTGTTTGGGCCTTCTTAAGGCTTAATGAACTGACTGCATTTAGGTGGAATTTTTCTGTTTTAGGAGAGCCTTCTGCTCCTCATATGTTTTCATTAAGAATATGTTTTACCCTATAGAGTACATCTGTCACTTATTTTTCTTTACTCCTTTCTTTCTGGATATTGTCTTTCTCTTCAGAATTTCATATCATGCTGCCCAATCCCACCAAAAATTGTCCAATCAAAAAAATATTTTGTCTCCCTTTTCTTTCTTTTTCTTATTTTTAAAGATTTTTTTCCTTCACAGGGCAAAGACCTTTCAGTTCCAGCAAATTAGTAGTCCTTCTATAGTCAGAGCATTTTTATCGGGACCACTGTGGTATTTGTACATTTGAGACCTATCGTTATGCAGCTTTGGGTGAAACAGTGTTGGTGAAATATCCAAACTGCACCATGTAAACATTTGATGTAAAAAAAAGGTGTGAGTCTGACCTTGATCCCAGCAGTGCTGAAGCCCCTGTTTATTCTTGGTTGTCTCTGACAACAGAGGGGGCAAAGGACTTTGTGTATCCTTAGGACGGGGGAGGGGGGAAGGCAGGGATCTGTGGTGGTCTCCTCCAGAATCAAGGTGAAGGTTCTCGGGTCGCCTGGGTGGCTCAGTCGGTTAAGTGTCTGACTTCGGCTCAGGTCACGATCTCGGGTTTGAGATCCACATCAAGCTCTGTGCTGACAGCGCAGAGCCTGGAGCCTGCTTCAGATTCTGTGTCTCCCTCTCTCTCTGCCCCTCCCTCTCTCAAAAAATGAATAAACATTAAAAAATTTTTTTTAAAAAGGTGAAGGTCCTCAGGTTTATGTTGCTATGTATATATGCACACATCTTGTTTATGAACTGCATCTCTTTACCCACACTGTCTGAGAGGAGGTTTAGTCCAGTCTAATTTATGATTTTACAAAGAATAGTCAAGTCCAGATCAACTGGCTTTTATTAAGCAGTGAGTGATATGTTTTCATTGATTATTTGACTAAAATCAATTGTCACATCTTCCCTCTCCCCATGCAGAAGTTGATGCAACACCGTTGATTTATTCATTCATTTATTCAACAGATCCTTCTGGATGATTAGTCAGATGTTACATGTAAATGAGGAGAACTTAACTTGTTAATGTTGGTCATCGTGTTCTATAGGTCTGTAAATTTTTAAAGTGATCCACAACTGTCAGATTAATGTATGTAAACTTTTTTTTTTTAATTCTTAATGTTTATCTATTTTTGAGAGAGAGAGACAGGGCAGGGGAGGGGCAGAGAGAGAGAAAGGGAGACACAGATTCTGAAGCGGGCTCCAGGCTCTGAGCTGTCAGCCCAGCCCTATGCGGGACTCGAACTCAGGAACAGCGAGATCATGACCTGATCCGAAGTCAGACGCCTACCTGAACCACCCAGGCACCCCTCAGATTAACGTATATAAAATTTTAAATACAATTAACCCTCATTAGTTTCCTAGTGATCTCCTAACAACAACAACAAAAATGGTTAAACCCTAGTGGGGGGTAAAGGTAACCGAGTAATGTTTTTACTATTCATACATTCATCGAATAAATTTTAAAATTCCTTGAAACCGTACTTTCATGGACTGACAGCTTTCCACCTCGCATCCACAATGCGCACAGAAAACATTCACAAAATACGCATACACAGAAATCTATTGCCCTGTTTACATAATCTTCCATATTTTGGTGTTTGTGGGTGGGTCTGAAGAATGAGTCCATTCCCAAGTCATTTTGTATATGCTCATTCAACACAGAACTTCAGGATTTTATGGAACTGATAAGCACCCTTCAGCTCATCCAGCCCAAACTGTCCATGCTACACAAGGAGAAACTGAGGCAGAGAGAGAGACATTGTCTTGCCTAAAGTCCACAAAGAATTAGTGACTAGTCTGGGGTTACAACCAGCAAGCCTAATGAGGTCTGGCTCTGGGTGGATTATGGACATGATGCTGAGCTCCTGGGTGGGGAAAAGAAAGACAAGCAGAAAAATAGATGGTGTTGTGTTTCTGGTTAGGGTATTTTTTTTTAAAGACAGCATTATCAAAGACTAAGCATTTTTCATCCCATCTTTGTGCCATCCAGTAGAATTGATCAGCATAGCTATTTCTCTCATTTCTTTTCATTAAGTCTCCCAAAGGAGGATAATTTAGTGACCTCCCTTCTCGAGCTCAGAAATCAAACTATTCCCCGCCTCTTCATAGAATAATACTACAAACATTTATGAACACCCAACGTGTGAGCGTGCGAGCATGTTGCTACGTATTAGCAACAGAAGGATAAATTAGATGATGTCTATGAAGACACCTGGCATCCATAGTAGATGTTCAATAAATTCACTCACGACCTGTAAGGACAAGTTTAAATCAAGACCGATTTAAACGGCAACTAATACAAGGCAAAATATATTAAGTTTAACTAGAGCTCAAAACAAATGGCCGTGGCACTGAAAGAAAGGAATGCATAATTCTGACGGGAGTTCAGGGGTTCAGCACATGTGAGCTGTGCCTTGTAAGTTGAGTAGGATTTTGACAGATAATGAATAAAGGCATGTCGGGCTGTGGGAACTCCACAGGAAAGGCCTCCAGTGGTGGGTGCATGGTGTATTCTAGAAATGTTGGGTAATACGCTGTGATGAGAGCACTGGGTGACTGGAATAATAAGGAGGAAAAGGACATTACAGAGATGGTTAAGGCCGAGATTATAGAGGGAATTGAATGTTGAAGCAAAAGACTTTGTATTAAATATCCAAGGGCATCACAGAAGCCATGAAGGCTTGGGAGTTGACCTGACGTCTGGTGATGACATTAGAGCGTGGTCTGGAAGAGCAAGATAATGAAAGCAGGTGGCTCAAATTAGTTTGGGTCATTAGGAAAAGACCTGCCTTTCTTGTATTACTTCGAAGGAAGTCAAGACATTGTGAGTGCTTGATATAAGCTCAAGTAGGGTGACACCATTCATGCGATCACAGAGCCTGGTGGTCTGAGAAGCCGTGCGGGCCTTAGGCTTCCCTGTAGAACTCAGGGTACCCAGTACCAGTCAGCACCTGCCAAGACACAGTCAAATTATTGGGCACGCTGCTGTTGTGGTGTTATGAAGTGTCCCTCCTGGGGTGAAGAGGCTTATTGTGGTTTGGGTGAAAGAATGGCTTCCAAATATCCAATGTCTTCAGCCAGAGTTATGTTATGTGTCTCATGTGTCTGGTCTTCTGGGTCACTTACACTCCTTTTAAACTGCATCGTTTGATAATGTAGTGCCTCCTCCCCCGGGATGAGGACGCTTAACCTGTCTGGTGTCCATGCACCATCTTGCTCCAGGTGTCTTAGATATAAACCTTTCTGATAAAAGCTCTTTTTAATCTTGGTTTTGACCATCTGTTTCCTTGTGGATCGGTTTCCTAATCCGGGGTCTTTTTTCCCTCCGAACTTAATCTCGGTGAAGGTGGCTTGCTTGTCTTGCACCCTCACTTCTGTTCATACTGGTCTGTGCCGGTGGGACAGTGTCCTTCTGTGGGTCTCAAAGTGGGAACCAGGCCCTTCTTTTCCTTCACGTCTCCTCCCGCGCCCTAAGCTCTCTTCCTTCCTGCTCTTTTTGCACTCTGTGCCTGCCTGCCTCTGCTCCTTTGTACCCACATCATTGTCCTCAAGCCCTCTGCTTCTTAGTCCTCTTGGCTTCAACTGCCCTTCCCCTCGAAACTTCTCATGTTTGCATCTCAGCTCTCAGCTCTGATGTTTCTGTATTGTGCCTTCATGGGGTGTGACAAGTCAGGCAAGGGAAGTCCCTTCTGCAGGTGTAGACAAGACTCAGTCAGACCTCAGGATGATGTCGTCATCAGGGGAGGAGGCCCTATGTATGTGTGTGGAGGTGGGACTGTGATGTCACATCTACACATCTATCTGCCTGACGGTGTATGTGTCTAGTGAAGCAAGTATACTTGAGGACATAGACCCTAAACTGGATGTTGAAAGATCAGGGTCTGATTTTTTGCATCACTTTGGATAATATCACTGGTTTAGGAATTAAATGGAACCTTTTTGTTAGTAAACAGTACACACAATCTTGTTTCATTTTAATAATATTATTCCTATCTGCTCAACTATCTACGCACTAATTCTTCCATCTGGATATCTGGATAAAATTCTCTGGAATAATACTCACCTAATGGTAATGATGGTTATTTCTAGATGGTAGGACTTGGTGTGATTTTTTAAACTTCCTTTTTGATGCTTTTCAGCACTGCTTAAATTCTTAATAGGAAATCAGAATACCAGAATGGAATGGATGTTGGCTAAGATCACAACAGCCCCTATGTGTCCCTTACTACATAATCTCTTTCTGTTTGCTTTTTCATATATAAAAGAGGAGGAGATTTAAAAAACCCCAGACAGCTCCCCAAATCTATTATCATAACTTTCTTCTTTTATATAAAAATCATTTTATTGTTTTTGCTTTTAAAGATAGATTATGCTTCATTAAAATAGTTTGTGGCTTTAAAGATTTCCTGAGCACATATAAATAGGACAATAGATAGATGGTTGGATGGATGGATGGATGGATGGACGGATGCATGGGAGATAGACACTCAAGATACTATTACTCTCATACAAAATGAGATCATATGACTATTTCAAATAGAATTATTACATTTAATTTTGCTTAGATAAACAGAAGAAAAGAAATTGGAGGAATTACTAAACTTCAAATACACATTTCTTTATCATGGGAAATATCATTTTTAAAATCTCCCTTCTAATGCTAGGAAGAGATTATGAAGTACCTTAACATATTGCCCCATTATTTTTCACCCTAAATGATTCCATTTTAGGCAGTATTGATTTATTCCCTGCCGGGCAATCACAATTTCTTCCTTCCGCCTTTTACCTCATTTTGATTTTTATTGGTATGTCATTTACATTATCGTGTGATTGTTATTTAGTCATTTTATTATTGCTTGTACATCCTCAAGTTTTGTATCATTCCTATAGCCATAATTCATAGCTATTGTCTAGGGTTTGTTCCTTTTGTTATAATCTGTTACCATAGCTTCTCCATCCTTGAATTCTTTATTTGGATTTATTATTGTTTAATTGGCTAGATTTCATTGTAAACATTTTTTTCTCTCCAGATAACTAATTGGTACCATTTCACTGAGTTCTTTTATATATATCACCTTTATATTTGAATAAACATACTATTCTTGGGCTACACCTTATTTCTAAAGAACTACGTAGTTATTTCTCCATTATCTTTCTGGCATTGAATATTATCGTGGAGACGGCTGTCAGCGTGATCATTTCTCCTTGTAGGTAATTTACATTTTCTGACTGAATGTCTAAGAAGTTTTCTTTATCCTTGGTGTTATATTTTGGTGTTGTGAGTTTTGCATGCAGTATTTCTAGAACCCAGAGAATACTTTTTAATAGACAGATTCAATTCTGCCTGGCTTTATATTATTAGTTGTAAAATTTTAGCGAGTTGCCTAATCTCTTTATGCCTCCATTTCTTCATCTGCAAAATAGAAATAATTATAATACCTACCTCATAGAAGCATCAGGATGATTTGAGTTAATGTGTACCAAGTGCATAGAACAGTGCCTGGCACATAATAAGCACTATTTTCAAGGTTACTATTTTTTTTTAATTTTCTTGTGTTAGGTCTTTTAATACTTTTCCCCACTGTATTTGTTAGTTTGCTGCTTTAAAGATACCAATTATTATTATTATTGATCATCTTTATTCTCCATGCCTATTGGCTTTTCCCTGGCTTGCTTTAATGTATCTTTCCCATATGCATGCACTATCATTATCTCAATTCTTTGTTCTATAATTGTCGTTTATTTCCAGCTGTGTCTATACTGTCCTTTGGTATTTTTATTTATTCATTTTTTAATTGTATGTTTTGGCATCCATTTGTTTCCTTAGATCTGACTCTTTCTTTCATCTCATTCTACTTTATTATGTTATGAACTCACATTCTTATTAGGTCATGCAGTTAAAACCACATGTGAAGAATCTTTCTTCTTTCTTGATTTATATTTTTTAGACTGGTTATTTGTGTGTCTTTTGCATGCTGCGTGTGTGTGTGTGTGTGTGTGTGTGTACCTTGCATATTCTTGCATTGCTGCCATTCCATTTATTTTTATCTTGATCATGCTTTGGGGGTTCTATGCATATTCTATTTTCTCTCTCTTTGGTCTTATAGTGTTAGTGATATCTTGACTGTCATGGCACAGTATCATTTGTTGTTTCCTTAGGGTCTACATTTTAAGAGCTATCTAGTTTTTTCTACAGCCTGAGAGCAAGGGAGCAGAGAGGCCTTGGCTAAGGCAGGCTTTGCTAGGCAGCATGGGTTCTGTTCTCCCTTTGGAGATTGTATAAGTTGTCCTGTACCAGAGTTCACAGTGTCTGATTTGTGTGGTGGTGTGGATCTCCTTCTGACGGATAGATAATCTCTGGCTTCAGATCAATGCTGCACTCAGGACAGAGCCTTGCAGAAGCAGCCTCCTTGTCCTCTGTTTCTCTCAAGCAGATGTTTGCGTCTGTTTCCACTACTTCCCTGTGAAGAAGAAAAATACTAGCAAATCCTCAGTTTGCTCCTCGCTAGGTTTGGAATTTGAAGTGAGAATTCTTGTGATTGCCTTGACTAATCACCAGAGCTTTTGAGAAGTTAGGATGCAGTTAGGAGCCTTGCCATTTTGCTGCCCAACTCCACCCCCAGAATTGATTTTTTTCCTTAGCTGCCACTTTTTGAGCCTTAAGGTATTGGCCGTGCGTGCCCCTTTCCTGGTTAGTTGCTACTAGAGAACTTTGCTGTTATTTCACTAGGTATTGGAGAAGGAGGTCATTGGAGATCGTTCTCTGGACCTCATTCACTTCCATCTGTCTTGTTTCAGTCTTGTGGGAATATTGAGGGGCTGATAGTAAAATTTAAAAAAATATATGGACTTATATTTAGTTACAAAATGAATACATGCTCATTTCAACCAGTTAAAGAATAACAGGGATGCGTGATTACAAAGTTCATATTTTCCTCCCAGCAAGCAACCCATTTCCATTTCTGTGAGATAACAGCTTGAGTGTGGGAGGTTATGTCTTTAAAAACACAAGCACCCTTTAGAATCAAGGTACAGTGTGAATCTATTATACCAATAATGTACACACACACATTTGGGGTTTTTTTGGTATAACTAATTAATTTGGTGCAGTGTTCCCAGGGTGGTCTTAGGGGACAATAACTTGAGGAAGAATGTAAGCCCCATGAGAACAAGAATTTGGATTCCTTTTCCCCTTAACCCCCAGCACACACTGCTGCATCATCAGTGCCTACGGGGGCTCCTAGGACACAGCAGCACTCGGTACATTTTGTTAAAAAAAAAAAATAAGCAAGTTAATGAATAACAGGACTCAGGTGTTTTTGTTTTGAAAGGCATTTATACCATTTGTCTTAGCTAGGGCTACTACAGCTTGGGCTACTATAAGAAAATACCATAGACTGGGTGACTTAAGTAGCAGACATTTATTTCTCACAGTTCTGGACGCTGGAAGTTCAAGATCCAGGTCTGGGCTAATTCTGTTCCTCGTTTGTTGACAGCCACCTTCTCACTGTGTGGTCACATGGCCTTTCCTCAATGCATGCGCACTGAGGGAGCAAGCTCTGGTCTCTTCTTATTATAAGGACATTAATCCCACGATGGGGTCGAGCCTTCATTACCTTATCTAAACCTAATCACCTCCCAAAAGCCCCACCTCCGCATACCATCACATTGGGGCGGAGAGCTCCAACGTATGAATTTTAGGAGAACACATTCAGCCCACAACCATTTGAGGGCGATACGTAGGTAAGGACTGGGATATGTGAATAGCTCTAGGCTATTTGAGTTAATGTAGGTCATCCAGCTGTATCATCTTGATTATTGTCACTGTAGGCTTGTGCACCAAGAGGTGGATGGGAAGAACCACAGAAACATGGATCTAGACAGATATTTGAGTCTGGGTCTGGGTTTTTCCCCTCTGGCCTAACCTTTAGGTTCATTGTGTTCCAATATTCTTGTGAAAGGTCAAGATTACACGTGCGACCCTAGATAGGTTGTTTCATTTCAAAGATAAGATTGCATCATCAAAGCCTTTAGGAAGCTGTTTTGCAGACACAGTGAAGCTGGATGTGAGATTGTGGAAGGCTCTGTGCCCACTCAGCTCCACTTCTGGAAAACTGATGCAGAAAAGTTCCGTGCATCAAGACTAGCAGAATCCTAGTTTGGTCAATTTAAGGAGATGCAGTTACAGTTGGCTCCACTTAATACTTTCTTCTGAGGATTTTTTTTCATTTAATTTCTTGGTCCAAAAGGATAGTAATATAGAAGTACACTTTTACTATTGATCAGATTCCATATTTCCTCTGTAAGGGATAAATACACATCAGTCATGAATGAAGCAAATCTTAGTTTGGTGAACTTTGAAATCTTGAGTGAAAAATGCTATAACATGTGATTTTATTTTTATTACCCTTGCTACTAAAAAAAAAAAAAAAGTTAGATTGTAATTTTATTGTTTTGTATGCAACGTCCAGGCATCTTGTCCTGTTAGGGCACTATGTCTTTCGTTCTCTTTTTAAATTTTTTTTTAATGTTTTTATTTATTTTTGAAGGAGAGAGAGACAGCATGAGCGGGGGAGGAGCAGAGATAAAGGGAGACATAGAATTTGAAGCAGGCTCCAGGCTCTGAGCTGTCAGCACAGAGCCGGATGCGGGGCTCGAACTCACGAACTGTGAGATCATGACCTGAGCCGAAGTCGGACGCTTAATCCACTGAGCCACCCAGGGGCTCCGTCTTTCATTCTTTTTAAAAAACATAAAACAATTATGTTAATTTGGGGTAAAATTCATTCCAGGTAGAGGAATGCATACAAAAGGAGATGCATGATAATTTGCTGGTATTCCTAAAGTAAACATTTGTTGGCCAGCTTGAAGAAAGATAGTGTAAGTGATGGGTTATGGAAACTAATTTGGGATCATTGTTATTGATATTTCGAAATTTCATGGCTTACTCTTTAAAACTAAAAGCTTGTTTTGTTATTATTTTGTTTTATTTTGTTTTGGGGTTTTGGTGATTGAGTTTTTGGGTTTTGGAGCTCATAAAATCTATGCCCCAATTATGCCATATTTAAGTTTACATAAAACTTTATTTTAATATGTTATTTCTAATTAAAAAAATCTTTCAAAGAATCAGATCAATAGTTTTCCATATTTATTTTTAGCTCAGTGTTAAAGTTATATAAGAATTTAATCCAAATTTGCCTCTGAAAATGTAGACATAATCTGTTAATACAGGGTAAGACATATAACTGATGTCCTAACCTGATAATTTCATGGCCAACAATGAAAAAATGGTAATGCTGTTTGAGAAATATTTGAAATGAAATAACATGAAGCTTTTGTGTTTAAAACTCATTGTTATGTAACATAGGCATATTCTGAATGGTAATCTTGCAACCACGTGTCTCATTCTCCCTATTAATTCTCAGACATCTTACCTTGTAGTAGGCACTGTACATGAAAAAATTAATGTTACTGTTAAATAAACCATAATTCTGAATGTTGAATAAATTCTTATTTCTCTTCTTTCAAACTATTGAGAATTTATTATATATAGATAGATATTTATTTTGGCCTAAATGGTTGAATTTTGTGCTCAAAATTTTCTGGACAAGTAATCCACAGTTAAACTAGATAGCCTTTATTCTGCAAAGGAGAGTAATGTTAAAATAGCATTAATGGATTTATATGGGTAAAGGTCTGTTTTATTTAGTGTTACTTTTGTTGGAATTTTGCTATTTTGTCAACGTAGACCTACCTGAAAATTGTGTACTTTAGCTTGTTTTTGTGGTTTTTAGCGCACTTTTATTTTTTTTAAGGGCCACAAAAGTCATTTGAAGGTGGCTACCGTTGTTAATAAAATGATGGAGTCAAAAAATTGAAACACAAAATGGGAAAAATAGTTAAAGCTAAGGTTTCCATCACCGTCCATTACCCTCACTAAATACAAGACCCTTCTTGTCATGATTCCACAAGGCCCCTGGATCTGGGATGTGCACCCATTCACACTGCAAGAAGAATTTTAACTTATCATGTTGAATTTAGTTCTGTGATCCGCCTTCTACCTCTTAAATGTGATTTGAAAATCTCTTGAATCTGGAAACTTTTCAGCACCATCTTAGAAGTTACAGTGCATCCTACGATGACGCGATTTCATATTTTCTATTACGAGTCAAGTCACAACTACCCTTCTGCAGGCTTAGCAGGCTGTTAATTCTGAGTGTGAGTCAGGGTGGAAGCTTGGTCTTCCTCTAGTCAGGTGCTCTGTCCAGAGGTGATCTTTGCAGGAAGTTTCAGGGTTTGCTGTTGGGAGCTGCCATGTATGGAAGTTTCCCAGATAGGGCAACTGGAATACGTGGCCAGGTTTTCTGTGGTCTGAATGGGCAGAATGTCTTGTTATAGGAAAGAACTTAGGGTCACCTGGGATTTCTGAGGACAGGAAGGATAATTAGCCATGTGAATACTGGCCTGGAATCCCTTGCCCCTTCTTACCTAGTTTCTGTCTTAGGTGATCCATGGCATGAAAATGGATTTTTTTTTTTTTTCCGTGAGTGGTGGAAAACCGTCTGGATCCAAGGGTCAGTTCAGTTACTAACTGGCTATGTGGTCTCAGGCAGCTTGTTAAGCCTCTTTGTCTCCATTTTGTCTTTTGTAAAATATGGGCCATAGTAATTGCCTGTCTGTATTATAATAGTGGCTTTGAATTTGGACAAAATAGAGTATATCAGAGCATATAAAACATTATGTAAATATGAGGTATTCATTATCACCAGTAATAATTACAGACTTTTCTGGAGAAATAGAGTGCCACAGTCCCTTGCATTTTGAGGTATATAAAAGTGCATGTGTGTTGTTTGGAGACTGTGTGTGCCTGAAAATGCACCAAAGAAATTAGACAGCCTCACTGAGTTGTCTTTGGTATTGTGAATGTGGCTGATCTAGTTCACATGGAGACCAGTAAGTCTAAATGGGATGATTGGCAACACTGAGCAAGGAACCGAACGCAAGAACTTTGTGGCAGGACAGAATTGGGAAAGAGGAGGAGGTCATTTCATCCAAGTCTCTGCCTGGTCTCAGACCAATTCCTGAAACATTCAAGGTAGAAGGACTGATTCTGTTTTTAAATATCCCATGAAGGGAGTTCTCAAGAGTCTTTATTTCCTTAGTAAAGTTCTTCCTGATGATGTCTGTACCCATTATTGCTACAATTCAAGCACATTTATGCAGCCTGGGTGCTTTAAAGATACGAAGGACAGTTTATCTGTCCTGATGGAATCTCTCTCTGGGCACGTCACTCAGTGGCCCAACTCAGATGTTCTCTGGTGGATGGCTGAGGCTGCTGTTTGCGCGAGTGGAGTCCGCCATCACTGCAATCCGAGCTGAGGATCAATACTTTTTTTTTTCAGTAAACAATAATCCTACCTAGTGTCTATGGTTCATTAGGGTGTATAAGACACTTACTCAAACATTAGTGCTTTTGGCTGTCATGACAAACTCAGCTATCACTGTCTCCACTTGGAGTGTAAGGAAACTGATGTTTGAAGAGTTTAAATCAAATCACTGTGTTCACCCAGCAACAAAGGATCAGCAGGCAGGACTGAAACACGGGACCCTTGCCTCCAAGTGCAGAGCACTAAGTAGGGTTCCCTGGAGAAGTTTCTCGTGTCCCCAGTGATCCTTCAGCCAAATTGGGATAGCCAGTGCTTTATGCGAAAGGGAGAGGAAGTAGAACTGGGACTACCAGAAACTTCTAATTTGAGGCCAAGCAATTAATCCTCATTTCTTCTATAGACTACTCCCTTTTCTGGGAATTACACGCACCCATGTAACAATAGAAAGACTTGAGAATACCTGCCTTCCAAGCACTGTATTGGGAGTCAATGTGACTAGTCTGTGTGACCTTGGGCAAATTATTTAGCTTCTCCGGGCCTTGTTTTCAGTACCTGTAGGAAGGAGATGGCGACAGTCCCGACATCAGATGATCGTTCTGGAAATTAAATGAATTGTTTTATGTCAAGTGCTTACCTCAGAAAGGAGAGAATATGTTCAATGCATAGTATTTATTATCTTAGTACTGTGTCGAGAAATTTTGCTTCATTATGGAAAAGTGATATCTTATTCTAAGTCAGATTGCTTCCTTCTGTGAATTTTTGACTATGAGAGCGCAAGGAATCCTCGAAGACAGAGAGGAGAAAGGGTGATCAGTGTGCGGGCACATATGCCCATATGTGTGTGCGTGTGTGTGTTCATGTGAACGCACGTGTGTGCTTGCGTACGTGTTCATGAGCACGTGCGTGTGTAGTTCATGTGTGTGCACATGTGTGTGTTCATGTGCAAGTGTGTGTGGGGGGCCCCACCTGTATAACAGGCCTGAGAACTATGAAGTAAACCAGAAAAATTTCCAAGTAGACAAGAGTAGATGTCAGAAGTTATTCCATAAAGCTCACTTTACTCATGTCAGAGCCCTTCAAGCTCTGATTCAGAACCCATGCACTTTTACTCTAATTACTTATTTTTTCTTTCTTTTTTTAATGTTTATTTACTTTGAAAGAGAGAGAGAGAGCAGGAGAGGGGCAGAGAGAGAGAGAGAAGGAGAAAGAGAATCCCAAGCAGGCTCTGTGCTGGTTAGCACAGAGCCCAATGCCGGGGCTTGAACCCACAAGTGGTGAGATTATGACCTGAGCCGAAGCTAAGAGTGGGGTGCTCAACTGACTGGCCCTCCCAGGCACCCCCACTTATTTTTTTCTTTAACAAATGTTTACTCATTACTTAATAAGTACCAGACACAGGTCTGAGTGCCCTACAAATAGTAACTCATTTGATTGTCGCAACAACTTTATGAGATAGGTACAGGAACACGCCCACTTCACAGATAAGGAAACTGAGGTGCGATAGTATAAATAGAAATTCCTGTGTAAAATGACATAAAAAGTGTAAAGTAATTAGAGCCCATACACTTGCCTAGTGCTATATGCTTTCTCGGTGATTTTTACATACATTTTTAAAATAAATGATTCTAAATTTTGACAATCTAATTTCCCAACCTGCTTCAGATTAGAAGCTATGGGCCAGAAGTTGGGGAGTGGGGGGTGTGACCTTGATGGCAACAAGCTGGAAGAGCTCGTTTTGAGATAATAGATAGAGTGACCATAAAATGCAGTCATAAGAACTCAAAGAACACACTGGTCCGAGACCATTCAGTGTAGTGGAAACAAGTTCCACGTGTCTCAGTTCATCCTAAGTGCATAGCTCTGGTTTGGGCAGTTAAGGTCCATGCCGATGACTGGACCATCAGGAAAGTGAAATGATCTTCCTTTGAAGATGACAGGAACGCATGCTTCTTTTTTTTCACCTTGTCAATATGTGTTTGTTAAAAATTTGGATGTAATTGACATATGCCATCATATTTGTTTCAGATGTACAAGATGATTCAATATACGTATATATTGCGAAATGATCACATGAGAAATCTAGTGAACATTCATCACCACACATAGTTGCAAACTTTTCTTCTTATGATGAGAACTTTTAAGATCTACCCTCTTAGCAATTTCCAAATACACAAGTAGCTATAATCACCATGTTGTACATGACATCCCCAGGACTTAACTTATAATTAGAAGTTTGTACCTTTTAACCACCTTCACCCATTTTCCCTACCCCCGCATCCCTTATTTCTGTGTCTATGAGTTGGTTTTCTTTGTTTTTGTTTTTTTTAGATTCCACACGTGAGGCCATACTATATTTGTCTTTCTCTGTCTGACTTACTTCACTTAGCGTAGTGCCATCTAGGTCCATCCATATTGTTGCAAAATGGCAAGACTTCCTTTTTTATGGCTGGATAATATCCCATTGTGTGTATACATAAATGTGTATATATGTATATATCACATTTTTTATGCATTCATCCATCAGTGGACACTTAGGTTGTTGTTTCCACGTCTGGGCTATTGTAAATAATGTTGCAATGAACATGGGGGTACAGATATCTTTTCGGGTTAGTGTCTTTGTTTCCTTCAGATAAATACCCAGAACTGGAATTGCTGGCCATATGGTAGTTCCATTTTTAATTTTCTGAGGACCCTCCATACTGTTTTCCACAGTGACTGCGGCCATGTACATGCCCACCAAGAGTGCACGAGGGTTCTCTTTACTCCACATCCTCTCCAACACTTGTTATTTCTTGTCTTTTTGATCATCTTCATTCTGACAGGTGTGAAGTGATAGCTGGTTGTAGTTTTGATTTGCATTTCTCTGATAGTTAGTGATGTTGGGCACTTTTTTATGTACCTGTTGCCCATCTATATGTCTTCTTTGGAAAGTGTCTATTGAGATCTTCTGCCCATTTTTTAATTGGGTTGTTTGTTATTTTGCTATTGAACTGTATGTCATATGCATTTTGAAAAAATGAAAATAAAATTTTCTTAATTTAAATGTTTATTTATTTTGGGTGGGGGGGTAGGGGCAGTGAGAGAGGGAGACAGGGGATCTGAAGCAGGCTCCATCACGTAGAACCTAAAGCGGGGCTCGAACTCATGAACCGTGAGATCATGACGTGAGCTGAAGTCGGACAGTTAACCAACTGAGCCACCCAGGCACCCCTAAAATTTCCTTCATTTAAAGAACAAAGCACTTTCCTTGGGAAAAAACTTGGAAAGTAACACATAACCAAAAAGAAGACAAAATACCCGTAATCTGCCGCTCAAAGATAGCATCTCAGTTTTGTTTGTTTTATAAAAACAGGCTCAATAACCAATCCCTTATTGTTGGAAAATTTTCAACTTAACAAAATTGGGGGGCCATTATAGGTAATGCAGCAATGAAAATAGTTGTAGCTAAATCTTCGTGAACATCCTTAATTATTTCTTTGGCTACCTTATCACCAAATTGCTTTTCAGAAGAGTTGTTCCCAATAATGAAGCACTTTGGAAGGATTTACATTAAAGCAGTTGAAATGAGAGCTAAGGCAAGGGGGAGTCAGGGTTGCTGCAGAAATGGGGTCTGCTTCAGTTAACTGGGAAATTCCTTCCATGGAGGAAAATCCCATTTCCCAATGAAGCCAGATATGGAAGGTCCTCCTGTTTTCTAAAGCCTCAAAGAGCCTTATATAGGCCTCAAAGAGTGTATAGTTCCCTTTCTGTGCTTGCCGCAAACTCAATGTATAGGAATTATAAGAGTAGTAGATTGGGGTTAAAAACCCAGTTTGATATTCTGTCTCTCTGCTGCATGCTGTGTGATATTGAGAAAATATTTGACTCTTCTGAGTCACGCTTTCCTCATCAGTAAAATGGGAATAATAGTGTCTGCCTCGTAGGGGCCCTCAGAGCATTAGCATCTCAAAATAGAGCTAACATATGTGCGTTCCCTTTATAGAACAATGAACACCTTTTCCCACTTAAGCTATGATGAATATCATTCGGTATTTAATTTCCTGCAGACCTGCACCCCTGGTCAAGGAAGAAGACCCCCAACCTGGCAAGGAGGCAGAGTTCAAATCCCAGAACTTCAAGTACCTAGTGCCGAGGGTTCTAGTGCAGTTCTCTCTGGAACTATTTCCCCATTTGTAAAACGAGGGGTTGTACCATATGGCTTCCATCAGCAAGATTTTGATATGATCCTTATTAGCAACTCTGAGATAGGCTCAGAACTGGACTTATTAGTCCTGTAAAGAAAACAAGATCCAGAAAGGTTAAATCCATTATCTATGGTTGCGTAATGTTTTCATCTCCTCCTTTCTGCAATGCTGATAGCAAGGGATAAAATGAGGGTTAATGATTCCTAATTGTTACTAGAAGGAACCATTTGAAATATGGTTTCCTACTTCTTTCCCATCAAAGATTACTTTTTCAATATATTTTTCTCTTTTAGCCACTTGGATTGCTCAATTATTGTTGGCTAGGTTAATTCAGATATAAGGGGATTTTTAAAACATATATATAGAGGCACCTGGGTGGCTCGGTTGAGTGTCCGACTTTGGCTCAGGTCATGATCTCATGACTCGTGAGTTCGAGCGCCGTGTCAGGCTCTGTGCTGACAGTTCAGAGCCTGGAGCCTGCTTCAGATTCTGTGTCTTGCTGTCTTTCTGCCCCTCCCCTGCTCGTGCTCTGTCTCTTTCTCTCTCTCTCAAAAATAAACAGTAAAACACACACACACACACACACACACACACACACACGATGTTATAGGTACCCAGCATAAAACCTAATTCCTTACTACATGATGGAATCTTTGAGACCAGAGATATCTATCTTATGCATTTTCATATCCCCACAATCTGACATAAAATTTAGCACATAATTGACTGTTAGTGACTACTGATTTTTTTTTTATTTTTTTTTTCAACGTTTATTTTATTTTTGGGACAGAGAGAGACAGAGCATGAACGGGGGAGGGGCAGAGAGAGAGGGAGACACAGAATCGGAAACAGGCTCCAGGCTCTGAGCCATCAGCCCAGAGCCTGATGCGGGGCTCGAACTCACGGACCGCGAGATCGTGACCTGGCTGAAGTCGGACGCTTAACTGACTGCACCACCCAGGCACCCCAGTGACTACTGATTTTAAAGGCAGAGTGGTGAGCAAACGGGGGTGCAGACAGAGTATAAGGTATCTAACTTCTAGTCAATTCTTGGTTTCAGACCATTGGCTCAAGTCGGAGTCTTAAGAAGTACTTAGAAGGTATATGGAACTTAGGAGGAAGCCTAGTGGAGGCAGAAAATGTTGGTTGAAATTCTGGCTCTGAAGCTCACTTGCTGAGTGGCTTGGAACCTCAGCTTCCTCATGTGGAAAATGGAAATGATAACACCTACCTCATTGTCATGGTTACATATGGTACTAGTATAGGGTAGGTGCTCATTACGGTGGAGTTCCTCTGTAAGAAAGAAGACATTACAAGAGGCTTTGAGGGGGCTGTGAGCAGCAGGGGAGATCTGGAAACTTTGTTCTTGGACATCTTTAAACTAATGCCACCAAAAGGTTGTATTTTTTCCTCTTTGCCACGCAATGGAACGTGTACATGGACCTGCATGAATAGGCTGATATGTGCCCCCACACCTCAATTGCCCATGGATAAAATGATACCTGGGAATATACAAGGTCTTCTATAGGAACATGGTGTTTTTCCTCCTGTGGGCACACTTTTAACACTTCCGGGATTGCCACTTGGCAGACAATGAGCACATTTTCTTGGAAATTCATTAGGAAAGTCCAGTGTTCCAAGGGTTTAAAATTTGGTCCTTCCTAAAACCCAGTGTATTTGATTTTCTGTTATCTGCATGCCGACTGGCTATTTGATCTGTGGCATGTCTGACCATGAATTCAGTCTATCTTCTTCCTGACACCTAAAATAACTCCAAAAAAACCTTTGATACTTCTAATTGAATTGCTCAGGTTCGCAAGTTACTTTAATATCATTAAAAAAAAAAAAAAAAAAAGAACAGCAGCAAAGAAAACAGTGCCAGAAAGAAACTGACTTTAAAAATGGGATCCCAAATATTTTGTGTTATCCTCTGCTTTCAGATTACTCAGCCCATAGGAGTAATCTCATTACCCCATAGGCAAATTTTACCCACCCTTTTAGGTCCAGCTCAAATGACACTTTTTAAATGAAGCCCTCCCTTCCCCAATTCCAGATTGGTCGATGAATTCTTGCTTAGGGCCAGTTTTGTGGCAGCTCACTGACATTAATTTGTTTAATAAGTGGATAAAATATCACAATTAAGAATGTACTGTAGGGGCGCCTGGGTGGCGCAGTCGGTTAAGCGTCCGACTTCAGCCAGGTCACGATCTCACGGTCCGTGAGTTCGAGCCCCGCGTCAGGCTCTGGGCTGATGGCTCAGAGCCTGGAGCCTGTTTCCCATTCTGTGTCTCCCTCTCTCTCTGCCCCTCGCCCGTTCATGCTCTGTCTCTCTCTGTCCCAAAAATAAATAAACGTTGAAAAAAAAGAATGTACTGTATAAAATTTATGTTTAAGAGTTGTTAGTGGCTTTATGGCTATTATTTTTTAATCCTTCAGAACTGCAGACTCCCAGATTGGGTATGGAGCCTCACTGATTCTGATCTAGCAAGGATACAGATTTTCCAGTGATCAAACAGCTCTGGTCAGGAACAAGTAATGGTTGGGCTGTGGCTGCTAGCTGCATTGGTTGCCAACAGACTTCTCTAAAATATCTGATTTGGGGTAGTTATCTTTTTTTTAAGTTTTTATTTTCATCACCCAGTAATCATCAAGACAAGTGCACTCCTTAATCCCATCACCTGTTTCACCCATCCCCCCACCCACCCACCTTCCCTCCGGTTACCATCAGTGTGTTCTCTGTAGTTAAGAGTGTGTTTCCTGGTTTGTCTCTCTCTCTCTTTTTTTCCCCTCTGCTCATTTTTTTTTTTGTTTCATAAATTCCAAATATGAGTGAAATCATATGGTATTTGTCTTTCTCTGACTGACTTATTTTGCTTAGCATTCTACTCTCTAGCTCCATCCATGTCGTTTCAAGTGGCAAGATTTCATTCTTTTGTATGGCTGAATAATATTCCATTGTGTGTGTGTGTATACATATATATATATGTATACATGTATAAGTATATATATAATAAACCACTTCTTTATCCATTCACCTATTTATGGACACTTGGGCTGCTTACATATCTTGGCTATTATAAATAATGCTGCTATAAACATAGGGGTTCATGTGTCCCTTTGCATTAATGTTTTTGTATTCTTTGGGTAAAAACCCAGTAGTGCAATTGCTGGATCATAGGGTAGTTCTATTTTTAACTTTTTGAGGAACCTCCATACTGTTTTCCACAGGGGCTGCACTGGTTTGCATTCCCACCAATAATGTACAAGTGGTCTTTTTCCTCAACACCCCCCCAACAACGGCTGTTGCTCCTTGTGTTGTTGATTTTAGCCATTCTGACAGATGTGAGGTGACGTCTCATTGTAGTCTTGATTTGCATTTCCCTGATGATAAGTGACATTGAGCATCTTTTCATGTGTCTGTTGGCCAGCTGGATGTCTCCTTTGGAGAAATGTGTGTTCCTGTCTTCTGCCCATTTTTTAACTGGATTATTTGTTTTTTGGGTGTTGAATTGTATCAGTTCTTTATATATCTTGGATACTAACCCTTTATTGGATATGTCACTTGCAAATATCTTCTCCCATTCATAAGGCTGCCTTTTAGTTTTATTGTTTCCTTCACTGTGCAGAAGCTTTTTATTTTGATGTAGTCCCAATAGTTTATGTCTGCTTTTGTTTCCCTTGACCTGAGGGACATATCTAGAAAAACATGATATGGCCAGTGTCAGAGAAATTACTGCCTGTGCTCTCTTCTAGGATTTTTATGGTTTCAGGTCATATATTTAGGTCACTAATCCATTTTGAATTTATTTTTGTGTATGGTGTATGAAAGTGGTCCAGTTTCATTGTTCTGCATGTTGCTGTCCCGTTTTCCCAACACCATTTGTTGAATAGACTTTCTCCCCCATTGTATATTCTCTCTTCCTTTGTTAAATATGAATTGACTATATAATTGTGGGTTTATTTCTGGATTTTCTATCCAGTTCCATTGATCTATGTGTCTATTTTTGGGCCAGTACCATTCTGTTTTGGTTTCTACAGCTTTGTAATATAACTTGAAGTCCAGAATTGTGATGCCTCCAGCTTTGCTTTTCTTTTTCAAGCTTGCTTTGTCACTTTGAGGTCTTTTGTGATTTCATACAAATTTTAGGACTGTTTGTTTAGTTCTGTGAAATATTCTGTTGGTATTTGGTAAGGATTGCATTAAATGTGTAGATTGCTTTGGGTAGTATAGACATTTTAATAATATTTATTCATCTAATCCACGAGCATGGAATGTCATTCCATTTATTTGTGTCATCTTCAGTTTATTTCATCAGTGTTTTATAGTTTTCAGAGTACAGGTCTTTCACCTCTTTGGTTAGGCTTATTCCTAGGTATCTTATTATTTTTGGTGCAATTATAAATGGAATTGTTTTCCAGTTTCTCTTTCTGCTGCTTCATTAGTGGTGTATAGAAATTCAAGAGATTTCTATAGACTGACTCTGTATTCTGCAACTTTCAGATACTGAATTTATTCAGTATCTATTTAGTTTATTCAGAACTATCTAGCAGTTTTATGGTGGTGTCTTTAAGCTTTTCTCTATATGGTATCATGTCATCTGCAAATAGCAGTCTAACTTCTTCCGTGCTGATTTGGATGACTTTATTTCTTTTTGTCATCTGTTTGCTGTGGCTAGAACTTCCAGTACTATGTTGAATAAAAGTGGTGAGAGTGGACATCCTTGTTTTATTCCTGACCTTAGGCGAAAAGCTCTCAGTTTTTCCCCAATGAGGATGATATTAGCTGGGGGTTTTCATATGGCCTTTATTATGTTGAGATATGTTCCCTCTAAACCTACTTTGTCGAGACCTTTTGTCATGAATGAATGTTGTAGTTTGTCAGATGCTTTTTCTGCATCTATTGAAATGATCATTTGGTTCTTATCCTTTCTTTTATTGATGTGATGTATCACACTGATTGATTTACAAGTATTGAACCACCCTTGCAACTCAAGAATAAATATGATTTGGAGTGATTGTTAAAAATAACACTAATATTTTCAGTTTCTCCAATATACCAACTACTCATTGTATATTATTTCAAACTCTGGCAATAACCATGTGACTTTTCACCATTTTAGGGACAAGAAACTGAAATTTAAAGTGGATAGGTTACTTTCCTGAGGTCACCTGTTATATACTGACTCTGAATTAATTGTATGACATAACTTAGTGCTGCTTGGGCTCATAGTAGGTTCTTAGTAAATAATGTTTTTTATTATTGTCATTACTATATTTTAGAGTGATGAACATAGGTCTTCTAGTGGATTCCAAGCCCCATACTCTTTCTGCTGTGTCAGGGTACTTCTATCATCTTTCTTTTGTTTGACTCCTTTCTGGAAAACAATGACAGAAAAAGGGGGCCAGTCTCTTGGTGTCAAATAATATAATTCATAGGAAAGTGCTTTGAACACTGGAAAATATTCATAATATTTTAGTCATTATAATTATTATTCAAATAATTATTAGAACATTATAACATCCAAATCTGATTATTATTATTATTATTGGCCTGTCTTCATCATTAGTTTGTGAGCCTTGTTGGATAGGAATCCTGTCATATTCTTGGCATCCACAGAGCAAGTACTTAGATGATGCTTAATAAACCTATTGTGCATAACACAGATTGCATTGACTTGCTTTATTTTAACAAAATTTTTTAATGTTTATTTTTGAGAGAGAGAGACAGAGTGTGAGCGGGGATGGGGCAGAGAGAGAGGGAGACAAAGAACCTGAAGCAGGCTCCAGGCTCTGAACTGTCAGCACAGAGCCCAACGCGGGGCTCAAACCCACGAGCCGTGAGATCATGACCTGAGCTGAAGTCGGGCACTTAACTGATTGAGCCGCCCAGGTGCCCCTGCATTGACTTGCTTTAAAAGAGACTGAGAAGGGTCTGGATTTGGTCTGGGCTGACCCAGAGGCAGGCTGGTTCAGTGGCGGCTCAAGCAAGACACATAGTCTTATAGGGTGGAGTTCATTTACTCAGTCAGAAAGGTGTATTGAGCATCTAATATATGCGAGACACTGCTCCAGATAAGGGGAAACAGCTGGGAGCAAGAGTGGAGGAAGCAGATAATGCCTAAGTAGGAAAATTACCGACTGCACTGAGGAGTAAAGAAAATAGGGCTGAAGTAAGAGAGATGTAAGAAGTAGGGCAGACATGCAGCCACTTCGTACAGGGTGGGCAAGAAGCCTCTTCAGTCTGGGAGAAAAGAGAAGTCGGCCATGTCCGGATTTGGAAGGAGAGCCTCCCTGTAAACATCAAGGCCATGGAGCCGAAACAGGATTGGCACGCAGGAGGGCCAGGAGATCGGTGCAGCTGGAGTGCAATGAGCAAGATGAGATAAGGCTGAGAGGTGAGGTCAGAGAAGTAGTCAGGAGCCACATCACTGAGGCCTTATTAGCCCATCAGGAATTTGGGTTTAATTCCAAGATCAATGAGAAAGCCATTGGAGGGTTTTTAAGCAGAAGAATGATATGCCGACTTCTTCTTAAACATACCTCTTTGGCTGCTGGTGGAGGGTGGATTGAAGACAGGCAAGATGTCAACAGGGAGACCAATTAAAAACCTATGGCAGGTGAGAGATGATGGGGAAAGACGGTGAGCAGCAGATATATCTTTGGTCTGTTTTTGTGACACAGCTCCTGGAGTCTAGATCGTCCGTGCTCTCAGGAACCTGAAATGACGGAGCATCGCTCTCGCTTCCTAATTTTGTCTAGGGCTGGACGTTTAATGAACAAATATTTGCCTATTCAGGACCAAACTTGGAATCTTAGGGTTGGAAACGATCACCTTTCCCATTTTACAGATGAAGCTATAGAGGCAAAGATGAGGTAAAGTAACTGATCAAAGTCACACAATCTCTTACCGGCAAATCCAGCAATAGAGCACTCGTAGCCCAGGGTTCTTTCCATTACAGAAAACAATTCCTCCCTAGCAATGTTCTTTTTCTCTTGTTTTGGTCTGAAGTCTGAAAGGTCGGGCCCAGAATATTAGGGGGATTTCCTGACAGTTGTCTCCGTGGTAGTGTGGTTTGGTGATTGGTGGCATGGTCGGTAACATGTCGGGGCCTGATCCTTGTTTCTAGTACAGATGTCATCCATGAATTTAAAAAGTTTTGCTTCTTCCCCCCCATGACCTGCAAACTTTATGGCTTTTGTTTCCTTGTTTTGTTTTTTTCCCTTTGTTGACCTGACTAAAATATTCAGGACAATGTTATGAAATGGTGAAAAAGACATTCTTGCCTTGTTCCTGAACTTAGTGGGGTGAGGAAGCTTAGTTGTAGGCTGTTTGTACACCCCCTTTATCAGTTAAGAAAGTTTCCATAATTACCACGTCATTACAACTGTTGGTTGTTTTTTTTCTTTTCCATGAATGGTTGTAGAATTTTAAGTTCTTTTTGACATATATTGAAATGATCATGTCGCTGTTCTTTATTTTGTAAATGTGGTGAATTATATTGATATTTATTTATTTTAAATACGTATTTATTTTGGGGAGAGCACAAGCAGAGGAGGTGCAGACAGAGGAGGACTGAGGATCCAAAGTGGGCTGTGCGCTGACAGGCTGACAGCAGTGAGCCCAATGTGGGGCTCGAACTCATGAACCGCAAGATCATGACCTGAGCCAAAGTTGGATGCTCAACCGACTGAGCCACCCAGGCACACCAATTACATTGATTTTTGAATATTAAACCCACTTTGCACTCCTGGAACAAGGTCTCCTTGGTCACAATATAGTGCCATTTTTATATGTTGTTGGATTTGATTTGCTAATCTTTTGTTAAATATCTTTGTCTATATTCATGAGAGATATTAGTTATAATTTTCTTTTCCTTTAGTGTTCTTGGCTATTATCAGGGTTATGCTAGCCTCACAAAGTAAAAAAGGAAATATTCCCTCTTCCTCTATTTTCTGAAAGAATTTATGCACGTGGTTATTATTTCTTTTTTAAATGTTGCATAGAATTCACCAGTGAAACCATCTTTGGAGTTTTCTTTGGGGAAAGTTTTTAATTCTTCTCCCATAGGTAAAGGATATAGGATTATTTGGATTTTCTATTTTTTCTTGTATCAGTGACTAGGACACTAATTCTATTTCAAGTAAATTGTCAAATTTATTGTGAATAAAGTTATTCATAATAATCTTGTATTGTCATTTTAACGTTTGAAATATATGTAGTGATGTCCCTCTTTTATTATTTGTATTGTTAATTTGTATTTTCTCCATTTATTTTTATCTTGATCAAAGAGGAATATATTAAGTTTATTGATCTTCTCAAAGAACCCGTATTTGATTTTCTTGATTTTATTTTTTTCTATTTTATTGATTTCTGTTCTTATCTTTATTGTAATTGTCATTTATCCTTACCTATTGGCTTTATTTCCTCTTCTTTTTCTAGCTTCTTACATTGTTTATTTTAAATCTTTCCTTTAGCTTCATGCTTTAGCTGCATCCCACAACTTTTCAGATACGGTATTTTAAAATTATTATTCATTTAAAGTTCAATTGGGGGCTCTTTTAGAGCTTTTGCTGATGATTTATAATTTAATTCTTTTATAGTCAGATAACATACCATATATGATTATAATCCTTTGAAAGTTATTTAAACTTATTTTATGGATCCATATATGCCCTAATTTGGTGAGCATTCCCTGTGCACTTGAAAAAAAGTATATTCTGCAGTTGTTAAGTATAGCGTTCAATGAGTATTAATGTGCTTAAGTTGGTTGATAGTATTGTTCAAACATTATATTCTCACTAATATTTCGTTTACTTGTTCTAGCAATTTCTGAGACAGGAGAAATAACATCTGACAGTAATTATAGATTTGTCTATTTTTCCCTTTAATTCTGTTTGTTTTGGCTTCATGTATTTTGAAGCATTGTTAATAGGTACATACTCGTTGGGGATTGTTATTTCTTTTTTTTTTTTTTTAATTTTAACGTTTATTTATTTTTGAGACAGAGAGAGAGCATGAACGGGGTGGGTCAAAGAGAGAGGGAGACGCAGAATCCGAAACAGGCTCCAGGCTCCGAGCTGTCAGCATGGAGCCCGAGGTGGGGCTTGAACCCACGAACTGCGAGATCGTGACCTGAGCTGAAGTCGCACACTTAGCCAACGGAGCCACCCAGGCGCCCCTGTTATTTCTTATTAATAAAGTGACTCTTATCATTATGAAATACTCTTTTTTATCTTTGTTAATATAATATCATCTGATATTATATCACACTCCAGCCTTCTTATCATTAGTGTATGTGTGTAAATACGTATATATATATTCACTCTTTTTTCTTTTAACTCATCTGTATGTCAATGTTTAAGACATACATAGTTAGATCTTGCTTTCTTATACAGTCTGATAATAACAGCCTTTAATTGGTTTGATCAGTTTCCACTTAATGTAATTTCTAATACAGTTGGGTTTAAGTCTACCATTCATGTTATTTGGTTTTGATTTGTTCTATCAGTCTTTGTTCCATTTCTCCTTCTTCTTCTATAATAATTTAATATTTTGTAGCACTGTCTTAACTCTTCTATTAGCTTTTAACTATAACTCCTTGATTTTTATTTTTTTCTGTTTGGTCTAGGAATTGTTATTTTCATTCTTAATTTAAAATGTTTTTCTATGAATGATTCATGATTTTCTATGAATTAATATGATGCCATTTCATGTATATTGTAAGAATCTTATAATGTGATATTTTCATATATTTTACTTCTGCATATATTATAAACCACATTTTTATACCACTCCTTTTAAGGAGATTATAAAATTAGGGAATAAAAAGTTATGTATATATAAGTTATATACATATGATGTTCTTTGCTCCTTTGTGTATGCAATTTTCCTTCAGCCCAAAGGACTTCCTTTCACATTTCTTATAGTGCAAGTAGGCTAGTGATGAATTACCTTAGCTTTTGTTTATCTTTTAAACAAAGCCTTTATTTTGCCATCACTTTTTGAAGGAGATAGAATTCTCATTTGACAGGTTTTTTTTTTCCCCCTCTCAGCATTTTAAAGAGGTCATTCCATTGTCTTCTGGCTTTCATTGTTTCTGATGAGAAGTCAGCAATATTTAAATTTTAGTTTCTGAGTATGTGATTGCCTGGCTATTTTGAAGATTTTTCAGGGTACCTGGCTGGCTCAGTTGCAAGAACATACAACTCTCGATCTCAAGGTTGTGAGTTTGAGTCCTGTACTGAGTGTAGAGATTACTAAAATAAATAACTTTAAAAGATTTTTCTGTTTATCTTTGGCTTCAGAAATGCGACTACACTGTATCTAGGTATGGTTTTGCTAGTATATTTGCATCTTGAGATTTGTTGAGTTTCTGGGATCTGTGGGTTGATATTTTTCATCAAATGCCAGGGAGAAAGTTGGTCACTCTTCTGACTCAATCTGTATCTCTTTTCTCTCCTTCTAGGACTGCAATTACACCTATATTAGACCCATCCCTCAGGTCCCCGGGATCTAGTCATTTTTTCAGGTTTTTTTTTTTTTTTTTTTTACTTTCAGTGCTTCGTTTTCTGATCACTTCTTCTGCAGTGTCCAATCCATGATTTAGCCAATTCAGTAATTTTTTTATTTCAGATACCATAATTTTAGAATTTTCATTTGGTACTTTTATAGTTTCTGTTTCTGTACTGAGATTCTTCATCTGTTTACCTATGATGTCTGGTTTCTGCTTAAAGTTCTTAATATATTTTGAAGCTCTTGTCTACCAATTTAATATCAGTGTTATCTGCGGGTCTGTTCATTTTGACTGCTTTTTTGCCCTTGGTTGTATTTTTCTGTTTCTTTGAATAGCTAGTGATTTGTGTGTGTGTGTGTGTGTGTATACTGGACATTGTGGATTTTACATTGTTGTGAGTGGATTATTTTTCTTCCTTTGAAAAGTGTTGACTTTCATTCTGTTCAGTGGTTAATTTACTCACAGATTTGCTTTATCCTTTGAGATTTGTTTTTAAGGTTTTTAGGGTGAGTATAGACTAAATCTTTTTCTAGAGGTAGAATAGCCCTGTTCCTAAGATTTTGCCCTCTGAGATCTCAACTGAATGCCCAGGATATGCAGTGAGGTTCTCTCTGTTCTGCCTTGTCAGATCTCACGTGTCTCCAAGCCCTATGCAATCTCTGGAATCTTTGTTCAGCTTAAACTTTCACGGTAATTCTCTGCCATAGCTCACAGAGGTTTTTTTCTATGCATATGTATATTTATGTATATTTCTGGAGGTTTTTCTTTCTCTACAGCCTCTTTCTCTCTGGTACCTGATATGCACATTTCAGCCACCTGAGCAACCCTGAACTCCAGTATTTACCCATCAGCTCAGTGAGATCATTGTGCCTTGCCCGAGCTACCCCTTCTCACACCACAGTCCAGAAGGTATTTCTAGATAGAAAGCTGCAGGTGATTAGGTAGCTGACATCAAGTGTTTTCCTTTTTTCAGGAATCACATTCCTTCTCTGATTGTTGTCCAAAGTGTGAAAACTTCTGTTTCAGTTTTATATTTGTTCACAGCAGGAAGACTAGACTAGTACTAATTACTCCATCGTGGTGAAAGTGGAAGTCTGTAGCACAACTGAGTGATTCATATCCAATTGTTCATTCCCCTCCGTCTTTGATGGCTATAGCTTTACCTTTGAGAAATGAGAAATCTCTGAAAAGGCATATGAAGCTATAAATATTTTAGAGACAAATAGCATGACTGATGTGACATGTGGAATTCAAGGTGTTGTTTACAAACTCCGGTTTAATACTTTTCCTGTAAGTGTGACTGTGTGCTTTTGTGTATTTGTGTGCGGGAGAGTAAGGGTGAGAGAAAATGAATATTTGAGGAGGGAGAAGAGAGATCAAAAGAAAGGAAGACATGCTGGAAGAGTCAAAACTTTTATTTTTTAAAAAATTATACTCAACATTAAAGTAATTTAAAACTTAAAAAAATTTTAGCTCTTCTTGTAATATTAGCTAAATTTTTGATGCTTATCATGTGTTGGGCATTGCTTCAAGTGCTTCATGTATTTTAATTTATTTAATCCTCACAACAACCCTTTGTCTTAGGTGCCTATATTGTCCCTGCTTCACAGATTGGAAAACTGAGACATAGAAAGATGGTACAACTTGCCTAAGGTTATAAGGTCAATAGGGAGAATTTTGGATTTTTTCCCAGGTGGTCTGCCTCCAAAACTATGTTTGTAACCTGTATGTTGCTTTCACATCAGAGAGGGATTTTGTCTGTCTCCTACTCCCTTCCTCACTACCTTGTCCTCAGAATGAAAAAACAATTCCATGTTAAGCTTTGGTGAGCTATAAAAACCTCCCTGGGATTTGGTGCTGGTGAGAGATGCTTGACCATTGAAGAGATAGGCATTTTTCCACACTAGGTTCTTAGCACCGTCCATTTCATTAATTTCAGTTACCAGTATCTCTTTTGATATTCACTTGACCTTCAAGGATGGCAAAAGTTGAGTGATTCATGTAGATTTTTAGTACCTATCTTCTTCTTTTTTTTTTTAATGTTTATTTATTTTTGACAGAGAGAGAGACAGAGCATGAGCAGGGGAGAGGCAGAGAGAGAGGGACACACAGAATCCGAAGCAGGCTCCAGGCTCCGAGCTGTCAGCACAGGGCCTGATGTGGAGCTCGAACTTGGGAATGGCGAGATCATGACTTGGGCCGAAGTTGGACACTTAACCGACTGAGCCACCCAGGCGCCCCTTTAGTGCCTATCTTCTTAATCTGGATTGCTGAGAAACCAGGTGACAACTGCGATGACCCATCTTTCCTTAGCTATAGAAAGTCGTTGGAAAAAAATCACTTCCCTAGATCATTAGTAATTAAGTCAAGACCCTTTCAGAGTAGTTCTGTTTCTGGCGAGGGGATAGTGATATTGGGAGGGTGGATAGGGACCCTTATCCAGGCTAGAGGCACCAGGTCTCTCTAGAATTTTGTATCCCCTTCTCTACCTGAGAGTTGATATCTCCCTGGGCTGAGTTCTTCCTGGGCTCTTTGAGATTTTTAGGGAGGAAGGAGATAGCAGATTGCAGGCTATTATTATGGCAAGATCATCTCTCTTTGGCCACCAAACAGTTGTTTCCTGAGTCATGAACCACTCTGTTCAGTGGCTGTTGAACTAAACTGCCTTTGAATTCAGAGGAGAAAGTCTGTGTGTGCCAAAACCAAGCCCCTGAGTCACCCAGCGCCCAGCAGGAAGACAGCAATGAATAGGGCTGGAAATAGTGCCAGGATCCATGCCAAGCAGCTAGTGTGGACCTTCAAGTGCCCATTCCACTGACATCTTTCCAGGTCATAAAATCTCATGTCCTCATAGATAGGAGGTACCATTGTCTATTCTCTCTGCTGTCTGCAAGGTTCCTGATTAGTGAATCATCTCCCTAAGTATCTTTTTATACGAATTGAGCCATGTACTACAGAGATCCTATTTTATTTGTAATATCTAAGGGAACTGCATTCGACATGACAGTTTATAAAACAAAGTAGGTGGAGTTTGTATTTGGAAATCTAATATTGCATTTACTAGGAAGATCTGAATTTGGAAAGATCTGCCTGGGTCCGTTTTAAAACCAGAAAACTAGTATATCCTTTTTCTCTTGTCAACCATAGTTCTGCAATTATTCTATATAATTGTTATTTTTCTTTTCTTTTTGGAAGGAGTCTCCCGCTGAAGAAAGAATCTAAAGAGATGCCTAAGTTCCAGGGAATTTTCCTCTAAGACAAATAACGTCAAGATAGCTTTTATTTTATTTATGTTTATTATTTTTCCCCATTAAAATATGTGTCATCTTCAGAGATCCTGGGCTAGAATTTTTTTTTATTTTCCTTGTGCTGGTTGAAGAAAAATCTCAAACGCTGATGTTGTTTTTGTTTATTTCATGAAGAAGTTAAGATGGTGCTTGACAACTTATGCCTCCTACAAAACCAAAAAATATTTTTTACACTGTGTTCATTAAGATATCTTCCAACCGACATTTCACCAAATAAAAAAAATTGAGCCACCTTGCATTATATATTTTTGGTTAAATATTTGAGAGCTATTGTTTTGAAAGTCCCCAATAATAATAATAATAATAAATAGCCAACTTGGGGCACCTGAGTGGCTCAGTCAGTTAAGCATCTGACTTCAGCTCAGGTCATGATCTCGTGGTTTGTGGGTTCGAGCCCCGTGTTGGGCTCTGTGCTGACAGCTCAGAGCCTGGAACCTGCTTCGGATTCTGTGTCTCCCTCTTTCGTTGCCCTTCCCCTGCTCACACTCTGTCTCTGTCTCTCAAAAATAAATGTTAAAAAAATTTTTTTAAATAGCCAACTTAAAAAAAATCCTACTGAAGGGTCAGGTAAATTTTGGCTCTGTTTCTACATTTATACTCCATATCTCTGCCTCTTTTAGTTCTTCCAGAAACAAAACAGAGCACCCCTCCTCCAGCAAATCACTTGCAAAATTCCACATAAAAAATGCTGAGCTTGAAATCACAAAACATCACCCTCAGTTTCTGAGGATTCCAGGATCAAAACTCATCCAGAAACTTTAGGATTTAGGGCCCAAGAGCCTAGAACATTAACTTCTGAAATAGAATGATATTGGCTCCATGGTTAAAAATAGAAGACCACAGTTTTATTGCCAGTGATTATGACATACTCCCCACGAACATCAGTAAGGCGCAAACGTGCAGTGAAGGCAGCCGATGGGTAAATAAATTAGACTGATGTGACTCAGAAAGCACGTTGGGAGCAGAGATGTGCAGCAGTAACAAGGGATTTTGTTCTTGAGAACGGCCCCACTCAGAACTCAAGGGAAAGAGCCTCATTAGGAAACTCAGAGAACCACGGTACCAAAATGAGCTTCATTTATCAGCTTTCTCAACAGACCTAGGGAAGAATATACGTATGATGATTGAAGGGACTGGTACTAAGGGGCTTGCTCTTTGCAAGTTCTTGCACTTGCCATACATTCAAGCCAATGCACCTTGCCTTCTAAATGAACGGAATAGCTGGATCATGTGTACGAAGAATGTCTGTTAAAAAAGATAAGACTACAATACATTGCTGTAAAGACCTTGAGACTTTCCTCACTTACCAGCTTGCTTCTTGGAACAGCTTTGTACTAGGACACTGAGCTACTACCGGATCTCATCTATGTAGAATATTTTTTTCCAGTGATTTGCCTTTATGACTTGACTTTGCTGTATTTTCCTGTACCGGGACAAGGCCCAGTTGTCCATTAACTTTCATGAAGGCATCTATGGAAGATTTTGAAGTCCACTGGTTAAGAGGAAAAGTGCTTTTGCGTTTGATCAGTATGTAGGCAGAAGGTAGTTAGGAACATTGCTGAGTCACACTTTAAAACAGCTGCACTGCAAACAAAGTGAGAGGACTTCATCGGTGGCTTTGAAGTCAGCAACCTGGGGCCTGGCCTTTGCTGTATCAAGGGCACACCTCTAAATGTCTATAAACTTTGTTCACCTTCTCTTTAAACACCAACATTTATTGAGCACTTACTATGTGCTAACCACAACACTCAGCACTTTTATTCCTTTAAACCTCACAACGATCCTGTGGAGTAAATATAATTATCATCCCCATTTTACAGATAAGTAAACGGAGGCTCAGAAAGGCCATGAAGCTTGCACAAGTTTACAGAGCTAGAAAATTAAAAGGACCAAAATATAAGTTCTCATCAGTCTCATTTCAAAATCTGAAATTTTAATCACCCTGAAATGGGGCTGATGATAACACCATGGTTAGCACCGTGAGTATCAAGAAATCATGTTTGTGAAAGCACCAAAGTCATGTACACTTGGTATAATTGTTAGAATGAGATCTTTTAAGACAAGAGAAAACTAAGAAATAGTGACCTGACAAGGTCGTGGAAAAGTACTTTCGAATGCTTATAAACCAGGGCTTACTTGAATTTCCTGAATACGTTATTTTACTTAACAATACCCCATCAAAATATTAAGTATGTTACATAAATTAGGTATGATGCATGATGATTCTGTATCAGTCTGGGCAACCTACAAGACAAAGAGAAACAGCTCTGGTCCCTTTGTTACCTCTGAGCCAGACTGCACTGGTCTGCTTATTCATTTAAGTTATGAAGACATTTGCACAGAAATTCAGCTCAAACACCCCAGGAACAATAATGTAGGTTACCAATAATCAAGAAAGTGTTATTTGTTTGCTTGTAGGACATAAGAGGATCAGAGTGTATGAAACGGAGACATAATGTTCCTTAAATCACCACCACAAAAAAATATACACGATACTGAATTATTTTTACTTTCAAACAGAAATTTAAATGGACCCTTACAAACAGTAAATTTAGAAACACAATGATCAAACTGCTTTGTAGATTCACAGCTAAAAACGACCCAAACAATGAAAACAAAAACAAACAAAAACAAAAAAAAAGGGGTTTTCTAAAGATTTTTTCGAGTTTCACATGGTCTCTCTCAGAAATGTAAAAAACCCAACTGTTTGGGCCACAAAGCCAAAACAAGAACAAAACCCACTGTGAGCGCTCCGCTTTCGCTGTATGGACTGGTCTTCTGTAGTCAGAACTCTAATGACAGGTTGGTGTGTGACGTAGAAGAGAAGGCTGAGGTTCTTCCTTCTCCCTGGCTACATCAGGGAGTCAACAAGAACCCTTCGGTCATCAGCAGGAAGGCCGTGGCTATAGGGGCCAACTGGGTGGAGTCTCTTGCATACAGCTTCTAAGGTCAAAGAACACACTCACCTTGTTCTAGTTCCCATAGTGCTGATAGAATTGATTAAACTGGTTATTTTAGGGCTATGCGGACAGATATGAATATATCACAATAGGTAGATCAAGGGTCAAGAGACCGTGGTCAAGAGTGTGTCTCAAAATGAAAATGTAAACCCATACCCTAGTCACCAGATATTGTACCCTTTGGGGAGCCTGAGGACTGAAGACTTAGAACTCATGCTGCTGTCCCTTATAAAGAAATACTTCCCAAATTCTTCATGGTGACAATAATTCCCCAACTAGAAATGGGGATATTTTATCTGACGAATGTCTTTTTTGTCCCTGAATTATGAGTCAGTTGAGAGAAAAAGTCTTTTTGAGTTATAAATTTGCATCCCATCTAGTGCATGTTTAATACTTTTTCATTGAAATGAATAACATTTTCTGAAATTGGGGCTGCACTAGAAAAATCCACAGTGAATGGTGTCCATACTGATGGGTTATCTTAGCTGATCTCCATGGGCTGAGTTGTAACGGCTTCCCTTCTGGAAACCAAAGCTGCCTCCGGCTGAATGTTTAGTTGAGTCATAGAACCAGTTATGTAGCTCGTGCTCCAGTCTTTCCCCTTTTGTCCAAAAATAGGAAAGGGTTTGTACTCTAAACAATTTGAAGTGGTTTTGTGCAATTGCATGGGCTCTGTCCTTGGAAAGGGTGGACCAGAGATGGATTATCTTAAGAAAGGAGATGCAGGAAGAGGTAGCTGAATGCACAGCCCAGCCTTTGGGGGGTAGGAGTTTTACTCTTTTACTGTTTTGATCTCTAATGGACCCTGTTGACTTCTCAGAGCCCTGTGGCCCCCAACTACTCAGTAATAGCTTTTATCATCTGAAGTTGGAGAATCACTTTCATTATACGAGGCAGAAAACTGAGAATTACTTTTAGAATAAATAGAAGAGGATATGTGGTAAAGAAGATGACCAGATTTTATAAAGAAATAAATTGCAACTAATTGATAGAATTTGCCTTGTTTTGCAAACGTGATGTTGTAGGGGCGCCTGGGTGGCTCAGTCGGTTAATCGTCCAACTCTTGATTTCGGCTCAGGTCATGATCTCACGGTTTATGGGTTCGAGACCCACATCGGTCTCTGTGCTGACAGCGCGGAGCCTGCTTGGGATTTTCTCTCTCACCCTCTCTCTCTGCCCCTCCACCACTCATTCCCTCTGTCTCTCTCACAAAAATAAATAAATAAACTTAAAAACATAAAAAAAAAAAAGAAATGTGATAGCCCAGCCTCTTTTCTCCTTAATTGTACTAGTTTCTCGCACTTTGAGAAATAAAGAGGGCATGAATCATCATATGACGAAGAAGTTAATCCTCGCGTGGAAATTTTTTTGTGGGGGAAAGGCTGATGAGAATTTATCTAGGTGCGCCCAAACCAAAATGGCTGAAGATAGGACCATTTTTAGAAGGCAATCCCAGGAATTTTAACACCGGGATGGGATCTAATAGTTCTACATTTATGATGAAAACCTTTTGGTTTTGAATTCTTTTTTTCTCTTTTGATTAGCTCAACTTGATTAATTGTGAACAGGTCCCATCTGTGATGCCAAAAAGTGTGTTTCCCAGCAACCATTTTGTGGGTCTCCCCAATAACAATAAGGAGAAATAATGTTGCTTGAGTAGTGTTTTAAGCTCAATTAATTAATAAAATTCAAAGAGGTGTATGGTTTTTGGATTTGTGGCTAAAGCTTTTCTTTCCAGATTTTAATCTGGAGGGAGAGTAATTTATTTAAAATATTTGAAGATGAAGGATTCCATGCATGGTCTTGCTTTATCAAGATAGCAATAGCAATTGTTGGAGCACTAAGGCGACATTGATCGGAGCTTCGGATTCAATCATATGTTGTCTTTCATTTTCTTTTTAATTTAAAATTGTTTTCAGTTTTATTGAGATATAATTGACATACAGCACTGTATAAGATTAAGTGGTACAGCAACTTTCAAATATTGTATACAGAAGTGTTAACTATAGTCATCATGCTGTGCATTACATCCCCTGTGATTATTTATCTTACAACTGGAAGTTTGGACCTTCTGACCATCTTTATTCAATCACATTTTTAACTCTTTCCAGTCTGCCATTAGCCATTTGAGAGAATGATGGAGAAAGATTTAGGCTTTTTTTTTTTTTGCATGTATCTCCAAAAACATGATTTTTTTTTTGAGCAGCCTATTTTTGTCTTATGAAATAATCAAAAACTTATAAAAAATTTTTTCGGCAAAACGTAATTGAACAATCTTATGTTTAACAAATGAAACCATTCTTGCACTTAGTTCCGTTTTCTAAAAAGAGCTACCTTGAAGTAGTCATTCAGCAATATGTTTTAAAAAACACAAATAAAGACCTTTCCTTTTTGTATAAATAGGTAAATATTTTTATTTGTTCATGAAAACCGGGTGGGGCTGGGAGATAATCCATATTTTCCGGCAAAATAAGTGCCAAATTAAGAAGATCTGTGATAGGCTTTTAAAAAAGGAAAAATACAACAGACCCTGCTAAGTTTTAAAACATGTATATATACATATATTTCTGGATAACGACTGCTTAAAACTGTCACAAGATTTCTGGAAGGCTTCAGATGCAAGCAGCTGGTGAGATGACATGTGGAAGGAAGGTAGTAAGAATTACAATTCAAAATGCAGTTTAAAAAAAAAAAAAGCAGTTTCAAAAATCACAGTCCTTCCAAGCCTTATTCAGTCTAGTTTCCTGTCTAGACATGCAAATTGAAGTGAAGAGTTGAACCAATTATTCAGATAATTCAAAGGGGGAAAAAAAATCCCCTCACTGAAAACAGAAGATTCTAGGAGACTGAACTATGTGGATTGTTTGTCCTCACTGATCAATTCACCAGAAAATTGCTCTTTACCCAGAGAGTTTCAAGAGGACCATAGGATTTGAGTCAGGAAGAAATTTCATGAACATTTCTTTTTTTTTTTTTCTTTCTTTTTTTTCTTTCTTTTTTTTTTTTCCTGTGCATCCAACCTCAATGAAATGAGTATAATTTAAAGGAAAAGGAAGTATGTCTCTTTACAGATTCCTCTTTCAAGAAAATCTAAAGTTATTTTTACGAGGGATAGACAAATGTTCCACCAAGGAATATTCCCTTCTGCCCCCGAAAAAGTTTTCTCAAAACTAACCCTCCAAGTACCTTTCTTTTTCAGATGAGATGACAAGATTTAACAGAAGATAAAAGAAACTCATTAAGCTATTTGTCAGCTGAAAGTGGTACCCTATGGTTTTTGTTCAGGTGGTATTTGTATATTCTTGTGAAATACACAATTTAAATAAAGGAAGGAATTATTACCTGTGTGTCAAATGCACATAGGGGTAGTTATTGATAAGTGCTAAAGTAATAGCAAAGCTATGAAATTATAAAGGCTCAGAAATGCAAAAGTAATTACATTGATCTAGTCAGCAAAAGATATTCTTTTAAAAATATTTTTAAACCCATTTTGAATATCTTAAAAAAATTTTTTTAATAAATATTCACATAAAACTGAATTGGACTGCAAATTTCAAGGTAAAAATCAGGTAGATTAATAGTCCATGAAATATATCAGATATTTAAATTAAGACAAAATTTGAAACTCATTCATGCCAGAAATGAGTACTGCCAAGGCTTGTCATATGTACTATTAGAAAATTAGAAGCATGATATTTAAACCAGGAATAGCTAAATGACTATAAAAAGAAAGTTTATTATTTATCTCACTTGTTCTTCAAATATAGACTGTGGAATACATTCAACAGAATCACATTAATTCTAATATTGTCTTAAAAAAGTTTCAGGCACCTGCAAAATTTAAAAGACAGTTCTACAAGCAAAAATATGAGCAAAACCACATTTCCAAATATTAGACATGAAGCGCCTATCATCTGTTTACAAAAAGGCTCAACTTTGTGAAATTAGATTGACAAAATGTAGAAAGAAAACAAAATTAAAAATTAAAATTTCTCCAAACTTAACTTTTAAGATCTTTCATTATAATTTTATAATATTTGAAGATTTTTTTTCAAGATGGCTAATTAAATATTTTGAACTCTTAACATAAGCTTTTATAAAGCCTGTGGTAAAACACTGGCCTTAATCACTAAATGTTCAAAATAATGGTTACTCTTAAAAATGATGTAATTATATATTTTAACTTCATGTATTTTCAGAATTAAAGTAAAAATAAGTAATTCCAAAATAATTTGAAAAACTAAATTTTGATTATTAACAAATAATCCATTTCTTTGGCAATTAATTTATAGTTCAGAGAAAAAGAAGATATTACTAAAACGTATCTTTTAGAGATCATAACTTATAAATGTGCTGTAAGAATGCAAGGCAATTTATCATATGTTTATGATAACATTATTTTAAAAGAAACAACTAAATTACAGAGAGATGTTACCCCTACAAATTACGTTGTTTAAATTTTTGCCAAGTAGGAACATGTTGATGAAAGCAAATTGATAACTATAGAAGTTCATTGTCAATTTGGTCCTGAAATCTGTCTTTAATAATTTAAAAAATGTTAAAAGAACCAGAATAAGCAATTTTGGACTAATAGTTAACATATGATTCTGTTAAAAACCAATATAATTCTTTATTTTTCTCCCATAAGGAATCACTGGCAATTTCTGATTTTTAATATGAATTATTTCTAATTCATGGATATTTTTACTCAGGAATAAAATTATTATAAATATTTAAAACTATTCTTATGTTTTTCAAAAAAGCTTAAATTCTTGATTTTAGGAATATCAATATTTGAAATAGTAAATGGAAGATGAACTAAGTTCATTAGTTAAAATTTTATTTCCATGAAAAGCAAGGAGTTACTAAGCAAGTATTAATTGCTTAGGATTTTTTATTTGAATTTCTGAAAAATTGAGCTGAAAAAACTCTGCATTATATCTATTTGTAAAACAATAGAAAAATATACATACTAGATAGAAATTCTATTTAAAAATATTTGCTAAAAATTAAAAGCGATCTTAACTATAGTTTTAAAAATTATCTTAGTTTTTCTCTTTTTAGATTTGTAAAGCAAAATAACAGATTGTAATTTGAATGCCGAACATTTAAGAAAGTTGGTATTTTGCTGCTTAGATTTTTGTACCCTTTACTAGGAAGATAACCCTTCAATTTACTTCAATTTATTTAGAAATTCTAAAGATACAAAATACGTTTGAGAACTAGTCACATATTCATTTATTGGTTTTTAAAATGCATATAAAATAATGAATTTTTGTTTTTACATACAAATAAACTAGTAGCAAGAAACAGAAACTGTATGGGAATTTGAACTTTCCTTCTCTATTTTATTTTTTGAAAGTTGCTAAAACAATGATTTTAGGAAAAGGATTATTTTTATCTTATCTAAGACCTGTGGTATCATTAGTAATATTTTCAAGAATGTTAGGGAAATAATAACACTGTTTTTAAACTTTCCATTTGCCAACTCATAGACTTACATAAAACAGCTGCAGCAGATTTCAGTTTTAATGCAAAATGTAACTCAAAACATGGATCATAATCATATCTTACTAAACTAAGTATTTACATTGATACAGAAATAAATGCTACATGTCCTATGGGGTAAAAATAATAATAATAATAATAATAATAATAAAGGGTATTGCGCAGAACATAAGAACTATCATGGAAAGAATCAATAAAGAGGGAGATTCGAATACAGTTTTAGTACCTTCAGGTCCATGGCTAACCAGTTGCATTTACTTTGGTTTACTTTCTTAATTAATCTCACAGTTTTGAAAGTTAAAGGGGGGACACCTTGGTTTTAGAGAGTGTTAAAAGGTTGTAAGAGTCAGTTCTAGGTACCTGATGTTTACAAACATCCAATTGTCAGGCATCCCCCAGGCAACATAGCCCTGTGCAATTTTTGGTTTTCAGACAGATGTATTGACGTTATAAAAACACAGTAATTGATTTTATAGCAATTATATGGAATTATACCAACATTAAAAGAAATGTTAGGGATAAGCCCTGTTATCTCCTGAATTTGCTATCTAAATGTTTAAGTATTATATCTTGCTTAAAACAAAACAAAACAAAACAAAACAAAACAAAACAAAACTCGATCACAATAAACTGCATTTAAGAAACAATATAGACATGTATATTTCTGAGTTAAAATAAAATGATATGATTTAACAAAAAATTCATAGCAATATCTTATTAAATAAGAGCCATAGAGGAAAACTGAAATAGCATGTTCCTATTTTATTACTATTTACTATTATTCATTTACTAGATACTAAAAAGCATTTTTAATAGTGATGTTATATTTGTTAGCATGTAGTTTTTAAAGAACTTTTTAAAATTGCACAGTATTCTATATTCCGGTCCCTTAAAGTAATTGCCAGTGTCAGTGAAAGCTTGACAAGTAAATCGGGTTTATTTCTAAAATGTATTTGGATATTCTAAATGATATTTCTTTCTTTAGATTTTGAGCACAGAATTCTGATGTAATGCTAACCTTTAAAATCTTGATCATGATAAATAAAGTTTCAAAAAGTTTTGATTGTGCCTAGTATTAAATTTTTTATCTGTATTTAAAAAGTATTATTAGAAAATTGAAAGCACTGGCAACATTTTGTTTTTGCCAATTTTAACGTATATAATAATAATATTTTTAAAGTGTCAATATTGGTCCAGAAGTTTTTGTCTTCATGACATATTTTTTTTTTTACAAAATGCCACATAAGAAGTTACAGAAAATTATCTTTTTAAGATGTTTGCAACATGTCACATAAAATAAATATTCCAAAGTAATGATTTTTTTTTAGTTACTAGAGAAATTAGACCCCATCTCAATGAAACTTTCTTTCCTCTTGTAAACAAAATTTTTGACTTTTTTTTGTCAGCTTCCAACGTCTTGTTTTTATAGTGATATCCCATTTTACTGAATAACTTTGTATTTGAAATTTACCCCAAATAAAAAAGATATAAGCATCCTCAGCAACGTCATTATATGCTTGGCAACTGCTGACTATATCCGTTTCACTGGCTGTATATTACCAAAACAACAACAACAACAACAACAACAAAGCCTCTAGGCTTGATCACTTTTCACTGTCACTACTGATCAGAATTTTAAAAACGTTTTTAATTCTCAAGATTTGTTAGGCATTCGGATGAGCACTGACTCACAACTTAACAGATAGAAAAGAAATTAGATTCCCCCCTTCCCCCCCAAAAAAGATGCACAAATGTAAGTGTTAATAAAAATGGACAAGGAGACCACTTCATTGTTGCAATATTTCAGGCCACTTTGACTTAAAAACATTAGGTCCGAATGCAGATTTGGCTGAGTTAGAGCTAGTCTCCGGAGTTGTGTTAACTTTCTAAACACCCCCCGCCCGCCACTTTTTTTTTTAGCCTATGTGATAGCCATGGCCAAAGAAATGAGAAATGACTGAATATATGGAGGCACACTCATATTCTTTTGGTTTTATATATTTATTGTATTCGTGGCTCTAACTAAACTGTGATACTGCAGAATACCATTGGTAGAGCTATCCCAAACACTTCTAAAAAGCTCCGAAATTCATCGAAATAATTTTCAAACAAATATTCTTGACTTTTGCAATGTCATTTGACTGGCTTAATCAAAAGTATTAAGGGCTATACAATACGAGCATTTAAGAATGTCACTCATCTTTACTGATAATCCATACCATGTATCTCCTGACCACATTTCATCCACTGTCTATGTTTGTAATTGACATAAAGCAGTTTATTTGGCCAAACATGATCCCATTCCTACCATTTTTTTTTTTCCATGTTGAACGGATTTGGGAGTTGATTTACCCAGGCCTATTTTTCTAGGGAAACATGGATGGGGAAACATGGAAAGGGAAGGATGAAGAAACATCTTTATTCTTGTCTGTTCACAAACTTGAAAAGATCTAAGTAATTGCCAATTCTGACAAAGTCTATTTGCAATCCTTTGCATAAAATATAGTAATTTTTGTAATGTCACAGTTTTCCAGATGAGCAGTGTTAAGTGATTCTAATGGGGTCCTACAATGTCTTGGCATTTGAGTGGTGGTCGTGTGTGGTATTTTTGTTCATAACGTGAGTTCAGTCTGGCTCATTATCTCTAAATGTACATTGAGAAAGCTACTCTTATCATGTTTTTGTTTTGTCCTTGGTATTTGTTCAATTTTCTCTGCTTCTAAGCTTTCAATGTATTGGGTGACGCTAACCAACATAGATTATCTTGTATTTAGTCTAGAAGAGCTCAATGGCCAGTGGTTCGAACCCCTTGCTGGTTTGATTCATGGAGTTTTGTTTGTTTATTTTCGAGAGAGAGTGCACATGTGGGTGGGTGCAAGTGGGGAGGGGCAGAGAGAGAGGGAGAGAGAGAATCTCAAGCAGGCTCCGCACTGCCAGTTTGAGCCTGATGCGGGGCTGAAAGTCACGAACCTAACTGTGAGATTATAACCTAAGCCGAAATCAAGAGAGCCACCCAGGAGCCCTCCATTCGTGGAGTTTACTAAGCATGACTGGTGATGTGTCCCTCCTCAGGTATCACTTCTCTCTAGATCTAGAAGACACAGTACCTTGGCCATAGGCTTAATGGGCTTTAGCACTAATTTCATTTGGTGAATTCCTAGTGACACAGAATATAGTTTCTTTTCTGTATTGAATGATTGCTATGAAATAGGAAAGCCCATTGGGTTGGACTTCCCAGCCAAAGCCACACTTGACGTTAGGTCCAGAAGGGAATTTGCAGATCAACATATTCTCCAGAACTGTTTAGTAGGAAGGATGCAGTGTTGGAATTTTTTTTTCAAGGTAACTGTTTATATTTAGGCCAATCTCCAATTCAAACAGGATATGTTTATCTTTGCTTTTTTAAAAAAAATTGGGATACCAAAGAGAAATCATAATATATAAAGTAAAAATGCAGATGCTAAATAAACAGAAGCTATTGTTTTCAGATGCCAATTAAGAGAACATCTGATTAAGTGTTGAGAGACCTAATTTTGATTCTGAATCTGGCAGTGACTCAGTGTAAACTTCCATAGTAATTCCTTTGTCTGGAAAATGGTGGTGACACTATCTACTGCAGAGCTTTCTTTACAGGATTAAATGAGGTGATATGTGGTTAAACGTTTTGGAAAGGTTAAATTCAGTGCATAGAAGAGAATTGGATGTGAGGCAGAGGTCCTGGATTTTTTAGCTTGTTCCTTGTGTGGCTTTGGGCGCTTTCTTTCTCTGGATCGGATCCAGCTCCATATCTACAAAATGTGAAATATGGACTACGTGATCTCTAAGTCATCTTGTAGATTTGACAACCTGTCCTTTGGAACGATGATGAACATTAGGGGAATATCTATTGACGAGATAGAAATGTTCCAAGCTACATCCCAAGTGGGGGTTCGTAGGGTGCCCTTTGACTTTCTCTGTGTACAGGTTAATGCTCTACATTTCTGCTTGCTTCTCGTGACTCTTTTTAGGGGATATTGCCTTAGAGGGTACTCCAAAACATGACAAGCCCCCGTGTGCCCAGGTATCTCCAACAGCCAGAAGGTTTTTTTGTCTTAACGTCCAGCAGTGAGGTATCTTGCCATGCATTAGACTGTGGGGCAAGGTTGGATATTCAGCCACCTCAGCTTCTGTATTTCTAGAAAATTCATCTTCTTTTAAGAACCTAACTTGGTGGGTGAAAAAGATGAAGGTTCAAGGTGGTTGAGTTTTTACTGTCTTAATTAATGTCACCTCTGTTGAAGCTTCCCCAGCATTGGCCCTAACGCCCCCTACATGAAATCCTAGTAGTCTAGTATGTTTCCTTTCTGAAAAAAATAAAAATAAAAACAAAAAAATCAACACACCTCTGTCTTTCAAAAGTTAAAGCTATTGGATGCTTGGACACGTGATTTAGACTACAAAGGAGATTTAAGTTTGGTGCAGACAGAAAACAGATGGTGGATGGTTTGGCAGGGGTAAAAAAAAATATATGAAAGGTTTTTTGAACAAATACAGATTGGGTAGAATGTAAAGAATCTCAGGTGTCTATGAGTATTTAACAAGAACTCCAAGAAGACTTTCTAAAATATATTTTAGAAATACACAATTTACATGTTAAGCTTTCTTTGTTTTTAACAACTACTTTAAGAGACCAGAATATAGACTTTTTAATCCTATAAAAAACTTTTTAAAGTTAACTTAAAAAATACATGCTAACAAATATACCATGACTTTAAAAAAAAAAAAAAAAAGGACCTTTCAAACATTTTCCCTCAAAATTCCTAAAGGCAGCTTCTAATTGTCCGTGTGGTCAGTCCTAATAGGCATCAGCTGAGCTCCTTCTGAGCCATTCTGTTCTGTTAAAGGAGACCAAGTTAATACCGAAAGACAGGAAGGCCCCCTATCAGGAGACTGAATTAACAACAAAAAGTTATATATATGTATTTTTCTATTTCTCTCTCCTCCTTTGCCTTCATTTCATCGTAGGAATTGTTCTCTCTGGAACTCTTAGCTCTAGCCTAAAGATACCCTGCACCTACACATTGCAGTGAGTTATGGATTTTGAGAGAAAGGAACCCCTTATTATTTGATTTGGATTAGTCTCTGTAGAGATCTAGTCATTTTTCTGTGTATTGGTAAGGCTCCACGTCCCACAGCCAGCATCCTGCTCTTTCTCTCATCCCATCACCTCCCCACGACCCGCCTGCATGTGGGGAGGGGTTGGGGATGGAGGGCAGGTGGTTGAGTACCACTCTTCAGGGCGCATGCGTGAGGGAGCCGGGACGTGAGGAAGGAAGGAAGAATGGGGCAAACTCCTCAAAAGTTGTCCAGAGGTACAATTCTTAATCTTTTAGTTTTGGTGGGTATCCTCTACCGTGTCCCTGGCTTTTTATTTGGTGCTTCCTTCTTCTGAGCTCTTTGTTATCTGTTGAAGAAGATAACTCTGGCCAGAAGTTACTTGGGTGTGACCTTGGTAAGTCATTTTACCTCTCTTGTCTTCCTCCCTAGAGTGAATAAGTTGAATTAGGTGATCTCTGAGGACGCTTCAGACCTTAAAGACCAATGTTTTTATTCCCAGGCAGGTAGAGGTAATCTATAAGTATTTATTAGATGAGTAAGTGATGCTGACATTCTGTTCCTCTGACAGCGCGGTGCCTGTATAGGATGGCATAAATGAAACCAATGCTGTAAATTTCATTTACAAAGTAACTCTTTAGAGAGAAAAAAACAATCCCTTTCCTACAAGGCATTTGAAGTTGTCTGTAGTGTCTCTGTGTGTATGTGTATGTGTATGTGTATGTGTTTATTTTGAGGTTGTTTCTTGTAACATCCCATTGAGTGCGGGCAGGAAGGCATCAATAGGGAGTCATCACAGGGGCAGGGTGTGTGCACAGCCTGTCTGTCCTTCTGCGTCTGTGCTGAGTGGTCTGCAGCCAATGTCATTGGTCAGGGATAGACTTCTGAGTTTTTAGATCATTATAGATCTTTTACAGCTATTTTTACTTCTTGCATATTTGCCATTTTTTCTTGCTTTAAAGGCATTATTCAGGAGAGTGGTAAGGGGAGGTGGTAAGGGGAGGTGGTCAGCAACTAAGTTATTTATTGATTTTTCTGGAGAGTTTCTGATGACTGAAGGAAAAGATTGAGGACTATCTTTGGATTCTGACTTCCATGCTTTGGTGCCATGTTGGAAATTTTGACTTCCTCTACCTAAATACCATATCAAATGTAAACATTTCCGTACATGTATTTTTGTAAATGTGCACATGGGCATGTTGGCGTGTCTTTTAGAATGAGGTTCTGGGGGTATCTGGGTGACTCAGTCAGTTAAGTGTCTGACTTCGGTTCAGGTCATGATCTCATGGTTTGTGAGTTCAAGCCCTGCATCAGGCTCTGCGCTAACAGCTCAGAGCCTGGAGTCTGCTTCAGATTCTGTGTCTCCCTCTTTCTCCCCCTTTCTGCCCCTCCCCCACTCATGTTTTGTCTCTGTCTCTCTGTCTCTCTCTCTCAAAAATAAACACTTACAAAAGTTTTTAGAATGAGGTTCTTAAGAGGATGCCATATGGCTGAGTGTTGATGGCCATGCCTTACTCAATTCTGATGCTATCAGATCTAAATATTGTCTACTTATACATTTATTATATTTCCCTTATTAAAAAAGAAAAAAACGGAGAAAAGCATAATATAGTATGGTTTAGTTACAATGAAAAGAGGGGGTACCTTTATCTTTTCCCCCATGTAGTTTCACCTCAGTGAAAAAAAAATTGTATGTCCTTAACTAGTTCAGTCTTATAGAAACCAATTAAAATGACAACTTAAAAATAGTAACATTGCACACATTATTAAGGCAGTTTTGTATATTCAGGAACAAGGGGAAGACATGAAAGGTAAACGTTGAGATAGGATGTTCCAAGCAGTGTTCTCACACTTAATGGTGCAGAAGAATAGCCCTCAAGACAGCTTCAAGTATTGGAGCTTACAAAACCCTTTACCATCTCCTTTTGTTTACATCAGTTTTTGAGAGACTCATATATAGGAGATGATCATTTGTAGAAAAACAGGTAGCTTGCAGATGGAATTGAAGCAAAATGATAATCTTAGCTTACCTATTTCTTCTTCTGATTATCTCCTATAAAAGGATAAGAGAGACCTTTCACCCCGGTCTTTATGACTGAGCATGACTTAAAATTTATGTCAGGTCCATTTCCATTCTTTCCTCCCCCTGCCCCCTCTAAAAAGAATCCTCTTTATTCCTTACTCCTAAAAAACCCAAGTAATCCAGTTATCCCTTCCACCAATGGATTATAATTTTACTTTTACTGTATTAACTAAATGAGTGAAGGAAAAGTAATTTTTCCCTCTGATTTTCAATCAATTTGAGTCTATGGAAAATTACCACCTTTGCATCTTGTGTGGGTTGGGCTATATAGACCTGTATTAAATGATTAGACCAAACAAGCCCACTTAAAACTATGTGACCGGGGCACCTGGGTGGCTCAGTGGGTTAAGCGTCTGACTCTTGATTTTGGCTCAGGTCATGATCTCACAGTTTGTGAGATCAAGCCCATGTCAGGCTCTGTGCTGACAGTGTGGACCCTGCTTGGGATTCTACCTCCCTCTCTCTCCCAAAATAAACAAATAAACATAAAAAAAAAAAACTATGTGACCATATTTAGCATTTTGTGGTTCCTTGTCCTACTCCCTTTGCTCCCAATGCACAGTGATTATGGAGGGAAAATATGTACTTGAAATTCCAGTTGTTGGTTTTTTTTTTATCCAGTTCTCATCAGTGTTTGATTTAACATAATAATGTCTCCAACAGGCATAAAGACAAGACTCAGGGGTCCTTGGTGGTCTGTCTGATAATGTGCTTGGAGTAGTTCAAGGAGCACATTGCTATCTTAGCAGAACTGGTTGGAATTAGTCACTTTAGAGGTGGCTTTTACTTAAAAAACACGTATGTGCTGTATTGATGACAGAATAGAGACTTAAGGATATTATTAAGAAAATTAGATCTCTCCTGGAGAAATTAGAATATGGCCTTGGTAGTGGGGAATTATTGTTAATTTTGTAGGCTTGATCATGGCATTCTGGTTATGTAGGAAAATGCCCTTCCTTCTTAGATGTGCACAATGAGGTATTTAGGAATAAAATGCCATGATGTCTGTCATTTGCTTTAGAGCACTTCAGCAAAGAAAAAAAGGAGATGAAGCAAATGTGATTAAATGTTAACTATTAAATAGAGATGATACATACACGGATGTTGGTTATACTCCTTGGTTATTATAAATGTGTTTTGGTTGGTTATGGATGTTGGTTATACTCCTTCTAATTTTCTTTGTTTAAAATTTCTGTAATAAATTGTAAACAACAACAACAACAATCTTGAGATCCAATATTTTAGCGTTAAAAAACTACCACACATATTAATAAAATAAAATCTTGAGATAGTTATTTGTGCATGCACAAGACGGGGCCAGAGATTTGAAATTTCTCTGGATTTAGAGGCAAACTCAACATTCCGAGGTGGGACTTTAGTTCTTAAGAATATGGTCAATAACACACAAACCAGTACAAAATGAAAATGCTGTGCAAAAATACTATTTATTTTATATTCTGAATGCCTTTAAAAGTCTAAGATTGAAGCTACAAGAAAAGCACAGTAGGACATTGAAAATGAAGGCATACTCCTTTGTATTTACTTGAGCTAAATGCTAAGAAATTTGGGGTTCTGACCTCAGAACAAGGTGGAATGTTCCTTGAGGAAGATCACAGCAATAAAAGGGTTTGAGAACTGTGGCTTCTCCAATAAGAATTTGAGAGGCAATGAGAGTAGCCAGTGTCATGCTAGAAGCTCACTGAAATAATACAAATTATGAAAACATAAACTGTACCAAGATTATTTTATTCTACTCACATTTGGAATGACCAGATTTAATGTTCTTCTTTAAAATTCTTTTATTTTTTGAATGGTTATTATGGCAGTAGCTGTGTTCTACCCAAGTAACGTAGTACTTTTTTGATATGTTAGTATAGCATTTGTTGATAACAAAATGTGTGTGTTTATTTATTGCCATGAGGACACAGAAAGAAAATATACCTCCAGGGGTGCCTGGGTGGCTCAGTCAGTTAAGTATCCAACTCTTGATTTTGGTTCAGGTCATGATCGCACAGTTTGTGGGTCCTAGCCCCACATTCGGCTCTGCGCTGACAGTGCTGAGCCTGCTTAGGATTCTCTCTCTCTGCCCCTCCTACACATGCATGCGCGCGCGCTCTCTCTCTCTCAAAATTAAACTTAAAAAAAAATAAAAAATAAAATATTATTAAGAAAAATAAAATATACTTCCAACAGTGAAGGGATTATTTCTATGTAAAATTCTGGAATTCTGGAACACAGAGCCGAGCTTTAACTGTGTTAACTTTAGGTCTTTTGACTCTTTGCTGTACACAAACTCATGCCCAAATCTACTGTTATAACATTTAATACATTACACTGATTTAAAAATATTAATATTACTGGGGCGCCTGGGTGGCTCAGTCAGTTAAGCATCCAACTCTTGATTTCAGCTCAGGTCATGATCTCACGATTTGTGGGTTTGAGTCCCTCATCAAGCTCTGCCAGTATGGAGCCTGCTTGGGATTTTCTGCCTCTCTCCCTCTCTCTCTCTCTGTTCCTCTCCAACTTGTGTTCTCTCTCTCTCAAAATAAATAAATTAATTAAAAAAATAAAAATATTAATATTACCTGCACAACCCTTGCAAGCTCCAGTTTTGTTTATACAGGAAAGAGACTTTTCCTCCTGAACACCTTTTTTTTTTCTCTTCTTTCTTTCTTTCTCTTTCTTTCTTTCTTTCGAGTAAACTCTACCCCCGTGACATGGCACTCAAACTCATGACCCTGAGATCAAGAGTTGCATGCTCTGCTGACTAAGCCAGCCAGGCACCACTATTTTTCAATTAACAAATATAAAATGGACTCATTCTCAAGTATGGGAAGAATTTTTCTGGTAAAAAATTTGCTTCACCAAATCAATATCACCATCTGAGAAGACTTGCAGCTTGTACTCAATATGGAGGTGATCTTTAATAGATACAAAGCCTCTGGTAAGTTGCTCTTCCAAAAACTATCAGATGCTGTTAATTACTGGTAGCAAAGCCTAGCTATGTGTTAGGAGGTGAAGGCAGGCAAATCCAGAATCCTTGATTCCTCGCAATTTGCCTTTTAGCAAGAAGAGTGTAGTTCAGAGGGTAAAGCCTTGGCATCAGAAACACAAAACGTACATTATTTTTTAAAGTCTTACAATTTAAGTGTGTCTCTTTAGTTAACACTGTGTTCATAAATGGTATTGTTTTCGAGAGGCGGTGTGCATTACTTCTGGGTCTCAATCCTAGTTTTTCCATCTGCAAGTTGAGAGATTCCCCCCATGAAATAATTGCTGACTTTTCCTCAAGTTATTTACTTTGTGCCAGGCACTGTTTTGAGTGCGTTACATTAAATTTCTTCATTTCTCCAACAACACTATAAAGTAGATATTCTGATTATGCCTAATTCATCTATTAGGAGACTGAGATAATCCAATGCTGGGTAATAAGAGAATTTTAGAGGTAGGAGGGTCCATGGAAATCATCTAATCAGAGGTTAAGGGCATCTAATCATGGGGTTAAAGGCACAAGCCCTATACCCAAAATGTGTGGTTTTCAAACTTGGACCCTTCACTCATTAGAAATAAACCTTGAGCAAATGACTTAACCTTTGTTTGCCTCAATCTGTCCTTTGCCTCCTTTGTTTGCTCATCTGCAAAATGGGGATGACGATAGAATCTGCATTATGTGGCTGTTAGGATTAAACGTGGAGGGCTTAGAACAGTGTCTGTTGCCTAGGAAGCTCTCGGTAAATATTATAGATGAGGATGGTAGGGTCTGGGTGAGTAAACAATGTTGTTTTCTTAGAAGGATGCGTTACCATATTATTAAGGGATCCCCAGTTAGATCAGCAGCTTTTCTAGCTGCTGGTGGTAGTGATGGTCTTAATGGAAAGAATGGAGTTAGCATTATCAGTGATGCAGAACGGTTTCTAATTTTTTTTTCAACGTTTTTTATTTATTTTTGGGACAGAGAGAGACAGAGCATGAACGGGGGAGGGGCAGAGAGAGAGGGAGACACAGAATCAGAAACCGGCTTCAGGCTCCAAGCCATCAGCCCAGAGCCCGACGCGGGGCTCGAACCCACGGACCGCGAGATCGTGACCTGGCTGAAGTCGGACGCTTAACCGACTGCGCCACCCAGGCGCCCCAGATGCAGAACGGTTTCTTAGGGAAAAAAGTATTAGGTTGAAGAAGCAAAGTGAAGAGGAGACTGTTAGCCTAGAAGGGCAGAAAAACGTGGTATGTTGTAATTCAGCAAAAAGTTTGCAGACACACAGTAACAGCAGTAGCATGCACAGAAATGAGGCCCAAATTTGGGTGCTTACATGGAGTTCTTCCAGTTTCTCTGGATCATCGTCGACACATATAGAATGCTAGTGCTAAATGGGACCTTGGAGATTGTCCTGTACAGCCCCCTCATTTTACATTTTGCATTTTACATTTTTCTGTGAGGACAGTTTGGTGAAATTTAGCCAGAATCTCAGTGCAGTGAAACCAGGAAAATTTGTGGTATGTTTAAAGAGGGATTTCAAGGAAGGATGAAGGGAAAGAGGGAGGAAGTTACTTAACGTTTTAGAGTGATACCCAGGTAGGAGAGCAGAGAGCAAAAGGCCATGAATTTCTCCTAATTAATTAAAAGAGGGAGAGAAAGGAGGGAGGGAGGGAGAAAAACTCTTAATTTTATGCTCAAGAGTCTTGGGTTGGATTTGTTGTTAATGTTTAAAAGTCCATGAGAAGAAAAACTCTTACTTTACTATTTCTAAGAACTTGGTTTCCTAAAATGTAAAGGAAATTTGGGAGAGAGTTTGGCAGTGCTGATGGTTCCAGCAAATGAAGGATTAATCCATTTGCTGCTGTGGTGTTGAAACTGGTAAGCAGTTAATGTTGATCTGTTACTGTTTAGGATGGATAAACCTTGGCTTCTAAGAAAAATCACTTTTAACCAAGTTTATGCTTAGTGCTTTCTTTTAAATAATGGAGTGTCTCAATAGGAGCTAATGAATCAGATTAATTTGGCGTGGAGTTCTGAGCAGGGAAGGGGGCAGGAATCCTCTTAAAATGCTTTGCTGAGTCCCCTTTACAATTTGTGGAACCAGGATCGAGTTGGAGGGAGTTTCCCTGAGGGGTTTAAAGGCTCCCCACTGTGCTTGCTCCCTAGTGACAATAGCATTGGGTTATAAATGAGGACTAGTTTGTGTGTTTACATGGAGGAGAAGAAGCCAACAGCACCCAGGCTGAAGCAAAGATAAGATTTTTATGGCTGTGAACCCACTTTTGTATTATTCTTTACAGAAACATTTACCTAGGATGTCAGTATTTTAGAAAGAGGCTCTTAGTTTGGCTTTTTTTTTTTTCTATTAAAAAGGGAAAACACTGCTGTTAATGTCGGGCCATATTACTGTTTGCACTGTTGTAGGGTTTGGGGATATTGGAGACTTTCCATGTTGTACCCCTCAACCTTGCCCAATACCACAGCCCACCTCCATTGCTGGGAAGAAGGCTTCAGGAAAATGGGTGGAGGTGAGGAATAAATGTCTGTTAGTTTAAATCTTTCTTCTTTTTGCCTTTTGATTGGGTTCCTACTTCAGCATCCACTTGTTGCTTTGTGTGATGGAATCAAGTTGGAGACGAAGAAATTGAGGCACAGTGTAATTTATAGGCTCGTTTCTGCAAGCTTTTAGTCCAGGTGGAGGCCATGCTGCCTCTGCCCTAGAAATTGCTTGGACGGCTGAGGGGTCAGTTCTCCTACCCTTAAAAGAAACCTCTCCTTTGCACTTGCAAAATTGTACCACAAAGGACACATTAAAAAAAAAACAACAACAAACAAAACAAAACAAAAAAAACAATGGTTAGGAAATCAAAGGTAGCCAAGAGTGATTTAACAAAAAGGAATATTTTAGTGCTTGGGCACATGAGTTTTATAGGTTCTGTGTTGTTCTAAAGCCTCAAGGTTATGGGCAAGATACTTTCAGTGAGGTGACTGGTGACATCTGTGCTTGGCATTCTAACTCCCCTATCCTCTCCAACTTTATTCATCCTGCATGAGGACTCCAAATGGGATGTCCTGGTGAAGAACAGGAAATTGCCGAGGTCTGGTGAACAAAAGCCCACAAGTCCCCTAGTGGCAGGTGAAAACTGGTTATGTTTGAAGTTTGGAGAGGATAACACTAGCCGGCCTGTGATACATGCATCCAAACCCAAAACAAAACCAGAATATGCCCTCAGATGTTGGGGAGAGGGATGTTAGACACATCTTGTTGGTCTGTTAACAACAACAACAACGTGGGGTATGGCAGAGTCATACAGGGGGGAAAATTAGAAAATAGCTCTATGAGAAGAAATTTGGGGGAGAAATAGTATAATTACTACTCATTGCCTCCTCCTGGAGTTGGAAATAGTAGATCCTTATATGAAATTAAGGGGAAATGTAAAGAATCTGAAATTTTTCTAAGCAGAAGATAATTTTGCTTTGGGGAGAAGGCATGTGAGTTAATAAATGTAAACCTGTTTTAAAATGGAAAGAAAATTATGAGCAGAGAGAAGCAGAGGGAGGAACATGACAATTGTTTTTAATCATTCAGTCTAAGTCTTACTGTTAGTTAGCATTTCTATCTTAGAGCATATAGTGTTTTAAATATCTCTTTTTGGGGAAATTGATTTGAAGCTAGAAAGGCCTTTGAAAATTACAAAGTTTAGCGCTCGGACTTTTTTCTTTCACGTGTTTAGAAGTTTAGTCTATAGAAACTATGTGTAAAAAGGCATTGATATGTGTTAGAAAACATCTTTAAACAGGTTAAGATAGTTAATGACAAATATATCAAAAGAATGTTAAAACTATTGAGTCCTAAATAAGACCCATATGATATGTCAATAGCAGAGTAAAATACGGAACAACTAAGTATAAGAAACTATTATCTTGTGACGGTTATGTGGTAAAACTTAAAGTTTAAACGAGGGTGATTTTTTAATTGGCAGCACGGATTTAATTTAATTATATTTAAACCTTGCTGTCTAAAATTAGGACTCAAAAAATCCAAATACCCATCATTCTATTATGATTTTTCAGAGTAAAAGTGATCACTAACTTGTATCTTTTGTATTTCTATAGGAAATAAAAGTCGAGTTTTGTCTTCTGAAGAACCTTGGGGACTTTTTTAAAGGCGAAACTTTTCATCTTTAGGTAAGGAAACATTTTCTATTGTTTTTCCATCTGTTGAAAAGAGAACATTTCAATTAGAAAAAAGAAGTAACATATACTTAAGCTTTGCTTATGCTAACTGATATACAACATTATGAAGATGATAGAAAGCTGGCTTTTTAAGTTAAATAAAACAAATTAGTTGAAAATTTTTCATTTAAAAAGATCAATTTGTTGGGGGAGAAAAGAGGCCCTTTTTATGCACTTTCTAATAGACGGATATTATCACAGGATTCCCATCATCATCTTTTCTAAGTATTTAAGACATAACAAAATTAAAAGTATATATTGCAAAATCTAGAGACACCTAGAATATTCCTAAACATAAATATAAACGTATGTGATAATAAAAAAAATAAACCATTTAGATAAATTTGAGAGACTGGTCACTGCTTTAAAAGGCCAGTGAATTAAAGTTACTTAAGGTTTGGGCAGTAACAAAGAAGATTAAACTCTGGGATATACTCACATGCTAGGAAAATATTGCTTTTGTGGAATCATAAAATGTAAATATAAACAATCTGTTTAATCAGGCAAGAACCTGTCCTTTGTGTGTGACCTCTTTTCAGTTTTTATTTGTGTCATACTGGTAACGTACGAAAAGGGAAGACAGACTGACTTTTTGAGCATATTAAAATATTAGCAACTCATTCTATTTTTGGCAGGAATTCTATTAGTGCAATTTATTGCCATGAACAGTATAAATCACATATATGAAAATCAGATGTTTTAAAGCAGATAAACTAAAAATGCAATTAAAATGCCTAAACAAACATTTAAAGATACTTTGAAGTATTGTATGACGTTAAAAGAATGAAAGAAGTAGTTAGAGAAATTATATACAGAATCTGTTATAAAATATACAAATTTGTACATTCTAGCTTTCTCACCAATACCACATTTGGAAAAAGAAAAAGAAATAGATTGCAATGTTTGTCTTCTATTAACATATATCCTCAAGATTAACATATATAAACAAGATTTCTCCTAATTTTAAATAAATGAATATAGTTACATGTAAGTATTTTTAAAAATCCTAGCATAGAGGTTTTAGTTTTTAAGAAATACACGTAAAAATTCATGTGGTTAAATAGAATCTAAAAACTTCAGGAGAAAAATATTAAATTTTTTTACATGGATTTGAAGAATTCATTTCTAGAATAAATTTTTTTCCTTATACAAACATTCATATTAATATTAAGTATATAGGTTAAGACTTCCTTAAATTACTTAATTAGGATATACTAAACTTGTAAGTTATTTTTAAAAGAAGAATTTTGGTAATCTGAAAAAAATTCTAACATTATTTCCAATATACTCTTTAAATAAGGTCCTTTACTATGCCAGTTTTTAAATCTTATATTTTTAAAGATAAAAAAATTATAGAAAAAACTAACCTCCTAATGGAAAATATAATTTTATAGCACTGAGAAAAGAGTTGTAATCATGCTATAAATATACGAGGAGATCACTTTCATTTCTGACATGTTTTTGAGACTTTCTGATGAATCATATATTTAAACAGCAGGAGAATAATATATAAAATATACATTACTATTTTATGATTTAGCAGCTATTAAAAATAAAGAGGAAAAAATGTAACTTTACCTACCTGAATTCTAACTAGGATGTTAAGGTAAAATTAGAAAAATACAGAAGCTAAAGTAGTATAATGAACTGAAATTTAAAGTGTATATATATATATATATGTATGTGTATATATATATATTATATCTTGACATATAGCATTTATCTTAATTGTTAATGAAACTATATACTCTAACATGAATGAAAAAATAAATGATGGAGAAGAATTTTCTCATTGTAGTTTACTAGATCAAAAAATTTACTAATAAGCTAAATGTAATATTAAGATTCACGTTTAAAACAAAATTGTATGGAGTTTTGCTGAAGAGCTATCTTTCCAGAAAGGATTTGAGGTTTTTTTGTGTATATTAGGATTTCTGAGTTTTGTGATTTGAAATTCATGATACATTTTGAATGCCCTTTCAAATGGCAAAATGTTTCCGTGGAAAAATCAGACATTATGTACATTTAAAAAAATATTTTGGTACGAGGAAAATAGCAGATACTTTAGGAGAACTCTAGTTTTTGTTTTAGTGAATGCATCAAATACCAAACAATTATTTTGTCTGTCAGTCAGTTACACGTCTGAGCAAGTTACAGTTTGTGTATGTATATCTTACGTATTTAATTTATAGAGGATACAGTGATCTCTAAATGTGACTGTCAGCTTTACTGAAATTATGGGCAATGTATTTAAAAGAAATGCATTTCTAAAACTTATTTTTAATTAAAATGAGAAACTTTCAAGGAGTCCTTTCATTAGCAAAATATGTGATTGTGCAGTTTTCTGAAAGAATGAACTCTTAGTTTTCTTTTCAAATTATATGAAAATGTTTCTTGACTGGTTGTTTTCTATATTTTAAAGTCAGAAAGGGATAAAGTAGTAGTATATACTATTTCTGAATATCTTTCTATCAATAGAGAGAAAGGGAAAACAAAGTATGTTGACACGATAGAGTTTTACCTTAAAAATTTTTTGAACTTGAAATTGAAAACATATATTGTCCACACCTAATATTTCTTATCAGGACTTATTTGGAGTTGCATGAGTTTTCTGAGGGAATATATTTGAGGAATTTTATCTTATAAAACGTGGAGATAGAGAACATTGTAGTCAGCTATAGGATAGTCCTCTGTTGTTGTTTCCTAGATTTTAGACAACAACTTTTAAGTTAATAATATTGAGTACCAAAATATCTGGGCTATAATAATTTAGAAAAATGCCAGAAAATTATAAAGGTGAGGGGGAAGGTTAATTGAAGCTAAATGTATCCCTTAAATGATAAGCATTTGACACTGTTAAGAGAGCTCTGGGGATAACAAATAGTACTCTGTCAGGGACAATTTTCTGGGCAGCTTAGGGGGTTTGCGTGATAAAGGAAGGCTGCGAGATAGCAGAATTGGAACTGCTTGACAGAATTTGCACAGTTAGTTCGGGATGGTGAGGACGAAAGTTGGTGCAACAATTGGGTGCTGGGAGGGGGAGAGGAGACGGGCTCGCCAACCCGGGCGCTACGACAGGGTTAACCGCGGCGCCGCCCGGTGCACTCTGGGAGTTGTAGGCCGCGGGTATTGTGGGAGTTGTCGTAAAAGTCCGCTTTTTTTGGTATGATGGCCGCCGCCGAGGCAGGAGTTGAGGGTTTCTGTCGTTCCGGACGGCTTGGGGGGCTCTGTGTGCCGTCAGAAGGCCACCAACAGCCCCCAGGTCATCCAGGACCTGTTAATTGTGTGCCTGGGAGGTGGGCGAGAGGTCTGGTGGGTTAACGTTGGGGCCTGGTGTCGCTAAGTTGGCCCCCGGGCCTCTGGCGGCTACGAGCTACTTGAGGGGCTCCAGCCTGCCAGACCCTGGCCGTCTGGCATTCAGTCTTCAAAATATCTGGATAATTAGCGCCTAAGCGTTTGGGGTGTGCATTGTTTGGTTGTGGTTTGTATCCTGCATCGCTCCCTCTTCTCTTACCGTGTTCGACTCTGTATTTGTAGTCGTTGATGCTCACGACCCTATTTGGGGTTAGGTTGGGCTCGTTTTCTGGGGTCTGGTGGGATTTGTGCAATAGCTGTAATTTTGGAAAGTGTGGACGGCAGGGTCCTGAGTGTTGTCTGTCTTGTTTTAAGTGTAAGAAATTGTATGAGTTGTGAACGTGCCCCCGAGTGTGTTTGCTTCACTTTCTCTTGCATGTGGTGAACTTTGCCCTTGTGTCTGGCGGTTCCTCCTTGTGAAATGCTTTTCTATTAACTTGGATGTGTTCTTAAACCTTTGGAAGCCTCCAGAAGACTGTTTTGCAGTTGTTTGTAGAACAGTTTGTAGAACAGTCTTTAAATTCAAAAATGAATTTAAAACAAATACCACCATCACAATTACCTTTAGTTCTAGGGAGCAAGTCCCTTCACCTTTGTTTGCTGTGAAGTTTTGGAGTACTTATGGGAATCAGATTTGCTTTTAGCTGTGTTACCTTACTCTTGGCTGACAGGGTACTTCTGCATGTTGGGGCACTTTGATCTTACTTGTTTTTGGATAATCTCTCAGCTTGAGGCAAAAAGGGACACTGTGTACTGACATGTAACCGCACCTATCAGAATCTCTAGATAACACCAGATTGCCCAGCAGGTCAGTACCTGTCTTAACACCTCTGCACAAACTCACTGTTTCTGCCACTATGGGCTGCTCCATAACTTCTGCATTATTTAGACAATCTGGTTGTTGTCTATGTAAGTTGAGGCCTATCTGGCCATGAAAAGCTATTTCTCAGGCAGTATTCATTTAAAAGCTCCCCACCCCCACCCCCCAAATAGAATTGGTGTCTAGAAAGTTTTTCACTCAAGTTTGGTGAAGTGGGGGATTTGGAATAAGGTACAATGGTGTTTTTGGAAATCGGCTATCAATTTTTTTAGATTTGGGGGCAGACCATGTGACAAATGATTTATAGTGAGAGGGAAAAAAATTATTCTGTCTTTCTCTTTGTATTTGAGGCCTATAAAACCTATTTCTATGTCATTTTGTTGGGCCACTTTCATACATCATTAAAAAGTCATTTGATGTTTTGTGATGAACTGGGTTTTCATAATTGAGTTTGTCTGAGTTTGCTTAGTACTTGGTATTTGAAAATATAGTAATGGTGGAGAAGGGAGCAAAACTGAATGGGTTTGTATACATATTTCTGTTGAATGTGATTTCAGGTATAGATGGATAGACTAATACTGTTGGCTTTCTATTCAGGTCTCAGGAAAGTATTTCCTTCCCTCTCACCTAACCCCAGTGTATCTTAGAATATTAACTAACTTGCCAATTGAAAAAGATTGGGAAACTTATTTTAAGATTATGCATATTGTTCATATCTGTTATTGTTTGGTGACATAAAATGCTGGTGGGTTGGTTTGGTATCTCTGGAAAACTGAATGGCTAGAATTTGTAGATTTGAATCATAAAATCATTCAAAACCAACAACAAACACAATTTGCTTGAAAGAAGATGCATACCTTTTTTAATTGCCAAGTTACCTGTGACTTGGGTACTCAACAAATGGTTCATTAGAAGGTGCTTGGAGAGTAAGTGGGTACTAACTTTGCTAAGTTTAGAAATGTATCTCTGTATTTTCAAAGAGCCCTTTTTGGCATTTGTGAGTAGACACATCTCTATGAAATGGTGACATTTTAACATTTAGTTACTGAGGCCTTTGTTTTGTACTCTACTTTCTACCTCCATCACTTTAATTCTTCTGCTGGTATGACAGGCATTTTGGAATACACAAAAATTAACTATAGTTTCAGAAAACATGGTGAGGTCCATTACCTTCTGGTGAATATGTTTCCTAAGGTTGTATATATGTATTTGATAGATGTGTCAAACATGAGCATTTTGAAATGATACCAGATACCAAAGGGTAACTGGTAACATTCTTCTTTTTCTTTTTTTTTTTAATTAAAAAAAAAAAGGGGTTTTTAAAAAGTTTTTAAGTAGGCTCCACACCCATTGTGGGGCTTGAACTCATGACCAAAAGATAATATGTCCCTTGCTCTACTGACTGAGCTAGTGGAATTGCCCTAGTGGTAACATTCTTGACACGGGTGTTATAAATGAAAGGCTTTGGTTGCAGGTGTTCCTTCAAAAGGAAATACAAACTTACTTCCAAATAATACAATGTGGAAAATAACAAAATTAAAGTTTTCATTTTAGATTGTAACCAAAATTTGGAAACACTTGGGGAGAGGGGTTGAGTAGGAATATCTGTTTGAGTCCTTTATACAAATACTTTCTAGTTTTGTTTCCCTGTACATAACTATTCACATTGCTGAAAATAGTCATTTCTCATTAATGTATTCCTGCATCTGTGAACATTTGTGAGTGGTAAAACTGCCCATATAAAAGGACAAACCACCCTTTCAGAATTTGGCCCTTATTTTTCATTTACATTATGCAAAGAGGAAGGATTATTTATTGTACTTTGTGCACTTGTATATGTATTTTGTTTTCTCAAGTTTAATACATTTGGTTTTATATAGCAGTACTCTTAAACATGGAGTGCATCCCCCACCCACTCCACCTTTTGGAGGATAATATGGCTTCGAAAGAAGGAGAAAAATTTTAAAAATTATTCATGCCTTTTGATGAATTTTATTTTCTGCTTCTTCCTACATATATTTCCAGGACAGGATACATATTTCTGCTCTGCTGGGCCTTATTTCTTGAAGACAGGTTACTAATCATATGATTTTTATAGGCAAGTCACAGCATACCAACAGTTACTTCAAAAGGTTGTATCTAGATTAAAAGATACTACTTCATTGGGGTGTCCAGGTGGCTTGGCTGATTAAGCTTCCTACGGCTCAGGTCATGATCTCATGGTTTGTGAGTTTGAGCCCCCTGTCAGGTTCTCTGTTGTCAATGCAGAGCCTGCTTTGGATTCTCTGTCCCCTCTCTCTCTCTGTCCCTCTCCTGCTTGCATGTGCACATGTACTGTCTCTCAAAAATAAACTTAAAAGTATATTACTTCATCTACCATTGGAAAGAAAAAAAGATCATATGCATATGTCCTGCCACTGCAAGAATTCTAGCTAGACAAAACAAAACAAGAACTCTACCTGTATTTAAAGCTTCAAGAAACCATATGAGATCATTTTGCTTTGTCCTCTGCCTTCCTTATTTTTCTTTTTGTTCAACTTTCTCCCTTCAGTATGCTTTTTGTAGTTCTAGAACTTAAAAGACATTTTGGGTTTTTTTGGAATTTTTTTAAACAAATTATTTGTTTCAACTTTTAAAACCATTTTTTCTCTAAAATAGTCATAATATTCAAAATATCCATGCTTTAAGAAGTCAAGAAGAATATTCTTGAAAAAAAAAAAGGAGTCTCAGAAGAGAGATAAGATTATAGTGTGTGTGTGTGTATATGTATGTATATATATATATATATACATATATATATATATATATATATATATGAAACAAAATAAGATTTTAGGACTAAAAAATACAATAACTAAAATAAAATCCCAAATTCCCTGAGGTGGTCAATTGCAGAATGGAGATAATGAAGAAAAGAGCGAACTTGAAGCTAGAATAGAAATTATACAATCTGATGAATAGAATGGAAAATGATAGAAAAAAATAAATGAACAGAGGCAATGGACAATATCACAAGGTCTAACATTCATGTGAATCCCAAAAGGAGAAGAGAAAGAGTAAGACAGCAAAAAACATCTGAAGAAACAGCAGCAGAAAATTTCTCCAATTTGGTGAAAGATACACACTTAATCTCAAGGCCAATGAATCTCAACATAAATTCAAAGAAATCTGTACTGGACATATCACAAACTAAATATTTTAATAAAGCATTATTGTCATATTACATTTTTATAACTAAAATGCTATACATGCTGTGTTTCTATATTCTGTGAAAAAATGAGTTAATCTCTTCCTCAAACCTCAGCACCAAGTGCCAGAATTTGACCTACAAAAAAACTAGGACGTGTGGCTTTGGTTTCCTTTTCTGTCATAAACCTTTTCTGTCATTAATGAAGAGATGCATGATTTGTCATTTTCAGACAAGTTTACCTGAAGACAGTATTACTTCATGCCTGACACTCTCATGAAATACGTATTTGTGAACTTTTTATTAAGACCATTTAAGAAGACATTTTTTAATGTAAAAGAAGAGAGCAGTTGTGTATGTTTACTAGTCTAAAAAATTATTTGTAAACTGCCTTCATGGTTTAAAAAAACTCAAATCCATGTTTCTGGATTTTTATTTTTTTTATTTTTATTTTTTTAACGTTTATTTATTTTTGAGACAGAGAGAGACAGAGCATGAATGGGGGAGGGTCACAGAGAGGGAGACAGAATCTGAAACAGGCTCCAGGCTCTGAGCTGTCAGCACAGAGCTTGACGCCGGGCTTGAACTCACTGACCGTGAGATCATGACCTGAGCCGAAGTCGGCCGCTTAACCGACTGAGCCACCCAGGCGCCCCTTAAATTGTTTTTTAAAGAATTTTTTTTGAGGGAGTGGGAACCATATTTTCAGTGAAGTTGTAACTTACTCCTTTAGTATTAACCAAAAGTATAGAGTATGTGCAGTTTATAAGATGGAAAGAAAAGGCCCATTGTATTAGTTAAAATGAAGACCTCAATGATTTTAAACTTTTGTGTACTCTTTGTTATAATTGTAGAATTTGAATTTATAATATAATAGAGTAAATTTTAAGATATCTGTGAAATGGCTTATTCCTTGATAAGATTCTATATATTTTTTTGAGATACATATTTTTTTTTGCATTCTAACACAAGATTTTAAAAGAAAACTAATAGTAAAGTAAATGAAACTGATTTATAGTCTTCTATCTGAGGAGGAAAACTTGGAAAGAACAAAATTTTTAGAAATGCCAAGGTTCGAGATATGTAATATAAAGAGTTTTATAAGTCAGTAAGAAAGAAAGTTTAAGCCATGGCTTGACAGTTCACAAAAGAAAAAAATAAAACTGTCAATACATCATGTGTTTTCCAAAGATGACCACAACAATATCTCCCAGCTGACTGCTCTTCTGCAATGTGATATTGTCACAGTGTCATCAGAAGGTGGTATTTCTCCACTTCCTTAATTTTGGGTAGGCCCTTTGACTGCTTAGACCAAGAGAATGTGGTAGAATGGATGATATGCCAGTTCCAGGTGTTGGTCTTACATGGCCTGACAATTTCTTCCTGCTTTTTGGAAGCCAGCCACTATGTGACAGATGCAATTACCCTGAAATCACTATGTTGTGAGAAAGCCAAAGTCATTTAATAAGGTCCTGGAGGATACAACATCTATTGGAGAGGCCAAGGAGCATCAGGGGACCAGACCTGTAAGTGAAGAAGCCATTTTGGAAATGGATCCTCCAGCCCCACCTGCCATGTCTGTTGCTGTGTCAATCGGATGAACCGTCCAGTAGAGCACTTCCCAATTTTTGACCCATAAAATCATGAGCAAATAAAATGGTTTGTTTTAAGCCTCTGTGGTTTTGGGTGCTTTGTTTTGTGTCAATAGATATGTGGGGAAATAGTGGGAAAAATGATTTCATAATTTTAAAAATAGATAGCAGTGTAGGAGAATATATTCACTAAGACTGTCAAGGAATTAGTATTTACTAGTACAACAAGGAATGCCTAGATCATCAAACAAAACTAACAGCCTCAATAGAAAAATGCACCAAGGATATGAACAGGCTAATGACATAGAAAGATATGCTCAAACTCACCAGTAATGAGAGCGGTTCAGATTAAAGCCACAATAAAATATCTCTTTATACCCAATAGACTAACAAAAATTAGAAAGATGGATAATGTCATTGCTGATGGGGATGGGGATGGGTAGGAACTCTCATACACTGTTGCTTAGGGTAAAGTGTTAGAGCCATTCTGGAGAGCAGTCTGGACAAATTTAATGTAGATATTAATAAATTGTTTCTGGGTATATGTCCTCAAGATGTCTTACACAGGTCTTTAAAGGAACAAATATGAGGATATTAGTCACATTGGTTTTTTGGTGGCAGAAATTTCAAGCTAATCTGGGTTTCTTAACCATTGATAAGAATAGGTAAAATACAGTGGAGGCATATACATACAGTTATGCATTAGCTAGAAGCAAAGGACTACATATATCTACCACATATGCATGTTTTAAAAATACAGTTTCATGAAAGTAACAAGTCTATAACATAATTCCATTTGTATAAATTTAAGACACATGGGCACAAAAGTGTCTTGCAAGAAAATATTAAAAAACCTGTGTCAAACACATTGGAATGGTTTCCTAAGAAGAAGAAAAAAGTTGCCCATAGTGGGAGAAGGCATGGGGAATGATGTAAAAGAAATTAAAGGCCAATGATGATAGTGTGCCCTAAAGCAATGTGTATGAGCAAATGTTCTGTGCCCGAGGTCCAACAATACCTACTCTGCCCAAGAGGAGAAGATTATAATTCTCCAAGAGTCCAAAAGAGTAAACTGAAAGAGTAGAACTATATTAAATCTGCCACACTTAGGGGGAAAAAACTTTAAATGAGAACAGTACATACAAAAGTGTGGTCAAACAGGCAATCTCCTGTTTCATTGGATATATAAATTGGTATGACCTTTTAAATGACAGTACAAAGAGCCTTAAAGATGCTTATGTCCTAGCAACAACTGTAAGATGAAATTTAGAAAACAAAACCATTTAAATAGCAAACAAAATACTTAGGGATATATCTAACAAAGTATGTGTAAGACCCATAAGTGGAAACTAAAACATTGCTGGGAGAAACTAAAGAATATCAAAATAATGGGAGAAATACCATGTTCATGGATTGGGAGACTCAATATTGTTAAGATTTCACCTCTCTTCAAATTGATCTATATATCCAAAGAAATCCCAATCAAAACACCAGTAGGCTTTTAAATTATTTTTACAGAGTTCAGCAGGCTAACTTTATAAGGAAATGCAAAGACTCTAAAGTAGCTAAAACAAGACAAAGAAGACCTACTCTATCTGATTTCAAGACTTACTTTATAGTAATGTAGACAATGTCATTTTAACAATGATAGAGATATAAATCAATGGGACAAAACAAAGTTGAGGTGTACACATATATCATCAAGTGATTTTCAATGAAATTGATGAGGTAAGTCAGTAGGGAAAAATAATTTTTCAATAAGTGGTGTAGGAACAGTTGGATATCCAGTACGTAAAATGATGAGCCTTATTCCTAGCCTCATACTATATACAAAAATTAACTTGAAATGGGTTACAAACGTAAACATAAGAGAGAAAATTTCTAGGCAAAGCAAAAGGAAAATCTTGGTGATTTAGGTAATGCAAAGATTTCTTAGATAAGACAGAAAACAGGAAGCATTTTAAAAAGTTGATAAATAGAGGTGCTGTGCAGGCTCAGTAGGTAAAGCATGTGACTCTTGATCTCAGGGTTGTGAGTTCTTGCCCTATGTTGGGTGTAGAGATTACTTAAAAGTAAAATTTTTTTAAGTTGAAAAAAGTAGATAAATTGGGTTTCATTAAAATGAAAAAAACTTCCTTTTCAAAATACACTAAGAAATAAAATGACAATCCATAGACTGGGAAAAAATATTTGCAACACTTCTGATGAAGGATTCCTCTTCAGGATATATAAAGAACTCTTAGAACTCAGTAATGAGAAGACAGACGACCTTTTTAAAAGAATGAGCAATCTGGGTGGGACACCTGGGTGGCTCAGTCAGTTGATTGTCTGACTTTGGCTTAGGTCATGATCTTGTGGCTCATGGATTTGAGCCCCACGTTGGGCTCAACTCAGAGCCTGGAGCCTGCTTCAGATTCTGTGACTCCTCTTGGTGCCCCTCTCCTGCCCATGCTCTCTCTCTCTCTCTCTCTCTCTCTCTCTCTGTTTCTCAAAAATAAACAAACATTAAAAAAAGAATGAACAATTAAAAGATGGTCTTTGTGTATTGGCTCCAAGTTTATGTCTTTACTACAGTCTGAGATCTTTTAGCTAAAAGCCCACTAATGCCAAACTCAAAATTTTACACATCTCATTATTTACAAAATAGCCCAGACAAGTTGATTTTTAGCCATTTAGAACCTGCCTGCTTTGCACACTCCAGGTAACCTAATTCTACTCTGCTGGCAATCAATAAGATAGGCTGTGGGCCATAAAGGCCCCAAACCATTGCTGCTGACTTTCCAAGCTCTGACACAGAGTTGCCCTACTATAGTGCTGGAGCATATCACCTAGATATGTAAGCTCCCTGTCCAATTTCCCTCTCCTCTAGGAGTTCCCTTGCCTTCCTCCCTTTTTGGATGGTGACCCCCTCACTGTCAGCCTCCAGACAGTCTCAAGCTGTGAGAGACTTCATTCAACCCTGAGGACTCATGCAACTCTGTCCAAGTGCTGCCCAATAAAGCTCACATGTTACTGCTTCTGTTCTTATCTTTTTCCTTGATCAGTTCCCAAGTCCCTCAAATCCCCTACAAGACTCTAACAGACACTTCACAAAAAAGAAATGACGATCCAATAAGCACATGAAAAGATGCTCATTATCTTTACTCTTCAGAGAAATGCTAATTAAAGCCACATTGAGTTACCACTATATACCCACTAAATGAAAAAGACTGACAGTACTAAGTGGTGGTGAACACTCAGTGCAAAATGATATAGCCACTTTGGAAAACCTTGTCAATTTCTTATAAAATTAAACATTTACCATGTAATCCATAATTCCACTCCTCAGTAGTATTTAGTCAAGGGAAATAAAGGCATATGTCCACACAAAGACTTGTATGTGAACATTCATAGCTGCTTTATTCATAATAGTCAAAAACTGGAAAGTCAAATGTTCATCAACTGAAGAATGGAAAACCAAATGGAATACTACTCAGGAATGAAAAGGGATAGACTACCAATATTGCACCATGGCTCAGTCTCAAGGACATTATGCTAATGGAGAAGCCAGACACAAAATATACTGTATTATTCCCTTTATATGCATTTCTAGAAAAGGAAAAACTAGAACAATAGTAAATAAAACCATTGGTTACAATGGAGGAAGGATCAGGGAGGGGACTGACTATAAAGCATGCGGAAATGTGTATCTTGATCATGGTAGTTAATGCAACTCTACCTATTTATCAAAAGTCATCAAACACTTAAAATCTGTGAATTGCATTTAAATATGCCTCAATAAGGTGGACTGAGGAAAAAGCAAAGTGCTCATGCTTCTTAACTTAGTAATTGCATTTCTAAGAATTTAATATAAAGAAATAATCTGAGATGTGTTTAAAACATACTAGAGCGTTCATTTCAACATTTTTTATAATAGCTAAACACTTGAAACAACCTAAATGCCCAGGAGTAGAATATTGTTTAGATCTGTCTGTGATTCATACAGGGAATCTATCAAGCCATTAAAAATTATATAGAAAATAGGAGTTGGAGAAATGTGTGCTATTTTACATAAAAAGGCATATTACAATACAGTATGTGCTCTAGTTTTTTACTTCTGTTTTTATTTTAAAACTGGAAGTTAATAGAGTGAAACGTTTTTCACTATGTCATTGATAAATGAGGTGCGAGTGGGATTTTTGTGATATTATGCAAGTGAGATTTGAAAATCTGCTACCTCCATATATGTTTTCTTCTTCTCCTTGGAAATGGGAGAGGTGAAACATTTAGACCAACGTTCTTTAGCAACAAGATAGGCCAAGTTCACTATTTCTTTTTATTATAAAACAGGGATTATATGCACCCTGAAGGATATTGACTAATATTTACAAATCCTCAAGCTGATACCCTTAGCTTTGACTTTATATATAAAAAAAAAAACACAACGAACTCCTTAAATTAGTTTATATGGATAGTTATCCATCTGTATCTAAAATCAGAAGAGAGTTGAAATGAGATTAATTAGACACAGACCTACAATATATTTCCTGGGGTATGGCAAGGATCAGAATATCTCTTACCTATAGCCTGCAGGTAAAATGTCCCATGTGCTGGTTGAGCAGCCCCAGAGCAGGAATTCAGGATGACTTGGAGTACTGAATATCCCCACCTTGAGGCACGGAGGGAAGGTAAAACAGATAAACTCAATAGTGTTTGAACAGATAAACTCAATAGGGAATAAAGGGCCTTTGAAATCCTTTGATTGGTCTCTCTCTTGGTGTCCTGAAATTTTCATTTCATAATTGAAAGAGTAGATCAACTCAGAGATCTCCAGTTTTGTATCTCCAACTTTGACAGGCCCTAGAACATCAAGGAAGTATCTAAAATTAGATGTATTTGGGGGTGCCTGGCTGTCTCAGTAGAGCATGCGCTTCTTGGGGTTGTAAATTCAAGCCCCACATTGGGTGTAGAGATTACTTAAGAAATAAAAATCTTTATTTTTTTAAGTTTATTTTATTTATTTGGGGAGAGAGAGAGACAGAGAGAGAGAGCAGGAGGGGAAGAGAGAGGGGAAGAGAAAATCCCAAGCAGGCTCCACCCTGTTAGCACAGAGCCTGATGCAGGGCTTGAACCCACAAACTGTGAGATCATGACCTGAACCAAACCAAGGATTGGACACTTAACCGACTGAGCCACCCAGGCGCCCCAAGAAATAAAAATCTTAAAAAAAAATAAAACAAAATTGGATATATGTTTCAGTATCTGTTCACTTTTTTAGAGTAAAGTAAGAAAATGTTAGTGGTAGCATTCAAACATTTCAAGCATGTTTTGTATACACTTGTGACCCTGTACTCAAAAATTATAATCTTGTCCACAAATTTTTTTTGTTTTGTCTGTAAGTTTGCCTGCCATTAATTGGATTTTTTATAAACAGGATCTTCTTTTATGTTAAGCCCAGTTTGTTAAAATTTTGTGGGAATAAGAAATATTCTTGGTTTTAGAAAGCAAATATTTTTTAACATTCCCATTTAAATGATTAAAATATCTCATTCATCAAATGATGAATGTGTACCTTTTTAGGAGGGACTTGCGAAAATATTACAAGTGGGCCCTTTGGTGTCTGTACAAGTCTAGGCCAGGAAAGAGACCTACGTTAAGGAACTTACAAAGTGTCCATTCATATCTTCACCAAACACACATATACGTATATACCGAAATGTGGAATATAGTTATAGCTAAGGCAATTCATACGGAGAAATATCTAAGACAATGTATGGATTGGTAACAGAAAACAGAGCCCCAAAACTGCTCATGTCTTGCGTAAAGGTCATTTCTCCCTAATTTAAACTAGGGTGTCAGTGTTTTATTTCCAGATGATTGGTGTCAGAGAGCTATTGTCATTTATACCCATGCATTTTCTTTCTCTCTGAATTTCATCTAAGACAGGTATGCCGGAACCACGAGTACTTGTTTGCATTGCATCCAGCTATAAATCGAGATCACAACCTTTGTGCTCGAAGAAGGAAGCTATTTCACCTTTACTGTATTCCCATATTCTTTCTCTCTCTTTCTCTCTCTCTCTTTTTTTACTCTTTGGTATTCAGAAAGTAGAATGCTGTTTTCTAAATAGACTGTATGTATTTCTGGTGATTGTTTGTGGTGAGTCTAGTTACTGATTTTCCATCTGTTTTTCACAACTCACTTTTCAGTAGTTCTTTGTATTGCTAAGCTAACTACTGATTTTTGCAGCTGGCTTAAAGCAAACATGTATTTCTTTTTCATGAATCCCACTTTCTCGCTAGCTTTTCTTGTCCATCATAATGTTCTCAACTTGATGAATCTTCCATGTATGTCACCTTTAAAAATAAAATGGCCAGTTGTTAACAAAACGAGTTTATTTGGGAGTAGTCAAGGAATTGCATGCAATTCGGGACAAGGCACCTGGAAAAACCAGGGGCAAGTCCAAAGAGACAAAGGGAAGGTAAGCTTTTATTAGGCTTTACAAAGAAATTGAGGAGGGTTGTTAGGAAGGAAAGGTCATTGGAGAAGAACACAAATTTGAGGTTGTGGTGATTTCTCATTGGCTGCAAGGGGCGGGGAGTGTGTTGTTCCTGGGGCAGAAGGAGACCTTCCTTCTTGATGTTTGTGTAGGCAGCTACCAGCGGTGTGCATGGGAGCGCTCCCCCTTCATGGTGTCCCAACTCCATTGTCAATGAGGTTTCCTTTGTTCATTTTCTTTTTTTTTATTAAATTTTTTTTAACGTTTATTTATTTTTGAGACAGAGGGAGACAGAGCATGAACGGGGGAGGGTCACAGAGAGGGAGACACAGAATCTGAAACAGGCTCCAGGCTCTGAGCTGTCAGCACAGAGCTTGTCGCCGGGCTTGAACTCACGGACCGGGAGATCATGACCTGAGCCGAAGTCGGCCGCTCAACCGACTGAGCCACCCCCGGCGCCCCTCCTTTGTTCATTTTCACAGATATATGCTGGAAACTTTGAAAGAGTAAAAAAAGTATGTGGTGTGTGATTTCAGGAATATATGATTTAGAGGTACCTCAAACAAAAGCACATTAGTCATATTAACAATTGCCAACAGACCATTTTTTAAATAGTTTATTTATTTTGAGAGAGAGTGAGAGTGCAAGCGGGGAAGGGGCAGAGAGAGAGCGAGAGAGAGAGAATCCCAAGCAGGCTTCGCACAGTCAGCACAGAGCTCAATGTGGGGCTTGAACCCACAAACCGAGAGGTAGTGACCTGAGCCGAAATCAAGAGCCGGGCACTTAACTGACCTGAGCCACTCAGGCACCCCTTAATGTCTTTTTTTAAAAAAGGTCTATTTGTGGGGCACCTGGGTGGTTTAGTCGTTAAGTGTAACTCTTGATTTTGGCTCAGGGCATGATCTCAGGGTTGTAGGATCAAGCCCCACACCCTACTCTGCACTGAGCAAGAAGCCTGTTTGGGATTCTCTCTCCTCTCTCTGTTCCTCCCCTGCTCACGCTCTCTTGGTCTCTCTCAAAATAAATAAACAAACTTAAATAAATAAACAAAATAATTTTAAAAGACATTAATAAGACAAAAAGTTGGGAATATTTGATGGTAAGAATACTGTTAATTTTTTAAGTGGAATAATGGTATTATAGTTTTGTTTTTAAAAAAGATCCCCTTATGCTTGTTGGGATGAGTATCCGGTGTTATATGTAAGTGATGAATCACTGGGTTCTACTCTTGAAACCAATAATACACTCTATGTTAACTAACTTGAATTTAAATAAATTAATTAAAAATAAATTTTTTAAAGAGCCCCTTATAATTTAAGAGATACATGCAGAAATATTTATAGGTAAAATGATTATGTTTTCTGTGATTTGGTTCAAAATAATTCAGGAGAGTCGGCACCCCAGTGGCTCAGTAGATGGAGCATGTGACTCTTTTTTTTGAAAGTTTATTTAATTTTGAGAGAGGGAGAGAGTGTGCCAGTGGGCGAGGGGCAGAGAAAGAGAGAATCCAAGCAGGCTCTACACTCACAGTGTGGGGCTTGAACTCATGAGCCTTCGGATCACGACCTGAGCCGGAATCAAGAGTGGGACACTTAACTGACTGAGCCATCTAGGCACCCCAGAGCATGCGACTCTTGATCTCAGAGCCATGAGTTTGAACCCCACATTGGGCATAAGATTACTTTAAAACATAATATAGGAAAGGAGAAGTGGATAGTTGTATAAACAAGATTGGGCATGAGTTGATAGTTATGAAAGTTCATTATACATAGGAGTTTATTATATTATCCCGGCTACATTTTTATATGTTTGAAATTATCTGCAACAAAAAGGTAAATGCATTTCTAAAAGGTTTAATAATCTTATACAAATAACCTTGTAATAGGCTTTTATAAATCACTAGGAAAAAGAGGAATATACTAAGTGAGCAAAAGATGTGAACAAGCAGTGTGCAAGAGAAATGTATAAATGGCAAAAAAGCATATGAAGAAAACTTCAGTCTCAAAAACATGCAAATTAGGACAATGTGTAATATTGTGATTTATGGTGAGAAACATATATTTGGTCTCTATCCACTCTTTTTTTTTTTAAGTTTATTTATTTTTGAGACAGAGAGAGACAGAGCATGAACGGGGGAGGAGCAGAGAGAGAGAGGGAGACACAGAATCGGAAGCAGGCTCCAGGCTCTGAGTCATCAGCCCAGAGCCTGACGCGGGGCTCGAACTCACGAACCGTGAGATCGTGACCTGAGCTGAAGTCGGACACTCAACCGACTGAGCCACCCAGGCGCCCCGGTCTCTATCCACTCTTATTGGCTCAGAGCTCCCCAAGCCCTTGGACTTTCCTAAGGAAAAAGAGCAATGGGAGCCTCTTTTGTCATAATATTTGGCCTTATGTGATCAGTTCCTGAAATAACACCATAGTCATAAAGGTGAAAGGAGTGTATTGTTGTTCATAACAGGCCCTGTCAGCCACGTCTAAGTTTATGTTAATGAGGTGAGTTTTGAAGAACCCTTAGGAATGGGGCTAGTTGTCAGGGGAGCCAACTGGCATTAGGGGGTTGGAACTTTCAGTCCCATCCCTCACCCTACCTCTGGAGAGAAGACAGGGGCTGGAGGTTGAATCAATGGCCAATGGCCAATGGTTTAATCAATTGTGCCTAAGTAATGAAACTTTCATAAGAAACCCAATAGTATGGGGTTCAGGGATCTTCCAGGTTGCTGACCATGTGGATGTGCTGGGAGGGTGGCATGTCTAGAGAGGGCACTGAAGCACCACGTCCCTTCCCACATATCTTATCTTCCCCTATGTGTGTTTTCCACCCGGCTGTTCCTGACTTATATCCTTTCCTAATAAACTGGTAACCTAGTAAATAAACTGTTTTCCTGAGTTCTGTGAGCTGTTCTACAAATTAATAGAACCCCAGGAGGGAGTCTTGGGAACCTCCAGTTACAGCCAGTTGGTCAGAAGCACAGGGGACAGCCTGGACTTGGAACTGGTATCTGAATGGGGAGTGGTCTCCTGGGACCTAATGCCATCACCACATAGCATCCAAATTGAGTTCATTTAATTGCTTGGTGGTGGTGGAAAACACATTTGGAAATGAGATAACTTTTTTTTTTCACTTGTAGAATTGACAGAGAAAAAAGTTTAACAATAACTACTATTGATGAGGATGAGGTAAAGCAATAGTCCATTTACCACTCACTAGTAGACAGATAAATCCAGTAGGTCCCTAGGGATTTCTTGGTTGTCATCTCTACCTTCTCTGAAGGGTGGGCATTATTTGTCATTCCCATTTTACATGTGAGCTTACTAAATACCAGAATTATCCAAGGTCACACAACTAAGGGCTTGTTTTTTTCCTTCTACTACTGGAAAAGAAGATTCTGTTGATGAAATATTTTGCAATATATATGATAATGAGTTCTCCAGAGTTATTTTCTGACCTGGGTGATCCCAGATGATTGAGAAACAGAGCAGACGTAAGCCCAGCCCATGGCTGGGAGCAAAACCCAGCTGATGCCAGCCTGTATCAGCCAAACCCTAGTCTACCCACGGACTTGGGAGTGAGAAATAAAAGTAGTTCATTGTACACCAAGGAGGTTTTGTGGTTGCATGCAGCCAGCAGCTGCCTGAGGCGTCACCTCCCTCCCCTCCCTACTGCTCTTACACAGCAGTCCAGCTAGTGCTTTAGCCCTACAGACACTAGGCATGCTTCTCCCTCAGTTCCCTCAATACTGGGGTGTTAGGAAAGGCAGGCCGCTTATTTTTCCACCTTTTTACCTTGTTTCAAAGAAGACTTGAGGAAGCTTATTAAAATTCTCATAATGCAAAATAAAGAAAACCAGAAGGGCACTAGAGATAGGGAAATCTGTTTAGATCCCCTATATAGATAAAGTGAACATAGGCCACTAACGATATCTATCTCAGAGAAGTGTAACAGGTATTCTGATTTTTTTCCACGTCCTATATATAAACTGGGTAACATGAGATACTTTTCCAAAGATCCCATCATTCTTGAGTAAGAGGTGGCAATGAAGTTGGAGACTTACTACATGGCCTACCTGGGATGACAAATAGTAACTGATAGTTCGCTACTTTTAACAGCTTGCTTTTCCCACTGCAGACAGCAAACAAACTAGTTTCGGACAGCTGGACAATAAAACGTGGCTCTTTCCATTGTTTCACAATTTCGGTTCTTGGTTCTATATAGGAAAACTCCATGAGTTATAACTGAAGAGAAAAATAGAGCCAACAGACAAGCTATATAGTTTAAAATTTTTAAATTATTATTATTATTATTTTGAGAGAGATAGACAGAGCATGAGCAGGGGGCAGGCAGAAAGAGAGAGAGGGAGACACTGAATCCGAAGCAGTTTCCAGACTCTGAGCTGTCAGCACAGAGCCCGACGCAGGGCTTGAACTAGTGATCTGCAAGATCATGACCTGAGCTGAAGTCAGATGCTTAACCGACTGAACCACCCAGGCACTCCAAGCTATATAGTTTTTTAAGTGGTGACTGATTTTTTCAACTGGAAGTTATTGCTCCCTGCCACTAATATTTACTCTTTTCTTCAACAGTAATCCATTCACGGGTGCCTGGGCGGCTCAGTCCATTGAGTGTCCAACTCTCAATTTCAGCTCAATTCATGATCCCAAGGTTGTGGGACCAAGCCCTGTTTCAGCTCCATGCTAAGTGTAGAGTGTGCTTAAGATTCTCTCTCTCTCTCTCTCTCTCTCTCCCCCTCTGCCCCTCTACCCCCCTCGCACACCTCTCTCTCTCTCAACAAAACAAAACAAAACAAAACAAAACAAAATAAAACAAAAACAAAACAACCCAATAATCCATTGGTTCACTTAATGAATGCTTATTGAGAGCCTACTGTACATTTATCAGGACTACATTGGTGAATGAAAAAAATAGACCTTTATGGAGCTTTAAGTATGGATGCCATAGGATGAACTTTGGTGCTTTTGAAGACCATAGGGTAGGCCCTTATGGCTTTGAGCTCAGTAACAAGAGAGGGCAGGAGCCAGAGTCAGGTACGCTTCCTTAGGATATATCCATGCACAGTATTAGTTTTCTATTGTTGCTGTTACAAATTCCCACAAATTAGTGACTTAAAGCAATACACACTTAATATCTGACAATTCTTTAGGTTAGGATTACCAGAAAGAACTCACTGGACTAAAGTTAAAAACGTTCCTTTCAGAGATTGTAGGGAAGAGTTTGTCTCCTTGCTTCTTTTCAGCTTCTAGAGGCTGCCCACATTCTTTGGGTCACTGACCCCTTCCTCCTTCTTCCAGCCAGCATCACTGCAGGTCTCTGACCATTCTCCCATGGCTGTATCTCCTTTTCTGACCAAAGTTGTGACAGGTTCTCCAATTTTAAGAACCCATGTTCTTAGGTTAAGCTCACCTGGAAAATCTCCCCATCTCGAGGTCCTTAACTTAGTCATATCATCACAATACGTTGTCCTATAAAGTAGCATTCACAGGTTCCAGTAGTTAGGATGTGGACCTCCTTAAGTGTGGGGAGTATCGATGTTTTGCCTAACACACACTTACACATACAAAGGTAGTTATGTAATGAATATTAAAACTTATATAGAAATTATTTCAAAAAATGGAAATAAATAAAATGAACACAAACAAAAAGACTGGACCCTGAAACAGGAGCATAATCATTTTAGAAAGAATAGTTTTTCATGTATATATTATCAATATGTCTCTGATGAGATACTGCCACTGACATGGAAGAAAAAAGAAATCGAGAACTACAGCTATAGTAAACAACATGGATAATTCTTAGAAACGTGATGTTGAGTAAAAAAGCAAGTCCCAGACGACTACCCAAGTACAGTTCATAGGTCTATAGATGAGTTTCTTTAGGGCTACAATGCAGATTGATAAACTAGGTGGCTTTAAAGAATAAAAATTAATTCTCTCTCAGTCTGTTGGCTAGAAGTCTAAAATCAAGGTATGGGTAGGGTCATACTCCTTCTGAAGGCTCTAGGGAAGAATTCTTCCTTGCCTCTTCTGTTTTCTGGTGGTTGTTGGCAATCCTTAACATTTTTCAGTTTGTGGCTATACCACTACATTCTCCAGCTCATAGGACCTTCTTTCCTCTGTCTCTCTGTGTAACTCCAAATCTCCCTGTCCACATAAGGATACAGTCATTGGATTTAAGGCCCATCCTAGTTTAGTCTCACCTCATCTTAATTTGATTACATCTGCCAAGACCCTATTTCCAAATAAGGCCACATTCATAGGTGGGGGTGAGGGGAGTTAGGATTTCAGCATATGTTTTGGGGGACACAAACCCATATAGTCAGGTTTCCCAGGAAACAGACTCTGAGACTGAGATTTGCTTGCAGGGGATTTATTTATGGAGTACTCTGGGAAACAACATCAGTAAGGGAGGAAGGGAATGGGGATTAAGCTGAGGGAGAAGTTGAACTGTGACGCAGGAGTAACAGAAGCCTGGGATGATGCCACACAGGGCTCTGAAGGTAGGATGGCCTCACAGATGTCCATATTTGGGATAAGTGGGCCAGGCATTTGTATTTCTGCTTTAACTAGGCATTGGATGCAGCCTGCCCATGTGAAAGGGGAAAAGAAGCTCCCTTCAGCCAAGAACAATTCCATAGAGGAACACAACTGGAACTCAGCAACCAGAACTCTGCAAATAAATGTCTTGGTCCTGGAGGGGATATCAAGATTGCGTACCCTACTGTATTATGGTTTTCAATAGATCTCAAAAATCAGCAAAAGTGAACAATATATTATTAATTCATATAACTTTGTGATAAATTATTTACATGTATGTATATGTCTATATATGTTCTTAGTTTTTTGGTTCTTGAGTTGGATGGTGAGTTTATAGTTTTTCATTATATTATGATTTATAACTAACTTATGTATTTCATGTAATCTTTTGCATGTATCAAGTATGTAATCTCTGCACCCAATGTGGGACTTGAACTCATGACCCCAAGATCAAAAGTTTCATGCTCTACTGACAGGGCCAGCCAGGCGCCCCTGTGTCAAATATATTTACAAATATCATAAGAGGAAGAAAGAAAACTAGGCAAAAGTAATAAATATTAAAGTAGCTAGAAATTTTAGAAAAAACATGAGTAAAGATAGCAAATCCTGAGTCCATTGCAAAGTAAGAATTCAGAGGAAGAAAAACTTCCCCTGAAATTCCCTAATGTTCTTTGCTTTAGTTTGCTTGTATTACCATCTAATGTTATGTTATTTTTGGCTGAAAGTATGATATTGATGAAGTATATTGTTTATTTTCCTTTTCACTTAATTTTGAATTGATTTGTTCACCATGTCACTAATTTATTTTAAGTGAAAGAGGGGGTAAGGTTGTTGGAGTGATTAATAGATCTGTTGGTGCAATAAAGAAATCCAGTTAATGCACAATATTGATATGTCAAGTTTTCACCACGGTATTTTTTTTAAAGTGTATTTGTTTATTTAAGTAATCTCTACACCCAATGTGGGGATGGAACTCACAACTCCAAGAACAAGAGTTGCATGCTTATAGGACAACTGGGTGGCTCAGTGGGTTAAGCCTCAGATGCTTGAGTTTGGCTCAGGTCATCATCTCACAATTCATGAGATCGAGCCCTGCGTAGGGCTCTTCTGGGTTCTATTGGGCTCTGCGCTGACAGTGTGGAGCCTGCTTGGAATTCGCTCTGTCTCTCTCTCTCTCTCTCTCTCTCTCTCTCTCTGCCTCCCCCTGCTCACACTTTCTCTCTCTAAAAATAAATAAATAAACATTAAAAAAAAAGTCACATGTTTTTATGCCTGAGCCAGCTAGGCACCACTCACCATGGTAGTTTTGATGGTATATTGAGTGGAGAAAGAAAGTTGTTGGAGTATGTTTGTATGATCACAGTTTTTACTTTAAAAAACGTGTGTGCAGGGGCATGTAGGTGGCTTAATTGGTTAAGCATCTGACTCTTGATTTGGGCTCAGGTCATGATCTCACCATTTGTGAATTTGAACCCCATGTCAGGCTCTGTGCTGAGAGTAGAGAGTTCACTTGGGATTCTCTCTCTCTCTCTCTCTCTCTGCCCTTTCTCTGCTTGTGCTCTCTCTCTCGCTCAAAATAAACTTAAAAAAATTTTAAAAGTGTGTGTATGTTGTATATATCATATAGCTTTATATTTACGTAGAAAAAGAAATGGAAGAATGCACTCCAAGTTGCCAGGTGCCATCTGTGGGGATCAGAAATGGAGTGGGCTACTTTTTCACTTTATATACTTCTGTGAGCTTTTGAAACTAAAAAATAACATTAAAACATATGTTTTAATCACTTGTTTCAAAATGACTGGCTTTAGTTTTTTTAGGCAAGAGTTCATCTTCATCTGTTTTTTTTTCCTTGTTGGAAAATGGCAGTGCTACCATGACATTCGAATGGGATAATAATGTATGTGAAGTCAAGTTTGAAAATGCTAATGCAGTATTGCGGCACAATAAATGTGAATGTGCATGTCTTATGGTAATATTATTTTTTAAAGAAATTAAATATTTAACCTGTTGGAAATCTCCCAATTTCTCATGCCAAAAAATTTAGTTTCTTTTATCAAAATTTTAATGTTTATTTATTTTTGAGACAGCAAGACAATACGAATGGGGGGAAGGGCAGAGAGAGAGAGGGAGACACAGAATCTGAAACAGGCTCTAGGCTCTGAGCTGTCAGCACAGAGCCCGATGCAGGGCTTGAACTTGGGAATGGGGAGATCATGACTTAGGCCGAAGTCAGTCATCCAATCAACTGAGATACCCAGGTGCCCCCAAAATTCAGTTTCTTTTAAATGTGTTAGTTCATCATGCACTTTTTTTTTTTAATTCTAGGATTGAACACCTTCTCACCTGAATTTAAAGGAGAGATTAAGTGCAATGTTTTGAGCTATGCTTAAATGAAGATGAAATAGAAGACAGAACTGTTAAAAATACGTAAGTTTTATTACATGGCCAAATGAAGGATTCAGCTTTGTTGTCATGGTATTCTTAAAAATTCCTAGCTTCTATGAAATTCCCTAATTATGGAATTTTCTTTCATTGTATTGAACTACTCCTGATTTCATCATGAAAATTTGATCTGAAACTCAATTTACAGAAATACTGAAAATGAATTTAAAATTAAATGGGACCATCTGTATACTAATATGATTCAATGTTGTTGATTCACATTTTCTCCAGATTAAAGACTGTTCTGAACTCTAAGTCTTTGAAATAAATGAGACTGAAATTTAATGTGGTTGTGTCTGAGTATGTTACTTGTAAAATGGCCAATTATTTCTAGAAACTCTTCTACTCTCTGTTAATCATTTTTTTTATGTTGCCTTCTCTGAGCTAGTATTGAGACACAATTTCATAACCACACCTTTTTAGCTGAAATCCCAATTCTGCCACTTACTCTCTATATGTCCATAGGAAAGTTACTGAAATGTTTTAGGCCTCATTTTCCTCATCTGTAAAATGGGGTAAGAATAGTACCTACCTCACTGAACACTTAATGCCTCTCTGCCAATCACTGCTAAATGCTTATATGGTCTTGTCCCATTTTACTGTTGTAAAATTTTAATGCTTAATAGCTAAATCTGTACAAGATCATACAGCCAATTAGAGGTGGAGTTGGGATCTGGTCCCAGGTTTATCTGACACCAAAGCCTGAAGTTTTATAGTACTCCTTCCTCTTTGGAAAGTTATTAATGGTTCCATATGTTTGGTTAGGATGGCTCTGCAAATCTCTGGAAACCCTGGTCTGTACATTAAATTTTAGCATAGAATACTGCTGAATAGGAGTAGACCATCATTAAGGGTTCCTGTATGCATTAGGGTTTTTAAGTGGTTCATAAAATTTATCCATAGACAAAGGACGGCTGTTCAATTCCAAAAGTCTATAACCATCTGGAACCCAAAGGGCTTACTCTGGCATAGATCATTTCACTCTGTGGTGCTACTGTTCTTCTAGTCAATAGAATAGTTAATATTCATAAAAGGCTGAGGTAATCAGAATAAATGTGTGCATTTTTAATAAAGATTATTCCTGTTAATTGCTCAGACATTATAGGAAAAAAAATGGCTACCAAAATGAGGTGGTTTCAGTCTTCAACATTCCCTCAGTAAAAATACCATACTCAATATGAATTCTAACAACAGTAGAAAGTCAATTTCTTTTTTTACTTTTTTTTCTTTTTTAAATTTATTTTTGAGAGAGAGACAGACAGACAGAGTGTGAGCAGTGGAGAGGCAGAGAGCAAGGGAGACATAGAATCCAAAGCAGGCTCCAGGCCCTGAGCTGTCAGCACAGAGCCCGACACGGGGCTCGAACTCACCAACTGTGAGATCATGACCCGAGCTCAAGTTGGACACCTAACTTATTGAGCAAGCCAGGTGCCCCAAAAGTCAATTTCTATGGTACCTGTCCTTGTTTATTAAAAAAAATCCAAAATCAACAATTATTTTTTATTGTCTGTTTATTTTTATGTCAGTTGCTGTGGTAGGTCCTGGAGGCACATGTGTGTGTTCTTCAAAATCACAACCAAACCCTTAGTGGGTATTTGTTGCTCTCTCCTTTCCTCTACCCGGCCTTCCTCTGCCAAGTTTATTTCTACTTAACCTTAGATCCCAGCTCAAAAGTCACTTCCTTAGACCTTTCTGGGCAGTCTTCTCTTCCCATGAAAATTAGGTCCTCCCTTTATCCTCTTTCCTTAAGCCCTATTCTTTTCTTCTTTGTACTCATTACAATTTTTATCATATAATCAATTGGAAATGTACTTAATGTCTGCCTCTCCAGCTATTTTCATTTATTCGTCATTCATTCATTCCATGGGTATTTATTGCATACCTACCAAGTGTCAGTTACTCTTAGATGCACATCTTAGGTGAACATACAGTGGTGAACAAGAAAAGGTTATTGTCTTCATGATCTTACGTTACTGGGAAGATGGACAAAACCCAAGTAATCAAACACTTTGAAAGCATTAAGTGTTATAAGGAAAATAAATTAGGGTAAAAAGATAAGTAGTGAGGGGGCAAAGGAGAGGAGGCTATTTGGTCTATTCATGTAGGTCCATCAGAGAAAACCACTTTAAGTGGGAGATCGTGTGAACAGAAGCCCAAATAATATAAAGAAGTGAGCTCTAGGAGATAGAGGGTAAGAGGTTCTGGGAAGAGAACAGGAAATAGAACTGCTCTGAGACTGCAGTGAACTTGACTTATTTGAGGAAATGCAAGAGGTGTGGCTGGAATCAAGTGAACACAGGAGAGCATGATCGATGCTGCTGGAGAGGTGAGGGCAGAGAAACGAGTCTTGGAGGATTTTGTTTTTAATCTGATTTATAAAGTCATTGAAGGGATTTGAGCAGAAGAAATGATATCTAATCTACTGGGGGAAAAAAACCCACTCAAGTTGCACAGAGAACAAACCCCACGACAGATTCAGGGAGACCAGTTAGGAGGAGGCTATTCCCATATTCCAGGCAAGAAATGCTTGTCGTTTGGATTAGGTTGTTAGTAACAGAAGTGGGGAGTAGTGATCAGTCAAGATATATTTTGGAGATAGTGTGAACAAGACTTGTTGAAGAATTGAAGACGGGAATGAAATGCAAAGAAAAAAAATCTAGGTTGACCCCTAGGTTTTACACCTTAGAAAGCCAGTAAATAGTGGTGCCTTTAACAGATTGGAAGAAAAGACGAGGTGTGTGTGTGTGTGTATGTGTGTGTGTGTGTGTGTGTGTGTGTGTGTGTGTTTGATGGGGATGGATTCCGCTTTGAACACGTTTCCCTTGAGATGTTTATTTAAAAAATTTTTTTTTCAATGTTTATTTATTTTTGAGAGAGAGAGAGAGAGAAAGAGACAGAGAGTGGGCAGGGGAGGGGCGGAGAGAGAGAGACATAGAATCCGAAGCAGGCTCCAGGCTCTCAGCTGTCAGCACAGAGCCCGACGCAGGGCTTGAACTCACAAACTGTGAGATCATGACCTGAGCTGAAGTTGGATGCTTAACCAACTGAGCCAACCAGGCGCCCCTGAGGTGTCTATTTTTATTTTACTCTGAATGAAGATGTTGAGTAGGCAGGTAGAGATTACATGTTTATATACACCTCTGAGCAGAAGTTGAGCCTGCCTAGAGACATTAGGAATTCATCAACTTACAGTTGATATTTAAAACCAAGGGATGGGATAAAATCATGTAGGGAGACTGCGGAGAGAAATAAAGAGACCTGGGGTCTGAGCCCAAGGGCACTGCATCATATAGAGGCCAGCATGATGAGGGGCCACTTAAGGATTCTGGGAAGGATCAGCTGTTGAGGATAACAGTGGTTACCCATTGTTGAATGGTAGAGCAGGATGAGGACTAACAATTGACCATTTGCTCACTATTGTATATCCAGTACCTAGCTCAGTTTCCGGTACATAAGGACATAATATTTGTTGAATGAATGAATCTTCACTTCCATTTATTTGACACATCCTAGAGTGTCTCTAGGATCCAGGCACTGTTCTACATTCTATGGATTCACAACATCGTGTTCGCAATAATTTTAAGTTCTAGTGGAGGTCATAGACAGACATACAAATGCATCAAAAATACACATTGTCAGTTTATTTTTTTAAGATTTTAAAATAATCTCTATACCCAACGTGGGGCTCAAACTTCCAACCCTGAGATCAAGAGTCACACACTCTCATGGCGCGCCCGGGGGGCTCAGCCGGTGAAGCATCCGACTTCAGCTCAGGTTATGATCTCATGGTTTGTGAGTTGTAGCCCGGTGTCGGGCTCTGTGCTGACTGACAGCTAGGAACCTGGAGCCTGCTTTGGATTCTGTGTCTCCCTCTCTCTCTGCCCCTCCCCCACGCTCACTGTCTCTCGAAAATAAACATTAAAAAAAAAGAGTCACACGCTCTTCCTACTGAGCCAGCCATGTGCCCCTGAATTATTAGTTTATACCTCTCTTTCCCTCCTAATGCCTATTCTATTTTTTAATACAAAATTTTTAAGTTTATTTATTTTGATAGAAGGAGAGAGAATCCAGCGTAGAGCCCAAGGTGGGGCTGGACTCAGGGCTCCACCTCACAGACTGTGAGATCATGACTCGAGTTGAAACCTACTGATCTGCCCAGGTGCCCCCCTTCTGCCCTATTCTAAGGAGCATGAATATTTGGAGGGCCCTTAGCAGATGAGCCATGATGAATCAGGCTATATACATTTGCGGCTATATGGCACATGAAGACTTTGGCAAAAGGGAGAGGCTGAGGGGGAGGAATGGTGGGATTTCACTGAATTGGACAGGCAGCCTCAGCCAAAGATATCAAATTCAATTAATATAAAATGTGCCTGCTCAAATCCCTTGGCTGAATTCAGTTGACAGTTTATAAAAAACAGTAGCAGCCTTAAGGTTATACTTTTATAAGAGAGTAGAAAAAGAGTGGGAGGGTGTGGTTGGGCAGGGAGAGAGAAGGCTCTTAAACTAAATATTAGAAAATTATGATCTTTGCTTCAAGTTAACCGTTGACCCTCAGAAGTATTACCCTTAAATTCCTGCCTTTTTTTTAAAAAAAGAAAATCTCCAGTCTTGAATCAGCAGTCTCTACTGGTTAGGAAAAATTTTAGGTGTCTTACATGAACTCAAATCCATGCCAGAAAAAGAAACAACTCTTGATGGGGCGATGAGAGTTGCATTACACAATTTCTTTATTGCATTACACAATTTCTTATACTTAACTTTGCTGAGGTAGTTTTCTTATCTCTACTAGGACCGCACACTTTTGTGTCCCCTCGCACCCATCTCTCCTCACAGAAAATGTAAATTAAAAAGAGAATAAAAGAAACATCTCTATTGTCCTTTAAGGTCCAGTTAAACAAGGAGTCCCTTCCTCAAACTACTTATTCATCAAGCTGTGTTCCTCCATTTTTCATTCATCTTACAGCTCTTCTGCCACTGTGCATTATAGTTGTTTGAGTCCATGTAGTTATTTGCTTTGAACTCCAAGACCTTGGGAACTGTGCTGTTTAATGCTCAGGGCGGAAGGGAGCATTTAGAAGGTCCACAGTAAGTGCCTGTAACCTGAGGGAAGATGCGCTGGGTGGAAGGCATAGAAACGGGAGATGCAAGCCTTTATTCGGAAAAGTTTATGGGAACAATAACGGCACATTTAACAATGAAAAAGAAGTGTTTAATAAAGAGGTGAAAATAAAACCATGACTCCACGCCCACTTCTTACTACCACCTTTCCATTCACTCGTGGCTTCTCAGACCCCATTCCCTCCTAAATCCCGAGCTCAAACGAGGCTGTCTCACTGGCCAATCGGAGCGCTGTCTTCCGTAGTCGTGAGGACTGCTGCAGCCAATGAGAGACCTGGGCGAATTGGTGGGGTGAGACACGCCGCCCTCTGGCGGAATCCTGGGGGCGTGGTGGCGTGCTGGGCGGGGCTGAAGCTTGATTGGCAGGCGAACGATCAGCAGTCTTAGAACGGAAACGCGGCCGGGGACACGCCAGGGGGGACATGGGCGGGGTAGCGAAACTGGAATCAGCCAATGGGTGACGCACTAAGCACAGAAGGAACGCTAGACCACCAATGGCGGCACGGATATGGCGCCGTGGGCGGGGTTTAGGCCGAAAGAGGCGCAAGAGAAGCGCCTGTTAGTGTCGTCCTCACCGTCACGGGCAGGCGCTTCTTCCTGGATTCATTCATTCGTTTTTTTCATTCACGAAGGTAGTAAGGCCTAGTTGAAAGCCATGGAGAGCGCTCTTCCTGCCGCTGGCTTCCTGTACTGGGTGGGCGCAGGCACCGTGGCCTACCTGGCCCTGCGCATCTCGTGCTCGCTCTTCACGGCCCTTCGGGTCTGGGGTTTGAGTCACGAGGTAGGGGTCGGACCCGGGCTCGGAGAATGGGCAGGTGAGTGCAGTCCAGCGCCGCCGGCCCCTTCGCCTCTGCGGCGGCTCGCGCTGCTCCGGGCCGGGGCCTGGCGGGTGGTGACCAGCGCCGGGCCTTCCCCTTTCCAGGTCCCCTGTCCTTCCTGAAGCTCCTGCGTCCCGCGTACGCCCCTGACCCCATTAGTCAGCTACTGGCTTGCCTAGACTTGTAGAGGTTTTAAATACTTAATACGTTGTTGGCCCAGCTCAGCGAAATCTGAAGTGCCACTTGGTGGGTGCGGGAGGAATCTGGCCGGAACTGCCAGGGGCTTGTGTCCTTTAAGCCATTCCTGGTTCATGGCCGGGAGTCAGTCACCTTGCTGCCTCCCCAGTCACGGTGTACGCACCTTCGTTAACCCCTAATGAGTGTTTTTAAAGTAAAGTTTTTCGCTTGACCTGAATAATGGCCCCGTGCTGACGATGAAAGCATTTTGTTGACTTTTTTGGGGGGCAGGGTGGACGAGAAGAACATAGAATTTCAGAAGTCTTTCTGCCTTTTGGAACCTTACCTCTCTCTAGTTACTTGGATTCGGCCTATTTCGTATCATTTGCAATTTAAAAAAAAAAATTCTCCTTAAACTTTTCTGGAGTCTTAATGTGCAACATAAGTATTGCTTCTGCAAAACGGTAACTTGCTCTCTAGCAATCAGAAATACTTTTTGCAGAAGAACATTTGTAGCAAAAAGTATTCCCACTAAGAGCTAAGCACATGGATCTAGTTCCATTCAGTTGGAGGATTTTAAAAATGAAAGAGAAAGGTCGGATTGGAGAAGTTGGGAAAATTACCTGCAGGGAAGTTGTGCACTGGCTTTTTTTTCTATATTTTTTGTTTCTGTATTTTTCATTTCTTTGGGCTTAAACTTTAAAAAAATTTTTTAAAATTTATTTTAGAAAAAGAGAGCACGAGCGGGGAGGGGCAGAGGGAGGGAGAGAGAATCTTAAGCAGGCCACACACCCAGCGCTGAGCCTGACTCTGAGTCTGATCCTAACCTGTGAGCCACAACTCTGGGATCAGGACCTGAGCCGACATGAAGAGTCTGACCCTCAGCCAAGTCAGCGGCGCCTCTGGGTTTTGTTTTGTTTTTTTAAACCAAGTAATGTGCTATGGTTGTTCTCTGTAATGATTTATTCTGCTGGTTTATGATTGAATGTTCACTTGACTGAGCATTTTATTGAATTTTGGGATAGTTAAGGGTTTGCCTTCAGACTAGGCTCAAGTAAGGTAGACAAATAATGTAACAACATAGTCTTTATTCATTCAAAAACATTTAAACATAAGATGTAAGAAATTAACCTTTTGGGACAGCCACATAAACAGAACACATCTCAAGTAGGAATGGATTTGTATGAGTTCTGTCCATGATGTGAAGCAGCTATTCACATTATAGTACTTATTTTTTAAAAAATCACTTAGTGTTTTTTGATATTCCTTGAAAAACAAGTGAAGTGCTCAAGTTGATTATAATAAAGTTTATGATTTTGCAATTGACTTGCCCAATTTCTTGATTGTTGTTTGGAAAACTTGCTTGTGAACTTTTGAAATAGTTACACAAGATTCCAATGCATTAGGAAATTCTATATCAAGATGAAGTTTTGTGATTTGTAAGCAAAGAGTAATGTTAATAATTTTTTTTTTAACTAAAATTGACCCTGGTGTCTAATAATTCTAATGATCAAAGTCATCTATATATGAGTTTACAGTAAAAGTATTGAAAAGATTTGGTTCCAGAGGAAGGATATTTGATAAATTGAAGGAAATGTTTAAAAGATTTACGGGGCGCCTGGGTGGCGCAGTCGGTTAAGCGTCCGACTTCAGCCAGGTCACGATCTCGCGGTCCGTGAGTTCGAGCCTCGCGTCGGGCTCTGGGCTGATGGCTCAGAGCCTGGAGCCTGTTTCCGATTCTGTGTCTCCCTCTCTCTCTGCCCCTCCCCCGTTCATGCTCTGTCTCTCTCTGTCCCAAAAATAAATAAACGTTGAAAAAAAAAATTTTTTTTAAAAGATTTAGAAGTGAAATTTGAACCAGAACACTGGGATATAACTGAAAGGATCAGTGTCTAAGTGACACTTTGTTGAGTTCAGTCTACCTTGGATTGTTAGAAAAATCTCTTTTTCAAGTACTTATGCAGAAGAAATGATCAAGTTATTATTTGTAGCATTACATGTATGTTGTGGCCTGGATCTTAAAATATTTCCTTTACCTCTCCAAATTCAGGGAATCTTTGAGAAACAAAATTAAGAGTAGCTCATCTTAAACAGGTTATTTGTATCAGTTGGAGGGATGAACTGCAATAATTTGACAAAGAAAGCAGCAGAGATGACACTTGAATAATTAGGGTTAAACAGATTAAAATTAGATAATTTTTTCAACCAAAGTTATGATTTTGGAATTAATTTTTGTGCGTAAATAGCACTAATAAGTTTTTCCCCTATAAAATGGGTATCTTAATCCTGTGCAGCCTTCTTCGAATAAGTGGTGTTAGCAGGCCGTATTATGGAGGCATTATCTACTTTCTGGTACTAACATTTAACATCTTCCTCTCCATAACCTATTAAATATTTTAAGTGTTATGTAGTAGTGTGCACTGAGTTGATAATATGTTTTTATTCTTGTTATTCTTAAGTCCCTTCGTGTGAGTATGTTTAATTTCTCAGATTTTAGAATCTGAAGGGGAGGGAGTGTGGGTCCCAATTTTTTTTTTTTTTTTGTCTTTTCCTATAGTAACTGGTGCATTGATCACATAGCTTTTCTAAATTTAAAAACAAAAGCTTGGAAAAATAAATACATCGTATGTATAGCATGGCAACTATAGTTAATAATACTTTCCTGGAAATCTGAAAGTTGCCAACAGATTAAATCTTGAAAGTTCTCACAACAAGGGGTGCCTGGCTGGCTCAGTCGATAGAGCATGTGACTCTTGATCTTGGGGTCATGAGTTCAAGCCCCACGTTGGGCATAGAGCTTACTTAAAAAAAAAAAAAAGTTGTCACTACAAGAAAAAAATTCTGTAACTATTATGGTGATGGATGTTACCTAGACTTATTGTGGTGATCATTTCACAATATATACAACTGTCAAATCGTGATTTGTATACTTGAAACTAATATAATGTTTTATGTCATTATATCTCAACAAGAAATAAACAAACCCTGAAGGTTTGTAAAAACTCGAAAGCAGGTATTCTTTGCAATTAGTAAAAATATTTCAGATCACATATTCCTAGTTAGGGTCTTAAGACCATCCATTACTTGGCCCACACTCTAATCTATCTCCTTTGTGAGTTAGGTCATCTCTTTTCCCTGCTTCTTTTCCAGTACCATTTCCACCCGAGTTAGGAATTGTGCTGATTTCACTAGGACCGGGCGAAGAGGGTTTTGCCAATATTGCCTGTCATTGTTATGCGATACTTGTATCTCTTAGGAGAACAAAGAACTCCTGTGAAAGTGGAGCTTTAGTTGTTGGAAGGTCACTGTTGCAAATAATCAGAAGAAGATTGCTAACAAAAGTGGTCAGTTTGTACTAAATAAAGGAGAGAACAGTCGTTGCTGTGGAGAAATAAAGAATGTAATCTGTAGGCTTTGGTTTAAGCATAGATAAATTTTGCATTTATTTAAGCAGTTTTCATCGTACAATTCATCTAAAATGATTGATATTGAAATAAAGTGGAGGTGATAGATGTAAAGGCAAGGTAAGTATACTTCTGAAGCCAAGATACTTCATAACTTTCAACCCACGACCACACTCTGAGCTCTTGTGTTTAGTTTTTAATGGAGAGGATATTGCTGCAAGCAGCAAAGAATAAAGGATCCACTAGGGCGCCTGGGTGGCTCAGTGGGTTAAGCGGCCGATATCAGCTCAGGTCATGATCTCCTGGTTCGAGAGTTTGAGCCCTGCATCAGGCTCTGTGCTGACAGTTCGGAGCCTGGAGCCTGCTTCGGAATCTGTGTCTCCCTCCTTCTCTCCTCCTCCCCTGTTTACACTCTCTCTTTCTCTCTCAAAAATAAACAAACATTAGAAGAAAAAAAAAAAAATAAAGGATCCACTAACCAGTTAGATTTAAAAAATAACTTCATTGAGATATAATTCATACCATACAAGTTACCCATTTAAAGTGTATAGTTCAATATTTTTATTATATTCACAGGTTGTGAATATAACCATTATAATTTAAGATTGGAATGTTTTCATCCTCCTTAAAAGAAAACCTATACCTGTTAGCTATCACCCCCCAACCCTCACCCCTTCAAGCCCTAGTCAACCACTAATCTACTTTCTGTCTATATGCATTTACTTATTCTGGATATTTCATATAAATGGGATCCTACAATATGAAGTATTTTGTGACTGCCTTTCATTTAGCACAGTGTTTTTTTTTTCTTTCTTTTTTTTTTTTTTTTAAATTTTTTTTTTTCAACGTTTTTTATTTATTTTTGGGACAGAGAGAGACAGAGCATGAACGGGGGAGGGGCAGAGAGAGAGGGAGACACAGAATCGGAAACAGGCTCCAGGCTCCGAGCCATCAGCCCAGAGCCCGATGCGGGGCTCGAACTCACGGACCGCGAGATCGTGACCTGGCTGATGTCGGACGCTTAACCGACTGCGCCACCCAGGCGCCCCTAGCACAGTGTTTTAAAGGTTCACCCATGTTGTGGCATATTTCAGTGCTTCATTTCTTATCATTGCTGAATACTATTCCATTCTGTGGAGTGAGTTTAGATTTTGCAAAGGGTTTTTACCTCTGCATTTTGCTGTCTGCACATCTATATTAGCAGATCCCTGGGATTTTGCAGCTTTGGATGCTGATGGAACTCCATTTGGCCCTGTAATATTCCAAGGTTTTCCTAATTTAGTGGACAGTGAAGACTTAGAAAGGTTATGGGTTGGTGGGGTTCTTTTGTAGAAAAGCCATTCATCAAAACTGGCTTTGTTTAGCCAAGCTCCAAGAATCAAAGGATTCTGAAAATCAGGTGTGATGCATAATTTCTGTTTTTACAGTGGATAACTACATAGGATTGGTCTAGTTACCTCCAGTGGTTGACGGCTGCTTGAGTAACTAGGGCCTGTTGACAGTAGGTCCCTTTCTTAGGCTTTGCGGTATCACATCATTTGAGGAATTATGTATGAAATGTTAATTATTTCGATTGGCAAGCCCGGAAAAAATAAATACCATTGAATGCTTGAAGTGTTCCAGGCACTTGACATAGTCTATATTTAATCTGTCTCTGAGCTATGCTCTATTATCCCCGGTGTACAGAGGAAGAAACAGAGGCTTAGGTGAATGACTTCCCTTGTCTATGGTTTCATAGCTAGTGAGAGAAGATCAGGATTTGAAGCCAAGTTGTCCATTCTGCAGTGCACGTGTTTGCGTGTTGGTGATTGGTTTACACACTGCATGAGTAAGTACTTGGGGGTGGCTTCCTTTATATCCTAGACATATATTTCTTTTTATTAAATAATTCTTGAAGCTTTTATTTTTAAGTAATCTTGACCCTGAGATCAAGAGTCACGTGCTCTACCGACCGAGGCAGCCAGGTACCCCAGAACACATTGCTTTTAATTGAAGGCACACTTTCAAATTTGCACATGCTTGGTATGTCTGGAAGCATTGTAGACTAGGGTAGAACGTTTTGGAATCAAGTAGCTCAGGATTTTCTTCAGATTTATAACCATGAATCTTGTTGCTCCATGAAAAAACACTGGAAAGGCAGTCAGGCGCCTTAATAAAGCGAAGCGTTTGACTACCATCACTATGGGTGGATCTGACCTCAGATGCTGTTTATTTTTTGTTTATTACTCTGGTGTTCTCCGATGGATTCAGTGATGCCCTGGAAGTCTAGCTTGATACATGTAATATGCTTCCTGTTGACATTAAGGAGACTTGAGTATACCTGTTCTTGCTGGTGAGCTGATGTTGTTCACAGTCGTGCCATGTTTTTTGAGAACCCAATTTTGTTTGTTTTTTGTTTTAAAGCAGGGCAGGTGAAGGAGGGCAGAGAAACAACATAACAGTTCTGGAAGGTATTTGTTCGTTCTGCAAGTTAGCTCCAAAAAGGGAGTCCATGGGCCTAAATGGAACAAGGTTTCCAGATTGGAGTTAGCAGGACAGCCTTAAAGACGTTGTGCTAGAGCTGTGTGAGAGGAAGCAGAGGCGGAGGAGAGTCAGGCCGAGAGCATGCCTTGGTCTTACTTGGAGGAGAAACCAAAGAAGGTTTTCTGGAGTTAGAAATTCAGCCTCTGTACTCTGAGCTAGAATATCTTTTCCCCACACCCTCCCATTAGCCCTCACTATCCCCCTGCCCCCCTCTTTTTTTCTTCCTTCTTTCTCCCCCTCCCCCCCTTTTTTATGCAGTGTTAAAGTTTCCTATTTAGAGGTCAAACCTGAACCCTTGGAGGCTCACACCTAGACTTGAATTTTAGCTTCTCTACTCACGAGCAGTGTGTAACATTGAGGAGGGTAGTAAACGTCTCTGAGCCTCACTTTCCTCATCTGCAAAATGAGGATAATAGTGCATGCCTGTTTCATAGGATTCTTTTAAAGGGTAAATGGGAATACTTATTCTATGTAAAACAGATAGTACAGTGCCTGACACACAAAGGCTGATAACATTATTAGTAATCTTATTAGCCTCACTAGCATTATGTACTAATTACTTGAGCTAATTGACAAGGTAAGTCTTGGTAAGAAAAAGTTAATATCTGGGGCGCCTGCATGGCTCAGTCAGTTAAGCGTCTGACTCTTGATTTAGGCTGAGGTCATGACCTCACGATTCTTGAGACTGAGCCCCGCGTCGGGCTTTGCGCTGACAATGCAGAGCTTGCTTGGGATTCTGTCTCTTTCCTTCTCTCTGCCCCTCCCCTGCTCATGTTCTCTGTCTCTCTGTCTCTCTCTCTCTCTTTCAAAATAAACTTAAAAAAAAAAAAGTTGATATCCGGGTGACCACAGAAAGATAATCTTCAGAAAGAAGATTATCATTGTTGTTGCAACTGAGATTATTGAGCTTCAAAACTATTTTTTTTCATTGTTTTGCTTGTTTGAATTGAGGATAATTTATTTCTTTCAGTTTCTGAAAAAAATATGCTGAAAGATTTAAATAATGAGATTTATAAGTTTAGAATACATGGGTAAGTGGATTTGAATAGATCAGTTTCCATGCCATCAAATGCCATTTGTAGAGAAGGATAAGTTAAAAAAACACTTTTTAAAAATAGTGTACCTTGGGGTGCCTGGATGGCTTAGTCAGTTCAGCATTCGACTCTTGATTTTGGCTCAGGTCATGATCTCATAGTTTGTGAGTTGGAGCCTTGCAGCTCCTTGGAGCTGATAGCACAGAGCCTTCTTGGGGTTCTCTCTCCCTCTCTCTCTGCCCCTCCCCTGCTCTCTCTCTCTCTCCCCCTCTCTCTCAAAAAATAAAAAAAATAAAAATAGCGTATCTTTTTCACTTGAGCTGCTGTAACAAAAATACTGTAGACTAGATGGCATCTATAGACACCATAGACTGTGTCATCACATGGCAGAAGGGCCAGGGAATCCTCCAGAGTCTCTCTTATAAGAGCACTAATCCCATTCATTAGGCTTTACCCTCATGACCCACTCACCTCCCAAAGGCCCCCCTTCCTAATGCCATCACATTGGGAATTAGGATTTCCACATAAATTTGGTCCTTACCACACAAATTCAATCTATAGCACAGTGGATCCTTTATTCCATTTCTCTTCTCATATTTAGTGAAAATAAAAATTTGGCAGTTTTCATCCATCTTCTGGGATAGATGGAGGTTAATGTTGGGAGGCTGGGTAAGCAGAGCCTTCACTGTGCTTGGTGGAGAGTTTGATATATTCATTTGTCCATCCACAACCACAAATACTGTTGAGTGCTGTCCATGGACCTTGGAATAGACCAACGGGCTGGTGAACAGCAATCAGATGAACAAATTGTGCTGTTAAGTGATAAAGAAGACCTGCTTGGTTCTGTGAGAACTTGTGAGTGAGGCCCAAGAGAGCTGCCCTGGGGACGTGATGAGGGAGCTGAGATCTGAAGGGAAGGGAAGAGTAGCAGCAGGAACAGAAGGAACAGCAGGTGTTTGGCTCCTGAGGCCGGATGTTGGGCGGCTTGCATGAAACAAGGCCTGAGTGACTAGAGCTGAGAACGGGTGGGCACGATGCAAGATGAAGAGTGGAGGGGGGGAGATTGGGCCGGCAAGCGGGGCTACTGAATCTAGGCGAAGGTCAGGGAGAACAATTGAAGGGATTTTAAGCACAAGGATAATGTTGTGGATTGCAACTTTAAACAGAATTCCTTGTTTCTATGACCTTCCTGACACTGTTGCATTGCCATAGAGATGGACCAGTGCAAGTTATTCAGATCACCACAGTCAAAATTGCCTTAAAAAACCCAAACAAACCCAAAATGCAAATTCATACTTTAGAGTGTGGGTGACTACTCTTGTGCCATTCATTCCTGGTTATCATCTTTCAGAGACCATTTCTTCCCCGGGGGAAAAATATCTAATCACCATGGTGTAGGAAGTTCTGCTCTTACCAGGGACTGGGTGATAGGGTTGTTGAATGAACTCTGAAACTGGGCTACTGCTTTTTCGAGGTCAGTCCATAAAACCATGGTGTGCTAGCTGAGAAGCCTGCCATAAATCCAGCACCAGAGGGAATGCTGTGTTTTATTTACTCATTTTGTCTAGTGAAACAATGGGTTTGCCCTGTCTCTGACTGGCAGTTCCAGGGAGACTATCCAGTTTCTGCAGAGTTCATCTTTACCACCATTAAGTGAAGTTACTTCTATTTAAATGATCTAGTCAGTGGGGCAGGGGAGGAAAGGCTAGCAGACTTACGATTTAGAACAATGACTATCTCTCAAGAGTATTACATGGGTTAACAGTAGTGATAAGGGGACCATTGGCTTTGGAATCAGAATAGCAAGGGTAAGCTTTGCTAGTGGCTAAAATGTTTGAAGTTGGGGTGCCTGGGTGGGTCAGTCGGTTAAGCGTCTAACTTTTTTTTTTTTAATTTTTTTTAACGTTTATTTATTTTTGAGAGACAGAGAGAGGCAGAGTATGAGCAGGGGAGGAGCAGAGAGAGAGGGAGACACAGAATCTGAAGCAGGCTCCAGGCTCTGAGCTGTCAGCACAGAGCCCAACACGGGCCCGAACTCACAAATCACGAGATCATGACCTGAGGCTAAGTCGGACGCTCAACCAACTGAGCCACCCAGGCGCCCCCCCCTTTTTAAAAAAAAAAAATTTTTTTTAACAATTATTTATTTTTAAACGTCTAATTCTTGATTTCAGCTCAGGTCTGACCTCCTGGTTCGGTTCAGGAGATTGCACTGTGCTGACAGCATGGAGCCCTGCTTGGAATTCTCTTTCCCGCTCTCTGCCTCTCCCCTGCTCACACACGTGCCTCTCTCTCAAAATAAATGAACATTAAAAAATAAATAAAATGTTTGACATTGGGCAAAGATAGTTAACCTCTGAGAATAACTTTCTTCATCTATCAAATGGGGCTGATACTTTTCAGGAGTATTATGACAATGAAGTGAGTTGTGAATGAGGTTCTAGTGACATCTTTTATTTGTATACATTACTCTTATTTGATGAAGAAGGATTATTGAAGCCAAGAATAATGTAGTTCACTCAGCTGATAAACTATTAGAAATATGAAGTTATGAACTGATCAGTTAAGAGGAGATTAGTGCCATGAGAGGAAGATTTCTGGCTTTGTGAAAAGATTTACCAAGTGCTTCCTTGAAATCTGGCTCCCCTTAGTGAACCTCAGATACGAAGGTTTAGGAAGATTCAGTTATGTGCAACTTTTCCACTGAATTTGTAAAGACCTTAAAATTATCTTTGACTCTTCTTCTCTCACCCCACGTACAGTCTGTTAGGAAAGCTCATTGACTTTAACTTAAGAATATCTAGAATCCAGTCCCTTCTACACTCTGGTGTAAGCCACTGAAATCTCTTATCTTGATAAAATAGCAGCCTCCTGTCTCTCTAATCCAACATTGGCATCCCCCTACAGTCGATTCTTCTACAACAGCCAGAGTGATCCTTGAAAAGCTCATGTTGAATCATGTGATCCTGTACTCAGATCCCTCCCCTGGCTTTTCATCCTGTTCCTATTAAAAACTTCTGTGGTTGACAAGGCTTTCAACCACCTGCCTTCTGGCTTCTTTTATCTCTGACCTCATTTCTGCCTACTTTTCCTCTCTCTCTCTCTGTCTCCCTCCCAGTCACTTTCACTTCCTGCTTGAACACGCTTCCTTGAACTCACTTCCTTGGATGCGTTTGGCACTGCTGCCTTAGAGCCTTTGGTTAGTCATTCCTCCTGGAATGTCCACCCCTCCGCCCCTGCCCATATCCACATGGCTAACTTTTACCTTCCTCCTGCCTTTAAACTCACAATCCTCTGTCCCTGACCCCACTTCTGATCCCCATTACCCTGCTGTCCTTGTCCTTTTTCATAGTACTTGTCACTATCTCCCATGTTGTATACTTTGCTCATTTATGATGTTTCTTGTTTGCCTACCCCTTTTTTGAATGGAAGCGCCATGAAGGACCAAAGTCTGTCTTTTTTGTTCACTTATGTATCTCAAGCACCTAGAACAGTGCCCACACATAGTAAATGCTGATATATATTGATTGAATGGATAAAAATATCTATTAAGTAAGGTTTTCCAGTATTGTTGAGACTGAGGGTTAATGAACTTGGTGGGGGAATTATATTTTCTTTCTCTATTCTCTTAAGTGATTAGTTATAAATGTAAGAAATATTAACAGTTTCCCAATCTCTAAAATGAAATTATTTATTTATTTATTTGTTTGTTTTTAATATATGAAGTTTATTGTCAAATTGGTTTCCATACAACACCCAGTGCTCATCCCAAAAGATGCCCTCTTCAATGCCCATCACCTACCCTCCTCTCCCTCCCACCCCCATCAACCCACAGTTTGTTCTCAGTTTTTAAGAGTCTCTTATGCTTTGGCTGTCTCCCACTCTAACCTCTTTTTTTTTTTTTTCTCCTTCCTCTCCCCCATGGTCTTCTGTTAAGTTTCTCAGGATCCACATAAGAGTGAAAACATATGGTATCTGTCTTTCTCTGTATGGCTTATTTCACTTAGCATCACACTCTCCAGTTCCATCCACGTTGCTACAAAGGGCCATATTTCGTTCTTTCTCATTGCCACGTAGTACTCCATTGTGTATATAAACCACAATTTCTTTATCCATTCATCAGTTGATGGACATAAAATGAGATTATTTAGTATAAAACCAAAATATAGATTATAATCTCAGGAAGAAGTTCTCCCAATATAGACTCTGGAATTAGACAACCTGCTTTTGAACCCCAACTCTGCCAGTTACAAACTACATCATGCTGACTTCTGTGTGCCTCAGTTTTTTCTTCTGTCAAATCGGGATAATAATAGGTTTGATATGATGATTACATGAGTTAATAGGTGTGAAATACTTAGAACAGTCTTTGGCATTTATTTACCAAATGCTATATAAATGTTAGGTGATACTGTTGTTATATCAGCTGTCACTTTTACTTGTGGGGGTAATTCTTCTTCCCATCTATATCCATCTCCTTTTTCCCAGAGTTTTCATAATAATTTACTGCATATTCCCTTCGGGATGGTTATCAAAGATCTCAGTCCTAGCATGTCTAAAATTCAGCTTCTTTGCTCTGTCTTGCTTGTTCTGGACATCCTTATTTTTGCTAATTTTAGAGTCACCCAGCCTCTAAATCAGGATGGCAAATTCAAATGTCTCTAGCAGGTTAAGTAAATGAGTGAAGTGGACCAGGTGTAAATGCGTGTGTGGGTACCGTCCCAGAGATCAGTCATGGCATAGACTCTTCCTCCAGTTGTTACCTGTCAGTAACATTGGCCCTGTCCCCTTGGATTCTTCCTGAGAAGCCCCAGATAGCAATTTTCAAATGGAAAGTTTCTTAATTTTTTCAGACTGAGGCACATTTCTCAAGTGTACTCTGTGGACCAAGTAAATTACTCCAGGGGGTCAAATGCAGCAAGTGGCCAGCCTGCTCCTTCACCTCACATCTTAGAATCACACTCCTTTCCCCCTCTAGCTAGGAGAGTGCCATCACACTCCTTTCCCTCCTCTAGCTAGGAGAGAGAGAGAGGAATCTACCAGCACAGGCTCTCTCCCATCCGTACTTTTCTCCAGGTTCCTTGATGTATCACCTCCCTGTGGTGGTGTTTTGCAACTTTCACATTCCCCCAAAATCTTGAAACAAGTTACCTGGTACACCTTACTCAAAAACTTCAAGTTACCTAATTTCTACACAGATACCAAGCTGCTTAGCCCTTTTTCATCATGTTCTTATGTCTATTTCTGGTCTCATTTCATAATGTGGCCCTTTCTGCATCTTTTCTTGGATGCATCTCCAAATGACTTACTGTGTCCTAGACATGCCTGTCCTTGAATATTCTTTCTGCTTCTGTGTCTTTGTGCAGGGACATGTAGTAGTTTCATTGGTTGTTGAATGTTGATCTCACTCTGCTGGGAGTGCTCTTTCTCTTCCTATTACACACCCTTCCTCACTCTTCCTCTGTGTGAAATTCTACCCACTTTTCAGAGGCCAGATTATGAATTTTTCTGGCTGCCCAGGTGGAAGTGTACTTTTGGAACCCTGATAGTGCTTGTTTTCTATCTTGTGGGCTTTTCCCCATTTTGCCTTATTAGTCATTTGTGTATACACACACATGCATATGCAATACCTCATTTGTTCTGAACTATAAGCCCCTGCATAGTGCACAGTAAGTAATATTTGGTGAGTGAATATTTTTTCCTTGAGGTTCTGGTGTATTTCAGTTGGGGGTGGGGTGTTTTGCTTGGGTTTTGTATTTTTTTTTGCAAAATGTGCATACCATATTTGTTTTTTGCTTAAAAAAATTTTTTTTAATGTTTATTTTTGAGACAGAGTGCAAGTGGGAGAGGGACAGAGGGAGACAGAATCTGATATAACATATCAGGTTCCAGGCTCTGAGCTGTCAGCACGGAACCTGATGAGGGGCAGATCATGATCTGAGCCAAAGTCAGATGCTTAACCGACTGAGCCAAAATAGGTGCCCCATTTTTTTTTAAGTTTATTTATTTTGAGAGAGATAGTGAGGTAGTGAGTAGGGGAGGGGCAGCAAGAGAGGGAGAGAATCCAAAGACTGTCAGCATAGAACCCAACACAGGGCTCGAACTCGTAGTTCAGGAGATCGTGGCCTGAGACAAAGTCGAGAGTTGGACGCTTAACCAACTGAGCCACTGAGGCACCCCCATTTTTCTTTTTTGCTTTAAAATTTCAAGTGACACACACCTAAAAATCTAGATTGAAATTAAACCAAGGCTGGTTAGATAAAGAATGGTTATAGAATTATTATATTACAGCAGGGCCTGGATAACAATTTGAAAGTGTGAAATGCAGTGAGATCAAAAAGATGTCCTTAAGTAGAATTGGTAATAAGCTAACCTTTTTTCATCTGTGGTTTTAGGAAATTGTTACAGGGAACCAACCACTCTGCCACATGTAATAAACACTTAACTATTAATGGAATTTTAATAATATATATATTGTTCATCTCCAAATCTTTACAGAATTCTTGGAAATAGATTTTCTTTTAGGAAGAAAGACTTTTCCAATTAAAGTTTTGGCAAAATCTTGCTAATTGGTAAGGTTGAGTGAATTAGTGAAAAAAGAACTCTAGGATATGTTATTTTGAAGTCCTGCTAAAATGTGCCCAAACCTTCTAAACACTTAGACTTTTTAAATTGTTGGAGGCATTGAACCAAATTCCCTGGAAAACCTCTTGGGTGGGAAAGTCATTGATTGGTAAATATGTATAGCCAATAACTTCTAGAAAGTTCCACAGAGTGTGTTGGATATGTAGTTTATTTGCCTCATGGAAAGAAATGAATATGACTGTTGGTTGATAATTTTTACAAAACTTTAGTCAGTCATTTTGTGAGAAACTTAAGAAAATTGGAATGTCATCAGGAAGCAGAAGAGAACAATGATGGAGTGATGAAACCAGAAGGGCTATTGAAGAGGGTGACCTCTTCAGTTGAACTCTTAGGGAAATGTTCTGAAAGAGGTAATGACTTGCTCAAGATCATACATCCAGTTAGAGAATGGCCAGGCAAGGCAGGTCAGTGGCAAAGGGCAGAGAATGGCAGACTCATCCATGGTAGACTGAGCTAAAACAGTGGCAGGAGAGATGTAGAGTAGAAGGGATTTGTCAGGGTGGTCGGTGCTGACAACAAGGATGTGGGCAGAATTGGACTTCTTTATATATTCAGCAACTGGTATGGGGCAAAAACAGCCCTCACTGTCCAAGTGCCCGACCTCTTGAAGAAATGACATGCACCTCTACCCATCAAGGGTGCCATTATGTCATGCTCTTGGTACACCCTTTCACAGTCATTAAGACTGGGGTAACTTTCTCATTAAATACAATGGTGTAAGCTGAGTGAGTTGATCCAAATATCTTACCTACTGTCTCAGCTGTGCTTATACCCCCAACTACAGATTATGTTGATGACACTGAATTGCCAAGGAAATATTGTATTGTTTTAGTATGTGTTCCTCAAGGTGGCCAGGAAAGGCTGCAGTATCTTTTAGAAGTTTAAATGCCAGTTTTAGTGCTCCCTTAACATTCCTAGTATGTAGAAAACTCATTCTCCAGATTGGTTTTATTGTAATGACTGGCATTAACTGCTCACGACCAAGCTAACTCCAGTAGAAATATTGCCAATCTTGCTTTAATGATAGCTGAACCTCCAGACTTGTCACATACACAGAGCTAATGCAGTAAACAAGCTTTCCTAATCTTGCGCATTCAGTCTAATAATTTTGCTATGGAACAGGGAACTGCTGCTTATCTGTGTTTTCCAATACCTCTCTTTGCCTGTCATGTGAAAGGAGGTGATGATCTCTTTATAGATAATGTGAAAAAAAACCACAGTGGGTTAGACAATAGTGTTCACACATTCTGAATTAGAGGAGGCTGAATTAATGAAATTTTACTGTAATGATGACATATTAATTTGCAAAGTGATTTTGCAAGTATTCTCAGATGGTTTCCACAACATCCCTGCAAAGCAGGTTAGGGTTGGTTTTGTTATTTCTGCATAATATGCCAGAATCAGGGGGAGATACAGTGACCGACATCAGGGTTACAGCCAATGACAGAAGAAATTGAATCTAGGTTTTCTGGCTCCAGCCTCCATGTTCTTTCCACTTGCCTGCCAAAGTTCCTGATAATGATTTTTAAGGCAAGTTGGAATACCTGTACAAGAGCTTATACGTTGGAGACTTCCTCAGACGTTGTCTAAACGTGAAAGGTCTGTTTATGCCACGGTAGTATCCAAACTCCCATGGATCACAAGAATAACTGGATGTGCTTGTTAAAAATAAGGACTGTAGGTCTTCGCTATAGACCTACTAAATCAAAATCTCTAAGAAAAGAATGTGGGCAAATGTATTTTTAACAAATAAAGAGGATTCTTTTTTTTTTTTTTTTTCAACGTTTATTTATTTTTGGGACAGAGAGAGACAGAGCATGAACGGGGGAGGGGCAGAGAGAGAGGGAGACACAGAATCGGAAACAGGCTCCAGGCTCTGAGCCGTCAGCCCAGAGCCTGACGCGGGGCTGGAACTCACGGACCGCGAGATCGTGACCTGGCTGAAGTCGGAGGCTTAACCGACTGCGCCACCCAGGCGCCCCACAAATAAAGAGGATTCTTAAGATCGTGCATTTCGGGAAACACTGGACTATGGTCAGGCTAGCCATAAAAGAAGACAGGGGACTTAGACACGCAGGCTTTTTAGCCAGATGTCTTTTCTCCGTACCAGGGCTTGATTTATAATAGTGTTAAAACTTCGGCAATTTCTGTACTAAATATTTACTAATAGTTTTGACAGTGAATAGAGATTCTATTTTAGGCTATTTCTGTGTTTCTGCATTTGAAATAGATTCGGAAAAAAATAAAACACTTGGAACTTAAATATGTTGCTATACAATGAGAACCACAAGCAGCACATTCAGAATTTCCCAGTCTTTACTAATTGGAGATTTGGGGTGAGAATAGGAGTGTTAATAAGAATGCTTTTTTGGTAGATGCAAATAATAGAAGTTTAATTTGCTTTTGGTTTAAGTAGGATCATAGAAAGATAGCTGAAGACTTTGGAAGCTTAACTATAAAGAATTGAGAGAATAATACTTTCTTTTTTTCTGTTTGTGATACTATTTTTTAGTGACTTTTTTGTAGTTTATTTTTATAACATTTAGAGAAAAGAAACCTTTAAATCTGCTTTCTTTCTTTATAGGTAGATTTAAAAAAATTATCTTTACTATGAAATTAATGTAAGTGATACATATTGATGGTTCCTTTTTAAAAACTTTATTTATTTTGAGAGAGAGAGAGGGCACGCGTGCGTGAGTGGAGGGAGGGTCAGAGAGAATCCCAAGAATGATTCCATGAACTGTGAGATCATGACCTGAGCCGAAATTAAGAGTCAGATGCTCAACTGACTGAGCCGCCCAGGTGCCCCAGTATTGAGTTTTAAAGGGCCAAGAGACTAGAGAGGATGTTCTAATTATTTTTTTCTCTTTTTAAAAAATGTTAAGTTCTTCAAATGATGAAGAAGGAAAATGGGTTTAGGTTTAATCGAAGGAATTTCCATTTTAGTTGGCTATGGGCCAGACTCAGTACTGAGTATGGGAATATAGTGGTGATCAGGAATGCCGTAGTCTTTGTCTCCATTGGTCTAGCAGAGGACACAGATCATTACATAAGCAGCTCCAGAAAGGGCTTAGAGAAGGTTTTCTGGAAGAAATAATGTTTAATCCAAAGTATGGAAGAAAAAGAGAAGGAAGACGATGATGTTAATAATGGTAATAAGACATAATACTTACGAAAAATCTATGTCCCAGATACTTTTTTTTCCCCATTAAATTTTTTTTTGTGTCCTTTTAGGGGTTTTTAAGAGCTGTAAATTCAAAGCTGCCCATGACAGAAAAAATGTAACTTTAACAATCGCATAACTCATTATGGGGAACCCCAGATACTTTTCTAAATACCTCATCGAACTTACTTAATCCTCATATAATCCAATAAGGTAGGTCCTATTCATATCCCCATTTTACTGAAAGAAAGCTAAGTTAATAGAGGGAAAGCGATTTGCTCAAAGACACATAGCTAGTAAGTGGAGAAAGATCCAGGATTTGAACTGTCCCCTGAACTTACTGTTAACCACTATGCAAACTACACTGATGAATTAGAGATGAGCAGGTGAGGGCGGCTGGAGGACCAGGGAGCCTTGCCAGCCAAGGGACTGAACATTCAGGAAGTTTGGGCCGAATGTCCTGGAGGAGAGAGGCAAGAGGTAAGGCTGGAGAAATGGGCGGGGTGGGGGGAGAAGTCATAAAGGACCTTGAGGCTCTGGTGAGGGTTTAGTATCCTAAGGGCCTTGGGAAGTCATTGAAAGATTTCAAGCAGTAGAGTGTCATGATCAAATTTGTAGTTTGGACAGCTGAAATTTTGGAGAATGGATGTGAAGGGAGCAACTCAGGATGTAGGAGACCCGCAGGAGACCGGTTGTTGTTGTTGTTGGTGGTGGGGGTGGTTTGGGTTAAGATAATGGGGGCAGGGACTGAGACAGGGAATCAGAGAGAGGAGGTGCAAGTCACGGGCCTTCACCATAAATAGGTCGTGGGGGAGAAGGAGACGGCAAAGTCCAGAAGGATTGTGACACGTCTGGACTCTGGGCAGATGATGCCACTAGTCACTGATGTTGGAAACACAAGAGAAGGAGCAGACTTTGAGGGGGGAATAATGAGGTTGATTTCTTACAGGTTCTGTGTGGATGTCAGGCAATCTGGCAACAGATTAGGACCAGGCTGAGCCTAATGTTGTGAGTTCTTTACTGAAGTCCTTTGGTTTAGCTGTCATTCTATAGTTTTCACAAAGTATGTGCTATAGGAAAGTTTGGAGACTCAGCATGTAATATCTTAGAAAAGGTAGCATAGTATTTTTGAACGGTTTGAGGGAGTGTGGCCCATGTAGCACTTTGTGCCTTAGTTCAGTGAATGTTGGCTGTTTCCTTTTCAGCAGAAAAGCCGGGAAGTGTAGTGGACAGTGTATTAAACTTAACAGAAGACCTGAGTTCATAGTCCACCTTCTCACCTTTGACACTTACTGGCTGTGGAATCTTGGGTCAGCTATTCTATTTCATCTCTCAAATATGTCTAAAAATACCCACTTTATGTTCAGAGATGTTGAATCTCTCTCTGAATCCTCTTTGTAGAAAGTACAAAGCATTTTATACATATTAGACATTGGGCCTTTTTCCCTCTTCCATTTTCAATTAGGAATCTAGAAATAGAATTGCTCCAGAAGTTGATTAAATTGTTTGTGTGAGGTTCAAGTTGCTTCCGAGATTTATTTTGAGATTTATTGCAACTTTGTCGTGATCAACACCTGAGTCTCTTCTGATGTGATTATCTAATATTATCTAACATATGTCAATTTTAGAATGTACCTAAAACAAAAAAAATTTTTTTACAACTTTGTTAGAACATAAGCTTGGTTTCTGTATTTAAAGTGAAACTAATTTGGGGTGGGAGCCTGGGTGGCTCAGGCAGGTAAGCATCTGGCTCTTGACTTTGGCTCAGGTCATGATCTCACAGTTCATGAGTTTGAGCCCCACATCAGTTTCTGTGCTGACAGCTCAGAGCCTGCTTGGGATTCTCTCTCTCCCCGGCCTCTCTCTCTCTCATTCTCTCCCTCGCTCATGTGCTCTGTTTCTCTCTCTCTCTCAAATAAATAAACTTAAAACATTTTTTTTAAAAAGTAAAACTAATTTAACCACGAATTGTGTTAGTTTCTTTTATTAAATTTTTTTTTAATGTTTATTTATTTTTGAGAGAGAGACAGAGACAGAGCATGGGCAGGGGAGGGGCAGACAGAGAGGGAGACACAGAATCTGAGGCAGGCTCCAGGTTCTGAGCCGTCAGCATGGAGCCCCATGCAGGGCTGGAACTCACAGACAGTGAGATCATGACCTGAGCCAAAGTTGGACCCTTAACTGACTGAGTCACCCAGGCGCCCCACGAACTGTGTTAATTTTAAAGAAATACCTTCAGCTTCAACTATATTTTTAATATATACAAAAGCTATGATTAACTATAGTGGATTAAGGATATAGTTAAATTATTGGTAGCAAAGTGTTATTTCAACTGTGACATAATTGGAAGACTTTCAAGCTTGACATAACTGTTTAAAGTCCCATTTTTGTATTATAAGCATTATTATAAGAGGTGATTATAAGTTCCCGTCATTTCTTACTCAATACCCCACTGTTCCTGTCTTAGGCTTAAAGATATTTAGAGAGTTCTTTTTTCTTCAGTGAAAGATTTTCTTTTGTTCTCATCTTTATTTCAGCTAGATTCTTATGAATTATAAGGTTGATGACAAAGCAGTACCTTTTAGATCTCTATAGCAAAGGTATTATCTTTGAAATGAGGGCATATTTTCCAGAATGTACTTGGAATCTAATTTTTTAAAATATAGCAAAATTTAGGACCATATATAAATATCCAAATCTTTTAATAATATTTGCTTCAGAAATACATTGCTTCTTTGAAAATTGTGAGTTAATTTTTTTGACAATTTATTTGTTGATATTCCTACAACTGGAAACATTCGCTTTTCTCTCCTTTTGCACTCCTGTCTTTGAGTTGTCTCAGAAGCAGATGTTGAGGGACAGGGATTCTCAGGTGCAGTCAGTTTATTTGGAAGGTGATCCCGAGGAACCCCAATAGGGAGTGAGACAGGGAAGGGAACACAGCCAGTAAAGGGGGCATTTTATCAAGCACTGTGGTGAACTAGAACCTAATCCCACTGCAGAACTCTGGAGCTAGTGCAGAACTCAAGTTTCAGAGTTACTTCACCTGCAGGGCCAGGGAGCTCGGATATTTATACACCAATGGCCATTAGTCACTGGTTGAGGGCCGTTGGTGGGGAGGAACATTAATTTGATAGAACTTCTGTCTTCTGTGCACTTGGGTGTTGCTGGCTTCAGCCACTTAAGTCCTTGGGCAAAGACATGCGTTTGAAGTGTGTGCTCCATTGGTATTGCCAGAGTAGAGGGGGCACCAGCTTAGCCATATTTGCCATCAGACTAGTTACTCTTGGTTTCTTTCTCCTTAAACAAAACAAAATAAGCCCAAGGAAAAGAGAGAAGGAGCTAATTCCTGGAGAAATAAAAAGAAGTACGGCAAATCTGAGGCATAAGTTGATGCCTGTTGTAATCTTCCGTTGGGGGTGGAGGCTCTGCCACCTCTCGGGGTTGAGGTGTTGGCCCGTTTTCAGTATTTTAACATTAAAAAGATACAGGTGACTGACTAAATATTGAATGGACCTCATGAGTTTATGTTTGTGTTAAAGTATGCATTAATCTCTTCATAATTTAATTCTGATCTAGCGAATAGGAGATGGTTTCCACATGGTCAGTACAGAGTGAGTACAGCATTTGGAGGACTTGGAGGCAGATGTGGTTCGTTGCTTGTTGACGGAATCCTAATTTTGTATAAATACTGGATAACCATATACTTCAGGGGAGGTTGGCTCCCTCCTCGGCCCCGGGGGCCCAGTCTTGGGTAATTTAAGCTTATCTTGCTGATTGTTTTCCCCTTGCTGGAGGTTGGTTTAGGAATAGGCATGTAACGAGGTTCTGGCCAGTGAGATGTAAGAGGTGATCTGCCGGAAGGAGGGCTTCTGAGAAGGCTTTCCTCCTCAGTAAAAAGAGGCAGAAGGAAAGGTGTTATATAAGGATGCGAAGGCCTGTGTCCATCCTTGGGACCAGAGGGTACAAACTGGGGAAAGAACCAACACATGAGGACTGCAGAACAGAAAGATGGCAAGCACCTGGGATTTGATGCTGTCACTGAGCTTCTGAATGTACTTACTGTGGAGGTGCCTTATACTTCCTGTTAATTTGAGATAATAAATTCCATTTTTCAGGGCACCTGGGTGGCTCAAACAGCTGAGCATCCAACTTCGGCTCACAATATCTATCTATCTATATCTATCTATCTATCTATCTATCTATCTATCTATGTATCTATATCTATATATCTATATCTATATCTATATCTATATCATGACCTATTTTGTGGTTAGATCATCAAGGATAAGATACCATCAGGGAGACTGTAGCCTCTATTCTCGAGCTCTTTCAATATTCCCATAATTATCCTTTCATGTACAAATATTTGTTCACCTTTGGTGTGCCAGATACTTTGCAATGTGCAGGGGGTATAGCAGTGAACAAAATGGGCAAAGTCTTGGCTCTCATGGAGCTTGCCTTGGAATAGGAAAGATGAACAATACACAAGTAAATATTTGGTAAGTCTGGTGGTGAGAGATGTACTAAGAAGAAGAATAAAGCAAGGTAGATAATAGAGCATTACTGAGGAGGATGGAGGGAAGTTTGTGTCCCCTTACATAGGGGGGTTAGGCAAGATTTTCCCAGTAAGGTGACATTCGAACTCAGACCTGAATGGAATTTTCTCTTTTCACCCAACCGTAATGTCCTCCTTGCTGTTCTTTGTGCGTCTCCAGCACAAGCTTTGCACTAACTTATTCCTCTGTCTAGAATACTCTTTTTAACGGATAGTGGTGATTTGAATAAATAGGGAGGAGGATTGGGAGCTGTGTTATAAGGCAAATGGAATTCCTTCTTCTCTTAGAACTGCAGAGGTAGGTCTGGCTGCCAGTGAATTCTGTTGAAGACCGTAGCTGGGACTTTTGTTTTGTTTTGTTTTGTTTTTTTGGTGAGTCACTTTTAAAATAACATAAATATGGCACAAAAACAGACACATAGACCAATGGAATAGCATAGAAACCCCAGAACTAGACCCACAAACGTATGGCCAACTCATCTTTGACAAAGCAGGAAAGAACATCCAATGGAAAAAAGACAGTCTCTTTAACAAATGGTGCTGGGAGAACTGGACAGCAACACGCAGAAGGTTGAAACTAGACCACTTTCTCACACCATTCACAAAAATAAACTCAAAATGGATAAAGGACCTGAATGTGAGACAGGAAACCATCAAAACCCTAGAGGAGAAAGCAGAAAAAGACCTCTCTGACCTCAGCCGTAGCAATCTCTTACTCGACACATCCCCAAAGGCAAGGGAATTAAAAGCAAAAATGAATTACTGGGACCTTATGAAGATAAAAAGCTTCTGCACAGCAAAGGAAACAACCAACAAAACTAAAAGGCAACCAACGGAATGGGAAAAGATATTTGCAAATGATATATCAGACAAAGGGCTAGTATCCAAAATCTATAAAAAGCTCACCAAACTCCACACCCGAAAAACAAATAACCCAGTGAAGAAATGGGCAGAAAACATGAATAGACACTTCTCTAAAGAAGACATCCGGATGGCCAACAGGCACATGAAAAGATGCTCAATGTCGCTCCTCATCAGGGAAATACAAATCAAAACCACACTCAGATATCACCTCACGCCAGTCAGAGTGGCCAAAATGAACAAATCAGGAGACTATAGATGCTGGAGAGGATGTGGAGAAACGGGAACCCTCTTGCACTGTTGGTGGGAATGCAAATTGGTGCAGCCACTCTGGAAAACAGTGTGGAGGTTCCTCAGAAAATTAAAAAGAGACCTACCCTATGACCCAGCAATAGCACTGCTAGGAATTTACCCAAGGGATACAGGAGTACTGATACACAGGGGCACTTGTACCCCAATGTTCATAGCAGCACTCTCAACCATAGCCAAATTATGGAAAGAGCCTAAATGTCCATCAACTGATGAATGGATAAAGAAATTGTGGTTTATATACACAATGGAGTACTACGTGGCAATGAGAAAGAACGAAATATGGCCCTTTGTAGCAACGTGGATGGAACTGGAGAGTGTGATGCTAAGTGAAATAAGCCATACAGAGAAAGACAGATACCATATGTTTTCACTCTTATGTGGATCCTGAGAAACTTAGCGGAAACCCATGGGGGAGGGGAAGGGAAAAAAAAACAAAACAGGTTAGAGTGGGAGAGAGCCAAAGCATAAGAGACTCTTAAAAACTGAGAACAAACTGAGGGTTGATGGGGGGTGGGAGGGAGGGGAGGGTGGGTGATGGGTATTGAGGAGGGCATCTTTTGGGATGAGCAGTGGGTGTTGTATGGAAACCAATTTGACAATAAATTTCATATATTGAAAACAAAACAAAACAAAATAACATAAATAATTTGTTTAAAAATACGTGATCTTGAATGGATAAAGAAGTTGTGGCTTATATATACAATGGAATACTACTTGGCAATGAGAAAGAATGAAATATGGCCTTTTGTAGTAACATGGATGGAACTGGAGAGTGTGATGCTAAGTGAAATAAGTCATACAGAGAAAGACAGATACATATGTTTTCACTCTTATGTGGATCCTGAGAAACTCAACAGAAGACCATGGGGGAGGGGAAGAGGAAAAAGAAAGTTAGGGAGAGAGGCAAACCATAAGAGACTCTTAAAAACTGAGAATAAACTGAGGGTTGATGGGGGGTGGGAGGGAGGGGAAAGTGGGTGATGGGCATTGAGGAGGGCACCTGTTGGGATGAGCACTGGGTGTTGTATGGAAACCAATTTGACAATAAATTTCATATAAAAAAAAATACGTGATCTTTAGGTGCACCTGGGTGGCTCAGTTGGTTGAGCGACCCGACTTCGGCTCAGGTCATGATTTGTGAGTTCCAGCCCCACATCTGGCTCTGCGCTGACAGCTCCGAGCCTGGAGCGTGCTTCGGATTCATTGTCTCCCCTTCTTTCTGCCCCTTCCAAGCTCAGGCTCTGTCTCTCTCTGTTTTTCAATAATAAAGAAACGTTAAAAAATTTTTTTAAAAAGAAAAAAAAACCGTGATCTTTAGATGATCTTTTTGAAGACTTAAACCCACCCAAGTTATTTTGCCCCATTTGCTGCTTTAAAAAAAATTAACTTGGACTGTAAGAAAAAACAAAGTTAAAATATTTTGTCAGTTGACCTAATAATAAAACATGATGCCCTGGGTAATATCTGTAGAGTATCCTCTATCACAATACTTTCAACACAATAAAAGCTTAGAAACCTTACTGGTAAGTTGAAGTTTAATAACAGTTTTATTCACAAGTAATGTTAAAACAACAAAAGACCAAAGTTTTATGAGCTCCTCTGAAAACTGTACATTTATTGACTTTATCTAGAAGTTCAGTGTTTATATGTCTCTTTACTAGTCTTTTTTCTAAATGTCTTGAAAATATTTTGCACCACACCCGTATGATTGCTTACGTTTGTAAAAAAAAAAGGGGGGGGTACTTTGAATGAATTGCCAAATAGCATCTCCCATTGGCTTATCTCTAAAGTGATAATGCAAAAATAGAAAATAAAAACAAGTATTTTTGCTGAGCATATGATTTATGTTATAGCAAAAGAACCAAGTGATGCAACACTCCATTTCCTTGGCGATGCCTTGTTGGGACTCTAGTAGCTGTGCATACTCTTGTTGAAGAGGAGAATTTCTGTTTGCACTTTTTCTTTGGGTTATTCTGTACCTAGAGTGGCTCATTTCCACTCTTTTTTAAATTCATTTTTTACTGCCCATCTTATCTTTTAAGTATACTTTGTAGGTAGTGGTGTTTGGAACAAAGTTTTTTTTCTGTCTTTGCTGTTAGCCAATTAGTGATTATCTTTTATAATGGTTTTCAAGGAGAACAGAGATAAATGAAATTCAGATATATTACTGAAAGATCCTTTTTGAGAGCAGCTTTAACCTCTTCTCACCTATACTTTTTCTGGAACTGTAGAACAGACCAAATTAGGTTTCACCAAATTTTCTTTTAGCTAACTGTGCCCTCCAGTGGAGAAAACACAGGGCAGTGAAATAGCCCAAGTAATAAAAGCAGCAGGGAGGAGAGGATGTAACGCATCCAGGTAAGATCCAAGCTGCATAACAATTTTCTACATAAAAGAGGTTGTTTTCACTCACCATAAGCAAGAATATTATGCATGAGTACTCCGTGAGTTTTTTGAAGATCCATAGAGGGATTTATTAGCAGTGCTTTGACATAATTGCCTTTCACAAAGTAGCTGATTCAGTGCGTTGCTGTGTTTTTTGCCCTCCATAATGACGTATTCAGTGTGTGAAACGTTCGGCAAGTCTGGTAAGAGTTGAGAGTAGGGAGTAATTGGCTTTTTGTTCTTCCCCTAGAATGAACTCAGATGATGACTTTTTATATTTTTAATTTTTGAAGACAAAAGAAAATCCCACATTAATTTAGTGGGTATAAACAAGAAACATTTTGATGCAGCACCTGTGAATGATTATAGCACTCAGAAAATTGCAAATTGACCACTACTTTCCTGTTTTCTAAGTAGAAAGGGCTGCTGTCTTTGCTGTGACTCCTGGCCTCTTCTGTGGTCTCTTGGTGTCTATGAGAATGGTGATTGCACACGTCTGAGCCCCTGAGAGCGTTGCAGTGGCTCATGCTCAGAACACGGGCTGGTACACGTGCAGGTCTGGGCTGGGCATTGGAACCAGAGTTAGTGGGTGCTGAATTTTGCTGCATGATGATGTGCACATTGTGCCTGCAGGCTTCCTCTGTCTCTGTCAGCGGAAGGGAGGGAGAACTAGATTACTTAGTTGAAGCAGGAATGTAAAACATTTGATAGTAGTTTTGTGCTTGGTGCAAATTGGAGGTTTGTTTCACTAAAATAATTTAGTGAGTAACCTCTGAGAAACAGTAAACGCAGGCTTTCTTTTTCTTGACACTTACAAAATTTGGGCCAATTGTCCTTACCACAAATTGTTGTCATTTGAATTTTTCTATATATCCAAGAAATAGAAGCTTTTTTCTTTATCTTATTTTAAGTGACTATGTATTATATAAACCTTTCTATATTTAGAGTGGTCCTAAGATTTAGGCATAAGGAGGACAATTAGAAATAAAAATACATGATTAAAAACCTTAATAAATTTATAAGCTTTTAAGCAAGGATCTTTGCATAGTAAGGTTTCAAAGGCATAGTGTCTTTCATTTGAACCATCTTGCAGAACAACATAAGTTTCTTAAAGAGATACTGCCAAACTGAAGTTAAAAAAAAAAAGCATGATATGGGGCGCCTGGGTGGCTCGGTTGGTTGAGTGTCTGGTTTTGGCTCTGGTCATGATCTCACTGTTCGTGAGTTCTGAGCCCCACATCAGGCTCTGCTGACAGCTCAGAGCCTGGAGCCTGCTTCAGATTCTGTGTCCCCCTCTCTCTCTGCCCCACCCTTGCTTGTACTCTGTCTCTCTCTGTCTTTCAAAAATGAATAAACATTTAAAAAAAATTAAAAATAAAAGCATGATATGTGGACTTTTAGAGGGGAATTTTGAAATACTTGAAGGAAAATTATAATATGAACGTGATTGGGGCGTCTGGGCGACTCAGTCGGTTAAGCATCCGGTTAAGCATCCGACTCTTGATTTTGGCTCAAGTCTTGATCTCACAGTTAATGAGTTTGAGCCCTGCATTGGGCTCTGTGCTGAAGGCGCAGAGCCTGCTTGGGATTCTGTGTCTCCCTCTCTCTCTGCCCCTCCTTTGCACCCTCTCTCTCAAAATAAATAAATGAACATTAAAAAAAGTTTAAAAAGGTAATAATATGAATGTGGATTTATGTTTCTTAAAAATTGTTTACCTCTATTTTATCACTTTTATTTTAAATAATGAATTACTATGTTTTTTTTAAAAAAATTTTTTTTTCAACGTTTATTTATTTTTGGGACAGAGAGAGACAGAGCATGAACGGGGGAGGAGCAGAGAGAGAGGGAGACACAGAATCGGAAACAGGCTCCAGGCTCTGAGCCATCAGCCCAGAGCCTGACGCGGGGCTCGAACTCCCGGACCGCGAGAGCGTGACCTGGCTGAAGTCGGACGCTTAACCGACTGCGCCACCCAGGCGCCCCTGAATTACTATGTTTTAAGATCTGTAGTAACTGTAATAACTGAACTCTTGAGGGTGCTGATGAGCACCGAACACTTTCTGACAGTTTGTACTGATGATCCTCATTAAAATTGAGTTTTCTCTGGGTTTTAATATAGTTACTTGAACATAGGCATATAGCTTGCTTCCCAGGAGACTTCAAAGCAAAGATACTTAGTTGTTGTTGTTTAGTTGGGTAAATAATTTACCATGTGCTTTGAAATTCTTCGAAAGTTCCACCGAATTTGTGCACTTTATCAAAACTATCTTTGGATCCCATTTTTTTTTTTAGTGTTTATTTATTTTTGAGAGAGAGAATGAGCGGGGGGTGGGGCAGAGAGAGAGCGAGATAGAGGATGCTAAGTGGGCTCTGTGCTGATAGCAGCAAGCCCAATTAGGGGCTCGAACTCACGAACTGTGAGATCATGACTTGAGCTGAAGTTAAACTGTGAGATTGTGACTTGAGCTGAAGTCGGACGCTCAACTGAGCCATCCAGGTGCCCTGGATCCCACTTTTGAATGCTTGTTTAATATTTCAAATGAAAAGACCTATTTCATCACTATGAAATGTAAGTTTTATTACTGGATAAATTTGTTATCTTTTGATTTTGGGTAAATTTGCAGAGATGTTTATTTTATCTTTAGAAAGAAACCATTCAAAAGTGTATGCTAACGTTAGGTTTCAGAGAATTAGCATTTAGCTGTTAAGGTCCCAAATAACATATGCCTTCTATCTCTTAGCAGGTAGAATACTTTAAAACTATAGTGTGGTATATTAATTTGAAGAAAATGATCAGACTTTCAGGATGGGAAGGCTTTTAGAGTATGGCTCCCTTCATTCAAATTCTAGAGGTGGTGATGTTGAAGATGTAGGTTAAGAAAAAGGTCTGTGTTACAAGGAGAGTAGTATACTAAACAAAATGAATTGTCTTTAATTGGAATATTAGTCATTTTAAAGGATGAATTTTAATGGAAACTTTGCATCCTCTCAACCTGTGAACAAAATGATGTATTTCCTTTTCCCCAGACTGTGCCCCTCTGTTTAACATTTCTTCTGAAATATCACACTGTTTTCATTACTGGGAGCTGAAAGCCATATTGGAAGATTTCTCTCAGCAGTTTGGTTTGAAACTGTGTTCCTTTCATTTAAGGCAGTGTTGTCCAATAGAACTTTCTGTGATGCTGGAAATGTTCTGTGTCTGTGCCGTCCTTGGCAGCCACCAACTACATGTGGCTTTTGGGCATTTGAAATATGGCTAGTGCAACTGAGGAACTGAATTTTTAATTTTATCTACTTTTAATTTAAGTTAAATTAACAGCCATGTATGGCCAGTGGCTATGGTGTTGGACAGTGTCGATTTAAAGTGCCTCTGCTAGGTGATAGATGGATCAGGGTTTGAATTATGACTCTCACAGTACGTGTGCATAGCCATTCGGTCCTCTGCATTTTTATAATGTTGTGTGGGATACTGTAACCTTACTTTCAAATAACTATATGCGAAAAGAAGAGGAATTATGTCCTGAAAACGAAGTTGGTAAGTCTAAATAGACTTAAATAGGTCTAAGATCTTGTGGCTCTTAAAACCCACAAATTAAATTGCATTTGCCCTTTGGGTGTGTCTCAAAACCCAAAGGTTTGTTTTTGTTTTTGTTTTCCTGGTGCTTTTGAATTAAAATACAGCTACCTAGGATAGAATAGGTGACTGCAAAATGGAGTGACTGATTACACAAAAAAAGAAACAACAAACCAAAATTCATATGTACCTGTGCAGGAACTTTATCTGGGAGTTGGTATGCTTTTCTGAACGTCCTTAAGTGTGGCAAGTCTTCCTATTTTGAGAGTAAACTTGAGGATTGGAAAGAGGACATTTGTGCTCATGTCTGGTAAATAATGATAAAAAATTTGAATAATGCTTTAGAGTTCCCCAGGCAGTTGCAATTTCATCTTGTGCCTGGATTATTAGCCCCTTGTTACAGATGAGAGAACAATGATTTCATCAAAGTTTTAACATTCATTCATTGAACAGACATTTATTGCTTACTATTACATGTAAGTTTCAAGGTTGGGACTGGAAGAACAGTCACTTCCCTGGAGAAGCAGGGAATTTATAGCAGGGGCAATTAAACAAAAACCACAAGAAATTATAATATGGTGTGCCTGATACTATGCTGTACAATTCTATAGCTTTCTCTGGTTTCAGTTACTTGTGGTCAATTGTGGTTCTGGAAGCAGAGGATTTTCCTTTGGATATAACTGTCAAACACTTCATCTTTATCACGTAGGCATTTTATCATCTCATCACAGGAAGAGTGAGTACAGTAAGATATTTTGAGAGAGAGACCAGATTCACATAAATTATTACAGTATATTGTTATAATGTTCCATCTTACTATTAGTTATCATTGTTAATCTCTTAATGTGCCTAATTTACAAATGAAACGTTATCAGAGGCATGGATATATAGGAAAAAATACAGTATGTATAAGGTTTGATACAGTCTGTGGTTTCAGGCATCTGCTGGGGCTCTGTGTTGGGGACTACTATATGTATGCATGGGATGCATCGAGAGAGCAGAAGCACCTGGGGTGGGGGTGATTGATGAGGGCAGCAGGACTCCTCCAGGTGGAGAAGGCAAGGGAAGGGCACTCCAGGAAGAGGAGACAGCAGGGGCAAAGGTGTGAAAGTGCTAATGTTCTAAGTCAGGGAATAAATTTAGTACACGGAAGATATCTGAAAACTCAGGTGCACAAAATTTACTCGTGTTCTTATATCATCTTGACCTTGTTTTTCTTCTAGTTCAGTCTGAAGAAGGGCTGGGCTAAAAATAGCTCCTGGTACAGTGATAAAACATTCAAGTAACAATTTCAAGGAGAAAGTTAAAACTAGATTTAGTTATTTGGCAAACACTTACTTAGAATATTGATGGGCTAATTAAAAATCACTTTCGTTATTAAAGCAGATCCCTAAAGGCCTCTTCTTGTTCTCACTAAGCTTTATGGGGCTTTAATTCATGGCTTTTTTTGCAGGGCCCAGAACAGTGCCTGACACATACTAGATGCTCAGTAAATATTTGTGGTGAATGAAGAAGTGAATCCTAGGTTATTTTAAAAGTCACTGTGAATGTTTAAAAGTATTAAACATGTGTTTTTTCAAAACTGGAACATTTAGACATTTCCATACTTCAGACTGGCCTTTGTCCCAATGTTTCTGTCATCTATTGCTATACAATAAGCTGTTCTAAAGCTCAGTGGCTTAGAAAAACAACCAAAAATATTATTGCTAATGATTTGTGGATCAGGAATTTGGGCAGGGCTCAGTAGAGACAGTTTTTCTCTATTCCACATGATGTTGGCTGAGGCAGCCCCACTGTGGCTTGAAGATTCAAGATGACTTCACCTCCTTGTATGGGGTCTTGGTACTAGTTGTTGACTGGGGAGCCTTAGTTCTCCATGTAGCCTCTCCATAGGGTCACTCGTCATTCACTAGACGTCACTGAGCTGTCCTTCCATGGCATGGACGTTGTTCTGAGAAGGTGAAAACAGAAATTGCAGGATATCTTAAGGCCTTGACCTGGAAGTCATACAGTGTCACTTCTGCCACATTCTTTTGGTCAAAGCAAGTCATAGGAGCAGCCCAGAATCGGGCAGAGGAGAAAAGATTCTGCCTTATGATGGAAAAATGGCATATTCCTGTTGCAAGGTGGCATAAGATGGGAGGTATTTTTGCAGCTGCTTTTGGAAATATTCTACTATAGCCAGCTCACTGAGTATATATAACAAGTCATACCTCTTCCACACGCAGAAAACACTTCCCCTCCCCCAGAAGTTTTATCTCATTATGGCATCAACTTGAAGTCCAGGATTGTATCATTTAAGTAAAGTCCAGATGCACATGAAGTTTCTCAGGCACAGATGCTTAGGCAGCTTCTGATCTAGAAATCCGTGAACCAAATGACAAAGTTGCCTACCCTTCCACCTCATCTGCCCACACCCAGCATCCAGTGGTGAGACAGGGATGGGAATACTGCAATAGATACTCGAGGAACGTAGGCATCACTGGTCCATAGCAATTTTGAAACCCAGCTGGACATATGTTACCAGTTCTTTTATGACACACACTGAGAATCATGAGAGTAGTAAGAGAGTTTTGCTCTTGACTTAATTTCCTAATGTATTGTTTCTTGAGGCCATGCGTTGTACCCTCTGCTCTTGGCTCTCTTCTGTGCTGTTTTGTTTTGTTGTTTTTTTCTTTTTTTAAATAAGAAATGAGTCATTTTGCAGCTGAGTACCTTTTCAGCCTACTTCTTGTCTGTGTGAAGTCGCAACCCCTCAGAGACTTTTTTTTCATTTTGAATGACTTATGTCTCTTTTAATCCAACTTTGTGGTACTTTTAACACTGTCATTGTCTTTAAAACATCGAGAGTTTTCTATGAATCTTACTGGGGGTTGATTCCATGCCCCCAAAGCAACATCTATAATTCCGTGCCAAGGCCGACTTCTCTATGCTTTGGAGCAATTAGACTGTTATGAGATAAAGTCCTCAAGATTCTTAGAAGTACCTTTATACAGGTGAGAGGGTTTGTTGGGCAATACTTAAATCTTTCCAAGGTCTCAACAAAAGATTTTATGGACAAACTCTTGATTTGATATTTACCCTGAGGCCATTTCTTAATTTGAGAATATTATGCTGGGTGGCAAGACTGTCTCGTGCCCTCTGTATCTTTAGGTTCTGCTTGAAAATTACACAGATCTTTATTTCTCTCTTCCTGTATTTTATGACATGCATTCAGAAGAAGCCAGTTGGCACTTACAACATTCTACCTGGAGATATCTTTAGTCAGATCCACCAGTTGGTTAGGTAAATAGTCGGTCTTTCACATTATTGCGGGCAACATCCTTGCCTAGCATCCCACTGCTGTATAACCTGGCTGACACTCTACATGCCACTTTTCCAGCCTCCACCTGCCACTTGGTCCCAAACAAATGCTGCATATTTCAGGTTTTTGTTTTTGGCACCTCACTTTTGGGTATCCATTTCTGTCTCAGCTGTTACTGAGAAACTACTGCAAAATATAATTGCTTAAGACAGCAGTCATTTTGGGACGCCTGGGTGGCTCAGTCAGTTGAGTGTCTGACTCTTGATTTCAGCTTAGGTCATAATCCCAGGCTTGTGGAATCGAGTCCTGTGTGGGGCCCTGCTCTGAGCATGGAGCCTGCTTAAGATTCATTCTCTCTGTCTTGCTTGCTCTCACTCTCTGTCTCTCCCCTTCTATCCTTCTTTCCCACTTTCTCTCTCTCTCTCTCCTTCTGCTCCTCTCCCCTCCCCCACCCCATAAACACACACACACACACACACACACACACACACACACACAACCCACCAAAAACAGCAATCATTTCATTTCTCCCCACAATTTTGTCAGTCAGGAATTTGGGCAGGGCTAGCTGGGATGGCTCCCCTTGGTACCATATGGAGTCAGTGTAGATGGCTTTGATGGTGCAGGAGGATTCAAAATATGTTCTCACATGTGCGGGGTCTAGTGCTGCTTTTGGAGTATTGGTGGAGACTAAAGGATCTCAGATGGCCTCTCTCATCTTTGGGGTCTTGGATCTCCACATACTCTCTCATCCTTTAGTGGTTATTGCTGGACTTCCTTACATGACTGCAAGACCTCCAAAGGCCTAGGTCAGAAGAAACAAAGCAAGTAAATCAAAGCAAGCCATATAACCAAAGAGAGGGGAAAATAGATTATCTCTGTTGATAGGAGGAATGACAATTGTACCTTGTAAATGGACACGCAGAATGGGAGGGACTGTTCTTCAGAATAATCTGTCACATTGAATAAGTCTAAATTTAAGAATGATGGCCTTTGTATGTATCTGGTTTACAGACATGGTTTATTTGGCAATATTTGGTACAGAGTTTTAATTAAAAAAAAGAAGGCCCAATAAGTTGTCAACGTTAAACATTTGGAAGATTTCATCTAGAAGTTTGTGTATCTGACCTCTCTTGAAAAATAGCAAGCAATTATATTAGGCCTGCATTTCCACATTAGCTGGAAATTGCCTGCTTTATTCATATTATCTGTCTGGCTTCTATAGGTATTTGAGTTTGTATTCTCTGTTCTGTAGATGATTGATTTATACACTAAGATTTTTAGGGGATACAGTGATGTATAAGACAGATACAGAACTTACAGTAGGGGAAGATTGACAATAATCAACTAGACCCATACATAACATAATCACTAATGGTGATATGTGCTCTAGTGGAATAAAGCAAGGATAAAGAGGATAGAAGGTAACTGGTATGTGAGTCAGAGGCCTCTCTGAAGACATGTTGAGTGGAGGACTTAGTGATAAGGAGCCAGTCTTCTGAAGTGCTGGGCTAAGAGGGTTCTAGACAGGGAAAAGGAAGTAAAAGACCCACTGTGGGACTGGGCTTGATGTGTTTGATAAAAGGCAAGACCTTTGGCTGAGCTACATGAGTAAGTAGACAGCGTGCAAGGGGGGGAAATGGTTAGTAAAAGAAGTGAGTGTGGATGAGATCATGAAAGATCCTGTAGGACGTGGGAAGATCTTTGGATTTTATTCTGAGTAATGGAAAGTCACTGGAGGAATTCAAGAGGGGTAGTGATGTGATGTCATTTACTTTTTATAAAGATGACTCTGGCTGCTGTGTGGTGAATAAACTATAGGGGCCTAGGGTGGACATTAAGGAGCCTTACGGTCATCTAGGTTAGATACGAATGATGGAGCATTGAACCTAGGGAGCAGTACTTTAGGGAATGAGGAGTGCTCGTATATGGTATGTACTTGAGAGAGAGTAGACAGGTCTTGGGGATGGGTTAGCTACAGAATGTGGGGAAGAAAGGACTCAAAGCTGACTATGAGGCTTTTGGCTTGATCAGTGGAATGAATTGATGAGCCCAAGGGGAATTCCGACAGAGAATCAAGCTTGAAATGAGTATCAAGAGTTTTATTTTGACCATTACTAAGTTTGTGATGCCTACTCTGACAATAAGACCAATGATAAGGAAAACTCCTGAAGTTGAAATTGTTTTTATTTTATGGTTCGTTATACATGCATGTTTTTTCATTAAGAAACTTTGCTCTTATTTAGATTGAGATGTGAACTGCCATGGAGGGAGTACATGGATGTGTACCGGAGGATGTATTTATTCAATGTGTAACTATTTAGTGTGCAATGAGTAGGACAACTGAATACCATTAAGAATTAGGTGGTGTTGGTACTGTGTTGTGAAAATGTCACTGGTCCCTGAAATATTGATCTGTTTTTTTGTTTTTTGTTTTCCTATTTATGCCAGCTGGGTGTGTGTGGTTATCAAGTATCGAGTGTAAATATTATTCATGTCATATTGTTATGGAGAATGAATTGATCTTTACTATTAAAAATAGTGGCATGATAGTAATCTAAATGTTCTGGGAGAGCTTCCCAGAGGTTTGTAACTCTTAAAGTTGAAACTACCATTTAGCTAAGACCAGAATCATAGCACATAAGGCAGGATGGAGTAAGGTGAATGGACTTGATGAATTGAAGAGCTGCTTGGGAAGGACAGAAATTTGCTTTTGCATTGTAGCCCACAGCTTTTCATTATAGAATTCAGCTGCAAAATGAGATAATAGCTTTTCACCCCATCACCAGAGTCATTTGGACATAGCATTTTGACTAGATCTGCCATTCAAACCAGCCTGGCTTAGACATAATTTATAATTTTATTTTTAGATTGTGACTTTAGGATATTATCACGAGATAGCTATAATACCATTCTGTTTTACTGTAATTGGCTTGGGAGGAAAATCTTTTATATAAGATGAGTTAATGGTTTATTGCTATTACCATTTATTTTACCTCTTTTTAGTAAATGAAAATCATTTGAACTTAAATTCAGATGTATATTGTACAGAGAATGTAACTGATTTAAAACCATGTAAAATATCTTCTCTTGCTAACAAAATGTTCAGTTTTTCTTTCTTTGTGAAACCTTGAGTCAGAATGTACTAGTGAGTGAGAGTGTTTGTATTCCAGTGGTGTAGCTGAACCAGACAGGTCTGCAGAACAGTGGTTTATTTTTAGACACTGGGTTGCCATTTTTATCCTGCAAAAATATTCATCAGTGTCTCGCTGACAGGCCATCAGTTTTATAAATGTGTCACACAGACCAGATTTTGTTCTTTGTCTCATTCTCTTTCCAATTTCTTTCTTTTCCCTTTGACTTGTTCATACAACTATTTGGAGGAGGAGAATGTTTTTTAGTTCAGTTCATGTATTAGATACTTCAATTCACAGATTTTCAGCATCACACAATTCATTCAGCTATCTGCAGCTGCTTACACATCTCTACTTATTGTCTGTCATGGGAAACTGTTGTAGATCACTGAGTTGAAGGTGAGGAAAAGAGAAACACATGCATTGTAGGCTCTTTTCATGGGTCCATTCAGCTTTTGGCTTTGGCTTCTCCAAACATGCTGTTTTATGTATGTATGTGTATGCAGGGCGTGTGTGTGTGTGTGTGTGTGTGTGTGTGTCTCACCCAGCTAGAGACTGGCATTATTTTGTATGAGCCATGGCTGCGTAAGGGCCTAGAGGTTACCATGTGGCAGACAGCCTACTGGCTTGCATTGGAAATAAATCTGTCATTATCTCTAAATACGTACAACACCAATCACTTAATTAGTTAGGAGACTCCCCTTATTTTTATTCTAGATCCTTGAGTGGCAAATACAATCACAACAGGAGAATCCCTGCAATCAAAAGAAAGCAAGGGGCAACTCATAAATATAGTAAATTAATTTTTTAATAGTATATATTTACATCTCATTTTTATAAAGGTTCAGTTTTCCAAAGCAGGTTTGGTGTTCACTTGTCCATGCAAACAAATGTTTGCAGAGTAGATATTTAAGGGGCTAACACATTAATTGCTTTGGTGGATGGCAGGGCTTGGAAAATAGGATTCCTACCTTGTAGAGCTTAGTTATTTTAAGGGGAGAAGACGTATTTATGGATATTTCACAGACCTAGCAGTATGGTACTAGGTAAAAAGTGTAGGCACTTTTTACCAGAAGTAGTGCCAGAAACTTGGGTTTACAACTTGTGCTCATCATTTCTTATCTGTGTTACCTTGAGCAAGTTGTTTTAGCTTCTCTGAGCCTCAGTTTCTTCATCTGTAAAATTGGTATGTACCTCAAAACTTACTGTAAAGGTTAAAAAAGATGATGCTTATTTAGTAATATGTAAAAATATGGAATATCATATCTAGAACATAGTAAGCACGTAATGCATACTAGTTAATTCATAATAACAGTAATAATACTAGCAGGGATAGTAACAAATATTTTACAGGTATTCTATAGTGCTTTAACAGTCAGGAATGTATTCAGGGAGCCTGGGAGGCTCAATAGGTTAAGGGTCCGACTCAACTTTGGCTCAGGTCATGATCTCGTGGTTCACAAGTTTGAGCTCCACATCGGGCTCTGTGCTGACAGCGCAGAGCCTGCTCGAGATTCTCTGTCTCCTATCTCTCTGCCCCTTCCCCACTTGTACTCTCTCTCTCTCAAAAATAAATAAGCTTACATAAAAAAAGCATTTAAGGGGAGCCTGGTGGCTCAGTTGGTTAACCGTGGGACTTCAGCTCAGGTCACGATCTCGTAGTTCTTGGGTGCTTGACAGGTCAGAGCCGGGACCCTGCTTGGGATTCTGTGTCTCTGTCGCACTCTGCCTCTCCACCCATCGCGTTCTGTCTCTCTCTCTCTCTCTCTCTAAAATAAACAAAAAAAAATAATGAAAAAAAAGGAATATATCCAGCCATAAGTAGCAGAACACCTGAGTATGGTGATTTAAACAGATTTATTTGATAAGTTTGGGGTAGGCCAGATTGAACAGTCAGCATTTAACAATATTGAAAATCTATGTGCCAGGTACCATTCTAGGCACAGGGATTCAACTATAAATAAAATTTAACAGTCCGTATTCTCAGGAAGCTTATATTCTAATTGAGGGAAGAGGCAAAATAAACAAAACGAAAATGTAAGTTATTAGTGTATTAAATGGTGGGCCTCAAAAAGCTTTGGAAAGGAGAACCCATTTAATTAGGCCACAAGAGAACAATTGAGTTTTAATAAATGAAAGCTCAGTAGGAGAAAGGCACAATAGAGGTATAAATATGAGAAAGGATGGAGGTGCCATCCTCAAAATGGACTTGGGGTGAGAGTGCGGTTAGTCAGCAAAGTAGTCAGGAACCAAGAATATAAGATAAGATTTGTGTAAGATTTCTAAATTTAAAAAAGTTTCCCATGTTGTTGTTTTTATTCTCGCTGTATATTACAACTAGCAACCGGATAGTTAAAACAAATACGGATACTAATATACAATGCTCTTCTAAACAACAGTAATAATAACACGCAATGGCTGACACTTAACATCGTGCTAATTGTGTGCCAGGAACTGTTGCAAGGATTTGATATCCATACTTTCATCTTACTCTGTGAGTTAGGTACTTTTATTGTTGCCATTTTATGGATGAGTGAATTGAGCTAGTGAAGTAACTCAGACCAGGGTTATTTGTCTGTGAGGACAAGAGGGGATGGGGTAGGTGGGAGTAATACTGACAGAAGTGGAAGCAGACAGAATCCCCAAAGCCTGAGCAGAGGAAGAAAGGAGAAATTGAGAGTCTGTGTCGGCCTGTGATGGCTCATATAAACACACTTTCCCCTGATTTTCTGCCGCTCTGACTGAGGCTTACTTTTGGATGTAATTTGGTCCAGAGCTCTGTCCTGCTTCTGACACAGGCTTCCCAGTGCTAAGGCCCAAGAATATACCTTGCTCAACAGGTACCATTAGAGTCCTTTGCTCATGGAGAGGATATCCTTTTTTTGTTTGATTCTCTACTTTAGGTTATCCTTTGAATGAAAGAGGAATTTCCCAGCTTCATTATTGGCAGTCTGATGGACTGAGTTTCCAAGATTAAGCACATTTAGGTAGTATCTGAAAAACCCTTATAAGAACAAATGTTATGATATGCATGGCCTGTCTATTAAAATTTCCATCTGGTTTCTTCTACACATTCTGTCCCAAATTAGAAGCTGCCAGCCTGTCAGAATACAGGTGTGGTCCACTCTTAAGAAAACTTGGTGTAAGGAAAATACAAACTTACAGAAATAACTAAAGTTGGGTGGGGGGATGTTTGCATTACAAAGATTCTTTAGCGTTGTAAGTTAATCGGTGGGTGAGGGGAATTTGTTTTACATAATGATTCAAAGAACAGATTTTATTTATATAGTAAGTATATAAATGTGAAGCCACAGCTATTACTTTGAGGGTAAACCTACTTAAATATATTTTACATTGAGGACTTGGTCATGATATAATATCATGCTCATTCTCAGTGAAGGGGACAGATAGTATATGAGGCTTGTTACAGACCAAGAGTCCTGCTGAAGCCGAGGGTGGCCTTGCTCGTCCTGTTGGATTGAGAAGCCCTTGTTGGAAGGAATAAGTAGATTCTATCAGACAACAGATTCAGTGTAAAATATTACAGCGGTCCTGATTATTTCTCAGTAGATGTTGCCCTGAATATTCTTAGATGGTATCTGCTAAGTCTCCCAAAGTGACCCTTTGTATTTAAATAAAACCTGACTGGAAGACTCCAGTGAAGACCCAGTTTAGAAGGAACTTTATGTGAACTTTGAGACTATGTGAATCTTTTGGATGCTAGAGGAGTAACTCATGATTACAAGGCACTTTGTTGGTATAACTTACCCTCATAGAACAAACCCCCATCTCTTAATTCTGTTTTACAACTCTTTCTTCAAGTACTTGCTATTAGGGTGAAGCAGTAGAAACCCAGAGTAATTCCCCCTTCGGCCCTTTTATCCTTTCTTTGATCAGTCCTGTCTCTCTGTGCTTTGTGTTTTGTACCTCTTACTCTCCGGTCAGGAGAGGTGGATTGAAGCAGGCAGTACGTGTACAGTGGGCAGTGGCTGTCCACTTTTGCAGAAGTGGTAGGGTAGATCTAGTGCTTTTTTTTGTTTGTTTCATTTCTGGAAAGCCTGAGCTTATCAAGTGCTTTTCTGTTCTCGGCTTTAAATGCTAACTAGTGAAACATACCACCTCACCGTGGCGGTTACCATATAGGAGCTTCCTTATTCTGGTTAAGTTAGCATTTACAGAATGTAGTTTTATTTTAATTTTAAACTTTATAAAGAATTAAGAAATACCGTTAGTTATTATTAAAAAATAGAAATGCCTCCAAGTAAAGAAAAATTACTTAACCTCTGAAGTAACTCCCATCAACGTTTTGGTCTATGTTTGAGCTTTCAGACTTTTTAGACCTTCTCCGGTGTGCATACAAACATACACATATGTGTGTATATAAATCTTTTTTTTATACAAAAGATGGTAACTGGACTTGTTACTCCTGTTGCATCTGTTAATTGGCTTATTTATAAGCTAGATTTTTGGCAAAATTCTTTTGGCTCATCATTAGTTAATGGTCATTAGAAATTCCAATTAAAGGTCTTCAGGAGAAATAAACATTGTTAAAACAAATATGGTCAATTTTGCTCTATACAACTTTGCTCTAATTTGTCCTCACCAAACAATATATTATAGACACCTTTTACTGTCAACTGTTCTTTGGTGCTATAATGTTTGATAGCTGCATTGTGTTTCCATTGTATTGATGTACTATAATATATAATATAGATATTCTACATATAATATGAATATAGGTATACTATATATTCCCATATATGCCGTAATTATATACCATTTATGCTATATATATATATATATATATATATACACACACACTATATATACACTATATACACTCTATATATATTCTTTATGTATTATAATTTATTTAGTGGTTCTTTGGTGTTGAATGGTTTCAATTTTGCTCTTGCAAATATTGCTGCAGTATACCAGCATCTTAAATGTCACGTTCATTCTGAAAAACCGAAAAGGAAAGGCATTGGAGCATTAAGTTAGTAAGGGCCAGCAGATGGCATGGAAAGGCGCATGACATTTAAAGAATTGCTTCAGATGCCCTTGTATCTTAAGGAGCAACAACCAATTAAGCAAAACATCTAATAAAACCCAATAGAATACTGAAACTTATAAATTCAGCAGTGTCCTAATCTTATGAAGAATTGAAGGTGTTTTCAAAACATTAAATAGCAGAGTAGTGTTATCCTTCAGCATACCTGCAAGGTAGGTGAGTAGGTCAGTAAACAAGATGACTTTAACCTAAGGCATCAGGCACCTTATTCTTTCAGTCTAGGTCAGGTAATCAAACTCTGTTAAATAATTTACATTTGAAAAAGTTATGGGAACTTTAACTAGACCAGTGACTTTCTATAGTTCCTTTTTTAGAATAAAAAGAGATGTGAGTAATGAATAAAGACCATTGAAAGAACATATGATTGCATTTTAGATCAATCAGATTTTTGTTAGAGTTGTTTTTTGTTTTTTTTTCAGAACCATGTAGTTATCAATGAGTGGGGTTTTTTTTCTTTTTAAAGTTCATATATGTATTTATTTAAAGAGCATGCACAAGCAGGGAAGGGGCAGAGAGAGGGAGAGAAAGAATCCCAAGCATGCTCCATGCTGTCAGCACAGAGCCTAAAGCTGGGCTCAGTCTCATGAAATGTGAGATAATGACCTGAGCTGAGATTGAGAGTTGGGTGCTTAACCAACTGAGCCACCCAGGTGCCCCTGGAAGATCTGTTTTTAAGAAGTAGCATCTTGAAGGAAGGAGAGTATGCTTCTTTTGATTCCTTAATGCTCCAGTCAGCTATGTCTAGAGTAGTAGGTTATCCATGAACTTGAATGAAGTAGGCTTCAAATGGCAAGGAGAAAATTATTTCACTAGTTTTTAGCTCCCACCCAGGGGTTCACAGGTAAAATACAAATTCTAGAAACAGACCTCAAGTTTTCTACCTTTCATGTTAAAGATTTGTGGAAGAAAAGTTCAAAATAATTAAAAGACTGTTGGGGGGAGTGTGCCTGGGTGGCTCAGCCCATTAAGCAACAAACTTGATTTTGGCCCAGGTCATGATCTCAGAGTCATGAGATTGAGCCCCACATTGGGCTGTGTGCTGAGTGTAGAGCCTGCTTAAGATCCTTCCCCCCGCCCCTTCCCCCCTTCTGACCCTCTCTTGCACGTGCTTGGACACTCTCTCTAAAAAAAAAAAAAAAAAAAAAAAAGTTTTTTTTTTAAATTTAGTAATTCATGTTCTTTCTCCCTTGAATTTCTGACAATGAGCTAGCTATAGGTGTATTTGATCATTTTCTTTTTAAAAAAAATTTTTTTTAATGTTTATTTTTGAGAGAGAGAGAGAGAGAGACAGAGTGTGAGCAGGGGAGGAGCAGAGAGAGAGGGAGTCACAGAATCTGAAGCAGGCTCCAGGCTTTGAACTGTTAGCACAGAGCCAGACAAGAGGCTGGAACCCAAAGACTGGGAGATCATGACCTGAGGCGAAGCCGGATGCTTAACCAACTGAGCCACCCAGGCATCCCTCAATTATTTTCAGTAAATCACAGCTCTGACTTCACTTATACTTTCTTTTTCTTTTCTTTTCTTTTCTTTCTTTCTTTCTTTCTTTCTTTCTTTCTTTCTTTCTTTCTTTCTTGAGAGAGCACGCAAGTGAGGGAGGGGCAGAGGGAGAGAGAGAATCTTAAGCAGGCTCTGTTCCCAGCATAGAACCCAACATGTGGCTTGATCTCATGACCCTGGAATCATGATCTGAGCCAGAATCAAGAGTTGGATGCTTAAGTGACTGAGTCACCCAGGAGCCCCAACTTACAATGTTTCTAAAGTTTCTGGATGTTTGTTCCAGAAATTAAAGTTGAGAGAGAAGTTACTACTATAACTTTATATTCATCATAGGTATGGGATCAGAGTCTTGGCCATTCATTTAATGTTACTACACTTTAAGAGATGCTGGAAGTGAGGCTCAGAAGTGTTATTTACTGGTCCAGGGACACTTAGGTAGCAGAGCCAGGACTAGATCATAGGTTTCCCAACTGCTGGTCAACTCACCACTATTTTATGTAGAATCTAATCTCTGTAACTGAGAAAAATAGTAGTGGATTGCACAAAGCTCCTTTAAAAGATCCTGTTGGAAATGTATCTCGTTGAGTGTTCATTTTGAAAAATGTGATAGGCGTGAGTTGCTGAGCATAATTACATTGGCAGCATTGGGTTTTCCTAAAAAGTAGAATGAGGATCAGCCAGATGTTGTCTGACAGGCAGGAATTGTGCTTCCATGGTTTTGGCTCTTCCAGGATGAGGGGGAAAAAAAAAGACCTTGGAGAGAATAGATTAGATTTCTTCATTTTCTTCCTCAAATTTGTTGTTGAGGAGTGCTTGGCTGGTTCAGTCGGTAGAGCATGCTACTCTTGATCTTGAAGTTGTGAGTTCAAGGTATATATCAGACTGTCTTTTGGGGTGGCTGTTCTGAAGTTCTTGTCCAGACCTAAGTTAGGCATGACAAGTAGATGAACTTGATTTCTCTTACATATAACCTACCGAGGAAGGTGGTGAGGCTTCTTTGACTGAAGCATTACCGTTTAGGCCTTTATGGAAGTATTTAATGCCTTGAGGAAGAAAGTATTCACTAGGAGACTCTGGCTCAAATTATGACTTTATTGTAGTGTTACTGTGATAAGCCTAGTGGCTTAAAAGCAGCATAACTTCTTAGTGGGGAGGGACTTATTCATCAGAGTGAGTGAAATCCAAGTCTCTTTGTTCTGAAGGATTTTGCTGACTTCTTATCTGAAGAATATTGTTAAAAGCTTAAACTGTATGAGTTAAGTTGAAACAAGCCAACTTATCTACACCCTCCCTGGATACTTATCTACCTAGGTGTGTATAGATTTGTACCATTCAGAAGTTAATTGTTGGAATTACCAAGTAGATCTCCTTACAACTCTCACTTTTATCAGGCCTGAGTTCTAGATTTCAAGGACACTCTAAGTGCTATTGTCCTACTAGTGTGTTTGCATACTGTTTATAAGCTAAGGAAATGTTGGACTTAGTTATTACTCTACCAGTTGAACGTGTACAATCATAAGATATGGCAAAAGCTAATATTTCTTATTTTGAGCTACAGGACTGTTCCAATTTGGACTTGTTTAAGTAACTTCAAGCCTACAGGCATTTATGAGATGTAAATTTCTTACATGGGAGTAAAGGGAATGTGATGGTTTATGTTGAAACATAAAACAGTTGTATAGACAGGGCAGTTATCATTTGAATGTTAGCTAGTCCATCCACATTAAAAAGAAAAAGCCATGGGGCACCTGGGTGGCTCAGTCAGAAAGTGTCTGAGTCTTGATTTTGGCTCAGGTCATGATCTTGCAGTGCATGAGCCCCACATCCGGCTCTGTGCTGACAGCACGGATTACATAACATATCAGAAATAAGAATCTCATAACTATAGGATCAACTTTTTCCTTGATCTGATTAATGATTAGAATTAAGAACTGGCCAAAAAGTCAGGGAACTTTAGTTCTGTTTCTTTGCTGCTTCTAGTTGTTTTAAACTTGTACACATTATTTAGCTTCTACTAATAGGAGAATGGTCAGGGTTTTGATATCCCAGAGGCCACATAGCCAGACTTAATGACTGTTGTGGTCTGTAAGGCTTAGAAGCTCAGGTGATTGAAAGGTGGCTGATGGCAGTGGGGAGTGCAGAGAATTGCCATTCTCTATATGAGGGTTGACTTGGGCACAACATAGAGCTGATTCTCCATAGCATGTTCTTTTTGGGAAACATCAGGCAGACGGGCTTGGGCTAAGAGGCTGGTTAAGGAATAATGAAAAATAAAGTTGGATTCTGCATGATCAGATTAATGAGGAACGACTCTTTGGAGTATTTGTGTATGCACCGTGCATTATTGGTAATGTGAGTGTTGTAGATAGTTCCAGGTTTATAATTCACATTCTGTTGTATAGTGGGTTAATGTTCTGGCAGTTAGACTTAGGGTGGTGTGACCATATGCAAGTCACTTAAGCTCTCTTGAGATGGTTTATTTGTAAAATTAGATGCTATAATAAGCTGTTATTTACTGTAACCCTCATTTAGTTGCTGGGGCAGCTACTAATTGTGCTCAGTAGAGTGCTGGGGACAATTCAGATAGTGTCTATAAAGTGCTTGCTACTGTGTTTGGCACATATTAGGTACTCAGTATTAGATACATGGAAAGGGGCTGTTCTCATAGGAGCAGTCCAAACTCAGGTTCCTCTGTATCCTGTTGTGTAAATTGAATGCTGTACCGATTGGAGTTTTGCTTCCTAAATTCAAGGGATGGTACAACAAGAGAAATAGCAATTTGTTTTTCTGGTCTAGCCCGTGGTAAAAAGCTAATCTTTACTAACTTTTGAAAGAGGGTTTTTTTTTTTTTTAATTGAGGTAAAATTCTCATATCATAAAATGAACCATGAACCATTTTAAAATGTACAATTCAGTGAGATTTAGTACCTTCACAATGTACAACCATCACTTCTACCTAGTTTCAAGACATTCTTATCACATCGAAAGGAAACACCATACCCATTGAGCAGTCACTCCCTGTCCCTCTTTCTCCTGTTCCTGGTAACCACTAATCTTTCTTTCTCTGTGGATTTACCTATTCTGGATATTTCATATAAATGGAATCATACAGCTTGTGATCTTTGTACCTGGCTTCTTTCACTTGCTATAATGTTCATATATATGGTTCATCCATATTTTAACATGTGTCAGCACTAAATTCCTTTTCATGGCTGAATAATATTTCATGATATGGGTATACCACATGGGGTTTATCCATTTACCAGTTGATGGACATTTAATCATTTCCACCTTTTGGCTATTGTGAATAGCACTGCTACAAACATTCATGTACAAGTTTCTGTTTGAATACTTGATTTCAGTTCTTTTGACCATATATGTAGAAGAGGAAGTATGGTGTCACATGGGAACTCCACGTTTATCCTTTTGAAGAACCACTGAACTGTTTTCCTCAGCAACCGCACCTTTTTACATTCCTACAGCAGGTAGTAGGGCTCCAGTTTTTCCACATCCTCACCAGCACTTGTTATTTTCCATTTTCACTTTAAAATAATTATGGCTAAACTAGTTTGTCATTATAGTTTTGATTTGCATTTCCCTAATGATGCTGAACATTTTTTCCTGTGCTTGTTGGTCATTTGTATACCTTCTTTGGGTAGATATCTCTGGAAATCCTTTGCCCATTTTAATATGGAGTTGTCTTCTTATTGTTGAGTAGTTAGGAGTTCTTTATATATTCTGAATCTGGACCCTTATTAGAGCTATGATTTACATATTCTCCCATTCTTTGGTTTGTCTTTTCACTCTCTTGATATGGTCCTTTGATGTTCAAGAAGTCTTAGGTGTTTGTTTTTTTTTTTAAGATTTTATTTTTAAGTAATCTCTGAACCCAACGTGGGACTTGAACTCCGGACCTTGAGATCAAGAGTCACACACTCCAGGGGCACCTGGTTAATGGGTCAGTTGGGCATCCAACTTCAGCTCAGGTCATGATCTTGCAGTCTGTGAGTTTGAGTCCCACGTCAGGCTCTGTGCTGACAGCTCAGAGCCTGGAGCCTGCTTCAGATTCTGTGTCTCCCTCTCTGTCCCTCTTCCATTTACACTGTCTCTCTCTCTCTCTCTCAGAAATAAATAAACATTAAAAAAAAAATTAAAAAAAAAAGTCACACACTCCATGGACTGAGCCCCTAAGAAGTTTTAGTTTTGATGAAGTCCACCTTGCCTATTTTTCTTTTGTTGTTTGTACTTTTAGTGTCATAGCTAACCTTAGTTGCTCATTTAGTTTTCTTTCTATACTTTCACTTTCTAGTGTTTCTTGTCTGTTGCTAACATTTATTGGGAATTTAGTATGTCTCAAGTTGTGTGTTAAGTACATTGTATTATGTATCCTGTTTCACTCTCAAACAATCTTGAATGATGAGTACTATTATAAAGATTATTTTATTACTTTTTTACAGTACTATACTATCTGTCCCATAGTCATTGTTTTCACTTTACAAATAAAGAAATCGAGACTAGCCTCTGATAGATAGCAGAGTTGGGATTTGAACCTGGACTTGAACTTTGAATGTGGTCTGATTTTTCTGCCCATGTTCTTTTTTTTTTCTTTTTTTTTGAGAGAGAGAGAGAAAAAGCAAGTGCATGCATGAGTGGGGGAAAGGGCAGAGAGAGAGAGAGAAAGAGAGAGGGAGAGGGAATCCCAAGCAGACTCCATGCTGGCAGCACAGAGCCCAGTGCGGGGCTGGCTTGATCTCACAAATCATGACCTGAGCCCAAACCAAGAGTCCCACACTTAAAGACTGAGCCACCCAGGTGCCTGCCCCCCTTCCTCCCACTCATGTTCTTAACCACTTCACATGCTGATTTTGTACGAAAATAGCAAAAGTCTCAAGTCCTTCCACTGTAGGTAAGGAAAAATTGTTCTACCCTGGAGGTCTTCCATCTGAGCTAATAATTAAATTTACATGAGATAGTTTAACAGGAGAAAAAACTCAGTGTTTTATTACATGTACTTGGAGGCCCAGATTGAAATTGAGACCCAAAGAAATGACCAAGGCAGGCAGCGTTTATACTTTTTGGGCAAAGAGACAATTATATTTGTGAGGAATTGTTGGGATAAAGAAAACATGTTTGGGAGCTTTAACCAGTATGGAATTGTAAACAGAATTTGGGCTGAGATAGTAAAAAAGTAACAGGTCTGTTTCTACAGCTTTCTTGGTTTTAAAGTTCCTGTCTGGTGATAAGGATGTCTTTTTATTTCTTCTTGCAGGGAGGGTAACTTTCATGTGGGAAATTTATTTCCTGTTCTCAGAGGGACAGGGAAGAGTCTGAGTGTCCCTGCACCAGCTGTTTCTTCAGTAACTTTTTAAAAAATAATCAATATGCCAAAGTGGCACGTTTGGGGGCAGCTTGCCCTTGGCCTGGACCCCACTGTGGTGTCTTCCTAGGTTTATGATCCAGGAGTGGTAACTTCTCTGTTCCCGGTCAGAATTCCCACACTCATGATACCCTTTCCACGTTCCCTTCCCACTTTGGGTATTCCCAAAGGAAACCACAAAGCCCTCTGAATGCACTAATTCGCTGAGGCATAAGGATTAATAGCCTTTTAATTCTTACACAAGGGTTTGCATTTTTACAGAGGATGTAACATTAACTGAAATGAATCATTAGCTGGAAAGGTTTTCAGTTAACCAAGCAAGTGCAAAAGTCAGGCAGAAGATATTTTGGGGTTGAGGTGCCACCACAAGAGATGTAAGTAAGGCCTTGCCAGGAAGTTCACCCATGGGATTAGCTGCCTTAACCAGATTTTGCTTCAGTTTCTCCTTTTTCTGTGTCCTGAACCAAGGTGCTTTGAATGTTGTTTTATTTTGGTTTTCCTGTTTGTTAGTTTTTTAAGTGATAAACTCTGTCTGCAGTGTCTGGTTGGGTCAAGATAGGAAGAGGAAGGAAGGGTGAGAGAGGACGTCTCTCCCTGGTGGGCCAACTGAGTGGGAAAAGGGGCTCCTCTATTGGGATAGCACCTTTGGGAACTGTGCATTTTCTTTCTATAGTAATGCACTCTGTGTTCAGGAGATTGAGCCCCACAGGGTTGTGGGAAATGCCCACACTATCTGGGTTACTGCATAATCTGATTATTTTTCCTGTAAAATTATTTTTTATTAAAACATGGTTAGGAGACTAAGTTATAGTTGTCTTATTTTGCATCCCTCTTACTGCCTCTCTTGGATAAAAATGCAGGAAGTTGCCGCCGTTTTATTAACCTGCAGCCTGCATGCTTCTCTTTGTTCTTTGTTAAATATGAGCTGGCATGTGTTAGACTACGTTAGCATTTGCTCTTTGGGACTTCAGTGGTTTCTAAATTCAGCACTGCTAAGCCCTTCCCGGTTTGCTTGAATCAATTGAGACTGCTATTTTTAGCAACAAAAGGGAATTGAAATAGCAATTTTCTTTCCATGTAATAGATCCCCAAGAGGAATACTGATGCAAGCTCTCTGCCATTTTCTCTTCTTCCCATCCCCCAAAAGCACTCAGAAGAAAGGCAGCTGTCATGGTTTGCGGCAGTATTAATCTTTAATCAATTGAGTGTTTTCTGCATTCAGGTGTTCAGGGAGAAAAAAAAAAAAAGCGTAAGGAGAAGGAACCTGCCTAGAATAACTAAGTGCTTATGCATGGGCTGTGCAGTCAGAATTTGGTGGGTAGAGGCAGAGAATAGTCAGAAGAGCTAAAAATAGCGTATTTGCTTCCAGTGTTCCTCTAGTCTATTTTTGATGTTTGATTTTGATAAGGTTGATTTGGTTCTTACTAAAAATATCTGTTCTTAGCAAGTTGAGGACAAAAAGAGTAGAATATTTTTAACCTACACAAACTAAAGTATTTTTGTTGACTGTATAAAATCTGGAAGCTGAGTTCTGGTCAGTTGCCAGTATTTTATATAATCTGTAACAAGCTAGACACTTCTGGATGCCAACTTGGGATATTCTTTATAGTTGTCAGTTTCCATCTTCACAAAGGCTTGCAAATTTGGGTTCTGGTGTTATATTTATATATGAAGACAGAAACCTTTTTTTTTAATCTCCCATTTCCCTCTCCCTTCTTTACTTCCTCTACCTCAGTTCTGGCCATCATACATACTCTCGCAAAAGGGTTATGGGCGATACCTGTAGCTTTTTTCTGTGTATTGTTGCAAACTAACTTTGCCACTCACTCCATAGCAAAATGGAATCTGAGGACATTCAGTGTTAATCGAAGAAGCAAATCTTAATGACAAGAACAGTGAATTGTCACTACTTTGGTAATTTGCCATGCCTTTTACTTAACCAAAATGGTTCATCTCCCCTCCCCCTTAATCCTGCTTTGGATTTGTTCACATCCTATCCCCTCTGGCACATTATGAATGAAGTAGTTCTCTGCCATTGAAAATCATCTCTTTTCAAAGACAGCCTCAGATTCATCTACAGAAAATGTGTATCTACAGATTCATCATAAATAAAGTTAAATTTCTCTCTGTTAAATTTCTTAAATTTCATTTTATATCACTGATTCTTGATGTTGAGAGGTGCTATGGAGTATATGGGGTTGTGTATAGTAGGCGATTCCACCTTATTTCTAAAAAAAGAGTTGACAAAACAGTGGATAGTATCCTAAGAGGCTGGTTTTCCATTCATAATTTTTTTTCATTCATTCACTCATTCATTCATCCAGCAAAACCTCATTAATCATATACTTGTTGCCAGGCACTGTGCTAGCAGTTAGACTGGGTGACCCAGACAGACCCTTATGTAAACCTTTGTGATGAATGTCATGAAGGGGGGAAGTACCGAGTGCTGTGAGGGCAGAAAGCTATGAGATTCTGTTAGTGTAGAAGGAAGGCTTAATGGGAGAGGAGGTGTTCAAGTGAAGACCTCAAGGATGGGAGGGAGATGCTGGTTGAAGTGAAATTGGGACTAGAACAACAGTTGTGAGAGAGAGCTTGGTACCTTGGAGGAACTGGAAACATTTCAGCATGTCCAGGGCAGTGAGTGGTAGGAAGAAAGTAGTGGACATAAGATAAACCCATGGAAGACCTTATGAAGAATAGGGACAGTGGGAAGCCATTGACTAGTTTTAGGCAGGGAAGTGATGTCAGATTTGCCCTTTGGAGGGATCACTTTGCGGTGAATGGAAGAGGAATAGGAATGGGAGCAGGTGAATGATTTAGTAGACTGCTGGAGTAGTTATTGTGAGAGATGAATGATGGTAGCCCCGGGTGGTGGCAGTGGGGAGAAGCGAATGGATTTGTGTTTCAGGTTTTATATAATTGGCAATAGGGAAACATTATCACTTCTTGACAGAAGAATGAGATCATAAAAATGGTGTTTGAGAAAGAGAATTCTTAACTATGTAGGGTATGAATTGAGTGAGAAAGGACTGAAAGGGTCGTTGGACGAGTCTGTATATGTTGGGATGATAGGTTGGGGTGATAGCTATTGTGAGAATTAACTGGAGAATATGAATGAGGTACCTTGAGCACATATTCTTGTAATCATGTGAATAATAAATATTTTGGTTTAATAATTAACTTTATTGACAGCTTACTCTTGCTTTTCTGTGCCTATAATCGTAACTTTAACAAGACAGAAGTTTTTCACCCAGTTTAAAGGAGACTAGAATTTCTGTGTATGTTTGATTCTCTGTGGGAAGCAGTAAAAAAGGAAATGATTAGTTAAAAAAAAAAAAGTGGCATGGTAATACCATGGAGTCCTCAGGAACCTTGATTCCTGTGAGTATGTTCCTTCATCTTAGCCCGTCTTCTACCCTCAAAGTTACTTGTGATTCAAGACCGCCGGACTTACAGCCATTGCTTGGGAATTGGCCAGATGAAGGTCAAAAGGGGCCTCTCCCTGCTGAGTAAGCTTCCTATGAGCGGCCTTTCTCAAAGACCCTCGTATTCCTGTTTGCATCTTATTTCCAGAATCTAATCACATGGCCACCCACACCTGGCTGCTGGGGAGTTTGGGAAGTAGGGTCTACATTCCAGGCCATAGATGTTAGCAAAGAAGGAAGGGGAGACCGTTGCTAACTGGACTCTGGCCCAGATGTGCATATCACATGAGAAAGATGGGTCCCTGGGGTTGTTTCTCTACTTTGTGCCTTATTTCATTGTGGCTTTCATTTTAAGAAACCCAACAAAACCCAAGCAAGACTGCAAATATGAATGATTTGGGAGTTGCTCTTTGCTTCTTTGGTTTCCATTGCAAGGTGGTAGGTATTTCAGGGTGGTTAGTGCTTATATCAAATGTTTCCCAAAAGATAGACCAAAAGATGATCTTAGGTACTACGTTGATGAACTAAAAAAAAATTTTAATAGTTATGTATATACATATTTTACACTAATATTCTGTTTATATTAATTGAAACTGGTGGTCTTTTACAATAACCAAGTAATTCAGTAAATAGTAATCAAGTAAGTTTTCGATTAAATTTTATTATTAAGAAATCTGTTTTTTTGTTTTTTTTTAATCTTTTAAATTTTATTTATTTATTTTTGGGAGATAGAGCGTGAGCACATGTTAAGTGACCTTTGGAAGTAGGGTTAAGCAATGCTGCACTGATTTTTGGTAAACTGGAATAGATAAAGAGTCTGCTCTCTCAATTTACACCATCTTTCTATTCATGGTGGGAAAGCACTTCTTTGTTAAAAAGGGAGGACATGCACATGGGCAAAAAATACCAACAATAAGAAGGATAAAAAAATAGTAATCTATTTCATGTTTTTTTCCCAATGCCCCAGAAGCAATGCTAAAAGACTTTTGATTTAAGATATGGTATGCTTTGATTAGCTTCCTAAAATTAATGATGATGAGTTGACTCCCCAGACAATATGGTATCATCTTAATAGTGAGAATCACACTATTATTTTATAAAAGTAAAAAATTAATGAAGTCGATTAGGGGATTTTTCTGTCCCAACTACCAGCGGCTACCTCTGCTGCTACTGTTGGAAGATATGTAGCTTTAAAGCTAAGAATGGATCTTTCAAAGTAAAAGCAGCAGGATGATCCTTGTCTCCATTGCCTGTGTCTTAAATAAATAAATAAAAGTTCTCTTTTTGCATTGCATAAAATGTTTATGATTGAAATTTGACATGACTGAGTCATGTTTGTATGTCGTTCAAACACTTACCTATCATATGACATAGAGAACTAAAGAATGTGTCATTTCCTTTGATAGAAATGATCGCTGATCCCCCATTGCCTGGCCATTGTAGGTGACTGATTATTGTAGAACTATAGCGGTGCTTACCGGGATGACTAAGGGAGCCTATGAATTTCCAACTTTATTTTTTACTTCTTTGTGCCCATAAAAATGATTTTTATACTTTACAATTTTCTCAGAAAAAAAATGTACTTGTGAGGTCATATTTGGCTCATGTATAACTATGCAGCTCTAGATTTGATTTTAATTATTAGAATATAGAAAAATGATATTATCGTCTATCTAAAAAATCAGGCTATGTCTTTAATATTTGCACTATTTAAAGTCATATTGTTTCTGCTTAATATTTGAAGTCCTAACTGTGGAATGGATGACTTATTGAACACCTAATAGAGTGGATCTTCTACATTGTTGTAGTCTCTATAGCTGTGCACATAATAGTTTCTAAAAACTGTTAATTTGATTTAAATTTGATAGTCAATAGACGAAGATGATAGGAAAAAAATTCTTGCTGGGAGCATAAAGCCAAATTTTTTTTGAGAAGAGTGTTTACTACCTTGTTCTCAATTAAAGTTAGTCTACTTTTAGTATAATATGTTTAAGAGGAAACTTGGGTAACTTACAGTTTTAAAATGACCAAATTGCTATATTTCTAGCCTTTTATTTCTTGGAAATCCTCTCTAAGAATTAGGAGAATGAGAAAAAGAGAGCTCCATTTTGATGAAACTAGGGAACTTCTGAAATCCCTCATTGCCCAGTCACCGCAAATGAAGGTGGAAGAGTAGTAACTGACTTCAGAGAGCGGAGACCACAGAGTGCTCACAGACCATCCACCATTAGGAAGCAGGAAGCATACAGATTTGCTTTTGGATGCCAGAAAAGCACAGCAGTTGGAAGTGTCAGGTTCTTCAAAAGACAGGGGTGGGGAAGGGCACTGAGCCAAATGTGCTTGAGACTCAGGAAAATTGGGCACAACAGAAGGCAGAGGTGAGATACCTGACTGAGAACAGGGGTTGAGTAAAAAATCTGCAAACTACCCAGCAGCCAAAAGATTTAAATTGGGAAATGCTTCTTAAGAGATATTGAAGGGTCTCAAAAAAGACAAATACTTCTGGGGCGCCTGGGTGGCGCAGTCGGTTAAGCGTCCGACTTCAGCCAGGTCACGATCTCGCGGTCCGTGAGTTCGAGCCCCGCGTCGGGCTCTGGGCTGATGGCTCAGAGCCTGGAGCCTGTTTCCGATTCTGTGTCTCCCTCTCTCTCTGCCCCTCCCCCGTTCATGCTCTGTCTCTCTCTGTCCCAAAAATAAATAAACGTGGAAAAAAAAAAAAAAAAAAAGACAAATACTTCTTTGGAATCCCTAATAAAAAAGGTCGTTTGTCCTTTGATTACCCTAGAGTGAGGCTAAAAGTGTAATCACCCCACATGTGCACACTAATTGCTATATTAATGCTTCCAAGATGAGACAGCCAAATCAGTCAAAAGGAAAGTAGAGGAAACAGAATATAAGGAGTAGAAGAAAATATAAATGTAGTTGACCCTTGAACAACGTGGGAATTAGGGGCCCTGTGCAGTCGAGAGCCTGCGTGTAACTTCTGACTCCCCAGTAACTTAATTACTAATAGCCTGCTGTTGACTGGCAGCCCTACTGATAACAACAATTGATTAACATATTTTTGATATTATGTGGATTAGCTGACTATATTCTTACACTCAGCTAGAGAGGAGATAATGTTTTTAAGAAAATCTTAAGGATGGGCGGGGGGTGCCTGGGTGGCTCAATCGGTTAATTACCTGACTCTGGATTTTGGTTCAAGTCATGATCTCTTGGTTCATGGGATCGAGCCCTGCATCAGGTTCTGTGCTGGGCATGGAGCCTGCTTGAGATTCTCTCTCCCTCTCCTGCTTGCATGCATGCAAGTGCTTGCATGCTCTCTCTCTAGAAAAATTTTAAAAAATCATAAGGAAAGGAAAATACATTTACCATATTATACTGTCTTTGTATAAAAAAAATCTGTATATAAGTGAACTTGTGCAGTTCAAACCCCTGTTGTTTAAGGACCAACTGTATATAAATAAAATATAATTAATATCCTCAGAGATAAGAGAAGATAATGGGTTTATAATAAGAACAAGATGCTCTTTAAAAAAAAAGGTACAAGCAATCAGAATAGAGGAGAGCTCTTCAAAATTAAAAATTTGACCCCTAAAATTTAAAAGTCATATAATAGAAAGTTTGGAAGATAAAACTGAAGAAATTTCCAAGAAAGTAGGACAAAAAGAAAAGTATGATTAATAGAGAAACTGTTAAATCTAAATTCTTATTAGGGGCGCCTGGGTGGCTCAATTGGTTAAGCATCTGGCTCTTGATTTCAGCTCATGTCATGATCTCATGGTTTGTAGGTTTAAGTCCCATGTCAGGCTCCTTGTGGAGCCTGCTTGGGGATTCTCTCAACCTCTCTGTGCCCCTCCCCTGCTCACATACCTGTGGACATGTGCTCTCTGTCAAAAATAAATAACTAAACATTTTTAAAAAATCTAAATTCTGATTAATAAGAATTATACGTTTTTTTTTTTTAGTGTATATTCATTTTTGAGAACAGAGGCAAATGGGGGAGGGGCAGAGAGAGAGGGAATTTGAAGCAGGCTCCAGGCTCCAAGTTGTCAGCACAGAGCCCGATGTGGGGCTTGAACATATGAACCATGAGATCATGACCTGAGCTGAAGTCGACACTTAACTGACTGAGCCACCCATGTGCCCCTGATTAATAAGAATTGTAGAAAGAGAAGTGGTGTAGAAAGAGAAGTGGTGAAGAAATTATCCAAGAATTAATGGAAGAGAATTGCCAGAATTGAAGATCATGGATTTTAAGGCCCACTAGTATCTAGCACCAATGAATGGAAAAAAAAACACTGAAAGATACATTATCATGACAGAGTGTTAAAGATTAAATGATAATTCTAAAAGCTCCATGACAAAAAAGCTGGTACTTACAAATGATCTGAACTCAGAATAGTGAAACACATATTAAACATTATTGGTGCTGGAAGACAGTGGAGAATTGTCTTCAATATTTTTGTTAAAAATTATTTCCTGCTGAGAATTTTATACCCAGCTGAACTATTATGTGTGAAGTTAGAATATATAGACTTAAAAAAAAAAGATACAATCAGAAAGTTTCTCCTAAACTGTCAAAAAACTGTCTCTTAAATTGTCACATGAAGAAACATGACAACTAAATAGGATATTCTGGATGGCATTGTAGAACAGAAGGACATTCAGTAACAAGAATATCTGAAAAAGATACAGGCTTTTGTTAATAATATAGTAGCCCCCCTTCTTTTATGTATATATGTATGTATGTATTTTGAAAGAGACAGATTGTGAGTAGGGGAGGGACAGAGAGAAAGGGAGAATCTGATGCAGGGTCTGCTGTCTGCATAGAACCCAACTCAGGGCTCGAATCCACAAACCATGAGATCATGACCTGAGCTGAAGTCAAGAGTCAGAAGCTTAACCAACTGAGCCACACAGGCACCCTGTCCCTCCTCTTATTTGAGATTTTGCTCTTCACTGTCAAATACCTGCGTCAACTGTGGTCTGGAAGCAGGTGATCCTCCTCCTGCCATATTGTCAGAAGGTCAGTAGTAGCTTGACACTATGTCCTAATGCCTACATCGTTCACCTCACTTCATCACGTGGACCTTTTATCATCTCACATATCACAAGAAGAAGAAGGGTGGGTACAGTACAATAAGGTATTGTGAAAGAGAGAACACATTGGTATAACTGTTATTATGGTATGTTAGAATTGTTCTATTTTATTGTTAAGTTTTTAATCTCTTACTATGCCCAATTCATAAGTTGAACTTTATCATAGGTATGTATTTATAGGAAAAACCATAGTATATATAGGATGTGGTATTATCCACAGTTTCAGGCATCACTGGGGGTCTTGGAATGTATCCCTGGTGGAAAAGAGGGGACTACTGTAATGTACCAGTATTCATTGATGAATTGTGACAAATATAAGATGTTAGGAATAGGAGAAACTGACTTGGAGTATAGGGATCACCCTGTATTATCTTCACATTTTTTTTGGTAAGTCTAAAATAAAAAATTTATTTACAAAAATGTTTACAAAAACGTGTCTTCATGTATCCATTGTTGGAAAGCTTCTGGTGGGTGTGCTTCCTAATGAGAGACTAGAACAAGATCTAGAAAACAAGAGCTTCGATATTGGAGAGAGAGGCCAAGGGAATTCTCATGGTTAGGTTCTAGAATAATAGCTGTGCAGCAGAGTAGCCATTCCAAGGAGGAGCAGGATAAAAGCTGGAGGGCTCAAGGGAAGTAATCTCTAAGGGGAAAAAAAAGAATGGAACACATTCATGGGATTGATTGTGTGGAAAATTGTATCGAGAGACTGTTAGAAAATGGGGGAAATTTTAAAAAGAAAACTATGGAAATGGAAGAAAAAGGCAATTTTAACTACAGGAAAAGAAAAATGTTGACCAAGAAGGGAAAGGTAATTATACTATACTATTTGCTTCAGTAGTGAATATTATATTTATCTAACCACAGTAATTGTTGTATAATAAAGAATATGAAAAGCCTTCATCCCTGGTTTCTGCTGGGGAGAATCTAAATCCTTGGAATTTCCTGAATGATAGGATTGTCTTTGTTATTCACAATTGGCCCTGATACTTTATGCCAATGAGATGACTCATGGTAGGACCTTGATAGCTTCAAGATGGGGGCTGGTCATGCCAGAAAGACCAACCATTGATTAGAAGATTGGGGATTTGAGTCATTTGATGATATCAGCTCAACCTTCCAACCTCTGGGAAGGGAAAGGGGGGGTGGAAGTTGAGTTCAGTGACATGGTCCGTGATTCGGTCAACCATGCCTTTGTAATGAAACCCAATAAAAACTCTGGACACTGAAGTTTGATGTAGCTTCCTAACTGGTGAACACATTGATGTGCTGTGAGGGTAAAATGCCCTGATTCAGGCAAGGCATGGAAGCTCTACATTCAGGACCCTCCTAGACCTCACCCCATGTGGCTATGCATTTGGTTCGTTCTGATTTGTATCCTTTATTTAAAAACTGTAATTGCAAGTTGTGAAGTTGTCCTGAGTTCTGTGACTTGTTTAGTGAATTACTGAACCTGAGGGGTTGTGGGAACCCTTAATTTTATAGTCAGTTAGTTAGAGTATGGATGCCTGTTGGGATGTCTAAACTTGTGGCTGATGCCTAAAGTGTGGGCAGCTTTGCTAGGGCCCATGTCCTCTGATTTATGTCAGAATTGAGGTGCATTATTATAATAATGTGCACACTGACTATTGACAGAACCTTGTGATATAACTTGATTGGAAGGAGGGGGAAAACAAAGGGGAATGGGAGTTCTCATCAACTGTAATAAGTAATATAAAAATTAATGGATCAGGAGATAACAGTGTGAGCACAGGATTTAGAACAAGGATGATAACATAAGGAAAACCAACTGAAAGGATGAAAATGGTTACTTCTGGAGCTGGAGCAGAATGGGGTGCTATGATGCAGAAGGGTGGGGTGAGGTACTGCTGTTTTTCACTTTAAACCTTTTGTAACTATTTTCTTTTTCAAACCAAGTTCATGTATTGCTTCAATCTACATACAATTATGTAAAAAAGAAGAGGCTTGACTGCAGGCTCAGTGGTTCATCAGGAAACACTCGGACATTGATTGAAATGTGTGTGCACGGGGGTGCATTGGGGGGTACACTTAGGAGTAACCTCTGTACGGAAGCACCAGAAGCAGAATAGGACAGGCAGATGTGCAACTGTGACGCAAGTGTAGCAGAGGTCACAGCTGATCCCATGGGAATTTCTGAACCTTGCGTAGCCCTTCAGAGATGCCTGAGTGAGGTAAAGGAGTCAGACCTTTGTCCCCAAGTGTGGACCAGTCATTAGACATACTGCCCAGGGGAGGGGCTATAACCTTGGGCAAGGCAGCTCTCTTTGTCTGAGGACAGTTCTTGGTTGGTACTCAGCAGATAACACTCCTAGTGCTGGAAGGGGGGTATGTGGTTGGTGCTCTAACAGTATCTACTATAAACTCCAAAACCAGAGACTCTGGAAAAGGAAGACTTGATATCCATTAGGCAAATTTTATAATCTCTAGTCCTTCCAATATTCTGGGCTTTCCAGGACTTTTAAAGTATGATAGGGCCAGCTGGGTGGCTCAGTTGGTTAAGGGTCCGACTTCGGCTCAGGTCATGATCTCATGGTTTGTGAGTTCGAGCCCTGCATCAGGCTCTCTGCTGTCAGCACAGAGCCTGCTTCAGATCCTCTGTCCCCCTCTCTCACTGCCCCTCCCCCCCAAATAAATAAACATTGAAAAAAAGTAAAGTATGATAGATATGCCGGTTTGATAAGTGTGGGGTTGGCAATTTAAAAGCACACATACACTTGTGTATGCACACACACATGCGCTCCACTGTCATCTGTATTCTTTTGAAATATGTATATTTCAGCTAAAAATCTATCCCTCCCCTGCTTGTGCAAGAGCATGTTCTCTCTCTCACTAAAAAATAAATAAACATTTAGGGGAGCCTGGGCGACCCAGTTGGTTAAGCGTCTAACTTCGGCTCAGGTTATGATCTCACAGTTAGTGAGTTTGAGCTCCATATCGGGCTCTGTGCTGACAGCACAGAGCCAGCTTTGGATCCTCTGTCTCCCTCTCTCTCTGCCCCTCCCCCCCCATTCTCTCCCTCTTTCTCAAAATAAATAAACATTAAAATAAATAGACAAACATACAAAAAAAAAAAAAAAGAAAACCAATTGAGGCACATCCCTACACTTTGGAGTAGATGGCAATGCTCTGAATTTGTAACAAACATCATTCCAGTATTTCAGAGAGAAGATACCATGATGAAGAGAAATATACTTTCCCATAGAAGAAATCAAATTTTTGGTTGCCCATAATTTTGAAAAATTGAGTTTATTAAGGTGTAACAGGGATAGTAATATGTGCTTAAGTATACATTTTTGAAGTGAATTTTTACACACTCAGGTACCCAAATCAAAATACAGGATATATCCTCCACCCTAGAGGTCCCTTCATGCCCCTTTCTTGTCATCTACCCCCTTACCCAGATGTGACCAATATTCTGACTTTCGTCATCACAGATTAGTTTTACCTTTTTTTTTTCAAACCTTAATAAATGGAATCACAGCAGTTTGTATACTTTTATGTCAGACTTTTTTCACTTAACATAATATGTGGGAGGTTTGTGCATGTTTCGTGTAAATCAATAGTTCTTTTTTATTGCTATTTAGTATCCCATTATATGAACATACCTCGGTTTACTTCCTTACTCTCTTGTAGATCAGTAGTTGGGTATGTTTACCTGTTATGCATAAATAAAGAGATCATGGGCATTCTTTTGGCAGACACGATGCATTCATACCTCTTGGGAATTGCTAGGTCATAGGGTAGGTACATGTTTAGTTCTGGACATAATGCCAAATATTTTTTTTCTCAGAATGATTGTATCAGTTTCCAGTGCCACCAACAATATGTGAAAGTTCCAGTTGCTGCACAACCATGTCAATACTTGGTATTGCAGTCTTTCAAATTTTAGCCATTGTGGTGGGTATTCAGTCTTAAATTTGAACCACTGGTGTGGCTGCATCTTTTACATCAAAGTATTACACAGGTCTTCTTGTGTATAAGTAACTGATGGGTCCTCACGATGATTGGTTCTTCGTTGTACTTCTTCACCTAAACTGTTTTTTTCTTTTCTCAGTTGTCACAGGTAGTACTGATGGAATTGGGAAGTCATATGCAGAAGAGGTAGGTAATTTTCAAGACCTTTCTTTTTGGCTTAAAAATATAAGAACAAATATGGGATGGTCTCTTACAGTAGTTTTGATGTTTGAAGTTAAAAACAAATATAATGTTGCATAGTACAATACATATACTTTGTAATCAGAAACACCATGTTTGCTTAAGCAAAGACAGTTTTAAAATAAATTTTTGTGCAAAAGTGAGTATAAAACTTTCTATCCCAGTATGTTGGAAAAAATGTAGTGTAATTTTATTTTATATTGCGTGATTATGGACAGTCCTTAGTTTTATTTGTTTATTTTTTAAAAGAATGTTTATTCATTTATTTTGAGAGAAAAAGAGCATTGGGGAGGGCAAAGGGAGAGGGGGAGAGAGAGAATCCCAAGCAGGCTCTGCCCTGTGAGTGCAGAGCCGGATGCAGGGCTTGAACTCACAAACTGTGGCATCACGACCTAAGCTGAAATCAAGAGTCAGTCACTTAACTGACTGAGCCACCCAGGTGCCCTGGACAGTCCTTAGTTTTAAAGTCAGTTGTTTTGAACTATTTTCCAATAGGTGGATTTACTATTATAGAGTAGTTTCATTTCTAGGCTAGTCCATGGCATCATTTTTTTTTTTTTTAAGTTTATTCATTTTGAGAGGCAGAGCATTAGCAGGGGAGTGTCAGAGAGAGACAGGGAGAGGGAGACACAGAATCCAAAGCAGGCTCCAGGCTCCGAGCTGTCAGCACAGAGCCCAACGTGGGGCTCAAACTCATGAACTGAGAGATCATGACCTGAGCCAAAGTCTGATGCTCAACCGACTGAGCCACCCAGGTGCCCCCATGGCATCATTTTTTAATAAGGACTGTAATTGACAGAAAGATACTGACAGATATAGGCAAAGAGTTCTCAAGTTCTCTTGAATGTCATGAAAGGATAGGGACCATGATAGTCTGAGGACGACTGTACAAAGCAGGAGCGTTGATAGTACTGTACTCTTTTAAGACAAGCTTCCCTGCCTTCTAGTTCCACTAAGGCACCCAAAGCTAATGATATGGCCCAGTTGTGATGACGATCCTGGCAGATCCGCTGGATTTCTCATTTGTCATTCCCAAAGAGTTTTTTTTTTTTTTTTTCCAATCTCCTTTTGTTGTGCCAGGTTTTTATTTCGAGTGTCAAAACTCCAGGAAGGTTGCAAGAAAAATACAACAAATACCCTGTATGTTTCACCTGCATTCAGCAGTTATTAACATTTTGTCACATTTAACTTTCATTTACTATTATGGATATTTTTAAGTTAATATTGTTTGCTGGGACCATTTGTGAGTTGCAGACATCCTAACAACTCACCCTTAAAGATTTCAGCATGCATCTTCTAAGAACTAGGAACGTTCAACCTTATAACCACGGTGCAATGGTCACACACAGGAAGTTTAACTTGATATGGTATTATATAAAACCTATATATGCAAGTTTCCCAAATTGTTTCAGTAATGGTCTTTATAGCTCTTTTTATTTATTTATTCATTTGTTTATTTAAGTACTCTCTACACCCAATGTGGGGCTTGAACTCATGACCCCGAGATCAAGAGTTAACATGCTCTTACAATTGAACCAGCCAGGTTTATAGCTCTTTTTGGTTTCAAGATTCAGTTAAGGATCATACATTGCATTTAGGTGTCACGTCTTTTGACTAGAAGAGTTTCCTAGCTTTAAAAAAAATTTTTTTTATAACAATGGCATTTTTGAAAAATACAGGCCAGTTGTTTTGCAGATTTCTCAGTTTGTCTGATGTTTCCTCATGATTAGCTCAGGTTAGACATTTTTTAGCAGGAATGCTACCCAGATGATATTTTATCTTTCTGAGTTCATTTTATCAGGAGGTACAAGAACTCTCTTGTCCCATTATTATGTTAAGATAAATCATTTATTAAGATGCTGTCTACCACCATTCTCTGTTATGAAGGTACTTCTTCCCCTTTGTAATTAATATAGAATCTGTGGGATGATACTTTGAGACTGTATGAAAAAAATATCCGTTTCCCAACAGTCTTTTGTCCAGTGGATTTAACATCCATTGACAGTTTTTTCCTAAATTAGTTATTACCATGGTTGTGAAAAAATCGGTAATTTTTGTAATAATATCTTTCCTTCTACATTTACTAGATGCTTCTTTTCTATAATTAAGAGCTCTTATTTGTCTTTCCTCCTTTGTTAATTTTTTTTTAATTGTAAGCATGGACTCAGGTTCTTTAGTGGTTTTATAGCAGATTAATTTAGCAAATTATTATTAACCCTTGTTATTTTAATAAAAAATGTTTTTCCATATTTTCTCATTTGCAAAACTGCTCACTACTTAATAAAAACTGACTTTAGGATTCAAGACTGGAATATTAGTTTACTAAATTACTTTTAGTTTAAATATCTGAATTATTGCTCATTTATATACGGTTTGGAATAGTTCACTAAAACATTTCGTATGTATCAGTGTATTTTTCCTCTGCTTGTCTATTTAGAAACCACATTCCTATGAATCCTACTCATTCTATATAGCACTTACATAGTTCTGTGTATACACACGGAAGGTGTTTTCAGGAAATACTTTATTTTATCCAATCAACTACCTCAGTTTACCTTTGTTGTCCACAAAACATCATGCCTGAATAAAATTTTAAGAATTTCTTCTAGTTTTAGGAATTTATAACATTTTAACTGTAGTTTTCTTTGCCAGTCTTCCAATCTTTATGTATCCAGTCCAAAACAAAATCTTTTTTAAAGCTAGCTTTTAAATTATAGAAGTAATAGATATTTATGATTTTAAAAAACTTAAAGCAGTGTAGGTAGGTGCAAAATGAAAAGTAAAAGTCCTACTCCTTCTGAGATCCTTTGACATTTATGTACTTGCTTTAATCTAGAAAGATAGCCCTGTGGGGAATCCTTTTGTAGTGTCTTCATTTGGTTTGTCCATTCATTACAGCTTGGGTTTATTGGTTTTTTAGTTAGGTATATCATATTATCAGGTTTTCTTTTTTTTTTTTTTTTTTATTTTATATATGAAATTTATTGTCAAATTGGTTTCCATACAACACCCAGTGCTCATCCCAAAAGGATATCAGGTTTTCTTAAAATGAGAATATATATGATTTCTGTCTTTTAATGAAATATACAGGTGATTCAACTCTTCAGTGTTTTTTTTTTTATTGTTTTCAGTTAGCAAAACATGGAATGAAGATTGTCCTTATCAGCAGATCACAAGATAAACTGAACCAAGTTTCCAGTGAAATAAGTAAGTTTCTCCTTACACCCTCTCCTGCTTTCATGTTTACAAAAGGAATACAGTAATCTAAGTTGAATGTTTTCATGTAGGTATCTAGCACTGACATTTATTTATAGCTCAGAAAGCTTTTTTCTTATGTTGTTGAAGGGATGTTTTAAAATGGGGTCATCAGTTTTTTTCAAATTCATATGGGACTGTTAAAATTTCCTTAAAACGTGTTTTACTGACTCAGTTAGTCGCTGTTAGGAATCAGAATCTCTGAGTATTTTATCATGTTCTACTTAAATACCTGAATTCCTTTTCTGTTGCTTTATTTCAGTATTCTTGTGCTTTTTTTTTTTTTTTTTTACTCTTTGACATTGTTATCTCTAATGTATATCGTATATAATTGAAGAAAAATATAAAAGGCAGCCTGTCTACGTATAGGAAGGAATCCTTGGAGCTTTCTTCTTAGCCAGCTATGCTTAAGACCTGAATTACCATATAGCAAAGATTCTAAACTGACGTTTAATTAACCAAGCAGGTGGATTAAGCCGTACTGTCCGTTTCCTTGGGAGAACATACTGACTGGTGTTCCCAGTGTGCTGTTTGTAGCCCATAGGCTTCTCAGTGTGATGCTGGTGCACTTTTACCCCCACAAGTCAAATTATTTGCTTTAAGAGTCAGCTGAGTTTGTCCACAAACTATGCAGGATACATTTATTATTTAATGTTCTGCAAACTGATGCAATATTTGTATTAAAAAGGGGAGTTGTTTCTACGAAAACTAATTTGAATGCTGTGAAAAATAGTGAGAAAAAGAGAGTTCTTTCCAAAATTACCTGTCAAATTAGCAGTGAACAAGACAAATGCAAAATACTAGCGGAAAATGATGAAAAGTAAGAAATTTGCTCTCCGATTGTTTCATATGTGTTGAAATTTTTGCTGCACTTTAAAGGAACTGAAAACTGCAGTCATAAATGATGCATTACCGGCATGGGTTCTGCAGGAAAGACTGGAATACCAGTCAGCAGATCTCAGTTCAGATGTAAGGCAGGGGTCCTACACAGAGAATGGGTGAATGAATTATATTTATACACAGTTTAAATGAAATAAAATGGTTACATGTATATTTATCATTCTCTAGGATTCCTGCTTTAACTAACTTCTGTGAGTAGCCAACTAACAAACTGGTCCAGTTCTTTCAGATGAGAGAGGCATTCTGCTGTATTTTTTTTTTCAGCTTTATTGAGATAATTGATGTATAACATTGTGTGTAAGTATGTTAAATCTTTTTTTTTTTAATCTTTTTGTTTGTTTGTTTGTTTGTTTGTTTGTTTTAAACCCTGCTGGGAGCACAGATCTTTACATCTTTGGCATCTAAGGATTTTAACTTTGAAGGTTTGAACTATGTAAACACAACCCTGAAGGTCCAAGGCATACAGTATTTTGCAGTTTTGCTAAGGTGTGAATTCGAAGTAAGCCATGATACTAATGAGCCAGAGGCAGTTAATTTAGATAGTAGTTGAACTTAACATATTGCCTAGATCTTAATACTGTTTCTCTCTTAGTTGCTTGTGATCATGTATATACTTAACTCTTGTAGTGATAAAAATGTGTTTGTGCATGTGTGTGGGTAAAATTGGCTGCTAATGAAAGCATCTACTGGATGCTGGAAGTAAAGGTTCATAGGTGGAAAATAGAACCTTCGATTAAAGGGCATGTTGAATTTTGAAATGCTGTGATCTGAATGAATCCATCATCTACTTGAAACAAGTAAAAGCTACCTCATGACAGTCTTTTAGAAAGTGCTCCAGCCTGTACAAGAATTGCTCAATGAGTCAGAAGTATACTTTAATGATATTTGGGAATTTATCAACTTGTGATATGAGGTGACATGTGACTGAGGTCAGAGATGTGGTTCTGGATAAAGACAGGATCCTGTTCAAACATTCTCATGAAGGGACAGATGGTGACACACTGAATTGACCTTTATTATGTTTTTCTCGGCATCATATAAGTTAATGAAAGCGGTGGTATCAGCAGACCAGGTCGTCCGTTCTAAGCTGAAGAAATACAAAGAGGAGATTATAGATGCCTGTGCTAGTTTTTAACTCGCATGTAAATCTTCTCTTTGGGAGGATAGTGTTTTTGTGAACGTATCTATTCCATGAGAAAGGAGGACCAGAATTTAATGTGGACAAAGACCAACTATTTATGCCTTCAACACATCCTTATTGAATGCCAGTGCACCAGGTACTGTGCTAGGCAGTCAGCATAGAGTGGTGAACATGATAGAGACAGCCCTGCTTTCATGGAACTTATGTGCTAGAGGGGGAGACAGAGGGAAAAAAAATAGGTAAAAAAGCGAATAAACCAAAACAAACCAGACAAATAAATTAAATACTTGGAGTTTGTAATAGTGCCATAGAAGAAACCAAGGGGAGAAAATGGAGAGGTTCTTACCTTTGTAGCAACGTGGTGAATTCTGTGACTGATGGGGTGTTAAAGGGCCAGACTAATAACCTTTTGCCCATATAATGGCACTTCAGTTATGAAGCTGGAGCCTTAGTGAACAGAGAATCCACTGGGCCCTCTTACAGAGTATCATGGTGGATGGGTTGTATGTGCAAGTTGCACATGATAAATCCACTCCAACATACCTGTTTCCTTAAGCCATTGGGTTTCTGCCTCGGCATTATGACGGGGCAGTTGCAGCTTCCCAGTCTTACTAAATGGAGGGCTGTCATGGGTCCAAGTCTCAATCAGCCAGCAAAATTAACTCTTAGAGCCCCTTCTAGTTGTACATGATAACCATTAAATCTCTGGTAAGTGATTTGTTTTTTAAAAAATATCCCAATCTGGCATTATATTACGTTTTCCTTGATCTAACACTCTTAGAATCATTCTCACACAGATTTCCTACGTATCTACCAACACAAATTAGCCAACTTTTGCCATTATTTTTGTGTATAAGTTATTACTTTGTGGACCAGACTTTATACTTACTCCCCAAAGAATGCTGTGAGTTTACCCTGTTATGAGTAACAGTAGAGATCTTGATCGTGAGGAGAAGAGGAATTCTTCTACAAGGAAACTGCCCTTAGAGTTATCGTGAGGTAAGCGCAGGTTCTTCAACCCAGGGGAAAGGTAATCTCTTCAGACACAGGAGAGCAGGCTATTTCTATTTCCACTGGCAAGGGAGGCTCAGAATAGCTTGGGGGTTCAAGATCCTTGGCTTCCCCATCCCAAGTCTTGCTCAGTGCTTTCACTTTCATGCATGAGACATGGTGAGTCTTTGGAGGTCAGCTTACATTGTAATTGTGCAACTGGCACAGTTAAATCTGATGTGAGCAAGGTGAGCTCTGTGGCTGTAAGACATCAAGGTTTTTATTCGGGCTGCCATTGAAGTTCTCTGGTTCTCTGTTCATAAATGGGAGCTGAACGTTTAAAGACCCAAGCTTGTCATTTTCTTTCAGTGAGTGCTTCAGTGCGTTCAGAAACCATGCCATACCACAATCTTTGTACTCATTTCTGCCCAACTCAAATGTGACAGCCCTTTGGTCCCTTAAGGCATTTCTTCAGCGGATACTTTGTTATAATCCGTAGCCAGCATTAATTTGATTAATGGTGATGTGGCATTATGGATCAAATCAAACCAATACCAAAGTCCTTTGAAGTCTGTTTTTGGGGATCCCACTCCTGATACCAGTTCTGCATCTGTCTGACTTCAATCAGGAAACCTAAGTCAAGCAAGTTAGTTTAACTAGGCTAACTTGTCTTCTCTAGTCCAACTCTTACATTCACTCTAGGAGGTTAAACTCATCCTCCTTCCCTATGTGATTGAAAGAAGAAAAGAGGAAAGGAGGAGATTGAAAAAGAAACCATGTACCAATTGAGAAAAATTAGGGACCTCTTCTGGGCTCCTATCACCTTCTGACTCTTCACTGTTGTTATGTAAACTTGGGGATTCTGTTTCTTTTTTAAAAAAAAATTATTTTTTTTTACATTTATTTATTTTTGATAGAGAGAGAGCACAAGTGGGGGAGGGGCAGAGAGAGAAGGAGACACAGAATCTGAAGCAGGCTCCAGGCTCCAAGCTGTCAGCACAGAGCATGATGTGGGGCCTGAACTCACAAACCGCGAGGTCATGACCTGAGCCGAAGTTGGATGCTCAACCGACTGAGCCACCCAGGCGCCCCTGGGATCCTGTTTCTTTAGAAGCAATTCCTTGTGAGTGTGGAGGACAGCCTACGTATCAGAGTTGTTCAGAAAAAATTTTCAAAGGGTTATATATAATTTAGTAGGGAACTAAATGTTTTGCCAACAATGGGTAAATGCTTTCTCAGGATCTACTGCTTAGATGAAATTACACTTCTTTGTAAGGATACCTGTCACCCGTTGAATTAATATAGGCTGAGAGTTAACACATATATAATAAGCTTATTTTGTTATCTTTGTTGGCCAGGATTATTAACATAATCAGTATTTTTGTCAAGTTTGATTTCTCCAAGAAAAAAAAACTCCTAATTTTTGAGCTCTGAGGTAATTTTTATTTGCAGTAAAGCACAATGCAAAGAAGACTAGCTTTCAGAACAACCTAGTGGCTCACAGAATAAAGAGATGGTGATATTTACAGTTCCTATTCTTATGTGGCAGTTGGTAATTCTGATTGTGTACAGTTTAATCAGCTTCAGGTTTTAAAAACCACACATCTCTGTTTTTGATTAAAAAACACCAGATACGGTGTTTCTCTTTTTTTTTGTTAACTTATGTCAGGGTGCAAAGCTTTGGGATTGCCATGTAATTCCATGATCTCTTGAAATGTAAACCTTTTAGAAATGTAAATCTTACTGGTCGGTAGTCACAGAGGAATAGGGTAAGGTAAAAAAAAAAATATATCAGTTTCACTTTTTCATATCTTACCTATGATCAAATCTGTATAGTGAAGTGTAGATTTCACCAAATGTTTGTTTCACAATTTCTTGATGTACTAGCAGTACTATTAATATGATGCTTTGTTATATTTAGCTTATTTCATTTTTGTAGGGACAAGGTACTAGTTAACCTTTTTAACTTCCATGTTTAATTAAACCAAAATCACATGATGTTAAGATCAGAGAGTTAATCTTAGCACATAGCCCCTAGTCATATATATTTTTCTGTCACTTCTGTAGTACCAGAAATATTTTTATTGCCCTTACAGTTCATAAAATCTAAGCTAAGGAACCATTAGGAACCCAAAAGCAGCCTGTTTGCCTGCATTGGTTTTTGCCTGTGGTACTTATGATTGTGGAGGTACCCTACTACTCCAAGATCCCCAAATTCATCAGCGTTTGCAGAAAGTGACATTCTTTACTACCCATAACACTGAGATTCCACAAGCCATCGAGCAGGTACCAGGATAGTTGCTTCGAAGCATTGTTTCTGCATATTGGAGTGTAATTATTGTTCTTACTAGTGAGCTTGTCATGCCTAATTAAATGAGATTTACCGTTAAATGAAACATTTCTGGCATGGTCATGGTTACAAATTTGTCTCATCTAATTATATCCTTGCAGGAAGAAGGATAGATTCTTTTTTTTTTTTTTTTAAGTTTATTTATTTTGAGATCAGAAAGAGTTCGTGCACATGCTAGCGTTGAGGGAGGGAGGGGCAGACAGAGAAGGAGAGAGAGAGAATCCCAAGCAGGCTCCATGCTGCCACTGCAGAGCCAGATGCGGGGCTTGAATTCAAGAACCTCGAGATCATGACCTGAGCTGAAACCAAGAGTCAGACACGTAACTGACTGAGCTACCCAGGCGTCCCAGAAGGATAGATTCTTACTGAGCCTATGCAAATAATTACATTGCCGTGTAAGGTGAAACAACTCGGTAAAGACACGTATACTCTCTGACCATTGTTCTGATTAGTTTTGCAGGCAGGGCCAATTAATATGTGTTGTATCTTCTATACAATTTCCATCTTTAAATTTACCTAACAATTACATAGTTTATGTTGCAGTTGCTATGGCTGCATAACAATTACCTCAAACTTACCAATGTGAAATAATAACCATTTTAAGGTGCTCAAAAATTCTGCTGATCAGTTTTACCAGGCCTTGGGGGACATATTCTTTTGCTTCTCATGGCATTACTGAGTTCCCTAAGTGATACTCAGCTAGTGGAGAGGCTGGTCCAAAAGATTTAAGATGGCTTCTCTCACAAGGCTGGGGCCGTGATGGGGAATGACTGGAAAGCCAGATTCAGCTGGGACTGTTGACTGAAGTGCCTTTGCATAGCCTCTCTAGCATGGCCAGATCAGGGGAGTTGGACGCCCCACAGGGGAACTATCATCCCTCAGTGAATGTGCCAAGACAATGAGGCAGAAGCTGATATCTTTTTGTGACCTACTCTCAGAATTCATACAGCATTACTTTTTTTGCCATATTCTATTGGTCAAAGCAGACATGAGCCTGCCCAGAATCAAGGTGAGAGGAATAGACCCCACCTCTTGAGGGAAGAGAGACAAGGTAATGTTGGAAAAGAACGTGTGGGAAGGGAGATATTTTTGGAAAATAAAATCTGGATCTGGAAAATACAATCTGCTACAGTTTATGAACTATAGTAAGGTTTTTCAGAGAATATTTTTCCTGATTTCTGAGGGATCAGTAGGAGCAGCATACCATTCCAAGAGTTGAATACCATCAACATATCATTCAAACCATTCGTTTCATTCCCGTTTGCCCAAGGACAGCCAGTCACCAAAGAGGGGTAATGAAAAATGAAGAAAGAAAGCTGTTTTCTCAAAACCACTATTTCATTCAGCTGCAAAATTAATTCTTGTTCTATTGGACCTTGGGCCAAAAGCATGCTTGTATCTGATTTTCAAATGAAAGAGTTCTGTAGGTACTGACTCGATCTCCTGGTATAATCTGTTCCATAGTCTGAGCTTGGTGGCAGTGTCAGGTTACACTGGGAAGGAAGTCCGACACAGGAATTGATTTTTTTTTTTTACGGCATCAGTGACAGTCAGGTGCACTCAAAAGGCCTCTGCTGAGGCTATTATTCTTTGGATGTTCCTTCCTAAAGACTGTATTTTCTGACCTCCAGCTTCTGGGCCTCTAGCTTTTGGCAAACTTGAAGGAAATGTAGGAACCACCTGTTAATAGGACTGATGGTCTCTGGTTCATTTATTACAGTAATTAACAGTAACAGAATAGAATACTATTCTGGTATAATATAGAGCTAATTGATGATTTAGTCCACGATTTTCCTTAAGGCAGGACCCTAATGATGGACACTAAAGGCATCGATAAATCTCCAGGGACATCTATAAAGTATGTTTTAAAATTGCCACCAATTAGCAAGAATATTTTATACTTAGAAACATAATCTTGGGACTCTTGAGTGGCTCAGTTGAATCTGATTTCAGCTCAGATCATGATCTCACGGCTAGTTTGAGCCCTGTGTTGGGCTCTGTGCTGAGAACTCAGAGCATGGAGCCTACTTCAGATTCTTTGTCTCTCTCTCTCTCTCTCTCTATGCCCTTCCCCTACTCACTCCATCTCTCTGTCTCTCAAAAATAAATAAAAGCATTAAAAAATAAAAAAATAAAAGAAACATAATCTTAGGTATCACTTTGTTCATAGTTGTGTGGCCAGTCTGTATACACAGGATCATGAATATGATTCTGTCTATCCTGGCAAGTATACATGTTGAATAATATTCATTTTTAGTCACATCTGGGCTCTGCCCATGTTTTGGGCTTGATAAACAGGGCAGCTCTCATAAGACAGCTGAGCTAATTAAAGATAGGAAGAATTTACTTTTTTTCCCAATACCCTCTCTGCTCAGTAGTGCTACCTAGTGACTATCTGGGAAATACCAATGATAGTTTTGGTATATAAAATATACCTTATGTCTTAATCAGTTTTACTATGTTTCATTTTGTGGCCCAAATTTATGAAGGTAGTAGCATAAAGAGTTGCCAGCAGCCTAGAGATTATAGCAGAATATAAGTATAGGTCATAGGTGTCCAAGATAAGAAATGATTAGAGTCTTGGTTTAGAGTGGCAGGAATTAAAATAAAACATAGCCACAAGAAACAATAATTATTAGGAAATTCAGCTTTTTTAGAAATGAGAAACTTTTGTTTAAAAAAAAAACGATTCAAGGGCATGACAAAAGTCAACACAAAAGCTTAAAAAGTTAACAGGCTGTTAGAAAGTGAGAGTGTTTGAGGGAGATAAGGAACCTATGTTGGCTAGGCTGCCTACTGGAGTTACAGAATAATTTTTTTTTTCTTACAGCTTTCTCATTAAGAGAAGACTATATTATCAAAGATCAAGTTTCTTCTCAACAACTGGTTTCAAACTATTTAATTCATAAGCTTTCTTTGTTGATTTTAATACATTTTATACACTTACACATATAAAGTTAACACTTTCACCTGAAGCTTAAAATGTATTAACTTTATGTCTGTTATTACATTATAAGAAAATTCACTTACCACTTTGACTTTGCCATCCTAATTGGAGTCTTCTTTAAGAATTTTAGTCTTTAGACTCTTAAAAACTGAGAATAAACTGAGGGTTGATGGGGAGTGGGGGTGAGGGGGTGGGTGTGTGATGGGTATTGAGGAGGGCACCTCTTAGGAGGAGCACTGGGTGTTGTGTGGAAACCAATGTGACAATAAATTTCATATTAAAAAAAATAAACCAAAAAAAATTTTTTTTGGTCTTTAGAAATGATCCAGGTAACAAAGATGCCTCTTTCTTTAACTCACTATATTAGTATAGTATCTTAGGATTAATTAAGAATCATAGAAGTTATATTTAAGTTGACAATGCAGAACAATACGATCATTATTGATACCAAGTTCGTCAGAGAGATGACATTTGAAACTTTTATACAGGGGACATGAAGAGTAACATCAAATGATGTTACTTCAGCATTGTCTGAAGTTTAGAAGAGTCATAAAAGACACCAATTCTCATAATTTTAGTTGGTGGAAGCAGTGATAATATAGCTAACTGATAAAACCTATGTGGAAAATATAAAAGTTCAATGAATGAAATGTTAGAGTGACATTATGTTTCAGTCTGTGATATGATCAGAGAGAAGACATAGCCACTTTAAAAATTACAATGATAGAACCAGTTCTAATTTGGCCAAAGATTTACCTTAATTAGGACTTTTATATACATCTTGGATTCTTATATAATTCTTATTTACCAATTATTAAAAATACCTTAAAAGTTTATTAGAGCATTTAAAAATAACTATTACTTGCTAGCCAAGTGTCTGTTTCAATTTTTTAACTGTACTGCTCAAGCCAGCCTTTTCTGTGAGAATGATTTTTCTGAAATTTCCAGCACACTTAAAGCATTAGAAGTTTTTGTCCTTGTCTGGCAGTTCTTGAATTTTCTCTTCTCAGATTTAAGGGAGCACTGATTAGTATCCGTATGCTACTCAGAAGAGGCTTTTTAAAACATAGAACTCTTGGTTGACAGTATTGTTCAAATCTGTATCTCCATTGATTTTTCTGTCTACTTGCCCTTATCAGTTACTGTGAAAGGGGAGTTGAAATCTCCAAGTAGAATTATGGATTTATCTGTCTCTGTGTGTCTATTTCTTTGTTTTTAGATGCATTAACATTTAAGGATGTTATGTTCTCTTGATGAATTCATTCCTTTTATCATTATGAATCACCTTCTTTATTCTTGGTAGTATTATTTGCACTGAAATCAACTTTATTTTTCTTTTGATTAGTTTTAGCATGGTATATATTTCTGCCTTTACTTTTAACAAATATGTGCTTTCTATTTAAAGTAAGTTTCTTGTAGACAGCGTAGGTTTGGTCTTTTTAAAAAAATCCAATTTGATAACTTATTAATCAGGGTTCTCAGACCATTTGCATCTGATGTTATTGTTGATAGGATTGGGTTAAGATCTACCCATTTACTCTTTGTTTTCTGGTCATCTTGTCTGTTCTTTTTCCCTTGTTTTGTTTTTTTCTGCCTATGTTTAAATTAATAGTATGTTTTTTTATCATTTCATATTATTTCCTTCTTTGGCTATTGGCTGTGCATCTTTTCTCTTTGTTTTGAGTGATTGCTTTAGACTTTGTAGTATGTATCTTTAGCTTGTCACAATCAGCTACTACTTTATATAGAGCATGAGAACCTAATGACAGTGTACTTTCATTCCCTTTTGTGTTTTATTTCTGTGTATGTTATGAATTGTGTAACATTATTTTTGCTATAAATAGCTATATTTTAACGAGAATTAAATTTATTTTTAAAGTGTTCTGTATTTACACACAATATTTTCTGCTCCTCATTCCTTTGTATACATACATAATTCAGTCAAGAATCTTGTGGGGTTTTTTTTTGTTTTGTTTTTTCCCTGTCTGAAAGACCTCCTTTTATATTTCTTGTAGTACTGGTCTCCTAGTGATGAATTCTTTTTGTAAGTCTGAACAAAAACCTTTATTTTTGAAATGTATTTTCTCTGGGTATAAAATCTTAAGATGACCGATTCTTTTTTTCCCGTTTAGTACTTTGCTTTGCTGCATTCTGGCCTGTCATGTTTTTGAGAAGTCTGCTGTCACTCCTATCTTTTTTACCACCTTGTGTAAGACACTTTTATTATTAATAATTTATTTTTAAATTTATATCCCAAGTTAGTTAGAATATGGTGCAACAGTGATTTCAGGAGTAGATTCCTTAATGGTCCTTAACCATTTAGCCCATCCTCCTCCCACAACCCTTCCAGCAACCTTCTGTTTCTTCTCAATATTTAAGAGTTTCTTATGTTTTGTCCCCCTCCCTGTTTTTCTATTATTTTTGCTTCCCTTCCCTTATGTTCATCTGTTTTGTATGTAAGACACTTTCTTTCTTCTTTTTTTTTCGTCTTTCACTTTTAAGATTGTTCTCTTATCACTGGCTGTAAGTAATTTGTCCCTTGGTGTACTTTTCTTCATGTTTATCCTTTTTGGAGTTTACTGAGTTGAAATTTATGGGTTTATAGTTTTCACTATATTTGGAGAAATTGGGGCCATCAAATACTTTTTCTATCCTTCACTCTTTGTAGGAATCCACTTATACATACATTAAATGGATTAAACTTGTCTATCAGCTTAACTGATTGTTGTCTTATTTCTTTTTTTGTTTTTGTTTTTGGTCTCTTTTCTCTTTGTATTTCATTTTAGACAGTGTCTATTGCTGTGTGTTCACATTCACTAATCTTTCTTTGTTTAGTGTCTAACTTGCTGTTAGGATTATTATTATTTTTTTTTTTTAATTTTTTTTTCAACGTTTTATTTTTATTTTTGGGACAGAGAGAGACAGAGCATGAACGGGGGAGGCGCAGAGAGAGAGGGAGACACAGAATCGGAAGCAGGATCCAGGCTCTGAGCTATCAGCCCAGAGCCCGACGCGGGGCTCGAACTCACGGACCGCGAGATCGTGACCTGGCTGAAGTCGGACGCTTAACCGACTGCGCCACCCAGGCGCCCCAAGGATTATTTTTTTTTTAATGTAGACATTATTTTTGTCTCAATATAAAATTTTAGGGCATTTTTGTATTTCCCTTATATCTTTAAAAAATTTTCATGCTGTTCCTTTTTGAACATACGGCAGCCCCCCTTGTTTGTGGTGGATATGTTCCAAGACCCCTAGTGGATGTCTGAAACCACAGATCATACTGGACTCAGTACATACTCTGTTTTTTTCTGTATATACTTACTTATGATAAAGTTGAATTTATAAATTAGGTGCAATAAGAGATTTACAACAAAGATAATAAAGTAGAATAATTACAACAGAAGTTATATGAATGCAGTCTTTCTCTCAAAATATTTTATTGTACTGGACTCACTCTTCTTGTGACAATCCGAGATGATAAAATGCCTACATGATGAGATGGCATGAGATGAGATAATGGCGTAGGCATTGTGACCTAGCATTAGGCTACTATGGACCTTTTGACGATTCATCAGAAGGAGGGGCGCCTGGGTGGCGCAGTCGGTTAAGCGTCCGACTTCAGCCAGGTCACGATCTCGCGGTCCGTGAGTTCGAGCCCCGCGTCGGGCTCTGGGCTGACGGCTCAGAGCCTGGAACCTGTTTCCGATTCTGTGTCTCCCTCTCTCTCTGCCCCTCCCCCGTTCATGCTCTGTCTCTCTCTCTGTCGCAAAAATAAATAAACGTTGAAAAAAAAAATTTAAAAAAAAAAAAAAGAAGGAGAATCATCTGCTTCCAGACCATAGTTGATTGTGGCTAACTCAAACCATGGAAAGCAATACTGTGAATAAGGGAGGATTACAGAATATAGTGTGCTCTTGTGTTGTTTGTCTTTGTTTTTTATTTTTTTAAAGATTTTATTTCCAGGTAATCTCTACACCCAACTTGAGGCTCGAACCCACAACCAGCCAGGAGCCCCACTCTTGATCTTGTTTTACTCATGTTTTTCTTGCTGTTGGTCTGGCTCATGCTCTCTCAGTCCTCTGGTAAATTCTAGGGGCTCTGTCTTCCTCACATGCTCAAATCTGTTTCCTCAACTGGGGGGAACTGCTCATCTCTATTCTGGTGTAGAAAATCTCTAGGCAGTAAGTTAGGGCAGCCTTAGAGCTCACCTCATTTGTTTCCCTTCTCTTGAGTATTGCTGTCCTGAACTATCTGTCTTCCAGGGACAGAAAACCATTGTTTCATATATTTTGTCCTTTTTTTGTTTTTCTTTTTTTTTTAACTTAAGGTGATGGAGTAGATCTAGTCTTTGTTACACCATCATGGCTGGAAACAGAAGAACCCCGTACCCCCTCCTTTTTACCATTATAGATTTCCTGGTAAATGTACTTATTATCTTTGCACATGTCTATAAATGTTGTTTGGTCTGCATTAGGCTTTAAAGAAAGAACAGGACTAAAATTTTTGCATTTCTGCACTGGGCATGGCATGGTTAAGGGGGATGTGTCCACTAACCAGTGTTATTTTGGTGACTGAAGAGCTATTGTGAAACCTCTTAATATTCATAATCTTGCACTGAAAGATACTTTTGAAATTTAGTTTCTGTTCCAATTTTGGCACAAGTGGTTTTCTAAGCTAATGTGGGATCCCGCCGTAAAGCTTTCCAACTAAACGATTTCACCAAGTGTACCTTATTTCAACTTCATTACTGTTTGTTACCAGTCGTTTTTGCTGATAGAGAACAACATCTGTAATATGGGTGGGTATTTTGTTAGAAATGTAGCATACCTACCAATTAGTTGGCCCAGCCAAATTAGCATGTGTTGGTCTGCATCTCCAATTACCGCAGCTGCTTGAGTGTTGCTGTTCTACAGCTGGCATTAGGCATGTGGGAGTGTACTGCACCATGGCCAGACACTAGCTCTACCTCTTAATTAAAACATTGGCTTATGTTTGCATGATTTCTTTAAAACAGTAAGTGGTCTTTCCAATTGGATTATTGATGGTTCAGTAACTTCTATATAAAAAAAAAAAAAGCAAACCTTTTTTTTGGTTAAGGAAATGTGGGACCAAGGTGTTCGGAAAAGAGTCCCATTTAAGTAGATGATTAGTGTTTCTCCTCCCACTTTCAGATTATTAGTTGTTATTCTAAGTGGATAATTGTAATTTGGGGTACAGACTTAAAGTATAAAAGAATTCATAGAAAGGCATATTCTTTGGATGTATTTATTAAGTTCTTCAGTACTTTTATTTAGGGATTGCTTCCCTTTTCATCATGGAGAGAAAGTACTTTTGAGAGTTTTATGGAAAAGGTTCACTTAACTTGATTCTTCCATCAAATAAAGTTATAGATTTTCTTGTCAGTTTCCACTGTTTTGATAATCTTGTTGTACCATTACTGATTAAATGCACAGTTTGTTACATGCTACCATTTACAAATATTTAACTACAAAGCACTAATTTAAATGACTCCGTGCTATATCTAATAGTAGAAACAAAGAGGAGTCCATTAAAACCAACAAGAAATTTCATAAATTTTGAATTACTCTATTCCTTTACTGTTAAGAAAAACCAATAGAATTAATATCTAATGACAGCAGGCTACTAGTAATAAAAATGTTGATGTAGAATCAGCTTTTATTGTACTTCTGTTTAATGCTACAGAGCTGTGTAAAATCTAAAATGTAATCACTCTAATAACTGATATAAATATTAAGCCACAAATAAGTATACTCATTTTTGTGGAACACTTAGCATCATGTTTAGACATGTGTAGTTCAGAAACCATACCCATACCCAGAAACCATACATGATGTTAAAGGTCATTCCTGTTCAGGAACTGATAGACTAAGCCCCTCACTTTTTAAATATGGAAACCAAGTCTGAAAACCAAGTCATACCTAGTAAATGACTGACGTGAACAGAGTCTTGGCTTCTTCTACTATGTTCTCTATTACCCCATGCCCTTAATTTGTGCTTTAAATATTGTAGCTGGGGAACTAAATGATAATTTGGGGGGAGGTAAACATCCCCAGAACGTTATATCACAGTTACATATATAGCATCAAGGGAATAAAAAACAAACTAAACTCAACTTGCATCGTGACTGTGTTTAAATGCAGTTACTTACTACAGTTATTATCATTGGACCAATTTTAGGATTTGTGAGCATTTTTATTAAAATGGGCATATTTATTCCTTTTCACTTTTTAAGACGTAGCCATGTTCAACTGGATACTTAAGGATGATTTGGAGTTAGTAAAATCCTAACATGACTACATAAAATGGTCTATTTATGCTAACACAAGCTTTGATTAAAAACAAGTAATTTTCCAGGGGTGCCTGGGTGGCTCAGTGAGTTAAGCGTCCAACTTCAGCTCAGGTCATGATCTCACCATTCGTGAGTTTGAGCCCCACGTCGGGCTCTGGGCTGACAGCTCAGAGCCTGGAGCTTGCTTCAGATTCTGTGTCTCCCTCTCTCTCTCTCTGCCCCACCCCTGCTTATGCTTTCTCTGTCTCAGAAATGAATAAACATTAAAAAAAAAAGTTAAAAAAAAACAAATAATCTTCCAATAATAGTTGAGATATTTCCTGTAATAAGTGATGAAATAGGGGCGACTGGGTGGCTCAGTCAGTTAAGTGTCCGACTCTTGATCTCGACTCAGGTCATCATCTCACTGTACGTGAGTTCAAGACCCACATGGGGCTTTGCACTGATGGCACAGAGCCTGCTTGGGATTTTGTCTCTTCTTCTCTCTGCGCCTCCTCTGCTTGTGCGCGTGCTCTCTCTCTTTCAAAATAAATAAATTAAAAAAAAATAAGTGATGAAATAAGTATCCAATGTTGATCCTTAGAGCAATTCTGAGGACAGGCTGGCTAGGTTCCCTAAGACTCCACCGTAGGCAATAAAACTGATCTTCAGTTTTAGGTCATCTACTCAGGTCTAGTTTTGCTTCTACTGCTATGTGGTATTTCTTTGTGTTCTTTCTAATTATTCATGCCCCTCTCCCACAAGTTATCCTTATGGTATTAATCCAGAATCCCAAGGTGCCTTGAATGTACACGTTGTTTTCCAGTCTTGAATTCCTCAAAATGGTGTTTTTGGTTCCCATTTCTGACTTGCGTGGGGGACGGTGCTGTCACTCCCCAATTCTGGAAGGCCTTTATTCATCCTTTGGGTGTCTTCTAGTACTGGTTTGTGTGGCTGGATGTTGGACCAGCAGCCAGGTAGGTGGGACCCGGCTTTCCTACTGCTACAGGGTTGGCCATTCTCCTTTGATCAGTTTTGTACGTTGAGTTTTGCATCCTTTTGATAAATGGGTTTATTGCAGTGAAGTTTGAGAACCATTGCTATAGATTTCTCCCTGTACCTTCTTGGTCATTCCTTACTGTTCACTTCTAACAAAGGAGCTATTTTACTCAGCATGTGTCTCCAGATGCCTAGCCTTTCATCCTCCTCACAGAAAGAAAGGTCCTCTTCTCCAAGAGCAACGTTTTGCTGATGTCTCAGTTACCAGTCTCTTGCTGGTTCTTAAGGCCTTGTTCCCATAACATTTTTGTCTGATGTCTTTCACAGGGACCCTTTAGACACGTTTTTTGGGGGGGAGGGGGCTGCTTTTTGTTTTACAAAATAAGCATATTTCACTTGATCACGTAAATCTTAATTTATGTCTTCTTTTGAAATTCCAAATGATCTGTTAACTCTGGGCCCAGCATTCATGTTGGGCAGCACTCAGTTGGTGCTGAGAACCATTTGCCCTTTTAGGTGGGGCCTGCGCTGTCAAGTTTGGCCCAGCCCGTCCCCGCTCACGTAGTGCACGCACATATACTTTTATTAGGCTCTCTGCAAACTTGAGTAACATGCTTGGCCCCAAAGACATTTCAGTTTGCTACCTCTGTTATCCTTCACAGTCTTTCTAAGCACTTCTAGAGAGAAATTCTGTTTCATTTGCAAGGCATTGTAGAACACTTGCAGGACATGTAGACCCTTTTGTCACATGGATAGGCCTCATTGTCAGTCAAATGAATTTCTTCTAGTATGGTATATTTCTATTTCATAAATATTCCCCATTAATTTTGGTTTTGTCTCAGAAACATACCTATCAATGTTAATACAATATAAACTTACGGATGTAGAACTATATACATACAGTGAGTGAGCAAATACAAAATGGAGGAAATCACAGTGTTCCCTCCGAATTACTATTCCTTCTTTCCCCCCTGGATTTCTTAATTTTAATTTTACCTAGATTTTTGATATTATCTAATATTAACTAATGTCTAATATTATAATTTAGTGGCTCCTTTGGATTTTATATACATTGCATAACATACTGTGTATTCTTTTGAGTTTTGGCTTCTTCAGTTCAGCATATAATATATAGATCCAACAGAAATGCACGTACATGTGCTCTGAAGACCTGGACGGGATTTTCATAAGTAACATTACGGAAATAGCAAAAAACTGTAGTTCGTTTATTTTCATTCCTTTGTGAATATACCACAATTTCGTTATCTGTTCCACTGTTGATGGACATTTGGGTTGTTTCCAGTTTTTGAGTATTTCTTTTGGATCTCTACCTGTAAGTGGACTTGAGACATACTGAGAGGCTCTTTGTCATACATAAAACATTGCTGTTTCTAACAAATACATTTCTTAAGATAATGTTGCAAATACTTGGAATTAGTACCTAGACCTTATGTCCTTCTGTTACTGCCATGTCACAAACAAAACAAAAACTGTCTAAAGAGACTGCGGACTATTTTTATGTCATAGCTTTTGGTACGATGTATGAATTTTAAACCTAAACGTATCTATACTTTGAAAGCTGAATGTCCAACCTTTTTACATAACTGCTATAAAATTTTTTAACGTGCAGAAATTTTAGAAGTTCATTCACCTGGCAGTTTGCCCTCAGTTGGCATAGTTCCAAGTGTGTAAAGTACATTTAAAAAATCATGTTAAGGGTATTGGAGACTATGCTGTAAAAATACTGCCTTAAATGGAAAATAAGCAGTTGTAAGATCCCCGTTCACCCGTTTTCTCTTAAAAGTTCATTCTTGAAAATGTAAGAATAAGAATAGATATGCGTGTTTATGTAAGTTAACTTGTACCATCATAATCAAACGGTGAGTTTAAATATTTTTGTTATTTCTTTCGCTTGGTCTTGTTTCTGTCACCCTTTCGCACACAGTGCTAAAGCGTTATTAATTGAATTTTCTCCTGCACAATTACATGGTGATTTCTACAAGAAGGGCTTAATATTCCTTACAGCATCATCTTACACGGCAGCATTGCCTCTGGGACTTTTATACAATGCAGCTGCTTGTGGTAAATGAAGGAAATCAAGTATTGTAGTACAGACTTTTAGGGATATGAACACATTTTTGAAAGCAAGTAAAATATCCTGCATACTAGCTTGTGATCCTCTGTGAATGGAGAATAAATCCATAGGAATGGTTACTTTTTTTCTTGAATAGAACAAAGCATTGTGGGACTGTGAACTGTTTCTGCTCTTCTAGTGAGTGAATTTTAAATCGTCAGATTCTTATGAATGATTTGGGGAGAAAGAAGATATTTTCAAGACATTATTTTGAGGAGGAATTTTTTGTCTCACTACATTTTAAAAGTATTTTGTAGTTGATTTATCTATTTTTTAAAGTAAACTTTATTTTTTTGAGCAGTTGTAGGTTTGTAGCAAAATTGAACAGAAGGTACAGAGACTTCCCATATACACACAGCTTCCCTAACTCTCGGAATCCAGAGTGGTACCTTTATTCTGTCTGATGCACCTGTCATGACATACCACTGTCACCCCAGATCCGTATGCAGTGTAAGTTGTTCATACTCCTGGAAGGAGTAAGTTTAAATCTCAAACTTTTGTTGTTACATGTTGCCTACAAAATGTTTCTCTTTGATGTCTGCATTTGGATTCCTTAGCTTATTCCCCTTTGGCTTTTAAAAAATGGCATGGGAAGTGTATTTTTTGCTCTTCGTCCTTTTATTTTTTTAAGCTTAACATTTAATATTTTTCAAAAAACCTATTTTACGATATGCCTGTCTTTTCTGCCTTTATCTTGTACACTTGGCATAGGCTGAAAGGGATCAGTTTAGATTTCCAGTCAGAAATGCATATGCTTATAGAGACCAGGCAGCTATGGAAATGAGTCAGGGAGGCTGGGGTGAGGCAAGAAGGAGTGGTGAGGTCTGGAGAACTGAAGAACTCCTCCCCACGTATAGATGGCAGCTCTAACTTACTGCTACTGCTTGTGTGGCAGTGCAAGCCTGGGGTGCCGTATTTTCCAGTTACATTAAAAGAATTTGAGGGGTGCCTGAGTGGCTCAGTCGGTTAAGTGTCCAACTTCAGCTCAGGTCATGATCTTCATGATCTTGCAGTTCGTGAGTTTGATCCCCGTGTCGGGCTCTGTGCTGACAGCTCGGAGCCTGGAGCCTGCTTCAGATTCTTGTCTCCCTCTCTCTGCCCCTCCCCCGCTCAAGCTCTGTCTTTCTCTCTCTCTCTCTCAAAAATAAATAAACATTAAAAAAAATTAGAAAAGGATTTGAGGGGCACCTGGGTGGCTCCGTTGGTTAAGCCTCCAACTCTTGATCTTGGCTCAGGTCATGGTCTCACAGTTCGTGAGCTTCAGCTCCACATTGGGCTCTGTGCTGACAGTACAGAGCCTCTTGATGTCTCTGTCTTTCTGCCCTCACCCCGCTTGTGCTGTCTCTCTCTGTCTCTCAAAATAAATAAATAAACTTAAAAAATTTTTAACAAAAAAATAATGATAAAGAATTTGAGGGGCGCCTGGGTGGCTCAGTCGGTTAGGCGTCTGACTTCAGCTTAGGTCATGATCTCAGGTTCGTGGGTGTGAGCCCCACACTGGACTCTGTGCTGACAGCTCAGAGCCTGGACCCTGCTTCGGGTTCTGTGTCTCCCTCTCTCTCTGCCCCTTCCCTGCTCATGCTCACGTATATACTCACTCCCTCTCAAAAATAAATATTAACAATAACAAATTTTTTTAATTAAAAAAAAGAATTTGAAAAGGAAACTAAGATGACTTATAGAAGACTTTGCAATTTTATATCAACTTAGTCTTTATTTTTTTAATTTTTTTTACATTTCTTTATTTTTGAGAAACAGAGTGAGACAAAGCCTGAATGGGGGGAGGGGCAGAGAGCGAAGGAGACACAGAATCCGAAGCAGGCTCCAGGTTCTGAGCAAGTAGTCAGCACAGAGCCCGATGCGGGGCTCAAACCCACAAACTGTGAGATCATGACCTGAGCCAAAGTCAGACACTCAACCGACTGAGCCACCCAGGCGCCCCTCAACTTAGCCTTAATTGGGGCCAAAGTTGAAGATCCAACAACTCATGGGCCACTGTTTTCATTTATTTATTTTTATTGAGCCATTATTTCTAAAATGATTACATGTGCTGGGGACTGCCTTAAGAGCTTTGTAGAAATCAACTCATTGAATCATTGAACAACTCTCTGAGACTGGAACTTCTGTTATCCTCATTTGAGAGAAGGTACACCTAAGATACAGAGGGGTAATTGTCTGCGGTAAGCAGAATTAAATCCTAAGATGCTCCTGAAGATTCCTGCCCCATGGTGTACACACCCCATGCATCCCCTTCCTCTTGAGTGTAGGCAGGACTCGTTGATATAATGGATGACATTCTTGTGGTTAGGTGACATTATATGGCAAAGATGAAGTGAGTTTACAGATACCATGTATGGTCTGTCATCAGTTGAGTTGGAGTTCATCAAAAGGGAGATTATCTTTGGCCGGCTGACCTAATCAGGTGAGCTCTTTAGAAACCTACTCAAGTCTTTCCTGAGGTTAGAGATTCAAAGCATCAGAAATGGTCTTCTTTTGGCCTTGAAGAAGCACACTGCTGTGTTGTGGGGAGGGCGTGTCGCAGGGAGCGGCAGGTGGCCTTGAGGAGAGAGGTCCCCGGTTTTACAACTGCAAGGAATAGAATCCTGTCAGCAAACAACGATCGGGTTTAAAAGTGGAGCCTGAGCCTCAGATGAGATCGCAGCCTTCTGAGACCCTGAGCAAAGGACCCAGGTAATACCAAGACTGCATTCTTGACCTACAGAAACCGAGATGATGAACGTATGTTGTTTTAAACAGCTAAGTCCGTGGTAATTTTTGATGCAGCAATAGAAAACTAATAGGGTCACATTGCTAAGGAGTGACAGAACTGGGGTTTGGCCCCAGGGAGCCCAGGTACAGAGTACACTGCCTTGTGTGATCACTCCTATCCAGAGGGCTCTTTGAACAAGTAATTGAATGGATGCTTTTTTAAAGCTTCTTTTCTGTCCCACATGACCACAAGGTGTACATTCTACTATGATGTTCTGCTTCATAAATCCACTTTTATGGGCAACTCAGAAATTAATTTCTTCAAGTTCTCTTTTTATCTTTTCCCCCAGATTAAAAAGCTGATAGGTATATACATACCCCCACACAGTTATATGTACATATAACAATTACTCACATAATATATATTAAAACTTGTTTTATTAAAAAGGCAGATTTTTTCCCCTGTATTGTGAACTAATATTAATGTTCCTTTTCTAATCTCTTTGGTGTAAAATTGTTTTTAGAGTCTGTAAATAAAGCATTTGCTGAAAGCTCCATGAAGTATTGTGGAAAGCTTATTTTTCTTGATTCAGTTTTAAAAAGATATGGAATATTTTAAAACTCGGTAGTTTAATTAATGACATTCATCTTGAGCTTTTTAACCTTCAGAATTTACAGTTTACCTTACATTCACAATCATGAGATGGAATTTATTATTTTTCATTTTACCTTTATCTACTTTTAAATGTGTGGATGGCAAATGAGAGCTGCTTAAAGCAGTGAGGAGGACATAGCAGGAGTGTATATAATCTTTGTGGGCACTAAAAACTCTAAGGAAAAACTAATAGGTATTTATTAAGTTTTGTTGTAAGCATTAATAATTTTTTAATGTTTATTTATTTATTTTGAGAGAGAGAGGAGGGGGGCAGAGGGAGGGACAGAGAGAATCTCAAGCAGGTTCCACACTGTCAGCATAGAGCCTGATGTGGGGCTCACACTCACGAACTGTGAGATCATGACCTGGGCCAAAATCAAGAGCCAGACAGACGCTCAACTGACTGAGCCACCCAGGTGCCCCTGTACACATTAATAATTAATGGATCTGAATGATTAAGGATTATTAAGCTTCTTACGTGAGCTGGAATCCAGACTTTTTAAAGAATGTTCCATTTTAGAATGTGAAATAAACTGACAGAATTGCTTTTATCTTGACTGCCCTGTTAAATACCAAGAATTGTTACCAGAACATGATGCTGTGAGGGTAGATCAGTCATTAGGCGACCTGGATCCATCTTGGGTCTTCCACTGAAAATCTTTGTTACTGGAGACACCTGGTTGCCTGTTGTACTCTGTGTAGGACAGGTATATTTCTCTCTGTGATGGTGATAATATCTGCTCTATATCACTTAGCTGTTAGTTCTGAAGATCAAACAAGGTAATATACTTGAGACATTTTTGAACGTAGGGGAAAGCTTAACTTTCAGTCTTTGCCTTTCCAGATAGAATATGTTAATTGTTTTCTTGGGGCAAAATGAGAACTTGAACTGCTCTTTACCCAGGGCAATCCACAAAATGTCTTCCCCACGATCCACTGCTGCTTTCCCTGTGGGCAGGATGCTTGAGGCAAATTACTGAATTTTGTTCATCTTTCTGTTTTTCATCATCCTGGCCTCTAGTACCTACTGATAAAGAAAATTTTCTGATCCTGATTGGCTGCCACTTTAAAAATTGTTGGAATCCGTTGACATTTGCAGAATAATTTTGCTGACTCAGACGTTTGAGAACATAATAAAGGTTAGCATCTCTGTAGTTTCATGGGAGATATCGGTAGCAGGATACAGGTGACCTACTCGCTCCCTTTCCCCTGTCCCCTCCTCACTCCCTTTTCTCCGTGTTCCATTGCCTTATATACCGTCTGCTGTGCAAGGTATCATCTCCTGTGTGTGCTATTCTTATATGTTGCATTTGTACACATCATACAGATGACATAATCACACATAAGGATATCATCTTATGTATTGTCTTAATCTTCCTAAGGAAGAGGTAGATGCTTCTCTGCTGCTTTTTTTTTCCTTCCAAGTTTTTATTTAAATTCCAGTTAATTAACATACAGTGTAATACTAGTTTCAGGTGTAGGATTTAACCTTTCATCACTTACGTAGAACACCCAGTGCTTTTTTTTTTTTTAAACAAAACTCTCTACACTGAAGTACTTTTCATGACTTCCCAATGAAATCTGATGTACTTTCAAAGCTCTTAATTCTTGTGTGCTTATGGCATTTGATAACAAGGAATAAGAGCGTAAAAAAGGGAGAGAAAAGACATTGGCCCTTACTTTTCCAGGTAATTTTTCACGGCAGTGATGCTGTGGTCTTTGTTGAAGCTTATAAAGTTAAATGGATATGGGGCACCTGGCTAGCTCAGTTGGTAGAGCATGCGACGCTTGATCTCAGGGTCGTGAGTTCAAGCCCCATGTTGGGCGTAGAGCTTACTTAACTAAATGAGTAAGTAAATAAATACATACATACCAAATTTTAAAAGGTAAAATGTTGTGTTACTGAAGAAGGCTATTCTCTGAGAAACCAGTTCAATGACCCCCAGAAGTTGGCTGACAAATCCTAAAGGATCTGTCCATTGATTTCCTCAAGGCTACTGGTTAGACTTCCTAAAAATTTGACTGAAAATACATATATAGAGACATGGGGTTTATTAAGATAGGCACATTATGTTTTATATTTTACATTAAATTATGACATTTTCAATTGAAAGTTTTCAACACTTTTTTTTTTTTTGCTTAGAAATAATTGAAAAGTATAGCACAAGCAAATAAATAAAATTCACCTCTTAAGGACTCAGCATTTAATCAGTTGTGTAATTTGATCCCTTAATTACCTGTGATAGGACAGATTTGTTGGACACTAGGATTTGACACAGGAATTTAAACAGAATGATGTACCAGTTTAACCAATTTGAAATGGGCATTTTTTAGCTTCAAAAAAGGCTTAAATTCCTTTTTAAAGAATTGTTGTTCTTTCATTCCTTATCCCCCTTGCCTTGCTTCATATTTTCTTGATGGCATTTATTACCAAATCTGACACATTATATTTAAACAATTTTTTCATGTTTATTTGTGTTTGAGAGAGAGAGAGACAGAGTGCGAGCAGGGAATGTGCAGAGAGAAAGGGAGACGCAGAATCGGAAGCAGGCTCCAGGCTCCGAGCTGTCGGCACAGAGCCCAACACGGGGCTCGAACGCAGTAACTGCGAGATCATGACCTGAGCCGAAGTTGGACGCTTAACTCAGTGAGCCACCAAGCGCCCTCTGACACATTATATTTTTACTTGTTTCATTACTTTCTCCCCCAGATAGACTCTGTGCTCCAAGGCTAGCAACTTGGTTTGGGTAATGGCTGATGTCCCCAGTACCTTTAACAATGCCTGACCCATAGTAGCAAATACTCACTAAAAATTTGTCTAGTGAGGGAATGAATGTCCGTAGCATCAACTGCCTTCTAAAAACAAACTTTGGAAGATATGCTTTTTACCATTATGAGTCTATGAGACTCTCCAGATTTGAATTATTTGTAAACGAAAGGAGATTGGCCAGAATCAAAGTGTTCACGGCCATGTTGCTGGATACTCACACAGTGAGAGTTTCAGAAGTAAATTTATGAGATAAATGTAGTGGCAGTCTTCAGCAAGGCAAGAGTGATTTCTAAAACTGAATATTTTATTTTTCTGTTCCTCACAAAAATTTGGATCTAAATGCAGGGCCGCCAGCCTCGTGAGGGGACCACATACCCTGTGTGGCTGGTAGTGATGTGTTAGCGATTGCTGCCAGAGGCCACTGTCTTGGGAGGGGGCCAGAGAGAGAGCCCAAGAACCTCGGTGTCCAAGACTAAAAGCTTAAACTCCACACTATTATGTTCAAAAGGGAACTCCTGGAGAACCGACCAAGATTTAGGAACTGACATATGAATTTGCAGGCCCTGAAACCTGCTTTTGTTGGCACGCTCAAGGGTGAGTATGCCTTTTAAGGCAAAACTTGCCCGAAATCAAGTTTAGTAGGATGATAAAACTGAATGCCCAGTTCTGGGTGTTTTTTTTTAAAAGAAGTGTAATGGCGGTGCAGGCTGCAATACTTACCAGTATAACTGCTCCCTGTGGCAGATGTATGAAGGAAACCATAGTAAAACCAGAGGCTCCCCTCATGAGCAGGCCGTCTATTGCCAGAGAGCATGTGTGGTGAGGAGTATCACGTGAGGGGGTCTGGCGTGTTTATTTCCAGGAGAGGAGCAACCTGTGGGGAGACCTAAGCATTTGATGCCTCTGGCCAGTTCCCCAGCCAGTTCTTGGATGAACATTTGCAAGACCTACCTCAGTGACTCATTTTTCTTCCATCCAGGTCTCTCCAGCAACTTCTCTGGCTTCTGATCAGCACTTTGTTTCTTTATGTATTTTGCTATGTGCAGCCTGGCTCTCTTTATAGGTCTTCTAGGCCTGGGAGGGGATCCTGACCCAAGGAAGCATTTTTTTCTTCTCAAAGGACAAAAGTACTACTTAGTTTCTGAAATTAATCAACTAGTTAATTTAAACTGTATAGAAGTAGGGGCGCCTGGGTGGCTCAGTAGGTTGGGCGTCCGACTTCGGCTCAAGTCATGAACTCACTGTCCGTGGGTTCGAGCCCCACGTTGGGCTCTGTGCTGACAGCTTGGAGCCTGGAGCCGGCTTCGTATTCTGTGTCTCCCTCTCCCTCTGCCCCTCCCTGGCTCAAGCTCTGTCTCTGTCTCTCTCAAAAACAAATAAACATTAAAAAAAAATTTAAACTGTATAGAAGTATAAAAAGTGAAAGTTGATTCCCTTTTTCTCCTGTACTCGATCTATAAACACACACACATCCTTTGATCGGACTTTTCTACTTCTAGAAGTTTATTCTACAGAAGAACTCTGGTAACTGCACAAAGATTTATATGCAGGACATTCACAGTGTTGCTTATGGAAGTGAAAAATGAGAAGTTATTTGAATGTCTGTCAGTGACTCCTATTCCAGGGTCCTCTTTGAGCAAAGATAGGGCCCAAGCCTCACAGGAGATAGAAAGAGCATGATTGCTCTGTGTTATCAGATCAGCTTATTCACAGGGTGTCGAGAACGTGAGCTTCTCTTCCTGGTCAGTGATTCCTTCCAGGCCTTGGTATGGATGATTAAAACTGCAGCCGTGTGATCTGTCACCTGTTTGACCATAATTTGGGGGGTAAAATAGTGACCAGTGTCCACAAATACTCTTGAATGCTTTGGCTCAGTATGGCTCTTTAATACATTACTCAAATCTCTCCTTTTGTGACTTTATGTCTTTGTTGCCTGTAATACAGCCTTTGTCAGATTCTTCCCCAGACCTTTCCCCAAGGGGGGCTTAACTAGACTACATGGAGCCCTGCCTTGGATTATGACTAATTTTGCTTACTTTTTTTGATTATGTGTTTTGTTCCTCTTCTCTTATCATACCTTTGGCACGGGGAGGGGTCCTGGAAGAGGGAGTATATGTGAGGAGCATGGTCTTAGTTGCACCCATAACTGGTTTTGGTCAAACTGCTTTTGGTGTTGGTGGCAACATATGAGCATCTTGTAATTTCTCCATCCTTATTTGTCTTTTTCATTATGTTTTGTTTGTTTGTTTTTTGTTTTCAATAAGGTCTTGGTGACCTATAAAATTTCTCCTGAATTCATTGGCATTCCGGATTTCCTTTATAACTTACCATGATACACTCCCCTTCTTTGGTGCAATGAATTCTTCCTTTGATCTGTGCCTGCTCGTACTGTGTTTTGAATGACCGGTTAAATAAATTATGGCCCAGCTATTCTGTGTAATTAAAAATGTCTATCAGGGTGCCTGTGTGGCTCAGTTGGTTGGGTGTCCAACTTCAGCTCAGGTCATGATCTCACAGCTCATGAGTTCAAGCCCCACGTCAGGCTCTCTGCTGACGGCTGGGAGCCTGGAGCCTGCTTCAGATTCTGTGTCTCCGTCTCTCTCTGCCCCTCCCCTGCTTGTGCTCTTAAAAAAAAAAAAAAGTTACCTCTACGTATTGACATGGAAGGCTATCTTTAGTGAAAAACAAGTTGCAGAGTAGCATATTTAGAGAAAGCGCTCTTTTATTAAAAAAAAAATAGATAAGGGGCGCCTGGGTGGTGCAGTCGGTTAAGCGTCCGACTTCAGCCAGGTCACGATCTCGCGGTCCGTGAGTTCGAGCCCCGCGTCAGGCTCTGGGCTGATGGCTCGGAGCCTGGAGCCTGTTTCCGATTCTGTGTCTCCCTCTCTCTCTGCCCCTCCCCCGTTCATGCTCTGTCTCTCTCTGTCCCAAAAATAAATAAACGTTGAAAAAAAAAATTTTTTTTAAAAAAATAGATAACAAAAACCCCACATACGACAAATACTAAACTTACGAACCAGCTTTGTGTGTATATAACATATATAGATAATGCATCAAAAAAGGTCTGCAGGATTACAGCCCAGACCAGTTAGAGTGGTTATTTCTGAGGAGTTGTTAAACCACAAATTTTTACTGTTTTGAGGGTCATGGAACTTTTTGTGAATCCAAATGATAAAAAAACTTACCCTATCAAAATATGTGTATATACAGTTGGCCAGTGAACAATGTGGTGTAGGATGCTGACCCCACACACAATCAGAAACTCATGTGTAGCTTTTGGCTCCTTAAAAACTTAACTGATCCCCTCTTGGCCGGAAGTTAAATACATTATATACTCTGTTTTTATAATAAAATAAGCTAGAGAAAGGAAAATGGTATTCAGAAAGTCATAAAGGAGAGAAAATGCATTTATAGTGTGATAAAAAATCCATGTGTAAATGGACCTGTGCTGTTCAACCCATGTTCAAGGGGCCTCTGTACGTACAGAATATTCTGCCTACGATTTTCGGGAATCCAGGGCCTCCTCTGATAACTGCTCCCATCCAGCCAATGTGTATTGGCATTACGGTCTAATTAATATCAATCCTCGTTCATTTTTTTCTGTAAGTACCGAGGAAACCCCTCAGTTTTGCCTTCATTGTAATGATGTCTGTTGAGCTCCTACAGCAGTACTTTGAGGCCACTGTAAGGGCAGTGGAAGGGACACTGTTTCCGTCAGCCAGAGGGAAATTTGTTAATATAAGAGAGGTTTTGGTTATACCTCCTTGAACTTCTTTTTTAAAGACGTGTGCTATCCAAATCATTCTCCTAAATCCTAAGAAGGCAGTTTTACTGTATATTAAGATAAGTGGGACTGACTAATGTCTTTTAAGGCCAAATATATATGAGAATTACATTTTTATGTGCCATCCACACCCATATACATATATACACATACACATAATTTACAGTAAATTGGGTCCTCAAAACAATCAGTATTTGGGAACATAATTTTACCATTTTAAATTATTATAGAGGCCAGTGGTATTATATGTTTATGTATATAGTATATTATTGGTCTTAACTATGATTGATTTTAGTGACAGAAATTCCAATTATGAATGGTTTCTGTAGACAAACCGGCTTTACTTTTCAATATCTGTTTGGCACACCTTCCGGAAGTGCTTTGGTCAAAGTACGGAGTTGTCTATGTATGTTTAGCATGAAGCTCAGTAAGTAACTAAGAGCGTGTTTTGCCCCTACAAAACTCAGATATTTATTTACTATTTACATTTCTAGCTACCAAGTGAAGGCCACAAAGCTATCCCTTCTGAAACTGAACCTTAACTTATAGTATTTTATCAGCCTTTATTACACGGTATGTGTCAAAGACATTTGTGTGTTTAGTATCTAAGATGATTTATAATGTTCTGAACTCTGGAGAGGAACCCCAAGGCCTCCCTACCTCATCTTTGGCTACGGTATAAAAGTATCTCTCAGGGGTGCCTGGGTGGCTTAGTCAGTTGAGCATCTGACTTGGGCTCAGGTCATGGTCTCAAGGCTCAGGGGTTCAAGCCCTGCATTGGGCTCTGTGCTGACAACTCAGAGTCAGTGCCTGTTACACTGCCAAAGTTGGTTGCCTAGGCTTTATATATGGTCTTTCCTGAGAGCAGCACCACCCCAACTGTACCAAACACAGCACCCAGATCTTGGTTTCCAGATAGGTTTTTAATAAAGGATCCAGGGCTCCTTGGAGAAATGAGTAGTTCAGGGCTGGGGCAGAGAGAATAGAAGCTGAGTCTGGAGTATCTCTTAAGAGTAGACTTATCTTGGGGCACCTGAGTGGCTCATTCGGTTAAGCATTTGACTCTTGATTTCCACTCAGGTCATGATCTCATGGTTCATGAGATTGAGCCCCCCCAGGGGGCTTGGGATTCTCTCTCTCCCTCTCTCTCTCTGCCCCTCCCCTACTTGTGCTTGTTCTGTCTCTGTCTCAAAATAAGTAAACAAACTTAAAAAAAAAAAGTATATCTATCTCGATGAGCAATGAGAAATGTACAGAATTGTTGGATCATTATATTATAACCTAAAACTAATGTAACACTGTATGTTAACTTATATTTAAATTTACAAAAAGGAATAAATGGGATTTTATATATTCTCAAGGTATCTCCCTATAGAATAGCAAAATACTTGTTCATTACAAAGGGAAAAATAGTAACTCTACAGGGGAGGAGCCTGGCAGGCACCACCTTAATAAGAGATCAAAGTTATCTTCATCAGTAGTGGGACAATTAGAACTGTGTACCACCTGATAGGATGCATTGGGAAACACAACTTCACTTCTGTGATAGTCCTGCCAAGGATGCATAGTCTATATCTAATCGTGCGGAAACACACACTTAAGTTGAGGGATACTCTACAAAGTAATTGGCCTGTAATCTTCAAAGTGTCACAGTCAAGAGAATGAATAAAGGTCAAGAGAAGACTGAAAAACTGTTCCAGATTAGAAGAGGCTAAACAGATATGGCAGCTAAATGTGACGACTAATTCTGATTTGGATCCTTTTTCTGTAAAGGACATTGTTGGAGCAGTTGGTAAAATTTGATTGGGTTCTGAGGACTAGAAGGCAGTAATGCATCAATGTTAATTTCCTGATTTTGATGGCTATCTTATTTAGGAGACTATCTTTGTAGGAAATACATATTAAAGCAATGTTCGTAAACTTCTTAGTTTCAGGACGCCTTTACACTCTTAATATATTGAGGGCCCCAAAGAGCTTTTGTTTATGTGGCACAGAGTTATCAATGTTGGTTATGCTACAAATTCAAACTGACTAATTAAAAAATTATTTAATTCATGTAAGAATAACAGTAAACCCATTACATATTCATATAACATTTTTAAGCAGGAAAAATAACTATATGTTCTGAAACAAAACAAAATTCAGTGACCAGAGTGGAGTTGTTTTACATGTTTGCAAATCTCTTTAATATGTGGCACAGTAGAAAGGAGTTAGTTACATTTGCATATCTCCTGCATTTAGTCTGCTGTGATGTTAGTTTGGTTAAAGTAGAAGAAAATCTGGCTTTACATGGTAATGTAGTTGGAAAATAGGAAGTGATTTCAATAGCCTCTTGAGGTAATTGGATATCCTTTTTTGGATATCTAAAAAAGATATTGGATATTCTTCTTTGATACTACATCAGAACTCCTTAAGTGGAGGTTTCTTAAAAGTTAGCTGCAATGTGGAGTCTGAAAACATATCAATGTATCTTCAGACTCAGTTACTTTGAAATCCATTTGTCTACCTCGCACTTTGAGTAGATCTTTTATCTATTATGATTTAGTAACTGTGTGTAGTGACCAAAATCAGACAAAACTGGTTCCTGAGTTTTACACATGTCATAAATGTTGACCCAGCACAAATAAAAATCACACCTACTAATCTCACTCCCATCCCAATCTTACGCTTAAAATCGTCTCTCTCAAGCACATGAAGGTAGCTACAAGTTTTCCAAAATTCTGATTTTCATTTAAAAGCTCAAATTTTATCATGGGCGACAAATACTGTTGATTTTCTTTTCTTTTCTTTTTTACTTATGTTGAGAGAGAGATCACGCACGAGCCAGGGGAGGGGCAGAGAGAGAGAATCCCAAGCAGGCTTTGCGCTGGATCTCAAGAAACTTGAAATCATGACCTGAGCCGAACTCAAGAGACGCTTAACTGACCGAACCACCCATAATGCCCCTGTTGGTTGTTTTTCTTAAAGTGACAAACTCACTTCATTTTTTAAAATGTCTGCCAAATCTGAATAAGCATAGTTTTTATGTCCATTCTTTCATGTAAAATGGTATAGTATGAAAACGGTCTGATTCAGTTTGCACGACTCAATTGCACAAATGCTTCTCCCCAAGACACCTGTACACAGAGAAAATGTGTTATGCATACTTTTTGTCACACAACACATTAAAAAGATGTGTACTCAAGGGTAGAGATTTAATAAAATTAGTGGTTTTACTGCTAAGGTATATTCTTTTTTTTTTTTTTTAATGTTTATTTTGAGAGAGAGAGAGAAAGAGAGAGTTCATGCACGCATGTGTGTCGGGGAGGGACAGAGAGAGAGAGACATAGAATCCAAAGCAGATCATGACCTGAGCCGATGTTGGTCGCTTAAGGGACTGTGCCACCCAGGTGCCCCTCAAGGGACATTCTTAAACAAAACTGACTTTTTCTTTCTTACTACAGGTATGTAAAGGATATCATGAGGTGTCACTGCTTTAATTCACGTTAAGGTTTTAGCACTTTCACCCACCATTGCTTTTGTGCCATCACTGAAGCTTGCAGATAATTAACGTCTGAGTATTTTTGACTCTCAGGGACCCATAAAATCATGGACCACGCTTTGAGAACCACTATATGGAAGTATTTATGGGTGATGGATTACATCTTGTTAGCAGCTGAATCTGACATGGTTCAGGGAAGAAACTTACTTGTACACTGTTTGCTACTTTCCTCTGCTTGAAATTACTTCAAAATTAAAAATTGCCTTTTGGATGTTGAAAACTGAAATTTATGGGAATAATCATTTGCAAGTTTCGGCAGTATAACGGTACGTTCTTATGCAGATTAAATGATGTAATGCCACTTGGAGTTCTTGGCAGGTAGCTGATGTTCAGTCATTGATAACTCTAATAGTTATTCCTCCTGTTTAGTTGGTAGAATATGAACTGCAACCCTATGCATTTTTTTACATGGTACCTTTGGGTTCTTTAGGGCATCTTAGACTCAGGCTGATCTGTGCCAAGTGTTTATCCTTAGTATTAAAAGGAGACTCTAAATCAGGCATTTTTTGCTTTCATTTTGGTTTAATATGTGAAAACTATGTTCTTTTAACAATTTAAATGAAGAGGGGTTTTTTTGTGTGTGTGTTGAACAGAAAAGATGGTTCTACTCTTGGCAAAATGTCGTTGAACTATATTTATCTTCAAAGTGTTAATTGCCATAAAGTAAATATTCATTTCAATAGATGATATTTTAAATTTTATGGTAATTTTTTCAAAAGTTCTTTTTTTGTTGTTGTTAAGAAACAAAAGCAACTGTTAAGCTTCCTTTTTCTAAATACCAAAATGAGAGACCCAGATCTTGAAAAGAATACTTTTTTCCTGTGGCACGATTTCAAAAAACCAGAATGGAATCTCATGAGAACAGAGTGACAGGTTAAAATAAAAAGTAGTTACTTAAAAAAAAAAACAAAAAAAAAAAAACAAAAAAAACCCAGTAGCTCAATCAGAATTTTTAGAAGAAAGGTACTGTGTGATATTTGACTTCTAATTCATTTTCGTGATCTTTCTTTTTGAAAGATGAAAGGAGGAATGTGTGGTGGGTTACACATATATCTCTCTTGCTTTGCCGACTTGGTTTTTAGTTCACAGCTGTCCTGCATGGAAAATTGGTCAACTCTGGCCCAAATCTCATTGGTAATAATTTCATTTTTCAAGCCAACAAAGAGAAGTAAGCTACCTCAAGAAAAAACTTGATTAACTAAAAAATAAACATTTTTTTTTTTATGATTTTAAAAAATGGTGAGACATAATTACAAGGACAGTGCCTCTGACGGAACTCTATGAAGACTCTTTTAGCTCTGAGGTGGGATAGTTTATTAACCAGATTTCTAAAGCAAATGAATAAAACCATTGTGTCCTCTCTCCCTAGAGCTGCGTGTCTAATCAGACTCTAACTCAGAAGTCTCTCCTAGCCGGCCTGCCTCTCTCCTTGGGGCCTCCTTTCTCATGGGACTAAAGCACCAGCTGCTGTGTTCTCTCCTTGCCGCCTGCCACTTTCTTATAGCAGGCTGTGTGTCCTGTCCTCTGCCACTAGCATTTCCTTCCTGAGCTACAAGTGTGATCTTGTCACTTTCCAGTTTAATAGCCTTATTATACGGCTGCCTTCATAGGTGTGTGGCCTCTACATTTTCATAGCACCTCCCCTACCTGCCCCTTAGAGGGGCCCACACTTGGTTTAATGCTCTGCTCTTGCCATCTTGAAATTCTTAATAATTTTTGAACAGGGGGCCCCACAAATTATGTCATTAGTCCTGTTTGTTATCTTGGCACATAAATCCTCTACCAGCTTCCTTCTACAGGGTATTTTCTTTCCTCTTCTCCCTGTGCATGACATACTCCAGCCACAGGGGTTCTGAAAACATGCTTTTCCTTTCCTCCACTTTCTACCTCTGCCTGCTTCTTTCTCCCACTTCTTTGCATGGCCAGTTCCTACACAAGGACTCAACACAAATGTCCTGTTTAAAGCCCCACTCTGCAAGAGTGAGTTGCTTTCTTCTGTTGCTCTTTGTTCCTATTTATTAGAACATCAGTTGGGTTCACACATATCTCTTGCGCCAAATACAGCCTGTTCGAGAGGATCTGTTATACTCGGAGTAAAGTCTGACATGGGGAGACTATTCAGGGTGTACTTCATGAATTTACTTAGTCAAAACGTATCTGTTCAGCACCTATTGTGAATCAGGTGTTGTTGGGTTCTGAGGATATGGTGGCAAAGAAAATCCCAGACACGGACGCTGCTCTCCTATCTGACAACGTAGGGAGTGAGAGGAGTTGTCTGATGGCAAATGCTTATGGCCCCTGACCACGTGAATGAGCAGAGTGCTAAGGTTTTTGGGTCTTAGTTTAGAGTGGGGAATCTCCTGCCTTCTTGACTGGTGGTGGTGGTGGAGGATTGTTACAAGCACAGGCATACCAGAGGATCTTGCTTTTGGAAGCCATCCTTGGTTCATTTTGTGACATTACAGAAAGGCTGGATTGTCAGCAGGGTCCTAGGGTTCTTTCATCACATCTGATGTGGTAGTGGTCATGAAACCATGGTGCAGCTTCTAAGCATTAAGATAGAAAAACCACCGATTAAACTGGCATGCCATAACTCGTATGGCATCTTGATTTCAAAGACAAAACACGAGTAAAAATCTGCATTTTGGAACAGATAAAACGTAATTCAAAGGTTAATTACAGGCAGATTGGGTCAAGGAAATACTTGGGCACCGAAGGCATTGCTAAAAATAGCGTATCATGACCAGTGATTCCATGAATAATATGCTAATAACTCAGTCACTTTTTAAAGTAGGGTGGGATGTGCGTGTGCAGTTTGAAAACAGCTATGCAGCTGATGCAAAGGAGAAAAAATGAATGATACAGAAAATGCCTATGGCAGCCTATGCCATTTAGGGAAAACAACTGTATGTGATGTGGTTGTCTTTGTCAATGTTGGCAGATATAAAAAAAGATAACATTTGTAGACTTTACAGGTTTGTAAAACACATTCTCATGTACTCGCAAGAACTCTGCAGGGTGAGTGTTATTTCTTGTAGGAAAGGGAATTCCTGCAGGTTAAAAGGCTTGAGTGAAGGGCCCTCAGCCAACAAGTGGCTGAGGTGGTTCTCAGGTCCAGAGCTTCTAACTGCATCCCATGCTTTGTTGAACAAATTCTGTTTTGGTCAGCTCAGGCCGCCATAACAAAATATCATAGTCTGTGTGTGTGTGTATGTGTGTATTTTTTTTTAATGTTTATTCTTGAGCGAGAAAGACAAGAGCATGAGTGGGGGAGGGGCAGAAAGAGAAGGAGACACAAAATCCGAAGCAGGCTCCAGGCTCTGAGCTGTCAGCACAGAGCCTGACACCGGGCTCAAACCCATGAACCGTGAGATCATGACCCGAGCCGAAATTGGACGTTTAACTGACTCAGCCACCCAGGCACCCCTAATAGTCTGGGTATCTCAAACAACGTGCATTTATTTCTCACAATTCTAAAGGCTGGGAAGTCCAAGATCAAGGTCCTGGCAGTTTCGGTTCCTGGTGAGGGCCTGCTTCTTGGCTTGTTAGATGGCTGCCCTCTCACTGTGTCCCCACATGGCCTTTCCTTGGTGCATGCATGTGGGGAGAGAGCTCTCTGTCTTCCTCTTCTTTTTTTAAAATTGTGTTATTTTTGAGAGAGACAAAGCACAAGCTTTAGAGAGAGGAAGACACAGAATCCGAAGCAGGCTCCAGGCTCCAAGCTTCAGCACAGACCCAATGTGGGGCTTGAACAAATGGACTGCAAGATCATGACCTGAGCTGAAGTCAGACGCTTAACTGACTGAGCCACCCAGGCACCCCTCTGTCTTCCTCTTCTTAATGAGGACTCTACTCCCATCATGAGAACCTCACCCTCAAGACCTCACCTAAACCTAGTTAGTTACCTGCCAAAGGTCCTACCTCCAGATGCCATCGCACTGGGAGGTAGGCCTTCAACATATGAATTTGGGGGCACAAACCTGCAGCCCATGACACTCTGCTTACATAGTATTGGCTACATCATCTGGGAATCTTTAGTAATGTTAGGAATATCTTTTGCATTTTTCTCACCTCAAAACATAAAATTCAGATGTTTCCATTGGCAGGCCTTTTTCTTTTCCTTGAGTGTGGAAAATAAACATCCTTATTTGAAAATGTCTTCAAAGGTGCCTTGTCCAAGGGTCTACAATATTTGAACCAAGTGTAGAACTCAGAGCTTTCAAAAGAATGGGATCTATTCATGTGCTATCAATAAAATAAATTTGCATGATATACGGTTTTTATTTATTACAGATGGTTGTTCTAGTTAAATAGGCTATAATGAATAAAATATAATAACCTTGGCTTAAAATAAAGAAATACTTGGTTTGGGATGGAATCCTGATGATGCTATGATGAATTTTTTTTATTTGACTCAAAGTGGGTCTCTTCTTATGAGATTAAAATGATCTTGAGAATGTTTTCAAGGACAATGAAAAAAAGAATTGTACCATTATTTGTGTAACATCTCTGATAATTATAATTAAGTGGGTCTTTAAAAATGGAGTCAGATGAATTATTCCCTTCTAAGGCACTATCACCTTTTCTCCATAGCTACCTAAGGGAGGCTTTCTCTGTGGGGAGATATCTCACCCTGAGGGGTAAGGGAAGAGGGAGATGATAAGGCCTGGGGGAAGAAAGGAAAATAGCAAAAGGAGGGAAGTACAATTTAGGGGACATTTTGTTCTTTGTTTTCCCCTTCAAATTCAGAAAGTACAAAAGACTTCTGGTACTTTTTACATTTCTAACTACTCTAAAACATTTTATGTGAAAATGGAGAGGTTCTTCAAAACATGGAGTGTATTTTTATGGTTATAAACTGCATTTAATGAATTTAGATTTAAGGAGCTAAAATTGGTAGTCATTGAATATAGTACTATTTCCCCAAGAGTCGCTCCTCTCCCCTAATTATCTTTTTGAGGACGGGATAGGGAGAGTGGTCCATGACTAAAATATCTTCAACCTTCATCTCTGTGCCCTGAGTTAAGCTCCCGGAAGTACTTTTTTTTTTTTTTTAGATGGGACTGGATGGTTTCATACAACTCTAAAATGTTTCTGTCTCTATGAGAATTATAATCCGACCCATGCAGGACAGAGGAATGGACTTGTTTCTCAATTTATCTTAATGCTTTATAATGCCTAATAGTAAGTACTGTATGTTATTATGTCTCATAATGGACATCTCTTACCACCCTACAGTTTTATTTCTATAGGGAAGAGTTTAAGAAGTACTGAAAAGATGATTTTATTTAAAAAAAAAAATTTTTTTTAACATTTATTTTCAAGAGAGACAGAGACAGTGTGAGCTGGGGAAGGGCAAAGAGAGAGGGAGACACAGAATCCGAAGCAGGCTCCAGGCTTTGAGCTGTCAGCACAGGGCCCGACGTGGGACTCGAACTCACAAACTGCGAGATCATGACCTGAGCCGAAGTTGGCCACTTAACCAACTGAGCCACCCAGGCACCCCGTGATTTTAATAAACCAGCTGTATCAGCCTGGATGTATTTACTCACTCAGCAAACATTTGAGTCACCTCTGTTATGCTCCAGGCATTGTGCTAGGTGCTGTATATACAAAGGTGACAGAGAATGATCCATGTTTGTTAGGAAATAGACTGTTTGCACAATACATTATGCTAAGTTTACTAAGTTTAGAAGGTCTTTAGGAACACAGCTGAGAGAGTAAATGGCTTTACCTTGGAAGAAATGGGAATCATGAAAAGACAGTACACAGGGCTGGTGGCACAACTTGAGTCTTTTTTTTTTTTATGTTTATTTATTTTGTGAGAGAGAGAGAGAGAGAGAGAGAGAGAGAGAGCATGCGAATGAGTGTGCATGCGTGTGCGAGGGGAGGGGGGCAGAGAGCAAGGGAGAGAGAGAATCTGAAACAGACTGCTTGCTTAGTGTGGAGCCTGATGCTGCAGGGCTGGATCCCACAACTGCGAGCTCATGACCTGAGCTGAGGTCAAGTGTCCCACGCTCAACTGACTGAGCCACCCAGATGCCCCACAACTGGAATCTTAAATGATGAAATTTATAATATGGAAAAGATGGGGAAGGGTGAATGCAACAAGAGTTTCATAATGGAAAGTACCTGAAACTTAGGAGAATAGCAGATTGTTTATTTGGAGCAGATGTAGGGACAAAAGAGAACCAATATATTATTTTTGGTTTTATTAATAGAAAAAATTATAAATAATACATGAGTTTATGTAGATTAGACCTCTTTGCTAGCATTCTCAGACCCACTATCCCGATACCCAGGGGAAAAATGAGACAAGTCTTTCCTTTTTTTTTTTTTATTTAAAAAAAAAATTTTTTTTTCAACGTTTATTTTTGGGACAGAGAGAGACAGAGCATGAACGGGCGAGGGGCAGAGAGAGAGGGGGACACAGAATCGGAAACAGGCTCCAGGCTCCGAGCCATCCGCCCAGAGCCCGACGCGGGGCTCGAACTCACGGACCGCGAGATCGTGACCTGGCTGAAGTCGGACGCTTAACCAACTGCGCCACCCAGGCGCCCCTCTTTTTTTTTTTTTTTTTAAATGTTTATTTATTTATTTTGAGAAAGAGAGAGAAATAGACCGTGAGCAGGGGAGGAGCAGAAAGAGGGGGAGAGAGAGACTCCTAAGCAGGTTCCACACTATCACTGCAGAGCCCACGCAGGGCTCCATGTCATGAATCGAGGGATCAGGACCTGATCTGAAACCAGGATTTGGATGCTTAACCAACTGAGCCACCCAGGCGCCCCAAGAGCAGTCTTTCTGAGACCTATACAATTATCCTTAGGGAAAGATTATTTAGGAGATGTGAATCTGTTGAGCAAAATGAAAATAATGATGGCCAGACTTAGAAGGATTTTAAACTAAGACTATTCTGAATATGTTTCGTGACCTTTTAAGATGTGAACCTAATAATGTGATAGTTTTAATATTGAGAGGGTTTAGCAGCATCTTGAGACTACTTATATGTGCAGTTCCTTCTCTGTCAATTCCGGACTTGACCCTACACTAATTTACAGTCCTCTGAATAACCATGTGACTGGAGGAGCACGGCACCCATGCTTGGAAGTAACGGAACGGTTTCAGACAGTGAGGACGCTCATTATTATATAGGTTTGTAGTTACAAGCAATATTTTTTTCTCTGATTCCACAATTGTGGTTGGATGACTTTCGGTGGACTGGTAAATAAAAAGGGAATAATGTTATCAACCCAGCTATTTCTTAGCTTCATTTCCCACAAGCCAGAGCTGATTTTCAGCCTCCATTTCTGGTGAGTTGACTGCCTTGAGCAGCTCATACCACTTGTCAGCTTTTTGCTTTTTAGTTTTTGGTCTCTGCCACTAGGCTGAGAAATAGTGGGCCAAGACCATCCCAGAATCATTCCAATCTGAAAAAAGGGAGGAGGGCATGATTGTATGTGGCCACAATTGTAAGTGGCAGGATGCCAGCCTACCCAGTTTGAAATACCAAGTGGTTTGACAGTAGGAATTATCAACAGTATTGAGTATCTTTGCATAACGGTGTGTAATATTCTAATAATGGCATTCTTTAGTTCTTTAATTTCTTTAACAATTTACAACCACAAGATTTTACTGTGAGACACTGAGTAAATGGAGGGCCTGGAGGGAATGCCACATTGTCATCCTTCATAAATTTAATTGAAACATTTTATGTAACCCCAGTGAAAACTGACTAAACAAGTAAGGATAACCAATAAACTTTTGAAAAAGAATAGTAATGAAGGAGCATTGTACCACTAGAAATATTAAACCTTGTTTTAAAGTTAGTATAATTATAACTAGGGCATTATGAAAGAATAGAAAATAGGACAATAAACAGACTATGATTTTGGAGTCAGAAGCTGATGTGTACAAGTGGTCCAATGGCTTTATACTCCCACCTCGATCAGTCATATGTGGACATCATGGGAAAGGCATGATCTCAGTCCAGGCAGCTCTGTGAAGCCGAGTTAATCCCTAAAGGGGCTGACACCTGAAAGCTCTCTGCTGATGATACTCCAATAGCCAAGGGCAACCAGAATTTCCTGGAAGGGGCAGTTGAGTGCCTATGTCTTTCCATTGCAACATCCAAATTCATTTGTTTGTGTACCTTTATCCTACACTTATAGGGTATTCATTTTAACTTATTACCCAGCTGTCATCCCTTGTGCCTTTGTGGTGGCTGAGGATCAGAGTACTCACAAGTACCTCTCCAGAGGCTTTGATAAAGTTCTTATTCTTCCCTAGCAGTGGGCTGTTGCTGAGTGGTGTGGACTGGTGGTCTTATGAAGAGCCTGGGTTTAGGGAGGTGGTGAAGGAGGAAATGAAGGTTGTATTATGTGTATATGGTACCCACGTCTGTTCCAGGTGCTTTATTACCTCCTCAAATTAGAGGATGTTTGTTCATCTGTGTGATTTCTGTTGGCGGGGTCAGATGAGGGCTGTTAGGTGATGGGAAGGGGGAAGATGCCTAGATTTAGTTCCCCAGTTCCTTCAGGAAGCCAGTTACCTCCCACCTCAGCTTTTAGAATACTCCTCATAATTCTCTTCTGATTGCCTGGACCCCCGTCCCGTCCTATTCTTATGTGCATGCTGCTCTTTCTCTCCAACACAACTTGGCGGTGGTAGTGGGGACAGTGCATGGAATCCTTAAAGCCTGTCCATGGGCCCGGTCAAGAGCATGCATATCTCATAATCCTGGAAAGGAAATGTGAGGGGAGTTTGCTGGACTCGGGAAATTTTCCTCACTCTCTAGAAGGGACATGTAACAGGATGTCGCATTTCTGCCACTGCACGTTGCTGTCTGTATGGGATGTTTGGAAGGGCAGTGGCTTTCGTGAAACCAGGAGGGGAGCCAGCCTAAGGGAATAAGAGAGGAGGGAGGAAAGACCCTGGATCCTTTGTGATACTGTTGAGCAACTGAACAAAATAGACCCAAGTTCTTGTCTTTACAAAGCTTAATGTGGGGCTGGGGGGAGGGGGAGAGATGATAGCAAATACAGGTATTATTAAGATACATAGTATATTAGAGGATGGGTGGTTAAGTGCCATGGAATGAAATAAAGCTGGGAAGGGGGACCGGGGGTGCTAGTGGAGGAGTGGTTGCATTTTTTTTAAAGGTAGTCAAGGAGGGTTTCCATGAAGAGGTAACATTTGCCTAAAGATCCAACAGACACAGGGATGCAGAAGAGCATTCTAGGCAGAGGGAACCGTAAGTGCAAAAGCCCTGAGTGTGTTTGGGGAGTTTAAAGACTTGCTCGGGGCCTGTGCAGCTAGAACTGGGGACACCCAGGAGAATAGGGAGGTGGAGGTGAGTTCAAAGCAGTGTTAGGCTATCGCGGCTGACTGTGACGCTCACTGTAAGGTTTGTAAGCCAGCTGGAGCTCTGGGGGTTTGGTGGGGGTGGGGTGGGGGGGTGGGGAGATGTGAGCAGACCTACTTTGCAGAAGAAGCTCATGATGTAGGCAGTGGAGCCCAGGAGAAGAACAGCAGTGTTAACTGGAGTAGGACATGATTCAGGGTAATTCAGGGTCAAGTTCAAAATTGTATTTACCTTGAAAAACTTGCATCAGAAGCCATTTTGCTTATCCTAACGTGAGTACAAAGAAAAGCTTACTTGAGGGTTCTTATTAAATAAAATGACATTCTTTCCAAAAGGGTCTCTGAATATTTTTAGCAGCCCATCTATAATAAGACTCTATGTTATAAGACATTCCCCAAATCCTGTGAGATTTAAAAGAGTAAATTTGATTCAGGGGTTGTGAGGTGGCTTTTATTACTGGAGAGAATTTTCCTAAATGTCAGTATATAGCACTGGTGTGGAAACATACTTTGCTTTTCTCAAAATAAATAGATAAGTTTATCTTATTTTATTCCTGAATAAAGTTTTACATTTAATAAAAGGTATCCTTCAGCCTTTTGATTTGGCTCTTTTTTTCTTGTGAATCTGTGGCTCTAATAAGGGCAGTGTTCTTTACTTTCTGGTGATAAATCCTGGGAACCATTTATAATAAGACCTGTTGAACCAGCTATTATAAAATGACAACTGTGTATGTGGCTCTCCATTACATGAACACATATAATAACTCATTTATATTGGAATAGTAAGTGTGCCTTTAACACCAGATACGATATTTTGTAGGTCAGATATTCTCATCTCTAGTTCGTTCATGGGTTCCTACCTAAGGTCAATACTTCCTTGAGACTAAGAAACTGATCTCTCGTGAACCAGCTCTTTAGTGGTGGATCAAGAACGGTGACCTGTGTGGATCAGTGTTGCATACTCTGTGATGAGCCAGCATCAACTTCAAATGAAGAAAAATCTATTTTTTTGGAAGCAGGATTTTTAAATTCTTTTGGATTCTCATCAAGTTCCAAAGAGTAAACATTCTCGGTTACCTGAACTTCACTAAGTGAAGTGAGAACAGGGTTAGTGGAGGAGAGAGGGGACCAACATTTATGGAGTGCCTCTTGTATATCACTAGATACCACATGAGCCTCGAATCTTAAGCTGGGTAGCCTCACCTTCATTTTCGGGAGAGGTTGCTGAGTGAGGCTCATGGAGGAAATGTGACTTGCAAAGCCATTTAGCAAATGGCTCAAAGCCATTTAGCAAATATGTATGAAAGTAAAATTGGTACCCGTGCCTGGGGGACCTCACAGTCCATGCCATCTTCTCAAATGGGCTCATGAGTGAGGGCAGAAGTAAAATTCTGCATTACCTCAGTAAGATCAGTTTCTCCAGAGTCTCATTTCTCAATCTGTTATTTTCATTAGCTCTGTTTGTACCTCAGTAGTCCTGTACAAAGTAGAAAACTGAGTGAGGTCTTTTCTTATGTCACTTTGCAGCTGTATTACTGTGCGTTTTGTGTGGATTCTTTAATGTAGTGGCTATTAACTATTAACCAAGCCTCTAAATTCCATTACGATCATATTAATTTTATTTCCATTTTAAGAAGATGTACTTTTTTTTTTTTAATGTTTATTTATTTTCGAAAGAGAGAGCAAGCAGAGGAGGGGCAGAGAGAGGAGATACAGAATCCAAATCACACTCCAGGCTCTGAGCTGTCATCAGAAAGTCCAATGAGGGGCTCAAACTCATGAACCACGAGACAGGACCTGGGCCAAAGTCAGATGCTTAACCGACTGAGCCACCATGTGCCCTAATAACCAACTGAGCCACCAGGTGCCCTAATAAGATGGACTTTTATATATCACACTTTAAAACATTTTGGAATATAAATCCTTCTTCCTGAAATTATGAAGCATTGCTTGCAATTAAAATCACAAAACCAGTGGTATTTAAAATTGTTTTTTTTTAACGTTTATTTATTTTTGAGACAGAGAGAGGCAGAGCATGAACAGGGGAGGGTCAGAGAGAGAGGGAGACACAGAATCGGAAGCAGGCTCCAGGCTCTGGGCCATCATCAGCCCCTAGCCCGACGTGGGGCTCGAACTCACGGACCGTGAGATCGTGACCTGAGTTGAAGTCGGATGCTTAACCGACTGAGCCACCCAGGCGCCCCAAACCAGTGGTATTTAAACAGTATATAACATTATGATACGAATCATGTTTTATTATTTGTTTTTTATTTTTTTATTGTTTATTAATTTTGAGAGACAGAGACAGAGAGCAAGCAGGGAAGGGGCAGAGCGAGGGGGAGACACAGATTCGGAAGCAGGCTCCAGGCTCTGAGCTCTCAGCACAAACCCCGATGCGGGGCTTGAACTCACAGACCACAAGATCATGACCTGAGCTATAGTCGGCCGCCCAACCGACTGAGCCACCCAGGTGCCCTACATGTTTTATTATTTGTACCTACAGGTCTAAAAAGGAGTCATTACTGATTTATAGAGGAAGAACTGATTAAGGAGCAGTCAGCCAGCTCTGTAACAACATTGGAATTTTTATTGCAGAATTATTGTGTTGACTCTGTATCATCTCTTAGATGGTCTCATGATTGCTTAAAATTATCCTGGTCTAAATTTCATATCGAATTGGACAGGGAAAAGGGTTTGAAAAGATAATATCATCAGTTGTTTTCATCTTAATTGTCATGTTGTAATTCTCCCTCTCTCTCTCCATTTGTGTTTTTTTTTCCCTAGGAGAAAAATTCAAGGTGGAAACAATGACCATTGCTGTTGACTTTGCATCAGAAGATATTTATGATAAAATTAAAACAAGCTTGGCAGGCCTGAAAATTGGTGTTTTAGGTTTGTATCTTTGTCGCATTTATAGATTCTTCTTACATTTACTAATTGACTTTTACTATGATTGTACATTTTCTTTTTGGATTAGGTATTCAGTTGGTAAAATGAGTAGTGAGAAGAAAACGGTCTTGTTATACAATTGATTATTAGATGGCATTAATCTATATACATTTAGGTCTTTGTGTTTTCTATTTTAATGACTATTTTACAATTTTGCTTGTTTTCTCTATTTTCTGTCTCTCATTCTCTGTATGTATTTAGATATGATTCTATCATAATAATTCTTTAGGGTGGGTAATACCCATTTTGACAGGTGAGGAAATGGAGGCCAAGGAAAGTGTTTCTCAACCTTTTGTTTGTTACCACCCTTCTCTCACCCAAAGAGCCCTTTTAGACATTACTTTCTCCTAATCTTCCCTCTCATGAAGTATGTCTTATTTATGTACTGTGTGTATATCTGTGCCTTAACAGACAAAGAATAAGATCTTAAACTACCCACTCCCTGAGCCAGTTTTTGTACCATTGGGATGGATCACCCCAGCTGAGAATATGTGGCTGAGAGTCTTGCCTAAGGTCATGTGAAGACCAAGTAGTAAAGTCAGGATTCTGCCCTCTATTTGTTTTTTCCAAGTCTGCTACTTCATTTTGTTATATCTTGGCTACCTTGCTCTTATTGATTACTAAAAAGAGATGCTTTTGCTAAGATAGGGCAAGTGTTGAACATTATTATGGAAAAGAGTCACCACATTTTAAGGGAAAAAAATGGGCTCTGTGAAGGTACTCATCACTTTTTGAGTCATTTCCAGAAAGACACAGAACATCTAGTACAGAAAAGCTTTGCTTCTTTGCCAAATTTCTTTATCCCACTGCCTAAATTGGTGTGAGCCTGGTTGGTAATTGTCATCATTTTCTTCTGGGGGTTATCGGAGGAGAAAAAAATGAAGAGAAAATAATTAAAAAAAAAAAAGTCTTGGTGCCTAGGTGGCTCAGTCGGTTGGGTAGCTGACTTCGGCTCAGGTCATGATCTCACAGCTCATGAGTTTGAGCCCCATGTTGGGCTCTGTTGTGACAGGTTGGAGCCTGGAGCCTGCTTCAGATTCTGTGTCTCCCTCTCTCTCTCTCTGCCCCTCTCCTGCTCACACTCTGTTTCTCTCTCTCTCAAAAATAAATAAACATTGGGGCGCCTGGATGGCTCAGTCGGTTAAGCGTCCGACTTCAGCTCAGGTCACGATCTCGCGGTCCGTGGGTTCGAGCCCCGCGTTGGGCTCTGGGCTGATGGCTCAGAGCCTGGAGCCTGCTTCCGATTCTGTGTCTCCCTCTCTGTCTGCCCCTCCCCCGTTCATGCTCTGTCTGCCCCTCCCCTGTTCATGCTCTGTCTCTCTCTGTCTCAAAAATAAATAAAAAGGTGTGTTCCTATTTAATAAATAAATAAATAAATAAATAAATAAATAAATAAATATTTAAAAAATTTTTTTTAAGTCTATTTATTTTTGAGAGAGAGAGAGCACAAGCACACACACGGGGGTGAGGGGCAGAGAGAGAGGTAAAGAGAGAATCCCAAGCAGCCTCCACGCTGTCAGCTCAGAGCCCTACTCATGGCTCAGTTCCACAAACCATGAGATCATGACCTGAGCCTAAATCAAGAGTCAGACGCTCTGATTGAGCCCCACATCCGGCTCTGAGCTGACAGCACAGAGCCTGCTTGAGATTCTCTATCTCCCTCTCTCTCTGCCCCTCAGCCCTGTATGTGTGCTTGTGCTCTCTCTCACTCTCTCTCTGTCTCTCTCTCTCTCTCTCTAGATAAATAAATAAATAAATAAATAAATAAATAAACTTAAAAAAAAGTTTCCTAACCTTTCTTTAGTTGAGACCCCACTTCCCCTCCTCATACTGTAAGAGTGGTCTTTTATATAATTTCTGGATAAGACAATAAAAGAAAAGAGTTACATATATGTAGCCTATGTAGTGCCCTTGGACCTGCAATTCACCCTGGCCTTGACGTGCTGTGATTCAGCTCCTGCCTGGTCCCTATCACATAACACCACACCCTGCCTACCCACACCACTACTCTCCCACTTATAGGAGAGCCCATGGCAAAAGGTGAATGGAGACATGGGTGTGGTTTTTGCCCATGTGTCTACATGTTCTTCTCTAAATACATACATTGCCTGGAATCTTTTACAAGTTCCTCCTTCTTAGCCCAGTTCTGGAATACCCAGAACACCACTAACATCTATAAAATTCTTGTCATTTCAAACTTCCTAATCAGCAGCAGCTGTAACTTACTAGTTAGGATAGACATGGCCATGGTCCATTCTCCACCCTTTCAAACTAGTTGTACATGGATAGGGGAATGAAGGCTGGCTTAGGCGCAGAGGTAGATTGAGGATCCCTAATGAGAAGAGATTTGTCTTGAACTTCTATTCTTGGAGAATAATTTTCTTTCAGAAATAGTTCATGATTGTTTAAAGCTTTGTATAACTTTTAGCTGCTTTTCACTGGGTAACTTTGAAACTATAGATACTCTGAGACAATGGTGCTGAAGATGGGAAATGTCAGGCATCATTTTCCCGGAGGGCTGGAGGATTTTAAAAGGCACTCTCAGCTGTTCTTTCCTGACCCAACATATAGAGAGTTTACAGTGTGAGTTTAGGCACAGTAGAGAGATCTGTGAAGGATGAGAGTACAGGGCATGTGGTGCCCAAGCACATTTCCCCACTTCTGGAACCCTAGGTCTTGTGTCTACACCTAAGTCTGTATTTAGACATAAAGACTGATATTTTCCAGGCCTCATATGCTAATGGAACCCTTGTTCTTACAGTCCAGCTCCTTAGTAAATTGCAACCTGTAAGGTAGCAGTTTGTACCCTCTTTATGCTTTCATTCATTTTTTCGTCAAAGTACCAGAGACATAGCAACAAACAAGAAAGCACCTGACTTCATGTAGTATGATGTTCTAGTAGGAAAGACAGCACTTTTGAGAAGGGCAGGGTATGGTGTAGTAAGAGTATAAAGGGGAAGAGGGAGTTGATATAGGGCACAGTAATGGTGACTTGGCCTAGGCCGTGGGGTGGGAGAAAGGAGGATTCCAGAAATATTAGGAAGTAAATGAAGCAGAATTTTGTGAGAGATTGCAAGGGGGATGAAGAAGAGAGCACTCATGGATGACTTTCAGGTTTCTGGCCTGAGAACCTGGTCAATGGGGCCATTTACTAAAATGAGGAATCCTGAAGGAATCTTGTTTGGGATGAGGATCATTTAAGTTTGGGGTTCATCCAGGATGCCCAAGTGGGGTTGTTAAGTTGATAGTTGGATATATGGATCTAGGATTGATTTATTTATTTACTTATTTATTTAAAGTAGGGTTCTCTCTGTCTCTCTCTTTTTTTTTTTTTTAAAGTTTATTTATTTTTTAAATAATGTCTACAGCTAATGTGGGGCCCAAATTCATGATGCTGACATCAGGAGTCCCATGCTCTATCAACTTAGCCAGCCAGGTGCCCTGGATCTAGGTTTTAGTTGAGCTATGAACAGGAGATAGAGTTTGGAGATTAGTTATCTGTAAATAGTAATCTCATTGAAACATTGAGACTAGAGCTCATCCAAGGCAAATATAGAGAATGTAAGGAAAAAACTGAGGACAGAGCTCTTTTGAGTTCCCTTCCCTGTCATCAAAGAAAGGCTGCTTAGAATATTAGTGTGAAGGAGGGATAGTTTTCGCTCAAGTTCAGCCCTTGTCTGATAGAAATATAGAAATATAACATGAGCCAGTGTGTCATTTTAGCTTCTCTAGTAGCCACATTTAAAAAAAGTAAACAGTAACAGATAAAGTTCATTTTGGTAATGTATTTTATTTTAGCCCTCCATATCCAAAATATCACCTTAGCGTGTAATCCATGTAAAAAGTTATTGAAATCGTTTGCATTCTTTTTCTCCTACTACGTCTTCCTTTCCTACATATGTTACGCTTGCAACATTTCTCATTTCTGATTAGCCACGTTTTAAGTGTTCAGTAGCCATATTGTGCCCAGTGAGGGACATCTTTGCTTCCAGTTCATACTGGCTGTCTCTCATCCTCAGTTTGTGTGGGTGAGCCATAATTTTTACATTTCTCTTAGGCTTTAACAGGGTTTTCAGCCAGGAGCAATTTTGCATTGTCTGGCATTGTCCAGAGACATTTCTAATGGTGACTAATTGAGGGAGGAGGTGAAAGAATTTCTAGTAGCCCCTAGTGGGTCAGGTCTAGCGGGTCAGGGAAGCTGCTAAACATCCTACAACACACGGACAGACTCTCCCACAGCAAGGACATCACCTAAAATCTTAGTAGTGCTGAGGCTGAGAAACCCCGCTTTAAAGTTACACTGCAATTAAACTGATTGATTACTTATTGGCATACACACACACACACACACAACTTACATGCATAAATTTCTATTTGGTGACAAATCGATGATAAAAATAATTGTAGCTTATGTTTGCATAATCCTTTCAAGTCTATAGCACCATCTTCACGTACATTATCTTATTAACTGGCTGAGTGTTTCGTTTTCTTCCTACTCTATTACAACTGTCTCCTTAATCATAAGGTGTACATAATTATTGACAATTATTAGCAGATAGACTTATATTGCATCGTAATTTTGTCAAGGTTTTGGAGGGAACTACTAAAACACCATATAAATATAAATATAAATATAAATATAAATATAAATATAAATATAAATATAAATATAAAACACTTTATGAGCTACATTTTATCACTAGGTCATATTTCAACTCTAATCTTACAGTTCGTTCTCTAGTGTAGAACAGGTTGTATTGTAGAACCTGTTGTTGGGGGAGGAATCTAATGTTTATGTTTTCTTTTTATGTATTTTTTTCTTTTAAAAAATATTTTTAAATGTTTATTTTGGAAAGAGAGAGACACACACACACACACACACACACACACACACACACACACAGTGTGAGCGGGGGAGGGGTAGAGAGAGAGGGAGACACAGAATCTGAAGCAGGCTCCAGGCTCCGAGCTGTCAGCACAGAGCCCAACACAGATCTTGAACCCATGAACCGCGAGATCGTGACCTGGGCCGAAGTCAGACGCTTAACCAACTGAGCCACCCAGGTGCCCCCGTTTCCTTTTTTTTTTTTTTTTATAATTCCCTGGGTATGTATCTTCTTCACCTTCCTCCCTCTTTCCTCCCCACCCAGATCCCACATACCCTAACCTCTGTCTCATAAGGAGGAAATAATCTCATTTATTCTCCTTCCTCCTTCGTGTAATGTCATGGCCTCACCTTTCTTACATTTGCTAAAATAATAAACATGTAGATGGATTTCTGGTAAGACCTAGCAATCTATATGAAGACGTAGAAAGGAATTTTTTCTACTGAGTATTAATGAAACTGGGAATGATAAAAGGAAAAATAAATCACCAAGGTATACTCCATTTGTTTGAATAGCATTAACCACCAAAGTATATAGTCAGTGCTTAATAAAGAAAATTAGCATTGTCAGAATTTCAAAGGAAAATGCTAAAGCCCTTTGTCATGAAAGAAACATCAAGTTTTCGGTAAGATAAGTGGGAAGAAAATGGCCATGAATTGTTTGAATTTATACTGAAAGGTCACAGTAACTTGATAGACTATAAATGCTTAAGGTTGAGAAGTTGGATTCTTAACTCTGTTATGTAAAATAAGTAAGCATCTGCTGTCTTCTTTCAGGCAAATGCCAAGAAACACAGATTTGAGAAAGCTTAAAAAACTTCAACTATTTAGAGAAAATGACATCAATACTGCTTTGAATAAGCAAACAATCGGGTTAACAAAATGCAAATGCTACAATGCTTACTTGCTTGCTTCCTCAGGAGAGATTCTCATGTGTGCTCCACTGTTGGTTTGGAGGACTTGGCATAACACATCGCAGGAGGCGTAATTTACCAAGGCCAAAAGAGTAGCCTTGGATTTGAAGTATGCCACAGACAACACTGTTTTCAAATTCCACTACTATGACTTTTTTTTAACCTTTAAAAAGTGACATTCTTTGTCCTAGAAGAAAAAATAAAAAGGTCTTCATGGAAAAAACAGCTACTTCATTTGTGAATCATTAAAAAAAATCAATCACAGCTTTATTCAAGCTCTTAATGCGTCCTAGACCAAGAATCTCACCATGCCAAACGCTATCAAGGTCTTCTCCATGCATACTGTCATGCTTTGTGTAAGTTGCAGAATCAAGAGAATTAGTTGGTACAGGCTGATGTGACACTGTGCTGGCTTAGTGTATTCAGGAGTGTTTATTACCTATTGACCTTTTCCTATGTGCATGCAGTGCCATAATTTTCTGAAGAGGCATCATTTTAATAGTGTAATATTAAAAATAGTATAGACATAGTATAGACAATAGCAATAGTATAAATAACAGTATAGATAATAGTATGTAGCCAACAATAGTATAGATAATAAAAGTCAATTAATTGCAAAAATTATTGACTGCAAAAGCTAGAATAGAACTTACTCATCTTTTTCTTCCCATGCCATTTTAAGTGAATACTTGCTCCGCTTATATATTTGATGGGATATTTTCTTTTAATTTGTGTCCTTCCTTTCTCCTCAGCCAAATGCAAAGATATCTTTTTGTTATCTTTGCCCATGCAACCTTATAGTTTATGGGTAATGCTTTGGAGGCATGTGTTCCATTTTTCTCCTCTAAAACCTAGTATTTTCCAGAATGTTATACGATAGAGAATGGTCAAATGTTGAGAATATTTATCCTCAAATATGGTTTGAGCAGAGATGAATAGTTAAGATCAGTCTACTCTATCTCTGTTTATACTTAAGTCTTTAAAGCTTCTCAACAGAAGGCCCAAGAATATTATTCACTAGTCAGGGAAAGGGCCAGTTAGCTTCCAAATGGCAAACTCCTAGGTTATTTGGGTTGGAATCCAGAGGTGACTTCCTTATAGTTCAATATAAGTCCCCAATATATCAAAGGAAGAGAAATAGGTATAGGCTGAGGAGAGAGAGCCAAGGCCTGTAGGAACTGGGTTGTGGAAAATTCTTCAGGACCGCTGGGAAGGAAGGAACTTGTTAAGAGTTGTGTAGCTTCCCAGTCCCAGCTGACTAAGGAAGTTACAAGTAGAAGAGTCTTGCTTCTTCAGAGGATTTAGAAATTTATAAAGCTACTTCTTAACTTCTTGCTCTCTTCAGGAACTTTACCAATTAGAAATTAGCTTTAAGTTGACTTTTAAAATGTCTCTGAAAGGGCCAGTGACATCTTCATTTACATCTTATTGGGATTAGTACATTTAGTTTATGACCTTGATGGATTAGTCACCTGCAGGAAATGGCTGTTGTAGTTAGTGAAAGACGTGAAAAAATCATTTTGAAATGGAAAGGAAGAGACTTAAAGAGGAAACTGTAGAAGGGTACAGCTGGCTTAGTCAGTAGAGTGTGTGACTCTTGATCTCAGGGTCCCCTGAGTCCTCAAGCCCCATGTTCAACTGTAGAGATTACTTTAAATCTTAAAAAAAAAAAACAAAAAAGAGGAAACTGTAGTGGTAGGTTGGTCAGTGGGGTGTTGTGAAAGGGAGGAAGAATAGAAGGGCAAGAGAAAGTTAGTTGAGAGAGTACCAAAGATAAATTTTCATGTTTGGAAATACCACCACCTGCCCCCATAGCTCAGGTATAAAATGGCTCACGCCCAAGAAAGGGCAGAGGCTATTAGCTTAAGTATATAGGAAAGGCTTATAGGAACATGATGGGATGATAGCACAGATGGTCGTTTGCCTATTACATCAGGATATGATTTATGGGTTTAAGACACTTCCAAAACTTCCCTTTTGTAATGCAATCCAATTTTGTCCCTAACCACCCAGAGTTAATGTGCACTCCACAAGTTCAGGGCATAGTCCCCAACAAGACTGCCCTTAGTTCAAATATAGCAGTCTCCAGGCCACCTGCACTTCTGACCAACGGGCTACAAATTTGGGGGTTCCCATCACCCCTTCAGGTTTGATAATTTGCTAGAACATCTTACAGAACTAGGAGAACACTACACTCACAAGTAGAGTTTTATTATGAAGGATAGGAATTAATACTAGCCAAATAAAGAGACCCATAGGGCAAGATCTGAGAGGGTTCTGAACTCTGTGCCTCTCTGTGGGGTTAAGGTGAACCCCCTCCCTGTGCTTAATGTTCACCAACCAGAAAGCTCAGTGTCCAGAATTTTTATTGGAGTTTCATTATGTAGACATGATTAATTGAATCTTTGGCTATGTGACTGAACTTAGTTTCTAGTCCCTCTCCCTTTTCGCAGGTTGGGCTGGCTCAAGGCCTTAGCCTCCTAGTCACACAGTTTGGTCTCTTTGGTGACCAAGCCCCATCCTGATTCATCTCATTAGCATAATCTCAGTTGTGATCCAAAGGCCAACCAACCTGGCTGGCTCAGTCAGTAGAGCAGGCAGAGCATGTGACTCTTGGTCTCAGGGTCATGAGTTCAAGCCCTACATTGAGTGTAGAGATTACTTAAATAAATAAAGCTTAAAAAAAAAAAGGCCCACCATGAATTACAAAGAAACTCCTATCATCTTGGAAATAGCAAGGGTTTAGAACCTCTACCCCAGAAATCTGGGACAAAGACCAGACAAATACTTTATTATAGGGCACCTTTCCTTTCTGTTTGTTGATTGATTCATGTGCTAATTCATTCAACACGTAAAATTCCAGAGATACGGCAGTAAATAAAACTGATACTCATTCTGCTTTTATGGAAGACAGCTATTGAACAAGCTGTGAATGTAATGAAAGAATATGTTACTGAGAAAGCTGAGGGTGTCAGAGATGGTCTCTGAGAAAGTAATATTTAAAGTGAGCCCTAAAGGCTGATTAACCCTGGGAGAAGAGATGTGGGAAGGGTTTCCAGGTAGAAGAAAAGGCTGGAGGTGAATGTGCTTGACAGGTTGGAGGAACTGATGGAAGAACTGTAAATCTATAGCACGGACTGCAAAGGGGACAGTGGCCAGTCAGGAGATAACCAGGGCCAGCTCACGAAAGGCTTAGAAAATCAGGTTAATAGGTTTGGGCTCTACTGGAAAGACAGTATAGACATTGTAGAGTTTTAAGCAGTAAATTGACATCATTTTAGAGAGATTATTCTGACTTCAAGTGGAAGAGGGTAGGAATTGATAAAAGGAAACCAGTAAGCTTCTTTCAGCAATGACACATAAGATGACAGTGGTTACATTAGGATGCAGGCACTGGGAATGGTTAGAAGTAGCCTGACTACAGAGATGTTTAGGAAGTAGAAGCAGGACCAGGGTCTATTGAGAGAGGGTCCTCATCAGAGGTTTTGTCTGATAGAAGCACTGATTAATAACAATAGCAGTTGTTTGGTGTGTCCAATCATTATTGCCAACATCCCCAAGTGCTTTTATATGCCAGACACCATGCTAACAAATCTCATGCAATCCTCAGCAGTACTATAAAGTAGACATTACTGCTTTTGTGCCCATTTTAGGACAAGAAACAGACTTAAGGAGGTTAAATACTGTCCAGGATTATACAAGTAGTGGTTTGCAATTTGCAGGTTCTGACTTGAGCAACTCTGTGCTGTTTCCCTAAGACAAGAAACCCTAGATCAGGAGAAAATTCTGTAAAGAAAATGATGATTTCACTTTGGGATATGTTAAGCTTGAGAGAGCTATGAGAAGTCCAAGTGGGGATTCAAGTGGACCTGTGGATCCCTGGCACCAGTGCCCTCCTTTGTGTTGAACGAGGCCAAAGCCTGGGGTCGCCAATCACAGCGAGTGGAATAGATACATGGATTTTTTTTTTTTTTTTTAAGACTAGGAGACTCATCAGCAACATTATCAGACTAAGTATAGTGCCGTATAATTCCATTAGATGTGTTGTATGAGATTGGATTTCTAAAGTGAGAATAAGACTTAGAATTCAAATGTATCTCCTTTCACTTGAAAACCACTAATGGTATTAATTAAAGCAGAACCTTTAACTTAAAACTGGGTAATTAGCTGTGATCTCAGAAATGTAAACAGAACATTAATGCATGAAGTTGACGAATGTTCCTCCCATTCGCTCAGATTTAACCACCAACCTCCTGTCATCCTTCTTTCCTCCTCTCTTCTGAGTTTATGGATGGCAGATCTTACCTAGTTTTGTAATGAGGATCACATAGCAATTTATAATTAAACAGTAGAAATAAAGTGTTCTGTTGTGTTGCTTCTGACTCAGTCTTAACTTTTCAATTTCTGATTAAAGGCACTGCAAATTTAAAGCCTTGTAAACTCTCTTTTATTTAGAAATTGCTACTCACAAGTGTATGAAAACTGTAAAGTTTGCAAAATGTTTTACATGGTGTTCCAAATATCATCTGTCAGAGTATGAACATGTGCTAGCTACAGCAATATGTTAAATAAGGCAAAGAAGGAATTTTCTTTGCCTCACTTTGCAAACTCTCTATAGACTGTCAGACTAGATCTACTTGAAAGAAATAGAGGGTAGAGGAACAACTGGGATACCCTTAATCAGTACGAGCAGTTATTCTGGCTGTTTCCACAGGATCTCTCCACTTTGCTGCTGTCCACATATGATAAAAGCAGGGACTTTGCCTCTCCTGCTGCATCCCAGCACCTAGAATAGTGTTGGGTACAGAGTGGTTCAGGAACTACCTGTTGAATTAATGACCACACAGGGGCATCTGGGTGGCTCAGTCGGTTATGTGTCCAACTCTTGATTTTGGCTCAGGCCGTGATCTCATAGTTTGTGAGTGTGAGCTCTGCATTGGGCTCTGCACTGACAGTGCAGAGCTTGCTTGGGATTCTCTCTCTCTCTCTCTCTCTGCCCCTTCCCTGCTTGCTGTCTCTCTCAAAATAAATAAACTAAAGAAGAAGAAGAAGAAGAAGAAGAAGAAGAAGGAGGAGGAGGAGAAATGATCACCCAAAAATAAACACTCTTCCTCTTCCACTGATTAACATACTGATATGTTCCAGGAATTGGGTTAAAGATTTGATGCCTATCATTTCTTAAATTATTAGCCCTGTTTTATATATAAGGACATTGAGAAAACCGAGGCTCACTGGGGTGAAATCACTTGCCTCTTGTCAGGAGCTCGTAGTAGTAGAGCTAGGACTGAAACGTGGGTCTGTTGGACCCTGTGAGTTCAAAAGCTTAAGACGGGAGAAGTTTCTACCTGCTTTTGGCTTATACGCTATTCCTGAAGTCTGCATTCAAAAAAACTCAGTTTGTTTTGAAAAGGGATGAAATGGCAGCATTTTTTTTTTCGAATCCATTTTATTAATGAACTATAATAGGTTTTCCATTTCTCTAGTCTTTAATTTGAGTGCTTGGACTGGATTAGTCTGTATCACTATAAATGTGACTGAAATTACCTTAACATCTGTACTTTGATATGATGAGTGGGAAATCGGGAATACTTTACATTATTTGACATCTACTGGGAAGCCCAACCATTAGATGATGTATTTTTATATTACCTTAATTTCTTAAGCCTCTGATTAATCTAAAAAAAGCAGATTGAAGGTGTTTTGTGTGTGGTCCCCTGTGTCGGTTATCACTGTTTCTTCAAGTAGATTTTCATTTTCTAGTAACTTAGTGTATTTTCCTCCCTCATGCCCAACCCAGATACCAAATATCTGGTTTTCTAATGACATCACTATCTCAAAAGCACATGGTTTTAATAAATGATTCGAAGTTTGGTAAGGTCAGAAACAGCGGCAAATGAATTTAGAAGAAACAGAAATCTTGTGTATGTTCTTTTTAAGTATGAGAGATGTGGAAGTGATTTTTAGCAGTCATATGATACAGAATATCTACATAACATTTCAGAATTACTCTGGATTTTGAGTCTTTATAATACAATACTTTATCAGTATTGGTGTTTTCAGAAGTTCTGCATGGGGGTGTGGGAGGGCACTGCTGAGCACCAGGCATTGACTGTTCTTTCCAGCGAGGGCCAGCTCTTTTAAAATTGCTCCTTTCACCACCGCGTCCTTCTTTTTCCAATTACCCTGCCCTTGTTCTTGGTCTTTTGTGACCTCTGCTCTCTGTTTGCCTCATCTCTTCTCTTGAACTTTTCTTATCTTAGCACTCCAATGAGAAGCTGACAGGAAAGATTGCCTATCTGTTCATGATCCTGTGGTGATTGTTGAAGTCCTGGTTGGAATTCTGAGATGACATGGGCATCCTTTGTTTTTGGAAAGACACAGTGTCTTTGATGCGAGTGAAAGGTTTTTGTGGGTCACTGAGTAAAAAATTTAAAATTTGTCTCTCGTGTCTTACTTGAGGAAATTAAAAAAAAAAAAAAGCGACCCTGACTAATAAACAAATATTTAATGCCAACTTAAAATGCTACCGTTTAGAAGCGATTTTCAACTATCTGAATACTTTTGGAACCACTTGTGGCACTGTTTAGTTTGGTGAATTCTATAATGAATTCTGTAATATTGGCATTGCACGCACCGATTCTTAACGAGATTACATTATAATGGAAATATTTCCATCCTTCACTCCTACCCAAAGCCTGTTTTCTTCCTTTTCCAATTCCCTTAAAGCTTTCCGCCCGCCCTTTGGTTATTGCTGCCACCTAATGTCTCAAAATAAAATTGCAGCGGGGTTGCCTTTTTCAAAAGATGTGCACTATTGTGCAGTTTATGGAAATAGCTATTTGAGAGCAACAGTTGTTTTTCTCTGTACTCTTAAATAATAGCACTCTAAAGTGATTACCAACCGTGGAGAGATTACGGGTAGTGAATATTTCACAAGCAAAAGGCGCAACTAACAAAACAGGAAGGGATTTTAGAGTCCTAGGCCCTGGAATAGGACAAATTGCCAGTCTGACCTTGTAATGTACTTCCCCTCATAAAATTGGGCTTGATGCTCTGAAAGATCTATTCCAGCTTTAACATTTTTTTTGCTGTGTATGTTTTTGGTTATAATAACATGGCCCTTATACATGATTCTATTTCTTTGGGCTAAAGTGTTGAACATGTTTTTTTTTTTTTTAGAACTATATTAAATAGATGTTCACATTTTCATTGTGTGAGTATGTAGTTTTGATGGCTCCCTTTGCTCAATTAGAAACAGATCGGAAGATTGTCCATTGTTAGTGCCTTAATCAGAGTGACATTGCCCTGCTTGCTTAGTTTTTTGTGGGCTTCCTTAGCTCAACTTTGTATGTGCAGTACATGTTGAAATTACTAAATCAAGTGTACTGTTTATGGAGTTCCCAGATTAAACACACACACACAACACACACACACACACACAACACCCACACACACACACACAATCTGGATTTTAAAAAATTTGGGGGGTGCCAGCGTGGCTCAGTTGGTTAAGCATCCGACTCTTGGTTTCAGCTCAGGTCGTGATCTCATGGTTCGAGAGATTGAGCCCACATCAGGCTCCGCACTGACAGTGTGGAACCTGCTTGAGATTCTCTGTTTCCCTCTCTCTGCCTCTCCCTTTCTTGTGCACGCACACTGTCTCAAAATAAATGAACTCCTAAAAAAGCATCAAGTCTTTAAAAAAATGTGAGTAAAACATTTATAATTACACTATCCAGTTTTCTTCAGCACTTTGAACTGGAGTATTAGTATTTCCATTGGCTACAAAGAAAACTAAAAAAGGTATTCTAGATCCAGGAGAGTGAGGGGAAATGGAGTTGGCTGTGAGTGTCAGAATTTTTCTTCAATCCTGAAGAACATTACAATTTGGCAAAACCTTTCTTTGAAGAGTCTATTTTAAGCTGACTTTGTAACAAATGTTTTGTTTATTTGTAGCATTTTAACAGATACTTTAGTTGTTTCTCTTAGGCTGTGAGTTATTCATCCTTTATGATTCTATCCATGGGTAAAGCAAAGTCAAGGGCACATAATGCCTCACCTTTAACTAGTTTAGCCTTAATTGTTAAAGGTCTGTATAAAATCGATTCCTTGAACCTCTGGTGGGTAGAGAACCTGTTGAATAAATTACAAATAGATTTGGACCTGTGGTTATTAATTATGTTTAGATATAATCCTTGTTCACAAGAGCATACATTGTAATTATGTACAATTTGCTTTGCCGCTGTTCTTTGCTTTCTGATTTTCAGATAATTTTCAGTGATTTTGTTTAGTCCATCCCGACCAAGTTGTGCAGGTAGAATCTTGAGACTCACAGCCTCAAGTGACTGGCTTACTGCTAACTATAGAACCCTTATTGAGTTATTTCACACCACTAATTTTGTTAGTCTACTGAAAGAGTTACTGCTACTGTTACCAGGTTTATTTGGCACAATGCCTTCTGAGTTTTAGCAGACGGATCGTAATTTCACCATCTTTTTACTACCAAAACCTTTCTTTTCTAATACTCCAGTTTTATTAAACATGGCTACCAGATTTCTTTTTTTACCCAATTACTGCTGATATTTTTTTCTGAACTGAATACTGGGTGAAGGCATATGCAGCTTTAATATGCTGGTTAAGAGCCCAGCCTCTGAAGTCAAATTTCCAGAGTTGGAGTCCCAGTCTTACTTTGCTCTATGTCCTATGGCAAATTATTTAACCGCTGTGAACTTTGGTTTCCTACTATGTAAAAGGGAGATAGTAATAGGAACTGCCTAGTAGGGTTGTTGTAGTGATTAAATGTAGATAGAGATTATCCACTTCATTATTAATTAAAATAAATTCCGAGATATTTTATGTATTCCTACAAACGTTCCTTATTCTGGGTTTGTCTTTCCAGAGCTAGGGAGAACCATAGGATATCTGAGTATTAGTCATGTACCTAATTGTATATAAATTTCTTCTTGGCTTCTCAGTTGTCCTGTAGTCCCAGCCTTAGGTGAGGTGACTGAGGAGGGAGGATATAGAAAGACAAGGACATGATCTTGATTTTCAGGGCTTATGGTCTGGTAGGGATGGATGGTTCATTGGAGACATTTAGTCTGAACCTACTCTCGGCCTCCACGAAGAAGTCTTCCCTCACTCCCTGAATGATGTCAGACCCCGTACTTTGTAATGAAATAAATGTTTTATTCTTTTTGTTCAGTGTCTTTCTCTTCCTACAACACAGTATGCACCATGATGCCAAAGATTGCCTTTTTCTTTCTGGTGTTTCTAGTTTCTAGTGCATGTCTTGTATGTAGGCATATGGCAAATATTTGTTGAATGATTAAACAAGCTCTCATGTTAGAGATGAAGAAACTGAGATGCGTCTCATATGTGACTTATCCCTAGTCACACGTTTTCCGTTTCTAGTAGAATGCAGGTTTCTGGTCCCCTACGCTGCAATACCCTTCACTCTTTCTACTCCATTATGAAAATGTAAGTCTAGAGAGGGATCAAGCGATATCTACAAATAACTATCACAGAGGCAGAATACACACTCCAAGGGGCTATGGAAATTAAAGCAAAGAGAAAGTCCCTTTATAGGGGGGGTTGGATGGTAGGTTCAGGAAGGGCTTAATGAGGAAGACATTTGAACTATACAAATACCAATAGATTTTGGGTGGAAAAGTGTGGGAAACATTACTCCAGTCATAAACAGTATTTGATTTCATTGTATGTATCACTTTAGTCTTGATATTATTAATCTCCTTATTTCAATAAATGTATAAAATGTAGTTTACGTTAGCCAGCTAATGATCTTGTCTTATTTCAGTGAACAATGTGGGAGTGTCATATGAGTATCCTGAATACTTTCTGGACGTTCCTGACTTGGACAATGTAAGTCCTTTTTTTTTTTTTTTTTTTTTTAATAGTATGGTAACAAAAGGAGAGCATGTGAATATTGGCAAGGCAGTATGGTATAATGGTTCACACTGTGAGCACTTGAGTCCAGCTGCCCAGGGTTTGCACTGTGGCTTGTCTTCTTGTTCCCTGAGTTACCTTGGGGGTGATCCCACCATCCCACATCCACAAGATGGATGTCCATTCCCACATCCACAAAATAGGTGCCTTCATAGGGATCTTAGAAGGATTGAACGAGAAGATGTTTATAACCTCGTTAGTATAGTACAAAGTTCAGTAGTAGCTCATCTTGTTACCCTTATTTCTATATTTATTATATCAAAATAGCTCTGTTTTAAGTATCAGGATTATAAACTTCAATTTAGAAATCATAAATATGTTAATATATAGCAATATGGTTGATTCAGGTAAACTTACCAAAATGAAAGCTATATTCTTGAGGCAGGCATAAATCTTTTTTTTTTTTATGTTTGTTTATTTTTGAGAGCGAGAGAGCACGTGTCTGGGGGAGGTGGAGAGGCAGAGACAGAGGGAGAGAGAAAATCCCAAACAGGCTCCGCACTGTCAGCGCAGAGCCTGATGTGGGACTCAAACTCACAAACCGTGAGATCATGACCGGAGCTGAAATCAAGAGTTGGACGCTTAACCAACTGAGCCACCCAGGCACCGCCGTGCATAATTTTTTAATAAAAATTAGAAAAGCATATCCTTGAAGGAATATGTGAATTAAAAAGAATTGTTGAAAATCTTAGATTCAATAATTTCTCCTTTCAATATTAGCAGAAAGAAAATAGCATATTTCTTTTAGATTTAGTGTCTTTTGCTTCCAGATTTTTCTTACACGTCTACCTTGGATTTTGCATTTTAGCATGAATTGTTACTTTTGGTAGAAGTGTTGTAGCACTGAGAATAAAACAAAATCTGCCTTTGTACCCCAACTCCTGCCATTTTCCTGTGTCTCTACTGTATCTGGGGAAACTTTCTGTGGTTTGCTAGATCACGTATGTATGTATCTAATATGGTTACTTCCACGATCAGAGGTATATAAAATTGTCCATATTTGTTTTACAGACCATCAAGAAACTGATAAATGTTAATGTTCTTTCTGTTTGTAAGGTAAGCAGCTTTTTTACAAATATGTCATCCTTTTTTGGTTCATTCTATTTAAAAACTCACGACCAGTTTGTTCACATTAGTCATCTCTTCTTTCCATGTAAATACGTATCCCTGATGAAGGCGGTCTTATTTCCTTATGTTTTGGGGGTGTAGAAAGAGCTGAAGACCAAACAAGTTTCTGTGTAATTTTGCTTTTGAACAATTGAACATTTATGAAATGCCTCCTCTGTGCAAACAGTGCAGTAGGCCCTGGGACTACACAAATGAACTTAGGCTGAAGATGGATTTTTACAAAGTTTGCATCTACACACGGTTCTTCACTGATAAATTATTTCCATTTTCGTATCCCCTGTAACACATTGTAAGCAGGTGAATGAAATGTTGTGGGAAAGCATTGTGTGGCAGTATGGGGCTAAAAGTAATGGGAACGATTTTTATTAGCCACACATAAAAATTACTCTGGCTTCTAGTTGGTAGGCATGCATTAAAGTCGTGTTACTTGTATGTGCCTAGAAAAGACACCATAGCTAATATGTGCTAAAAGGAAGAACAGGCAGCAAAGAAAAAAAAAAAGTGGGAGGCGGGGAATAAGTAGCAAATATGAGCATCTGAGCACTACTTTTCCTTATATGTTAGCAGTCACTGATACCATTGACTCCGCACACTAGCCTAGCAAAAAACATTGCCCGAGACAGAATTTGCATAGGCAACGTCAGAAGCTTCAGATTTGAACACACAGCAGTGTCCCTCTTATCCACTGGGGATATGTTCCAAGACTTCCGGCAGATGCCTGAAGCCCCAGATGCCATCGAACCCTATATACACTGTTTTTTGCTATCCGTACATACCCCTGATAAAGTTTCATCTCTAAATTAGGCTCAGTAAGAGGTTAACAATAACTAACAATAAAATAGAACGATTATAATGATAATGCTGTAATTAAAGTTAGGTGAGTGTGGTCTCTCCCAGAATATCTTACTGTGCTGTACTCACCCTTCTGGTGAGGACGTAGAATGATAAAATGCCCACATGCTGCGATGAACTGAGGGGAAGGACGTAGGCACTGTGACCGGGTGTTAGGCTGCTCTTGACCTTCTGACATTGTGTCTGAAGGAGGATCATCTGCTTGCAGACCACAGTTGACCTCGGTTGACTCTGGGCAACTGAAACCTTGGAAGGTGGAAACCACAGGTGAGGGGGACCGTTGTACTGACAGAAAAGCCAAACCCGTGTTTAGTAACTCTTCGAGTTTAAGGAAATAAAAAAATATTTTACTCAAATCTATTAGAGTTAACCAGATAAATATAAATAAGAACTTAATTACTAGTTTTCAGCTGATGGCACAGTCTTGATCATTTTCTCTGTTGTGAATGTTTAAAGAAAAACTCTCTTTATGTCTTCATGCCCTGAGAAGTGATGTCTGTTGCGTGCTTGATTTCAAGTCCAAGGGCCCTAAAATCTTATGCCTTGTCCACCTCTTCACGTATGGCTGTGCTTCTCCCTGGATACTACACGTGTTGCATTTCAAGTACTTAGTTAATTCAGTTATTGTGTGGTTTTATATGATTTGAACAACATGTTGGTTCATGTAAACCAGTTACCAAAACAAAACCTTCATCATCCCTGCATACGTACCGTGTAACATTTGGTAGCTTGCTACTTAAAGGCACCTCATCTGAATTATATTATAATATGACAAATAATTTTATAAAAGAAAATAATCAGTGTATCTTTTCCATTATCGTTTTTAGCCAGAGTTGTTTTCTTACTTAAGATTCAGTTTAAGTGAGGTAAACTACTAACAATTTTTAAGTAGATTTGGAGCAAGAACCCCCCAGACACAAAACGGATGCTTTTAAACCATGGTTGATATGAATATATCTGTATAGTTTTAAGGCTATTTCTCTTGGCATACCTGTATAAATGTTGTCGTTGGACAATAATCTGTATGAGGTTTCAAGTCAATTAAATAACTCTACAGTTTACTAGTTGTTTGACCCGGAACAGATTACTTGCCCGCTGTGCTTCCATTTTTTGTGTGTAAAATTGAGGGTGTTAATCTCTTTACCTCACAGAGTTGTTTTGGGAATTAAATAAGGTAATGTACCCAGCTCCTAGTGAGGGCCTTCAAGAATGTTACTATTATTCTCAGAGCTGATAAAGATGTTTAGTATCTGTGTGCAACTCTGAGTTTATTCGTTAGTAGGCAAAGCTTTTTTTTTTTTAATTTTTTTTTTTAACGTTTATTTATTTTTGAGACAGAGAGAGACAGAGCATGCACGGGGGAGGGTCAGAGAGAGAGGGAGACACAGAATCTGAAACAGGCTCCAGGCTCTGAGCGGTCAGCACAGAGCCCGACGCAGGGCTCGAACTCACCGACTGTGAGATCATGACCTGAGCTGAAGTCGGATGCTTAACCAACTGAGCCATCCAGGCGCCCCCGTAGGCAAAGTTTTTTGATCAAAACTAACATTCTGGTCTGTAATTAATATACTTTGTGGTTTTGCCTCTTGAAATGACTGTTGTGTGCTATTGTTTTGATAATGTTTTCTAGCACATTTGGCCAAATGCCTAAAAATAATGAGTTGTTACAACTGTGTACATGTGTTTCCTAATATATTTTAATGAGTTAATGATGAAAAGTATATTGAAGTGTTTAAATTTTATTTTATAGAAGTGTTAATATTAGCTACAAATTAATGTCCTGATATTTTTTTTTTATGAAAAAATTTTTTAATGTTTATTTTTGAGAGAGACGGAGTGTGAGTGGGGAAGGGGCAGAAAGAGACAGGGAGGGGCGCCTGGGTGGGTCAGTCGGTTAAGCGTCTGACGTCAGTTCAGGTCATGATCTCACAGTTTGTGAGTTTGAGCCCTGAGTTGGGCTCTGTGCTGACAGCTCAGAGCCTGGAGCCTGCTTCGGATTCAGTGTCTCCTCCTCTCTCTGCGCCTCCCATGCTCATGCTCTATCTCTCTCTGTCTCTCAATAATAAATAAACATTAAAAAAAAATTTTTTTTTTAAAAGAAAGAAAGAGAGAGGGAGACACAGAATCTGAAACAGTCTCCTGGCTCTGAGCTGTCAGCACAGAGACCAATGTGGGGCTCGAACTTGGGAACGGCGAGATCATGACCTGAGCCAAAGTCTTGCTTAAGCGACTGAGCCACCCAGGCACCCCAGTCTCCTGAAAATTTTAACCCCTTTGTCAGATAAGCCATATATAATTTTTACTCTAGATACAGTAGTATTTTCTCCTGTAGCCTTCTGCTTGTCAGTGCTTCCATGTTTATATGCCTTGATATTAAAAAAACACGGCCTCCTCTGTCTCCCAAGACATGCATTTTTGGCTGGCAGTCTACTGAATACTAACGGTAAAAGCCCAGGGTCTTGACCTTGACCTGTGAGAACCAGTCAGCTTGCTGTGTTTTACGGCCACACACTGCATCCTTCAAGCAGCTTCTGAGCCAGAGCAACACGTGTGGTGGTGGTCACCTCATGCCCTGCTTGAAGACAAGTAGGCAGGGGGTCAGTGCCAAAAGAGCAGCACAAATCCAACAGCACTGTAGAGTACCTCTCAGGTTTTTTTAAATAACTGTGAAATAAGAATGTGCGGCACCAGTCCTAACATCTCGACAGATTATGAAATGCTTCTCCCTCTTCTTCCTTCTTCCTTCTTCCTCTTCTACTTTGTCTTTCCACATTGGCATACGTACTTGTTCAACCACGAAATGAGTCAGGGAGACAAATGCTAACTTATTAAACATGTCATAGCATATCATATGGTGAACCATATTGGTGGGAAGTGTCACCGCCACAGGAACTGGGTTTAGGCTTACCATGTCTGTAAGCCTGATTTTTGCAAATCACATCCCATTTACAAAGCACTAAGGGCGTTTGCTATTCAAAACACTGGAGCGCCTGGGTGGCTCAGTCGGTTGAGCGTCCAACCTCGATTCAGGTCATGATCTTGCGGCTTGTGGGTTCAAGTCCTGCGTTGGGCTCTGCGCTGACAGCTCAGAGCCTGGAATCTGTTTTGGATTCTGTGTCTCCCTCTCTCTCTCTGCCCCTCTTCCTTTTGTGTTCTTTCTATCTGTCTGTCTCTCTCTCTGAAATAAATAAACATTAAAAAAATTTTTAAAACACTTGTACATTAAGCTGAATAGTCATCCTTTATTTTATCTTTAGAGTAAATACGAACCTTCCTGTACCTTTGTGATGTGCACTTTTAGTGGAAAAACAGTTCAAAACTCTTGCTTTATTCACCACGGAATGAATAGCATCTGGAGGGTAGCCAAGTGGTCTTTGTTGTGCTGCAGACAGGATCCGTGTGGTTGGCATCTCTGTTGCATAGATGACTAGTGAGTGTTCAGGTGTGAGAATGGTTTGACTCGAGGAGGCAGAGGCGAGTGGTGTGCACTGGGTAACCAGTCAGCGGCCAGAAAGACGAGTTAGGACATGATTGTGCACGAGCTTGGGCAGTGGGCTAAGAGGGATGGAGAGCCTTTGAGCAGAAAAGTAAGGTGTCATCTGATGCACGTTTTAGAAAGGTGGTTCTAGGGGCAGAGTGGCCATATGTGTTTATGGTATATGAGTTGATTTTCTGTCTACTGAGGAAAGGGCATTCACCTGGATAAGGTTTTCTGTGTGAGGCTCCCAGGCTCAGTGTTCTTCCATGCTGCTGTGATTTGCCCTATGGTGTATTTTGATGAATTGGGCCTATTGCGCTTTAGTTGACTGTGTTATGTTGCCAGGGCCAGGGCTACATTTCCTGTAGAAATGTAACTATGTTCGGAGCCCCGGGGTAACTTAAAAGAAGATGAAAATTGGTCTGGCTGTAGAATCTTCGAAGATTTTATGGTGGCTGGACATCAGGGGAACTAGGGCATGGGTGTCTGCTGCCTAATGTCATAATAAATGTATTGAAAATAGTTTATACCAGAAAGAAAACAGCTTCTTCTCATCATCAGTACTGGTCCAAGTTTTGCCTCCTCGCCAAACCTCTCGATAGGGACGCCTGACTTGAGAAGCATGCCAGGAAAGAGGAATGAAATCAGTATACCCCTGTGACCCTGGGTTTGTTCCCCTAATCTGGAGATGTTTGTTGGGTGAGGCCCCAGCATCTTGTTGTAGGTCCTGTGCCACCTCACAGGCATTGAATGACCTGGATGCGTCAGGTCCGGGATTATCATGTGGTCTGTGTGCTCCTGTGTTAGTAGGTCAGATGATTATAAAAAGTCACATAAGTTCCACATCCCGACAGAGGAATAAGAGAAGTGAAATATCCTGACCAGAGAAATTACGGGTCATCACCAGATGCAGTAGTGGTGAGTGGCCCAGAAGAATAACTGGGCCAGAATACTTTTGACTATAGACCCTTGATGTGTAATCATAGAGTCCAGTCACCTCTCTTAGGCCATTGTCTAAGTCCTGCTTAACTCGACTTTCCCTTCACCAGACATAAAACTGTTAGTTGAGGTCACCCAAGAGGTGTTTAGGAGGCTTGTTGCTTGCCTTACAGTTTTGCTTCACATCCTTCAGGGGTAAATTTAGTCCTGTCCTTGTTCTCCGCAGAGCGGGTAAGTGCCAAGGCGAGGAGGGCAGTGGTGTGGAAGTTCTATCTAATTGACCAACATGGCAGGTAGATCAGCCTCAAGAGCTCGGAAGAGAGGTCCTACTAGCTGGGGCTTTTCCTTTTGTGATTTGAGATGCGCTGTGACTAAAATCTAGGATAAGTCTTATTTCTCCTCCAGAACGATGACCTTCGGACCAGAAATCGCCAAGTTTAGAGATAATTAAGCCTCCAGACATTGAACCAAACTCTTCTAAAACAGTTGCAGTTTTGTGCCTGGAGGGCTTTCCATCTCTGAATACTGAGAGTTTGCACATGAAATTGTTGTAGTACTGTTGATTACTCTGGGGGAAATAATAGGAAACGGGAGAAGTCCCGCAACTCCAGAGACAGATCAGTATGAGCCCGATTTCAAACAGGCAGGACACCGAGCTCCCCACAATTCAAAGACCAGTTCTAAAGCAGATCTTGCTCGCATTGTTTGTTTCTGATTTGAGATCACTTGTTTGATTTGGAGTTCCCTTCCTTCTGTAGGCCTGACAGTTTTTTGATGCCTTTAATGACAGTTTTAGGACCTCAAGACACTTTTTACTCCTTTTCAGATGAACACTACCCAAACAGTATTCCCTAAACTACTTGCAGTTCTTACCTAAGGGTGGGAAAACCATTTCTTCAGATGGTAGTGGGTCCTGAAGCTGCCACTGGCATTTGTGAAGAAGGTGGACAGTAGGTAGGGGCCCTGCCTATACCTCAATCCCTTTGGAAATTTCCAGTCTACCATTCTGACAAGTGGAGAGGACATTTCAACCTTCTTTATTACTACCTCTTTTAAAGCAAAGAAGAAAGTGGGTGGGGTGTGACCCAGAATAGAATTTATTAACAACCTCTACTTACAGTGAGAAATTATACAGTAACTTTTGTTTGTTTTATTTGGGGTTGGGGAGAAGTCCTTTTTTTTTTTAATAAAATTTTTAATGTTTTTATTTATTTTTGAGAGGCAGAGACAGAGCATGAGTGGAGGAGGGGCAGAGAGAGAGGGAGACACAGAATCCAAAGTAGCCTCCAGCTCTGAGCTGTCAGCACAGAGCCCAACGTGGGGCTCGAATCACAAACCACGAGATCATGACCTGAGCCGGAATCGGATGTTAACTGACTGAGCCACCCAGGCACTCCAAGATGAGGGGAGAAGTCTTAAGCAGGGCATCAGAATTTAGTTTTTCCTTCACTCAACCAAAGAGGGGGCTTGAAATCATGTCTTATTAGGAGTGGCTGAAAGAATTAGAGATGTTTAGCATGGAGAAAGGAAGCATGACATCACACACACACACACACACACACACACACACACACACCCCAATGCCAGTTAATTCTACCTCCTTAGTATTTCGCAAATCAGCTCACTTCTTTTCATGCCCAGTGATGCCTTCCAAATTCCAAGCCCCTACCCCTTTCATTGGGAACTACTAGAATAGCCCCACCAGCCTTTTCGAAACAGCTTGTCTCCCTCTAGTCCAGTCTCCGTACCCCAACCAGAGTGTTACTTTGCATTAGGACATATCACACCACTGTGAGGTCCTTCAGTGATTTCTTTCCCTCAAGTCCTAACTCCTTGGTGTGACCTATAGGGAAGGACCTACTTGATGTGGATGCTGCCCACCTCTCCAGTTCCACCTCTGGTCTGTCTCCCTCTACTTCCCTGCGTTCAGGTCAAAGCACCTTGAGTCTCTTGCACCTCATGTCCCTTCAGGCAGTTCCCTGTCCGTGGAAGCTCCCTCATCTCCCACTTATGCTACTCATCCTTCAGTTCGCCCCCACAGTGTTCTGTCCTCGGGAGCTGGTAGGGAGCCTTCGAGACTAGGCCTGGTCTCCCGGCCACACAGTTTCACTGCGCACAGCACATCTTCCCTTCCCTCAGCAGCTCATTTTCGGTGTAGTGCCTCTCTGCAATTTGTGAGCCCCATGAGTGTTGGTACCGTGTTCTTTTTGTTCTCTGCTGTTCCCTAGCCCTGGGCCTCACCTATGGCAGGTGTGCAGCAAATGCTTTTGAATAAGTGAGTGAGTTAAAAAGTGAAAATCTTCTTTCTTTGGGAATAAGCAACCCACTTACTGTATGTGGCCCTAAAAGGCTGGACGTAGATCAATTATGGATATTTATACTGAAGGAAATCATGAGAACTTTACACCCTTTGGACCCACCAGCAGTGGAATGGGCAAAAAGGGAGTTCCCTTCTGATTCTAGGCCGAAGGCTCAAACCAGTAGTCTCGACTGCACATGCCCTACCAACGTATTTCACTTAGCGCACGTTTCAAAATTGGGACAATTCAGGGGCACCTGGGTGGCTCAGTTGGTAAAGCAGCTGACTTAGGCTCAAGGCATGGTCTCGCAGTTTGTAAGTTCGAGCCCTGCATCAGACTCTGTGCTGACAGTTTAGAGCCTGCAGCCTGCTTTGGATTCTGTGTCCCCACCTCTTTCTCTGCCCCTCCCCACTCCTGCTCTGTCTCTCCCTCTCAAAATTAAATAGACGTTAAAAAAAATTTTTTTTTTAATTGGGACATTTCACACCCACATTTCTAGCTATTCTTGGGGGAAACTCTGAAGATGAGGTAACGCAGACCTGAAGTGTGGCATGACAGTATAAGTGGGGAGGGCAGAGTGGCCAACAGGTGAGTTTGCTGGGTAATGAGGCCTGCCCTCTCCAGATCGCCACCGTCCCCACCCGGCCCTGCTCCCTGACTCACTGTGCTCGTATATGTTGCCCAATCCTTCCAGGCATTTGAGTTTGTACCCCCCTGTACAGGCAACCCCAGATATTCAGTCTACTCCAACTGAAAACCTGCTTCATGGACTTGAAGGATTAGAACGGTTTTAACTAAATCGGTCTCTTCCATCCCTATGATTATCTGAAATCAGAGCACTTGGTGTGCTTTGCCTGCTTTTGAAAAGCTGTTTTTTTCCTGTTAATGCCAGTATATATTCACTGTATGTGGCTCAGCCAGGAGGGTATAGTGCTGTGCCCGGCCCACGGTGTAGATAATAAATGTTTGGATGGATGAGAAGCACAGAAGCGTTGGTTTTCTTTTCCTTACCTGGATTTGCCTTTGGCGTGTGACATGGTACCAGTAGAGGGAGCCCTCTGTTAATCTGGAAATCCTGGAGAAGAGGAATCTCTGTGCAGCCATCTAATTGTATTTAATTTAGGCATTATGTTAAGAATGTATTCCTCCACCCAGCCCCAAGAATTTAAGTTAACAACATTGGGAAATTAATAACTTGTAGGAAAGAAGAGTATGACTCTCAGCTCTGACCCCCCCACTTGGGGCTTTTCTAGATGAAGACATTCCAAGTTAGTGCCTAGAGTCTTTTCATCCATTTTGAGAGCTGCTGTCATTATGCTCCTAACAATTTTCAAATAATTGGGTACATTTGGCTCTTAGGGTCTCCTGGTAACAGGCTGCTTTGAGCATAACTGCAAAATGATGGTTTTGCCTAACTGCATGAGGACCACTCTTTGTGTGAAAAGCGAGTAGTTGTAGATTGTTTCTAAGGTTCTTTCCAGTTCAAAGCAAAGCTGGTTTATGGGAGAAATGCCTTATTTTGGGCTAAAAATGTAAAAATCTCCTTGAATGGGTGCCTGGCTGGCTCAGTCAGTGGAGTGTGCAACTCTTGATCTCAGGGTTGTGAGTTTGAGCCCCACGTTAGCTGTAGAGATACTTTAAAAATAAAATCTTTTTAAAAAATCTCTTTGAGAACTTTAGAAATTATTTTCTCCTAAAATTGTCACTTTTTGAGAAGTCAGCTTATTTGGGCGAAATTTTAAGGAATGGAAACTCTTAGCAAATTGTAACATGCCCAACTTGGAAAAGCAGTGTATGCTGTGTATATGTGCTTTTTAATTTTTTCAGCATTTGTAGATTATGGCTTTTGATTATGTTATTATCCATTGGCATGCACCCCTCTGTTCTGGAAAGTTCTTTTATTTTTCTTTAGTTCCATAATTTTAACATGTATCAAAACAATTGACTACAAAAGGAAAAATGGGGGTTGAATTTCAGGCTAAGTAGTATGTGGTGGGGGCGGGAGAATGGCAAGGAGGGCTCTTACCTACCCTTCCACAAAGATTTAAAACATTACCAAAGAGGAAAATCAAACAATACTTGGAGATCTCAAAGCACTTGAAAATTTTTACCTAATTAAGCTTTTCACCCCCTGTGCAGTAAATATTCCATTAGCCATATAGGTGAGATTCAAAGAATTTCTAATGAAGTTGTATTCTCAGTATGACAGAGCTCACATGACAGCTTCTAAAGGAAAACTGTGCCGTGCCACGCCAGCATGACTTCCAGTGAGTCACCCTCATTTCTCCCAAAGAGGGCTGGCATAACATTATTGTTACTTTATGTGGTTCTTTTCACGATCAGACTATGGATTTTGTAAACTGCTGTTAATGATTCCAGTTGAAAACTTGTATAAGGCATTTGTATCTGCTTCCTTCTAATTTTATGGGTTCATGTTTCACTTGCTTGAACTTAGATCCTGTTTACTCCAAGCAGGTGTCTCTGGGGTAAGAAGATGGGCAGATGTGGACAGAGTGGCTATCTGTGGTGTCCTAATTATTTATACGAATAGCCTGGATTCTTGGGACTTTGCCCAGATTCTAGGGTTAAGTTGTTACACTTTAAATTCTATTTATATATAATGGTGGGTACAAGTGACAGTATTTGTTGTCTTATTTTACGAAGTTATCTTGAACTTTAACCTTTCCATTTGGGTTTTTGGTTGTCTTTTTTGAGCATAATGCGGTAGTATTTTCTTTGTACTGTTCTCTGTAGAAACTGACTGAATGCCAGAGGTTACATGAGACAAAAATTATTTGATTGTAAAAATAAATCACTTGCTTGTAAGAGAATTTGCATGATTTGTGTAATTTGCTGTGTTACAAGTTTTCATGATAAACTAAAACGCAGGAAAACCTAAATTGACTATTGCGTATAAAATAAAGTTCCTTATATAAGCTCTTGATTACTGATGCCAGAGAAGTGAAAGAGAAGAAAAAATTATTCATTTTAATTTCTTTTAGAAATAGTATTAATTGTAGGGGCTTTTCTAATTACAAAAGCAGTGCACGTAATTGCCAAAAATGTGAGCAGTATTTATAACACTAAGATGGTTATATTTTAATGTAACATTTTCAGAAAATTTTTTTTTTTTAGGCCCGCCAATGCATTTTTAAGTCAGGTATCTCAACTAAATGATCTAATGAAACAGATTTTGATGGTTTATAAGCTAAATCAGCCTCTTATTTATTTCCCGGCCAGAATATACATAGCTGTGGTAATAAGTACAATAAATATTTCACTCTTTTTTTGAAGATACAATTTATTGTCCAGTTGGCTTACATACAACACCCAGTGCTCATCTTGAAAATGAATATGTGGTATGCCCAGAAGGAATTCTAAATTGAGCTGGCATTGCTAAAGACTTTTCATTTATCTTAACTTTTCTTTGTGTATCTTTGTGTATCTTTGTGTATTTGTATACTCTATGGGCAGCTGGCACACAGAGTGATGCAATATCTAGGTGCCATATAATATATATTGACCTTTCTTCCTTTGACTTTAGGCTTCTGGGACTTTTTTTTTTGTGGTGAGGATTAATGAAACTGTCACTAAAAATATATATATAAATAGGAAATGCTTGTTTTTTCCGCAAAGATTTGAAGCTTTCATTGCTGTAGAGGTACTACTGCAGCAACTTTTGCCACTTTTTAGACAAAAATTAAATTTAAATTGTTTGCTGTATACTTTTGGAAATAACTTCAACCCAGACGCAAACAAGTCCAAAAATCATGTTTACTGCTACTTTTCTTATATTCTTAACCACTGAACACACAAGTTATGGTAACCTTATTTAAGCAATATCTTAAGAGGAACAAAAAAATTTCCTGGTACAGCAATTATCACCTGCAGATGGCCTAAAATTAGCATATTGAGTTAACTCCAGAAACAGCTTGTGAGCTGTGAAATGGAGTTCAGATAGATAGTGAGATTTCACAGAAACGCTGGTACATGGTATAAATAACCAGATATCAAGATACCAATTGATGCATACAAAGTAAAATGAGAGTACTAATAGCTTAGTTAAAATATCCTATGTAAAACTTGATGTCAAAGAGAATGCAATTTGTTGTGAACATAGGGAAGCTTCTCTGCTTATTTGTATTGTTATTTGTGTACACATATGCAGCCAAAGAAGGCTTGACGTTGAATTTATCATGACTTATAATCTGATTAGAAGAGAATTTAAGTATAGAACGAGGTGTTAGTCAGTGCTATAAAAGCATGCAGATTTCAAGTTAACTTTTCTCAAGCTTTTCAGGGTTGTTACTATTTGGCAGGTCAAAAAGCTGGTCCATTGTGTGGCAAGGAGAAATAGTTTAGAGCCAGAATTTAAAAGGAGAAGCCAACGAACAATGCAAAAGAATTTTTCTAAAAAGAACTGAACTTTTTCCCGAGAGGACCTGAGGGATTATTTGGTCATTGAGCATCCAACAAATATTTCTGGCCCTTTAATAGCTAGACATCGAACACACTGTTTTTTCCTTTGTCTTTGTGCTAAATTATTTAAACTTGTTGAGTGTTAGCTCACATCTTTAAAGAATACATTTTGGAGCTGTCTTCGGCAGCACAAATCCTAAAGTTGGAATGATGTGGAGAAGATCAGCATGGCCCATATGCAAGGTGACCCAGAAATGCTTGCAGCGTTCCATAATTTTGATGGTAACTTATTGCAGTAATCCTTTTGCAGTATCTACATCTATCAAATTGTTAATGTTGTACAGCTTAAACTAATACAATGTTCTCTGTCCGTTCTATCTTAATAAAGCTGGGAGTGGGAGGGTATATTTTGAATGTGTCCATACATTGAAGACCATCCAGAAAACATTTAGTGTTTAGCTATTAATGTGGTTTTGTAAGTAAGATTCTATCAAATGGGGTTTTATTTGGTCTCCAATTATGGATAACTATTGCCATTCAGAAAGAAAACATTTAATGTATGACATATACATAGTGTAAGGAAAAAAATAGCTCCCAATGCACGCATTTATATTTCTTTAATATCCCAGCCAAAGTGGTATTTCTTATTGGATTATATTTAAGAGTATAAATTTATGTCATAGAAAAAAAATCTTAATTGAACTATAAAACTCTGCACAACCACTAGGTAATAGTCATGGTTCTGAGATCCCTGGTCAGAATAAAAGAATCCATCCACAGATTTTGTAGACTTTTCCTGGTAGTTTTCTGGGTAGATCACTGCCCACAAATCCTATCCCTTCTTCTCTCCTTTTGTGTCGGCTAAACAGTCAGTGGCTACCCCTATGAACTGAACTCCACTTAGCTACTCTTCAGTTAACAGGTCTCATTTCCTGTTACATAGATGTGTGCACATGCACACACACATATATTCATGCCCTTGGGTGGGAGCGTGTTTATTATCAGTCTTCTTCCTCGTTCCTATTCTGGTGGTCTCAGGACTTAGAGGACTGAATGATAGCTTCTCTCCACAGACTGCTTGGGGGACCTCTTACATTAGCTAAGCGTTATGGTCCCTGATGAAATGTGCTAAATAAATGTTTTCAGATGTTGCTAGAAATGCGTATAATCAACCCTTATCACAAAATACTCCACAACTGTTAATATGCCTGAAGAACATCCATTTATACTAGCATGGGAAGCTGTCCATGATGTGGTATAATATGCAGATTGAATGACATATATAACATGTTGGATGTGCATGTTTTCCTCTATAAAAAGCTCCATTCAACAAAAGGCTTTTTTGAAGGCCTCAGGTCTATAGCAAAGATTGTAGTTTCTTACAGCCGTTTGCCTTTTTGTATTCTATTCCTTCGGCTAGAATATTTTTTCCTCCTGATGAATTCCTGTTTATTCTTTCAGAACTTAACTGAAATGTAATCTGGGAAGCTCGACCTGATACCCCAGACATGATGAGTCTTGCTCCTAAGCATTAATGCCCTCTGTCCTTACACTCAGAGTGCGTCTTGTAATGATTTGTTTATATGTGTATCTGTGCTCCTCCTAGGTAGTGCACCCCTATTGGCCAGCCCCAGGTTTGAGTAAAGAACATGGCCTCGACTAAGTAGGAGAATGTCTCTTTATTACTTCATGTTGCTCAGACCATAAGTTGATATGCATAGAACATTTTAGGAGCTCTTTTTTTCTCCTGGGTTTGATAAAGTAACATCCAGTGTATTTTGTGATTCCATATCTTTAACTCTTATCCATAAGATGAAGATTCTTTTCAAAGCCTTATTGAGGGATAATTTTATAAGCCATATAATTCACTGACTTTAAGTGTACAATTGAATGGTAAATGAATTCACAGAGTTGTGCAGTTGTCACTAAATCCAATTTTAGAACAATTCCAAGAGGATCCTGACAGAAGTATTTTTAAATACTGACAGAACTATCTGGAAACTTGTGTCGTGGGTTGAATTTGATGACCTCAAAATGGGTCACTGTTTGTGGCTTTGAACTGTGTAGGGCACCACATGCTTAAAGGAGGCCCCGATACTTAGTGGTGCTGCATCATGAAAGAATAGTGCATGCTGGCAATAAGGGATGCTGATTTCTCTTCAGAGGCTTGCTCTGTGCTGAGCTCTGTGCCAGGTCCATTATATACATTACCTCATTTGAGATTCAGAATATAATAACCTGTAATGGAGATGCCTTCTTTATTTAATAATACATATGGACTCCGCAGACGAGAAGGAAGCTAATTTGACGTCACACTGCTAGTTAAGTGAAAGGGCTGGGATATGAACTTGGGCCTGACTTGTAGCACATTTGGCCTAAACGTTCAGTAGCTGTATTTTGAGCAATTACTATGGGGTACCATAAAAAGAGAAATCTTAGGAAACGTGTAAGCAAGTTGGAAGAGTCGTTTAATCTGAAAAGAGAGGAGGTGAGTAAAGATCACCTGTGGAAAAGATCAACTCTGAAATCAGCGTTTTTTTGACTTGGCCCCATCCAGTTTGGTTTGAGGCCCCGTGGGCATACCCTCAGTTGGGTCAGCAAACCTAGAAAAGGGAACAAACAGGACTGTGTTGTAAAAATTACAAAGTAGCGGAGGCCATTTGGGCTCAGCATAATCTCTGGGTGAGTTTGCTTTGGGAATTGTTTCATCTTTTTATAAAAATTTCTTCAAGGTTTATTTATTTTTGAAAGAGAGAGAGAGTGTGTGAATAGGTGAGGGGCAGAGAGAGAGAGAGAGAGAGAGAGAGAGACGCAGTATCCACAGTAGGCTCCAGGCTCTGGGCTGTCAGCATGGAGCCCAGTGTGGGGCTTGAACTCATGAACTGTGAGATCATGACCTGAGCTGAAGTCAGATGCTTAACTGCTTAACTGACTGAGCCACCCAGGTGCCCAAGGGGATTGTTTCATCTTTAAGTCTTAAAATGTTAACACTGCTTGGTCTCTATCAACATAAGTGGTCAACTTTATGAATTAGAATAGGGCTTGGCCGCTGTAACAGAGTCCTTATAGTGGCCTAAACAAGATAGAAATTTATTTTTCTCTCAGATAAAAAGCTGGATAGGTAATCAAGGTAGGGCATCGTAGTTCTCCAGGCATCAGGGGTTCTGCCTCTTTATCTCTTTGCTCTGCCACCGTTATCACACAGCTCTCATTTTGAGGTTCAAATGGGTTCTTTTGGCTCCTCCCACCACATCAACATTCTAACCCTCAAGAGGAGGAACCGGTAAGGAGGAGGACAAGGAGGAGGACGTGTAGTTTTCTTTACTTTAAGGGCATGACCAAGAAGTTGCATATGTTACTTCTAGTCACATCTTGTTCTATAGGATGTAGTCACTGGGCACATCCCCCCCCCCCCATTTTATCAAGACAAGTTTAATACGAAAAACGTAGACTTGTATGTAAGAAGGAGGGAGATGTGGAATGCTTTAGACCAAACTCTTTTTTAGCATTTCTTTTTTTATCTGGGCCAGAAGATTCGGCCAAATCCAAAACCTTCTGTCAAAATGATTCCCCTAGGCTTTGAAGACACTTCTTTTTTTTTTTTTTTTTTTTTAATTTTTTTTTTTCAACGTTTATTTATTTTTTGGGACAGAGAGAGACAGAGCATGAACGGGGGAGGGGCAGAGAGAGAGGGAGACACAGAATCGGAAACAGGCTCCAGGCTCTGAGCCATTAGCCCAGAGCCCGACGCGGGGCTCGAACTCACGGACCGCGAGATCGTGACCTGGCTGAAGTCGGACGCTTAACCGACTGCGCCACCCAGGCGCCCCAGCACTTTTTTGTTTCAAAGTTGGCGCTGTGTCAGTCTGTCTTTCGTGATACAGTGTCAGTTTGAACTCAGTTTTCCTGGGAAAGTATATGCAGCAGGCTCCCGGCCTGACATCTGGGTTGGGAGTGCTGCAGATTTTACCTTTGTAAAGCTGAATACATTTCCTTTCTTCAAAATATTGCTAGGAAAAAATTTACTTTCTCATCGAAGTACTGTTTTCGTTAAGACATAGGAGTATTCAAGATAAAAAGCTTAAAATTCCTGTGTTTGGCATGCATGCAAAGCATGTGACAAAGCAGCGTTTGTTTCTTAGAAAATTGATGACGTCCTGGGCACCTGGGTGGCTCAGTCGGTGAAGCATCTGACTTCGGCTCAGGTCATGGTTTCGCAGTTCATGGGTTCAAGCCCTGCGTCAGGCTCTGTGCTGACAGCAGCTATGGAGCCTGCTTCAGATTCTGTGTCTCCCTCTGTCTCTGCCCATCTCCCATTCATACTCTCTCTCTCTCTCTCTCTCTCTCTCTCTCTCAAATAAAGATTTAAAATAAAAAAAAAGAAATTTGATGTTATCTGGGAATCCAGAATTCACGTTCTAACCTCAGTCTTAAACTGTGACGTGGCCTTGACCAACCCAGTGGATGTCTTAACTTTTCTTAGTTAATAATATCTTTAAAAAAATTTTTTTTTAATGTTTATTTATTTTTGACAGAGAGAGAGACAGAACATGAGCAGGGGAGGGGCAGAGAGACAGGGAGACACAGAACCCGAAGCAGGCTCCAGGCTCCGAGCTGCCAGCGCGTCGCTCGAACTCACGAACCGTGAGATCATGACCTGAGCTGAAGTCGGACGCTTAACCGAGTGAGCCACCCAGGCGCCCCTAGTTAATAATACCTTAAAAAAGAATTTTTTTTAATGTATTTATTTTTGAGAGAGAGAGAGAGAGAGGATGAGAGACAGAGCATGAGTGGGCGAGGGGCAGAGAGAGAGGGAGACACAGAATCTGAAGCAGGCTCCAGGCTCTGAGCTGTCAGCCCAGAGCCCGATGTGGGGCTCGAACCTGTTAACCATGAGATCATGACCTGAGCTGAAGTCGGACGCTTAACCGACTGAGCCACCCAGGCACCCCAGTTCATAATATCTTAAAACACAGTTTAGAAGTAGCTTCTCTCTCATATTATATGTATTTAATCAACAATTATGACACCCTTTAAAAATGCAGGTGTCTTTTTTTTTGTTGTTGTTAAGGATGAGTTTTCCTCACAACTAGCTAGACCAACAAGGGGAATGAATGTGAGGATACACTTAACATTTGCCTTCAGTTGACAGCATTCTTCTAAACGCTTTTTTGATAGGAAAAGGTCATTTGAGCTTTTAAGTTAGAAATCTTCAGTAATCTTGGTTGGCAGATATTTCTTTCCATAACGGATGTTTTTTTCCAGGAGTGCGTTTTGGGAGTCCTGATTTCACCACAGGCCCTTAATTATTTGAAGATCTCTGTGCCAGTGTTCCTTTTCAGGCAAGGCCCATTTTCGCCAAGTTTACTGAAAGTATTCCCAGTGTTATCTCCAGTAATTTCATCTGATTTCCTTTTTATGTACTGTTACCACAGCCAAATTATATAGAGCGTATAAAATAAATTGCTGTCTGTCGAGTGGGGCGTGGTTTAGTGATCCCCTTCTGTTTTGAGGGCGAAGCTTCCTTCACTCTTTATCTGTTGCTTGCATCCTCAGCCATCACGAAGGTTTTGTTTTCTCTTTTGCAGATGACACGATTGGTGCTGCCTGGCATGGTGGAAAGGTGAGTCACAAGCTCACACACAAGCACCAGAGAGACAGAGCTCATGATTATTTATAGGGAGAATCCTTTCTTTGCAAAATTCATTAAAGTGACTAATGAACCTGTCCCCCATGTCTTAGCAACAGAGTAACGTGCTGGGCGAGTCACACGGTGGAGCATGAGTCATCTGGTGGTGGAGGCCTTTTCCACTCGATTCCCTTTTTATTTCCCTCTCCAGGGTTGTGGTGGTTCCTTTAGATCAGGATTAAAAAGTCTGCCTGAGTCACCATCACTAACTCAATTGCCTGCTATTCTGAGGGGGTGGATAGAATTCCTGGGGTATTCCCGGGAATGCCTTCTTAAAGCTATATGCTCTCAGAACTAAAATCAGAGGAGTTTCACAAATCAAGACCCCATCTCCTGGTTTTTTAGTTCTTAATGGGTGAAAGGATATATAGGGAACTTAGGCATGTTATAAAATGGTTATAAGATATCAGACCCACCTTGGAGCAGAAACCCACACCTTGGAGCCCCATCTGTGTCCTAGTTTGAGTCGAGTTCCAGTAGGATATGCTAGGTGTCTTCATTTTCATTGAGAAATGTGTTGTAGAGTTCTTCTTGAAATAGCAGGAAGTGTAAAATTGTAATTAAGCTCTGTCTCTCCCTTGGAAAAGCCTGAATGATGTCTAGGCTTTCAAAGAAAACCCGTTGAAAAGATCTGGGCTTGCATCTTGAGCAAGCTTGATCATTTGCTAAATTTAGGACTTCACAGTCATCCTTCCTCTGCAAAAGAGCTTTGAGTTTGGAAGAGATCCAAAGGAATCACGGCTTGGAAAAGGGCAGAGCCCAAAGACCCTATTTCTGTGAAGAAACTCTATGACCAACTGCCAGCAGGGTTTACAGCTACTGTTTATTGAGCACCTATTGTATGCCAAGTGTTGTGCTGAGGAAGTGTTAACTCATTTAACTTTGATAACCTCCTGTTGTATGAAGGAGGAAACAAGGTTAGGAATCCATTTTGTTTGGCATCTACAGAGGCTGGTTGAGAAACTGTGTCTTAGCAGGGTTTTTTTGTAACTCCATTTTATATGAGATTTGGTACATATATTTTTTAATGTTTATTTATTTGGAGAGAGGGGGAGAGAGGATCCCAAGCAGGCTCTGCACTGTCAGCTCATGGCCCGACATGGGGCTCCCTCTCACAAACCGTGAGATCATGACCTGAACTGAAACCAAGAGTTGGAAGCTTAACCGCCCAAGTCACCCAGGCGCCCTTGAGGTTTGGTGTGTTTTAATTCCTTTAGTAAAAATTCTCTTTAAAACCTTCAGACTGCTTTGTGTTGATTGACAGTGGGAGTGTGCCCCTAATGGTCAGATATGGAAGTGACAGGCAGTAGTCAAACCAGACAAAACCTTAGGAGATGGCAGAGAATTGGGATCGACAGAGTAGGACGAAGGAGGGATGAATTTCGGCCATCATCTTAATGCACTTTTGACATCTGCAAGTGAGTTGACATTAGTTTAGGATAATAAGTCCATGCTTTAAGAACGAAATACTTAGAAACCACAGTAGTGTTATAAAAGGAATTTTTAAGGAATTAAGGATTTTGGTGACATCTGTATGAAAAGAGATAGTGGAGGCACCTTGGTGTTTCAGTCAGTTAAGTGTCCAACTTCGGCTCAGGTCATGATCTCACAGTCTGAATTCAAGCCCTCCATCAGGCTCTGCTGTCGACATAGAGCTTGCTTCAGATCCTCTGTCCCCCTCTCTCTTTGGCACTCCATGCCCCACTCTCTCTCTCAAAAATAAATAAACATTAAAAAAAAAGATAATGGTTGTGAAATAATTTTGCAGATCACAATGGATTTATATAGTCATGGAATTTTAGTACTCTAAGTGAATTGAAACCAGCCACCCTTATTTGATAGATAGAAAGTGAGTCCCAAAGAGATTGAGTGCTGTGAACCTTCATAATTAGTACCAGATACAGACATAGGGTGCTAGGAACTTCACCCCTATCTTTATAGACCTAGGCAGCCATGACCACATTTACAGCTGAAGCATTAGATAAAAACAATGCAAAGAAGAGGACCTGAGTAAAGTGTATCATGGCGTGTACAGAAGATGAACTGGATCTTTGCCTTTAGGAAATCAAGTGGATTTTACGCCAAGGTTGAGAAATGATCTGGTGGAAAGCCATCGTAGTCTATGGGCTGAAACCGACACCATAGGGTGAATGTGGCACTTGCTAAGAACTAGTAAGAAACGTAAGTGGACTTTATGAATCACTAGTTTTGGTTAGGAGAGGGAATAGCTCTGTCCCCTTGAACTCAAGGAGTTACTAGTTGTATTAATTAGGGCAGGCTGTAAGAGTCCATCGCTCTCATACACAGCCGGTGTGTATCAGGGGTTGGGGCTGTGCTCTACCCAGGCATTATCTCAGGCTCCTTCCACGCAGGGCTGCTCTTCCCTTGGGTCTTGCAGTTCTCCACTGCGTTTTCTGCATCCAGCCAGCAGACGAAGGAAGAGAGAATAAGGGTGATTTTACGGGAGGTTTCATGGGCCAGGCCTGGAAGTAGTGTCCATCCCTTCCGCCAACATCCCGTTGCCCACAACTCAGTCACCGGCTACAGCTAACTGCAGAGGAGGCCAGAAATGTTGTTAGCCGTGTGCCCAAGAGGAGAGGAGTAACTCCAAGGTAAACAATCATCTGAAAGCCTTCTTACTTACACAATATAAATGATTTTATTATACCCTGCCCTTTACACCAGCCTCAAATGGCATATTTCCTATGGTTGGTTTCCATGGGATTCTTATTTCCATTCAGTAACAGCAGAGTCCTTTATAAAGATCCTTTGTTGTTGTTGTTGTTTTCCCCTTTCACTGATTCTACCTCTGATGTATGAGATTTTCCAAACCCTCTAGAACTATAGCCTAGGGCCAGCTGACTATCACTAAACGAGTATCTATAATTAAACTAAGGTATTATTACCATAGAAGTAGAAAGTGCATAATTACATTATAGAGGAAACTTGCTCTTTCCACTTCTCTGGAATTATAAACATTGTGTATAGCTGGAGCCAGGAGGTGGTTGCCATAACAACCATGGAAAAGCTAAAAATAGCCCCTTTCATACTGTATTGCTTAAGGTGGAATTATGACATGTTATGGTGTTTTAGGGCAGGCAGTTCTCTTTCATGTGGTAAATGTTTGCAAACTTTCTCCAGCAAAGCAGGATTTGTATAATGTATTTGGATTGCTGGTTCTAATTATATGTCTGACCCCTCTGTTCCAGGATTCTTTTCTGACCAAGGACTCTGTTTTGATATGTTTCTTAGTCTTCTTGAGAGTCTCTTAGTGAATTGTCTTTACCAATTTCAGTGTTGTGTTTAAGCTTTAAAAAAAAAAAAAATTATGGCTCTCCTGAGTACATTTATGCACTCCTTGATAAGAAATGGAAATAGGAAGAAGCGTCATGGAGTCTTTTTTGCACAATCTCCCTTGCCTGTCGTCAAACTCTCTGAGTACAGTTAGTTCCCTCCATTGGAGTCAACCCCGTGTCCCAGTTCTTCATGGTAGCACGTAACACCTCCCTATCTCTCTCCCCTGCATTGCGGAGCAGAAGGTACCTGAGGAAGGTGGAAATCAGTGACTTATTCAAAGGAGACCTATCACTTCCTCTATGGCAGTAGTAGTTTCATAGAGCTGTAGACAAGGATACTGCAACAGTCTGATGGAGTAGTGGAGCATTTATAGGAAAATAAAGGCTTGGCAATTGTTTTTTTAAGTTTATATATTTTGAGAGAGAGAGAGAGAGAGAGAGAGAGCAGGGGAGGGCAGAGAGAGGGAGCGGGAGAGTCCCAAGCAGATTCCACAAGGTCAGCACAGAGTCCGATGCAGGGGTTGAACCCACGAACCATGAGATCATGACCTGAGCCAAAGTTGGACTTTTAACTGACTGAGCCACCCAGGTGCCACTGCTTGGCAATTTTTTTTATCCAAGTGACAATGAAGGAGAGTATTAGGATGGGGCTTTCACAGGTCTGAGGGAATTCTACCAGACAGCATAGCTGCAGGAAGCTGTAATTACAAGATGCTGAATTTTATAGGGTTGGGTGCATTTAATGTTTGGCTTGTGAAAGGGCTAGTAATTGAAGAGAATATACTTCTATGAAAAGGTGCTTCCTTATCAGTAGTGGTGTTTCTGCTTTGTTTTTGCAGTATTTTAGTTCTGGTGGGCCCTCAGTAATTTGTACCACTGAGACACCATCGTGTGGCTGTTAGCAAGTAAGCAGTGTGATGAATGAAGAATGTTATATCACAGAAAATATTACTTGACTTGTTTATTTGGATGTTTGTCATAACAAACTGGAAAGTATGAAGTATGAGCAACATGAGTCTTCATTATGGAACTTCAGCAAATATTGTTAATGTACCTTCCAATCTTAGAATTGTTCCCCAAGTCCCCGGAAAATGAGAGATTAACTAAGGTTCAGTTTTATGTTTGTTTTCGTGTGCAATTAAGCGCAGCCCATTTTGTCCTTCTGCTTGATATAACAGAGCTGTCGTGAGTCGGCCTGTGCCATGGAAACTGGTTTGACGTCACTAATTCTGCTTAGATGGAGGATTAGAGCCAGACAAAGTAGTTGATTTTAAAGACGAGTCCTTTGTGCCTCGCAGCCCCAAATGTTCATCCCCATCTCTGCATGAAGGATAGATACTGTATACAGTACAAGGATTAAGACGGCTCCACCCGCGTGTTGTTTATGATTCAGACAAAACTCAGTTGAATATTATTACCCTTGGAGAGAAAGAGAGAATTCTGTGCTGTTGTGGGTGTGGGTGTGGGAGGAAGGTTTTTGCTAGACAAACACGTGTGCTTCTCGTTAGCACAGAGTTTTCGTAGAGAGGTGTCTCACTGCTGTCATTATGATACAATTATAAATGCCATCATTGTATTTCCTGAGGTCTAGTGCATTCTTGCTCGAGACTTTGTTGGTCTTGGGGTTGTTTAATATATGCTAGAGTGCAAATACTTTGTTTTGAATTAACGTTCCCTCAAATTCTGACTTTTCATGAATTCAAACTAACTCTACCTCCCAGAAATTTTAATCAGTGTATATTATTGGCAAAACAAAGATGTTAGTTGCCTCAAGGAGTAAACAATTAAAGGAGCATCCCTGCACAATTGTGACATATTTGACTATTAGTCTATTATTTTTGAAAATGGGAAAGAAGTTTTTACTGTCTTTAAACACATTTTCCTGGATTGAAATCATGGCTTTGTTGAGTGAAGTCTTAAGAGTGTGTTTTGATGAGATCCAGATTTAATTTTTAAAATATATTTGATAACGTTAAACTTTAATTTTGGAAGACTTTTAGGTTGTACCTCATTTGTGAGGAACGAAATAAAAAAAATACAAGATTTTTGTTCAAGGGCACATGTAATCGCTCCAGCCAATCTAAGTATAAGGGAGCACATAATCCAGGTGAAAACAACAGTGATATACTACAGCTTTGGTGAAAAACAACATCATCTGCAACTAGCTTCTTTCTTCATTTGCTCCGAATGAGTGAGGCCGTAGCAGTTCCTGGTTGTATGAGAAGTTAAAGGAAAATGCTACCTAAAAGCTAGAAGGATGCATAGGGCTCAGGAAGGGGGTGCAACTTGTTGGGATCTGGGGTTACTTCTCAGGAAGCATTCTGGGATGTATAAGATACCATAGCTCTCTTAGCATGCACTTGATTGGGACACTCTCTGAGTTTAAAGGTGACACATTACAATATATCATAAAGAGACTTCTCTCTCTCTTTTTCTTTTACAGATTTATTGAGATACGTTTCACATACCCTAAAACCCACCCACTTAACGTATACAATTTGGTGGTTTCTAGTATGTTCACAGAGCTGTGCAACTGTCACCAGAATCTAATTTGAGAACATTTTTAACACCCTGAAAAGATAAAGATGTTCTAAACATCATAAATTAATACTCCATTAAAAGTCTCCAGTAACCAAAGTGGCTTTTAGTCAAATTTGATCAAAGGAGTTTCTCACAAATATAGATAAAATCAAAATCTTAGATAGTCGTTGCTAATTACTGGTTTTTTATCTTCGGGTGATAGGGTTCTAACTCCTGATAGACACTCTTACTCTCTTATCAATATTTAAAATGAAAAGGCTTTTTCTGTCTCTGAGACACAAGCAAAACACACAAGAATGATACAACCAATACAATGACTAAATATTTCCAACTTTCTTTAAAACCCTAATATAACATTTTTAGATTTGAGATTTGATTTCTGTGACCAAAATGTGAGCGGATTTCATTGCTTAGGAATATTACTAATAAGCACTTCAGTTCAAAATCTAAAACCAAAGACACCTTGTTTCCAGTGACACAGTAAACGGAGGGTCCAGACTTCTGTTTGATGGTTGAAGTGGCATCTCGCCTAGAGGCTGGCAGATGGACTGGGTGACCTTTGGGGATTATTTCTTTTCAGATTTGCGTCTAAAATAACTTAGATGCCATTTAATCATGTTTCTTTTATTATTTTGCATAAAAAGGGTCTGTATAGTCCTTTTTTAAAAAAAATACTGAAAAAATAGATCTTGGGGGAGGTAAATTCAGACAGAGAACAGTGAGAATCTGTGTGGAAGAAAAGGAACCTCACTGGGAGGATAGGAAGTAGGTAGGGTTGTTTGCAGTGGCTGGAGGGGACTGGCAGCGTGCCCCACCCCCCCCACCCCCCCCACCCCCGTTCCCTCCTCTGGGAGGAATGTGTTTGGAGGGGAGGAGTTGGTTGTTAATTCTGTTTAAAATTCCTAAAACCCTAATTCCACATGTTACCCAACCCTTATGTACTTGCTAACAACTAGTGTATTTACAGCATTGCTTTTCTCCGATTAATATTCATTCATTAATGAAATTAGTAATTCCTGGTAACTTTCTGACTTTTAGTTTTCAGTAATCTCTAGGAGTTACTGTAGAATTGCCCTTTGCCCTTTGGCAGAGAATATGGTTTGATCTCCTGTAGAGTCACATGATTTTTCAGTCAGCTCTTTGTTTAGTGCCTGAATATCTACAACCTAGAGGAAGTAGGAGGGCAGCACATAACTGTTCACTCATTGCCAGGAGGTTTCGTTAAGTACCTGTTACATGCTCATGACTGTGCAGGAGGTTTTGAGGAAGAGTGTAAGACAAGGGCTATGGTGTCCAGAAGCTTATGGTTTTGTTGAGGGAGAAAAGCGTGTATACACATACAGTGATTAAATACTACAGTAAGGTAGTATGTGATGGATGATAAACCAGAATAAAGGCATCAGAATATTGAGAGCATTTCCAAGAAGGAGGATTCTTGGTGATGTGGCCAGAGAAGACCTCAGACAGGAGAGATTAACTCGAGGAGACTGTAGCTCTGATCTGGTCATGCCCTGCATTGCTAAAACAGAAATGAGCTAATTGCAAACAGGAGCTATTTTTAGTTGATTGAGTTATGCCTCATTCACTGACTGAGTGTATCATGTGCTGATGAAAGGCAAGGAAGGAGTGATGTGTGCTAGAAAAACAGCTATGTTCTTCTGTTTCAGGTAGTTCTGTATCTCAATCTGTAATTTACAAATGGTTGCGTGTATGATTTCATTCTGTTGACTTGGTGCATTTTCCTTTTTAGATCGAAAGGGGCCATTCTGAACATCTCCTCTGCCAGCGGCCTAGTCCCTGTTCCACTGTTGGCCATGTACTCTGCGACCAAGGTGAACAATTTTTTAGTGAATCATGTCAGAATGAGAATGAGGAATACTTTTCGGTCTGAGAAATAAGCATGGAAGCTTCTTGAAGTTCTGTTCTTGGCTGTTTTCAAATGGACTGGGAAGAAAAGGAATGGGGCACCGTGATCTCAGATCCACAGATGCTTTTTTCTCCTAGTAGTCGACTGGTTTTGAAACTGGTACAGGCATACCTCAGAGTTATTACCAGCTTGGTTCCCGACCCCCATAATAGAGTGAATCATCACAATAAAGCAAGTCAAATGAGTGTTTTAATTTTCCAGTGTATATAAAAATTATGTTTACACTAGGGTCAAGGTAAAAAAAAAAAGCTACATTTATACTGTAGTCTATTAAGTGTGCGATAGCGTTATGTCTAGAGAAGCAGTGCACATATTTTAATTAAAAATACTTTATTGCTAGAAAATGACGTCATCTGAGCTTTCAACATGTGGTAATCACTGAACACAGATCACCATAACACATACAATAATAAAGAAAAGACTGAAATATTAGGAGAACTACCAAAATATGACACAAAGACAGGAAGTGAGCAGATGCTGTTGGAAAGGTGGTGCCAATGATTTGCTTGAGGCAGGGTTGCCATAAACCTTCGATTTTATAAAGAATACGGCACTTGTGAAGTACAGTAAAGTGAAATGCAAGGAAGTGCGGTATGCCTGTGTTTGTACGTCCCAGAGAGAGAGAGCTGGTCTGGGCCAGTTAGATCAGTTGATCAGAACACGATGTTAATGATTGGGGATTTGGTCCATGAATGAGAGTCCACTCCATCCAGCAAAAGTTGCCACTCTGCGGAGCTTAGTGGAAGAATTTGCAGCCGGTCAGGATAGAAATACACACAGTAGGTGCAAGATAAACCTGGATGAGAGTGTGAGCATTTTGCCACATTATTCAGAATTCATAGATATGAATTGTCACTTCTGGAGTGAGACAAGAATTTTCTAGAACTCTCTGTAAGATGTCATAATTTTATACACTATCACCATTCACCTGTTCACATTACTAGTAGGAAAAATCATTTAGAATACATTTCCTGCTGCCTCCAGGTCCATAGCATCTTTATATACATTGTTGAGGCACAGGATACATCCCTGAAATGAAAATGACCATTGAGACGCTCAAGTTAAACTAGCTTTTAGGGAAAAATGAGCACGATCTAATACTCTAAGAACTTGCGATATGTCAGAGAAGGAACAGAGCAAAACTCCTGCTTTCTTTTTCATTTGGCCCTTTGTCCACGGGAAAATCATGAACAGTGACTACTGTTTTGAAAAAGCTTGGCTCCACGCCCACTCCTGCAATCTACTTGCTTCCTGTATCTGAAACATACAGGAGGGAGGTTTCAAATGAACACCCTGTTTTGTGAAGTGATTGTTGAACTCTAGCTTCTCACCTGTTCTGCTCCATGTGGCCACAAGACTGTTATTAGTTGGGAGCCTCGAAGAGTCATCATTGATACTTGGCATTTTAAGCCTGAGGTTGAGTCCGTACTTGAAAAATGGTACATTATATTTTACAAATAGATTTAAAGTTGTACTAGCAGAAGAAGATGGGCTGTCACATTCATCCATACGCTTCTTGGATCTTGCCATCCCCAAGGACCAAGAGGAAGCTTGCTCTTTTCTTTTCTTTACTGACAACAAAATCCCTATAGAGGAGAGTTGAACGGAATTCATATTGTGTTTCTGTTTGAATGGCAAGTGGGGAGGAGGAATGTGTCCTTTGTTATATAATAAAATATTTCTTCTTGGAAAGTCATTTTCTGAAAAAAGGGAAGAGAAGACTCTTTTCTGGTTAAGTCACAATTTGATCTGGAGACTCTAGTTGGTAAGAGAATACTTAATTTAGTGGCAGATAAAAACGACTTGAGGTTTTGAGGTGTTTTTTTTAAGGTCTCTTCTGTATGTGAAATAAAAAGAATGATTAGGAACTCGAGTGTTAAATGGTTAGTTTGTTATTTTTGTTGCCATGGCTACAAATCAGGCCAATTGATGTAATATGTGTGTTTCCTTCCCACTCCCACCCCATCCCAGGCTTTTGTGGATTTCTTCTCTCAGTGCCTCCATGAGGAGTACAGGAGCAAGGGCATCTTTGTGCAGGTGAGTGGGGTATGTTTCAGTTGCATATCCCTGTTTTTGTGTGGTTTCCACAGCAACTGTTGCTGTCTTGGCAACGAAAGAAAATCACATTCCTAAGGAAAGTGTGACGTTAGCACACCATTAAAGACATGATTTCTTTTTCTTTTATGCACTTTAAGTCTAGATTTTTAAAAAGTTATCCCCTAGAATTCTTAAGTAGGGGTACTTAAAGTAGAACTAAACGCACGGTTTTATTTTTTTACAGTTTTATTTTGAGAAAATTAGACCATCCGTATCTCTTAGCTGCCAGGTGTTCAAGGCGTGTGGTGACTGTGTTCCCAGAGCCACTGGGTAATAACCACGGGGGAAGGTGGAGGGCTGAGTAAAACTCACTCTGTGCAGAGGAAGGACGACCGCGTGTACCAGGATGCCTTAGGTGTGGTAGTGAGTTTTAACTTTTTTTTTTAAATTGTGGTAAAAGTCCATAACAGAAAATACCATTTCAATCACGTTCAGGTATTTGTTTCAGTGGCATCAAGTACATTCACATTGTTGTGCGGCCGTTAGCACCATCCTCTCCAGAACTTTTCATCTTCCAAAACTGAAATAACGTGTTTATTAAACAGTCACGCCTCACTTCCCCCTCTCCCAGCCCTGGACAACCTCCGTCCTACTCTCTGTCTCTCTGAATCAGACTAGCGTAGGTACCTCTTATGGGTGGAATCGTACAGTATTTGTCTTTCTATGTCTGGCTTATCGCACTTCGTGTAACATCTTCAGGGTTCATCCATGTTGTAGAGCATGTGTCAGACTTTCCTTCCTTTTTAAGGCTGAATAAAATTACACGGTATGTATACACCACATTGTGTTTGTTCATTCATATGTTGTTGGACATTCAGCTTGCGCTCACCTTTTGGCTGCTGTGAATAATGTGGCTGTGAACGTGAGGGGTACGCCTATCTTTTTGAGACCCTGCTTTCAGTTCTTGTACATATGTCCCCAGAGGTGGAGTCACTGGATCAGGTGGTAATTTTATTTATATCTATATTTCTATTCTCTGAACTGCCTTTTTTCCATAGTAGCTTACATATTTTATACTCCCACAGCAATGCCCCAGGGCTCCCAATTTTTTCATATCCTTGCCAATACTTATTTTCTGTTTTGTTTTTGTTTTTAAATAATAGAGGTCCTAATGGGTAGGAAGTGGTCTTTCACTGTGGTTTTGATTTGCATTTCCCCAATGACGAGTGACGTTGAGCACCTTTTCAGCCGCTTATTGGCCATTTTATATATTCTTTGGAGAAACGGCTATTCAAGTCTTTCACCCTTTTTTAATTGGGTTGCTTGCTTTTTATTTTTGAATTGTAGGAGTACTTGATATATTCTGGATATTAATCCTTTATTAGATATATGGATTGTAGATATTTTCTTCCACTCTGTGGGTTGCCTTTTCACTCTATGGATAGTGTCCTTTGATGCACAAAAGTTTTTGTGATGTAGTCAGTTTATCCATTTTTTCCTTCATTGCCTGTGCTTTTGGTGTCCTATCCAAGAAATCATTGCCAAATCCCATGTCATGAAGCTTCCCCCTGTGTTTTGTTTTAAGAGTTTTATAGTTTTAGCTTTTGCATATAGGCCTTTGATCCAATTTGACTTAATTTTTGTAGAGACCTTTGATTTGATCATATAGCTAACAGATACAGAGCTGTGAAGATACAATACAAAATATGAAAGGAAGCAAATGTAGGAGTTTTCATGAGTATCTGTCTCCAATCAGCTATCGTTCAACACAAAGAAATAATGGCTCACAGTATTTCCATGCTTAGGCACGTTTTCAACAATGTCCTGGGAGAGGCTTGCAATTCTTCCCCCTTTCCTGCTCCTGCCCACGACCTGCCCCTACTGGTTCACACACCCCATTGTTCTTCATGGCTTCCTTACTGCAAGCCTAGTATTTAGATTTTTGCATTCCAAAGCCCCAGATGATCAAACATCTAATAGCTAGTAGTTGAGGCGTTACTTTCAGGCACAGGGCTGAGCCCTTTATATGCATCCATTTATTTCATTTCATCTCATAACGACTTCATAAGGTGGTGTGATTATCATCTTCTTTAAATTTATGGAAATTGGAGTTAGAGAGGTTAAGCCACTCATCCATGTTGAACCAGGACTCAAATCCAAGTCTGTTTGGCACCAAAGCCTTTGTTCTTCATCACTGGCCTCCTTACTCGAAGCCTTTAGGACAGCATTGAACACATTGGATCCTTCTATGCTCAGGGAGTTATGGAATCAGAATGTGATTGGCTGCCTAGTTCCATTTGCTCCCTTGGATCTTTAGACAGTCAGGATCCCTAAGTGATGGGTGGGAGGGAGGGAAGGGTGGGTGATAGGCATTGAGGAGGGCACCTGTTGGGATGAGCACTGGGTGTTGTATGGAAACCAATTTGACAAGAAATTTCATATTAAAGAAAAAAAAAAGATCCCTAAAGTGTTGTCTGAATCTAGCTTCTAAACCCTTTTCTTCTATGAGTGGATATAGTAGCTCAGTCACCCACAGTGAGAGGGAGTGGTAGTTAAGGGAAGGTTAGATGAATGTTTCCTCATCTTCCGGGACCATCTTACAGTCTGCTACTTCTATACCCTGACCTGGGGTCTCGCCCAAGTAGTCCTTAGATGTCCTAGCCCTGTGGTGTTATTTTGATTTGCAGCTTCCCATAAATGTAGGGTACACTGAGGAGGAAGACAGGGTTTTCGAGAATCCTGAATTTTATACCCAACTGCCATACTCCCTCTTCCCCCCTTGACCCTGTCATGTCAGTGCTCATAGCTGAAATCTGCTGTGTAGAATATGGTATATTTTGGTAACAAGGAAACCAGTAGAGCATCCATGGGAGGTAAGGTGCCACATGCCACACAGTGTTGTGCCATTTTCTCATTCTGAGGAATCGGTTGTCATCAAGTTATTAATTTAGTAATTTTTAAACACCTACTGAGACTAAGCAGAAATCTTACAGATCCATTGGCGGGTGACCATCAGGCAGCAAGGCCGGAAGCTGGAAGTGTTTGAATGACAAAAGGGAATATTCCACTCTGTGAGCACAGATGAGCGGTTTCTAAAATTCTCTGAACAGACAAGACTGCCTCCTCTCTCATTCCCACAGCTTGCTTGCCTCAAAGATCTTTTCTCCATATTCTCTGCCTATTAATCTGCTGTGTCTAGAAGCTACTGGAAAAACACATTAGCATTTGTTTTTTGAAATATTTAACTTTGATAAACTTGTTTTTCCCCCGGAATGAATATCAATTATGTAATTTCATTGATCATTGTCTTCCTTCAAATAGATTCAATCAAGGTTTAAATGCAGTGTGAATCTGGTAAAAAAATAAAAACTCACATGTTTGTGAGAAAAAGTAGAGTTGTCATTTCTGTGCGAGCACATCAGAATGCTAAAGTAGATAGAACAGAATCTTGTACTCGTTCTGACCAAAGGGACAAAGACATCTGGTCTAAATGAAGCTGAGTTAAAAATTGTTGGTTTTTCATCGGTGGTGTTTTATGTCTGCACATTTTTTTGGCCCAGGAGTATTTATCAACGATTTCCTCTTCCACTCCATCCCACGTACTGTTTGCTGGGTGATCTTGCTAAAATCCTAGGCAGGCAATGTTGCTTCCTTCATAGTCCTCCCGTGGCTGCCCGCAAGGTTCAGGATTGAACCCAGGCTCCACGGGGCCATCGCCAGAGTGGACGTTGTGCTGCCCGGTACCTGCTCTGCCCTCAGCAGGGTCCAGGACTGCCTTCTCTGCAGGCACGCCTTTCCCTCTTCATGCCCCATCTCCCCATCTCCCAGAGCCTGTGACCCGTATCCGTCGTTCAGGGCTCAGGCCACACTTCACCAGCCCTGGGAAAGCAAATGTCAGCATGCGACGTGCCTTTCCTTCTGCCCTCCTATTTTTTATTATATACTTCAGCCTGATACGCTCTGGCCCCCTCCTGCTCTCCCCCCCCCCCCCCCCCGCCCTCCTGCTTCAATGTATTCTTGAGATCTGGATTTTTGTTTGTTTGCCTCTGTGTTGCTAATGGCACATGTAATTAGGGGCATACTAGGGACCTGCCTTTTGCTTGGTATCACGGGAGACTCTGGTTGTACATGGCCATGCTTTGCGATACACAGACATTCATTTTAAGGGCTTTTTTGAGCTTCTTCTCTTGCTGCCATATGCCTCTGGTCTTGAATTGTCAACCTCTGTATCTAGAGGGTTTCCGGGCTAATGCCATGTTGCCAAATTTCAGTTTCTTCTAATCCTTGGGAGGAAAGCTGTCTTTTCAGGTCTACCTCTGTGTGAATATGTATTAGATTGTTCTTTAGGGAGAGGAAGAGAGTCTGTTTTTTGAATTTAGCTTTTTTATATTAATTCCTTATTCATATTTTTTGCTTTTTTCTTTCCTATAATTTTGTGAGAGCATTTAACATTTCCTTCCATGAATTCAGACTTGCCATTAAATAAGCATTTTCTGGAAAGGCAAATGAACAGTAGAGACAATAAATGAAAAAAAGGTGAATTTGGGACCTGATAAATTCCATCTGTGCTTTTGAGTTTTGAATTGAAGGTAAGAAGTTCATTCTTGAGTCAACCATATCAAAAGCGTGCTCTGTTGGTGAGGACTATCTGTTCTCATTATTGTCCTGTAATTAAAGCCCAGTCAGAATTATGCTTAACTCTTTCAAAGGGCAAAATCCAAAGTGATCTGACCGGCTAGTTGATGGGCCCCAGGACCAGCTCCTTCTGTATGCCATGTACCAACTAGCCATGGATGCTGAAAAAGTGTAAGAAATAGCTAAGACAAGGACAGCCACCTTCTTGAACTCTTCTTCTGGAAAACCTTCACAAACCTTGTTTTTTTGAAAACTTTCTATTCAGAAATAATTTCAAATCTACAGAAAAGTTGTCAGAGAATAATACAAAGGACACTCCAATCCCCTTTACCCAGAGTCACTTAACGTTACGCATTTTACTGTTTGCTTTATTATTGAAAGGTAAGTTGCATGCATCATGGTTCTTTACCTCTGAATACTTTAGTGTGCATTTCCAGAGAATAAGGATATCCTTTTGTGTAAGCACAACGCAGTTATCCACTTCAGAGTTAACACGGATGTAACATTTTTATCTAATCTTCCATCTGTATTCCAGTTTTTGACTCCTTAATAATCCTCATAGCATTTTTTATCCTCCAGTAAAGAATTCCGTCTACATTATCGGGTATGACATAGTACATAGTTGTTCTGTCTCCTTAGTTTCCTTGAATCTGGAATATGTCCACGGCCTTTCTTTGCCTTTGTGACGTTGACGTTTTTGAAGAGCACCGTATTCCTCCTGCTCTTTTTGATCGAACATTCCTTATTTGGCATGTATCTGATGTTTCCTCATGGCTGGATTCACGTTATGCTCTCCTAGCCAAAATTATACATGTGAGTTTGTATCTTTCTCGGGGATCCACATCTAGGGACACACAATATCCATCTGTGCTTCACCGCTGGTGTTGATTTTGTTGCTTCAGTCAAGGTGTTACCCACTTTCTCTGCTGTATAGTTACTGTCTTTTTCCCTTGCACTGATAGGCAACCTGTGGGGAGACACTGTAAGACCACGCAGATACCCTGCACCCTATCACAGTTGCCCCTAGAGTTAGCATCCTGTGGTGATGCCTCGCAAACCTGCCGTATGAAAGGGGTTTTTGATGCTAAGGAATTCATGAAGCCCTGTCTGGATATTTGGTCATTTCGAAGCAAGAAGTCACAGCTTCCTCAATCCAAGCCATGGTTTTTTGTTTGTTGGTTTTGTTTTGTTTTTTTTAATGTTTTTTATTTACTTTGAGAGAGAGAGTGCAAGAGGAGGACAGATGCAGGGCTCAAACTCAGGAACCCTGAGATCATGACCTGAGCCGAAGTCGGACGCTTCACCGACTGAGCCATCCAGGTGCCCCAGGCCATGGTTTTATGCAGACCACGTTAATTACTGACTGGTATGCTTAAGGGCAGTGAGGAAGGGACGCTGGGCTTGGCATCAGCAAACCAAGGTTTCAGTTCTGATATCGCCAGTCAGTGGTCATCTGACCTACAGAAAGCTGCTTCATTACTTTGAGCCTTAGCCTCCCCTTCTGGCAAATGGGGACAAAGGATGGGGCATATGTAAGAACACTGGAAACTAAAATGACACACAAGTGTGAAGAAGAAAGACATTTGCATGTTTTGAATATCTACAATATGCTCCAAGTTTTCAACCATTTTGTTATCTTATTTGAAGTGGACATTAACCTAGGTCCATTTGACAAGTAGGAAACTAAGTAGGAAACTAAGAATCAAGAGGAGTCATGTCACTCGCCTAAGGTCAGTCCAGTTTGTCAGACAGCGAATGCCTGCTATTTGACAGATCCTTAGCTAGGCAGGGAGGCAGCAAAGGTCAATCAGACACACCCTGTCCTCAAGGCTCAAGGCACACACACAACGAGAAGACAGATCGTGAAAGCACATTACAAAGACGAGGGATAGCAGGTCAAAAACTAGAGGTATATATTGTGTGCCACGTTTCTTCAATCAAGAAATATTTAGAGTGTGCCTGGTAGTCTGGTAATTGGGGACACAGTGGCAAAAAGAGAGAGATGGGTGTGGTAGAACTTAGGTTTAGTGGGGAGACAGACAATAAACAAGTAAACAAATACATGAATGGGATGACCTTGCGGAGTGATGAGCGCTACGAAGAAACTAGAGAAGGGTGACGTGTTCAAGAACGTTGGCGAGTGCGGGGAATTTACTGAGCTCTGGATTTGTAGCCTGGGTTCGAATCACTCTGGAGTCTGTGTTCTTTCTGTTTCTCTGCACCATACAGTTCTCCTCCTGGGAAGCCATCCCTTAGGGTTCAGTTTACCTGGCTCGTTATCAGAGGACAGACGAGGACACAGGTTGAGACCACTAAACCCAGAGAAGACAGTTGCAGGTTTCAGCAGGCCTGAAAATGAAATGGGTTTTCTTTCTTTCCTTTTTTTTTTTTAGCAGGAAATTGCCGAAGAATACTCCGTTTCGAGGTGAACTTAACCATAATGGGGACATTCACCTGGCCCCCTTCTCTTAAGTTACCACCTTCCAGTGCTTTGGTCCTCTTGGGTGATGAGAGTTGGTGGCTTTGTTAATTCAGCTAAATGTAGTAATCAGAATAAATTTAGAAAATAAATAAGACACATAGAGATGAGGGAGAAGACAAAATTCAAGTTTTTTTTTAAATGAAAGAAGATATTTCCTCTTTTATATTTTGTTAAATATTTTATAGCTTAGAGTAATCATATGGATCTACTGGGCTTCAAAGAGCTAGCAAGCCAAATACTAAGAAGTGGCTATTGGGATTGAAAACAGGATTCTTCATCCATTCTTCTTTTTAATTGCCAATGCCAATAAAAGAAGGTAATGGAGTGTGTCTTTGTTAGTGCAGATGGAATCTAAATAGAACTATAAAGCAATATAATTCTCCCAGGAGATAATCATATCTGGTCAATTGCACCAACTTTGAGAAATGGCTTAAGAACAGTAACATTAATCCTGTTGGGATCCGTGGTCTCCAGTCCCTTCCAGCCAGGTGACTCTCCATGTTTGTCATCGGTAACATCTTTTTTGCTTGGCCCCTTAAAACAGTGTTGCCCCACAAGAAGTAAAAACTTAAGGGGCAATAATTTTAAAGCGTGAGAGGTAGTAAGTCCAGAAACAAATGACACATCCAGGTGGTTATCTCAATAGTCATTCTTTATAAATACGGCATCCTTACAAGCTATAAAAATTCAGCCAAGTTTTTCTTTCTAAATTTATCCTGAAAAATATACATATTCTAAAACTTAGAAAGTAATTGCAAATACATACCAGGGTTCAAATTCCACATTCTTTACCTGACAGTATTTTATTTAATCCTCACAATAGCACAGTAAGGAAGATGCTGTCTCCCCCAGTTGCAAAGGAAGAAACTGAATCTCAGTATTTTGGTCAGATCAGACACCTGGTATGTGGTCAAGGCTGTCTGATTTCAACACTGACATTCTCCCACCTCATACCCCGCTGCCTCTTTCTCTCATATTTCAAATTCATTCCATTGGGAAATCCTACCAACTTCGGTTTATCCACTATCTGACAACTTCTTGTGACCACCACTGCTACCAGTAATTTAAGCTGTCACGATCTCTTGCCCTAGACATTCTGCAGTCCCTTCCTCCTCAGCTTCCCTACTCCCATCCTTGCCTGTAGCCCCAGTCTGCTCCCAGCAGTCACAGTCATCTCTTTAAAGCTAAATCAAGGACATTTTACCTCTCTACTAAAAAAAATTCTCCCGTGGCTTTTCATTTCTTTCAGAGTAAAAGCATGAATTCTTAGGACCTACCATGTTCTGATTTCAGACGTTCCACATTATCTCGCCCCCTCCCAGTCCCTCCCCCCGCCGCTATATCTCTGGTCCCCTTGAAGTTCCTCAAACACTCCAAGCACATGTCCACCTCAGGGCCTTTGCACTTGCTGTTCTTGCAGTCTAAAAGGATCTTTACCCAGATAGCCTTTTGCTAGCTCATATAAGCAAAGATTGACATCTTTGTCACCACATCAGAGAGGTCTTTCTTGGTCACCTGCAGGAACAGCTGCTGTCACCTCTGTCGCTACTCAGGTTTACTTTTCTTTTTCCTTTTTATTATTGCCTCCCAATATAGCATACATTTTTTGCTGTTTGTAGTCTGTGGGCCCCCACCCCCACCCCAGATGTAAGCTCTGTAAGATTAGGGACTTTCCTTTTGTTCACAACCATATTCCACTGCCTAAAACAGTGTCCTACCAGGTGCTCAGGAAATATTTGTTGTTAAATAAATGCTTTTTGTGATATTACTCTGTTTCTCCTTTTGTTCTATGAATGTTAACATATAAATTCCACATATTCAGAAATAGGCCATTTGTAAGATTATCAGTCAGTGTTTATCAAGTTATTTTCTTTGTACAGGGGCACCTGGGTGGCTCAGTCAGTTAAGGTCCAACTCTTGGTTTCGGCTCAGGTCATGATCACACAGTTTACAAGTTCGAGCCCTGCATTGGGCTCCATGCTAAGAGTGCAGAGCCTGCTTGATCTTCTCTCTCTCTCTCTCTCTCTCTCTCTCTCTCCCTCCCTCCCTCCCTCCCTCCCTCCCTCCCCCCACCACCTCTCTTTCTGTCCCTCTCCTGCTTGCTCTCTCTCTCTTTCAAAATAAATAAACTTTAAAAAAAAGGGGGAGGATTTTCTTTGTACAGAACATACAACATTTGAACACCTTCATATGGGGCTTAGGTGTTAAGGTTTATAGGTAATGTTACCGTGAGGCCTTCGCTCAATGCCATATAGTCAGGGATCTCTGCATCATCAGAGTGATTCCTTTTCCCAAACATTTTCTAGGAAGTCCAGGTAAAAAGCAACAGCCTTTTTGTGGAAATGCTCATCTCATGGTCTGCAAGTAAAATAACACAAACTCCAAAGCTAGGATCTAAGTATAGAGTTAGATCTTCTGGAGGATATCAGATCCTGAAATGGAAGATGAATACACAGATGTAAGGAGAAAAGATTCTCTAAAATGCCTCATAGGAGCCACAGCCTCTGCCTTAAGAATGTGAGCCAGTCACACTGTCGAACGTAATACTCCTAAAAGGCAGATGAGACATCGTGTCTAGAATTCCATATTGTGCAAATAGACTGGAGCCCGGTGAGGCAGAGCACGAGCAGGGAGGCTGCAAAGAGAGAGGGAGACACAGAGGCTGAAGCAGGCTCCAGGCTCTGAGCTCTCAGCACAGAGCCCGACGCGGGGCTTGAACCCACAAACCATGAGATCATGACCTGAACCAAAGTCAGATGCTTAACCGACTGAGCCACCCAGGTGCCCCTGTTCTGGTCATTTTTAAATTCAAGAAGACGTGTTTAGTACACGGGTGACGGTATGAGAGATATTTTATCACCTGAAATTACAAGGTTCAGTAGTTGATTCTTGAATATCTGCCACACAGTGTTGGGCTCCATCTTTCCATTACTCCATGATATGAAGTTCCAGTGGCCTTCCTTCCTATTCTGAGCAAGGCCCCCTAAATTGTCTTGTAAAGACCAAATTACCTAAGCAAGCTACTCCAGTGCATGAGAAAAGGGATACCAGGTTGTCTTCAGGGATTTTTTTTTTTTCTTGTAAACAGGCTGAATAAGGACAAAACATCAACAGCTTTGCTTTATGGCCTAGTTAGTTATTTTCACTTTGGGATTCTAAGTTGGAAGACCAGGGCACTTGCCTGCACCTATGGCTGTGAATGAAGACCCAGGTTGTTTCCAAGGAGTAGTGTTTATAGTGGCAAAGTTTTGAGCTTAAGCAAATTGTAAAATTTGTTCTGCCCAAAATACTAACTATAGAAGGGTGAGTACACTCGACCAGTTCACTGTAATGTTTGCATGAGTAGACAGGAAAATGGATTAATTATTGTTTGGGGTTTCTTTTGTTTTTGTTGTTGCTGTTGTTGTTGTTTTAAGAGAGAGAGAGAGAGGGAGAGAGGGAATGTGAACGGGGGAGGGGCAGAGAAAGAGGGAGACACAGAATCCGAAGCAGGCTCCAGGCTCCCAGCTGTCAGCACAGACTCCGACGTGGGGCTCAAACTCATGAACTGCGAGATCATGACCTGAGCTGAAGTTGAATGTTTAACCAACTTAGCCACCCATGCGCTCCCTTGTTTATTGTGTTTTTGTTGAAGTTTTTAAGGAGGGACCTAGATGACATTTTGAGTTACATTTCTTTTACAATAACTTGAAATATCCTTTTTATTTTTTAAATTTAATTTATTTTTTAAATTTACATCCAAGTTAGTTAGTGTATAGTGCAACAATGATTTCAGGAGTAGATTCCTTAATGCCCCTTACCCGTTTAGCCCATCGCCCTTCCCACAACCCCTCCTGTAACCCTCTGTTTATTCTCCGTATTTAAGAGTCTCTTATGTTTTGTCTCCCTCCCTGTTTTTATATTATTTTTGCTTCCCTTCCCTTGTGTTCATCTGTTTTGTATCTTAAATTCCTCATATGAGTGAAGTCATATATTTGTCTTTCTCTGACTAATTTTGCTTAGCACAATACCCTCTAGTTCCATCCATGTGGTTGCAAACGGCAAGATTTCATTCTTTTTGATTGCTGAGTAATACTCCATTGTATATATATACACCACATCTTTTTTATCCATTCATCCATCGATGGACATTCGGGCTCTTTCCATACTTTGGCTATTGTCGATAGTGCTGCTATAAACATTGGGGTGCATGTACCCTTTCGAAACAGCATACCTGTATCCCTTGGATAAATACCTAGTTGTGCAATTGCTGGGTCATAGGGTAGTTCTATTTTCAACTTTTTGAGGAACCTCCATACTGGTTTCCAGAGTGGCTGCGCCAGCTTGCGTTGCCACCATCAGTGCAAAAGAGATCCTCTTTCTCCGCATCCTCGCCAACATCTGTTGTTGCCTGAGTTGTTAATGTTAGCCATTCTGCCAGGTGTGAGGTGGTATCCCATTGTGGTTTTGATTTGTATTTCCCTGATGATGAGTGATGCTGAGCATTTTGAAATATCCTTTTTAAATTCTTGGCAAGTAACGAGACCTATATATTTATCTTGGTTTAGATAGATGATCTTGCTTAAGCTTCGGAATATCTAAAATTTTGGTCTAACCTCTCATATTAACACTGTCAACTTACTGGTATAATTAATTTTCTGGACTGCAGCAGTGGAAGGGGACCCCACTACAGTTCTTCAGTGCTGTGCACACTGAGGTATTCTGTTGCTAAGTCACTCAGGAAATCTGTGCGCCCCTCCTGTGTGCTAGGTCTGCTCTAAGTACTGGCAATAGAGTGGTGATTAACGCCATGTTTTCTTAGGGTTTGTGCTCTAGAAATCACTACTGTCCAGTGCTTGGGTTTAGTTTTCTGTTGAGTGTAGCTTTCCTCCTGCCCCTGCCTCACACAATTCCAACACTTGAACCACACTGCACAGCTCCCAGCTCCCTGAGAACATCACGCTCATTTTCTCTCTCTCTCTCTCTCCTTTTCTCTGCCCCTGCTATTCTCAGTACCCGAAACATTCTCCACTTGTTTGTTTACCTGGCAAACTCCTCCACTTTATTTAAGACGGAGCTCTAAAGTTATTTCATCTCTGAATCCTTTGCATCTTCTGCCAGCCCACGTTAATTGCCTTGACTTTAAACCACTGTCAGAAATTAATAAATACCCTTTCCAGAATTGGATTGGCATTTCTTTACTGGAAGAACATTGATTAAGTTGGGATTCCTAGGCATGTGTCTCCTGTCTCCACCTCTGGAGCTGGGAGGCTCCCTAGGCTATCTGGATGGGTTAGCTGAATGGTGAGCTAACTTGTGCTGCCATCAAGTGGTTCAGCCAGGCAGTGCGACTTAATTCTCCTGCAAGATCAAACTAGTCCGATTTCTGCCATGTATCTACAGAGAGAGGGAGGGTGATAATCTCATTGTGTAATCGGGAGGTATGATTATCAGACCATATTCATCCTGAGGCACTTAAAACTTTATGGTATCCTTGGCAGGCTTGTGATCTGTAAATGGGAACGTGTTTTTGATCTTTACTTTTCTGTAACCAGGAAACCCGAGACAGAGATGTGACACGGCTTGCTTATGCACCTTCATTATTTGAGACAGAGCACAGTGCATATGCTTTCTTTGGCTTTGCTTTTGCTACTCAGCTTGGTGAACAACGTTTTCTTTCCTTATCCATTGTATGAGCCTCAGCAAACATTTCATACTGTGTTAGTCTGAGATCTCTCTTCGGTTTGTGCTCTCATATACTGTATCCTTGCTGCAATATGGCTTTAAAAGTAAAGGCCTTTTTGACCAAATATTTTTGCTCCGTAAGTGGGAGATAGGTGGATAGTGACAAACAAATTCTCAAAAACCAAGAGTCACCTAATCAAAGTCTGCCCAGGTATGGAGGTACTTTGGGGACGTTAGTTTACTTAGTGCACATCTCAATTTTACTTCTGTACCTCTAGTAAAGTTTTTTATTTTGACCGCCAGGTGTTGGATCCTTTTGTTTAATAGAAATATCATTGTAATTTGTACTCTTTCCTCTCATGCATGTGTGATAAACAGAATACATTCCCTCTTTGGTGAAGAGACAAGCCCAAGTTACTTCAAGCTAGAAGGGTCCTTTTGCATCATGACTCAGTACCATTGTAATAGGGTTCCTTTATATTCTATGTTGGATCCTGTCCTAATGTATCAAACATAAGCAGTAGAGAACCTGACACTAGTTAAGTTCTTCTAACAGGTAGTGTTCAGACTTGTCATCCCACACCACCCCCATCAAGTGTCCCTTGCTTACCCAAGCTGTTGCCATATGGTCATAGTGTCTCCCCCACAAAGAACAAAAGAAAGAAAAGGCGAGGTGGCCCTATCTTATTAGTAGCAAAGTTTATAAAGCTCAGATGCAGAATGATAATAAACTAGGGAAGAAGAGTGGTTGTCAAAGGCTGAGAAAGGGAAATGCTTAGTTTAGAGGGACCAAAGCTGGTAGAACCATCTTAATGAACCACAAATTGTGAAGACAATTAGCATCATCTCTTGAGGAGGATCAGATGTCAAAAATCTACGTGGTGGTTTTGTAATGGTGCTCAATTCAGAGTAGAAAGAGTATCCTATCTGGAATCTCTGCCCTCTAGATTTGTTCATTGCCTTCTTTTGAAAGGTTCACAGACGTTTACTTCTGCTTATATTTAATACTTTTTCAGTCTCATATTGTTTCATTGATACATTGCCTTGTTACAGTTTACTTTATCTGTCATGTATCCTCTCAAGCTGGCTTTCCATGTGCTTCTCTCTCTCAAGATACACACTTTAGATTTCACCAAAAGGTGTCTGCGTTTGTGCCACTGAGAGCAATCAGGCGTCATTAGATTCTGGATTAGTTGCTTTCCTAATTACCAGTGTGTTTTTTTGGGGGGGCGGGGGCTGTTGCCTTTCTAGAGTGTCCTGCCATTCTTCATAGCTACAAAGCTGTCTAAAATCCGAAAGCCCACTCTGGATACGCCCTCTGCAGAGACCTTCGTGAAGTCTGCGATTAAAACGGTGGGCTTGCAGTCCCGAACCACTGGATACCTGATCCATTCTCTTATGGTATGTAGATTTTCAAGTCTCAAATCAGTAGTTTGCTGTGGGGTTTTCATTCCCACTGAGTCACAAAATAGCATGTGATGTATTAGCATATATGCATTGTCTAGACTTACTAACAAGGCATCTGTGTTGTGTTTTGTTTTTAAGTTTATTTATTTTGAGAGATAGAGAGAGTGTGTGTGGGTGTGGGTGTGTGCACAAGCCAGGGAGGTGCAGAGAGAGAGAGCGGGGAGAGAGAGAATCCCAAGCAGGTTCCATGCTGTCAGCGTGGTTTTATTTTAGAAGTTACCTACAAAGAAAACAACAATAAAGTAAAACATAAGATCAGATGCTTTAAGTTAGCTCAAATTATAGGCTGTAATTACCTATCTCCCATTTCTTTCCCTAGGGCTCGATAATTTCAGTCATGCCTACCTGGCTGTATTTTAAAATAACCACGAATATGGGCAAATCCACACGGGCTCGCTATCTGAAGAAAGCCAAGAAGAATTAAGCATCGATAACTGCACTGAGTAGCTTGGCTGGGTGCACCAACCTACACAGGATTACGGCAAGACACCCCCCTCTCCAAAATCTGCGGTTGTCATTTATCAATTACTAATAAGGCTAAATGTTGTCATAATTGGGAAGAGAGCAGAAGTTGCTTTCAGGAATTCCAGACATATATTCTGGATACTACCAGGAGTTTATTTTGAAGTTTAATATAAATGCTCATATCAAATGGACATAGAACTAATACTAGCAAGAACAGTGTAATGGGAAGGAACATGATTGTAGCAAATCACAGAACGACAGAGACAGACGTAATGCTTCAGTGGTTTCGTCTGGCCAAAATGCCAACGATGATGATCTTTGTATTTTCTCTGAAATATACTTTAAAAAGTAATGGCCAGCTCCCCCCACCCCCCATTTTTTTTTTAAACACTTTTGGGGGAGTGGAGCTGAATTGATTCACTTATGGGAGGACATATTGCAATATACATCACTAGAAGGTTTTCTAAAAGTATGTCCCGGCTTGTACATTTATATGGAACTTTTTATGCTCAAAGGTAGCTGATCACATAAAAATAAGACATGAAATATGGAGTTCTTTTTGACACATGAAGCCTGCTAAAATATGCTTTCCTCTGATACATATTTCTTTTCAGTTTAAATGCATGTAAATACTGAAGGCTATATGGTATGATTTATAAAGGTAAATGGACCAGAAAGTACACTGAGATGGGCAGCCGCTTATGGTGTCACTAAAACCGTTATCCAGGAAAGTGGCTTGCTCAGTCCCCAGCCTCTTCTGTTTCTGCACTGCACCAATACTGCTCACATATGTGACCACACGCTATTCCCACAACAGTAATGATAACAGAGAAGTGGCCTTGTAGTTTTAAACTGATACCCTATTGATAGCAATATGACTAGTTTTAATAAAAGGTGATATAACCATGGTGTTGATTGAAAAAATGTATTTCTTTCGTACTCGAAATTAAGGCTGTTTTTACACTGGCTTAATATAAATTGAGACTTACTTTTGTCCTGCTCCATAACTTGTTTGAAGGAAATCATCAAGAAATAATTCAATATTGTGAAACATGCAATACAGAAGATAGGTCTTTACCAAGGCTGTGGTTCTTAGGCTCTGAGTTTTAAGCACTAGGAGATTTGTCCAAAAAAAAAAAAAAAAAGTAAATTGCAGTGTTTAGGCGTTTCTAGCTTTTAATTTTGCCAGCTGAGGACGCAAAATAAAAACAGGAAGATCCAAAGTACTATCTGCTGTTAGCATCATTATATAGTTGAAAAGGCATTTTAGTACCAAAAAAAGTAAGAACATAATCTCAGAATCATTTAAATTGAATTAACTTAATTTTATGAAAAACACACTGCCTTTTTTGCTCTCATTTTGTTGTAGAAAGGTGAAGCCACAGTGACCTGGGCAATATTTTATTTTACACATTGGTTGGTTAATGGTTGCAGGTGATAGCTTTCAGTGGAGAGTTGTAGAACCGGAAAGGGATTGATTTACAAGCGTGCAAAATACTTCCTCTTCTGTCCGAGTTAGAAAATAGTTGCATTCTGATTAGGAAATCCCTTAGCAATCTCAAAACTTCTGAAGCTATAGCTTTTGCTACTTCAACTTGGCAACTGGTATCTCTTACATTTGACACTCAGGTTTGCAGATAAGTGCATGAAAGTCTGTTTCCAGGCACATGGAAAGAAAAAGCTCATGAAAAGAGAAACCACTGTAGTCCAAACTTTCAAAATAGCAGAGCACAATTTTTAGACCTAACTTTATATCAACTTGATATTATAGTCTGATATGTGCCAGGTAAGGTCTGAACCCGAAAAAAGGAGAATAAAAGAGACCTGTAGATTCAGATAGAATCAGCTCACCTCACAACACAGTGAGCCAGATTTTCATTTCCTGTTCTTCCATTGTTCCCACGTGGTAGCACGGGGGCGGGGCGGGGGGAACGGGAGGAACTGCCCTACACACATGATGACGTTGCCATTCTCATTTGTCTTTGTGCTCATCCCACGTGCACTGGGAATGAATACAGATGTTCTGATCATTCTCAACTTCCTCAGATGTGGTCCTGTCCTAAATGAAGGAGGCCGTCTCATTTGATACTTGGTGCAAGAAAATCCGATAGCACTGAATTTTCTAGGGCGCGAACATTAGTGCGACACCACACAGACGGTGTCTATGTGGTGTGAGAGAGCTTTATTGTGATGACAATGAAATGAACTTTAAGTAGCACTCTAAGTGTTTAAGTCTGTTGACACCAAAAATTACCTGAGGTTGAGATGGTCCTGGGTTCTGCTACCTTCTCTGGAGTTTACCAGCATCAAAAGAAATCATCAGAGCTTTTTATTGAATATGTTGGAAACTAATTCAATTTAAAAAAATTTTTTAAGGACTCACTACTTTGTACTTTGATACTCCTCTCATGATGAAAACTTATAAATGTGGACAGAATTTAAGTTCCCTTGTGTAATGTATTTCTGTTGAGGATCATATGGAGACATCTAGTAATGGAACACTGTGTAGCATGTACATAAACATATTACATCAATGTTGATGTGATGATGGCATATTACAGCTTGTTCACTCTCCTTTTTACATGCGTCACTGAAAAGCAAGCAAAATGGGTAGGACAAAAGGATGTAAGGCAGGCTTGTCTTCCTAATTACAAAAGTTTCTAGACATACTGTTGTGTGCGTTTATTGAGCACTAACCATGTGCTCTTCTGGATGCCAGAGAAACTATAGTGAACAAAGCAGACAAAAACTCTTGCCCCTGTAGAGCTTCCATGTGAACGGGGGGAAGGGGAGGCGAGCAAATTAGGGAGACAGGTGAAAAAACAAGCAAATAAAGAAAAATAATAACATAGTATAAGTCCTGTATGCTATGGGGGGAACATGAAGCAAGGTAAGGAGGAGGGGGAATCCACGTATGTAGGGTAAGGGTGGGAGGCTTGTGAATTTAAATAAGGTACTCATGGTAGGCCGTGGAGAAAGGTGGCATTTGAACAGTCCTGGGGAAGCCTTTCAGCTATGTGGGAGAAGGGCATATCAGGCAGACCAGCCTGTGCAAAGAACCCAAGGAGAGCGTGTGCCTGGTATGTTCCAAGAATAGCTAGGAGTGCATACATATACTCAAAGTGTATGCTAGGTGAACTCTTCCTTGAAGATTTCAGAGATCTAGGTTAGTTACGACTTTCTACCATAAAATCACCTTTTCGTTCTTGGTTATAATTCACGATCTTTGTATTGCTGAATTCAATTTGCTGGTATTTTATTTGGAATTTTTGCATCTCTATTGAGAACATTGGTTTGCAATCTTTCTCCTACTTGTCTGGCTTTCATATCAGTGTTATAAGTTCATTAAATGAGCTGGGACGTGTTGCTTATTTTACTATGCCCTGGAAGACTCTGTAAAAGATTGAAGCGATCTTTTTCCGTCGAAGCTTATAAAACCATCTGGCCCTAGTATTTATTTGTGGGAAGATTCTTAACTACCGATTATGTTGCTTTAATGGTAAATAAGACAACTCAAGCTTTATACTTTTTCTTGAGTTAATTTTGAAAAAAAAATTATTTCTAAACATTTACTCATATTTCCCCCCCAGATTTATTAACATAATGTAATTCAAGGTATCTTTGTATTTTTTAAGCTTTCTCTTTCCTTTACCAATAATCTTTGTGTCCTCTCATTTTCTTTTCCTTGACCATTTTGCTAGAAATTTGTCTCCTTTATTAGTTTTTTTAATGTTTATTAACTTTTGAGAGAGAGTGAGCATGTGAGCAGGGGAGGAACAGAGAGAGAAGGAGAGACAGAGAATCCCAAGCAGGCTCCGCACTGTCAGTGCAGAGAGCCCAATGTGGGGCTTGAACTCAGCCCATGAACTGTGAGATCATGACCCGAGCCAAAGTCAGATGCTTAACTGACTAAGCTACCCAGGCACCCCCTTTATTAGTTTTTAAAGAACTATCTTTTGGCTTTGTTGATCCTCTCTGCCCTTTTCACTTTATGGTCTCCTGATTTTTGGCAGTTTATTCTGTTATTTTTCTTATTTCATAAATTGAACATTTCATTCAGGTTTAATATTTTTTTCTATTCTGACATAAACATCTACTGTTCCAGGTTTAATTATCTTTTGCTACATTCCACAATTTGTGTGTGTGTGTGTATACATAAACATGTATATACACTTTTTTTGAGTGCTAATATTGAAATTTACATTAAGACTTCTTTGACCTATGAATTGTTTAGAAATGTTTTTATTTTTACTTTTTAATGTTTATTCTTGAGAGAGAGAGAGAGAGAGAGACTGAGTGCGAGTGGGAGAGGGGCAGAGAGTGAGAAGGAGACACAGAATCCGAAGCAGGCTCCAGGCTCTGAGCTGTCAGCACAGAGCCTGACGTGGGGCTTGAACTCACGAACAGCGAGATCAAGACATGAGCCGAAGTTGAACGCTTAACTGACTGAGCCGCCCAGGCGCCCCTAGAAATGTTTTTAAAAGCACAAATTCAAGTTTTTATAAATGCTATTTCCTTTTTGAAGAGCTTGTGTTGGTATCATCATTAATAAGACAACTTTACATTTTGTGCATTGTGATATCATGGACTGAAGATACTATGTCACTTATGTGGTATTCCTGCCAAAAATTTATAATCTGAACCTAATCAAGTAGAAATATCAGAAAAATTGAAGGATATTTCACAATATAACCAGCTTATATTTGTCAAAACCTTCAGATTAAAGAAGATTGAAGAAATGTCACAAGTAAATGTTACATGATCTTGGATTGAATCTTAAGAAATTTTTGAGACAATGGGTGAGGTTTAAGTAAGGTCTGTAGAATATATAATAGCATTGTATCAATGTGAATTTCCTGAGTTTGATCATTGTACTGTGGTTATTCAAGGAAAAGCCCTTGGTTTTTAAGAAAATGCACACTAGATGGGAGCCTGGGTGGCTCAGTCGGTTAAGCATCTGACTTCAGCTCAGGTCATGATCTCACGGTTCGTGGGTTCAAGCCCCACTTCAGACTCTGTGCTGACAGCTCAGCATGGAGCCTGCTTCGGATGCTGTGTCTCCCTCTCTCTCTGCCCCTCCCCCACTCACGCACTCTCTCTCTCTCTCTCTCTCTCTCTCTCTCTGTCTCTCAAAAATAAATAAACCATTAAAAAAAAAAAGAAAATACACACTAGAGTATTTAGGGATAATGGAACATTATATTTGCAATCTTAAAAGGTTCATAAAAAATCATGTATACAGAAAACGATAAAGCAAATGTGTTAAAATGTTAACGTTGAAAGAATCTAGGTGAAAGGTAGTATTGGGAATTCTTTGTACTGCTTTGCAGATTTCCTATAAATCTGAAATTGTTTCAGAATACAAAAGTTAAATTTTTGTTGCTCATTTCTAAATAATTGCATTGTGGTCAAAGAACATGTGAGTACGACACAGCTTGGGCAAGTCGGAACCATTCTCGACTTCAGTTTTGCCTTCTGAAAACGGAATAGTAACAGCACCTATCTTGTGGATTGTTGGTGAGCATGATTTCATATTTTTAAAGTACTCAGAATCTAGCCTGGCATATTTTACATATATATATATATACACATACACATACACATACACACACACACACACACACACACACACACACACACACACACCTGTTGTAGTGGCTGAATAATGGTCCCCAAAGATAACCAGGTCCAAATCCCTGTACCCTGTAAATGCTATTATCTTATGTGGAAAGAGGTCTTTGCAGGTTAATGGAGGATCTTGAGATGAGATGAGATTATCCAGATGGGCCCCATGGAATCCTAGATATCCTTAGTAGAAGGAAGATAACACACAGAAGAGGAGACAGCAGTGTGACCCCAGAGGCAGAGATTGCAATGTTGCAGCCACAAGTCAAGGAATGCCACTGGCCACCAGAAACTGTTAGAGGCCAGGAATGGATTATTCCCCAGAGGTTCTGGAGCATTCAGGGTCCAGCCAACATTTTGATTTTGGCCTAGCACCTGGCTTTGGACTTCTGGCCTCCAGAACTGTGAGGGAGTAATCTTGTTTTAAGCCACCGAGTTTATGGTAATGTTCCAGCAGCCATAGAAAACCAATAAAAATGTCAACTTTTTATTACTATTCTCAGAAATTTTATGAGATGTATTTTATGTCTATGGCCAATTTTTAAAACGTACCATACGTGCTTTAGAAAAATGTTTATTTACTAATTGTTATCTTCTATATATGTCCATTAAGTTAAGCTTGTTAACTGAATCCAAATCTTCCACATCTTTGCTAACGTTTGTTTGCCTGACCTGTCAATAGCTGAGACAAGTGTTTTGAATTCCCTCACTGTAATGATGGATTGTCAGATCCCCCTGCTTTATCAGCTCTTGCTTCATACATTTTGAGGCTATCTTGTTACATGAATAAAGTTAGAATCATGCCTTTCTGGTGAGTTGAACTCTTTTTTGGTCATGTAGTGACAATCTCATTACTAATGCTTTTTGCCTTAAAGCCTGTTTCCTGCAGTACCCAACTAGCTCTCTCTGCTTTATTTTGGTTAGTATTTAGTAGTATTTAGTTTTCAATCATTTTACTATTTTTCTATGTATCTTTCATGTAAATTCCAATTATCTGTTGAAAATCTACCTTTTTCACCTTCCTTTCCTCTGTTTTTATAAGGTCTTCATAATAGTTTTAAAGTTCTTATCTGCTTCCTCCTGCATGTGGATCACCCATGGGTCTACTTATTTTTTTCTTTTGATGATCAGTCACATTTTTCTGCCTCCTTGCAGGTCCCGTAATTTTTTCTTTTTTTTTGTATGCCAGACATTCCATATAAAAGAACCATTAAGACTGAAGTCAGTGTTATTCTCCAGAGAGGGTTTGCCTCTTCCCTGTTGGATAGGGTGAGAACTGATCACTCCAATCCAAACAGGTATTGAGCCTGAGCTAGGGCTAGGTTGCCTCTTTATTAGACTCAGTGCCCCTGAAGTTCCAAATGTCAGCGGGATGAAACCTGTCACATGCTTCTTGTGGGCTCTTCCTCCTCAGAACTTTATTTTTTAAGCACAGTAAGACTATAGAAGGTTTCACCTTGTCTTCTCAGTTCCTTCCTCTCCCTTCTGTTGTTCTAATACTCAGCAAATGTCTCAAAGGGCAAACTCTTGCATTTGGGGGTTCCTCCAGATTCCAAGCCATCATGCCATCCTGATGGCTGCCAAAAGGTCTGTTGGGTTCTCCTTCGCCTCATAGAAATGCCACTGCCTTTAGCAAGCCCAATCCTCAGCTCTTGCACTCAGAAAATGTCCCCGGAGAAAAACATGGCCAACGTACTTGGCCAGGGTTATCATTTTAGTTAAGCCCATTGTATCACAGATCTCTAGAGTCTTCAAAGAAAAACAAAACTCATTTACTTGTTTATTTTCTATGTACAATGGAGTAATTGCTTGCTACTAACATGCCCCCCCGCCCCCGCAAAGTAGCGTCTTCACTGAGGTTTTAGTTTTCGTTGTTACATTTGGTTCTTCAAAAATAGCTTTGCATTTTTTTGATGATTTTGAATTAATGCTTGAATACTTTTATTTATTTAAACGTTAAGCATCCTTATATTGTGTATCTAATAGTTCCCAATAATCCAACAATTTTTTGGTAGATATTTCTACTGTTTCTGCTGACTCTTGCTAATGGTGCTTTAGTTCCCTGTATTTTCCATGGTGTGTGTGTGTGTGTGTGTACACGTGTGTTTATGGTCACTAGAACTGTATGGGAATTATTCAAGGCCTTATTGAGTGTAAATTTGCCTGACGGGATTTGTGTTTGCATTAGACATGGGGGCGCTACCAGTTTTCATCTGCCTTAAAATTCCTACTTTGTGCAGTTTTGGGGTTTTTGTTGTTCTTGGGTTTGGGGAAAAGGCCAGGGGGTTTGTGTAAATGGTGTTAATTCAGCCCCTATGTAAAGTTAGGCTAGTGGCCTTGAATTCTCAGGGGTGACTTTTTTCCATCCTGAGTTAAGGCCAAAACAAAAAAAGTTTTCTTGTTGTTGGCCTCTGTGAGATTTCTCTTCTGTCACACCCCACAGCCCCAGTTCATCCTTTCTCTGAGTATGGAGTCCTCCCTGGGTCCTGCTTTATGCAGAAGGTCTCTGCTACACTCCCCTTCAACCAGCTTTGTCACCATTCTGTCCCAAGCCATCTACCCTCCTCTCCCAGGAATATCCAAGCAGTTAAGGCCACCAGGAAGAAGATGTATGTGTCCCAGCTTACTCTGGACTCTGGTTCCCACATTATTCCTGGTCTCAGAGGAAATTTCTTTCACACAGGCAGGCAAATTCATTTATTGAAGAGTGTGTGTGTGTGTGTGTGTGTGTGTGTGTGTGTGTGTGTGTGTTTTAATGTTTATTTTTGAGAGAGAGAGAGCATGTGCTCTGGGGAAGGGGAGAGAAAGAGGGAGACAGGATGCCAAGTGGGCTCTGCGCTGACAGCGGAGAGACCGATGTGGGGCTCGAACTCACCCACCGTGATATCAAGATCATAACCTGAGCTGAAGTCGAACTCTTAGGAGCCACCCAAGCGCCCCTGAAAAGAGTGATTTATCTTTCATTTGTAAGTATTTTGTGGCAAACAGCCTTTAGGATCTCCAACCTGATTTCTAGAAATGGAAACTCTATGTGCTTTTAATACATTGAGTCCGTCTCCTACCTACTGTACCACTGACTAGATCATTTCTGCAAAGCCACTGTTCTGCCCCTAGGAGAACAATAGGGCAAGCATGGAAAAATCCTTTCAAACTCCACCTTAAAAATGTGCTTCCTAGCAAGTGGTTTTAGATGTCTGAAAGATTTAAGACCACTTTTTTTTTTTTTCAACGTTTATTTATTTATTTTTTTTTGGGACAGAGAGAGACACACAGCATGAACGGGGGAGGGGCAGATAGAGAGGGAGACACAGAATCGGAAACAGGCTCCAGGCTCCGAGCCATCAGCCCAGAGCCCGACGCGGGGCTCGAACTCACGGACCGCGAGATCGTGACCTGACTGAAGTCGGACGCTTAACCGACTGCGCCACCCAGGCGCCCCTAAGACCACTTTTTAACATGCCCATTTATCTAGTGTTATTCCATGCATGAGAATAACTTGGGTTTATTATGTTTTTCATCCATGCACCCACCCTGGTGCAGATGTTGGCTGCATTTGACCACCAAGCACTACATAACCTAAGGAAAAGCTTTAAGGAGAACCTCAGATGAATACTTTTTTTTTTTTTTTTTTTTAACAGCTATGCTGTCTTTGGTTCTTTCAGAGCAAAGGACAACCTAGACCCATCAGTTTAGTTTTTGTGCTTTTTCTACATAATGAATTTGCTTCTAAAAAGTGGATCATTTATTTCTAAGGCATGAGGGGAAAGACTCCACTGGTCATTAACTTATTATTTCAGGTGCTTTTAAATTATTTTAGAAATATGCTTTTGTTGCATATTTGCTTATCAGCATCCTGATCACTTGAAAGAAAACAATCCCCGCCTTAGGCACACACGAAAAACAAGTGGACTCAACAGTTCCAAAGTGTTCTGTAAGATGGAAAGGAAGAGAAGGAATGTAAATGTTGATCCTAGGCTTCACACCATATACAAACATTGAATGCTTATTATGCCTCTCAAGGCCTGCCTGGTCTGACTTCTTTCTACTCCATTGCAAAGCACCCCTCTTTCTCTATTCCCACAGGAGCCCTCTTTCAGTCTCGCCAGTGCACCCCTTCACTTAGTGTGGTAGAGTGATTGCAAAAGTCACTCCAATAGTCTACTCCCAGTATCCACGCTCTTTGCAACGTGACTTTGCAACAACTCCCTCAAGAGGTGAGGTCTATTTCCCCTCTCCTTGAACCTGGGCTAGCTTGCTTTGGCCAATAAATGTGGTTTTGTGCCACTTCGAAGCCTAGACCTTAAGAGGTCTTGTGTGTTTGTCCACACCTCCCCTGACAGCACCGTTGGAACATGCCTGGTGAGCTTATTCATGGATGAGACAGCACACGGGGTCTAGGCCAGTCTAGATCAGCCAACCACCAGCTGCTGATGCACCAGCTGAATCAAATCCAAGTCAGAACTCCCAGCCAACACAAGACTCGGCACACAATAGGGAGATTACTCCACTAGGTTAAGTTACCATGAGAGTCTTGTATCAAATATGACAACAGTAACCATTGTGTATTTTTTTTTAATGTTTGTTTATTTGGGGGGGGGCGGAGCAGAGAGAGAGGGAGACACAGAATCTGAAGCAGGCTCCAGGCTCTGAGCTGTCAGCACAGAGCCCGATGCGGGGCTCGAACTCATCAACTGCGAGATCATGACCTGAGCCAAAGTCGGCCACTTAACCGATGGAGCCACCCAGATGCCCCTACATTTGTGTCTTGATATGACCCAGATATCTGAAGTTACCCACCAAGGAAGTAGTGAGGCTGACATTTGAATAAAGCCTTACCTGACATCACAGTTCATACACTTGAAATAATGTGGTTCACATGGCTCGGAGAACTCCGTGACGCTAAAGGAGAATCTGCTAAACCATCTAGATAAAGTCATCAAGAACAATTTAAAATCTAGGGTCTGATGGATTACATTGCTACCAGTCCTTCACTTTTAAAGTCTCTAAAAGAACCCAGCTATTAGGCCCCAGGAAATGGCTCCATATATCATTCCAGGAATAGTCCTGTCTTTCCTAATTTGGCTTTCCTTCTGCCACGTATTTGCAGAGAAGTGGCATCGTGGCCTCACGTAGCATATGGTTCAGTTTTTTCCTTTGTCAATGAGACTAATAGAAAATTGGATCAGTGTATGCATATAACTACAGTATCCCTTGACATGCCCTCAGGAAGTGTTAATATTATATGCTATTACTTAGAAATCAGATGTGTAAAATGATTTCTTTTTAGAAAGAAAATCCACTACTCTTTTTAGGATTAATAGGACTATCACTATCTTTCAGCCACGGAATGCTCCATACTGTGTGAGACTGACATGGGGCGCCTGGGTGGCTCAATTGGTTAAGCATCCGGCTCTTGAGTTCAGCGCATGTCATGATCTCAAGGTTCCTGAGATTGAGCCCCATATCAGGCTCTGCACTTACAAAACGGAGCCTGCTTAGGATTCTCTTTCTCCCTCTCTCTCTCTGTCCCTCCCCCACTCACACTCTGTCTCTCAAAAATCAGTAAATAAACTAAAAAACAAACAAAACATTTTTTGTTAAATTTTTTTAATATTTATTTTTGAGAGAGACACACACACAGAGTGCGAGTGGGGGAGGGGCAGAGAGACAGGGAGAATCCGAAGCAGGCTCCAGGCTCCAAGCTGTCAGCACAGAGCCCGACAGGACTCAAACTCATGAACTTTGAGATCATGGCCTGAGTCGAAGTCAGACACTTAACCAACTGAGCCACCCAGGCGCCCCAAACAAACAAAACTTCTGACATAACTCCCTATTTGCCTTAAAGCCTTCACTGACGACTGTAACCTCTAGTGACCTCTCCTGTCCCGGATTGTTGTCCGCTCTCCACAATTTCCCCTCCAATTATATTGTTCTTTAATTGTTCCTCACAGCATACACTATGGCTTACTGGAAGATTTTATCTCGAGCAGCATCTGCTCTTGTGCTGGGCGTCAAATGGGAGCAGTTCCTGTGTAGAGTCTGGGGAAGCATCCTGTCTTCCTCAACATTGTTTAGAGTTGGTGGAGACTTGAAAGCCTCCAAGCCACCACGCTGCAGTTGGCAGGTCCTGCCCCACCTTCCTCCCTCCAGCTGGGAACCGCTAAGCCTCTGGCAGTGAGACACGGGCCGGGAATTTCTCTACACAGTACCTTCGCTGAGAGCTATTAGCATGATGTGCCGTTATTTTCCTTGGATTGGATTTTCTCCGGAATTCTCAGCAGGCACTCCACGAGCAGCATATGATCGAAACAGGCAATGTTTGGCAAGAGTCTGGTGTGAAAATCAGCGACTGAAAATAGGTGCAGTGTGTAGCTCGCTCAGAATCATTCTGGTAAGAGCTACCAGCACTTAAAGCATCTATCAGTTTTGCCATCCAAGGGATGAGGTATCTGTTGAGTGAAAAGTGGTCACCTGCAGAAAGCAGGCAGTTAGGAAAGGCTGAGCTCTGGCAGGTTCTTGGAAAATGAAACAAGGCACTGTTAAATATGCAAGGTGCTAGGCCCTGCCCCAGACCTAACCCACAATCTTGATAGGCAGCCTGGAATCTTCACTTAAAATTTTTTTTTAAATGTTTATTTTCGAGAGAGAGACAGCGCAAGTAGGGGGGAGCAGAGAGAGAGGGAGACACAGAATCCGAAGCAGGCTACAGGCTCTGAGCTGTCAGCACAGAGCCTGATGTGGGGCTCGAACTCATGAACCGTGAGATCATGACCTGAGCTGAAGGCAGATGCTCAACCAACTGAGCCACCCAGGTGCCCCTTTTATCTTCATTTTTTTTAACATTTATTTATTTTTGAGACAGAGAGAGACAGAACATGAACGGGGGAGGGTCAGAGAGAGGGAGACACAGAATCTGAAATAGGCTCCAGGCTCTGAGCTGTCAGCACAGAGCCCGACGTGGGGCTCGAACTCACGGACCGCGAGATCATGACCTGAGCCGAAGTTGGCCGCTTAACCGACTGAGCCACCCAGGCACCCCTATCTTCATTTTTAACAAGCATCCCTTAGCAACTCTGATGCAGATGGTCTTCCAACCATACTCTGAAATGCTGGTTTCAGAGTAGAGGCAAGGCGACCAGATCGGCACAACCGATCTGCAATTTTGGGAAGCCTGTCTCAGGTGAAGGGAAACGAGAGCAGCACAAGAGTAAAGGGCCAGGGAGAGCAAGGGAGACCAAATGAGAGCCAAAATGATTACTTACAGTTCGAGACCAACTCTGGAGCCAGCCACTTGCCCGCTATTGCTCCCAACCCCTGATATCACAACCGCACTGTAACAGTTAGGAATCGAATGGGAGACAGAAACTATACAGTATAATTCAGGGGAAAAAATAATCGTTATAGGGTATCACCTACAAGGGGAAAGGAAAATAATAAGAATACAGAAAACAGTAGATATAGGGAAAAGCCACTACCACATCTAGGTCCGGGCAGGTGTGCGTGCACAACACACAACACACAACACACACACACACAACCACCAAGGAAGGCACAACTGTGGAAGCACCCTCCACCTGTTAGGAAGTTCAGATCTAGGCTGCATTTTTCAAGTTATCTGCTCCAGGTGAGCGTTTCACAGGGTTTTCAAGCAAAAGTCTCCTCAGACACAGGAGAGCAAGCTACTGCCCCTGCCCAGGGAGGTTCAGGGTGACTTGGGTGTTCAAGAATGTCAGTCCAAGTAGATGTCACTATTTCAGATTTGGGGATCCCATTCCTTCCCAATCGGTGCCTTAACTTCACAAGAGGAACTTAACAAGGCTGTAAATGCCACTAACATTCCAGTCCAGCCCACAAAGAGATGCCAAACACCGTTGGCTGCTCTGCATTGCCCAGCCATCTGGGAGGAGCACTCTGGAATCAGGAAGAACCACTTCCTCCTCTAATGTCCCTCCAGCACCCTCTACTGTTGACGCTTAACGTCAGACCAAACTGCAAGGGAGAAATGTTCCAGGATTGCAAGCAGGGTTCTGGAGGATGGGTTTGGAGCTGAGAATGAGTGGGCTGATAACTGGCATCGCACCTCGCTTTCATTCCCTCTCCCACGGTCTCCACCACCACCCCCTGATGAAAACACAAATACTGCAAATAGAAATGGGGGAAACCCAGGGAGTAAGACTCAAAAGAACATCTTTTTAATGCTATATAATCTCACGTATTTAGGGTAACCAGCCATCTCAGTTGCCTGGTACTGTCCTGCCTTTAGCACTTAAAGTCCTATCTCCTGGAACACCTCTTAGTGTCAGACAAACGGGAATGATTTGTCAACTGACATGCATCCTAAAGGTTTCTAAACTTTCTCTGCATTCGAATCACCTTGAGCACTTGGTAAAAATGCAGGTGATTGTTAAAAATGCAGTTATTTTGGAAGCAAGCAGGCCGTAGATTGATTTTTGAGAAATGTTCTACTTGGAGGCTGAAGATGTGTTAATCACTACTTTTAGGGAGTCCTCAATCCAAACTTCTTTGTTCCTGTTCCAAAACCATAATCATTGAAAAGAAAGAATGGCATTCTTTAGAAGACACAGCCAAGGTTCCTGAACCAGAAACAGACACTGACAAATTACTAGTTGATGGGGACCAAAAAAAAAAAAAAAAAAGGCAAAAATTATAGTCTGGCCTTACCACTTTTCTCTCCTTTCAGTTCTAGGATAAATCATTTTCCTTCATTGTCACAAAGTATAACAAAGAATGATGGGTGCTGTGAAGATTAGATTGGTGGGGTACACTGAACTTCTCTAGGTAAGCAGTATATAATACAAGTCTTATTTCAAAGACTTCCACAGTGACTACTATTTGGTAGGTCTTAGAGAATAAGCCACACAAAACAGGCAGTTCAGTGCTACGTTTGCTATTTTCACAGTGTAAGACACATGGTTTAACATGGCCAGTTTAAAGATGCTTCTTAAAAACTCAGATGGGGTGAAGAGAAGACACTCTTAGTATCAATTGAATTTCTATTGTGTTTCAAGCATCCTGCTAAATTCTTTAAATGCATTACCGCATTTAGCCCTCCCAACAAGAGCTATGCCAATTTCATAAAGAAATGGAGAATTCGCCCTAGATTATACATCTAGTAAATGGTGTCGTCTGGACTGAAACTGAGGTCTGTTCACTCAAGCAAAATTTGGTTAGCAGTGGAGAGCCACGGAGAAGGTGTGGTCCCATGACTCTTTGTGTTATTGATGGAAGTGTGCACAGGCTGCAATGGGGGCACAAAGGAAGTGCATATTACATTCTCCAGAGCTTTCAGGGTAGAATTCAAATCCTTCTACTTAGCACGTCACTACCTGGTTTCCCAACCCTGTCGCCCTTCCACCAGCCCCGCAGGTACCCTGTCACTCCGTATAGACCAACGATGCTGGAGCTTAGACTTCTGCAGTTTGGCTTTCGGAGGCGGGAGGCGGGGGTGAAGGGGGGACTATGTCCAGCGGTACCTGGGCCTGGCAAACACGCCTTCTTTCCCACCCTCGCCACGCCCCACTCCTCACCCGGCTCCACACCACCTTCAATCTGTGCTCGGGTCCAATCCCGGCCCGCCCACCGGCGCCTTTAGCGACCCGGCCCTCCCTGCGCAGGGATCGCGGAGCTGCCCGGACTCTGGAGGGTGGCGCCGGAAGCGGCGGCGGTGGCGGCGCGTGACGTCAGGAGGAAATGCCTGACGCCGCGGCCCGTGGTTGCGAGCTGTTGGAGTCGGTGCTGCACCCTAAAGGTTCCCCAAGCGCAGGCGGCGGAGCGGCTCCGGGACGGCGGGGTTCGCCTCGGGACCGAGCAGGTTTGTACCTGCGCGCCCGGCTCCGCTGCTGCTGTGGCGACCCGGCCCCCCGCTCGGTGCCTGGGGGTGTGGGGACCGTCCCCCGAGGACCCTTCCCGGCCTACCTCTGGGACCGCATCCCGGGGCTCCTGGAAGAGAAGAGTCTAATAATAGGGAAAGTTGCGCACTCTTCTTGAGGACCAGCCTTTTTCAGTGGTGAGAGAGGTATTGGTTCCCCTCTTAACAGAGGAAGAAACTGAGGCGCGGAAAGGTGAAGTCATCTGACACAGGTCATGCAGCTGGGAACTGATAGATTTAGGTTCAGAGCGAGCCAGGCTGGCGCCAGAGCCCTCGTGTTTTGGTTTTTTTGTTTGTTTGTTTGTTTGTTTGCCTTCTGCAGGGTTCTCAAGCTTTGTATGGGGTAAAGAATCCCAGGGTGGAAGGTGGGGTTAGTTAAACAGTTTCTGGGACGCCACAAAATCATTGGGTCTAGGGGGAGGCCCCGAAATCTGTTATTTTCAACAGCTGTCCCCTGGCACATAATATTACTCCCCTGTGACCAGAGCAATGGTCGTGTTAAGAGCTTTTATGGTCTCAGTTGAGAGAAAATACAAACTTCCTCTACACATCTGGTGGGAGTGGAGGGTTAGTATTTGACTCTGCCATGAACTCTTTTTGGGCAGATGGCAGTCTCCGTCGTCTCCCCACCTATTAAATGAGAAGGAGCTACACGCCCTTACCCACCTGGGGAAATTTGTTAAATGTACAGATTCCTGGGCCCATCTCAGCTCGGAAGATCTGGGAAGGTCTGGAAATTGGTGGGCTAAATAAGCCATAAGATGAGCTGGTAACATTTGAGAACTTGAGATGTGAAGCCTTCTTAGATCAGTAAAGAAATGGATCATAGGTTCAGAACATGTGCTGTGAATCGCCCCGTTTTTGTCTTTTTGTACCTGTGCTCCTGTATGTGGGCTGTGAGCTAAAATTTCATTGGCAAAAATGCCAAAAAAGTGGTTTTTGATGTAGAATCTCTGAATGCTATTGAGCTTGAAAGGATTATAATTACTCCCTTAGGTAGTCTACGCTCTCATAATCCTAACTAAATGCAGTTTCCTTTTTTTTTTTTTTTTTTTTTAAACAGATACCATTGGGTGGTTTTAATCAGGAATGAAATGTTCTGAAAGCTAAGAGCAGAAGCCTTTTTGGTCAACATGGAAGACAAAAGACGGCGAGCCCGAGTGCAGGGAGCCTGGGCTGGCCCTGCTAAGAGCCAGGCCACTGCTCAGCCAGGCAAGAACCTGTGGGGACCTTGTGTGAATGCACCTGCATTTCAGTAGATGTTAAGGAATTATTTAAAACGTAGCTGGTACTTTGATTTTCTTGATGGCGATCTTTTACTGAGGGTTGATATTTAGTATTCCTCATATTTAGTGCCTGCTCTCAAACCTTACAGTGTGTGTTTTGGGGTCTTCGACAGACTTTACTAATTAATTTCTAGATGTAATGTACATTATCTTCAAGTAGACTCTATTGGCTCTTGCTCAGTAGAGCAGACATTTTGGAGTCTGGTTTGAGTCTGTTCTTGCCTTACTGTAGCTACCACTGCTAAGAGCCATCTCCACCAGAGGCCTGGTCAGACCTGGACAAACAAGGAGCATCATCTTTTGGATAGACAGTTCGTATTCAGAGAACCCCAGGAGGTAAATTCTTTTTCTCTCACAACACTAAGAGGTTTGCTTGTAAAAGCTGTAGTCACACAGTAGATCCTCAAATAGTGACTGAATACATTCGCTAATAAAAGGAGCATGCAAGGGATATAATAATAATAATGAAATGCGGACTATCAGCTCCTTAGTGTATCTGAAGATTTCTTTCTAGTCTGCTCCCAACTCATGGCTGTATAAAGTTCCCACTTTGGGGGCAAGGAGGTTATACCATGACTAGTGCTTACATGACTAGTGCTTACATTGGTTATCGGAGTACTTTTTTTTTAAATGTTTATTTATTTATTTTGAGAGAGAGAGTGAGCAGGGAGAGGTGTAGAGAGAGGGAGAGAGGGAGAGAACCCCAAGCAGGCTCTGTGGGGCTTGATCCCACGAACTGGGAGATCATGACCTGAGCCAAAATCCAGAATCAGATGCTTAACCAACTGAACCACCGAGGGGCCCCCTTTTTTTTTTTAATGTTTATTTTTGAGAGAGAGAGAGAGAGAGAGAGAGAATGAATGCGTATGCATGAGCAAGGAATAAGCAGAGAGAGAGAGAGGGAGACAGAATCCTAAGCAGGCTCTGCATAGTCAGTGCAAAGCCCGGCAGGGGACTCAAACCTACCAACTGTGAAATCGTGACCTTGGCTGAAGTCAGACGCTCAACTGAACGAGCCACCCATGCGCCCTGGTTATCTGAGTTCTAACAGTCCTAAACCCTTGCTGTCTTTAGTACTAGTGTAGCAGGTGTCTCTGGAATTGGATTGAAGTTTTCAACTACTACAATGCCTGATTTTTTAGCGTTTTTTCCCCATGGGGGAAAAGTTGTAGGAAATAGTGAAGATTCACTGTTTTTTAATAGCATGGGAACATGTTATTAAAAATCAGGCATTTTGCTTTAGTAGTGCTTGTAAAAATAACGATTAAGACTTATTTCTTCATGTATCTTCTATTTTTAAAAATATCCTGGGCCGCCTGGTGGCTCAGTCGGTTGAGCGTCCGACTTCAGCTCAGGTCATGATCTCACAGCTCATGAGTTCGTGCCCCATGTTGGGCTCTGTGCTGACAGCTCAGAGCCTGGAGCCTGCTTCAGATTCTGTGTCTCCCTCTCTCTCTGCCCCTCCCCCACTTATGCCATGTCTCTCTCTCTCTCTCTCTCTCTCAAAAATAAATAAACATTAAAAAAAAAAATCTCCTGGAAAGATTTTTCCAGAATTACTGGGTGCTTGGAAAATGGATTGATTCTACTTTTATTATTTTTTCTTGCCCCACTAGTAACTGTGAAGTAGTTCTAAGAAAAGCAGACACGGGTCTCTAGTGGCATAGTAAGAGCTTGGAATAAAAAAGGATAGTTTTAAACTTGATTTATTTTTACCAGTAATGAGAGGATATGATAATCCTGCAGATAAGTCTTCCTGAGGATTAGGGATCATTCCAGAAGTAAAATCTGCCTGTTCCTTGCAGGTAGTACGCAGAGCCCCAGAGCCACGAGTGATTGAGTAAGTAATTTGCTGCCATACTGTATTTTTTGCCCGCAGTAAAATGGAGAGCCCAGATAACTCACCCAGTTTTTTTCCAGCTGGAAGGAAGCTAATGGCCCAATTACTGTCTTAATTTTAGGCTGGGGTATTTGTATCTTAGACATCTTTAAACTTGGTCTTTTGGGAAACCTTTCACAATTTGTTAATGGTGTGGAAAATGCCATAAGATGCCTGTACGTTGATCTCTGACTTGTGTAGGTTTCTTGACCCTGTTTCACTAAGATATCTGCAGACAGTAAGTGAAAATATCTCCTAGGTAAAGACAGAGTGGGGGCAGCTGGATGGTTCCGTTGGTTGAGTGTCCACCTCTTGATCTCAGCTCAGGTCTTGATCTCAGGTTCGTGAGTTCAAGCCCCATGTTGGGCTCCACGCTGGGTGTGGAGCCTACTTAAAAAAAGAAAAAAAAGACAGGGAGGTTTTTTCCTAGTCCTTAAAACCTGGATATTTGAGAAGACTTTAGTTAGGTACTGTTTGACTAGCAATGCTTATGAAAGCTGTTAGAAATCTAGAGGGCTTTAAATGTTTACTTACTTGTTCCAGAGCAGTTTAAATTCTTAAATTGATCTGTATATAAAATAACCTCTTTAATTTATAATTCCTCTTATACTGAGCAGCATATAAAACATTCTTTTCCAAAATTAACGAAAGATGCTTTGACTTCTCTTTTCCTGCTTTTCAGTTTCCATCTGATGTACATAAATTGCCAGTAGAAAGCATCCTTTTATTTATTTATTTATTTATTTATTTATTTATTTATTTTAATGTTTATTTATTTTTGAGGAAGAGAGACAGTGTGAGTGGGGAAGGGACAGAGAGAGAGGGAGACGCAGAATCCGAAGCAGGTTCCAGGCTCTGAGCTGTCAGCACAGAGCCCAACGTGGGACTCATACTCACAGACTGCGAGATTGTGACCTGAGCCAAAGTCGGACGCTTAACCGACTGAGCCATCCAGGTGCCCCAAGCATCCTTTTATTTTAACAAATTAGCGTTTGCATGTTATTGCTCATGAACAATCTGTTAGTCTGTTTGGCTATTTGCAGGTCGACTTGTATAGCTTAGAAAAATGTGAAACTAACACGAGGTCATCATACTTTGAAAGAGGGTATCAAAGTTGTGGCCTTACCACTAGTTAGCTATGTAACGAGTCCTTAGGTAAGTTAAGGCCATTTCTCAGGACTTTAGTTTCCTTGTCTGTGATATTAGGATTTGGACCACATAGTCACTTAAGGCAGAGTGTGGTAGCTCTAACACTCTTTGATTGTTTGTAAGTACCTGTGTGACATTGCCTCCATTGGTGATAAAGAGAAGAAACAAAACCATGAAACCTATTACGAGGTACATGTGGGACATTCAGGCTGAAAAAATGGGCAGTTGTGAATATTCAGGTCATAGCAAAATGACAAAACTTCCTGTTTGATCCCAGCATTTGTTAATTCTGGTTATGTAAAGTTAGCTCTGTTAGATTTTTATTTAATAACCAGAAATGTCACCCACATTTGAACTGAGCCAGTTTCTTAATGTGGCCCAAAATATATCACACTGAAACATTGTGTTCACACTATGGGAAACTATAGGCCGCTCATTTAGAGACATGATAAATGTATGTGACAATAGCCCTGCCTACATTTTGGCTCAGAGGGGCTTGCACAATCTGCCTGAGAGCCCAGCTCACAGATCATGAACTTCTGGCTCGCATGACAGAGGGTGATGTGAACACTGTCCCTTTATATTATTTTCTGTAACTTACCCCTGTCTGGGAGGATCTGACACCATTATTCTGGCATAGGAACCTATGCAGTCTGGGTGTCTGTTTTCTCACTGTGGACCTCACCACCTTGCACATCTGGAGCAGTTTTGTACTTTTGCACATTTGGTTAAATTCTAAGCTTTTTACTGCCCATCTACTATGTTCTAGGCACTGGGAAACAACGGTAACCCATTGCTTGCCCGTCAGTAGCCCACAGTCTTGTAAATGAAATAGACATGTAATAAGGTAAATTGCAGTAGTGTATATCTTGAAACAGTAGACTTATAGTAAGGTCTACTGGTAGCATGGAGAATGAGATGGTTAACATTATTTGGGTGGATTAATGGTCAGGAAAGCGCTACAGGAGGTGAGACTGAGCTGAGATTTTGAAGGATGAATTAGAATTTTCTGTGGGACCAAAGCTCGGGTGGGTTGGATTGCGGGTGCCAGATGACGGAGGAGGGCGAGGGGGTATTCCAGCTTGTAGAAAAGCAGGATTAGAAATACGGTAGTGTATTCAGGAGATTCCAAATAGCAATGGGAGGATCATGAGTGGGTGGGAGCTGTCAGGGAGTGGAGCCACATCATGGGACCCTTGAAAAGTTGGTGGGGAACCTTTTTTAATCAGGCAGGAACCTCATTAGACATGTATCTGAAAGCAACAGCAGCTCATAGCCCTGAGATGGACTTGCTTCCTGTTAAATGCACCTATTCCAGGGTCTCCAAAGGGATGTGCTGTTTGGTACCCCTTCGTGTGATAGATTTCTGGACCATAGCAGCCTCAATTGTGGATGACGTACAGAGGGGTAGAATCAGAATTTATTTTATCTCAGTTTTTGTCTCCATGGCCTGATTCCATCAGGATTCAATTCCCAGTGACATCAGTGGTCTGCCACCATCTTACTCTTCGTCTCGCTGGTGGAAGAAGGTGGGGTTAGGCCTCCCTCATAGTGCACCCTCGTTGTGAAATCATTCTGGTGATCAGGAGTTTGGAAACTGCAAAGCACAGCCCTTCCACTGGGTGGAGTGTATTATTTTGCCTGATACCAATGAGTCTGTTTTCTTGATTTATGTAGCAGAGAAGGTGTGTATGATATCAGCGTGTCACCCACAGGTGTATCTAGGTAAGTGAATCCTCCCTGGAAAGTTCATAATTATTTTTCAGTTAATAGTCTCTTAAAATGTTCTACTCCCTTACTTGAGATAGGTAACTTCTGCCTCTGAAAATCTTGGGGAGTGAGACTTTGGTAATACCTCTTTTTATATAACATTTCTGACTCCAAAACATTTTCATAGCCTCTCTGTCAGGTGTAGTAACTATTCTGCAATTTTTCAGGTGAGAAAATGAGACCCAGGGAGATTAAGTACTTTCTCCTAGTACCACATAGTAACTTAAAATTACAGGTGACCTAGCCTCTACTTCTGTTCTTTGAATGCTCCATTTTATTACTATTATATTACATTATATATATCATTTCATTTATTATCGCATTAATCATATTACTACATATATTTTTATATGTGTTACATTATGTTAATCTTTAATCTACATGAGTAAGTTAATACCTTAATCTACATTAAGGTAGATTTCATTAAAGTTAAAGCATGTGCAATTTAGGGTATAGTAGGCATTAATCATTATTAAAATGAAAATTTTGGAAGCATCCCCTTAATGCATGAGTTTGCTAAGTCACTATAAAATAATTTATTTTAAATGGCCATTTAAAATAAATATATCAGAACTTGCATATCTAAATGAATTGCTTAGCAAGAGCTTCAGAATCTCTTTTAAAGCAAGTTTAACAGTCACACAGGAAAACCAGTTGCATTATTTTGGTCGCATCTCATTGTTAAACAGGTATGGCTTCAGGTGCGTTTTGGCTCTGAAAAAATCAAAGATACCTTCAAAGAGTGAAGTTTGACAGAATGTTCCAAGGGCTTTCAGAACAAAGAAGGATATCCAAAATGATTTTGAGCTGACTTGGCATTAATGAAATAAGTATATATTCAGTGACAGAAAGAACCCTCATTTGGAAGTGTTTATTTTGATACAGTCATAAATGGTCGTTTTCCCTACAACTGACATAGTCTCAGAAGACAACCAATTGTTAGAATAACACAGGGCCAGGCATTTTGTTAGTTTGCTTTTCACAGTGAGCCTGTGAGGGGGATATCATTTTTGTGTTACAGGTAAGAAAAACCAGCCTTCATAGAAGTTACGTAATTTACCCAAAGTTTCACAGCAAGTGGTAGGGGAGCAGTATTTGAAGTGTGTCTGTAAAAGCCCTCATGCGTTCTTTTTCCTTTATTGCCTCTTATTTGTCTTAACGTGAAAGTTTGTTTCACATCTGGAACATCATGTCCTGCTTGCCAGGGGAGGTATGGCAAGATGAGTTCATCTACCCATGAAAGGAAGCATCCAAATTAACTGACTTCACTAATGGTTAGAGACTAGCCCATCTTTTCTGTGTTCTTTAGTTAATAATGGTTCTTTCTTCATCAAGGGTGTGTTTATATCCTGGCTTTGTTGACCTGAAAGAAGCCGACTGGGTATTGGAACAACTTTGTGAGGTTGTTCCCTGGAAACAGAGGACCGGCATCAGAGAGGGTAAGCACGTGTCTGAGATGGCACTTGTTGCCACTTGGTCTCTCTAGAGACACCGTTGCTTCTTTCACCACGGCCAGTCTTAATTAAACAGAAGAGTAGGGATTTGCCAGCCAAAAGGGACAGGGAAGAGTGTTCCAGGCAGATGAAAGAGCAGGTGGAAGGCCCAGAGGTCAGAGAACAGGGCAGGAGCCAGGAGGTGGCAGTTCAAGGAACCAGAGGATATGTGGTTTGGCTGACCTGTGCTTGACATACTTCTATCTTTTTGAGTTTGTTTGCTACCATTATTACTTCAAATAGTGACAGCTTACCTCTTTCTTCATAGAAACCTCCAGAGCTTTCTTTTTTCCAAATCTGTTCGGCATACGTTCTTGTATGATCCTTATTGCCAGCTTTTTATCCTCATTTTAGTTTCAGTAGAAGAGTCCAGTGTCTTTCCATTTCAGCATTTGTACTCTCCTGAACTTGCAAAGATGACAGGACTCGGAGCCTGCTCCTCCGTGGTCACCCACAAGCAGCACAGCTGCTGGACCAGAGGTGTCCACTGGAGGGCGTCTATGCCCTAGCGTAAAATTTCCTGTCGGGCACGTTGTGTGAATTCAGATTTTCTGTAAAGAAAGAGGCAGAGTATACTGGCTTCATTTGTGGGACTTGGAAGTCAGAATAGGAGTCTGCTTTTTCTCCTAACTCCCAGAGATTCCACAGCAGTGGCAGACTTGGCTTTGATTGCTGGCTTTGTCATTCAAACTAATTGTTAATTTTAGGCAAATTACAGTTACATAGTTTTCCAATTCTTGGTTTTCTGGTCTGTAAAATGGACTAATGATAATACCTATCTTGTGATGATTAAGGGAGGTAATGCATGATAAGTGCTTAGTAGAATGACTGGTGCATACAAGTAAGCCTTCAGTGAATGTTAGCTGCCTTTATAATTATTGTTCTTATTGTAGCAGTTGATATCAATTGTGGGAAAAAATAGTAGATTGTGGATAACCCCCTACTAAATATATTGAACATCAAAAACTTCTGACTACAGTCAGCTACATGCTATGGTTGGTCAGAGCACTTTTTTCTTCATCAAAATCAAAAGGTGGCACATGGATGAACAGTTTATCTTGTTTCTTATATGGATGTTGGTGCCACAGATTCCTGCCAATGAGGGTTCAGACTCCATATCCTGCTTTTTAGACCTTCTCTAATCTGAACCTTTCTGAAGTGCGACTCCGCCCTTGTTTATGTCATCACTGATGCAAACGAGTCACATGTACTCTCAGAGCTTTGCCAATACGGTTTCTGCCAACATACCTTCTCTTGTCTTCTTTCTTTGAGCTCTTACCCATTCTTCTCCTGAAATCCCATGTCCTCAAGGTGGAACCGTGGGTCAGAGCCCATCTTTACTCTGCCTTTGTATTTCTCATAGCTTCTTGCACATTGCATGGTGCTCAGTAGGTACACCTTAAATAGCGTTAAACCATTTCAAAGGCCCTGTATTTTCTTTCTCAGATGTAACTTACAAGCAACCAAGACTTACAGCATGGTATGGAGAACTTCCTTACACTTATTCAAGAATCACTATGGAACCAAATGCTCACGTATGTTGGAATGTTGTTGGTATGGTTTTATGGACTGTGTACTATAAATGTAGAGTACTATAAAATAACAGTACTATAAAATAGCTTGCAGAGTTGCATGATGGTTCCTAGTTTAAAAAATCCTCTGGGTTCAAACACTGAGTTTTTGTGCTTGTCACTCTTAATGTGCTTTTTGATCTAGAGATAAACTCTGAGGATGAGAAAAAAATTGGAACTAGAATAAACTGGAACCAGACTCAAGGATTTCAGGAAGAGGAACCATTTCTTCACATCCCTTCCTTCCCCCAGCTTTTCTGGCCATAGCCTTCTGTGTACACCCTTGTACACGTTTGCTGTGGAGCCAAGTTCTTATGACTGGCCAGTGAGGTCAGAACATCTCCTTCCATTTCTCAGGCTCTTTTGCCATTTGTGAAAAAATCTGGTATTTTTCTTGTTGACTTTGTACTCATTCTGTGGCTGTAGTTCTTAGACTTCCATCTTATCATTGCTTTGGCTTATTTCTTATTTCACATCTTTTGTTTTTAAAAGTTTCCATGACAGTAGACAAAGAGATTCTAGTATATAAATTAAGCTTGTCCAAAGGATAGAGTTAAGGTCCAAGAAATAGCTCCCTGTTTAGTTCCTGGAATCTTGCCCTTTGGCAAATAATTTTATGCTTTATTGAAAGAGACTTTGAAGAAAACGGAGTTTTGCTTAATGGCTTTGGGATACATAGAAATATGACACATTTTAGAGCTTCTAGTAATTTGTTGTAATAAACTACCACTTTACTAACATGTTCAGGGACAGAATATTGATGGGGATGGGAGTGGGGACATGGCTTTTTCACATAAGGAGATAGCTGCATGCTTTTGTTTGTAGGGCTGCATTTAGAATGTGACCCAGGGAAAGGCTGAGACCCTTTATATCTGAGGTTGATTTGGAAACATGAAGAGAACGAAATTAGATCAATCCAACAGATGGCTGGCCACATTTCTGTCAGAATTAATTTACCTTCTTGTCAACAGCCATAGCAGAGAAGTTGAGGATTAAACAGGCTCTAGGGAAGAAGTTCTTTGTCATCATTTTAGCTCATCTTTTAAAACAGGATTTCTCAACCTTGGTGTTACTGACATTTTGGGCTGGGTAATTCTTTGTTGTTGGGCTGTCCTGTACGTCGTGGGATGTTTAGCAGTATCCATGACGTGTACCCGGTAGATGCCAGAAGCACTCTTCACCCAGTTGTGACAACAGAAATGACTCTAAACATTGCCAGGCATCTGCTGGGGGCGGGTGGAGAGGGGGGCAGAATTACCCTTGGCTGAGAACCACTGCTTTAGAATAAACATAAGGCACATGAGATATCCTGATAGAATGGCTGTTTACGCTTTGAGGACTTTTTGACAACCCTTCAAAAGAATTTTTTAATGACAGTCTTTTTCTTACAATGTATGTAATATGAATTTATTATTGGAAATTTAGAAACTATAGATAAGCATGAAGAATATTAAAATTTTGGATAATTCTTCCACCTAATGTTTGGCTCCAGTCTTTTTTTTTTTTTTTAGGTAAATATATAGAGTTTTTCTATAAAAATAACAATTAGGTACACTGCATTTCATTTAACTATATCCTTAACATATATCATTGAATAGTCTTTTACATCATATTAATAGCTACATAATATTCCATAATCTACGTGTACATACCCTAATTTATTGAAGCAAGCTTTTTTGTTAGATGTTAAGGTTGTCAAATTAGAATTCTTTAATTTGAATTTGGCTGGCTTATAACTTTGTATTTACTGCTAACAGATTTAGTTTGTTTATATCCCATCTTGAACAAAATCAAAAGAGATGCCTCTTTCATAGGTTTTTTTAAGGGTATATGTGTGTGTTCGGGGTTCTTGTTTAATTTTAACTTTAAAAATTATTATTACCTCAAGCTTAATAACCCAAAGCACAGAGGCAAATTCAGTCAGAGGTTATTAAACTTCCTTTAGTCTTTTTTGACCTAAATCTTATATGAACCTGATGTGTGAAAACCAAGGAGTGCCTTGACTGGCTGGGGTCCCCCCAGCTTGACCCTTCTTCTGTCCTCCCATAATCCCAGAGAGACACCTCTGTGGTACCTAGGACTGTGCAAAACACTTTGAAATCCACTGAATAGGTCCTTTTACTTCTGTGATTCATATTTTCTCATACTCTTTTCCTCAAATGTCTTTTAAGGATAGAATGCCTTCACTGAACGGTGAGATGATGCTGAATTTTAATTTAGACATTCAGTTCTGAGGGATCTGTATATAGAGTATTGGTTGGAGAGTCTAAATTAATCCTCTAGTTCATTATCCCCTTTTTTCTCCTTACTTCACCACCAAAAATAGCCAGTAAAAATATATACCCACTTAGAAACATAATGCAAACTTGGAGTTATCACAGTGCTCAGTCCCTAAGCAAGTCAGGGAAGTGCTAATTAGTTTCCCAGTCACATTGCAGAAAAGCTATCTTCCTCTTTTACTTTCTTGTTTTTCTTGCTAAGTGTATAATTCTAGCATCTGATCTTTATCTCCGTGAAGATAATAGCCATAAAACAAATAGGAAATACAGCTTGCTAACATTATTATGGAATTTCACTTTGACATTTATTCTCTTGAACATAGGTTAGTTTAATAACATTTATGTTTCACTGATGTGAGTTTGGTTTGTTGTTGTCATTGTTTATTTTAAAAAATCCTCTGCGTAGAATGTAATGTTCATATCCATAATAAGGAACCCCAGTTTACCACAATTTCTACATCACAGCAAAGCTGAGTGATTCCGTGGCAGTTTTACCTGACAGTAGCCATGGGATATACTTAGAATATTATGCTTGCCTTGCTGAAGATGTATTCCTTCACTGCAATACATTGAACATGACTTTGAAGGGATTCTTTAAAGTAGAGTTTTTAAAGTAGACTCTGTGGATACCTGGAAGGGTCCACTAAATCCTTTTGGGGAGTCCACAGGTCAAAACTATCTCTGTAATAATACTAAAACTATATGATACGTGACACTTTCACTGTGCCTAATTTGTGTTGACGATACAAAAGTAACGGTGGATAGAACTGTTGGTATCTTAGCATGAATCAGGGTGTTGTTGCCAGACTATTATGAGTAATCACAGTGTTCTTCCCCACCATGCACTTCCAGTTTAAGAAAAAAAAGCTGATTTCATTTAAGAATGTTCCTCGAAGCAGTAAACATTACTACTTTTATTAAGTCTCAATATTTGAGTTCATCTCTTTTTAATAGTTTGATGAAATGGAAGGTATGCATAAAGCACTCCTGCTACAAAGCCAAGTATAATGGTTGTCAAGGAAAAACACTTGTGTGATTGTTTAAGCTATAGCTGAACTATCTGCTTTTATCATGGACCACATTTATTTGGAAGAACAACTGACAGACAAACTGTAGTTATTCAGACTTGAATATTTGGCAGACGTAAATGAATGAAGTGACTGTCACTTCAAGGGGAACAGTAGATATGATTTGTTACTTATAAAAGTTGAGTTTCCAAGCAAAATTACTAATTTGGAAAAAGTCATATCTGTCACTTTGAGCCTGACCTCTTCCTATTACTTAGACTTTTCTGATGAGATCATTGGTAATATTAATGGATATGATTTTTTATATCGTATAATGAAATGTGTCAGCAGGAGATCTGCATTACTCATTGGATCAATATTTTCCACATGACCAATACTTGATATTACAGAATCATGCAAGATTAAAAGACTCACTCAAAGTGCAGTCTGGCCCAGTGGATTTAAATGTAAGAGAATATGAGAAGTTTATTGATATGGTTTCAGATTCCACACTGTAACTAACCTTTAAGAAATCAGTACTTGTTGAGTTTTGGTGTAATATCAAAGAATATCCACAATTATTTGGAAAGGCTGGAAAAGACTCCTCCATTTTCTAACTACATATCCGTGTGAAGCCAATTTTCTTCATATACTTCAACAAAAACAACATATTGTAACAGATTGAATGCAGAAGCAGATAGGAGAATCAACTCTCTTGAAACAAACATTAAAGATATATGCAAAACAGTGCCACTTTTCCTGCCATTTTTTTTTTGTATTGGAAGATACAGTTATTTTTCATAAGATAATATTTGTATTAACATATAATGGGTTTGTATTTTTTTTAATGAATTAACCAATAGTTTAATTTTTTTAGTTTTAATTTTTAACATGATAAACATCATAGCTGCAGCCCATATAAACAGGTTCTTTGGGGGTCCTCAATCATTTTTGATAGTGGTGTGAGAACCACTGTCATAAAGGAAGCTCTGTAATGCACTTGGGGTTTCTTGGAGAAAGGACAGAATTCTTTTTTTTTTTTTTTTTTTTTTTTAATTTTTTTTTTTCAACGTTTATTTATTTTTGGGACAGAGAGAGACAGAGCATGAACGGGGGAGGGGCAAAGAGAGAGGGAGACACAGAATCGGAAGCAGGCTCCAGGCTCTGGGCCATCATCAGCCCAGAGCCCGACGCGGGGCTCGAACTCACGGACCGCGAGATCGTGACCTGGCTGAAGTCGGACGCTTAACCGACTGCGCCACCCAGGCGCCCCAAGAGAAAGGACAGAATTCTAACAACTAATACAGCCATGCTGATTGTAACTCCCCAAGTACAGCGTAAGGTCAGGGGTCATAGCTTCCTGTAGTATATGTGGCAAGACTGTGTTCCAAATATAAACTACATACAAGAACTGGGTGCTCAGGAGACAGGGCTGTGGAATCTGTTTAAACTGTATGTAGTTCACAGCCCATGTATTTATCAAGGCCACGTCATGATTCCATTCTGTACAATGTTTTTTCCTTCTAGGTTCTATTTTTAGGAAGATAGCCACTCTGGAAATATTAAATACCTTTTTTAAAAGCAATTCTGTCATTCATGATAAAATAGAAATCGAATGAACAGAGAGCCACCCAGCAGAAAAGTTGTTTGATTCCTCAGACTTCGGTCTGTATCTGCCAACTACCTGGCAACCCATCAGCCATGGCGGCAGAGCCCAGACTATTCCATTCACCTTCTTAATGACTCACTGAAGTGACTGCCCTGAATATAATGACACTTGCTTCTTTGTGGGGTCATGTATTTAACACAGAACAGTTGAGATGGGTAGAAAGGCTTGGTCCTCATGATAGTGCTGTACCAAATTTTAGTACCTTAATAAAATGATAGAGGTCAATTTGCTTCAAAATAGAAATAATGGGAGGGAATTAAACTATTCCTCTTGCCATTGGTTATTGCATTCCAAGTGTGTTTTGCTTGTTCCATGGCCCTGTTGATTTAAGACTGACTTTGCACTTTCTGTTTTACATGTGGCTGTCCCTTCTCTTGGCCTGATGATTGCAGTGGCATCCTGTGCTGCTCACGCTGAAGGACCAGATTGAAAAGAACACTGGCCACACCTTCAACTCCTTGCTCTGCAACCTTTACCGAAATGAGAAAGACAGTGTCGACTGGCATAGTGACGATGAACCGTCGCTAGGGAGATGTCCCATCATTGCTTCGCTGAGTTTTGGTGCCACACGCACTTTTGAGATGAGAAGGAAGCCCCCACCAGTGAGTATTCTCTCTTTTTTTTTTTTTTTTCATGTTCTTCCTGCCTTCTAATATTCTGTGAAAAAAGTAGAGTTCTTAAAAGCTGCTGTTTTCAGGTTTAGAGGGTAAGAGTACATGTTTTGTTGTTGAAACCTGTTCAACTGATCGCCTACCCCATGGTTACCTTTTGTCTCCCAGAGTGGCCATTTATTCATTCATTCACTTATCCAACAGAAATTGCTTGCCATGTGCCAGGCTTCGGGGGCTCATTTCCTTTGGTGGAAAGAACAGAGATAGCTCCTGTCCTCATGGATACAGGGGATAGACAGATGTTACTAATTACTGAAATGACTGAAATTATGATAAGTGCTGTGAAGGAGGGGTTATAAAGGGAAGACTCGAGCTGGGAGGTACAAGACTGGAAAGGAAGAAAGCATGAGGAAGACACCCCTGAGGAAGGCTTCATTGTAAGTCTTCTCCATGGCAGTGTTGCCACCTTTCTGGAAGGGAACATCGTGAGCATCCTCATTGCCTTCTTAGCCATCTTCTGAAATACGGATGAACCTGTAATTCTCTCAGAAAGATGAAGTTCAAGCCAAATTCTCAGAGATGGTTGTCCAAATTCAGGGAGAGAAGCAGTAACTAAACATAATAACTTTAGTTTTCCGTCCTGGGTTTTACGTATGTTATAGGATATTTCAGGGACACTAGGAGTTTTGACTTTCTTAAATCAAAAAAGTATAAGACCCTAGGATTAAGATAGGTAGAAAGGTAGTAGAAACTCAAAGAAAAGAGCAAACCTCTACCAAATGATCTTATTATCTTTGTGTCTTTCTCTTACCAAGGTTCCCAGTCATTTAGTTTATAACAGTAAACCAGAGCCAGTCAGTGTGGAAAGGCTTATAAGGCTGTGTTTAGAATATGACCTAATCCAGACCAAATAATTATTAGCCTGCCAGTGCTCATGTCTGTTTTTCATCAGATATGCTTCCTCTAAGAACATAGTTAATGGACTGGGCTGCTTTCCTGACATGTATTTCGGTTTCCAAGCATGGTATTTTGAAGCATATTGTGTTATTTTGCATTTATGCCATTAGGCAGCTTTTGTTGGTATAATTTCCCTTGATTAGGTTTTCTTTGCTTTGTTTCTTTGGTCTGTGCTAGCAGGGGATTGTCAATTGCCAGTGATGTATTGAGTGAACTTGCTTCTGAGCAGTTTGACTGGCCTTCCCAGTTTCATTGGTGATTGATTAGCCTTCTCCTGTACCAGGGGGAGTACCACTTGAGAAGCAGACGACCCAACCTTTGCCATACTCTCTTTGGATATGGTTATGCTTTTATATGCGGCCTTCTACTCGGTGAAAACCCAGTCAGATAAATTACATGAATAATTCATCCTGCCCTTGGTAAGGCTCCTGTTATGTGAATAGCAGAGGAACACCACATGTTTCATTTTTAAGTTCAGATCCTCTTCTCAAGCCGGACATAACCACACCAACTTTTTGTCAAGCCTGGTCCTGGGATCTGGCTGTAGCAGTAATTCAGTAAGATGAAGTCATCTTTTCCCTCCTGGTGCTGTGCCTTCCTATGGAAGTCACCCTTCCATCTCTCCAAGTGGCACGTCCGCTGGTAGAGCCAGCACGATGTTTGGGATAATCCTCACTTGCAGCCTTACAGGTATTTTCTTTGTTGCCAGGTAGTTACTTGTCCAATCACTGTTTCTTTACACACATACAGTCACATACACATACACACCACCCCTTTCTTAAAAACACTTGTGGCCTATTTACAGATTTGAAGCTTAAGGATTCCCAAAGCATGCTTTCTGGATAATTAGTTTTACTGTAGAAGCAGTTTCCAGTCATTAAGCATTAGCAGTGTTCTTGTGCCCAGAATATTCCCATTCCATTTCCCCTCCAGGCAACTGAAGGTCTTCATTTTCGCATATAAAAACATTATTCGTGGCCATCAAGAGCTATTTCTTGGTAATAAACCTCACTTACGTTATAGGTTAAAGAGTAGATGGGTAATACAACTACCACACAGCCTTGTGTCCGAAAGCAACCATTTGGAATAAAGATCTCTATTTGAGGGAGATGGCCCATACTGAAGGTTTATCTTCTGAAGTCTTACAGTTTATTTTGATGAGTGTAGTGAAAGCACAGGTCATGAAATACTAAAGATGTGGTAAAGTCCCTGTAATTGTCTGCTAGTAGCAAGGGAATCTGCACTACACTCATGATGGCAGATTTGACAAAAATATAGACCTAGTAAGTAAGAAAATTCGTCTGAGATCTTAAAGTTGGCTGAGAAAACAGATTTGGGAAGAAATATAAAGGTGTCAATGCCTCACCTCAGACTATTGACTGTAATCAGTTTTGGCTTCCTGCGTCATCGTAATTATGATTAATTTTGAAGTAATTGCATGTCCTTTCAATTCTGGCTTTTGTTTAAAATAGGAAAATTGAATACATATTAAAAAAAATTTTTTTTAAAGGTTGCGGGGGGGCGCCTGGGTGGCTCAGTAGGTTGAGCATCCGACTTCAGCTTAGGTCATGATCTCGCGGTCTGAATTTGAGCCCCGTGTCAGGCTCTGTGCTGACAGCTCAGAGCCTGGAGCCTGCTTCAGATTCTGTCTCCCTCTCTCTTTGCCTCTCCCCTGCTCATGCTCTGTCTCTCTCTGTCCAAAATAAATAAATATTTAAAAAAAATTTTTTTTAATGGGAAAATTGAAGGGTGCCTGAGTGGCTCAGTCAGTTAAGTGTCCGACTTCAGCTCAGGTCATGATCTCACAGTTCGTGAGTTCAAGCCCCGCATCAGGCTCTGTGCTGACAGCTCAGAGCCTGGAGCCTGCTTTGGATTCTGGGTCTCCCTCTCTCTCTGCTCCTCCCCCGCTCATGCTCTATCTCTCTCTCCTTCAAAAATAAATAAAAAATTTAAAAAAAGGTTTTTTTAATGGGAAAATTGAAGGTTAATATATTGGGAATTATAATCATGCATTACTGAACCCAGTTTATTTAAAAATGGCTTTTATCCCCCAGAACCTGTAAGTTCCATTCTTGGGTAAACAAGACCCAAGTTTAAACTTTTGGAAAGACTTGTTCAAGTTTTTTAACATAGATTTCAAAAAATTCAGGGCTCCACAAATCTAGCTAAACTAGAAGTGCACAGAAGCCTTTCTTTGAGTTGACAGCCTTAGGGTGCATCATCTTTATCTTATTATAATGATCTCTTTTCTGAAGGATTGAAAGGAAGTGGTTATTGCAAATCTGTGTCTACTTTTCTTTCTAAACTCCAGTGAGAGCTCTGAGAACATGACTCATGATTCATACAACTCAAGGTAAAAGCATAAATTAAAAAGCATAAATTACGTTAGTCTTCTGTGTAGAATTTGTAGGAGTCTGACTTTCTGTCAGGAAACTCTTAGGAACCTAACTTAGTATGCCACTGTGGGTTGTAATTTTCATGTCTGTCAACAAGACATTCGGAATGTTAGAGGTTGTGGGAGGGCATCTCTTGTCAAAATCCAGTTCGTTTTAACCTATCAGAAGGGAATCTAAATACCTGTTTGACTTGAGTCAGAGTTTCTCATCTGGAAGTGACATAGAAGAATCATAAGATTTTTGTGTACTTTATTCAAGTATGCAGTTTTGAGACAGAAAAGCATATGTTTTGGGCCACTTTTTCTTTTTTTTTTTTTTAAACATTCAGTCTCCTCCACCCCTGCAGCAGCTGTTTGTTGTGCAGTCTGGCACTTTAGGCAGATCTCTGTAGCTGCTGCTCTTCTGAAAGCTGCCCCAGTTCTACACATTGCATTCCTCACAATTTCTCCCTGTGCCGAGATGGTGAGGAGATCTTTGTTTTCCTAAGTATGAGGGCCCCTCTGATTCATACAGTTGGCTCAGTCAGCTTCATGCATGCATCATCCCCAGGACAGACATTTCTCTCCCCTAAGAGATCCTTCTTCACTGTTCTCTAGTCCAAGCAGGCAACTCCTGCCCGTTCAGTTCGATTTCAGAGTAACTTACATTTCCTTTAATGGTAACAAGGTACCTGGGGGCATGGTAGACTTGCTTGATCTTGCCGTTCCATTCATCCCATCCCTTCTTTTGTTAATTCAGTTAAAGACAGAGTGGATGGCACCATATCTGTCTTCCAGACAATATCAGGATATACTATCTCAAGACAGAAAGCTTACCAAATATACTTGAGTAGACATTTTTTAGAAACCAAGAACCTTTTTTTATTCTATCAAGCTGGGCTCATTAAAGTTTGTCTACACTCCTTGTCCCAAACCTAGTTGTACTTTCCAAAATGCATCGTGTCCCTGCTGTAAAGATTAGTCTCGTTCTTTTCCCAGCTAGCTTTAATTCTATACTGAAAAACAAGCCAGAAAAGGAACCACAAAAGCCATTTGGCAGGCTGCTATTTCTCTGTCGGTTACCATGGAAACAGTGATGGCTGAGTTGGGGGGATATTAGATAATAGCAGGAAGTTTGTGATGTGCTGGAGGTTTAGATGCCAAAAGCCTTGTTTTTGTAGCACATTATGTATGGATAAGCTCCGTCTTTGATCAGCCGAATCCTAAAAAATATCCACCTCAGGGTGATTGAGTTGAGGCAAGTTCAGCATTTCTGTAGCCACTTCTCTCTCTAACACCTTCTGAAGAATGTGAACCTTATTTGTAGCACCAGAAGAGATGGTTGTAAAACCACTTCCTATGGTGGAGGCTCTGAGAGTCCCCAGTGAATTGGAGTTCCTACTACCTATCTTGCTAATTGATTTTTTGCCCACTACTGGGAAGAGTGGAGTATGAAAAGGTCAGTTTGGTCATAAATACTGATATTTTTCCAGAACCTCAGAAGAAATGAAGATCTTAGAATCCAACATACTGTAATACTGACTAGCTTAAATTTGAAAGGTGACTAAATTACACTGTGCAGTATTTGATGGAGCAGTAACTGAACCTCCGCTTTAGCACCCCACTGCTGCTGGCCCAGTCATCCATATTGCTTTTTTTTTTTTTTTTAACTTTATTTATTTTGAGAGTGAGAGAGCGAGAATACAAATGGGGAAAGGACAGAGAGAGACAGAGAATCTCAAGCAGGCTCCGTGCTCAGCATGGAACCCCATGCGGTACTCGCGCCCACAAACCGTAAGGTCATGACCTGAGCCGATATCAAGAGTCGGACAGTCAATCCACTGAGCCACCCAGGTGCCCCCAGTCATCCATATTTCTTAATCAGCCCCTCTTCGGATTACAGCATCTATTCTGAGGAGTTACAAGAAATACTGGAAAGAAATTGTTAATAATCATTGTTCTTTCAATATATCCCTAAATGAAGTCTAGAAAGTCAGTTTTTATTTTTTGTATCTGTCACTGATGGTAAAAAGCACCTATCTTCCTCATTTATATCTCTTTTTTTTTGCAAATGGGGTGATGATTGGTAGCTACTTTATCGGAGCAATAGAAAAGTTACCCCATGAAAGGCACTATGAAAGTTTTTGCAATAATCAGTGCATTTTTAAGCTATTAAGAATAGTAGATGCCACAGTGACTTTTCAGATGTGGAAAATTGGAAAAGGAAATGAGTAGTAGTGAAACCAAAATCCCAAGATTCCCTTGGCCTGTGAAATGGAGTAGAAGGGAGACTCGCAGAGGGTGAAGTGGCCTGTGGAACGGGAATGGTGACTGAGTTTTTGAGCTGCTATCTCTAGGGCTAGTTAGTGGTTTGGAGAGAGTGAGTGAGTGGGTGGGTAAATGAAAATGTGCATGTTTGAGCAGATAAAGCTAAGTAGTTTTAGTAAGACTGAATTATCTTCAGACTTGAAATCCCATAAGAGTTGGAATCATCATTTGCTGCCTTGGGGCCTTGTCTCAGTTGGAATCCATACCCTCACTGCCACTGGGAAGAATTCACTTTTTGCCAAGGACCATCTAGTTTTATAGTGCCACCAATGGTCCTTTTAGTCTTGGGAGAACAACCTTTTCCAAAGTGATTCATCAGATTTGCATGTGATTAGGAATGGGGTCTGCTTCCAAACTTGTCTTTTTAAAACAGTGTCCCAATGTGAGAATTTTGTCCTCCCTTTGCCATACTCATAAAAACTATTCCTAACCCTTCTGGTGATGTTCTCCTCTTTCCCAGGTGCAGTTTTCATGGTAGATGACTGCTTAGCTGGGCAGAAGAGAGCTTAGTGAGTTTGAGGAAGGAGAAGGAGGCCCCACACCAGAGCAGAGTGAGCAAGCGAGGAGCAGAGCAGGTGATAAGATGGGGAGAGCAGACAGGGGCCAGATCATGCAGAGGCTCAGGAGCCTCAGGAAGGAGCAGATTTTAAGTACATCAGGAAGCCATGGAAACGTGTTAAGCAGAAGAATGACATGATCTGATGGACAATTTTATAAAAGTAAGTTGCTGCTGTGCGGAGCCTGGACTAAAAAGGAGCAAGAGTGGAAGCCAGGAGACCAGTTAAGAACTTTTGATACTTTGTGCATACCTGGGACCAAGGCAGAGAAGGACAGAGGTGGCCAGGTCAATGACATGAGCTCAGAGGAACAGGGATTTTTTTTTTTTTTTTTTTTTTTTTTTACATTTACTTATTTATTTATTTTTGAGAGACAGAGACAGAACACAAGCAGGGGATGGGCAGAGAGAGAAGGAAACACAGAATCCGAAGCGGGCTCCAGGCTCCGAGCTGTCAGTACAGAGCCCAACGCAGGGCTCTAATTCACAAACCGCGAGATCATGACCTGAGCCAAAGTCGGACGCTCAACCTATTGAGCCCCGCAGTCGCCCCTGGAGCAGGGATTTTTAAGAGAGGTATAGCAATAGTGGTCTGAAAGTGTTAATGTGGATTATCTCCTGGCTCTCTGGATGGGACAGACAAGATCACTTTCCACATGAGAAGTCTTCAGAGATTTGAAATCCTAGAGATGGCTAGGTTTCAATTAAGACAGGCAAGTCAAGGGAACGTTCAGAGCACATGAGGTTGGGGATCTAAGGGTGTTTGCTCATCACTGACTGGGAATTCCAGAGGACATAGTGCACAGGGGCAGGAAGGACCAGAGGACATAGTGCACAGGGGCAGGAAGGAGAGAGTTTGGGGAGGCGGTGGGAAAGGGGGAGTTGTGTCTGATCAGGTGATATCCAGGAACGGGTTGGGAATGAGTTGTCTTGTTTTAATGGATGACTAGAGAACCCTGCACTTTTGCTAGTGACTGAGGTCAGCTGGATGTCAGACATGGTGGAATTTGTCCTCATATGCTCTTAGAGGAAGGAGAACATTAGTTTCTGTTTCTACAGTCTTGGGGGTGGGGGAGCTCTTTCAAGATAATAGTTTAAGTTGCATTTCTTGGAAATATATTACCAAGAACGGAATCATCATTTCATGAAGTCTTCTGATTTTAAATGCACATTCAGTGTCTCTAGAATGACTGTAACAGTAAGTGTAAAGCCATGTTTATTTTTGCCGAAATTCAGTACCTTCTTGCCCCCATGCTACCCCCCCAGTACAATGTCAACAACAAAGCTGAACAACAAACGCTGTCAGCAGGCATTTCACTCCATTTGCCTTTCAGTGTGTCCAGTCCAGAAGGAAAGGCAAGAAGTTCTCATGCTAGGCTGATGTACAGTGCTAAGTTTTAGATGCCTGCAGAGAGAGCCTCCGTTGCATTGAACAATTGCCCAGACCTCCCCAGCAAGAGGTCGGGAGGTCTTATTGAACTATTGAGATCACTGGTCATCTCTGGTATAGGGTGATTGATTGCCCATACCAGTCCCTCATGCTTACTTCGTATTCTCACTCACCTCATCAGAACCTTCCATGGTAAATCAGTACCAAAAATCAGGAAAGAGTTGGGTAAACACCCAAAGATTTGTATCTGGCAAAGGAGTTTAAAACCGGTTTTGAATAGATAACCTTGGCAATTTCAGATCTATGCTCTTCCAGCAGCCTTTTACTTGTAGCAGATCTTATTTCAGAAAGAGCTGCTTTTCTTTTTAAAGTAATGTATTTCAGATCAATATTGAGGATGCCATCATTTAAAGCGTGGTTTGAGTCAGCAGAATAACTAGAGATGACATTGTCGGGTCCTAGCTTTATTCTCTTTCCATAAAAAATAATATTAAAAAATGTTACCACTGTGAACAGTAAGTCCAGCTGTGTTCTTGTATCAACACTGTAGGAACAGTTTCGTATTCCAAATACAGCTGCAAGTTTAGGTGATCCGTGAAGCAGTCTAGAAGCCAGCCAGGTTCTCAAAGGCAAGGGAACACCACAATTTGATTGGGAAAACAAGCTGAAAAAAAATCTTTAAAAAAGCAGAGAGGGAAACTTTATTGGCATAGTCGTAAGTTGGGAGATAGGGCAAGTAAATGGACAGCTGGCCCTCAGCAGGTTAAGCGGCTGTAACATGGGCTAACATTCAGTTTTCAATAATCATTTCAGTCTGCAAAAAAGCCTTAATCATACTTGTCAATCAGTTCTACCATGTATCTGATCCTTGGACCAGAAGGCTGGGGAAATCTCTTTATATCTGTTACCATCTTGAGAAAACACTGTGCTTGACTCTGCAGGCATTCTTACTTACACCTGGGGTGGTTTTGGGTTTGTTTACTTGCTTTTGAAGTACAAATTCGGGAGTAAGTTTTCTATGTCTGCAGTTTCCCTTTCCTTACAACTTAACTCACTCTTTTTTTTTTTTTTTTTTTTATCGTTTATTTATTTTTGAGACAGAGAGAAACAGAGCATGAACGGGGGAGGGGCAGAGAGAGAGGGAGACACAGAATCGGAAGCAGGCTCCAGGCTCCGAGCCATCAGCCCAGAGCCCGACACGGGGCTCGAACGTGAGATCGTGACCTGAGCTGAAGTCGGACGCTTAACCGACTGAGCCACCCAGGCGCCCCTTAACTCTTAAAACACCTGTTCTATAGATCCACCCCACCACTTTGCTAATATACAGATACCATTGTCCAAAAAAGCCTTTTCCCGATTGTCATTCTGTTCTTCCTTGTAATACCGTATCCATCACCTCACTGCTGGAAACTCGGCCATTTCTTAGCTCCCTTTTCCTTTCCTAATCTCACACTTTTCTCATTGCTATTTCCATACCTTTTTAAAGGTTTTTCCTTTACATTCAGCCTCTAAAGTGTGGATATTCAAGATTATCTTTGATTCTGTTATCTTTGTTTATATGAGTTTTTAGGAGATTATAAACTGGCAATAGATTGTAAATGCCATATGGGCAAGGTCAGTTTCTGTCTTATTATGTCTCCAGGATTTAGCATTGTGTGTGTGTTGGTTATATAAGTTAATAAACAAGATTTCACTTGCTCTTATGGCTTCAACTGTTCCTTCTTTGGTGGAGTGACTTCTGAATCTCTTATCTCCAGCTTTGACTTTTATCTCACTTAGGGATCACATGTACATATTCACAGGACATTGCCACCTATAATAGCACATGTGACTTGACCTGAAAATGTAAAATCAGATTTATTGTTCTCTCAGAAAACTCCACAGTTCCATCTGCTAATAAGTTCATTTATGTTCACGATATCACTGTTCTCTTGGTCAGGTTCACGTGTAAGTTATTTTTAGTTCTTTCCTGTTCTCTTAATTGTTTTAATTCCCAGATCTTCTTAATTTGTTCTTGAATCCCTCTCCTAGTGGCCATCTTTATCCCAGGCTCTTTTTACCACATACCTAGGGTACTGAAATGTCTTTTAATTTCAATCTTTTCTCTCCCAGTTCTATTTGATGCCCAGATGACAGCTATTTTCAGGAATAGGTCACTCTCTCTCTCTATCTCCTCTCTTCTCTGTCCCACAATTACTAACTGAGCACCTACTATGTGTCAGGTGCTATGCTCAAATCTGGGGATATAGCAGTGAATATGACAAGTATGGGGCCTTTCTCATGGAGGTCATAGGAGCTAGACTACAATCAAATGAACAAAGAGCAACGATCACAACTTAAATAGAAGGTGGGAGACTCTGTGGTACTGCTGGTTTGGACTAAGGTGGTGGCAGTGGGGATGAAGAGAAGAGGATGAACTTGAGGCATGATTTTGAAGGTGAACCAATAAAACTTGCATTTCTACTTTAGAGGTAAGGGTAAGAATCGAGAGTGACTCCCAGGTTCATGGCTTGAGCAGTTGGTGGGTAGCTCCTCGGAGGAGGAGGAGCAGGGACTTTTGCATTTGATTGTGGTCTTGTTGAAGGAGGATTCATAAATGGAGTTAAGAGTTCTTCTTCTACATGCTAGGTTGAAGAAGCCTGAGACTTCCAGTGGGAAGTAGGCCATTGGCTGTATAGGTCTGTGGTTCAGATGACAGGCCTGTGCTGGAGACGTCATCTGGAAATTGTCAGAATAACAACAGGAAAGTGATGATGATAAATAACAAATGTGTAGGGTTGACTCTGTGCCTGGCCCTGTTCTAAGTGCTTTATAGTCAATCTTCCAGGAATCCCATGGAGTCGATACCACTATTATCCCTGTTGTACAGATGAGGTGGCTGAAGCATCCTGTTAAATCACTTAGTCAGTGTGGCTCAGACAACCGTTGAATTGAGTTAGAACTAGTAATGTAGATAATATGGAAAACTATGGAATTGCACGTCATCATTCAGAGCAAAAGGAGAGCAGAGAGCCAAGATTGAGCTCACTGCTTTCATCGCTTTGTTTTCCAACTCAGAAGCCTTTATTTGCTCCTACTGGAACAAAAGATAAAATGTCAGTTCCTTAGCCAGACTGTCAAATCTTTACATAATCTGTGCCCAGTCTGCCCTGGTGTCTTGCTGTTCCCTGTGTGATCGCCCCATTGTGCGAGGTCATCTCTCTGCTCTCCCTTGCGCTCGCTCTCTGCCTTCTCATTAATGTGCTCCTCTCCAGGATTCAAGGGCCCACTGTAGCCTTGAAGCCTCCAGTGCAGAAACTAATCATAGTTACTGCATGTCAAGGGCTTCCTGAGAGCTCGGAAAATGAGAAACAGGTTGCGGGCCCCCACTTTGTCCTTTCTGCTCATTTGCGTTTGGTTTTATCAGCATCTTCTTGGTAAAATGATGGAAAATTTTCACATAAGTAGCTCATCGACTTACCAGGATCGGGATCACTTGAAGAATCAAAGGGGTCTCACTGTAGACTCAGACCACTAACTCGGAACTATATTCTGCTTTCAAGGGCCTTTTCTCCTTGAGTTGGGTCGCTGAAATTAAGAATGTGTGCCTGAAGTGACATGTGTGTCCTGAGCTTTCTGTCAAGCACTACCGTGTGGAATGGCGAAGCAGGATCAAAGAAGCCCAGCAGATCATAACTGGCCTTGCTCGGGAGCTTCCAGGCTAGGTAGAATGACGAGATGTGGGCATAAAAGGGGTCAGGCGATGGGTCCCACCAGCAGCACGGCTGGGCCGCTCCTGAGGTGAATCTGGTTCTCAGACTTGCTTATGCTGCCCAGCGTTTGAAAAGAAATTGTATTACTTGCCAAAATTTATAACTCGGGAGATTTTTCATAAAAAATCCCATTTCTCATCTTCCCTGGAAAACCCAGAAAATCAGACAACCCTGAGGCAATGGTGAGCTGGAGCTGCGGAGTGGCTACACCTGTGTGCAGGCCCGTGCTCTCCGGTTCTCCGTGGCCCCCGCTCCCCACTCCCCACTGTCTTGTGTCCTACCGCCACTCCTCATTTATGCTGCCTGCTGCTGTTTGTGACCCTTGCGGTTCAGTCCCGTGCCTTGTAATTAGAACGGGAGATATTACAGAATTCCAAAAGGAGTAGAGATCACTTCGGAGAGCACAGTGGAAGGAATAGAAGCTTTAGAGTCCAGCAGATCTAAATTCAAATACTAGCCCTGCCTGCCTCCTGTCAGTCTTCTGCCTTAGAGATGTGCTTTCCCTCTAGCTCCTTTTGCTTACGATAAAATGGGCAATATCACCTCCTTCACAGGGCTGTAATGAGCGTTAGCAATGACGTACACATAGTTCCTGACATGCCTGGCCCCTGGGCAGCATACACTGTGGTTGATCCTATCCAAAAGTATTTGGAAACTTATAAAAAGAAGCCTGGGGGAAATAAAAGCACCAAATTCCAGATAGATTAAAGAGTTAAATCTAAAAAAATGTAGACTTTTTTTTTTTTTTATTAACCAAAAAGGAAATGTAGTTGTATGTTTAACTTCCCTCAGGATGAGAAAAGACTTTCTAAGCATAAAAACCATGAAGGAGAGCCAAAGAAAGGTCAGAGTTGACTCTAAAAGTTTTTGAGCTACTCTACGTTAAATATCATAAACACAGTTAAGGGACAAATAGCAAATGAAAAAAATATTTGCAGAAACTATGACAAAGGGTAAATATCTCACTATCTGTGGTTACAGATCAGTAAGAAAAATACAACATCCTGTAGAACAATGGACAAAGAACATGAGCAGAGAGTTCACAACAGAATAAATGCAAACAGCAAATAGACATGTGAAAAAGTGTTGGACTAGGTTAGTAATTAAAGAACTCTCTGTTTGAATAATGAGTTGTCATTTTCCCCCTAAATTTTTTAGGGGAGGATAAGTACTGCCGTATTTTCCTGATGGAATTAGAAATTTCCACAACCTTCTTAAGAAAGCATTTTGGTACAACAAATCAAACTGCTTTAAGGATCCAGTAATTCCACTTTTGGCAATATATCCTTAGAAAAACACCCAGAAGTGTTTTGCCCAGGATCTACTTGCAGTAGCCTGCCTTCCTGCCTACCTCCTTCCCTCCCTTCTTCCCTCCCTTCTTTCCTTCCTTCCTTCTTTCCTTCCTCCCTCCCTCCCTTCCTTCCTTCCTCCCTTCCTTCCTTCCATCCATCCATCCATCCATCCTTCTTTCCTTTCTTTCTCTCCCTTTCTTTTCTCTTTTTTTTTTTCTTATCAGTACCGGCATATTAAAATCTCAGTGTCTAATAGTATGTTCCTTACTGCTATATTCTTAGCATTAGGCACAGTGCCTGACATAATATAGGTGGTCAAAAAATATTTGTGAGTTTGAAGAAGGAAAGATATGTTCATATAAAGGAATATTATAGAACCACATTTGCGAATACTGTACCTTTAAGATGTAAACACATGCTCACAATATAATGATAAAAATGTAAAGTGCGTAATTATATTTATACAGTGATTCCTGGGCATTCATTGCATGAATTCTGGATAATAGGATTATGTTTTCCTGGTACTTTTCCTCAGTCATTCCCATATTTATTGATATGTGTGATAATATATTTCAAAAGGGCAAGACCACATAATCCTCCTTATAGAACTTATCAGAGAGTAGGAAGGCAGACATTGAACCAGTAATTCACAAGTGTGTCGTTTACTTCAGTGAACTTGTGTTACTCTTACAATAGGAAGAAAAACTATGCTGCTGCTGATTTTCAAGCATTGATGGTTGCTTATAATTTCTAATTAGGATGAGAAAGGAGCGATTCCATGAAAACTCTATATAGAGCTTGTAAAATGTGAACTTAACCTTTCCAGTGGAAAAAAAAATGTTGCGGTTTCCTGTCTGTTGGATAGTTAGTAATGATAGAATGATCAATACACCCAGATTTTTTCCCCTAAATACCATTTTTCTAAAGGAAACTAGGGAGGCTTGTGTCAGGAGGTGGAGGTGAGATTGTAGAACTTTGGGAGGGCCCAGAAGACCTTGGGAATCCTAATCAAGTGTTCAGATAAACTGGCTGTGCTTGGCAAGGATGGAGGGAGAGTGTTGATCATAATTAATATAGAAGTATATATTTTTTGCTTTATCTGCTTGTGAAGTTTTGAGTGTGTGGAAAACCAAATCATCAACAACAAAACCCACCTTGTAGACTGATTATAACCCTAAACGCCTCTTTTTTTAAGTAAGCTCTGTGTCCAATGTGGGGCTTGAACTCACAACCCTGAGTTCAAGAGTCGCATACTCTACTGACTGAGCCAGCCAGCGCCTCTAAAAAGCCTCTTTTCACCAGGGTCAGGGATGGAAAATTTTATCCTATGCCATGGTTTTTTTAGGGGTGTTTTCTTTTTTTTTTTTTTTTTTCTTTTGTCTCGAAAAAAGACCTAAGTAAATCAAACGGGTTACAGAACCATTGTTTTGGTAACTTTACCATGCCTAATGGTCTAAACAGTCTGACTGGTGCTTCCAGTATTGCTCATCCATTTATCACTTTGTGCCTTTATTCACTGCCACGTGAGCTCCACTGGCCTTTTACGTGCTTCCTGACTGGAAGAAGTCTCTGCGTGTCTTGGTTAAGTTAAAGAGTGGCTCTGGGGTCTGTTGGCACTCTGGCCTCAAGAAAAGAAGAAAGCATTTGTGAGCTCTGTGTTGCTTTGGTAGAACCCCTTGCCCTTTTTTCTATCTCCTTCCGCAAATTAGGAATGTGTTTTCTGAGCCAAGGGATTGGAAGGAATAAATAACAACCAGCAAAGTAATGACATCACCTCTTTCACTGGGTGCACTGGGTATCATTGTCTCTTTCAGAGACTGATTAAGAGTAGCTCCATGGGGCGCCTGGGTGGCTCAGTTGGTTGAGCGTCCGACTTCAGCTCAGGTCGTGATCTCGCGGTCTGTGAGTTCGAGCCCCGTGTCGGGCTCTGTGCTGACGGCTCAGAGCCTGGAGCCTGCTTCAGATTCTGTGTCTCCCTCTCTCTCTGCCCCTCCCCCACTCACACTCTGTCTGTCTCTCTCAAAAAGTAAACATTAAAAAAAAAAAAAGAGTAACTCCATCCCCGGGACACCTGGGTGACTCAGTCGGTTAAGCAGCTGACTCTTGATGTCGTTGATGTCGGTTTGGGTCCTGATCTCACGGTCTTGAGATCAAGCCCTGTGTCAGGCTCAGTACAGACAGTGCAGAGCCTGCTTGGGATTCTCTGTCTCCCTCTCTCTCTCTCTCTCTCTCTCTCTCTCTCTCTCTCTCTCTCTCTGCCCCTCCACTGCTCGCACTCTCAATCTCTCAAAATAAACAAACATTACAAAAAAAAAGAGTAGCTCCATCGCAAGTGAAGGATCACCCCCTTCTGCTTTTATGTACAACTAAAGGTTATATTGGAGGTAGTGTATTTAAAATCAACTTGAGGCTTTTTCTCATTTGAAAAATTCAGATCTTAGGAACATTAAGTGAAACGTGGCTCTGTTGAATATCACTTTCTATCAGTGCTGGTATTTTCCCCTTGCATCCGGAATTCTCTCTCACTTGTTACGTCTATTCCTGGTGCATGTTTCCAGGCAGAATTACAGTGCTCACCCCGTCTCTTCCATTGGCCTTGGTACTCCCTCTTCCCTAATAATGTTTTTACTGTTCTAAGAGATCTTCGTCTCAGAATTGTCTTTGTGTCTGGCTCAGTGTCTTTCCTCTCTACTTCATTTTTCTGCCCTGTCCTTGTGTCTGTGCTTGAGTTATAGACGAAGATGCTGCTGCACTCCCTGAGTGTAGGGCACTCCTCCTGTACAGGGCAAGAGGTCTGCTCCTAGCTGTGTTGAATCTTGATTTGGCAACTGACTTTACAGCCCCAGTGAAGGAGCCCTGAGCCCTCTAATCTCATGGCCGATGCACTCCCTTCTGATACCTTTTCTCCAGTAGGACATACATTTGTGGTTGGAATCCTTTTTTATAGAGAGCCGCTCAGCTTTTCTGAGATGCAGCTGGGCCACCCGAGAACAGGGTCACCTTCCCACTGCTCTCTGATTGGCTGACGGGTCAGAGGTTAATGCTTCACGCTTACTTGCTACTGAAAAAGAAAAGGTGGCAGGCACAATTAAAATCAATCACTGAAACCAAAAGTTATGTTTAAACATTGCTTTTATCTTCTGCCTGGAAAAGTTATGACTGTGCTCGACAAAGTCACTGCCAAGGGTTGGGACCTAGAACTTAAACTGTTTATGCAAGTTCATTATTGTTTTGATTTTGATTTTCCTGAAGGAAATCATTGTAAATAGTTACATTCTCCGAAGCACTCCTGCAATAATAAACATAAACACAGTATTGCAGTGAAATCAATCCTGCAGTAACCTAAATGCAGTCCCTTGCATCCGAAGTGAAGCAGATGAATGGGTGGATCTGCCCAGAACGGAAGTGGAAAGATCAGGAAGGTTGGGTCTCAGCTCTTGATAGCTCTTCGTTGCTGTGAGCACGGAAGTTGTTAAACGCACCCCTTTGTCGGCTGCGAAGGAAGAGTGACCCCCACCTGTTGGCTGTTTCACAGGCCACTCTGTGAAGCTTCCATCAGAGGACTGGACATGAATGGACTTTGAGCTCTCTGGAAGAGAGGGGCAATGTGAATACAAGGCATTTGTATCCGAAGTGTTGTGATCTATGCTCTCAGGCTTAAATAGCCAGTCTCAGTTTGCAACACTGTTCTGGTCAAGCCAGAGCTCCCTTCTTTAAGAAAATCCTGCTGCTGACTATTCTGGAAAGAAACAAGAACGGATCTCCAAGACACCAGAGGAGCTATAGGAAGAGTTGTGACTAGTTTAACATAGGTACCAATTAATGAATTATCATAACTTCTGAAAAAGCAGTGAGAACTCATCACACCACCTCTTGTTTAAAAGCCTTGTTTTCCACACTATGTCAGAACACAGAGCATGGCATAAAGCAGATGTAAGGAGTTCTCGTATGAATGACTTAATTTCTTCACAGGTCAGAATGGGCTGTTCTGCATTTTAGATGCTGATAATAATAGCTGGCACTTATACTGTACTTAATATGTGCCAGTCTTCAAGGAATTTACACGTATTCGATCGGTGGAGGCTCATAACAGCCCTGTGTGGCAGGTCCTGTCATCATCCCCATTCTACAGATGAGTAAATTAAGGTACCGACGGTGACGCAGCTTGCCTAAGGCCAAACAGCTGCCAAGTGACAGAACCAGTATACGAGCCCCTATAGTCTAGCTGAGTAGAGGTTTGCATTTCTTGACCATCGTCAGCTTCTGTTGCGTCTTGATCACACCACAAAAAATGTAGTGCAATGAATGCTGTTTTCTAGGAAGAGAATGGAGACTACACCTATGTGGAAAGAGTGAAGATACCCTTGGATCATGGGACCTTGTTAATCATGGAAGGAGCTACACAAGCTGACTGGCAGGTGAGAACATGCAAGTGACTTGGATTCACTCCTATGGAGGCAGTGTCCTGACAGCTTGTGATTGTTAATTTCTGTAACAGATGTGGTGAAAAGCAAGGTGCTTTTATTGTGAGCGAGAGGCGGTAGAGTGATGTCATTATCAAGGAGTTTTGATGCTACTGACAATCAGAACGGACCTCTGCGGCAGCAACGTGCAGCAGAACTTCTGTGACAGCAGAAAAGTTCTGCATCTCTTAAGTCCCCATGTAGTAGCCTCTAGACACACACGACTATTCTTCATCTCTTGAAATGTGGCTAGTGTGTGGAAGGACTTAAGTTTGAATAGCATCAGGTAGCCAGTGGCTAGCACATCACCTTGGGCCGCACAGCTCCACGGCTCAGGCCAGACCGTAAAGCAAGGTCATGTTTAAGGTGTGCAGGTTCACGTAAGAGCACTTGGCACAAGAGTGGAATTTCACGCCTGTCTTTGGTCTCAGCCGTTTACATGCTGTTTTAGGAGGTTGGGGGAAATGGCAGGAAGCTGAGAGGAAGAACAGGTAGAAGAGGTGAAAATACTTCACTGCGAGGGCGCTGGCCAATCAGAGCAATGGTGGTGGGGGAAGTGTTCTTCAAAGAAGAAAACCTTTCTCCACAAGACTTCCAAGAGCTCATTGGTACTTACGGGGGTCGCGGGACGGGGGTCCGTCTCCTCATAAATGTGTTTATGTCAGAGTTGTCTGTGTTTCCATTTAGCATCGAGTGCCCAAAGAATACCACTCCAGAGAACCGAGAATAAACCTGACCTTTCGGACAGTTTATCCAGACCCCAGAGGGGCGCGCTGGTGACGGGCGGTCTTTGTGAGGAGCTCTGCTGAGACTGAGCTGAGACTCCCACCCTGAAGAGACTTCCAGAGGCTGGTCCAGCTGATCTCGTGGTGCAGCTGCTTGGAGGGTGAGGGTGTGGGTTGCTTCCCAGCTTGGAGTCCTGTTAAACGACAGCTGGCCTCTCCCATTCACAGTATGCATACTGTGGGGACAGTGCTCCCTGCTCACATCCTGAAATCGTACATGATATGTTCTTTAGGCAAATTAAAAACTGCTGTGGCTGTGCTCACGAGTGATTTTGTCCATAAGCAGTTTTTCTCTTGCCCTCCCTGCTTCACTGGAAGAAACGTGAATGTGCTTTGCCTCCAGAGTAAATCCGCACGTGTTCATTCCTTGTGACTTGGTGAAATAGAGCCACAAATATGTGTCAGCGACTCCGGAGCCCCCGCAGGCCCACAGCTGCTGAGACCCGAGCAGAGGTGGCTTCTCAGAGCTTTGTGGAAGGCTGCCCTGACTCCTCAGCATCTTGGCTTGTGTGCTTTTGTCATGGAAAGCTGCCTGCTCTGGGAGCACTTTATTTAGTTGAGTCTCTTTCCTGGGACACAGACAGGTTACTGGCCTCTGAACAAAGAGTGGAGGCCATGTTCTCTCGCCCAGCCATCTTCAGGCAGCCGCCTGGGTACTTGTCACATGAGAGAAAACTGTCCCTCAAAGGCGGAAGTAGGTGAGTGATGTCATGAGAAATTTAGGCTGAAGAACAGCAAATGTCCTGCTGGTGACAGCTGTCCCACATAGATGAATTTCCCCTAGAGAATAACTTGAGTCATTTGAAGCCAGATAGAAGCGGGAGCCGTCCTACGGGGATAGACTCAGTTACCTAATAGTTGTCTTTACTTTGAGTTCCAGGGGCCCTGTGATGAAAATTTTCTTCTGACTCAGTGCTGTCTTAGACACAAGTTCCCGAGATTCAGCGCTTAGTCCATGATGTCACCAGGTTCCCCAAACAGAACAGAGTGGCTGCCCTTTATTGCATCATAAAGTCACATGTCTTCTTGACCTGTTGACTTAGGAGCACTGTGCCAGACTGATTCCAAACCAAGATATGGAGAGATACTTGAGAGAAAGAAAATGGATGAAAACAGGGCAAGAGAATTAGAGTTTCCCTAGCTGCCTGTGGGGAAAATTTACAGAGCCTTCTTGCTTTTGATCTTGTTTCCAAGATTTATGGCCTCTGTGATTTTGGTGAAGTGCCAAAGGCTGGGCAGGCTCTTCCCCCGAACTCAGATGTAATACCGGGCCTGGCCAGGCCCTGTTCTTTGACAGTCTTTCTGGCTTCTTGCGTTGGGGTTCTCCCCACCCCATTTTTTAAATGTTTCACATGTGGATGGCTCCTTTTTGTAAAAAACACTAAGTGCTTTATAAAATCTGGGCATTATAACGCACTTTTCAGTGAGGGAAATACAAATCACCTTAAAAATAAAATAAAACCTCTGATCCCTAGCTTTTTTCTTTTTTTAAAAAAATTTTTTTTCAACTTTTTTTTTATTTATTTTTGGGACAGAGAGAGACAGAGCATGAACGGGGGAGGGGTAGAGAGAGAGGGAGACACAGAATCGGAAACAGGCTCCAGGCTCTGAGCCATCAGCCCAGAGCCCGACGCGGGGCTCGAACTCATGGACCGCGAGATCATGACCTGGCTGAAGTCGGACGCTTAACCGACTGCGCCACCCAGGCGCCCCCCTAGCTTTTTTCTTAAAAAAAAATTTTTTTTTAATGTTTATTTATTTTGAACAGAGAGAAAGAGCATGAGCAGGGGAGGGGCAGAGAGAGAGGGAGACACAGAATCTGAAGCAGGCTCCAGGCTCAGCTGTCAGCACAGAGCCCGACGCGAGGCTCAAACTCACAGACCGAGAGATCATGACCTGAGCCGAAGTCGGACACTCAACCGACTGAGCCACCCAGGCGCCCCTCCTACCTTTTTTCTTATTAAACAAAATCTGGCCAGGGTGGTACAGCCAGCTTTGGTTTTGAGTTTGATGCATGACATTGGGAAATTCCTCTTCCATTCCCACAAACGAAAGAACTGGCAGATGGTTCCCAGCCTTACGGCATCCCTCCTAATGGGTCATGATCTCCCCTTGCGTCAGCTGCAGATTTGATCTCTTCACTCATCGCTGCCATGTCTGTCAGGGAAATGAATTCCTACTCGACAGCTGACAGCCTGGGCCACCACCTGGGCTTCTTCATCTGAGAGCAGCAGCCTTAACTTTTGCTTGCTGTCCAGTGCTAGAGTGCTAGAACTGCCTTTTGTTTTTTGTTTTTTGTTTTTTTTTTTACCACTAAGATAATGTCCCTTTTGAAATGAGAAGGTAGGTACTTGCCGTAGAGTTAAAGTATAGGGTTTAGGACTGGGACGGGAATTCCAGAACCTGGCAAAGGTTGCTCAGTCACTGTACCAACTTGTTGCTGTATTTTCCTGGCCGTAGATCTTAACTAGGAATTAGGGGGAAAACTACTTTGCCGACATTACTTATAAAGCAAGAGGAAGCAAATGTAACAACATGGCATGAAGAAAAACAGCTTGAGTTTTTTGCTTCCCTTTTTTTGAGCTTTAATAACCTGCTAGGCACTGTCCTGGGAGCTTTTTATACATAATCCCTAATCCTCCCCACGGCCCTGCAAGAAAGACACACTATTTCCATTGTAGAGACCAGGCAGCTGAGCCCCCAAGAAGGGTTAAGTGATTTAATAGGACTTGTAAGCAGCAGAAGCAGAATTCCAACCACAGGTGAATCCTTAAACTGTGTGCTTCTTCCTGTGCCGTCATGAACTTAGGCTGAATAGTTTACTGTGCATCCCTGGGAGCCGGAGCCTCAGGGCTTGCCCCTGCACAGCTGGCCACCCAGCTCGCCCTGGTCCCCTGCTGGCAGAGCTGACTGCCAGGCCACCCTGTTTGTCCTCTGGCATTCCGGTACGTGAAGGCAGGCATCTGTAGCTCATCTCTCTTCACTACTAGCAGCTCCTGGTCAGAAACCGTCCTGCCAACTGGACTAATGATTGGCCATTTAACTAGGGAAGCTCTTTTTGGGGGGACAGAACCCAATTTCTGGCAATTTAGGTAAATTCTCATCCAGCCTTCCTGCCAAGTGACCCAGAACAATGTTTCTTGGTCGTATCCCAGGAAACTCTCTTGAGGTAGATGCATGGTCCCTTCCACTCTTCACTCTAACCTGTGAGTCCAGCTGAGGGCTCTGAATGATGCCCAAACTCAGCATCAGGCTTCTTCATGATGCTTCCCGACAGCCGTACTCCAGTCAGCAGACAGCCCAAAGAAACGGGTCGGGTTGTACACTAAAAATGTCTTGACAGGGGGCTCCCGCCTGGGTGGTTCAGTCAATTAAGTGGCCGACTCTTGGTTTCGGCTCAGGTTGTTATCTCATGGTTTGTGAGTTCAAAGCCCTTGCTGGGCTCTGCGCTGGCAGTGTGGAGCCTGCTTAGGATCCTCTCTCTCTCTCTCTCTCTCTTTCTCTCTGCCCCTCCCCTGCTCATGCTCACGCTCTCTCTCTCTCTCTCTCTCTGCCCCTCCCCTGCTCATGCTCGCTCTCTCTCTCTCTCAAAATAAATAAACTTCAAAAAATAAAAATAAAATATAAAGATGTCTTCACAACAGGCAGCTTGCCTCAGAGCACAGAACTTGCCTCAGAACACTGTACCCCCAGCCTCAGATGGTATCCTTAGTACTGAAATCGCTATCCGCATTGTTGACTAAGCCACTAACTCAAACGGCATTGACTGTTGCTCGTAAGTTCGGATCACGGCTCACAAACCTGACATTTCCTCGTGGTGCTCGCATTCTGCGGCCTCCATGGCTGATATGACCTTGTCCTCGTGCGTGGCAGGTCTCTCTGGGCCTGGTCAGTGTGTGGCACCGTCTCCTGAACTGTGTCATGGCAAACCCCTCAAGAGCTGAGTGGGTTCTGCACTGAGCAGAATGCCCCGGTTGGGGGACTTGAGAGAAGTCCCTGACACATGATGGGTGCCTGCCCTGCTGGGAATATTTCTTTTTTGAATTTTGGCAGCTTTTACTTGGCTGCAGATTATCTAAGACCCGCTTTGCCTTTTCTGGTCATAGTACTTGTAAACTGTTGAATCTAAAGTCTCCATGGCTTTATTTTTCTTAACAATGCCTTCGAAAAAGCCGGATGTTTCAATAGTGATGCATTCTGTTTGTTTAAATCGTAACCTCTACCTGGTTCCACCCACATGCTCTCCTCAGGAGGACTTAGTCTGCAGCTGTCCCCATCGTTCCTCCCCATTATCTCTTTGGAAAGAACTCTCACAGGAGATCCCTGTCAGTTTTGTGCTCCTGGAATCCATTCTTAAATATGGTGATTCCCGTATCTGAGGGTCATTGGGGAAATGGCATCGATGTTTGTTTATTAGAGCAGAACACAGACTGAGGGTGCCTTTTCCAGCTGGCTTAGTTGCTACGCCCATTTAGAACTGCACTTCCAGCCTGTGAACGAACAGAGCCCCATGTTGGGCTATTTTTTTAGTGTTAGAGCTGGGCGAGGAGCCCAGTGTCAGAGAGCCGTGTAGGAAAACAGGACAAGTTAGGCAGGACATTTGTAGCCTGCATCACCAGAAAGATTGCTTTCTTAGATAAGCCGACTCAGAGCCGACCAACGTATGTGTGACAGCGTTGTCATTACAGTTATGTCTGTGCTGTCACTCCCCCTCATCGTACGGGTGATGTCACACCCCCTGAACACCAGGGACGGTCCCTCTTCTCGTGGGCCTCCAGAATTTGTGGGCATGTTCAGGCAGGACCCTGGCCTCTGACCCCACTAGCTTTTAACTCTGGACACAAATTATAAGTTTCTGAATGGGAAGGAAAGTTGAAAGGTGAAACCCAGAAGGGAGTGTGCAGACTGTATGTGTATGTGTGCGTGTATGTGTATATACTGTGTTGGGCCTACTACGTCCCTAATTCTGATTTCTTCCTAAATGCAATCCTAATGAGGTGGTGGTTTTGTTTTTTAACCAGATAGGGAAAAGTGTACCTAGAAGATTGGTCAGATCCTGATACCTGGTGTCCCAGGGTGGGCTGGAAAAGGCCTGCAGGGCTAATTGTCAGCTAGCCTTCTGTGTTGTCTTTGGGCTTCCTCCACCTCGACCCTGGCTCCAGGCATGGGGGGAAGAGCCGCAGTCAATGTCTCCTGGGGCTGGGGCTTTCTTGGTGCCTTCACCTGGAAGCACTGTAGAGATGCCAGGAGGAAGTGTGGGCCAGCATGGGGCTCTCAAGAGGGGCTGGGTGATCAGGTTGCAATTAGCCGCCTACGGCAGGAAAGGCGTGGGCAAACGCACTGTGACAAGCACCTGCCACACAGCGCCTCTGTGATGATCCAGATGCCCCTGGAAAGGCCATCAGGATGCACGCACCCTCCTGCTAGATGTGGCCCGAAGGTTTCCTGCTGCAGCAAGTGGCAGAGACTGTAGGGCTGCCTCGCCCTGAGAAGGCATGCCCCAGGCCCTTCTGCAGGTGCTGTGATGACCAAGTTTGTCCACAACAGTGGCTCTTGTCCTGCCTTTCTTGTCTGTACTTGAGAATGGGCATGGGTGGGGCCCTAGGATGGGAATCCACACCCTCCAAAAACAATTGTGGTTTGAGGGCTGTATCCTCCCTGCCTAAAGAATGTTTCTGGTATGGGTGGATGAAGGATGCCATGGGGATGGGGGGTGCTTCGCAAATTCTGGCCCAGGGGTATTCAGGCTGCAGACCACCCAGGCAGGACTCAGAAGTGTCTTCCTGCACCCTTGTTGGTTAGAGAAAACTCTCCTGGAATGTTTCCTCTGAACTTGTCTAAGAGATTAACCCCCAGTTTCTTCCCTGCACCCTCTCTCTGATAGCTTTTAGTCTCCATTCACCTGCAGTGAAGGGGAAAGGAAGACAGCTAGCCTAGAGGTAGAAATCACGGGGGAGTGTGGGTGTGTGGCTTCCCTCTCACTGCCCTCCCTCTCCCCCAGTCTGCCTCTGCCTGCAGCCTCCTGCCCTGCGCTGGGTGCAGGTGGCCAGAGAGGAGAGCAAGTGAGCTCACATGCACGCCTTGCCCTCCGTCTCCCAGAGTACTCCGAGGCTGTAAGTTAGGAGCTGCTCTCCCCGTTGGACAGATGAGGAAACTAAGTTGCAGAGGTGCTCATCCCAGAGGCACCCAGGGAGTGAGGCAGAACAGGCACGAAGACGTATCAAGTGCGTAGGCCGTTGTTTTTCTACCACTCAGAGGTTCTGTGGCCTTCTCTGAGATTTCTAGCTAAAAGCAGCACCTGGTGACAAGAGGGAACATGGGCACAGACAGCCCAGAAAGTCACAGTGCCCGTTGGGCTCAGCCCTCCGAGGAGTGGTCCTGGCGGTGTCGGTGCCGCACCAGCCAGGTGGCTCGGTTCGTGGCAAGGATCCCTGCTGCAGCTTCAGGGAGCCTCCTCCTGCCGAAAATACTGCGAGCCGAGCTCTGCACCAAGTGCTGAGGGCAACTTCCAGTGAGACCGGCCTGGATCTGGCCTTGCAAAGGGGTGTGCCTCCACTTACAGCGCTGCCTGCAGGGGTGGGGGGAATTAGAGAGCAGCCGCGACACCCCCACTCCTGCCGCAGCCTCCACATCTGTCGGAATTGCCGCCAGAGAGCCTCCGCTTGAGTGTCACTCTCCCCTTTATAGCTGAGACGCCTCGGACCAGTCAGTGAGCCCCCAAGCCTCAGTTCCCTCAGTGGCGCAGCAGACACAGAAGACCACCTCTGCCAGGTCTCGTGAGGGCCGAGATCATGAATGCAACACTCCTGACAGTAGTGTGCTCAGTAATGTAATTGTCTTAAGTAGAACGTTCAGCCCAGCCCTGACCCTGGCGTGGGGTGGCTGCCCAGTGGCCCTGTGGTCCCTCCCTTCCTCTCAGCAGGCTCCCTGGGTGCCCACACCTCTGTTGCAGTCAGCCAGGGGAGGCCCAGAGGCCCTGCTTGGGAGGAGTGGCGACGTGAAATGGTCTGTGAGCGAGGCAGCTGCACTTAAGTGTCTCCTGGGAAGTTCTTTAGACCAAGCTGACGAGAGCTCCCAGATGCCAGAGTGGCCTCCCATCAAGGCTCTGCTCACTCTCTGCAGCCCCACCACATGCTCCCCGGGTGACTGGTCTCCTAATGCACCGTCCCCGGCCCCCAGCCCGATTCCACCACCTCTTCCCCCTGGGGCAGCGTTTGAGCTTTCCCAGCCCAGCGAGCGGGTCACCAACCAGGCCCAGACGCACCCCGCCGGTCACATTGTTATCTTGTCCTCGCTGGCAGTTTCTAAATTCCGTACAGAACGCCTCGGCCTGGAAGATTAAACAAGATTGCCAGTTTGGGATTCTGTTCAAGACTAGGGCTTTTATGTCCACAGATTGTGTATTAGATGCAGTGGGGAGTATATAAAAGGAGGACACAATCCCTTCCATTCCAGATAGAAGTAAGCCGGCAGGGCTTTGAATTTCTTCCTCAGAATTAGTTTTTATTCCTGAAGGAATATGTGTTGTTTGCAAGAAATTGAAAAGAAAAGATAAAAAGAAAAAGGAAAATCATTATTAACTTTACGACCAGAGAGAACAGCTCTTCACGTTTTGCAGTGTATTTTTTCCACATATTTGTATACTTTAAGAAAAAAAGCTTCATACCGAACTCACCATTAGCCTTCCCCTATCTAAGATGAACATTAGTGCATGACATTAATTACTGTTCCATAACATGGTTTTGAATGGCTGCATAGTATTGTATGTGCTTGTGGTATTATGTAACCAGACCCACTATGTTGGATATTTAGATTGTTGTTGGTGTTGGGGTGGTTTTTGCTAGTATTAGTAACTGTTCTATTGGTTTTGGAAATCAGGAGAGTGGATGGTGGGAGGCAGGGTGGTGGTGTAGCTAAGAGCCCAGGATTTGGCCTCATTCAGACCTCAATTCAAATAAAAAAGAACAGGTAACATTTTTATAGAGCCTAAGTATGGTGCCAGGCACTGTATTAAATGCTTTATGTATATTAACTCATGATTTATTAACCCTCACAGCAGCCCATGGACTAGGAACTATTTTTATCCCCATTTAACAATTCAGGAAACAGAAGCACCACCCCTCCACTTACGCTTCTGTCCTGTGGCTAAACCTTTGTGCACATCTATTATTGTTTCTTAGAATACATTCCTAAAAGTGGCGTCCTGGCTGGGATTTGGAAGGCTGTGCATATTTTTAAGGCCTTGAATCTATAATGTAAATGGCTTTCCACAAAGGTTACACCAACTTCTCCTCCTGCCATTGGTGTTGGAGCATATCTGAGCTCATGCTTTGCTTTGAGCACCAGTAATGTGCCAGGCCCTGCACTCAGTATCCTATAGAGCTTCTCTCCCCGAAAGAGAAGCCGTCTGTGCCCTGCACAGAGCAAGCGAGCACTCAGTACATCGTAGCCAGCATTAGCATCAAGGTTATATTTTGTGTCGTTTGTTGAGAAAACATGACACACACCTGGAAAACCTCAGTGACAGTGCAAAACAAGGGGCCCTGACAATGAGTACTGCAGGGCTTGGAGGAGCACGAGATGTAATTTGGGGTGGTGGTCAGGAAGGGCTGCCCAGTGGAGGGGGAGCACTTGCAGGATGGGAAGGAGGACTGTGAATTGACAGCCTGAAGGCTCTTGAGCAGGGGTGGGGGTGCCCTAGGGTTCCTAGGTAGCTTGTGTCCAGGGCTTATCTAGCTGGAGTGTGAGCTGGAGGAGAGACAGTGAGAGAGGCCTGGGAGCCATGGAGGGCTGGGAAAAATTGCATTTACCAGGAGGGAGTGAGAGCATGGGGCCGGAGGTGGGAAGACCTGTGGGGCAGGAGCCCAAGCAGAGAGATTGACGTGTGTGGCCTGGTGGGTACCCCTGGGAGTGGTGAGGAGAAAAGACGTTGGGTTTTCTGGTGCTGATAACACCCTTTCTCGCCATGAGTGCTGAAGCAAAAGAGAAACAGAGGACTCAGCTGTGAGGTCAAAATAGCAGCATTCTTAACTGAGAAAGCTAGATGGGAGACCTTGATGGGCAGACTTCTTGCTACTCCTTCACCAAGTCTAGGGGCACCCTGGGCACTTGGGGCACCCTGTTCGGGAAACAGTACATCAGGCTGTCCCTGCCAGCTGCCACCTCCCCCCACCCTCCCCAAGCCTGCAAGGAAGGAGATTCCCCATTTCCTTCCTCTGAGCTTCCCTATCAGAGAAGTCCCTGCCACCCTCCTGGGGAAAGGAAGGGGGTCAGGAGAAGCGTGGATGCTGCCTTTCCTCATTGCAGTGTGAGGTGAGAGATACTTCCCGTATCCCCTTGCTGCCGTCTTCCCCTCAACCCGGGATGCTCTGGGGGACAGTCCGCCAGGAATCAGCCAGGCAGGGTAGTGCCAAAGGTGTACATTTTGGTGTCATACAGACCTGCTTCTAGAGCAGGCTCCTCCACAGACAGCTGTGTGATCTTCGGCAAGTCTCTTGGCCTGAGTTTTTCCACCTATAAAACAGGATTGTTGTAAGAACTGAGTGTGATGTGTATCTCTAGGGCAACTATTCCCAAATAGTGTATAGATGTGAAGGAGAGTCCTTCACCCCGGGGGTGGGGTGGGCAGGGGCTCGCAGTGGGCTTGGGGCAGATCTCACTGCCAGTGGAGGTAGAATGACTTACGTGTAGACGGGTCTAGGACAAGGCCTCGGGGGCGACAGGCCCAGCATGGCCAAGAGAGACTGGGGTGACGGCTGCTTAGGGGTCTCTGTGGAGGCAGGTGAGAGAGAGTGTGGAAAGGGCCCTGGTTCTGGAGTGTTCCCACAGAGGGATAGTTGGGGGATGAAAGGAGGCAGGGAAAGAGCCAGAGTAGGACCAGCCTAGAGGAAGGAGAGCCTGAGGATGTCCTGTCACAGCACTCCCACATGAAGCCACGGATTCTTCCTACTCTAGCCTGGGAACAACATAGGATAAGAGTGGCCAAGGCAGAGGGTGTCTAAGGTTGAAAGACGAGCAAGGAATCAGGCCTTGGACAGACAGCCTGTGGGTACTGGGCAAGTAGCGTCCAACTGTCAGGAGACTGGGTTCCCGTCCTGTCTCTGGCCCCTGGGCCAAGCCTTTTCCTACCCTTGGCCCCACTTTCCCATCTGCAGAATACAGGGATTGAACCAACAATGTTTTTTATAGCTTTTTGACCAAAGCCCATGGTAAAAAAAAAAAAGTGCGCGCGCGCACACACACACACACACACACACACACACACACACACACACACACTCCCTGTTTAAAAACTAAAGCTTCATGAAACAGTACTTTATTACATGTGTTTACTCTGATGTTTTTTGTTCTGTTGTATATCATTAAAAAATGCTGGTCTTGGGGGCACCTTGGTGGCTCAGTCGGGTAAGCGTCCAACTTTGGCTCAGGTCATGATCTTATGGTTTATGGGTTTGAGCCCCGCATTGGGCTCTGTGCTGACAGCTTGGAGCCTGGGAGCCTGCTTTGGATTCTATGTCTGCCTCTTTCTCTCTCTGTCTCTCAAAAATAAATAAAAACAGGGGTGCCTGTGTGGCTCAGTTGGTTGGTTAAGCGTCCAACTTCAGCCCAGGTCATGATCTCACGTCTCGTGAGTGCAAGCCCTGCATCAGGCTCTGTGCTGACAGCTCGGAGTTTGGAGCCTGCTTCAGATTCTGTGTCTCCCTCTCTCTCTGCCCCTCCCTAGCTCACGCTCGCTTGCTCTCTGTGTCAAAAATAAACTTTAAAAAATAAATAAATAAATAAATAAATAAATAAATAAATAAATAAATAAAGTAAGTAAGTAAGTAAGTAAGTAAATAAATAAATAAAGTAAGTAAGTAAGTAAGTAAGTAAGTAAAAACATTAAAAAAAATTTTTTTTTTAAATACTGGTCATGGCCCTCTAGCTGTTGGCATGGCCCACCAATGAGTCACGCCTCTTGGTCTCAAAACACTGCCCCAGTTCATCTGGAAGATTCCTTTCTCCTCTGGCAGCCTGCAGTTCTGTTCCATTTCCTCTGGCCTCACGACCCTCATCAGCCGAGCCTTTGTGGTTTTCTTCTCTGTATCTGCGAACAGTGGTTTCAAGTCTCGGGTGCCAGAGACTCTTGACTGGCGTCATCAAGAGATGCAGGAAAGTCATCTTTGCAGGCGTCGTCGTGAGGCTGTGGTGCTGGAGTGTGCTGCTCTGGGCAGCCTCCCACCTGAGTTCACCGCGTGAGGTCCTGGCTCATCCGCTGTCTGCCTGTGCACCACCGCTCTGTCTCACATGCTGGGGCATCGTGAGTGGGGAGGGGCTCCCAGGCCTTCTGCATCTCCACAGGAAAGGAGGGGGTTTGGATGTCACCCACCCTCCCCTCCTTCCCCCACCCAGCTCTACTGCTTGGCCCACAGGACACCAAATGTTGGGGAGTAGAGCCTGTCCCAGTTAGAGTACCAGGCTCTTCTCTGGGCCCAACCCTCTTCACCCTGGCCCTCCTCCCACTGAGCCCCTCCCTGGTCACGTTCAGGAGCCACTGTCATGGGAATGACTGATAGATGAGAAGAGCTTTAGCAACTGATAGACCTGGGAGCAAATCCCAGCTCTATCTCTGCCTGGCTGTGTGGCCTTGGGAAAGTTCCTGAACATCTCTGAGCCTGTTGCCTCATCTGAAGCTTGGAGATAATAACACCTATCTCAGAGGATAAGCATGAGGTTTGTGTTTGTGACATGTTCAAAGTATGCAAAGAGACTGGCGCCCCGCAGGCATCTCGTGTCCACTGGGAAGCCTGAGGCAGTGTCTGAAGAAGAAGATAGGCAGGGCTTGAGGACAACAGACTCTCTGGGCCCCCAGAATGGGCCAGCAGCTGTTTACAAGGCTGATGGTGTGCCCTGTCTCAAGGCCAGGCTCAAAACACATTACACGGAAGGGCATCTTTTCAACACTGATTTCTTGGAATCTGTTTAAAAATTCACCCTCCTACAGGGCTAGTTTAACCTCAGTATGTTTTAATAAATCATCTAGTTTGGTCAGGGAGAAGGATGGGGCAGGCACGAGGCTTCCACTATCACAGAGTAGTGAGAAGAACTTGCTAGCAAATAGCAGAACGAGGGTAGTTTTGAGAAGTCTTGAGAAGCTGTTGGCTTATTTGCATGCTGTTGCCTATTACCAAGGCTGCAGGAAAGTCATCTTTGCAGGGTGTCTTCAGAGCCCACAGCACTTTCTTGGTGCCCAACCCCTCCCTCCATGCTGGTAAATAATTGAAAAGTAGCTTTAAGCCAGGCTGGAGACAGGCATCAGGATACCTCTGTCATCTGAGACTGCAGTTCCCAGAGCTTGGAAAGCAGTTCCTTTGAGGGCTCCTGTGCACCTTGGCTCTCGATAGCTACAGAAACTGGGGCTCCGACAGCCAAAGTGACTTGCCCAAGGCTGCACGGCTCCAACAGCAGAGGATGGGAGGCCCTTCGCAAGACTTCCTTATGCAGCTGGGTCTTGATGGTGCCTGGGAGAACCTCTGACCTCCTGGCCTCTGTGTTCCTGGCCAGCTCCCGCTGCCCTCTGCTCTGTTTTGGCAATAACCAGAAGACTCTCCTTCCAAGGCAGAGGCTGGCACTTTAACCTTGGAACATAAGTGAGTCCCTGAGGCTTATTTTAGACAGTGCATGGGGCTGGCTCGTGGTTCACTAGAGGCAGTGAAACTTCCTAGGATCTGAGGCTGCAAGCTCTGGCTTTATGCTTACTAGCTGGGGATGTCTCTGGGCCTCAGTTTCCCAGTCCATATGTGAAGGGATAATGCCAAAGAGACCCATTCCAGAAAACCTGTCTTCCCTGAGGACGGTGAGGCTAGGTAAAGTCCAGGACTGGGTTCCGTCCTGACTCTGCCTCCACGTTGCTACTTGCTATGTGCACTTGGTCTAGTTCCCGCCCCTTTCTGGGTCTCTATGACCTCATCTCAAGAGATAGCAGAAATATCCCTGCCTTAGCCACAGGGAGGAAAAAACTGCTCTGCAAAGCTAAAGGGCCACAGATTGTGTGGGATTTCATCCTTACCCATGTAGTGGTTCTCAGACCAGTGGTCCTTGGAGAGGGACACTCAGGCCTCCGAGAAAGCACACGAGAAAGAGCCACAGACTCTGGACCGTCCAAGCTGTGCCAGGAAGCAGGCCCTGGCAGGGAAGTGTGCTCCCATTACCCATCTCAGCAGAGCCAGGCCCACAGGCTGGCCGTGATTCTTGGGAGACTTCCCTGGGCTCTGAGTCCCTGAGGCAGTGTCTCCCTGCCTCCACTCCAACCTGCTATTCCCGGGGGCTCATCCCGGGAGTGGAGGGTGCCGGGGTGCCTCGCGCGGTGGGACCAGTGGGACCAGCCCTGCCCTGCCAGCTCTGGCAGCCTGCCTGCCGGCAGCTGGTATCCCATTGCACTGTCTACAGTGAGGCCCAGATTTAGATCGTGAGCTCATTGTGGCATGAAGGGGGCCACTGGGGTGTGGGTGCTGAAGGCTGAAGGTCTGACTTGGGGATCTCACTGGGGGGTCTCCCTGGATCCTCTCCCTGCTCTCTCTGTCTCTCCCTCTCCGTGTCTCTCAGGCTCTCTTTCTCTCCCTCTCTCTCTCCCTCCCTCCCGTGCACACTGACACCCCCTCTTGGAGCTCGCTGGGGATTGTCATGGCAACCCTCCAGCAAAATTATCAAAACACTTTTATGCTCACACTCGTACCAGACGAAGTGCTAATTCTGAGTGAGGCAGAAGCAGTTGGTAGGATGCTGAAGTCACACGCTTTGTATGGAAGGCTTGCTGGGGGGCAGAATGGGCACTAGCTAGAGGTGAGGGGTGGGGTCAGGAGGCAAGAAAGGCCCTGCCACAGAGGTTGTGTTTTTGTTGACCCTTCCCCCACCTACCCACACCTGGATGCACGCACACACGTTTGTACACACACACACACACAGAGTGGCTGGGCCGAATACACCCATAGCGCAGATTGACCCAAACAGCAACATCTGAGATAATATCACCTCATTCAGCCCTTGGAGGACTGAGATCAACTCTGGGCAGACTTCTGTGTGAGTGTAGGGGGAGAGCCACCTGACCGAGGCTTCTAGCTGGCAATCGGTCTGTGCCAGGGTGGCAAACCAGTCACAGGAAGGGGCCTGACCCTCTTGTCCCCTGAACCCCAGGAAGCAGAGGAGCATCTGTGAACAGAACTGCCCCAAGCTGGTTCTTTCCGCTTTGCTCTGCCTCTCTGCATCCCCAGCCAGACTTGGCATCCCTGCTCCCATCTGACCCGGGCTGGGGTACTGCAGGCTCCCTTGGAAACAAAGCCCTGTTAATAGCTGAAGAACTGGTGGTTGCTTTTTTTAAACCCGGGCTCTGCCCAAAAGCCAAAGTGTGGGCGGGGATGGTGGAGGAGGTGGTGGCAGAAGCCCCTCCCCCGTCTGCTACCATCTTCCTGCCCCATCTGCTCCCCCGGCAACCCCCACCATGGAAGAGAGCCTTCCCCCGCAGCCTTAGCCTGGGCCGTTTGCCACTCTCTGGCTCAAGAGGAAGCATCTCCTTCTTCTGAATGGGTCACCTCATCCCTGATCCCCTGGAGGATTCTAAAATGTCACAACTGGACGGGCCCCCCCGTCAATGAGTCTGCTTCCTCACTTCACAGATAGGGAAATTAAGGTGGGAGGTGGGAAGCAACTGGTTCAAGGCCACAGTACATGGGTGATGGAGCTGATACCACATCCCACGCGTCTGACTGGTCCAGTGCTGCTCACATCACATCAGGGGGACAGTGAGATGCGGTGGTCCAAATGATGAGCGCTGATTTCTAGGTCAGGCAGACCCGACTTTGAGTCGACCCGACTTAGCGCTGAGCGGGACCCTGGCAAGCTACAAAGCACCCTGAGTCCTCATCTGTAAAATGGGGATGATAACTAGGCTCCCCCTTAAAGGACGCCATGGGCATGATTTAGGTAAGGCTCTTGCAAAGCACCATTGACAGAATGCCAGACACGTTCTGTAAATTACACATCTGTAAATGTTCAACAGGTGACATTTCTATGTCCCTCTGTAATCCCAGGTCTACAGGCCTACCAAGAAGAGGAACCATCCTTCATCCCCTTTAATGACTACCCTCTGCCCCACTGAGCCAGGGGGAGGTAATTTAGATTGTCCTGGAAAGCCAACACTGACTCAGCAAACTCAGCAAGGCCCAGAGGGCAACAGACCCCAGGCCCTGATTCCTGGGCAGGCCTCCAGGACCCCCAGATCTGCACACCCCTCCTTCACACATGCAGGTCTCACTGGTTCTCTCACCCCGTGCACCCCATGCACCCCATGCATCATTGGAGGAAGGTGGATAGGGGGTGGAGGTTCTGTTGAAAGAGGCCGATATCCCCAGATAACACCCTAGGGCCACCTTTGGGCACTGGCAGTAACACCTGACAGTGGAGACGTTGCTTAGTTACATAGAGCTTGCCATTGCTCTGTCTGGCTTTCCCCTTGACATTGTGAGTCAGGCAGAGAGCATAAGTCACTCAAACCCTCACATGCCCTCTGGAGCAGGAGCTCCGTGGTGTCTTTCCCTCCTCTTCTCAATCATGTTGGGGGCTGGGGAGGTTTGAGTGTGAGATAATGAAAACAAAAGCAACTTGTATTTCATGCTTAAGACAGGATGGGTGGGCACTGTGCTAGGTGCTTTCCATACACTAATTGTGGACTCCCAGCAGCGTTGCTTATGCGTCGAGGTGCAAATAAAGGCGTCTCAGAGAGTGTGACCTGCTCAAGGTCACAGAAGGAGCTCAGGGCGGAGTGGGGTTAGTATCTAGTTTTGTGTTCTCCTGACCTGACAGTGGCCCTTGGCTGACTCCTATGGATCTAGAAGGACACAGAACATCTGAAAAGGCCACCGAGGCCTGGGGTTGGTCCTCAAGACATCCTGAGAGGTAGAGAGCGGTGGATGGGGGAGGCAGGGGTTCAGTGGTAGAACAGAGGAATCTAGGTCATGTGGGAGCCCAGATTCCATCCTTGGGGGGAGGACCATCTCTCCACCCTCCTTTCTCTTCCTGGAAGCCCCCTGTGAGCAGGGCCCAAAGCCAGACTGCCAGACAGAGTGGAAGCAAAGAGGGCTGATGTCGTTGTTAACCCGGGACCATTGCTGTGAAGCACAGGCCTCCTTTCCTACTTTAACCTCCCTGGGGCTGGGGCTAGGGGAGTCTTCTATCCAGGGAAGCTGAGAGGAGTGACCTAGGGTACCCCAGTCCCTGGCATGGGAATTTGGGGTCTGGAGGAACTGTGTGTGTGTTGGGAAGAAGCCCTGGTGGAGATGACGTTGCCCCCTTGCTGATTGCCAGGAGCCGTGGGAGCAGAGGTCATGAGGAGAAGAGGAACAGGGTGGTGGTCCACTCAGGAGGAACCTGGAGCACTGGCCTGGCTGCTGGGGAAAGACAGAGACTGGCAGTCTAGTCCAGCGGGGAAGGCAGACCATGCTGATGAGGGGGACAAACAAGTGAGAAGGCCTTTTAGTTAGTGGTGTAGAGTGACTGAGGGACAACCTTAAATAGGGTGGCCAGGGAAGGCTGCTCTGACGAGGCAGCTTTGAGCTGAGGCCTCTGCAGTGCAGAGCACACAGTGGCTTGCCCAAGGCCACACAGGAAGTTCAGGTAGAGCCAGGCTAGGACCTGTCTCTGGACTCCCATTGTAATCTTCTCCCTCCTTCTAGAAACATCCTTCTCTTGCATTTTGACATGTTCTCCTGGTTTCCCTTTTACACTGCTGGACATTGCTTCTCTGAGCCCTTGACTGGTCCCAACCCTTCTTTCTCTGGAAAGTGGGCTTTCCCACACTTTCCCATCTGTCCCCTGAAGACTCCCAAACTGTCCCCTCCATCCCTCACCTCTCCCCTGAGTTCTCCCAGTGTCCCGCTTGACCTCTCCACTTGGATGTCTAATGGCTGTCTTGGTTAAGACAATGCTGAGTCGATATAATAGAGACCTGAAATTAGAGAAGTTTAAAAATATTCAGTTGACTGCTTTCTCATATAATAGCTCCAAGGGAAGTGTTTCAGGTTGGTAGATAGCTGTGCCTGACAGGGTCATTAGGGATCTAGACTAACACGAAGCATCCAGGGTCTGTCTGGTGATTAGTCTTCCAGTCTGTGTGCGGAAAAACATGGAAGCGCGGGGCAGGATTCTCCTCTTACGCAAATTGGGGCAGAAGTTGACTTCTGCTCACATTCCACACTTGAGAGTTTAGACACTTGGCCCCGCCTCAGCTGGAAGGGAAGCTGGGAAATGTGACCCAGCCGGGTGGACAGCTAGCAGTCTCTGCCACAGTCCCTTCTAGAACTGTGAGCACTTCCCTGTCTTGGTGGTGGAGGAGGTTCTCTGGGGCAATACCCAAGTCCAGTGTCTCCCTGGTCCTTGGCTTTGCCCCTAGCAAGTTCCTTCTTGTTTATTACTCTTCACTACCACCCGACAGTATTGAAAGTCTGTTTTCTTTGAGCACATATCTGGGCTGTAACAATCAAGGGCTTTTGAAGTCCAGCCTTGTAACTTTGTTGGTAATAATAATTCCTTCAAAAACTTAGGACGTCTGTCTGCTTCTAGTCAGTTCCATGGGCCAGCAACCACACCTTAGAGCTCCTTTCTTGTCAGAGTTATTAAGTCTGTCTGCCTTGCCCAACTCATCTCTTTCTCATTTTAAATGAAAGTTATCCTAAGGGCATCTGAAGTAATAGACTTGAATGACAAGGCAACAGTGCTAACGTAATACTTCGCTACAGGGCTGATCCCTTTGCCGGGCCTAGCGTTCGGCCTAACAGACAGGCTTTAAGAGAGGCTGCAAGCCACAACAGTCTGATCTCCTGCTCCTTGGACAACAACAGCTGGTTTTCCCAACCCTGACAACAGAAGTTTTCTGTATTATTTGCTCCTCTGTTCATCTCTTCTCGCAAATGAGCCCATCTCTTTCCTGTAGCATCTTGCTCAAAGCATCACTGGGCAGCCAACATGTGCCAATGTTTTTAGCTCTTTCCAACTATTTTTCTAGAAATACAGGCTCAGCAGGCATGTGGTCCGTCTTCCAAATTAGCACAGGTAATGTGTTCAATAAATGTTTTGTCATAGTGTAAAAAGGGTCACCAACGTTCCATCCTCACTAATTGTTTCCGTATTGCTTACCACCTGTTGGCTGAGCCAGTGCCACATATTTTAGGGTTTTCACACACGGCAGCTTTGCATTCCTGTTACTAGTTTCTGTATTAGAGTATACTGCTAAGTTGCTGTTAAAAGCAAATCCCAGATATAGTGGCCTTAAGATTATATAAATTGACTTTTCTCTCACATAATACAGTTCTGATATGAGCATTGCTCAGGCCAAATCCATTAAAGTCAACCTTGATCCCTCCCACTGTCCCATCTAATCCATCAGCAAGTACTCTCATCCTCTCCTCAGACAAATCCCCAATCTGACCGGTTCCCTACATGTCCACTGTCTTCACCCAATCCATGTCTTCGGTGTCTGTATCTGGGGGTGATGTAACAATCTTGTAAGTGGGCTCCCTGCTTCTTCCCCACCCCTCTCCAGTCCACACTTTACATGGCAGCCAGAATGAGCTTTTAATAACATGAATTGGAGGGGCACCTGGGTGGCTCATTGGGTTGAGTGTCCGACTTTGGCTCAGGTCATGATCTTGCGGTTTGTGGGTTCGAGCCCTGTGTCGGGCTCTGTGCCGGCAGCTCAGACCCTGGAGCCTGCTTGGGATTCTGTGTCTCCCTGTCTCTCTGTCCTTCCCCCACTCACACTCTGTCTCTCTCTCCCTTAAAAACAAATAAACGTGAAATTAAAAAAAAAACATGGAGTATGTAGCTTGCCTGCCCCAAACTCTTCAGTGCCTTACCATTACCCTTAGAATAAAATGCTGTTTAAAAAAAAAAAAAAAAAAGAAGAAGAAAATGTTGTCTCCTTAACCTTAACATGGCTGTCCAGGCCTTCTGTGACCATCCCTTCTTCTCATTGCCCTCACCCACTCTGCTTTAGCCACGTGGGGCTTTCTCACTGTTCCCTGAATAAGCCAAGCTCTTTCCTGCCCTAGTTAGTGCCTTTGCACTAGGGGTCCCTTTGCCTGAAACGCTCTCCTCTCACTTGGTCACACTCTGGTTCCTTCTTCGTATGCCACAGGGCAAAGGGCTTCCGTGTAAGATAGGAGTGAGGGCTTAGGAGCTAAGTCACCTGAGTTTGAATCTCAAATCTGCTGCTTACTAGCTGCGTGACCTTGGGTAAGTTTTTCTATCTGTAAATGGCAATAAGAAAAGTGCTTGTTATCCAAGGTTGTTGAGAGGATTAAATACAGTACTTAAACACATTAAATGTGTTAATGCGTAAAAAGTACTCAGAGCACGGCACATATTAAGCACATTAGCAGTGTTATTATTGTCCCTTAGGGTCACCTTAAATATCACCCACTCTGAGAAGCCTTTCCTGGCCACCCCTTCTGCACATTTCTCCATCTGCGTCCCTATCACACCACCCAAGTACATGTTCCGGTTGAGGTGTTTATTGTCTGTCCCTCCCCCTGGAATGTAACTTTCGTGAGGACACGGACTACCCTGAGCTGGTACACAGGAGGTCCTTAGTGAATCTTTGTTGAATGGCTGTAGAAGGAATGGAGACCAACGCCATGGGTTCCCTCCTTTCCCAGCGGCCCTGTGAGCCTTGCTGGGCGCCTGTGGGGAAGATGGTGATGGGGAGCTCTGCTCTGTGCCTGCCATACTTGAGGCCCATGTAGTCTGGGGCAGTGCTCAGTTTCTTCTTGGGAGTCAGGAAAACTAGGGGACTTGCTCTCAGAAGCCCTAGGGGGCACAGGTGGGTACTCTCCTTTAGCAAGGGTCTATATTAGTATGGACTGTGCAGTCCGTGCTGCCTGGTTCCATCAGTTACTAGAGGACCAGTTACTTACCCTCTCTGTGCCTCCACTATCTCATATGTAAAGTTGGGAGAATACCAATTACCGCACAGGGCTATTATGAAGATTAAATAGGATAATATATGTAAAACGAAGCTCACTGGCTGGCTTGGAGTGAAGCTCTCCGGATTGTAGTTATTATCGCTGTTATTAGTGCCTATGCAAGTGTCATTCTTCTGAGCATGAATAGGGGGCTGGTGCCCGAGGGACTTGGGGGTGGGGTTGTGAGGAGACAGAAGACAGCTAGGGAAGGGAAGAACTGGAATGGGATCATCAGGGTGTACTTTTCTACGTGAATGCCTCCCTGCGTGTTTGTGTGTGTATGCATTTGTGTCTGTCTGGGCAGGGGGTGGCAAGGATCCAGAGAAGAAACCCAACCCGTTTTCCGAACTCAGTTCTGGGGAACCAGGCGCCCGGGCGCTCCCCGCGCCCGGCTCTCTGCGCCCGGCTCTCTCCCAGCTGCGAGGAGGGCTGGGAACTGCCTCCACCATGCGCCCAACACAGAACCCGCGGCGGAATCATTAGCGTCTCTGAGTGTGTGCGTTTGGGATCACAGAGGGGGATGGGCACCTGCGCCGCCGCGGCCACCACTGTCGGCACGAACTTGGGGATCCCGGGACGGCCAGTGGCAGCCCAGCGGGGCCGATCCGAGGGCTCCTGCCTGCTCTCCGGCCACCCCGCCCAGCCGCGTGCTCCCGGGGCCTCGGATGCTCCCGGAACCCCGCGGGCGGGGCCTGCCTTCCGGAGCCGGGTTGGCTGGGGGCGGGCGGCGCCGGGGAAAGGGCCGTTACTTTCCCAGAGCGGCGGGGCGACGTCAGGCGGAAGGGCGCGGGGCGCGCACGCTTTAAATGGCATTCGCTGTCATCCGAGCTCGCGGCCGTGTGGGCAGGAGCGGGCTATATAAGCGGCGGGCCGGGCCGCCGCGGGGCAGACGGTGACAGCCGCGGCGGCGAGCGCCCGGGAGCGCAGCCCAGCAGCGCGCGCCGAGCCCCGCGCCCCCCGACGGGCCCGCCCGCCCGCCCTCCCGAGGAACGCTGACCCGGGCCCGCGAGGGCCGCCGCCACCCCGCAGCAGATTTGGATCCCCCGCCCGGCGAGCCCCAGGCTGCTGCCTCCCGGGGGGCCCCGGCGCAGCGGCCGCCCCCCGAGAGCCCCGGCGCCCCGCCGCCGCCCGGCCCCGGAGACGCGGGCGGCGCCATGGCGGCCGCCAAGCCCGGCGAGCTGATGGGCATCTGCTCCAGCTACCAGGCGGTGATGCCGCACTTCGTGTGCCTGGCGGACGAGTTCCCGCAGCCCGTGCGGCCCGCCAAGCTGTCCAAGGGCAAGGGCCGGCTGCGGCGGCCGCGCCAGTCCCGCTTCAAGACGCAGCCGGTGACCTTCGACGAGATCCAGGAGGTGGAGGAGGAAGGGGTGTCCCCCATGGAGGAGGAAAAGGCCAAGAAGTCGTTCCTGCAGAGCCTGGAGTGCCTGCGCCGCAGCACGCAGAGCCTGTCGCTGCAGAGGGAGCAGCTCAGCAGCTGCAAACTGAGGAACAGCCTGGACTCCAGCGACTCCGACTCGGCCCTGTGAGGGGCGCCGCCCGCCCGGGGACCGAGAGCGAAGCCCCAGAGGACCGGGGCCCCGCACTCCGGGGACCCGCGAGGACCGGGACCTCTCGCGCGGCCGCGAACTGCTCGGTGCGCCCCGCGCTGCGCTCGTCCGGGGCCCGAGCACGCGGGGGTGCCGGGGAGGGGGGCTGCTTTCTTTGCCCTTGTAAATGTTTATTTTTTAACTCTTCCCAGTACGGACTCTGCTGTGAGTGTGTGCGGGAGGCGCGCCCGCGCTGAGTCGACCCCGGGTCGCCAGGGCTTCCCGGAGGGCCGCTCCACGCCCTTGTCCGATGGTTTGCAACTCCGATTTTGCACGCCGCTCCACCGTGCCCCCCAGCGCACACCCGTTCACACTCACGCCAACACACTCTCGCTGAACACTTTTATAATTGTTAGGCGCGGCCGATGGGACTTGGGGCGCAGCGCAGCTGCTGCTGCGGCCGGAGGATGGATATTTATTTTTGCATTGCGATGGCTGACGGCGTTTATTTAACGATCTTTTTACTTGGATATGTCTGTGAGGCTCCCGAACGGAGACAAATAAAGTCAATATATTTGCACAGTGCATTTCTCCAGGCTCTTGACTTCTTGAACCTTCGGGGACCAGGCTCCCAAGACTGGGGGAGGTGGGAGAAGGATGTGGCTGGAATGGGGGGGGGCAGGGATCCCCGGTGGAGGTAGCCCCACAAGCTTCAGTCGCCGGAACGAGGTCTCGCCCACGGTGCCTCGGGCCGTTACCCGCCTCCCCAAGTCGATCCACACCTGGCCCAGAGCGCCGCTGCCTCCCTGGTCTGTTCTCGGTCGCCGGCGTCCGGGATGGAGTGTAGCCGCTGGCTCGGCGAAGGTCAGCGCTGTGAGGACAGAGAGAACCTTCCTTGGTGCAGTTGACCACTCAGCGAGGCCGGGGGCAAGGGTCATCGGCCCGCATTCACCGAAGGAGACCCCGCTCACTCGGTTCCCCTTCCGGGCGACGGGTGGGGACATGCCCGAGCCATCAGTGGGAGACCTAGGCTGGGATATTTGGGTGGTGGGACCGACAGAGTGCTGCGCGTAACGCCGGGGCTGGGCGAGAGCGCCCAGGGGAGGCCTCGCGTCCCCCGCGCTGATTCAGCGCAGTGCCGGGCACCCCAGCACTGTCCCAGCCACCCGCGGCCGTTTCGGTTCCTTGGTCCCTTTCTCCAGCGTCCTATGCCCTCTTCAGCGTTCCTCAAGGAGGGTGGGGCATGGCTTTGGTCCGAGTCTGAAGGGCGCTTGGGTACCACCGCACCCGCTCTGTCTACAGAAGAGAAAACAAACTTAGCGGAGAGGGAGAGGTCACATGGAAAGTAGTGGCGTCGCAGTCCTCTGTCTGGGCTCCGCGTCCGGTGCTCTTTCTATCACACTGAGTCCCTTTCCAGTGCTCTCCAGCAGCTGCCCTGCGCTTCTGTGTACACCCTGAACCCTCTGGGTTAGCAGCATATAACACTATCACCTGGCAGTAGGTGGCGATCTGTGTAATAAACAACATTCAGTTGAGAAGGGCAGGCCCCCACGCTTGGGGCCCCCACCCAGTCAACCCCTCCAGGGTTACTTCAGAGCTGACCCACCATGGCCAAACCCTAGGCAGAGCAGTTCAGAGACACGCAGAGAGTTTGAGTGCTGTTCCTACCCCTCTCTCTGGAGATTGCCAGTTTCTGTGCTCGGGGGCCCTCTGGTGGTGGGGGCTGATGCTCAGCTCGGCCCCGCAGGGCATTTTGAAGTGCGTATCTCTCCCTAGCATTGAACTCTGCAGAAAATGAGAGAGGAAGGAAGGGAGGAAGGGAGGAAGGGGGGGAGGGGGGGAGAGAGGGAGGGAGGAAAAGAAAAGAAAAGAGAAGAAAAGAGAAGAAAAGAAAAGAAAAGAAAAGAGGAAATGAAACAAACAAAAATAGAACCCAAAGGGCCTGGAAGAATGCCCTCCCATCTGGCTCAGAGGGAGGAAGCCTGCTCAGGACGTTGGGGGCTGGGGTCTTTGGAGGTGCCTGACCCATGGGAACACATGGCCTATTGCAGTCCTCAGCCACAGTTTCACTGTGCTGGGGTTCCTTAACTTCAAAGGCCTCAACCTGGGGAGGTAGCCAGGCTTTTATTCCAGTCGCTGCAGCTGTCATGGCTAAGCTGGTTTGAGCTCCTTGGGGTGGGGGGAGGGTGGCTGAAGCTTAGAACCACACCCACACGGGACCCTATTCTGTGTCCTCATCCTCCTCCCCCATCTTATCTTAGGTGTTTAGCAGTAGGTCCTGTTTTGCTCTTCCAGTGGTGAGTGCCCCAAGCCTTCCTGGGTGCGGTTCATACCCTTCAGGCTTGAGATCCTAGCTAGGCAGCTCCAGTAACTTTGCCACAGGGAGCCTCTTCTGTTCGCCTTCAACCCCTGCCTGAGCTGAAGACCTACCTGAAGGGTCTCCTTGGGTCACCCTGGTCAATGTGTGGGGTTGTTGTAGGATCTGTTGCATATCGGATCGCCCTAGTCTCTGCTCTTCAGAAATATTTGTTGGCTTAAAACCAATGAAGAGGCAGTGAGGAAGATTGGCACCCATCTTGCCTAAATCCCGGTTCGTTTTATTTGTTCATTACAATACAAAACAAGCCACTGCCACCACCCTGAAATAAATATGTTATTTTGGACATTATGCATATGTATTTTCTTCTACAAAATGAGTTTATGTCCTAAATACTATTTTTGTTAATGTTTATTTGTTTTTGAGAGAGAGAGAGAGAAAGAGCCAGCATGAGCCGGGGAGGGGCAGAGAGAAAGGGAGACGCAGAGTCCCAAGCAGGCTTCCGGCTCTGAGCTGTCAGCACAGAGCCCATTGTGGGGCTCGAACTCACAAACCGTGAGATCATGACCTGAGTCCAAGTTGGACGCTTACCCAACTGAGTCACCCAGGTGCCCCCTAAATACTATTTTAAATCTGCTTTTGGCTTACCTGGATTTGTATTTAATATCAGTATGTATGTATGTGGTGCCTCGGTGGCTTGGTTGAGCCACTGACTCTTGATTTTGGCCCAGGTCATGATCCCACAGTCTTGAGATCTAGCCCCCGGTGTGGGGCTCCATGCTGAGCGTGGAGCCTGCTTGAGATTCTCTCTCTCTCTCTCTCTCTCTCTCTTTTTCTCTGTCTCTTTCTCTCTCTCTCCCTCCCTCTGTCCCTCTGTCCCTCTCCCCCACTGGCTCATACTCTCTCTCCCTCTCTAAAAAATAAAAATAAAATTTAAAAATGCTTTAAACCCTAAATTAAAATAATAATAATAATAATAATAATAATAATAATATCAGTATATATGGGTCTACATCATGGTTTTTATAAAGTTCTGTTGAATAGATACTCCACATTTAATTAAGCCAATTTCTCACTCTGGTATAAAAATGATGTCCTGTTTGTCCCAGTTTCTTAGTATTGCCTGTAACTAGCAGTGAGCTCTAAGGGTTGAATATAGAGAGAAGTTTGGAAGAGGCAGTGATACAGAGAGGGGTGGGTGAGGGAGGGGGAGGTTGAGATGCTGTGTTATTAGAGGGAGCAGGCTGGGTCTGGGGTGCCGTGGCCCCTGGGCTGCACTGGGGGCACTGTCTCGTTCTGAACATGTCTACCCTGCACAGAGGAAGAAAGAGGGCAGATGGGAGATAGGGGTCCGATTCCAAGGTCCCTATGGAACTTCGGGAGCTCAGCTGCTCCTTGTGCCTTGAAGGCATTCCAAGGCAGCACACAGCTCCAAGGAAGTGGCTGGGCTGGGAGGCCAAAGGGTGGAAGAGGAGGAAAGAGAGGGAGAGACCAGGGCTGAGGGAACAAGAGAGCATGAGAAACAGAAAGAGAGGAATGAGGCCCCTGGGGGAGACAGGGAAACTCAGAGACCCAGAGAGAGGGGGATGTACAGAGAGGTATAAACTCAGGACCCCGAAGGTGTCAAGAGATGGAGAAGAATCAGAGCCACCACTGGACAGGGAGAAGAAAGCAGGAGAGGGGCACCACAGAGAGTAGGAGGGAGGGAAGGCAAGAGAGAAAGTGCTCTGGAGAGCGGGCACTGAAGGAGAGAAACCAGAGAGCGGGAGCCTTTCCGGACCTGCAGAGCAGGCATGTGCCTGCCGTCTACCGCTGGGATTTACAGGCCTGTCCAAGGAGCCGCCTCCTTCCTTCCCTTCCCCACCTGGGCCTCAGCCCACAGTCCTAGCCTGAGGGATGAGTTTTCAAACAAGCCAGAGCCCCGAGGAGGTAACAAGTGGCCATCCCAGCCCTGGCCCTCAGTCTCTTCTAGATATTTCTCTTTGGCCTTGGGGGAGATACCTATCAGAGTGCTTCTTGGATTGGTTTATAAGCCAGCTTGGCCTCTGCAGCCCACTCCGTGCTAACTCTGGGCCCATTCGGTATGGGGTTTGGAGGGAAGGGCTGTCTTCTGTCCCAGGGAATCAAGGTCAGCATCGGGACTTGGGATTCCTCCCTCAGGGAGTGCATGTGGAATAGCCCCTAGATCCGCTGAGCTCTGGGCAAATGGGGAGGGGATAAAGGCCACCATTTAGTGAGCATCTCCTGTGGGTTCTCTACTCTCATGCTGATAACATTTCCCAGGCATGTTACAGATGAGGAAACTAATAAGGATCAGAGGAATTAAGTTTCTTGCCCAATGCCACACAGCTTATCAGTGGTGAGCATGGTTTCAATCCGGGATAGATAGATAGATAGATATGTGTGTATGTACATATATTTTTTTTCATTCCAGAATTTTTAAATGTTGTGCTCTGACTAGAATGTGAATCCTAGTTCTTTCTGTAGCCCCCACTCCCCTGTGGCATCCCTGAGAATGGGCCTTGTCAGACATCCTATGACAGGGGGTGTAAATGACCTGTGCAGGGCAGCCCTGGCTTTGAAATCCATCCCATGCCCCCCACGAGCGGCTCCCCACCAATGACCGTGTGCACCTGGGCACTGGGGCAGAATGGTTCCCAGCAGACACGATCTCTTTGTTGGCCGACTTTGGCTCAATGATTTCCCAGTGGCTCTACTGAGGCTTTCTTAGATGGCCATAGTTACCTTTCCATACGTCCTCTGCCTGCCCTGCTGACTCCCCCAGGCCTTCTCTGTCTCCCTCTCCAGTCCATTTCACACATGCGTGTCTCCTAATGACATCATTGCACACTCAATCTCACACCTTGATGTCTGCTTCTTGGAGACCCCCAGGCTAGCACACCCTTCCATCCCCCAGCAGGTTCCTGAGGCTGCCATGCGTCTCTCAGGCACCTACTGGCACAGGATGGTGGGCGTCATTTTAGAGAGTAGCGTAGAGTACATTTTAGATATGGCCAAATTTCCCAAGCAAACGTGCGTCATGGTGGTCTGCTGGCCCAGTGTTCTGGATTGGCAATGGGCATGTTGTGGCCTGTGCCCGGGGCAGGAGGGCCAGGGCCTCCCACAGAGACAAATGTCCTCTCAGCTTATACTTAAGGCCACGTGACTCATAATGACCACCTGCCCATTCAACTCCCAGGCCCCTGGCAGAGACTGCTAAGTGTCCACCAATACTGATTTTCCCCTTCCTCCAGGACACACGGCCAAACTCCTTGTCCCAGACGCTCGTGCACATAGGTCTCTCCATGTGATTCCGTTTTTGCCAATGGCGTATATTGGGAGCAGAAGTGTGTTTCTCCCAGGCCTTGGCCTTAAGACGTATTCTCCCACCACCCCCGTGCCTTCCCTTCCCCTTCCCACAAGTAGGGACATGGATGTGTCTGTAACCCAGTGGTGATCAAGTTGCCAAGGCCAATGGCCTACAGGATGGCAGAGAAACACCCCAGGCTCCTGGATGACCTTGTGGAAACCAACAGCCTGCCAATCTGGAATGGTCATCATAGACTATTACGTGTGAAAGAAACACATTTCTCTCTTCTTTGAGCCACTAAATGATTATTGGATCTCATTATTATAGCAGCCTTCCCTTACCCTGAATAAAAAAAACAAAAACAAAAACAAAAAACATTACTGGCAGTTTATTATTACTGTTTTAACAGAAGCCCTAAAATATGAGTCATTGACCTCATGGTTTTGCTGCAGGTGGGAAGGGTACAGGTATTGCACGCTGGAAAGTTGGAGACTCTTGTTATACCTTGGGAAAGCATCTGATAAAATAGTTTTTATGATGCTTTGGACATATATTGGCTGAGCCCACAGCTCTAGAGAAGGTGGTTGGAAAGAAGTGGAATATTAGTAGATGTTGGTTGTTGTTCTTTGTGGCTTTCAGCAAATTATTAAAGAAAGACGTGAGAGGGGCACCTGGGTGGCTCAGTCGGTTAAGCGTCCGACTTCAGCTCAGATCATGATCTCATAGCCCGTGAGTTCAAGCCCCACATTTGGCTCTGTGCTGACAGCTCAGAGCTTGGAGCCTGCTTAGGATTCTGTGTCTCCCTCTCTCTCTGTCACTTCCCCCCTCACACTCTGTCTCTCTCTCCTTCAAAAATAAACATAGAAAGAAAGAGAGAAAGAAAGAAAGAAAGAAAGAAAGAAAGAAAGAAAGAAAGAAAAGAAAGACACAGGAGAATGGAAAGGAATAGAGAGTATCTAAAAACGTGGTGCCTGAGAGGTGAAATCCACCACCCTCTGTAACCTTCATAAAAGGAGATAAGTTGTTGTAGCTCAGAGTCTTTCTGGAACACTACCCAGGAGCCCCAGAACAGGATCCAGCCCTGAAGCGAGGTTAGGTTAAGGGTATTGTCTTCCCACTCAGACTTATTGTTTTAGAATCCCCCTGTGTAGCCCAAATGAAAGTGAGCTGGGGCAGAGCAGGAAACAAAGTAATAAAGCAGCCTTCAGAACACTGCTGAGAAAACATCTTGGGGTGTGGTTATTGGCACCTGGAACTAGCTAGAAGCACCTAGACCAGAAATCTTTTGAGGAAATTGCCAAGGAAAGTAGGATTTGACTGGTGATTAGGATTGTTTGAGCCCCAAGGATGTCAGACCTTTTAATCCTCACTTCAGAAGTGGCCACAGAGGATGATGGGGAAAGGAGAATTTTCCAGAACTGGGTTGACCAGATTAGCTTCATCTGTCAGAGCAAGTCCTCACCAGTTGTCAAAACAATTTGCAGTGAACCAGTGACTTCTTTTTTTTAATTTTAATTCCAGTAGAGTTAACATACAGTGTTATGTTGGATTCAAGCATACAATGTAGTGATTCAGCAATTCCATACATCACCCGGGGATCATCACAAGTGCACTCCTTAACCCCATCACCTATTTCACTCATCCCCCCACCTCCCCTCTGTAACCACCAGTGTGTTCTTCTATAGTTAAGAGTCTGTTTCTTGGGGGGCCTGAGTGGCTCAGTCAGTTAAGCGTCTGACTTCGGCTCAGGTCACGATCTCACGGTTTGTGGGTTCGAGCCCCGCATCAGGATCTGTGCTGACAGCTCAGAGCCTGGAGCCTGCTTTGGATTCGGTGTCTCCCTCTCTCTGCCCCTCTCTCTGTTTCTCGAAAAAAGAATAAACATTAAAAAAAAAAAGAGTCTGTTTCTTGGTTTCTCTCTCTTTTTCCTTTGCTTATTTGTTTTGTTTCTTAAATTGCACATATGAGTGAAATCGTATGGTATTTGTCTTTCTCTGACTGACTTATTTCACTTAGCATTATACTTTCTAGCTCTCTCCATTTTCTTGCAAATGGCCAGATTTCATTCTTTTTTTAACGACTGAGTAATATTCCATTGTCTACATGTACCACCTCTCCTTTATCCGTTCATCAGTTGATGGACACTAGGACTGCTTCCTTATCTTGGCTATTGTAAATAATGCTGCTATAAAGGTAGGGATATGTGTATCCCTTTGAATTAGCGTTTTTGCATTTTTTAAGTAAATGTTCAGTAGTGCAATTACTGGATCCTAGGGTAGTTCTATTTTTAATTTTTTAGGGAACCTCCATACTGTTTTCCACATTGGCTGCAGCAGTTTGCATTCCCACCAGCTGTGCGAGAGGATTCCTTTTACTCCATATCCTCGCCAATACTTACTGTTTCTTGTGTTTTGATTTTAGCCATTCTGACAGATGTGATTTTGATTTTTGATTTTTAATTTGCATTCCCCTGATGATGAGTGATATTGAGCATCTTCATGTATGGACTAATGACTTTTGAGTGTTTCTCTTCCTTTTTCTACATGGAAGGTTTTTTTTTAATGTTTATTTATTTTTGCGCGCGCGCGAGAAAGAGAGTGTGAACAGGGGAGGAACAGAGAGAGGGGGAGACACAGAATCTGAAGCAGCCTCCTTGCTCTCAGCGGTCAGCACAGAGCCTAACGTGGGGCTCAAACCCACAAACCCTGAGATCATGACCTGAGCCAAAGTCGGACGCTTAACCGACTGAGCCACCCAGGTGCCTCCACGTGGGAGTTTTTATTGTGGTTTCCCCATTCCTGTCCACCACTGTATTTGGGTGTGTGGGGAGGGGGCAGCTGGGGTGGTAGTTGGGGGGACAGGGGAGCTATCTTGCAGTTTACATCTCCCTGGGCCATGAGGAACCATATGTCACTCTGGAGAGGACTTCCCTTCTCCAAGATAAACTGCACTTTGACCTGGAGTGTAGCCAGATGGAGTTTGGAGTTTGGAATTGACCTCCTTGGAAAGGGGGCAGTGTGTTCTATTGTGGGAACACACTCATTGCAAAGGAGGACAAGAGACAAATCTCTTGTCCTCCTTTGCAATGAGTGTGGCCACGTGCCCAAGTTTTCTGGAATAAGCAGACAAGCAATGCATACCATGCTAGGCCTAGGCTTTCGGACTGTGGGCATGGCCCTCTTGTTCTTCCCAGAAGAATGTAGGCATGCCTGCAGGCCGCCGTTGACCACGCATGAGCATAAGGCCTGGGAACCTCATGACACTGAGCTGCCCGTGGAGGTGAAATGTAGACTCAAGAAGGACCGTTAGCTGAGAGAGAAAGGAACTCCTGTCTTCCTTAAACCGTTGCATTCCTGCTGGGTCTCTTCGTATCAGCGAGGCCTCACTCTCAACCCGCAGCAGAGTAAGAGGGTGTTCTTCACTAATCGGACCCAGAAAAATGTTCCATTCTCCTGACTGGGGTGGGGACATCAGCTTCCCACCCCAAATGTGTTCCAGCAGTGGGGGTGGGGGAGGATGGGAGTGGCTCAGGAACGGGACAGGAAGCAAATAAACTTTGATCCCTAATAAATCATCCAGGGAATTGTTTTTCCAAAGAAATCACAAAAGCCCATAATCGTTGAGGCGCCTGGGTAGCTCAGTCACTTAAGCGTTGGACTCTTGGTTTCGGCTCAAGTCATGATCTCACACTTTGTGGGTTTGAGCCCCATGTTGGGCTCTGTGCTGATGGTGTGGAGCCTGCTTGAGATTCTCTCTCACGCCCTCTCTCTCTGCCCTTCTCCCATCTTCAAAAATAAATATCTTTTTAATTCTTTTTTTTTTTTTAACGTTTATTTATTTTTGAGACAGAGAGAGACAGAGCATGAACGGGGGAGGGTCAGAGAGAGAGGGAGACACAGAATCTGAAACAGGCTCCAGGCTCTGAGCGGTCAGCACAGAGCCTGACGCGGGGCTTGAACTCACGGACCGCGAGATCATGACCTGAGCCGAAGTCGGCCGCCCAACCGACTGAGCCACCCAGGCGCCCCAATAAATATCTTTTTAAAAGCCCATAATTGCTTAGGCCCCAAAACAACCCCACGGAAGATGTATTTTCTGACACCCACTTCCGATGAGGATGGAAGACAAGGGAGAATCTTCCAGAGGACAAAACCAGAGCGGCTTGCACTTCCACTCCCAGGGCAGGGTCATCACAGTTCCTGCCCAGGACTGCTGTGTATTGCCCATGCTCTGTCTTCTGTAGCCAGTATGTATTGCAGTCTTATTTTTCTCTGCTCCACTCTTGTCTATTGGTCAGGTCGGTGGAACAAGTGAATTGTCTTTTAGCCTACAGGTCATTAGACCACAAGGAACCACATCTGAACCCGGCAGAGAGGTCTGTGCATCACTCAAAGGTACAGTAACTTTGAGTGTCCCTCATGGAGACAGGTTGAGTGTGTCCCACCCGTGAGGGAATGAGCACACTCAGGTGTTTAGTGGCCATACATTGGCAGTGATGCCCTAGGAGCCGTTCCATCCTCTGTCCTAGGCATGAGGCTAGGTCACTCCCAGCCCACCTCATTCCTTGGATTTAGTTTTGTCCAGTGACAGATTTTCTCCAATAAAACGTGAGTGCGAGTAATATTTGCCGCTTCAGAACCCAGGCCTGAGATTATGGGTGTACTAGCTCTATAATCTCTCCTTCCTCCCGCTAGGATCAAACTGGGTCCATAGTGGTGGTTAGCGTCCAGCAAGCAAAAGATGGCATGATCTTCGGGGATGATGGAGCCACAGCTGGGAAGGAACTTAGGTCCCTGAACCACTGCATGAGCAGAGCTATTTACCATCCTGGACTGTTCCAGGAGAGAAAATAAAGTTCTTTCTTCTCTCAGGTACCGTGCTGTAGGTCTTTTGTATTACAGCAGAGCTCTCTTACTTATCACACTACCCTTGCTCTTTGGTCCATTGATCCGCCGTGAGAGATGAGTTCAAATCTCCTGCTACTCACGTGCTCTGATTTTCCTTGCCGTGCTGTGATTAATTCTGGTGAATGTAGCTACTGGGTTGTCTGCTACACAGATATTCGTAGTTATAGCTGCATTTGAGTGGCACATAACAGCTGCTTTTCACTGTGCTTAATTCTCTTTAGACTGAATTGCACCTGCTGGCTACTTAAATCATGACTTCTGCTAATCATTATTATTATTTTTTATTTGCCTGGTTTGCCTTTGCTTGTCTTCCAGTTTCAGCCTCTTGAGTTTGTATTAGGTATGCCTCTTGCACACCATGGAGAGTTGGATTTTATTTTGAGATTTAATCTGAAGAAATATATATATATATATATATATATATATATATATTTATTTATTTAAAATTAGTTAAATACAGACCTATAACAAATAAAGAGATTGAATCACTAATCAGAAACTGTCCAACAAAGAAAAGTCTCGGGCCAGATGGCTTCACTGGTGAATTCTACCAAACATTTAAAGAGTTAACACCAATACTGCTCAAAATCTTCCAAAAATTAGAAGACAAAAGAACACTTCCTAACTCATTTGATGAGGCCTGTATTACTTTGCTACTAAAGCCAGACAAAGAAACCATGAGAAAAGAAGACTACATACCAGTATCCCTTATGAATATAGATGCAAAAATCCTCAACAAAATGCTAGCAAACAGAATCCAGCGGCATATTGAAAGAATTATACACCATGACCAAATGAAATATATCTCAGGAATGCAAGGGTGGTTCAACCAATCCTACGTATTTTCATGCTAAGAACACTTAGCAACTAGGAATAAAAGGAACTTCCTCAACATGATATGAGACATTTATGGAAAACCCACAGCTAACACCATACCTAACGGTCTAGAATGGAAGTTTACCCTGAGATCAGGAACAAGACAGGAGTGCCTCCTCCCGCCACTTCCATTCAACATTGCACTGAAAGTCCTAGCCAGAGCAATGAAGATTCTTATGTAGAAAGGCTTCTTTCTATTTTTCTCGTGTTTACCATTATAATTATAACATTGTATAGCGACCTCAGTTCCCTACTTGACTAGACAGTCTCTAATAACGTCCAGGAACGAGCAATGAAAAATTGGCACACGTTTTCCCATCCCCCCATCCCTTTCTTCAACACGATGCAAAATGAGCTCTACACATGTTTAACTTTGTATTATTAAATATGCTATATTAAATATACTTCTATTGTTTTATTTCTCAGCTTTTGATGGTGTTCTTTAACTCCTAACTACCACAGACAGACAGGGCTGTCTAGGGACGTTCTCTTGTGTCGTCTTCTTTCTACTTTACCCTCTCACTTTGTATTAGATGTGTTTACATGATCCCAGCCTGTACAAATTTACACTCAGATGTCCACATCTGCTTTTGTCTTTGCTCTACATTTTAGTATCTTCAGCGCTTTCTCCTGGCCCTCCTTTTGCTGTGGGTTCCCCAGTCACCTCTTGGTGATCTAAATTGGTTCTCTGGTAGTTTTCTCAAGAAGGGTCCGTGCACACATTACTCCCTGAGTTCTTGCATGTCTAACAATGTTTGTTTGTAGCTTTTATACTTGAGGGACAGCTTAATGGCATAGCAAATCCTTTGGCTGACACTTTTTTTCCTTATATCCCATGAGTGTTTGCCCTTGAGTATTGGTGGGGCTGGCCCAATTTTATCCCTGTGTGAGTGACCAGATTTGGTTTTTGATTTTTGTTTGTTTGTTTGGCCTGGCTGCTCAAAGGCTATTTTCTTTATCTCTAAAGTCTGATAATTTTACCAGGAGAGTCTTGGAATTGACTGTCCTCAGTCCAGTTTCTCTAACACACATAGTATCCTTCACCTAGATTCAAATATTTTATTTCAAGAACGTTTCCCTCATTTCTATTAAGTATTCATTGTATTTCATTGCTTTGTTTTTCATGTCCAGAGGCTCCAATTATGCATATATTGGCTCTCTTTTGTCTTTTTATAATATCTATCATTTTCTCTCTAATTTAAAACACACACTTTTTTCCATTTTGTCTCATTTTATTCACGTTCCTAGGTCTGTCCTCCATTTTTATCGTGTTGTGTCTAAGCCCTCCTCCCATCTGCATCCTCATTTCTGAAATTATTTTGTTTTCTCTTATCTCTCCCTTCTTCCAGTTCTCATTTCGTCTCCTCCCACTGCATAGCTGTCTCTTCCTTGAGTCGTTCTATTTCTGCTTCCTGATCTTCCCTCAGAGGTAATCGTTTTAGTAAAATTTGTTCATTCATAGAAGACTTTGGTCAGACTTTTCATCTATTCTTTTTTTTTATTATTTTTTAAATATTTTTTTATTTTTGAGAGAGAGACAGAGACAGAGCACAAGTGGGGGAGGGGCAGAGAGAGAGGAAGATACAGAATTCGAACCAGGCTGTCAGCACAGAGCAGGGCTTGAGCTCATGAACCGTGAGATCGTGACCTGCGCCGAAGTCAAACACGCAACCAACTGAGCCCCCCAGGGGCCCTCAGACTTTCATCTGGTCTGTGGTAACTCCATCTGCTAAGCTTTGCTGACCTTTCCCACCCTTTTTCTTAGCACCTTTGCATTGATTTTGGGCTAACTCCATTTAAAAAATCATGTGCCATGAAATGAGTTGGATTTTCATGCCCCAGATATTTGTGGAAGGTTCTTCCAGGGAGTGTAATTTTGCTGGCTCTTTCTGACATCTGCCGCCATTGGGCTATTGTACTATTTGCTCTGCACGCTAGTTGCCTCACCCCACCTCCCACCGCCTACAGTGAGGCTTTTCCATCTCTACCCTTGCTTCTCAGATCTGTAGCCCATGCTGTATACAGGGGACCTGGGTTCATTTTTTTAGGTCACTGGTCCTCAACTAAGGGCAATTTCCCCCCTTAAGGGACATTTAGCAATGTCTGAAGACATTTTTGGTTCCACAGTCTAGAGTGGGTCTTGATGGTACTGGCCTCTAGTGGGTAGAACCCAGGGATGCTGCTGAACACCCTACAACAAAGAATTATGGACCCCAAGTGCCAGCAGTGCTGAGGTTGAGTGACTCATCTTTTAGACTGAGCCTTTGGCTAAAGGTAAAGTATTTTGGCCAGAGTTCTTTGAAATTGACCACTCCTGGGCTAACCTGCTATTTATTCACCTCCCCCCCAGTCCCCACCAACCAATTCCTGTTGTACTTCACTCTCATGGCTTGGGTGTGAAATCTTTATTTTCGCCAGTCTTTGTGTATTTTTGAATATGTGGTTTATATAATGGAGATGGCATTATTTTTTCTGTTTACCTTTTCGCTTGTTGAACGTCCGGGAAAGAAGAGGAAATTTGATGCTTCCTGCTGTTAAGTCCATCCCAAAATCCCTGGAGGGGGGGATACTTATATCTAGAATTTGAGCTTGAGATGTTTTAGTTTAACCGGGGAATGTGAATTCAGGCTTCAAAACCACCGATAGCCCATTTGGGGTATTGAATTCTTTTTTTTTTTTTTTAATTTTCTACTGTTTATTTTGAGACAGAGAGAGAGTGTGTGTGTGTGTGTGAACAAGGGAGGGGCAGAGAGAGAGAGGGAGACACAGAATCTGAAACAGGCTCCAGACTCGGAGCTGTCAGCATAGAGCAACACGGGGCTCGAATTCATGAACAGTGATCGTGACCTGAGTCGAAGTCGGTCGATTAACCAACTGAGCCACCCAGGTGCCCCAAGGGGTTATGAATTCTTAAGGAAAATGCTTTTTCCCTTAACTCAGTGCTAAGATCCCTTTGTAGGTTTTGGTGGTGATGATGGGGGAAGGGTGCAGTTTGCTCCTGGTTCCCCTTCTCCGGATGGAGGTCAGCTTTGTGTGGGGCTGGGTCTTCCATTAGTCTTCCACCTTGGACTGGCCCCTGTTTCTCATCTTTATCAGCCCGTAAGAAACAAAGCCAAGGTTCACATGATCAGACAAATGCTCTCAAGGTGAAAGGCGACCTCCTTCCCTGCCCACCTCTCTGGGTGCCTGATTTCACCTGTATTTTGGCTTCTGAGTGTTCTATACTTTCTTGCCAGATCATTGATTAATTTTTTTAACAATTTTTTAAGTTTATTTCATTATTTAGAAGAGAGAGAGAGAGAGAGGGAGAGAGAGAGAACCAGCAGGGAAGGAGCAAAGAGAAAGGGAGACAAAAGATCCAAAGCAGGCTCTTGTGCTGACAGCAGAGAGCCCAGTGTGGGGCTCTCTAAACTCACCGACCACGAGATCATGACCTGAGCCAAAGTTGGCACTTAACCGACTGAGCTACCCAGGCACCCATTTAATTTTTTAAAGTCTTATTTTAACCAGCTTTGTTGTTGTTGTTGTTGTTGTTGCTCAGCACAAAAATCAGAAACCATCTCTATGCCACCGTCCTACCCTAAACAGAATCTCTGTCCTTACCTCTCTGAGCCTCTATTTCCTCATCTCTAACATGGGAATAATAACAAAGGTTATGTTAAAACTTTCCGCGAGGATTAGTGAGGTAATAAACGTAAACCACCCAGAACAGTGCTTGGCAGATAGTAGGTTGGTTGCCTCGAGAAGGTTAGTTGTTTCTCTTCTTTCCAGTCCCTCCTTACCCTTCCCCTGCGGTGGGAGAGAGCCCTGGGGCAGCAAATCCCTGGTCCCCAGCAAGCCCTGCTGGCTCACAGATCCCGCCAGGACCCCACCTCCTGCCCCACGCCTCTGCTCCTGGCGCCAGCCCCTCAGCCCTCCGGAGCTTTCACTGTTTCCTCTCACTTTTTCCTCCCCGCACTGGACAAGAGCCAGGAATAATGTTTCTGGCTGTCAGCACCTTCCCCAGCCAGCCGGAAACAGCTCTGTCTACAGAGGGGCACAGCCACCTGGGCAGATTAGCCTGTTCTGCCCACTGGGTCTCATCTCCCTCCCCTCCCCTCCACCCCCTCACCCCTCCCCAAAACAGACATGGGGCAGGGGTGAAGTTTTCCTTGATTTTTTGATAGCTTTTCATTTTTGAATAATTTCATATTTGGGGGAAAAAGGATGTAAAAATAGTACAAAGAACTTCTGTATGTCCTTAACCCAGATTCCCCAAGTGTCCACATTTTACATTTCCTTTATCACTTTATCAATTGATTTATCTATCTATCTGTACACACACACACACACACACACACGCACACACACACATTACTATTATTATTTTCTGGACCGTATGAGAGATGCAAATATGGAGTTCCTTCACCCTATAGTGCCTTTTTGTGTGTGTACCTAAAAACAAGGACATTGTCTTTCATGACTCCCATGCAGTTCTCAAATTCAGGAAATTAATATAAATGTGATACTATGATGTAATTGATAGACATTCATATTTTTTCCAGTTGTCCCAATAATGTCCTTTATAGCAAAAAAGAGAAACTTTTTTTTTTTTTTTGTCCCAGATCCAGAATTGCACGTAGCACTTAGTTGTCAGGTTTCTTACCTGGATGGAATAAGTTCTTCAGTCTGCCTTTGTCTTTCATGATCTTAACATCTTTGAAGAGTATAAACCGGTTATGTTGTAGAATGTCCCTAAATCCGAGTTTGTCTGCGGTTCCTTCATGATTAAATTCCCAGTTATGCATATGTGGCGGGAATACCACAAAGGAGATACTGTGTCCTTCTCAGCACATCACACCAGGAGGCACGCGGTGGCGGTTTGTCCCTCACTGGTGATGTTAACTTTAATCTCTTGGTTAAGGTGGCGTCAGCCAGGATTTTCTACTATAAAGACAAGATTTGAAGACAAATGAGCATGGGAGGAAAAAAGAGAGTGTTGAATCACTACATTGTACACCTGAAACTAATATTACACTGTATGTGAAGTAACTGGAATTAAATGTTTTCAAAGATTTTTTTTTTTTTTTTAGAGTTTATTTATTTTGTGAGAGAGAGCACGTGAGAGCATGCGAAAGTGCGAGTGGGGGTGGGGCAGATAGAGAGAGGGAGGGAGAGAATCCCAAGCAGGTCTCGATCTCACAAACTGTGAGATCATGACCCGAGCCGAAATCAAGAACTGGACGCTTAACCAACTGAGCCACCCAGGCGCCCGAGATTTTATTTTTAAGTAATCTGTACACCCAACATGGGGGGTCTGGAACCCACAACCCCAAGATTAAGAGTCACATGCTCTACCGACCGAGGGAGCCAGCCAGACGTCCCGCTAACTGGAATTTACATAAAAACTAAAAAAATAAAATAAAGCTTCAGTTTACTTAGAAAGAAAAGAATGTTCTTCATTGTAATTAATAACTATTTTGAGAGCAGGTAAATACCTCATTCCTCATCAAACTTCACCCTGTGGTTTTAGCATTCATTAACAATTCTTACCTGAATCAGTTTCTACTATGATATTTGCCAAAAAAAAAAAAAAGACAAAAACAAAGACAAAAAACAAAAACTCCGCCATTTCCTCTGCATTCATTAGTTGCTATTCTAACATAACAAAGAATCCCCCCCACACACCTTTATTTGTGCACGCATGCATTTGTATCAGTATGCACTCATGAATCTCTGTTTTATTCAACTTCTTATAATTGTTACTGTCATTTATGTGGGGGCTCAAACTGTCCCAGGCCTGGTCCGCGGGAGCCCACTGGCATATTAACTGTTCTTCTGGCATCAAAGAGCAGGGCCTCTGTTTGTTTTGCTCATTGCCAATCCTAGCTCCTAGCACAGCACCTAACATATTTTTGTTCTCTTATTTTGATTCTAGTATAGTTAACAGGCAGTGTTATATTAGCTTTAGGTGTACAACATAGTGATTCAACAAGTGTCTACACTGCTCAGTGCTCGCTGTGGTAAGTGGACTCTTAAGCCTCTTCACATATTTCACCCATCTCCCCTGGAACCATCTGTTCTCTAAACTTAACATTTTTTTAACGAATGATAGAACGCTTATGTATAAAGTGTCAGTAATAATAGTAACTATTGTAGGGTTTTTGCAAGAAGTAAGTTGAGCTATTGCACACGAAGTGCTTAGAGCACCATTAACATTAATAGCTGATATTTGTTCCCCACTTACCCCGTTCTACAAACTTTGACACGCGTTAATTCATTATACTGATCCTGTGAGGTAAGGAGTACTCTTTCCTTATTCCACAAAAGAGGAAACCAAGGCTGAGAGAGACAGAGCATCTTGCCCAAGGTCGCACAGGCGATACGCAATAGATGCAAGACTGAAACTGAGTCAGTTTGCTCCAGAGCCTGAGCTCCGACCACTGTGACGTGTTGCCCCCTTACACCTGTCATGAGAGTGAGGCAGGTACACTGATGAAGTCATAACGGAAAGGGTTGCAACAGATCGAGGATGAAAAGGGATGTCACACTGATGGCATCGTGCAAGGTGTGAAGGTCCAGACCCTGAGGAGTCCTTCCCACCTGGCTCCCTGGGCGTCACCTTGTGGACCCGAGCGGTCCTTTTCTATCCTCACCCTTCCAGCCTCTGTACTGCCTTCCTCCAATCCTGCTACCGCTGCCTTCCCCCAACCAGGCAGCGCCTCACAGGCAGCAGCTCTGGGTCCTAGCCCTCGCCAGTGCTCCTGGACAGTGAGCTCCCTGTGCCTACATGCGTCCATGACTTTGACTGCTGGACCTTCTGCTTCTTAGCACCGATCACTGTCACAGCCTCAGTTATTTATTTGATTAGTCAGTTCATGTCTGTCTACCCTGATAAACTGTAAGCCCCCTGAAAACAAGGGTTGTCATTGTGTCTGCTGGGCCAATCTGACAGATAGTAGATGCTCAGTAAATACATGTCAAAGGTATGAATGACTACAGCCTTTTCCTCTCTCATCTACTCTTCTCCTGACTCTCCCCCAGAGTCCTGCAATAGAGAATGTCCTCAGCTATAGAGAATGAAGGTACTCTTCTAACATTAAAAAAAGTGGGGGTGCACCTGGGGAGCTTAGTCTGTTGAACAGCTGACTCTTGATTTCAGCTCAGGTCATGATCCCAGGCATAGGATTGAGCCCCGAGTTGGGTTCTGTGCTGGGCAGGGAGCCTGCTTAAGATCGGCTCTCTCTCGCCCTCTGCCCCTCCCCAACTTGCACCCTCTCTCTTCTCTCTCTCTCTCAAATAAAAAATAAAATAAAGAAAGAATGAGGGCACTTTTGATGGTTCAGAGAAAGAAAGGACCTGTTTCCAGAAGCCCACACCAGGCAAGGAACAGAGCTAGGACCCAGGCCCATTCCACCTTTGTGACTTGTGTCCCCCACTGCCCTTTACCTCAGTGTTCAGATTCCCAGTCCCAAGGAAGTAGCTCTGGGCTTCTGGAAACCCACACAGAAGGACTCTGGGTAGTATTTCGTTCTCAGGAAAATGGAGCTATTTATATTTCTAATACTTGGTTTTGAAATTTACATAATTGAGGTGTTTCTGGTGAGTCATGGTGATACCAGGAGGGGCCTTAGAAGCCATCTAAAATTGACAGCTATCCTTGGCTGCGCAATTCTGCAGGTGACCACAAGAGACCTTTCTGGGAAGACTGTCTTATGCCTCCCATGAAGTCCAGACCCAGCTGGTAATAGAAGATTGAGACTAAACCCAGCAGAGGAGGAGACATACCCTAGGGCACAGGTGATGTGCTGTCACTGACGGGCACAAGAAAGGAGTTTCTGTATCAGGTTTACCAACAGGGCCAAATAAAGGGTGAATATCAATTCAAAGAAAAAAGTCAATTAAAACCCAAGCAATGAGTCAGGACCAGGAGGAGAATACCCATGAGGGGGGTTTCTCTGGAGCAGAATCACTGAGGGAGCTGGTTAATGCAGACTCGTGGGCTCTACCTCAATAATGCTAAGTCACAACCTCTAAAATGAGTTTTTCTCTTTCACAAGTGTCCATCCACCCAAAGGAACACTGACTCACACTAGTCGTTGAAGCCCAGTGTCATAGAGAAAAGACTACATGATATGCCCTGGCATGAGAAACCTCTAATACCAAATATTTAATGTATCCTTTGAAACTAAAAGAATAAAAAACAATCCCATGTAAAGAACTAAAAGATAAAGAATAGTGGGCATGGTTATATGACTATCAGATAAAGTAGGTTTTTAAAAAAAAATTTTTTTTTCAACGTTTTTTATTTATTTTTGGGACAGAGAGAGACAGAGCATGAACGGGGGGAGGGGCAGAGAGAGAGGGAGACACAGAATGGGAAACAGGCTCCAGGCTCTGAGCCATCAGCCCAGAGCCTGACGCGGGGCTCGAACTCACGGACCGCAAGATCGTGACCTGGCTGAAGTCGGACGCTCAACCGACTGCGCCACCCAGGCGCCCCTAAAGTAGGTTTTAAAACAAAAAGCAGAGACTAACTAATAGAAATCCAGATGGCAGTTAAAAGAAGGATCACCATCTTGGGGCACCTGGGTGGCTCAGTCTATTGAGCAACCACTTCGGCTCCTGGGCTCAGATCATGATCTCCCGGTTGGTGGGTTGAAGCTCCACATGGGGCTCCTCTCAGCATGCCGAGTGCACGTCAGATCCTGTATTTCCCTCTCTCTCTGCCCCTCCCCCACGCACGCGCTCGCTCTCGCTCTCTCTCAAAACTAAAATAAGATTTTTTTTTTTAAAAAAAAGAAGGATCACCATCTTGATTACAGTAGCAGGCCGCAGGTGCTCATTTCTGGGATAGATGAAAAGAGGGGCTGCCATAAGGACTGGTCGGGGGACTTAACGGTTGCCAACAGTGGTCAATCTCTCTGCTGAATAGTGATCTTATGGGTGTTTGCTTTATAACTGTTGTACATAGGACACAATGTACCTTTGCTTTAATTCCTCTCTGTGTTGTATTGCACCCAAGAGTTAGTTTTTGTTTTGTTGATGAATGAATGATGAGAGTGATTCCATCCCAGGCAGCCTGCCATCAAAGCCTAAGCCTTTAGTTACATTAATTCTGTGCTTACTAATTACCTAATGATAAGTAAAGCTCTGTAGATGTGTTAACTTATTTAACCCTCATAATGACCCTATGAGATAGATTCCATTTTTCATCCCCATTTTAAGATGTGGAAACAGGGCAAACACATTAAGTTCAAAGTCAGAGACTAGAAAGGGACAGAGGCGAGAACTGAAACATACAGTCTAGTTTCTGAGCCTCTGTGCCAGAAGGGCACTTCGTGGTCCTTACCACACTCTGGAAACAAAAGAAAGAGGCTTTCGGGTGCACTGATAATATTTTTATATCTGTAAATGAATCTTTGCTATCAGGTTGGAGAAAAACTCATATTGAAGAGTAACTGGCTTAGAAGAGCAAAGATAATTTTGGAGAAAAATGGAGAAATAATCCTATACTAGTATTTATTAAAGCAAAAATTGCTAAGCACTGTCTTTTAGGGGAATGGAATTGAGGACCTAGAAACAGACCCACATAAGTATGGGAGTAGAGAATCAGTAGGGAGACATTACAAATCAGTGAGGAAAGTATGGGCAATTTAATATATTCTGTTGGAGAAAATGGCTATCCATATGGAAAAACATAAAGCTAAGTTACTAACTCACACCACATGTAGTTATAAATTTCAGACAGATTTAAGACCTTTTTTTAGCAGAAAACATAGAAGAAATGTCTTTATGTCTTTATGACTATATTGAAATTTTTAAAAACCCAAAAGATATCTCATATATCAAGTTAAAAGATGCACCGCATATGTCCTGGGCTTCCTGTGTTTTATCTGGCAACTTTACTGAAAAGATGCTTGACCTCACTAGAAATCAAAACAGGCAAATTACAACAACAATGAAATTTCACATCCATCAGGGTAGCCAAAATATTCTAATAACAGTTGCAGGTGAGTCTATAAATGGGTGCACTCATTTCAGAGAGAATTTTGTAATACCTGCTAAAATTGAAAATGGTTGTTGCACTATGACCTAACAATTCTATTCTTCGGTGTCCGTGGAGAAACTTGCTCACCAGTACGTAAAGAAACACATACAAGATGTGGATTGCATGCTATAGAAGTAAGGGAACAAAACAAAACAAAACAAAACAAGATGAAGACAACCCTGTCACCCTTCAGTGGCTCAAACCTTTGTCAAAGGTTGCATCATGTAACATGACTATCATCACAATCACAGAACAAAGAGCTAATCAGTAGTCAAAAGTGAATGAGTTCGAGCTGGATGTACATTTCCACATGGATACACTGCAAATACATTACATGGAGTGATTGAGACACAAATGGATGCCTCCAGCACACGTAGATCCACAGAATCGCAGAGGATGCTATTTATTAGTATGTGTCTGCACACTGGAAGTGAAAGACTAATTTATGTGTGGGTATGTGTCTTGGCACCAGATGGAGGTGCGAGAGGTCAAAGTAGGGGTGAGCTTTTAACTGTATTTATACTGCTTTCTTCCTATAATAAAAATGTTCAATCTGTTTCATCCAGGTGGTGGGGTGTGGAGGTTGCTGTTTTTCCTATTTTCTGTATCTTTGAAATGATGCAGAATTAAGAGTCAGAAGTCATTTTTTTTTTTTTTAAAGGAACAAAATGATCTGGTAGATACTGCAATGCCCAGATGTGCTTCCAGTTCACAGGCGGTATTTGGTATCAACTCTGGCTCAGGTTACTAATCTCGTGGATCTCCTTGAGTCACCTCCAAAGGGAAGGTTGTTATACTCCAGTGAGTCATTCTCAAGCTGGTGGCTGCTTTTAAGTAAGGCGGGCGTGTGTCTGGGTGGGAAGGCAGCATGAATTGCACGGACAGCAGGGAGATGCCTTTTGTGTGTGTCAATCCTGCCTTAGCTATAGATGATGGGTGGTATTTCGAAGTCCCTTGGTCACACCTAACTTGTTTCGGCAGGCTTTGGCAGAGGGCAGGGGCTGTCATCCCAAAAGGCTGTTTTGACCTGTTCCAACCCAAGCCAGGCCTTAGTGCATTAAGCAGAGCTGGGCTCCATACCTTCTCTCAGCTTCCTCCTCCCTTTCAGCATCAGCCTACGGTTTAAGGGCCTCTAAGGCCAAGGCTTGCCTGGGCCAGCTCTGCTTCATTGGGCTTGCTTTGCCTGCCAAGAGAAACAAGGAGTGCGGGGAGGAGGCACAAAAGCGGTATTGGAGAGGAAGGGGGCCAAGTGCTGCAGACAAAACGTAAAGCAGCCACTGGCTGAGCCCCTCAAAGGGTCTTCTAAATGCGTGCATCTCTAGGAGCGCCTGGGTGGCATAGTCGGTTGAGGGTCCAACTCGTGATTTCGGCTCAGGTCATGATCCCAGGGTTGTGCTGAGCGTGGAGCCTGCTTAGTACTCTCTCTCCTTCTGCCCCTCTCCCCTCCCCCCCCCCACTCTAATAATAAATAATAGTTTAAATACGTGCATCTTTAGCAACAGGTCGGTAGAGTGCCAGTTCTTAAAAAGCTTACCTTTTCAGCCAGCTTCCCTGTATTTAATAGGGAAGATCAGCACTTAACCTAAAGATGCAAGTCCTAAAAAAAATTAAAAAATTAAAAATAAAAATGATGTAAGTCCTAATTAATTCAGTGCAGCTTTCTGGATCCAAACCTTCAACCATTCCCAAATTGTCTGCCGAATTCGGTACAGACACCTACCCTGGCATTCAAGACTCCGAATCTGCCTTTCCAGCCTCTTCGCTACTTTCTACCACAGCTCTGTGCTCTCACCAAGCCAGACCACTGGCTCTCTAGAGGCTGGCGTAGAGGCATGCCTTCTGCCTCCTGAATTCCAATGCCAAGGCCACTGTCTGTTCACAGGAGGATCTTGGGAAAGCCACTTCAAGTCTCTGAACCTCTGTGTCCTCATCTGTAAAATGGGAATAAAATAGAACCGAAACTTCTTGGTGAGGAATCCATGTTATCCATGAGAGAACATCTAGGGACATCTAGAGAACATCTAGAGAACATCTGGGAACAGCCCAGAGCCTGGTGTGCAGTTGTTCAGTCAACATGAGTTCACCTTCCCCACATCTGCTGAACCATTTCTCCTTTCAAAATCTACACTTATCGACCATTGTTTCCTTTTCCTTGTTGGTATTTTTCTCACTGGAAACTTTCCTTTCTTCTCTGTCATCATTTATGTGGTAGCCGTTGCTACTTGATTTAGCCTACTCTATTGGCTTTAAAAATCATTTTTTATTGTGGTAAAATATACATAACATGAAAGTTACCCTTTAACTCTTTTAAGTATACCATTCAATGGCATTAAGTGTATTCACATTGTGCATTCATCACCACCAGCCATCTCTAGAATTTTTTCATGTCCCCAAATTGAAACTCTGTACCTATTAAACACTAACTCTCCATTCCCTCCTCTCCCTTCAGCCTCTAGCAGCCACTATTCTATTTTCATAAATTTGACAACTCTAGGAACTTTATACTAGAGGATTCATACAGTATTTGTCCTTTTGTGACTGGCTTCAGTTAGCGTAATGCCTTCAGGATTCATCCAGGCTGTAGCCGGTGTCAGAATGCCCTTTCTCACTGTATGTGTTCACCACGTTTTGTTTATCCATTCGTCTGTTGGTGGACAGACACTTGGGTTGCATCTACTGGTCTTTGAATGTCTGGAGGAGCAAGATTGGGTCTCCTGGCAGAGCCTGGCACCCAGGAGGCAATGTCAGTCCTTCTGAGTTGGAGAGCTTTTCTCCAGCAACATGAGCGCAGAAGGCGAGAGAGGCCACCACCACGCTGAGAAGGAAGCCAGGGAAATCCAAGGCAAAGTGGGTGAAAGCAGCTTTTTGACTGGCCCCCACGGCTTCTACCCTTAGTCCTCCCATCCCTCCTTCCAGCTGTAGCGAATGCAAAGATGGCCACGTCAGAACCTTCAACAGCTCCCTAGTATCCTCAGGATAAAGTTCAAGCTTTAAAAAAAATTTTTTTTTTACATTTATTTATTTTTGAGAAACAGAGTGAGACAAAGCATGAGCAGGGGAGGGGCAGAGAGAGGGAGACACAGAATCTGAAGCAGGCTCCAGGCTCTGAGCAAGCGGTCAGCACAGAGCCTAATGCGGGGCTTGAACCCACAAACTGTGAGATCATGACCTGAGCTGAAGTCGGACACTCAACCGACTGAGCCACCCAGGCACCCCTAATAAAATTCAAGCTTTTTACGACGGTTCACACAACCCTTCATGCCAACCCTATCCTACCTCCACTCCCATCTCTTAGCAATCCTCTTGCCAGCTGGATTCAGCCTCTTCTGAGTCGTGAAACACATCATGCACAGGTGCCTACAACTCTGTGTGCTGGAACCCTCTTCTTGGGGCGGATTCCAACTCATCCTTCAGAGTCCAAGTCTGCCCTTTGAATCCTTGGCTCACTGCATGAGGGTTTAACTGCTATAAAGTTTGTTTTCAGTTGCAAGTAACAGAAGAATCAATACACAGTGATTGATTAGGAGGGACTGTTTATTGTCTCATCACAGATGTTGAGGACTGGTTAATTCAGTGACTCAGGAATGGCATCTAAGTCCCAAAAAACCTTCCTCTTTCCCCTCCGCTATATTCGGGCAGTCAGCTCATCCTTTTGGCCTCGCTCCCCTCATGGTGCCAAGATGCTTGCAGCAGCTCCAGGCAGGATGGAGCCTTAGGTGTCTTTTTAGGCACAAAGAAAACCTCCTCAAAAGCCCCCTATCAGATATCCCCAGACGTTCCATTGGCTGGAATTACATCACGTGTTCATACCCCAGCTAGTCACGTGGCCTGGGGAATGAGATTATGCTGAATACACAGAACAGTCAGGGACCCACCCCCTGCGGGATGGGGAAGGACCCAGCACAGTGCTGCATGAAGGATGAACAAAATCATCATGTAAGAAAGGAAGGAGTGAAGAAATGGCTATTTCTTAGTCTCCTCTGTATCCCCAGCGCATAACCAGTGCTAAGTATATGATAGGCATTTAATAATTATTCGTTAATTGGTGTCACAAGCCCAAAGGGAGGATGTGGCATTCTTTACCCTTCTGTAAGCATCCATGAACATGTTGCCACCAGATGTGGGCTCCATGCTGTGTTAGGAATAGTCCTTTGAGTGTTTCATGGCATGGATGTCCCTCAGGGCCACCCCATTCCCCACATTGATACTGTGCTCACCAAAATGCCTCATGAGGAAAGCAGAAATACAAACCACCAATACATCTTATTTCAAACGAGGCACTGTAAGGCATGCCAAGAGAAATAAGCTGCCATTTCTTATCTGACAAGTTGGCAGAGGTGAAACTGCTTGATGGCACATAGTATTGGCAAGGGTTTGATAAAACAGGCACCTCCATTCACTATTCATTAGAGTTGACGCTGGTACAAACTTGGGGGAAGGCAATTTGATGATAACCCTTCACAATGGGTATATGAGCCGGTCTTTGATCCTGGCAGCTCTCCTTGTAGGAACATCGCCTCCGGAGAGCCGCACGAGGCTGTGCAAAGATGTATGTGCAGCAAAGTCTGTAGTGTGTTATTCATAATATCAAATAGCTATAATCATTTGAAATATCCATGGGTGGGGGATTGGCAAAGTACATTCCAGGGCAGCCCTACACCAAGAAATTTGATGCCATTAAAAAAAACTAAGTAGATACACTTATTCTTAACCAAACGTCTGAGAAGCAATAGTGTCTAGAATTAACAGCACAGCTTTGTCCACTTCACAATTTGTTAACAGGGTAGATCTCATGTCAGGTACACACACACACACACACACACACGCGCGCGCGCGTGCGCGCGACAAAGGGAACTCTGGGAGGTGCTGGGTATGTCTATTACTTTGATTGTTACACAGGTGTTTGCATGTTTCCAAACTCCTCAAATTGTACACTTTAAATATGTGCAGTTCTTTGTATATCAATTTTACTGTAATAAAGCTGTTAAAAAACACACACACACACAACTAAGTAGATCTACATGTACTGAAAGATGCCCTCGGTGTACTGCTAAGTGAAAAGAACAGGTTACAAAATAGCATTTATATCAAGGTACGATTTCAGTATTTGTCCCAAAGGTATATGCTTTATATTTGCCCAGTATAAGTCATTCTGAAAGATTTAACGAAACTTAAATGTCTGAGTATTTGTTAATAGTAGCTAGTATGAAAAACTGGCAGGTCTGGCAAAGTCTACACAGTAGAACTTCATCTCTGGCTCCGAGTCAAAAGCAGGTGTCCTGACCCATGCACTTCTCTCCTCCAAGCAGTGATGCAGAATTCCAGATGCATCCCGAGTGCTGCCATTTTCCGTATAGGGTGTCCCAGGAGGAGGCTTCCCGGGGCCAGGCTTGCAAGCAGTGGCCTTCACCCCTGTGTGTCCTCATTGGCCAGAACATGTCACATGGCCACACAGGACTACAGGGAAGATTGGGAAAAGAGGACCAGCTGTGTGCCTGCTGAGACTGTGAGGCTTGTTCCAATGAATGCATTACGGTGCATTGCAGTCACATGCTTCTATAATGTTTATTTTGCGTGAGCAGATACTACTTTTGTAGAGTAACCATAAATAGCTTTGGGTAAATAATCCTCATGCTGGGTCTTTCTGACCTATCAGGACCAGGACAGGCATGCTTCCAACTGTGACAGATCATTGATGTTCCTGGCCTAGGAATCAGTCTCTTGGGCATTTTCGTCAGGATGAGTCAGTTTCTCCACTGGGTGGGTGAAAACCAGACCCCGAGTTTGGTGGCTCCTTGAAGTCACTGCCTCCCTAAGCGTGGTAGGCAGAGTAATGTACCCCCTTCAACCAAATGTCCAGGACCTTATCCCCAGAGCCTGTGAAGAATATGTTCTGTTCCATGACAAAGGGGAATTAAGGCTGCAGATGGGAGTAAGGATGCTAATCAGATGACTTCAAAATAAAGAGATTATCCTGGATTACCTAAATAGCCCAATGTAACGGCAGGGTCTTGACATGGGAAAAGGGGAGCAGAAGAATGAGAACCAAGGAACAGGCATCGTGTAAAGACACCATTGGCCTTTGCTCGCTTTGTAGATGCTGGTGGAGGCCACCAGCCCAGGACAGGGCAGCTCTGGAAGGCAGAAAGGATTAGGAAGTGGATTTTCCCTTAAGCCTCCTGAAAGGAAGGCAGCTGTGCCAGCACCTTGACTTTAGCCCAGTGAGACCTATTGTAGACTTCTGACCTCCTTCCAAATTCTAAGATGATACATTTGTGTTGTTTCAAGCCACCAAGTTGGTGTGATTTTTTGCAGCAACAATCGGGAAGGAATATACTGGGTATCCTGCCTAAGGAACTTACCAGGATTGTCTGGAGACATCTCTGTCTCTCTCAATATAACAGCAGTCTGCAGTTGTGTAGCCAAATTGACTGGGTTTGAATCTTGACCTCACCGCTCACCAGCTGTGTGACCTTAGGCAAGTCACTTCATGTCTCTGAGCTTCATTTTCCTCCGTTGTAAGATGGGGAGGATAATGTTCTTAGGGTTGTTCTGGGTAACAAATGACATCATTTGCATACAACATGTAGCATATGCCCCATCCTGATGGCAATAATAACGATGCACGTGTCACTGGATGGAAGGATCTCTCCTTTACTTGCCTCTAGGAAGGTCCAGCCCGAGACGATCGAGATCTGTCCTTGGACTGCCATTTTGTCAAGTGTTTTTGTAAGGCACTCATGAAATATGGTTAGAAGAAAAATCTTGAATTGATACTATAAGCTCACACAGATCGCTGTGTAACAGAGGCTCTTCTGAGGTCCTGGCAGGGTGGTGGGGGCAAGGGGCCCAGAAGCTCCCTCCTCAGCCTCCCCACTGCCAAGGTACCTTTGCCCGTACCTACAGATGTATTTTGTTCCCACCTGGACAGGGAGTCACCTTATCTCTCACCACCCCATCCTTTTGAGGTGGGGAAACTTGTTTTTTTCTTTGTGCTTGAGACAGTGCTCACTGGGGTTGATGAAACACTGTCCACTTAATGCCTAAAAAAAACCAAAAAAAAAATCCCGAAACCTAGAATGAATATAACTTCCTGGTGGAGAAGGTGGGGTTTTCACCAATAAAAGGAAGGACTGCTCTTCTGCCAGCTCTGAGCCCCTCCTGTTCTCCAAGGTCAGCTGGTCTGGTAAGAAGTTTTCATTCTTTTAACTATCTGGCCCCGCTTTAACCCTCAGTGGGGGACACTGTGATCTGGGGTTTCATTAGGAAAGCCTTTTGGTACTAATTATTGTTGTTATGGTTTCCAGGTAAGGAATCTTTCCAATTGCTTTCCCTTAAATCTGGATAAAGGACCAAGGAGGACCCTCACACACAGGTTCTGGGTGGTTTATAGCTGGCCAAAGTAAAATTGCTCAGGGTTTCTATCACATTCAAGCCTAACACATCTTCTGGGGGGGCTGGGGCAGGGGTCCTGGATGTGGCAATCCTGGCCTTTTATCCCAGGGAAAAAAGCTGCAGTTACTCAGAGAAGCTTTAGACTCACCTTGTGTGTCCTGTATTTGATCTATGTTCTATACGCTGGTTGGTACAAAGAAGCCGTTTCTTAGAATGTTCTCACATGACTAACCCTAACTCCCTGAAAAGGAAGCTTTTGGCACGACCAGTTGAGACCACCCCACTTACTGCCATCTCTTTTAAAATCCACATGCTTTGGGTCTAATAATAAAAGAAGTATCTGCAGAGCTCCTGGGTGGCTCAGTGGGTTAGGTGTCTGACTTTGCCTTAGGTCATGATCTCACAGTTCATGAGTTTGAGCCCTGCGTTGGGCTCTGTGCTGACAGATCAGAGCTAGACCTGCTTTGGATTCTGTGTCTCTCTCTCTGGCCTCTCTCCTGCTCTCTCTCTCTCTCTCTCAAAAATAAGTAAAACATTAAAAAAAAAGAGAAATATTTGCTCATCATAAAAAATATGAGAAATACAAAATACCGAAAAAAGTAGAAAAGAACAAAAAGAGAAAGTCACCTGTGTACCACCCCTGTTAATCTTTGTACTTTCTGTTCTTCCTTGATAGTAACAGTTTCATACCCTCACCTTATGGTGCAGGTACTATTTTTGTGAGCTTTCATCACTTAAAATAATCCTGCTTATAGGGGCATTTTTGATCAATGCTTATACATTAAAGGAAAACCACTTTCTCCCAGCACAACGTTATATATGCCCCTCCCAATTTTAGTCAACGACTCCTTCCTACCACCCCAGCATCCCTGGGTGTTTCGTAGGAAGCCATTCATCTGTCTGGCTCTTATGCTGGGTAGTTTGGCTTCTGAGCTCCGGGAGGCCAGCCCAGAAAGCTAAACCCTAGAGACCCTCTGCTCACGAGCCTCCTCCCGGGACATCTTGGCAGAATGCCTGGATGGGGAAGGGTGGCTGGTGCCTGTGCTCGCTAGCAGTCTGGGGTGGGATTCTGAGGCCAGGCTGGCTTCCTTCTGCCCATCCCCTTCTGCTGCACCCTCTCCCTGTGGTGGGGGCGGGGGGATCTTCACAGTCTGCTTTTCTTTTTCCAATTCCATTCCAAACATCCCCTGGAAAGACCTGCAAGGGGAGAGGCAGGCGTTGGGGTTTGGTCTGTTTGTGACTTTAAGGGTGTGGAGTAGGCAGAACCCACTTGCTGACAAGGCTTTGGTGACATAGCTCACTAGAGCATGGTGGGGAGGGTTGGGGGGCCTGCAGGGCATGCCAACATGCCCCCTTCCTAGTTTGCAGGGTGACAGAGCCTGAGCTGTGGAGGGCTGTGCACTGCGCCGGACCTTCAGCTCACCTTGTCCTTGCCTTTCATCTCCCTCCCGGATGCCTTCCCAGGGCCCCCAGTCTAACCTACCTCCCCACCCCAGACCCTCCTGACCACTTCTGCCCATTGCTAAACTTTTCTTCATACAACTTATTGCCACTTTATCCACTTTCTTTATTGGTGTGTGTGTGTGTGTGTGTGTGTGTGTGTGTGTGTGACTCTCACGTGGGGGAGGAAATAAAGATGCATCCTCTGAGCAGAAAGTCCCCAACATTCACCCCGTAGCCCAACGCTCTCATGGGGACCTGGGAGCCAGGGGTCCTGGAAGTCCTTCCTCCTGTTGTGGGCTAGGTGCCCGGGAGTCAGCTCTCACAAGGAGATATGTATACAGGGCCATAATTAAAGGGGGCCTTGGGGACCCATGCCATGGGAGGAAGAGAAGAGAGGGAGCAGTGGGTTGCAGCACAGCTGACCTCTCGCCCAGAGCCCAGGTCACTCTGAGGATGGGATGGCCTTGCAGTGCTGTTCCAAGTGGGGCCCAGGGCAGGCCTTTCCTTTGTCAGCCCAGGAGGGGACCCAAGAGGGGACGGGATGCTACCCAGGAGGGGATGGGATGCTGGGAGGAGGTTCTCTTCCAAGGCATTCTCTGCCACAGGAGGCTGGCCGCGGAGGGTGAGGGGGCAGGCCCTCTGCGTTAAGGGGGTCTGAGCTAGCAGTGCGGCCTCCACCCACAGTCTCTTGCTCGCCATCCCTCCATCCCTCCATCCCTCCATGGAAGTGATCTTATGTCCTCTCCTCCAGGCTCTCAAGGGACTTGCTTGAGAAGGCAGATAGAAGAGCTTTGGTTAAGGGGTTGTAAATAAAGGTGCTCCTGGCAAAACAAAATTAATTCCAATTACTTGGAATTAATTAAAGAGAAGCAGAAGGCCAAGTTTGAGTTAAGAACATTGTTAAGAAAAAAAGAAGTTCATTGCTTTTATTTATCAATGCTTCTATAAATACCCATTGAGCACCTACTGTGTGCCCGGTATGCGGGACTTAGTCCTTGCCTTCATTCCTGTACCTTCTAGTGGGAAGACAGATGACCACCAAACACACACGAGGATCCCTTTAGGTGTTGATCACCACTGTGAAGAAGGGAAGGGAAGCACAGACGAGTGTGACAGGGGCTGGGGAGTTCTGTCAGATGGGGGCAGGGAGGTCTCTCTGAGGAGACCCAAGTGCAGGGAGAGAGGAGCCAGGCTTGGGGGAGGTGGGAGGGGCCCATGTGCAGGGGCCAGGCAGGTGCTGAGGGCGGCCAGGTGGGAGGGAATACACGGAGAATGCTGTTGACTGAGGTCATGAAGGAACACGAGTAACTTTTGAAAGAACACACTGAGAGATGGAGGTACTCTGCCAGGGTCACTTCGGTGAATCACGCCTGAAATGTTGTTGATCTTAAAAATAATCGTGGGGGGCTGGTCGGGGCAGGGAGCGTCAGACAGACCTGGGCGGATGGCAGCCCCTGCACCACTAACCGTGGCTTCACGGTTTCTATAATCATGCAGAACCTCCATCGTCTCTTCCGTGGCACTGAGGGGAAGGGAGAACGCAAATCACCAATATCAGGACTGAAGGAGTGGACATAACTAGAGACCCTACAGACATTGATGAGAGAGGGAATGTAATGCCAGTACAACTGGAATTTTGGATACAAAAAATTCTGTGGGAGACATAAATTGTTTCTCAAGAAGATTTAAGAAGAGATAGAACACTTTAGTAGTCTTAAAGCAATTAAAGAGATTTCTTTAAAAAATCTGCCTTACTGAGAAGTTGAGGGAAAGAGACAGAACATGTATAAAATTCCCAGCCCTGTTTCTGGCACATGGCAGGTATCTAACACACATGACTATTATTTTTTTCAACGTTTATTTATTTTTGGGACAGAGAGAGAGACAGAGCATGAACGGGGGAGGGCCAGAGAGAGAGGGAGACACAGAATGGGAAACAGGCTCCAGGCTCTGAGCCATCAGCCCAGAGCCTGACGCGGGGCTCGAACTCCCGGACCGCGAGATCGTGACCTGGCTGAAGTCGGACGCTTAACCGACTGTGCCACCCAGGCGCCCCCACACATGACTATTATTATGCACTATTCTAAACAACAATGAAAATATTTCGTCATCTTCAGAACCACATAACAGTCTAAGAAAAAAAATGCTCTGTAGAGCCTTGCCATTAAAATCTCTCCTCCACCTCTGCCCCTACCGCCCCTCCCCCAAAAAACATTATCTGCTTTATTTATTAGACTTGATAGAAAATGACTTTTTACTTGTGACTGAAACTACGTCACTTGCTTGCCTCGGGAGAGGATGCCCAGATGAGTGTACTGTATGTAGGCTTAGACCTCCTCTAAGTACAAGCAAGAGGTTTGGGAGCACAGAAGCCAGAAGTGAGGCCACTGAAATGCCACCCGTCCTTGACAATGACCCAGCAAGCCTCTGTATTTAGGGATGCTGCCGGGACACGACACTGCAGCCAGGCTCTGAATAAATTAGCAGTGACCCAGAGTTATTGGTGTCCAAAAGGACATTTCTGTGTGTATCTTGCCAAGATATTCATTTCAAAGAAGGCCCTGGCTCCTTCGGGCGGCCTTTCCCGTCGGCCACGTGCCTCTCCTTCACAGGGCTGGGTTGCACAATTGGTTTTCCAAGCAGAGGTCAGGTCCTGTCCCTTTCCTGTCACAGCCTTGCCCAACAGAGGGTGATTTCTCCAAGCCTGGGCCCACAGGACTCAGATGTGAAGAGCAGGTGGTGAGCGTCTGCTAGACTGAGCAGTGACTGCTGGGAAATGACCAAGGGCCCCTGTAGCCACCAGAGAGAGGGCTGGGGGTGGGCATTCAGATCCACAGCCTTTAGAAACTCCTGGGAGAGGCTTAGAGCTGGGGTCCAGGGGCCTTCAAATTAGAGAGACTCAGAGAACTGCACAGAGGGAAGGGGGACCTGTCCAATTACTTGCAACTCCCTATTTGTCAGATGGGGAAACTGAGGCCCAGGGAGAGAAAGGGAGTTGGCCAAGGCAGCACAGCAAGTTCTTTCCAGTCCTCCACAGAACCCCCTCTGCCAGAGCTAGTGGGAGTTGTTGTCGGGTAGAGGGTGAGCCTGGATCATGGAACGCTGTGGAACAGAAAACAATGTGAGGGAGGCTGGCTTTCCCACGGAATCCTATTCAAAAGCATGTAGGGGCTGTGTGTGGAGAGGTCCCTGGGCTTGGCCCGCTGGTGCCCAAGACTTTCCCCTGCCTTGCCCTCTCCCTGGCCGGATGTCACAAGACCTACAAGGCCACCATTAACACTCCCTCCTTTGAAGGGCTTCTCTGCTCTCCTAAGTGCAAGACTCCTGGAGGATTCTTGTGAAAGCAGCGAGACAGAGGTCTATGCTCCCTTTCTGATTTTGCCAGCCCCATGCTGAAAGCTTCTTCCCTCATTTCCTGTCAGGGGCAGCGGAGGGTGGGCAGGGGCTGTGTCTGCCCCCCTCCAAGTCTAGCTTCAAGGATCATTCAAGATAATGGAAGGCAAAGTGTTTTGAGAACTAAGTGCAGCTCCAATGTAAGAGGTGATTGTAGTTAATGATTTATGCCTGGGGGCTGTGCTTCCTGCCCGGAAGCGGGGGTGGGGAGGGAGAGGAGGGGAGCTAAGGGAGAGCTGGGAAAGCAGGAGCCCAGGACTGAGTTTCCCAGGGGGCCAGCCCGGATGGTGGCTTAGGCACGGTCTGTCCCCGGGGCCCCAGTTTCCAGCCTCATCTGCATACCCAGCGCCCTCTGTCCATTCAGTTGTTTATTTGACAAATGGTATTGAGCTCCCACCTCCGGCAGCACTGGATTCAAGGCTGAGAGCAGGTTTAGAAGAAAAACCAGGCTCAGCCCCTGCCTCTCGGAGCACACCAGGCACACAGGAAAATAGGAGCACGAATCAAATAGGATCCCCACGATTATTGTCCTTGCTGTGAACATTCAGCTGCTTCCTCAACATCTCCCCTTGGATGTTTAACGGCTTCGCTTGCTTAACTCAACTGAAGCTGAGCATTTCATCTGCCCCTCCCCAGTCTTACTACGTTTCCCCTGGGAGCCATCCTTGTGCCTCCCTGTCCCCACAGTCCTCCGCCCCCTCAGCAAGCCCTGTCATTTCTACCACCCAAAGCTCTCTTCCACGAGGTGCATGCCCCTAGGCAAATGGCATCACCTCCCATCCTGACCACGGGCCCCTACAGCCCCCTAACCAGTCACCCTGCTGCCTCTCTCTCTCCCATCCTGTCCCATCCCCCTTTATTCAGAGCAACACATGGTCTTTAAACATAAACCGGATCCCATCAACCCTCTTGCTTATAGCTCTTCCCCAGCTTCCTGGTGCTTTCAGAATAAGACCTGAGCTCCACACCCTGTTCGCAAGACCCTGTGTGACCAGGGCCCGACCAGCCTTACAGACCTTGTGGGGGGCCACCCTCTGCACCTCACGGAGCTCCAGCAACACACCCATTGTGGCCTTTCGTTGCAGAGGATGCTGAGATCTTGCACACCCGAGGTCCTTTTGATGTGGAAATGTTGGGGTTCAGAGCCAAGGCCAAGAAAGAATTTTTGAGACTTTTTGGTGCAAAAAGGTTTTTGCTATTAACGCACGGGAACAGGACCCAGTGGGCAGAAAGCCGCACAGGCGTTGTGAGGAGTGACCGATTCTATACTCAGTTGAGGAGGGAGGTAAAGACAAAGGAAGTTTCCAAGAGGACTTTCATATGCTAAAGAAGACTCACAGGATCCTGGAGGGCTAGCTATTGCCAAGCTAAGGTAGTTTTTCCCTCTAAGAAAGCATTAGCATTCAACAGCTGGGAGTTCTGGGGTCCTGTCGTACTCGGCCAGCCTCAAGTATTTATCAATGGGCTGCAGATTATGAGGAAATTTAATGTTATCTGCATTTCTTTTTGCCTTCGTTCTCCAGTTCATGCCCCCTCCCTACAATTTTGACCCTTAAATCTTTAAGGTGATTGAGGGTGGAATGTCCTCTGTAACTTCTTCCTGCTGAATAGGGGCGTAGAGAGGTCCCTACCCCATTGGTCAGTTGGGGAATTTATACATAGGAGTTATTGAAGGCAAAGGCAGCCGATCCAAGGTAGACTGTAATGCCCGAAGTTCCGAAACCTCCCACAAAAGTCCACCAGAGTCGTAAGTCAAAGCCAAGCGGCAAGGGTTGTTTATTGCAGGTTCGAACCTGGTCCTCTGCGCACTCGTCGCCGGTGACGCAAGAGGCCACGATCAGGGTTGGTACAGCGTTTTTATAGACAGAGACAAATAGCACAGGGGAGGTTTCAAATTATGAGGGGCCTGATTAGTTGATTTTAAAGTAAGGACATTTGTTGTTCTCTGATTGGGCGTCCTTTGTCTGTCCTTTGGCGGGAAGGCTTTGTCCGTTACTTGTGGCGGGAGGAAAAAAAGGGGGAAGGGGGAAGGGGGTAGGGTAGGTGGGGAATGTGCTAAGCAAGCAGGTTTACAGAAGCGAGAAATGCCGGTTAGTTTATGTATAATCACTCATTCCATTACATATCAGACTACATTTAGGGAGGTTTACAACCCATTCTACTACACAGCGGGTTACATGCAGGAAAGGCCTCACAATGCTCGTAACAAACAGCAAGCAAAACAGACTTCTCAGCAATTGTATTTCTTATCAAAGATCCATAAGAAGCAGAAAAGAGAACCTAGCTTTAAACTAAGGCAGGGCTGTCATTTGGATTGTTCCTTTCATTCCCCCCTTTTTCTTGTGCCTAAAGAGCCAATCTTGGGTCTTTTAAGCCTCTGTTTGTAATGTCTCGAGCGGTAGGTACTGAGTTCGTAAGACCATTAATTGTACAGCATTGAACCTGTCTTGGACAAAATTAATAATTTTGTTTATGATGCAGGGGCCTAATGTGAGAGCGAGAAGTAGGATGGCTAGAGGCCCGAGTAAAGCGGAGAGCAGGGTAGTTAACCATGGGGACGCACTGAACCAGGATTCAAACCATCCAGCCTCCTGTTCTTTTTCCTTTTTCCGTTTATTTAGCCCTTCTCGGACCTTGGCCATAGAATCTCTTACTATTCCTGTGTGGTCAGCATAGAAACAACATTCTTCTCCTAGTGCTGCACAGAGACCACCTTGCTGTAGGAACAGCAGGTCTAATCCTCTCCTATTTTGTAAAACTACTTCCGAGAGGGAGGTTAGGGACTTTTCAAGCGAAGTGATGGCAGTTTCAATTCTTTCCATATCTTTGTCAACCGCTTCTCTAAGTATACTAAATCCCTTGTTTTGTATAGTTAAGGCCGAGATCCCTGTCCCTGTTCTGATGGCCCCGAGTCCGAATATGGTGGCTAGAGTTAGAGCCCCTGCAGTAATGAGTGCTCTCTTAGTTACTCTTTTGGGTGCTATCCACATCTGGTCTACATACTCAGTTGTGTGGTATATGATTTTTGGGAACACAATTACCATTACACAGAACTCTGACTGATCGAACATATCCTTGTAGAGGCAAGGGGTTAATCCCGCATAAGAACAAAGCCACCATGAGTTATTTGGTGGAATAATCCAGTTTTCTGAAGTATTGACTATATTTCTGTTACTTATGCATAAGTGGCTATATTTTGTTGGCACTGTTCCTATACATGTCCCATTTCCCGTAAGCACTGGTAGTGTGAGGCCGGGTCTTCTCTGTCCCCAACTGCAAGCGTCTGAGTTGTTTGCAGTGCTATAATTTCCTACTATTGCTACTGACTCGTAAAATGGAGGCTTTGTGGAATAGCACAGCCAACAAGCTTCTGTTTCATTGGGTTTAGTATGGTTTAAGGCCTTATAAGTGGTATTCATCATTACCCATAAGGGGTCATCTTTGAATGGGGTTTGAATTTTTGGGGGTTTTCTTGGAGTAGTCCCGGTTACAGTGACCACCTGAGTGGCCGGAGGATTAGTACCCTTATTTGTGGACCGCGGGGTAGTATTAGGCTTACTTGTGGGCCATACTGACTGGTTTGGCCCTATTAGTGTTGGTGAGGCTTTGGGTTTTATTTTTAATCTTATCTGAATAACAGTTGCAAAGTAAGGCGGTCCCCGATACAGGTAAATTCCCCAATTTAGTCCCGTAATTCATCTCGTCTCCTTTTTTCCGTCCTCTAGGAATTTGATACGAATAAGGTTACAGGCACGGGTTTGCTTGGGACAGGGGCTGGCAAATTTCATGTCAATATAATGGGGTTTTACCTCCCATTTCCAGCTTCCATCATTGGTAGTGACACAACTCCAAGCCTTACAGTAGAGGGATTCGATTCCTCCACAGGTTTTTTTCATTGCTCCTGTTCTGAACCCGGGACATGCATAAAACCCACTAGATCTTATACGTTCTTTTTCATTTTCTGGGGTTCCGGTCCATGACGGATTAGGACGCTGGCGGCTTCCATTGGGGGGAAGTACCCCCATGGTTATGGCTACGTCCTCTAGGTTAAAATATAGATCAGGCCACCAGGCATTTAGGGGAGTATCGTCTGCTGTGGTAGTATTATAGACTTCCTGGGTTTCTAAATTAGAAACCTCCCAAGTTAAAGTATAGGGTATATGGGGGTTGCTCGCAATACTTATCCGTAGGAGGTCCGTAGGAGGTGAGCAGGAGCACGCTAATGTGTGTTCCTCCGATCATTGTGGGTCAGGAGCTGCTGCAACAGTCTTGGTATGGGACACCCAGGCCTTTGGTCTCAGCCGGTTTTCGGGGTCAGGTTTTCGACGCAGAGTCAATTTTAAAGGATGGGTCTTACTCTGGTCAACTGTCCAGGCGGTGTTGGCTTCCAGCACGAAGTCTTCTCGAACCGCAAAGGGATCAGCTGGTCGGGCGTGGGCGTAATGGATCCAGGTGGCAATCCCGTCGACTTTGAGAGCAGTGGGTGTGGTTAGGATCACAATGTAGGGTCCCTTCCACCGTGGTTGGAGGGTCTCTTGCTTGTGTCTCCGCACGTATACCCAATCTCCGGGTCGGTAGTGATGCGGCTCAGGAGGGGGCCCGCTCTCATAAATGGCTCTCAATCTGGGCCAAACTTCCTGGTGTGTGTGCTGGAGTTCCCTCAGGGAAATAAGAAGTTTATGATCATCAAATTCAGTTAACACATTAGACTGTAGGTTGGGAATTATAGGGGGGGGGCACTCCATACATGATTTCAAAGGGGGTTAATCCCAGTTTGTAAGGGGAGTTCCGCACCCTGAACAGAGCGTAGGGGAGTAAGACTACCCAGTTAGCGCCAGTCTCCATGGTCAATTTGGTTAGGGTCTCTTTTAGGGTTCTATTCATTCTTTCTACCTGTCCTGAGCTTTGGGGTCTATATGCACAATGTAGTTTCCAATCGGCCCCAATAAACTGCGCTATCCCTTGTATTACCTTTGAAACGAATGCTGGTCCGTTGTCTGATCCTATTAGGGTAGGGAATCCGTACCTGGGCATGATGTCTTCCAACATTTTCTTTGCTACTACCTGCGCAGTCTCATGCTTGGTGGGGAAGGCCTCTGTCCATCCTGAAAAGGTTTCTATAAACACTAACAAATATTTGTATCCATATTTTCCAGGCTTTACCTCGGTGAAGTCTACCTCCCAATAGGCTCCCGGCCTGGTTCCGCGGGTTCTGGAGCCAGGGTTTTTCCCGTGGTTGGTGGCGTTAGTTAGTTGGCAAGCTTTACAGCTAGTAACTATCTGTTCAATTTTTGTCCTAGAGTCTTTAATGGTGATCCTAGCATGTCTTATTAAGTCTTGCATTTTTCTTGTGCCCATATGAGTGGCTCGGTGCATCTTGGATAAGACTTTATTTCCCATTTCTTCTGGGAGGATTATGCTACAGTCTGCTGCTCTCCACCATCCATTAAGGCACTGAGTCATAGGCAATTTTTGGATCCAGTTTAGGTCTTCTTTAGTGTAGGTGGGACTTTCTGGTAAACTAGCTGAACCGGGGTCTGGTAGGGTGGTCATTAAAGCACAGTCCACCTGTAAGGCCACCTCTCGGGCCACCTGGTCAGCCAAATTATTTCCTCTGGCCACCGGTGTGACCGGTTTTTGGTGGCCTGGGCAATGTATGATGGCTAGTCGTTTAGGCAGCCAGAGTGCCTTTAAAAGAGCCAATATTTCTTCTTTATTTTTGATAGTTTTTTGATAGTTTTCCCCTCTGCAGGTAACAGTCCCCTCTCTCTGTATATAGCTCCATGTATGTGGGCCGTAGCAAAAGCATATCTGCTATCGGTATACACGTTTAGTCTCTTGTCTTTTCCCAAAGTCAGTGCCTTGGTTAAGGCCACAAGTTCAGCCCGTTGGGCAGAGGTGCCAGCTGGCAAAGGCTCTGCCCAAACAGTCTCAGTTTCAGTTGTGACTGCTGCCCCCGCATACCTTTGACCCTGATGTACAAAGCTGCTGCCGTCAGTGAACCAGGTAACTTCGGCATCTGGTAGCGGGTGATCCTGTAAATCTTCCCGAACTCCATGAACCTGTGCCAATATCTCAGCGCAGTCATGGAGGGGGGTATCCAAGTCCGGGTCTGGTAACAGGGAGGCAGGGTTTAGTGTTCGGGGGGGAGCATAAATGATTCTGAGGGGATTTAATAATAGTCCCTGGTAGTGAACCAGTCGGGCGTTACTTATCCATCGGTCAGGAGGTTGTTTGAGGACTCCCTCAATGGCATGAGGGGTTGTAACATGTAACTCTTGTCCCATAGTTAATTTATCAGCATCCTTTACCATTAGAGCTGTAGCAGCGATCATACGGAGGCAAGGGGGCCAGCCAGCCGCTACTGGGTCCAGTCTTTTTGAAAGATAGGCAACGGGCCTGGGCCATGGGCCAAGGAGTTGCGTCAGCACTGCTTTGGCTACCCCTTTATTTTCATCTATGAAGAGATGAAAGGGTTTGGAGACATCGGGGAGCCCTAAGGCTGGTGCCGACAACAGGGCGAGTTTAATTTGCTGGAAAGCCTGCTCAGTTTCCTCTGTCCATTCAAAGGGCACCTGTTCTCGGGTGACCAGGTAAAGAGGCTTAGCCATCTCGGCGAACCGAGGTATCTACAAGCGGCAGAACCTGGCCGATCCCAGGAATTCTCTTACCTGCCTTTGCGTTGTGGGTCGGGGGATGCGGAGGACGGTTTCCTTCCGTGCATCAGTGAGCCATCGTTGGCCTTCTCTTAACAGATACCCCAAGTAGGTTACCTCGGATCTGCAAATTTGGGCTTTCTTTGCTGAAGCCCGGTACCCCAGGGCACCAAGTGTCCGGAGGAGGTTTTTGGTGCTTTGCAAACAAGCTTCAGCAGTCTCAGCGGCGATTAAAAGATCGTCGACGTACTGCAAGAGAGTCACTTCGGGGTTTTGATTCCGGTACTCACCCAGATCCTCGTGAAGTGCCTCATCGAACAAGGTGGGTGAGTTTTTAAATCCTTGGGGGAGCCGGGTCCAGGTGAGTTGCCCATTTATGCCTCTCTCAGGGTCGGACCACTCGAAGGCGAAGAGCTCTTGGCTTTTGGGGGCCAGAGGCAGGCTGAAAAAAGCATCTTTTAAATCAAGGACAGTATACCATTGTCTTTCTGGGCTGAGGGCACTTAGGAGGGTATAGGGGTTGGGTACTGTTGGGTGTATGTCCATGACTCGGCGGTTAACTTCTCTCAGATCTTGTACCGGACGGTAGTCCGCACTGTTAGGTTTTCGTACAGGCAGCAGGGGGGTGTTCCAGGCTGAATGGCAGGGACGCAAGATGCCTAAGTCTAGGAGGCGACGGATATGTGGCGTGATGCCATTTCTGGCCTCCATTGACATCGGGTATTGTCGGACCCGAACTGGATCTGCCCCCGGTTTCAGCTCTATGAATAGAGCTGGGCGATGTTTAGCCAACCCCATACCCCCGGTTTCAGCCCATGCTTCTGGAAACTGCTGGAGCCAGGGCTCTATGTTTTGACTTTGTGAGGGTGGCCCCTGATGGAGTCGATATTCATCTTCTAATCTTAGAGTAAGTATGGTAATGGGTTGGTTGTGAGGGCCAGTCACTTGGGGGCCCCCTGGCGTAAAATGAATCTGGGCCCCCATTTTAGTGAGTAAGTCTCTTCCTAATAAGGGGCATGGGCTGTCGGGGATGACTAGGAAGGAATGGATGACCTTTCCATTTCCTAGGTCCACAGTCCTCTGGGTGGTCCAGGGATATTTTTTTTATCCCGGTAGCCCCTTGGACCCAGGAAGATTTTTCAGAAATTTTTCCATGGGGTCTGATCAAGACCGAATGTTGTGCCCCTGTGTCGACTAGGAATTGAACTGGGTTCCCCTCCACTTGTAGCGTTACCCTAGGTTCGGGGAGGGGATCCGAACCCCGTCTCCCCTATTCTGCATCTTGAGTGAAGAGGGCGGGTGTGGTTTTTGGCTGCCACGGTTTTTGATCATGACGTGGCTTTTTCTTTTTAGGGCATTCTCGGGCCCAATGGCCTTTTTCTTTGCAATAGGCACATTGGTCCTTATCTAGGGGCTTTTGTTTATCCAGGGGCTTTTGGACAACAGCGGCCAGGACTTTGGTCATTTCCTCAGTGGTGAACAGGATTCGGAGGAGCTGCTGACAATCATCCCAGGTGGGTTGGTGGGTAAACATAACGCTGTCTAAGAGACTTATTAAATCTTTAGGGTTGTCAGAAAATCGGGCATTCTGGGTTTTCCAGTTATATAGGTCACTGGTAGAGAAGGGCCAGTATTGAAGTCGGGGGTTCCCCGTACCATCGGGAGGCCCTATTTCCCGTAAGGGTAAAGCTACGGTGGAGTCAGGAAGGCGGAGTCCTGGCTCATGAGGGGCCCGCCTACGGGTACGTCCAGCCGGCCTTTGGACTTCGCCCCCACTAGGCATGGGCGCGGGTTGAGCCTCCCTATTCTCTAGTTCTCCTACGGGCTGGGCTACGGGAGGCTCTGCTGGCGCAGCAGGGATAGGGGCAGCTTGCGGAATAAGAGGAGGAACCTGGTAAGGGGGAGGGTCAAGGGAAAGTAAATCTTGGCTGTCAGGGAGAACAGGGGGTGCAGTTGGAGTTGGCGGCTTGGGAGAGTTGATAGGTTTAGCCGCTAGAATTTTGCATGGCCCTGTTGTTAAGAAAGAGGCCATCCAGGGAGGTGGGTTTTCTACTAAATCTTGCCACACCAGAATATAGGGAATCTGATCCGAGTGACCTTCTTTCCCTGGTAGGAAAATTATTGATTTTACTTTAAGGACCACGGGGAGGCAGAAGGTTCCCTCTGTAGGCCAATTGACCCCAAAGGTGGGCCATTCAGAGCGGCAATAGGTGATCAACTTCCTTTTGCGAATGTCTAGGCTTAAGTTGTGTCCTCTAGCTTTTACGTCCCTGAAGTTGGCGAGAAGGAGGGAGAGAGGGGTGCTCTGCGTTTGGCCCATGTTATGATGCTGAGGAAGAGGAGAAGAGAAGGGGGCGCGGGCAGCACGGACGTGGGGGAGGGGGCGCCGCTGGCCAGGGGGCGGGAGGGAAAGCCTCAGGGAGCTGAGGAAGGAGGAGAGAGGAACAAAGGATGGAATAATTAATTCTGATCAGCCGAGAAAACACTTAATTCCAATAAAACATCCGACCCATGAAAGAAAAACAAGAACTAACAAGAATCTTCCGCAGCGGTTCCAACTTTCTGGTGTCCTCTCGGCCAGCCCAACAGAGAGGGTTGTGGCTAGGACGGCGGTAATTACAAGGGCCCAGGGGTGACAATACATTTAGACTGACATAGAAGCACTCACGTACTCGCCCGTCCGCGTCCCTCTCGGGAACTTAGGTGCCTCTTAGCATGGGCGGGCAGGTATAAACCCCCTGCTTGGATCAAAATAAATTTTGACCGCCTTAAGCCGTATGAGGATCACCGTGGAAGTCGGGTTAGAGCCCACTCGAATCCCGTAGCTTATGCCGTGGGACTACACATAGGGTAAGTCAGGCGCGTGCCCCTGACTCCCAACAATCATTCCAGTCGTTTTAACAGACAGACACACATCACATCAAAATACGGGTAACAATTGGCATGCCTAGATGGTTTTTCTTTTAGACGCGTAGAGATATTTCTTAGCACTCTGGAAGTTCATAGAGAAAATGAAAGTATTTAGTTCGCAGGCGCGTTGGGCGTAAGCAGCCCACAGAAAAGAATCCTGATGGGCCAAAAAGGCCCCCCGATGGACCAAGAAGGTCCCCTGATGGGCCAAGAAGGCCCCCAGATGGGCCAAGAAGGCCCCAGACGGGCCAAGAAGGCCCCCAGATGGGCCAAGAAGGCCCCAGACGGGCCAAAAAGGCCCCCCGATGGACCAAGAAGGTCCCCTGATGGGCCAAGAAGGCCCCAGACGGGCCAAGAAGGCCCCCAGATGGGCCAAGAAGGCCCCAGACGGGCCAAAAAGGCCCCCCGATGGACCAAGAAGGTCCCCTGATGGGCCAAGAAGGCCCCCAGATGTCAATGGACGTCTCCAACTGACCCCGGCTGGGTGCCCTATAGCGCATCCGCCAGGGTCACACCAGCTTCCAGACAGAACCGGTTCTCCAGAGAAGAAACACAGATCAGAGAGAAAAGGAAGAACGTTAGAGCCGGCTTACTTACCGATCGGAATCAGATACGACCCGTTGACCAGAAGTCTGGTGGGCTCGGGGGGATCTCGGTGGGACCTCCAAATGTAATGCCCGAAGTTCCGAAACCTCCCACAAAAGTCCACCAGAGTCATAAGTCAAAGCCAAGCGGCAAGGGTCGTTTATTGCAGGTTCGAACCTGGTCCTCTGCGCACTCGTCGCCGGTGACGCAAAAGGCCACGATCAGGGTTGGTACAGCGTTTTTATAGACAGAGACAAATAGCACAGGGGAGGTTTCAAATTATGAGGGGCCTGATTAGTTGATTTTAAAGTAATGACATTTGTTGTTCTCTGATTGGGCGTCCTTTGTCTGTCCTTTGGCGGGAAGGCTTTGTCCGTTACTTGTGGCGGGAGGAAAAAAGGGGGAAGGGGGAAGGGGGTAGGGTAGGTGGGGAATGTGCTAAGCAAGCAGATTTACAGAAGCGAGAAATGCCGGTTAGTTTATGTATAATCACTCATTCCATTACATATCAGACTACATTTAGGAAGGTTTACAACCCATTCTACTACACAGCGGGTTACATTCAGGAAAGGCCTCACAATGCTCGTAACAAACAGCAAGCAAAACAGACTTCTCAGCAATTGTATTTCTTATCAAAGATCCATAAGAAGCAGAAAAGAGAACCTAGCTTTAAACTAAGGCAGGGCTGTCATTTGGATTGTTCCTTTCACCAAGGTAGACAATACATATGAACCTCCTTGAGTAGAAAGAATCATCTGTCAGCTGGAAGTTATGGCGGCGAAGGGGTCTTGACAACAGGCTGAGAGACACCAGCAAAGACAACAAAATAAGGTTAATCTTATTGACCTTTCATAGTTGACCAAAATCTTCCTCCGGTCCAGGAGTTTAACCAATCACTACAAGAAAGAGAGAGAGATGTAAAGCACCAATTTGAGTACCTCTATGTTTTAGCAATATGGTTACATTTTTGTGATCTCTGGGATATCTTTGTGCAGCAGTTAAAACATCTAATGCCATTTTGAGGGTCATTTAATTGTGTGGCAGGTGGTGTTAGCCATCATATACTCTGTTTTGTTTAGTAAGCGATCAGGTAGTTAATAAGAGGCAATTTATAGAAACAAAGGAAAAAAATACGGGTTAATGGCTAGAGAAAATTACAAACCCAGTGTCCGAGTCTTGAGTGCTGTCAGTGAGAAGATTTTTAGATGCCAGGCTTGAAGTATAGAGTGGGAACAGGCAGCTGGAATCAGATGGGTTTTTCTCCTTTGTAATTTAAATGTCTCTGGTGATCCGTTTGAATGGCCCATTGTAAGAAGGAATTATCAGTATAAATTGGAGAAAGGAGAATGAAAAAGAAAGTTACAACCTTCATTTTCATTTGAAGAGAAGTTTGAGGGCTTCTAAACAGGTTCACAGGAATAAGAAGGTGTATTAGCTGGCACACTGGTTTCTTGTGAGGAAGGTAAAGGTTTGTTGTTTTTTTTTGTACTTACTTTTTTTAAACATTTAATTTACGTTTTAATTTACATCCAAGTTAGTTAGCATATAGTGCAACAATGATTTCAGGAGTGGATTCCTTAATGCCCCTTACTCATTTAGCCTATCCCCCTTCTCACAACCCCTCCAGTAATCCTCTGTTTGTTCTCCATATTTAAGAGTCTCTTATGTTTTGTCCCCCTCCCTGTTTTTATATTATTTTTGCTTGCTTTCCCTGTATTCATCTGTTTTGTCTCTTAAAGTCCTCATATGAGTGAAGTCATATATTTGCCTTTCTCTGCCTAATTTCGCTTAGCATACCTTCTAGTTCCATCCACATAGTTGCAAATGGCAAGATTTCATTCTTTTTGATTGCCAAGTAGTACTCCATTGTGTGTGTGTGTGTGTATATATATGTATACATATATGCATATATGTATATATATATATATATATATATATATATATATATACCTATATACCACATCTTCTTTATCCATTCATCCATCGATGGACAGATATTTGGGCTCCTTCCATACTTTGGCTATTATTGGTAGTGCTGTTATAAACATTGGGGTGCATGTGCCCCTTCGAAACAGCATACCTGTGTCCCTTGGATAAGTACCTACTAGTGCAATTGCTGGGTTGTAGGGTAGTTCTATTTTTAATTTTTTGAGGAACCTCCATACTGTTTTCCAGAGTGGCTGCACCAGTTTGCATTCCCACTAGCAGTGCAAAAGGGTTCCCCTTACTCTGCATCCTGGCCAACATCTGTTGTTGCATGAGTTGTTAATTTTAGCCATTCTGACATGTGTGAGGTGGTATCTTATTGTGGTTTTGATTTGTATTTCCCTGATGATGAGTGATGTTGAGCATTTTTTCATGTGTTGGTTGGCTATCTGGAGAGGAAGGTACAAGTTTAATTGTTGATATATGAGTCCATGAGGAATGTCCTTCTAATTTTATGGGTGGGGAGTACATAATATGACCTGGTAGGGGCCTTTTTATTTTGGAGTTAAACCTCCTGCTGTATTAGACTTTCAATTCTTTAAATAAACCATGTCTCCTGGGTTTAAAATGGGGTGGGTTGCTAGTAACTGTTAATCAGGTTTAGGGAGTGTTAGAAATAAGTCCATTGACCCAATCAAAGGAGGGAGGCAGAGACTCAGAGTATAGTGAAGGCACAGTGAATCAAGGCTTTAATCAATATTCTTGCAAGAGTGGGTACCTGATGGACAGGTACACTTGGGGCAGTTACAGCAGACAATTTATCTCCTAGCATGAAGTCCTGCCCCTGGTTCCTCATTGGCTGAGTACTACAGAGATTACAGCCTCACCTGGATGTCATCTGTGCCCATGTAAGGCAAAAAGTAGTCTTATTGGAACAAATGTACATTCTCTGAGATGATGCAGAGACTTTCAGTCCAATCTCCCTTTGTTCTTTGGCACACGTTCATTGAAAAGCCCATGAAAATAAGCCCGAGAAACTGGAGAGGGGAAGAAGAACCAGGAAGTGAAGTGTCTAAGTGTTTGGGACTCCACTGTGGGGGGCTGGGGTTCATACATATTTCCAATAGGTGGTAAACCTACTGTTAACTAGACAGCACAGCTTTCATTTGACATTTCTGAAAACGAACCATCTCCTTTACTTCTCATAGGGGGGATATTGTTTACACATTTATAGAGATTTAAGAATTAATTGGGCCTCAAGTGAATAATTTAATAAAGCATTATTAAGTTAAATTAAATGAATAGATAAGTAGTCTATATCTACTGATAGGACTATAGTGAGAAAAGGCTTTTCGTATACAATTAATTGTTGGGGAAATCCATCCCATTTTCCAGTTGTTCCAAGAATCATATGCTCATGGGGGCTTGTTATTATCCCCACAGAATAATAAGCAGGAAGATTGTCTATACATGAACTATTTCAATGAAGTTGACCTCAGGTTGTCCAGCATCAGTTTTTAGGACTTTTAGGAAAAAGGCAGTTTTCATTTTTAATGATGTTAAGTCAAGAGGATGGAAGAGGATAGGAAACCTTAGTTGGAGAGTCATAGCCAGATATTTGAGGAAACCTGAAGAATTCAAGGTCTAGTCTAGTTTATAATAGTATTAAAATTTAATATCTACAAAGATGTGTTGTTGAAGCATAATTTTCCTCTATATTTACTCTTATTTCCAGAGATAGCCAAATCAAGACTAATTTGTTTGTAGAGCAAGTCCAGTTTAGCAAACTTGGCCTAATTATTTACATAAGCTCAGCAAGAACAGTGATTGATCATACAGATCTTTGAAATTTTGATTTGCTGGAACTTTCCATAAGGAATCTCAATTGAACTTTTAGTAGCCTCTCTAGGCCAGATGCCAAGCCAAATACTTGCCGTCAGACATGCCTGCAATATCTGTAGATTTGGGCAAATTCCTCTTCTTGAGGTCCCCAAAATATCCTGAGTTTCCTGCACCTGCCAAGAAGTAACATTCTTTATTCACCTGATGTGGCTCCTGGGAACTCTGTAAGCAAGGTATCAGGCCGACATTTCCAAGAGGCTTTATTGGTTCCAGGCTTCATAAAGTCAACCTTAGTTTTCTAAAGCTGTCTGGTCATATCTGATTCTATGTAGATTTCTCTCAAATATGACAATTCAACCAAAAGCCTTGGTAAAATGACCATTGTTTCCAGTGGTGTCCTCTTACAAGGAAAACAGATTCTTAATGAACTTATGCAAATAACGATAAGAGTTTTTGAACTTCAGTGGGTTTGGTAGGTAGAAAAGTTAAATAAATGCTTCAGTTTGTTCACAGAGGAATATTTTATCACATTTCTGTAAGTCATAGATATCTTAAGAGCAAATTTCCTTAATATGGAGGAGCAAACATTACATAACCAGCAATGTTTCAAACACAAGTCACAAAAATTATAATCATCTTCCTTGACTTATTTAACCCCATGTTAACTAATGCTTGTTCAGTTTGAGTATAGCTTGCAGTTAGTTCTGGAAATTCTAACCAATTTTCAAGATATCAAAAACCTTGTCAGAGGTTTGTCAAAAGCCCCCCCCCTTTTTTTTAAATCTCCTTGAAGATGAAACATGTTACACAAGAGAATAATAACAAGAACTATAAATGAAAAAAGGCTAAAAAATGGACATGGTTAGGGGCACCTGGGCAGCTCAGTTGGTTAAGCGTCTTACTTCGGCTCAAGTCATGATCTTGTGGTTCGTGGGTTTGAGCCCCGTATCAGGCTCTGTGCTGACAGCTCAGAGCCTGGAGCCTGCTTCAGATTTTGTGTCTCCCTCTCTCTGCTCCTCCCCCACTCACGTTCTGTCTCTGTCTCTCTCAAATATAATTAAAAACATTAAAAAAAATTTTTTTAAATGGACTTGGTTAAAGATCTGATGTGAGTTCATTATAATGTAGCTGACAAGGAAATCTGGTTGTTTCTGTAACACATAACAACGCTTCAATAATTAGAATGTTAAGTGATGATCTTATTACCAAAATATTAAAACTTTTACACACACAACCACACACCACACACACACACACACACACACACACACGTGCACAGCTGTAGCATTGACCCAAACATAACCTAAGGCTTATTATTTGTTGGATGGTGTTTCCATAGTCACTTAATATACCAAAGAAAAAGGTCTAATTAGTCAGAAAGACTTTATTTACAGTTTAAATCCTGGGAAGTTTGTTTAAAAACCTTAGAAAGCTTTTTTTTTTTTTAATGTTTATTTATTTGTTTTGAGAGAGAGAGCACAAGTAGGAGAGAGGCAGAGAGAGAAGGAGGGAGAGAAAGAATCCCAAGCAGGCTCCATGCTGCCAGTGCAGAGCCCTGTGCGAGGCTCGATCTCATGAACTGTGAGATTAGGACCTGAGCCGAAATCAAGAGTCAGAAACTTAACCGACTGAGCCACCGAGCCACCCTAGAAAGTTTTTAAAACACATTGCCTAAATAGGATTACAGATCATTACAAAACTTAATTATTTCTTTAACCAAAGTGGCAATAAGAGATTCTAAAGGCAAGTATGTAGGGTTATGTAGTTATGAGCAAAGCTTAGTGTTTTAATATTGAGAAGTTTTAACTAAGTAATCAAAGACCTGATAAAGACAAAACATAGAAACTGGTTTTCCTGGCAGACAAAAGAGGAACTAAAACAAATAAACAAACAAACAAAAAAACCCCAAAAAGAACCTTTGTTTACATTTTCTTATCAAGAGCAGATCAACAATCCAAGAAAACTTTGTCTTTTGAACAGACAGAAAAACAGAATTTCAATCTTATACCAGTGGACTTTTAAAATCCATTCATTTCAGCTTTAGTCCTAACACACATAAAATTCCTTTCCAAAGATTTCCCTTCATGAACCTACAACTTTTTAATTCAGAGTTGCTTCCCTTATTTCCATCAGTCTTAACTACATTTAGCAGAGAATTTTAACTCTTGGAAACCTTGGTCTCCAGTGAAAACTAAGTAGTAACCAATTGTGAACTGTTATACAAAAATTCTTTAGATGGCAAGTTTATGAATCTATTAAGCACAAATTATGTTTTCCAACAGACTCAAATATCCTTAGTGTCTTTGCAATAAGAAGCGAAAAACACAAACCCACATTCAGTAATCAATGCTTTAGCATTCCATTCTATTTGGAAAAGACTTACATGTCCAACCAATTCAATCCAATTTATCATCCAAGCAAAACTTAAAGTTCCAGGTCACTAAAGACTTGAAAAGCTATCTTAACAATTACCCATGAAAACTTTTAGACAAAATTAGCCATCATTTTAAGTCATCTTTTTGCTGACAAATTTCAAAAGAGATAACACGAATTTATTTGACCTTTAGTAAACTTTGATAGCATAAAAGTTTCTTATATGATGCTGATAGCTCTATAGACATGTCTATCTTAATTAAACCAACAAACTTAAATTAGTTTAAATATAGAATTATGTTCCATCTGCATCCACTTAAAAGTCAATCAATTTGTTCCCCATTGTCAGTTTTTACCTGAGGCACTGATGGGTGGTTTGAGACCAGTGAGGTGCTCCTCCTTACTTGACAGCAAGAGGAGGAGGAGGAGCCTATGGTGCTGAGAGGCACCTGGATGATGGGAGCTATTACGTGGACCACACCCAAGGTGGTGCCCAGAGGGGGTGGGGTGGAGGCAGGAGAGGTGAGGTGCTACCTGGAAGGCTGGAGGAGGATAAAAGTCCAGAGAGAAAGAGGTCTCCCAGTCCTAAAACTCATCCGCTTAGACAGATGAAAAGACAGGTTTTCTTTCCATGAGAGTGGAAATAGGCAGTCCATGTCAGGCCAGAGAAAACAGGGAACTTCCCTAAAACAAAAGGAATTCAGGCAGCAGCTTGGGAATAGTCCTTAAAGTCCCTATCCTGAGGTAGACTCACCAAAGACAATGGGCTCCAATTATCATAGCCGTTAGCCCAGGAAATGAATGAGGGAGAAGCCCCCACATAAGGCTAGAGTAACCTGGGTGTATTAGGAGGAACAGTGAGAGAGAGGGTCAATGCTGCTTCCATCAGGGATGGACTGTGTTTCCTCACGCAACCTGGGTTTATTCAGAGGAGGCGTGTTTAGACAGTCATCATGCAATATATCAGGAGAGGGTTTACTAGCCAAACACATTTGGGCAAACACGTTCTGCAAGACGTCCTTAGGTTGGGGTCCTGATTTATGGGCCATGCAGGGCTGGACACGGGGTACCTCTGTTCATTTTCCCTGTTTCCTGCAGAAGAGATCTAACTGATAGATCATATTGAAATTTAATGTCCCATTAATGGGCCATTTTTCTTGTCTACTAAGGAGTACTAAGTCCTTACAGTGTAACAAAAGAAGATCAGGGGTTTTTCCCTTCAATCTCGAAATCTGAACTATTTCCATTGGGTTAAAAGGTATCCTGAGGCAGAGTCCCTGGGGACAGAAGAGAGAAGATCCATTACCAAGAAAATCCCCCCTGACACCCTGGTGGCATCCAACACAGGATATGTCAGAGGTTCCTGGTGTCAAAGCAACCAGAGGTGTCCCTTTAAGGAAATCACTATGATCACCATCCTACCAAAAAGGCCCCATAGGAGGGATGCCAGCATTTCCCTATTTTCACATTGCATCCTAGGCTACAGATGGGTGCCTCATGAATGGACCAAAATACTGTGCCATGCCTTGCCTTGACGTGAAGTCTGTGCCTTGAAGGCCATACCATACTGTGAATAATCAGCTGTTTTTAACCCATGGGAAACACTAGAAAAGTTTTACAAGAGGAAGTTACCCAATTTTATTTTATTTTTATTATTTTTTTTTAACATTTATTTATTTTTGAGACAGAGAGAGAGAGAGCATGACCCCGGGGAGGGTCAGAGAAAGAGGGAGACATAGAATCTGAAACAGGCTCCAGGCTCTGAGCTGTCAGCACAGAGCCTGATGTGGGGCTCGAACCCACAGACCGCGAGATCATGACCTGAGCCGAAGTCGGACGCTTAACCGACTGAGCCACCCAGGCGCCCCCCCCAATTTTATAATTTAAGTAGTCAGTAGACAGTGACAGAAAATAGTAAAGATAGAAATCCATCATGATGTAAGTGACATTCCATCATATGTAGTCCTCTAAAGCCAACTTCCCGAGGAAATGGTCCCCAGTTGGGCTTTAATTCAATTCATTCAGGTACTGGTTTCAGCTGGCTCCAAGTGGAGATCTTGTGGCCAGAAGAGGCTAGACCAGGGATGTGGGAGGGATCACACTAGACCAATGAGGAGGAAACCTTACACTGGAGTCTTAAGATTGGCAGCATTCCTGGTGACCTAGGTGGCTGTCCTGTGCCCAAGACAGCTTTGTATAAGGACAGGAATAAAGAGAGAGCATCAAGTTCTTGGATCTTATTACCATTCTGGCCAGGGTACTAACTTCCACTCAAAAGGCAAGCTTTCTACTCCCTGTAGAGTAGCCAAGGGCTAGAGGATTCAGCCTGAGCAATTGACTTGAAAGTGTTCCAGTAACACCATATTCCTTAAAAAGCCCCTTCAATGAAAATAAAAGAAGAGAAGAGGAATTATTCACCAAATTTGCACTGAGGCTGGGAGTCCAGATGAGAAGACTCAGACCCTCAGGCCCCACATTGGGCGCCAAAATGATGTGGAAATGTTGGGGTTTGGAGCCACTAGTCAAGAAAGAATTCTTGAGATGTCTTTGGTGCAAAAAGGGGTTTTTATTGAAGCACAGGGACAGGACCTGCAGGCAGAAAGAGCTATATTGGGGTTATGAGGAGTGGCTGATTATATACTTCAGAGTTGAGGTAGGTAAAGACAAAAGAAGTTTCCAAAAGAAATTTCATATGTTAAGGAAGACTCACGGGATCCTGGAGGCATAACTATTGTCAAGCTAAGGTGGTTTTTTCCTCTAGCAAAGCATTAACATTAAAACAGTTGGGAATTCCTAGAAGAACGTCCTATTCTGCCTGCCTCAAGAATTTGTCAATGGGCTGCAGGTAATAAGGAAATTTAATTTTATCTACATTTCTTTTCTTTTTGTTCTCCACATCACTTTAACCTGCTACTTCCTCTGGCTCAAAAAGCCCTTTCCTAGACCTTTACCAGGCTGGCTCCTTCTCATTCTGTGGGCTCAACCTAAATGTCACCTCTTTGGAGAAGCAATAGAGAACCCCCCCCCCCCCGCCAGACCTTTTCTCTACCAAGCACATCCCAGCACCACTCACTTCTGTCACGTTGGTCATTGGTGTTAGTGTCGTTGATGTTGCAGTTGGTCATCTCTCATTCATTTGTTTGCCTATTGGCTAGTTGTCTCACCTACAAGTGCAGGGGCCTTGTCTGGATGGTTCACAGTACAAATTCCATGGTTAGCATATAATATGCCCCCAATAATGAGCACCCAATAACGCCCTCACTGCCCCCCATCCCAGAAGAGGTGAAAGCAGCAGCTTCTTAGAGCCAGAGAAAGTACGGATCCGGGGCTCAAAAAGTTCTAGCAACACTCCCACTCCAACTATCAGAATGGTGTGGGTACTGCAGCACCCTGGGTCCTACTCCCTCTCTCTGGTGTTCTGGTCCCCTAAATCTGTGCTTAAGAAGAACTTTTTAATTGACCCTTTATTCCCCGTCCCACCCTCTATCACTACTATAGGGGCACATGCATCAGGATTTTCATTTGTGCATTTATTTCAAACATCCTGAGAACCTGGATTCAGAAGTCCTGGGCTTAGGTGTGACCTCTACCACCAACCCATTGTGTAGCTTTGGTCGTGTCTCTGCCTCATTCTGGGGCTTAGTTTGTTCCTGTGTCAAAGGGGAGGTAAGGGGTGGACCTCATGAGCTAAGTCCCTGATGATGTGGGAAACAAAGGCAAAAGAAAAATTAAATTTACTGACTACTTACAGCCCATTGACAAGCCCTTGAGACAAGGGAGCTCAGCTGCCTTGATGATGACACTTTACTAAGGGCAAAGGGCAATCTTAGCTTGACATTATCCCTTCCCTCCCCTCCAGGATCCTGTGAGTCTATTTTAACATCTGAAAATTCCTTTGGAAACTCCCTTTATCTCTACCACCCAAGATATATGTTAGCAATCATCCTCCAAGCTTATGGTCCACTGATACATATCTGAAAGGCCTCATGACTGAGGTTTTATTAGACAGTAATAAATGACCTTTTCCTAACAATAGCTAGCCCCCTCAAGTACCTGGAAATCTTGCTTCCAAAATTCTTTAGAGACTTACCCTATTCCTAACCCCCTCCCAACTTGAAAGTTTATAATCAGTCACTCATCACAACCCCAGTGCAGCTCTTTCTGCCCATGAGTCCTGTCCCATGGTTTAATAAAAAAACCTTTTTGCACCAAAGATGTCTCAAGAATTCTTTCTTTCTCATCGGCTCTGAACTCCAACATTTCCACATCATTTCGGTGCCTGAACATGTGGCTCAAGTCTTCTCATCTGGATTCTGAGCTTTGGTGCAAACTTGGTGAGTAATTCCTCTCATCTCTGTTTACTTTCATTTTAGGGGCTTTTCCAGGAGTATGGCCTTATTGGAACACTTTCATATCAATTGCTTAGGCTGAATCCTCTAGCCTGTGGCTACTCCATAGGGAGGAGAAAACCTGCCTTTTGGCTGGAAGTTAGTACCCTGGCCAGAATGGTAATAAGACCCAGAAACTTGATGCCCTCTCTTTGTTCCTGTCCTTATACAAAGCTGTGTTGGGCACAGGACAGCCAGCTAAGTCACCAGGAAGGTTGCTGATCTTAAGACTCTCGTGTAAGGTTTTGTCCTCATTGGTCTAATGTGATCCCCTCCATGTATCTGGTCTAGCCTCTTCTGGCTGCAAGACCTCCACCTGGAGGCAGCCAAAACCAGTGCCGATTTAATTAAAGCCCACTGGGGACTGTTTCTTAGGGAAGTTCACTGTAGAAGACTACAAATGATGGAATGTCACTTAGATCATGACAGATTTCTTTTTTTTAATGGTTATTTATTTTTGAGACAGAGAGAGAGAGCGCACGCGTGCGTGAGCAGGTGGGGGGGGGGCAGAGAGAGAGAGGGAGACACAGAATCTGAAGCAGGCTCCAGGCTCTGAGCTGTCAGCACAGAGCCTGATGTGGGGCCCAAACACATGAACCATGAGATCATGACCTGAGCCAAAGTCAGACGCCCAACCGACTGAGCCACCAGGTACTCGGATCATGATAGCTTTCTATCTATACTTTTTCTGTTCATGTCATCTACTAACTATTTAAATTACAAAATTGGGTAATTTTCTCTTGTAAAGCTTTTCTGCTGTTTTCCATGGGTTGAAAATAGCAGGTTCTTCATGGCAAGGTAAGGCATGGTCTTCATGGTATAGCCTTCAAGGTAAGGCATGGAACAGCCTGGGCTTCGTGGCAAGGCAAGGCATGATATCTCAGACTGTACATCAGCACACATTTTGCAGTCTAGAATATGATGGGGGAAGCGGGAGGATGCTGACATCACTCTTACAGGGCCTTTAATGGTAGGGCAGTGATCATAGAGATTTCGTTTGAGGGATTCCTCCAATCACTTTGACACAGGGTATATGGGATGCCACCTGGGAGTCAGGGGTGGGGGGTTTCCTGCTACTGGACCTTCTCTCTTCTTTGGTCTCCAAGGACTCTCCCTTGGGATGCCTTTTACCCCACTGAAAACAATTTGGATTGCAAAATTTGAGGAAGGATTGATCTTCTGTAACACTGCATGGCCTCAGTATAATCTGTCAGTTAGATCTATTGCCAACAGGGCAAATGGACGGAGGTACCCTAGTTCCAGTGGACCCAGGTGGAACATAATTCATTATTTATTTATTTTTTTCAACGTTTTTTATTTTATTTTTGGGACAGAGAGAGACAGAGCATGAACGGGGGAGGGGCAGAGAGAGAGGGAGACACAGAATCGGAAACAGGCTCCAGGCTCCGAGCCATCAGCCCAGAGCCTGACGCGGGGCTCGAACTCACGGACCGTGAGATCGTGACCTGGCTGAAGTCGGACGCTTAACCGACTGCGCCACCCAGGCGCCCCCATAATTCATTATTTAAATGAACTTAAGTTTGTTGGTTTCATTAAAACAGATATGCCTTTAGAGTTATCAGTACTAAATATAAAACATTTATTCTACCAAGGTTTACTGAAAGTCAAATAAGCCTTTTGCAATATGTCAGCACAAAGATGACTTAAAATGATGGTTCATTTTGTCTCAAAGTTTTCATGGGTAATTGTTAAGATAACTTTCACAGTCTTTGGTAACCTGAAACTTTACAGTTTTGCTTGAATGATAAATGCGATTGAATTTGTTGGACATCTAGGTCTTTTCCAACTAAGATAAAGTGCTAAAGCATTGATTACTAAACAATAACATTTATTTGCTTTTGACTTCTTTTTTCTTTTTTAATTTAATGTTTATTTATTTTGAGAGAGAGAGGCAGAGACAGAGACAGAACACGAGCTGGGGAGGGGCAGAGAGAGAGGGAGACCCAGAATCTGAAGTAGGTTCCAGGCTCAGAGCTGTCAGCACAGAACCTGACTTGGGGCCCAAACTCACCAACCAGGAGATCATGATCTGAGCCAAAGTCGGACACTGAACCAACTGAGCCACCCAGATGCCCCTGCTTTTGACTTCTTATTGCAAAGAAACAAAGGGTATTTGAGTCTGTTGGAAACCATGCTTTGTGTGTAAATGTATCCATAAATTTGCCGTCTAAAGAATTCTGGTGTAACAGTTCACAACTGGTTACTACTTAGCTTTCACTGGAGACTAAGGTTTCTAAGGGTTAAGATTCTGCTGCATGTAATTAAGACTGAAGGGAGTAAGGGAAGTAACCTTGTATGTGCAAGAAAGATGTAAAGAATGGGAATACATTTTTGTTGAAGGTAAAAGAAGGTAATTTTGTCCAAAATGAGACTGGTTGTTTGGAGAGAAATGGCTTGGGACAAAATCTGAATGCAAAGGAAAGTCGTAGATGGTTTGTGAAGGGAAATCTTTGGAAAGGAATTTTACGTGTGGCAAGGACAGACTAAGCTTGAAATGAATGGATTTTAAAAGTACACTGGTATAAGATTGAAGTCCTCTTTCTCTCTGTTAAAAAAAAAAAGTTTTGGGGCGCCTGGGTGGCTCAGTCGGTTAAGCGTCCGACTTCAGCCAGGTCACGATCTCGCGGTCCGTGAGTTCGAGCCCCGCATCGGGCTCTGGGCTGATGGCTCAGAGCCTGGAGCCTGCTTCCAATTCTGTGTCTTCCTCTCTTTCTGCCCCTCCCCCGTTCATGCTCTGTCTCTCTCTGTCCCCAAAATAAATAAACATTAAAAAAAAATTTAAAAAAAAAAAAAAAAAGTTTTGCTGGATAGTTGGTCTGCTCTTGATAAGAAAATGTAAACAAAGTTGTTTTTCCTTTGTCAGTCCAGAAAAAACAGTTTCTGTGTTTTGTCTTTATCAGGTCTTTGATGATTTGTAATCCTGTTTAGACACCTGCTTTAAAACTTTCTAAGGTTTTTAACAAACTTCCCTGAGATTTAAATCACAAATAAAATCTCTTTGACTAATTATTTATTTGGTATGTTACATTCTGGTATAAGGTCATCACTCAATATTCTGATTATTAAAGTGTTATGTGTCACAGAAATAGCCAAATTTCCTTGTCAATTGCATCATAATGAACTCTCATATTAGATATTTAACAGTGTCCATTTCTGAGGTTTTTTTTTTTTATCATTTATAGTTATTGTTCTGATGCTCTTGCAAAATGTGTTTCGTCTTCAAGGAGATTCATATAAAGGGCTTTTGACAAATACAGGTAGTTGATATCTTTAAGATCATAAAACTAAAATGGGTGAGAATTTCCAGAACTAACAGAAAAGCTGCATTCAACCTGAACAAGAATTAGTAACATGGGGCAGGGAGTGTCTCCTGGGTGGCTCAGTCGGTTAAGCATCAGATTCAGGTCACGATCTTGCTGTTCATGAGTTCAAGCCCCGCATTAGGCTCCACACTGACAGTGGAGAGCCTGCTTGGGATTCTCTCTCTCCCCTCTCTCTCTGTCCCTACCCAACTAGCACACATGCTGTCTCTCAAAATAAATAAATAAAGTTAAAAAAAATTTTAATAACACCCAAAAAAAGAATTAGTAAAATGGGACTAAATGAATTAAGAAAGATGATTCTAGTTTTTGTGACTGTTGTTTGAAACATTGCGGGTTGTCTAATGTTTGCTCTTCCAGATTAAGGAAACTTTCTTTTAAGATATCTATGACTACAGAAATGTGATAGAATATTCATTTGTAAACAAATTGAAGCATTTAACTTTACTGTCTACCCGAGCCCTCTGAAATGCAAAGTCTCTGTGAGTATTCTTTCTTCCATAGCAATCATCCTTATTTGCATTACTAGTTCAAGAAGAATCTGTCCTCTTTGTAACAGGACACCAATGTAATTGGTCATTTTGCAAGGCTTTGACTGGAATGTCATATTTGAGAGAGACATCCATAGAATCACATATGACCAGACAACTTTAAGGGACTCAGGTTGACTTCATGAAGCCTGGAACCAATAAAGCCCCTTTGAAATGTTGGCCTGATACCTTACCAGATGAGTAAAGAAATGTCACTTCCTGGCAAGTGTAACAATCTCAGGGTATTTTGGGTCCTTGTGACGAGGAATTCACCCAAATCTACAGGTATTGCAGGCATGTCTGATGGTGAGTATTATTAGGCTTGACTTCTGGTCTGGAGAGGCTACTATAAGTTCAATCAAGATTCCTTATAAAAGTTCCAGCAAAGCAGATTTTAAAAGATCTCTACAATAAATCATTCTTTCTGCGCTTTTCTAAGTAATCAGGCCAAGTTTGTTAAATTCGGACTTGCTTTACAAACAAATTAATCTTGATTTGGCTATCTCTGGAAATAAGGGTGATTTTAGAGAGAAAAATTCTGTTTTAATAACCCACCTTTGTTGATGTTAAATTCTAGTTCTGATTGTCTTTGAGTGTTTGTTGTTTGCCTAAGCTAGACAACTTGGGGTAAACTTCAGAGAAATTGCTACAATAGCTCAAGTATAGACAATCTTCTTTCTTGTTATTCTGTGGGGATAATAACAGGACCCCGTGGGCATATGAAATGGAAAATACTGGAAAATGCTCCAATAGAGCATAACTGTTCAGAGGCTATCGATCTTGTTTATTCTGGCCAATCCGACTTAAAAGGGGATTCTCCTATTAGAAATGCAGACGACAGTTGGTTTAGCGATGGCAGAAGTTTCATGGAAAAGGGGATTAGAAAAGCTGGGTATGCTATAGAAGCCAAAGCCCTCCCAGCAAATACATCCACCCCAAAAGCGGAGTTAGTAGCACTCACTGGTGCTTTGCAATTGGCAAAGGGCCTCAAAAGTCACATCTATACTGACTCTAAATATGCCTCCTAGTCCCACATTCCCATGGGGAAATTTGGAAGGAAAGGGGATTATTATCAGCTCCACAATCAAATATGGGCCCGAAATTATTACTCTTCTTGAGGCTGTACACCTTTCTAGGGAGGCAGCTGTAATTCACCTCAGAGGAGATCAAAGGGATATGACTTGAGAATCTAAAGGAAACAATGTGGCAGACGGTGCAGCCAAACCAGCAGCACAAAATAAACAAATACTAAGTCTTATACCAGCCTTACCTCCAAGAAAGTCCATGACTCCAGTCTATTCAGACCCAGAAAGTCACAGAGCCCAGAAACAAGGATGTTCAAAACATGTACAGGACTGGCTTGTTAATAACGAAGGAAAAATCTTTATACCCAACAATAACCAATGGAAAGTAATACAGGGTTTACACCAAGTAACTCATTTGGGTAAAGAGGCCCTGGGGCGATTGGTTAAAAACACCTTTGCTGGAATTAACTACACCACTACTAGAAAACAGGTCTGTCGATCATGTGCTATTTGTACACAAGCAAATCCAGAGGGTGCAACTCGACACCCTCTTTTTTTTTTTTTTAACATTTATTTATTTTTGAGACAGAGAGAGACAGAGCATGCGCAGGGGAGGGGCAGAGAGAGAGGGAGACACAGAATCTGAAGCAGGCTCCAGGCTCCGAGCTGTCAGCACAGAGCCCCATGCGGAGCTCGAACACACAAATCAAGAGATCATGACCTGAGCCAAAGTCGGATGCTTAACCAACTGAGCCACCCAGGCACCCCTTGACACCCTCTTTTAAGGCCGGCCCAAAGGCAAAGGGGACATATCCTGGGAGGACTGGCAATTAGATTTTACACAAATGCCACCTTGTAAAGGATCTAAGTACTTACTGGTTTATATAGACACCTTTACTGGGTGGGTGGAGAGGCCTTTCCTTGTAAAATAAAAAAGTCCACTGAGGTGACAAAAACTTTGCTAAGAGAAATTGTCCCTAGATTTGGCCTCTCTTGGTCCTTACAAAGTGACAACACTCTCTTTTACTGCACAAATAACGCAGCAAGTAGCTTGGGCCTGAAAAATTAATTACTATTCGCATTCGGCCTGGCATCCACAGTCCTCTGGAAAGGTGGCCCTCCAAAACTGAATTGCCCTTGATATTCTGACTGCAGTTCAAGGGGGCTGAAGATTAGATTGCTGGCCTCTAACAGGGCCCCAACGGCTATGCTGCTGTTACTTGTGTCCATGGCTTCCGCAGGCTGGTGAGGCTGCTGTATTCTGGGTTTTGCCTCGATGCACAGATGCATTATTAAAACCACTACCAACCCAGCCAACCTTCCAAGTTTAAAACAACGGTGAACACATTCTGTGTTTCATTAGTGTGACCACCTAACATCCACCCTTGTTTCCTCTTTGGGGCTGAAGAATGTTGTCTGGCACACGGAAACTCTTAATAAGTACATAGTCAAAGCCCTAAATGACACCCAAAATAGCATTTCCCTATTAAACACTTAAGTAACACAAACGGGTAAAGCAGTTTTACAAAACAGAACGGCATTAGATGTTTTAACGGCTGCGCAAGGCAGAACTTGTGCTCTCATAGAAACAGAATGCTGTGTATACATTCCAGATTACCACAAAAATATTTCTGGGTTTCTGACAGACAAGAATACTCAGTTTGGTGCTTTAAACGATCCCTCTCTTTCCTTTAATGATTGGTTAAACTCCTGGACTGGAAGAATATTTTGTCAACTATCGAAGGACTCTTATTTGGGCTGCTTCTTCGTTTTGTTATTCTAATGATGTTTTACCGTTTTTCTCCCATGTCTCTCCACCTGGTGCTGAGACTCCTTCACTGACATAACTTCAAGGCAACAGATAGCGCTTTCCACTCGGGAAGATCTGTACATGCGGTCTCCCTTAGATTCAGCTGCCTCTGCCTTTCATAACTCCCGTAAATTCCCCAACTGACCTATGTTGACCCATAGGTGGAGACATCTCTATGCCCCTCATTCAGAAGATGAGACTTTCCTCCCTCAGCAACCTTAAAGATTTAAGGGTCAAAACTGTTCAGGGGGGAATGACGGGGGAAACAAAGGCAAAAGAAAAATTAAATTTCCTTACTACTTACTACTACAGCCCAGTGACAAGTCCTTGAGACAGGCAGTGACCTTTCTCTGCCTCGAAGATGACACTTTGCTAAGAGCAAAGGGCAATCTTATAGCCCTCTCCGCCCCTGGGATGCTGTGAGTCCTACTTTAACATATAAAAATTCCTTTGGAAACTTCCTTTATCTCCAGCCCCTGAGATATATGTCAGCAATCATCCTCCAAGCATATGGTCCACTGATAGACGTCTGAAGGGTCTTGTGACTAAGTTTTTATTTTATTTTGCTTTATTTTATTTTATTTTATTTTATTTTATTTTATTTTATGTTATAAGGTTTTTGTTTGTTTAAATGTTTATTAATTTTAGAGAGAGAGGGCTCGAGAGAGAGCATGGGCTTAGGAGGGGCAGAGAGAGTGGGGGACAGAGGATCCAAAACGAGTTCTGTGCTCACAGCAGAGACCCTGATGCAGGGTTCTGTGGGGCTTGCAGAAGGGAGATCATGACCTGAGCAGCAGAAGTTAGATGGTCAACTGACTGAGCCACCCAAGTGCCCCTGTTTGTTCGTTTTTAAGTTTATTCATTTATTTTGAGAGTGAGAGCAAGTGAGCGCAGGGGAGGGGCAGAGAGAGAGGGATAGAGAATCGCAAGCAGGCCCCACATTGTGGAGCCCTGATATGAGGCTTGAACCCACGAACCGTGAGATCATGACCTGAGCTGGAATTGAGTCAGACGCTTACCACTGAGCCACCCAGGTGCCCCTCGTGACTAAGGTTTTATTAGACAGTAATAAACGACCTTTTCCTAACAACAGCTAGCTCCTCAAGATGCTGGAAAACTTGCTTCCAAAATTCCTTAGAGACTTACGCTATCCCTAATCCCCTCCCAACTTGAAAGTATACAATCAGTCATCCCATCACAACCCCAGTGCAGCTTTTCCTGCCCATGGGTCCCATCCCTGTACTTTAATAAAACCACCTTTCTGCACGGAAGACATCTCAAGAATTCCTTCTTGGCCATTTGTTCTGAACCCCAACATTGTCACCTCCATTAAAAAGGGCTGGGGACATGGTCCAGGGGGGGACCATGTGGGCTGTGGGATGTCTGAGTCTAGCTGGAGCGACTGAGTCTAGCCTCACTCACGGCAGGGAGACAGTCGGTTTCCTGCTGGCCTGTGCTCCACGTGTCCAGCCCTCCTAGCTGGTATCTGGGAACGAAGGGAAGTGGGACAGGACGTGAAATCTGGGTCACCAGCCCACCAAGCACACCCGCCCCGCCACGTTCCCAGACTCTCTCTGCCTCCCTCTGAACTGAGCTTCCTCACAGGCTGTGGAAGTGGCCCAGGTCTCATGCAGTAACTGTCCCAATCTATGGGAAGAGCAGGGTGGGGGGGAGGGGCAGGGCGGGGAGCACAGAACAGGCAGACTAGCCAACTTCCCAAAATAGGCTCACATCTCTTCCCAAGTGAGCAGAATCAAGATAATCCAGCCTTCTGAAGTTCAAGGCCAAGGCAGGGCAGAGGTCCCAGCAGAAGTGGGTTTGAGGCCGGGGATATGGCAGGAACAATAATGTGCATTTGGCAGGCAGAGAAGATTTTTCCTTTCAGGCACTTCAGGCGGATGCTTCTTCCTGCACCTCCTGCAGGGAATTTCCTTGGGCCAAGGACTAGCAGACCCTGGAAGAGTCCGCATGGAAACTGGTTTCCCTGGTTTCTGTCCCAGGGGTCAGATCTGCATCCCCATTCCAATCCCAAGCAAAACAGGATGGATGAATTCCCCTGCGGCTCTCTCGGCTCTCTCTTGGCACTCTCTCTCTCTCATCTCTCTGTCTCTCTGGGCTCAAGCAAGAATTTTCCATGGTGTGAAACCTTTTCTTCTACAGACTTGGTCATCTCAGTAGAAAGTCCCCTTCCCCCTTTCAAGGACAGTAGTTTGTTAAACTAATTCATATCAAGGTGTGAACAGTTCCCTGACGGCTTTCAACCTGCTGTGTGCATTTGACTATGAACTCCTGCAGCAGGGGGTGGTGGGGGAGGCTGTAATTAGTGTTTGGATAATAATAAAGACGATGACCGTACTAAGTAATAGTAGATAACAAATCGTAACAGCCAGCATTTACGGAATGTTTTCTAAATGCGATGTAATCTCTTAAAGGCTTTATGTATATTACCTTATCTCACTACCCCTTATGGTAGGTACTATTCTTACCCCACTTTACAGAGGAGGAACCAAGGCTCAAAGAAGGTAAATAAGGTGCCTAGAATCTCACCAGAGCGGGGTGGGTTGGACCCTCAAATTGGAGAGTCCCTTCCAACAGGTGTGTGGATGGTGGCGGGAGCAGATGGGAGAGGACGGAGCCAGGCCTCAGCTTTGGGGTAGAAGATGGGCCTATGGCCTCTGCAAGGTTTGTGTCGTCCCTGCCTCCCTCCCAGGCAGAACCCTGAGTGCCGAAACCACCCTCACTACCAAGCCTCGTATTGCTGGGGCTCTCCCAGGCAGCCGCGGGGCAGGCATGCCACAAGACTGGTCCTTCCTGGGCTACCCTTGGTGAGTCACAAACTTGGCTTTCAAGGGGAGCTGGTCTCACGTTAGGTTTAGGCAAAAGGTAGGGGATTAATAGCAGACCGCAGGCCTTGCCGTCCAGCCTCGTGGCTGTGAGGACAGCTCAACACCGTACGCGGGCCTACCCGGCTCTGCCCCTTGCCAGCTGTGTGGCCTTGGACAAGTCACTTTATCTCTCCGAGTCTCAGCCTCCTGATATTTCAAATGACAACAACCCTGGCCTTGCAACCGTGCCATAAGAGTCCACGGAAGATGAACAGAAAACCTGGCAGGGAGAGGTGCTGGGTGAACGGTGGGCGCCTGCTTGGCTCAGGGCTGCCAGCCCATCCACACTCCGGCTGGCCCCTCCCCCGCCCCACTTCCGGCCCAGGCTCGGCCAGATGGTGGGACCTGGGAAACGCAGTGGAGCTGCACGCTCCTGGTCTATTTTGAGAATCCTCCTGTTTCCTTTCCTGCCTGGGGCCATGTGGTGGCTGCGGGTCTCTGCTCACAGGATGGGCTCAGAGCTGGACCTTATCCTTCCCCTGCCCCTCACTTCTAGCCCTTCCCTTCCTCCTGGCCTGGGCCCCGTGAGCCCCCACATCCTGGCTCCCAGCTCAGACACTGCAGCCGGTGACCAGAGGGGCAAAGGTCAGGTGCCCAAAGGGGCTTTGAGGTGGGGGCTGGTCGATTGCCTACAATATCGAGAAGGTGGGCAGCTAGAGCCGGCCCCACTTCTGCAGAGCCTTGTCCTCAGAGGCCGCCAGCACCCTGTTGTCACTGCTAGATTGCCGGTTGGGTGGAGTCATCTGTATTCCACACACTGTTTCCTTCACAGCCACCTCGGGATCCTACAGAGAATCCTGGCCCAGGCGGAAAGTGAGAATGTTCCCTGGCCTGGGCCCTGGCTGGTTTAAATTCCAGGGGATCAGGGGAAGCAGAGGTCCCACATCCCTCAGTCACCATGCTGGAAACCTGGGAGTCCTCCCTGCCTCCTGTCTCTCCCTTCCTTCTCTCTGCACCGAGCTCTGATGCCCTCTGCCTGGCTTTCAGTCCCCCCTCCCTCACTTATTAAACCTGTGACCTCTCACCTCTCGGTGCCTCAGTTTGCTCATCTGAGAAAAGAAGGGTACCTGCTTCATGGGCCTGTGGGGAGGTGATATTGAGTCGATACTGGTAAAGTGCTTAGGAAAGTGCCTGGCACACAGTAATTGCTCAATAAAGTGTAGCTCCTATTCTCTAACTGGTCAACAAAGTCTGCCTCCTCCAATTCTCTTACGTGGTTTCATCCCTTCTGTTGCTGTCCTTGTTCACCCTCTCCTGGAGTGCGGCCAAATCCTTCCACCGGTTTCACCTCCTCTGTTCTTCACCCTGCTAAAACTGGGCATCTTTCTAAATAAAAAGTCTGATTTGTGTTGCAGGGTTTTGGAATCAGATAGATTCGCTAATTTGCTCAACAAATGCTTGAGCACCTACTGTGCCCTCAGCCCTATTCTGAGAGCTGGACCCCCGGAGTGCCCTAAACAAAGTATGAAGTGAATTTTCTAGTGGGTTCCAGTTCCAGCCCCTACTACCCAGTGGCCATGGGCAAGTTCCTTACCTCTGGGACTCTCAATTCTGTCAGCTACAGAATGGGATCATGGAGAACCTGCCCTGGGCTGGCTGTGAGGATTCAGTGAGCGCATGGCTCTACCCACGGAGTGTATGAAATGTTGTCCCAGTGGTAGCTCCAGAGTAAGGCCTGGGAGGATGGTGTCATTCCACCCCTCATAACCTTCCAGGTTTCATGCTGGCCTCAGGCGTGGCATTCAAGGCGCGTGTGATCTGGTCCCAGGAGACGCCTCCCCGCCCCCACCATTCCTGTCTCTGTGCAACTCCGGCCAACCCAGGTGTCCCCCCAGGCTCCCCCCCTCAGCCGCTCGGCAGGAACGTGTCACATGTACCTTGTGCCCCCAGAGCCTATCCCTGGCGTGGCTTACCGGCATACCGTGGATTTTGGTGGATGCGTGTGCGAGGGCGCATGCGTGTGGGGGGTTCAGTGTTAGAGATTCACGCTCCACTGGAGGGGAGAGGGTCCCCACAGGCTGGTGTGATGGAATGCGTCAGCTAGCATCCGCTAGCTAGCAACAAGCAGCAACAAGTAGAGCCCAACGTGGATAATGGGGCAAACATAATAGGTGTTCATTTCTCACTTGAGCCTGAGGCCAACGCTGGCCGGGCTTCCTGTGGGTTTCCTCCACGCTCTGATCTGGGGAGGCCGAGGCCGGCTCCCTCCCTCGAGCTGGTGGCTCTGCCACTATTTAGGTGTCATCTGCATCCGACTGGCAGAGAAAGAATGTGGAGGAGGTACAGCTGCTCTTCAAAGCCTTGGCTCAGCAGTGGTACTCGTTGCTTCAGCTCATGTCCCATTGCCCAGAGCTCCGTCACACGGCCTGGCCTGGGAGCAGGGGACGTGGGAAACGGAGTCTAGCCATGTGCCCTGGAAAGAGCAGGGAGCACGGATTTCGGTGATCACTGACCATCCCTGCTAGTACAGCCAGCAGGCTGACGCCGGTTTTCTAGTCGCCCCTCTGTGTGTGTGTAGAGACCGTTGGGCAGACCCCCCAGGCCACCGTGAAGGGGGCTGGGCTGCCGGCCTGGCTGCCCCCACGCGCCTCACCACGTGCGACTGACACAGCTTGATTCACGGGTTACAGCCCCTCCTCTTCTGCTGGGCAGAGAGCGAGGCTGACCCCCCCCACCCCCCGCCATGCATCAGGATGGAGGTGGGGCTCGGGGAAGCCCACGTGGGGCTGGAGGGTGGCTCGAGGTCAAGTGCTCTTCTTGGTGGACTGAGGGCTCTGTCAGGGTTCGGGGACGGGGCTTTCGAGCTGCGGGAGTCCAGACCCATGCCGACTGCTGCTCTTCCTCCTTCGTCAGGAGGAGTCTGGGCTGTGTCCTGCATAACGTCCTAATCTTCCAGATGGTCACAGCTGCTTCTCCGAAGCCGCAGCACCATCCAGTAGTGGAGACCAGGCTTATTTCTATGGCCAAGTGCACTCGGTTGCAGTTTGAAAGGCTCTTTGAGAGCCAAGCCTCTTTGCCCCTCAAAACTTCCAGCCATGGGAAGCAGAAAACAGGCCTCCCCCACCCCTCCCCCCCACCCCTCACCCCCACCCCTCGCTGTCGCTGTCGGGGGCAGAGCAGTGTCACCTAGAGCACGGGGCAGCCTGGCCAGCGCCACCCCTCGGCTTCCTGCCCCACCTTCACTGGGGAATGTTTAGAACTTAGGGGGGGCATTTTATATTGCTGCGGGGACTGGGGCATACACTGGCCGAGGAAGCCGCAGAATCTGGGCCATGTAAGAACCATCCTGGGTCCTGCGCCACCTCTGCCCGTGCAGCCGTATATTCCTGTAGGACAGTGCTTCTCAAACTCGAACATGCAAGGCCTGAAAACAGACCGCTGGGCTTCGTCTTACAGTTCCTGATCCAGTGGGTCTGCAGCGGGCCAAAGGGTGTGTGTTTCTAACGGTTCCCAGGTGATACCGGGGACCATGCTCTGAGAACTGTCGTAGGGGGAAATCTGTTTTTAAGCATCTGAGCCTCGGTATAATTCTGTTTTACATCTGAACACAAAGTATTCCTTGCGTTTTTATATTCGCGTAATTTTCCTGGATTGCAACTGCTGCGTCAATTAATCTCTTTTGTTCTTTTGCGAACTTTACCAGGAGTTTTTCACCTCAGAAAATGGCCTCCCCGGCGATGCCCCTGGGGGTGTCCAGGTTGTGGGTTTGTCGCTGTAGCGATCTGCGTTCACAGCTGCCACATGACATTTGAAGTTTGTATCCATCTCTCTCCGTATGTGCCAGTCTCTGTTTCTTCAGGCCTTCGATGTACTCTTAGCATTATTCAAATAGTTTTAAAACGCCCATGACTTTTTAAAAAAAAAAAAATTTTAATGTTTATTTATTTTTGAGACAGAGAGAGACAGAGCATGAACAGGGGAGGGGCAGAGAGAGAGGGAGACACAGAATCGGAAGCAGGCTCCAGGCTTTGAGCCGTCAGCCCAGAGCCCAACGCGGGGCTCGAACTCAGGGACCGCGAGATCGTGACCTGAGCTGAAGTCGGACGCTTAACCGACTAAGCCACCCAGGCGCCCCTAAAACGCCCATGACTTTATTGCAAAATGCTTTCCTTTTGTTTCTCCCTTGTATCAGAGTTAGAACACTGTGTTGTATGTGCATGTGTGTGTGTGTGTGTGTGTGTGTATTTGTATTTCAGATTAGCGACTGGATAATTTTTTGTTTCTGAGAATTTCATTTGGGGAGGTCAAGGGGTTGTTTCTAAATATTTATTTTAAAAACGGGGTATTGCGTCTGTTAGAATTGAGACCAATGGTTTAGTCCAGCTCCCACACCGGACAGGGTAAAACACACCCCAGATGGGGGAGTGACTTGGGGGAGGCACAGGGACTCCTTCCACCCCCACCCTGACTCTGGGGTCCATACTCTTTCTCAGCAGAGGAGAATGAACCTCCGTGAAAGCCTACTGGGTGCTGGGCACCCTGGTGGGTATTACAGGAGATGGGAGAGTGTGTCGTTAGACCCATTTTCCAGCTCAGGAAGGTTGGGTGACCTGCCCAACAGACACACAGCTGTGGAATTGTAGCACTGGGATTCCAGCCCAAGACTCTGGTTCCACAGCCACTAAGAAGGCTGCTCACCGCTATGCGGAAAGAGGATATTTTCAATGACTGCTGTTCTCACCACGCAGCTGATAATCCACACGTGTTGAGGACATGCACGAGACCCTATGTGCCTCAGCTGTCAACAGAATTGATTTAGTGTCTCTCTTCAGGGAGCTTATGTTCTGGTGGAGAAGCCTGAGCATAAATAGCTCATTGCAAGGTGGATGTTCTAACAAGGTGGAGAGGACCATGAGAGCGTGTGCTAGGAAACGTGACCTGACCGGGGAGTGAGGGTGGGAAGGCTGGGGTGGGGAAGGGGGGGCAGTGCAGTCGGTAAGGAGGCAGGAAGGAGAGGGCTCTGTACCCAAGAAGACAGTGGTAGGAACTGTCCGATATGACTTGTGTCCAGTTGTGAGGAACCCAGCGCATTTAAGAGGAAGGAGGCTGGTGTGTTTGGAGCCTGGAGAGCAAGAGAGAGAACAAAGCAGGAAAGGTAGCCAGGTCAGCCCCCACCGGACCAGTTGGGACAGAGGACCAGGGGAAGAGTTTGATTTTTATCCTAAAAGCAATAGGAAGCCGGGTGTTATGGTCAAATGTGTCCCTCCTCACACACGCCCCCTAAAAGATGTTGAAGTCCTACTCCCCAGTACCTGCGGATGTGACCTTATTTGGAAATAGGGTCTTTGTAGACAGTCAAGTTAGGATGAGATCATTAGAGTGGACCCTAATGCAATATGACCAACAGCCTTATAAAAAGGGGAAACGTGGACCCAGAGGCAGGAAAGGCCATGTGAAGACACAGGGAGAGCTGTCTACAAGCCCAGGAGTGCCCGAGGCTCCCAGAAGCCGGAGGAGAGGCATGGAGCAGGTTCTCCATCACAGTCCTCCAACCCTGCCCACACCTGATCTCAGGTGAGGGCCTCCAGAATGGTGAGACCATGCATTTCTGTTGTCTAAACTGCCCGGTCTGGGGCACTTTGTTTTAGCAGCTCCAGGAAACAAATGCACCAAGGATGGCTTTTCGCAGAGGAATGGTGTGGCTAGATTTGACGTTTTGAGATGGTCTCGCTTGTCATGGCGTAGAGAATGGACAGAGGCACACAAGTGGCTGTGGGGAAAAGACTGCCGTGCTCCAAAGACAGTTGATGGTAGCATGGTGTGGGTGGAGCAGACAGAGGTGGACCAAAGTGGACAGATGTGGGAGATGCATAGATGGTAGAGTTTATAGGGCATGTCCAGGATAGATCCTAGGATGCTGGCTTCCGCTAAGGAGAGGATGGCAGTGCCCGTCCCTGAGATGAAGACACCTGGGCCAGGTCTGAGGGTAAAGATCATGAGTTTGTGTCTGAATTTGAGGTGCTTTTCGGGCATCTGGTGGAGCTACAGATTCTGTCCCTCAGGAAATTTGAACTGGAGATAAAGTTTGGACCCACATTCCAGATGTTTCCAGAAGCTTCTGCCTTGGGGACTCAGGGCAGCTTTCATGGGCCTCGGTGTGGCAGAACTCATGTCCTTCAACAGAAGTCCTCGCCTTGGCTTCACATGATGCTCAAGTGGGGAGATTTTAAGGTCCCAATGCCCAGGCCATATCCCAGACCAATTAAACTGGGACCTCCTGCGGTAGGACCCAGGCATCAGTGTTTGTGTTTTCCCTTTCAGCCGAACAGAGAGTGCCATGTTGCTGCTCCGCTGTGGGGTTGTCTGACTGAACCGTTTTTGGAAACCCCCGGTGTTAGTTTCTTTTGGGCTGTTGGAGTTCCAGAGATTCTTCTAGTTCCCTCGCCTCTTCTGCTAGGGTGGGGTTGGGTGGGAGAGCCAGGGTGGGAGGGGTTGCCCAACCTCAAGGAATGGAAAAGGGGATCTGGGACTCTAACTGCTGTTCTAAAACCTTTCAGCCAGTCCCCTTATTTTAGCTCATCTCAAACCTCACTCCCCCCAACACCCACTTCCAGGCATCCTGGTCCTCTGGGGGATTCTGCCGTGCAAATGAGGTGAACTCCCCATGTTTCCCCACGCGCAGGCTCAAGATTCAGCTTGCCGGGGCCTGCGAAATCAGAGGCAACCTGCGTGGCTGTTTACCAGTAGCAAACTTTTTCAAGCAGCTTTTTCCTTTCCTGACCTCGCGATCCTTGGAGCTGCGTGCCTTAGAAATCATCCTTCGGCTATTGTTTCAGTGAGGTTTGGGGAAAATTGAAAGTAGATGTATATGTTTAGGGTTCACCCAGCCAAGGAGCGGGTGTGAACACCCGGAGATACGGGTTACTTATTGCCAATGTAGCATCAGGAAGGCTTTGGGCCGTGTGTGATAGAAACCCCAATGAACAGTGGCTAAAACAACTGTGGCTTTGTTTATCCTCCACAAGAGGCTAGATTCAAGCAGCTGAAGACTTTGGTTCGAGGGCTCCGCGGGGCTGGTGGCTGCTCTCTGCAATCCTCTTGGCCTCGCCTCATGGGAAGAGAATGCCTTCCTTCTTCATCTGTAGGGGGGACAGGCAAGGGAGAAGGGGAGTGGGTGCTGGGTTAGCCACCCAACAGTTTCTCTCGCGGTCACCAAATCGCCGTCAGCATGGCATGGTAGTTAAAAGTGCGGCGTCTGGAATCAGGCAAACCTTGGTGTAAATCCCAGCTCTACAGTTTCTTAACTGTTTTGAGCCTCGAATTCCCCATCTGTGAAAAGAGAATGGTAGCAGCACCTCCCTAAACAAGGGATCGTTGAAAATGAAACGAGAGGAGGTATGTAAATGGTTGAGCCCGGGTGGGAGTGGAGGGGTGGGGTGTCCTTTTGGAGGAATTGAGTACATGGAGGTGCTCCACATCATTGTCACCACCAGGTATAAATGTTGGCCAGGTTAGGCTGGCCAGAGCCGTTTAATCCTGTATTTGACCCAATGAAATAAATACTGTCAGCACATTTCACAGAATAGGAGGCTGAGGCACAGAGAGGTTAAGAAAATTGAGGCTAGATTCAAACCCAGGCAGTGTGATTCTCGAACTCATCCTCATGACTATTTTTTTAAATGTGTATTTATTTTTGAGGTGGGGGAGGGGCAGAGAGAGAGAGGGGCACAGAGGATCTGAAGCGGGCTCTGCACTGACAGCAGTGAGCCCGACGTGGGGCTCGAACTCACTAACTGTGAGATCCCGACCTGGGCTGACGTCAGACGCTCTACCGACTGAGCCACCCAGGCACCCCTGGAGCTTATAACTTTTACACCGAGCTGCCTTCTTGACATATGGTAGCCAGTATTGTTCTCATTCATTAATAACTATTCATTACTAATAGTAACATTAAGTAAGCTCCTGTTTTGTGCCAGGTTCTGTTCTGGGCATAGGGGTCACAGAGGTGTACTAAGATAGAGTCTCTACCCGCAAGGAGCAAGGAGTCTTGTAGGGGAGACAGAACCGTAAACAGACACATAGTAACAGGCAGTGTGGACACCGGGACCCATCTACCAGTAGAAAAATTGGTGAGTGGTACTCATTATTTGTATGCAAAATGAAATCCCAACGGTGAATTGTGCTTGCAATCAGGAGCGAAACAAGCTTCCCAGCTTTGGGTGGTGGCTTGCTTCCAGCTTTGCCCACGGGTCTTTTCTGGCTCTTTCTGTTCAGACTTTTGCTGGCAGCAGCAACAGGCATCCAGGTTTAAAAAAAAAAAAAAGGAGGAGAAATTTCAAAATTATTAAAATTGGGAAATGCTATAAGATTTAGGGGAAAGGAATGGAAGTCGGTGTCTCTTGCGCTGGTGACCTGCCAGTGGCCTCACTTTGCCCATCTGTTAAATGGAGACTCATTCACGCGTTCCCGCATCCATTCAGGAAACTGTGAGACAGATCCCACCCACCCTGTTCGGAGCTAATTATAAACACAAACTTTAAGTGGACAGGAGGAATTCTAGAAAAGGAGGCTCGGCTTCTGCCTTAGAACGCAGGGGTTGCAGGGTGGGAAGGGCTGGGATGAAGGGGTTTAGTCCGAGTGTAAGAAGGATGCTGAGCCCTGCTTCCCCACAGCTCCTTCTCCCACCTGGGTGTTGAAAGGGCTGCGGAGATCAGAGCCCCTTTTTCCCTGGTACCCCTCACCCCCCTGCACCCTGAGTAACAGGTCCTCTCAGAGGCAGAACGGCTTGTTCCCAGTATTAATGGCTCAGGGAGGGGGCCTTGGTGACAGGCGATCAGGGAAAAGGAAATGGTTTTGCAATTACAGTCTTTATCTCTCTCTCTCTCTCTCTCTCTCTCTCTGTTTTTTCCATCTGCAAGCAAGGAGGTAGGGAAAGCCTTTGTCCCTGCTCCTTTGTCCCTGCTTCTGGGCCAGGTGACACAGGCCCTCCCTCCTCTTGTGCTCTGTGACCCAAGACTGTGTGGGCGTGCATTCTAGTGGGACCGAGCCTCCCCATGCTGCTCTGGGCTTTGTTGGAGCCTGACCTTGAAGGACTATCTCCTCAGACTCCTTCCAGACCTTCTTGCCTCTGAGCTGGCCTGGTGGCACCCAGGTGGGGTACAAAGGACCCCCAGGAAAAACCCACTCTTTGGAAGAAGATGCACCCCAGATGGTTTTCAGAGCAAGCTTGTGACATGGGGGTCTCTGGCAGTTAGTAAACATGTCTCCTCTGGTTTCTGTTTATGGCTTCTCTGGCCTGACACAGGAAGGCCAAATTAGTCCCTGCAGCCAACTCATGGTTTTACAGCTCACTTCCCCAAGAGACTGGGCCTTGGGAACTGCCATCAGGCCATCATTCCCCAGGGGCCACCCCTCCCTTACTCGGGGCCCTCCCAAGCCTAAATTGGCATCTGGAAAAGGGCAATTTGGGAAGCTGCCTTCTATGGGTCTGAATGCTGTGTGATGTTTTAACCTCTCTGGGCCTCAGAATCCTCACTGGCAAAATGGGGATAGTCAACTTACCTGGCAGATTTTTGTTGTGGAGGTTCGGTGAGATAAGATGCAAAATCCAGTGCCTGTGGAGAAGCTAGTCTACAAGAGAGAGTGACTGCTATGGCCTTGTTCAGGGCTACAGGGTCTGGATGGGGCACTGTGAGGGTGGCCCTTCTGGGAACGAGGAGGGAGAAAATGTGACCCCGCCGACGTGCAGAGGGGCCACAGCTATGCAGGCGGTGTTTTATTGCTTAAACTGGGTGGGCGTTCATGGGTGAGACTTTTTGGTTCATCTGAATTATTTCATAATAAACATTCCTAAATATAAAAGGTTATGGCATTTTGCAGAAAAGTAACTCAATTACTAAAAACCTGTGGTTAAAAATTTTTTAAAAAATTTTTTAAATGTTTTGTATTTATTTTTGAGGCAGAGGGAAAGCACGAGCTGGGGAGGGGCAGAGAAAGAGACAAAAGCAGCCTCTACGCTGACAGCAGACAGCCCGATGCGGGACTTGAACTCATGAACCATGAGGTCATGACCTGAACCAAAGTCGGACACTCAACTGGCTGAGCCAGTCAGGCGCACCTAAAAATTAAAAAAAAAAAAAACACCTTTTTTTTTTTTTTTAACACTTATTCATTTTTTGAGAGACAGAGACAGAGTGTGAGTGGGGGAGAGTCAGAGAGAGAGGGAGATGAGAATCCGAAGCAGACTCCAGGTGCTGACCTGTCAGCACAGACCCCTATGCGGAGCTTGAACTCACTGACTGTGAGATCACGACCCGAGCTGAAGTCGGACGCTTAACCGACTAAGCCACCCAGGCACCCCACCTAAAAAAAAATTTTTAAAGTAATCTCTACACCTAACATGGGGCTTGAACTCATGACCCTGAGATAAAGACCCACACATTCTACTGACTAAGCCAGCCAGGCACCCCAAGAAACCTGTTTTTTTTTTTTTTAATTTTTTTTTCAACGTTTATTTATTTTTGGGACAGAGAGAGACAGAGCATGAACGGGGGAGGGGCAGAGAGAGAGGGAGACACAGAATCGGAAACAGGCTCCAGGCTCCGAGCCATCAGCCCGGAGCCTGACGCGGGGCTCGAACTCATGGACCGCGAGACCGTGACCTGGCCGAAGTCGGACGCTTAACCCACTGCGCCACCCAGGCGCCCCAAGAAACCTGTTTTTAAAAAGAGTGAGAGAGAGAAAAATTATAACAAAGCCCAGGTTTCAGTGGCCAAGGGCTGTGGAAGGCGCTTCTCAGGGCCCATTCAGTCCTTCAGACTCCACCCTGTCTTTTCACCTGCCCTTCTGGTTGCCGGCATGGGGAGGCAGGCCGGGAGGTTTCCAGAAGCTCACTACCAGATGCTGCCTGTGGGCTGTGGGTCTGTGTCCTGCCGGGGGGCACCTGTTACCCAGGAGACGGTAGGTGCCTCACGGGGAAGAGCCTCGCCCAGGTCCTCAGCTGGCAGGCAGGGAGGCACTCCTTCTGGAGTTGTGGGCTGGAGACAGGAAGGTGACGGTGCGTGAGAGGGGCTGCAGCCGGCTGAGCAAGGCCAGGCATCTGGTGCGGGGGGAGGGGGTGGGGGTGGGTGGCAGGCGCTGGGGACAGGATCACCAGAACCAGGCCCCCTGGCCCTTGAGCAAAGACTGCCTCACTACCTGCAACCAAGGGAAACTGAGGCCAAGGAGCTCTCGGGAATGAGTCAGGTGAAGGGGAGGAGAGCATCCCAGGCAGCTAGAGCCACCGCACAGAAGCTTGGAGCTGGAAGAACCTGGAGCAGGACAGTCAGGAGTGCAAGTCAGGGGAAGGGCACGGATCAGATTGTCCTGGGCCAAGCTCTTCTTGGTGTCTGCCCACCCATGTGCCCCCCTTGGGGACCCCCAAACCACCCATAGACCCCAAGATCAAGAGGTGAGAGAAACAGTTCCGACACCTGAGCTCAGGCTGATCCCTACCCCCACCCACGGCTTTCTGGGTGAGCTGTGCCAGGCTGAGGTCCCGCTGCTCCCTGACATGCCGCTCTGCAGCTCACGAAGGCGTATTTTCAGCTGCTTTTCCATTTTGTTCATAACACAGCCCAATGATACAGACACAATGTCCCCTCTTTTCTGTGTTAGGATAACGAGGCTCTGGGAGTTTAGGGGGCTTGCTCAGTGTCACAGAGCAGGAAAATGACCCCAGGGTCTTCCTCTCCCTTCTGCCCACGCCATCCCCAGAGATGCATTGGAACCTCGCTCCTCAGACTGTGGTCCAGCATGAGGACATCGGCAGCATCTGGGAGCCGGTTAGAAATGCAGAATTTCATTGGGTGCCCCGGTGGCTCGGTTGTTTAGCATCTGACTGTGGCTCTGGTCACGATCTCACAGTGTGTGAGTTCGAACCCCGCCTTGGGTGAGCTTGAGCCCTGCTTGGGGTAAGACATGAACCCCGGCGAGCCCCGCCTCTCTCTCTCTCTCTCTCCCTTCTCTCTCTCTCCCCCTCATGGGATTCTCTCTCTCTCTGCCCCTCACTCACCTGCACCCTCTCTCTCTCTCTCAAAAAAAAGAAAAAAAGAAAAGAAATGCAGAATTTCAGGACCCTCCCTGGATCCCCAAACCAGAATCTACATTTCAGCAAGATCCCTGGTAATTTGCAAGCACTTTCCGGTTGGAGAAGCAGCTCTTTAGAGAAGTTCTTTCCTGTTTAGATGAGACTTCCCAACAGGGAGGCGATACCTACTTCAAAAGGGTGGGCCCCTAATGAAGGACGTTGAGACACTTGTGGAAGATCTCTTTTGTGGGGCATGCTGCAGTGATGAGGGTGGCCCTGTCTTCAGAGACCCTCCCCTCCCCACCCACCACTTCTCCCCCATGTCAGTCTGCCTGGCGCTTTCGGATTCCAGCAAGGGCACCCTCACCCCTTCATCTACACGACAGCTGTAGAGGGGTGGGGGGAGCTGTTTCAATGGCTGCCTCCCCACGACTCCCAATCTTTCCCTGCCCCCAGCACCCCTGCCTGGTGAGGCTGATTGTCCCATTCAGCACCCCCTCGCCGCGGCATCGGCTGATGGGCTTTCAAACCCCCTTAGATGCCTAATTACCGCCGATCGGGGGCTGCACGTGCAGGCTTCTGTGAATAAGTGATTCTGTAATTATGGCTGGCACCCAGCCTGCCAGGATGGGGAGGGAAGGGTTCTGAGGACAAAGGGGTTCCTCTGCGAGGAGGGCCTCCCTCCCCGCCAGGGCAGTGCTGGGCTTTGTTCTGCTCTGGGACTCCAGTGGCAAATCCCCTGCACTGAGGCAGGGCTGATGTAGGGAGCCCCAGCTGAGGAGTGGGCTTGTTAATGCAAAACAGTTTGTGTGCCTCGAGTGTGTTCTGGGCCAGGCTCTCTGCTCCGTGCTTTGCATACTGGATCTTACAGGGTGACAACTCATCTTGGTTTCCCAGGGGCATTCCCAGTTTTAACGCTTCCCCCAGAGACCACACCCGCACCACCACTCCCCGCACCAGTTCCAGGCAAACGTGGACAGGTTGTCTTGCTACATCTAATTCTCTCAACAACTGGAAGATCCCGGAGACCCATTAACCCCATTTTACAGATGGAGAAAGCAATGCTCCGAGGCGTTGAGGATTTTGCCTAGGGCCGAACAGCTGCTGAGTGGCAGAAGCTAGATTTGGACCCAGGTCTGTCTGATCCCAGAGATGTGTGGTGCAAGGAACCTGCCCAAATGCCGAAGTGCAGTGGAAGGCTGGTCTGTGGTGTCCCTCTAGCCCCATCTTTTCTCCGAACCGTGGCTAAGGCCCAAAGCCCCCTCCCACCCCTTCCCCAGCTGCCCACAGGGGTTCCAGCCTTTCTCTGCACAGACTGTTTTCTCTTGGATCCCAGCACTGGACCTGGCTCAGGAGGGCTGGGCTGTGTACAGCCAGGACGTGGCTAGAGGCTTAGGGGCAGGGTGCCCAGGGCAGGGTGCCTGGATCTGCCACCGACGAGCAGCCTGGAGACCCAGGCTCCCCTGTGGGGTGGAGGCGTCGGCTTGGATGCAGGCTGAGGCCCCTTCCAGCTCCGTGTGCCAGCTGGATCGAGCTCGTTCGAGTGGCTGAGAGCCAGTGTGCCTGGCTCTGCAGCCCCTAGATGACCATGTGACCTTGGGCAAATTACCTAACTTCTAGAAGGCGCTTGGGAAGGAAGGATAATGATGCTGCCCACCTCTTTAAGGTCTTAAAGAAACAGTGCATGAAAAGCTCTTAGTATGATGCCTGGTGGAAATAACAGCTAGTTGTGGCTATTGTTGTTATTTTTGTTATTATTTTTGGTGATCTCCTTCTCCCTGAGATTGGGGACTCAAGCTAATTCCCCCCATTTCCTGGCTGCGTCAGGGTCCTGGCAGGCCTGGCTGACGTTTGAGCCAAGGAGAGCTGAGGGGAGAGACTGACACTACCCTCGGGGCCTAAAATAGAGATAAAGCTGACTGCAAAGCAAGCTTTGCAGGAGGATTTTGCCCGTACAAGGCCAGAGGCGTGCCACCTTGCAGCCCCTTGGGGCAGGGAGCCGCGGGGCGGACTGCCTCGGGTCTGCCCCAACGGTGTCACAGGCTCTTTCTCCCTCTGATGGATGACTCTCTGGGGGCTGACTTTTATTTAAAATCAGTTTAAGAGAAGAGGCCCCCGGCTCCAGGCCCCCCCTCCCGGCCAGACAAGCCAGAGCCGGCCCGGGAAAGAGGCCCCACAGCCCGAGATTTCCCAGATGCCCCTCTTGGATGTGGAATTTGGAGCCGCTGCTTCTGGGGAGTGTCTGGGCGAAAGCGAGGGGCTTCAAGATCTACCCCGCACTCCCCCGCGAAATAGACCTCTAGGTGGCTGTTCAGTCATGCGTCACTCTTTGTCCTAGAAGGAAGGTCCTCTTTGTCCTAGAAGGAAGCTGGTCCCTCAAACCACGTCCCCGTTGCCTCACAGGGGGAAGGCCTTGGAATCGGTCCAAGAAAAGACACCCAAGTGTAAGGGGAAAGGCAATTCCTGAACCTGGCCACTGACACCCAGGAGCTGTGTGACCTTAGGCTAGACGCTTAACCCCTCTGCGCCTCGGCTTCTCCTCTGGTAAATAGGGATAATAATGCACGCCTTGTGGGTTTGTGGTGGGGGTTGAACGAAACAACGAAGGATGGAACGAGCAAGCCCAGGGCTGGCGCACTGGAGGCGTTCTGTACACGCTCCCCTTACTCCTCTGCTCATAAGACAGTGTGGGTGATGGTTTGGGTGGTGCAGTGACACCTGTTTCAACTCCTGGAAACAGCACACGGGGTTCAGCTCTCTCTCTCTCTCTCTCTCTCTCTCTCTCTCTCTCTCAAGGTTGCATCAGGCACTTGAGGGTAGGAAGAAGGCACCAGATGGCCACCCAGTCCACCCAGCACTTGCGTACGTGGGGCACTGGTCTGGCCTAGAGCAAGGCGTAGCTGCTGACCCTCCAGCCAGTTTCTGGGCTTCTGTCCCATCGTTCCCATCAACCTGGATGTGCCGATACTTCAGACCCCAAGGGACACCTCCCAAAAGCCTCTCACACCCCAGGAGGTTGTCCTGTATGGCTGCCACTCATTCCAGGCCATAAGCAGGTGCTCAGTGACTGCTTTTGGGGGTGGTGGTGGGGACCCCGACCACTGTGAGTTTAGATACGTCCTCCTCGGGATGCGATCAGGTTATAGAAAGCTAAGAGAGGTGACCCACCGGCCCAGGGCCAGGTGCCTGGCCTGCAGGGATCTGTTTGTGCTCTGGTCACCTCTTGGGCATGTCCTGGAGCTGTCAGGGCAGAGAGCAGCGCTGGGGGAACTGATCGGCACCCTAGGGACTGTCCTATTCTGTTGCTGCGGTGAGCAGGACTCGTCTGCACCTTGTTTTCCTCGTCCGTAAAAGGAGGATCTGCTGAGACCCTGAGCTCAGTGGTTTAGAAGGTGAGCTTGGAGCCAGCTGCCTGAATTTGAAGAGTAGGCCTCCTACGTGTGACCTGTGCCTGCCTGGGTGGGCTATTGAGTCTTTCGGGGCCTCTGTTTCCCCATTTGTAGAATGCCAATGGTGATAGAACCTGTCTCCTAAGTTTGCTGCTGTAAATGGTCCAAGGCACCTGGTAACACAGGCTGAATGCCTGCCAGATGCGGGCCACCTGCATCGACGGGTGCCATCTTCCGGACAACTCTCGGAAGAAGGTGCCAATGCTACTCCTGTTTACAGATAAGGAAACTGAGGTCCAAGGTCACATAGCTAGTGACTGTCAGAGCCAAAGCGTCTGTCTCCATGAGCCCACATTCTTTTTTTTTTTTAATTTTTTTTTTAACGTTTATTTATTTTTGAGACAGAGAGAGACAGAGCATGAACAGGGGAGGGGCAGAGAGAGAGGGAGACACAGAATCGGAAGCAGGCTCCAGGCTCTGAGCCATCAACCCAGAGCCCGACACGGGGCTCGAACTCACGGACCGCGAGATCGTGACCTGAGCTGAAGTCGGACGCTTAACCAGCTGAGCCACCCAGGCGCCCCGCCCACATTCTTAATAATGTTACCTTCTAGTGTTATTGTTGTAATTAAAATTAAACACAATGCCGGTGTCCCATAAATGTGACCTGCCTTTGCTGTTGAATAGGACAAGGGTGAGGTGGTGTCAGTGTCCCCAGGCCTGTGCTTCCCCCAGCTGCTAAAGAGGATTCTGTTGTTTCTCTTGCCCGCCTGGGGGACGAGGGCTGCCTAGTGCAGGGCAGTCCATAGCCATAGCCAGGACTCGGAGAAGAGGGACCAGGAGAGCTGGAAGGGAGCACCAGAGAACAGAGGCAGGAAACAAAATTGGGAGAAGAAGAAAACTGAATGTAAAAAAAAAGTCGCCCAGAGCTATGAACCGGTCTCTTAAGAACCCTTTAAGAAATGGGAGTTAGGGGTGCCTGGGTGGCTCAGTTGGTTGAACGTCAGACTTCGGCTCAGGTCATGATCTCACAGTTCAGGAGTTCAAGCCCCACGTCAGGCTCTGTGCTGACAGCTCAGAGCCTGGAGCCTGCTTCTGATTCTGTGTCTCCCTCTCTCTCTCTGTCCCTCCCCTGCTCATACTCTCTCTCCCTCAAAAATAATGCTCTGTCTCTTAAAAATGAATAAACATTAAAAAACATTTTTTTAAAGAAATGTGGGTTAAGAAAGAACCTATTTAATTGTGAACTGTCATTTGTGCTGTCTGAATCCAACGCCACCTACAGGCTTAGCCATCAGCAGGGTTACATTTGGGGTTATGCCCGGGCCTCAGGGAGGCCCTGAATGCCTGGGGGAGGCGCAGGGAGCAGGCTGGCTTCTGGTGCCTCAGAACGGCAGGTGAGTCTTGACACTGTTACGTGTGCCTTCCCTCTTGGTGAGGCGAAATCCTCCACCTTCCCTTGTCCTCTGGCCTTCTGAGGTGTAGGGGGGCTCAGGCCTCTCCTGGTGACCCCTGATGAGGGGTCTCAGCTGCATGCCAGTGAGTCCTGAAGCAAAGCCCCTCTCTGGGAAGCCCCCTCTGGGCAGTGAGGACCGGAGGCCGGGACTGCAGTGGGGACCCATCAATGTCTGGGTCAAAGGCCCAAAGAGCCCTTGTTCTTAACATTCCTGGTGCAGCCTAACAGGACTGTGAAGGATGAGGGCCACTGGGCAAGTGCAGAGTCAATGTGTGGCTAGGGGAGCAGACAACGAGGCTGACCGCTAGGGCCTGCGTCCCCAGTGGGGCGCCCAGATGTCTTGTAGGGCTGATGTGATGAAATGCGCTGGGGGCCAGGATAGTGTTTTATTTATTTATTTGTTTATTTAATGTTTGTTTATTTTGGGAGAGAGAGAGAGAGAGCATGCATGAGCAGGGGAGGGGCAGAGAGAGAGAGAGAGAGAGAGAGAATCCTGAGCAGGCTCCATGCTTTCAGCACAGCACGAACCGTGAGATCATGACCTGAGCTGAAATGAAGGGTTGGTCGCTCAACTGACTGAGCCATCCAGGCACCCTCAGGATAGTGTTTTAAAAATGAATATACTACATATTTCCATCCATTATAAGATAAACCATTGACTTTATCCTGGTTCTTTGGGGGGACAGGAAAAATAGATGTCTTTTAAACGTATTTATCAATTGGGAGGCCCATTCAGTTACCCCTACTATAAAAATGTGAACAAATTGTGTATCTCAGAATCAGGGACTCTGCTGCTCATGGAAAAAGTGTCCTCACTCTGAGAAGACAGGTCACCCTCACCAGCCCTCGGTTCTCTCTTCCCTCTGTCCTTCCTGGTCATACACATCTTCTCTCTTATTAAGTGATGCTAAATGTGAGGCCAGAGCTGTCTGCTCCTGACTCTTTGGTGATGGAATACTAAGGGGACTGACACATACATGAGCGATAACAAAGCATCCTCCCATTCATTCATTCATTCATTCAACAAATACTGAACACTTCATACGTGCAGACAGTAGTCTGGGAGATGGAGATGAAATGGAAAAATGGTCCAAGTTGACTTGGGTCTTCATAGCGTGCTGGCTACATGACTGGCAACATTGAAGTCAAGCCCTCTCATGTCCAGGTAGATAACAACATAGGAGGCAAAGTCTCCCTTCTCTCTTGAGCTCTCCCTGCTGAGCGGCTCTGCCGGTCGCCGAGCAACGCATTGACAATGCCCTTATGTCGCAGATCCTGGGTAGTCGAAACTGAGACAGAACCACACAGGCAGATATGGTGTAGTATGGTGCAGGTAGCTAGAAGCAAGCAATGAACTTGCTCATCTAAAGTCAAAGCCCTTTCCTGGGTCTCCTGAGAAGTTGTCTGGGCTGGAAAATGGCAAGGAAAAGTTGAAAAATAGAAGAGGGAACAAGAAGTACGGATAGCTGAGTGAGGTTTCACTCCCGTGAAAACCAGGATTAAGGAGCTTGCACCCAATTTTTAGCAAGAAGTTGTAAACATATCCATGTAAGTTACCTCTGTCCCTAGTCGGTGAGGGTGACTCAAGTTAGGCAAATGGCATGATGGAAAATCTGGGAATTAAAAGTCCAAATAAGTTAAAATATTGTGTTGCACTCAGGGCCTGGAATCTGGGACTTTCCCAATGTTTCCATCCTCTGGAAAAGACTCCACCGTGAGCCAGAAACCCAGGAGTCCCCTATTCCTCCTTCCCCTTGTCCTACTGTGATTTTCCTTCCTAAGGATCTCAGATCTGTTCACGTCTCTCCATCTCCCCTGCTACCTATTGGATTCGTGCTGCTGTCGCCTCCTGCCTGGACATCTTCTCAACTGGTACCTCCAGCCTCTCAACCCCCATGAGTCAGGCCAAATTCCCCCCATCACTAGCTCTGGCACTAGCAGTTTTCCACGGTGCTCATCGTGGTCCTAACCGTGGATTTATTAGTGAGCTTGTTTAAGTAATGGCTGCCTCCCCCGCTTCATTATAACCTCCTTGAGTGCAGGGACTACATCTGTTTTTGCTCATCATTCTGTCCCCTGCACTTAGCACGAAGCTAGGAAGGAGTTGGAAACATATTTTCACCAAGACTTTGTAAACATATCCATATAAGTTAGCTCTATCCTTACACTTCCCCTCTATCTTTGCTTATCCTTAGCCATGGCGGGTGCTCAATAAATATTTGTTGAATGAATAGATTAATGACTAAAGCTGTTTTAAACATAAAAGAGAGAGACATAATTTTTACATGTATGAAATCAGCTTTTTTTTTCTCCCCCACTAAACAAATGCTGAAGACATATTTCAAGACTGTCCATTTGGAAGGACATTTTGGCCTGTTCGGAGGCCAAAATGTGGGTGGTGGAGCCCCTTACAAACAGTGTGTGTGTGTGTGTGTGTGTTTGAGAGATTATTCCCTGGGGAGTGCACAAAGAGGAAGACAGTGAGGATTATCTGTGATCTGATCATCTATTATCTGATTATCTAATTATCTGTTAAGACAAACACATCCAACTGAGAGTCCCGGGGACTTCCATGAAGTAAAAATAAAATCCTGTTAAGTATTTGCACACTGAATGCTGACATGAAGGAAGCATTAGCTTGGTGCTGATGCTATGAACAGGTGTAGGAGAAAAGATAGGTATCTTCTTTGCAGACTTTCTCTCTCCATCTTGTCAACTCTTTTCCTGGATGCTGCTGCGGGTTCCTGGGAGGAGGTGACAGCCCCGGAAGTAGTCTGCTGTGGTCAGTGGGGCTACCGTTTGGCTCTCGTAGTCCTTGCCCCTCCCTCCGCTCCCCCGTCCCCGCCTTTACACCCCCTTTGTGCTCAGCCATCCAACAAGACCTGTGTTGTCTAAGTGTAGAGAAACAGGCTCTCTTCTCTACTGTTTTGGGGGCTGTAAATTTGATCCACGTTTTGCAGGGCAATTTAGCAGTACCTATCAAACATTTAAAGACATATGCACCTTGATCACGGCCAATTCTCTTCGAGAACTGTATTTCCACAGATATACTTGGACTTGTTTGTGGAGATGGATGTGTGAAGATGTCCACTGCAGTATCATTTATGCCAGCAAACAAAAATTAGAGCAATTAAATGTGAAATGTAGGAAATGGCCTAATAAATTGTGTCCATCTGTACTGTGCAATATTATAAAGCTGAGGGATGGCTTTCTCGAATGGTTCTTCCAGACTCCAGAGTGTTCCTTCTCAGTGTCCTTTTGAGTTCACTTTCTCTCGACAACAAAGAATTATCTGGCCCCAAATGTCAATAGTGCCGAGAATGAGAAATCCTGGGCTAAACCGGAGCCTAGAACGCAGAAAGTGCTCATTAAATATGTCATAAATGAACAGAGTCTGGCATGTGTTAGGTGCTCCGTAAGTAATCAGTAAATGATTGGAGGAAAGAAAATGAGGTAGATCCACACATTTCAATAGGGAAAGAAGTCTCAGATACGGTGTTAAAAAAAAAAAAAAAAGCAAAGTGCAAACCTGTGTATATTACTATTACTTTTTGGTTAAAAATGATATAAACAAATGAATATGCTTGTCTATGCATAGGAAATTTATGTAAGAGAACGTAAGTAAGTCTTACTGGTTATCTCTGTTGAGTGGGACAGAGTTTGGAGTGGGGAACAGGGGAAAACATTGGCTTTTCATTTCATAGGATATTTGAACTCTTTGAATTTTTTTTTAAGTTTATTTATTTATTTTGAGAGAGAGACAGAGCACCTGAGCAGGGGAGGGGGAGGCAAGGAGAGAGAGAGAGAGAGAAACAGAGAATCCTTAGCAGGCTCCACACTGCCAGTGTAGAGTCCAGTGTGGGGCTCGAACCCACAAACTGTGAGATCGTGACCTGAGCCCCTGAGCCGAGGTTAAGAACCGGATGCTTAACCGAGTCAGCTGCCCTTGTGCCCCTGAGCCATTTTAATTTTATATCATGAGCATACAGCATATATCATGATTCTAGAACACCCACCACCACCACCGAACCCAGCTTAATTAAAAAACCCAAACCAAAACAATAGGACGGCCTGGTCTACCTCAGCGGCAACAACACTCGGTGTAAAAAGTGGCACGTGGGGCCTGGTGGACTGAACCTCGGGGTGGGGAGAGCTGGATGTGGTTTTCGCAGCCTATAGCGGTGCCTCCCCCCACCCCCCCCAGCCCAGTAAGCCACCTCCGACTCTCAGCTCATCTCGGTTGGTCTTCATATCAGCCCTGAGAAGGCCTGTCATCATTTTTACTGTTGAGGAAGCTGAGGCCGGAAGAAATTATAGTGCCTTGCTGAGGGGGTGACAGCAGAAGAGTGTCCTTTTGTGCTTTGACCCCACGGGTATTGGTGGGGAGGGGGCATGTATTAGTTATCTAATGCTGCGAAACAAAAGATCCCGAAACAGCATCTTAAGACAAGAAACCTTTATTGTCTCACAGTTGCTGAAGGTCAGAGGTTCTGGTTTGTGGTTTCTCCTAAGGTTGCTCTCAAGCTGAAGGCTGGGACTGCTGTCCTCTGAAGGGGGAGGATCCGCTTCCTCTCACCCTGTGGGCATTGGCAGGCCTGGATTCCTCAGTGGCTCTTAGAGACTCGCTTCCTCACTGTGTCGGCCCCGGGCTGTCTGAATGTCTGTATGGTGGGTCAGCCGGCTTCTACTAGGGCAATGAGCTGAAAGACTGAGGGAGAGAAAGAGAGAACCCAAGGCAGAAGCGCGGAGTTTTATGGCCTAATCTCGGAAGGGACATGCAGTCACTTCTGCCATGTTCTGTTGGCCACACAGTACAGCATGGGAGGAGACCACACAAGGGTGTGGGTTCCAGCAAGTGGGATAATTGGAGGACGTCTTGGAGGCTGGTGGCCACAGAGCAGCTTCTGGAAGTCTTACTCTGAAAGCCCGGACTCTATCTTTGGGTGGCCCCTGGGGCGGGAGAATAGGAGGACCCACCTGGACCGGTGCTATGGTGCAGCAGGGGTTACCATGGAGAGACACCCGGAGGGACGAAGGGGTACGGACCTCCGGAGCACATCCCCAGTGTGGGCTTCTGCCCCAACCCTGAGAAATCACAGGCAAATCGTCGTGCTCTCTGGGTCTCAGCACCCCCCGTCCAGGGCCAATGGCGACTTGACACCTTAGCCTTCCCTCCGCTCGGGAACGTGGTGGCCCAACTGTGGGCAGTGCCCGGGAGCCAGTGAGCCCTGTCGGCGCCATAATCACAGGCCTGAGTGACCCGCTCTGGACAAACGACCTCGCCGAGCTGGCCACGTGGCGAGTGCTAGACAAGCGCTCGGTGACAGGTCAATGGCTCCCTTTGTAAACACATGTACTCATTGTTTACTGCATGCCAGGTCCTTGGCTAGGCCTCCAGTTCACACATTACATCGGTGTTCACCCCCAGCACACTCTAAGGTTGGTAGTTATATTAGGCCCCATTTTACAGATGGGAAACGGAGGCAGGGAAGTTCAGCGCGTTGCCCCAAACCACACCGGACTTGGGCCCCAATCAGCATGGCTCTAAGATCTCTGTTCTCCCTGCTGATGCGGCACTGCCGCCCATTCGCTTCCCTGCAGTGGGAGTCAGGGCTCTTTAGCGGGAGGGCATGAGTCTGCGGCCTGAGAGGCTTCTGGGTCCTCTATTCCCCACCGAAGGGGTGGAGAAGGTGCAGTCCCAAGACAAGAAGCCTCCTCTTCCCTCCTTGAGCTGGAGGCAGAGCCCAGATCCAAAGCCTCCTGAGAGCCAGACTGGTGGTCTTTCACTTCCGTCTGGAAGCCCAGTCCTCATACCACCTCCTGCAAAAATACTTCTGCAACAAGCAGGAGGCTGGTTCATTTTCAAGGCCGGAGCTAATTCCTAGTAGGCAGCCTGCTAGAAAGAGCTTGGGCTGTGGCAAGAGGCAGATCTGTGTTAAGTCCTTGGGCAAGCAGCTAACCTTTCTGAACCTCAGCTTCCATATCTGCAAAATGGGGACAATCGCACTAATTTCTAAGTTAGTTGTGAGGATTAAGTGAAACACAAGAAGTGAAAATACCTGGTATGTGGTAAGTACCAAATCACATTTGTTTCTTGGTTGTCTTGAGTCCTTCTAGATCATATTGCAGAAGCTCCGAGTCTCCCTCCAATAAAAATGTTCTTTGCATTAAAACGGGGCGCTCAGGGGCACTTGGGTAGCTCAGTCAGTTGAGTGTCAGACTTTGGCTCAGGTCACGATCTCACGGTTCATGGGTTCAAGTCTCACGTCGGGCTTTGTACTGACAGCACGGAGCCTGCTTTGGATCGTCTGCCTCCCTCTCTCTCTGCCCCTCCCGGCTTACACACTCTTTGTCTCTCTCAAAAATAAACATTAAAAAAAAATTTAAAAAAAGGGGGGCCCTCAGTCTTGCCTGCTAGGGTTTTTTCCCTGTGTGACCGTAACATCTCCAAACACTTCTTCCAACCAGTGAAGACCTCCACAGCGTTGATGGGGGCTTTCTCTTCTGCACCTTGTTAGAGCCGGACCTGAAGCCCCCAAGAAAAGGGAGCCTTGATATAGCCGACCTAATTTCACCAACTGCTCCTCTAGTGGGCCAGGTTGGGGGAAGTTCCTGCAGTACTTCTGGAGTGGAAAAACCCCAGGTCTCCAGGTGGTGGCTGCTGCACTACCTTTGGCCAGCTTAGTCACTGGCGGCAGGCCTAGGAAGTGGTTGGATTCCAGCAGCTGAGGTCCCGTGGGGAGCAGCTGCTTCTGTCCTAGGGAGCTGGGGGAGGGGGCATGGGAGAGCAGACATTCTAGAGACTCTCATCTAGTCCACAGTGGGATTGGAAATGAGGCTAAATTCTCTCCTAGCTACTCTGGCCTGAAGTTTTAGGGTGAAAACCAGGCCCCTGTGGCTTGCTTACTCACAAACGGTTTATTTAATAGAAACAGAAAAAGATAGTATAGGGGCGCCTGGGCGGCTCAGTCTGTTCAGCGTCCAGCTTCCGCTCAGGTCATGATCTCGTGGTTCGTGAGTTCGAGCCCTCACCGGACTCTGTGCCGACAGCTCAGAGCCTGGAGCCTGCTTCGGACTCTGTGTCTCCTTCTCTCTCTGGCCCTCCCCCACTCACGTTCTGTGTCTCTTTCTCTCAAAAATAAATAAACATTGAAAGAAAGAAAGAAAGAAAGAAAGAAAGAAAGAAAGAAAGAAAGAAGAAAGAAAGAAAAGAAAAAGATAGTATCCTTTCAGGTAGGGAGGCTGGCTCCTGGCGAAGGTTGGGTGGCTCTCAGGGAACTGAAAGGTGGTCAGACCAGGCCTTGAAGGTCATTTCCAGTCCCCAAAATGCAGGGCTCCATGATTTGGGACATTGCTCTAGATCAAGTAGATAAGAATGAGGGCTCATAGCAAACCCACCGCAGCATCCCTAGGGGAGAAGCAGGGCCAAGAGCCAAGACCCAGGGCGGAAGAAGTACCAGACAAGTCAGACCTCTGACTGACCTTGTGACCCCAGGCAAACCGCTTTCCTTGCTGAGCCTCGGTGTCCCCGCTTATAAAATAGGGAGGGCATGCTCCTTTACAGACACTTGCAGCTCTGAAAATCCCTGCTTCATTTCTGGAGTTTTGGCCTCGTCCCTGGTAATCTGGAGACCTGCCAGTACGCAAACATTTATGGAACATTTGGCACCTTGTCAGGTGAGGTAGGAGAAACAAGTAATTTCAGAGTCAGCCTCTGTCCTCCTGGAGCTCATCAAGGACACTCAGATGTAGGCAGGCACACACACACAGAAGCGGCTACCTGATACCCAGTGGATGGTGCCTGTTACAGGACCACCCAGCGTGGTCCACAAAGACTTTCTGGAGGAGGCAGAATTTGAGGCAGGCTTTGCAAGATGGGAAGAATTCACTAGTTTAGGGGAAGGGACTAGGGTATCTGTGCAAGGCCTGGTGAAAAGTCAGGGCTCACACATACAGCTGCGTGGGATGTGCACTGCACAAGTTCAGAGGCACTCTGCATTGTAGCTCATGTGACTGGCACTCCCTCCCTGTGTATAACCTCCATGGCCTTGTGTGAAAACCCTGGAAAAATGCTGGGATAGGTGTCTTCCAGGGCTGGTGGGGTGGGGCCCATTTGCCCACCCCTGGCCTGAGGTGATACGATTCTCTCGGCCTTGGGCTGTAAGCTGTGCTCCTTCTTGAACAAGGCTCCAAGTGTTCACGAAAAGAGCTCAAAGAGATCAGATTCGGGTGTTGCTTCCATTGCTTTGTGGGATCCTCAGCAAGTGGCACAACCTCTCCAGTCCTCGGTTCCCTCCTGAAAGTGGGCATCGTAAGAATTCCACTCTACACAGGAAGTGAAAGCAGATCACGTATTTAAAGTGCTAGCCCTGGGCTTGAGAAATGATCCGTGCGATGATGACTGACTTGGGGACAGAGAGAGAGGACGGAGACAGAGAGGTTGGTTCCCGGAAACTACTGGGTTCTGGGGACGGTTGAGTGGGGGCAAGCGGCTTGCAATTGGGCTGGGCAAGAGCTGTTGCCAAATAGCAATGATTTTGCCATGAACTTTTAAATGGCTCCCAGGGCACTAGCAGGGTCTTGTGGGAGAACTGTTTTAGGAAAAAATATTTTGTGAAGAACATCGGAGCCGGGGCCTCAGGGGATTGGAGTTCTTTGCTTCGCCCAGCAGGGATGCTGGGCCACTCCCTGAATCTGAGTTTCTGTGTGTCCCTCACCCCATTAGGGGAAGGACCTCACAGTGGCTAGACTCCTTGGCCACCCTGGGTACTGCCCACCCCAGGCCCGGTTAAGGAGCCGGAAAATGCAGGTATACCCCGGGGGGAAGTTGAGCTTTCCAGGGAACATCATGACTCCAGGCAGCCAGACTGGAACCTGAACTCACAGCAGTGGAGTCTATGCAGTCAGTCTTAGTTTCACTCTGCTTACACCGCTCTGCAGACACAAGGTTGAGCAGCAGGAGGCTCCAGCTCACCCCCATTTACCCCCAGGTTTGCCTTCTGGACCCAGGAATCTACTGATAGGACGGAAGCTTCTTCCAAAGGCTTGGACTCAGCCCGGGCTCAACTTCCTCTTCCGATGGCAGGTGCAGACAGAAAGTGAAGGGGTCTTCACTTGGTGGGGGCACCAGCCCCTCGGTCCTTCAGATCCCATTCTAGAAGCGTGGCCAGGCTCGGGGCCAGCATAATAATAAAAAAATAATAATAAGTGTTCATTTTTAAATAAAACAGCTTTATTATAATTCTCAGATCTTTTTTTTTTTTAATTTTTTTTTCAACGTTTTTTATTTTATTTTTGGGACAGAGAGAGACAGAGCATGAACGGGCGAGGGGCAGAGAGAGAGGGAGACACAGAATCGGAAACAGGCTCCAGGCTCCGAGCCATCAGCCCAGAGCCTGACGCGGGGCTCGAACTCACGGACCGCGAGATCGTGACCTGGCTAAAGTCGGACGCTTAACCGACTGCGCCACCCAGGCGCCCCTTATTTTTTTTTTTAATTTTTTTTTTATAATTCTCAGATCTTAAAATTCACCCTTCAAAAGCATACAATTCGGTGGTTTTATTTTATTCACAAAGTTGTGCAATTATCAATCCCTATTATCTAATCCCAGAACGTTTTCAACAAAGAAACCCGGACCCAATTAGCGGTCAGTCTCCATTCCCTCTTCCCTCTCAGCCCCTGGCAACCTCTGGTCTCCTTTCTGTCTTCATGAATTTAATGATTCTGAGCATTTCACATAAATGGAATCACATAAAGTCTTTTATGACCGGTGTGTTTCACTTAGCATACTGTTTTCAGTGTGGCATATATCAGCACTTTGTTCCTTTTTTATGGGTGAATGATATTCCATTGCAGGGATAGGGCACGTTTTGTCTATCCATTTACCAGTTGATGAACCAGGCTGTTTCCAGCTTTTGGAATATTATGAATAATACCGTTATGAATAGCTAAGTTTTTAATATGGCAGGGGGCCAATATCAGCCTTCACATGTGGATGTCCAGTTGTTCATGTCATTTGTTGAGGCTCTTCTCGCCCCCATTCAAATGTCGTGGCAGTCTCACTGAAAACAAATTGACCATAAATGCAGGGGTTTATCGCTAGGCTTTCAATTCTATTCCGTCGATCTATAATATACGTTTGCCTTTCTTTCAGTACCACACTGTCTTGATTACTGCAACTTTGTAGTAAATTTTGAAATTGGGAAGTGTCAGTCCTTCATCTTTGCTTTCTTTTTCAAGAAATTTTCTTTTTCAAAATTTTGTGGGGGCTGTGGGGTGCCTGGGTGGCTCAGTTGGTTAAGCATCCGACTTCGACTCAGGTCACGATCTCAACAGTTCGTGAGTTTGAGCCCCGCGTGGGGCTCTGTGCTGACAGGGCAGAGCCTGGAGCCTGCTTTGGATTCTGTGTCTCCCTCTCTCTCTGCCCCTCCCCTCCTCACACGCTGTCCCTCTCCCTCTCAAAATTAAATAAATATTTAAAAAAATTAAAAGAAAAATTTTTTGGCTATGTAGGTCCCAAATGAATTTTATAGTATCAGCTTGTCAATGTCTGCAAAAAAACGCAGCTGGCGTTTTGATAAGGATTTTTATGGAATCTGTAGTTCAATTTGGGGTTTATTACCATCTTAACAATTTGTTTTTCATCCATAGACATGTCATTTCATTTATTTAGATCTTCTTTAGTTTCTTTCAGTGATGTTTTGCAGCTTTAAATGTACAAATCTTACACTTCTTTTGTTAAATTTATTCCTAAGTATTTTATTCTTATGTCTTTAAAACAAGTATGAAATTGTTTTCCCAATTTCATTTTTGAATTGTTCATTGCTCGAGGGTAGAAATGCAACTGATTTTTATATTTTGATCTTGAATCCTGCAACCTTGCTAAATTCATTGCTTAGGTCTAATTGTGTGTGTGTTTGCACGTACCTGTGCACATGTGTTTCCTTAGGATTTTTTATATATAAGATCATGTCATCTGCAAATAGTTTCCTTCTCCTCCTCCTCCTCCTCCTCCTCTTCCTCCTTCTCCTCATCCTTCTTCTTCTCCTCCTTTGCAATCTGGATGCCTTTTATTTTATTTTTTTTTTCTTGCTTAATTGTCCTGGTTAGAACTTCCAGTACAATATTCAATAGGAATAGTGAAAACAGATATTCTTTTCTTGTTCCTGATCTTAGGGGAAAAGCTTTTAGTCTGTCACCATTAAAAATGATGTTAACTGTTGGGGTGCCTGGCTGGCTCAGTCAGAAAAGCATGTGACTCTTGATCTTCGGGTTGTGAGATTACTAAAAAAAAGAAAAGAAAAAAAAAAAAGAAGAAGAGTGATGTTAACTGTGGAGTTTTCTTTTTTTTTTTTATTTTTTTTAAATTTTTTTTTTTAACGTTTATTTATTTTTGGGACAGAGAGAGACAGAGCATGAACAGGGGAGGGGCAGAGAGAGAGGGAGACACAGAATCGGAAACAGGCTCCAGGCTCTGAGCCATCAGCCCAGAGCCCGACGCGGGGCTCGAACTCACGGACCGCGAGATCGTGACCTGGCTGAAGTCGGACGCTTAACCGACTGCGCCACCCAGGCGCCCCAACTGTGGAGTTTTCATAGATGTCCTTTATCAGGCTGAGAAAGTTCCCTTCTATTACTATTGAGTATTTTTATCATGAAAGAGTGTTGGAGTCCTTTAAATTCTTTTTCTGATTCTATTAAGATGATTATATGGTTTTTGTCCTAATTCTGTTTTTTCAAATATATTTATTTATTTTGAGAGAGAGAGAGCAAGGGAGGGGTAGAGAGAGGGAGAGAGAGAGAATCCCAAGCAGGCTCCGCACTGTCAGCGCGGAGCCCAATGCAGGGCTTGAACCCATGAGCAATGAGATCTGGTCTGAGCTGAAATCAAGAGTTGGAGGCTTAACCAACTGAGCCACTCAGGTGCCCCTGTCCTAATTCTATTAATATGGTATATAATTATACTGATTGATTTTTGGATGGTAACGCAACCTTCTATTTCTGGGATAAATCCTACCTGGTCATGGTGTATAATCCTTTTTATGTGTTGCTGGATTCTGTTTGCTAGTTTTTGTTAAAAATTTTTATGTCTACATTTATAAGGGATATCTTTGTAGGTTTTTTTTTTCCTTGTGCTAATTTTGTATGGAGGGTAATACTGTCCTTGCAGAATGAGTTAAGAAGTATTCCCTCCTTTTCTGTTTTTTAAAAGAGTTTAGATTGGTTCGTCTTTATATATTTAATATAATTCACCAGTGAAGCCATCTGGGTCTGGACTTTTCTTTGTGGGAGGATTTTGATTAGTACTTCTGTCTCTGTACTTATCATAGTTTTGTTCAGATTTTCTATTTCTTCTTGAGTCCATTTTAATAGTTTGTGTCTTTCTAGGAATTTGTCCCTTTAATTTAAACTATCTTATTTGTTGGCATATAGTGGTTCATAGCATTCCCTTATAAACATTTTTATTTCTGTAAGGTTGGTATTCTTGGTACTATGTCCTCTCTCTCATTTTTTATTTTAGTAACTTTAATATTTTCTTTTTTTTTTTTCCCTCGGTCAATCTAGCTAAAGCTGTTTCAGATTTTTTTTTTTTTTAATTCAGGAAATATTTATTGAGACCTACTCTGTGCCAGGCATTGTTCTGTTTTTTTGTTTTTGTTTTTTTTTACATTTTTTTCCTTAAAAAATTTAATTCCAATATAGTTAACATACAGCATTATATTAAAAGGTTTGTCAATTGTGTTATCTTTATCTTTTCAAAGAATCAACTTTTGATTTTGTTGATTTTCTTTAGTATTTTTCTATTCTTTATTTCACTTATTTTGTTTCAGTTTTTATTTCTTTCCTCCTGCTTCCTTTAGGTTTTGTTTGTTTTTTTTCTTATTTATATTTTTATTAAGATATAATTGATATGTAACATTATATTGGTTTCAGATGCACAACAAAATGATTTGGTATTTGTACATATTGTGAAATGATTATCCCAATAAGTCTAACTAATACCTGTCATCACACTTAGTCACAGATTTTTTTCTTGTGATGGGAACTTTTATAATCTACTCTCCTAGCAACTTTCAAATATATAATAATATAGTCATCATGTTGTACATGACATCTTAGGACTTATTTATTTTATAACTAGAACTTTTTACCTTTGACCCCCTTCACACCCATCTCACACATTTCTTAACTACTTAAGGTGGAATATTAGTTTACTTATTTGAGATCTTTCTTCTTTTTACTTTTCATTATTTATTTTTAAATATTTTATTTTTAAATTTTTAAATGTTTATTTTTGAAAGAGAGAGAGAGAGAGAGAGAGAGAGAGCATGAGCGGGGGAGGGGCAGAGAGAGAGGGAGACACAGAATCTGAAGCAGGCTCCAGGCTCTGAGCCATCAGCACAGAGCCCGAGGCGGGACTTGAACTTAGGTGCTATGAGATCACGACGTGAGCCGAAGTCAGACGCTTAACCGACTGAGCCACCAAGCCATCCCTTAAATATTTTATTCTTAAGTAATCTTTACACCCAACCTGGGGCTTGTACTCATGACCCCAAGATCAAGAGTTGCTTTTTCCTCCAACCGAACCAGCCAGGCACCCCACCTTTCTTCGTTTTAAATATAGATGTTTACAGCTGTCAATTTCCCTCGAAGCACTGCTTTATCTGCATCTCATAAACTTGGTATGTTGTGTTTTCATGTGTACTCATTTCAAAGCATTCTTATTTTCTTGTGTTTTCTGCTTTAATCTATTGGCTATTTAAGAGTGTGTTGTTTAATTTCCACATATTTTCTTCTGTTAATTGATTTCTAATTTTATTCCATTGTGTCCAGAGAACATACTTTGTATTACTTCAATCCTTTTAGATTTATGGCCTAAAGTTTGGTCTGTCCTGGAGAATGTCCCAGGACATTCTGTGGGTATGCTCACAGCCCTGTGCATGTATGTGGAATTCTAGATTCCCAGAATATGGGGCACTTTTCACAGCCCTCTATGGACATTCCATTCTTGTGTCTACTTTTAAGTTTGGTGAGCATTTACTGTGTGCTAGGCCCAGGGCTAGGTCTCATGAACCTCTTTCCCTGACTCTTATAAGAATTCAGTTGATTTTTTTTTGGAGCATTTAATTTACGGATTAAAAGGCTGGGGCTCAGAAAGGTGAAGAAATGTGCCCAGGGGCGCATAGCTGGTTGAATGGTGAAGTTCTTCTCTATTTCCCATGCCTCTACTATACCAGTGTTTCGACATCACAAGATGATTTGAGGTAATATACAATCACTTAACAGTTTTAACTGCGCGCGCGTGTGTGTGTGTGTGTGTGTGTGTGTGTGTGTGTAATTTGTATACCCAATCCATGCCTTTACGTTTAGGACAAGGCATAAATCCGTGATTAACTTTGAAGAGTTAGTCAATCTAAAAACAATTTTAAGGGCACCTGGGTGGCTCAGTCGTTGAAGCATCTGACTCTTGATTTTGGTTCAGGTCATGACCTCAAGGTTCATGGGATCAAGCTTCATGTCGGGCTCTGAGCTGACCGCATGGAGCATGCTTGAGATTCTCTCTCTCCCTCTCTCTCTGCCCCTCCCCTGCTCTCTCTCTCTCTCTCTCTCTCTCAAAATAAATACATAAATGTCAAAAAATTAAAAGCAATTATTAAATAATATATGGTTACGGGTGATATCTGTCAGGACAAAAGTTGAGCATGATGGAAGTTGGCATGACACCACATTCTGCCCACACGCCCTCCACGCTGACATTGGGAGTTAGGGTGGGGGAGGGCAGAAGGCGTGTCTATACGGCACCATCCGGTAGGATTTTCTGTGATAACGGAAACATTCTCCTATCTGTACTGCCCAATATGGTAGCCACTGACCACATCAAGTACTTGAAATTGTATTTAATTGTAATTCTTTTAAATTCGAATTCATACAGCCACGTGTGATTAGTGGCTGCTATATTGGAGAGGTCAGCCACGGCCAATTTCAGCTCACCTGCTCCACAGGCCTGCCGGCTTCACTGAGCTGGGAGTTGTCGTCCCAGAAGCTCGTACCCAGGAGAGCAGCAGACAAGGCTTCTGTCTCTAACTCTGGATTGTGTGGCTGTTCGGTCTTGCCCAAAGGACTGAGTCTTTTCATGCCTCGGTTTCCTCATATGTAAAACAGGACTAATAATTACTGCCCCATATATCACATAGGCTTATGATGAGGGTCATGTGACTAATTTAGGAAAGAAAGGTTTATGAACCATTAAGTAGTGGAGAAATGAAAAAAAAAACCGTCTAAAAATATTTTCAGAATAGATGCGTTTCTTGGAACAAGTGTGGTCAGGCTGGGCTGGGCGTGGGGAGGCAGTGTGAGTGAATTTGGGGTCATGGAATCTGACCTACACTACAGCCTGGACCTCGGCTTGTCCTCTAGACCACACAGCCTGGGTCTGAACTCGCCTGTGGGCTGTTCCAGAATAAATGCATCAGATGATATGATGAGAGGCCCTCGGGGAACCCCTACTGACCTCAGGCTGGATCCACACCATTTTCCCGTGGTTTCCCCTACCTCAGTAACTGGCAACTCAAGCTTTCCAGCAGTCGTCCTTGAGGCCTTTCTTTCCCTCCCATCCCACCCCTGAGGACTTGACTTCTACCCAGAATCAGCCACTTCTTACCATTCTCACATTATCACCAGCTCACCCCAGAGCTATCATAATATCCTCCTATCTGGTCCCACCCTTCCCCCCCGCTACAACAGCATCTTTTCCACTATAATCAGGGAGATCTTTTCCAATGCTAAATCAGATCAAATCTGCCTTAAAAGCCTGTAAAGGCTTCCTGCTCCACGGGGGGAAGCCTGCATCCTTCTGGTGGCCCACAGAGCCTACCTACCTGTTCCCTCTGACCTCCTCTCCAAATACTCCACTCCAGCCATCCAGCTTCTTGCTGGTCCTTGAACACATTAAGCCTCAGGGCCTTTGCACTTACTGTCCCCCTGCTTGGAATGCCCTCTTGCCAGATACCCTGTTGGCTCACCGCTAGTGCCTCCAGGTCTCTGCTCAAATGTCACCTTATCAGACGGGATTTCTGTGTACAGTTGACAAAATGATCATCTCTGTCTCTGGCCCTTGCATGCCAACTTCCCGAGGACAGTGCCCGGGACGTACTTGGCAGTGTCATTCTTGCTGGATGAATGATGTTCTGGGCAGATGGGATCACTGGCAGCTCAGGAAACTTGCTATGTGGTTTGGACAAACTGCCCTCTTTGGACTTCAAATGCCCCATCTGCACAATGAGGCCTAAATAAAGGACGGCACGGTCTTGAAGATTGCTCACAGTTTGAAAGAGTCCTTAGGGCCCCCGATTCTGCTCTCGCGTTTGCCTGATGTTGGTGAGGTGGCCCTCCAGAGGGGTGTTGGACCTCGGGCTGGCCGAGGCATCACTTAGGAAGGAGAAGGATGAGATCTAAGTTGGGTCTCTGGGGTGGTCCACGGGGCCAAAAGACAACTTCTGCAGAACATGGGCCTCTTGGAAGCTGCTCCGTTGGCCTCGGATCCTTTTAGATACTTCAGTCCGGGTCCCCTGGGCCTGTTTTGTTTTGTTTTGTTTTGTTTTGTCTTTAAGGTCCTCAGGGGCTCCTCTCATCTTTCTTGCTTAGAGGCACGGTGGCCTGCCGCTCCCCTTCTGGTTTATCAAGTCTAGCCCTCGGCACTTCCTCTCCCCACTTCCTGAGCAGTATTTCCTTAGGATTTTCTGGCATTTCTGTCTCCTCTTCTGGGAGGTCTCATCTCCCCACCATCCCCTCAGACCCCAAACTGCAGAGCCCCACTCCCCCCGCCCCGTTTCTCATGGACATGGGCGTGTGTCCAGGAGCCAGGCCCGTCCCCTCTGTTCCTCCCTTTTCTTCTCCAGCCGCACAAGGGGCTGTCTGCTGCTTGGGCTATTTTTATCCCAGGAGCTTTCTCAAGGAGAGAGCAGCATGGGGCTGTGTCCCTGTGGAAAACCTCCCCTCATGGGGAAAGAATCTGGGGTTTTGGGGTTTTTTTTTTTTTTGGGTCCTGGCTTCAAGCCTTCAATTTTTGTGTGTTCCTTGCTAATTTATCAAGGTTTCAGTTGTTGAAATGTTGTGTTTTTATAGGGACGAAGTCAACACCAGATTATGAGTCAGGCTCGGATGTCGTCTCTTGTGTTGTTGTGATCAGCCTGCATTTGGGGTTTTTATTTTTATTTTTATTATTTTTTTTTTTTAATTTTTTTTTTCAACGTTTATTTATTTTTGGGACAGAGAGAGACAGAGCATGAACGGGGGAGGGGCAGAGAGAGAGGGAGACACAGAATCGGAAGCAGGCTCCAGGCTCTGAGCCATCAGCCCAGAGCCCGACGCGGGGCTCGAACTCACGGAGCGCGAGATCGTGACCTGGCTGAAGTCGGACGCTTAACCGACTGCGCCACCCAGGCGCCCCTGCATTTGGGGTTTTTAAAAAAAAACTTCTTACCTTATTTCTGTCAATAGTGGAGTGGAACAAAGAGGTATAATGAGGCAGGAGTGGCAGTGCCGAGCAGAGCTAATATGTCCTGAACACCCACTAGCATCAGATTCTGTTTTCTGTGCTTACAAGGCCCCTAGGAAGAAGGGACAGTTAGTGTCCAGGTTTTATATGTGGGGAAACAGAGACTCAAAGAGATCAAATAACTTGCCCAAGGTCTTCCAGGAACACATGAAAGAGCAGAGATTTACCCCCAGGATTTGGGAAGCAACTGATGGCTCAGCTTCCTGGGTTTAAGTCTCACCCCTGCCACATGGTAGCTGTGTGACCTGAGGCAAGCAGCTTCACCTCTCTGAGCCTTGTGTCCTCACCTGTAAAGTAGGGATCGTAATACTGGCCTTATGGGCATTTGGGAGGATCCAGCGAGCTGCTGTGTAAAGGGCTGGGGGCAGAGAAGAAAATATATGTTGGCATCTGCACCCCCACCCCCCCGCCTTTCCTTCTGGGTCACAATCGTTCCAAAGAGCCAGCTGCCTGTCGGGCTCCCCAGGCATGTCTGTGGAGGTTCCTGCACCTTGTTTTTCTCGTCCTGGGAGTTTTCCTTTTCCGAGGCCTCAGAGAGTCTGAGGTCTGGACAGTAGCACCCTTTGAAGATGGCTGTTTTTGCGGAGAGGAAAAGAGTAGGGAGAGAAAGAAAAGGAAGTGTCAGCGGAGATTCCAAGGGTTGAGTCTCAGTGCTGTCGCTGCGTTCGTTCACGTACTCTGAGAAGCGGGCACCACAGCGCAATTCAAAATATAGCATGTTTATTGGAGGCAACACCTGCGAAGCATGACTGGAGGGGGCAGGAGGAGGCGGGGAAGAGCCTTCAGACCGTGCTTTCCTGGGAGAGAAGAGAGAAGGAAGGGGAATGAGGGATAGAAGACTCTTGCATTGCAAGACAATTGCAAAAAAGCCTCAGCCAGGCCGACGAGGAGTCCTTGAGCCAAAGTAGGCCGGTGGAGGAACCCCACGTCTCCCGGGAAGAGCCTGTGCTGCTGGCACCCTGGTCCTCCATGGGCTGGGAGCAGCCTGGGGGAAGGAGAAGCAGACCGCAGGGAGACTGCAATGGTGGATCCAGGCGGACGGTCCATTAAGCCCCACCCGACAAGAGATCCCAGTGGTCATTCTCACAGCCACCGGCTTGCTTACTCACCGGGCAACCGTGGGAAATGTGCTGAAGCTCCCTGACCCTCAGAGTCGGCATCTGTGAAAAGGGGATGAGGGTAGTGTATCCAGGTCCAAGGACTTGTCTCCGTGTTCCACTGCTGTGTAACAAATCATCCCTGACAGTTTTGGCTTAAAAGAGTGATGTATTATTACTCATGATTCTGTGGGTTAACGGGGATAGTTAGGTAGTTCTGCAGCTTTGCGCATTATTGCTAAGGTTACTCGCAGGGGCTAAAATCAGATAGGCCCCCCTGGCTGGGACCGGATTGTGCAAGGTGCCTCTCAGCCTCCGGGCTGTCTCTCCACATGGCCTCTCCCCACTACGTGGTCTAGCCTGGGCTTCCTTACAGCATGGTGGCTGGCTTTGAAGGACAAGCATTCCAAGAGGACAAGCCCCAGGGCCTGAGCACTTGTCACACCTCTGGCTGGTACCAGGCTTGCTAATGTCCCATTAGCCTAAGCGCATGGCATGGCCAGTCCAGGGGACCACCCAGGACATTCACAGTGCTGTGGGAGGGGAGGGAAGTGATAATGTTGTTAAGTGCTTTAACACGCACCCAATGAAGAGTGGCTGGAGCGTCATGAAATTGCTCTCAGAAGGGCTGGGGGGGGTGAGGCTGGGGTGGGGTGGGGAGGGGAGGGTGAGGGGGAGCCCTCTCTGGCCCTGAGGGAAATTAGAAGACTGGGCTGGGGGGAGGAAAGATGCCGGAAGCTGTGTGGCCAGAAGGATGCCCAAGAATTCCTAGGAAGAAGGGAGGTGGTAGGGACCAGCTTCATGGAGTCTGGGGATGGTGTGTGTGTGTGTGGGGGCGGTGGTTAACTCAGGTCAACAGAAGCCCGATAAGTCGGGGCAGGCCTCTCTCTCACGGGCAAGAAGACTTCCCGCCGAGAAGTTTCCTGGTGGGAAGGATATGGGCACATGTGGTGTGACTGGAAGGAAAAGTCCTGTGGAAGCTCCGTTCATCATTTCCTGGGTCTGCCGGGTGAGAGTCACAGGAGTCAGCTCCCTCCAGAACATTCCTTGTAACTGCTTCAGTCTTGGGAAACTGGTGAGTGTGTAATACAGCCCAGTAGTGATGGGTGGAACGAATGAAGGTTTAAACGACGGGGTGGAGGAATGCTTTGGTGGATGGATGGCCGGACAGAATCTGGAAGAGGGGAGGCTCCAAATTTATCTGTTATCTCACATAATCTTCGCAACCGCCTTCCCTTATGTCTTCACAGATGAGCAGCTGATGCCCAGAGATGCTTAACAAGTTAGAGCCACACAGTGTGTAGGTGGCTGAGCTGGGACTTGAACCCCAGAACCCTGATAACAGCTCAGTATAGATCCCATCACACCATATCCCGTACAGAGAAAGGGACATCTCAGGGGACCACAGCAAAGAGGGCCAGAGAACAAGCAGATGAGTCTGGCACCTGCCAAGGCCAGTCAGCCCCGCCCCCACCCCCTAGGGAGCCGGGCCACCCAGTCACCCCACTGCTGCCATCTCCTGCCTGCTGTCCCCTAGTATACCCAGGGCCGAGGTCACTCGGTCTCCCTCCCAGGACCTGGGCTCTTGAAGGGGGGAGGCCTCCACTTTGAAGGTGGGTGACATGCGTAGATAGTGTCACTGGAAAATGAAACAAAACTCTTTTCTTTGTGCCCTCGGCAGTATACCAAGTCCTGGGCAGGGGGACAAAAAAGCGTTTGGAACAAACTCCTCTTTGATGGCCGAAGTAGGAAGACCTTGGGGGAAAAGCAAACAGAAAGAAAAGTCTGACCTAACTGAGCCACAGCTCTGCCAGGGAGAACAGCTTATTCACGTTTGAAGAGCTATCGAATGCTGGCAGCATATTAAGTGCTGAAGGCAGGGAGCCACTGCCATCCAAATAAATCTAGGCACAGTAATGAGATGGAGAAGCCGGAGGGGAGAGCATTGGCAGGAGAGGTGGGGTGGTGGGGAGGGAAGGATCGGGGAGGCGAAGGGGCCGGCCAGCATTCCAGGCAGTGGGTTAGGGTGGCGGTTTCCCTAGCAGACCCACTTTGTTTGCCTTGGAATGTGGTTCTCTATCTTGGGGAGTCTGATGAAAGCTGTGGCCTTTATCATCCCTTTGCCAAACATACGCGCAGATAAAATGTGGGGTGGGAGGAGAGACCCCCTGCGTCCCTGCCACACAGCCCCTCTGAGACAGTGGTTCTTAACGAGTGGCATTCACCTTCCTGCCCGCCCCAGAGACACTGGTTTTGGGGAAAAGCTTCCCAGGTGATTCTGACATAGCGTCCTGGTTGAGAATGCTGTCCAGGGGCTCCGGGAACTCCAGGTGAAGTTCTTTTCGGGAGCAAAGGTTTTTTTTTAAGCTAGCAGTGAGAACAAGTGAATCCAAGCCAGGAATGTACCTCATATAGCTGGAGGTGTCCTTACTGGTTTGGGACCCCCAGCCAGCTCTACAGGGCAGTTAGTGATTCACATACCAGCTCTGGAAGATCTGTGCTGTCTTCCCGTCACGCTTAGATTCAAAGCCAAAGTCTTTATCGAGGTTCACAAAATCTCACGAGATCCTTTCCTCAAATACAGCAAATACGTGCTCCTACCTCAGGGCCTTTGCGTTTGCTGCTCCCCCTGTCTGGACACTGTTTCCTCAGAGAGCCCCATGGGTTACTCCCTCACTTTCTGTGGGTCTTTGCCTAATGACCTTATCTAAATAGCATTCCTTCCCGCTGTTGATCCCTTACCCAACTGGAGTATTCCTCACAGCATTTATCCAACCATATCTATTCATATATGTCGTTCATTTTCTATCACCTGCTTGAGAAGGTAAATTGCAGGAGGGCTGTATCTGTTTTGTGGCCATCCTTGTCACCAGGGCCTAGAACAGCGTCTCCCACATGGCAGTTGCTCAATAAATATCTCTTGAATGGCTGAATAATGCTAATGTGCTTCTCCCGGTTGTCCAACAGCATACGAATGTCATTTTCGAATTTGGTTCAAACCGCCATGTAAACAGCGAGCTGCTTTTTGGATCTGTTTCCCATACGGATTCCCCGTGTAAACTGTAAACAGGTAAACAAAGAGCAGTTAGTTACCTGACACCTGCTATATGCTCAACCCCCACAGGCTAAAGGGAGGTACAAGCAAAGAGTCTTTCTCTTCAAGGTCCTTAGGGTCCTGTCCGGTATGAGTGCTAAGGTCAGAATACCCAGGTGGGCAGCTGCTCAGGACCTTGAAAGACAGTGGTCGCTGCTCTGAGGGGCTGGCGGGGTCAGAGGGGCTTAGCGGAGAGCAGGACCCAGAGGGCAACCGCGCGGGAACCAGTGAGGTACCTGGCTCTGAGGCCCAGTCAGAGCAAGATGAGTTGCGTGAGCCAGAGCCACGGGCCCCTGACATCCTGGCGTCTCTCCTCCGCCTCCCTGCTTGGGGTTGCCTCATACAACCCGGAGACCCGGCCAAACCCAACAGGACCGTTAGGGGACTGGTGCTTTGGCCAAGTACCCAGAGAACACTGGGAAGAAGGCCTGGATTCAGACATGCCTGGAGTCAGGCATCAGTGCAGGTGGCGTAAACTCGGATAACGTTGAGGAAAACTCGCTGGGTCTCAGTTGCCCCACTTGTAAGGTGAGGCCAAGGGCACTCTCCTCACTGGATTGTGGGGAAGGCCAGGGATGTGGACCCAGAAATGTGGATGTGGACCCCTGGACCCATGTCAGCAGAGAGAGCCCCTCATTACAGACTCCCAGGTTCTGGTCACAGGTGTGTATGGGCCACAGTCTTCTGGGGTAGCACCCCCCCCCCAACTTAGTTTCATGTCTGTCTTTGTCTGAGAAGGCACAAAAGACCGTTTGTTTGCAGACTCCTCCCCCTTCTGCCTTTCTCTGTGCCTCAGGCTCCTCTCTGAAGTGGATCTTCCTGTGGCCGAGTGGCTACTTAAAAGATCAGGGGACTGAAATCAAGGGGGTAAGAGTGATAGAGACAGGGAGATGGTGGGGGTGGAGGGCGCCTGGGTCCGGTTCTTGAGGGAGGAGCTCTGCCTCCCCCCCCCCCCCCTGCCTCCCTGCTCGCTTTCCAGACCTGGAAAGAGAACCCAAGGGCCTTCCAAGTTAGGCCACGCCAGGCACAGGACTTGGAATCTTTCTTGCTTTGCTTTTGGAACAGAGAGATGCCAAAAGCAGCTGGGGAGGAGGACGGAGGGAGGAGCAACAGTGCTCGTCCAATCTGGATTCGAATCCTACCACTGATGTTTTCTAGTCGTGTGACAATGGCCAGGGCACCCCACCTCTGGGAGCCTGGGGTCCTCTCTATAAGCCCGAGACCCCCAGGAGAGCCTCAGAGCACAGGGCGGGCGGTGGATTAGAACCGGTTGTGTCGCCGGTCCCTCGCGCGGCGCGCGAGCCGCTCGGTGCCCAGGCTTCCGCGGGTGCGCACCGCGCGGACCGGGCCGGCTGCTCCGGGAGGGCGCGGCCCTTCGCCCACCTTTCCTCGTCCTCCCGCCCGGGCTCGCCGCGTCTGGGGAGGTGGCGGCCCTGTTCTCCGAGCCAGAAAGGAAAATAGGGGTTTCGCGCCCCCTCTTGGCGAATCCATGTTACGGCTGTTGTGGTCGGAAGTGGGGCCACGGGAGAGGCTCTGGCTGCCGCAGGTTGTGGGCAACGTAGGAGGTCGTGGGAAATGAGGGTTTTCCTCTGGACAAGTCTTCACTCCGCCGTCAGCGTTCACCTGCTGCTGACAACGAATTCCCTCAATTCCGTCTCAACCGCTGATAAGTTGCCAACAACACTGAACAAACACTTTATAACCAAGAAGCCCCTCTGTGCCTTGAAACTATGGCAGAACCAGAGGGGGACGCAGACCTTAAATTGCATATGGCATCCGTCCATCCGTCCACCCACCCGTCCGTCCACCCATCCGTCCATCCACCCACTCACCCACCCATCTGTCCACCCATCCGTCCACAAATATTGAGCTTCCCTAAAGGCCAAGCACGGTTCTTTGCCTTTGAGGAACATCAGTAAACAAAACAACTGAAGAGCCTTGGCCCTCGTGGAGTTTATGTCTGAGAAGGGGGACTGATAACAAACAATGCAGATAACAAATAAAATATATGGTACACTTGGAGGAGAAAAGTGCTGTAAAAAATGACAGATAGAATAGGGGAGGAGGTACCACGGTGTGGTGAGGGTGGGAGCAGGTTGTGGAACAAAGTAGGTGATCATAATAGACCTCTGGGGGAAGATGACATTTGAGCAAAGACAAGGAAGTGAGGGAGTGAGCCAACCCGGTACTGGGGGCAGGGCAGCGCAGGCATCAGAGCTCAGCTGGAGCAAAGGCCCTGGGCACACTCCCTGGCTTGTGTGCTTTATACCCTTGGCATGGGCCCCTACACCTACCTGGGGAGTCAGCGAGGAAGATTCCTTGGAGGAGCATAGACTTAGTCTGCCGAGGAGGTGAATCTGTGAGTGGGCTTTCTGAGTGGAGGGAACAGCATGTACAAAGGATGAATGAGAGATCCTGGCATGCTGGGAGAGTTACGGGAGGGTCAGTGTTTGGTGTTGTCACCTGGAGGCGGAATGGAAGAGATGTGCAAAGAATGGGATTAGGGAGGTAGGCTATCATCGATTATTCTAGAATCTGATATGCCACATGAATGAGTTTGGATTCAGAGGTTGCAAACTGACGGCTGAGGGGCTGACATAAACTGGTCAAACCATTTTGCTCTCTTTGCACATTTGTTACCATTGTGTCCCCGAGGTATTGGAGTTTATAACCCCTCAGAAAAGGGGAGCCGTTGGAGGATCTTAGGCACAGGAAAGATGTGATCAGATTTTTCCGTTGGAAGGTATTCTGGGGCTTCTTGAAGCCAGGGACCTTTTCCTGCATTCTGATAGTCTCAAGGTCTAACACAGCCTAACACAGGATCTAACACATGTATCATGGGTACATAATAGGTGCCCAGTGAATTGTTTTTAGCTTTAATGAGTGGGGGGGGGTGAACAAATAAATGACACAAGGAATGGGCCGTCAGGGCGGGCCAGGCTGGGGGACATGTGAGGTCTTAACCCTCTGCAGTAAAGTGCCAGCCCACAGCTCATGCTTCCTCTCACTGCGGAGTCTGCCTGGGCAATGTGTCTCCAAGAGTAGTCCATAATCACCTGCCATGTTTGTTTTAGAATGCAGACTACCAGGCCCAAGTGTAGACCTACTGACTGGAATCCCTTCGTGGAGCCCAGGCATCTGCACATTAAACCAACACCCACTAAAGTTGGAGGAGAGTCGCAAGGCAGGGTATTTTCAGACTACAGCCTGCCTTTGGCCTTGCTTCTGTTTGTTGGCCCTCAGGGAAAGCAGAACAGGAACGGTCAAGCGTGAAACTGGTAAGCCCACATAGAGTTATGCAGCAGTTCTCTCATTTTGGCATATATCCTCTGACTCAGCCTCCACATCACCCTCTGTGAGGAAGGTTTCTTGATCTGCCCCTTTGACAAGGAGTAACTGAAGACCGGAAAGACCCGCAAGGATATGCTGACAGGTAAGGCTGGGGAGATTGGGACCGGGCTTTCTGGCAGCCAGCCACTCCGGTGCTGCCTTGTCGAGTTGTCCTTCCTGCCCTAGGTTAACCCACTTCAGCCTGTTCTCAATCATGGCCTCTCCAGAAATGGGGAAAATTAGTAGCTCATTTGTGCTTTAATTGAGATTTGCTCGCTACCAAATGCTGGTAGTATTTGAATCACCTGGCCATCTTGAGCTACCACACGGCCCCGGCCCTAGCCTACTTCCAAGAGCCCCTGGTTCTTTATTACCTCTCCAGGTGGTGCCAATGCCTCCAAAGTTTGAGAACTGTGGCTCAATGTGTGGTTCTTCCATGTGTGGATATTGCTGAGCCTTTCCTGTAAAGATGCGAAGAAAGGCCATTTTAGGTAATGGGGAGCTCCTGGGGAGATCCCTGTGGAAGGGAAAGGGTGGATCTTATTATTGCCCTTGACACTACTTTGTACTTAAAAGCAGAGCATGCGGGCACAAAGCAAGCTTAGTGACAGGAGGAGGGTGGTGGAGAGGTCTCTGAGCCCTGACCTTCAAGGACAGTTTCACCAGGCATAGTAAGGATTTTAGGCCGGAGAAGAGATGAGTGGAAACAGAGATAAAGGTAAATGTGGAATGGTAAGGAGGGGGAGCCGTGGGATATGGAGTGTGAGACGGGCTTTGGATGAGACATTGCTGTGGCTTCAGCTGGGGCTCCTGGACCCCCAGTGGGGTAGGACCCACCATCTGACTTAGGTTTTGGATTCCCAAAAGTGAGTACCAAGTTTTGAAGGTATGTGCACCCTTCCAGGAAGAGGCCTTGAGGGAGGATGAGGCCTGGGGTTAGCAGACTTGGGGTTAAAGCTCCCCTTTCCCATCCTACTTGTGTGAGTCACCTCCTTCTTTTGGGCCTCTGGTTTTTCATCTGTAAAGTGACGCTAATGGCAGTGCTCTGCTAACAGAGTCCTTTTGAGAATTAAATCACCCAGGCCAGAGCTTGGCTCCGACAGTGCTCAATCAGTGTTAGCTGTCACTGATAATATTGTGATTTGGGAGAGTTTTGTGTCCTCCCCCCCTCCAGAAGTTTACATCACTCATGCTCATCCTGGATATATTGGGGGGCCTTGTTGAATTCAATGGACTGTAATAAATTATGTCATTAGTTGCTCCATCTGAAAGCTGGGAATAATTCTTACCACCTAGAGGTTAGGATTAAATGCTGCGTGTGGCTGGGGCTGCTGGGCAGCCTCTAGGCTCACTCATTAGGTAAGTGACCCGGGTTGAAAATGCTGGTCTAGTGTTTATTACCAAAGTCTGGTTGGCATATGTGTGCAACACAGGTGAGGCTGTGTTCCGATAAAACTGTATCTACAGAAACATGAGTCGGGCCTCTATTCTGTCACTACACTAAAGTCTCTTGTAGATCATCTGCGAATTCTCTAGTGTCTTCCAGGCAGACACTAGTAATCTGTAGATAGCAGAACTCCAGATTGCCTTGTTCTAACTCTAATTTCTTTCCTTGCCTAATCTCGGCCAAGACCTCTGGTACAATGTCAGCTATTTGACAGTGACAATGGGTGGCCTTTCCTTTTGTTCAGGAGTTCAAACCTTTCAGAATTTCCCAAATGAGTAAGAGTCTGGCTTTTTGGCTGAGAGATGTCTAATGTTAAAGAGGTATCCATTCATCCTATTGTCTAAGTCAAGAATGGGTGTCTAATTTTGTCAGATGTCTTTTTAGTGTCTATAGATCAAATGATTTTTATTCCCCTAGGATCTGTTAAGGAGAAGTTCATTCAAATCATGGGGTTGAACCATCCTTCCATTCTGTATGATCCCATTTGGTCATAAGGTTATGTTACGATGCGTTTGGAGTCTGTGTGCAAAGTGCTATTCAGCATTTAAGTATTGATAATTTTTTTTTTAATGTTTATTTATTTTGGGGACAGAGAGAGACACAGCATGAATGGGGGAGGGGCAGAGAGAGAGGGAGACACAGAATCGGAAACAGGCTCCAGGCTCTGAGCCATCAGCCCAGAGCCCGACGCGGGGCTCGAACTCACGGACCGCGAGATCGTGACCTGGCTGAAGTCGGACGCTTAACCGACTGCGCCACCCAGGCGCCCCTAAGTATTGATAATTTGATGATAGGTAAGACTTGTCCATAGTTCTTCCTATAAACTTCATCAGATCTGTTATTGTTTAGTTGTAAAATGTGGGTGAGTTTCCTCTTCTCTGGACAGTTTAAATAGAACTGGAATAATATACTTCTTTAAATATATGGTAGAGTTCCTGGTGAGACTGTCTGGACCAGTTACTTTTTTAGGGAATTAGTCCTTTGATAACTTTTATGTAAATTGATTTCTTTTGACATTATTTCTCACCTGAGATTAGGATTAATAAACTATATTTTTAAGCTAAATTAGTAATTTCATCCAGACTTAAACATTCTCTATATGTGCTTTTTTTTTTTTTTCTGAGAATTGGCTCTTCATTTCTTTCCTACTATAAATAATTATGTAAATGTGCTCCTGTGTCCTTGGCACCTGCCCCCATATGGGTCTTTCCACTTAATGGGCTAGCACTGGAAGCAAACTTACTTGGCTATTTATATCCTAACAGAATTTTAAATTAGCTACAGCTGCATTTGAAAAACCTGCTTCCTAAATATATTAAAATTCCTAAGTGTACAATTTGAACTATGACAAATGGTATAGCCATGTAACCACAACCTCAAGTTATAGATCACGTCATCTCCCCAGAATGTTGCCTGTGCCACGTTGCTGTCATTTTCCCAACCTCCTCCCCAGGCAACCTCTGTTCTGATTTTTATCACTATGGGTTACTTTTGCTTGTTCCATAAGTAGAACTGTACAATGTGTACTGTGTCTGGTTTCTTTCGCTCAGTTGGCCTTAGCTTTTAAAGGCAAACTTACTTGCTCAGATTAGTAGTATCCTCTGCACAAATCTAGTCCCTCTAGCAGGGAGGAATTGGTAACACCTATTGAAATATTGATCCTTTGATGGCTACAGGATTCTAGGTTGGGAGTTATTTTCTCTCTATATGTTGAAAATAACATTTCAGGGGTACCTGGGTGGCTCAGTCGGTTAAGCATCCGACTTCAGCTCAGGTCATGACCTCATGGCTCGTGAGTTCGAGCCTTGCGTCAGGCTCTGTGCTGACAGCTCCGAGCCTGGAGCCTGCTTCAGATCCTGTGTGTGTCTTTCTCTCTCTCTGCCTCTACCCTGCTCACACTCTGTCTCTATTTCTCTCAAAAATAAATAAACGTTAAAAAAAATCTAAAAAACAAAAGAACCTTTCATTGTTTTCAGGTTTCTGCTGTTGGCTGAAGTCCGCTTTTGGTCTGTTATTCCTCTGAGGGTAACTTTTTTTCTTGGCTGATTTTTGAGATGTTTGTCTTTTTGTAGATCTATAATCTCCTAAATATATACGTATATACATATATGTATGTATATGTAGATTGCTTTATTTTAATTTGCATTTGTTGGGCTTGCTGAATCCATGCTGCGGTGTCTGGTTATTTGGCACTGATAAAACATCTTATTCAGATTGCTTCTGCTCTATTTTTCTCTTCCTTTGGGACTTGAAATGAATATGTATATGTACATTTTAGATCCTCTGCTATCTTCTTTTACTTTTGTGTCTTCATGTCACGTTTTAGAAAGTTTCTTCAGCCTCTTCTTCTGGGTCATTAATTTTTTCTTTAGCTGTATCTAATTTGATGTTAAACTCTGCCATTGAGGCTTTTCACTTTTGGTCAGTGGATTTTAACCTCTAGAATTGATTGATTTCTTTCAAATTTGTCCTGTTAATAATTTCCATTTATTCTGTCAGTTTTCAGACTTGAGTTTCTATCTCCTTGAGAAGAAAAGCAATCATTTTATAGTCTACTCTTAGTAGCTGGAGTCCATTTTAGTCTTTCTGTTGTCTGTACTGGTCTTACCTCATGCTGCTTATTCATGTGTCTGTATTTTGTGTTCTGGACACTGTATTTGAAAAGTCATCCTCTGAAAAATGCAACTAAGTCTAAGGTAACCACTTCCAGAGTATTTGTCAGCTTCTGCCCGGGGGCTTGGACTCAATACAGGAGGACAAGATTGTTGGGTGAAGTTAATCCGCCTTCAGCAATTGAGACTTCCTGGACATTGTGAAATGAGGCCAAGCTGCTGTCCATGTAAGGGCTGGTTTTCTTGTAGCTTTCTCTTGTTCTCAGGAGTTCTGGGCTAACGTGGGAGGTCTGAGGTTTAAATCCTGGCTCTACTGTGGCCTAGAAGTGACTCATCTTCATGAAGCTTCAGTTTTATCCCCTTGAATTGAGGTATCTTCTTATCTTACATATGAGAAACTGATGCCCAGACAGGGGAGATCATTCTCACAACATGCTACAATTGGTGAGTAGGAACTATAAAATAGAATCTAGGCTCTACAAGGCTGCTTTTACCTGAGACTTCAATTTTGCAACTTGTGTTTAGGGGTCTATTTCCCCCACACCTTGCTTCTCACGCACATAAAGGAGGCTCCGCAATCCTTATCATACTTCCCATAACAAGGAGGAAGTATCTGACTGAGGCCCAAGGACTGGGACACAAGGAGAAGCTGGTACATGGCAAAGGAAAGGAAGGTCGGAGGGCAAGACCGAGCTAGAGAGCTTGTAGGGTCCTAGGGAAAGTGACATAAAAATTGTCCTGCTTGGAGTCAGGTGCTGGCATTGCAAACAAATGAGCTGGTTCTAGCTCATTTCCCATGTTCATTCCCTATTCCCAGCTTCTACTGTTTGTCAGCCCTTTGGCTCTTTTCAGAAGGTTGTTGGTATCAGTTGGGCTGGTTCTGAGCCATGGCTTCTAGCTGTTATAGAAGACCCCTGAGTGTGACCTAATAGGCAGATGGTTGGAAGCTGGGGAATGTTGAAACCAAGGGTATGTACAAGACAACTTGAGGAAAGGGTTGGTATACCTCAATACCAGACAATTTAGGGGCATTATTGCCTTTGTGGGCCAACATTTTTCACAATAGACTTTTCTTATAGAAGATATAAGTCTTGGCAGAAATCTAACTGCCAGGTTTCCTCCTGGCCTTACCACATACTCATTTCAAATACATTTTGGGGTGCCTGGGTGACTCAGGCTAAGCGTCAGACTTTGGCTCTGGTCATGATCCTGCAGTTCATGAGTTTGACCTCTGCATCAGGCCCTATGGTGACAGTGTGGAGCCTGCTTGGGATTCTGCCTCTCCCTCTCTTGCTGCCCTTTCCCCACTTGCTGTCTCTCTCTCTCTCTCAAAATAAATAAATAAACTTAAAAAGAATTTGGGGGCACCTGGGTGGCTCAGTTGGTTAACCACCCAACTTTGGTTCAGGTCATGATCTCATGATTTGTGGGTTTGAGCCCGGTGTCGGGCTCTGTGCTGACAGCTCAGAGCCTAGAGCCTGCTGAGAATTCTCTCTCTCTCTCTCTCTCTCTCTCTCTCTCTCTCTCTCTCTGCCTCTCTGCCCCTTCCCTGTTCACACTCTGTCTCTGTCTCAAAAATAAACATTTAAAAAAGAAAAAAAATACATTTTGCCAAGAAAACACACTTCTTTTAGGTACTTGCCTTAGCACTATTTGCTGTTCCATAAGCCTGCCTGGAGAGGTTCTCATCCTAACTGCTTCGAGCAGCCTTTCTCCTCGAATAGCTTGTTGGGCCACACTGGCCTCCAGTTTCCCTTCCTGATCCTGATCACTGTTTTCTTTGTACCTGGAGTCCCTGGCTGAGGGCTGGGTGGATGGGACAGAGTCGTGGAGTTTTGGTAACATCAAGGACTTCCAGGGCAAGAAGTTCAAGAGAGCCCCTAATCCAGCCTGAACTGGGATTACTGCTTAAAGTCTGGGACCGTGTGCTGGTCTAGTGGATATTACAGAGCTGTGATATCTTTGGTTTTGTTATTAAGGTGATACAGGACAAAGACCTTCAATATGTGAGAGACTAGCCCTGGAAGAAAGCAGAAACTCCCTACTTCTTGCCCATTGAAGAGAAGTCTTGTCCAGCAGTGTGGCCCTTCCCACCAAACTCCTCAGAACCAGCAGGGATGATAGGCACCACCTTTTGGAAGGCAAAACCACAGGAATCTCTGTTGACACGTAACTACCCCTCTATGCTATCCGAGTATAGATTCTCCTTGACTTATGATGGACTTCTGTCCTGATAAACCCGTTGTAAGTTGAAAATGCATTTAATACACCTGAACTACTGAGCATCATAGTTTAGTCTTGCCTACCTTAATTATGTTTAGAACACTCACACTGGCCTACAGCTGGGCAAAATCCTCGAACGCTGTCCATTTTATAATAAAGTGTTGAGTATCTCATTTAGTTTGTTGAATACTGAAAGTGAAAAGCAGAAGGGTTGTATGGGTACAGGATAGTTGTAAATGGTTTTTACCCTCGTAATTGTGGGGCTGACTGGGAGCTGCATCTTGCTGCCAGTGCCCAGCATCATGAGACGGGATCCTACAGCACATCACTGGCCCAGGAAAAGGTTCAAATTCGAAATTCCAAGTACAGTTTCTACTGAATGCGTGTCACTTTTGCACCATCGTCAAGTCATAAAGTCAAGAACTGAACCATTCTATGTTGGGGGATGTCTGTATCTGGAAGGACCGTATGAGCTCCTTATCTGCAGGGTTGAAAGCCCCATTGAAATGACCCTTTAACTTGTAGGGGAGGCAGTCTGAGCCAGAACAAAGTATTTTGCTTGTGGAACAAAGGGTTAGTCTAGACATGAGAATTTATATCTGTTCAATCTCTTTCTAAACAGTATGCGTGTTCCTAATTCTGGCGCGTGAAGTTCTTTGTATCACTGCTGATGAGAAGTTGGCACCCTAAATCAAGACTCAGTACTGTTTCGTCCTGTGGCTGCATCTGGTCACCGCTCCATCTTCTATAGCAAAGTCCTCATGGCTTTGCTCTTCTCTTCATTGACTTGGCAACATCCTGTGGTTGTGCCTCTCCTCCTAGCTACCTATGTGCCAGGCACTGTGCTAACGATAGAATGATGAAGGCTGACCTGGGGAGATACTGAACATGTAACAGTATTAAGTGTCATGAGGGGGAAGTATAGATTGCTATGGGCATATCCCAGGCAGACTGAACATGTTTTGGAGAAGTTGGGCAGAGTGTCCAGTACTTTGAAGCGCTGGTGCAACAAACCTGTGAAGGAGGTAACGAGGCTTTGCATATGGCGGGGATGGAACTTAGAATAAGAACTCAGAATATGGCATCTAGTGGAAGGGCTGTAAATCTAGAATTTTTAGGAAAAGAGGTCTCTGTGTCTGGGAATATGAAGATTGTCATACAAAGAATTAGAGGCAGCTGTTGGCCTCAGGTTTTCTTACTGTGTGGCTTCTTGCTCTCCGATTTGTTTGGTTGATTCTTCAAGGCTTTTAAAAAGGTGTTTTTTTAGGTCTTTCCCATCATGTTGACTTCTCTTCAGATGAAAGGTTGGTCTGAATAGTTAGAGGCTCTCAAAGTAGAGTCTCAGGAACTTGTTTGAACTGAAAATTCTCAGGCCCCACCCCAGATTTACCGAATCAAAGTCTGGCAGTGAGGCCTCGCCATCTCTGTGCTAGCAAGTCCTCCAAGTGATTCTGGTGAAGTTTGAAGTTCAAGAACCATGTATCTAGCCCCTGGTTACTAGTGATGGAAGTCTGAGGCAGCTCTCACAGTGAGCAGGTTGAAGGTATTTATAAGGAAATGACACAAAGAAGGATAGAAGGACTGAAGAAAAATAGACAAAAAGAGGGGCTGATGTTCTAGAACAAGGGATGGCAAACTTTTTCCAAACAGGGCCAGATAATGAATATTTTATGCCTTGTGAGTCATATCCTATGGTCTGTGTCACAGCTATTCAGCTCTGCCATTATAGTGTGAAAACAGCCATAGATGATATATCAACAAACAAATGTGACTGTATTCCAGTAAAACTTTATTTACAAAAAGAGGTAGTTGGATTTGGCCCTTGGGCAGTACTCACCTCTATGCTAACAGAATAATTTACTCAGGCTTTTTATTCTTTATCTCTCTCTCTCTCTCTCTCTCCCTCTCTCCCTCTCCCCCTCTCCCTCTCCCTCCCTCCTCCCCCCCATCTTTCCCTCTCTTTCTTTCTTTTTCTCTCTCTGTCTCTTTATTTCTACAGAATCCCCTTTTCTTAGAACACTGTAAAGCAGGAATTGCTCTGATGGAGGGAGAGGGAGGAGACCCCAGAAGCATACCTGTTCACTTTCCCCTTTTTCTCAAAGTGGGCCCTAATGCTCTTCTTCAGAACACATTTTAATGCCATTTAACTACAGTGTTCCAGGGTCTGGGCTTGGGGCCTCTTAGGCATTGCCCTCAAATGAGTCGGTAATTCTCCCTGAGCCAACATGTACCTATACCCAAGTCATGGAAGTAGGAGGAGGCAGTGAGGAGCCTGAGATCGGGCCTGGATCTCCTCAGGGTCAAGGAGGGTTTCCTTTAATGCACTGCGTGGTCTCTCGCTTTCTCTGCAGGTTCCAGCCAGCCTGCTGAGGCCAAGACAAAGACCCAGAGCATGAGTGATCGATTAGGCATGTTCCGTATGCCCTCTGCCCGGATGAGGGGTCAGGGCCTCAGAAACCAGAGAATCCACACCCACCTGATGGAGATGATGCTGCACTTGAAGCAGACCATAGAGAAGAACCTCATGCACCTAACGACCAGGCACCTGCAGCAGGACCTGGTGCTGGAGGAGGAGAGGCACAGTCAGGCCGCCAGTGAGCAGGAAGCCCTCCTGGGCCGCTTAATGTACCAGTTGGTCAACCTCCTACAGTCTGGGGCCGTGGGTGGCCTAGGGCTCCAACCGTCTTGCCCTTCCCTGGACGTTAGGCGCGATGTCAGAGGTGGGCAGTGGGCCCAGTCCTCCAGGCAGCCTGACTGGCCAGTTCACCAACTGAGTGATCTTGAAGCTACATTTGTCAGTCAGCACCTGTCCAGCCGTGGGATTGACATCTCTGCCTTATACCACTCCAGCTTCCAGGACTACAAGATCTACCAAAGAGACAAATACCACGAGGACAAGAACACCATGGTGAGGATGAGGGCAGGGGGAGACACCTATTCAAGGGCCCCAATCACTAGGGTTGACTGAGTCCTGTGCCAAGTACTGGGCTCTCTTACTCTTCTTAGCTCCGTAAAGTAGACGCTATTGTCGTCTTATAGATAAGGGAATGGGCACAGAAACAAGGTGACATGCCTAATAAAATTAAGAGCTGTGTCTGAGTCCCCTGCCTTCCAGTTCCCCCAGACTCCCGCCACCCCCCCCCCCCCCGCAGCCTGCTTTCCCTGAGTCCATGCTCTTCCCCACTAGGAGTCACTGTGGTCAAAGTGGTAAGCAGACATGCCCTCATGGAACTCAGTCTAGTGATGAATGTAGTCAGCCATTGGGGAAAGGAACATGAATAATAATTCCAAGTGTACAAGGGGTTGCCTGCTTCGGGTGGTCTAAGGTGTCTTAAAGACTGAATCAGCCAGCCATATGGTGGAGGTGGTGGGAGGGGGGACCTCTAGGTAGGAGGAACTACATGTGTGAAAGCTTCGTGGTGGGAAGGGCTGGGAGTGATAAGGGAAAGGCTGGGGGAAATGAGTGCTGTGACGAGGTGTGGATGGGGGCAGGCCATTGTGAGGTGTTGGGATGGTATCCTAAGTGTTAGGGAGCCAACGAGAGACTTCCAGCAAGGGAGGTTCACTACAGCTCTCCAGCCAAAGGATGGAGGACAGTGCTAGTCAAACCTTCTTTTCTGTTTCTAGCTAAGTGATGTGTGGTCAATGGCCATCTGCTTCTCTGGGGACCAACTGAGCCCAGTATTTCCACTGGACTCTGAGGGACCATATCTCCTCCAATAAGTTGAAGGGCCCTCTCATGGAAGCAGAGATGGGTATGAGGCAGGTACTGGGTCAGGCAGTGGGTTCTGCCCATCGCTGTGGTCACGTGGCTAGTAGGTTATTCAATCTTTCTGAGATTCACTCTCTTTAAGTCATGTGCTAGGGTCTGGCACATGATAAGAACTCAACGACTGGTATCTGGTATATAAGTACTATGTGGCTCTGAAGGGGAAAACTTGCAAGCTGTAAGATTTTTGGGTCTGTGAAAGTTTTCTAGCACTTGAAGTTGTTAAACATGGATTGAACTGCCTCATGGGGCAGTGAGATTTCCATTTGAAATAACCTAGGATGAGTATTTACTAGAATGTTTAAGGAGGCCCATATAGGGCAGGGCAAATGGACTGATCTCAGATTCCTTCCATCTCCAGGGCTTCATTAACCTTGGACTCAGTGAGAATAAGCTCTGCCTCGATCTGATGACTGAACGGGTAAGCCAAGCCCTGTGCTATGCTGGGACCCGCCATCGGGCCTAGTTTCACTAGAATGTTTCTTAGCAAGTGGCAGATACAGGAGTTGGACTTAGGAGTTTGGGGAAAGAAGGGAGAAAAGAGCTTCTAGAATAGCACATCTAACCTTCTGACTCACTGACTGTGTTTGGAGGTGTGCTGTGGACGGGTATATGGTGGGTAGGCTGCCAAGGGAGCCTCTGGCCCTGTAGGGCCATCAGACACTCCCCAGTGATTCTCTATTTGTATAGTCTATGACAAGATTGGGCTTCCATTCATTAAGGGGCATGTTTCCCTGTTCGTCTTCTGTCAGGCCCTGTGTTGTAGGGCAAACACCCAGATGTGTCTGAGCCGTGGGATGAGGCCTGTTGGGCTTCCTTGGGCCGGCTGTCCTCATGCTCTGTTTGTCCACAGTTGAGTCAGAGTGATATGAACTACATTGAGGATGACTTGCTGCAATATCCTGATTGGAGAGGGCAACCATTGTAAGTAACTTCCAGATCTAAAGTCTCTTGGCCCCTAGACACCTGCTCTCATCCAGGGAAGGACCCAAAGCACCAGATTTTTGGTTGGCTACCTCCCTATTTCTTTGGGTAACAACTTCTACAAAATATCTAGAGCGAAACCTCATCAGGAGCCTGGTGTCATAGAAATAACACTGCCCTATTGGGGTGCCTGGGTGGCGCAGTCGGTTAAGCGTCCGACTTCAGCCAGGTCACGATCTCGCGGTCCGGGAGTTCGAGCCCCGCGTCGGGCTCTGGGCTGATGGCTCAGAGCCTGGAGCCTGTTTCCGATTCTGTGTCTCCCTCTCTCTCTGCCCCTCGCCCATTCATGCTCTGTCTCTCTCTGTCCCAAAAATAAATAAAAACGTTGAAAAAAAAATTTTTTTTAAAAATAAAAAAAAGAAATAACACTGCCCTATAATTCAAAAGGCTTGATTTCTTGTCTCAACTCTCATACTTCTTGTCTGTGTCGCCTGGGGAGTTGATCGCCTCAGTCAGTAACCTATAACATGAGGTTGGATACCTTGCTCTTTGGAAAAGACTGTAGTCTAGATCCCGAATGAGGAAGGGCCCCTGGGCCTGGGCACCACAAAGTCTCTCTGGGTTTGTCCACAGCCTGCGAGAAGAGGTGGCCCAGTTCCTGACCTACTACTGCAAGGTACCTGACCAGCTTGATCCAGAAAATGTGAGTCAGTTTCCCACCCTCACTGCCCCCTTGGTAGAGGGCTTTATTCTTGGGGGACTCTTTTGTATTTTCTAGAACGAGTAGAGACCCTCAGGGCCAGGACAGAGGAAAGGCCAATGGATAAGGCCAGTGGATAACCAGATAAAGAGGTTCCTGATACCCGTCCTAGGGGGAGGGAGAGAAAAGGGCTAGACCTTCTTATATGGGGGATGGGTTTTGATTTCTGTCTTCTGTCCATCTTCAGGTAGTTGTTCTAAATGGCTGCTCCTCTGTATTCTCCACACTGGCCATGGTTCTTTGTGATCCAGGGGGTAAGTTAATGGGCTTTGCTTTCCCTCTGGGAAATAGCAGCACAATGGGCACTGGACCTTAGGGAAGAAGAATATCTTGACCCAAGGCCTTTCCCCTAAAGTACTGGGACTTCTACATCGATCAGAACATCTTCCTACTATTTCTGTAGTAGCGAGAGATTTGGGTCCCCATTTAATATGGAAAGAAAACGTGTGATGGTCCTCAGTGAGTTATGCTTTAGAAATGTGACAATGGGAGCCAATTCAGTATATTCTTAGCTGGGCTTCTGGACTCAACTCCAATACAGAGAGCCCTGGTAAACTGGCTCACAATATAGATTTCCTATCCTCGTCCACCAAACAAACAAACAAACAAAATACACACACACACACACACACACACACACACACACACACAAAACCCCTCCCCCCCACCTGAACAAACAAACAAAAAACTAATTAGTTCTAGATCAAACAAGGCTGAGGGATCTGTTCTTGGTCTCCCTCCAAACAACACCCAAACAAGAGTCTCAGATCTTGATGAGCTCTGGCTGTGTAGAAGGAAGTTACCAAGATGGCGGTTTCATTCAAAGGAGTGAGTCCTTGGTTTGCTCATCAGTGAGGCAAAAGGAACGGGAAGAAAAGAACCCATGGGTTCACCAAGTCTAGGTAACCTGAGCCATGCAGAGAGATGAGCGCCCTCTCTGGGCACAGACCTCAGCCTCTTGTGTTCCTACTGGAGCTGGTAAGACTCAGTGGATGACTAGCATTTCACCTGTTAGCAAGCCTATTTTGGTTTGTAACCTGGATTCTGAGCCATTCATAGCAATATTCTTCCCCTTCTCCTTCTCTAGCATACCCCCAAAGAAGAAACTTCTCTAGTGTTCCCCAAATAACATTTATAAGAATGCAACTTTTATAGAGCCTGAGCCCAAAAGCATTAAGCCCCAAGCAGGATGGATTGCCAAACTAACCTTCTCTGTCTATAGTGTTGCTGCTGGTCTGGGGGGCCTGACGTGTTCTGACGGGGAGACCATGGACTGACGACTTTGTCTCCCTGTGCTTCCAGAGGCCTTTCTGATTCCTGCCCCCTTTTATGGTGGCTTCGCCTTTAGTGCCTGCCTGTATTCGAAAGTTGAGCTGATTCTTGTCCACCTGGACAGTGAGGTCAGAATGGGGACCCTTCCCCCTGCTTAGCCCACCTAGGCAATGGAAGGTCTCTAGGGCATTTGGAAGGTGTAGGGGAACTCTCTTTCCTCCTATATAAGTGACAGTGGGGGGAGATGGAGAAATTAGAGCAAAGAAGGCAAGTGGGGCTGCAGCCCTGGGCATGAAGCATTGTTCAGTGTCTGTGGGATGAGGAACTAAGGCTTAGAAGCTTTCTGGTAGGCAGTTCTCAGACAGCGTTTGTCTTCCAGGTCACAGATGCAAATCCCCATCCTTTCCAGCTCACTGTGGACAAGCTGGAGCAAGCTCTACTTGAGGCTAGGATTACAGTAAGGAGGGACCTCTGTCTTCAGGGTGGGCATTGCTGTCCCTGAGAAGGGTTGAGGACTGAGACCCAGTACAACCTTCTCACCATGGTGGTATGGGCTCCTTCGGAAGAAGCAGTGTCCCAGGTGCCATGTCCCCCTGGGAGCCCTGAGCCTTGTCTATGGCAGCCCCCAGAGCTCCTTCTGGGGCTGCATGTTCAAGATCCCACCTAAAGGAGCTGAGATCCCAATGAGGCCTTGGTTGGGTGTCCATAATGGGGTGACCTTTAGCTGATGTGACCTTTAGCTGAACTTCAGGTAGATGTGTAGGACTTGTGTTCACTCAGTTATGGTTTTTTATATTTTTTTTTAGGGGAAAAAGGTCAGAGGCCTCATTCTAACCAACCCTCAGAATCCTTTGGGAGATGTCTACTCTCGAGACTCACTACAAAAATACCTGGAGTTTGCCAAGAGGTAAGAGTTACACCCCTCAAGACTACACAAAGTCCCTTAACAATGTTCTGATCACTCACGGTCAAGAAGTCAGAACCAGACAAAACTTACTCCAATATTTTTACTGCACAGTACACTTTGCAAAGCTATGTAGAACTCACACTGAAATTGAAGGAAAAGGCGCCCACATGCTTCAACCCTACATTTTTGGGCCATTTTGCCTTTTTTCTTTTTTTTTCTTGCCCAGGTACAGACACCTACATAACAATTATGATCTGGTTTTGTTGCTTTTCCAATTCTTGTTGTGTAACCACTCTCTCCCAGCATCCATTTCCCAAACTACTTGGCCTGAGGTGCTGAGAAAGACAGACTTTCAGACCTTGTGGGGTGAAGATGTGTCTCCAGAGAACCCTCATGTCCCATTCCTACAAACATGTTGACATCCACCATCTCTGGAGTTCTGAAATAGCCCTATTGTTTAGGGTACCTAATCTCCCATTTTCCAGAAGAAACACTTATTCAAATTTCATAACTCTAATCCAGACCAATTCATGGCAGAACAGGAGGACAAGAGGATGAACACTGGAAGTCCGTGGGCTGGAATTTGACAGAACTAGGTTCAAATCCCAGCTCTAGCGTCTGCTGATTGAGGATATGAACTATGTCTCAGAAACTGTTTCTTCATCTGTGAGATGGAGATACCACCACTGCTTCAGAGGGTTGTTGGGAAAATAAACAAGATGATGTGCATTAGCACTGAGCCCACTGAATGCCCCTACTCAGTTCGGACCCTGGGTGGGAGCTCCCTGACTACACCAGATATAAAACTCTTTGGGACACCCAGCCCTCCTCGTTGGTCTCTGCTTTACAGTTGAAGGGTTAGATGTTCTCCTGAGTGTCTTTGGGTCCTCTTCTTTCCTACCCCCGAGCTAGGTCTAAAGACCCCTTCTGGTGGCCACCCCCCTTCTACCTTGCCATGCCGCTTGGAAGGGTTGGATGGGCTGCTGGAGCAGTAGGAGTAGCTGATCTGTGTCCAGAGAAGACCATAAAAGAAAATGAGTTGAGATTGGAGAGCGCCTAGACATTCTCCTTCTTTTACCCAACCTGCAGGTACCACCTTCATGTAATTATAGATGAGATTTACATGCTGTCTGTGTTTGATGAATTCATCACATTCCACAGTGTTTTGAGCATGGAAAGGTGAGTTGGCCTCAGCTGTTGGGAATGAGAGCCAGGAGGTTCCTGCTTTTGCAGGGTGAGTTCATGTGCCATAAACTTTACCAGCTATGTGCTAGGAAAAGGGCTAAGTGCCACTGGGAGTGTGAAAATGAGCAAAGCATCATCTTTCCTCTCAAGTGTCTTTAAGTTTGTTTATTTTGAGAGAGAGGATGTGAGTGGGGGAGGGGAAGAGAGAGGGAGAGCAAGAATCCCAAGCAGGCTCCACGCTGTCAGCACAGAGCCTGATGTGGAGCTTGAACTCATGAACTGTGAGATCATAACCAGACCTGAAATCCAGAGTTGGATGCTTAATCGACTGAGCCCCTCAGGTGCCCCCCAGGTGTCTTTTTTAAATGCCATTTTGTACATGAGATAACTTGACAGCATGGTAGAAAGGTTACTGTCAACATAAAGCCCTACAGAAGGTCAGGGAGGAAGTTCTTGATAAGCAGTACACAGGGAGAGAATAGAAATGGGGGAAACTTTTTAAAAAATTTTTATTTTGAGAGAGATTGAGTGAGCACGAGCAGGGGAGGGGCAGAGAGAGAGGGAGAGAGAGAGAATCCCAAGCCGGCTTGGTGCTGATAGCACAGAGCCAAATGCAGGGCTTGATCTCATGAACCATGAGACCATGACTTGAGCTGAAATCAAGAGTTGGATGCTTAACTGACTGAGCCAGCCAGGCGCCCCTAAGGCAAAACTTTCTTAAGGATAGTATATGGCCCTAAGATAGGATCCCAGCAGCCAAAGCAAGGCGAGGGCATGCCCAGCAGAAGGAGCAGCTTCACCAAAAATGGGACAATAAGAAATAGGTGAGCACATTTTAGAAACAATGGGTGGCCCATATGTGTGAAGAGCTAACTGCTAAAAAGGTGGCTTTGGACCAGCTACAGGAAGGCCACCAGCCAGGCTGAGGGTCCTGGACTTCGTTCAGTGGGCGCTTGGGAGCTGTCCCGTCTAGTTCGCCAGTGATACCTGTTGTTGATTTCCTGGCTTAACTGGGGCAACTGTTTCTTGAACTTTGGGCCCTGTAGGTCTTTTTGTGTAGGAAGGACCTCAAGTCCATTTTCCCCTTCTTACCCGCATTGACCCCAAGTGTTCATTCTTTACCTACTTCTTCATAACCATGATTGTACTGTCTCCTCTCCAGTTTGCCTGACCCCAACAGGACCCATGTGATCTGGGGCACCAGTAAGGTGAGCCCCAGCTTCCTGTCTTTGGGTAGGAAAGGAAAGGGAGCCAGGAGGTGGGCAGACCAGGTATTCCTTCCCCTACTTCTTTTCCTCTAGGATTTCGGCATCTCTGGCTTCCGCTTTGGTGTTCTCTACACCCACAACAGGGAGGTGGCCTCTGCTGTGAGCTCTTTTGGCTACCTCCATGGCATTTCTGGCATTGCCCAGCATAAGTTGTGCCGGCTGCTCCAGGACAGAGGTACTGAGTCCCATCCCGGGCTGGGATCTTGGCTAGACTCCATGGCCATGGGGATTCCTGGGTCTGCTTGGGCCTCCGATGTATGTCTAAAACACTGAGTGTTTTGGGCTGTCTTGGGCTCAGTGGTGGCAGGACAGGAAGTTTTGAAGAAGGGCAGGATGTGGCTCTGATAGTGTAGTAGGGCAGAGATGGAAGACGGAGCTGCTGGTCTGAAACGTAGATGGGCCTTGTGTCTAACTGTCTGGGGGCTCATGCTCTGCCTGGACAGGGATAGTCAAATTGTACTCTAAGGCTTGAAAGCCCAAAATTCGCCTTTATGTGGAGGTCAGTTTTCCCTCCCCAGTGCCCTGCTTGCTTTAGCCAAAGCTTACAAAGAAATGCCATGACTCCTTGAATATGACTTGGCTTCATCATCTAAGGTGGCCAAAGGAGGGCTGCCATTTGGGCAAGTTGGTGTGGCTAGATCTATGGCACCTGGATTCGACTTCCTCCGTGGATCACAAGTGAATACTGGCTTCAGAGGAAAGACCCCCCCCCCCCCTCTGTCTAATGCCATGGCCCAAACTTAGATAAGGCCCTGTCTCTTTAATTCCCTATAACAGAGCAGATGCCAGGCTGGAGGATTTAAATTAAAAGCTGGTATAGAATGTTACAAATGAATGTCATTCAATAATCTGGTTTAGAGACACTGTCTTTAAGCTTTGGCAGGGGGAAAGGGGCAGATAGGAGAAATCCAAGCAGATGTCTCTGGTGGATGGTGCCAGGCCCTTTTGATATTTGGCAGAAACCAGGTGCCTAGCCCCTCGAACACTAGTTCTCAGCCTTCGACACATGGGAACTGTCTGGGGAGCTTAAATGCTGATATATGGGTGTTCTCCCCCAAGATTCTGATTTAGATGATCTAGGGCTATAACCTGGGCATCAGGACTTTTGAAAGCTCCCCAAGCATATCTAGGTTTCTCAAAGTCTGCTGCGTGAGGCTCTGAGGCAGGAGGTAAGGAGGGCTCTGATTATCTGCTACTTGCCCAGTTGACAATAGCAACATCAACCTCACTTAGGGGGTACCCTGACTCTTTGTATCAGGGGTGTAAATCCAAATAGAACATCCCTACCAGACTATTGAGAAGCCTGATATCTCTACCCCGGCTCTAGGTAAGTGGTGGGTGTGTTGGGGATAAAGGTCATCAAATATAATACAGAGTCAGTCTTGAATAGGAACAGCTGGCACAAAGCCCAGGTAGGGAGCCTTGGGTAAGGATCCCTCTGGCAGATCTCTGCCACAAGCCCTGTGACAGCGGTCTTTCCCCACCCATCCAGAGTGGATTGACAAAGTATACCTGCCCACCTACCGCTCCCGGCTGCAGATAGCTCACGGATACATGACCAAGAAGTTGGAGGCATTAGGGATCCCTTTTCTCAACCGTGGCTCTGGCCTCTACATCTGGATGAACTTGAAAATGGTGAGCTCTGGGATGAGGCCCAGTGCCGTTGGGCAGACCTACCGGATGGGTCCTGGGCTCAGCTCCGTCCTTCTGCCTGCCCTAGTACCTGGATCCGTGCACCTTTGAGGAAGAGCTGCTCCTGCATCGCCGCTTCCTGGACAACAAGCTGATATTGTCCCGTGGCAGGACCTACATGTGCAAGGAGCCCGGCTGGTTCCGTATCACCTTTGCGGATAAGCCCCTCCTGCTAAAACAAGGTGAATGGTCCTGACCTCCAAATCCTGGCATCCTTCAAAGATGCCTCACCAACTCCTCTGTCGCCCGGTTCCTGAATCTTCCTGTTTTTGGCCTTTAGCAGCCGATAGCGCTAGCCCTCCTATACCATCTGTTCCATTTTCCGTTTTTTTTTTTTTAAGTCTATTTTGAGAGAGACAGCGCGAGTGGGGGAGAGGCAGAGAGGGAAAGAGCGAGAATCCCAAGCAGGCTCTGCACTGTCAGCACAGCAGAGCCTGACTTGGGGCTCGAACTCATGAAACCTTGAGATCATGACCTGAGCCGAAACCAAGAGTTGGATGCTTAACCATCTGAGACACCCAGGTGCACCCCACTTTCCTATCTCCTATTTCCCAAGCTCCTTTGCAAACAGGAACAGATAGGCACTTGAAGGACACTGCGCCCTTTGGGTATCTGTTCTGTGCATGCATTGAGCAGGGCATTGGGACTATCAGCTAATCAGAAGCGGTACACTGCCCTTGTGCAGCCGTGGTTTGGTAGGTGAGACAGACGGAGGACCATGGAGGTCCCTGTACATTATACTGTGGTGTTTCAGATTCTCCTCTGAAGGTTATAGAGAACATGACCTTTATTTCACCAACTTTTTTATTGCATCTCTCCGCATACCAGACACTCTTCTACCTGCTGGGAATAGGAGTGTTAACGAGAGAACGTTTATGTTACAGAAACATCTTTTAGAGCATGGACTGAGCCAAAGGACACTAGAGGCAGATAGAAACCCTGATGAGGACAAAGCTATAAGCCAGGTTACAGGATCGGAGATATGAAGGTGTCTGGCAGGTGGATACTGTGATAACGAAGCTTAGCAAGAGACCCTGGGGAGGCGGCAGGTAGACTGGGAAATCTGTCCCAAAGAAGGGAGGATTGAACTTCAGCATCCCTGAACGAGGGGCTCTGTGGTGGTCTGCCATGATCTAGGGATGTCTGGAACCCACCCACAAGCCCATTAAGTCTTCATTTCTCTGTCCCCATTTGGACTCTCTAGCCATGCACCGGTTCTATCAGGTGCTCTCGGAGCAGAAGCAGGATCTGATCATGAAGCAACTGGAGAATGCACAGAGAGAGTAAGTGGGCTGCCGCCAGTCACATGCTCAGGGCATCCCTGACATCAGCGTCTGGTCCAGAAGGCTGAGGGTTTTGGCCTGAGGCTGTGACAGAGCCAACAAGGGGCTCTTCCAGGAATGGGCTCATCTGACCCAATCATCAATTTTCTCAAGCTGAGCATCTGTCGTTTTGGAAGCGTTGCACCTTTTTAGTCTTTGCTAGCCATTGTGTGCCTATGTGGAATGCTTTTATAGAGTTTGGGGTGGGAGCTTTCGGGGTCCCTATTTTGATGGTTTTACTTTTGTATTTAGTATCTAATAAATTTAATCTTCTCTTAAACTCTAGGCCTATTTTATTTCTTTACATTCTTTTGTATCATCTTTGGGGGATTTTTTTTTTTTTTGGTCCTTTTTAAATTCTAAGGCAGGTTATATGTGAAGAATACTGCATGGGGAAGGTCAGAAAGGAGGAAAAAAAGCGATCTCTAATTGACAGAGCACGTTCTAGCTGTCAGGATCCTATGAGACACTGCATCCCATGAGATCAGGCCCACCTTACACCTGAGTGGGTAAGTGCAGGGTGGGGGCATAATACCAGACGTCCCTTCTTCCAAATAGGAGTTCTTTCCATTTGCGCCCCGTTCAAGAGGCTTTTAGAATTAATCTCTGGCGATGAGCCTGGGATCTCCCAGTTTCATATCGGGTGTTTTCAGCTGTTGGAATCACATCACCTGGGAGTTGCTCTGTAAAGCTCTTAGATATCTGCACTCTAGTTGGGGGATTGATGCTGTGAAACCGGCACAGCAGGGACTACCACATTTTGTAGAGGACAGAAGAGCTTTTAGCACCAATTGATAGCTTTGGTCGGTCACTTGGGTTTGTGATCATCCTCCCTCTCTTGGGTCCAGAGTTGGTGGTTCTTGTTCTTCAATGACAATCTTTCTTCTTCTTCTTTTTTTTTTTTTCCTAATCATCAAAAAGTAGCATGCCAACAAATCCTGATTCTTCAGTTTTTTTTTTTTTTTTAACTCCGGAAACCTTTTTTTTTTTTTTTTTTTTTTTTTTTTTAAGAGAAACTGACTAATAAGGTAATGGACAAGGGGGAGTTCACTGTATGAATGAGGGAGCTCACAGGACCAGAGAGAAGATGAAGATCAGAACCACAAGTGCTCTCAGGATCTCTCTAAGGGACCTAATAGCGAGTCTCATCAGCACACTGTGCTGGGGCAAAAGGGGTGGTGACTTCCATGGAAGGGGTAGACTATTTCTGTCTTCATTTCCACTCAAGATTTGAATGGTTGAAGGGAGAGAATTTAATATCTCCCTATCTATGAGCATGGAGTCTCCTTCCATTTATTTAGGTCTTTAATTTCTCTCAGCAAGGTCTTTGTGGCTTTCATTGTATGCATTTTGTTTTACACACATTTTAAGTTTATCACTATCCTATGCTTTTCATATTCTGTTAAATGTATTGTTAACTTCATTTTCTAATCGTTGCTAGTATGAAACAGATGTTTGTATCTTGTATCAGGAGCTTTGAAGGCTCTGAAGTTTTACCCTAGTTATAAATGAACAGGTGTTATGGATGCTGGCAGAAGGCATGAGAATCCAGGGTCAGAGATAAAGGACAGATTATTACTCAAAGAAGTAGCAGGAATCAGAGTAGCTGGTTTTGGCTCCCAAGTCCTGATTCCTATAGGGCAAATTGAAGAGTATCAACTGATGCTTGCACGTGCAGTGTGGTATTTTGCAGAAGAGGAAACTGAAGCTTAAGGAACATGATTCTTTTATGGTTAGCAGTAAGCCTGCCTGAACTTTGGCCCCAAGGGAGACATTATCCCTATTATATTGAGTAATAAACCCACCCTTTGCTCCAGAGGGAAATACTATTGCTATCATTCAGGGCTGTTCACTCTACACGTGTGTGTCTGTGTGTCTCCTTGAAGATAGCCTAGAACAAAGACAGTCAGTGCTCCTTTTTATAAGACAGGCAGAAACATGAGAGACCCAGAAAGAATCCTCTTGTGACATTGCTAAATTCATTTATTAGCCCTAGCAGTGTCGGGTGAGGGATTTCTTTGAATTTTCAGTGTATACAATCATGCTGACTGTGAATAAAGATGATTTTCCTTCTTCTTTTTCAACGTTTTTTATTTATTTTTTGGGACAGAGAGAGACAGAGCATGAACAGGGGAGGGGCAGAGAGAGAGGGAGACACAGAATCGGAAACAGGCCCCAGGCTCCGAGCCATCAGCCCAGAGCCTGACGCGGGGCTCGAACTCACGGACCGCGAGATCGTGACCTGGCTGAAGTCGGACGCTTAACCAACTGCGCCACCCAGGCGCCCCTCCTTCTTCTTTTTCAATATTTCTAATTTTTCTGTTCTAATTGCATTGCCTGGAACCTCCAGTGCAATGTTAACTAAAAGCAGTGAAGGAGGACATTCTTGTTCTCAATCTTAGGAGGACCTACGTCACTCTCTCTCTCTCTTTTTACTTTCTTTTTTTAACGTTCATCCATTTTTGAGAGCGAGAGAGAGAGAGAGACAGACAGACAGACAGAATATGAAGCTGGCTCCAGGCTCTGAGCTGTCAGCACAGAGCCCAATACAGGGCTCAAACTCATGAACCAGGAGATCATGACCTGAGCCGAAGTCGGACGCCCAACTGACTGAGCCGCCCAGGCGCCCCACTCTTAGTCTTAAGTACAATGTCACTGTAAGTATTTTTTATACTGCCCTTTCCCAGATAAGAGTTCCTTTGATTCCTAGTTTGCTGAGAGTTTTTCCATGAATGAGGGTTCAATTTTTGTCATGTTTTATATCTCGAGAGAAGATATAATTCTTTTAATTATTAATGTGGCAAACTACATTAAAATTTTTTTTTCAACGTTTTTTTTTTTTTTTTAATTTATTTTTGGGACAGAGAGAGACAGAGCATGAACGGGGGAGGGGCAGAGAGAGAGGGAGACACAGAATCGGAAACAGGCTCCAGGCTCTGAGCCATCAGCCCAGAGCCCGACGCGGGGCTCGAACCCACGGACCGCGAGATCGTGACCTGGCTGAAGTCGGACGCTTAACCGACTGCGCCACCCAGGCGCCCCACTACATTAAATTTTTTAAATGATGGGGTGCCTGGGTAGCTCAGTCGGTTAAGTGTCCGACTTTGGCTCAGGTCATGATCTTGTGGTTTGTGAGTTCGAGCCCCATGTCAGGCTCTGTGCTGACGGCTCAGAGCCTGGAGCCTGCTCCGGATTCTGTGTCTCCCTCTCTCTCTCTGCCCCTCCCCTGCCCATGCTCTGTCTCTCTCTCTCTCTCTCTTTGTCAAAAATAAATAAACATTAAAAAAATTTTGGGGGGGTGCCTGGGAGGCTCAGTCGGTTAAGCGTCTGACTTCGGCTCAGGTCATGATCTCACGGTCCGTGGGTTCGAACCCCGTGTCAGGCTCTGTGCTGACAGCTCAGAGCCTGGAGCCTGCTTTGGATTCTGTGTCTCCCTCTCTCTCTGCTCCTCCCCTGCTCATACTCTGTCTCTCTCTGTCTCAAAAATAAATAAAAACATTAAAGAAAAAATTAAGAAAAAATTTTTTAAAATATTAAGCCAAGGTCCTATTCCTGCAATAAGGCCTGCACAGTCATAATGCATCCTCAATTTATACATTGTTGGATTTGGTTCAGTATTAAGAATTTTGCATCTATTTTCGTGAGGAATATTGTGCTATAATTTTCTTTTTAGTATTGCATTGTTGGTTTTGGTATCAGAGTAATACTGACCTCTTAAATGTTTTTGGAAGTGTTCCTTATTTTTCTGAAAGGAAAATTTCCACATTTTGGCTATTGTGAATAATGCTGCTGCAAACACGGGCGTACAAATATCTCTTCAAGAATCTGCTTTCAATTCTTTTCAAAACATACCCAGAAGCGGAATTACTGGGCCAAATTTACTTCTATTTTTAATTTTTTGAGGAATCTCCGTATTGTCCACAGTGGCTGTACCATTTTACACTCCCACCCAAAGTGCGCAAGCGTTCCAATTTCTCCTTGCCAACATTTGTTTTCTGGTTTTTGGATAATTGCCATCCTCTTATTATTGACATGGTATATACTTTTTCCGATTCTACTTTTAACCTTTTGTCTTTTTATTTAACATGTCTCTTGCAATTACCGTATACTTGAACCTTGCTGCTTTGTCCAGTCTGATGATATTTTATTTTATTTTATTTTATTTTATTTTATTTTATTTTATTTTATTTTTTTTCTGATGATCTTTTAATTGGTCCTTCGTGATTACATTTTAATGTGATTATTGATATGGTTGGATTTCAGTCAGCTGTCTTGCTGTTTTCTATTGTGCCATATGCTCTTTGTTCATTTTTTTCCTTCCTGCCTGTCTTTTTTCAGATTAATCAAGCATTATTTAGGATTATTTTTTATTACCTTTTTTTGGCTTCTTGGTTATAGCTTTTGATTTAAAAGAAATTGTTTGGTATAGAGCAATGCTCTCAGCGAAAAGTTCACAGTTCTTATCATGGTTGGTTTACAAGGACTCATGACCTGAGCCCTGCCTCTATCTCCAACCTTTCACCCAAACCCCGCAAGCTCCAGCCATGTTAGATTTCTTCCCGTTTATTAATGTTCCACGTTGACCCTGACCTTCAAGCCCTATTAAACACTTCCATCTGCTTCCACCATTCCACCCTCTCACTATCTAGCTAGGACTTATCCTTCAGAACTCAGCCATCACTTCCTAAGTGTTTATAGCGATTTTATGCGTGTGTAGGGCTTCCTATGTGGGGCCAACGCATGTGCCGGGGTTGGCGGTGAATCTCCCTGCTGCATGCTTCCATGGCACTGAGTAACCTCTTTCTTAATAGTCGTCATATTTGTATGTCTGCCTTCCCAATCAACCACGCAGGCCCACTGTTAGTTTTGCTCATCATTGTACTCCAGTACTTTGCAGAGATCTGGCACAAAACAGGCATTCAATAAGAGTACTTATCAGAATTAAATAGAATGACTTAAATGGGGGAGAACTGGCTTGTTTTACAGAACATAACACAGAGGACCAACAAAGTCAGGAGAACTGCTTAAGGTCACAAGGGTAGTGGCAAGGCCAAAGAGAAGACCAGAAGTGGAGTGGGCAGAAGACAGCTCAGTCTTTCCAGCCATACTTGTGTTGAGTTAGCCTGCCGATTTCATGAGAAAGATTTTTCCTACTCAAGGCTCTGCGCAGGCTGAGGCCTAGGTAGCTTCACTCACTGCCCAAGCACCGGAACGTCTAGGGTCCACGGCGGAGTTCAACAAATATTCCATGGAACGCCCGTAAAACAAACAAAATAACTCTCACAGGGGAAGGATGTTTTGAGGATGGCCTCGCCTTAACCTGGAAAGGCTGTTCCATGGGTGCAAACAGGCAGACATTTGCCAAGTAACCTCCGTGACTCTAAGTGCTTCAAAATCGGGAAACTGAGGCCGGGAGGCAGAGGGAGGGGCGTCTCTGCTTCAGCCGCGCCCCGGCGGGGGTCGGCACCGGGAGGGGCGGGGGCGGGGAGGGGGTCCCGGTGCGCCCGCTACACGGAAGCCGGGCGCCGGAGGGCGGGTCCGGGCGGAGGAAGAGGCCCCGGGGCGCAAGGCTCCGCCGCGCCAGCGCCCGCCTCCCCAGCGCGGCTCCGGGGCTGCGGTCCCGCCTTGCAGGGCAGCCCTCCACGCGGGCTCGGGGATCGTCCGCAGGCGTCCACGCCTCCGTCTCGCAGCCCCGGGCCGGCTCGAGCGTCCTCGTCCCGGAAGCTCCGCCGTCTCGTCTCGCGAGGCTCCGCCGCCCGCCCAGGCCTCGGCCGTCCCACCGCGGCGTCCGCCCCTGGCGCAGCGCGGAGGCTCGGTGGCGCGACGGCCGGAGCCGCGGCCCTGCGCTCCCGCTCGGCCTCCGCCCGCGCCGCCCGTCCGCCGGCCTGCGCTGTCGCGGGGAGCGAGGTGAGCGCCCGGCAGAGCCCGGCCACTTGGGGAGGGGAGGGGCTGCGTGGAGCAGTGTTTAACCGCGGGAGCCTCCTGGGGTTCAGGGCCGCTGGCCGTCACCCGTCACTTGGCGTGCGGGCTGGCTTCAGGACTGGGAGACTGCGTGCGAGGAGCTGTAATAACACTTCACTGAACTGCAGCCATGAGCCAGGCTTTGTTCTAAGCGCTTTATCTACTTCTAGCCTCGCTGCTGCCCTGCTCGGCAGGTGAGGAAACTGCCTTACAAAGTGGAGGAGCTCACACCCGCTGGCAGGAGGTGACTGCCGTCCCTGGCACCTGCGCTTCCCTCCCTCTGGTGTGAAGACCGGCCCCTGGAGCTCTGCCCGGGTGCCTGCCTACACGTGGGAGACCCCCAGGCGTCCTTCTTTTAGTCCCCACCCATCATCCGCTCCAGACCACCAAATAATCTGTCCTTTACCCCAGCTGTCGTCAACCACCACAAGACCCCTGGGACTCCCCACTCTTTCTGCCTTTTTTGTTGTTGTTTAAGTTTATTGTTTACTTGGGGGGGGGCAGAGAGCGAGGGAGACAGAGACTCCCAAGCAGGCTCCACACTGTCAGCACGGAACCCACCAACCCTGAGATCATGACCTGAGCCAAATCAAGAGTCGGACACTTAACAGACTGAGCCACTCAGGTGCCCCCAGGCTCCTTCTGCTTTAAGTCAGAAAATTTTAACCTGATTTTTGGAAATCGAGGTCAGCAAGGATAGAAAAAGAACGTTGGTGACCCTTAGGCTGTAGAATGAACTCCCATAAGCTGTTGTCAAGTACAACCCCTGACACTGAATAGATCCTTAACAGAATTTACTTGTTGAAGGCTTTGCCCACATGGTTACAACCAGTAAGGGACACAGGAAGCGGGGAATGTATAAATGTAAAGGAAGGGGCAGATGGAGAACGGGAAGGATCTCGACTCCCAGTTCATTTCCCCTGCTACGAAAAGCCCTCGAACAGGTGCTCAATGCTTTCAAATGCTTTTGTCTTTTTTGCAGATGTTCACTCTGCCTCAGAAGGAATCCAAGGCACCTACCACCTGTCCAGGCCCAGCCTCCACACAGGACCTGGACAGTAACCATGGGGATGGTCTGGAAAGAGAATGCTCTAGAAAACCAGACTGGAAGCTGCCAGAGTTCTGTGGAGTGGGTGATCCTACCGCCACAGCGTCCTCTGACAGCTCCCACCTGTCCTCTAGAGGAAGCATCATTAAATGGTTCTGGGACTCAGCTGAGGAGGGCTACCGGACCTACCACATGGACGAGTATGATGAGGATAAGAACCCCAGTGTGAGTGAAATCCCTGTTCCCGCTGGAACCCAAGGTGGGATACTCTACTTTGACCACTAGGCAGGCGCCCAGCTTGCTCTTGTCAGGTTGGAGTTACAGTCCTCTGACCTCCAAGAAGGCTTCTGCTGTAGCTTAGAGAGTCCCCGGTTCGTTGTCTGGATCAGAAAACGGCCCGTTAATGATTGAGGGGACCCTAATTTGTGAGGGAGGAATTCAAGAATCATGGAGAGCTCCCCTGTGGATTCTGACCACAGCCCATCGACCATGCAACTTGAGAGCTGGGACACGACTAGAGGTCAGGCTGCAGCCGTCTCACTTAGGGGTTGTGTATTCTTTTTTTTTTTTTTTTTTTCAACGTTTATTTATTTTTGGGACAGAGAGAGACAGAGCATGAACGGGGGAGGGGCAGAGAGAGAGGGAGACACAGAATGGGAAACAGGCTCCAGGCTCTGAGCCGTCAGCCCAGAGCCCGACGCGGGGCTCGAACTCACGGACCGCAAGATCGTGACCTGGCTGAAGTCGGACGCTTAACCGACTGCGCCACCCAGGCGCCCCAGGGGTTGTGTATTCTTGAACTAATTTATTTAATTTCTTCGAACCTCAGTTCCCCTCTAAGTTGAGATGACGATGTCTGTTCTATAGCAGAGTCACAATTAAATACGAGGTATGTTACTAGCACAGCACTACTGAATAGAGCACCCACTACATGGTAGCTGCCATTATTACTATTCTCTGTCCCAATTAACCTGTTTCTGATAATATCTTCAGAGGGCAGAGAGCTGTCACAAATAATCCTGTAATAATCTTTGTTAAGCATCTAATCGGGGGCAGGGCACTAGGTCCAGCGCACACTCAAGGCTTCTAATGAACAGAATATGGGGGTGTCACATCCTGCAAGAATCGGTCATAAAGTCTGTGGCTTCCCTCTTGGGTACTCACGGTGTCTCGTCCTCTTTCTCGGACCTCCTGCCCTGGGGGAAGCCAGCTGCCCTTTCACGAGGCAGTGCTGTGGGGAATCCCGTGTGGCGAGGGACTGAGGCCTGCCAACAACCGTGTGAACGAGTCTGGAAGTGGATCCTTCCCCCAACAGAAGATCCTTTCTAGATGGGGTTCTGGGTGGGGGGCTTCCTGGAGGAGATGGCATTTGAATGGAGCTTTAGAAATGGGAAGACGGGACCAGGGAGCTGAGTGAAGGTAGGGCTCGAACAAGGGCAGGGAAGGGTGTTTGGAAGGGCAGGTTCACTCCGGCTTTGCTTTGCTGCCTCCGTGGGCTCCTCGGGCTTTCTTTTGGGACCCCTCGGCTCTGTTGACCCTGCCTCCATATCTCTGTCTCCAGGGCATCATTAACATGGGCACCAGTGAGAACAAACTCTGCTTTGACCTGCTGTCCAGGCGGGTAAGTCCCGGTGCTCCTCTGGGTGATATCACCAGTTCCCAGGGAACTGTTCTCTCTTGGACTTTCCCCGAATGCTTCCCTGACAAGAGCCTGCTGCTCACCTGAGGTCAGGAGACCGGCTTCCACATCTGCCTCGGGGGCAACTTTCTCTGTGATCTTGGGCAAGTCACTTCCCTGTTCTGACCCTGCTTCTTGAAGACCTCCTCCCCATACTTGGTGCCTCCTGCTGGCTGGGTCCCTACTCTGAGTGGGGAGCACTCAGCAAGGTGAGGTCAGTATTTAACACCTGGCTCTGGGGTAAGGAGGACTCTGATTTGTGGCTTTTGCCAATTCCCATAGTGTAAATACTCCCACCGTGGCTGGTTTCAAGGTACGGATGTGACATCCCTGCAGACAACTTGGGAAAAGTGGTGTTAGAGGCACCCATGAGGTAGTGTCCCCACTGTCTAGACACATAGATGGAAGTAACCTCGAGGGCACATGTAAAAATGTAGTAACATAGGGGCACCTGGGTGGCTCAGTCGGTTAAGCGTCCGACTTCAGCTCAGGTCATGATCTCGCGGTCCGTGAGTTCGAGCCCCGCGTCAGGCTCTGGGCTGATGGCTCGGAGCCTGGAGCCTGTTTCTGATTCTGTGTCTCCCTCTCTCTCTGCCCCTCCCCCGTTCATGCTCTGTCTCTCTGTGTCTCAAAAATAAATAAACGTTAAAAAAAAAAATTTTTTTTAAATTTAGTAACATAACCAGAAACGGTGATGTTTGAGTTATTACCTTGGTTTTTAATGCACTTTACTTATTTATACATTTATATAATTTAATTTTTTTAAATGACTTTTTTTTTTTTTTAAACACAGCTTGTAAAATTCCTGGAAACTTAATTAAGCAGATTTCTTGAGCTGGTATGAGCCCTCTCTAGCAAACCGCTGGAAATACCTGGGAAATGTGTCTCCCAAGGCCACGGAGTCAGAGTTGGGGATTGTAGACAGAGTGACGTCTAACCCAAAAGAACTTCTTTCCAGAGGTGACAAATCCAACACCTAAGGGAAGAGGAATGTAGGGAATGGGTTCAAAAGGCGCGTTCTCCCTGACGCCAGGTCCCCGCTGCACTGTCTAAAACAAATAAAATGTGAGCCACATATATAATTGAAACTTTTCTATTAGATAAGTAAAAAGAAACTGGTAGATTCATCTTAATAACATATTTAGCCCATTATATTCAAAAACAGGACCATTTCAACATGTAATCAATAGAAAAAAATGATAATATTTTGCATACTGTTTTTTTTTAATTTTTCTTTTTAATGTTTGTTTATTTTTGAGACAGAGACAGAGCATGAACGGGGGAGGGTCAGAGAGAGAGGGAGACACAGAATCTGAAACAGGCTCCAGGCTCTGAGCTGCCAGCACAGAGCCTGACGCGGGGCTCGAACTCACGGACCGCGAGATCGTGACCTGAACCGAAGTCGGACGCTTAACCGACTGAGCCACCCAGGCGCCCCACTGCATACTGTTTTCATATCAAGCCTTCAAAATCCAGCGTGTCTCCATTGAGGCCAGCCACATTCCACGTGCTCTGTAGGCAGCTGTGGCGGACGGACTCCATACTGGACAGCCAGCTCTATGGGATCAGGGAGAGGGAAGAGGCTGGAGTTATATACAAGGGGCTCATTGCCCTTTTTCTTCGGGTCCTCCCCCCAAGACCCCTGCCTTTCCTTGACATTGTGTATGTGATGCCCTGGAGTTCCTAACCCAGCACCTGGTCATGGTGGGGATGGTCTAGACACAGCCACACTTTCCGGAGTGTAATGTTGAGCAGAGCCTGCAGGCCGAGTCCCTCCAGAAGTTGGAGCCAACACCGAAGTGATGGCACCCGATTCCGGGACCCCTTCTGTCACCCCAGGGAGAAGCTGAGTAGCGCGACCTCCTATCACGGCCTCCACAGATCCACCCCTCTGGGTTTTTTAGACGGCAGTGTTGTATAAAGAGCACTGGATTAGAAGGCAGACATTCTGGGTTTTGTCTCAGCTCTGCCACTTGCTAGCTGTGTGACCTTGGCTGAGTCACCTCACTTTTTTGAGCCTCAGTTTCCTCATCTGCAGAACGGGCAGGAGAATGCTGTGCCTGTGCTGTGTCACAGTTTCTCTGATGAGCAGACCGAGCCCAGGCTTTAACGGCCCTGGTGCTGGGTGGATGCGGGTCAAGTGCTGGCGGTCACCCTGAGGATGCGTGGCCCTCAGTCCTGCTCTTCCCTCTGTCCCCAGCTGAGTCAGAGCGACATGCTGCGGGTGGAGCCATCTCTGCTGCAGTACCCTGACTGGAGGGGACATCTGTTGTAAGTAGTTGCCACGAGCCAGTGGTTCTCCGTCTGGGCTGGTTTTGCTCCCCAGGGGACAAAGGACATCTGGAGACATTTTTAGTGGTCATAACTGGGTGGGGGGGGGCTGTCACTGGCATTTATCGGGTAGAGACAAGAGATGCTGCCAAGCCTCGTACAATGCCCGGGGTAGCGCCCACAACAACTAGCCCGCCCAAAGGTGAGTGGGGCAGGTGGAGGGGGCCTGCCTCAGGCTGAGGGCCGGTCCCGGGGACCTGGCGATCGCGGGGTCTCCTGGAGCGTCTGCAGGGAACTCGTACCTCTGCCAGTCCCAGCCCAGCTCAGGAGCTCCCAGCTTGGCTTCCCTGGGTCTGAGGCGTGGGGAGGGCCTTCAGGCATGGGGTCTTTGTCCCTGCTTTCTCGGTAGTCTTAGAGGAACCAGAACTAGCACTGGGGGCGAAGGGGGGCTGGCTAACGCATTTTCCTCCTGGAAAGATGGGAGGTGGTACCTAATACTAATCGGAGTTTGTCCTCGTTGAGCACTTGCTAGGGGCCACCTGCTGTTCTAAGGACTTAGTGGCCAAGCAGGACTGGATTCCAAAGTGCATGTTCTTCTAGTAATTAGGATGGTGGGTCCTAGAGACAGGCCACTGGCATGAGTGGAGTCTGCCGCTTACCAGCAAGTGACTGATTTCCTTCAAGCCTCCGTTTCTTTGTCTGTAAAATGGGAATAATAATAATAGCATCATAGAGTTGTCATGAAGATTAAATGAGTAAAATTCCCCCAAGTAACTCCTGCATCATGTAAATGCTCAATAACCGTTAGCAACAGTAACTATGATGACAGTTATTGTTATAACATTATTATCTGCTAGATTTACATGCAGATAGAGTGTTACTTTTGATATTCCTCCCCTCCCCTACCCCTGGATCCTACCCAGTCCAGCTGATCAGGTGGGTCGGGGGTCCTAGAACTACAGAGAAGGCAGGTTTTTATGCCTGTGGGTGGTGGTGGGGTGGGGGGCCCCGAGATGTGGAGACAGCACTGGCCTCACTGCCCTCGTGAGAAAGTGGAGAAGGATAATGGCAGTTATCTGAAGATTCACCAGGGGACCTTTGGGATGGACTGTGGGTTGGGGACCCTCTGACAAGTGTCCATCTCTGTCCAAACTTTAGCCTCCGGGAGGAAGTGGCCAGATTCCTCTCTTTCTACTGCAAGAGCCCTGCACCCCTGAAACCAGAGAATGTGAGTAGCCCCCTCCTCTGCCTTCTGCTCTTCTGCCCACCTCCCCCAATTTTTGACTGGCCAGGGGTAAGGTAGGGCTGGGATCTGCCTTTCACTCAGTTTTGACTTGTTTCCAGGTGGAATTAGGAATACCCCCTCCCCCTTTCCTCCTCACCCTAGATATTTAGGATATAACTGGGATGTAATTTCTGCTCCACTTGGTTCTGTGGTTCCTTGTTGCCTCGACACCTTTGGGCAAGACCCTCTAAGCGACCAGCTCCCTCTTCCTTGCTCTGTTGATCCAGAGCATCGACCAAAGAATAAGCCACCCAAATGCGCCTGGCTGTTAGTCAGGAGGGGCCTGTGGCTGCCTCTGGTGACTGTGCTGTGACAGAGCCCCAGAGGGCCCCGAGGTGGGGCCTGGCCGTCCCTCTGTGCCAGCCTGGATACAGCCATAGGCCCTTGCTTCCACTTGCACAGGTTATTCATCTTCCTTGTGTGGATGTGTCACCCTCAGGTGGTGGTTCTGAACGGCTGTGCTTCTCTCTTCTCTGCTCTGGCCACAGTGCTGTGTGAGGTGGGGGGTAAGTAAACTGTGGGCTGCTCAACACTGGGGGCTGCCCTCCGCCTGCCGTGTCCACAGCCGCCTGTCTTTGCAGGCTGCACCGGAATGCTTTGGGCCATAGTAGACTGCTAGACGGCAGGGGGCGAATTGGCACTTTGACAAGATACCGGATGTTGGCAGTTTCAGGGGAGGTCAATTGATGCCAGGGTTCTGGGCTTCTCTCTGCCATGACTTTGGTTTTTCCTGTCGTGTGATGCTATGGCCTCCTTACATGACGGTGTGTCCTAAGGCAGGAAGGAAGGGATGAGGTGGTGCCTTGCCTGTGTCTTTTTTATTGGGAGGGTGCAGGGCTTTCCCAAAAGAGTCGCAGCAGGGCTCCCCTTATGTCTTACTGGCCAGAACTGACTCTCAAACCCGTTCCTGAAGCAGTCCCTGAAAAACGGGATTAAGAACCACGGTTGGCTTAAACCAAACATGGTTTATCCTCAGGGGCTGGGGAAAGGCCATCTTTCCTTCCCTCCCACCTTCCTCGGACTTATTGCTGGCCATATCTGGGAAATCTGATGCTCTCTTCGCAAGAAAGTTGGAGTGGCTGTTGAGTAGGCCACCAGCAGTGTCTGAAACAGGAGCCAAAGTCAGATTGAGAACGGGTCACGGTCAGGGGTTATCGTTGCCAGAACAGAGAGACCAGACCTACTCACCGTAGCTTAACTGGTAGTGATTATACTGGTAACAATTACTGACCGAATACCGTGTTGCAGGCACTGGCCTAAGGCTTTACACCTAGTCCGTCATTTAATCCTCAGTACCTCCCTCGGAGGCAGGTTCTGTGTCAGCCCCATTTCACAGATGAGGACATGAAGGCACAGGGGGTTAAGTAACCTGTCAAATTCACACACACACAGAGCTCGTAACCAGGATTCGAACCACAAAAAGAAGATTCATTGCAAGGATATAATAGGCAATTTCCTACCCATTCTAGAACAGTCAAGAACAGGATTGGTGTCACACTCTCCATCTCTCATTGGGGTATATAGTTCCTCTTCCTCCCCTTTTTATATGCGAGCCTCTCTCCGGACCTTTCTCAGCTCCCGCCTGGCCCAGTGTAGCTGCCCCAGCTCCCACTGCACGTGACCTTTCTGTCCAGGTGCTCATTCTCATCTGATGAGCGTCTGTGCTTCCTAGAGCAAAGTCATGGGAGAGAGCACGTGATGGGCTTCTGGCCAGCCAGTGGATGGGCTCGCTTGGGTGCCTTGTTTACCTCCCGTCCACTCCCTGCGGCTGGGGTAGGGAACATGTAGGACGAAGGCTGTCCCTCCCAGAGCTGCGAGTGGGGCAGGCGGGGGGAGGGGAAGGCGGCCTGACCATGTGTCCTCCCCAGAACTGGAGGCATGCCTTTGCCTCTGCATTACGATAGACCTTGGCGGTCATCACCAACCACCCCCGCCCCCATCCACAGCTGGGGTCTTCTGGATGATATCCCCTCCCCAGCATGCCGTCTCAGCCTTTGGTTCCAATGTGCCCAGAGGGGGAAAATCCACTCCTCCTGAACCCACTCTGTCTCTGGGCAGTTTTGTCTGCTCTCAAGTGTGTCCGTTTGTCCAGCCCAGATCACCCTGCAGCTTCAACTCCGTGGATCCCTGTCTTCTTGGAGTGACCCAGCACGTTGAGTGCTTTAGAGGGATCCTCTGAGGTTCAGTTTGCTCATCAGTGAAGTTACTGACATTACAGAGTGATAGCGAGGACCAAATGAGCTAACACGCAAGTGCGTGTTTAACACAGTTCCCAGCATGTAGTAAGTATTGAGTAAATGTTGGCTATTGATTATCAGCAAAGGGACTGATCTCAGTGGATCCAGTATTAGAGCTTGAGAGTTGAGAGACACAGTGTGCCTCCACTGTTCCCCTGAGGACGTGGAAGTCTGGGAGAGGTGTGGAGCCCGTGGATGGGGGGATTGGGGCATTCGGGCCAGAGAGTGACAGACCCTGGCCCACTCCTGCCCTCAGAGGCGTTCCTGATCCCTGCCCCTTACTATGGAGCCATCACACAGCACGTCTATCTCTATGGCGGCGTCCGACTGGTCTGTGTCTATCTGGACAGTGAGGTAAGAGCTCCTGGGACCCCAGGCAGGACCCACGCCTTCCTATAGATGAAGACTTTTCTCTCTATGAATTTGAGGGTGGACATGGGAAGAAGTCCATGCTGAGGGCTTTGGGGTTATGGCTGCAAGGAAGTGGAGCCTTCTGTTGCCCATGACTGTCCATACCTGGGTTCCCCAGGGGTTCTCCAAGTCCTGGTTTTGAGAACTCTGGGGTCAGTGTAGAAGCCAAGGGCAGCCCCAGGGAGACTACATCAAAATGGTGAGGTGAGGATGGGGCAGAGAAGACCTCAACATGAAAGTTCTTGGACCCCAATCAGAGTATCTCTCGGGCCTCTTCCCAACTAAGAGTGATGAAGTGTCCCTGATGTGATGGGGTGGGGGTTGGTGGCAATGAAGAGAGTGAGCCTATCTGTGTTTTTTTTTCAGAAACTGCACTGGGGAGGCTAGAGATGACAAGGGCCCTGGAGAGGCCCCAGAAGTTCAGGTTTAGGGGATCCCTGAATTTGGCTGGTGGCTTTTCTCCATCTTTGTCTAGGTCACTGGGCTGGACACACGCCCCTTCCAGCTCACAGTGGAGAAGCTGGAGATGGCCCTGCAAAGAGCTAATTTTGAGGTCTGGAGGTCATATCAAACCCAAGGCTGGGAGTGGGTGGGTCTAAGCAGGACAACAGACTTCCTGTGGCTGATCTCATCCTGGGAGTGGGTTGGCACTCCCTGATGGGGATGGGGTGTCGGGGGGTCAAGTAGGAGCCTGCCCAAGGAGGGTCTTCTCACTGGAGAAAGACCCTGAGACCTCTGTGTACAGAGTCAACCAGGGAACTTGATTAACAACCCCGCCTCTACCACCCTATTTTGATTTTGTGGTCAGGTGTGGAACCTAGCCGTCTGTAGTTGAGCAGTCTCCCTGATGATTTGAGGACATGATTCTCCTCTTGCCTTGAGGGGACCTCCTGAAGAAAGGCAGAGACAGGGGCGCCTGGGTGGCGCAGTCGGTTAAGCGTCCGACTTCAGCCAGGTCACGATCTCGCGGTCCGTGAGTTCGAGCCCTGCGTCGGGCTCTGGGCTGATGGCTCGGAGCCTGGAGCCTGTTTCCGATTCTGTGTCTCCCTCTCTCTCTGCCCCTTGCCCGTTCATGCTCTGTCTCTCTCTGTCCCAAAAATAAATAAATGTTGAAAAAAAAAATTAAAAAAAAAAAAAAAAAGAAAGGCAGAGACAAGTACTACTCCTTTCTAGTGGTTCCTTTCTAGTCCGAGGTCATTAATGCTGTACATGTAGGAATTCTAAAAGTGAAAATCCCCACCTGTTATTCTGCCAACAAAGGCAACCTTTACCCTTTGGGCATATTTGCCTCTGGGCTTTGTTCTCTGCCTTTGTTTCCTTTCCTGGTTGACCCCATGCTACAGACGTGTAATTCTCTGCCCTTGTTCACTCCACATTGGGTGGTGAACACATTCCCATCACATTTCCCTGGGAGCCTGCCCAGCAACCAGCCCCATCTAGGGGGACCGTGTGGCTCTGGCCTTCAGGAAGAGCTGAGGGTTTCCTGCCCCACTGATGGTTTCAGGGTGTGAAGGTCAAAGGCCTCATCCTCATCAACCCCCAGAACCCTCTGGGTGACATCTACTCCCCAGGAGAGCTACGGGACTACTTGGAATTTGCCAAGAGGTGAGGCACCTTGCAGTCCCCCCACAAAACGTGCCGGCAGATCAGGAAACTGACGCGGGCTTTGGTACAGGCCCTTCTACCCTGTTCCCTCCACTGTGGGCTCCCACCCGCTTTGGTCCTTCCCCAGCAGTGGGGTGGGGAAGCAGGGATTCGTGGGATGCCGCTTCTCTTTCTTTCTCTCTTTCTTGTTATAACAACAGCTGTCATTCAGTGTATAGGCTCTAGGGGCCAGGTACCCTGCTAAGCGCTTCATGTGCTGTGTCTCCTGTAATCCTCCCAGTCACCCTATTATCGCACTGTCATTATCCCCCGTTTGCTGAGCAAGGAGTGGAGCCAGACTCGAATCTGGGTCTGTCCGTACGTAACTGTTTTGCACTTATTCGTGTCCTTTGTGGAGGTGCCCATGGCCTCTCCGCCTCTCCCAGACAGTGCTTCGAAAGCCCCACTGCCGTCTGCTTTGTGTGTGCGGCTTCCTGTTTGAAGAAACAGGCACAAGAAGGGTGTCTCTGGAAGAAAGTTTGGTAACCCTGGGCCAGACTGTGGTCCCCTTGGATTTCTGATTCATTGCTTCCCCCACCCCGGGGGACCTATTTGGCCTGCAAACCAAGCTCTCTCCTCCAGGCACAAGCTGCACGTGATGGTGGATGAGGTCTACATGCTGTCCGTGTTTGAGAAGTCGGCGGGGTACCACAGCGTCCTAAGCCTGGAAGGGTGAGGCTGCCCCACCAAATCTGACTCTGCCAGCCCCCCAGGCCCCCACGGTGCCCCGGCCCCTTGTGGCTCGGCCCTCAGGATGTGGCCTAAGTTCATTTCCTCTCACGTCCAGCTAATCCCACCGTCCTCAGATCCCCTAAGGAGAACATGGGAAGCCAGGCTGCATCATGGGTTTTCACATTGTTCTGTGGGGTTTCTGTAGAGCCCCAAGGAGGGGCCGGGCCATAGGATTCCTGGTGGGGGGGAGGGTGGTGCTGCGAGGGTGGGAACTGGCCTTCTTTGCTGTTTTCCAGAGTAGCTCTAGCTTTATCCATTCATTCACTCACTTACTCACCCATTCATTTACCCTTTCATTCATTCATTCATTTACTCAGTCGTTCACTCCCTCCCTCATTCACTCCCTCCCTCATTCACTCACTCCCTCATTCACTTACTCCCTCCCTCCCTCCCTCCTTCCACTCACTCCCTCCCTCACTCATTCCCTCCCTCAGTTGTTTGTTCCCTCACTCCCTCACTCGTTCACTGCCTCACTCGTTCACTGACTCACTCGTTCACTTCCTCACTCATTCACTCACTCATTCACTTACTCCCTCACTCACGCATTCACTCCCTCAGTTGGTCGCTCAGCAAATCCTTCTGCAGCCCCAGGCACGTGCCAAGCACTTCCAGCTGTTTGGGCTCTTTCACTGGATTTGGTATAAGCCAAACATTTGTGGCTAAAACAGCTCTGGAGACTCTTAGACCAGATCATCTGTAAAGTCTGCAAATCCGACATTCAGAGATTCTAACAGTTCCTGATACTTGTTCAGACCTGCTGACCCTGTGAAGTCCTTTCCATTGGTTCTCTCGGCTAGTCCTCATGAGGCCAGGTAGACGGTTGTCGCTTCTGTTTGTTTATGGGTTAGGAAAGTGAGACACAGAGAAACAGTGACTTGCATCTACTCTGTGCCAGACATTGTGCCAGGCGCTGGGATACAACAGTGAGCAGGAAAGGCATAGGCCCCTCTTGGGTGGAACTTCTATCTCTAGCCAGGAAAACGTTAGCAGCTAAATACACAGTGCTTTGATTGTGGCTGTGATAAGTGCTAAAAAGGAGAAGTCTGGGGAGCTGTGAGGGGATCTACTTAGGGTCCTCCATTGGCCCCGCCTACAGGGAGGTGGTCAGAGAAGTGTGTTTGAGGAAGTAGAACTCGAGCTATGCTCCGGATCAGGGATTGGCAAATGTTTTTTGGATCAGATGGCAAATATTTAAGGCTTTATAGGCCATACGGTCTCTCCCTCAGCTGCCATACAGCATGAATGCAATCATGGACGGTATGCACAGGAAGAAGCATGGCTGTGTTCCAGTAAAGCTTTATTTACGGAAACAGGCAGTGGGCTGGGTTTAGCCTGCAGGCTACGTCTGCCGACTCTTGCTCTAAAGGATGTGTAGGAATTGCTGATTCAAGAGATGAGACCGGAGCTTCACACAAGAACCGGAACCGAATTCGTCCACCCATCTCATTTGTTCAGCCGAACGTGTGTGAGCCTTTGTGGTGGATCTGTGTTCCCATGTTCCCACACTGTGCTCTCTGCAGGTTGCCTGACCCCCAGAGGACCCATGTAATGTGGGCGACCAGCAAGGTAGGTTCCTGTATGGCCTCGGGGGTGTCGGGGAGGTGAGAGGGCAGAGAGGTGGGTGGAACCAGCTTCCTGTGTGGCGGGATGGCCACCGGGTTCCTTTCTCCTGCAGGACTTCGGGATGTCTGGGCTCCGCTTCGGCACGCTGTACACAGAGAACCGGGACGTGGCCACTGCGGTGGCTTCCCTCTGCCGCTATCACGGCCTCAGTGGCTTGGTCCAGTACCAGATGGCACAGCTGCTCGGGGACCGTGGTGACTGCCTGGGCCCCGTCACTTGAGAACTGGGGGGAAGGTTGTAGTCAGTCGGGGACTGGCCAGGCATCATGGGTGCTTCTGTCATGAAAAGAATTCAGGGTGGTGTTTGGAAGTCCCAGTGACCTGACTCGGGCACTCCCTGGCTGTGTGGCACCTTCCTTCGCCTCCCCAAACCTCAGTTAGTGTGACTTGTGAATTAGCGATAGCACCTGGCGTAAAGAGGCGCTTGGTCAGCGTGAACCCATTACTATTAGCTGTGAGCACTTAGAAAAAGTAGAAGCTACAGAGGGAAAATGGTTATAAGGCAAGTCTCTCTCTGTGAGCATCTCAGTGTAGACAGCAAAGGTGGTCTGTAATTGCCCCCGTTTATTGAGCCCTGCTAGATGTTCTCAGTGCATCAGCTCATTTGTCCCACCCCTGAATCCAGGAGCAGATATTCCTGTATTTTTCCTGGTATTTTGTAGATGAGGACAGGAGGACCAGATACCATACACCTGCTGTAGCAGCTATAATTAAAAAAAAATAGCGACACCATCAAGTGTCGGCGAGGGTGTGCAGCAGGTGGAACTCTCACGGGCCACCCTGGGAATGCAGGAAGGCACGGCCACTTTGCAAAGCAATTGGCCGTTGCTTACGAAGTTAAACACACGCTTACCAAACGGCCCAGCGATCTGTCCCCTAGCTCTTTACCCTTACGGTCACCCCAAACCCACAACGTGAATATTTATAGCTGCTTTGTTCACAATCACCCCACACTGGAACCCGCCCCCCGCAACGTCCTTGTGGGCATGAACAGGGGAACAGACTGTGGCCCATCCGCACAATGGAATACAACTCTGGCATAAAATCCAAGGCAACGCGGGCTGAGCTCAAAGGCATTGTGCTGAGGGAAACAGGCCAGTCTCAAAAGATGATGTGATGTGAAATTCTACTTATGTGACGTTCTGGAAAAGGCAAAAGTAGAGTGACGGAGAACAGGCCAGTGGTTGTGGGGCCATGGGGGAGACGGGACTACAAACAGCATGAGGGTGTTCTGTGGGGCGAGGGAACTGTTGGTGTCCTGCTTGGGGGGTGGGGGGGTGGGGTGGTTTACACAAATCTGCACATGTGTTAAAACTCATCAAACTGGACACCACGGAAAGTTAATAAAAAAAGGTGAGGATGGGGGGTGAAGTTGCCCAAGGCCCCACAAGTTGTCAGCAGACAGGCTGGGACCTGAACCTCAGCCTCTGTGAGTCGGAAGCATTGCTCTGTGAGTGGGCCATCCCTCGGGTAGGATCCACATCCTGAGGGACTTTGTGTCTGCGGGACAGGGAGCTGTCAGGCCAGGTATCTGGATTTCAGGTGCTTTGTACTGGCTATTGAATATTTCCATCGCCCCCATCATCCAGCTAGAGGAAGGGTCCTGGCCTTTTTGTTGTCAGTGTTTACACTCCTGGGACAGAGTGAAGGATTGATGAGAGTTTTGTGTTTTGGCCTCTCTTTGTACCCAGACTGGATCAACCAGGTGTACCTACCTGAGAACCATGCCCGGCTCAAGGCTGCCCACACCTATGTCGCAGGAGAGCTCCGGGCCCTGGGGATCCCCTTCCTCGGCCGTGGGGCAGGCTTCTTCATCTGGGTTGACCTGAGGAAGGTAATGCAGGTGGCGGGGCTGGTGCTGCAGGCTGGGAGGGAGTTTAGGCCTCCCTCCAGCAGGTGAGGGGCAGGGCTGTCCCATTTGCATCCTGAGCCCCTCCCCCCCCCCCCCCAGTACCTGCCCGAGGCCACCTTTAAGGAGGAAATGCTGCTTTGGCGCCGCTTTTTGGACAACAAGGTACTGCTGTCCTGTGGCAAAGCCTTCCAGTGTAAAGAGCCTGGCTGGTTCCGCTTGGTCTTCTCGGACAAGACCCACCGGCTTTGCCTGGGTAAGCGATCCCACCTCCTCACACACCCTTCGGTCTGCCTTCCCTCCTCCGGTCCCCGCTGTGGCTCCAGCAGCCTTAGCTCGTGCATCCTGCCGCCCAGCTATCGGTGCCAATGCGGCTGTCCCTTCTTCCCAGGGATGCAGAGGGTCCGGCAGGTGCTGGAGGGCAAATCCCAGGTGCCAGATGACCCCGCTTCCTGTCAGAGCCAGGAGTCAGGGAACCAGCGCAGGTGAGCTGGTCGTTGCCTGGTGACCGCAGGACCTGGCAGCTGCCACCAGTCTGACCCATTTGGGGCTGTGAAGACTGGCGGGGGCGAGCCGTTTGCCAGGAGGCTACCTGACTTGGCCTTGGCCCTGAAGAAGAACCATTGCTTGCCTCTCTCAGTGGCGGTGAGACTCCTCCAGCGGTGCTTTGACTCGGCCCCACCCCCTCTATTAAACAAGCCTGGGAGAAACTGGAAGCCTCGGTTGTAATTTGCTGAATGGAGGAGTCGCGACTGCTGCTAACCACAACCCTTAGGACCCACCCCTCCCAGGATGTGAGAACGAAACAACACGTGCCTTCTTTCTTCCTTCTTCTTTGTTGCCAGGGAAACAAGTTAGAGGAGCAACACATATGAGAGAGAATATGCCCCCGAAATAAACAAGAGTGATAATCCCCGAACTGCTAGGTGAAAGGAATTAATTCTGTATGTTCAGATTGTTCTCCCCACGTTAGGATGTGTGGGCCCTCAGTACACCTGGGACCTGGGACAGGCCTCCGCTTGGGCCGTGGTGAAGAGGACCCTGTGCTGGTGATCAGGAAGAACTTCTCTCCCTCCTCCTTCCTGGCAGGGAGCTGCCCTCACTGATGATCTCAAACCTGAGTGATCTAGCCATGACTGGGGGGGGGATACGGGCTAGACCTTGAACCAAGGCTTTCCACCCTACGCATGCAAAGGGCCACTCACCCCATCTCCAGGGGTGCTTTAGTCCAGGGCCCAGATGAGCTTTCTCAACTGATCTTAAAGCTTTGCGCTGAGGACCCTTCTCTGGTGTCTACGCTCCCGATAAGAAAAGCTGTCTCTTTCCTCGTTTCTGTTTTAAGAGAATGTCAGTGCGATCAGTGTTTCATTTCTGTAAACCGTGGTGCTCAGTTTAGGATTTGCTGTCCTCTATCTTTCTGCCTTTCATTTATTCATTTCTTCTCCCTGTCTTTTCTTGAATATGTTCCATGTGCCAGGTACTGTGCTGGCAGTTTCTATGCGTTATTTCTTACTTTAACAACCCTGGGAAGCTGATGTTATTATCCCCCATTTTAGAGATGAGGCCATGGAGTCTCAAAGACATGGAATGATGTTCCCAACGTCACGTAACTAAAAAGTATCAGAGCCGGGATTCAAAAAGTCAGATTGGTTTGGTTGAAAGTCCTGTGCTGTTTGTACTCTGTCACACCAGGTTCCAGCAAGATGCTCTGACTCTCTCCAGGCCTGAGAATCAGGCTTTGTGTTGTCATTGTCGCCCCCTTTAATTATTCTTCAGTGTCTTTGGCTAAGTATTGCTCCTGTCTATTCCCACTTCCAGGAAACATTGGTACTAGGATTTGCTGAGTCACTGGAAAGCCTTCAGGTTTACAGAGGATCAGAATGAGAATGGCCACATTGAGAGCTCTTTGCATGCCCTTCAAAAGCCTCCGTTGTGATGCTTGCCATTGCTTAGGGTCCCCCAGGGAAGGATCCAGGTGATACATTCCAGTTTAGAATTCTCAGAAGAATGACTCCTCCTTCTTCAGAGGGAATCTAAGCTGGCTTCCCAGCAGAGGCGGACTGAACCGGGAATTGGCCTGAATGTTTCAGTAGGCAGAAGAGGGGCCTACAATCCCAGCTGGCCTGTGCTGTGCTGATGGGCTGTGTTCCACGTGTATCTCTTTGTGAAGTGTGGGTCCGGCATATTCTACACCCATCTCATGTCCTCCCTAGTCACCTTTCTGCTTTGCTCTCTACTGCAGCCAGCCAGCCGTGTGTGCGCTTAGCCCAAGGGCACCTCAGCTGCTCCAAATGTCACTTTCTGGCACAGCCTTCTGGCACAGCCACTTGGGGCACATGTATACTGGGAGGTCTGAGGGAGTTCACACTTCTGGGGTGATCCTTGAGCGATGGGGGCTGGGGCAGGAACCAGTGGATAAATATCCCTCCCTGCAGTAGACAGTTCTGACGTTCTGCGTGGCTTCTTCAAGAGTCCTGCTGGGAGTGAGCCCCGGGTGCCCACGACAGTAGCCTGCTCTGTAACACACCCCTGGATGGGCTTTCTCTTTTCTCCTGGACTCATTCCGATTTCACTATTCCCTTAAGATTCCTTCCCAAAATAGTTACCTGCATCAAGCCTCTCTCTCAGGGAAGGGCAAGACAGAGGGCACATGATAGGTGAACAACATCCACCATGTGTTTTCTGAGCTCAAGCCATTTTCCCCCCCAACCCTGAGATGCAGGCCCAGGTTTGGGCACCAAGTGATTGGATTTCTGTGAGTCTTTGGGAGAACCCTCTACTGTTGGCAGTTACAGGGCGAAAGGTTTTTCATAGGGAAATAATATATTTCCCTTTCTCAATCGATGAGAATTTCTAAGTTATTCTCTTACTTAAGACTTGTTTACAAAAATGGTGAACACAGCTCATATTTAAACAGAAGGGTAGAGGGTTTATTGAATTTACTAGGAAGGGGAAGGGCAGATGTTTCAGGCATGACTCTAGCCAGGAGTTCAGATGATGCCATCAGATTTCGTGCTCGCTCTCGTATCCTCTATGTAGCCTCATTTTCAGACATGCTCCATTTAGGTGGTGGCAAGATGGCTTCCAGATAGCTCCAAGCGCCGTGCTCCTTGTAGCAGATACCTACAGGGTGTTTGAAGGATAGATACCCTTTCTTCCTCAGCATTCATATCTCTCCTGTTCCAGGAGGCCAACTGGCCTTACCTCGGTCACCCGTATTCCAGGGGAATGTGGTGCTCGGAGCCCAGGTTCTGTTCATCTGCCCACCCTGCTCTCCTAACACGTTGATGTTTCCCATTCGGGCTTCCTTCCTCACGGTCTCAATATGGCCCCAGAAGCTCCACACGTCACCCCCTCACCAAGTGCTTCCAGAGACAGAGAGGAGAGTATGTTTTCTGGTGCCTCCTTTTTGCTTTGTTTCAGTCATTTATTCGCTTATTTATTTAAAAAGATATTTGTGGGGCGCCTGGGTGGCTCAGTCGGTTGAGTGTTCAACTTCAGCTCAGGTCGTGATCTCCTGGTTTGTGGATTCGTGCCCCATGTCGGGCTCTGCACTGACAGTGTGGAGCCTGCTTCAGATCCTCTGGCCCCTTCTCTCTCTGCCCCTTCCCTGCTTGCTCTCTCTCTTTCAAAAACAAACAAACATTAAAAATAAATAAGGGGTGCCTGGGTGGCTTAGGGAGCATCCGACTTCAGCTCAGGTTATGATCTCACAGTTTATGGGTTCGAGCCCCACATCAGGCTCTGTGTTGATAGCTCGGAGCCTGGAGCCTGCTTCAGATTCTGTCTCCTTCTATCTTTCTGCCTCCACCGCTCATGCTTTGTCTCTCTCAAAAATAAATAAATGTTAAAAAAATTAAAATAAGTAAATAAGAAAGATATTTGTCAGGCTTCAAATGTGTAGGGGTTTGTTTTCCAAGTGAGCACTTTGCCAGATACTCTGAAATTATTCACATTCATACTTCCATTATTTATTTATTTTAAAAGTTTATTTTATTTTATTTTTTTTATTTTTTTTTTTATTTAAAAAAAATTTTTTTTTCAACGTTTATTTATTTTTGGGACAGAGAGAGACAGAGCATGAATGGGGGAGGGGCAGAGAGAGAGGGAGACACAGAATCGGAAGCAGGCTCCAGGCTCTGAGCCATCAGCCCAGAGCCCGACGCGGGGCTCGAACTCACGGACCACGAGATCGTGACCTGGCTGAAGTCGGACGCTTAACCGACTGCGCCACCCAGGCGCCCCTAAAAGTTTATTTTAGAGAGTGCATGCACACAGGGGAGGGGCAGAGAGAGGGGGAGAGAGAGAGAATTCCAAGCAGGGTCCACGTTGTCAGTGCAGAGCCTGATGTGGGGCTGGAACATAAGAACCTTGAAATCATGACCGGAGCCAAAATCAAGAGTCAGATGCTTAACCCACTGAGCCAGCCAAGCGCCCCAACATTCATACTTTTAGTATTTTCTTTACCCTTCTCTTAAGCATGGAAACACCCTTTTACATTTAACTCTTACTCCTTTATTTTCATCTCCTGTGACACTGTCGACTAGTATTTTAGTTAATGCCTAGGTGGTCTGTTTGTTCCTTCTTCCTCCAGAAACTGTGCTTTGGAGACTCATGACAACCCCAATTTAGGCAAAGACCAGGCAAAATAGAACTTCTACTTTAAAGTTTTTAAAATGGTTATTTATTTATTTTGAGAGAGAGAGAGAATAAGCATGAGCGAGGGAGGGTCAGAGAGAGAGGGAGAGAGAGAGAATAAGCATGAGTGAGGGAGGGTCAGAGAGAGAGGGAGAGAGAGAGAATCCTATGCAGTCTCCATACTATCAGCACAGAGCCCAACGCAGTGCTTGAACTCGGTAACTGTGAGATCATGACCTGAGCCAAAATCAAGAGTCAGATGCTTAACGGCCTGAGCTACCTAGGCGCCCCTTGTTTTTGTTTTTAGATTCTGCAAATAAGAGAGATCACCCAGTATTTGTCTTTCTCTGTCTGACTTATTTAGCACGATACCCTTGAGGTCCATCCATGGTATCACACGTGGCAAGATTTCATTCATTATTATGGCTGAATAATATTCCATTGTACGTGTATATATCCCCTTTTCTTTATGCACTCATCTATTGATGGACAAGTAGGTTGTTTCCATATCTTGGCTACTGTAAATAATGCTGCAGTGAACACAGGGGTAAACATCTAGTTTTTAATCTCCAAATCAGTCATTTTTATTTTTATAGTTTTATACAGTTACTATTTGTTATTGTTGCTTTAGTCAGCATTTGTTTTGATTTACCCATGAATTTATCAGTTTCATTGTTTGCCATCCGTCCTTCATCTCAGTACTTTCTTCTGGTTCTAACATTCCTTTTCCTGAAATACATCTTTCAGAAATTCTGTTAGGAAGGGTCCACTGATGGTAAATTCTTTCTATTTGTGTCTGTCTCTTTCTATTTGTGTCTCGTATTCTTCAAAGATGGTTTTACTAGGTATACAATTTACATGGACTGCTAGCTTCTCTTGGCCCTTTTTTCCATTATCTTATGACTTCTGTTTGTTTTTCTTGAGAAGTCTGCTGTTAGTCTTACTGTCCATCCGTTACAGACAGTCATCCCCACCCAATAATGGAAAATTCTCAGCTGCTCTCTCCCTGGATACCAAAATCAAGAGTCGGACACTTAAGCAACTGAGCCACCCAGGTGCCCCAGGCACCTTTCCTCTGATGGGCTTATTGTTCATGTGCTCATTCTGGATTGTGAACTTAACATTTGTTTGGGTTTTATCTGTCAGCATCCTGGGCAGCCTGTGTGGAGGCATGACCCTCTGGGCGGAGGGTCAGGGGGGGGGTGGGCATGGATTTATATTTCCTTCTTCGGGTGCTACCAATCTGGGTTGATGATACTTCATGTTATTCTCTAGGCTTGGAGCTTTCTGGACCATGCTGGTAATATAAATTCAAACCCCACATCGTTGTGAAGCCTGGTGTTAAACGTTCTCAGCAGAGACTCTTCTTTTTCCGCTCTCCGGACAAGACAGTTTTTTGGTTTGTTGTTACTGATGCTGAGTCAGTTTTCCAGGCGCCATCTCAGTGTCCTAGCTTTACACGGCCTTCTTGGTATCAGCTCCCCACCTTATACACCCAACTTTGTAGCTGTAACACTCATTTTTCTCACTGTGCTTCATTTCTGGCTCCTGTATATTTTCTTTACTATTTTTGTGAGCCCAGCCACCCACCTGACAGAGTGTTCATTGTATCTGATGTGGTTTTAATAGGTGTTTTCTAGTTCTCCAGGCTGCCTGCCGGTGTTGTTTAAGCTGAGCCAACGTAAAATACCACAGAACGATTCTTTCACAGAGTCTTTTTCCTTGGAGATGACACCTTTCTTCATTCTTGCAAACTGCTGTCATTTAAAGGAAGTGGTAAATCTGGGACTCAACTGCACACGGGCAATTCTTCCTGCTGGTAACCTTGCTTTCCTCTGATGATGCCACTTTCCTTGAAAGCCACGCCTTCTCTAACTCCCACCTTTGCTTTTCCTGACTCTCTGGGTAGGTGGGGGTCGGTGCGGTCTCTGTTTTTCTTTCTTTCTGTACCTTCAAAGTGAGTAATGCAACATCTTTCTATAGCCTCTCCTCTTTTCGCTGCTGACCACTAAGACTTTTCTACCTTCTCAGAGGCATCAGGTCTGGCTTATAGTTTTATTCCCCACTCTTTGCTATCATCCCCAGCTGCTTTAGCATGGCTTCTAATATCATAACTTCTGTGCTTTCCTACCTCCAATCACTGGCATGATTTCTACCCCTAGAAATGCAGCCACATCGTTCCAGTGACACTGGATTGAAAAAACACTTGGTCTTTCTGATGGCTTCTCCCGTTTTTACACCTCCTCCTTCTCATCTGGGTTTTTGCTCATGACTTTTTCTCTGTCTGGAACGCCCTATTCACAGCAAAGATATTAAATCTTGGGTGGAGGCTTCCCAAATCTTTGCAACTGGATGGGTTGCTTTCTCTTTTGAGCCCTGTAGCACTTGGTGCATATTCTCCCACACCACTTTTCACCCTCAGTTTTGGCTAATCTTGCTTGTATACTTGTCTTATTCTATTGAGGCCCACCTAGTTCTTGGGCACCCTTTATTCGTATTCACTGAGCACTTACTGTGTTCCAGGCACTATACATGTGTAGGGTTATAAAAAGTAAATAAGATAGGTTCCTCAGAGGCTGAGCCTAACACAGGCCTTTAACACAAAAAGTCCTCATTTAATGGACAAATAATGATTAATGAAAAGCATATATACTATAGATATATTTAATTCAGAGGAAGACAAAGAAGAAAAAATATTTTCCATCTTTCCATTTATCAAATGGGGTGTATGTACCTGTGCTAAATTTCCTATGGTTTGGGGAAGATGTGGACTTGGATAGCAGAGCAATACTCTCTCGGATGTGGAGAAGAAAATGTGGGTTTCCCATCTCCAGAACATTCTCAACCCAGTCTCCCTGGATCTGTGACAAGCAGACATTAACTCACAATATCCACGGAATCACTGTTGCTGCGGGAAGCCCCAGTCTCTGGACTCGGAAACATTCCCATGAATATTGAAGCTGTAAGGGACAACGTCCACCAGGTGGCGCTAAGGGATAGCTGGGCCTAAAATGGATTTGGCTTCTGTCGCCAGTTACCTGTAAACTACACAAGCTCAATGGGGTCATCTCATTAACCTCTCAATAACATCACTCTGCATTTTGATTTAATTTTTTAGACTCCACGTATGCCTTATGACGGGTTTTACTGTGCCTGTATAAGGCCAGATCATATAAATAATACAGAAAACAAAACAATCTCTTTCCCCCATTTCTACCTTCATAATTACTCCCCACCCCAAAAGTCTTCATCGCTTCTTGGATTCCTTCCAAAAAAAAATATTATACATACGCTTGAATATAAACATCTACATGTATAGTTTCTCTCTCCCGTTTTTGCATGTAAATATATTTTACAGAAAAGGGATCATACTTGCTCACCGGTGTAGAGCACGCTTTCATATTAACACACCTTCGAGATTATTTCTATACCGACATCTATACGCATTCTCACATGATTCTATTCTAATCATAACTTCTTTCATAGTTTATTTTGCCGGCCTCCGGTTTTCAGGTATTCTTAGGAACAATGCTGTAATGAGTAATTCTGGTAAACGTTGTTGAGAATACCTGTGGGGTAAAATCCACACAGAGGGATTGGAGGGGCAAGGTTGCGGGCATTTCACGTTTGATGGATACTGCCAAATTGTCCTCCGGGAATCTGCACGCTCGCCAGTGCTGATTGTAATAAAACGTTTACGTCTGTGTCAGTTTTGTAAGTGAAGCACGGTGAGTAGCTACTTGGGTCTGCAGTTACTTTGATTATGAGCCTGCGGGTCTTTGCGTGAGAGTTTCAGGATGGAGCCTGAGCTGCGCGTGCCTGGCTGGGAGACATCCTAAGCGGTGCCCTGACTCCTCCTGTCCAGCAGGGGGCGTGGGCCCGGCCGCTCCCGCATGCGCAGTGAGCTCGGTGTCAGGCGTCACCAAGCCCGGTCGCTGGCGCCTCGCTCCCCGCTCGCTTGCGCAGACCCGGCGGTGGCGGCCGGCGACTCGGCGCGATTCCTCCTGGGCGGCCGTGGCCCGCGCCCCGCGGCATGCGCCGGTGACCGAGCGCGGGGCCGAGCGGGAGGCAACCGTGGCCGAGGTAAGCGCGGCTCGGAAGGGCCTCGGTGGCAGCGGCAGAGTCGGGCCGGGCCGCCGGGAACCGCGGGCCGCGCGGAGGCCTGAAGGCGGTGAGAGGCGACCCCACCCCCGCCGGGGCCGCTCGTTACTTCTCCAGCTGTGGGAGTCCGCTTTGATTTCCGCACCGCCTTCTCGTCGCTCCCCTGGCCCGCCCCGCGCTTGGGTGCCCACCTGTCTCCCTTGCCCACGCCTACCCCGCCGGCCCCTTTCCTCTCTTTCCGGACCCCGAAAAGAGAGGGCCCATCCTGCGCGGTGACCTCTGCCATCCCGCTGCCACCTCCGTCCCGCGAGCTGCGGAGATCTGCTTCCGTACGCGACGCCTTCTGGAGCGCTGGGCTCTCCCGTGGCCTGTGGCATCCCGGCAGGTTCTGGTGCGCGGAAAGACTGGTGGGGAAGGTGGCCAAAGATGCCCTGAGTTTGGGCATCGGCTCGAAGCTCAGAGGCGTTTGGAGGTTTACTACTGGCGGTGGGAACCAGATCTGTGTGTACAGTTTCAAGATTCACATGATTGCTTGGTGTAACTTACTGGGAGTTGCTAATCTGGAAGCGTCCTTGACTTGCTCCTCGTCTGAAGATTCCTTGAAATAGAAACATGCCAATTTTAATTCTTGGAAGTCAGTTGAGTGCTCTAAGGACTTACATTGGACTTGGTTTGTAAATTTCAGGGCTCACAGGCTATTCGCGGTAGTATATGAGTCAGTTTCCAGCATTTCTCACTTCCGCTGACTTAAGCCTTTTGGCTGCCTATGCTGGGTATGGATAGGTTTGGGTCCGTCAAGTTATGCTGGCTTTGCTAATTGAGTGAAAAAGGTAGATCTAATCTAGGGTGTTAAAGGTAATTAGGGGAGGCATGGGGTTTGAGAGCTCAGGCTCCAGAGCCAGACTACCATCCTCCAACTCCTAGCCTTGGCATTTTCTAGTTTTGTGACATCGTGCAAGTTACTTATGCTTCCCGTTGCACTTTCCCTGTCTGTAAAATGAGGGTAATAATAGCTTGTCAGGTGGCACTGTTAGAAAGATTAAATTAATACAAAATGCTTAAAACAGATTGTAGCACATAGTAAGTCCTCAATAAAGTTTAGTTATTAGTTAGTGTATGCACTGTATTATAATTCCCACAAAGAAGCACTTTTTATTCCCCCTTGAAAATTTCACCATTTTTAGGGATGGCTAGCCATAATATAGCTTTAATTATAAAGGACCCTATCAGGCAAGGCAGTGAATTGCAAATTTTCCTACCTTTGCTAATATTTGGTTCCTTTGTTTTCAGGCACTGTTGGGTTGAGTTCCAGTGTAGCAGTGGCCCTGGGAGTTCAGTTGTGAGGGCTTTTCTAAAAAGGTTAAGACCGGGGATCGTGACTCAAAGCATTGGACTAAGTGGATTGGATATAGCCCGAAGCACCAAGGAAAGGGTTTTTCAGGCAAATTTTAGGAATAAATAATTCCAGGAACAGAAAATGCAGCTCATCGTGACATTAGAGTGGAGTTAAAAGATTTTTCCAGTGAGTCAGTGCTTGACAGCTAGCCAGATGATTCCAGTGTTTTGCAGGGACAGGTTTGATATGTTTTAAGGAAGATGAAGTGTGTAGGGCTTAGTTATGAAATTCTTGTTTCATCTGGGTTCTGGTGTTACATGGAACATTACTTAGCAGAAGCCTCCTTTCAGTCTGTTGTCTTCAGAGAAGCTCAGCATCAGGAGCTTTGGACATGGTGGTGGTAGTGAGTGTCCTCTTTGGATGGAAAGATGATTACTTGTTCTCGTGGATGATGGTTTTGGGGAATACATCTTTCTGAGCTTCAGTGTGTGGAAACTGACTGCAAGAACATGACAACCAGTAGAAGAGACTGGCAAATATTTATTTATTTTTATTTTTTTAAATGTTTATTTATTTTTGAGAGAGAGAGAGCATGAGCAAGGGGAGGGGCAGAGAGAGAGGGGGGGCACAGAATCCGAAGCAGGCTCCAGGCTCTGAGCTGTCAGCACAGAGCCCGATGCGGGGCTCGAACTCACGGACTGTGAGATCGTGACCTGAGCCGACGTTGGATGCTTAACCGACTGAGCCACCCAGGTGCCCCAGACTTGCAAATATTTTATATAACGTGGCAGATACTGTGATGAGGTCAGTAAAAGGTGCGTGGATGCTCACCAAGAAGGTTCTCTGTTTCTGAAACACCACTGAGTAAGGGACTTTTTCGCTCTATCTCTCATCCTTTCCTTTCCTTTTTCATTTAAGACTTTCCCCCTCATTTTATTTTATTTTAAAAAATTTTTTTTTCAACGTTTTATTTATTTTTGGGACAGAGAGAGACAGAGCATGAACGGGGGAGGGGCAGAGAGAGAGGGAGACACAGAATCGGAAGCAGGCTCCAGGCTCTGAGCCATCAGCCCAGAGCCTGACGCGGGGCTCGAACTCACGGACCGCGAGATTGTGACCTGGCCGAAGTCGGACGCTTAACCGACTGCGCCACCCAGGCGCCCCGCCCCCTCATTTTAAAATAGTTTTTATTCTACCTCAAGCACTCACCGTATCTCTTAGCTATTTGGCAAAAACTTGTGGGAGCTCGCTTAGCCTGTGCAGGGCATACCTTGGAAATGTGAGTTTATATCTTGGAATAGCCCTCAGCCACTGGGGGATGGGCTCCAGTGGCTAAATGCCATAGCTTCTGATCCTTTAAAGAGACAGTTCGGAGGTGTGTTCTGTATAGTCCCACAGATGGATCCTTCTGCAGAGGACAGAAGCCCATTTCCCAGCTCAGTGCGGTAACCCTGATGGCTTTCTGTCCTTCCCTGACTCCTCTCCTTTGTCCCTCACTCTGGCTCTGTGGACTCCCCTTCTGCCAGCTACCTGCTTTCAAGTTTTTTTTTTTTTCTTAGTTTGGCAGAACATAAACTGAAGACAGATGGTACGAGAAGTGGCTCTAGAAAGCCAGCCCTGATGAGAATAGTATTGTGAAACTGGAACCCTTCACCATCAGATGGCAGCGAGGACCCCTCTGCTGGTGTTGGGAACCATTGGTACTCTCTGGCATCACAGTTACGTGACTTGCCGGCGGTGGGAGGGATGCGATTCAGGTAGAAGGGGAAGCAGTGGCTACTACGGTGGCTCTAACACTTGAGCAGCATGTGGACAACGGTAATGATAAGGCCGGCGGAGTTGGCTGTCTCTTGCCTTCTTCCCGGGAGCCTTGAGGTAAGGTCTGGCTCACGTCAGCCAGATACCAACTCAGGATACACCGTGAGCGACAGAAGGCTCTGTGGCGGCATCTCCTGCAGCTGGAGGGCAGGCTGTTGAAAATCAGCCCCAGAGCTTAATCATCATCATGGCAGAACTGCAGGGGAGGCCGAATGCGCAGCCTTGGCAGGCGGCCGCTGCTAAAGCAAGACCGGGTGAGACCAGGGTGGAGATGTTTGGTAGAAGCGCCGAGAACTTTGAAGCCCCAGGTTTCCCTGGATCCCCTGGGCCAGCGGAAGGATCCACTGCTTTTCGGACACTCTGCAAAGGCCTCGCTTAAGGCCGTTGCCTTGCAGGATGGTATATATCCTTCTCAAGATCTGCCTCCCCCTTCACCAGATCTCAGCGTTGCCCAAGTGGGCAAGGACAGTCCCTGCTACTGGAGAAATAGCTTTTGTACCGAATGAGCTGGCTCACAGGCAGGAGCAGGAGCTGGGGGCGCACGCGTGGGAGTGAGTCTGGAGGTCGCTAGGTGAAGAGCGGGCTAGTGGTGGCCTGTAAAGCCGCTTGGGACAGGCTGTGTTGCTTTGGGAGTGTTCCCTCAGGATTCAGGATTTAATGATCTTGCAAGAGCAACTGGAGCCAATCTGCTGGACAGATTCCTTGAAACTTGAACGTGACAGTGATCGGCACCACTGGTTCTCAGCTAGGGGCGACTTGGCCTCCCCGGGGGATGTTTGGCAATCCGGATATGTGGTGGGTCGTCACAACTGGGGGTTGTTTCTGCCTCCCCGCAGGAAAGGATGACCTGGCTCAAAATGTCAGTGGTGCCGGTAGGGCCTGGCCTATGGTAAAGGAGGTGGAGACGCCAGAGCTGTCTTGGCAGGTGTTGAGGAAGTTATCGGGGGCATAGGGAAGTGGAGGCTTGAAATTGATTTATTGCTTGAGGCTGGTGTTCCCAGGAGGGCTCACTCCCTTCTCTCTGGTAACGTGGACACCCATAGGAGGCCAGCATCTTTGAGAAGCATGGTGTTGGTTGTCCCCTGCGGGCCAGAATTGACTCCAGAAGGTGTGACATGGAATTGGGTTCCTGAGGATCTGTGAGCATGATAGGATTCTGAAGTAGCAGAGGTGGTGGCACTAACCATCAGTGACATGCTAGACCAATACTCATAGTGGGATATAAGGCCCAAATCGTAACCTATGTGTCTTCTGTGATGCTAAAAGAATATGGTCTTTTTTTTTTTTTTAATTTTTTTTTTAACGTTTCATTTATTTTTGAGAGAGAGAGAGACAGGGTACGAGGTGGGGAGGGACAGAGGGACAGGGAGACACAGAAGGTCAAGTAGGCTCCAGGCTCTGAGCTGTCAGCACAGAGCCCACTCGTGAACCACGAGATTGTGACCTGAGCCGAAGTCAGATGCTCAACTGACTGAGCCACCCAGGTGCCCCTAGAGTATGGTATTCTTTTTTTTTTAAATTTTTTTTTTTCAACGTTTATTTATTTTCGGGACAGAGAGAGACAGAGCATGAACGGGGGAGGGGCAGAGAGAGAGGGAGACACAGAATCAGAAACAGGCTCCAGGCTCTGAGCCATCAGCCCAGAGCCCGACGCGGGGCTCGAACTCACGGACCGCGAGATCGTGACCTGGCTGAAGTCGGACGCTTAACCGACTGCGCCACCCAGGCGCCCCTAGAGTATGGTATTCTTGAGGGCAGTATAGATGGGCGGCCAACTAGGGTATCGCTTGACTTGTTTTACCAGAAAAAAAACCCCGAAAAAAACAACAACCCAAGAGTGGGCAAATAGAAGCCTGATGTCAGCTGTTGCAATGGAAAAATCCTGTTTTCCGACATGAGCTCAGACCCATATCCTATGTACTGAGAGGGAGGCTGGATCTCTTTGAAGAGGACTTTGCAGCATCCCTGCAAATATAGACAGTCCTTCCTCAAGAAACTGCAGCTGTGTATCAGACTGACGTACATCAAAGAAACGATAGTATCCAGATCTTTTGGGGGTTGTTGAGTACAGAGTATGAGCTGATAATAATACCAGGCAACCCTCAAGCAGTAGTGTGCCGGAGTTGGGAGATAAATGCCTTGGGCTCTCATCCTTCTGAGGGACAGAAGGTGTAGTCTACATGATTCTTAAAGGCTTCCCAGCCCTCCTAGAGTCCCTGTTGCCCACCGCAGTGACCGTCTTAAATCACGCACCTCTTACTGGCTTTCCCTGGTTCCCTGCCTCTCTCTTCTTGATAGCTGCTCTGGCTTTCTGGGGTCACCTTCCAAGTAAGTAAACGACCTGCACCCCCATCCTTGTCTCTGGTTCTTTTTTTGGGGGGCGGGGGGCAGAGGGACCAAACTGACGAGTAGAAGCAAAATGTGATGCCTAGGACTCTAACGCAGGAGCATTAGCTCCTCTTCTCTCCAGCCCTTATGCTGACCACCTGGGACTCTGGAGCCTGTTCACATTCCTGCCAGGATGTGCCAGGTCCCTGCCAGCACTGGGTGGTGTGTTTGATTCTTATACTTGCGCTCGTGGGTAGATGGTGTCTCATTGTGGTTGTACTTTCCCTGAATAATAAGACTAAACGTGTTTCTCAAAAGTTGATGTGCTGGTTTTGTTTCCTCTTCTGTGAAATTCCTGTTTGTCTTTTGTCTGGTTTTCTATTTTTTGTTTGTTTTGTTTTTCTTGTTTTGTAGGCATTCTTTATTCTCATTGCTACTCTTTATTGGTTATATGTATTGCAGGTATCTACTAGTTTATTGATTGTCTTTTAACTTATGGTGTCCTTTTTTTTACAAAAAACTGTTTATTTATTGAGAGAGAGGAGACAGAGCGAGTGAGCAGGGGAAGGGCAGAGAGAGAGAGGGAAAGAGAGAGAGAGAATCCCAAGCAGGTTCCACACTTTTAGTGCAGATCCCGACATGGGGCTCGTACCCACGAACCGCAACCAAGACTTGGTCGCTTAACCAACTGAGCCACCCAGGCAACCCGATGAACAAAAATTCTTAATTGTGACACAGAATTTATCATTTTATCTTTTTATGGTTTGCACTTTTTTGTATTTTGTTTTAGAAATCATTCTCTGCTCAGAAGCCGTAGAGATCTCTGTTCTAAATATTTTATAGTTTTGCCTGTAATGTGTAGCTTTTTAATCTACCTTGGATAGATTTTTCTCCCCTCTGGCCGCTTTTAACATTTTTCTTTGGCTTTCTTTTCAGTAGTTTTACTTTGACATACGTAGGTGGGGTTTTCTTTGTATATATTCTGCTTGGACTTGAGATCTTGAATCTGTGAGTTGGTATCTTTCATTATATTAGGAAAAACTTATCAGAAGACAGCTGGATTCTCATACCTATTTCTGCAGTCTTTGCAATACCATGCATCACATGACCTCAAAAATGAAAGTGAAAAAATCTTACCAGTATTATTATAAAAACACTTCAGAGCCTTTGAAAGGATTGTGGGGAGCCCTCAGACATACCTTGAAATCCACCTGTGTGAGATTTTGGTATTAAGGTTATACTAGTCTCCTAATATAAGCTGGGGAATGTTTTCACCTTTTTTCTGAACTTGGAACTTATTTGTGTAAAATTGGAATTATTTCTTGAATGTGTAGTAAAACTTGGGAAATCTTCTGGGCCTAGGATTTGCTTTCTAGGAAGATTTTTAAACCTTTGATTTGATTTCTTTAATGTTATACAAATATTCAGGTTTGCTGTTTCTCCTTGAAAAATTTTATATATATATATATATATATATATATATATTTTTTTTTTTTTAATGTTTATTTTGAGAGAGAGAGAGAATGAGCAGGGGAGGGACAGAGAGAGAGGGGGAGAGAGAATCCCAAGCAGGTTCCACACTGTCAGCACAGAGCCCAGTGTGGTGCTCAAACCCACAAACCATGAGATCATGACCTGAGCCAAAATCAAGAGTCAGATGTCCCAACCAACTGAGCCACCCAGGTGCCCTGGGAAATTAAATTTTATATATAAATTAAATATATATATGTGTGTGTGTGTGTGTGTGTGTGTGTGTGTGTGTGTGTGTGATTTTTTAAAGGTTTTATTTATTTTTGAAAGAGAGCACAAACGGGGGAAATGCAGAGAGAGAAGGGGACAGAGGATCAGAAGCAGTCTCTGTGCTGAAACTCATGAACCGCGAGATCATGGCTAGAGCCGAAGTCAGACACTCAACTGACTTGAGCCACCCAGATGCCCCCGGGGAAATTATATTAAAAATTTTTTTTAAATGTTTGTTTATTTTTGAGACAATGCAAGAGACAGAGTGTAAGTGGCTAAGGGGCAGAGAGAGGGAGACACAGAATCTGAAGCAAGCTCTAGGCTCTGAGCTGTCAGCATAGAGCCCAATGTGGGGCTTGAACTCACAAACCATGAGATCATGACCTGAGCCGAAGTCGGACGCCCAACTGACTGAGCCATTCAGGTGCCCCAAGAAATTATATTTTTAAAGAATTTTTCTAGTTCATCTAAGTTTTCAAATACCTTGGCGTAAGTTTATTGATATCATCTTATCTTTTAAATACAGGCAGCATTTCGAGTTATGTTCCCCTTTTCATTCTAGATATTTATTTGTGCTTTTTTTCTCTTTATCTTGATTAATCCTACCAGAATTATATCAAATGTCGATTTTATTCATTTTTTTAAAAAAGCAAACTTTAGCTTTGTTGATCCTTTCTGTTATGTTTAGTTAGTTAATTACTGTGTTTTTATTATTTCCTTCTACTTAGGTTTATTTTGTTGTGATAGTGCCTTTCTCATAGTCTGTAACTTGTGAACATTTGTAAGCTCATGTGTGGATTCTATTTTTGTTCCATTAATCCCACTTTTGTTACATATGAAATCAGTTTTTTTCTAAACTATGGGTGTCTAAATTATTGGCTGATTGAACTGATCTAGTAGGTAAGGCCAGAATTTTAAAAGCAGTAGAATAACAATGGAAAAAATGTAGTATTCATTACATATTCTATGGCTAGTGCTGTATACTAAGATTAAATGTTTTGTCAAGCTTTTATTTCAAATACAAACACACACACACACACGCACACACCTGTGTCTGTACTGGGTCAATATAAAATGTAAAATGCATTTCTTATGGCAGGTTTTAGTTAAAAAAAAAAAAAGCTTGAAAGCCACTGTGTTAAATTGGTTTGTTTAACTTCAGTAAAGACTTCAAACCTGTTTTGGGGCGCCTGGGTGGCGCAGTTGGTTAAGCGTCCGACTTCAGCCAGGTCACGATCTCGCGGTCCGCGAGTTCGAGCCCCACGTCAGGCTCTGGGCTGATGGCTCAGAGCCTGGAGCCTGTTTCCGATTCTGTGTCTCCCTCTCTCTCTGCCCCTCGCCCGTTCATGCTCTGTCTCTCTCTGTCCCAAAAATAAATAAACGTTGAAAAAAAAAAAAAAGACTTCAAAACTGTTTGCACAAAATAAACACTGAGGAGCCTGCTAAACTGACAGATTCTATGACCCTATTTTAGACCTGCTAATGCAAAGCTCCCGCACTGGGGCCAAGGACTGTTTTGTAACAAGCGGTCTCTGTGATTCTCACCCGTTGGGTGTTGGAGAACCACTGATTCAGGCTGTAAATACACCTGGAGAGCCTGTGGGACGTTCTAACTTGCGGCAGTGAAGGCCGTGGAGCGTGCAGCTGGCTCCTGGCACACATTTGTCTTGAACCCTGTCTTCTGAGTCGCGCAGAGACCCAAGAGTGTGGCAAGAAAGCTCCGGGGGCGGGGTGGGGGGGGTGGGGGGGTGGGGCTGGCAGTGGTAGGGAGTAGGGGCAAACTGGTTGTTAGAATGGCAGAAAAAGTGAAATCACTCCCATCTTCCTGGACCCAATGAGTATATATTGGATGACTGATGTATATTCCCCAACGATGCTAATTATTGAGCTTAAAATGTGTGCGCTTTCGTGCATCAGTCTGTGACCAGCAAATTTTCTAGGTTCTAACTCATGGTCTCAAGAGATGGGAGTTGAAGTCGTTCATGACTATTTACATTTTGCCCAAAAAGCTGATAAGGGTTACAGCATTCAGAGCTTGGCGGTATTCAGCTAGCTGGGCAGGGGGCAGTTTTGTGGTCTGGGCAGCAGCTGGGGAGAGCTCCATTTAGCCAAAGTAAAAATGGCTGTTAACCTTTGCGATGGTCTGTGGACTCCTCAGTTATTTTCCCTTTTTATTAATAGCTTTTCTGCAAGACCAGTGAGTGGAATGAGGCCATTTCATAGGCTGGGACTTTGACACTTGGCATGCCACAGTAGCTTACTGCAGTAACCTCGTGGGTCTGTGAGGCGTGGTGCCACCCACGTGGCTCTGCCCTCCCTACAGTATCTAGGCATCGGATGGGGCAGGTTTGTCTGGTAAGGATCCTAAGTTGTGATCTACAAGGAAAGTCTGTCTTTTCAGTTGAGGACTAAGAATTTTCTATCAGTCAGCGACGGTTATTGGCTGTTTCATTTACGTATTGCTGTATGACAAACCAACCCCAAGTGTTGTGGCTTAAATGCCAGTAACAACCATGGATTTGCTCCAGATTCTGGGGTTGGTTCTTACCTGTTCCACAGAGTTTCCACTGGGGTCTCCCTGCAGTTGCCCTCAGCTGGGAGCCCAGCTTCCTTGCGGTGTGGCAGCCGGAGTCCCAGAGGACAAAAGCAGCCGCTGTGGAGTCTCTTAAGGCCTGAGCTCAGAAGCCCTCGAATGTCACTTCTGCCACATTCTCTTGGTCAGAGCAAGTCACGAGGCTAGCCCAGATTCACATTCTGCCTTTTGATGGGAAAAGCAGCACGCACCCTCAAAGATGTAGATTGCTGGCACCAATCTTTGGAAATCGATCCACCACATTGAGCCTTCTTTCCCTCCTCCCGGTCTCCCTGTGCTCTTCTTCATTCCTTCCTTCTATCCGAGCGTGTCATCTGTCACCTTCATTATGAAGCAGCAGCACCAATGTGTATTTTACTTAAAGATTAATCTTTTCTTCTCTAACAACCCTTGACACTTCATTGATACTTTCCTAGTGATATTTTTACATTTTGCATTTTGTTAGAGTTTTGCCTTACCTCCCCCAGTGGAATATCTGTTCCCATGAGGTGGGGCCTTTGCTTTCCTCCTCGTTTCCTGCACAGTGCATGGTGGGTGCCTGCTCACCCGGGGCTGCTTGGGTAAGTGAATGAAAGCAGATTTTAGAATAACCAAGAGTCAGCTTGTCTAGATGAAGCATCAGTTTCTATTGGGCAAGTGTTAGAGAAAACAAAGCAAAACAACTATCTAGCTATTCTCCTTTTGATTTTTCTTCGTTGGTCAGAGCCCTTCTTCCTAGGCCCCACACATGTACCACTTAATGCTTTCCTTGTATGTATAATTATAGGCTATAGTTCTCTTTTTATGTTTATCAATATTTATGTTTAGTATGTGTAGTATTAAATATGTCATGTAGCATTTAATGCACAAATATATATTTGTCTATGTTTATAAGAAGGGTCAAAAATCCCTTTCGTTATTTCATCAAATCACTTTAGGGAAAGAAATAGGTATACTAAGTCATTTGCCACCCTAAAGACTTCATTTTTCTCGTTTCTCCCCCTGGAACTAGGAGCGTGAGGAAGAGGCTGCCTGTGTCATTATGTGTGCGTCGGTCAAGTACAATATCCGGGGTCCTGCCCTCATCCCAAGAATGAAGAGCAAGCACCGAATCTACTACATCACCCTCTTCTCCATTGTCCTCCTGGGCCTCATTGCCACTGGCATGTTCCAGTTCTGGCCGCATTCCATCGAGTCCTCCAGCGACTGGAGCGTGGAGAAGCGCAGCGTCCGGGACGTGCCGGTGGTCAGGCTGCCCGCCGACAGCCCCATCCCCGAGCGGGGCGATCTCAGCTGCAGGATGCACACGTGCTTTGACGTCTACCGCTGTGGCTTCAACCCAAAGAACAAAATCAAGGTGTACATCTACTCTCTGAAGAAGTACGTGGATGACTTTGGTGTCCCAGTCAGCAACACCATCTCCCGGGAGTATAACGAACTGCTCACGGCCATCTCTGACAGTGACTACTACACCGATGACATCAGCCGCGCCTGCCTGTTCGTCCCGTCCATCGACGTACTTAACCAGAACACGCTCCGCATTAAGGAGACAGCACAAGCCTTGGCCCAGCTCTCTAGGTAGCTAGTACTTTCTCAGACGGGAGCGCAGTCCTTGGGGAACTAAAGGGAAGGCCAGGGAGAGGGAGTGGTTCTTCTCTTGATCTGGCTCCAGCTGCTGTCTCTTTGCTCGAGGGAGGGCATGCGTGTGCGTGACTGACTTGGGGGACGAGGCCAACGCCATAAGCACCTGGCCTGTGTTCCAGTGAGAAGCAGTTGGCCATCAGTGCTATTGCTGTGGGCTCTCAGCATCTCAGAGTTTAGAATCTAAGGATGGCTTATCTTCCCACACTTTTCCTTTTATGCTTAAATGTTCCCTCTTTGTTACTTACACAATACATGTTCACTGTAAAAAGTCTGAAAATACAAGGAAGCAAAAAGAAGAACGTAAGGTTTGTTCCGTGATGCTGCTGTGATGTTAGTTTCCGGTCACTTTTTTAAAAATGTTTTATTTGGGGGGCGCCTGGGTGGCGCAGTCGGTTGGGCGTCCGACTTCAGCCAGGTCACGATCTCGCGGTCCGTGAGTTCGAGCCCCGCGTCGGGCTCTGGGCTGATGGCTCAGAGCCTGGAGCCTGTTTCCGATTCTGTGTCTCCCTCTCTCTCTGACCCTCCCCCGTTCATGCTCTGTCTCTCTCTGTCCCAAAAATAGATAAACGTTGAAAAAAAAAAAATTAAAAAAAAAAATGTTTTATTTGTTTTTTTTTTTTTTTTAATTTTTTTTAACTTTTTTATTTACTTTTGAGACAGAGAGAGACAGAGCATGAGCAGGGGAGGGGCAGAGAGAGAGGGAGACACAGAATCCGAAGCAGGCTCCAGGCTCTGAGCTGTCAGCACAGAGCCTGACGCGGGGCTCGAACTCACAGACCGCGAGATCATGACCTGAGCCGAAGTTGGACGCTCAACCGACTGAGCCACCCAGGCGCCCCATTTTATTTGTTTTTTGAGAGAGAGAGTGCGAGTAGGGCAGGGGCAGAGAGATTGGGGGACAGGGGATCTGAAGTGGGCTCTATGCTGACAGGCTGACAGCAGCGAGCCTGAAGGGGGGCTCGGACTCACGAACCACGAGATCATGACCTGAGCTGAAGTCAGATGCTCAACCGACAGAGCCACCCAGGCGCCCCTTCCAGTCACTTTTGTATAAAAAATAAATACATATGTGTGTAATATTCATTTTTGTATAAAATATATGCATACCTCAGTGTACATATACATTTTGTCAAGGGATTACACATTATATATTCTTATGCTGTCTTTCTCCCCTGATATGTTATGAATCTGTTTCCAAATAATTTCATATTCTTTTACTATATAATTTTAAGAGTTGTATAGCATTCCATTTTACACATCCCATTCTGTATTTAAGCCATCCTTATATATTTTATATATTTTTTTGTTTCTTTAACCAGATGGTGCACATTCAGATAGTTTTCAGGTTGTCCTAATCATGGGCACTTCTGTAGTGGACAAACTTCAAGTAAACATCCACCCATGTTTTTCTTTTGAGGAACCAGGGTGGCCTGGGATGTCCTCTTGGGATTTCTAGGAATTCACTTTGCACACCCGAGAAGTGGGCCTATTTTGGGTTGGGGATATTTGCTGCTTGTCATTCAGTAACTGACCCTTGTATTTGTTTCTTGGGAGTTGACATGTGAATTCCCCTACATGTATAATTTTTTAATAGGTGGGATCGAGGTACAAACCACCTGCTGTTCAACATGTTGCCTGGAGGTCCCCCCGATTATAACACAGCGCTGGATGTCCCCAGAGACAGGTAACTGTATTTGGAGTTGTCCCTGTGAGGGGTTTCTGAGGATCAAGGAAATACAAGACCCTTTCCTTCCTGTGAAGTCATTTTCTAAGCCTAGTGGGACGGACTGTGTCATCAGAATTGTTTGTTAAATTAAAAAAAATGCCCTTGGCATTTACCTCCTCAGGACCTAGAAGTAGTGAGACCTGACCTACTTAAATCTGTTGTGTTGAACCGACCAGAACTTCCATTGTAGCATTGCATTTTAGTTAGTGTATTTATTTATTTATAAAAAGTTTTTGTGTATTTATTTATTTTGAGAGAGAATGTGCACACAAATGGGGGAGGGGCAGAGAGAAGGAGAAACAGAGTCCCACGCAGGCTCCACGCCATCAGCACAGAGTCTGATGTGGGGCCCGAACCCATGAACTGTGAGCTCATGACCTGAGTTGAGATCAAGAGTCGGAGGCTTAACTGACTGCACCACCCAGGTGCCCCTGTAGCACCGCATTTTAAAAAACTGTCTTTTTTTCTCGGTCTGACTTATGCTGTCCTTAATGCTGCACCCCCACCCCCAAGACCGGGTTCATGATTGGCTTGTGTGTGCTCTGTCTGAATTTGGGAGCGTTTGCCAAAAGTGGAGCCACAGCTCACTGTGGGAAAGGGGTGCGGAGGTGTGAAAGTGACACCCACAGCCCGTCACGTCGGAGGACAGGGTGGGGGCAGTCTGGTTGTCATTTACTTTCCATTGCCTAAGTCAGTGGGACTCTTCCTTCCTCCCTCCCCTCCTCGCCCCCACCCATTTCTTGCCTTCCTTTCTTCCTGATGAAGCCTTCCCGACAGCACTTATGTTACGGGGTGGCCGAGATCGCATGATTATGATTCTCAGTTCACGTACTGTACTCCTCAGCCCTTTCATACAGCGGCTGAACCCCTTGGGCTGGAGGCTTCCTGGAAGTCTTGGGAATGAGGTCCGCTTGGCCTTCTTCTCCTGGTACTTGATTCAAGGCTTTGAGGAGAGCAGAAATGTTAGGCCCAGGGTAGGGCTCCCGGGCAGTGCTCAAGGTACAGGATTGTTGTAAACTTAAGTAAAACTCACTTAAAAGTAATTTTATTATGGTTGATATTTAATTCTTAAAGTGATTGTTACTGGCAAAGGTTAGAGAGTAACCCGAGGCCAGCCATGATGTCAGCTTCCCGGAGGCTGACACTGTTGTCATTTGTGAAAATCTGCACTTAACACTACTTTTCCCTGGAAAATTAAACCCAAGCTCTTTTCGCTTTATGTGATTATATAGGGTCAGTGTTGTGTTTTTATCTGGAAATACTGTTAATGCTACAAGAGACCTACACTCTAGGACCACTCTTCACCTTTGGTGTAGGAACCATTTTGGTCGATAGAGGGCAGTCAGGCCACACACATTCGGTAGAAACAAGCCGAACACAAGGTGAGCCCTGGTTTGGCCCTCAGCCCCAGCCACACCTGAGTGGGCTACTGTTTTATGGATTTGGTTGCTCGGGGAAAGAGAAATACTTTAGGGAACAGAGAAGGGGAGAAAAAGCTGTTAGGAAGGCAGTGTCTCTACCTGCTGTTTTGGGTTTATTTTGAGAAGGTCTTCTTTCTTTCTTTCTTTCTTTTTTTTTTTTTTTAATTTTTAATGTTTATTTATTTTAGAGAGAGAGAGAACGAGCAGAGGCAGAGAGAAAGGGAGACACAGAATCTGAAGCAGGCTCCAAGGCTCTGAGCCGTCAGCACAGAACCTGATGCAGGACTTGAACCCACTAACTGCGAGATCATGACCTGAGCCAAAGTTGGATGCTTAACCGACTGAGCCATCCAGGCGCCCCCTCCCCTTTTTTTTTTTAATTGTTTATTTTTGATAGAGAAGGCCTTATTTCTATATAGGACGTTGCACTTTTTGCTGACATTTTGGTATATGTATTTGCATGGGAGAAGGATTTTATTTTTATCAAGTGCACATGTGAAATGGGGTTTCATGTCTCTGCAGGAAAGTGTCAAGTGGTCAGGAAGAAGTTTGAGTTCCTGCTAGTGCTTAGGTGTTAAGGATCAGGAAGGTTAAATCTTTTTCCCTGTGCATGTATTTTTGTAAGCGATTATGGCAATCCTATAGCAAGTAATGAATCACTGTTTAGTCTTCCTTTATCTCTGCACATGGGAAATAGCGTTTTGAGACCTGGGTGGTCTTCTGGAAGGAAGGAAGAGCAGAGTTTTTGTTAGTTTTTCTTATCATTTGTCCTTGCTCCTGGATTCAGAGGAAGCAAGAGCCATGAATATACACTGGTTTTAGCAGGAGCTGCGTATCAGGTTATTTGGAAATTAGAAAGCAGGCAGCCTAGATTAGACTGTTTCTTAGGGTCTCCTAAAGTCTAAGGTCATAGGTGTGATTATTTGAGAATGATTTGACCCAGGGAAATGCAAGGAACAGGACAGAAGGAAATGTCTTCTCAGCATATAATCTTTCGTGCTGCTTAAATCTGTCTTTATTTCTCTTTCAATTTTTAAAGATCCGACACATGATATACCTGATAACGTATACTTTCTTTGTATAAGATTGTAACAATATGCAAGTGTATAAAGAGTGAAATATAAAAATATGCTTTCAAACCCTCCTCTATTTTCACTCCCTTACCGAAAGATAATTAAGTACTATGTATTTTTTCTAGCCTTTTTCCTATGGGTTTATACATAAACGTGTGTGTGTGTGAGACACCCATTTTTTAAAGTTTTCTTTATTTTTTGAGAGAGAGAGAGCTAGAGGGAGAGAGAGAGAGAAAATTACAAGCAGGCTGCACACTATCAGCATGGAGCCTGATGTGGGGCTCAGACCCACCAACTGAACTGTGAGATCATGACCTGAGCGGAAATCAAGAGTTGGACGTGCAACTGGCTGAGCCACCCAGGTGCCCCGGTATATATGCCCACTTCATGTATGTATGTATGTTTATTTAGAGAGAGCGAGTACATGCACGTGCATGAATGGAGGAGGGGCAGAGAGAGAGGGAGAGAGAATCCCAAGCAGGCTCCATGCTGTCAGCACAGAGCCCAACAGAGGGCTCAAACTCACGAGCCATGAGATCATGACCTGAACCAAAATCAAGAGTCAGTGGTTTAACCGACTGAGCCACCCAGTCACCTCTGTATACACCCATTTTAAGTGGGAGCAAATTATACCTCTTCAATGCCTTACTTTACTAATCTTTGTTTTCTCATATATGTTCTGTAATATTATTACTACCCTGGATTTTTATTATCGTTTCTTTGCACGTATCTCTCACAGATTTCCACTTTGTGTGGGCTTTATTTAACTTGTTATGGAAAGTTTCAAACCTATATAAAAGAAGAGATGATGAGGCACCTGAGTGGCTCAGTCACTTGAGCATCTGACTCTTGATTTCCGCTCAGGATCCCAGGTCATTGGATTGGGCCCTGTGTATGGCTCCACACTGAGTGTGGAGCCTGCTTAAGATTCTCTCTCTCTCTCTCTCTCTCTCTCTCTCTCTCTCTCCCTCTCTCTCTCTCTCTCTCTCTCTCTCTGTCCCTCTGTCCCTCCCTCCAGCTTGTGCTTTCTCTCTCTCTCTAAAAAAAGATAAAAATAAAAAATAAATAAAAGAGACTAGCACAGTGAATCCGTGTGCCCCTGTCCAGCCTTAGTAATCGTCATCTCGAGGCTGGTCTCCATTCATCTGTACTCCTACCCCTGCCCCACCTGATTATCAAGAAGCAAATGCCAGACATTGTATCATTTTATCTATAAATATTTCCATTTGAATCTCTGCCTAAGGGATTTAAAAATATATATAACTATAGTACTATTTCTGCACCTAAAAAGTTAATAGGAATCTAATATCACCAGATATCTAGCCATTGTTCAGATCTGCTTGTCTCAAATATGTTTTTACAGTTTGTTTGATTCAGTAAACAAGTAAGGATGACTAATAGAATTGGTCAGTTTTTGTTTTTGTTTTTGTTTTTTTTCTTTACGAAATTTGAAGCTTTATATTTGAGGAATTTGCAGGCCTGATTACACGCAAAGGTTGACCTTGCAGATGAACTGTGTTTAGGCCCTGCCGACACTCAGATAGGAGGAAAGCTGGGGGAACATCTGAGGACAGATCAGAGTGGGGACGGTGGAGTGCGTGAGTCGAGCAGGTGGCTTGGCGACAGAGGAGCTGTCCTATAGCTTCAGAAAAGCTTGGCACATGCTAAAAATGCTAGAGGACGCTTTCAGTGACATAACACTTGGCCCATGAGTCTGATCATCAGATTAGTACTTGTGTAGCTGCAAGTTTTCTCTTCACTCTCTTGCAGCTTTGGAACTGATCTCTGATTTTAGGGATACATAATGGGAAAACAGAATGTGCTTTTCAGAACTGTGCTTTTCCCTCAATGTAAAACACATGTTCTGTAAAGCAAGGGAAGCTTACTGTATTGTCTCCATTATAATATTATGGAGTGCTTGGCAGAAGACGATATAGGGACTTGCAGTCTTAGCAGCAGCAGGGCTGGCGTGAGGTCTGTTTGACTAATTGCAATCCTGGCTCTTGCCGAGGTCACAAGTGGAGATCTTGAGTGTATGATGTGTGACGTAAGCCATGCTTCAGATGGCATGCTTTCCTCCTACCAGTGCATAACCCCCACCCTACTCTCCTGGAACAGAGTAACAGTTGGGACCCCAGGGACAGAATTATAGGAAAAGTTGGTGTGATGCACACCTGCTTCCTTTCTTGCCACATACACATTCCCCTCTCCTCTGGGGCTGTGGCTGTAATTACCTAACCACCTACCACCCTGGCTTACCTGGACTGCCTGGTGCCTCCATATTGGATCTATGTTTGTTTCTCTGTGCGTAGGTCATGGGGCCCCATACAGTCCGCGTGCTGTTGTGGAACTGGCCCAAACTCATGTTGGATGGATTCATTACTGAATGCTAATCAGGAAAAATAAGACCGTATGTTGGTACTAAGGATAGTCATTAAGTTTTACAGAGTAGACTGGCAGCTGGAGAGGTTTTTAGCCTGCACATTACCTCACTAACCAATTCTTGGTTTCATAAAGCTTAAACAAACAGATTGGGATTTCCAGGGGTGGTTGGAAAATCTTTGAACTTAAACTGGTCATGTTAGAAGGGAATGTAGGCTGTCATCAGGGCAGGGAAAGGATTGGTAGCAATCAATATTGCAAAAAGTGTGGTTTCTCAGCTCAGACATTTTGGCTCAGACGGTGCAGTGCGTGGAACTGGCAAAACTCTGCCCCAGTAGGTGATTTTGATGGGTTTGGGGCCCCAGGGACAGAGTAACAGTCAAAGTTGGTGTGATATACACCTGCTTCCTCTCTCTGATGAAGTGTCACCGTACTACTTGCTGGATCCAATTAAAGCAGTGTGTTCACAGCTTTCTAATTAAGGAGAATAAAAGCTAGTACATGCAAACTGCAAGAGAAGCAGTAAAGGTCGTCCTGGATTCTTGCTTCCTGAATGGGGACTGAGTAGCTGGAATGGATGGCGAGAGCTGGTGGAGGCTACATGATCCACACGCAGCTCTTGGACGACACTGAAGGACCTGCCTGGGGCAGCAGTTGCATGGGACCAGATACTTGGCTGTCACTGCTGCTTTCTGTGCCCACTGTCTCCTGAGATTTGGGCCAGAGGGTGGGTAAGTGACTGCCCCGGACGGTCTTCCCATGCAGACCTATTGTTCATTCCTGCTGTCGTGAATGTTGTGAATGACTTTGGGGAGAGGCGAATGGGATCTGAATAGGGAGGCAGAGGGGCTGTTCAGAGGGTGTCCTCTGGGCTGTGATGTGTTTTATAAAATGGAAAATAAGGAAAGACTACCTAGGACCCCAGAAGAAGGCCGATGACTCAGGGATAGAATGCAGCTGATGTCCAGGAGACGTGAGTGTAAAACATGTAGCGCTGTGTCTTTATAGAAAAGTGGGCCAGTAGACAAGTTTTTGTTGATACGATAATATTAAGACTCAATTCTTCTATCCCTTCTCACAGAGCTTATCAGAATGAAGGCCTTCCTTTCTCATTGTTTGACGAAATCCTTTCCTTTCAGGGCTCTATTGGCTGGTGGTGGCTTTTCTACATGGACTTACCGGCAAGGCTACGATGTCAGCATTCCCGTCTACAGTCCGCTGTCAGCTGAGGTGGAGCTTCCAGAGAAAGGACCGGGGTAAGGTGCATTCAGCTCAGCCGGGTGTGCTGTGAGATGCTGACCAGGTTCAGCGTGCTGGGTATCACAGCAGCTGAAGCCTCGGTTACAAGCCAGTGTCTTGGAGTCTGTCATCTGCCCCCTGCCCCCCGCCCCCCACCCCCAGTCCTGTTTGTCCTCCACTTTTCTCTGGCTCGGTGAATGTACCGTGCTGTGTACCCAGCTTTCCAATCTGGAATCACTGTGATGTCCTTGACTCCTTCCTTCCCTTACTTCCTGTACCAGAAGAGTAAGTCCTATTGATTCTCCCTCCTAAATATGTCTTAGCTCTGCCCTATTTCTCCATCTGCTCTGCTCCCCCGCACACCAGGTTACTGTCATCTCTCCTGTGGATTGTGGAAACGGACCCCTGGTGGGTTTCCCTGCCTCTAGTCTTGCTGCCCCTACAACCTGATTATTGACTTCCCATTTCCCTTTGGATAAAGCCCAGATCCCTTAAAATGTCTTTCAAGACCCTCTGGCATGTGACCACTCTCTCCGTCTCTAGATTTTTTTTCCCCCTTTTAGTTCTTTTCTCAGGATGAGCTTTGCCGTCTCGGTGTTTCTGGGTTGCAGATACTCTCCACTGTCTGGAGGTCTTTTTCCTTATTTTCATCAGACTGATCACCTGCCTGTCCTTTGGGTTTTCACTCGAGTGCCTCTCACCACTTGGCCGGCCCTGGAATGGCTCTTCTGCCTTATGCGCCGAGAGCGGTCGTGTGCCACTCACGAGGCCACGTCGTAACGGCTTGCTCGCAGCCTCTCCGCTGGGGATTTTGGATTCTGGTGCCAGATCTGTTTTTTAACAGCCATGTTCGCTGTGCCTGGCGCATGATTGGCTCATATTGTTGACATGTGAGTGGGTAAATGGAAAGAGCTGACAGCATGGACGTGCAGGGCATCTTGTGTAGCCTTTTTTGAGGTAGTATATTTACAATTGAGCTAATTCACAGCGAGAATCTCAGTAAGCTTTAAACAGATGTGGTCAGAATAGTATTCTGTGTGCCAAGTGCTCAGGTATGAAAGTGATGGATTTGTGTATTGCCACACTAGAAATCTCATACAGGGGGAGATTTAAAAACCCACACGTAGCGTTTGGTCACAGAAATGAGTGTCAAGGAAATAGTTTGCAAAGCCTCTCAGACTTCCCCTTAGAAGCCTTTATGGATTCTCCTGTGTATGTGTGTCCTACTGTGTGGCCTGGTGATCAAATTCTGGAACTTTCTTTAGACATAGCAAATTTTGTTATTTAGACAAGATTGAAACGTTTTTCTATCTTTAGGCAAGTGCCAAGAAAGACTAAATAGTTCATGAACTTCTTGCCTAGATCAAGTTTCCAGATTTTTCTGTTAGTGACTTCCAGAGTTGACTTTTTGTTTTGTTATTTTGTTATTTTTTTATTGAGATGTAACTCAGTTACCATAAAGTTCACTCTTTTAAAGAATATACTTCAGTGGGTTTATTTTTAAATGAGATATAGTGGACATATAACAGTAGGTAAATTTAAGGTATACGACTGCTGATTTGATACAGTTCAGTGGTTTTTAGTGTATTTGCAAACTTGTACAACTGTCATCACTGCTGTCTCATTACAGAACATTTCATCACCCCCAAAATAAGCCCCATACCTGTTAGCAGCCACTTTTCTGTCCCTGCCCTCAAACTTCACACCCTCTACCTCCAATAGCAACTGCTCAGCTACCTTCCTTCTCTGTGGGTTTGCCCATTCCGGACATTTCCCAAAAATATAGTCATATAACGTGTGGCCTTTTGTGTCTCTTTTCACCCAGCATAACACTTTCAGGGTTTATCCATTTTGTAGCACGGAATCAGCGCTTTATTCCTTTTTTGGCTGAATACTGTTTTGTCATATGGATATACCACATTTTGTTTATGCTTTTATAAGTTGATGGACATTTGGGTTATTTCCACTTTTTAGCTATTCTTAATAATGCTGCTATCAATATGTGTGTACAAGTTTTGTTTTTTTTTTTAATGTTTTTTTAATATTTATTTTTGAGAGAGAGACCGAGTGTGAGCAGCGGAGGGGCAGAGAGGGAGACACAGAATCTGAAGCATACTCCAGGCTCTGCTCTGTCAGCACAGAGCCCGACGTGAGGTTCGGACTCATGAACTGTGAGATCGTGATCTGAGCCAAAGTTGGTTGCTTAACCAGCTGCGCCACCCAGGTGCCCCGGACGTTGAAAAACTCTTAGCAGTATTTATCACTAAACATGAGCAAAAATATGCCTCTACTACTTTTTTTTGGATCATCATCAAGATGAAAATACAAAGTCTTACAGAGGATTTGTAGACTGGAGAGAAGTATGCAGTTGGTGCTATGTTTTGAGACTGGATTTTTCTCTGATGAGAAGGTACCGGCCTAGCTGGTACCTGTTGGGGTGTACAAATTTCTGTCATGTATCTCGGATCTTAATTTGGCATCTTTGTGTAGCAGTAGATATAATAGATATTAGCATAATATAAATATGTTATGATAGATACTATAATATGAAACTATGATAGTGGAGAAAAGTCCACTGAACTTAGAAAAAAGATTTATCTTCTCTGTTGCTTCTGCGAACATTTAAATTTAAATCAGCTGTGTGATTTTTGAAAGTTGATTTTTAACCCTTTGCCTTTTTTTTCCCCCTGAAGTTGTTTTGGAAACTGTTTAATTCCGTTCACTTCAGCTCTAATCAAACCTTTATTGAAGGCCTATCTGGACCAAGCATGGCCGGATGAGCGGTTCTCAACATCGGAGGGGTTGATTTTATCTCCCCAGGGATATTTGGCAGTCTGTGGAGCCTTTTTGACTGTTGTGACTGAGGAGTATGTGTGTCAGGGGTCCCCTAGACCACCTCCGATTTCGATGATTTGCCAGGAGAGCTCAGGACTCGGTATGTAGTCCTACTCGTGGCTATGACTGTAGCAGAAGGAGACAGAGCATAGTCAGCAAAGGGAAAAGGTACATGGGGTGAAGCCCAAGGAAACCAGGTGCAGGTATCAAAGGTCCTCTCCCATTGGTGTCACACCGTCACACAGGATGGGCAAGTGGTGACAGCTGGCATGAAATGTCACTTACCGGGGACTCGTTAGAGACTCTCCGTGCCCGCAGTTTTCATTGGGAGTGAATCACATGCAGTCTCTGCTTGACACGTGCCCCCGTTTCAGATTTCCAGAAGGAAAGCGGGTGTTCGGCATAAGCCATATTGTTTGTACAGTTCAGGCCCGGTAAGCCACTCCTCTCGGTTCGGGGGAGGGTGGAAACTCTCCCAAAATCAGCGTTCCCATACACCAGCCAAGAGCCAGCCTCGAAGAGCAGTCAGGCCTGCTGTGTTGACTCCATTCTGCGCGGGGTGCTCCTGGCGGCCAGTGGGTGGAGGCCGGGGGTGCCGGTAAACCTCTGTAGCGCACACACTGCAACAAAGACTCCGGGGCCCACATGGCAGCAGCAGTCTGCTGCAGAGAAAGCCTGGCTGAGGCCAAGACGAGCGGCTGGGGCCCGGGTCTGTCCTGTCGGCACGGCTGACTCTGGGCCGCGTTTCCTTAAGACTGCTTGAACGCTACTCTCTTTATTCTCTAATCTCTCTAGTGTGTAACCCAGCTCTCTTAGGACTCTTCCTTCCCTTCAGATTTGACCTAGGGGCAAAAACCTACCGAAAAGAAAAGATTTAGTGAAAACAAAGGAGAACAAGCCGCCTCTAAAGAGTAAAAATTATTTTCAGGCGATTACTTTTCAGAGATTTAAACTGCTGCTGGTGGCTATTTTCTCAGTAACGACACCTCCCTAGTTTTTACGTGTATCAAGATTGAAATTAAGATCTTTAACTAGATCACTAGATGTCAGAGTGTGAAATTCTGCACTCAGTAGCTAGATGGAAGAAAGTAGATCTTCAAGGAGCAGGGAAAAAGCTAAAGGCTGCCTGGGGCACGACCCTCCCTCTGCTGGCCAGTTGGTGGATTTCTAGAGCTCAGCCCGACCCACACTTGTGTTCCCTCCAGCTTGCAGTTCCCTTGTCTCTGAAAGGAAGAAAAGAAGGAGGAGGAGAGGGAGGAGAAGAAGGAAAAAACAACAAAGGGCAAAAGCAGGCTCCAGACTCATCAGCCTGTCCAGGGACCTGGGAGGGAGGAGGCAGGGAGGTGACCTCATGGCCGTGCTTCGGATTTGTTGCTCTTGGTGAGAGTTGCTTTTCAAGGGGATTCCCACATCTCTTGAGGGCTACATAGAGTAGTGAGAGCTTTGTTTTTATTTTTATTTTAAATCTCTCTCAATATTTTTTCAATGGGAAGCTGAGGATTGTTGCTATTGATAGCTTCTTCTCACAGCTGTGCCGGTCTCAGCTGGAATTCTTGTCATTTTCTTTCTAAAAGGAACTAAATTGGGAGTTTACAACTGTTACTATTGAGGGAGACTTCAAGTTCTCAGCATGATTTTACTTAAACTTAGATTTCAGCGCTGCTGGGAGGAAACATGAAAGTCATAGCTAGTAATTCTAGTCCTTAAAAGAAAAACAAGTCCACCTTAACATTTTGTTTGCTTAGAACTAAAATGGGCACACACCCCATCAACCATCTGTCAGGTCAGGGAGAGCCGGCAAGCAGAGGGAACATTTTTAGACTCTGTGCACATCTGCACATTTATGTTGAAAATGCAGTAATGGTAGAGTAGGGATCCAGTGATCTGGCAACCGAACGTCTAAAATAGAACTTTGTTTCTCAACAGTGAAACCTCAACCAGAGTCCTCTCCTCAGGAGCTTCTTGGAGCACCACACACTAACGTCTGTATTTTTTCCTGTATCCACCTGGGTGGGCAGTCTCTATGTGATCTACGTGCGTTCCTGTCAGTATCTCCAGTTCCACCCAGCACCGCACGAGCCTTCCGGTCTTCTCTTTCTGCGTGTTTGTAACTCCGTTCTCAGACAGTGAGAAATCTGGCTCCCATTATCCTCAATATCTTCACTTATTTGATCAACCCTCCTCCATGTAACCAAAGTTCTGTGCCGCCACTGCCTCCATCACTGCACGGTGCCCTCTTCGGCCCTACTCAGACACCGACTCCCCCATGTTGGCTCTTGCTGCTGTCTCCTTCCCACCTGCCCCAGCAGATACCCTCCTCAGCCTTCTCGGGTTCCAGCACCCCACACTGGGATGATGGGACTGTTGCTATCATCCTCCCCACAAACATGGCACCCTTTTCAGCCTGACCGGGCTCTAACGCTCTGTCCTGGGATTCCCACACGGCCTGCTAACCTCGCTTGTTCTCCAGCATCCCACTGGGTTGTCATGGCTACCTTCACCCCTGCCCCCCAGTGCAGAATCGGGTACCCTTGCAGGACTCTCATACCCTGCATTGAGCCACCTCCCAGCTCTTCCCTAAGTAGAAGCCTTCACTGGGGTGAAAACCTTTGTGGGGAAAGGCTCCAACACTCCGTGTGGGCCATTTCTGTCCCCACACACGCCCTGCGGAAATAGAAACGCCCTTTTCTCTCTAGAACTCCCAACGCTCTGCGCCCTTCTGCACGGACACCCTCCTGGATGCCAGTGTGTCTCTTCTTACTCTAGATGGCATAGAGCCTGCCAGTTTTATGCCAGCAGCTCGACTTAAATAGAAAGTCCCTAGAAACATCCGGCAAGTATCAGTGCCCGATGAGATCCATCATAGAACCAGTGTCTTAGGAACTGGAAAGACCTTTAAAGGCCATTTAGCTCTAACTTGATGCATGGCTGATTTCACTATAACTTGTTAATGAAAATTTTTCTGATTTGAAATAAAAAAAAACCCAGTCCATTTCATTTTCAAATAGCTTTAAGTGTTAAGATGTTTTTAAACCCTGCTTGTCTTGTGGTTTTTGCCTATAAATCTTTCTCTTGTTTAAATGGACAAGTTTGATTACAGAAATAATTTCAAAGTAGATGGTATTCACTTCACACTGATCTGCAGGTGCTCTTACATGTGATCTTTTCATCACAACGTCATCCCTCTGAAAGTTAATGCTTTTTTTTAAAAGTTTATTTATTTTGAGAAAGAGAGGGAGGCGCGAGCAGGGGAGGGGCAGAGAGAGAGAGAGAGAGAGAGAGAGAGAGAGAGAAAGAGAATCCCAAACAAGCTCTGCACTCTCAGTGCAGAGCCTGATGCTGGACTCAAACTCACAACTATGATATCATGACCTGACCGAAATCAAGTGTCGGATGCTTAACCGACTGAGCCAGTCAGGCGCCCCTGAAAATTAATGCTTTTACAAAAGAAAAATTATTGAGGCTCAGGGCTGAACATAGAATCCAAGAGTCCATTTCAGTGTCTAGAAGGAATACTTTTAACTATAGATATTCAGCATATTGTTCAATAAATTATAACTTGGGGGGAAGTTGCCTGGGATGACAGGAACCGATCTGTGCAGCTGATCCAAACTCACTTCCCCATGGATTGCTCTTCCACATCTTTCTTATCTCCACTTACTTTCCCCCTGGTTTCTGGGTCTGGACAACCATTGAGGGCCACTCTATCAAATAGACCTTTCTGCGGTGGGGAGACCATCTGTATTTGAGCTGTTAGGTACCCACTAGCCACGTATGGCCATTGACAATTTGAAATGTGGCTAGTGTGACTGAAGAACTGAATTTTATGTTTTACTTAAATGGCCTCAGGACGTCTGGGTGGCTCAGTCGGTTAAGCGTCTGACTTCGGCCCGGGATATGATCTCACGGTTCGTGAGTTCCAATACCATATCGGGCTCTGTGTTGACAGCTCAGAGCCTGGAGCCTGCTTCAGATTCTGTCTCCCTCTCTCTCTGCCCCTCCCCTGCCCACGATCTGTCTCTCTCTCTCTCTCTCTCTCTCTCTCTCTCTCATAAATAAACATTAAAAAAAATTTTTTTAAATGGCCTCATGTGGCTAATTGCTATTAGACAGTGAGGTTTTGGGAATGCGTGCATCCCTTTCTTTCCTAACTGTGGCATGGGAAGTACCTTTTGCTTTCAGTTTAGCTGCTTAAAGAAATGGTTCTGAGGATTTGAAAGCAATCTGGCTGTGGTATGCATTGCTCTGTTCTCTGGAGTTTCTTTAGCTGATCTGGCTGGTGAGGTGAGGGTTCCCCTTCTCCACTCATTGCTCTATGTGTTTGGGACCTGAAGTTCAGCGCTGGGTAAAACATGATTTTCAGTTTCAGGATGGGTTGTTCTTAGTGGGTTAGGTGTTCTCTAGCTAGAACCTCCAAGTAAATCTGAGAAACTAAAAAAACAATAACCCTTCCATTCTCTCAAAGCAAGAAGGGAGAGAGACAGAGAGAGAGAGAGAGAATGGGGTCATAGAGTATAGGTTTTGGTCCTTTCTTATGTGCATACTCATATCAGCTTGCCTGGTGGCGTTGCCTGTGAGATCTACCAACCCCTGGGACTTCCCCTGGTGTAGACCATTGGGGGTAGATTTATGTGACTGCTGCTTCTAGGTTTAATGGGTGCTTCACTTCTTCCTGGAACCTGCTTTATATTATTTATGTCTTTGATGGTGATCACTAGTGGTCCCTCAACCTATGTAGTGTTTATGCTCTGGAACCTCTCCGCTCTGTAGGAGTCTTGCCTTCCAGGAGAGAATTACCATCTGGTCTTCCTCAAATCTCCCCCGTAACTTCTGGCTTATGAACTTTGTATTCATGTTTTTGTCTCTTGTGGAGATCTAAATGGTACTAGACCCATGGAAATCCTTTCTTCACTCCATTTTCTCTTAGATGTCCTTGCTATCCAGATGTTAAGACTGGTTCCATACTTTGGTGAAGATAGTTCTTTCCACTTGCTCTCAACTACCAATTCCGTCTTCCTGTGTCCAGGTGGCTCTGGACGTGGGCCTCTCTTCCCTGCAGCATCTCTGTAGCATGAAGAAGCCATTCAGCACCCGGAGGCAGCCCTTCACCTCTTCCGTTTTTTTGGTTTTTTTTTTTTTTTACATTTATTTATTTTTGAGAGACAGAGACAGAGCACAAGTGGGGGAGGGGCAGAGAGAGAAGGAGACACAGAATCCGAAGCAGGCTGCAGGCTCTGAGCTGTCAGCACAGAGCCCGATGCGGGGCTAGAACCCACAAACCAGTGAGATCATGACCTGAGCCGAGGTCGGACGCTCAACTGACTGAGCCACCCAGGTGCCCCAGCTCTTCCGGTTTTATAGCCACTACTGCCCATTGTTTGTCTTCCTTCCTGTTTGAAGGATGCAGGCGGCTGTTGGTTCTTTCTCAGATCAGAGACCTCAGATATAGCTAATGATAATATGTTGATGCTTCTTCCAAATAGCCATCCAGTCAGTTTCTCTCTTTTCCCACACACACGCATACACATATTTATGGTATGCTCTCCAAGCTTGGCATATTATAAGCCTTTCCTCAAAACGTGAAGAACTTATCCCAAATAAAACCTTTAATGATTGCATAAGATTTCAGCACATGAATGAGCCGTACCTTACGTTCTGACAGGGTATGATATTGTAAATATTCAGCAATGCTACAGAGTATAATTTCCCAGAAAATCGAGGGGTGTGAAGCCTGGTGAGGACACCCCTCCTGCCGTAGGTTTAACGCCAGAGTTTGTCTCACTTTGACCGGCATGCCAGCGGCAGCGTCGCAGTCACCCTCTTTCCTCTCTCGTAGTCCCCGGCGGTACTTCCTCCTGTCCTCTCAGATGGCTGTCCACCCCGAGTACAGAGAAGACCTGGAGGCCCTCCAAGCCAGACACGGGGAGGCGGTGTTAGTCCTGGATAAGTGCACCAACCTCTCAGAGGGCGTCCTCTCCGTCCGTAGGCGCTGCCACAAGCACCAGGTCTTCGATTACCCCCAGGTGCTGCAGGTGAGTGTCCGTCATCGTCTCTTGAGGCTTGGTAGAGGTCACTTCCACAGAGTCACATGCACCCCAGCACAAGAGGCTGGTTTCCACACGCGGCTGGGAGAACTACCCAAGGGGAGAAGAGGAAGACGTGGTGCTGCTCCTTACCGGACACGCAGGCCTGCGGGCGCGTCCGTGCCTGCCGTGTTGCTCGTGCGCAGCCGCTTGGCCTGTGCGTGTCCCTCCTCCTTTCCGGTGTTCATCATACTTCGGAATCGCAAATCTGATGGATTTGCAAAGAAGCCACACGGACAAAGCGGGCACGTGTATTTTACTCGTACCCTTGTCTTCACAAGCCCGTCCAGGGAAATTTCCTTCTTTCAGGAGGCTGCTTGTATCCCCTGCCACGCTGGCCCACAAGGCCGCAGTCGGCTTTTGCTGGGAGTGGGAGCTTTTCATTTTTTGTTACTGTCTTGTCCGTTGGTGTTTTGCCGCCCTTGGCATGTCCTGCTATTAGTGTGTCCTTTGCTTGGTCACGGGCCTGGCAGTACTTCCTTAGCCATGGGCAGAGTGGTCCTTTGGGGATGTTTTAAGCATAAGCAGGATGCTTGACATTCCAAGGGCCGGGAGCGGGGGAGGGGGGCTAGGAAAGGAGAAAGTGAGTTTTTTTCACTGAAATATTTAAAATAGCTCAAGGAGAAATAGCAAGGAGCTGGTGTGACTTTTTTTTTTTTTTTTTTTTTTTTTAATCTCCACAGAGAACTGGGCCATGCTGAGATTGTTAAAATACTTTCTCTCAAAAAGTGCTGCACGTCCTGTGGAATGTCTGACTGATAGCAGTGGTGATGCGAGTGGGAGCATTTCTAGTAACCTTTGTCTAGACAGGAAAAATGGTTATCGGCATGCGTGTCCACATCTGGATGCTGACTCTTCGGGGCAGGCTGAGCTGTCCACCTGCACTCCGGGCGCCATGATGCATTCTCTTCTTCAGCCCTCGCTGCTTTCTCATTTATTCCCAGAGGAGTTTCTTTGTATTTTTTTTTCTGGACTTTCCTTTACTCTAGCTGTAAAGGTTAAACAGTGGGTTTTTTTTTATCTTTTTTTTTTTTCCCCCTCCCGAAGGGGCAAGCACTGGGAGAAACTAAGTGTTGGAGATAGGAGCATTTCTTACTTTGGTTTACCTGCTGCAACTGCTTGTTCTCCTGCATGTCTTTCATTTTCCAAAATGTTCTCCACTTTGACTAGGCTTGAGGGAGTGAAGGGAGAAGACATTTTTTGATTTTGCTTTCTGTTTGATTTATTGTTCTATGGGAACCTATTTGTCGTGGTATGTTTTCAAAGGCATTGCATTCACGAAATGAACATCTGTGTGCAAAGCACACCGCTAGATGCCACGAGGGGTAGAAAGATGAAAGGAGAGTTTGCGGCTTCCCTCTAGGGGGTCCTCGAGGGAGCCCGGAATGCCCAGACAACGTAATCCCGTGACGAGGTGGGCTGAGGTAGGCACCGTAAGCCACGCTCAGCCACCGTGCCATGGTGTGTTTGCATCACACACTAGGGCTGCAGGGACCGGGCTGTGCGAGGTCACACTCTTGAGTGCCCAGAGGAAGACTTGGGCTTTGGTTTCGGACTTTTCAGATGCTGCCAGTGGAGGCAGTGACATAGCACGGAAGCTTTGCAGCCGGTGCAGCTTTTCAGGTTCCACTGGGTTGAACTGTTACCTTTCGGCATTTTCCACCAGGATGTCTCAGTGTTGCTTGGCCTCAGCCCTTGGGAGAACGTGGTCTGCCGCGATCAGAGCAAGTGGATCGGCGAAACTGGCGTGTAATCCCCTACCTCTGCTTGTGTTCCTGCAGGAGGCCACTTTCTGTGTGGTCCTTCGAGGTGCTCGGCTGGGCCAGGCGGTACTGAGTGACGTTTTACGCGCCGGCTGTGTCCCCGTTGTCATTGCAGACTCTTACGTTTTGCCTTTCTCAGAAGTTCTTGACTGGAAGAGGTGAGTGTTTCCTTCTGGTAAACTTTATGCCAGTGGCTCTGTATGTATGGCATTCGGAGAGCCCCTTAGGTAACTGTAATGCATACCTAGGTTTGAAAACTACTCCTTTAGATTATCGTGCTGTATTTTCCATCAGAAGAGTCCATCTGTTGGCCTAGAGCAGGGGTTCGCAAACTGAGGCCTTTGGGTCAGATATGGGAAGCTGCCAGGTCTTGTAAATAAAGTTTTATTGAAACACATCCACACCCATTCATTTGCATATTATCTGCTGGTTGTTTTTGTGCTATGGTGGCAGAGCTGAGTAGTTGCAGCAGAGATTCTCTGGCCCACAAAGCATAAGATATTACTTACCTAGCTTCTTATCTAAGATGTTTAGCAACCCTTGGTCAAGAGCAGTGGCTCTCCATTATAACTGCAGTGCATACTCACCTGAAGGACTTTAAAAGATGCTTGGGCCTCATCCTCAGGAACGCTGTACTTGAAGCTCCGCGGGTGTGATTTGTAGCCATAGTTGTGAACCACCGCTCTTAGAGACCAACGAATTTGCATAATGTTACCAGCTGGAGATGGAGTGTCTGCACGTGGGTAAAAGCTTAGAAACAGTCCCAGTGAACAGATGGACAAGTGTAGGTTCCGCTAGGTTGTAGGTTGTTCCCTAGGACTTTGGAAGTTGAAGATTATTGAAAATCAGCTGCCTTTGTGTTTACCTCTCTGGCTGGACTGCCTCAGATATTGCTTTCTCCTCTCCCGACTGTTTGGATATTTCTATTCGTGTCTGACTACTGTAGATAGGTATTTGAACAATGTTAAGTAGCATTCATTCATGTGTACATTCATTCGTCTTGTACTTATTGGAACGTCTACTGTGAGCAATGCGGTCTCTGCTTCTAAGGAGGCTGGCATCTAGCGGGGAGGACAAACCGAGAATTCTCATAGCATGTGATATGTGCTGTGGCAGAGGCCTGCACAGGGGGCAGTGGAGGCCCAGAACAGAAGGGGAGCCTCATTCAGCCTGAAAGAGGGCTCTGTGTAATTCTGTTTATCTTAGAGAAGTGCTGAGAGCCACAACCAGTTGACCACGCATCCGTGGAAACATTCGTTCAGGGCCCTTTGTCTGCCAGGGGCCGTGTTAGGTATGGGGATGCAAAGATGAGCAAGGTCAGACCTTGCCTCCTGGACGCTCCTAGCCTAGTGGTGGGAGATAGACAAGTAGACCGGCAACGGCCAGCTACCGTGAGGGGACGCAGCCCAGGCTGGGTGGGATGCTGGGAGAAGGGTGAGGTGGCCGCACATGCCATCACTGGCAGTGGAGTTGGTGAGGGCTCCGTGGAGGCAGTGACCCTGAGCTGAGTCTGGAAAGATACTCTCGTGAGAATCCGGACTGGCTTGGGTAGTTGTAATTATGGTTAAGTGGAGGCAGGGCTCTGAATTTGGAGCCAGAAGGCCTGGGTTCAGATAACCATCGCTGGCTAACTTTGTGATCTTGTCAAATCATTTTTTTTTGAGCCTCAGTTTTCCCATCTGTATAGTGGAAATCATGGACTGACTTAGCAGATACTTACTAAGTGCCAGCTCCGTGTGCCAGACGTGGTACCACGTGCTCAGGGTGTGTGTTCGAAAGCAGGTGTGGTTTCCATCCTAACGGACTAGTTTTGTTGGGGAAGGGGTTTCGGGTTTTGATAAGTTCATCTGTACAGATATAACAGCAAACCCTGCTAAATGCCACGACGGGTGGGTCATCGCGGAGCCGTCCCTCTCTCACCCAGGCGTCTAGCCTGCCAGCGAGTCCTGCCGGCTCTGTCCGAGCCACTATTGCCGGCTCTTCTACTGCATTTTGCGATGGTCTCCAGCTGTTCTCCTGCTCTCTGCCGTTTCTTCTGACACCTTAGGCAGAATGACCCCGTTGGAGCTTAGATCATGCCAGCTCTCCTAAACCCTTCCTTCTAATGGCTTTCTCTCTCAGTAGAAGCCGAGTCCTTACAATGGCCTGCAAGGCCCCGTGGCTTTGCTGAGCTTCCCCCCCCCCCCCAACATTTGTCTCCTGGTCTCCTCCATGTTCTTTACTGTACTCTAGCCACCCTCGCCTCCTTTCTGGTGCCAGAGCATTCCCAGCGTGCTGCTTCCTCAGGGCCTCTGGCTCGTTAGCCCTTCTGCCTGGAATGCTCTCCCACAGGTGTTCTTGTGGTGCTCAGCCCTGGCCTTCTCTGTCTTACGTGGTCACCGTCGTGATCCCAGGACCTGGCACGTAATGGGGACTCCATAAATACATGCAGACTAAGCGAATGGATTTGAGTAGGTAGCTGAAGGCCAAAAGTCCTCGTTGGTTCAGAGTGGGCAAGTATGAGAAGGGAGAGCATACCAGGCAGGAGGGAGTTCACAGCCACAGACCCCGTGGCGGGTAGAGCATGGTTTGTTGAAATGACCAAAAGGGCGCCAGTGTGGCTGGAGCACACGGGTGGGGGCGGGGCGGAGGGAAGTGAGGAAACGAAGCAGGCAGCAAGCGGGAACTGTGCTGAGGAAGAGGGGAGGAGGAGGAGGAGGAGGGGGAGGAGGAGGGGGAGGAGGAAGCACGCACCGGAGGGAATGCGGGTGAAGGAGGGTGCGGGTGTTCACGTCTCTGCTCGGGTGCGGGTGTTCGTGTCTCTGCTCGGAGGGGCTCAGCAGGACATGCACGTGGAAGTGCTTTGTGTGAAGGCCTGTGTGTATGTAAACTGTTTTGCCGTTGTCTCCAGAGCATCTGTGGTTGTGCCAGAAGAAAAGATGTCAGAAGCATACAGTATTTTGCAGAGCATCCCCCAAAGACAGATTGAAGAAATGCAGCGGCAGGTAAGAGGCCAGGCAGCCCTGCTGGGGACGTGACTTGGGTGGCACGAAAGGGCGGCTTGCACGGTTGGGGTACACGTTCCAGCTGACACGTGAGCGGGGCTTGTGGCCTCCACCGTGTCGGCTGACCGCACTGAAGCGAGGAGAGCAGACTCCGGTGAGTTCCACCAAATGAGGGTTGAAATAGTAACTGTCAGAGATGTGAAAACTCTCCCGAGGTAAGCCTGCCATGTTTTCAGGGTCTTGCATAGCAGTGTGTTCAGCCCGCAAAGCTGAACCTTTGGGTGGTTGTGTTCACAGCAGGTGCCACTTACAGTGACTAAGGTGACCCTGGAAGCAGGGATGCTTCAAGGTGATGCTTCTGAGCAGCTGTTGACCAGGAGAATGTTGTCGTGTCAGCTGGCCTACAGTTCCAGCTTCCTGGTCCCAGAGGCTTCCTCACCGAGAGGCCCTCCCTGCCTCCTGGAGCGGGTGCCGTGCCCCTGCCTCACTTTCCAGTTTCTCTTCCACCTTCTGATAGTCCTTCCCCTGGGCTGCTCTCGACAGTCTGAAGCACGCCACTGGGGGCCTCAGGTGGCCCTGCTTCCCTTTCTTTTCTCTTTCCAGAAAGGAATTTAGTTGGGCTGAAATGTCAAGCGAGTTAAAAAAAAAAAAAAAGAAAGAAAAAAGACTATCCCAAGTTGTTACTGTGCTTGTTGTTTCTGTTTCTTTTCTTTTTAATGGATTTTTAAGGTTTTTATTTTTGTCAAAATTATCTTTGTAGGAGATGCGTGGGAGCGAGGTTTGGAGGTACTCAGCATTAAGTATGCACCCGTTCCATGTACCCTCTGCTTTTGGTTTGACACCCCCACCCTGGGCAGAGAGCCTGCACGTGACCTTGTCCAGGGAATGGGTGTCAGGCCTCTGTCTGGGTGACGGCAGGGTGGTCACCTGCCAGTGGGGGGGGGGGCGGGGTCTGGGCTTCTGACCACTTCGTAAGTACAGGTTCAGTCTGTCCTTCTGCTTTCGGCTCATCTTTGCCCCCACTTGGGGTTCCGCAGTGGCTGACCTCAGGTTTTTCTCAGCTGATTTTTCTCAGCAGCTCCCTTGGGTTTGCAGAGTCAGCTACCCTGTCTCGTTCTGCCCCTCAGCTTCTGCATTTTATTGCTGTCATCTCGTCTCTCATTTTCTTTATCTTGGAGTGATTATGCCTTTGCTTTTAAAAATTTGTCTTAATTGTCGTTTTTGGGTTTTAGGAGGCAGTGAAAATTAGTGGATGTGTTGAGTCTCCCCTCTTCATTAAACCAAGGGATGGCGGCATCATGCAGTAATTAGTCTGTAGGCGCTGACCTTGGACGGCCTGCACTGCATGCGCACGGCTCTGCCCTTGGCCAGGGATTTGCCGTCTGTGGACCTCAGTAACCTCATCTGTAAAACACGCTGGCATTCTGCTTTGAAAACAAATCACAACTTGATTTTAGCCTCCCCGTAGTAGTTTCACAGCCCGCTCATGTCCATTTTAAGTTTCTGGGCCTCTCAGTTGTTATTTAACTACTGACCTCATCTGAGTTTAGTCAGTTAGAAAATCCATCTAGGGATCTCTAGATTCTTCATCTAAATCTCTGGTTGCTATAACTTGTGTAGAAGAAAATATTCCTTTTCACAGAAGAGTCCTCTTGTCTGAGCTCCTTGTGTTTCTTTTGTGGCATCTTGATTTATTAACACAACTGAGTATCTGCCAAATCAGATACCATCTTAAGATTCCAGTCGGAGAAGGCCGAGTAAGCACCCTGCACCGTCATGTTGGGAAAGAGAATCATTTGGTTTTAGGAGCAGAGCTCCTACGGCCAGCTTCTAGAACACTGTTGTTCCGCAGAGCCTGGCTGGGGAACCGCACGTCTGAGACCAGCGCGGTGGGTTATTTCTGAGTCCAGGCTCAGACTCCTAGAACCATGGAGATGGAATGAATAGAGGTCATTTAAAATAGGGTACTTTGAGGTTATTTGGGTTCAGAGAGATATACTTGGCATCAGAAAACTTGGGTATGAGCCCTGGCTCTGTCCCTATGAATTGTATGACAGTGGTAAGTCACCAGAGCTCCCTGGGCTTTCATTTTCTCCTTTACGAGATGATGGGATGGCTGGATTCTCTCTCATGTCCCATTCATCTGTTTAAAAACTCTGTGAACCTCTCGTCCTTAGCAAGAATGTCACTGTCCTTGACAGCATTCATGACCACGTGGCTATCTCTTCTCTGCTGTTCACCTCTAGGCCTGAGGACCAGTCACCTCCTGGGGTGGTGAGTGCCCCACCTTGTGTAATTGGACAGAAAGGCAGTCTTGGCACTTTCCTGCCTCCCTTTCCAAGTCTTCCTTCTGCTTTCTGATGCCCTTCTTCTCTGCTGCTTTCAGACTTTCTAAAGCACTCTGCTGCCGTTCCCCTGTGTAGTCCTGCTCCCCTTTCCCTAAGTATCTTGTGTTCTAAAAGTGACCTCTTTTCTTCTCCCAGTCCCAGCTTCTAGATGGACTGATATCAACTATAAGTGAGATTATCTGGTTAAGTAATTCCCGGATAGATAGAAAGGAGGACCAGGTTCAACTACTAGAGGCCAATAGCACACCCTTTTCCCAAGTCGTGACAACCAAAAATGTCTCTAGACATTGCTAAATGTCCCATGTGGGGCAACATTGCTTTGATTGGGAACCACTGTTCTTTTGGTGGTGATGATCTCATCCCAGATTAGAGAGAGTTCCTTTGCTCTGTAGGACGCTTTGCAGAATATGTTTGTCATTTTGCCCTCTGTTTACTGTCCATCGATTTAACCTGACCTTGGCAGAAGTAGTGAAAAAATAGCACATACTTGGTTCTGGAAAGTTTTTATACCTAGTGAGTTCTCTTTAGGGGGTTCAGATTCAGATCTTTCTGTAAGATAAGTTGCATAAACTTTTAGGGGAAAACCTGTTGCCTCAGCCGTTGATTCCTTAGAGCCTCTGGTTGATAGGTCAGAATGAGCTGAGGCTGAGCAAGTCTGATTTCTTGCTCAGCAGTTGAAAACAAGCTCGAGGAGCTGCATGGACAGTTGCAGCCAGCAGAGGTCTCCATCCACTTCTAAGTGACTCCTTTTCCTTGGGACCATTGAAATGTTTCCAAGAAATCCTAAGGTGCTTCTCGCTGGCCTTGTCCTCATAGTCAGTCTCTAGAGATTAGTTCTTTCAGATGAGGAAAAATAGTGCCGAGTGTAGGGTTTTTGCTGTCTGTAGATGGAGCAGAGCTAAAGTTTCTGAACTGACCCCAACATTGTGGGGATGGGATCTTGGCGATGAAAATATCGCAGTGACGTTTTGTAGCTTAGAGCTTGGGATGAGGGAGGCTACGGCGTAACTGGCGGGCACAGCGGCGAAAGTCCTCATCGTGACCTGGGCATTGGGACGCACCGAGGGAGAGACATTTTGCCTGACAAGGAAAAGTGAATCTGCCTTCTGACGGTAGATATGATATCAAAGCAACCATAAAGTTAAGTACAATGCTAGAGCAAAAGGAAGTAAGGGTTAAGCTAAGGTTTGTGAAGACAAGGACCACCTCTGCCTCCATTATGTACTCCTGAAAAATGACAAGAGGGCTGGCATATGTGGCATTGTACAAGCTAGGGGCTTACAGGTTTATGTGTGTGTGTGTGTGTGTATGTGTGTGTGAGAGAGAGAGTAGTTAAAAACCAGCTCCTTCAGTTAGTAGAGGGTAAGAGTTATAACAGGATCAAGCCAACATATCAGTTGGCCTTTTGTCATCCTGTGAGCTAAATTAACTAGTTAATTTAGTGAAACACTAATTATTATTTTTTCAACGGGAGATGGTGGGAGATAATAATAAATCTGTGATCCCCACTCACAAAGGCTTGTTCTCTTGGGGCTATAGGGACATAAGCACAAAGAAAGTTGAGAAGACAGTGCACATTTTCCAAAGTACATTAGGGGTCTGAAATGGAAGGGAGAAGTTATGGGCTGGAGTCAAGGACAGATTTATTGGGGAGGTGGCATTTGAGGTAGGCCCTAAAGATGGAGAGGCCTGTCAAGCACCTTCCCTACACTGGAAGGCAGGAAGCAGTATGCAACTGAATATTTTTCTGTAGTCAGAAGGAACGTTCATATCCGCAGTGTCCCTTGAATGACAGTGGAAAAGAAAGCAATCTAGGATCTTGGAAGGCTGGGTAGACACGGGACCGTATAGTTGGAAATGTTTGTGTGGATAGGGAGGAAGGCGTAAATGGATCCCTGGTTTATCTGTTGAGTGGAGTTTCCAAACATTCTTTTATTGGTCAGTGGCTCCACCAGCACTGACCTCTAACCTCAGCCACACTAGGAGGTGGAAGTCAGGAGCCTGCTTTGCCTTTGAACTCTTCTTTGTACTCAATTGACTGGGAGCCTTTGAGGTGGCAGAAACAGTCAGCATCTTCTTTTCTCCTGGCCTTTAAGCTTGGGTGAGTTAAAATACCAGTTTCTTTTCAGTCTGTTACACCGACCCGTCTCACTTTGCCTTCATATTTTCCTACCAAGCATAGCGAATATTCGTGCCGCTAAAGAGTACTTGAAGATATAATTGGATGATTGGGAAAAAGACAAAACACTTCCATTTAAGAAAATAAAACCCCAGGCCTGTGGCACCCTCACTGACCAGGACTATAGTTAGGTGGCCAGTGTGGCTATGACTAAGGAAAAAGCAGAAAAGAACACAGAGTCCAAATGTGTGTGCACACCAGAGGTCACATACTTTGTCCACACGACAGCCTCTAGACCGAAGCTTGTATTTTATCCTACTTGCATGTAATTTCAGCACAGTGACTTACCCGGTTTCCATAGCCATAGTAGCTTAGCAGTCACAAATTTGAAGGGCGGAAGGCTACAAGGGAGGGTCTGTGAGATGGGGCATCTGCCGTCTAGTGTGAAGAGCAAAGACAGGAAAGCTGTTTTAACAATAGGACTCTCAGTACGTTGGATAGACGGATAGACGACAGACAGCTCCGCAGGCTTTGCCGTGTCCTGGGTGCGTCGGGGCAAGATGGCGGACTTCCTTGACTCATAGAAGTACATGTTTGTTTGCTTTTCATATTTTGGATTTCTGACGTCCAAATGAGACCTACCATCAGTTTGAGTATCACTTTTGCTTTTTCCTCTAAAGCTGTTCTTGATGCGGTATCTTAAAATTGAGGAGATACAGAAATTGCTATTCTTGGTGATGCCCTCGAATCTTTAAGTGAAGGTTTAAATCTTGTTTAGCATATATATAAATATATATATATATATATTTTTTCAAATAGTGGCTCTTAATGTAATATACTTTATAAAGCTTTCTGTCTAGAATGTTTGTTTTTACAGACTCTTAAATACTCTTAAATACAGAGAACAAACTGATGGTTACCAGAGGGGAGGTGGGTGGGGGATGGGGTGAAATAGGTGATGGGGATCAAAGAGCGCACTTACCATGATGAGCACTGAGTAATGTAGAATTGTTGAATCACTGTATTGAACACCTGAAACTAATATAACACTGTATGTTTACTATACTGGAACTGAAATTAAAAATTCAGGGGTGCTTGGGTGGCGTAGTTCGTTAGTGTCTGACTTCGGCTCAGATCATGATCTTGCAGCTTGTGGGTTTGAGCCCCGCATTGGGCTCTGGCTGACAGCTCAGAGCCTGGAGCCTGCTTTGGATTCTGTGTCTCCCTCTCTCTCTGCCTCTCCATCATTCACCCTCTGTCTGTCTCTAAAAAATAAATGAACATTAAAAAAAATTAAAAACTTAATAAAAATGAAGAAAATGAAAATGTGTTTATTTTTAAACAGTGTTTTGTGACTTACTTAAAGGTGTAAACTCTCCAATGTCTAGAAACCTCGGCAGTGCAGTTCTCTGAAGGTTCCCTGCACGGGTGGCTTGACCGTCCTGTCCATTGACAGTTATACAGCTGTCCGAGTCCACTTCCCCTCACTCCCCCACCGTTTACAAAGCAAACTGTTTAAACAGAGTAGTGAGATAGGCAGTCAGACAAGTAATCTGAATGTTTTAACGTGAGGAAACTGAGAATAAAGAGATGTAAAGTAATCCTCCCAAGACCGCACACCATGTGAGGGACAGACAGGGAGCATACTCTTTTGCTGCCCACAACTTTATTTAAATCGCAGAGCTGTGTGGCCTGGATTGAGGCAAAAAATCAGACGAACTTGCCAATAATTCAAGATGACTGCTTACTGGATCATCTTCTCAAAAAAGTCGTCGCTTGAGACATTTAGGACTGGATGCCTCCCTGGAAATATATTATGAAGAATATGGAAAATATTTCACTTCTGATTTCCAGAATCAATATTGTAATGTCTGTCATTTTTATCCCTCCACCTGTGAAATTGAAAATTTTTTATGTACATGAACTGAACTCTCACAGCTTTTTAAAAAATGCCAGATATTCCCTGCCTCCTTTCCTCCCCCACTCCCAGGCCCCAAGAAGTCACTCCAAGCTGTGTTTCCCAATCTCTGCTTTCGTACTTGCCCTAAAAAAAGCTGCTGGATTGCTTGCCCTTAAACAAAACACATTGACCTGACCCTGGAGTTCTTCCTGTGAAACAGACAACCATGGTTCTGACCCAAAGCTGGGCTCTTTGGCCCATGGGAGAGCCTTGAGGACTGAGCATGATCACTTTGTGGGATATTTTGAATTTCACAATTTCTTTTCAATAGCACTGGACTCTCTGTGTCTGAGTTTTCCTGTATAAACCCACATTGTGAAGGAGATGGGTTAATGTATGTTGTTTAAAGCAGGATAAAATAAGGACTCATTTAATTGGAACTCTTAAGGAAGAGCATTTTTATGTGTTTCACTTCTTTCCCCCCCACTTTAGTATTAAGAACCTTATTGGAAAAAGACTTCTGCCAAGTATCTGATGGGAAGCCAAGAAAAGCATTTTAATAGAACTGTCTCAAATTTATAGTGCACTAGGGCCTGTAAATAAATTTTCCTGTCTTTAAGGTTTGCGCTGATTTGCAGTTATTTTGTATGGCTTCTGAGATTTAAATCCTCACAGTCCAGATGGAGAGACCATAAAGCTGCTTTCCTTGGCAGCCCTGGCAAACCTTGTCCGTGGGCAAACGGTAGCGAATAACGTGCAGAACCTCGTCTGTAAATGCCTGCTTATCTTATTATGGCGCCACTTTTAATTCGTTCGGTGGCTTTTCCTAGAGCAGCCCACCTACAAGTTCTCAAAATGTAGGAGAGTTAGTCTTTAATCTCATAATGCAAGCCAATCAAATAAATATGTGTTAAGCACCTGCTCTCAACATACTGCATAGGCAAATTGAGGGGGATCTTTTTTTTTTTTAAGTAGAGGGCACGGCACAGATCCCGCCTTTAAGAAAGGCCCAGAGGTTGCTGGGGAGAGTACTTTCGGTAGTATACCCATTGAAAGGCCAGAAGTGCTGTCACTCAGTTGTGCTACGGAGAGTCCGGAATGGATCAGAGGTGAAGGGAATCCTCACAACCAGGTAGTCTCAGATAGGAAGACCGGATGCTCTGGAAGGGTACTGACCTCCGTCTGGAGATGGCTTCTATGAGAAAGACTCAGCAGGGGCGCCTGGGTGGCGCAGTCGGTTAAGCGTCCGACTTCAGCCAGGTCGCGATCTCGCGGTCCGTGAGTTCGAGCCCCGCGTCAGGCTCTGGGCTGATGGCTCGGAGCCTGGAGCCTGTTTCCGATTCTGTGTCTCCCTCTCTCTCTGCCCTTCCCCCGTTCATGCTCTGTCTCTCTCTGTCCCAAAAAAATAAATAAAAACGTTGAAAAAAAAATTAAAAAAAAAAAAAAGAAAGACTCAGCAGATGGAGCAGAACGAGCAGGGACCTTGAATACTAGTGGCAAAGGACTTTGCAGAGAATTAGAAGGCAGGGAAGGCCAGTGACAAGCGGAGAGTAATGAAAAGATCAGTGATGGAGGGGGAAAGCAGTGTTCACTAAGGAGACTGAGAAATAGAATCAAAGAGCTGGAAGGGACCTTCAAAACGGCTCAACCTGTTCCTTGTATTTAAATTTTTTTTTCTTAATGCTTATTTATTTTTGAGACAGAGAGAGACAGAGCATGAGTGGGGGAGGGGCAGAGAGAGAGAGGGAGACACAGAATCCGAAACAGGCTCCAGGCTCCCACCTGTCAGCACAGAGCCTCACGTGGGGCTCAAACTCGTCAACTGCAAGATCATGACCCGAGCCGAAGTCGGATGCTCAACCGACTGAGCCACTCAGGTGTGCCCTGTTCCTGTTCCTTGTATTTTATAAATGACAGGCTCTTTTTTTTTTTTTTTAAACAATTTTTTTTCAACGTTTATTTATTTTTGGGACAGAGAGAGACAGAGCATGAACGGGGGAGGGGCAGAGAGAGAGGGAGACACAGAATCGGAAGCAGGCTCCAGGCTCTGAGCCATCAGCCCAGAGCCCGACGCGGGGCTCGAACTCACGGACCGCGAGATCGTGACCTGGCTGAGGTCGGACGCTTAACCGACTGCGCCACCCAGGTGCCCCATTACAGGCTCTTGAGTTCAGGTGATCTTGAGAATGAATTGTCAGGGCCGGGGTTGAGCCTGACTGGAGCCCAGGTCTCCTGACTCCTGGTCTGATGATTTGGGGCGGGGGGCGGTGCTGGGCATTGGGTACTGCAGTATTTTCCAGACTGAGGCTCTTGATTTGTTAGGAGATCATGCAGTCAATTCATTGGGTGATGACTGGCATTTTATTTTATTTTATTTTTTTTAAATGAAATAGAATAGAAAGGAAAATATCAGCATATTCCGCAGTAAAGATAAGTAGTTCCAGAAACCTCTATTTCAATTATAAATGTAGATGAGTAGTAAGTTGCAGTATAAGATGTATTTGTTTCTTAGTGTGGGTCCGAGTCCAAAAAGTTTGAAAAATGTTGGTAGTGGAAAGCACAGGGGTTTTTGAGTTGGAGAGACCCGAATTCAAATCCTAAACTGTGCCACAAATCCTAATTTGTGACTGTGGTCCAGTTACTTAACTTCCAAAGCTTCCCTTTTCTTATCTCAGACCTAGGGCTGATAACACTGTAGAGCAGTTGTGTTGATCACATGAAGTCATTAAAGCGTCTGGGTTCTGGTCTGCCTGCTCCACTCTGACAGTCATTTGGGGTTGCCCTGCCTGGGTTTGTGTTTGAATATCGGAAGGAGCCTTCTGGTATGGAGTTTGGTCTTAAGGAACCACAGTGAGTTACCACCATGGATGTATTATGCATTTGCTTCTGGGCTTGGAAACTTGAAACGGAATTTATTCCTGTGGGTCTGGTGTGCTTTCTACATCTTGGCATGGAAGGTGGTTCACCTCTCTTGTTTTTCTGTTGGGATCAGAATGACTGATTAAAATCAGTGGTTCTCTAGCTGGCCTTAAAAAAAAAAAAAATCACTGGCACATTTGGATAAAGAACTATTACTTTTTCCCCTTTCTAGTGAGAGAAAATTTTACAGTGAGTCTTTTTTCCCCTCTTAAGATGTGTTTTCTGCCAAATGATGATTTTAGTCATTTTTTGGACTGAAAAATCAAAAAAGAAATGAACTTAAAGAGAAAAGTCAGTATGGACATGTGGGGGACGAACAGTTGAAGGACTTGAGTTGCTGAGTAAGGACTAAAAATAAAGGGCATTTTTATGAGAACGTAAGAGGACCGGTCAGATCTCTTTTTGAAATAGCTGTTGTGCACATCTCACTGAAAAGAGGCTGAGTTCTGTTGTATGAGTTTCCTGGTACTCTCTTGCTTCTTCCTTCTTCCTCTCCTCCTCCTGCTACCCATGCCTCCCTTCCCCCAGTCCTTTCTGGCCAGCTCCATCCCAGATTTAAAATCCCGCTGGAGAGTGGGGACGAGAGCTTCATCCCCCAGATGATTTGGGCCAGGGGCTAAAACACTGCCATAAATCTGCAGCTCATTTTAATGCCACGTTAAAACAGTGTGAGCGGCTGGTTTCCGTGGCCCCTGCCCTCTTTCTTTATGGGCTTCTTTGGCTCTTCTTTATAAAGAGGCCCCGCGGAGTCATTTTAAAGTTCTTATCAGTTTGCTGACAGCTATATGGGTCTTTCTGCCGAGTCCAGGAGCTCAGGCAGGCGTGTGAAACTTCTGATATTAAAACTGAAGAAAAATGCCAGGCAGGAGGGATTGGGTGGTGCAGCCATTATTCGGAGGTAAAAGACTAGTGAGATCATTAACCTTTGCAGGTCCAGAACCCTGCCGTTGGCCGGATGAATCACTTTCTCAGTGGAGGGAGGCCGGGGCGGTGAGGGCTAGGCAAGAGAGGATTTTCCAAGGGCTTTTATTTTTATCCCTTGATTAGAAAATGCCGTTCCGCTGGCAGTTTGTGCTTTCAGGCTTCAGCAAGTCAGTTGGGCAGCCCTGAAGGGCTAGGGGGAGCCAGGTTTACGATGTACTTGTTTTCTAAAGGCCGTCTCACTGGCTAGGCCTCTGCTCGCATGTCTTCGCCAGCGCCAGCTTGCTGTCTCTGTGCCCACGGCATCGGTTATCAAATTTAAAGGGACTTTCATCAGTCTGCTTTGCTGCCCCTTTTAGACCACATTGCTAACCCTCAGTAATCCTCCCAGAGTGCTTCATGGAAACGCCAGGCCCTCTATAAATGTCAGCCTGCAATGCTTGGCCCTTTTTACCCTCTCCGTTACAGAGAAATGGACTGGATGTGGCTCCTCCCTCTTCCCTACCACTTTTCCTTTCTTTCTTTTCTGGAAAACTCCCGCAGCAGACAGCTGAGGGGAAGGAAAAACCATTACCTGGAGCAAGGCCAGCAGCTTGAGGGGAGCTTCAAAATCTCTGGCATCTCCCGACCAGAATGTTTTTCCAGGCATTTCAAAAAGTGCATCCCTGCCCTCCTTCTCCTTTCAGTTTTCCAGCCTTGATTTTCAGAGCAGCTGGGGTGGGTGGAATGTGCCCTCAGGATGGACTTTATATCTGCCTGCTCTTCTAACTGAGGCATTTAGGAAGAGGTTAGTAGAAAGAAGCAAAATCCAATGTGTGTATGTAGTATGTGTATATATATATATATATATATATATATATATATATATGTATTTAATTGCTCTGCACCCTTTTGGCACATACACATTATTTTTCCTTTTCAAATAGTTTTCGACATGAGCAGTTTTGCAAGTGTATTCAATTTAAAATAGCCATTCAACTTGAGGTTGAGGCAAAAGCAAGAAATTCTTGTAGCAAGTTAGTGAGATTATATGGCTGTTGATCTAGGATTAATGATTTTCATTGAGCGAACAATAAAAAAATACTGGTTTCTTTTATTGCTCATGTAACTCCTGTGGGGAGAGTAATTAGTTATAAAGGCCAAACGAGCAGTAAAACAAAATATCCCAAACTCTAAAACGATAGAACTACTTTTTTATACATTTGCTGGGGACTAAATTGATACCCGGTAGTTAGTTAAGAAGTTTAATGAACTGGATATTATTGCTTATAGTATAATTATAACAGGCTTACTGAAAATATTGAAGTTACCAAAGATAAGCCATATAAAAATAACTTAAGTATATTGGGCATTTTCCATAAATATGTGATGATGAACAATCATTGCACGGCTTTTTCCAGGGGTCAGGATAGATGGAATGGTCTGTTTCCTCTTTGGGCATTGGTTGAAGAGCTGTATCTAGAGTTAACGTGGGTTAATCCCTTGTAATGAGTCCCCAGTATGGGACATTGCTTCAGGAAATGGCCTCTCTAATAAAAGTGTTAAATATTAATTTGCAGCCTCTGTAAGAATTGTCTGACTCTTTGGGGCTGGTTGCCCACAGAGTGGGACTCTGTGAAGCATTTCTGAGAAATGATTGCTCATTATAGGAAACCCAGTGCAGCTTTTGTAGATTTGTTTTATACCTACTTACAAAAATATCTAGGTTTGTTTACAAAACAATGACTTGTGAGTTATCAAGGGTTGCTATGTTTGGTGAAGAATTCACTGTATTCAGGTCTTCAGTAAGGGTTCAAGTGATCCGTAAGATCTCTGTCAATATTTATAAATGTCAATATAGGTTATACATACATGCATATATATGTATATACTCTGTCTCTCTCAGCATTGCAGAGGTTGAGAGGATTTGGTGTTGCATACTTATTTTTGGCATGACATAATTTTTGGCTCTATAATAGCACGATGTTATAATTCCACGCTACTCTTTTTGGGAATGTGAGACAACAATCGTCTATATTTATTTCATCTCTCTTTACTTAAAGACATTTAATACCAAATCAGACCAGGATTGGTACAGAAGCAGCTCCACGTAAACCACTTCTGGCAATACGGTTATCTCTGTCCTGTAAACTTAAGGCTAATTTGTTATGTTGAAACGTGTACTTCCCGTTTTGATAAGGGCCTTAGTAGGACAGCAGTTCGTTTGTTTTCTTTCAGATTCCAGTACTTTTCCTTAGAAGGTTTCTCTTCAGCCACGTGCAGTGCATATGTGTATTGAGGTATTTTTTTTTTTTAATTTTTTTTTTTCAACGTTTATTTATTTTTGGGACAGAGAGATACAGAGCATGAACGGGGGAGGGGCAGAGAGAGAGGGAGACACAGAATCGGAAACGGGCTCCAGGCTCTGAGCCATCAGCCCAGAGCCCGACGCGGGGTTCGAACTCACGGACCGCGAGATCGTGACCTGGCTGAAGTCGGACGCTTAACCGACTGCGCCACCCAGGCGCCCCTGTATTGAGGTATTTTTAACTTTCAGGTTAACTCGAGCAGGTCTTGATGATCTTCTGTATGTGTCAAAGAGCTTTGAGTTTTTGTTTTAACTATAGACCGAGGGTTGAGTTCAGCAGTGAGGCTGAACTTTGGCATTTGGCCAGAATGAAAAGACCCAGAAGTGAAGGGTCTGAGTGACACAGCCAAGGATTGTGGTGCAGTGTGGGCAGGAACGGAGGACCCGAGTGGATTCCCTGGGGCCCAGAATAACCGCAAATCCGTATTCCCCCAAGTCTCTGCCTAGCGAGTTGTAGGTAACTCTGGATATGGTGTGACAGCAAGCACGACCTTTGAGAATCTTTCTGGAGTAACCCGCAGATGGGAAACTACAGAGTAGAAAGGTTTTAATGGTCTCATCAGCTGCCGCAGTGATTTTTAACTGTGGAGGCGAGGGAGGGCTCAGGATTCCCCGTGAGGATTTTCAAACTTCGCATACTTCTCTCACTCCCACTCAGTTCTTTTTCTTTTTTTTAATTAAAAAAAAAATTTTTTTTTTTAACGTCTATTTATTTTTGAGACTGGGAGAGACAGAGCACGAGTAGGGGAGGAGCAGAGAGAGAGGGAGACACAGAATCTGAAACAGGTCCAGGCTCTGAGCTGTCAGCATAGGGCCCGACGCGGGGCTTGAACTCCCGGACCGCGAGATCGTGACCCGAGCCAAAGTCGGACGCTCAACCGACTGAGCCACCCAGGCGCCCCACTCCCACTCCCACTCCCACTTCCACTCCCACTCAGTTCTTAACTGCGTTCTGGTGCCGGGTTGGGGAAGGGGGACTGAGGACATGAATTTCTGTTGAGGGTCCCTGCTATGATGAACCTCGCCGCTGTTACTCACGGGTATACATCATCCTTCAGGTGAGAAGGGTGGGGGGGAGAATTGAGAGCCACTGACATAGCAGGTGTAGCTACTTCAAGCTTCGCCTCTGTTTGGAGTTGCAGCTTGGAGGCTGGACTTTGGGGTATCCGCTCAGAGTCAACAGGGGAACTTGTCTTAGTCATCTCTAGTCAGAAGCAGCAGGCAGCTTACAGAGGACTCGTGCCTCTGGTCAGGTGGGAAAGTGAAACACAGCATTGGACCCACACTATTCTCATTTTCTCTCTTTCTGGGAATATGCAGGGACAGTGGAAAGGGCTCACCTGTGACCTGTCTGCTGAGTTAGTGTCCCCAGCGAAAAAAGAAGCAACCGCCAAAGAATGTCTCCTTAGTTTTCTCTAGTTGGACTGTCACCGTGTGGGAAACAGAGCAGAGGGGAGAATATCACGCTGCCATGGTGTCACGTGGTAACAGCCTCAGGGATGAAGCAAGCCTTCACATCTGCCCTCTTGGTCGCTTCGCCTATTGTGTTTGTTGTGTTTTAATTAGAGGGGGGAGTGGAGCAGTCCCTTCCAGTGTGGGACATGGCATGGGTGGAGTGGGGCTTCTCTAGTCATACTAACTTACACTCCTGTTCTCCTGGTTTTAGCGTAGGAAACACGGGCAGTCTCACCCCAGGCAGATTGCTGTACAAGTAGTTGGCCCATGTTGTGCTGTTATTTATTTTTTTGATGACAGATCTTGATTCAGGTTTTCCAGTCCACTTTTCAGGTATTTCATGGAAGCAGCTGCGGGGGTGAGGGGCGGGGGGAGAGTTGGCGAGCTGCTAATCACTAAAGAAGCTCCTTGATCTGACCTAGGGAGTAGTGGGATTCAGAGGCGTGGATAGCTCAGAAAACTGGGCACAGCCAAAATGAATCTCTGATCTCTAGTCTCTTTGCTGAGAAGGTTTGACCACGCACAGTTTTATTGGTCAGTGGCTCCTGCTTTAGTAACCTTTCACCTCTGTGACTCTTGGAGGTACAAGCCACTGGCCGGCCTTGCCTTTGAACTCCTCATGGCTCCTGCCACCTCAAAGGCTCCCAGTTAGAGGCTTGTGTTTTGCTTGGGATCTCTCCTCACAGCAGGGTGTCAGCAGTTGGGAAAACTGATCCACCCTTAGAACATTGATATATTTGAAGGTGATACCCCTGAGAGTTGAAACCTATGGCTTTCTGTTTCAGGAGCTGTCTGTCATATGTCAAGAAACACAAGTCAGACTACCCCTTTTTTCTTCCTGGATCCCATCTTGTTTCCCATAGGACAGGAGATCATAACATTTGAGCATTCCCTAGCCGTATTCACAGTCTTCCCCTTCCTTCAAGCTCTTTTACTCCTTTTTCTTCCGACTTGCCCCAAGTAGCATCCATTTTGAAAGAAGTTTTAAATAGCTCTAAAACGTGCAAATCATAGCCATCTTTGGTGTCTGGGATCATAATTATGCTGAAGCTGGCATGGTACAAATGTCACAGGGCTCTCACGATCTGACGAGCCCTCCTCGTGAGATGTGGCTCAGCCGCACTCTTCACTGCCGTCTTGAGTCCATCCCACCTTCTGGGGAAACTAGGTCTTTCAGGGAGACGTAGAGAGAGTGCAGATCACCCTCCCACATCTGCTTGGCCTCCAGTCGGAGGAGCAGGAGTAAAAGCTCTATTACTGAGAGGCAGACCCAGGGACCCATGGCTATGAGTTGATTTCAGCATAGCTTCTTTGGCAAGAAATCAAAGTTCTCACTCTGAGAATACTGAGTAGAAAGCATCTGTTCTACTCAAGATGCCTTTAGCCTGGGAGAAGGAGCAAATGATCTCTCTTGAGGTCCTCTGCTTTTCGAGAATTCAAATAGAATATTACTGATCATCTTTAGCAGAAAAGACAGTCTGGCAAAGTCTCTTTCCACGTCAGAGCAAAGGTTGAGTTTTTAGCAGAGACTTAGGCGTTGGAAGAGCCGGGCCTCATTTCCCCGCTGTCTAGTTCTGTGGTCACGAGCTTACATTTCCCAGCTGGCAGCGGGAAGGGGAGAATGAACATTTACGTTAACTCCTGTGTTTGGCACTGTGTTAGGAACTTCCTTAGGAAAACCTGATGAGGTAGCTGCTGTTCTTATTTTTATAAACGAGGAAAGCAACTCTTAGAGGCTAGTGGACGGCGTGAGCTTACACGGGGTAAGTGGCAGATTTGGGATTAGAAGGAATTTGTGGCAATGTGATCGAAAGGTATGAAGTTTATTTATAAAGCTCTAATTTTCTTCGTTTAGAGCACCTTTTGAACTGTTACAATAACCTAAAATATTTATAAAAAGCCCGCTCTGGGTGAGGTACTGTCCATGGTCCAGAGCTGCTCTTGTTCTTGGGCAGCCAGCAGCCTTTTGTTTTTTCTTATTGTGTATTTACTTTTTTTTTTTTTAATGTTTATTTATTTTTGAGAGAGAGACAGAACATGAGTAGAGGAGAGACAGAGAGAGAGAGAGAGAGAGAGAGAGAGAGAGACAGAATCTGAAGCAGGCTCCAGGCTCTAAGCTGTTAGCATAGCTGTTAGCATAGCCCCAATGTGGGGCCCGAACTCAAGGACTGAGAGATCATGACCTGAGCCAAAGTTGGATGCTCAACTGACTGAGCCACCCAGGTGCCCCTATTTACTTATTTTTTAAGAGCTAGAGAAAGAGAGAGAGAGAGAGAGAGAGAGAGCGCGCGTGCGTGTGTGTGCTTGGGGAAGGGGCAGAGAGAGGGAGAGAGAGAATCCCAAGTAGGCTCCACAGGATCAGTGCGGAGCCCGAATCAGGCCTTGATCTCACGAACCGTGAGATTATGACCTGAGCCTGACTGAGCCACCCAGGCGCCCCACCCAGCCAGCAGTCCTAAGGGGTGGTATGTGATGTCTGTGTTAGTTTGGTACGGCTGCCGTAACAAACCACGACAGGCTGTGTGGCTTAAACAACAGTAATTTATTTTCTCACAGTCCTAGAGGCTGGAAGCCAAGGTCAGGGTATCATCAAGGTTGTTCTCTCCTGAGCCCTCTTCCTGGCTTGCAGATGGCTGTCCTCTTGCTGCTTCTTTATATGCTGTCCCTCTATGAATTTTGACGGGATACAGTTGTGTCCCTCAGTGTCTATACAAGGTACAAGAGCCAAAGCCAGTAGTTATCATTTAATTGGCTCCATTGAATTGGGTTTTGTGGAATCCACGTCTGAGGCATTTTTTTCCTAATCCCATTCTCAGCTCCTGACTACGTAAGAGGGTGGAAAGGGGGTGCCAGAGGGCGAAGAGTAACCTGCTTTCAGTGCCACCTGCGCATCCACATCGTGACGCTGCACATCAGGACACCGACGAGTGGGCCGTGTGGCTCCACTCAGAATTTGCAAACTGCCTCTGCCCTGGACACCAGTCAGTGAGGGGGGACTTCCGTTGTGCTCTTTAAGCACAACAGGGTGACAAGGATAGTCTCAAAAGAGTTTGTTAAGCCCTATGAAAGCTCAGTTTTCATCTTGTTTTGCTGGATCAGTGGAAAGACTCATAGAGGTGAGGTGGTTTTTTTCTCATTGAAATTTTGAATATCACAATTCATGTTTTAACTATAGAATGGAAAGGTTACCAGTATGGGATTGTGTGCTAGGTTGAGAACTTTACGACTTTAAATTTTTTTTTTTAATTTTTTTTTATTTATTTTTGAGACAGAGAGAGACAGAGCATGAGCACGGGAGGGGCAGAGAGAGAGAGGGAGACACAGAATCTGAAGCAGGCTCCAGGCTCTGAGCTGTCAGCACAGAGCCTGACGCGGGGCTCGAACTCATGGACTGTGAGATGATGACCTGAGCCAAAGTCGGACGCCTAACCGACTGAGCCACCCAGGCGCCCCGAGAACTTTATATGACTTTAAAAGTACATGAGAATTTTAAAAAGATTTAATAATGCAGAAAACCTCTTGTTTGTGCTAAAAGTGATTTCATTTTTCATAAAACCTGTGTCATTCAAGATGGTTGATGTGGGGGCAGGAGGAATGGAGTGTGGAAGAGGAAACAGGTGTATGAAAATAATGGATTCCCATCCCCTAAAGAGATCTTATTCATTTATCCTCCTAACCATACATGCCTACTGCTGATTGCCTCACTTAAATACGTCATCTGGATCAACCCCACCCCCACCCCATCTCATCCATGTTACATCCTGGGCGTCAGAATCAGGTAGATTGTTAGTTTAGTGGTGAATTGTAATAAAGAAGGCATTTGTTGAGCAATTGTTTTTGTTTTTTACTTTTTTTTTTTAATGTTTATTCTTTTTTTTTTGAGAGAGAGAGAGAGAGAGAGAGAGCACGTGCGAGCAAGGGAGGGGCAGAGAGAGAGGGAGACACAGAATCCGAAGCAGGCTCTAGGCTCCGGGCTGCCAGCACAGAGCCCGACGCGGGGCTGGAACTCACGGACTGCAAGATCATGACCTGAGTCAAAGTCACACACCCAACGGACTGACTTTGGTTTCACTATGGTTTTCAATGACAGAAACCTTATGTGCTTGGCCAAGATAAGTTCATAGTCTTTAACTACATCATTTGTGTGTTTTTCAGAGCATTGGATTCTCCTTGGCTAATAGCCAGAGCACACGTTTTTCAGAAAACTAAGGACACACAGGGCTTCTAAGTTTATCTTCCATGAAGCATGTAAATAATCTCTCCAGAGGTTTTCTCTAAGTAAACCAGTTTGCTACTACCACACTCTTAAAGCCAGCCCCACCATGTGCATTTATTTCTAGTGGGCCAGTCCTGGGAGGGAGGAGATGTCTGTATTTTATCGACTCTTTTGCTTTTTTTTCTTGTTCTCTCTGCATTGGTTTTCTGTAGCAAACTTGTTGACATTATTGGTGCACTTAACCTCTTCTATCTTGTGATCTGAGAGATGACATTTCTCTTTAACGGGCTAGTTTTTTTCATCAGAGCAGTGAGGCTACTTTGCAGGTGATGTGGGACCCCCTCTCCTCCTAAGAAAGAAACTCTCAGGGGAATTGTGAGCTGAGCATCAGGCCTGGAGAAAGGCACAGCTGAGTACCAGTACTAGGCAGGAGAGGTGCTGGGACGGTCGTCGTATGCGCTATTTTCATCCTGTCCTTTCCACCGATGCCTAGTGTGTGACTTAGGGTAAGTCACTTGCCTTCAGATGTCTCCATTTTATCACGTTTGTTTTTATAATTTCTAGTAAGGACTAACTCTTTAACTGTGTTACAAAAACCAGTGAAAGAGATCCAGGGGGAAGGTGGGTGTTAGGTTGTCTAGACAACAACTCTCTAAACGTTGCTGAGGAAACTTCCTGGTTATCCAGGAATATATATATACACACACATATATTTAAATGCCTCTCTTAAATTGGCTAAAAGCATGTAGGCATGTGGCTGGGAAAGGGAGGCTTCTGGAAAAGCTGAGCATCATGGAGGGGTGGGAATCTCGAGGTCATGCATTGATTCCTTTCATGAGCTACAGGAAACCACAGTGCAGCTCATGCTCCAGTGCTACTGGAGTTAAATCAGGGGGTGTAGAGAAAAGCGGGACCAGTAAACCCCCATGAACCTTTCAGTGGCTCCTTTTTCTCATCTGTAAAATAAGGATGCTGACCTTGGGTTGTGAGGATTAAGTTAATACAGGGGAAGCACTTAAAATAGTGCCTGGCTTAAGCAACAATATTTATCAAGTTCCTGCTTTATCTGAGGTGCAGACCGGAGGGCTGGGACGCAGCAGTTAACAAAATAGGTGCGAACCTCGCCTGCGCGGTGCCTACGTTGCTCTGTGGGCAGCACGCGTTAGACGGTGAGCTGATGATCCTCCTCTCGGGTTGGGAATATTGGACACAGCGTTCAGTTCACTTACCCTTTCTCCTGGGGCATTTGCCGTTCACACTGAGAGCATGTACGTCTTTTGAGACATTCTTATATTGCTAACGGTTTATAGTTTGCTTCCTCTTGTCTCCGTTTTCTGTTTCCACCTAATTGCAGATTTTCTTCTCCTGTTCTAAACCCTATGGCGTGACTTAGAGAAAGAAAGGAATTTGGCATCTCCGGTTTTCATTTTCTTCTCTTCATCCCATGTTTTCTAGTTTTTTCTCTCTATCCTTTCTTTGATGATAACGCAGGTTTAAGCTCTTTATAGGAACCAACCATGCAACATGATGCCATGTGAGCTTTTAAAGAGCTTGTAAATGTGTATTAGCCCTTGGAAAAAACTCTGTCTAATGAAAAACTCTGTGAACTTAGGCAAGCACCCTGTCTTCCCTTCAGAAAGTATTGCCCTGGACTTCAGCTTTCAGACCTGTTCCTTACATTTTTCTGATTACTGGGGAATCTATGCCGTGGCCATTTTCTTTGGTAACTATACGGAGAACTAACTGTATTAATTCTTTAATCACTGCCCGTAAATATAACGACTGAGACTGGAGATGAACAGAAGGAAATCTCTGCTTCGAAATAGACGAGATGCACATATGTACGGGCCTTTGGGAGTTTTCCAGCCAGCTGTGTGGCAGAGTAGGATCTGAGTATTGGTCCGTGTGCTTGCTTGTTTTCCTACCCTTTGAGTGAGTGACTCATAGTTTTGGATGTGAGAATAAGATCTAGAACTTTTTCTTTTTTTAAGCTTATTTATTTTGAGAGAGACAGACAGCCTGAGTGGGGAAGGGGAGGGGCAGAGAGAGAGGGAGACAGAGAATCCTAAGCAGCCTCCATACTGTCAGTGTGGAGCCCAGCACAGGTCTCAAACTCATGTGGGATGCTTAACTGGCTGGGCCACCCAGGCACCCCAGATCTAGAACTTTTATAAATAAGCTATACGAAGGGGAAGCTGTGTATTTGAGTATTCACGCAGGGATGTGGCTGCTGCTGCCGTCCTTCAGAAATTCTTGGGAGCGTGCTAGGGAGACATGGCTTGGGGGACTGTGTAAAGCTTCTTCAACAAATCTCAGTGCCAGGAAAATGGGATTAAATTAAGAGATGGTTAACAAAAATGCTAGGCATGGAGAAAATTGGATTTGGAGGAGTAAGTCCTGTGCAGGCCACCAAGGGGAAAGCTCGTGAGCAAGTTTTCAAAGCCCTAAGAGGGGCGAGAAAGAGAAAAAGCGTTCATTGAGTATGGCAGAATTTCATAACTGTGTTTCTTGATATTAAGGTGATTTTTTTCTTCCTTTTCACTATTTATGTGCTGGATAGAGACATTTAAAATTTTTTTTAATGTTTATTTATTTTTGAGAGACAGAGAAAGACACAGAGAGAGAGAGAGAGAGAGAGAGAGCGAGCATGTGCGAGCAAGGGAGGGGCAGAGAGAGAGGGAGATACAGAATCCGATGCAGGCTCCAGGCTTGAGATGTCAGCAGAGCCTGACACAGGGCTTGGACTCATGAACCGCACAAGATCATGACCTGAGCCGAAGTCAGATGCTCAACCAACTAAGCCACCCAGGCGCCCCTGGATGGAGACTGTTTTAAACAAGACAAAATAACAACAAATCTGTGGATTCTAAATCCTAATGTTCTTTTTAGAAGGCTGAGAATGAGGGATAAGGTGAAAATAAAATTGAGATTAATTCCTAGCAAGAATTAGTGGGCTCTGTGTGGGATCCTAGAAGAGCAAAAATTTGTTCACTAGGGTGTGATACCTGAAATCTTGCACTGGGCAGTGGCTGTATTTAAAATGGTTCTTAGTGGTTCTTAGCTGTTCCCCTGGTTAACCCTACTGGTTACGCCAAGCCTAATCCTGCTTTGTTGCTGCTCTTGGGAAAAAGGAGTTGTGACGTGGTGGATGGCATTCTGTCTCCTTAATCCATTCCAATTTTCCAAGCCACTTGGACCCATCTGCAGGATACCAGCCTACAGAAGCTCTGAGAATTCACAGAAACCCACTGCCCCAAGTCTGTAGGATTTATGGGCTGATTTCTTGAATGCTTGCCTGTAGGTGGGGGCTAGGAAATTCTGGTTTGTATTGTGGGCCCACCATCAAAGAGTTTTTAGTCTAACTGGGAAGATAAGTTTTTTTCCCTCTATAAAATAACAGTGGGACAGAGGATAATGCTGACTTTTGTGTAAAAATTGTCAGATGAATTAGAAAAGAAGGGCCTTGTATAGTTTCAAGGAGGAGGTGAACCTGGAAGGATTTTTAAATTAGTAAATTTTATGTATGTATGTATGTATGTATTTATTTATTATTTTAGAGTGAGGGAGAGTGCGAGCAAGGAAGGGATGAAGGGAAAGGGAGAGAGAGACTCTTTTTTTTTTTTTAATTTTTTTTTCAACATTTTTATTTATTTTTGGGACAGAGAGAGACAGAGCATGAACGGGGGAGGGGCAGAGAGACAGGGAGACACAGAATCGGAAACAGGCTCCAGGCTCCGAGCCATCTGCCCAGAGCCTGACGCGGGGCTCGAACTCCCGGACCGCGAGATCGTGACCTGGCTGAAGTCGGACGCTTAACCGACTGCGCCACCCAGGCGCCCCAAGAGAGACTCTTAAGTAGGCTCCATGCTCTGCACGGAGCCCGATGTGGGGCTCAATCCCATCACCCTGGGATCATCACCTGAGCCAAGATCAAGAGTCAGACACTCAAGTGACTGAGCCACCCAGCCGACCCTAGTTTTATTTTTCAGAGCAGTTTTAGGTTTATAGGAAAATCGAGTGGAACGTAGACAGAGTTCCCGTTACCACCTGTCTCCACAGATGCTCGGACTCCCCCGTATCGGCATTCTGCACCACAGTGATCCATTTGTTATGGTTGAACCTACACTGATACTTCATTATCATCCAGTCAATAGTTTATGGTTCACTCTTAGTGCTGTATATTCTCTGGGTTTTGACAAATGTACAATGACAGGTATCCACCATGTAACTATTTTTAATTTAATTCCATTGTGGTATAAGAGCTGACATTATAAGATCTTTTTTTTTTTTCTTAATTTGTTAAGGTATGTTTTATGGCCCAGAATGTGGTCTGTCCTGGTGAATGTTCCATGTGAGCTTGAGAAGACTATGCAGTCTGCTGTTGGAGAAAGTTGTCTACAGATGTCACTTACATGGTGCTGTTAAGTTCCACTGTGTCCTGACTGATTTTCTGGCTTTCGGATCTGTCCATTTCTGACCGAGGGTGTTAAAGTCTCCAGCTTTCATAGTGGAGCATCTTTTTCTCTTTAGGCTTGTGTCAGTTTCTGCTCCACATATTTTGATGGTCTTGTGTAGGGTGCATACACGTTCATGACTGTTGTCCTCTTGGGGTATTGACCCCTTGATCATTATGTGATACCTGATTACCTCCTGGCTCCAGATTCTACTCTCTCTGAAATTGATACAGCTATTCCCACTGCTTTGGATCAGTGGTAGCATGGTGTATTTTTCTCCATCCTTCTACCTTTAATTTATGTGTCTTTATATTTAAAGTGGGTTTCTTGTATTTATTTTCAAAGTTTACTTATTTATTTTGAGAGAGATAAAGTGGGTTTCTTATAGGCACGTGTAGTCGGGTTTTGGTCTCGATCCGCTGACACGATCTTTTAATTGGTATATTTAGACCATTAACATTTAAAGTGATTATTAATATAGTTGGATTCATATTGGCCATATTTATTACTGTTTTCTAGTTTTTCCTTTGTTCCTCATTCCTTTTTCTGACTCCCACACTTTTTATGTCTTTTCTGGTTATAATTGAGTATTTACATGATTGCATTTTCTCTACTTTCTTAGCATGTCAATTACATTTGTTTTTTAAAACATTTCTAGTGGTTGCCCTCAGGTTTGCGCTATACATATCCATCAAATCCAAGTTCACTTTCTTTTTTTTTCTTTAAAAAAATTTTTTTTTATGTTTTATATTTGGGGGAGAGAGAGAGAGAGAGAGAGAGAGATGGAGGGAGGGAGGGAGAGAGAGAAAGTGTGAGCAGGGGAGGGGCAGAGAGATGGAGACAGAATCTGAAGCAAGCTCTAGGCTCCGAACTGTCAGCACAGAGCCCGACGTGGGACTCGAACTCATGAGAAGTGAGATCATGACCTGAGCCGAAGTTGGACGCTCAACTGACTGAACCACCCAGGCGCCCCCCAAGTTCACTTTCATATTAACACTTTACTGCTTCATAGGCTATGGAAGTACAGATCTTCCTTGACTTACGATGGGGATATGTCCTGTAAACCCATAGTGAGTTGAAAGTATTACAAGTTGAAAATGCACTTAATACAAATAAACTATTGAACATCATAGCTCAGCTTAGCCTATCTTAAATGTGCTCAGAGAATTTACATTGGCCTCCAGTGGGGCAAAATCATGTAATGCAAAGCATATTTTATATTCAAGTGTTGGGTATCTTGTAATTTGTTGAATCCTGTAGTGAAAATAAAAAACAGAATGGTTGTTAAGTGTAGCGGTCGTTGACCCTCACGGTCACGCGGCTGACCGGGAGCTCCTTGCCTCTGCCCAGCGTCACCGTATCACAGATCGCTAACCTGGGAGAAGATCCAAATTCACAATGCAAAGTATGGCTTCTACTGAATGTGTATTGCTTTCATATCATTGTAGAGTCAAAAACATGTAAGTCAAACCACCTTAAGTCTAGGAAACTGTCTATACCTAACATTAGCAACAGAATTTTATTTCCTCTTATCCCTTGTATCACTGCTGTCATTTAATTGATACATAAGCATAGGTAATGGAATACATTTGTTGCCATTATTACTTTGAACAACTTGTTAGATGAATTAAGAATAAGAAACATAAAAGTTTTGGGGCGCCTGGGTGGCTCAGTCAGTTGAGCATCTGACTCCTGATTTTGGCTCAGGTCATGATCTCACTGTTGCAAGATTCTCTCTCTCCCTCCCCTTCCCCCACTCATGTGCCTGCATGCACACACGTGCTCTCTCTCTCTCTCTCTCTCTGTCTCCGAAAAAAAAAAAAGAGACCAAGAGGTTTTTTTATTTTACCTTTACTTATTTCTTCTCTGATTCTCTTCCTTTCTTCATGTAGATCTGAGTTTCTGACCCATGTCGTTTTCTTTCTCTCTGAAGAACTTCTTTGAACATTTCTTGCCAGGCAGGACTACTGGCAACAAATCCTCTCAGTTTTTGTTTGTCTGAGAATTTCTCTATTGTTCAAAACTTCACTTTTGAAGGAGAGTTTTCCAGAGTACAGAATTCTAGCTCGGTGGGCTTTTTTTTCACTTTCAATATTTCTGAGGAGACGTTGCACATAATTGTCACCTGTGCTTCTCTATAGGTGAAGTGTTTTTTTCCCCTCTTCCTCCAAGATTTTTATTTTATTTTTTTTTTATTTTTTTTTATTTTTTTATTTTTTTAATTTTTTTTTTTAACATTTATTTATTTTTGAGACAGAGAGAGACAGAGCATGAACGGGGGAAGGGCAGAGAGAGAGGGAGACACAGAATCTGAAACAGGCTCCAGGCTCCGAGCTGTCAGCACAGAGCCCGACGCGGGGCTCGAACTCGCGGACCGCGAGATCATGACCCGAGCTGAAGTCGGCCGCTTAACCAACTGAGCCACCCAGGCGCCCCATCCAGGATTTTAAAAAAATATTTGATTTTCTGAAGTTTTAGTGTGATACGGACGGGAAACAGGTGCAGTGCGTTTGGTCACTCTCCTGCTTGGTGCCCTCTGAGCTTCCTGGATCTGTGGTTTGGTGTCTGACGTTAGTTTGGGGGAAACTGGTCATTATTGCTTTAGATATTGCTTCTTTTCCTTTTGTTTTTCTCCTGGTGTTTGTATTGCGTATATGTTCCACCTTTCACGGTTGTCCCACAGGCTTTGGATATTCTGTTCTGGTTTGTTGTCCTGCCTTCAAGCCCAGAGATCCTTTCCTCAGCCCTGTCCATCCCATACTGATGAGCCTGCCATAGGCCTTCTTCATTTCTAACAGTGCTTTTGATCTCTAGCATTTGTGATTCTTTTTTAGAATTTCCATCCCTCTGAATTTTGAGTGTAGAAGAGTCCTCTCTCAATTGTAAGGTATGAAAATTGAGATCTGGAAAGTTAAATGGCTTGTCAGCATTTATTTACTATTTAATGGCAGAAGCCCAAATGAGAATCCTATCTGTTCGACTCTCGTACTCTTTCTACTACACGTATTAAAGTTGGTGCTGCAGACAAGCGTTGTAAGTTGTGGGCCGTCCTCCAGCTGATACTCACGTCACTACTTATGCAGCACAATCCCTAGTTTCCCTGGGAGACTTACTGCTTTCATGCACTTTGGAATCATTTAATAAAGGCCTCTTTCACTTAATTTGAACATGTGGTATTATTAGTGGATACTGCCTTGGTGATTGAGAATCATGTTCTGTTTAGTTAATGACATTCAGAGAAACCTGTGTTGGAGAAAAGCCTTAACAGGTGAAACCCAACCTGATTCAAAGTCTGGGTACAGTTCTGGATTTATCCTTTAAGGCAGTCTGTGGTTTCATCAGAACTATGATGAAAAGAACACCGACCTCAGAGTTAGACAAAGCGGTTTTGAATTCTGGATCTGTCAGGTTAAAAGCTTTGTGATGGCAGACAAGTTACTATTAATCTTTCTGAGCCTTGTTTTCTTGTCTGTAGACATATGTTAATTATAGGATTGTTGGGAGGATGAAGTGAAAAAGTATAAACTATATTTAACTGATTCTTCTCAGACCTATATTTTTTCACATTTTAAAATCTCTGATGTCACAGGGCGCCTGGGTGACTCAGTTGGCTAAGCATCCCACTCTTGATTTCGGCTCAGATCATGATCTCACGGTTTGTGGGATTGAGCCCCGCATAAGGCTCTGTGCTGTCAGTGTGGAGTCTACTTGGGATTCTCTCTCTCTCTCTCTCTCTCTCTCTCTCTCTCTCTCTCTCTCTCTCTCTCTCCTCTCTCCCACCCTCCCTCCCTCTCCCCCTCTCTCCCTCATGTGCATGCACACACACCCACTCTCTCTCTCTAAATAAATAAATGTTAAAATCAAATAAAGTCTCTGGTGTCAGCTTTGTGTTACAATTGATAATGTTTTAGTGTTGTGTCATACCTTGAGAACTTTTTCTTAGGGTTATATAACATAATGGTGCATCTTATAATTCTTGGTGGCAGGCAGCTATCCCACATTAACACAGATGCACAAATCCTAAACAAAATCATAACATTGAATCTGGCAGCATATAGAAAAAGGATACTGTGTCATGACTAAGTGAGATGAGGAATGTAAAGTTGATTTGACATTGAAAAAAATTAATCAGTGTAAATTACCACATTAACAAACTGAGGGAGAAAACCCATCTCATCATCTTCTAAATGTAGAAAAAAACATTCGATAAAATTCAACGATTCTTGAGAAAAACTCTCAGCTAAATGAAAAATAGAAAGGAACTTCTGCAATTTGATGAGGGATATTTATGAAAAACCTACATCTAACATCTAACATACTGCTTAGTGATTAAATATTGAATGCTTTCCCCTAAGATTGGGATCATGTGAAGGATGCTCACTCTTACCACTTGTATTCAGTATTGTACTGAAGGTCCTAGGCAGTGGAGAAGGAAAATAAAGACATAAAAATTGGAAAAGAAAATGTTAACATGTCTTCATTTGGAAATGACATGGTGGTATAATCAGAAAAGCCAAAGTAATCTACAAACTATTGAACTAATAGGTGAATTTAACAAGATTATAGAACACAAATGATTTGGCCCTAAAAAATAGACAGATTTTTACTTTGTCCAATGTTTTCTTGTGGTATAGATGGTAGTCTTTTGTGATCTTCTGTAACCTAGCTAGAAGTAGAATCAAACTATTGATTTTATTATATATATTTCGTAGTTGTTCACCTTCCTGGATTTTATCCTTACTGTGCAGATTTCTAGCTCATGCTCTTGATTCTTCTAGATATAAAGTCCTATCATCTATAAACAATGATTGCTTTATTTAAGGTCATGAAGTTCATATTATGGTCTTCACAGAAGAGGACAGTATCAGGAGGATATCTAGGAGAATATAAAAGAAAACTCTACTAACAATTGCCTAAGGAAATTAGGGTTTACAGGTCTCACACTACACTTGATCTTAGCCAAAAGGCCGAGAAGCGATACAGGTCTCACACTAGAAGAAATGCGGAAGTAGCTCATCCAGGACAATTGTAGTGATTCAGTGATGCTGCGAGGGAAGCAGGTTTCTTTCTGTATTTCTGCTCTGTCACCACGTCAGCAGGCTGGCCTTTTCTTTTCAGTTACAGTACATCTGCTTCAATCCCAGCCAGCCATGTTTGCATTCTAGGCAAGCAGGAGAGAGAGGGCCAAGGGAAAAGACCAAAAGCTTGTAGCAAGACTTTAACTTTTTTATTTAGGAAAGCACACCTTGTTTGCATTGCCGCAGAAAAGGCTGAACTATTTTGTTAGTAAAGATGAGGAGGTAAAGGATGTTGGGAAGGCAACTATTGTCGATCACAAGGACTAAGTAATCTGGACTGTGAAAATTGGGGTAATGGGAAGGGCCCTGCCACTAACTTGTGTGTGTACAGTCTCACTGAGTATTGCTGAGATTTAACAGTTGGGAGTTTTGTTTTATTTGTTTATGAAAAAAATTATTTTGTAGCTGGTTACTTTAGTGATCTTCCTTCCTAGTTCTGATAGGTTTTTAGCTGATTCTCTAAGTTTTATGAATAGCCAATCTATGGAAAGCTCTTGGATTTCTTTTCAAATTCCTTTCTTTTTTCTCTTTTCTTATTAATTACTACTTGTTTTCTGAACTTTGTTTCATTCTTTTCCAGATGATCAAATTGGGTGGTTGCTTTATTTTTGAACAGTAATTCTGTGTTTACAAGCAGGGTAGAATTAAATATGAGACTAGAACCCATTGAAATTTAGAAATGTTTGAGGGCTCAGTAGATTTCATGTCTGAGCTTTTTAATAAAAAGTAGCTATGTGTTTTCTCTTTTAAATAGATGAGATATATGATTGGGCTTCTACTTAACATTTAAGGCAAATGTCATGTTTTTTATTTAGTAAAATTATTAGTGGGGAAAGAAAATGTTTTAATATTTCCACAAGCCACAAATCCCCATGGGTTTAAGGATTTTTTCTTTTCTTTTCTTTTTTTTTTTTTTTTTTTGAGAGAGAGAGAGAACATGCGTATGTGTACGGGAGTGGAGGAGGGGCAGAGGGAGAAGGCAAGAGAGGTGGAGCTTAATTATCCTCCCTGGGAATGCAGACAAACATAGTGACTTGCTTCTGACAAATAGAATATGGAATGGGGACAGTAACTTTACAGTGGAGAAGCCAGCAGACCCCACCTTAACCAGGTGATCAGGGTTCATTTCCCCATGATAAGTCATGTTGATAGCGTATGTCCCTTGATACGATGTGAGAAGAAGGGCATATCACCTCTGGAGCATCCTCCAAAATCCATAACCTCAGTCTCATGATTAGAAAACATCGGACTGACCCAAACTGAGGGACATTCTACAAAATGCTTGACGAGTACTATTCAAAACTGTCAAGGTCGTGAAAGACCAGGAAAGACTGAGAAACTTTCTCAGATTGGAGGAAACTAAGGAGACATGACAACTAAATGCAATGAGGCCTCCTGGACTAGATCCTGGAACAGAAAAGGACCTTAAGGGAAAACTGGGGAAATCCATAAAGAAAAAGTCTAGTGAATGGAATTAACTACATGTTAACTTCTTAGTTTTGATCATTGTGCCATGGTGAAGCAACATGTTAACGAAAGGGGAGCCTGAGTCAGGGATGTTTGGGAACCCTCTGTACTACCATTGTTTCTTGAGGTCTCAAATTATTTCAGAATAAAGTTAAAAAGAAAGCAGTTACCACTTGGCATGGTAAAGAAACAAAAAAGGATTTACACCTACCAAAAAACCGCAGAATGACTTCTGATGCTGTTACGTAAACAGATGTCTGTGCTTTTGTGAGCATGATAGACGTGGGTTCCTATGGTGCTGTGTTCAGGTAATTGAGATGAGGGGACTAGGAAACTTCACTGGATGGCGGAAGAGTGTCCCAGAGGTATTGGACTTTCAGGTGGAGGATGCATCTGGAGAGGGCAAATACAGCAGCTCATGAACAAGGGAGTGAAAAAAACACTCTTGTATTTTATGTTGTAAATTATCCTAAATGCAGTGAAATTAACAGAGTAAATATTTTAAGTGAAGGAAAAAATGGAGTGCTGATAAATCCTAGGTATATTAATCCTTTTCTTAAGAAATTTTATATTATTTTTTTATTAGAATTTTTTTTAATGTTTATTTTTGAGAGAGAGAGACAGAGTGTGAGTGGGGGAGGGGCAGAGAGAGAGGGAGACAGAATCCAAAGCAGGCTCCAGGCTCTGAGCTGTCGGCACGATGCGGGGCTCAAACCCATGAACCATGAGATCATGACCTGAGCCAAAGTCGGACACTTAACTAACTGAGCCACTAGGCACCCCAGAAATTTCTTTTTATTTTAAAGAAAGTAAATTCTATTTATTATTGTTTGTTTAATCATTGAGTGAAGGTGTACTACCTGTTTGTGAACTTTCTCTGCTCTAGAAAAACCTTCAGTCCAGGAGAAGTGCCTCTGAGGGGTTTGGCTGATATATATATATATATATATATATATATATATATTTTTTTTTTTTTTTTTTTTTTAACATTTATTTATTATTGAGAGACAGAGACAGACCATGAGCAGGGGAGGGGCAGAGAGAGAGGGAGACACAGAATCTGAAGCAGGCTTCAGGCTGTCAGCACAGAGCCCAACGCGGGGCTCGAACTCACAAACCGCAAGATCATGACCTGAGCCGAAGTCAGATGCTTAACCGACTGAGCCACCCAGGCGCCCCGGTTGATATTCTTTTCATGTAACTCTTATGTTTATAAACAGAGAGAGTAAGCAAAAGGAAAAACAAAAGTAGTCCTGCTGACAGTAATTGTCAACTAGAAATCAGGATGCTTGGGTTATCATTTGACATCACCGCTGAGTTTTTAGCTGTCAGGTAGAGACGACCTGAGCCTGTCTCTGCTGCTTCTAGGATGTGACACGGTTGTCCAGGAAGGGCCCCCTGCTCCAGCGCTGTCACCTCTCCTGTAAGGCAGTGAGGGAAAGAACCCGTGTAACCCTGAGCGTGCTGCCCAGGAGGCTTGGGAAAGGCAGGAACGCGCGTGGGGTCCGTTTTGTCGCAGCAAACAAACGAAAAGGAGATAGTGAGCCTTTGGTCCCTGTGTTTGGAAAGACTTGGAATCCCTTTGGCAGTTCTGAGATTCATCTTCAGACACAGCTTTGAGAAATTAATGTGTGGGGCGTGAAAATACCTTGCAGCCCTTCACCGGAAAGGAACGGTTCCGTCGGCGTTAGCGCGCTGAGAGAATCTCCCGTGGCTCAGATCTCTTGAATGTCCTGCGTGCTCAGAGGCAGACGTGCTTTCGCACCGTTAACGGTACGGCTGTTCCTTCAGCTTTTTGAGGGAGAAGGTGAATGCTTTATTTAATGTTTGGGTTCTCTGAGCTTCTTGAGCCTGTGTGTTGTTGTTTTTCATCCATTTTGGAAAATCATTTAAATGAATACATCTGTTTCCTGGTTTTCCACCCCATCTCCTAGAGCTCCAATAACTGGCATGACAGAACATTCAATACCATCCTGCAGTTCTTGGATCTCTGTTTTCTTCCACACCTTTTCTTCTGTGCATTTCAGTTTGGATAATTCTCCATTTTCAAGTTCGCTGTTCTTTTCCCCTCCTGTTTCCAGCGGGCTGATAAGCTGGTTGAAGGAATTCTTCATTTATACTACATTTTTACTTCTGGCCTTTCATTTGGTCATTTTTGTATAGTTTCCGTCTCTCTATTGAATATTCCCGTCTGCTGACGCAACTTGTCTCCCTTCTTCCCCAGATTCTGTAACATATTAATTGTAGTTATCTTAAAGTTCTTGTGTAATAATTCCACAACAGCTTGGTCATCTTTGGTCTGGTTCTATTGGCAGCTTTATATCATGACAGTGGGTTGTTTTCTGGTAAATTTTGATTGGATGATGGATACTGTGTAGTAAAAACACCCTAAAGTAGACGTCGTATTCAGAAATGGGCACGAGGCTGACGGGCCTAGTGTGTCACAGGCCGCGTTTGGGTTTTCTGCTGCCTGGCTCGCCTTCACACACCTGGACTTCAGATGTTGCCGGTGGCCAGCCGCTGCCTTGTTCTCAGTGTGGGCCAGTGTACTGAGGTTTTCCTCAGAGTTAGCCTCACCCTCTGCTTTGAGCAGGCCCCGCCTGCCTGTGCCCTCAGCGACGGACTCCCGTTGCTTGTATGTGGTGCTGGGCTAACGGTGGGGACGGTGGGATTCTCCCTTCTCCCGGTCCAGCGGTAGTCTTGAGCAGACACGTTTGCCAGGGTGTTAGAGGTGGGGCTTCTCAGGTTCTGCTCCTCCTCCCTTTGGAAGCCCTATTTTCTTCCGTACCTGGGAGAGGTCTCGGGTTAGGGAGAGTTTCCTACCCCTCCCGTGGGGGCCGAGGCTTCTGCTTTGCCCTCTCCCTCAGTGGTGGTCTGGAGGGAGCTGAAAGGGTTCCTACCCAGCCCCGGTGGCTGGCTGCCTTTCCACACCTGCCCCACAGCCAGTACGTCTGTGATTGTATCTTGAGTATGGGAGGGCTTCCTGCTCCTCCCCCAGCCCTTTAAGGCTTTGCTTTGGATGGAAAGAAGTCCAGGAAATGGGCAGAGTGTGTGCCTGTGTGCCACTGGGGCGGCCTCTCTTTGATTTCCTTCCCGGCCGCAGTCCTTCTCAGGAACATCCAGCAGGAAAGAGCTTGCAAGGGATTGCTGACTCCCCTTGTGCCTAGAGCTTCCCAGCAGTCCTGCTAGCCGACACTTTTTAAGAATTCGTTAATACTTTAGCTGTTTTCTTTGGTGGCTTTTACTGCAGCATCTCTACCTTCTGTGATCTTCCGAAGCTGGAATAATTTGTCCCATCTTTCCTAGAGGAGCTTGTCACCCTTTGAAATCCGAATTCCCTGATTGCCTTATGACCACAGCCCTCTGACGGGCCTAAAACAAGTTATGATGTTGGTGGGTTATTGGTTGTGTTTTCTCACTGTTATGGTGGAGTCTGTGTTCTTGTGGCTTTCTGCCTCTTACACGGAAGCAAATACTTTATGTTGTGAGCACCCACTGGATTGGGGGCAGGGGAATAGAGCAGTATCCGGACAAGTTCTGATCCATAGGTACCTGCTGTTGTTGGGTGTTTGGACAGCATTATCACTTGGAATTTGGGACAGAAGCATAACCGGCTGATTTGTTGTTTGTTTTGTGTGCGTGTGGTTTTCATTAGAAAACTCCAGTATACTAGAACGAAGCCATCAACATGGGTCACATTCTGGAGGTTCTGATGAGAAGGACCGTTCAGAGTTGGCTGGTTACTGAGAAGGCACTGAGAGCCATTGTTGTACTTTTGGGGTGAAGATGCTCTTGGACCACTTTGGGGTAATTGAGGGGTTCTTCTACATAAACCTTGCACAGTTAGCTATCCCGACCACTCCTAGGTAGCAAACTTACATGGCATAGTTTTTAAAAAAAAAAAAAAAATTTTTTAATGTTTATTTATTTTTGAGAGAGACAGAGCATGAGCCGGCGAGTGGGAGAGGTAGAGAGAGGGAGACACCGAATCCGAAGCAGGCTCCAGGCACTAAGCTGTCAGCGCAGAGCCTGATGCGAGGCACGAATTCACAAACTGTGAGATCATGACCTGAGCTGAAGTCGGTCATTTAACTGACTGAGCTACCCAGGCGCCCCTACATGACATAGTTTTAAAACTGTTTATCTCCCTCACGGTCTATACCTAGTCTATATAGTCTAAGCATAATGTGTGGGACACTGTTAGTCCTGTTTCTGCCTTGATGTCCCAGCTAGGAATGGATTTGCCTTCTTTTCCCTCAAATCCACATCCCCCATGTCTCACCTTTTAAAATTCTGTATACAAGATGTGATCATTCTTATTAAACGATGGCTTGGCACTTACAAGGTTTGGAGATTTCCACGAGGTACCTGTAGTCCCCATGCTGCCTCGGGCCTCTGAGGGTTGGTGCCAGGTGGGTTCAGTCTTCCGGCAAGTGTGTGCCTGCCTCCTCTTTGACAGGCACCGTGCCGAAGGTGGGGACTTCGTGGTGAGCAAAGCCGGATGTGTTCCCTCTCTCCCAGTTTCTGGAGAAGGACCATCTTCTTCCTTGGAAGCTTGGAGGTTAAGCTAGAAGGGACGTGTTAATGGCTGTACTTTTCAGTATAAAGTTCTGTCACTCCCATGTGATGTGTTTTTATTATTTCTGACTCTCTGATATGTTGGATTTCTTCACTGCCTTCAAGAATTGAGATGAGTGGAGTGTGACACTGGGGTCCCGTTCTGTCACTCCTCTTCCCCTCCCCGCGTTCTCACTCCAAAACGGTGTGGAATGTATTCTAATGTAAGTGACAAAGACCCTGAGGGAACAGGACGGGTGGGAGTGTTGAGGACAGAGCCAACAGTTTCCAATTGTCTGTTCTGCACTAGTACCCAGTGAGGAGCTTTGTAAACATCATCGAATCTTTACGGCTTCCTGACCTAGGTGGTATGCTTTCTGTCTTACGGATGCAGAAAAACCGGAGGTTAAGTAACTTGAATTGTGCTCATAGCCATGGCTTTTCAACAGTGCTGCACTGGCTTCCTTTAAACACTGGTTATTGCTCATCCTGGTGGCTTTATGTTACTGAAAATCAAAGCAACTAATCACATTTAGCTGATGTATAAACCGAGGTAGCAATTTTAATTTGATACTTATGATAGTTTTAAGTGGGCCCAATTCCAGATCTGTAGGAACTTTGTAATTCTCAGGATTGGAAGCGTCGTAAGAACTTTGTAGTTCTTATGCTTTGAAATCTGCATGTTTTATAAAATTACGGAGGCATATGTATAATTAAGAAAGGTTAGATGGTTTGTCCGAGATTACGTTGGTGTGACCAGTGCCTCTGTGACTTAACTCTTCCAACTGTGCAGCTCCCACGGCTTAAGTGACTGAGAAATTTGCATAGATGCTGAAGAGACCCTCATTTAACTTTTCGGGTAGTGATAAATGTGGCCCCTGTTTTGGGGGAAAAAAGGAAACCAAAACATAATAAGCATTTGCTTACTGAATGGGAGCATTGCCAGCATAGTTGAAAACTCCTTCCCCTCTGCTGACAAGTGGCTGATACTGAGTCCTGGAGGGGCCATAAATTATAATGCCTTCTAAATACTACAAGGTGTTACCGAGGTCCTGCAGAAATAATTAAGCCTGAGAAGTTCACTTATCCTCAGGCTGAGACACTTGAGCTATGATTATGTGCAAAGCTTGCTTCCTTTCCGAGTGAACTACAATTTGGTGGACAGGACGAGATGATTTGAGACATCTTAAATTAGAAGCTTTGTCCTATGGTTGTGCCTTTGGCTGGTATGCTAGATGGATCTGTTACCGATCATTGTTTCCTATAAATCCCAAAGGCTACCGTCTCCACTGTGATTGAATGGGAACATAAAGCTTTGGAATGCTTACGTTTGAGTGTGGTTTGAGTGCGATTTAAAATGAAAGAATACATAATGGACTTGTTGGGGTAGAAAAGGAGGTGAATATTTAAGATGTGTGTGTTTTTGTGTGGGCTCATGCTTCGTAGTGAATTTTCACACCTTTCAGTTTCTTGAGAAAGGATCGTCTCCTAAAACTTAGTGTGGCTGGTACTCCTTATACTCTAGGACAGGGTGGGAAAAGCCCTGGGCTTGAGTTGTGACTCTACCACTTAACATTTTTGGATCTTGGTTTCCTCACATAGAAGAGGAAACTGCCACAGATAAGTGACATGCTGGTTATAAACAGCAAATGAGATCATGCCTACCAAAGTGCTTTGCAGCAGGTCAGACATCCTCACACCTACAAGGAACTCATAGTCTAGCTGGGGAGAGAAAAGCTGTCATCTGAAATAACAGGAAGACCATTCTAGAATAGAACATAGCAGAAACAACCTGTAAGGTAACGGCTGTAAGTGCTGTGGGATTTCATGGTAAGGAGAGATTGTTGGTGTTTGGGGTGATCAGTGAAGGTTTCCCAGGGAAGGTGGATTCTTTCAGGTCTCATAAAATGTAAATATTTTGACTGGATGATGGGCAGGACAGCAGTAACATGACTAAGCAGGAATGAAATTGGAGTGAGTAGGGTATATCTAAGAAGCAGTGGCAGCCAGCCAGCCAGCCACGAGGCTTACCCAGATGGCAGACTACAGGACAGCATAAGCCAGGTGCCCTTGGTAGCTAAACCTGTGTCAGCTTCTCTTTGAGTAACAGAAATTCTCTTTGTGAGGCTTTGCTTCATTCTTATACTTAGTGGAGAGAGTAGTCATCATATACTTTCCTTAATTATTGGAGCACTTACCGGGAAACAGAACAAAAGTCAGCAGGTGTAGACTAGAAAGTATCTTTTTCTTCTACCTGTTTTAGTTGTATTTCGAATTTCTCTTGTCCCATTTTCAAATGTCCCCTCTCTTGCAGAACTCCTCATGGCCTCTGATTCCGAGTGGAATCACAAGTCTGAATGAAGCCGGACAGGTCACGTAGACCGGCGTCTTGCTTTCTTGGGGACTGAATCTGAACTCTGCTTGGACGAGAAAACTGTCTTCTTTCAAAAAGCCACACTGGGCTGTGACAGAGTAGCTAGTATTAGAGTAACCCTCCTCCTAGGAAAAGAAAAAGAAGTATCAAAGCTTATTAAAATAGATAGAGCAACAGTTGAGAGGCATTGGAGAGCCATCAGCACAGTCAATTCTTGAGGGACTGTGGCTCCTGGAGGAAGGGACTCACGCTGGGCGGCATGTTCCCTTGAGCTTTTTCCCTGAGGGCACTTTCTAATTCACAGTCTGTACATCTGGAGTCTGAGCAGAAAGCAGCAGCCCCCTAGGGCCGAGAGGTTGGAATTAGGGGTACCCCAAAGTGTCGGGGACATGAAGGACAAAATCCCTGGAAGACGGGAACCGCAGGAAGTAAGCAAAAATTGGGCATGTGGCCTTCCCTTGAAGTGTTTGCCAACTCCTGAGGTGAGCAGAGCAAGACTGTAAGAATCCCTGCAGAAAGAAGCATCTGGGAGCCTGACAAGCTGTGCAAACATCCCAGCCACCGTATATAGTACTGGTGAGATGGAGCTTGGTATCCCAGGCTGCCAGGATACAGGGGACCTGGTGGACACTCCAGGCTTTACTTGAAGGCCCCAGAGGGCCCCACTACAAGAGAAAGGGAAAGCCAAGAAAAGTTAGCCCCAACAAAAGGTAAAGTCACCCACTGATAGGATTAAAGTGGGCTGACTGCCTTCGCTGTGCCCTCCAGAAGAAATGTTACATTCTTGGGAGGAAGATAATTTGGTACATCCAGAACCGCTACAGTTTTTAATACAGAATGTTTGGTGTCCAATAAAAAATTAAGAGGTACATTGGGAATGGAAACCAGATGACCAAAACGAAGAGTAAATACAGATAGTAGACAGAGACCCACAGGTGATTCAGATGTTGGGGTTACCAATCAGGAACTATGCTCAATAAAATAAGAGAATTGCAACAAAGATATGAAATCTACTTTTTAAAAAGTCGAATGGAAATTCTGTAACTGAAAAACATATGAACTAAATGGAGAAGTGAATATATGGGTATGATAGCAGTATAGACACACACACACACACACACACACAGGACAGAGGATTATTAGACCAGGAGAAAAATTAGCAGAAAATACCCAGATTGCAGCACAGAAAAGAGAATAAGAAACCTATGGGGCATGGTGAAGACATTTCTGTCCATGTATCTGGAGTCCTAGAAGAGAGTGATAGAACCAATATTTAAAGAAATATTGGCTAAGGTTTTTCTAAAACTAGTGAAAGACATCACACCACAGGGTGAAGAAGCTCTAACCTCAGTGGGGTTAATACCATGAACCACACCTAGGTACATCATAGGCGAACTATTGTAAGCTGAAGACAGAGGGCAAAGTTTTGAAATAACACATGCTCTCAGACTATAGTGCAATCAAAGTAGAAGTCAGTAACAGAAAGATAAATAGAAAATCCCAAAATGTTTGGAGATTAAACGGTATACTTCTAAAAAGTTCATTTTTTTTTTTTTACCTAAACTATAATGAAAATGACATACAATTTTGTAGGATGCATTTAAAATAATGGCGTAGAGGTACATTTATAGCTTTAAATGCATATATTAGAAATGAATAAAGATTAAAATCAGCAATCTAAACTTCAATCTCAAGCTAAATGCAGGGCACCTGGGTGGCTCAGCCGGTTAAGCATCTGACTTCGTCTCTGGTCATGATCTCGCAGTCCGTGAGTTCAAGCCCCACATCGGGCTCTTCTCTGACAGCTTGGAGCCTGGAGCCAGCTTCAGATTCTGTGTCTCCCTCTCTCTCTGTGCCCCTCCCCTGCTCGTGCTTGTGCTCTCTTTCTCTCTCTCTCAAAAATAAACATTTAAAAAAATAAAAAAATTAAAAAAAATATTTTAAAAAATTTAAAAAAGAAGCTAAATGCAAGATGAATTAAAGTCCCCCCAAATAGAAGAAAGGGAATAAAAATAATAGCAGACAAGATAGAAAGATAAGAAAAAAAAAGTATGATAAAGAAAATCAGCAAAACCAAACATTGGTTTTTTTGAAGAGATTAATAAAGTTGATAAACCTCTGGTAAGAGGAAATGCAAAGAGAAGACACAGATTATCAACATGAGGAATGAAAAGTGGTATATTACTGCAAATTCTACAACGCATTGAATAGATTTAGTGCAATAAATTTAACAACTGAGATGAACACATTTCTTGAAAAATACTACTTTTGAAGCCGACACTCACTAAAATACGCATAATCCTGTGTGGATGAAAGAGGACTAATCATGATTTAAAACCTTCACACACCAAAAAACACCTAGCCCAGATGGCTTTTAGGTGAATTCTTCTAAACCTTTCAAGAAAGAAATAATGCCAACCTTGCATTAAATTTCTCAGGGAATAGAAAAAGAAGGAACACTTTCAACATTTTATGAGGCCAGCATAACCTTGGCAGCAAAATCTGACTTAAATGTTCTAACTGTTGACAAAAGAAACCAGGCACAAGAGAATAAGTACTGTTTTGATTCCATTTGTATGAAGTTCAGTAGCAGGCACAATAGAAATCAGAATAATGATTACTCTCGGATGATTGAGAAAGTGCCTGGGAAGGATGAGGGAATCTTCTGGGGTTGCTGGAATGTTCTATACCTTTATATGGGTAGTAGTTATAAGAGTATGTACGTACCTAAAAAATCATTGAATTGTAAACTTTAAGGTTTGTACACTTTATCTAAAAAAGGACTATAACTTGTTCTGCTATAATGTGTTGCTATCATCGGACATAGTTTCTCTTATATTCAGATTGAATCCAATGTGCACTTCACTTGCTTACACTGTTTTGACTGTATTTGATAAACTATTCCAGCACTATTCTGCTGCAGCTGGCTTGAACAGCAGGGAACGTTTGCTGTAGGCTCTTTCCCTTTGGGAATAAAGGAATTACCCAGACCCAGAGGTGGCTGTGATGGAGCATCTACTTCTTCACTCTGTCTCGCTTGCTTACTTAATTCAGTGTTGTTTTCTTTACAGGCACGGTGGTTCTGGGAAGCGTACTTCCAGTCAATTAAAGCCATTGCCCTGGCCACTCTGCAGATCATCAATGACCGCATATATCCATATGCTGCCCTCTCCTATGAAGAATGGAATGACCCCCCCACTGTGGTGAGTGAATTCCGCTGCTAACCATGTCAGCCATGGTCCAGATGTCAAGACGGGACAAAGAAAGACGTCCTGAGTTTGTAAAGATTATTTAAATTCTAGCTATCTAAGATGAGGCTGTGCTTGGGGTCTGACAAAGTCAGCTTAATTCTGAAATGATAACAAAAGTCAAAAATACAGAAGCAGCAGCTTCTAGTTTGTTTTCAATGTGGTTAGGAAGACGGTGTGCTTATTTATTGCAGAGGTAAATGGAGAGGCCTGGCTCTTGTTGGAAATCAAACGCTTCCCGATGACTTTTGCAGTTGTAGTGCATAGAACTCTTGAAAAGATTCTATAGGCAGCATAATAATAATAGCTTATATTTTGAATGCTTAGTCTCTGCCAGGGACAGTGCTAAGTGCTTTGCATGGATGATTTCAATCAGCACTGCCATCACTGTGTGAGGAAAATAATCAGCAAAAGCAATCTAGAGACATTATGGATTGCCACAGTCAAAACTTGCTCACGATTGTCCTTTCAAAAGACCATACCAATTAATACTACTACCGACAACATTTTGGTTATTTGGGCTCTCCCTGCCTTCCGTAACCCTGAATGCTTGAATCTGTGCTCATCTGCTAGGTAAAAAATGATCTTACATGTGTGTATTTTTCAAGTGGAAGGTTGATATCTCTGTTAGTTTCTCCCAGAATATAAATACAAATCCTGTTTGTGTTTTGTTGGTCACATGGAATTTTTAGATTGTTTTAGGCATTTATTCATTCAGTAGGTATTTACTGAGTGCCCACTACCTTCTACCTTCTAAACAGTGTTCTTGGTACTTGAAGTGTATCAGTGAACAAAGCAGAGAAGATCCATGCCTTTGGGGAGTTTACACCGCAATGGGTCTTGCTATCTGGAAGCAAGATTTATCTTTCTAGTTGAATTTTAAAGTTTTCTTTAAAAAAATTTTTTTAAGTGTTTTATTTATTTTTGAGAGAGAGAGACAGAGACAGAGACAGAGTATGAGTGGGGAGGGGCAGAGAGAGAGGGAGACACAGAATCCAAAGCAGGCTCCAGGCTCTGAGCTGTCAGCGCAGAGCCTGATGCAGGGCTCGAACTCGTGAACCATGAGATTGTGACCTGAGCCGAAGTTGGATGCTTAACCAACTGAGCCACCCAGGCGCCCCAGAATTTTAAAGTTTTCTTTATATCAGTTCTTCACAATTCCTGATTAATTTTTTCTAATTTTACCTTTCTTATTCTCTATAAAGGAATACTTTCTGATATTATAGTTTCTAACTAGTTACCATTGTATAAAGACACATTATTGTTTTTTTATATAAATTTTGTTAAGTATTCTTTTACTGAGTTCTACAATTTTTTCACTTTTATTTAGTTGATTCTCTTGTTTTCTAAATCTGCAATCATATGTGCAAATGCTGACTTTCCCTCTTTTTCCTAATACTTAAACCTTTTATGGTTATTACTATTTTTTTTTATCTAAACACGTTGGCTAGTACATTCAGCACAATGCTAATTGATGAGCTGAGTGTTAAAAGAGAAAGGAGGTGTTATCTAGTCCAAGAAAGGGGGGATATTGGTCCCATGCAGAAGGAACAGCAGATCCAGAGGTTCAGAGGCGCTGGAGAACGTGTGGGTTTAAGGAACTTCTGGTTGGGTCTGCAAGGAGGTCAGTGTGGCAGGACTGGCAGAGGCTCACAAGGGAGAGGCCAAAGACGAAGCCTGGAGAGGGCCCCAGTCACAGAACACCTCAAATGTCTTGGAGGTGTTGGCCTGTTATCTGTGGGTTATTTAAGCTGGGAAGTTAAGTGGGGAGATTGTATTTTGGGCCAATCAGACATCAGTGTGGAGAATGGATCCCTCACAGTGGGACGGGCTGAGAGCAGAGGCAGGGGCCTATTTAAGGAATCCAGGTGAGAATTAGTAGGGGGCAGTTTGAGGGACCACAGGAAGAACTGGCTATGCTAACTGGCTGGTGAGTGAGAGCAGTTAGGGAGAGTGAGGCATACGGGGTATTTTATCCAGATAGGGAGTGTGGGCACATGGAGGTTGCGGGCAAGCGTGCTACTCGAGTCCAAACTCAGTCTGACTGCAGGGCCTTCCAGTCTGGCTCCAGCCTGCCTTTCCGGTTTTATTCCCTTCTGTTCCCCTTTAGGGAGTTCTGGGTTTCTGCCAACACAACCTTGTCCTTCTTGTGTATGATCCGTGCTTTTCCTTCTTTGTGCCTTTGAGATGCCTTTCTCCACCATTACCTCCAAATGTCCAAATTTTATCCAAATTTCAGTGACCTGCTCATATACCTCTCCCTCCATGAGGTTTTCCTAGACCCCTTAAATAGAAAGTAATCTTTCCTCCTTGTAACTCTTAGAGCATATTTCTGTATTTCTTTCCTGCCTCTTAACACGCATAGAAGCATAATTCCCCATAGAGTTTTAAGCTTCTTAACGGAATTTCTGAGTTATCTTGGTATTTCTTGTAATACCTAGGACAAGTTAATTCAGACAGGAGGCCCTTGATGTATAAAGGAGGGAGGGAGGAAAGGAGGGACATTGGGATCCCAGGACATGAGCCATCTAGGGCTTACTCACATGCTGATGTGACATCCATTGTTTCATTTGACGTAAACCCTGTTGAGAAGATGGGAAAAGTGATACATTCTTTCCCTTCTATTAAGTGGACATAATGAATGTCACAATGCGTAATGACTTGGCTGGGGTCATATAATTGGCAAGTTGCATAAACAAGTGAGAACCCAGGTCTTCTGATGATCTTGAATTCTTATGGAGTTTTGTAGGTGCCATTGGGCCTCCTCTGGGCTGAAACATTTCTATTCCAACTCAATGGCATCAGCTTGAGACGAAGAATACCACCCTGTTCCTCTACAGGAGAATCATACAGGTGGGGTGTCATGACCCAACCAGAAGGTGTGGAAAGAGTGGGACTTTATTTCTGTACTTTTAATCTAAAACTCTAAGAAAAGTCCAATGAGAATAAATGGTTGGAATTTTGATTCTCTGTTTTTCATAAGACTATTGGGCCAGGGGAAAGTAGTACATGAAAATTTGTAGTTTTGAAATAACTTGTGTTTTAATGGAGGACAAAATGGTCATAGTGCTGGACTGTCAATTTGGGAAAGAATGTAAGTATAAAAAGCTTAAATCTGGATATGCAACTGGAAAATATGATCAATTTTTTTTTTTTTTTTTACTTCTTAAACAGTTCTTTTTAGGGGAATTTAGTGCTCACCACATTTCCAGGAGCTCAGGTGATGAGAGCCCTGATTTAAAGCAGTGGGTTGTACATTTCTGCATTTTCAGCAAAGGCAACTGACAGGAGGTCTGAGTAGTACTGATTTATTTATAGCTAACTTTTCCCCTCCCCTTTGGAAATATTTAACCTACTCTAGATGTGATTTCTATGAGCCCAACCTGCAGGGGAGTCTCCTGTCTAGATTCCATCAAATTTATAATATCAGACACCACGAGGTGGGAGGAGGTGTGCATCTTGGTCAGTAAATCAAGGGATGGTCTGGTGTTTTCAAAGATATGCTGTCAGGGCCTCCAGCCAGCCATGCACTGAACTTGCTCAGGCCAGAGAGGAAAGAGTGAGAGCAGAGTCCTGTTTTGCCAGATGTTACTGCCTCAGTTTAATGTAAACAACAACAACAACAACCACCTGTGTGTGTGTGTGTGTGTGTGTGTGTGTGTGTGTGAGATAAAGATAGCGAGGGGTGGCCTTGTAGAAACCAAGTGTTTCTGTCACCAGATGACACATTTGCCACTTTTATCTTTAGCTAGGTAGGAGGTACGTTATATTATCCAGGTTGTGCCACACTCTCGAAACTTGAACAAGTTTGACAAAATAATTCTTGAGCATAACTTTAAAGCAGCAGATGTATCTGGTTTGGAGAGATTGGCACTTTGTTTTTATTCTCCTCTTTGGAAGGAATTTCTCACCAAGTTAAGCTTCCTTACGAGAGCACAACAAGTTTTATTTTACCAATAATTTTCTTAGCTCCTCATGGCAAGGCTGACTGTATTTCCCTGCCTTTTTGGTCTTTCCATATGCTTTTTCAATCTTTCTTCCCTTTTTTGCAGATATCAGCAAAACTTTATCATCTCCCCAAATGCTCCACACCTGCATCACTTGTAACATTAGTGTCATTTCTGGTCTTGCCTGTGGCAGGCCTCATCCGTACATCTGGGCCTCGCCTGTGGAGTGGAGGGGCGGGGTGGGGGGGTGGTGCTCCTCAGACACCTTCTCCTGCCTTAACTCTGGTTCTTTGCCAAATGTGAGCATGTCTGGCAGACAGAGACCAGCAAGTGAGCATTCCATGTGCTCTGGGGACGCAATCGGCCAACAACTGAATTTTGGGTTTCTGACATGTGTGACCAAAACCATATCCTCTCGGTGACAGTTTTTTAAAAATTCAAAATATTATGGCCCTCAAGTCATGTTCGAGAGTGCAATATTTTCCTAGGTCATGTTTCTACGACGTGACTTGAAAGACTGTACCTCACCTTTATCAGTAAGTCATAACCTTACTTACCCAGTCCCTTTAGACAGACACTTCGTGTTTTTCAAATTTGCCATCCTAGGAAACGCTAATAGAGAGACCGCAGGTTATCCCCTCTTCCGCACTGGCTCTACTGGCCCTAGAGCAGAAAGGAGAGCTAGCTACAGTCCCATGGCCTTTGACAAAAATTGATGAGAAAAATACGAAAATGACTTCAAATGGATTATTGTATCCAGCGTAAGAGTGAGGTTGAAAAACAAGAGCTTTTTCCTGTGAAATCTAGCCAGAGGGGCGACTTAGCTGCGAGCAAGACTTCAGATGAGGATCATGTGCTTGGCTGGACTTCTACGAGCTTCGTGTCCGAGCCTCAGCAAGGGACCGGCAGAGGGGGGTTGTGCATCAGAGTCCTTGCTTGGTACTTGTCGCCCTTGAGGAGCAGGAATCAGAGTTGTGGCTAAAAGATGGCAGAGCCTGCCGTCGCCCCGTAAGGCCTTAAGGAGGTGAGTGCGGTCTTTCTCCTAGAAAGCTTCTTCTAAAACACAGACTGCTGCCACTCTAGCCCAAGTGACAGATTGAGTAGGTCTGGGCGGGGTCCTGGAACTTGGCATCTCTAGCAAGTTTCCGGATGGTGTTGATATTGCTAGTCGAGGGACCCCACTTTAATGTGGAGGTGACGCACCGTGTGTGTCCTGACTCACCCACTGGAGAGGAAGGCTCTCCCTGTCCTATCCAGTGCCTCCTCTGGACTCCCTGGGCCTGGATCCGAAGCATCCAGAGACAGTTCAGACCGCATCTGTCTCAGCCACATGAAGTCGTCCGGGCTGGCTGCACTGAGATGTCCAGGCTGCAGCCCCCACTCACCAATGTTGTGGTTGTACGAGCAGTTGAAAATATCACTCCGCTATAAACGCTACCAAGCAGTAAATCACTCTGCAGGCTGAAGAAGCACCAGCTCACATGCATGAAACAGAGCTCTGAGTTGAAGAGATATGATGTTAACAGTCTGTTTAACTCTGCTCAGTGCCCTTGAACTTCCAGGTTGTGGAATGTTTCTCTGGAATTTGAAAGCCTACCCTGCCCCCAGGAGGCCTCCTTGGCTTATTCTCCCCCTCCTTCCTCCCACTGCCTAGATATGGACTAAAGTATGCATGGAATTTAGAAATTTAAGCTTGAATTTTTAAGTACACGTAGGTTTTTTGAAGTCTTGTTTTTAGAGGTATCACATTTGTAGGATCACAGTTGCACAAGGGGTCCAGTACACTACTAGGGATTCAAACCTTCCTGTGTGTAGACTTTGCCACTGAGCTGTTTCGTATCTGTAGTGACTTCCATGGAAACAAGCTAGAAAGTCTCAGATCATCAGTAGCCAGGGAATAAAGAAAGCCGAGTTATGTCTGTGATGGACAGATGCATAAGGTCCCAAGAGCTTAATCTGGGGCGCCAAGCAAAGAACTTGGCTGATGGTCAGGTAAAGATGGGAAAGATGAGGTCGCAAGCCGGATCCAGACGGAGAGGACGTGTAAGCAATCTGAAGAGATGAGCCTGGGGATGTGGCTAAGATGATTGTGTCAGTTAGGTCTTTTGCATGAACACCCTAGATCCTTCCTAATAGAGGCTTGTATACGTGTGGAGCACGCACCTGTATGGCAGCCGCAGTGGTGGTGGTGGGTGAATCGACTCACACCGTTTCCCTGGATGCAGTCCTACCTCCATTGCCTTCGTAGAGTCCATTTTTCTGGCTCTTGCTTTCATGAATCCAAACCTGACTGCTTCTTTACATCACACAGCTGGTGGGAGGGCGGTGACTGGAATGGTTTTTCAGAGTCCGTGGAAGCTTGATCTGACAGCAGATTAAGAACATACTGAATGTTTTGGCACGGTCATCCTTGGCACATGTCCTAGCGATCAGTTATTAGCACAGATTCCCTTTCCCCTTTTTGGGGGGCCACTTTAGTTCTCTCTTGATGTCTGCTTAAATGATTCAGCAGCAGAAGTTACCAGGAAACTAGAGTTGCTGGGTATTATAACATCAGGATAATGATTTTGTTTTTGTTTTGTTTTCATTTCTACTATCCTTTGGTAGTTACATGCCTCCCAATTAATGAATATTTGAGTGTAATTTCTTAATAAGTGGGTTGTTACAGCTGCAGAGTAGAAAAATTTCCCCATTGCTTGAATGAGAGGTTGATTGTTGATGTTTGGTTTTCTTTTTTTTTTTTTATCTCAACTATATTTCTTTATTTTACTTTTTTTTTTCTTACTTTAAATTCAAGTTAGTTAACATATAGTGTATTATTGGTTTCAGGAGTAGAATTTACTGATTCATCACTTACATATAACACCATTGCCCATCAGGCATTTAGCCCATCCCCCCACCCACCTGCCCTCCAGCAACCCTCAGTTTGTTCTCTGTATTTAAGAGCCTCTTATGGTTTGCCTCCCTGTTTTTATCTTGTTTTTCCTTCCCTTGCCCTGTGTTCATCTGTTTCTTAAATTCGACATATGAGTGAAATCATATATTTGTCTTCTTTTTTTACTTATTTCGCTTCGCATAATACACTCTAGTGCCATCCACGTTGTTGTAAATGGCAAGATTTCATTCTTTTTGATTACTGAGGAATATTCCATTATACATATTCCATTATACACACATACCATATTGTTATCCATTCATCAGTTGATGGACATTTGGGCTCTTTCCATGATTTGGCTATTTTTGATGGCACTGCTGTAAATATTGGGGTGCATGTGCCCCTCCGAATCAGTGTTTTTGTATCCTTTGGATAGATGCCTAGTAGTGCAATTGCTGGGACATAGGGTAGTTCTATTTTTAACTTTTTGAGGAGCCTCCATACTGTTTTCCAGAGTGGCTGCACCAGTTTGCACTGCCACCAAGATGTATGGTTTAAAAATTAAAATAGTAAAATAAAGCATATAACTAAAATTGAGGCAACTCAGTTTGTCCCAAGGGGCAACTGCTCTCAACTCTCAGCTTTCCTCTGGGATTTAATCTTCCTATCTCCCCCAAAATGCTTACAGTGCTGTTTTTTTTAATTTCTCAATCATAGACATTATATTTTTACTACCTTTGGGTCAGGACTTCGTCTCTTGTTCTCTCCTCTTTCTTTACACATTTCACTTTTCCCATCTTACCACTAGGGCTTTATCACCATTTTTCATTAAAGCAGTATTTATTGTATGCATTATTAGGACTATATAAATACTGTTTTTAATTTTTTTTTAACGTTTATTTATTTTTGAGACAGAGAGAGACAGAGCATGAATGGGGGAGGGTCAGAGAGAGGGAGACACAGAATCTAAAACAGGCTCCAGGCTCTGAGCGGTCAGCACAGAGCCCGACGTGGGGCTCGAACTCACGGACCGCGAGATCATGACCTGAGCCGAAGTCGGGCGCTTCACCGACTGAGCCACCCAGGCGCCCCATAAATACTGTTTTTAATTGAACCAAGAGTAAACCATGGATTATGCTTTTTTTCGTGCACAACTTTTTATTTTCCAGGGAGTTAATAACTGCCTCTTTTTTTTTCTCCTCCTAGTTTTATTATTTTTATTTTTTATTTATTTATTTTTTTATTACATTTATTCATTTTTGAGAGACAAAGAGAGACAGAGCACAAGTGGGGGAGGGGCAGAGAGAGAGGGAGACACAGAATCCCAAGCAGGCTCCAGGCTCAGGGCTGTCAGCACAGAGCCCGATGTGGGGCTTGAACTCAAAAACCGCGAGATCATGACCTGAGCTGAAGCCGGACACTTAACCAACTGAGCCACCCAGGTGCCCCTCCTCTTAGTTTTAAATGTTCCTATCACTAATTGATTTTTTACTCAGTTCTCCAACAAAAGAGGAAAATGGTCAAGCATAAAAAAATTTTTCTTACTTTTTTTTTCTTTCCGTTTGTCTCCTTCTTTCTTATTTTCTTTTTTTTTTCTCTCTCTGCCTTCCTCCCACCCCCTCCCTTTTCTCCTATAGTGATTCATCTTAAGCTTCAGTCTGGATTGATTGCTCCTGGAGTTTCCTATGCAGCAGTCATTCTAAATTTTAAGTTCACTATGATTCTGGGAATTTTTTTTTTCTCTCCTTTGTTGGATTCTTTATTTCCAAGGTCTAACATCTTCCTCTTTTTTTTTTTTTTTTTGGTTTATTTTTTCCAACAGTTTCTGGAAGAGGAGAGACCATTGGGAGATAAATTTGCATGTCTGAAAGTGTATTTATTCTATTTCACATTTGATTAATAATTGGACTGGTGTGGACTTCTGGTTGAGGTGGGTTTTCTTCTGAATTTTGAAAGGATGGTTCCATTGTCCTCGAAGTTTCCCATTTTAATTTCAGAAAGTGAGATGTCATTCTAATTCCTGATCCTTTTATGTGACATTTTTGTCCTGGGAAATTCTGTGTTCTCCAATTTTATGATATGCCTTGGTATGAGTGGTTTTTTTGTTCAGTGGACACTGATTTGGGCTCTTTTAATTGGAAATTCATGTCCAATTCTGAGAAATTTTTGTTTTGTGTTTTATATGTCCAATTCTTTTCTTCCCATGTTTTCCTCTTTTTTCCTCTTTATGGAACTTCTGTTACCTAAATGATGAATGTGTTAGATTGAGCCTTGTTTTCCTTATCATTTCTGTCCTGTTTATCATCTCTTTTTATTTCAATGATCTTTTTGTTTTAGTTTCTTAGATATTTTCACAATTTTATCTTCTAACCTTTCTTTTGATTTTTAAAATTTTGTTCGCTTTTAATTTCTAAGTTTTTCTTGATTTCTAATTAATCTTTTTCTGTAGCTTCCTATTGTTACAAGGATACAGTACTTTCTTCTCTGAAGATACTGTGATTTTGTTTTTTTCTTAGCTCCTTGTATTGTTTGTGTCCTTTGAATTCCTCTTTCAGTTCTTTGTTTTTTTTTAAATATGAAATTTATTGTCAAATTGGTTTCCATACAACACCCAGTGCTCATCCCAACAGGTGCCCTACTCGATACCCATCACCCATCCTCCCCTCCCTCCCACCCCCCATCAACCCTCAGATTGTTCTCAGGTTTTTTTTTTTTTTTTTTTTAATTTTTTTTTTTCAACGTTTATTTATTTTTGGGACAGAGAGAGACAGAGCATGAACGGGGGAGGGGCAGAGAGAGAGAGGGAGACACAGAACCGGAAACAGGCTCCAGGCTCGGAGCCATCAGCCCAGAGCCTGACGCGGGGCTCGAACTCACGGACCGCGAGATCGTGACCTGGCTGAAGTCGGACGCTTAACCGACTGCGCCACCCAGGCGCCCCTGTTCTCAGGTTTTAAGAGTCTCTTATGGTTTGGCTCCCTCCCTCTCTAACTTTTTTTTTTCCCTCCCACCCCCCCCCCCCCACCATGGTCTTCTGTTAAGTTTCTCAGGATCCACATAAGAGTGAAAACATATATAGTATTCCATTGTGTATATAAGCCACAATTTCTTTATCCATTCATCAGTTGATGGACATTTAGGCTCTTTATAATTTGGCTATTGTTAAAAGTGTTGCTGTAAACATTGGGGTACAAGTGCTGCCCCTATGCATCAGCACTCCTGTATCCCTTGGGTAAATTCCTAGCAGTGCTATTGCTGGGTCATAGGCTAGATCTATTTTTAACTTTTTGAGGAACCTCCACACTGTTTTCCAGAGCAGCTGCACCAGTTTGCATTCCCACCAACAGTGCAAAAGGTTTCCCATTTCTCCACATCCTCTCCAGCATCTATAGTCTCCTGATTTCTTCATTTTAGCTGCTCTGACTGGCGTGAGGTGGTATCTCAGTGTGGTTTTGATTTGTATTGCCCTGATGAGGAGTGACGTTGAGCATCTTTTCATGTGCTTATTGGCCATCTGGATGTCTTCTTTAGAGAAGTATCTATTCATCTTTTCTGCCCATTTCTTCACTGGATTATTTGTTTTTTGGGTGTGGAGTTTGGTGAGTTCTTTATAGATTTTGTATACTAGCCCTTTGTTCGATAGGTCATTTGCAAATATCTTTTTCCATTTCGTTGGATCATAAACCAGACAGAGACCCAGCAAAAAGGAAAACTACAGGCCAATATCCCTGATGAATATGGATGCAAAAATTCTCAATAAAATACTAGCAAATCAAATTCAACAGCATATAAAAAGAATTATTCACCATGATCAAGTGGGATTCATTCCTGGGCTGCAAGCCTGGTTCAACATTCACAAATCAATCAATGTGATACATCACATTAATAAAAGAAAAGAAAAGAACCATATGATCCTGTCAATCGATGCAGAAAAAGCATTTGACAAACTTCAGCATCCTTTCTCAATAAAAACCCTCAAGAAAGTCGGGATAGAAGGGACATACTTAAACATCATAAAAGACATTTATGAAAAGCCCACAGCTAATATCATCCTCAATGGGGAAAAACTGAGAACTTTCCCCCTAAGATCAGGAACACGACAGGGATGTCCACTCTTACCGCTATTGTTTAACATAGTGTTGGAAGTTCTAGCATCAGCGATCAGACAACAAAAGGAAATCAAAGGCATCAAAATTAGCAAAGATGAAGTCAAGCTTTCACTTTTTGCAGATGACCTGATATTATACATGGAAAACCCGATAGACTTCACCAAAAGTCTACTAGAACTGATACATGAATTCAGCAAAGTCGCAGGATACAAAATCAATGTACAGAAATCAGTTGCATTCTTATACACTAATAATGAAACAACAGAAAGACAAATAAAGAAACTGATCCCATTCACAATTGCACCAGGGATCATAAAATACCTAGGAATAAACCTAACCAAAGATGTACAAGATCTGTATGCTGAAAACTATAGAAAGCTTATGAAGGAAATTGAAGAAGATGTAAAGAAATGGAAAAGCATTCTGTGCTCATGGATTGGAAGAGTAAATATTGTTAAAATGTCAATACTACCCAAAGCAGTCTACACATTCAATGCAATCCCAATCAAAATTGCACCAGCATTCTTCTCGAAGCTAGAACAAGCAATCCTAAAGTTTGTATGGAACCACAAAAGACCCCAAATAGCCAAAGTAATATTGAAGAAGAAAACCAAAGTGAGAGCCATCACAGTCCCAGACTTTAGCCTCTACTTTAGCCTCTACAAAGCTGTAATCATCAAGACTGCATAGTATTGGCACAAAAACGGACACAGAGACCAATGGAATAGAATAGAGACTCCAGAATTGGACCCACAAAAGTATGGCCAACTAATCTTTGACAAAGCAGGAAAGAATATCCAATGGAAAAAAGACAGTCTCTTTAACAAATGGTGCTGGGAGAACTGGGCAGCAACATGCAGAAGGATGAAACTAGACCACTTTCTTATACCATTCACAAAAATAAACTCAAGATGGATAAAGGACCTAAATGTGAGACAGGAAACCATCAAAACCCTAGAGGAGAAAGCAGGAAAAAACCTCTCTGACTTCAGCCGCAGCAATTTCTTACTTGACACATCTCCGAAGGCAAGGGAATTAAAAGCAAAAATGAACTGTTGGTACCTCATGAAGATAAAAAGCTTCTGCACAGCAAAGGAAACAACCAACAAAACTAAAAGGCAACCAACGGAATGGGAAAAGATATTTGCAAATGTTTTTTATCTTTCATATTGGAAACTTTCTTCAAATACCTGATGTTTTCAGCAGTCTTCTTTTAAGGGTGAGATTCCAAAAGCTGATCGGAAGCTTTGTGTATATGTATAAGGCTTATCAACTGCTGGGCTTTACTTAGGTTAAGAGGTTGAGGACGCAATTGGTTGCCCAAATGTCAGTATTCATGTGTTATTTCTGTTGAATTCATTCATTGATCCGGAGAATAATCCTTCTGCCTTTGGGGGTGGGAAAGGATATATAATGTTTGGGCTGTAAGTGTTTGGGGAGCTGAATGGGGGATGCGGGGGGAAGGAGAGTTTCTCATTCTTCATTTTATAGATAATCACTTAATTCATAGTTTTCAGTGTGGTGCCTTGCCCTGCCTTCCATGCCTGGGGTCTCTGTGGACTCTCGCAAATTCATTTTCTCCAGAGAATAAACTTCCCTTCTCCTGCAAAGGTGGTGGGGTGGGGGGTGGGCGTAGGGTTCGGGAAAGGAGGACTAGGAGAGCGTTGGCCTGCCTTTGCCTCTTAGTTTAAGTGATCTTGGAACCAATGTTCCTTATGTCTGTTTTCAGAGTCCCTTCTTCCTGGACAGTGGAAAGTTTACCCTTTTTTTTTGCTTTGCTTGGTAGTTTGTATTGCTCTATCTGCTTTTTGTTTGCTTGCTTAAACAGCCCTAAAATTCTCTATATTTTTTACTTAATTTTTTATTTTGACATAATTTCAAACTTAAAGTTCCAGAAACAGTACAGAGTCTCTGTACATGCTACACCATATTTGTCAAATGTTAATATTTTACTATATTCTTTTTTCCTGTGTATATACATTTATATATTTATATATATTTTTCCTGAGCCATTTGAAAGTTGCAGATGCAACCCACCTTTACTCCTGAATACTTCTCGTATAGAATCACAGTGCAGTTATCGAAGTCATCTGAAATAGACATTGATATAATATTTTTACTTAATCTATAAACCTTATTTAGATTTTGCCATTTTTCCTAAATGTCCATTTTATAGCAAAAGAAAATTCCAGACCATGCATTACATGCATATATTAGTTGTCATGTCTCTTTCATCTCCTTACTCTAGAACAATTTCTCAGTCTTTGCCTTGCATGACATTGATGTGATTTAAGAGAACATGTCAGTTATTTTGTAAGATGTCTCTTGATTTGGCTTTGTCTGATAATTTTTGTATCGACTTATGCATTCAATTTAAAATTGTTGAAATTCAAATTATGCATTTTTTTATAGGAATACTACAAAAGTAATGTTCTCAGTACATCATGATGGTGGACACATTATGTCAGTTTGTCCCATGACAAGTGACGCTAACTTCAATCTCAGGTTTTGGCTGGATTTTTCTAATGTCACATTACTGTTTTGTTCTTACTGTGTCTTGTGGGGAAATGCTTTGAGACCATGTAAGTATCCTGCTGCTTCTCAAGCGTTGCAGGCTGGTTGTAGCTCCCACTGGTGACTTCTTGCCTGCATCACTTGTTACAATGGTTGCTAAATGGTGACTCTAATTCCCATTCTCTATCAGCTTTTGAGAGTGTTTTTGTTTTTGTTTTTTGTTTTCCTTTGACCTGAGAGTTCATGTCTTTAATCAGTTTTGGAAAATTCTCCATTGTTTTCTCTCTGAATATTACATATCTGTCATTTTCATTCTTTCCTTTTCCTGTTAAATGTATGTCAGACCTCCTTCATCCTGTTGTTATGTCTCTCAGGGTTTTTTTTTCCCTCACGTTTCCACATTCTTATCTCTTTGTACTGCACTCTGGATAATTTTTTCACATTGATTTTGCTATTCCCTTCAGCTGTGACTAATTTTTCACCCATCCATATGAGATTTAAATTTCAGTGGTTATTTTTAGAAACTCTAATTATTTTTCAAGTCTGCCTGGTCTTTTTTTCTGTGTCTTTTTTACAAGATATGTTTATAATTCCTTCTTTTATATCTTTAATTATTTGAGATACTTTATATTTTCCAGTTATCCAATTTTTCAGTTTCTTACAGGGTCTGCTCCTATCGTTGGTCTGCTGCCTTTTGCTCTTGTTGCATTGTTTCCTTATATGTTTTATGATTTTGGAATGTGTGTTCACTTATTTTTTAATGTTTATTTTGAGAGAGAGAGAGAGAGAGAGAGACAGAATGCAAGCCAGGGAGGGACAGAGAGAGAGAGAGACAGAGAGAGACAGAATGCAAGCCAGGGAGGGACAGAGAGAGAGAGAGAGAGAGACAGAATGCAAGCCAGGGAGGGACAGAGAGAGAGAGAGAGAGAGAGAGAGAGAGACAGAATGCAAGCCAGGGAGGGACAGAGAGAGAGAGAGAGAGAGAGAGAGAGACAGAATGCAAGCCAGGGAGGGACAGAGAGAGAGAGACAGAGAGACAGAGAGACAGAGAGACACAGAGAGACAGAATGCAAGCCAGGGAGGGACAGAGAGAGAGAGAGACAGAGAGAGACAGAATGCAAGCCAGGGAGGGACAGAGAGAGAGAGAGAGAGAGAGAGAGAGACAGAATGCAAGCCAGGGAGGGACAGAGAGAGAGAGAGAGAGACAGAGAGACAGAGAGACACAGAGAGACAGAATGCAAGCCAGGGAGGGACAGAGAGAGAGAGAGAGAGAGTGAGAGAGAGGGAATCCCAAATAGACTCCATGCTGTCGGCACAGCAGAACCCGATGCGAGGCTCAGTCTCACAACTGTGAGGATATGACCTGAGCTAAAATCAAGAGCCAGATGCTTGACCAACTGAGCCACCCAGGCACCCTCTGAGTTCATCTTCAGTAAGGTTTTCTGTGGTAGTCTTTGCCACCTAGGCTAAGGGGGTGTCACTCTAGAGGGTTGGTTTGTTCTTGTTTGTTTGTCTGTTTTGGCTTCTGCTGGCTATTCCAGAGGTATCCTGGAGATAAATCAGTTTTTTACACTAATTTCTCAGTAGGAGGTTTCCATACGACAGATACAGATTTCGTTTAAACCCCAAACCTGTATGAGGGCTGGCCTCTGTTAAAGCACCCCAACCTAAACTCAGGTGTTTTTTTTTAATTAAAAAAATTTTTGTTTTAATGTTTATTTTTGAGAGACAGAGCATGAGCAGGGGAGGGGCAGAGAGAGAAGGAGACACAGAATCCCAAACAGGCTCCAGGGCTCTGAGCTGTCCGCACAGAGTCTGATGCAGGGCTCGAACCCACAGACCGCAAGATCATGACCTGAGCTCAAGTCAGACACTTAACTGACTCCCCGCAATTTTTTTAATGTTTATTTATTTTTGAGAGAGAGAGAGAGAGAGAGACAGAGAGAACAAGTGGGGATAGGTCAGAGAGAGAGAGGGAGACACAGAATCGGAAGGCTCCAGGCTCCAAGTTGTCAGTACAGACCCCTATGTGGGGCTTGAGCCCACAAACCTTGAGATCATGACCTGAGCTGAAGTCAGACTGAGCCACCCAGATGCCCCCAAAAAGAAGTGTTTTTTATTGCCTCTATCTACTAGGGAATGACCTTCTGGGCCACCTTTTTGTTGATTGTGCAGGCCTTGAGGGATTCTGCCTTTGTGTGTCTGTCCCGCTTCTAGTTCCCTCACTTCCCGTGCCCAAAGACATCGTCCCTCTGCCAGCATGGACATTACACCCGAAGTCACTAAGCCCAGCAACTACCTGTGCCCTCCACAGGGTGCCGGAGTGCCAACCACCCCTGTGCTCTCAGCCCCCAAGTGCGGCCTTTTCTTCATTTTTGGTGCCTGGGACTCCCGCTTCCTGTGACCTCAGCTAGGCATTTAAAAGGAGTTTTGTTATATTTTATCCTACATTTCCGTGTATCGTTTAGCAAGAGACTTCATCTGTGTCGCCTCCCAAAACGTGTTGAATTCTTGTCCACTGTTGTCGCCTTGCCTGTTCTTTCTGCCTTTGTAGGTTCATGCCTTTTCTTTTTCCAGGAGGAAGCGGAGATAAAACAGAGTAGACAAAACATATGCCTTATTGGAATTCCAGAGAAATGAAGAATTAAGAAATGACTGCATTTTAGAGGTTGCTCTTTGCACATTGTATCAACTTTACTGGTGGCATTATACTCCTGTCGGCTCAGAACCACACAAGGCTTTGGTTTTCTTGCTCGTAACTGTGCTGGTGTTTTGTGCTTAGATGCCACAAGGTGTAACTCTTTTTCAGGAGTTTCTGTTTACTCCGCCAGTGAAGTCTTCCTCCGTACCATAGCTGGCCTCTTACAGCCAGTGGGCTCAGCAAACATTTTTATGCCTGGGCCAGAGAATGAACTTCTCTTTCCAACTGTCAGAATATTTCAAGTGCAGGATAGTCAGACAAAATCATGAATTTGTTTTACCTCTCGTGAGAAGTAGCTGTTTCGGCTGCCATTAACATTCTTGAAACACTTTGGATTGTAGATCAGCTTTGTTTATTTGCATCAAATAAATCACTAGTGTTTTCATTAAAACATATCTTCTAAGTGTTTTCAGTACACTTCTTAAGTAACAGATCTGCGGATGGTAATTATGTTCTAAAAATAATCCAAATCTTGTGAACTATGTCAAGTAGGTGAACTGTTATTTTTAATATATCAAAGTATGAACCAACAAAATCAATGATGTGTTATTTTTGCCCCATTTAATTGATTAGACAGTGTCTTAAACTATCTTACCATAGATATATTTAGCGAAATTTATTACTTGCAGACTGATATAACTCATGAATTATTAAAAGCATCAGCATATGGAACCCACTCTTCCCTCATTCCAAATTCTTTTAATATGGCTTATGTTGAGCCATTTAACTGGCTTCTATCCATCCCACCGATGGAAGCTGCAGCCAGATGAGGATTCTTATAAATGATTGGCTTCCTTTCCAAGCAAAAGGAGGATGAAATGTCAGCTTTTTCCTCCACTACCTGAAAAGCAATCAGTGGCAACCTTTCCTGGCCTTCTTGACAGTAGTTTGGCTCTATAGAAGAGGGTGGGCATTTAGCCAAATGTGAATTTCAGTGCTATATCAAGAAAAAAGTAGCTAAAACTCAGATAATAGCTGGAATTTGCAGAGAGGCATTCAAATGGGTCTAACCTGTGAGTCTTCAGTAAGCTAACCATAGCTCAGAAATTCCTGAAGTGCGCATTTTAATCCCTTCTTTCCTAGCGATGAGCTGAGTGACCAGAGGTTACCTACCAAATCTGTCTTCCCGGCTGTGTGCGCTCCTCTGTAGGACTGGGTTTAGGGGTACCAACAGCTTCAGAATAGTGTAGCATGATGACTGATTACCGACGACAAATCAAGACCACTGAAAAGGACTCCAAGGAATCAAACCTTGGAGTTCAAGACCATTTATTAACTCGAACTTATGCTTTGAAATTTGTTATCCTTATCTGTAAAATGGGGATATTACTTATTTCACAGGATTATTATGAAATCTTAAATAGTATATGTGGAAGCATTTTGTAAGTGGTGTGGGACTATAAAAAGTAAAGTGTTGTTAACATAAGGCTGCTAGTATAATGCATTATCCATGGAACAGATTTTAAAATTGTGAAGGACACTGGTGGGGAAAAACTGAAATTCACAGGACAGTGGTTTTTTTTTTGTTTTTTCTTTTTGTTTTGTGTACCCATGTAGGCTCTATTATGTTTTTTCTGTTGTTTAATCCTTACAACTCCAAGAGTTAACATTCTGTTAGCTCTGTTCTTACAGACGAAGAAAGTGAGACTTACTTAAGATCTACCTCTCCATCATTCTGTCTTATAAAAGAGGAAATGGAGACTAAAGAAGATTCTCAGTCCATCATTCCATCTGTTATAATATACTACTGTATTTTCATAACTGTTTTTATCTTGCACACAAACTTGGCCCCCAAATTAAATAGGAAACACAATAGCAAATAATTAGATTGACAGTGTAAATAGAGACAGACTTCCGTCACTGGCGTTATGATGGATTAGATATGCTCCATGACCCTCCCAACTGAACAAGTAAAATACTGAATGAAATATCATAAAGCAGTTTTAGCGTATTGCTAAGCTGGCATGAAAGTAAGATATTTGTTGACTCACTAAACAAAATGAGGCTGGGTGTCCTGGCAGGTGATTGGGAACCAGAGCCAGCTTTGCGTGGACGTTTTTGTAATTTGATGACCTGGGGCTTCTGCTATGAAGAATGGGGCAGGGAAGCAGGATGGACAGCCTGTGGCCTATGTAAGTTGGGGAATCTAGAAAGAACTTCCTGGAGAATCCAGGAAATCAAAAGACTATATTTTCAGTTAAAGGGGAAAAGAAGTAGGTCTGTAATGATCCTGCTGTTGAGAACTACAGTTTTAAGCCACCTTCACATGGTTCGTGGTCCGAATTCATACAATAGGTGTCGTCCAAATACACTTTCAGAGAATTTCGTTGGAAGTGGCCCTGAATTGGTAGGGACCAGCAGAAGTAGACAAACCCACTCTTGAGTAATTCATCTTCAATCTGGGTCTCAATTCTTACAAATAAAGTATCTCAGGAAAATCACAGTTACAACCCACAAGACCATAAAGAAATAAGGCAATATCATGACTGAGAACCAGCAGAAATTCACCTTCAAGGACTCTGATTATGGGATTAGATTGTTAGATTCAAAGAAATTGTTGAGGGGCGCCTGAGTGGCTGAGTTGGTTAAGCGTCCGACTTCAGGTGGTGATCTCTTGGTTTATGAATTTGAGCCCCTCATCAGGCTCTACGCTGACAGCTCGGAGCCTGGGAGCCTGCTTTGGATTCTGTCTCTCTGTCTCTCTGTCTCTCTCTCTCTCTCTGCCCCTCCCCCACTCATGCTCTTTCTCTCAAAAATAAATAAACATTAAAAAAAATTAAAAAAAAAAAAAAGAAATTGTTGAGATATAGCCCAAAGAGACCGAAAAGTGAAGTGATGTGGAGAGTGGAGGATGTCTAATCAAGAGTTCTAGAAGGAGAAGAGAGGAAGGGTGGAAAGAGGCCCTCTGAAAGGATAATGGCTGAGGACTTTCCGTTATTGTTGAATTCTAGACTTCAGATTCAGGAAGACCTATATATAAATCACGAAGCAGGTGAAACCACAGTACGCCAAAGAAAAAGAGAAGACCTTAAACTCGTCTAGAAGAAAAAGAGACTGACAGTAGAAATTACTTGCCCCACGCTCCTGTGACCCTGGGTTAGTTACTTGCCCCACACTCCTGTGACCCTGGGTTAGTTACTTGCCCCACGCTCCTGTGACCCTGGGTTAGTCTCTCAGAGAGTCGCCCACACCTGTTCTTCTGGTACATTCAAATGCGGTTAGACTCATTCCAGCTCCACCATAGAAAACGTATTCGGGAGCAAATTGCCCTAAGGAAGTTCTAGGGATGCTAAGTTGATAATTTACTATCTCCCTTAGTTAAGTCTGCCGCACTAAGGGGATTTCTGACCTTTGATTTTCTTCATCTTTCGTGTGTCTGTTTACCGTGAAGTCAGTGAGATTGTAGCCATCCGTGTTACCTTGTGTTTGTGAACAATCAGTTGTTTTTTGTGGGTGGAATGAATTAAAGGTAGGACGCAGCAAGTAGACTTCAGACCTGTCGCCGAATCTTTTCTCCCTTGATCTAAGAGAGCCGGCCCGAAGACCGCGCTAGGTCTCTGTACTTCTCTGGTTTCCTGAGGCAGCGCATGCCCAGTGGAGTGTGTGCCGCCAGTTGTTGGGGGCTGCAGAGGTTTAATGGTTAAGGTAACGTGGGCCACATTACTGATTGCCCCTTTCAAATCTCCCAGTAACCATTAACATAAATATCATCTCACCATTTGGGACAGGGGACACCACCCTTATGCACGTTAGTAATGTGATGCTAATGCTTAACCCTTTCCTGGCTCTGTTCGCTTCCGAGGCCTTGCTCTGTATCCTTTAGTAGGAGGTCTCTGTGAACCTCGAGATGAAATGGAAGGGTTAACTCCTTTTGGTTTTGCCCTTTGACCACTTCAGGATGAGAGGCATGATGAAATACTTTTCAAAATCTTCAGTGGAAACACATCATGCATAATTGGAGCAAAAAAGAATAAATCAAAGCTTTTCCCCCCTTTTAGTCTGGTAATTCATAATTGAAACCACATTGAGGTAGGGGCTGATAACTTCAAAACAAGCAGGGAAACTGCCCTTTCTGTCAAGGTAGGGATAGGTAAGGCTCCTCATTACCAAGGGCTCAAAAGCTTCTGTATAACAAGCCTGTCCTCTCCTCCCTTCCTTTCTTTGAATTCTCACTCTTCTGCTCAGCCAGATACCTTCAGTTAAATCAAATCTGGGTTCACTCCAATGTGCTTAGTTCTCTTCTTGTCACATGAATTTATACGTGGTGACATTTTAAAAAAATCTCTGATATGGTGAGTAATAGGAATTAAATTTTGAATCATCCTGCTTCAAGGTTGATTTCTTCTGTCTGGAATTTGGTTGGTTTAGGTTGAAAGAGTCCTTTAGTTAGTAACGGCATGTGGTTTTCCTCGCTCTTGATTTTATAATCCTCGGGTAGTGGCAGCAAGAACATTTCAGAATGGTTAGCAGAGGCCATGTACTTGCTCCCTGCCTTCCTCTGCTTTCTGTATGGTAGGTAACCTTGGCTAGAATGGTTTGGGCTAGGCTCATGTCGGGCTACTGTGACCTTTCAACTAAAAAAAAAAAAAAAAAAAAGGCAAAACGAGATTGCGGGAGAGGTCCAGACAACTTTCCTTGTGTGAGATTGCCAAAGGCACACCTAATTTGAGTTTGAATTTCTTTCTTGAAGGGGAAAACCCCTTTGCACTGAAGGGGGACCCTATGCGTCTCTTTCAGGCATCCTGAAACCCGAGCCCACGACTCTCTCTTGCAGGTTGGTCTGCTCACTGCTCACTCACCAGGGCTTTCCAGAATAAGCAGTATGAAAGAACTTTTCCTCAGCTGGTCTTGTGACCCGGCAGTTTTTGTAGCTATTATGGATTACTTTTATGTGATTGCAGTTTAACAATCTGGATTTCTTATTGAAGCTTCTAGAATGAATGGCTGTTGTGGGAGTGAAAGTGAAGTTTGGGAGGAGGGGCGGGAGATGGCCAAGGTATTCTGGCCACATGCCAGTACTCTGCCACAGTGATACATACCTCTCCTCTTGGCTTCTCCTCCCATCTCTGAGTAAACGGTTTCATGGGGGAGATTTGAAGGCGGTGTCGATAGCCCAGATTCTGGCGGTGCTGCTGCGGTAGGTGGGCTTTGCCTTTTCTTCAGGTCACTGTTGCTGGGTGCCTGGTTCCATGCCCTGTCCTGCCATGATGGAGATTTAATCAGGCAACAGAGTTAATTGCCAGCGTTGTTTGCCTTTTCCCTGGCAGAAGTCAGAGTCTTGAGTAAATTATGGAGGTTTAAATTTGCTTGATTTCCTGCAGAAAGTGGGGTCAAGAGGTCCCAGACTGTAGACACTCTCTCTGGTCAGCCAGCAGGGGGTCAGTTCTTAAGGGTATTTCAGAGGAGACTGAATGCCATTCTTGAAATGTCCTTCTCCACCAGTTTTTTTCTCTGGGGGTTAGTTTGTTGACCTTACCCCAGTGGAGCGGAGGGTCTATGTGAAGGCACACACCCCAATTAAAGCCGCCTTTCTCCACGCTGTCCTTGTGCTCCAAAGGCAAATGGGATTATGTTTGAGGAGGAAAAAAGCGATTGGCACAGAAGCCTAGTTGTAGAGCAGCATTTCCTATTTCTGACCTTTTGAAAAAGAACATAAAGGGAGCCATGTTTCCTTCTCAGGAAAACAATACTCAGGAAAAGAAAGTTTTGAAAGACATCAACAGAAAGCTAATCATGTGACTTAAAAGACCCTTCCATCATTCCAGGCTTCTGGTGCCATGGCGTTGGCCTGCCCGGCCGGTCCCTCTCGTTTCCGCTCTCCTCCCTTGTCTCCCTGTCTTGTTTGCTACTCAGTTTGCCCGCACTCGCCTGCTTACCCTTGACGACGACGACGACGCAGCAGTCCCCGCCTCGTCTCTTCCAGGGAGGCAGAGGCCACTGTATCGGCCTTCACGTTCCCTGCTGCCCCGGACTTGAACACCTTGTGTTGGTACTTGTTATTTTACCTAGCCGTCTTCCCCACCAGATTATGAGCATGTCAAGGGGAAGGCCTTGGTTTGTCTTGGCATCTGTAACCTTCTTCTAGGAATATGGGATGTGCTCAGGAAATGTTGACTGAATGAATGAGCATCAGAAATACTATCGGTAGGAACAATCGCTGAATTGCTAACACCAGTATTTGGGCAGGTTGGAAGAATACGGGTAGGGAGAGCCGCACGTTTTTGCGTTTGTTTTAAACTACAGTTCATGGAGCTCTATGCTGAGCCCTCTGCTCAGAGCTTCTGTGCATCATCTCTCTTAGTCATCATCACCCTAGGAGATGGTACCATCATGGTCCCCATTTTACAGAGGAGGAAATTCATACAGGAGTAGCTTCACGCATCACAAAACTAGTAAATGGCAGGACCTAGATTCAGACTCTGCTAAATATCCTTATCCTACACTTCTTTGGAATATTTGGTACAGTAAGATTCTTGGTAAGTGCTTTCAAATGAATGAACTAGGTTGGAAATTACTTTAGAACTCATGACGTCACGCATTTGAGTGTATATCAACTCTTCACATCCATTCATGAAGAGGACAGAAAGAACATCACCTGGGCCCTGTGGATTTAATGGAATTTAATTTAATCTTACTCATTTTTATTTTTATTTTTTGTATTAATGGACTTTTTTGGAAGGGCACCTGGGTGGCTCAGATGGTTAAGCATTTGACTTTGGCTCAGGTCAGTTTGTAAGTTTGAGCTCCATATCCAGCTCTGTGCTATCAGCACAGTGCCCACTTCGGATCCTCTGTCCCTCTCTCTGTCTGCCCCTCCCCGATCCATGCTATCTCTCTCTCTCTCTCTCTCAAAAATAAACATTAAAAAAAAAAAAGAATCAGTAACAAAAAAATGTTTAATGTTTTTTTTTTTTTAATTTTTTTTTTTCAACGTTTATTTATTTTTGGGACAGAGAGAGACAGAGCATGAACGGGGGAGGGGCAGAGAGAGAGGGAGACACAGAATCGGAAACAGGCTCCAGGCTCTGAGCCATCAGCCCAGAGCCCGACGCGGGGCTCGAACTCACGGACCGCGAGATCGTGACCTGGCTGAAGTCGGACGCTTAACTGACTGCGCCACCCAGGCGCCCCTAATGTTTATTTTTGAGAGAGACAGAGAGAGAGAGAGAGAGAGAGAGAGAGAGACAGAAAGAGAGAATGTACACGAGCAGGCGAGGGGCAGAGAGAGAGGGAGAGAAAGAATCCCAAGCAGGCTCTGCACCTTCTGTGTAGAGCCTGAGGCAGGGCTTGATCTAATGAACCATAAGATCATGACCTGAGCTGAAATCAAGAGTTGGCTGCTTAACTGACTGAGCGGCCCAGGTACCCCAACTTACTCATTTTTAAACAGGTTTTCATCGGGTAGCACTAGGCACTATGCTAGGCGCTAGGTGTTAAAACAGCTATGGTTCTTGCTTTCATGGAGCTTTCAAGGTAAAATATAAAGAGTAGGAAGGAAAAGAGGAAACTGTGAAAATAAAAACAGTATATTTGGAGAAGGAGTAGAGGTAGAGAATCTGGATAAACTAGGACCCTAGAGCATGATAAGGTCACGGTAGAGAGGAAGAAGGATTTCATCTAGACTTCTTGCTGGAAGAGACTTGACAATTGCCATCCCACTTTCAAGACATGTGTAAAGTAAAGCCCAGAGAAATTACTACTCCCACAGGGTCAACCATTGGTTACCATTCATCGAATGCTTGCATGTGTGAGGTACTTTACATATATTAAATATTTACTTTTATTAACAGCCTCTTGGTTGTTAAGAAATGCTAATTAAGAAATATAAATAATTAACATTGTTAGAAATTATTACTCTTATTATTTCTCATAGCTGGAGAAGTAGTATTATTATCACAATTATGGAAACTGAGGTGCAAGAGAGGTTAAGTACTTTGCCCCAGTCACACTGCTGCTAAGTGAAAGAATCTAGATTCCTATTAAGGACACACAGTTCCCAAACTGACCCCAAACATGTCGACTCGGGTTTTGAAGTCACCTGCCTCATATAACCCTGGCGGTATATCCTACAGTAAAGCACCGAGCCCGTATCCCAGTAAATACATGCTCGGCCGCTTCTGGGTTAGGTCTGTGCTCATCTCGAGATCTGTATTTCATGGGGAAGTGTTGGTAAGATTTCAGTCCCTATTCTGCTCCTTGGCGTGCGGTCTCCCCTTTAGGCTGCCTCTTCTTTTCTTTTTTTTTTTTTTTTTAATGTTTATTTATTCTTGAGAGAGAGACAGAGCGTGAGAGGCGGAGGGGCAGAGAGAGAAGGAGTCACAGAATCTGAAGCAGGCTCCAGGCTCTGAGCGGTCAGCACAGAGCCCGACGCGGGGCTCGAACTCACGGACTGTGAGATCATGACCTGAGCTGAAGTCGGCCGCTTAACTGACTGAGCCACCCAGGCACCCCTAGGCTGCCTCTTCTGCTTCCGCCTTCTCAAGCCTTACCTGGTGTGCAAGTGAGTAGTGTGGAAAAGTAGAACACCAAGACAAGTTACCGTCGGGTCCTACCCACCCCCTTCCCCGCCTCTCCTCCTCCCCTTCCACCGCCCTCCACTTCCCAAATGGAGCTGGCCAAGGGGATGAGACCCGATCTGTCGTCTTGCCAGAGACTCTGGTTCCTTCTCCTGGCAGTGCCTTGAAATCAGAGCTGTGATGCCCTTCAGGGGGTGCCTCAGTTTAAATTCCAAGGGATTCGTTTTCCGAAACCAAGCTTCGCATCTCTCAGGGAACTTTCCTCTCCTTTTAATGTCATACAGGCGTTCGAGTGTGCTAGCATTCCCCACTTCTCCCAAGAACAGACCTCATTTTGTTGGGGTTTTAATAGTTTTTCCTTCTGTGTTAGAGATGTATTTACCTTTTTTAATTTATGTGTTTCCTCTGTGTCAGTGTTACGTATTTATTCCACGTACCTTTGGAAATAGTAGAGTTTGGGGTGGGCTCTTGCCCACATGTGATTATCAAGGATAAAGAACTTCCAGCATTTTTGTCTCAGAGAAGAGTTAGAAGTAATAAACTCTGGTGCTCCCCACAGTTCCATTTTCTAGAGTCTATAAAATGGTGATGCCTGCCTTGGACTCGGAGGAGGAGGGCATGGGGAAGGGCCGTGAACCTCCACCATCCAGTGTTCTGGAGCTAGACAGCTTACACATTGTGTAACCTTGAGCATCTAGCATCATCCCCTCCCCTCCCCTCCCCTCCCCTCCCCTCCCCTCCCTTCCTTCCTTCCTTCCTTCCTTCCTTCCTTCCTTCCTTCCTCTCTCTTTTCTTTCTTTCTTTCTTTCTTTCTTTCTTTCTTTCTTTCTTTCTTTCTTTCTTTCTTTCTTTCTGGTAAAGCAAATGATTAGACATCATTCACTATTTTTAATCTTATAGTTTCATCATCTGCAAAATAAGAATAACTGTGTCTACCAGGGGGTTGTTGTGAGTGAAACTCAAGTGAGATAATACGTGTAAAGCCCAGTGCCTAACGCTTAGTAAATACTCGGTAAATCTTTCATCACACATTACATTATTTTACACCCTTCTTCAAAAAATCTGTTTTTCTGCCTTTTCCATTTAAGTGGTGCTTTTCAAGCATAAGAGAGTATTGTGTTGGTAGGAGTAAATGAGTGGGTTGGGATGGTGATGGCAGAGAGGCCATGCACCTTCAGGATTAGTTGTGACTTAAGCATAAGCTACTTACTGACCAGTTTCCATAAAAGTCAGGAGGATAAAAGAATAAGATTTGGGGTCGAAAAGTAAAAGGGGTTCCTACAAATGTGATGAGATGCTAGGGTACCAGTGCTAAAGTCCAGGCACCTTCCTAAGACTGCAGCTTAATGTCAGAGCATGAGGTCATAGACACAGAAAGTCCGCATTGAGCAGATAGCCTTTCCTATTGTGTCTCGTGGCTGTGAAATCTAATTATGGCCTGTTGTGGACGTTCTGGCTTTAATATCCTGATTACATTAGGACTCCTGGAATCCCATTCAGTCTCTGTGAGTTCCCATCCCATGTGTATTCCATGTGTTTGTGTACATTTCCTGTCCCACACTGTTACATCTGGCAAACAGCTGTTGTCCTCTACGTGGTGATGGGTGTCCATCAGTGATAAGGATGAGGCTGAAGGGGAACCTTGGGAATGCCAGAGTAGGAGAGACGCTAGGGAAGTGTAAGCGGCCAGAATAACAGATAGGACATTTCATGTTCAGCCACCTTCTGGCAGAGATGAAGTCTGGTCCTGGGCTTTTCACATAGTATGAATGTGAATGTAATTAATGCCACTGAACTGTACCCTTAAAAATGGTTAAAATGCTGATTTCATGTTATGTTTGACCATGGTTTAAAAAAATTAATGTACCAAAAACCATTTTATGCTTTAAATGAGTGGATTGTATATTATATGAATTATATCTCACAAAAGCCGTTTAAAAATATAAAGTTGTTTTAACAATCTTATTATCAGTACAAAAATATTTTTGCTTATATTACTGTATCAAAAGTTACTTAATGTTTTAACGGTAGCAAAGAATTTGAATTTCCGTCAGTATTTTTTAAACCTTATTTTGAGAAAATTTCAAACCTACAGAGAAATTGAAAGAATTATACAGTGAACTCACACCTAGAACTCCTTGCCAGGATTTATGCATTTTATGTATTCACACTCTTTATTCCCAGTGTCAGAAGTGATGTGCTTTGATATATTTTATTTTGTTTTGCTTTTTGTTTTTTTGGGTTTTTTTTGTTCAAATTCAGTGTGCTAATTACTTCTTGGGCCCTTTGAATTTGAAAACTCATGTCTCTTCTACTGTTCTGAGAACTTATTTCTTTGGTAATTTTGTTTCTTCTGTATTCTGTGTTTTCTTTTTCAGGAACCTGTTAGATGGATGTTGGACCTCCTGGATTTTCTCATCTTTTTTTGTCCTGTTTTTTATCTCTGCCCTTTTTGTTCACTAGATTCGAATATGTTGCCTTTTTCTTTCAATCCTGCTTTTAAAAAAAATTAAGCTATATTTTTAATGTTCAAGTATTCTTTGCTGTTCTTTGATAGATCTTTTTAAATAAAAATAGCAATTTATTCTTATTTCATGGATGAAAAATTCTCTTCCTGAGGATATAATTTATTGATGTTGTTTTAATATCCTTCTGCTTTTCTATTGTCTCTGTTTCCCCTGAGTTCCTGCTTTTCTATGCGTTCATTTGGTTTCTGTCATTATGCGGAAGATATTGTTGAAACGGCTGTGATTCTAGGATCTGCTCATAATTACCAGGGAATCACTGAAAACCTGACCGGAAGGAAGCTCTGTATGTGAGGGCAAGCCTACTTCCGGAGGGCTGTGAGGTGGTAGAGGGGCAAGTGGGCTCCATGGCCGCCAGCGTCTGGGGAGCTGGAGAGCAAGAAGGCTCTGGGGCTCATCACTCAGGACGTAGACTGGCACCTGCATTTTCCTCCCAAAGGTGTCCACATTTCCATACCCAGAGCTTCAGTTCCCCAGAGAATATACCTCCCTCCCCCTGCAGGGGAGGGCAAGAAGAGGAGTCTTCTGGCTGAGTGGCTGGGTGAAGGGAAGTTTTGTGGATCTGGGTCTTTTTTTGCTCCTTACACATATTTTTAACCAGTCTTCCTGTTTTCAGCCCTGCCCCTCCTCTTACCCCGCAAGGTTCCTGCTGAACTCCGTTCTGAGCCTTTGGGGGCTGAGCAGTTTGGACTGGTTGGCCTTCGTGGGCCCCCCGTGTGTAGGCACTTCGCTTCCGCTCTCATTCTCCTGCCCCGTTACCACTTCACCCTTCCAGTCTTTCAGAAACCCGTCCCTGCTGCTCATCAGCTGTTGTGGCCTCTCTCATTTTACTGTCGTCGTCCATTTCTATTTCCGATCTACGGTCACTTTAGTGGACTTGAGGAGAGAATGGAGATAATGCATGTATTTCATCTGCTGGGTTTAACTAGCAATCTCTTCTGGGCTACAGACATTCTCTGCTCCTGTTTTAGTGGCATCAGAGCTAAAGTTAATTAAAGAGAGTCCGTACAAAAGCTCTTGGGCTGGTCACGGTGACAGCCACCCAATCTCCCACGTTCTAGCCTGCTGACAGCAGTGGCAAAGAGATCAGCCCCATGGTTACTAGACCCTTCGCTGACTCCTATTCATCTGTTCTCTTGCAGAAGCGGGGCAGTGTGAGCAACCCACTCTTCCTCCCACTGATTCCACCACAGTCCCAAGGTTTTACCGCCATCGTCCTCACCTACGACCGAGTGGAGAGCCTCTTCCGGGTCATCACTGAAGTGTCCAAGGTGCCCAGTCTGTCCAAGCTGCTCGTTGTCTGGAATAATCAGAATAAAAATCCCCCGGAAGGTAAAAAGGGTGGGAAGGTGCTGTGTTCAGGAACGGCCTGCTTTGGGTGTCGGCGCGCCTCCCAGCCGGGTCAGTTTGGGACGGCCACATTATTTGCATCCTTAGGCTTGCATGAAGTTTCCTGCTTTGTCAACAGTAATGCCATTTCTGAGGCAGCGTGACCCCAGTTTAGTCAGCCATCTCATTCTTGTTCTGGGGTGGCCCAGCTCACTGTGCGCCCAGGGTGTGAGCTGCAGCCACGAGGGTCTGAGAGCTTAGGAATCAGTGGGATCAAAGGCCAGCAGCCTTGGGAAAACAGACCTCAGCTTCCCTCGGCCATCTCAGCTGATTTGTTTACATGAAAGCTCAGTTTAAAAGGCATTAGTTTTCTCCTTCCTTATCTCGGCTCTGATACTGTGCTTTCCTTAAAAAAAAAAAAAAAAAGATGGCCTCACTTCCAACTGGGCAAGTCAGCAGAGCATGCTGTCTCCAGGCTTCGAATCAGTTCCTTAAAGTGAGTGTGCACTACGGTCCCCAGGCGGTTCATCGCTAATCGCTTTGTCCCTTGCCTTGGCCACCGTGTGAGCTGCTGGCTGGCGCTGGCAGCTAGGGTTGAGGACTGTTTGATTAATTGGATTTCTTTTTCATTCAGGAGGCATAGAGTATGTTCCACCTGCATTTAGTTTCTCATTCAGTCTGTCTATTACTGATCCTAATCCCAGGCACTTCAAAGCTCCTGCCCTTTATAGCCTATTAAAGCCAGGAAGTTTCTGATGGATTAGAGCAAGGAATGAGTTTGAAGTTTGTAATGTGCACCACTATCACTGATAAGGTCTAGTTTATTGCCTGACAGTAGTATCTGCACTTTTTATGGCTATTCTCTTTTAATTGGGAATACTGAAGTCAGGATAGTCAACCCTGGAAACTGCCCCCGGTAGATCTATAGTTTAGGCTGGAAGAAGAACATTTACTGTCTGTGAGGCAAATCAGAAATTACCCCCAAGAAAATTCTTTAGTACCTCCTGAGACATTTAAGAAATGTTCCTTAGTGGGATTTTTGTTCTCTGAGAGAATCCTACACTTTCTAGATTTAGGGAGCCGTGGTTTAAGTAAACAAAATGTCTACTTTAAATGACGGTCCCATTTTACGCTCCAAAGAACAGTGCTTTTTCTTATTAAGTACATCTTTTTATGCCAAGTCCGTTTTCCTCCCAGCAACCAGTTTCCTGGATTTTTGTTTGTTTCATTTATTTGACTCTCATGAAAGGGGTAGAAGGAAAAGGGAGGAGAGGGGAGGAGGAAGAACTGGGCAGGAGGAAGGGAAAGGCAGAGGGAAACGGGAGCTGTGCAGGGAGGGGCGTGGAGAGGGCCCAGCCTGGTGCCTCACCTGGTGGGGGGGGGGGGGCCGGCAGGCACTGTTGTGCTGCTCCTTGGTCTGGCACTTGAAAGGGACGAGTCCTGTTTTGAGAAGGAAGGCTGTGGGTCCCTGCTCGGATCTGCGGTAGCTCACTGCATCCTGCCACGTTCACCCTCCCGCGCCTGCTCCCGCGCACGCAGGCCGCCGGCTTTCAGAGGGAGCCCCCGCCCGCCCGGATAGGCACAGGTGCAGAATCTGGAGCTAAATGCAAAGGAGGCTTCTCCTTCCTTAGACACCTTGGTCAGGCACTTTGCGCTCCAGGGGAATGGTTTCTTGTGAGTGCGAGTCCCTCGCAGACCGTGAGAAGGGAGGAACCGTTCTCTGCCCTCCTAGTCGAAGCCCTCGCCTCGCCCTGGTTTGACGGAAAGCAGTAACACAAACCTAGAGGTTTTGGAGCTGGGTGTTCAGTCTTAATTTTGGGGAGACCTTGCTAAAATGTGGTTAATTTTATGACCAGGAGCTTAGTTTATTTTTGTAATGTTTTGGCTCCAGGGAAGAGAGCGAGCCCTCAACCGATGAGGCCCCAAATTTGACACGTTTAGAGACTGAACCAGCTTTTTTTTTCCCTCGCAGTGGTTTTTAGGTCTCCACTCAGGCTCTGGCGATGTGGTTGTTTGGGGAGAGCGTGAACCATGTTTAATCTTCTGTGGGGTGTTTGTTCAGTTGGTAAATGAGGCTGTCAGCTCTGGTCCTCATGCCAGCAAAGCCATCTGAGTCTGCATGTATGGCATTAGTAACATATATATCTTTTATAAAGCAAGTCCAAGGCTTTGAAATGTTAGAGGCGAAAATGATGTTTTTCACTTTCTCTACATTTACTAAAATAAATATTGCGGTGAACATGTCTGCTGCTGGGAGGGTTAATGTAGGCAGAAATCCACCCCCCCACCCCGGCTCCCCCCACCACTTTTTTTTTTTTCACTCTCCAACACAACCAAATACTTTTTGCTTTTTGGTTGCATTTAAGCCTAAATTGCTGGGTTTGAAGTTTAAGTAAATACTTAGACTAGGCAATAGAAATTTCCAGTGAGCTTTCGTCACATCGGTTTCGAGCTCTGTCAGAAAAAAAAGGCAAGCCACTGCCTTCCTCCTCCCCAGCTCTTCAGTTTCCAAACTTGATGGATATAGAGGTTGTTTGGCTTGGCCCCTGGCCTCCGTGTGAAGGAAGCTCTTACATTGTACATCTCAGACAGGTTTAACTCAGCCTTCTGTTTTAGCTGATTTCAGTGTTAAATTTGAATTGACCTCAGGAGCTCCCTGGCTTCAGATTGTGACTTTGATAGTTGTTAGCAGGCGGGCTGGGCTGAGTGTGTTGGGATGGTCAACCCAGAGGAGGCAACAGAGAAGTAGAAGTCACAGCCAGCCACCTTGCATTTGTGCTGAATTCTGGGACTGTGGGGAATTAACGTCATGGGGACCAGCTGGACACCAGCAGCTTGAGCACTCCAGAAGTGAGCTCAAGGTTTGTATGGAGATAATCTGACCATTTATTTTATGGGTCTGTGGTTGTGTTTGTGACAGTGTTGGCCAGGATGGGCTTGGGGTCATCTTCAGTCAACCTGAGCATTTTATGGTACCTTTGCCAAGATGGAGGGAAAATTCTCTTTGCTCACATCTTTCTTGGCATCCAACATGGAGAAAACCATTAATCAGTACACATTTTAAAAAAAACCCTCAACACAAGGAGTTCTTTTTCTCCTTAGAGCTAGACTAAAGCTCCTAACTGTGAAGTTATCAGGTCACCTGGCTCAGCTGTTTGTTTTTCATAAATTCAGCAATGTGCTTGGAAAACCCTTGTTTTTCAGACTACTTTGTGTGAATGGAAGGTGACATTTTTATTTTGCCAGCTGCAGATTCACAGGATGAGACATAAGGTACATTATTTTGAATTCATTTAGAATTTAGAAGGAGTACAGAGAAAGAGACCCCGTTTGGGCTCAGCAATGGAATTGGAGCCTGAAGGTCTCTGGCTATGCTTTACTGTGTCCTTCTGCATCCTAAGGGGCCTCCCCACAGCCGTGTGTCTACACCTCTTCAGATTGTCAGGGGAGAAGTGAAGGTTGTGAGACTTTACAAGAACCCGGTTACAAAGATGAAAACGATACGATGTTTTTATAACCACGTATTATGTACCTTTTAAATCCCAGGAACAGGCACTGTGCCAGGTGCTTTACACATATTATCTCTAGTCCTTAGGACAAACCTGCAAGGAAGCTTATTCCCATTTTACAAAAATGAAACTCCCGATGAGACGTGTGATTTGCCCGAATCACAAAACTGCAAATGGCAGAGCCAGAAATAAACACGTGTCTCTGTGGATGCGAAGCTCATGCCCTTTGCACAAAGCCCCACTGTATCTATTTGGATTACCATTTAGTAGTAGGCAAATCATCACGCTTTGTCTGTTCTCTGATTTGGGATTATGTAGACGAACTAGGTCCTTGTCAGGGACTCAAAAGAGAGACAGAAGAGTAAGTCTGTTCTTTTGAAAATACTAATGGAAAGGGGAGAAAAAGTTCTTCTTTCTCACCCATATTTTTCTCTCCTACCTTGAGCTTCTGTCCTAATTTTTTAAACAATCAAAATCCCATGTCAGAATTATCTACTTTAAGGGCAGGGGGTAATTTATAATGTTTATTTTTGGTGCTGCCCTCCACAGAAGGGATGCTGAAGCCTGGGCGAATGGTAGTTCCTTTTCTTGGAGGCCTATTTTACTTGAAAATGTGAAAGCGAGAAACTGGGAGTTCTGTTGGGAGGCCTGTCTGTGGTAATGATGGTGCGTAGACAGCTGACTGTTGAGGTGGAGACTGCTCTTGCCCTGGCTGACTTTTGGCTACCGAGGTGTGACTCGGAACAGGGAAGGGTAGTCCCGTGTCCATCTTCACCTCCTTGGCCCATATCATCCTCCTTGGCCCTGCATCGTTCCCTAAAACTTCCCCATCAAAGACTTTACAAGGGCAGGGGCAAGTTAGTTCCCTATGGATATTGTCTCAAGTAATTCTTTGGCTATGTAGGTGATACAGGTGGAGAGCCGTCTGTGCTTCGAACATGCTGTGCACATTCACCAAGTGGAAGTCCAGATCCCATGCAGGGTAGAGGAAAGTTCATACTCAACCCAAGCAGCTAGCCTGTTGTCTATACACACTGCAGAAAGAGGAGCTGTTTGTTACTTTGTGTTCTTTTGCTTCATTTCTGTGTTCCATTATCTCAGCTCTAGAGGATTAATAATGGCAGGGATCCTATTTATTTAAAAGTGGATATGGGGGCACCTGGGTGGCTCAGTTGGTTAAGTGTCCGACTCTTGATTTCGTATCAGGTCATGATCTCACCATTTGTGAGTTCGAGCCTCACATGGGGCTCTGTGCTGACCATGTGGAGCCTGCTTGGAATTCTCACTCTCTCTCCTACCTGGCTCATGCTGTCTCTGTCTCTGTCTTTCTCTCTCTCTCTCTCTCTCTCTCTCTCTCTCTCTCAGTAAATACATACATACATAAAAGTGGATATGGAAGGTACAAGCTGGGTGATGCCACTGGATTTTCAGAGTAATGTATCAGATCTAACATATACCACTTTGCCACCCCTAAGGTTCAAAAGAAGTCCTTTGGTTCTGTAAATAGACACATATGTTCAAAGGAAGGCACAGCTAACATTTACTGGATATCTGCCATGTGCCAGGCGCTGTGCTGCTAAGTGCTTTCATGTTCATTCTCACAGTCAGTGATGGGAAGATAGTGTTCTTATTCTGTCTTCGTAGTTGAAGACACAGGTTAAATGCGATTGATTTGTTTAGGATCACATGACTAGTAAGGAGTACACCTGGGATTTGAAGCTCTTCCCAAAGACTGTTCGTTTTTTCTTTCTTTCTTTCTTTCTTTCTTTCTTTCTTTCTTTCTTTCTTTCTTTCTTTCTTTCTTTCAGAGAAAGTGAGTGTGAGTGGGGGAGCCACAGAGAGAAAGAGAGAATCCCAGGCAGGCTCCAAGTGAATGCAGGGTTTGTTCCCATGACCCTGGCTGGCATCATGACCGGAGCCGAAATCAAGAGTTAGATGCTTAACTGACTGAGTCACCCAGGCACCCCCAGAGACTGTTCTTTCTATGATATATTACTGTCTTATGTGATCCCGGACCTTAGAGACATCTTGTTTGGTTTCTCATATGATGTCGAGTAGAAATCTGACCTAAATTAGTACATTTCAAGTAGAAGCGTGCATTGAACTGCTGAAGGCATTTCACTGTATCTAAAACAGTTTCTACCATCAGAAGATTCCTACCTATTTTGAATCTAAATCCGTTTCCCTGCAACTTTCACCCAGCTACCGGTCATGGTTCTAACTTTAGAGGCCATGGAGAACAATTCCCCTTTCATCTGATAACCCTCCTGATAGCCTAATGTATTAGTCAAGGCCAACATAGAAGACCGAAACCACCAGTAACCTGAACAGGAAAAGTTTAGTATAAAGAATCATTAACCAGTAACGGGTGATTGGTGACTAAGAAGTAAAAACTGTAAAGATAACAGGAGCCCCTTCCCCAGCTAGATGTGAGATTCAGACCTTGTTGGAGAGTGTGTGACAATACGTAGCCCACTGCATAGTGAAGTGTGCGGGGGTTGCAGGCTCAGTCTGGTGACCGGGAAACCTACCGCTCCCCTTCAGTACCCACGGAATTCAATAGGAAGCTACCCAGAGCGTGTTCTTGAACTTACTAGGAAACTGTTGAGGGCTTCAGTGAGCTCCCGTGGAACCACCCATGGCGAGGGACCCTCAGCTGCATTGCTCTTGGGGGTCTCTGCAGAACCTGTTGTGAAGGGGCCCCTTAGAGGTGCCACTTACACTTGGTGGGGAGAAGTACGGCTGCCTGTCTGTCTTCTGGCCAAGGACCGAAGGAGCAAGAAGTTAAAGAGGCACACTGAAACCTAGAAGAAAAGCCCCCTTCCCTCCCAAGGGTCCCTCCAGCACCCTCCACAGACAAAGCCTAGAATTGAGCTAGTTGGCAAAAGGGAAATGTATACGGGATCTAGTTCCAGTATGAGAAACAGGGCAATGAAGGGTGGCATTGGAGCTGAGGGGCAGTACGCTGACAGCTGGCACAGTTGGTTTCTTTAAACATTCCATAGAAATCCTGGATTCATGTGCCTGCACTGCCCCTGTCACTCCTCTCAGACTGTTTTCCAGGTTGTTGGAACTTTCTCCGTATTTTGACACCCAAATCTGAACACAAAAGCTCTCAAAGTGTGGTCCAGGGACCTGGACATCCATGAGAATCTTGCAGGGGGAATGGGAGGTTGAAATTATGTTCATAATAATACTAAGTCACCTCCATTTCCCACTCTTTATTCTTTCACAAGGTGACAGAGGAGTTTTTCAGAGGCTACGTAACATGGGATAACATCAATCTAGTGGCTAGTAGAATGTGTGCTTGTGTATTCTTGTGTTTTAAAATTTCCTCAGTTTTCATTTCTCATACAAATAAATTGTGTGTGTGTGTGTGTGTGTGTGTGTATCGCATATAAGGAAAGCTTCTTTGGGGTTCTCAACGATATATATATTTATTTATAATATAAATTATTGTCAAGTGAACTAACATACATTGTATACACTGTGCTCTGGGCTTCAGGAGCAGATTCCCATGATTCATCGCTTACATACAACACCCACTGCTCATCCCAACGATGTGCCCTCCTCTATGCCCATCACCCATATCCCCCTCCCCCCCACACCCACCCCAGGGTTCTCAACAATTTTTAAGAGCCTATAGGAATCCTCACACCAGAAAGTTTGAGACTCAGTGGTCTAGTAGGTGGGGCTATAACCTCTTATATTTTAGACGTTATGATTCATGTTTTATAAGGATTTAGACAGTAGATTTATGCCAGGGGTTTTATTTACCTGGAAGAGGGAGTGGGGAGCAAACGAGAATAAGGATGACTGCTGGAGAAAACATTGAACTTCATTGTTTTGTCCCAGATCTAGACAAGCATGAGGTGTTCAAGCTGCAATAGATCGTACATGTTCTGTTTGGTTTTTGATGCTAAACAGACTTAGATTCAGTCACAGGCCTTCTCATTTATTAGCTCTGTAACTCCTGCCAAATTACTTAATCTCTGTGAGCCTTGTAACTACTGCTACTACTTTGTAAGTAATTTCTGCCCCACGGGGTTGTCAGGAGGATTGGATGACATTGCATCTACAAAGCGTGTGGCATATACTAGTTGCTTAGTAAAGGTGCCCTCCCCCCACCCCTGCTTATTCTTAGAGGAGAACGAGAAGGAGTTGCCTGAGACCCCATAGGTAATACAGGACTCAGGTCTTCAGTCTCTCAAGTCCTGTGTCCGTCCATTTATTCCAAAGTTATTTATTATGTGCTTCTGTGCCAAGAAGGAAACTATAATTAACTACTGTTATTGATTAAAAGGCAGTGACCCATGGGATCATTTCTTTGGTGTTCAGTTCAGTCTTTTCCCAAACATACTTCTTGGAGTTGACTGCTTTTTCAGGCTCTGTGCTTATTTAAGGCTGAATGCCTTCCTTAATTACAGGGCCTCCATTGTGCCGGCTTCTTCCAGGACTCTGGTAGTGTCCCAACAATGTGTTACATGGATACACTATAAAATGTACCTTAGTGAGATATTTCATCCGAAGGCAGTAAAAATAGCCTTTTCCCTTCTGACTCTCCCTCACCACACTTCTCTTTAGTATGGGGACCTGGGAGCAGCCACAGGCATTTGGAACTTCAAGACCCACGCAGACTGCATCTTTCCACAATTACACAATGGAGTTTTGGGAACCAGTATGATACCCAGCTTTCCTCTTGTCATTTGACAAATGCTGTGTGAAGAACACACTACCTCTGTAAAGAACCCCGAGGTCTGTGGACAGGGGTGCTATGCTAAATGCACCATTTTAAAATAAGGAACCTGTGGTTGAATTGCTTCGATCATTTCAGAGTAGAATGGCAAAAAATGTAAGGCAGGTCATGGGTTGGTGTTTCTTCAGTATACTAGAAAATCCCGCATAATTGGACCTAGAAATTTGATATTTATTCTGTAAATTGGTCATGATGAGAAACCAAACCTAGTGAATCAGAGCGAAGGGGTGGTTGAGGGGATAAAGTGCTAAGTTAAGAAACCCACGTCGTTCAGTGAGACCCATTTTGAGGGCTGGATTTTAGCGGCATTGATCTCTGTTTGCGATTGCATTGTGGAGGCTGGCACATCGGGGCAGACACCTCGAGCGTGTGCTTTGTCTTTGCTGGCAGAGCGGAGGCATGCTTGGAGCTGGGGTGTGCCTGGCCGCAGGTATTCAGGGGAGCCGGTGGAATTCTGGTAGCAAACCCTGGGCCTGAGAATGAGACAGTGTGGACTTGACCCCTCCTCTTGTTGTGATCTTGGGTCTCTCTGCTTCTCTGTGTCTCAGTTGTGAGCAGAAGCCATCTGTGCACTCTGGCTAAGACAGCCTTGAGGTTGAGTAGTGTTGTGAGGACCTAGAGAGGACAGAAGTACTTACCGAATTTTATAACCAGGCATCTGTAAGAGCTCCCCCGTGCACAGTTATACGTGTGGGTTGAGTGGGAGCCGTGGAAGTAAGCTCCATCACATCTGTGGCATGGTGCATGCGCTGCTTTATCTCCTCACAGAGGTTAGAAGAGTAATGCATGCCTCGTTTTTTCCCCCCCCCCCAGACTCTCTCTGGCCCAAAATCCGGGTTCCATTAAAAGTTGTGAGGACTGCTGAAAACAAATTAAGTAACCGATTCTTCCCTTACGACGAAATCGAGACAGAGGCTGTGCTGGCTATCGACGATGATATCATCATGCTGACCTCTGATGAGCTGCAGTTTGGTTATGAGGTAAGGAGGTTTCAGACAGTCTGTTTACATATTGACTGTTTCTTGCCTAGCGTTGCTTGTCTTTCCTAATGAAGAGGATTAGATTTCATCGTCTAAAGCCACAGTTTCTACTCCCTAGTCGATAGTGCATAAGAGTATGGGTTATGAAGCTGTTCTCCCAGACTTTGGGGAAACCCTATCCTAGAGTGACAGCTGTGGCCTCCACTACTTTTGGGAACTCCCAGGGAGAGTCCCAGGGGATATTTTCAAAAGAGCGTCTATAGCATTTAACGAGCACTTAATTGATGTCTCCTCGAATGGCACTTCCCCTGACTCAAGCAGCTGGGCGCGGCAACAATAAAAACGCCAATGAGCAGAGACGCTGGAGACGCTGACAAACAGAAAGCAGACCCTGTTGATGGCTTTCTTTCTGAGGTTTAAGTGGAGAGGTTGGCTGCCTGTCTTTAGGGAGAAACATGCTCTATCACCGTTCATTCAGTGCGGCTGATGGATTAGGCTGGGTTCAAGGGTTAAGTATGGAGACCAGTAAAGGTCTCCCCAGGGGAAAGTGCCAGAGCCGAGGCCTGGTGAAAAGCAATAGGAATTGATGAGCTCTGTCAGGGAGGATGTGCGTGAGATGCATGGCATGACGGCGGCAGGAGGAGGCCTGCGGTGCGGGGATGTGACGGCGGCATCGGACCTAAGCAAAACAGAGAGAATACGTCAATTAGCCACGGCCGACACAGGGAAAGTGGTGCGGTCTGTCCCCTACACTTGTCCTGCCCATGAGAGAGGCAGCCGTCTTTGTAGTTGACTCGGGGTTTGCTGAAGTTAAGGTTCTAAGAAATCACAAAATGTTATTACATGAGGCCATATGTGGCACTCAGATTTTATTAAATGAATATATATTCTATATTGTATATTTATTATAGAAGTTCATTTTCTAACCCTTAAGCTAGAAGTGGATTTTCAGGGGAAGAAATAGGAATCCCCCTGTCACCACCACCAAAAATTAAAAGCTCAAGTTCTTTGTTTGTTTGTTTTTTTAAGTTTGAGTGTCACAGAAATTGTTGTGAATTAGGCTGGTGTGTGATACAGTCAGTATAGTTACTGGCCGGTGAAAGGCGTGAGAGTGGCTAATCAAATATGTATGTCATCTTTTTGGGCTTATTCTCATTCACAGAGATGTCTTTTACATTATCACATCTAGGATATTAGATGATTTGTAGCACACTATCATTCCCATTTTAAAAAAAAAAGAATTACCTACCTGTTTCTCTAGCCAACTCATGGCAAAAAGACCTTTTTTTTTTGGCCAGTGTTTTCTCTCTTCGTTGCATATAGTGGCTTGTCTGAATGGGTTTTTTTTTTTTTGTGGTGAAAGGGAGGTGGATAAAAGGGAACATTTGGAATGATATAGCCAAGATGGATAGAGTGCTCCCTTCTCAGTATTTTCAGTTGGGCTAAATGAAGTCTAGTGAAAGAAAGGTAGACTTGAGGCACCTGGCTGACTCATTTGGTTGAGCGTCCTGCTCTTGATTTTGGCTCAGGTCATGATCTCACTGTCGTGGAGTGGAGCCTGCTTAAGAGTCTCTCTCTCTCTCTCTCTCTCTCTCTCTCTCTCTCTCCCTCCCTCCCTCCCTCCCTTTCCCTGTCTCTGCTCATGCTCTCTCTCTAAAAAAAGAAAGAAAGGTGGACTAAATGTATTCCTTTTGACCTTGAGTTGAAATCTTAAGATGTTACGTATATTGAACCCTGGGATTTCTTTCAACCTTGAGTTTGTTTCAAGCCTCTTCCGCTCTTTCCTCTGATGACCTGTGTTTGATTCCACATCACCTTGAAGGAAGTACCTGCCTATTGGAGGAGTGGCAGGCAGGAAAACACCTCCTCTACATTAATCTGAATCTTCTCTAGATGCCGTGGAAGGAGAACTTTCATAACTACTCTCTGTATTCCAGCGAATGTTCTGGGTGTTCTTATATTACTTACGATCTTTTCTCAAACCTGCAAGACAGTTACTGCTTTTCTCATTCTTTACTAAGACTAAGAAGGTTAGATAACTTATCTACAGTCACACAGCTAATGAGTGGAAGAGTTGGAATTTCAGTCCAAGTTTGTCTACACTGTGCTGTCCTCTAAGATTTTACCCTGTCAGAGGCTACTGGTTTGCAAAAGTAGTACGAAGAGCCATGAGCATATCAGTTGTCTCTCACAGAGTTATCCTGATGCTAAGGAAAACAAACAGGTTTCTCAGGCATCCCTACCATTGGTGCTTTAGGGTAACTTTGTAAAAGTTATTTCTTGCATAGTAGTTAATATAATGGACAAAGTTAGGGTAGCTCTGGACCTGAATTCCTGCCCTTTCACTGACTAGTTAATGACCATGGACAAGTTTTTTAATCTCTCTGGATGTTATTTTATTCTTGCATAAAATGGCAGTAACAATATCCACTTCATTAGGTTATTGTGTACATAGAAAATTCCGTAGTGCCTAGCACATGGAAAGAGAATGCTCAGTGACTGCTCCTTCTATGTGGTAGGCAGTATCCTCTGCACTTTACAAGACACGATGTTGGCTGCTGTAATGGCGGCTACTGTGGTTATTCCCATTATCCCACTCATGACTCCGCTGTGGTTCATGGGAAAGGTTGTTGTTTCCATTCTTCTTGGGACATTACTGTTCTAGAGAGGGTACCCACTTTTGTGTTGAGTCAAAAGACAGAAGGTGATGGGGCTCCTGATCCTGTTTTTTGCTTGTTTGCTTGTTTGTTTGTTTGTTTTTGGCCAAAGCCTGGGACTATTTCATGCAGGAATTGGGAGTAAGCCTGACTGATAAAGTGAATTAATAAATCTGTTAACAAAAATTTATGTCCAAGGGGAGTTACGTTGGAACCCAGAGCTACTTTCTTGTGCTGAGCACAGTGCATTTGGATTATATCTATCTTATTAATTGCTACTCATCCATCAGCACTCAGCTCTATTGTTGCTATCTCAGAGAAGCTTTCAGGGAGGTTAGGTTCAGAGCACTCTACCTCTTTGTAAGCAAATAATTAATTGTGAAGTATATTGTTTAATGTCTGCTTTTCTTCTAGAATGTAAGCCCCACAAGGGCAGGAATCATGGCTGTCTTGTTCATTGCTTTATCTCTATGCCTGACCCGGTTTATTCCATTCAGTGGTTACTCAGTAATAGTTGATGAATAAACAAACCTTTATCACCAGCATGCACATGAAAGCTATGGAATAAGTTACTCCGGCGTGCGTGCCCATCCACCGTGATCCACAGTCTGGATCCAGCCATTTTGAAAAACCATTTGGAATTTCAGATGCTAAGCATATACCTACCATGTGACCCACCATTCTTCATATAGAGATTTACCCTAGAGAAATAGGAGCACACATATACACAAATACTTGTACACCAATATTCATAGCAGTTTTTATTTGCAAAAGCTGGAAACGACAGGAAAAACACAGAATGTCCAATCTGAATGAATAATCGTGGTATATCCATACAATAGAATACTACTCAGTAATAAATATGAATGAGCTATGGAGACATATCATGGATGTATTTAATAATAATTATGATGAGTGAATGAAGCAAGATGAAAAAGAACATATATTATGATTACCTTTACGTAAAATTTTAGAAAATACAAACTAATTTTCAGTGATTGAAAGATCAGTGGTTGCCACACTTAGGAGTGGGGAGGGTCAAGCTGTGAAGGGCAAGAGGGAGAATAACAGGCAAAAAAGCTTTTAGGGGTTATGGATATGTTCATTATCTTAACTGGGATGATGATTTTACTGTGTATATAGATGTACACATACCAAATTATGCGTATCAAGTTATACACTTCAAATAGATTTAGTTTATCGTATGTCAAATCTTATTTCCAAAAAGCCGTAAAAATTATATTCACGCAAATGTGTAAAAAAATGCTGGAAAAATTGAAGGTAATGTGTGCCAGATATGTTCAGTAAAAACTACAAAATGTTGCTGAGAGAAATTGAAGTACAACTGCATAAATGGAAAGCTGTATCCTATGTATACATTCAAAAGTGTAATTTCTCCCCAAATTGTTCTGTAGATTCAAAGCAATCCCAGTCAGAATCCCAGACGGCTTTTTCTTTTTTCTTTTTTTTTAATTGAAATTGACAGACTTGTTCTAAAATTCAAATGGAAGCAGAGTAGACCTGAAAAAGCCAAAGCAATTTTGGGAAGTAGAACAAAGTTTCAGGACTACCTCATTTTAAGGATTATTATAAAGCTACAGTAATCAAGACACTGTGGTATTGTTGTCAACTTAGACATACACATCAACGAAACACAATAAAGAGTCCAGAAGTAGAGCACACATGTATGTCATTAATTTTTGACAAAGGACCCAAGTCCATTCAATAGAGATGGGAGAGTCTTTTCACTCAGTGGTGTTAGAACAATGTGATATCCTTATCTCAAAGAAAAATAAATCATGACCCTCACCTCACAGTGTATGTAAAAATTTAACTAGTCCTCAATGTAAGAACTAAAATTACAAAACTTCTTAAAGAAAGCAGAAGAGAAAATCATAGCGCATTGAAGCTAAGCAATTATTGTTAAATAGGAGACAAGTAGCATGACTTACAAAAGAAACCAAAATGGATAGGTTGCACTTCCTCAAAATTACAACACTTGAAAAGACACTTCTAAGAAATTAAAAAGGAAAGTCCTATATTGGGAAAAATATTTTCAGAACATACATGTGGTAAAGAACTTGTATCTAAAATATATAAAGAGCCCTCACAACTCAGGAAGAAGAAGACAAAGAAGTCAGTAAAAAAGAAAATGGGCAAAAGATTGGAGCAGTTACTTCACAAAGGAAGATAAGATATGTAGGTATAAACTAACATACGAAAAAGTCCTCCACATCATAGTCATTAGGGCAATTCTAAAATACAAGCACAGTGAGTTACCACTACATACTCAGTAGAATGACTAAAAAAAATGTAAAACAATGACAATGCCATGTGTTGATGAGGCCATGAAGCAACTAGAACTCTCACATGTTACTGGTAAATATGCGAACTGGTACAACTAATTTGGAAAACAGTTTTGCAGATTCTCATGAAGTTAAACGTATACTTTTCATATGATGCAGCTTCCAAAAGAAATAAAAACATATGTCTTTACACAAAGACATGTACTCAATGTTTACAGCCTTATTCATAAGATCCCGAACTGTAGATATCAGCTGGCAAATGGAAGAGCAAACTGTGGAATATATGCAATGGAATGCTACTCAGCAAGAAAAAGAAATGGACTACTGATATATGGAGCAACCTGGAAAAGTGTCAGAATCCTTATGCTAAGTGAACGAAGCCAGATACCAAAGAGTACTTCCTATACGTGTTGCCCATGTACATGAAGTTCTAGAGTAGAAAAAACTATGTTGCCAGGGGTAGTGGATGAGACTGACGAGAAAGGAACAGAAAGGAACTTTTCAGACAATGGAAACGTTCTAAACTTTGTGATGGTGGTTTTATGACTATATATGCTTGTCAAAACACACTTAAATTTGGTGATTTTATTGTAAGTAAATTCCATTTCAAAGCTGACAAAAATTTGTGGGATGCAACTAAAGTGGTTCTTAGGGGAAATTTATAGCATTAAATGCTTGTATTCGGAAGGAAGAAACGTCTAAAAGCAATACCTAAAGTTTGTTCCACCTTTAATGACTTTGAAAAGGAAGAGTAAATTAAACCCAAAGCAAGTGGAAGGAAAGAGTAAAAGAAGTGCTAATGATGAAGTAGAAAACAAACCAACAGAGAAAATTTACAGATACAGAAATTGACCTTTTGAAAGAATGAACAAAATTGGTAAGCCCCTAGCCAGAACACTCAAAAAAAAGAGAACACAAATTAACCTTTTGAAAGAATGAACAAAATTGGTAAGCCCCTAGCCAGAACACTCAAAAAAAAGAGAACACAAATTATCATTGTCAGGAGTGAAAAGGAATTAAAGAAGGATTGACATTATAGATCCTACAGACATTAAAAGAACACTAAGAGAATACTATTAAAATTTTTATGAAAGTAAGAATTCTTTGGAAATCACAGCGTATGTAAAATTAAATAGAATATATGTATATATATAATTCTCTATTAAAAAACTGAAGTTGTTATCAAAATCTTCCTGCAAAGAAAACTGTAGGCCCAGATGGTTTTACTGGTGATTTCTTAAGAATATAAGGTATTGGAAAGAAAATTAGAAAGTGAAGAATAAAGAAAATTAGAGATAATCTAGCTTCCTCACGTTATGGGTAAGGCCCATCTGTAAGCTATATATGAAGCCCTTAAGTGACTTACCGGTGTCACCCAGTTAGTAATTGGCACTAATAGGGCTTAAACTCATTTTAGTGGTATTTTCACCATACCATGTCACCTGTAAAGATTTCATTATATAACTGGGCTTAGAGAGAACCAGTTACAGTATATAGAATTATAATGATCATTATATATATAGCTGTTCTTATTTTTGGCTGTGTACCATTCAAACCAATTTGTTGAAATCTCCCTGTGGGGAAGATAAAAACACCTGAACGTTTTCTTTGTTATTCTAATATTCACAAGCAAGAATCCATATCAGTCAGGAAAACAAATCCATACTAGTTGTTTCAATAGAATGGATTTAATATATGAAAATTTCTGATACAGGGTATTAGAGAGCTTGAGAGAGCAAAAGGGAACCCTGGAAGTATAAAGAGATGATAACTCTAGGACATGAGGAACAAAGGAAAGGAAGGAAGTGGTTGGGGTCATTAGAACCTACATGCTGGGAAGAGAGCCTTCCCCCTCCCCCAGTGCTGGGCCTTAGACCTCCGCAAAGGGCCACTGGCTGACTTTTGCTGGTAGTTCAGAGAGCAAAGAAGTAGCACCTCATCCCTTCCCAGCCAGAGAGTGGAGGGAAGATTAAGGAAAGGAGGAAGCTGGAAAAGGGATTCTCTAAATCTGTGTGTAAAGTCCTGGGGGCACTCCCACCTCTCCCTTCAAAGCAGCCCATGCACAGAACTAATTAGAATCAACACAGCAAAAGCTTCGAAAAATGAACAGTGGTGTAGAATACCAACCAGGTTTCAGGTATTAGCGCCTGGGTAACACCCAAGTTGGGCAGACCAGAAGAGCACTATCAAGTCTTTGAAGACTGAATTGTTACTCGATCCACAGCCCACAAAGGTGGGTCAGGGCATACATTCTGAACGTAAACTCCCTGATAAAATATGGAAACTTAAAAGGAACAGGGTCTCATAGTAATATTCAAAATGTTCAGGGTACAATTCAAAATTACTCATCATACCAGAATTGGGAAAATTGCAACTTTTGTGAGAAAAGACAGTCAACAGATGCCAACACCAAGATGATACAAATATTGGAATTATTTGACAAGGATTTTAAAACCACTATCATAAAAGATGATTTAATAAGCACTTATGAGCACTCTTGAAACAAATGGAAAAATAGAAAGTTGCAGCAAAGAAACAGATATAAAGAACAACCATATGGGAATTTCAAAACTGATAATTACAGAAACCAAAATTTAAAATTCACCGACGGGCTCAGTAGATGAATGAAGATAACAGGAAAAAATTAGTGAACTTGAGGATAAATCAGTAGGAATTACCCAATCTGAACAACAGAGGGAACATAGACTGAAAAAAAGAAATGAACAGAGAGCCTTAGGGACTTATGGGACAATCACAAAAGATACATTTGGGTCATCAGAGTCCCAGAAGGAGAAGAGAAAAGAAAGAATGTGGGGCAGAGGAAATATTTGAAGAAATAATGACTGAAAACTTCCAAAATTTGGCAAAGGACATTAAACTCACAGGTTCAAGAGCTGAAGAAGCCACAGACATCCAAAGAGTTGTATAAATTTACGTACGTTGTACAAACTGAATAAATTGTAGCAGAAATTCTTATGTCAAATAGTAATTGGAGAAGGAGAAAGAAATTGGTACACACACACACACACACACACACACACACACACAAGGAAAGGAGAAAATCTGCATAGCTACAGTGGTCTCTGTACCTATAATAGCTTGGTCGTGAGAGCATAGTTGATATTTATAACTTTCTCCTTACACCACCCATTCGATGTTCCCTCTGTTCTCAGCCAGCTCTCTAGCATATGAATTACACACCCAGTTTCTTTGATGACTCCAGCACTGTTCAGACTTCCTATTTCTTGTTGTGTTCATTTTTGATAAATTATGTTTTTCAGGAAATCTCTTCATTTCATTTGTATTGTAAAATGTATTGCTATAAAGCCGTCATGGGTCTTATCTTGTTTAAAGTCTAGAGATCTGGAATGATGTTTTCTTTTTCACTCCTGGTGTTGGTGGTTTTTGTTTTCTTTTTCTTGATCAGTGTTGTTACAGGTAGAGCAGGGTCATAATCTTTGCAAAGGGTCAGCTTTTGATTTTATTGATTTTTCTTTATTGTGTATTTGTTTTATCTTTAACTTTTCTTGATTAGTTTCTTTGTTTACTTTCATGAATTTAAGTTGCTGTTATTTTTCTAGTCTTTTGATAGCTTAGATCTCAGTATTTATTTTTATAATGTATGCATTTAAAGCTGTAAATTTCTTGGTAATTACTACTTTAGGTTTATTCCCAAGTCTTGATTTCATATTTCTATTATCCTTAAGTTTAAAATATTTTATTTCTATTGTAGAATCTTCTTTGACCCATAGTTATATAAAAGTATAGTGCTTACTTTTGCCAGTTTTTAAAGTTATCTTTTTCTTAATTGATTTCTCATTTGATTCTACTATGGTCATATACTACATATGGTTTCATTATTTTTGAAATTTACTGCGACTGGATGGTCCAATGAAAGGTCTATTTTGGTAAATGTTCTGTGTGCACCTAAAATAAGTTTACATTCTGTAGGGGCACCTGGGTGGCTCAGTTGGTTGAGCATCCGCCTTCGGCTCAGGTCTGATCTCACAGTTTGTGGGTTCGAGCCCTGCATCAGGCTCTGTGCTGACAGCTGAGAGCCTGGAGCCTGCCTCAGATTCTGTGTCTCCCTCTCTCTCTGCCCCTCTCCTGCTCTCATTCTGTCTCTCTTTCTCTCTCAAAAATAAATTCTAAAAAAACGTTAAAATTTTAAATGAGTTTATATTCTGTAGTTGTAGATGTAATGATCTTATGGGGCCAATTAGGTAAGATCAGTTATCTCGGTGCTTTTAATTTATTTTTTTGTTTTTATTTAAATTCCAGTTAGCACACAGTGTAGTATTATTTTCAGGTATACAGTATAGTCATTTCCCACTTCTATAAAACACCCGGCACTCCTTAATCGCCGTCACCTGTTCAGCCCATCCTTCCACCCACCTCCCCCCAGTAACCATCAGTTTATTCTCCACGGGGAAACTTTTTAATTTTAATATAATCATCCCTGTGCTTGTTCTTGTCTATAATAGGCATCTCCAATTCTTCTGTTATTTTTCTCCCAAAGCCTTTCTCATTTCTGTAGTAAATTCACTACCCTCGTTTAAATTGAAAAAAAAAAAAAAAGTTTAAATACAGTATTTAATATGTGAGAACCAAAGAGAAACCAGCAACAGACCTTTCTTACTGTGGCTCCAAAGAATTTTTTGAGAAATCTGGAGAGACAGAAGCATCTCCCCATTTGGGAATTTTTCAGAAAGAGGAAGCCAGCAGTCTTTCCAGCCTCTAGAGTGGTTTTACTAGTGCTGCCAGGAGACAGAAGAATAGACCAGATGACTTCCTGCAATCCCTTTGGGTGTAACGAATCTGAGGGATAAGAAGTACAGGCAAAGCAGTACGGTGTGGTTGCATGTGGAAAAGCGTCCAACTTCTGTGCCTTTATATAAAGTGACAAACCCCTTCCCTTCCCTGTGAAATGTGGAAAGCTCGCACGAGGGAGGATCCAGGGGAGTCCGAGGGGAGAATACGGCAGTTACCGGAAGGGGGAGCCCAGGCCTGCTGTGGGCGCGGTTCTGCCCACACCCCTTCTGAGGCCTAGCACCTACTCAGGCACAGAGTCCCAGCACGGTTTTCACAGACGTGAGGGCATTTTAAGGTAGCGCATCTGTCAGAGGGTTGGAACCATCGATGTGCAGAGACCGTTTTGGAGTGGCGGGCTCCAGGGCGTGCCTGAGGAACTAGGGCAGAGACCAAAGGGCAGCTCACAGGCTGCGTGCATCCCAAAGCGAGAGAGGGAAAGGTGGGGCTAGTGTAAGAGGTGAGAGAGAGTGGATCTAGAACCCTTTTCCAGAAGGCGGCTCACCAGAGCACAGCTAGGTCATGTTAGCCCTGTCTCCCGAGGCACGTAGACTGGCCGAGAGGGTGGGGATCACTGTGCACCCGGTGACCGTTCACAGCACCCCGGCTGGAAGGCTGTTTTAGAGAAACACAATGCCAGAACGTGAAGGGACCTTAGGGATCATCCTGTCACCTGATGCTTTGTTGCCGAGCAGACAGAGGTGCAGAGAGGGCGGTGACCTCTTCAAGATGTGCCATGGGCGTGGACTATCCCCCTGCAGGTGCAACACAGCAGGCCCTGGGCACGGAAGGCCAGGCCGTGTGCGAGAGCCCTCTTTCCTTCCAGTGGCAGTGATTTGAGCCCACAGACGTTTGGATTCGAGACCTAATACTGTGGATCATTATTTGTTTAATTGGAAGAAAACACAGGGGTCACTTGCCTGTTTATATGGGTCACACTCCCTGTTGGAGAGCAGAGGGTTTGGGAAATGTTACATTCCCTCTCCAGCCCTGAAATCAGGAGCTGAAGAATGCTCTTCTCTGGCCCTGCGTGTTTCTGACTTGTTTGACAAGCTCTAGTGAGCTACCAGATGTGGGAATTCTTTTCAGCCTGGGATAATTTATTTATCTGTTTATGTATTTTACCAGGAAAGTATCTATTGAGTCCTTGATACTCATTTGCAAGGAAACCCTGGGGGAGCAGTAGCAGCGTATAGTGTTACTTGAGTGTGATTTTTTCCCCCCCTAAGTCTGGCTGCTTTTATTCCAGACCTAAAGAGCTGGGAAATAAAATGCAACTTGTTCCTCCTCCCCTCCCCCGCCTTTAAGAGAGTTTCAAACATGTGGCAGAAAATGAGCCAGGCGGACTTGGCCGAATGTATGAACCCGTGAATTTATTTTTCCTTTCATACTTTGATCCTCATTTCCAACCATAAAAATTATTAGTAGCACTTAAGCGCTGAACGTTTTTCACCTGAGAGATGTGAAACGCTCTTGGCTAATAATACTGGTTATAAAGTCAGTACTTCATGTGCGGATGGGAATTGGCTTAGAGTGGCTGTGTGTTGCTAGGCGCACAAAAATGCTGATGCCTTCCTTTCACTGGCTGGGTATCCGTAGGTGGCAGAGGCTGGTTGAACCTCTTGGGTGCTAATGAATTTTGAGAATTTAGTTGTATTATTTTGTTCATAACTCCCTGGGGTAATGGCAAGTACATACTTTCAAAGAATCGTGGCAAGACAGCAAGATAGCTTAGAATGCTCCACTTTTTTTCTGGACGACATACAACCGTCTCTGAGTGGCTCTCCTGGTATAGGAAGAACCGAGAGGAAAGGCACCAAGGGGAGAGTGAGCTCGGTGTGTGTGGTCGGCGAGAAGCAGATTGACCTGAGGAGGGAGGAAGTTGTGCCTCGGTTAACAACGGAAGCTAGCTTGGTTACACAACGTAGGGCCAGCTGAAAAGCTTAAGAAGTGGTAAAAAGAAGGATTGTAGGTTTGTACGAGTGTCTGGTCCAAAGCAGTCAGATCACAGGATGAATGCGAAACAACAGACACTACAGACAGCGAAGGCCAGGTGGATAGAGGTGGGAAGTCTATAGACTTAATGTTCAAGTGGATTAAAGAACCAAAGCGAAGAAGACAGGCTTCCCCATAGCTCGCATTTAATTAGTGATGAGGGAGCTTGGCTAATTGAAGAATTCCAGAGTTGAGGCTCTGTATAACAGTTACATTTGAAACAGAATTTGTAGAATTTGGAGATACTTCTATATCCATCCAGGGAGAGCAGACAGATGGTGTAATCTGTGATCCTAAGTAAACTATCCCACTTTTTCTCTCCTTGCTAGAGGAGCTGAGAGGTGAAGACAGCCTATCATAGAGTAGCCTTCACGGTAACCTCTAGCAGATAATTTAAAGAGAGAGAGAGAGACTATCTCTGTCCTCTTCATTTCTCTCCAAGCTTTCTGCCAGTGAAAGTGCCACAGATACTGAGCCGGGGGAACAAATAAATGTAAAACAAGTGTTGGGCTGGGTCTAAAGATTGTTTCTCACAGACTTGTGGTTATGATCCTTCTGATAGGTTAACTGCTTTCCTCCCTAGATGTAAGCCAGAGCCCTAAATCTTACGACGTGCTCTGGTTTGTTGGGAATACAGGAGGCTGACTTCAGAAGAGTTTTCCTTGATGGCACATGGAACTCATCCTGCCGTGGGCTCTAGGGCAAGCTTACCCTTAGGGTTCATCTAGGGCACCAAGAAACTCAGTTCTTACACAGCCAAGACAGATAAAAAAGGGAACGTCCCTAAAGGAGGGCCCAAAATGCAAGGGATATCCTTGCAGTGGGTGGATAACCTAATTGCTGGAACCGTCTCAGCCTTCGGAAAGAACCGGTGCCGTAGATTTCCATTCTTTGACCTCTTGGCTGACTCAGATCCTTGAGCTTTCACAGCGTCTGACCTGGTGGGTGGCTGAGAGGTTCCAGTATTTCCTTCTCTTCTCTGAAGGATGGACTCTCCTCATGGCCGCCGGCACTGGGATTCACTGTGAGCTGGGCCCATTTCTGGCACGCACAAAGTCAAACCTTGCAAAAGCTGTTCTGGATTAGCATTTGTGCTGGGTCTGACACTAAAGCTTTACAGTGTAGCTAGAGCCTAAGTGGAGCTTTTTAGAATTATATGTTTCTTAGGACTCGTGGTGTGCCCTCCTCATCAATTACCTGGAGAAGTAGATGGCTGTAAGCTCTTTGGACCTTGTGCATTATGTCTGAGTGAGTGATAGTACATTTCCTGAGCCCGGCCGTAATATCAGTACAGTGGTGAATGTTGAAAAACACATCTGTCCCTCTTTCCTTACGTTGTTCACTTTCTTATGTACCCAAAGAGTGGGCATTATAGATAAAGACCGTTGTCTTCAGAAGAGGACTAGGCCAGATGGCTCATTTCGGTGACTGTCCCTGCCCAGAAGGTGTAGTCAGAGCCTCCCTCAGAGGGGACATGTGGAGGACTGTGGCTCTTTCATAGAGAGTTCTGTCCCTGGGGTGTCCCTCATTGCTGCGGGCTCCGTTTTCAGCCTGGAGGAGAGTCCCGAGGAATCTGTTAGGGTCTGTCCTATCTCCAGCTTGCACTGATTTACACCCGGGGCTCCCGGGAGCCGGGGAAGCCGTGCATGTGGGCCGCTGCTGCCGCTGGGGCTGCTGAAAGAGGACCCGAAGCCGCGGCCAGGAGCCCACGGAGGTGCTGAGAGGAGCTGCGGTGAAGTTTGACCTCTCAGAGCTCTTCTAAAGCGCCCAGTCCCCACTGGAGAATAAGTCAAACAAATATTAAGGGAAGGAAATCGAATATCTATGCTGAACACTGGAGTAAGATCTGAGCATTTTAAAAGAGTGCCCAGTTGGGAATTACAATAGAGTGACACTTTTTTCTTCCCCACTGAGCAAATTAAAATGACAAGCTCAGAATTTATTTACCTAGCCATTAATGAAACATCCTATCTTCCCTGTCCCAAAGAGGGGGAGTGTGCTTCCTGCTGGCACATCTTCCCACCGAGGTGTCTCCTCCTCACTGACTTCCCCCCCAGATAAGGCAGGTGAGTCGGTTTCAATGTTTTCCATAAGCGCTTATTTCTTGTGGGGCAGTGCTGGTGCTCTTCTGCCCTCTCCACCCCCGGGCCTGTGTGCTCCCCACCGAGCCTCCGCGTCTCTCCCGTCTGCGGCACCAGAGGGCCCACCTGGCTCTGTGGCTCCGTGCCTCAAAGAGCTAATGCTTATAATGTGGGATAGTTATTTTAAAGAGGTGTTGGTACACTTGATGGTTTAAAGAATGCATACTTTCCCTCCCCCCCATTCAAAAGGAGATATCTGCAATGATATTCCAACCTGAAAGGATCCATATGTTTGAGGGTTATTGTTCCAAAAGCTGCCTGTTGTCTCGTTGGGATTGATTACAGGCTTTGGCTTCTCCAGGAATTCAGAGCTTCAGAATTTGGCTTATGATTTGGGGATATGGGGAATTCGTCTTGCATGGGCTGCTTATCTGCCTTGATTTTGATAGAGTTGCTTCAGGGAGGTGTGTGGGCAGGCCTTGGCATAGGGCCAGGGGAAACGAAAGCCATAGCAGCATCCAGGCCATGAGCGTCCCCAGCATCTGGGGGGCTGGGCGGGCGGGGGGGGGGGGTGCAGCGTCTGTAGCTTTCCAAAGAAAATTCTGTGTTGTTCCCCAGTGTGAACCTGCGTCCTTCACTGCCAGTTATAAACTTGCTTGCAAAATCATGAATTGGAGACCGTGGTTGTTGATTGCTGCTGCATTAAACCTAGCAATTCCACGTTTTGGAAGAATAAAAAGAAAGCAAGCTTAAAGGATCAGAGTAGTCCCCTGACTTCAGAATGGTCGTGACTAGGAACAGTGAGTCTTTAGAAAGCAAGGTGAACTAGTCAGTGTAATGTTTACGGCTCCCCTCTTAGATCAGATTTATTTCTTGGTGCTTGCAAGTTGGTGCCTAGGGTTCGCATTAATCGTGATTGCTGTATGTTTGCTACTCTCTGTTGACGGGTTTAGATCAGGCATTGGCAACCTTAGTTCCTAGTTTCCCAACCAGCCTTTGAGTTGGACTGAAGATGTGAGGGTTGGGGCAGAGGTCCTGTTGACCCTCTGCTCCCTTCTTACAGCTAGGCCCCTAATTACACCCATGGCCTAGATCTCTGGGGCTAGATTGAAAAACTCCCCTAATTCAGAGTAGCCCATTCAGGCAGGATTGTGTCTGCCCTGTTTACTACTCCGTGCCTAGTGCTTAACACATAGTGGATGCTCAGTAAATATTTATTGACTGAATGAGTGAACTTAATGTGTTCGGACATTGAATTTTCTGTAACATACAGTTTCTGAGAGTAAAATTACTTGTTGTTCAAAGTTAAATGATCCCCTCTTCTGTATTCAGTGAGAGAATCCACGTAGAGGTTGTCTACTTGCTGGCCTGCTAATAAACACATAGCAAAGAGTAATTTTGTACTAATTACTTACCTGGTTGGGGGCAGTGGGAATCTCAACCCTCACTTTGTAGTTCTCTTAAAATGAAATCCATGAAGCCTTTTCCTTATTCCCTGGTCTCCCACCCGCAACCCAGAAGTAATCTTACCGTCCTCTTAACTCACTTTTGTGCTTTCTCCTGTGTCCTTGCTTTCTTTCATGTCTAGCTTTTTGTGCATATGTCACTAGCTTTTCTAAACGATTAGGCCCTTAATAATAAGATACATGCTTTATTTTTGTATACATTCTTCGTTTTTGTTGTTGTTGTTGTTGTTTTTTAATACTGCATTTTTTCCCTCTTAAGTCACGGACCTCTTCAGTTTTAACGTTTATTTATTTTTGAGACAGAGAGAGACAGAGCATGAACGGGGGAGGGGCAGAGAGAGAGGGAGACACAGAATTGGAAGCAGGCTCCAGGCTCTGAGCCATCAGCCCAGAGCCCGACGCGAGGCTCGAACTCACGGACCGCGAGATCGTGACCCGAGCCGAAGTCGGACGCTTAACCGACTGAGCCACCCAGGCGCCCCTGTATACATTCTTTGGATTGTAAGACAGTCCCTAAAAATTATGCTGAGTGAAAAAAGCCAATCCCAAAAGGTTGTATACTACGTGATTCCATTTATATAACCTTCTTGAAATTATAAAATCATAGAAATGGAGAACCCATTAGTGGTTGCCACTGATTGAGGGGGAGGGTGTCTATAAAAGATCAGGTGGAGAAAGCTCTGTATCTTAACTGTGTCAGTGTCAGTGTCAGTGTCATGTGATATCACACTGTAGTTTTGAGATGTTGCCATTGGGGGAAACTGGGTAAACAGTACACAGGCTCTTTGTTCATTATTTCTTACAACTGCTTTCGAATTTGCAATTATCTCAAAATATTTGATTAAAAAATAGTAGAGACTCAGTAAGTATCTGTGAATTGAATGTATAAATTAATTGACAAATAGGAATACTCATAACTCTCTATCCCCAAACTTTATGATTTTAGCTTGCTGCTAGATTGCCTTTCTAGAACTTGATGTTAGGATTAATATTCTTAACAGTAGATGGAATGAGTCTGAATTTTTAAAAAAATGCTGTTGAGGACATCCTTTGTTTTGATAGTTTGGACTTTAAAAAGAATTTTTTTTTAAATGTTTTATTTATTATTGAGAGACAAAGAGCGCAAGCGGGGGAGGGACAGAGAGAGAGGGAGACACAGAATTTGAAGTAGGCTCCAGGCTCTGCGTTGTCAGCAAAGAGCCCGGTGTAGGGCTCGAACCCACAGACCATGCGATCATGACCTGAGCCAAAGTCGGATGCTTAACCGGAGCCACCCAGGCGCCCTGACAGTTTGGACTTTATTTTAGTTTTTGCCTTTTATTGTAAGGAAATGCATTTTTTGGAAATGCATGGGATATAAATAAATAAATAATTTGAAAGAGTCCCTCAGCTGCTTGATTCCCCACCAGGACATTATGGGGTTTAAGCAGACGTATAAGGAGGGCATCATGCTGAATTAATTCATGCATAATCAGTTTGGAACCACACTGATGCTTCAGCCAGGATTACGGAGTTTATGGTCAGTGCCACTTCTTCCCTTTGCACGGTGAGACGAGGACAAAGTATTGGCCAGCTTTGTAGTAGTGTCCCCGATTGCTAGGCGATGGAAGTCACCAGGGCAGTGACCTGAAGTAAGGAGAGTTCCCCCTTACTGGACAGAGCTCGTATCTTTGGTCCCCCGTCTTTTAAATTGAGCCTCACCAAAATCAACTGGAAATTCTGAAGCCTCAATAATAGTTATTCATAAAAACTAAAGTTTCCGTTTTCCACTCGATTTAAAGGATTTAAAGAGAGTAGCCATTTGACTTATCACTTTTCTTCTTTTAACTTTATTAAACAATCCCATGGGACCAGACGTAGAAATAGTATCCCCCGTCCCCCCCACCCCGAGCTGAGGTCATGGAAATAAAAACGATTTCATGTTTAGTGTGTCCTGAGGAGTGTGAGATTGGAAAACCCACGACCCAGTCCTGACCCATCCCTTACCCCTCCCGTCCCCTCAAACTCACGTCTTTCCTTCTCTTTGTTATTCTCTCTTGGGAGATCCGTTGCCTCGTGAAAGATAGTAGTGGAGTTTAATCTTTCATTCAGCTGCTTTTCGCTTCTATTTCCTTCTCTGTCCTGAGCCTCACCGATCACCAGGATCCAGCAGACCCACGGATGTCACCTGTGGGGTCTCACTAGTTTGCTGCACGGCTGACAGGACTTCCTTCTCTTAATGGTGTGAGCATGTGGCTTTCTTTGCTAAATGCGAACCACATTCATGAAGAGCCTTCAGCTTTTAGAAGACGAATGCCAGGGCGGAGCACAGGGTTTTGTGGGTGTCCCCACCTCCTCTCCCTACCCGTTCTACCCTCAGCTTGGTCAGTACGCGTGCGTGACTCTTCCCGTGTCTGCACTAGCACTTGTGTAGAACACCGGTCCCGAATGCCATTCCAGACAGCACCACCTGACTTCTTTGTTTCCCAAGTGGGGCGCTGAGTGTGGGGAGATGAGGCGCTTTTCCGCCTCGGAAGAGTGGGAAATCCTGCGACTTCACGAACAGATGCCCAGGCTGGGAGTTAGGCTCCAGCTTCGGCTCGAACTGACAACGTAACGTTGGGATGGGCCTCTTCTTCTCCAGCTGTTTTCTCATCTGTACGGCGAGGGAGCCGCACAGAATGAGCTCTGCCTTCCACATGGTCTCCAGCTGCGGATCTCTGAAGTGGCCTGGGCAGGGGCCAGTAGCTCGGACTGCCAAAGCGTGAGTCTTCTCCTTACCATCCACAGAAGACCCCTGGTTGTGCCATCGGGTGAGATGGTACAGATCAGGATGAGGAGAATGTTTCAAAGCCAGCTCCTCCAGCAGGGTCTTAATTGTGGTTACCGTTGCGGGATTTAATGGTACACTCTCTCAACTCTGGCCAACCCCAGCCTGTCTCTTTGCCTTCGTCACTGCCCCGAGTCCAAAGAGAGAACTCGAAAGGAACAGGAGAGCATGTCTCCCAGCACCAAGGCGCTGACCTTCAGCCAGACTGGGGCAAGTAGAATGGCTGCCCAAATCCCAGAAGCCTCCCCATGATCCTGGCTTTGCTGCTTGGCTTATTTTAAGCAAACCCTGGCCTCGGATTGGAAAGGTCTCTCAGGCAGACTGAAGTGATCCAACAGGTAAATCTTAATACTTAACACAGCATGTACATGTATTTGTCAAAACCAACCAGCATCAGGGAACTCCAGGTGACAGCTTAGGGCTCCCTCACTCTAGATGTCTAGCGTTGGCATTTAACTGCATCCCGGGTGTGGATGGAGGCTCTTTGGCTTTTTGGCAAAAAGAGAAAACTACCAACGAAAACTACCAACCACCGGTGTGACTAAAACGCATGAGCTGAGGAGCGCCTGGTGGTCAGTCGGTTAAGCGTCCGACTTCGGCTCAGGTCGTGATCTCACAGTTTGCGACTTTGAGCCCCACGTCGGGCTCTGTGCACACAGCTTGGAGCCTGGAGCCTGCTTCGGATTCTGTGTCTCCCTCTCTCTCTGCCCCTCCCCTGCCCACGCTCTTTTTCTTTCAAACATAAATAAACATTTAAAAAAATTAAAAAAAAGCATGAGCTGAAAATGAAGCCAATCAACTCAAGCCCCAGTCTACTTCTTTTCAGGAAATTCCAAATATAAAAGGTGAGCTTTGTTCCTGGAGGGCTGAGAGTGAACCCGATAACTGGCCCTTCTGTGGAAACTAGCCAGGAATTGGCATGCAGCCAGCTAGCCCTCTCCCATCTGGGCAGCATGCAGGACAGGCCCGAGGGAAGAAGGGCCACTAATCCAAAGATGTTCGAAAGTCAGGATCCCGGCAGCTCTGCCTCCGCTGACCCAGGCGTGTGACCACGGGGTTTGGGCTGGTTCCTGGGGTTCTGTTCCACTCTGATGGTTAGGGATGGACACAACCCAGGGGCCGTGTACAAGGACAGAAGTGAAACCCCAGCCCGGTTTGATGTGCCTTGGATCCATATTTCCCGCATTTCCCTTACTGCTTCTTCGTCTGTCTGGGCTCCTGACTCCTGATACATGTGGTATCCCTCTCACCCAGTAGCAATATCCCTGTGGAACTGTGTCTTTGAACTGTGATGACTATAGCAGCCCCTTCAGAGAGTTGCTTTTCTCCTAAAGCTGACCCGTGATTTCATAATTGCATAGCCCAGATGGGTACCACCTGTTGTTACACCTTCCCCCTGCTCCCCCCGGTCTGTTTCCTGAATCTGTGGTTAGCACACACCCTGGGTTTAAAATGCACTCTCCAAGTTAGCTTGGAATATAGTGCATTAGCTAGCCTCTTTTCAGGAACATTTGTTGGGTACCCATATGTGAACGGTACTTTAAACCAAAGTTAAATAATGCGGGCCGTGTACTTTAGAGACTTACAACTCGCAACTGATCACAGCTGGGTTAGTTTCCTTGGGAGTATGTCAGTGAGGAAGAAGATAGAAGATTTTAGCCCTGAAAGGACATTAGAGGTCATTTAATCCAGCCCCTCTTTTGCAGATGGCAAAACGAAAGCAGGACAACCTGAGGAGTTTGCTTGCACAACTCCTCAGTGGCGGGGCGAGGCCTGGATCTGCTTTAGCCAGATCCTCTTGGTGCACTTTCTGTAGCAGGTGATCTAGGCTGCCTCCTGTGCCTTTGAAACAAAGGTGGATGGTCTTAGTTTGATCAGCTGGCATTGGGAAGCCACAGAAGACCTCAGGAAGTTGGAGGGAGGGAGGAAGGGAGAGAGGAAGAGGGAGAGAGAGGGGAGATAGATAACTCTGAAAACAGCTCAGTGAGCATAGCTGGGAGTTCAGAGAAGAACACATTTCCATAAGCCAGGTAAGGGGTGGTCAGGACCAAGTTTGTAAACCTTTGAGTGGAAGCAAACAGCATGGTATTACCTTGTTTAAACAGTGATGTGGAATTGGCTCCTAAATGTAAGGATTCTGTGTCTCCCTCTCTCTCTGCCCCTCCCTCCCTCTCTCTACCCCCCACCTCTCTCTTAACTCTCTCACTCTCTCTCAAAAATAAACATTAAAAAAATTAGATGAGGACAGTCTATACAGAGGACTTCAGCAGTGCAGGCAAACCATCGAGTAATGGCTTAGTGACCTGAGCAGAGCTGTGGAAGCACTGTTACTAGAACTCCAGGGATATCATGTGAAGTTTCAGATGCCCGCACTGCAATATATAAAGGCATCTGTTAGTAATGACAAAAGGCTGACCCCGGAGCATTTCCCTGAGGTAAAAAGAAAAAAGCCGAATTAGAGTGGGAGGTGGGTAGCCATGAGGAGAGGGGGTGGAATTAGAGTTCTCGCTCTTCTGGCTGGGAAGATGCTTTACTGTCTACATAATCGACTTCGTACTACACTGGGGCTTGATCAGAGAGGGCCCATCCTGCTCGGCCCCACTCCGTTTTGATCCCGTAGTCAGCTGCAGAGTTATAGATGAAGTGACAAGGATGGTCTCTTGATTGTATCCAGCTGCCTGGAGTAAGTCAAGGGCAGAGAGGCCCCGCCTGAGGAACAGCGCTCACCAACGGCTCCAAAGGAATCTGAAGTTCAGGACACCTCTGATGCTCTTAGAACAGCGTAGTTCAGCCTTCTGTGACCCAGTGTCACCGAATTAAGTCCCTGTGGAGGGAAGTCTGATAAGTGGCTTCAGCCAACAGGAAGAAGACTGAAATCCTGACGGCGTTTGACCCTAAAACTGAGCCAGTGTTGTTATGGTTGCTGCCAATGGGGGCTTGCAGAGAAGGACCCGTGGGAAAGCGCAGGGATTGCAAAGCTTTGTTGACTCAAAGTAGATGCGGGGAAGACGCAGCTTGCATCCGGCAGGGGTGTTCCCCACCCCTGGTGTTTAGTTTACTTACTTGTGCCTGGAGCCCTTTCAGAAGCTCTTTCATTCCGCTGAGGTGACTGCGGCAGCGGCGTGACTTGAACAGGCAGGTGTCCGGTGTTGGCAGAAGGAAACTGGCGGTGCGTTTCATGGAGGGTGCTCGGGCCCACAGACCAAACAGCAGTTATGGCTCACATACTATGTTGTTGCTCTGCGCTCTATAAAACTGTAAGAGTATCATATTATTTTAATCTGCTGAAACACAAGCCCCAGAGTAGGAACACAGCAGCAGCCTTACACATCCGAGGAAATGTTTGACACGACTTCGTTTGTCTGCAGCTATTCTGACGATGGCTGTGGCTGATTAACTCTGTTGGTTACAACATGGTGTTAATGAGGCCAAGGTTGTGGGTTTGAGAGGTTTCACACAAAGGAAACCCCAGGCCACGCTCAAGACCCAGGTCAGAGAGCCCATAAAAGCACGTGGATGATCACAGGAGGACTGGGTGAGACAGTGTAATGACTCAGCGAATATCCCTTATCCGCTTCTGGAGAAGCCGTTTAAAACATGTGCTTTGGTGATGGTGAATTATTACTGTGATCCTCACACGCAAGGGATATCCCAGTATTACTCGTGGTAGCTGTCGAGCGGTACCGTTGCAGACTTTCTGAATAAAGGAGGACACTGGCTGTGATCTGCAGTGCCTTCTTGTATTCTCAGCTTTTTCGCCTGCGAGAGCCTCCGTGTCCGTACGTTCAGAAAGTGCGCGTGGAACGCTGCCATGCGCGGGTGCTGTTCTTTGTGCTTGAGAAACCACAGGGAAGAAGACTAAACCTCTGTCCTCATGGAGGTAAACAATAAGGAAACAATAAATAACCAAAGCAATTTCAGAAAATGAAAGTTTGGTGAAGGAAAGGATGGGGTGAGGGGATGTGATGGAGAATGGCCGGGTGGGAGAGGTGTTCACCTTGGCTAGGAAAGTGTGAAAGGGCCTCTTAAAAGTAGGCGACGTTTAAGCAGAGACCTCACTGATGAGCAAGAACCAGCTTTTTGAAGAGCTGGGACAATATCCCCGTCAGAAGAAAAAGACACAGAGGTTATGATTAAAGACCAGAAAGGCCACTGAAATGTGGAAGAACATGGTAGAAGAGGTTGGAGAGTGGGGTGCACCCTTCAGAATATGCTAAGGAATTTGGCTGTTATTCTGGTCATGGGAACCCATTCTTTGTTTTGTTTCAGAGCTATAGCATTTCTTAAAGATTTTGGGGGTGTTGTGTTGAAGTGTGTCCCTCTAAGAAAGATATGTTGAAATCTTAACCCTTAGTAACCTTATTTGGAAATAGGATCTTCTCGGGTAATAAAGTTAAAATGAGGTCATTGGGGTGGGCTCTAATCCAGTTGGACTGGTATCCCTATAAAAAGGAAAATTTTGGGCCCAGAGACACACACACAGAGGGAGGAAGGCCATACGAAGACAGAGGTTAGGAGGGATGCACCTACAAGCCTAGAAAGACCCAAGATGGACAGCCAAATGAAGCTGAACAGCAAGGAAGCATCCTTCCCCTATAGGTGTCAGAAGGGAGCGTGGCCCTGCCAGCACCTTGACTTCAGACTTCTAGATTTCTGTTGCTTTAAGCCGCCTGGTGTGGTGAGTCTGTTCCACTAGCCCTAGCAAACTACAGAAGGGGCCGGGGGCGCTGGCCCACTGGCTGTGCCTCTGGGCAAGCAATGACACATCCTCCCTGGACTCAGTGACACCTAGGCATTGAGGAAGCCTCTGCTTGCTGCAGCATGTGACCATATGACATATATATGCGGGGACATATATGATGAAGATAATATTAAGATGTATATATGTGTATATATATATGTGTGTGTATATATGTATATACATATACATATGTGTATATGTATATATATACATATGTATATATGTATATATGTATATATATGTGTATGTGTATATATACATACACATATATGTATACACACACACACACACACACACACACACACAATGGGATACAGCCTGTTGGCTGAGTTACCCTGTATAGAATACAGATTTTTCTCAACTTGCCATAGGGTTACCTGATAAGCCCATTGTGAGTTGAAAATGCATTTAATAAACCTGATTTACCAAACATCCCAGCTTAGCCTATTCTACCCTAAAAGGTGCTCAGAACACTTACATTAGCCTACAGTTGGGCACAATCATCTAACACAGAGCCTATAAAGTTGAGCACCTTGTGTAATTTATTGAATACTGTACTGAAAGCAAAAAACAGAATAGTTGCCTGGGTACAGGATGGCTCTAGATGTATAGATTGTGGACCCCGTGGTCGCATGGTGACTGGAAGCTGCAGCTTGCTGCCACTGCCCAGCCTCATGAGAAAGGATCGTACTGCAGATTGCTAGCCCAGGACAAGATCCAAATGCAAAAAATTCGAAATACGGTTTCTACTGAATGCGTATTGCTTTTGCACCATTGTAAATGTCAAAAAACCGTAAGTTGAACTATCCTAAGTTAGGGACCATCTGTACTCTAATATTCTTTTAGGAATAGTCCTCTTAGAGATACTCTATAAATAATGGTCCGGAAGGGTGAGAGTGGAAGCAAGGAGATGAGTTAGAGCCCTGTTAACAACAGTCTAGGTGAGAGAGGATGGTGGTTTGGGCTGGAGAGAGGGGTGGGAGAATTGGCAAGAGGTGGTCAGAAGTAGAGCCAGCAGGACTTGCTGATGGATGGGGTGTGGGGAAGCAGGAAAGGGAGGAATAAAGGCTGTCTCGTAGCTTTTGGGCTGGGGCAGTCAGGTAGCCGATTTATTGAGATGAGAAGATTGAGAGAACGGCTTATCTGGGGATATGGAATCAAGAGTTACGTGTTGGCCATGTTAAGTTTGAGATGCCTGTTTATCCAGTGGAAGATATTAAGTAAGTAGTTGGTTATCTCTGGAACATTCTGGGCCAAACAAATTTAGAGGTCAGTAGATTATAGAAGGTATTTAAAGGGATGAAAACTAGTTGAAATTAGAGAGTTTAAAGAATAGGGCACAGGACTGGACGCTCAGGAGCCTTAGAGGCCTGGTAAAGGATGAGGAATCATGGTGCTGAGACGTGGCAGCATGAACAGCTGGTAAATTGTCAATACTCCTTAACGATACACACTTCCTCTTTTTTAAAGGTTAAACTAACTTACACAGAAATACACGGGGAAAGATCATTGGAGGTACCCCACCCCCAGTATACCAAATTTTGTTTCACAAAACCGTATCTAAGAACCTTTCCAAATGTGGAATTCAAGTTTTTGTTTTCAGTGTGTTACATTACAGAATCAGGCACATTCTCTACACGTGAGGCTTCTAAAAGGCCATAGGAATGGCTGTGTGCTCCAGAGAAATAGTTTTGTTTTGTTTTGTTTTTTAAGAAACAGAGACTTTCTAAGGTTTCACAATTGCCAAATTTAATATAAACTAGGACAGTTGAGTTGCACGGTTCCATTTATTCTTCATGTGTGCATTCATTAAAAATGGAACCTATTTCCATAATCATTTGTTAAGGGATTACCTACCTTAGCCCAATTCAGTAAGCTATTTTTTTTTTTAACTTTTTTTACTTATTTTTGAGACAGAGAGAGACAGAACATGAGCAGGGGAGGGGCAGAGAGAGAGGGAGACACAGAATCTGAAGCAGACTCCAGGCTCTGAGCTGTCAGCACAGAGCCTGATGGCAGGGCTCGAACTCACAGACTGTGAGATCATGACCTGAGCTGAAGTCGGACGCTCAACCGACTGAGCCACCCAGGCACCCCTCAGTAAGCTATTTTCAAGCAACCGCAGGAAGATTTGGAGGAAATTAGAATCCGCATCTGTCTTTGAGTATTGACGGAATAACTAGCACCTGTTTAATTGAACATCTTCAGGGGCGCATTCTGATCTGAGCTGGTGAAGAGTTCAACCTGGCGAGTCTGCATACCATGTGTATAACTTAGCACTGTGCTCCGTCGTCGTCTGAACTGGGAATTGATCGTTGATGTATTTCTTGCCTTAGGTGTGGCGGGAATTTCCTGACCGGTTGGTGGGTTACCCAGGTCGTCTGCATCTCTGGGACCATGAGATGAATAAGTGGAAGTATGAGTCGGAGTGGACCAATGAGGTATCCATGGTGCTCACGGGGGCAGCGTTTTATCACAAGGTAAGAGGGGGGCAGCAGGCGGGGGCAGGTGGGTCTGAGGTGACCCAACTGAGCGCGTGCTGTTTGTTCTGTTTGGCCCAGTTGAATTTCTGCTGAGTTTAGGAAAAATGTTCTAGTCAGAGGGCTTACGAAGGCCATGTCGTGTCGTGTGTCAACTACACTAGTTAAGGAAGAAAGGCCATGTTGTGTGATTTTTTTTAGTTATATTTCTTATTATACAGATAACGCATATACTGCTATTAGCAAATATGGAAAATTCAGAACAAATGTTATCATAGAAGAAAAGTCACTCGTAGTCCCATCACTTAGAGACAATCATTGTTACCGTATAGATGTTTTTTGCGGTTTGCCTTTTATTTATTTACTTATTCACGTACGCAGACTGTTGTAAATATTCTCATTAGCCTGATTTTTGCATGTATTATGAGTTTTTTTAACATTAACATTTCTTCGTAACATAACTGCTAATATGCTGTTGTATTAATATTCCATAAATCATGTGTAACTATTTTTCTATCACTAGATGTTTAGATTGTCTCTAATTTTTTATTTGCTATTTTATGTATTTATTTATGTTACTTTTTTTTGTTGAGAAAGAGAGAGTATATGAGTGGGAGAGAGGAGCAGAGGCAGAGAGAGAATCTTAAGCAGGATCCACGCTCAGTGTCGGTCCCACGACCCCCAGCATCACGACCTGAGCCGAAATCAAGAGTTGAGCGCTCACCTGATTGAGCTATCCAGGCACCCTTTGTGTTTTTTGCTTTTGGTTTTTTTGTTTTGGTTTGTTTTGCTATTTTAGATAAGCTTAATATCTAATGCTTAAATAGTGATCAGTATCCATTTTCATAATTGTGCTTGTGATAGATTTCTAGAAGTAGAATTACATCAAAGGGAATGAACATTTTGGGGAGGTTTTGATGTACATATTTGTCTGTTGTTTTGAGCATTGTTTGCGCCAATTTGCACACCCAGCAAAATACAGAACTGTCTTACTATTACCCCTCCTTGCATGAAATATGTAAAAAGAGAAAAATCAAACTGAGCTGTTTTGATAAGTGAAGACGGATCTTACTATTTTCACTCTGATTTGATTATTGTGGTTGAAATTCCTTTTGTGTCTTTTGTGTTTCCTCTCTTCTGAGAATTGTCACCTCATGTGTTTGACTTTTTTTACTAGGGAGAGGTTGAAGAGTGCGTATTGGACTTTAGAATATTCGGTTTGATGGTTGAGTGCCCCTGGGAGTGTATAGTTTAATTGAACTCTAACAACTTGTCTGTTGTCAGCAGTAGCACAAGGTACTGATGTCAGGAGGACATCTGTGTGTCTGTCCACCCCAGTGTAGTTAAGTTAACGAGCTGTATTGTAGTGATTGCTTGTTGGTATCTTGGCACTGCTGTGTATTTTTCAGGGCTCTGAGTTTAGAAATGGGTTTTTGTTCTTAGCAATAAATAAATAAATGTTTATAATTCTTGGAGTTTATGGTAGTACAGTGTGTGCACTTTTTTCTCCATGAACGTCCACACTATTTCATACGTGTAAGTGATGGAAGTAGCAGAATTGCCTCATATGTATTTTACTTTAAAAAACACATACTGGGGTGCCACGTGGCTCAGTCGGTTAAGCGTCAGACTCTTGATGTCAGCTCAGGTCATGATCTCATAGTTTGTGAATTTGAGCCCTGCATCAGGCTCTGTGCTGACAGTGTGGAGTCTGCTTGGAATTCTGTCTCTCTCTCTCTCTCTCTCTCTCTCTGTCTCTCTCACTCCCTCCCTCTCCTTCCTTCCCTCCCGTTTCCTTTCCCCCCCCCACTTACTCTCTGTATCTTTCTCAAAAATAAATAAAAATAAACTTTAAAAAAAATAAAAAGCACATACCTTTGCAGTGTCAGTCCACCATTAATTTATGTCTGTCTCTATTTTCAATCTGCGGGGAGAATGTAGCAAAGAGGATTGAGCATTGTGACTCAAGGAAAAGAATTTGGTAGCGATCCATATACAGTGTGTCTCTGAATGATATTTTACTTACTAAATACATGGAACATGAGTCTGAAGCATCTGCATTCAAGGGCTTCACGCTCTACCTACGCTGCTTATAATAGGTGATTTTTATTTTTTATGTTATTTATTTATTTGGGGTTTTGAGACAGAGAGAGCGCACACAAGTGGGGGAGAGAGGGAGAGGATCTTTTTTTTTTTATAAGTTTATTTTTGAGAGGGAGAACACAAGCGAGGGAGGGGCAGAGAGAGAGAGGGAGAGAAGGAATCCCAAGTAGGGTCCACACTGTTAGCACAGAGTCCATTGCCGGGCTTGAATTCACAACTGTGAGATCATGACCTGAGCTGAAGTCGGACACTTAACCGACTGAGCCACCCAGGCGACCCAGAAGAGAGAGAATCTTAAGCAGGCTCCACCCTCAGCTTGGAGCCTGACGTGATGCTTCATCCCAGGACCCTGGGATCATGACCTGAGCCGAAATCAAGAATCGGATGCTTCACCGGCTGAGTCATCTAGGTGCCCCAACAATAGGTGAATTTTAAAAGAATGACAGTATTAAAGATACTTGATCACCTGACCAAAAGCATTCTAATACTTTTTACAGCCTTGTGATTAATCCTATGAGAGAAAGCTTGTCTCTGCAATATGATTAAGTGACTCTTTGTCTTAACCATCAACCGTTAAGTGGCCCCATCAACCGTGGCCCACTGCCATTTGCGTCTTTCTTCTTTTTGTCTTACCTGACAGTATTTTAATTACCTGTATACCTACAAAATGCCTGGGGATATCAAGAACTGGGTGGATGCTCATATGAACTGTGAAGACATTGCCATGAACTTCCTGGTAGCTAACGTCACGGGAAAAGCTGTCATCAAGGTAGGAGGCATGCTGGTCCAGCTCTGCTGCTAACTTTGTGATCTTGGGCAAGTCTTTGTTTCTCTGAGCCTGAGAAGTTCTCATAAGTATAAATGAAGTGTTGGATTGGATGACTTTAAGCTCTCTTTTATTTTTAAGATGCAGTCACATTGTAACGCTGAAGCTAGGCTTTGATAATTTAAACATATTTTCTTTTTTTAAAATACAGTTTCTTTAGTTACAGTTTTTAATCTCCAGTATGAGAGATAAAGGCTGTAATGGTCAATCTACAAATCATGTTTTTAAAAAACTTTATTCTCAAAGCTGATAGGGAATCTAGATCTGTTAATTAAAGAATGCAACTTACATCTTTCTTAAAGTAGCTGATTTTTATTTTTTATAGACATAGAGAAGATAGTACACTTTGTACAATGATAACTGTAGTTTTTCTAAACATTTTAAAATATCAGTTACCAGTTTTTAAAAGTATCTTTCCCATAACATATTAAAAGCTAAGAGTAAAAAAATAAATAAAAGCTGAGAGTACACAAGGATCACATGGGGATTTCTGTATCTGTAATGGATGTCTGTTTCTGAAATGTAGATTTTGCTCAAACCCAGATCCCCAGATACGAAGAGAGAGTTTCCTTATTTTTATGAGTGGAATCATCCTGACCTTCTTTCCTTCCGAATTCGGATTCCATATAAAAATGGGCTGTGCTTCAAGGACAGATTCCTATAATGGAGTCTTGCCGTACTGGAAGTACATTGGAAGCGTGCTATGGCCCCCACTGATTGTTCATGCTGTTAATTGAGGGGAGAAGTCAGATTAAACCAAAGTGACTAAAAAAAAGGAAGAGTCCCTGTCTGTAATCTGCAAACTTGACCCAGTCCTCCCCCTGCCCTCTAACTTAGTCAACAGCTCACTGCAAGAAAAAGTCCAATATGTAAATCACAAACTTAGTTTTAAAGGAACCCCTCTTATCTCCAGATGTGCTTCAAGAGGTTTTAGCTGTGCCGGCTCCCTCTGGACAGTCGTTCTGGCATCTGTGTGCTTCTTAGCCTGGCCTTAGTTATCTAGCATTCTCCCCCTGCCCAACCTCTCTCTGCTCTTTCTTTAGCTTCACTGGGTTTGGATAACAGTCTCCCTGGGTTTGCTAAGAAAATCATTAGGAGTTTAAGGTTCGGGAGAGCAGGAGGGAGAGTCAGGGAAAAGAATTCAGAGGGCGAGAGACCATGGGATTTTTTTCCTGATTGAAGGGAATTGCAAAAGAAGCTGGCACCTTCAGGAGCATGGTGCTGCTCAAAGCATTTGCCATTAGCTGGAAGAAGGAAAAAGAGTGCCTGTTGGAACCGAGGTTACGGTGAAAGTTATGGGAAGCTGTATTTCATCGCCCTTATGGCTGCAAGAACAAATGGTGTTTATACAAGGACCTTGGCAGTGAGAAAACAGTCATTAAACAGGAATTAAGGAGCTTGTCATCACCACTTCTTTCCAGTTACAGAAGGCAAAAGCCCTCCAAGCCTTTTTTATTGGGCCCTTGTGAGTTGTGCCGTTGGCCAAGCCAGACAGAACTGAATGGAGGAATGGCGAGGGGTGTGTGTGTGCGCGCAGGCGCGCGTGTGTGCGTGTGGAGAGAGCAGGAAGCTCAGCTTACAGAACAGAAGCATGCAGAGTGTTGTCACAAGCGTGATTTTATCGTCCTTGGCACTGACGGCCAGGTGTATTTTTGTACTTCTCTGGCAGGTAACACCGCGAAAGAAATTCAAGTGTCCTGAGTGCACAGCCATTGACGGGCTTTCGCTAGACCAGACGCACATGGTGGAGAGGTGAGCGAGCCTCTAACCAAAAGTCTGCCCTAGCCTCTGATCCCCATTTCCTGCCTTGGGCCTGTTTATGGGACTTGTTGGAGATATAAGGACAGCAGCTGGTAGCCATAGTCACCTCCTTTTGCACTGTGGGAATTGGGTTAGTTCAAGCCCAGGTCACCCAAAGAATTAATTTGGAATGCTACTCACTCAATTTGTAATGGCTGGAAGGGTCTTAAAAATATAGCTGGCCTTAAGCTCCTGAAGTCAGGTTCTCCATGTGGACTAACAGTCAGCCATCCACAGTCATTTGGGTGGAGGCAGTCAATTCCAAGAGCATACGGCATTGTTTTGCAGGGTATCTCCACGTGACAATAGAAGTTTGATTAGAAGGAATGAAACCAAACCTAGAGACAAATTACCTTTTCTGACCAAACACCTACCAAGAACAGAATGGAAAGCACAGCTCTTTCCATTACAGAGTGAGAGGAGCAAGTCAGCTCTGAAATCCTCCTTTTATTTCAATTCAGTCAGTCACTCAACAAGCATACTTTTGTGTGAGACATAATACTAAGCCTCGTAGGGGAGCGGACGTAAAAGGAGTGGGAAACCTACATCTTCCCTTCGGATCGTTATAATCTTTCCCTAGACCTCACCATTCTCACTTGTATCCTGAAGGTCCCCAAGCTTGGCATCTCCTGAATCAAACCTAATTCTTCCAAAAGGCAGCTCCTTACATAAGACAACAAGCCCGGACATCCCATAGCAGTGCTGTCAGGGGACCAAAGTGCACTCAGGGAAGGTTGTAGTGGCCCTTAGAGAATGAGATATCTAGCGCAGGTGTCCACGGGTCCCATGTGGGTCTGCTTGCAGTCTTTCTGAAATCTATCCACCGTGTTAAAATCCTTAAAGCCTGGAAGATCTTTTTGTGCAGAAAGTTGTTTCACTTGGCCTGGATTCTATAATGGTTCACTCCTTCGTATTCCTACTTCTTTCCTACCCTGTAAATAATCCTTTTATCTCTTTCATATATAAATATTTTACCCAAATGACATGACTTTTATTAATTGTCAGTGTGAAATAACATATTATTGTGATTTGGGAAATATCTGTCACGGGTATCATAGTTACTACACAGTCAAGGGCAGTCACAATGACTGTCATAGCTCATTTGGAAGAGACCCCAATTATAGTTATATTGGAGTACACGAAATTATTATTAAACCCACCTCCATTCTTTGTGTTGGGAGAATTCATAGCATTAAGCAATTGGTTGTTGAGTAGGCTGAGTTAAAATGATGGGGTTATATGGTGTAAGATAGGAATTTTAGGGACCAACGTTGGCCTGATAATGGCCTTGAAGTTCATGCTAAGGCTAAGCAACTCTTCTCCAGCACCACTGAGATGACCAATGTAAAGAGACTTAAAATACGATGAGAGACATTTAAGTTAGATATAATTATTATTAAACACTGACTACAGTAACTAAGGGAGATGCGGGGGCTTCCTGTTGGAAACAGACTTTTGAAAATAGAATAGGTGACTACCCAGATGTTGTTAGGCTTAAATCAGATTCTGTCAGAATTTATAATTAACAGCAACACACACACACACACACACACACACACACACACACACCTGTGTGTGTAACAATCCAAAGCTATATGTGGTAAGTACCATAAGGGAGGCTCAGAATGTTATAATTGGTCAGAGGAAAGAGACGTGGCTTCTCACTAGGTTGATTACTAGGAATAATTTTGTAAAAGATGGCACTTGAAATAAGCCTTCAAAGATCACTAAGATCACTGGACAAGAAGAGGAGATCCCAGGCAGGGGAAACCAGGTGGTTGAAGGTTCCAGTCATCAGGTTGAAGGTGTATCTGGCAGGCAGTTAGGGGTCCGGTGTGGCTAGAGTGTAGAGTTCTGTCCTGTTGGTGCTAGACCCTGAAGGACTGCCCAGTGAAGGAGCTTGAACGAACTTCTTCAGGCTCTGACATGCCGTCGAAAGTTTTTGAACAACGGAGCTTGATCAAAGTATTGTTTTGAGATTAATTTGGAAGTGGTGCAGAGTAGAATGAAGGCGAAGAAATTGACGAAAGTACATATGGAAATGGGAAGCTTGAGCTAAGTTGAGTGTGGAAAGAAAGGGATGGATTAAATATTCAGAGATGCTTTTTCACCCAAAGGAAGATATGCTAGAACTTGAGGTTATGGAGAAGGACTTGACAGAGGGAGCTTAGATGTCGAGTCAGGAAGAGTGGTGGTACCATCAACAGTGTGAATAATACAGTCAGGGGGAGACGGCCAGCTAAGGGAGGAGGGAACACAGACGGTTGCACCTTTAACAGTGTAATTAACAAGGACGGGAGGAGATTTTAACCATGGGCAAAGTTGGAGAACAGTCAGGTTGGTGAAGATTTGGGGGTCTTTCCCTCTATATGTGCAGATGTAGATACGGAGCAAGCAGTTGGAAATGTGGAACCTTCAGGAAGAAGATGAAAACAAAGGTAGATATCTGAAAGACATCTTCCCAGAGATGGCCACTGACTGAAGAAAAGCCAAGGGCAGAATCTTGAGAAATTCTGACATTTAGGAGACAGAAAGAGTAACGAAAACAGAGAAGCAGCCACCGGAGAAGCCAGGAGAGACCCAGGGTCTATAGTGCACAGAAGCAAGGGAGGAGCAGGAAACATGCAGACTGGGAAAAGATCTTTGAATTAAATGGTCATTGGTGACTTTGAAAAAAAATAATGCCATGGAGCAGTGGGGCTTAAGGGTTATGGAGTGTGAGTCTGTGGTGAGGAAGTAGAGTTAGTGTATGCAGAATACCCTTTTGAGAAATTTGATAGGGAACAGAGGAAATCAATCTGGAAATCAGAAACTGGGAGCAAAACTATTTGGATGAAAGATTGAATCACTAAATTATTATATAAGGCACTTAGGTCGGGAGGGAGGAAGGCATGATTTAAGCCATCGTGGGTAGATCCAGAAGTGGAGTTACAGTTGTAGAATGGTTCATTTGTTGTTTTTTCTTAATAGTTCCCTTTGCAAAATTCACATTTTGCACAAAACAGTGAAGCAAGTTAACCACTTTGCAAGTTATGACCTTGTGTTGGGTTTTGTGGTTTAATAAGCTTATTTATTCTTATATTTGGGGTCTTGGAGCAGAAATCACAGTTGTGTAGGAAAGTCGCTTTTACTGCCAGCATCCATTTCCAGGATGGTCTGTTAATTCTTTAAGAGCCAGAAAACCAGAAGACTATGTAACTGTTCATTTTGACCAATAGCTTCAACAAGGTAAGGGAATATGACAGACGGTGCTGATCTTAAGAAAAAGAACACTGTATTCTGATTCAGGCCAGTCTTTGTTCAAATTATGGATTTGTCACTTAGTAGCTATCTGACTTAAGACAACTGATTGACTTTATGCTAAACTCCAATCTCCTTATCTCCTAAAATAGGTGTATTAGTAACTATCACATTACAGTGTCCATTCATGGGTTCAACAAATATCTATTGAGCCTCTTTGTACCAAATACCGTGTTACATGCTGGGGATGAATGAAGTAATAACATATGAAAGCCTGTAGCACGATGCCGGGCAACATTATTTCCTTCCCAGTTTCCCCAGCATTAGTCCTAAAGGCTCCGGGTTACTTCAGGTAATTGCATGTGTTTACAAGGAAAACAGAAAACCATTAGTCCTTTCTCCCACAGACACTTCCAGCACTTCAGAGGTAGGCATTGGTGGTTCTCAGCCTGTCTGTACTGGATTATAAAACCAACCCAGGGGAGCATTTACTGACAAGGTGGCTGGACCTCTGACAGAACAACGCAAGTCACCTACCAGCCACCACCAGACTCACCGTCTACCCCAACCTGTTCCCCAACCCAGATGCCCTGTGTGAAAAGAAGGTAGACAACACTGTCAGTACCTGGCCGGAGAGTTAAGGACCTTCACCACTCAGAGTAGCCGGCGGCTTCTCCGGTGCAGGCTGCATGGAGAGAAAGAAGCACTCACTAGGCCTGGGTCGGCCTGGGTCAGCCAGGGGCAGCCGTCAACAAGTCAGCTGGCCCGAGCCCCAGTGGCCTCCTGCCTGTGGCCCGGCCCTGTTGGCAGATCTGTTTACAGAGGAGACGTTGTGCTCAGTCTTCTCCAGCGGGCCAGGGAGCCGCTATCCTCTGCCAAGAACCACGGCTCTTCTTTAATACGTACCCACCGGTACCTGTGTTGTGTGTTGGGCCCTGCTGGGCTTTGCTGGCCAGAGTCTACGGGCATAATGACTGGAAACTGGAAGAATCTGTACATGTTTGTAGGCAGAACAGCTGCCAAAAGTAAGACCGCGGAGAGACTAACTTTGTCTGCACTGCCCTGACCCTGTACCTCGAGGAGAGGGCGGCTGTTGTGCTTCCTCGGCAGCACTTTGAGGACACGCCTCGGTCTTTTCCCGGGTCCCCTCTCAGTTTGGAGCCTCAGCCGCCACCTCCCGAGTCTCACAGGAGTGGTGGCAGGAGGCAAAGTCATTGCCTCTGCGTTTTGGTAGGGTGAGGGAAAGTACAGAGGCCCTCTTGCCAGTGCAGGCCTGGGCTGCACACCCAGCTCCGGCACTTTCCAGCTCTGGGGCTCAGGCCTCAGCTTTAACTTGTCGGGCCATAACAGGAAGCTGCTGTAAACCAGCCGTTGGGCATGCCAAGGGGGGTACTTTAAGGAATCGATGAAATCGTGTTTGTCAGTTATCTGGCACATCATAGGAGCGCAAAAGTCGTTAATTTCCAACCGCTCCACTTGGACTCTAGAATTGTGTTCATAAATAAATTTGTATCATGTCATAATTAAGATTTTGTAGCCTCAGGAGCCAGACCGCCTGGGTTTGGTGCTGCCTCTTACTGTTATTTGGCCTTTGGACATATTACTCAGCCTCTGTCTCTCTCTCAGTCTTCCCAGGAGAAAATTGGAATAATCATAGGACCCACCCCCTAGGGTTGTCAGGAGGTTGGAGTGGGTTCCTAATACATGTAGGGCACTTGTAAGGCAGCCTGGAATCCATAATAAGTGTTAGTTGTTGATTCGTGGTGGTGGACACAGGCATGTTATTAGCTCCAAGAGCTCCGAATGAAGTGGTAACACGTTCTCTTAGAAACGTAATAAGAGAAAGGAATTGAGGATAACTGACTTCTTTATTAATTGGTTTCTTCCCCAAGCTCAGAAGACTCAAATAAAAACTTACTGATTGAAATAATTTGAAACAAAGCTCGCAGTATCTCGGGACAGGAGAGGCTTCTGGTCGGGGTCTTGGACTTCCACCCCTCTTGGGGAAATGGTTCTGCCTCCGATTGGTGTGTTCTTACCCTAGCTGTCGGGTGCCGTGGGCCCGACTTGAGGGGAGAGAGCGCTGACCTTTCTGAAATGCATCCTTGAGGTCCCCCTGACTTCAAAAGCGGTGTTTATGGGCTTGTTTTTCCCTCTGGTCCGGATGCGGGAGCGTCCTCATTACCCGGCTGTCACACTCAGTTGGCCTGATTGACCAGAGCCGTTTCCCGCCAGCGTGCCTGACCCGCTCACCTCTGAGGAGATGGCTTATAGGCTTCAGGGGGCGGTATGGAGTCAAGGACACCGGCGTCTCCCCTCCTGCAGCGCTGCTGGGCCGCCCTGTCCCTAAGCCCTGTGTCGCTGCTGGTTCTGACACGGGAGCGGCTGGCCCGCTCTCGGGGAGGAGCTCGTGGAAGGTGGCCAGCAGTTCCGGCATCGCCCTCGAGAAACGCTGGTTGAGCGAGTGCAGGGCTTACTGTTTGGAAGTGAGCCTCACTGCCTGTTACCTTCTGCCTTCCGTTGCTGCTGGTGTAAGGTCCTCTCTTCTGCTTTTAAACTCCAGTGAGCTGAAGCTCGGATCCAGGCGCCCCTTCCCTCTCCACCCTTTGGCCTCTCTTTAGCTGGCAGAGACGGGGTTAAGAATTGTTCGCAGCCGATCCACCTTGGTTTGAGGCCTGCTTGTAGTGACGGGGAAGAATGACTGGAATTTGAGGGGGAGGGGGAAAGAGACTGACCTCAGCACAGCCCAGTGACCTCCCGCCAGCATCCTCTGTTCACTCTCTCCCCCTGAACTAATAGTCACAGCACCCCCAGATCACTTCTTGTGTCCACACCCTCCCAACCTTTTCTAAGAACCTGGGAGCAGGCTTGCGATACTTGGATTTCTTTTGTTGATATTGAGTAGTGTATGTATGTTGCTCTCATGTGTCGGCCCCTTGAACATTTTCTCTCTTCTCCTTACCCCTTTCCCTCTTCACCTGCCTCCCCCGCGCCCACCCAAAACCCTTCAGGTCCGAGTGCATCAACAAGTTTGCTTCAGTCTTCGGGACGATGCCGCTCAAGGTGGTGGAGCACCGAGCTGACCCTGTCCTGTACAAAGATGACTTTCCCGAGAAACTGAAGAGCTTCCCCAACATCGGCAGCTTGTGAAACCCATCAGTGACGGAGGTCTGAATGTGACGCGTGGACAAAGTAGGGGAGCACAGCCTCCCGGCACCCTGATATCAGGGTGTGGGGACCTTCAGTTGACACACTGGACTGTGACCCCTAACCTGCTTCCTCGAGAACTGGAACCTGAAGAGAGCGTCTAAGCACCTTGAGCGGTGCGTGCGCTATTCTAGTGTTTCTTATGAGCCCCGATGGGTTCTTGCTGGAAATGCCAAATGGGAGCCTTTGTGGCATGCTCTGGGTTTAAATGCAGCCCAGGCTCCCTTTGTTTGCAGGGAATAGCCTGGAAGGAAACTTCACTGACCCTCGGACTGTAGAGCAGACAGACCTGTCAACCATGTTCGATCTGGGGAATCATGTAAATCGTGCCCATATCTCACCTTTAGCTATTTCAGATCAGTGAGTTTTAAGGAGGAAAAGCCAAACCAAGAATTTGGCACAAAATCCCAGCAGCTTAGAGGGATTTGACGCATGCCCTAGGACCTGAGGCACTGGACCCAGGCGTAGGTGGAGCACCCGGTGCTGAATTGGGATCCTGTAAATTCCATGAACCATTCCTCTTTGGTTTGGCTTTTTAATATGATTAAAATAATTTTTTATTCCTTTTTACAATATGTCTTAAATGCTGATTATTGGTAACCCAAGGAACTTTCTTTTTTGTGTGTATTTTACCTCCATCTTCTGGCCTTAACTCCAGTCTATTTCCAAACCTCCTGCCACGTCCAGGAGGACACACAGCCCAGAGGAATATCTGGTGCCATGTGCCTCAAGCAGAAGAAGATCTCCAAGCTGTAAACATTCTAAGACAAGATGTCTCCCCAAACGTCCTAAGGACTCTGTTTGCTTCTTGATCAGATCCAGTCAGTTTTTCATAGGTATTCTTAGGGAAAAACAGAGGGCCTGTAATAACCATACCCTGAGTTGCTGTAGCTGGTACCGTGTTGTAAAAGTCGAGGCAGTTGTGATCCCCACCCCAAGGGGATTCCAAAATTTCCCTCCTTCTTTCGGTGTAAACTTAACGTTAGCCAGGGAGGTTCTGGCTAATGTTAAATACTGCTATAACAACTGCTTTGCCATAGTTGCCGGTATATTTAAATCGTTAAATTTCAGCATTTAGTAATACTGCACATGTGTGAATTATACCTCTTTAAGCCCTGTTGATGAACAAATCTACTCTGGCAAATGTTAGATGTTATGGATTCGAAACAGATTTATCTGGCTCTAATATTAAGATTAGCCACAGTTTGGGCTTTAGCCATAACATATGTCCCCAGAACACAAAATACAGAACAATTTGCTTGGAATATGGTTATAATTACTGAAACCTAGTTGTGTGCCAGTTGAAGTCACTAATATGCCACCCATTGTTCTCTTGAGTGACACGAAGGTGAATAGTTACTGTGCTATCGGTTTTAAACGTGTAGTTTTAACAAGAGTCACCTCCAGCGTGTTCCTATAGACTTCGAGAGGTCAGAGAAAACTTCAGGAAGTAACAAAATTGAAAGCGGGAATCATGAGTTTTACTCTCTCACACTGAGGAGCAAGAGCCCGGGACTGGGGCTGGTGGAATGGGCAAGAAGGGACAAGATGCCTCCCCGCTCCCCGCCGTCTGTTCACGTTGCAGGTGCACACACGGAACCTGTGATCATTCCTCGTGTTGCATTCAAACACTGGCGCCTAATAAATACTTCTGATTTGAATAATTCTGTATTTGTCAGTAGGGGATATGGGAAGGCGCTTAGTCTCATATTCACAATCCTGGGGATGGTAGGATAGAAACCAAGAGAAGGGGAATTCTGTTGTCACAGGTGATGAGTACTGCTAACCTTTCTGGGGTTCCTTAGCCATTTTTCCAAGATTCAGGGTGGGTGGAAGGGTTGGGCCTCACATTTAAATCCCTTCCAGAAGCTAAGAACCGGGTGAACGTTGTATACGTGCATGTATATCACTCCCGGTATTTTTCCCTCAGCATCGTCACCTCAGATTTTCTGCTCTTTTTCCCATCACTGAGTCCTCTGCCTTAGTGGCTGGCTTGTAATCCAGGTCTCCCTCTCTGAGGGTAAATATTTTCTTTCTTTTCTTTTTAAAAACTTTGTCAGCCCTTTGATTTTTGGAAGAGGACCACTTCCATCTGAGATGATTGGGAGCCCCAGGGGGCTCTGTTAGTGTAACTTTATCACCTTGTTAGGAGTCACTGGACTTCTCAGGGCATTAAAATTCCATTTAAGGCACCTTACTACCCCCAGAAATATTGTGGGTTAGATCTGGCAACATAGCATAAAACAGTATCTATCGCAGAATGAGTATTATATCCTAGGTACTTGAAACAAACCTCGGAGGTTCTATCCTACGGACAGACAGGTGGTGTAGGTCACAGGGAGAAATTCGGGGCAAGAATGTAGCAGGGGATCATGATTCATGGATTCCGAGGGGCCTGGGGACTCCACCCCTTTCTCTGTGTATTTATTTGCTGCTCACCAGCAACCCTCACCCATAAGCCTGGGTTGGGATCATCTGCCCTTGGGATGCCATAGAGCCGTGTTTCAGAAGCGGAACAATAATGCTAATTAAAATGTCATGTTCTGGCCTACAGCAGACAACAGCTGGTTTTAGATTAAGAAATCTTTTTTAAGAAATTGCATCCTGCTGGCCTGTACAGAAGATGAACCTGAGCTGGCCCTGGCCCTGGCCCAAATGTGTGCACTGAGTCACTCGCCTTTTCCCCCAGGGACCCAACTGGGATGAGCCAGTTTGGAATGCCAAGATTGGAATCACTTTTTTGCTGGTTAGCGTTAGATAGTTCTTAATATACTTATCTCGTGTGTTTTACCAGCCCTCACACGTGTTTAGGCAAAAACCTCCTTCTCTAGGAAAATTAAAGAGGAAAGCAACAACTTCTGTTCTCAGAATCTCTGGTTCTTTCCTGCAAATGATGCTCTACTGTCTCTTCTTCTTACTCAGTGTCGTGAAGTTCAAAACCGACTATCCCGGTGCTCTGCCAAAGTCTGATGTACTTCCAACTGTGCTTCCAGCTTGTGGCTTTTAGGGCCGGTTTCTCTGCTGCCTTTGGGAGGCCGTGAGCATCACGCTGGTGTGTGCGACCGGGACTGGGAGCCAGAAGGGGCAAGCCGCTTTTTTGCTGTCCTCTGTTGAAGGAGTTGCTAATAACCCTGTGACCCCAGCGGCTGCCCGGAATGGTCGTCTCTGGCAGGAGTGTTTGAAAAGATGCCGGTTTCTAGCCACAGGCTCAAAAGATATGATTGCTGGGGTAAAATTCTACCTTTGACGGTAGAATTCTTAAGTAGCTGAAGGCAGAGGCCGGACGCTTGGGAAGTGGCTCAGTTCTGGCGAGACTTCGTGGCTGGGCACTGAGAGGGGCAGTCAGAGAGGGTCCCGTGGGAGCCCGGCTGGGAGGGAGAGGTTTGGGCACTTGCAGGTCTCTCACCGGCCACGCATCCTGAGCCTGGTGGGTCTCCTTCGCTTTGGGGACGGTGGCTTCTCTTGGGGCAGGCTCCCTTCTCCATCTCTTGGGGCCCAGGTTGCCTTCTGTTGCAGCAGCAGAAGCCACAGCAGCTGCTCCTCAGGGAGCCGTGGCACAGCGAGGCGGGGACAGAGTGCTCGGTGGCCCCCGGCCTCTTCAGCCACTTCCTAGGAGCCGTTCTCGCAGGAGTGCTCACCATATTGGCAGGCAGCTGCCATCCAGGAAGACTCTGGAAGCAGCTTGAGCTTCCCACCGCAGGGCCTGCAGCAGGTGAAACTGGGGGGCCTGTCTGCTCACCTCAGCCCTGCTCTGGTCCACGCCTCCCTAAGAGCCTTCCCTTCAGAATATTCAGTGACACCGTTTTCTGTTTCTGAGTTAAAATCAGGAATAGCTTGTGGCCCCATTGTGCCAACCAAGCATGGTCTGGCAATCTGCGAACAGTCTTCCTTGACCTTCTCTTGGCGGAGGAAAGTGAGACAGCACTGTGCTCTCAATTTTAAGGTTTTCCCCTCTCTTTAGGGTGGGAGCATTCTAAGCTCAACCCACACCCTCGCATCCGCCTTTGTCAATGTCAAATGGACTGTCAGGTTTCAGCTTCAGGCTTTGTGACTTCCAGGTTCTCAGGGAGGAGGCAACTTGGTGCCATGGCTTTTTAATTCCAGACTCACTGTTGCTGGCATCACAGGGAACATGACTGGGCAGAGTTTGGCCCCTTCTCTCAGCCTTCCAGGCCTCTTTCATTTTCCAGAAACAACAGTTGAGTCACCAGCATCTGTGTCTGGCATTTCATTTCCACAATCGTACAACCTTTTCAGGGTAGAGCTTTTTCTTTTCTTCTGTTCCCAAGTGGTTGGGCCCTTGGTGGCATTTCTTCCCAGTCCCCTGAAGGGTACAGAGCTGTCAGGCAGAAGACAAAGAAAGGGAAGGATGCCTGTGTGGCGCTCGAGAGGTACCAGGCCAGCTGTGTCTGCCGGAGGCTTCTCAGCAAAGCTTCCTCTTGTCTGCAACCTCTCAGGAGCGGCACATGGGCTGAGAGGTTCCAGCAGAACAGGGACTGGAGTCCATATGTCTTAGACCCAAACCACCAGCCACTCCATCTAGAGTGCTTTCCTATGGAAGCCTCCATAAGAGCCTTCCCTTCAGAATATGTCTATTTGGGCTTTTATTTATAGCCACCAACTTACATCATTAGCAACTATGCCCAAGAATAAACTCAAGGAATGCCTGGTTTTCTGGTAATCACAGCTGAAGCACAACCAACTAGTTACTGATCCAGGTGAGGTAAGAGGACATTTATTGGGTCTTTGAGTTTTTCTAATCATTCATCATTCATCAAAATACACTTTTTGCTGGACTCTGTGCTGGGTCCAGGAAATAGAGTTGAATAAGACTCTGTCCTGAGCTCAAGGCGCTCCAACTCTACTGGGAACTCTTGAGCTGTGTAAGATGGCATGAGCCCATCAGTGGCCAAGGACTCTGTATACCTACGTTTTAGTCCCAACTGTAAATGAAGACTCCGTTAACACCATCTTCTCCGGTGTCTGGAGGATGCAAGGGTTTTGTTTTGTTTTGTTTTTTCCCTTTTCTCTTAGCACCTTCCCCTTGAGTTGAACCCTAGCCTTCCTTGGTCTTGAGAGTCCACTCCCATGCCTCAGTTTCCTCAACTAGGAACTGGAGGCAGCAAGATCACTTAGACCCAGGATGGTGAGATGGGATGATGTATTAGATCTTTTCCCCTTCTCTCAGGGCCTTTACAAGATTGTACCTGGTGATGCTGGCAGCCAGCCCTCTTCCGGCCCCTATTTCTGTTCACCCTGTTACCAGAGAGCTTGGGGGTCTGGATCCTATCTGGCCCCGTCAGGGTGGATTACCAAATGAGTGGTTCTTTTGCCCCAGTCCCTTTCCTGAGCTATAAATAAGCCCCATGTTTATTTTCTTATGTTATTGAAATGAGCACTTGGGATCTGGGCCTCTTGACGGGTCCAGAGAGCGTCCATCCGGTGCCTGGTGAGGGCCCTGTGTGGCTGGCTGCTGTCTGAAGCTATTTGGAGTCCTATCCCCTGTGTTCTGGATGTGGCTTAATTTCAATAGTAAGGGCCGTATGTAGCCCTGTATCTGCTGATTTTCAGGTTTCAGCTTTCTGCCAGCCCCACTGTCTGCTTAGAAGTGAAGTTGTGTTTCTCATTAAGGGAATAACAGCCACAATTGAGGTAATTAACGAAAATTGTGCATTGGTGGCACAGCTCCTATAGGATTTCCAATAGCCTTTCTTTAGTAGATCCTGAGAGGCTTACCTTCATCCCCTCCCTTCTGCCTACCCTGTGCCCAGTCTCTGTTCCTTGTTTTCTGGATGTAGTCCCAATAATTTCTCTCCAAACAGCCTTGTTCTTGTCACCAGTTTGGGTTAGTGTATTGACAACTTGGCCAAATGAGGATTCCATTAAGTCTATCTTCTTCAATTCTTGGGAGATGCAGGGATTTTTTTTTTTTTTTTGTCTCTTCTCATAGCATCTTTCAGTTGGCAGTTGTATCTTAGCCTTTCTTCAGAAGTGATAAGGATGAGTATCCATTAAAATCAGATCGATGCTCCTTTTAGTCCCATGGATACACCATCTTACTGGGAAGGATGACCTAGGACAGTGTTGGAATAGAAAGGAAACATCTGAACTAGGAAATGTTCTGAGTTAGGGCCTCCTAAGGAGTGATTTCTACCTTCTTCAGGCTTCAGCAACACATCAGAAGTACACAGTGAGACTATGGGCAGGACAAAACTTTGTCTGTCAGAACTTGGACTGAAGAGCATCATTCACTCTGGATGGATTGGCCTGGTAAGTCAGTAGAGAAATCTTTTTGTAGATACAACCTGACCCTGAAATATGTTCATGAAGACAATTGCACCTAACAACCAGATTTAATTCACTTTCAGAGAAGGGACCAGGAGAAAGTAAATTTTCATTCTGGAGTTTTTAGTCTACTGACTCCTAAAGATAATTTTCCTTGAGAAAATAAACCAGATGTGGTGGATTCATTCAATCAACAAATATTTGTTGAGCTTTATACCAGATACTATTCTTCATGTGAGTCTGCTGCATTGAACAGAACAACAAAATGCCCCCACTTTTATCTAAAGGTTTACATTCTAAGAAGGAAGACCACCAAAACAAGTGAATGAATATAATTTCAAATGACAGTAAATGCTGTGAAGAAAATAAAGCAGAGTAAGGGGAGATAGTGGCTTGGGTGTGAGGAAGTATTTTAGATGGGTTGGTCAGAAGTGACGTTTAAGCACAGATATACATGTTGAGAAGGAGTGAACCATGAGGGTACCAGGCAATGGGAAGAGCTAGCACGAAGGCCCTCAGGCAGGACCAAACTCAGCTTGTTTTAAGAACAGCAAGAACGCCTGTGTATTTAATGTGGAGAGCATGGGAGAGATGATGCCAGAAAAGTAGGTCAGAGCCAAATTGTGTTAGGACCATGTAGGCCAAAAGGATTCTAGATTTTTATTGTGTGTGACAGGAAAACACTGGAAGGTTTTAAGCAAAGTGGTAATACCTGAATGGTATTTTTTTAAAGATAATTTCAACTAATGTGTGGAGCTCAGGCTATATGCAGCAAGAATGAAGGAAAGGAAATCAATTAGAAGGCTATTTTAGGGAGCCCAAGTGAGAGATGGTGGCTTCATTAGACTTGGATGGTAGTAAGAAGTTATGCTGGGAATAGAGTCTTATTGGACTTACTGATGAATATAGGAGAGGAAAACAATAGAGGATTCACAGCCAACTCCTAGGTTTTTGTCCTGAGTAATGGAATGATACCATTAACTGAAATATGCTGACTATGCAGGGGTGAGGGGAGGGAAGTGTTGAGAGTGAAAATCAAAGGCCTTACTTCAGACATGCTCTTTGAGTTACCTTTTGGAAACCTAAGTAGTAGTGTCATTTAAGCAGTTAGGTATCTAGAGCTCAGGGGAAAAGTTAAGACTGAATATATAGATGGGGTTTAAAACCATGAGACTGGATAAGATTGCCCAGAGAGTCAGCATAGGTAGAGAAGAGAAAAAGACTGGGACCTGATTATTGGGCCCACTCTAACCTTTATAGATAGAGGAAAAAAAGGAAAACCCAGAAAAGGAGACAGAAGAGTTGCTGGTGAGTTAGGAAGAAAGCTTGAAAGATAGACTGTGATAAATTAAAGATGTGCATTGTAAACCCTAGAGCAACCACCAAAAAATTTTTAAAAGAGGTATAGCTAATAGGCCAATATTGGAGATGGAACACCAGAAAAATATTTAATCAAAAAGATGGCAGAAAAAGAAGAAAGTAAACAAGAGATGGAACCAAAAAAAAAAAAAGAGTAGACTTAAATCCAAATATATCAATAATTACATTAAATGTAAATGGCCTAAACATTCTAATTAAAGGGTAGAGATTATTCTGAGTTAGACAGCAAGAACAATTAAATGCTATCTACAAGGAAAACACTATAAAATACAGTTAGAGTAGAAAGAGATATACTAGATAAACATGCGTCATAAGAAAAGTGGGAATGATTATATCAACGAAGGACAAAATTAACTTCAAGAATATTGAAGGGTGCCTAGGTGGTTCAGTCAGTTAAGTGTCCAACTCTTGGTTTTGGCTTGGGTCATGATCTCACAGTTCGTGAGTTCAAGTCCTGCATTGGGCTCTGTACTGACAGCATGGAGCCTGCTTGGGATTCTCTCTCTCTGCCCCTCCCCCGCTCACATGTACACTCTCTCAAATAAACTTTAAAAAGAAAAACAGAATATTGCTAGGAAGGAAGAGCAATAGTTCATAATGATAAAGGAATCAATCAAGAAGACAGAACAGGTAATACTAAATTAGGCACTGAATATCAATGTTTCAAAATATATAAAGCAAAAACTAACAGCTGAACGTGAACAAGAACATGTACAATTATATTTGGATATTTCAACATTCCTTTGTTAGTAATTGATAGAACAAGTCGATAGAAAAGTAAGAAAGATATAGATGACTTGAATAACACTATCAACTGTCTTGGCTTAATTCATAGTTATAAAACACTTCATTCACTAATAACTGAATACACATTCTTCTCAAGCATACATGCAACATACACCACAAATGGGTTGCAGCATAAAATAAGTCACAGTAATTTTTGAGGAAATGAAAACATAAAAACTATGTTCTCTGTTCACAGTGGAATTAAATTAATAAAAGATATCTGTGGAAGTCCCCATTAGGTGAAAATTAACATATTTCTAATTGACGTATGAGTTCACAAAGACACAAAGGAAATTAGAGAATATTTGGAGCTAAATGAAAATGAAACAATAGATCTAAATGTGTGGGATGTAGATCTATAGCTTGAAGTGCTTATGTTAGAAAGGTACTAAAATCAATTAAGCTTAAGAAACTACCATAAGAAACTTGAAAAAGAAGAATAAAGTCCAAAGTAGAAGAAGAAAGGGGTGGAAATAAATGGAAAATGGACAAACAATGGAGAAAAATCAGTGAAACAAAAACTGGCTCTTTGAAGAAAATCAATAACTGCCCTATACTGTTCAAGGAAAAAAATGAAGATATAAATTACCAGTATCAGGAGCCAAAATGAGGACAGATTCTAAAAATATTAAAAGGGGATTCATATGAGCAACTTCATACCAATATATTCTGCAACATAGGTGAAATGGAAACAATCCTTGAAAGGCACAAAGAGATAAGATTGCCCCACGAAGAAATAGAAAATCTGAATAGTCCTATATCTGTTAAAGCAATCAAATCCATAATTTAAAACTTCCCACAGAGAAAAACCCATAGTTTTTACTGGCAAGTTCTATCAAATAATTAAGGAGGAAATAATACCAACCTTATACAAAAACTTTTGTCAAAAAATAGAAGAGGAATAAATAAGTATAATTTACATAATGTTTTAAAAAATACATATAGAAAACATATTTCCATGCAAATGTTCATAGCAGCTTTATTCACAGCAGCCAAAAACTAGAAACAACTTAAATGTTCAACAGATGATTAGATAGATGAATTGTGGTATATCCATACAATGGAATACAACTAAGCAGTAAAAATAACAAACTATGGAGACACACAACATGGATGATTTTCCAAAACAAGTGAACAGAAGCCAGACACAAATGAGTGCACACTGTACATACACACAATATATATTCTCATATATATAAATACGTTCCACTTTTATGAAGTTTTACAACAGGTAAAACTCATCTGGAGTGATAGGGTAGATCAATGCCTGAGGCTGGGGATTGACTGGGATGAGGCACAGGGAACTTTTTGGGATCTGGGGAATATGGTGATGGTTAGCTGTGTGTATATATCCATATTTCCCCAAACTCCTCTAATTATACTTAAAATTGGTGATGTAAATTATACCGCAATATTGTTTTTTAAGTGGTGGTTAAACACGGTCATCTTTCACAGCGCCTCAATTTTGTTATGGACTGGTATTCCTTTCCCTTCTTAACTTGGATGTTTGCTTAAGGATTCAGGATCTAGGCTGCCTCCAGTTCCATTGCTTCAATTTAGTGTTTTCTGGTAGGTTCTTGATGTGGAATGCAGACTTGCCAGCCATCCAGCTAACAGTAAATGCTTTCTATGATACTTTGCCAGATGCTATAGATAAATAGGTGAGGAAGATACCATTTCCACCTTCAAGGAGCTTTTAATGGAATTAATGAATAGAGGAGATAAGTCACTTTATAATCCTATCTACTATATAAGACAGTGCATGATTAAGGGTGAATTGCACACATTCCCTGTCATGGAAGGAGAGTGTGATCATGTTTGACTTGGGAAAAGAGGTGGCACTTGAGGTGGTCTTTAGAGAATTAATAGGTAGAGATGGGCATTAGGTGGATAGGGATGTGTTGAGAAGTTGGGGCAGGCACTTTGACCTGAGGGCAGTGAAAGGAAACAAGAAGATGGGAAAATGTGATGCAAAAATCCTCAACAAAATACTAGTGAACCAAGTACAACAATATCTTTAAAAAATCATACACCACCATCAAGTAGGATTTATTCCCAGGATGCAAGGGTGGTTCAATATTCGCAAAACAATCAATGTGATATGCCACATCAATAGAAGAATGGATAAAAACCATATGATCATTTCAATAGGTGCAGAAAAAGCATTTGACACAGTACAACAACGACTCATGACAAAAACCCCTCTGCAAAATAGGTCTAGAGGGAACATATCTCAGCATAAGAAAGACCTTGTATGAAAAACCCACAGCCAAAACATCATACTCGATAAAAAACTAAGAGCTTTTCCCTGAAGGTCAGGAACAAGACAAGGATGTCCACTGTCACCACTTTTTTTCAACATAGTACTAGAAGTCCTAGCTACAGCAATCAGACAACAAAGAAATAAAAGGCCTCCAAACTGGTAAGGAAGAAGTAAAAATTTCATTATTTGCAGATGACATGATAGTATATATAGAAAACCCTAAAGATTCCTCCCCAAAACTACTAGAACTGATCAGTGAATTCAGTAGAGCTGCGGGATACAAAATCAATGTACAGAAATTGGTTGCACTCCTATACAGTAATAATGAAGCCACAGAAAGTAAAATTAAAACAATGTCATTTACACTTGCACCAAAAACCATAAAATAATGCCTAGGAATACATTTTTCCAAGAAGGTAAAAGACCCCCATACTGAAAACTACAAGACATTAATGAAAGAAATTGAAGAAAGTACAAAAAATGGAAAGATACTCTGTTCTCATAGATTGGAAGAATTAGTATTGTTAACATGTCCATACTACCCAAAGAAATCAACAGATTTAATGCAACCCCTATCAAAATACCAACATCACTATTCACAGAACTAAAACAAATGATCCTAAAATTTGAATGGAACTACAAAAGACCTTTTGTAGCCAAAGCAATCGTGAAAAAAACAGAGGCATCACAATTCCAGATTTCAAGTTATATTACAAAGATGTAGTACTTGAAATAGTATGGTCCTGGCACAAAAATCGTCACATAGATCAATGAAACAAAATGGAACACCCAGAAATAAATCCACAATTATATGGTCAATTAATATTTGACAAAGCAGGAAAGAATATCCAATGGGAAAAAGACTGTCTCTTTAACAAATGATGTTGAGAAAACTGGATAGCCACATGCTAAAGAATGAAACTGGACCACTTTCACCATCTACAAAAAATAAACTCAAAATGGATTGAAGACCTAAATGCGAGACCTGAAACCATAAAAATCCTTGAAGAAAGCACAGGCAGTAATTTCTGTGACATCTCCCGGAGCAACAGTTTTCTAGATATGTCACCTGAGGCAAGGGAAATAAAAGCAAAAATAAACAATTGGGACTACATCAAAATAAAAAGCTTCTGCACAGCAAAGGAAACAACAAAACTAAAAGGCAAGCTATGGAATGGGAGATATTTGCAAATAACTGATCAAGGGTTAGTATCCAAAATATTTGAAGAACTTACAGAACTCAATACCAAAAAAAGCAAAATAATATAATTTAAAAATAGAAGACATGAGCATACAGTTCTCCAAAGAAGACATCCAGATGGCCAATAGACCATGTGAAAAGATGCCCAACATCAGTCATCGTCAGGGAAATGCAAATCAAACCCATAATGAGACATCACCTCACACCTGCCAGGATGGCTAAAATCAAAACCACAAGAAAGAAGTGTTGGCGAGGATGTGGAGAAAGAGAAACGCTCCTGCACTGTTGGTGGGAATGCAAACTGGTGGATTTCCACTGTGGAAAACAATCTGAGGGTTTCCTCAAAAAATTAAAAATAAAACTGCCTTGTGATCAAGGAATTGCACCACTGGGTATTTACCCAAAAAATACAAGCAGTAATTCAAAGGGATACATGCACCTCCATGTTGATTGCAGCATTATCTACAATAGCCAACTATGGAAGCTGCCCAAGTGTCCATCGACTGATGAATGGGTAAAGAAGATGTGGTCTACATAAATAATGGAATATTATTCAGCCATAAAAATAGTGAAATCTTGCTATTTGCAAAGACATGGATGGAGCTAGAGAGTATAATGCTGAGTAAAATAAGTCAGAGAAAGACAATATCATATGATTTCAGTCATATGTGGAATTTAAGAGACCAAACAAATGAGCAAAGGGGAAAATAAAGAGGCAAACCAAGAAACACACCCTTAACTATAGAGAACACACTGATGGTTACTGGAGGGGAGGTGGGTGGAAGGGTGGGGGAGATAGGCGATGGGGATTAGAGTACACTTATGATGAAATAAAATAAAGTGATTTTAAAAATATGGGAAAGTGTAATGGATGACTTAGGTTTGCAGGAACAGTGCATCCAGTTTGGGGCGTTAGAAAATTTGAGGCTAGGGGCGCCTGGATGACTCAGTCGGTTAAGCATACAACTTGATTTCGGCTCAGGTCATGAGATCACGATTCATGAGATCGAGCCCCGCGTTGGGCTCTGTGCTGACAGCACGGAGCATGCTTGGGAGTCTCTCTCGACCCCTCCCCCGACCTGTCTCAAAAAGAAGAGAAAAGATGAGACTGGATAGGAGTTTAGGCCTAATTAAAAGGGCTGAAATGTCAGTGAGTAGATACTTCAGAGACTTTTCAGATGTTTGTTCTAGTGAAGGATGTGATCAGAGCTGGTCTTTGGCAGTCTGGCGTTGGTGTTGGTGATGGGCGGAGTGGGCGGGGACTAGGACTGGCACGTGACCACTCAGCGGTGGCCTAGGTGGAAAGCGACAAGGCACCAAATCACGTGGTTGCTGGGCACGTGTGGGAACTGCTGGCACCTGCTGAGGCCCTCTGGGAAAGGAGGATGGGGAAGAGCAGTGCTGGTCTATTTCTGTGCCTTCCCCTCACTCGTATATCACACACCAGCTGCTTGTTACACACTGAATTGTGTCCCCTGCAAAACCCCACTGAAGCCCTGACCCCTCAATGCGACTGCTTTGGCCTAGAAAGAGGTAATAGAGTTTCAGTGAGGTCCTAAGGGTGGGGTCTTAATGCGATAGGACGGGTGTCCTTTTAGAAAAGGAAGAGACACCAGAACTCTTTTCGGCACGAGCACAGAGACCAAGGCAGTGTGAGGACACAGTGAGAAAGTGACCGTCTACAAGCCAGATGCTAAGCCTCACTAGAAACTGAGTCGGCCAGAACCTTGATCGTGGACGTCCAGCCTCCGGAGCTGTGAGACAATACCCATTATTTAAGCCACTCAGTGGATGGCGTCTTGCTCTGGCTTCTACACTGCTCACCACCCCCTCCTCAATCCCATAAGCACAAGATCAGGGGTGCTCAGTTCTTCCCAGGCTGGTGGCCCACTTTGTGAAGCAGTACCCCAGGCTTTGGCGTCTGTCCCTTGGCCATTTGGCCAGCCCAACGGCCCTTCCCAGACTCCAGCGTGCGAGATCTCTCCTGCCTGTACAGCTCTTCACTAGCTTCAAATGCTTTCATTCTCTCGGACTTCATAACTGCCTTGTGAGATAAGCTGGTTGTGTCCATTTTACGGATGAAGAAACTGAAAGTCAGAGATTGCTTGAGATAATGAAGCTGGTAGATTTTAAAATCAGTTGTTAAACCCAGGTCTCCTGTCCTCCACTTCACCATGTGGCTTCCCGGCCCGTCCTTTTCCACGCTCTTGTCTGAACAGAACTGTCTGTCCAAAGCTACCTCTGAGAGGAGACTTCACCCTTCGTCAGACTCTTCTCTTCCCTTGTCCTCCCCCACCCCCCCCGCCCGACCACACACACACACACACACACACACACATACACATTCATTTCTTTTCATCTGTCTCCGCGGTACAGCTTGGCCTTAATGTCCCGTCTTTCTCACAGAGCCTGGGCATCACAGAGATCCACTGTGGGTAGAGGACAGAGAAGGGACAGCGGGGGTGGGGGGCCTGTGACGCCACCAAAGGAGAGCCCCCAGGGGGGTGTGCCATGAACAGCATCGCCTCTGTGGCTCTGAAGTGCGCTCCGACCGGGGCTCCGGGGAGATGTCACCCAGGGCCCACAGTGGGTTTGCTCCCAACTACTTAAGGCAACACCTTACTTAACACATGGTGCACACATGGCCATACACTGGAGTTTCTTTCGGAAGTTTGCCTTCCTCAAGCCTGTTGGTCTGTGTGCAGCTAAAAAAAAAAAAAAAAAAAAAAGTCTGTTTGGAATCACAGAATTCCTGGGAAAATGTCAACTCTCACACCCCACTGTCTCTGGAGCTGGCACGCATCTCCTCCCTTCTGCGCGCACAGTGTGCGATGGCCCTATTTGGGGGAACGGGCTGTTTGTGGAGGGCCTATTGTTCCTCAGCAGCTGAGCGTGCAAGTCTGGGCCTGTGCGGGGAGAAGACCACCACCGAGGCGCCACCCTGCCCCCCAGCAGCTACCGGGGTTTCTGCTGATAAATGCCAGCTCGGTGCCTGGGCACCACTGTTTTCTGTAGCAAGACCTGGGGCAGTGGGATTGGTGAGGAACCGGAGGTGAGAGCAGCCTCTGCCGGGTTGGCCGTGGAGCCCGCCCCGAGGCAGGTGGAGGTGCAGAGGGCTTAGGGGCATTGGGACTCGGGGATGACTCCAGGTTTGAGCCCAAGACTCCGCAGAAAAGGCCTGAGATGAGCACTCTGGGGTATGAGACCTCTCAGGCTGTCTTGGGGTGCCAGCCTCGTGCTGGCTCAACCCCAGGAGCACCAGACAGAGAAGCCAGGCTTTGCGTCCTGGCTTTGGCTCAGTGCACACGAGCCCTGGAGGAACAGGGTGGGCAAGGCCCGCGGCCAGGTGGTGGCGCTGAGTTCACTCCTGGCTGATCCCTAGTGGCCTGAGCCCACTTCCAGCTCTCTCTACCTGAATCCCTTCTCTGACCTTCCCGGTCCCATCGTGAACCAAGTAGAGCATTGCCTCCTTCCCACCTTCCCATCTGTCCCCTCAGCTACCCGAGTATTTCCTGAAACATCCGGTGAACAGAACTGGCCTGTCTCTCCTTGGAGCCTTTTAGGCCTGTGGGGCAGTCAGGCAGATAAATAACGTACGCGGATTATGTGCTGAAATTGTATTACGAACAGCTCTGTGGGTGCACACAGGGGCCAACAGCTGACTGCGGGTGGAGGTAGGGGTGGGGGCCTGGACTTAAGGAAGAGCTTCACAGAGGGTCTTGCCATTTGGAGGAAGCCTTAGAGAACGAAGCGGACAGGAGTTCTCCTGGTGCAGGCAGCTGGCAGGGGGCAGACAGGCGTCCTAAGTGGATTGCACGTCCATTACTGCGGCCAAGTGAAAGGCCCCAGATGGTGTGGGGAGCAGTGAGCCGTCCTGGCGGCCAGATAGGGAAGGGCTGAGCCACAGCGGATATCGGAGGAAGCCTTGCTGGCCTTGTCTCCCAGAGTGCTACGCAGAGGCACAGGTCCCAGGGACGGGTGACCGGGGTCACCAGGGAGGCCTGAACGACCCCGTGAAGCAGCCCCACACTCGGGCAGTCCCACTCACCTGGACTCCGGGACGCTCAGCTCCCACAGACCAGAGCCGGGGCACGAGGCAGGCAGCATCGCGGGCACGAGGCCTTTCCCTCTCTCTGCTTCGGTTCCTGCCCTGGGACTTGGCAGTGATTTGGGATGGACATTCCAAGTGCTACCATGACCCTGAGTCCCAAGAGCTGACAGGTGTCTTTTTAAAAAAAACAAGTTCCCAGCCCAGGCCAACCTAAAACCCGGCTGGGTCTATACTGAATAACTTACCACGGGTACCGAGTCGGAGATGTGGCTCCAAGAAAGTAACATTTAAATAGTTGGAAAGAGAGGCTGAAAAGGACATTCCTGTGAGACTCACGGCTGGCAACCAGAGGGAGAGGTGTTTCTTTGGGGGATAAGCGTTGCCCTTGAGATCACTATTGCCACACCAGCTCACAAAGGCCCGTGCACGGATACTATGGGTACTATCCGTATCATCCTCCCCCAAGTTGGTAAACTAGTCCGGGACAGACTTATTTTTTATTTTTATTTTTTAGAGAGGAGAGCGCATGAGAGCCGGGGAGAGGGGCAGAGGGAGAGAGAATCTCAAGTAGGCTCCACGCAGAGCCCAACGCGGGACTCGATCCCACCACCCTGGGATCATGACCTGAGCTGAAATCAAGAGTCGGATGCTCGACCGAGTCACCCAGTCGCCCTAGGCACAGGCTTATGAGCCACAATGATGTGAGAGCAGAGTCCCCTCTCCACACGGCAGCCCGTCCTCAAATCACCTTCACGTCGGAAAGCAGGGACGTGCCTATTCCGTAGCAGAACCTGGGCCCTCCCTGCTTCCTAAGTTGCTCTTAGAGCTTTGCTTTAAAGACCATCTGGTCACGCCTCCTGCAAGTTCCCTCAGCCACCGAGGAGCAGAGCCAGGCCTGGGGCCTGCCTCTCCTGGAGGCCTGTCTCACGCTCTGTGCCCCGCGGCCCTGCCCCGGCCCTCCGTGTCCCGGCTCTCTCTGCTTTCGGGACAGCCCCTGCAAACGCAGACTGGCACTCCGTGACCAATGGGCTGTCTGTGCCTCTCTGAAGACCTCCGCGCATGGGCAATGCTGGGCGTACCCAAGATGCACTGGGACCCTTTCTGCTGCCTGAGAGGCAGTCTCTGGTCCCCCGACCCGCCGACTTCTTTTGCCTGCTGTGCGGGCAGGTCCTCTGGGATGAAAGGGGGCCGTCCCAGACCCTCGCAGGCCACGCACCCCCTCTCTGTTGCAGGAGCCCTGGCCGGCCACCTGTTGTTAATCTAGCCCTGGTAATCCATTCTGTACTGTGTCAGCAGTTCAAAAGGGCACTGTTAGTATTTTTTGCCGACTTCAATTAATGTGAGATTTCAGAGGCCCCTCTGATCACATTTCATCTGTCACAAGTCGGGAACAAAACAGACAGGTTCCAGTTGAGAGGAGGAAGGAGAAGGAGTTTATTGCAAACACCAAGCAAACAGACAGTTTGGGCTGTGCCCGGCGTAGGGTGCCCCGGAGCGTCCATTTGCTTCCGCCCTCCACTTGGCCCCGTGCCTGGGCCCTAAGTCCCCTTCTCATCAGATATTCCTCCCCTCCCAAAGAAGATGTAAGTGCAATAACTTACTTTAAAAGGCAAGAATGATTCTTTTAATATTTTGCTATAATGTCGTTACATGGTGGTATTAGGCAGTAAAACTTTATGGAACTGACCTCATTTTTTTTAATACATTTTTTTTCTGAGTTTTTAATGTATTTTTAATATATATTTTTAATATTCCACCCCAGGCCATTAAGCTAAAGGGAAAAGTTGCGTTTATACAGGGTTAAAAATATCTTACAATGAGAACAGTCAGTGTTGGCTGAGGTTCACGCTCCTTCTAGCACTCAGCGCTTTTCAACCACTGCACATCCAAACAGACTATTAGGCATTGAGAACTGTCCTTCAAAATCAGTAGTATAAAGGCCTAGCTCTATGTATGTACGTGAAGGGGGAGGGGGGAGGGCAAGCTTAGGTAACGTCTGGTTCACCAGAATGCCTCTTCTCCCTGCAGCATCCTTGGTGAAGGTGAAGTGGAGTTTGGGAACTCCGGCAGTAGGGTTCTTGTCTTCTCCTCTTTCTCTTTTATGGCCATGGATTATTATCCTGGGGGGGCCGCTTTGCCAACCGTCCTCCCCCAGCTTGTCTTACTTGCCTTTGCACCTGACAGGGCCATGAAGCCGACCAGAAGCCCCGGGGTGTCCCGCGAGATGATCTCCCCACGACCTGGCCCAGAGAGACAACGGCTGCGTAAGCAAGATAACCTGGTAGCTTTCGTGGAAAAACTCCTCTTGTCTACCCGGCCAAAGAGAGGGCAGGCGGGGCTCTGGAGCTGGGCCCCGTGTGGCCACTGCGGTGTGTTGCTGGGACCCACCTCACGACTGCTGCCCCCGTCCCCTAGCAGTGTCTTTGAACTCACCTGGCCACCATGCTTCCCAGAGCTGGAGGCTCGGTAGTGAGAGCTGAGAATCAAGTATAGTCGAAAGGATTCAAGAAAAGTTACAAAGCCCGTGTCCTCCAAGAGCCGTTGAAGACCTGGGGACAAGCCAGTGCCCTCTCCTCCCGGGCCCCGGGAGTGTGAGGGCATCTGAGGGTGGTGGCGGCACCTTCGTGTCAAGCCCTGGCCACCTGGCCGTGTCCCCAGCGGGGATCGGAGGCTCTCGGTGTTGAAGAGGCTGCCCAGTGGTCTGCATTTGCCACGCCTGCTGAGATCTTAGGCAAGTAACCAAAGGGAATCCTCACCCCTTGCAGCTTATTCGCTTAGCGGTGACCCTCAGAGCAGGCTGGCTCTCCTCTCTGCCCGCCTTCCTGAGACCTTGCTCCCGAGGAAGCCAGCCAGCCCAGGCGCGTCACCCAAGCTTGCCGAGCCCTCGCAGGAGCTGCCGCGGGGACGCCTCCAGCCCTCGGAGGCCTGGGCCCAGCCACCCACTGGGAAGGAACCAGAGGGTAGGCTCAGGAGAGAGGGAGGACCTCCAGCAGAGAGCGGAGATGCCGTGAGAGGCACCCCCCCCCCCCACAACATGTGGGCTAAGGCCGCTGCTTAGGGCAGTCACTTCACCGCCCCTGCCCCGACCCCCGGGGCTGGGACCTTCTCGTTCTCCATTGTGAAGGGACTGTACTAAGTAGAGGGCCTTTCAGTCCTTCCAGCTCAAGGGTTCTATGATTCTCAGGGTGTTGGGCCGGCCCTGGGGAGCTGGGACAGGGTGAAGATAGGCCTGGGGCAGGTGGGGCGACCTCCCTGTGGGGAGATGAACAGGCACATTTCACACGGACGTTTGACACATAAATACTTGGCCGTGTTGGTGGGAAGGACAACCAGAGCCACAGAGCCTCTTCCTCTACCAGAGGCTTTTTCTTCTCAAGCTTTTTGGTTGACATTTGTCCGACTGAGGTGTCACCCAGCCGGAAAGCAGTCAGATAGAGGAACTGAGCACCAGGGGTCCCTTCCAGAAGGATCCACCTAGAGCCCCCTCTCTCCCTCCCCTCCTCCTCTGGCACTCTCCCGGTTTTCCTCCTCTCTCTGTTGATTCCCTCCTGGGTGAGAACATACCTACGGCAAGGGGTCCTCCCATGTCCTTCCCAGCCACCAGAGCCGTTAAGGAAGACAGGGAACTATTCCCAGCCTTACGTGCTTCCCTCTTTCCCTTCCTAGATTTGGGGAGCCTGAGTTATTTCAGTGAACCTCAGAACTGGAAGAGGCATTCCCAGATCCTCAGATATAAGAAACCTTTAAAGCTGAGCCGATGAGAACATCACCTGAACCTTCACTTGTAGAAGAGCAAATGTTAGAGCCACGGTTTGCAAAGAGGTCTGACTCTTAACGAAGGGAGCCGAAGCCAGCTCCTTCCCCAGTCCTGTTTCCAGGGCAGATGGGAACACAAGGCAGAGGTGGGGACTGTGATTCCTTCTAAACCTCCAGAGGCTGTCACCCTCCACCGAAGCCAAGAGGCTGTCCTGTGGGCAGGTCCCCGAGCCTGCTGGACTTGGCCCTCCTCCCTGACAGAGAAGGTGGGGGCCTTCTCCCCGGGGGCCGCCCCGCTGGAGGCGCCTCAGAGGACAGGTGCTGTGCACCACGGGCTTAGGTGATGGCTGGGACCTGGTGCCGAAACTCGAGCTGCAAGTCTCCAGTCAGGCAGACGTGGATAGAGATCCCCCACAGAAGGAGGCCCCTTCCGCAGGCAGGGAAACCCACTTCCGGGGGGCATCCTGTCTCCCACATCTGGGGCAGAGCAAGTGACCCAGAGAGGCTTGGCCCATGAGCCCCTCTAGAGGCTGGAGAGAGGGGCTGAGATTTCTGACGCCCTAGGGAAGAAGCGCCAGAGAGGGCTCTGTCTTCCCTTTGTCTGGAAGAACTGGGACCCCCCCGCCCCCTGCCCCTGCGGAAGGCTCTGGGCAGGTCTGGTGCTGCTCCAGGGACGGCTGGTGAGGGACAGGCAGCCTGAGGCAGCGTAAGGGCCGAGAGGCCGAGTGCACACATCCATTAGCAAACTCCGCACGCTGCTCTTGACCCCCCGCCAACACGGCTCCAGGCCCTAGCTTGTGTGTTCCGAGGTATAAGTCCTTCCACGCCGGGGCACTGCTCAGCAGCCCTGGCGAGAGACCAGAATGGGTGGGGGAGGGGACGAGCGTCCCCAGGTCCTCCTGGAGGGGCCTGGCTAGCTGGAGAACACAGCTGCCCAGACCTGCCCACTGTAACAGGCACCCTGCTGGCTGCAGGGTGTTGGACCGTCAAGGAGAGCGCAAGTGTGTGCCCGAGCCCCTGTCCCCTCCCGGACCCCTGCCCGCAGCTCTTCCTCTCTCTAGAAGCTTTTCTTCTTCTAGCACTGTGGGTGTCGTGGGTGGTCTGTGTCCGCTCCCCTGCGGTGTTCACCCAGATCCGGGGTCTCCGGGAGCAAGGGAGCCGGATGAGGCCCCCTCAGGGACTGTCCTAGATGCCAGCATCGCTGGATGACAGCAGGATTCTTCAGCTCCAGCTCCTTTCCTGTTCTGTCCATCTCCCCAGGTGGGTCCGGCACAGGGGACGGCCAGGGTGGGTGAAGGCGAGGCGGTGCCTTGGGCCCAGGAGGTCGGATGCTGTGGGCTTTGGGAGGAGAGGAGATGGGAGGGCAGGAAGCCAACTCTGTAGGGCGGCCTGTTCTTCAGACACGTTCACTGGCCTGGTGACCAGGGGACCACACAGCAGAGGGAAGGACGGACATGACTGCACGTGGCCGCTGCTCGGTCTGGATGGGAATCTGTCCTTGACTCAACCCTCAAACCGGGCAGGGCAGAAGAGCAGGGGTGGGGAGAAAGGGTCTTCAGCTTATAATGGATGCAAAGCTGCAAAACTCGGCCACCTGGCTTCCTCCGCTGCCTCTGGCCAGGAGCAGGGGTCTCGGCCTCAGTGCCAGAGAGGGCGGGGCCTGCTGCCCCCTCCCTCCCAGCGGTCCGTGGGGCCTCACACTTGGGGCGGCTGAAAGTGCTGAGGGCCAGGCCCCTGGCCCAGGCCAGGTTCCTAAGAGGAAAGTCGAATGGGAGGCTGGGGGCCTGGAAAGCATGGGCGTGGCCAGTGCCCCGAGGTGGGGGAGGGCGTGGGGATGGGCCGCGAGGGGCCCTGTCATGTGGCCCAGGAGATGGCCGCGCTGTGCTCCTTGGCCTTCATGCGGAGGGCCGCGATGCTCGAGGTCTTGCGGTCCGGCTCCCCGTTGAGCTCATAGCCATTGAGGCCCGGGCTGAGCCCTGCTGCTCCAAACAGGCCACCCATGTGTGTCTGGCCCACATGACCGCCGGCCCCAGAGACACTCAGGAAGTCGGTGACGCCACTGGCCCCCGAGCCAGGCGGGTGGGTGTGAGGGGACATGCAGGCAGGCACCGGGTCGCAGGGGACCACGCAGGCTGGCACCGGTGAGGCGGCCCCATTGTTGCCGATCCAGGATGGGTTCTGAATCTGGGGAGAGGGAAGGGAGAGGTGTCACAGGCTTGGCTGGGGCAGGGGTGGGGGTGGCGGGTATGCAAGGGGCTTGCTCCTACTCCCAGATGACCTGTCCCCGCCTAGGGGCCCATCCTTACGAGGAGATAGATCATTCTTGAGTGTTCACCTGGGAGTCTCTCAAAACCTTTACGGCCATCCAGACCTAGGAGGGTTTGGGTTTAATGCTTTGGCTCCTCTGTTCCCAGCAGAGAGAAATTCTGTTTTAGGGACTGAACTTCAAACTTCGTCAAAGGTCCAGTAACAGGGACCTTCCCGGCACAGCTAACCAGCTGAGGGCAGCCCCCGCCTCAGCCAGCTGACGTGCAAATTTTAGATGTAGCTGCAGACTTTGCCTCTCCCTCCATGAGCCCCTTAAGGTCAGTAACAGCGTCTTACTTGCCTGTGGTTCCTCGTCAGGCCTGGGGCATCCCAGGTACCTGAGAAATGGGAGCTGACCCAAACCCAGAGAGCTCTGGCGTTGGGAACATGGGCTCTGGGCGTGCGGGCTGTGGTGTGCAGGGGGCAGGGCCAGGCAGGGGGGCCAAATCTCCCCCATGACCCGTGGTTAAGGGTCCAAGGGCTGTGTCCTTGAGGCTTCAGAATTTAGGATGGACGGGGCCACCTCAGAAGGCTGGGAGTGTGCATGAGGGGATGGACGGAGCCAGGCTGGTTGCCCACGTGCCAGGGTGTGTGTGTGTGTGTGTGTGTGTGTGTGTGAGAGACAGGCGGGGGTGCTCAGGCAGCAGGTGGGGGTAGACTGGAGGCAGGCCTGTGGTGTGGAGGGGCAGGGTGAGCAGGACCAGAGGAGACGGTGACCTCCCAGCCATGTGCAGGGGATTCCTGCTGGCCCTCAGGCAGCTTCTGCTGGCCGGCTCCCCTCCCCACCCAGTGTTTGCAGTCCACACGGGGCAGGGATTCCAAAGCCAAGTGAGGAAAGATGGCTGCCCCCGAATCTCCACGGGGCATTGCCATGGCAACAAGAACTGCCGGCAGATGGGCCTGACCGCCTTCCTCCTGGTTGGGGTGACGAGGAATCAGGGGCCTCGCCCCTCCCCTCGGTCAAAAGGCCGATGTGTGATATGCGGTGCTGCAGGTGGGAGGGATGAGGCCGCCCTGGGCTGTCCGCCCCCCATCCCCCCCCCTCCAGGAGAGAGCTCGGGCAGCAGAGATGCTGGCCCAGGAGCCAGGCTGGAGGCCCGGCCTCCCGGGACAGAGGGAGGGGAAAGATCAAAGTAGGCAGCAGGAACTGAGGACGAGGTGTGTGTGTGAGAAGGGGAGAGAGAGAGAGAGAGACCCCACATTCCTCAGCCTCATCCAGCCCTGCCCCCTGCCCCCTCACTTGAATCCTGGGAGGCCGAGGGGCAGAGCTGGTCCAGGAGGGGTCCCAGGGGCTGTGGGACAGCAGGGCCCTGACGGAGAGTCTTAAAGGAGACAGGAAGGCCTGGCTTACTGCCGGGTGGGGCCAGGCCCGGAGCTGAAGGCAGAGGCCATGCTGCCACCAGCATCAAGAGGCCCGAGGGGAGGGAACGGTCACGTCCACCAGACAGACTGAGGGGTGTGAGGAGCGGTGAAGACTCCAGTGTCACTAGAATGGGGGCTGGCTGACGGGACGGGACGGAGGGGAGGATGGGACACAGTCGCCTGGGAGAGCTGAGGGCTGTAGCGTGACCTTTATCGGGCTGTTCATTCCCCCAAGTACTTCTGCGTTGTCTAACCTCTGCCTTGCAACAACCTCACGAAAGAGTTGGGGAGGGTCCTTTTATCATGTCGGTTTTTGGGTGAAGGAACCAAGGCCCAGAGAGCTCGTGGCTTGTCTGAACTGAGAAAGGTCTGGGGCCGGAAAACAGCCCATCTCGGGACTCAGACTCCCACGCGCGCTACAGCCTTGCGTCACGCCCGCCAGGTTTCAGGAGCTTGCTTCCCTAGGAAACACTCCGAGCGGCTCCTGATGGCCCGGAGGCCCTGGTCGGCAGCCTGCCCTGGATCTGACATCCACAGCAAAAACGGCAAAAGTGGCAGAGGGGAAAGCCGTCCTCTCTGTCCCACCCTGCCCCTCCCTCATGTCCAGCCAAGCCTGGGCCAGCACTTAACGTGGGGCAGAAAAGGCCTTGGGCCTCCCACATTCAGGTATGAACACACCTGGAGCGGGCCTCACGTGTCCCATCTCAGGGGACCCAAGCCCTCCTCTGAGGTGCCCATTCCCGGAGCCCCAGGAGCCTGGGGGGCTGGAGCCGGCGGCTCGGGGCCGGGGCTTACCTGGGCGTAATTCTCAGCTCGGGTGAGGAGGGGCAGCTCGTAGGCGGTGGAGAAGTGGGTTCGGACCTGCTGCATCTGTCCAAAACGCTCTCTCTTCCTCCACTTGGCCCTTCGGTTCTGGAACCAGACCTACAAGGCAAAGCAATTGCCACAAGGGGTCACGCAGTGCAAGCTGGTCCCTCGAGCCCCCACCCATCACAGTGTCATGGTCAGGGCCACGGGGCTGCGGGGAAGTGTCTGCCTCGGTCTTTGGCCTCAAGGCTTATAATCTAGAATGATCAGTGCTGAGAGTCAGGAAGGCAGCGTACCCCCAACTAACCACAGTGTGATCTTGGGCCAGACTTCATTTTTCCAAGCTTCAGAATCCAGAGCAGGCAAGTGTCACACACACGCAGCATATCACCGGCCACCTTACCAGGTCACCTAACCAACCCCAGCGCCGTGTGGCCGAACCTGCTGCAGGCCACAGACTCCTGTGGGCAACCCGACAAAAGCTGTGACCGCTCCTCTAGAAACTCGTCCCCTAGCCACTCACGCACACAGTCTTGCCATGGTTTTCCAAAACGTCCATGGTCCCCTGGACCTATTGGCCCAGCATCAGAATTCCTACCTGTCTGAATACCCTCTGAAGCCTTCTTGTTGGAAAACCTCCCCACTTAGGACCTCTGTGCTAAAGCTTCTATGGAGAACAGGGGTTCTGCTGGGTAGCAGAGGCAGTCAGGGGCGGCTTCATGGAGGGGAGGGCTGAGGGGAGGGCCTGAGTGTAGAAACAGCAGGGCATCCTCAACCCCAGGAGGCCATGTTGCCCAGCTGGGGGGCGGTGGGAGAGAAAGAATCGTGGACGCAGAGGTCACATTGTGGAGGACCTCGTTGCTTAGTAGAGGGGTTTGCTCTTGGTGTGGTCAGTAAAAGTGGCCACTGCAAGGTCTCGCGCAGAGGGCGGCCCGACTCCGGGGAGGAGTGAGGGCCCACCCGTCGCTGGGCAGGGGCGGGTGGGACGTTGGCTTGAGCGGGGACCTGGTGGGGAGGGTGGTCTCTGAGCCAGGCGTGTGAGCTGTGGTCTTTGATGGGCGGGTGGGGGCTGTCGGGTCCTTTTCCTTTGCGGGAACGTCCCTGGCAGGCTGAGACCCTTCCCAAGGGTCACGGACGAGAGCCGGACTTGAGGCCTGCTGCCGCTGCCTGTGACTTGGGATCTGGGGCAGAGACAGGCGGGAAGAGGGTGTGAGGAGGCTTCGGGCCGGGTCGTCAAAGGCGGACCTCGGAGATCCCCAGGGAGAGGGTCCTGTCAGCTGGAAGTTCACCTGCCGGTCGATACAGGTGCAGGTGGGCACACACCAACAGCAGGTCACTGGCAGCCGGCACCCTCGAAGAGGGAGGAGCTGGGCCCGAGGGCTCCCAGGGTAGCACGGGGTCTGCTCAGCCTGCTCTGGCTCCTGGTGTAGCCGGGCAACACGGCGCCCATTTGGGCGTTGCCACCGGCCGCAGTTTCTGTATCTGGAAAATGGGGCCAGTATCTGAACTGACGTCCTCACAGGGGTTGGGCCTCACAGAGCAACAGGTGAGACGGACGAGAAATGTCCTAGTTTTTAAGACACTTCACACTTGTTTATTGACAGCTCCTGACCTTTCTTGCTGTCTTTGCTAAAGGAAAGAGGACAAAAAAGCTGGTGTGTGTGTGTGTGTGTGTGTGTCTCACGTTAGTGTGAGGACAGTGGGGGCAGGGAGGGAGTGCGGGGCTGCACCTCAGTTTCCCTCCCTAGTCCCAAGGATACGTGTGCGTGCACAAGTGTCTCTCTCTCTCTCTCTCTCTCACACACACACACACACTGGCCGGCATTGCTTTCAGAGTCCTTCTTCCCTGTCTCGACTCTGGTATAAGAGAAGCACTCAGCCCCTGCCCCACAGCCTCCCGGGCCCCTTTTCCTCCAGGGGCTCCTGGGGTCCGGGCCCAGGCCGCCCGCCGAGAGCCAAGGGCGGATCGGGTCTCCACTCTGTGCCGCTGAAACGGGATCCCCCTTTATCAGCGGCCTGGAATGGGGGACTGGGGGGCAGGATGAGAGAATGAATCAGAGAAGTTGTTTTCATTTCATGTTTAATTTCCTGCAGGCTTAGCTCAGTCTTTCCGCTCCTTCCTCAGCCTCCCAGGGTTTTCTGTGGGGGAAGCCAGGGGGAGGGGAGAAGCCCACTGCAGGCATCAAGATATATGGCTCCATTCTTTCTTGGGGGGGGGGGCGGGGGAGAAGGGGAGGGAAACTGTCTGTGGCCGACGCTGCGGGGCGGGTGAGGGGGGTTTCCCTGGAGCCCCGGGGTGGGAGCGGCAGGTGAAGGTGTCATGCAGGCTCTGGATGGGCTGTGGGGGGGGGGTGCTGCACTGGGAAAGGGGTGGCTGGGTCCAAGAAGTGGGAGGAGGAGCAGAGTCGGGGGCGATGGAATGTGGAGGCTGGAGCTGGGCGTGGAGAGCACGGTGGGGGTGCCGGGGTTATCTGGAAGGACAGCTGAGCGGTGGGGGAGAGCGGGGAGCACCACGGAGTCGGCGGAGAGGGCCAGGCCCAGGGATTTACCGGAGGGTTAAAGACTGAGAGGGGAGGCCGGGCCGTGGCAGCGGCACTGCCCCACCCCTCCTCCCCGGCCCGCAGCCCTGGGCCCTGCTCCTGAGCAAGGCTGGAGCTCTTCTGCCCAGGCCCGGCTTGAGTCAGCCTCTCGGGTCTGCCGGCTCCTCCGCGCATCAGCTGGGTGGTGGCAGGGCGTCCTCGCGCCCCTTCGGAGCTCACGTTGGAGGGCCTGGAGATTAGGTTCGTCTGTCCTTCCATTTCTGAGCCCTGGAGCCTGGCGCTCTGAGAACTCCCCACAGATGCTCTGTGCCTCAGGGCTCGGTGGCCCCAGCCTGTCTCCACAGGACAACCCTAAGGGGGAGAGGGGACCACGAGGTCCAGCCTTCCAGTCTGCGTGTCGCGCCCCAGGACCACCCCGCTCCCGGCCCACCCCGGCCTGAGCCTGCTCAGCACAGGCCTCTCCCCGAGGAACCAACCGTCTTGGCGGGGGCCTCACTAACCGCAGCCCATCTGGGGCCAGGGCGGGGTGGCCCAGGGCGGGGAGGCCTCTGTCTTATTGTCTTCAGACACCAGCTGCGGAGATCGGAATCCCAGACAGCAGAGAGAGGCCCCTGCAGCCCCCTGGAGCAAGGCCAAACCCTGAGCTTCTTCCCGGGAAAGGTCCATCTCGGAGCCCCCCACCTCCTCCCTGTCCCCACCGCCACTCCACGCCAGGCACCTGGCTTCCCACCAGCTGAGGATGGGCCCCAGAACAAACTGAGCAGAGGCAGGCAGGGGGCTCCCTCACCACTCCCCCCAAACCTCAGGGCACTGCCAGGCTCGATCCAGAGGTCTGACGCACATAACGATCCCACCCACCCTGCTGCCTTTATACAAAGAAAAGTCTCAGAACAATATGGCCCATGTCCTGGCACGGCAAGCTAAACTAAAAGAAACAGTGGGCCGGAGCTCAGGAGTCCTGGATTCTGCCACTGAGTCACTGTTCCTGAGTCATCTGATCACCGGTGGTCCTCCTCTTCCTTATTATCAAATGAGAGGACCAGATGATCCTTCCCGGCACTAACATTCTATATTCCTATGATCATCCTCTTAGATGGTAAGATATGCAACACATCAGGGTTTCCCTTTCTGCCTTGGCTGCCGGGAAGCTCAGGGTTGAAATTTGTGCTCGGTGGCAACTAGGATTCTTAGCCTAGGTGTTTGACATAATTATCTTCCTATTTCATGGACGTTGTTCTTGTTCTAAGATGAAAATGACAAACCATGAATTGTAAGCTGCCTCAACTCCTTTTTAGAAGTAGGCATAAATTGTGTGTGTGTGTGTGTGTATGTGTGTGTACTCGCACACACGTGTACAGAGGGGACGCTCTGTTTTAGCTGTATCACGGTACCTGAAAAATGTCCTATGTGCCCCAGTGTCATTTCCGTGTTTCGTACCATAGGAGCCATCCTTCCTCCGATACTGAGCGGATTCTACGCCTGGGCACTCCCAGCCATTTGTCAGGAACACACACATACTACACGGAAGACGAACTGGTCTGTCCCTCACTGACACGGTGCCTACAGGAATGTCCCACCACTGGCCTCTCCCTTCTCCACTGGCTCCTTCAGTTCCTTGCAATCCACTGGCAGAGCTGAGGCCAGATTCTGGGGTTCCCGTCCAGACTCTGAGGCATGTGAGGTCACATGGTGGCTTCTCTTGATTCAAATAAGATAGTTGGGGTGTGAAGGTTTCTAGAATCACAGTAAAGCCCCCACTGCCCCGTCTTCCTTCCCCAACCATTCACCAGGCACTGGGCAGGACTAAAAGGGGCAGCCGGACCCGGGAAACTTGTGGCTCAAAACCTGACTTTTCAGTCACTTTGGGTACATGCAGTTTCTGGATGGCTACATATTTATGGCGACTGCAGGTCCTTTCTCATAATATCCATTTCCAATGAAAACGTTTCTGGACTGTGTTAAGGATGCCTCTGCCTGATTAAACAGAACATGATTGAGACCGATGAACCTGTAACTGATGCCTTGGAAACGCTCTGGGGAAGGTTCTTTGGTGAACTGATGCAGCAGGGGGCGCCCTTGGGGCCTGCTGATGAGGGAAGGCTCTTTGTCCTGGCACTGAACCCACTTCTGAGCTGAGCCCAGCCCAACTGAGCCGTCCCGCCTTAAAAAAAAAAAAAAAAAGCCAGACTGCCCTTCGCTGTCAGGCCGTTGACTTCCCCAGCCCACTGGAGGGAGAAAAACTGTCTGACAATACCTTATTTGCCATTTCTAACAGGCTCTGGGGTGGAAAAGCTGACCGAGCATGACGTTTATTTGTGTGAAGCTGAAGCCTGAGCTTCAGTGCAGGGGTTTTGTCAGTCATGTCTCGGGTACTCAGAGGTTTTTGCTTCCTCTCCGGTTCTTTTCTTGCTGTAACTTCATGCAAGGAGGGAGGACACACCTCTCTGGACAAAGGAGGTCCACCGATCCACAAATATCTCTTTTTTGCCCTTGTTGCTGTGAGTTCAGCCTTCTCTAATTGGTAGGGGTGCAGGGATGAGCAACAAGACAGTACCTGCCCCCAGGAGCCCCCAGTGTAGTGGGAGGAGACAAACAGATAAGACAGTTTAAGCCGCTCGTAAATTCTCACAAAACAGGGTGATGCGGTAGAACGTGACCCGGCTTGTGTCGTGTGGGTTTGGGATGAGTTGGGTGAGTTGGGTTGTGTTGCATCGAGTGTTGGTTTGGGTTATGTTGTGTTAGGTTGCGTCCTGTTGGGTCGTGTTGAGTCGTGTCGGGTCCTGCCGGGCTGGGCTGGGTTGGCTGGGCTGTTTGGGTTCTGCCGGGTGGGGCTGGGTTGGCTTGGGTTGGGGGTTTTGGCGGCTGGACGGTGGTAGAGGGCTACCGCTTTAGCCACGGCCATCGGGAAGACTTCACAGAGAAGGTCACTGAGTTGGGAGCTGAAAGATGGGTGAGGAGGCAGCCATCCCCGGCAGAAGGAAGAGCCAGGCTGTTGTCTGCGTCTGCCCATTGGAATGCCGTAGCTGTCTTCAGGTCTACCCTGTTCCCATCCTAAGAGACAGGCCTTCGAGAGCAGACACGGGTCGCCTCCTTTGTGAAAACGCCTGGCTGCTCACACCACACGGGGCCCAGAAACACAGCCAGCAGGCTTCCTGGCCTCCACTGGGGACTCTCCTTCTGCCCCTGTTCCCCACCAGGGCAAGAGGCCCGGTATTCAGGTGGACAAAAGCAGCCTTGCTCCGGTCGGAGCAGGGGTGTGAGGGGCAGGTTCTCCTTGGACTGAGATAAAGAAAACCCTGGTGTGGTTGAGGGACAGTCAGGCGGCCCCAGCTTGGGCCACCAGCCCAAGGGCGGGCCCTGCTCTCCCACCCTCTCCCCGGGCGCCCTCACTGACCTGCACGCGGGCCTCGGTGAGGTCTGTCCTCATGGCCAGCTGCTCCCGTGCGTACACGTCGGGGTAGTGGGTCTTCTGGAAGACCTTTTCCAGCTCCTCCAGCTGGTAGCTGGTGAAGGTGGTTCGGTTCCGCCTCTTCTTACCCTTGTTGCTCTCTGAGTCGGCCTTATCCAGCGGGCTGGGGAGGTCGGCACTGGCCCGGTCCTGGGTCCCCTTCACCCCAGCCTCCTTCACACTGAGGTAGCTGCTGTCCATCCCCACGGTGTCAGAGTCAGGCGGTAACTCTGGCTCACCCAGCGAGCTCTCTTTGGCTGGGGGGCGGGGAGGGGAACAAAGTCAGAAACCAATGGCTGAGCCGAGCAAGAGGAGAGGGAGGGACGGGAAGAGCCATCCCCTGCCACCTGCCCCGTCTCAGAGTCACACTGGATGTGAGGTCAGGAGGCCTGGGTTCTAATCCTGGCTTGCCATCAAAGTGCTGTGTGACCTCGGGCAAGTCCTTTTCCCTCTCTGAGTGAGCCTCTGTGCCGTCATCTCAGAACGGATCCCTTTCGGCACCGATGTAACATGACTCTGGTCAGCCGATCTGATCTCTCAGATCTTTAATCCCCGTCCCCCACGGGCCCTGGGCTCTCCCTTCTAGAAGGATCCCCTTTGCCACAACTCTGCTTTGGGCATCGAGGATGCTGACCCAGTGCCTCAGACTCCCAGGGCAGGGAAATCTCATGCAGCAGCCGTGTCTGGCCCAACGGGGCAGGGGCAGAGAGGAGGGCAGTGTCGAGGCAGACAGGAATGGCCCTCCTCTCCTGGCCTGGTCCTGTTTGGGCTCAGCAGGAGCTGTGGAGACCCCTCCCCTCCCCTCCCACCAAGAATCCAGCCTGGGGGTGGGGTGGGGGGGTCATACTCTTGCCCTCTGCAGGTTTCACCTATTGTCCTCACAGGGTCCTGCCTGCTCCAGGCAAGTGCTGCATGTACTGGGGACACTGGGAGGACACCTGCATCCCCAGGATGCTGCCGTGTGCGCCCCAGTAGATTTAGACGAAGCTCTCCGCCTGGACCCACAGCCATCGCCATCTGACGGAATGGGGCTCTGCTGGTGGATTCCCAGACGCCCAGAGCTGAAAAGGACCAGTCGACCTATGTAAGTCAAGGATAAGGAGGCGGAGGCCAGAGGGGACAGTGGGGCAGGGAGTACCTTGTCCACGTCCAGATGGCCCAGTTAGCACCCTGGGCGGACATACTCAGAGTCAAGTTTAGAGCAGGGGCTCCGGAGTCAGTGGAAGGAGTGAATCCCACATGTACCTCTCTCCAGCTGTGTGCTTTCGACAGTTCACTTAACGTCTTTGTGCCTCGGTTTCCCCCTCTATGAAACGGGAATGAACATATCTGTGGGATCCTCCTCACGGGGTAGTGTGGGGTTAAGGAGGCCGACATGCAGAGCCCTCGGCACAGTCCCAGCTTCTGGAGGTTTCTGCCGGGGTTGTTATTCCCGGTTCCGCTATGATCTTCCGGGCGGCAGAGGACTCGTAGCCCAGAGAAGCCCTCGCGGCAGGCAGGCCCCCCCCCCCGCGCGTCTGAGTGCAGGAGCGTGTGCAGGCGCTGGCCTGGTGTCTGGAGACCCGTGTGAGCCCTCCTCTGAGCCACACTCCCCTGCCTGGGACTCTGGCGGGTGAGATGAGGCACCGGACGCAAGTACAGATTAATAAGGGGGAGCACGTGAGAGGGCCTCCCACGTACCAGCTGACTGGCACAAGCACGCCTGGTGGGTGCGGGCACCTCTTTCGGGGACAGGTCCAAGCCGTGGGCGTGACGTGTCGGGACACTGCGTCTAGCTCAGGTCTCCTGACTCCATCCATATCCTGGGGGCTGAGGCGTCAGGGCGGCTCTCCTCCCTGGCTTTCTGTGTGCCCCGAGGACTCTCACCGCTGGGAAGGTGAGAGGGACATTTGCCTGTCGTCCCCACCTCTCTCCCCACAGCTCCGATGAAGGGGGTGGAGGTGAGTGCCCAGAATGGACCTGAAGCAGTGTCGGGAGGCCATTCCTGAGGCCACTGACAGCGCCGAGGCCGCGGTGGGGGGATGGCCCACGGGCATCACGCATGACACCCATGTGAGCCTGGGCACACGCAGACTGCCACGGCTTCGGTGACAATGTTATGCAAACTGCAACGGGCAGCTGGGCCAAGAGCTTTCAGCAAAGATATTTATCTTCCTGGCAGACAAACAAGTTTTATGTTTTGGGTTTTTTTGTTTTTTTTTTTTTTTAGAGAAGAAATCCCACCCAGCCTCACCAAAAATAAACATCTCTGTTATGCAATTTCCTGGAGGCCAGACTGGGGGCGGGGGGGAGGGGCAGACCCTGCCCCTCCCGCCCCAGCACTGATCTCCAGGCTCCATCCCATGACCCCACGGACCCTAAGAGTGTCCTCTGGCATCCGGCCTGGGACTGGGACCACCCCGCACAGCAAGAGGGGCCGGGCTGCACATGTCACAGAAACCGAGGGCTGTAGGGACCAGCCCAAACTCCTAGTTTTAACTGGGGGAGGAGGCTAGTGCAGGGAGAGAGAAAGGGAGGGAGAGAGAGGGCAGGGAATGTGTGTTAATTAGTGAGCCCCTAGCTCATGGGTCAGTCCTCTACTCCTACCCTCCTACCCTGTGGGCTCAGGGCCTCTTCCCAGGGAGAGAGGGGGAGGGCCAGAGGGATCAGGGAGCCGTCATCATCAAGGAGTCCTGCTGGCTCATCCTGGGGGGCAGAAGGACCGGCCTCTGAGGATGAGGAGAGAAAGACTCTGAGAGCAGGCCCTCCGTGTCGACCTAGTTCTAGGCTTAGCCAGTGGGAAGGCAGCAGAGAACAGCCAGTCTTCTATGGCGAGAAGTAAGGATCTAGTTTCTGGTACCTCCAGCCACCCACTGAGCCCGAGCGAGTCGGGGTGAAATGAGACAGCACGGTGTGCACAAAGACCACCGGGCCAAGAGTTGGGAGATCAGGTCTCATTTCCAGCTCTATCACCATCTGCCCCGGACCACAGATGACATCTCTCAGAGTCTCAGAGTCTCATCTGCAAAAGGGAGCAGCCGTGCCCCGTCTGGAGTGGGGGGAGGAGGCAGGGGTGTGTCACTGCCTCAGCCCGGTGGAGAATCCCCCCTGCCTCAGTCACCATCGGGACCCTCTCTTAGGATCTGAGAAGAGGGGAGAAGGAAGAGGAACCTGTCTGTGTCCAGGCAAACTGCGGCCAACTGGAAAGGCCTAGAGATGGACGGGATTCTCAGAGAAGAGGGAAGCAAGCTGTCTAACCTCAGTCTTCACCGTTGATCATTTTGCTTTACGTTGGAGGCTGGGTCTCTAATTCAGATAACTAAGAATAATTCGCCAAGGTCTGGTGGCCCATCCAGCTGGTCAGAATGACAAGCCAAGGCTCTTTCAGGCACTCAGTCCACAGATCCCAGACGGGCTGTGGTGGCAGGGAGCTCGCTGCCATCAGGACAGCTGGGCCGTTCATCCCGAGGTCCGGCCAATGTCTGTCTCTTAGACATAGGGCTTATTGGTCCTGGCTCCAACTACCCAGGGCCCTTCCCAGAGACAGCGGCCACACCTCCCAGAGTCTTCTGCCCTCCTGGCTAAACAACTGTGGTTTCCACCACTTGTTCCTCAGGTGGCCCCACGTTCAACAAGACTGTTTGAGACAGGTGGGCCCCAGGGAGGGGCTGGGTGATGGTGCTGGACCCTGGGGCAAAGCCAGCAGATTGCTCTCCAACTAGAGGATCCTGAGGAGCTAGGTGGCGAGTCAGCTGGGTGGCCCAAGACAAGCTCGCCCTGCAGTGCCCTCGACAAGACAGTCCCTGAAAACAGAGGACCCCGCTGCTCATGCTGAATGAGTCTTGACTAAAGGTTAGCTCCTTGTTCCTCTCCATCGTACCTCCAGCCACCTGCCTGGAATGCCCTTCCTTCCAGCTGACTTCCAAGATCCAGTTAAGCACCAGCTCCTCCAGGAAGTCCTCCCAGACTGCAACAACCATACAGACCCCTTTGTCCTCTGCTCAGCCTCTCCAGTTACTGCTTGTGTTTCTGACTAGTATACAATTAGGCCCCGAGTATCCATTTCCTCTGGTGGAACATCAGTTCCCCAAGGGTTGGAACCTCATGTCATCGACCTTGGGCTTAACCCAGGGTGGGGCAGATGGCAGACATGCAGTGAGAAGTTGCTGAAGGATAAAGAACAAATTCCAATAACCAAATACTACTGAGCTCTCACTCTGTCCAGCTACCTCCATGTGCCTCCTGTGTGCAGCTACGTGCCCTATAGGTGCATGCAGAAAGCATTTGTTGAACAAATAAATGGATCGATTCCTCCTGCTAGACAAGGAGGAGAAAGGTGGATAGGATACGTGAAAAAGAGGCTTGCAATCACTAATTCCTCCGTGAACAGCTGACAGCTGCAACAATGGGGGGAGACGAGTCGAGGAAGGGGAGAGGGGAGAAGACCAACACAGACATTGAAGGGTGTCTCCGTATGGGGGCAAGAGGGAGACAGGGGGTGCCAGGGAAGCAGAAGGAGAAGCAAAGAGTTGGGATTCGTGGAAAAGGCTCTAGGATTTAAACGTCCAGGAAACCCAGTCCAAGGTCTTCTGGGAGTCGGCTTCACACCCACCATGTTGCCACACTGGGGAAAGGCCACTGGGAGACTCTCGGCTTGCCCTGCTTCTGGGCCAGCCTTCAGGCCGCAGCACTGGCACTGCATGGGGCTGAGAAGCAACAGAACCCCCCGCCCCTTGGTCTAAGCCACCCTCCTGCAGGTCTGGCTTCGCCCCTGCCCTTCCTTCCACACGGACTCGGGACAGGCGCCATGTAGACGCCCCTCCCATGGTGCGGAGGGGTCCTCAAGACGGTTTTGTCCCAGTCTCTGGGGCCCAAGACAGTACAATCCCAAGCTGCAGCTTCCCAGTGGAATGTCTTGATCTGGATATAAACCCCCGGCCACCCAACGGAATCAAGTAATGTGCACACATAAAACATCAACAGCAGTCAGCACCTGCCCCACCGGGGGGTATGCATGCAATGGCGATGGCGGCCATGATGGCACGGCATCCCTTCAAACAATCCCAGGTAAATATTTCCAGCAACCACTTCTCATGAAGTGGAAGCATATGGTTCAAGGATATACTCTTTTTTTAAGTTTATTTATTTATTTTGAGAGAGAGAGAGGGAGAAAGTGTGCACAAGTGGGAGAGGGGCAGAGAGAGAGAGAGGGAGAGAGCGAGAGAGAACCCCAAGCAAGCTCCGCCCCACCAGAGCCCGATGCAGGGCTTGAACCCACAAACCGCGAGATCATGACCTGAGCTGAAGTCAATGGCTTAACCAACCGAGCCCCCCGGGCGCCCCCAAAGGGGGTCTTAATCAGGAGCCACAGAAGGCCCTTCAACCTCTGCCTGAACTCCAAGAAATGCAAGAAATAGAAATTCTCTCTTCACTCCCTCACCCTCTGCTCATTGTCCCCGTTCAACCCAGTGGCGTCACTCTAGCCTAGTCTAACCTTTTTTTGATATGAAAGTCCTTGGGAGATTTCCAAAGGTGACTGTGCTTTTTTCTTTCATGGCTAGGATCACAAGAGAATGCACTTCTGAAGCCACTTGCGGGAGGGTGCGGAGGCCTCTCTGCGTGCATTCTTTCTGTGTGCAGGGACGTGCCCCCTCGGGCCTGTGGCACAAGCCTGCCGCTGGGAATGGGTGTGGGGAACATATGTGTCATTGCCTGCGGACGGGTCTATGGATGGGCAGGCTTGTGGGGTTGCGTGCAGGCCCCCAAGTAGGATGCGTGCTGTGGTGCACGGGGATTTGGGTGAGTGACCGTCACTCGGCAGATACACGTGGGTGGGTATGGACACGGGAGGGGTTTGTGTAGCTGTGCACAGGCCCGTGCATATGGAGCGTATGTCTAAGGGGCCTGAGTAATTTTATCCTCCATGGTTTTGATTACATCTATTTTTCCTCCAAACATCTGCTTCGTGGGGGACACGCCGCTCTCTCTGTTCTCGGGTGAGCTGGCCTCGCACACCCTGTGGCAGAGTGCACAGCGCCGATGTAATCTCCTTAAACAAAACAGGCCAGCGTGAGGCCCTTTCATGCTATTTAAAGGGCACTGACTAAACCTACCGCTGTCCAAACAGTCGTGTGGGGGTAGGGGCGAAGGTTAAAGGTTAGCCATTGATCACATCCCCGGTCCACCTCATCTGCCACTGGGCTCTGTCTTGAGCTCAGCCTGGATGTCCCTTGTCTAGTTCCAGGCTCAATAAATAACGCCGAAGGGGCCGCAGTAACTGGGGTGACGTTTCAGGGAACGCGCAGAGAGCCGATACCTGTGCTCACCCGGGACAGGCAGACGTGTCCAGGAGCTGCCCATCTGCAGAGGACAGGGGGGGATGGAAGTTCCGGTGCCTGGGCCAGCCACCCGCAGGGGACGTGGGCACCCCTGTCCGGCAACACAAGCCCTCCAAATGCTTCTTGAAACAAAGAAAGTTCAAGAAACTAACACAGACCCCGGGAGGCTAAGGAGACCTGAGGACTAAATGTGGTGTCCCGGATAGGGTCCTGGAACCGTAAAAGGACGTTGGGAAGAAAACTTGTGAAATCTGAATAAAGCGCGGGGTTTAGTTGACAGAGATGCAAAAAGAAAAAAAAAAAGTGGACAAAACACCTAAGTACACGCTTCACCCAAGAAGACAGACAGGCAGCAAAAAAGCAGGAGAAAACGCTCTTGACGTGTTACCCGCCACGGAAATGAAAATGCAGCCCCAATGGGATATCGCTACACACCTATTGCAATACGAGTGAAAAACCTAGCGACACTGGGTGATGACGAGGACGGGGAGCAACGGCAAGTGTCCCACGTAACCCGCCGGCGGGAAAACAGGGCAGCAGCTACGTAATCAAACACACACTCCCCATGTGACCCAGCAACTCCATTGCGAGGCACTGACCCGCAAGACATGAGGACTTATTTTCTGGGGAAAAACACCAAACCTGCAGGCAAATGTTTATAGCAGCTTGGGTCCTAATCACCCCAAACTGGAAACAACCCACATGTCCTTCAACAGGTGACTGGATAAGCAAACTGGAACAGTCACGCAACAGGATGCTACTCAGAGATAAAGGGAATGAACTATTACTCGGACAATTGCAGGCGAGACTCTCAAAAGCAACGTAAGGGTCGGTAAAAGAAGCCAGACTCAAAATTTACATATGTATGACTCCACTTATTTATCATATGACACTCTGGGAAAGACAACGGGATCAGGATGGAGAACAGATCACCGGTTGCTAGGGGCTGGGGAGGGGGAGGGCTTGACCATAAAGGGCTGGTGTGTGGACTTATCCGGCACCCCAGTCGTCGTGGTGAGTACGTGGATCACGCACAGGAATGTGTTAAAATTCATAAAGCTATACAGCCCCAAATTTGAATTTTGCAGCATATTATTTTTTAAATGAAAGATATGTAAACTATAGGGAAAATACAAAACTGTGTTTACATATACTAAAGAAAAACTAATAAAAAGTCTGTATGTCTTTCCCCAGAAATCTCACTCCCCAGGAATTTATCCTAAAGAAACGATTATGGATGGGCACAAAGAATTAGCTAGAGAGAAAGTTCATCATGGCATCATTACACAGAAAAACCAAAATGACCAATTACTGGACAGTAATAGGAGATTGATTGGTTAAATAAAGGATGATATTTCCAGAAATAGAAGATCCTCCCTGATAGTCTTTATTCTATTCGGGAAACGGTTTCTTTTTTGGCATTTAGCACACATTGTTATGTATCTATTTGGGATTTTTCTCTTTGTTTATTGTCTCTCTCTGCCTTCCGGTAAAACAGGGAGTATATCTGAATAGGTTTCCTTTGTTTACCCTTGTCTAATGCCTACTACTGTGTCCTGAATATAGTAGGTATTCAATAAACATTTGATGAGCAAATGAATGAAACAGATATTATAAAAGAATAGCATTTTAGTATCCAGAAAGATGTTTGAGTTGTGGTAAGTAAATCTCATCTTTAAAAAAAGTGGAGGGGGGGGGAGTACCTGTCTTTAGAAAATTCTGGAAGTTTCCAGAGCTGGGGATGCAGGTATATGGGTTGATTTTGTTCATTATTTATTTATTTATTTATTTTTGGTTCGAATAAAATTTTTTAAGCTTATTTATTTATTTTGAGAGAGCACGCGTGCAAGCACGTGCGTGAGAGCGGGGGAGGGGCAGAGAGAGAGCGGGGGAGGGGCTGTCAGCGCAGAGCCCAACTCGGGGCTCAGTCCCACCAACTGAGGACATGACCTGAGCCGAAATCAAGAGTTGGAGGCTTAACCGACTGAGCCACCCAGGTGCCTCTGAATTGATTTTCTGTTTGTTCTACCATAGACAAGAATTGCTCTTATCATTTTAAAATGCTATTTGAAAGCGGCGATTAGATCTCGAATGATGCCTGCTTTGCTAGGGTGCTGGACTCTACTGTGAGATTTGGGGAGATAAGAGCATTGGGTGTAGGGGTGGGGCGGGGGTGGAGGAAGGGTAGGGATGCTTCAGAGAACAGCCCCCTTTGTGGTGGGGATTGGCTCCTGTCCTCACAAACGGGGGCCCCTATGACTCTGACATACTGGAAGCTTTCAGGCCACAGGCTTAAGTTCACCTCTTAATGGCTTTCTCTGCCTTCAGGCCCACAACCCTCAAATACAACCAGACAGGCTGTGTAAAACACACACACGTCTGATTGTACGTTGACCCTCTCGAAAGGCTTTCACCGGTCCCCAGAGCTCACGCTGGGACTGCCAAGGAAAATAATACAGGGTGCTCAGTTAAATTGAATTTCACAGAAACAACAAACAATTTTTAGTATAAGTATGTCCAAAATATTGCATGGGAAATACTTGTAGTAAAATTGATTCCTTGTTTATTCGAAATTCAAATTTAACTGAGCGTCCTGGTTTTATTGTTAGCTTTTTTTTTTCTTTTTCTTTTTTTGCTAAATCTGCCAGCCCTACAAATCAGGCTTACCGTGGCCTTCAGGATTCCCAGGTGGAACTGACCCCTGCCTGCTTCACAAACTTACATCTTCCCGCCCGCCCCCTCCACCTCACCTCCAGCCCCACAGACCCGCTTTCACCCCCGCAGGGCGCGCACACACACACACACACACACACACACACACACACGAGCAGCTTCGGGTCTCCGCATTTCTGTCTGCTCCCTTCCTGCTCCCTGGTACGTCCTGGCCCCCCTACATCAGCCCTCATGCTAGCACCTGCGTATCTTTCTCCATAACTTCTGTGGCCTTTTTTCTCATCACACAGAATAATCTGTGTCCCAGATGGAAAAATGTTAAGAATCAATAAGCTAAGTGAAGATAAGCCAAGAGAAGAAAACCACACACACACACACACACACACGGACACAATTTTTCATAAACTTTTTTTAACCTAACACCATATTCTGTACATCTTTCCATGCTATCCCATATTCTTTTACCACATCATTTTTTTTGAAGTTTATTTATTTATTTTGAGAGAGACAGAGGGAGCACGAGCAGGGGAGGGGCAGAGAGAGAGAGGGAGAATCCCAAGCAGGCTCTGCGCACTCAGCACAGAGCCCGATGTGGGGCTCAAGCTCATGAAACTGTGAGATCATGAACTGAGCCGAGATCGAGTCAGATGCTTGACTGAGCCACCCAGGCCCCGCCTACCACATCATTTTAAAAAATTAAAAAAAACAATTTTTTTTTCAACGTTTATTTATTTTTGGGACAGAGAGAGACAGAGCATGAACGGGGGAGGGGCAGAGAGAGAGGAAGACACAGAATCGGAAACAGGCTCCAGGCTCTGAGCCGTCAGCCCGGAGCCTGACGCGGGGCTCGAACTCACGGACCGCAAGATCGTGACCTGGCTGAAGTCGGATGCTTAACCGACTGCGCCACCCAGGCGCCCCAACAATTTTTTTTTTTTGAGAGAGACAGAGTGCGAGTGGGAGAGGGGCAGAAAGAGAGGGAGACACAGAATCCAAAGCAGGCTCCAAGTTCTAAGCTGTCAGCACAGAGCCTGCCGTGGGGCTCGAACTCACAAACTGTGGGATCATGATCTGAGCTGAAGTCGGATGGTTAACTGAGCCACTCAGGCGCCCTACCATCATTTTTAATGACTACATATTATCCCATCACAGGGACAAATTCTATTTAGTCAATCTCCTACTGCTGGGCCCCCGGGCTTCTGATGGTTTGAAACTACAACAGGCCTGTGATGAACATCCTTGCTGTTCAATCCTCCCTACATTATGGTGATTACGTTAGAAGCTCTAAGAACTAGAAAAACTGAATTAGATCACATTCACACTTGAAGGTCTCTGATAAACGTGGCCAAACATCTTTCCAAAGACACGCCAGGTTCCTCAGCAGCTAGAATGCCCCTTGCTCCAGGGCCAGTGCCAGTCATAGTGTTTTAAAAATCTTTGCCAGTTTTGGGGGCTCCTGGGTAGCTCAGTGAGTTCGAGTCTGGCATCAGGCTCTGAGCACGGAGCCTGCTTGGGATTCTGTCTCTCCTTCTCTCTGCCCCTCCCCTGCTTGTGCGGGCATGCACGCTCTCTCTCTCTCTCTCTCTCTCAAAAAAAATAAACTCAAAAAAAAAATCTTTGCCAGTGTGATAAATGAAAGTGAGATCTGTTTTGAACTGACATTTTCTATTACTAGTGAAGTTAAATCTTTTATTAGTTAGATTTCTTCTTTTGTGAATTGCGTCTACTGGGCTTCCAAGGTTCGGTGCAAGGGGGACCCCTTCTTCCCCCGCAACCCCGGGCTGGGCTTACCCCTTGAACACTGAATTCTCTGCTTTCACGTGCTTGTGTGTGGGAATGTCCCCCCCCAGTTGAGTGTGAGTAGTTCAGAGCGGGGCCTCCCTGATGCCCTGCTGGGGTCTGAGCCGGGCATGGGCTCCTTCTGCCTTGGGTGGCTCTGTCTGTCCTCCTGAGGGTGGCCGAGGGCACCTGCAGCAAACACTGCTGTATGGATGGGGTGGCTGTGGCATGGGAGTGGGAGAGGGGGCCCAAAAGCCCACGTGGCCGCAAGGCAGGGCGTGAAGGACCAAAGGTGGCCCTGTTGCTGCTATGACCCTGCACAAACCTTCTGGCTTCTGTTTCCTCGGTTCAACAAGTACAGCCCGGATCCCTGCCAGGGCCTGGGGAAGGGGTTACCATGGAAACCACGACTGAGGACTCAACAGAGCCCCGGACACGATGCTCAACCACAGGGCGGGTTCCCTGGCCCCTGCCTGCCCAAAGGTTCTAGAGCCCCACTCCCAGCTGACCAGGATCAAGGCTGCAGTTGCCCATCTTGCCACCAGGAGGCACTGCAGTCACAATTAAGTTCCTCAGGGCGGATGGTGGTCCCCAGGGCCCCAGGCCCTGACGAGGTTTCTAGAAGTTTGTTTGAAGGCCGAGGTCCAACCTGGGAGGGTTTGCAAACAAGCAGTTATTCAGTCCTACTATGTGTCTGCCACTGTCCTAGAACTGCAAGGGACACCGAGATGAGGGAGGTGGGTCTCTGCCCTTCCCCACAGAGCTCATTCCTCCCCCAGTTCTAGGGGTTTCCACATTCTTGATTGATTTCAACCCCCTCAAAACTCCCACAGGGTGGCTCTCCTGAACATCCTCACTCTACAGATGGGCAAACTGAGGCTCAGAGAGAAAGGACGCACTGAATGTCACCAGCAACTGAGTGGCAGGCCCGACCTGAGATATTTTTATTCCCCAAAGTTGTGGGGAGTCCCTGGGGAATCCCTGGTCCTCCAGCTGCTTGCAAATGAGCCGGACCAACGCCCCCCACGACCTCCGGTATTTTCTCCCGGTTGGCTTTCTATGTTGCCAACCCCTCTGTGGGTTCTTCGTGGGAGGAGGGGGCATCAGCAGAGGCAGGGGCTGCGGCCCCTCCACCATCGCCCCCCCTTAGACAGAAGCTCTCTCTGTCCTTCCCACATGGGGTGGGGGTGGTCCTTTTCGGGGCCAGAGGACGGAGGGCGTTTCCCAGAGCCAAGGAAGGAAAAGAAACTAGCAGCACGCTCCCTGAAATCCAGCAACTGTGGGCTTTGTGCTTTGCCCGGGACCAGGATGTCCGTCATGCCTCCACGGCTGTGCAATAACTGTGTGAAATACCCCCAGAAACCAAGGCGGCGGGAGCCAATGACTTGTCTGAGAATGTACGGGAGGTGGGAGGCCTAAGGTTTGAACCCCAGCCTGGGGCATTTTCCGTGCACCGTCCTAAGGCAGAGGCCCCGTGAGGGGCTGGGATGGGGCAGCCGGGAGACAGGGTCAAGAGCAAGGAACAAGGCTGGGAGTCTCAGGAAGTAGCCCCTCTCAGACGCCTCTGCAGCGGGCCCCTGGGTGTCCCGCCTTCAGTGCCGGCCCTGACAGAACTCCATCGAACATCCTCAGCGCAGAAGGAAACAACACGTACACGTGCACCTGCATATAAACCAGTACGTGCATGTACACACAAAAGCCTGCAAGAGACCTTGACAAGAGCGCAAATACGGCAAAAGGTGAACCGGGGACTCGGGTAATGGAATCTGGGCATTCTTCGTACTCCGCTTGTAACTTGCCTCTAAGTCTGAAACTGTGCCCAAATAAAAAGGTTTTAAAAAGAAGTATGTGAATAGTGCTATACTATATATTTGCAAGTCACCCGAGAGTAGATCTCAAAAGTTCTCACCCCAAGAAAAAGACTTTTTGTAACTATGGAAGGTGACGGATGTTAACTAGATTTATTGCAGTGGTCATTTTGCAACATATCCAAACATCAAATCATTACATTGTACGCCTGAAACTAATACGTTATATGTTAATTAGACCTCAACTAAAAAAATCTTTTTAATTTTTGTAATGTTTATTTATTTTTGAGAGAGAGAGACAGAGACAGAGTGCACGCGGGGGAGGGGCAGAGAGAGAGGGAGACACAGGATCCAAAGCAGGCTCCAGGCTCCGAGCTGTCAGCACGGGGCCCGACGTGGGGCTCAAACTCACGAACTGCGAGATCATGACCTGAGCTGAAGTCAGGCATTTAACTGGCTGAGCCACCCAGGCACCCCCTCAATTAAAATTTTTTTAAATAAATAAAAAAAAAAGATTAGGGTTTCAAAAAAAGAAGCATGTGGGTGTGAATGGGAAGAAGCCGCTTTATGCAGGAATCCCTGCGCTGAAGCCGGTGTTAGTAGTAATTCGAACAGGGGCCTGTACTGGAGTGTAGTTAACAGCCACTGCCCTCCACAGCCTTCACAAATGCACCTGCGCGCCGATATCAAAATCACAAGGCGGGGGCGCTGGGTGGCTCAGTCGGTTGAGTCTCCAACTCTTGATTTTGGCTCAGGTCATGATCCCGCAGTTCGCGAGTTCGAGCCTAGTTCCCCAGGGTCAGGGGATCTAGCCCTGCATGGGGCTCCGGGCTAAGTGTGGCTCCTGCTTAAGATTCTCTCTCTCTTGGGGCACCTGGGTGGCTCAGTCGGTTGAGCATCCGACTTCGGCTCAGGTCACGATCTCACGGTTTGTGAGTTCGAGCCCCGCGTCGGGCTCTGGGCTGATGGCTCGGAGCCTGGAGCCTGCTTCCGATTCTGTGTCTCCCTCTCTCTCTGCCCCTCCCCCGTTCATGCTCTGTCTCTCTCTGTCCCAAAAATAAATAAACATTAAAAAAAAAATTAAAAAAAAAAGATTCTCTCTCTTCTGCTTGTGTGTGCTCTCTCTCTCTCTCTCTAATAATAATTTAAAAAATCACAAGGCGGATGCCAGCTCTGGGAACGAACCTTGCTTTCCCAGCCTTTTGAAAACCCTCATCAGAAGTGACTGATGACCCAATTGGAGCACATGATGCTTCCAGCAGCATTTCTAAGAGGTACTTTATTTTTTGAGGCCATTATAATGTCAGCTTTCTTACAATTAGTTTGAGTGAGTGAAGTTTCCTATATCAAAAAAAAAAAAAAAAAAGGAATTATAAGAAAGCCACCGACAATAGCCCAGACATGGGAGCAAGTCATTGTCCACGGCAGATGAATGGATGAGCAAACCGTGATCTGTCCGTACAATGGAGTATTACTCAGCCTTAAAAAGGAAGGAAATTCTGACCTATGCTACAATATGGGCACGGCTTGAGGACATGCTGACAAAGCCAGTTACAAAAAGGCCCCACTCAGATGAGGTACCTAGAGCGGTCAAGTTCACAGAGACAGAAAGTCGTTGGTGGTTGCCGGGGGCTGGCAGGGGGATGGGAAGTTAGCAGTTAACGGGTATAGAATTACGGTTTTCCAAGATGAGAAGAACTCTAGAGATGGATGTGGTGATGGTTGTACAACCTTTTACTGTATTTAATACCACTGGACTATGCACTGAAAAATAGATGTTCACTGTACTTCAATTAAAAAAAGTGAAGATGGTAAATGTCATGTGATGTGTGCTTTATCGCAATGAAACGAATTGGAAAAAGGAAAGAAAGTGCACAAGCCAGTGTCCCTTGGGGCCCTTGTCCTGGCTTCAGCCTGCTCTCTCCAGGGCTAGGTCCCTTCCACCTTCCAGCCTACACCTCCAAATTCTTTTCCGCGTCCTCTCCTGATGCTGTGTCTGGGTTTGCATCCGCTCATACCCTCGCTCCTTGGTTCACTCGGGTGTCCGTTCATCAAGCACTTCCCTTTGGTCACAGCCTCATGGAGGGGACAGGCAAGTAATAGCGGTCAACTGTCCCAAGGCCTGAAGGGCAAGAGCACTGTGTCCCGGGCACAGCGGGGTCCACAATGAGGAGTGGTCAGTTCTGCTTGAAAAAGTCAGGGGAGTCTTCGGTGATGGCATGGGCTTGAACAGAGTTACTGAAAACCAAAGAAGTCTTGGCAAGACTTCATGGTAAAACAGGACGCCGCCAACTCTCCCAACCATGCAGGTCCTAATTACCAAGTAGGAGCCTTACACAGGGGCCTCCCACCAGGGCTGGTGACAGTAGGGAAAACAGGCACAGAATCCCTTTGAGCAGTGCTGACCCATCCACGATCTCATTTGATTCTCCCAATTCCCAGGAGCTTGGTGTTGTCACTCCCATTTTACAGATAAAGAAACTGAGGTCCTGAGATGTTTAACAACTTGCTCAAGATCACACAGCTGGGGGCGGGTAGAGCTGGGATTGGAACCCAGATGGCCCAGCTCCAAGCCCAGTGTCCTGCCTGGTGCCTCTGAAGGCAGTGATGGGTCGTCTTTCTTACACACACAGGCTTTTGGAGGGAGTGAAGGCAGGCTTCATCTTGTCACCAAAAGACACAACTGAGCCACAGGAGTAATTCCCACCTCAGAGGACTAATCTAAACCGAGTTTTAGGATCACCCTAAAAAGCCCCACTTATGATGGAACACTTGGACATCACCTCCTGATATTTACTAGGGTGGGCGGGGGTCTTGACTTCTATCAGAACTCACACCCCCCTGTTAGCTGCTCCTCAAGGAGACTGGAAGCTCCCCAGCTCCTACCTTCCAGGCCCAGCCCAGGTCTCATCTCCAAGCTCTGCCTCCCATGGCTGGAGGAGATTCTGACACCTTACAGGGGAAGGGGTGCCGGCCGGGGCCGGGTCTGCTGCCGGAGAAGCAGAAGGAGCCTCCCAAACCCACCCCTCACCCTGGCAAGAAGCCTCAGAACTCAGAGACCGCACTAGGCCACCCTCTCCCCTACAGGAAGGATACGGAGGTCCCGAGCGATCACACAGCCTGTCAGTGGGAGACCTCTGTCTCCTGATTTCAAGTGGTTTTTCTGCCCATTGCCCCATTCTGCCTCCACCAAAGCATATGGCCTTGGGCTTGTCCCTAAACACCTCCCACAGAGTCCTCTGAGCCTCTACTCCTCCTCTGTAACAGGGAGAAAGCCCAAATCCCCAGTCTCCCCCACGGAGGCACTATAATAGCACTTTCAGACCCAAGGCAGACAAGACAGAGAAGCTTAAATCCTGCACTAGGTGAAATGAAATGAATGAGAAATCGTTGGAGTGGGACAGACTTGATTTCCAATTCCACCACTTATTTGATTCGTTCATTCATTCATTCGTTCATTCAGCAACATTTCTGGAGCACCAGCTATGTGCAGGCAAAGTTTCAGGTGGTGGAAATACAAAGCCCAACAAAGGCCCCTTTCTTCAAAAGGCCCACCTTCATGAGGGAGGCAGTGGTTGTGGTGCAGATTGCTGGACAGAGCAGGGCCATCTAGGCCAGGCGAAGTGGAGGGTGGTGTTTTTAGGGAGCAAATCCAGATCTCTCTGTAGGAGGGGCTCTGAGGCAACAGTCTGATTGGCGGGGTGTGTTGAAGCTGTGCTTAGCTAGCACTTTACCTAAGATGAGGAAATGTCAGTTTTCCCTATCAAAGAAATGGAGAGTCTAAGGAAGGTTACTGAGGAGGTTCCCAAGCCACCAGTGGCCCTGTCACTGAAGGGTATGACTTAGCTTCTATGTGCTGTGGTTTCCTCATCTGTAAAGTGGGGCTGAGAACGTCCACATCCCAGAATGTCTGTGAGTTTTGAAGGACGCAGCGTGCAAGGATGCATATATCCCATGATCCCAAGCTGAGTGTTCTTTGTGCCTCCATCAGTGGGAGTCCCCCTGGATAAACTAATACGGTTATTATTTGGGGTCAAGCTAGGCCAAGGCAGCTGCAAGAGCAAAGCAAAGTCACTCAACCTGCAAACGCCCCCTTTCAATCCAGTCCCCCGTTTCCCACATACGTAACACTTGAAACCACTGTAAGAATGAGACGTTACACTTATTTTGATATATTCTTGCTTAAAACTTTAGTGTGTTTTAAAGAAAAGACCCTTCCATTAAATAGTTTAACTGCTCAAGAATTTCGCAGTGGGAACATCCAGTGCCTTCCACCCATCATACCATCTGAAAGGCATCTGGGGTGGGCAGTGGCGAGAGAGAGGCCATTCCAGAAATGCGCCGCTGCTGCTGTCATAGAGAAACTAACCCCGCTGATTCAGGGCCAGGTGGGGCCCTTTCCGCCTCGTGAACCCCAGGTCACCTTCCCAGGCTGGTCTCACTCAGCTCCAGCCTGTGGATTCCCTGCCACACCCTCCTCGGAGCTCCCTTAAGGGCCCCTAGTGATTAAATCGCTCATCACAAAGCCTTGCGAGAGTAGATCAGTAGCCCCGGGCCATCGGACAATCCCCTTACCACAGGCGGGGGGGGGGGGGGGGGGGGGGGGGGGGGGGGGGGTGTCCTGCCGAGCTCCGTTACCCAAGCTGCAGCCCAACTGAGTACCTGATGCATTGAATTAATCTTGTTAAATAACTGAATGTCTGAGCCTGCAGAAGGACCACGTGGGCCTGGAGAAAATTTGCTTTCTTTCACCCAAATCAAGCGTTTTCTTTCTCCAAATGTGTTTATTCAAACCTAACGAATCTTTTCAAAGCTGAAAAAGCAAGATTTTTCTCCCCTGGGATGAGAAGAGAAAACTAGTAGCTGAATTTTTTTTAAAAAAAAATTGTTTAAGGTTTATTTATTTTTAAGAGAGAGAGAGAGAGAGAGAGGAGTTCTCTTAGTACCGATCATTCTCTAGTCGTTCAACAAGAGGCTGTGGGAGCAAGCCTCAAGTGTGGCCCCACATTGCAATCAACCTGGCTTTTTAATTCCATCGTCCAGGCTGCCCTCTGACCCAACCCACTGTGACCCGGTGGGACACAGGCATCAGTATTAAAAAGAGAGAGAGAGAGAGAAACACAGAATCTGAAGCAGGCTCCAGGCTGTCAGCACAGAGCCTGACGCAGGGCTCGAACTCACAGCAAGATCATGACCGGAGCCAAAGTCAGACGCTTAACTGAGCCACCCAGGCTCCCCTAATGGCTGGATTAATTGGAAGGCTACCAGTTACAATTTTTCCAGATTGATAAAGATGAAGAAGACTATTCAATTTTAGCCTTAAAAAAATTCCACCTTTATAACTATCAAATGGCTAAATTTCCAAAATTTCTAGACCATACTTGTATCTAAGCTCTTCGTTAGAGTTTCCATCTAAATGGCTGAGATTTAGAGCAGATGGGTTCCAAGTGTTTTGCCCACCCCATGGGTATGTAAGTATAAATAATCCTCAACATTCCAGTATTTACGTGTTGGGGGAAAATGGTGCTTTTGTTGACGTTTGCTCATCTGGAGTAAAAAAAAAAAAAAATTCAAATCAGTCTCTGCTTTAAAATGTATAGTGTGTGCCTTCTACCTAGAAAACCTTCATCTTGGGGCGCCTGGGTGGTGCAGTCGGTTAAGTGTCCGACTTCAGCCAGGTCACGATCTCACGGTCCGGGAGTTCGAGCCCCACGTCAGGCTCTGGGCTGATGGCTCAGAGCCTGGAGCCTGTTTCCGATTCTGTGTCTCCCTCTCTCTCTGCCCCTCCCCCGTTCATGCTCTGTCTCTCTCTGTCCCCAAAATAAATAAACGTTGAAAAAAAAAAAAAACCTTCATCTGCAGAGGATGTGTGAGAAGCTCATCTCTTTTCCACCTGCTACTACTTCTCAGGAGAAGGAGGCATCCCATTAAACAGTGAGAATGTACTTTGTGTAGCAGAAAGCTGACTTCGGCGGATCTTCTCCAAGAGGATGAGTCCTGTAAGGCTCATTAGGTAAAGCAAGGGTCAGGAAAATGCCTTTGGGAAGGAAGCCCGGCCCTCACTGACCATTCACCTGCCTTGGCTCAGGAGACTTTCCCCCCTAAAGTTTACTTATTTATTTTTGAGAGAGAGAGAGAGAGAAAGGCAACATGCACGAGTGCAAGCAGGGATGGCGGGGAGGGAGCAGAGGGGAGGAGGAGGAGGAGGAGGAGGAGGAGGAGGAGGAGGAGAGAGAATCCCAAGCGGAGAATCTCTGTGCTATCAGTGTGGAGCCCGATGCGGGGCTTGAACCCACGAACCCTGAGATCATGACCTGAGCCAAAACCAAGAGTCAGATGCTTAACCGACTAAACCACCCAGGTGCCCAAGGAAACTTTTCTCCTCAACCCTGGTCCAGATGCTGATGCTAAGCAAACAAGGAGGCCGGTCCACGTGTGGTCAGTTATCATGAGTTTGCAGGGGGGCGGGGTTGGTTGGCTCCTCCCTCCTCACCCCATGGAGCTGCACCCAACACACGGGGGACCCTGGGCTGGGCTGGCCTGGTTGTCAGGAGGGAAATGAGGCCCGGGCAGTCAGTGTCTGTGGTCATCATCGCAGGGGTGAGGGGAAGACAGTGTGCTGTATCCTGAACCCCCCCAGGTGCACCCCACTCCACAATGTACTGAGCTCTCCCACATGTTTGATGGTGTCTCACAGATACACAGCCAAGAGGTCACCAAGCGACAAATATTAGCTTTAAGGGCAGAGGAATGGAGAAGAACAAGGCCCTTTGGCTTCATTCAAGCGGGGCCGTTTAGGCACCTGCCCTCTCTGGGTCTCACCTGCTTCATCTGTAAATTAGGAGGATTAATACTTCCTGAGAGGCTTCAGTGACAGATCCCAGCGTGGGTCTGGCCCGTGAGTGACACCCACCATTAATTACTCCCTTGATCGCAGACAAGTGTGCTGGGGCCCAGAGTGGGTGCAGAGCCTCGCTGACATGCCCCGAGCCCGACACTCTCCGCGCCCAGCCCTGTGCTCATGCGGAAGTGAGCACAACGCCCTTGGGGACCTCAGGACCCATGAACTCAGAGAACAGACTTTTGGAAGGGGAAAAGAGAAAGTTATGTCCCAGTTCATGACGCCTGGGTACACGATGCAGCAGCCTGGGGAGACACGGGCTGGAGGTTCTGAGCGACCTGGGGGTGCCCTCCTTGTCCCTCCTTGACCCTCCCTGTCCCACTGCTAAGGCAGAGGGGCAGCCTCCACCCCTTTATCACTCATCCATATTGTAAAAGGCTGTGTCAACCACCCAGTGTAGATTCAGTAGGAATTTATTCACTTTCCAATTTGATGTATCCAAGTCAACTGCAATCGCCCATCAAAGCTTCTGACCAGCCTGACATAGTCAGGGTTCCAGAAAAATCCTGCCAATAATAACAGCTAATATTGAGTACTTATTCTGCTTCAAGAACTTGTTCTTTACCCATATTATCTTATTTAATTCTCACAGAATTCCCAAAAGGTTGATAGTATTCTTATCCTCACTTTACAGAGAAGGAACGTTGGGGCAAAGAGGCCGATCAATTTGTCCCAGGTCCCTCAGCTGTACAGGGTGACATCTGTTTCTAGGTCTTGATATACCAGCCTCCCCAAACCAAAGGCATTTAAGCTTCAGGCTGCCTGTGAACCCAGTTGTGGGCTGAACACAGTTTGCACAAGATCCCAGAATACTAGACAGTGTGCCTGTCCCTCGTCTTCAGGCACCCGGTGAGGAGACCAGGCTCAAGTAGGTCTCTGTTTAATCACTGGGGCTGGGGGACTTCAAGGTAAGAGGCACTGGGCTCACCAGGGAGCCCCTCCACCAGCAGTGACCGCCATTGCTTTGCATCTCCCTCCTCTCTGGTCACCTGTAGGGGGCGCAGAATCGCTTCTAGCCCTGGAGCCTCAACCCCGGGCTATGGTGTTCACCAGACAGTACTTAGGATGGCTGGGGTAGGAAGACAGGGGGCGGCAAGTCCCTCTCATGGGAATCAAGCAGAAAATATTCAAGACACAGGGCCAACAGCGTGAAGCTGGTTTAGGGTGGGTGGGGGCTTCCCCCCTGGAGCTCCCACCTGGTCCACGGGGAGGGGGCTCTGGGATCATCTTCCTGAATGAAGAGGTCCCAGATTTGGGCCCCTCAGGAGTGGCCCCAATGGTGTGTGGACCCTAAGCACACATGGGAATTTTCTCAAAGGCCGTGTCCCCACAGGAGGGTCAGATCACATACTTGGAGCTCCTAAATGGCCAGGGCACTAGCCAGAGACCAAGGGCACAGTTCTGGCACCCTTGCCAATGGCTCTGCCCCCCGCCCCTTCTTGCCAGCTCTGGTTCCTGGAAAACAAACGTGTCCCTGAGCTGGATCTCTTTGGCTGGTTAGTCATCAGCTTGGAGGAAAAGGGATGGAAGGATGACTTTTGAAGTTCCCTGTATTCTGGGATTCTGAACTTCACCTCAGAAAGCCACGCCGGGGACAGACAGACAAACCAATAGGACAGAATAGAGAATCAAGAAATTAACTCTTAAATATACGGCCAATTGATTTTCAATAAAGGCGACAAGACCATTCAACAGAGAAAGGGCGGTCTTTTCAACAAATGGCGCTGGGAAAACTGGATATCTAAGTGCGAGAGAATAGAGCTGGATTCTTCCTCCAAATGCACCTCAACTTAAGAGCAAAAGCAATAAAGCTCTTAGAAGAAAACACAGGGGTAAATTCTTCATGACACGCGAGTTAGTGATGACTTCTTTGGACGTGACATCGGAAGCACAGGCAACAAAAGAAAAAAATGGATAAACTGGATTTCATCCAAATTAAAATCTTCTGTGCGTCAAAAGGACACTGTCCAGAGAGTGAGAGACAACCCACAGAATGAGAAAAAATATCTACAAATCATATATCGGATGAGGGATTATTAGCCAGAATATATAAAGAGCTCCTGCAAATCAACAACATACAAACAAGCAACCCAATCCAAAAGATGGGCAACAGACGTGAATACACGATTCTCCAAAGAAGGTGTTCAACTGGCCAGACACAGAAGGACAGATACTGTATGACCTCACTTCCACGAGGTACCCAGAGTAAGAAAATGCACAGAGACAGAAAGTAAAACGGAGGTTTCCAGCAATGTGGTGGAGAGGGAGAAGGGGAGTGTTTAATGGAGCAGTTTGGGATGAAGAGTTCTGGAAATAAACGGTGGTGATGGTGACACGCCATGAAGAAGGTACTAATTGTCACTGAATGGTTCACTTAGTTAAAATGGCAAATTTTATGTTCTATTTTACCACAATAAAAAATCACCCCTATTTAAAAAAGAGAGTTTGAATTTTTAAAAAGGCCACCTGAGTAGGCACAAAGAACACTCAGCTTGGGATCATGGCCTCTCACCGCGTTGCTCAGGGTCCAGACCCTTCAGCGGAGCTTGAACATCGTTTTTGGCTTTGCCTCTGCCCTTCCTCAGGCCCCCCCATCTCGCCCGTATCCAGTGTGCCCCTGCACGCCGCACGCTTGCTCTTTTCCGAACGCTGCCGGTATCTTCCTGACCCAAACCCTTGTGCAACGCTGTTTCCTGAGTCAAGGGGGCCGTTTCTGGCTCCTTCCGCGTGAGCTCCTCTTTAGCCTCCAAAGTCCAACCTCGAAGGTCCATACCCACAAAGCCCCAGTCCATTTGCACTTTCCCTGGGGACTCTCACTTCTGCACATCCAGCTCCCTGAGGTTGCGGATCAACTCGCTCACTGCCAAATGCCCTACACCTCCCTGCCACAGGGCACAAACCTGCAGGATTTGTGGGGCCCAGAAGCCTCTGGCAGGGCACTCCTCACAGCGGTGGTTACGCAGTATTCCCTCTCTCAAGAGGGAGGAGGGAGCCTTTCCGTCAGAGTCCCCTCTGCCTCTCTGTCCACATCGTCCCCCACAGGGCCCGGCACATGCTGCTGCCCCAGTGCTAACTACATCCCAGGCTCAGGTCTAAATGCTTCATCCCGTCTGGGCTGTGATCTCAGGATGGCATCCTTGCCAGAACAGAGGGCTGCATCCCGTGTGTGCGTGTGTGTGTGTGTGTGTGTGTGTGTGTGTGGTGTCAGAACCCCAAGAGGCTAAGGCAGAGTAGATGCGGTACCCAGGCAGGAACATTAGTAGCTCTCAGGTGGCCCTGCCAGGCAGGCAGCAGGAAGGAACAAGGGGTCCAGAGTGGAGCGGGCAGGGGTGGGGCTGCAGACAGGAAGGACCTAGCACTCACTGCAGGAAATGGGGAGACCTGGGGAGAAGAGCAGGGTAGGGAGGGAGGTTACCCATTTCGCTAGAGCCGGCCTGGGTGTAGCAGCTGGACCCCGGCTTGTGGCCCTGAGATGAGAGCCGGGGGGGGGAACAGTGGGGGCAAAAGGGTGTTCTTCCAACTATAGAGTCCGAGAGGGCACAAGGCTCCTACAAGATAGGGCTACCCAAGACCTCTCTGCTCCCACACCCCATACTCCACAGGGATCTCTGTGGGGAATAAACTATTTTCCACCAGGGTGCAAGAGAACTAGACGTGGGGTTCTCATCCCAGGCCTGGATTCAAAGGAAGGAGGAAAGAAAAGAGAATAGAAAGATTTTTAGAGATCCTAGCATGTTCACATCCTGTTTCATTCAATGATTCATTCATTCATTCATTCATTCATTCATTCATTCATTCACTCATTCATTCATTCACTTGTCTGTCAACATTTATGGAGCACCCACGACATACACCAAGCCCTGATTCAGGCTCTCGGGAGAACAGCGTGCAACAATGTGGACACACGACGAAAGTATTTCCCCATCGCTGGTCCCACACATGGTCCTCAGCTCCACCCTGTCCTGACCAGACGTCCCCTGGGCCTCTGGAAACTCAAGGAGAAATCCCGCGTACCATTTTGAGGCACCTGTGTCATGCACGCCGCCCCCCCCCTTCTCCCCGCAGCTCAGCAGGTTGCTTGAATAGGTGAAGGAGCCATGCCCAAGGTCACAGAGTCAGGTCTAGAACTCTGACCTGCCGGACACCAAGGCCACCCTGGACCCCCCCCCACCCACTGGATCCCCAGATGTGGAGAAGGGAAGAGCTCTTTGGAAGCCATGTTTGCAAAGCCCAGTCTTCCAATCTCACAGCATTAGTGTGGCCTCAAGTCTAATTAGGATCATCCTACAAAAGAACACCTTTCAGGTTCTCAGGGCCTTTGCTCATCAAGAACTTACCCTCTGTCTTCCTAGCAATCCCACCTTTGGCCAGCTAGTCAACCTCCGTGAGTCTGTCTTCATCGGTGAAGTAGGGAAGGCAGGAGAATCTGGCTCATAGGGCTGCAACCGGGATTCAATGAAATCGCACACAAGATTCGGCACATTGCCCGCTGCCTGGGCAGGAGTGCTCAGGAAAAGCGGGCTGTCCCCTGGTATCAGCAGCACAGAGGCTCTGCCCTGCCAACTCAAACCCCCTGTTGCCTCACCCTCCATCAGACTCACCTCATTACTGTCCCTGTCCTGCAGATGGGAAAACTAAGGCAGAGAGCGAGGCCAGGCATGCCGGACCTTCCCCTTCGGTGGGTTGGACTAGCTTTCTGCTCCCAGAGGGGCCTCTCTCAGTACAATGGATCTGGCAGCGTGGCGGGGCCCGGGGGCCTCCTGAGGATCCCAGAGGAGCCATCCGCCTCTCTCCCAGCACCTCGATCCCGGGTCTGGAATAGCACAGAACCCCAGGGCTGCAGAAATCACCTGGTGCCATGCAGGGGGGTTACAGACAGGAGACCAAGGCCCAGAATGGGGGACCTGTGCAGGGGACCTGTGTGCATGCTTGTCTTCTCTGCTCCTTCTCGGCAGTGGGGGCGTGGAGTTGTCCCAGCACTGAGCTGGGGCAGATGCAAAGCCATGCAGACGGATGGTTGGGCTACAGACCTGGCCAGGGAGATCCCTGGATACTGGGGTGGGGGAGGGGGGTTGACCATCTGGAGGAACCCCAAAGTCTCCATCCCCGCTTTGAAACCTGATCAGAGCCCCCCCCCCCCACCTCCCCACCACCATCGGCAACACCCTAGTGCCCTCAAGGGTGGATAACATGAGGGGGTGGGGCTCTTGGGTAACATGAGGGGGCGGGGCTCTTCATCCTAGGCAGAGACCTTGGCCATACGGGATGTACCTGCAGCCACTCTATCGCTCTGCACCCTCACAGCCCCCACACTCTCCTCCCTCACAGGCAGAATAGGCCCAAAGAGCCCCAATTTACAAGTGAGAAGGTTGAGTAGCACCCTGGAGATAAGGGTACTGTTCCAAAGGCACATTTCCATGGCAAAGCCAAGACTAGAACCCAGGTTCTCTGGAGAAGAGCTGCAGGGAGAGAAGAAGGGAGGGAAGAAGGAGCCTCGGGCTTTTCAGCTTCCAGAAAAGATCCAGGGAGTCTGTGGCAACTTCCGACGCGCTTCTCTGAGCCCTCCCCTTACCAGGCGAGGTTAGGCCCACCTGGGAGTGGGGTTGGGGACTTCTAATGAGCTGCAAACCCCATGGACAGCCCTTCCTGCCATGCACACACCATAGCCTGAGTCGGGGCACCCCCACCCCAGCCCCAGCCCCAGTGAATGAGAATTGCCAAGTTATAGATCTTTCTCCCACTCCAGACCTGAAGGTGGGGCTGTGTCCAGCACTTCTCAGAATCCCGCCAAGGCCCGGCACAGTGACAGGCAAAGTTTGGTGAGCAACCAGTAATTGGAATCAGGATCTCCGTCCCCTGTCTGTGAAAGAGGACATTTGGGCCAGCAGACATTGGGTGTCTCTTCCAACACCGAGTGGGATACCCACCCCAGCACCACGACCCACTGTGCCCGGCAGGGGAGTACCAAAGCTCCTGGACATGACCAATGCCCCGGGCCAGGCAGGTGGCTATCCGAGAGAGGAGGAAGTTGGCCATGTGGCCTCAGCTAACCCTCTAATCCACACGGTTTCCCCCGCTTAGGGAAGAAAGCTTGGCTTTGCGAAACTGGCAGAGATCAGGAGTTTCAGCCAGGACACAGGCGGTATGAGAAGAGTCCCTGCAGTCCCAAAGGGACCTCCACCAGTGCTCTCCTGTTGCCTTGACTCCCCAGGCTCTCAGGGTGGAGGCCACCTCATTTCTCAGGAGAGTGGGGCTGTAGCATCTGCCCTATTTGCTGCACACAGAGAGTGTGTGTGACTTCTGGAGGAGTCACAGCAGAGGAAGAGAGTGGGTGAGCCCAGCAGGCATTCCCTCAACCCCTGCCTCCCCGGCCCCTAGTAGCACAGCCGCAGGGGAAGGGAGAAAACCCAGCGGTGCATTCTGCCTTCCCACCAACCTGGTTACGGGGCTTCGTTTCTCCCCGGGTCTCTGTTTGCTCATCTGCTAAATGGGATGGGAACGTGCATAAAAATGGCACCCGTGATGGTTTCTCCTCCACGGCGAGCCACCCGGAACACAGAGTATACTCAAGGGTTGGAGGAGGTCTCTTTATGGTGGACCCTGCCAGGGCCCCAGGAAGACTCTAGGGCTCTGTGTCTCCTGGCCACATGGGGACTCTCCTGCCACCCAGTGAGTCAGCCTTCCTGGGAAGCTGAGAACAGTGGCTGATGCACAGGCGCTTAGAAACTGTTTCCCAGCAAGTGACCCTGGCGGCAGAGGCTATGCCCGACACAAGAGGCCCTAAGGGGTGTCCCTGACTGGCACACGGGCTCCCCCTACCACGCATGCAGCTCCCCTACACGGGGTACAACAGGTGCGAGTGTGGGAGGAAGTATATGCACGTCCCTCACACAGGAGTGCACACAATTAGTCCACAAGGCCACTTCCTGAAACGCATTTGGACAGCAGGACTCAGACCCAGTCGATACAGGGGAACACGCCAGCCCGAGTTCACACTGTGCACGTGCTCATAAACCCCCCAGGCCTCCACTCACACAGGCAAAGATACTGGGATATGCTCACAGAAACTGTAAGACAGCAGGCAAGCACTCTGTTCTCTCCTAGGAGAAAGGCTGGCACTTAGTAGGTGCTCAGTAAATGTGGAAAGAAGGAAGGTAAGTGGAGACAGAGGACATGAGCAGACTGGAGGGGTTAGGAACCCCTGAGCCTCAGTTTCAGCCTGGCCACTTGTGAATACAAAGACCCTCTGCAGTTAGTTCTTCTCCGTATTTAAACACAACCTGGAGTCTAGAACCTGCGTCTGACCGGGCCCTCCAGGACCACCAGCCTACTTATCCTGGGAACAGCTGCTCACTTTGTCCCCTACCTCTTAGCTCACTTCAGGGAACCCTCAAGACCCGTTTGTGCTTCCAGTGAAGTCTTTTGTGTCCACTGTATCCAATTTCTCCTGCACAAAAACATAAGTAAGGGAGGGGAGGGCAGGAAAACGGGGCGAAGGCGGGTCCAGACTGGGACCATCACAGAAACCTCTAGAGGGCTTTTGGAAATTTTCCAAACTCCTGCATTTCAAAAATTCAGACCCAGGAGGGGATGGGTAAGGGTTTTCCCAAAGTCATGCAGGTTGTAGAGCACACAGCAGCGGAGACCTGCCCCGGTGTACCCTATCACCCTGCCCAGCATGTGTACCCTTCTGGGCCTTAGTGTCCCCACCCAAACCTCCACAAACCCTCAATCTTCACCAGGGCCCTTGGGGGGCGCAGAGAACCAGCTGTTTTGCCCTGACCCCGGTCGCCAGCAGTCCATCTGCAAGGGCCTTGGGGCTGATGCCCATGCTCTGCAGCCCCCAGTTTGGAAGGAGAATCCGCTTTAAGGCAATCTGCTTTAAGAGTCCAATGAACTGCGCACGGGCTCTCCCTCTTTCTGGAACGTGCAGCCACGCCCGTGCCCAGCATCTTTGAGCTGAGCCTGCGTTCTCAAGCAGAGGCACCCGGCAGTGGCAGGGAAAGACAGGTACTTGGCAGGTGGTGGTGCCTCTCTCGAGCACACTCTCTGTCTCAGACACACACACACACACACACACACACACACACACACACACACTAGTATTTCCCAGAAACCCTCCTCTCCAAAAAGGCACTCTGGGTGCAACGGAGCTCCGCGGTGACCCTCTTATCTGCCTCTGGAGCCAAAACCTGAAACTATCCACTGCCCTGAATCGCCACCCAGATCCCCAGCATTTTGCTCCCCCAGACCTCCCCTCAATCAAGCCTCAACTCCCTTTCCACCCCTCCCTCTCCTCCTTGGTGCTGGTGGTGGCTTCCGGGTGGGATGGGGGTAGAGAAGAGAGTCTCTGCTAAGGTGACATAATGTGTTGGGCATGGGAGGTGGGTGGGCAGGTCTGGTGTCTGGGGCCCCCAGAACACCTCTTGGACACAAGGAGAATCTTTTGCAAGGAGGTGGGGGTGTGGCCCATTTGCACATTTGTAGACCACGGAAGAAGGAGGCAGGGGGCTGCACCTCGGGAGGGGAGGTGCCTGGTGGCCACAAATAGCTCTGATCCCGGAGAAGCACCAGCCGGGGTCTGGGAGGGATTGCTGGCTGGAGAGGGGTGCCTCTTTCTTCCGCAAAAGGGAACTGTTTGGAAGAAGGGTCCCTTCTGTCTAATCCAGCCCGGCGGAAGGCGTGTGGTGCCCGGAGTCCCCGAGCAAGGGGAACCCGGTGTCTTAAACTATGAATTCACGGAGCAGTAAGCACATAGCTGTCTTCCTAATCTGGTGACCCGTTTTGTCACTTTAGCGAAGCCTGGGGAACCCCGTAGCTTCAGGAGCACGTGGCCAGATGGCGCCTGGCAGGCGCGTCCCAGACGCAGAACCGAGCTCTCACTGCCCCACCCAAAACAGTGCCTGGGTCTAGAAGGGGGTGGGGGAGGGAAGGGTCGTGGCAGCGGGCTTCGGGTACAGGGAGCTCTCTCTAGCCAAGCACTCGGTCACAGCCCGTCTTCCCTTCTCCCGTTTCTGTGCAGCAAAACACTCACCACCAAGCACGGCTTCCCCATTCTGCCACCCAAGCCCCCGGACCCTCCCTCGGCGCTTGGCCAGGTTTCCCCGCATGCTGCTTCAGGCACCTTGGTCCAAGGGCCAGCGGAGAAGCCCGAACCCAGAGGAGCGGCGCCCTCACCCCCATAACTGCAAAGGTCTCCCTATTTCCATTTTCCATTTCATATTTCCATTTGCCATCAAAACGAAGCCACGCACAGAGCCACAGGAAAAAAGCGGCCGAGGCCGAGCTAAAGGTAGGTCCCAGGAAAAGTGTGCCCAGCTGCTCTCCAAAACGAAAGTCCTTAGAGACTTGGGCGAAATTTTATCAACGGTATTTTAACTTGTTTCCCTACCTCGGCTCTGTTTCGCAGCCCGCTGGGGGCCGGGGCTTAGGCGACCCCGGGATAGCCCCGCTGCTGCATTAAGGTTTCTGGTGCAGCCGGTAAGTTTTCCAGTCCGGGTGGTGCAAATGCCCGGGTGTACAAGGTCACCCTACTCAAGAAACACAACCGTCGTGAACGGGGGGATGGGGAGGGGAGCTGCCCAGCTCTCCGAAGTCTCTTCTGAAATTTTCTTAAAACAACTCACACACAAAAGTTTCCCCCCCAAATTTTCGTGTCCATATGCATGTCTGTATCTTGATTCAGGTGGTAGTTACACCAGCATAGACAGAACAATTCTTCGAACTTTCCTCTGCACTGCACATAAATTATCACAAAGAAAACTGTGCACATCAATTGATTTAAACTACTAACCCTTTAATCTAGGTCTTCTGTTTTTCTCTTTAAGTTCATGTGTGTTTAGGCCGACTGTTGAGGCACGCTGGTGGCTATAGAAATTAACAATGTAAAACATTAAAAGCATTTTCCTTCTCAACCTCCTCCTCCAAAATTGACGAGGGCGCGGGGGTCTGCAACGACACAGCTCCCAGGTTGCTGTTTTTTCTCGATCACCCTACAATCACCCAGGGCTCTTAACTGCTTCTTCCATTTCTCGCTGTCTGATTTTGGGCTTCTCTTATACAAAACCGCACGCCGGTCCTTTGACTAACTTCGAATACGATCCGGGCGGAGTTTACACATTTGGTGGTGTGTGGACTGTGTCGGCGCGGGGAAAGAAATGCCCTTAGTATTCAAACGCTGCGTCTAATTCGACAATCCGGAGCAGCGGTTCGGCCGCGCCCCAGGGGTCTCGGGCCTGGCCCGCGTCTCCCGACCTCTGAGCTCCGCGCGCTTCTCTCGGGGGCCGGGGCCAGGGCCGAGTGGATGGCAAGGTAGCGGCTAGCAACGAAAACCTTCGTGCACCGAATCGAAAGCGAAAGAGAAGGAGGGAGCAGGGCTGCTCCCCCGAAGCGTCCCGGGGCGCGTGGCCGAGGCCTGGCGCGCCGGCCGCGGCTCGCGGCTCGGGGAGGCGGCCCGGGGTTTGGGGGCGAGGCGCCGGGGACCTCACTCTCGCGACGAGGAAGTTCTTTGTGCCGCTGAGAAACGTAGGGTCTCCAACCTGGCGTGTCTGCTGGGGCCCACGGGCCCAAGGACGGGCCAGGGACCAGCAAGGACTTCGAAGGCCGAAGTGCGCACCCGGCAGGTCGTAATTGCAGCAGGCGCGTTCGTAAAATCGAAATTGTGCCCTGCACCCGGGGGGACTGCGGAGTCATCTTGTTCATCTCAGGCCTGCAGCTTGAGAGGATTCTCACCTCCACTTTCTGCAACTCCGAGAAGACCGGGCGGGCGGAGACTGGAGGCGGCTTCCCCGCCGCCGCGCGCTCTCTCCGCATGGCCCTAGCGCAGCCCCCAAGGCCCGCACCTCACTCGCCCAGGGGCGCTCGGACGCGAGGAGTGGTTCCCGGGGCTGAGGTCCCGGAGGAGGCCTCCCGAGCCTCGCCTCCGGCTAGTTGCAGTTATGCAGATCGAGAACCCGGCTTCCAGCCGCGGGACCAACAGAGCGGGGAGGGAGGTTTCCAAGTCCAAGCTACCCGCGGTCAGCCCGACAGCAACCGCGGTAGAGCCTAGGGCGGGAGGCCTTGACTACTTCCGCCTTTCCCGAGCTCCTGGGAATATCCCCAGGCTTTTTTCTTTGAACCTCATTTACCCCCTTTTGAGTCCACACCCTCCAAGCGTGGGAGAGAACTGTCCCCAAGGTGTGCCTCAGTCTCCCACAGAGCCATCTCCAGAGGCCCTCCTCCTAGCAGCCTCTGTAAAGGGCAGAGCCTCACCTCTGGGTGTCTAGGTTTCCCATCTCCGACTTAATGTGCCTAATCTCCTTTTTATAGGGGCCAGAAACCTCCTGGCCAGGGAAGAATACACAGAGCTGTGTGTTGTTTGTGGCTCTGCCCTCCCTCTCAGGCAGCAGGGGCATGGGGGTCCTGTAGCTGATGCTGGGCTGCCTTTCGTCCCAACCTGCGGCCTATGGCTTTGCCCACAGCAGGGGCAAAGACTTGGGTGTTCACAGGTTCCCAACAGCACAGAGGCTGAGGATGGAAACCTGGAGGAGGGTACACTACACTCTTGCTCTCTCCCTTGCTCCCTTGCGGGGTTGGGGGGCACTTACCGCCCAGTGATGTAAGTTATCAACATTCTCTCCCTGTGATGCAGATGAGGAAAAGGGCTTCAGAGGAATTACTTGCTCTACTGGCTAAGGCGAGTAGAGGAAGGGCCAGGCTGATGTGTGGGGGCCCAGCAGGGCTGGAAGAGGGTGTCCAGAGGGGGCCAGCCCTCCCCCCCCCCCCTCCCCCCTGGACCTGAAGGCATCTTCCAAAGAAGAGGCTGGAGACAGCTTGGGACCTCTTCTTATGTAATGCTTCTTCCTCCTCAGAAGCCCCACTGGTGAATTTTTGAAAACATGCAAATCCAGTGCAGTGGGAGAGAAATCACATCAGGCTCCTGGCTTTGCACAGTGAACCTCCACGGGTCTCCCAGGCCGTGATTTGCTCTCGCCTAATAGTCCTCTGCGACAGGGACCAGGAGGGGCCTGGGCAAGGCCAGGAGGAGGGAGCCTGAGCCGAGGCGCTGGCAGGCGGGTGCCTGCTGACAAGGGCTGACAGCCCCTGCCTGCCTGAGTGTGGAAGGAGCACCTGTGTGGAGCTGTGAGTGTCTGTGATCTGAGTGCCTGATCTCATTCCAACAGGAAGGTGGAGAGGAAAGGTGGAGGAAGTGGGGAAAGGCCACCGGAACTTTCTAAATCTGCTCTCAGTCCTGTCCTTTGGGCTTGGGAGTGTGTGACTATGTGTGAGGCCACACGAGTGAGTGTATTTGTGTGTGACCATGTTGGCTCACGAGGAAGAGGTTGTGTGTGTGCGCAGACTCAAGTGTATGATTGTGTAAAAATGTTTGTGTCAATAACCACCTAAAGAACTGGTTCAGAGCCTCTGGGAAAGCTAGTTTGAACGTAGGAAAGTGTGTGCCACGGGCTGTTTTCCTGAGGCTGTTCTAGTCACGGAGGCCTCCACCATGTCCTATGTCTCTCCATCCAACCTTGGTCCCTCCATCCAGCCTGGGCCCGTGCAACCAAAGTCATTGCTCTGTCAGGACCAGCTGATCTCCAGGGCCCTGCCTGAAGGCCAAGGTCTCAGGGAGAGTGTGTACCCAGGGTTCCTAGCCCAGGGGAAATTTTTCCCTCCCTTCTGGGTTGTTTTCTCTGCTGGCTTGGGGCTCATCAATCCGGATTCAGTGGGAGGGAAGGCCTATAGGCTCCTGAGCTGCTCTGGTCTCAGGCAACCCGATCTTCCACCCTCTGGGGGCCCAGGCCTACGACGTCCTGCCTGTGAGCTCAAGGGGGCTTGGAGGTCATTTAGGCCTCAGGTTCCCTGGGGGCCCAAATCAGGACCCAGAACCTTCCCTCTTCCCCCAGCACCTCCCCGCCTCGGGCTCTGCAGTTCCCTGACTTCTTGCGGGTCGGTCCTAAACCGTTGTTCCCAGGCCAGTCGCCCCCCAGGTTGGCCACAGGAGAAACGCTTGGAGCGAGAGCCGGCCTGTCTCTCCGCGGCGAGCCGCGCTTGCGAGGCGCGTGTGGGTTTGTGGGGTGGCGAACTGGGGTCTTCGATGACTCCGGGCGTCGGGAGCCCAGCACCCGTGTGGCCCCCTGTGCCAGGGCATCCCGGGCGCTCTTCGCCGACTGCGCCCCGGGCTCCCAGAGGGCTCGGCACCTGCGACGCTCCCACCTGCAGCGCCGTCCGAGGAGCCTCCCTCGAGGCCTGCGGGGAGCGAGGCCTCCGCAGCCCCGGAGCCCCGCGCGCGAGCGCTGCGCCGGGACTGTTGGCCTCGGCGCGCCCGGAGCCCCGGCGAAGCGTCCGCTTCAGAGGCGGCCCCGAGAGCAGCGCAAAGCGAGTGGTTCGGCGAAGACGGGGAGAAACAAACTCCGGGTCGTCTTTAACAGCCCAAACGCTCCGAGCCCTCGGCTGGAGGATACGAAGGTGGCAGGACGGATCCCATGGTCCCCTCGGAGCAGTCGGTTCCTATTTTCCGACCCAGAGCCACCCCACTGCTCGGCCCCGCGCCTCCCCAGCCCGCCGAGTCCGGCCTCGCGAAAGCCAAGTGGGCTTCAAGGGCTCCGAAGCCTCGGTCCCGGGGTCCCCAGCCCTGAGCGCCCCGCACGTGCACTCACCGTAGCAGGGGACCTGCAAGGCCGCGTTGTGGCCGCCGCTGCCTTCCTGGATTTTGAGGCTGCCGTCCGGGGGCGTCTTGCAAGCGCCGCGCTGCAAGTAGAGATGCGGTTGCTGCGCGGGCGGCGGTGGCTGCGGCTGCGGCTGCGGCTGCGGCTGCTGCGGGGCCGGCGGCTGAGGCTGGGGCTGGAACTTGTTAAAGGAGCCCCGCGCCCCGGCGCCGCTCTCCAGGGGTGCCGCCAGGTCCTGCTGCCCCGCGCCGTAGCGGGCCCGGCTCTTGGCGTCTCCGAATCCTTGTCCTTTGGCGGCGGCCGACAGGAAAGTTGTGCCGAACTTCTCGCCGCCCGGGTATGCCCTAAAAGGCGAGGAGCCCTCCCGGCTCTGCGACACCGGGCTGTAGTAGGCGTCCATGGCAGCAGCCGGCGACTCGCAGTAAGACACACAAGTCTCAGCATTCATGCCTGGCCTGCGCGGGCGACGGGCGGGGGCGCGAGCGAGAGCGCGAGGACGCCACCGCGCGCCTTGGCCGGGAGTTTGGAGAGGCGAGGAGGCGGTCGCCTTGCGCTCCGCGCCGGCCTGCTCGCTCTCCCTCCTCCCCTGCGCTTCTCTCTCTCTCTCTCTCTCTCTCTCTCTCTTCCTCTATGTCTCCCTCTCTCTCTCCCCCCCTCCTCCTCTTCTCTCTTCCTTCTCCCTCCCCACAGCTGGCCCAGGGAAAGAACGGAGGGCTGTAAAAAGATTCAGATGTTTGGGAAAGTTGACCAGATCTCCCAAACTCTCTTAAGGTTTTGAAGGGGGGGGGAGAGTGAATTCCACCCCCCAAGACTCTCTCCTTCCTTCTCTCCTTCTCCCTCCACCCCTACTCTCCTTCCACTCCCTGCTCCTCCCTTCCTCTCTCTTAAGGAGATGCTACTAACTGGTTCGCTAGGGATTAAACCCGGAGGCACCCGAGGGCCTTTCGGATTCTAGGGATTCTAGGCCCGGAGAGGTGACGGGACCCCCAGGACTCCTGAGGCTAGGCAGAGAATTGGTGGGTCCACGATTTGGCCTAGGGGAGGGGGGCAGGCAAAACTTTAGTGACAGATTAAAAGAAAGAAAGAAAAGAAACAAAAACACCCAACAGGTTTTCACGTGGAGTCTGAAGGGTCTCTAGCCTCCCGATATGGGTGAGTCCTTTGGACACTTGCCTCCAAATTTGTGGGTGCAGCTCTGGGCCTTCCCACTGGTGCCCTTTCCTCTGTTTACAACCCCTCTTCCCCATTTGCAGTCCCTCCGTGAAATTAACACACACACCAAGCACTAGTGCCCTGCGGGGCCACTTTCCCATCTTATTAACTATTTCCCTCCCCTGGAAGGCCGCTGGGTCTGGGTGCAGAGGGGCCTGTGTTCACTCAAGCACCGGAGAGACCCTCCATGGGCCAAGTTGAGGAAGCCTTACAGCTCGGTCCCCTCCCTCCCCTCCTGGGACAGAGCCCTTCTCTCCCCAGCACTGCACCCAACCCAGGGGATTTTCTGGTCTTGGTCTGGGGTTGAGAGCAAGGGGTTGGGAGACCTGCTGGCTGTGCCTGGTCTTCACACAGTCACCTGCTCGGGGCTTGGGGTAAGGGTGAGGCAGCTTCTTCTCTCTCTACACTCACTGTCTCCGACCTGAGACCGATGGCTTGGATTTGATGGGTTGTGGTTTCCCTAGGCGACGACGCGGGGCACACTGGGACCAGTCACAGCAAGGGAAAAGAACTTTTAAGGTGCGTCCAGCCCTTTCCCCAGGGTTAGTCATCGATTGTATCTCACAACAACTGTGAGTGGTGGGAAGTTGGGGCCCCCAATTTTCGATGAACAAACCGAGGCTCAGACAGGTGTGGTCACTTGGCTGAGGCCCGCCTTGGACACCATGCCGTGGCTAGTCCCTCCACGGTCCAGGGATGGCATCGGGGACAGTGAAAACGCCAAGCGCAGAGGAGACGGGTCTCCCACTGGGGAATGAGTCAGTTTGAAGGAGACCGCTCAGAGCAGCTTATGACAAACTGCAGGGAAAAACCGCGGATTGAGGACTTACCTCAAGGGAGGCTGGGGATGGGGTGAGCAGTAAAGGGGCAAAGTAAAACGAGAGAGGGCCTGAGCATCATGAACCCAGGCACGTGGGTCGGAAATCCATTTTCTGAACCTACCATATCCCAAAGAAAAAAGACCTGGGGGGGGGGTTGTGCCTCTACTCCCAACCTCATCCGGGCTAATCCTCACCCCCACCCCACTCCCTTGGTATCTCTGCTCCTTGCTCTGCCTCCGGCCGCCGACTGCTCAATCCCACATCTGGTTTCCATCGCGGCTTACCTTGAAGTGCTCGTTAATAAAGATATTCCGAAAACCTAGGCCAGGGGTGCGCGGGTCCGAACCCCTCCCCCCCGCCCATGGGGACCTGAGCGGCTCTGGCCCGCAGACGTAAGCCATGCAGATATAAGTCATCTTATATTTATTAAGCACCTATTGTGCCAGAAGCCATCCACAGGTCATGCCCCAATCCCCACCCCCACCCCCAAACAGTGTGTGGCAATGCTCACCTTGTCCTACCCATTTTGCAGATGAGTAGACTGAAATTCAGAGAAACCATCTGATTTTCCAGCCTCAGATAGTAAAAAGTGGATGAGCTTCCCATTGTCCCAAATGTTCCTGTCCAATTTCTTTCAGTTCTTAGAAACTGCCAAGTTCTGCCTGCGCACAGCAGTTTAGGGGTTTCCTCTGCCTAGAACTCCCCAATCTGGAGCCTGTGCTTTTGTCTCGTTAATGATCTGGGGTCCAGCTAGAGTCCCTTCCTCCAGAAAGCCTTCCCACGCCACCCAATGGGATTTGGTTCTCCCACATGCTGAGTCTCTTTCTTGGACCTTGTTGTCTAGTTTGATCAGGTCAGTGTGAATCTTTTTAAAAAAATTTTTAAACATGTTTGTTTATTTTTGAGACACACACACACACACACACACACACACACACACACACGGAATGTGAGTGGGGGAGGGACAGAGAAAGAGGGAGACACAGAATCCAAAGCAGGCTCCAGGCTCTGAGCTGTCAGCACAAGTCCGATGTGGGGCTCGAACCCACGAACCCAAAGCCGTGAGATCATGACCTGAGCCGAAGTCGGATGCTCCACAGACTGAACCACATAGGCGCCCTGGGTCAGTGTGAATCTTGACCTCACTGGTCAGAGGCTCCTAGAGGACAGCCTCGGCCACGCCTGGTGCCGCACAGATATTTGTGAAATAAAATACTAAAGCCCGAGCTGTGGACCCAGGGTTCCATCCACTGCCCGTTTTTGCCATACTAGCTCCTACTAGTTCAAGGGTCTTTGGTTTCCTTTAGCCAAAAGCAATCAGTTGCTCTCCCTCCCCCTCCTCAGGAATGAAGCGACAGAATTAAGAGCCTGCCTCTCTGAGGCTGCACGAAAATAGTGAGCTCACTTAGAACAGGGGCCCGTCCTGTTTTGTTTGCTACGTGTCTTGACACATCGTGGGTCCTCATAAAATGCGTGTTGAATGGACCATCGAAAACGGCATGCGGTCCAGCAGCGTCCTGACGAATCTTTGCCAAGGAGTGCCCAAGGAGCAGGCTGCCCTCGTCCATGTACCCAGGAGCCGCCTGGACACCTACAGGGTGGCAGCAACCTCTTCCACTTGTCCCCCAAGATTCCAGGCCCAGGCATGAAGAGAAGAGCACGAGCATCGAAATGCATGGGTGCAAGGCAGGCACAGGTGTAACCGCGACGTTCTCCGGTAACCTCTGCCCCAAGGCATGCTCTCAGTGCCAGAAAACCCGAGTCCCAGGAAGCTTTCTGTGGGCGCTGCCTCTCACCACCTACCCACCTGCGCTTTTGTTACCTGTTGAACTACTGCCTCATTATTCAGCCCTTTCCTCGGCTACCTGGGAAATTCTAAACCCTGAGCACTCGGGACACAGCATTTGGTGCCCTCAGCTGGAGCCCCTTCTAGGCACCGAGCTCCTTCTTGGAACCAGCACCACTGCCTTCTACCTTTCTACATTGTATCTTATGGATGGACTCAGAAAGAGTGAGCACTTGGCTGGGAGCGAGGAAGCGAGTGCCTGTGTGTGGGTTTGCCTGGGATCTGGTGACAATAGGCGGGGCATGGTTTCCCTCATGAAAACCATCACCGACCCCCTCTCTCAAGTCCCTACAAACACACCTTTCAGGAGAGAACACTAATAAGAGTAGCTGGTTGTTTCTGTCTGTGTGCATTCAATCATTTGTGCATCCACCAGCCTGCCCATCTGCCCATCGTCCGTCCATCCATCCATCCATCCATCCTTCCTTTGCTAAAAGCCAAGCCACTCAGTTCCCCCACTAGGCTTGCCAGCCATCTGAAGCCAGGTTTTGGCCCAGCCTCTGCTCTCCCGGTGAGTTTTTTCTCCTGCAGCCAACACTCCCCCTGGCTTGCTGTTTGTCTTGAAGTTGCCCCAGCTGCCCTTGACACCCTGGCTTGGCCATATCTCTGTACTTCCCGTTACCTCACCGCATACCGGGAATGATGGGGGTCAGCAGGGCCCTCTGCTTTAAGTCCTGCACCCCCACCCCTAGCAGGCACATCCCCCGCCGCCGTCCCCTTTCCCTCCCTTTTGCAACTCCCGCTCAGCCCTCCTGGAAGCAGTTCCCCTCTTTTGAGGGCTCTGCACACAACTGGGGGAAGGGAAATGCTGAAGAAAAGCCTTTCTTTGTCAAGGCTGAGTGTCCAGTGCCCCCTCCTCTGGGAGACCTTCCTTCACCACCCCAGCTACTGCTCGGTCACATTTGCCTGTTTACTTCTTCCATAGTATCTATCCCGGGCTGATATTATCCCCACATTCGTTGATCTACTTGGTTTATTGTTTGTCTTCCTACTGGAATGTGAGTTCATGGCTACTGTCTCCGACAGTTGGGAGTACCGTGCCTCGCACATAGCACCGCTCAGTCATATCTTTTGAATGAATGGCTGAAGGAGTGAATAAACCAATGGATGGATGGATGAAGGAATGAATAGCAGGAGAGTGTGCTTCGGGACTGGAGGGTAGCTGCCCAGTCCCGCTCGTTCAAGGTTGGAACTCTTGAGATCAGGCATGTAGGAATGAGTTGGTTAGAAGGTCCCGGACTGGGGGGAAGAAGGCACAGCAGACACGCCTTTCTTTCGGAGGGAAGGGTGGATTTGGAGCCATTCCTTTGGTCAGAGCTCTCCCCACACCGCCCCCTCCCGCCCTCACCCTTGCACTCTCACCCCACTGGACAAACAGTGGAGCTCAGGGCCTGGGCACTTTAGCCCTGGTTGGCAGACTGGCTTATCTTCTATGTGACTTCTGACTGCCCCAAGCCTCAACGTCCAGTGTGAGCAAAATGGGGACCATACCCACCTCAGCGAGTGCGTACTCTACTTGGCTGGAAGTTGCCCCTCCTCCGTAAGTGGCAGGAGGCAACAAACACTGGAAGTTTGGGGAGGACGAAAGGACGTTTTGGACACCTGCGGAATGGGCAGGAAGAGTCAAGCTATAAACTGGGGAGGACAGGACCCCTGTGCACAAACCTCACGCTCTGGAAATACCAATATTAGCAACAATGTGGTGCACAACTGTTACAAGTAAGTTCTTGCACACTGAGATCTTTGCAGTCCTCCCAATAGCCCCATGGTGGTACTATTATTCTTATTTTACAGTCATTACACCACCGAAGCACAGAGAAGTGAAGCAATTGGTTCCCGTCATCAGCAAGGCAGAGGACTTGGGATTCTAACTCAGGGGTCTTACCTCAGCACCCGTGCTTCAGATCGCTTTGCATTGTCAGAGATCTCTGTAACCCAGTCTGGTTCTCAGAGATCTCTGGGGACCGGCGGGTCCACTGGTTCCCGAGCCCCTGGCCTGCAGGGTGCACCGAGCGGCTCTCACTTCTCCGGTGCCGAAGGTGCCGGGCGTGACAGAAGTGAGCCGGGCCGGGTCTCGGCGCGATCGCCAGCCCCAGCCACACGCGCGGACCCACCGACATCCAGCCTCCCAGACCCCGCCCCAGTCTCCCCGAATGCGGACACCGAGGCACCTGCGCGTTCCGCTCCCGAGGCGGCGCTGCCCTCGGGCCAGCCGCGCCCCCTATCGGGCGGAGGCAAGGAGGGTGGCACTGTCCCTCCGAGGTTCTCCAGAAGCTCCGAGGCCGCGGCGAAGGGGGGCGCAGGACTCGGTAGGCGGGGGCTAAAGTGCGCCCAGCTGCCCTGCCCTGCGGAAGGCGTGGGGTCTCTTACTTAGGAGCGTTGAACCCGCGGGAGGATCCAGCCAGAGGGCGAGAGACCAGGTCCCCGCCTGCCCTTCCTGCTTGGCAGGACTTGTTACCCCCGTTTCAGTGCTTAGCCTTTCCCGATGTCCCGGACCCCCATCGGTCCCAGGCTGCGCACGCTCGGGAATTCGGAATTCGGCGCGGGGAGGGGCCTTCGAGGGCAACCACCTCCCTGTCACCTCCTGCACTATTTTTAATAAGGCCCGGGAGCCAGGGGGTCGAAAGGAAGCCTGCGTCCAGGGGCATAGCTTTCTGCATTAATCCGCGAGTGGCGCGGACGGAGAAGCCAGTCGTTCTAGAGTTCTTGTCGCACACAATTCGGTCTGGGGCGTCGAAGAAGTACAAAGCGGGAGGGACGGAGGTTTTTTACAAAGGACCAACCCCGCCGCCTGCGCCCGCGGGGCCGCACACCTTTGCCCATCCAGACGCGCTTCCAGGGTCTGTCCCCCGTGCGTTCGGGGCGCCGGGCGTCTCCACTTCCCCGCGCGGGGCTGCGGGTCCGTCCGAAGGCGCAGGCCCCGCCACGCAGCCGGGTTCCCTGCCCTCCCCTCGCGAGCGCCAGGCGGGGAGAGAGCTCTGAGGGCCAGCGCAGGTGGCATCTGGGGAGCCCCGTGGGAAAAAGCTCACGAGAGGGGGTCTGCACTCTGCCGGGGGCGACTGCCTTCGCCCCCCCCTCCCCAGCCGGAGAGGACCTTGTTAGAACCGGAAGTCTTCAGCCGAATTCTGATCCAGGGCACCCCCTGAATATTGGTTACAGCCCAGGAGGACACGGATAATTTAAATCTACAGATAATCTCAAACGCCGAACCCCCAGCCAGGTGTTTGGACTGAAGCTCCCTGTGCATTGTTTCTCCCCGTCCTTTCTCTCCTGAAAGGCAGTCCTTAAGGTTTCAAAAAGTGGCTGGGAAAGACTGGCCATGGGAAGACGGAGGCCCAAGCACACCGCCTCATATACACAGGGGTCCCCAGGCATCTCAAGGGCAGAAATGAGGTCTCAGTTTCTTGAGATGATTGCTGGGAGGAGAGGATCTGCCCTTGCTCAGCCAACCCAGGGAAGCACTAGGAACTTTGTGCCCATTACTCTGATCAGAAGACAGAGGAATGGGCAACGGTGGAGAAGTGTTGACAGCTAGGGGGATCGGAGGCCTCCCTCACACCGTGTCTGCCTGTCCTTGGCAATGGGGAGGGGGCTGGAAAAGGCGGGGTCGGTGGGGAGGGAGGAGGCGGCAAGGTGCCCTGACAGCAATTCCGTTAGTGGTCCGGAGACCAGCTTTAGATGCAAGTTTGAATCCCAGCTCTGCCACTTTGGGGCTGTGTAGTGTGGGCTAAGTGACAGCTTTCATAAGCTTCAGTTTGCTCTTCTGCAAAATGGGGATAACAATAGTACCTGCTTCATAGAATAGCTGTAAGGATGAAGTGAGATCACACTCACACAGGCTTAAGCATTTTCCGGTAACAACAGTGATCACCTCCTTTCCATTTTGGAGACCCTGTGATTTTAAACATCATAGCCCAGCCTTAGAGGACCGGAAATGACCATTTGGGGTTTCTGTCCTTCCACCTTTGGGGAAATGGGTCATATTCATCCTCCTCTCTGACCATAGCTCCTCCGTGGATCAGTCAGTTTCCTGTGAAAGCACCAGGAGTGAAAAGGCCGAAGGAATTCGTAGCTCCCAGGGTCCTGCCCTTCCTGCAGTGGGTGCCAGTGGTTGGTGAAGGGTGTGTGCTGTGTGTGTGTGGGGGGGTGGAGGAGTGTGGGGGGAGTCTTGAGGGGAGGAGGGGAGCGCTGCCCTCCACATCCCAGCTCCACCCCACCTGGCACTTCACCTCCCTCGATTCTCTCTGTGAGCTCACTGTGCTGTGAGGTGGGGTGTGAATCCCCATCTGTAGCCTGGGAAATGGAAGCCCAGAGAGGTGACCCCCCTTGCCCGGAGTCACATTGCCCACAGAGGTCAAGTTGACTCTCATACTGGGAGCTTTGGGCTCCCTCCCAGCCCTGGTATTTTTGGCTCGGCAGCCATAGCAGGCTGGGGCCTCACCGTGGGGGTGGGGGAGGGGGTCTGGCATTTACATCCCTGGCCTGCACCCCACCCCCCACCCTGACAGTCTCAGGCCTGCCTCCGGAGGGAGGGATCCTGGCCCTAGCACCTGTCATAGGCGGCAGCCAGAGCGCACATTCTGATCCCATAATCCGGAGGCTTGTGATTGGCAGGGAGGAGGCGGAGGAGGGGAAGGAGGGTGGGAGGGAGAATGCCGGAGAGAAAAATTTGAGCAACCCTAGAAACCGGAGGCAGAAGCAGAGACAGCTACAGAGCTTGGCACAGTGCCTGGCACATAGTAGGTGCTTAGTAAGTGGTGGTGGTGGTTCTATTTCTCTTGCCTCCTGCCCTCACCGGCTGCCTCCCAACCTCCTTACCCTCTCCATCCCGCAGGGTTGTATCTGAGGACCGCGGTCTGACCTGGACCCTCTCTCTCTCCTACCCCGCCTGCTGTTCTTCCCTCCCTGGGACCTGGAGGCGCACAGCACAACTGGCCTCCCCGCACTCCCCTGGCAGGGGCCGGAGCCGGCGCAGAGCGCACATCTGTGGGCAAACTGGGATTACACCTCCTCCAGTTGACCTCTCCTCCCAGAGCTGAAGGGTGGGTGGCAGGGGGAAGGGAAGCAGGGGCCTTGACTGCCGAGGTAAGGGCGGAATTGCTCCAGCTAGGTGGTTCCCGAACACCCAGCTCTAGGGGGAGCCTATGGCAGCGCGGGCTCCCGGTTGCCTCGGGCCTGGAGTGTGTCGACTTGGAAAACTACAAGGCAGTTGAGATAAAAGACACAACACATCTAGAGTCTCCCGCCGGGTTTGGGCCGCCACCAGGGGACACAGGCGAGGCCCCGAGGTGGCGGCATTTTCCCTCAGTTTCGTGGGTGCCTGTTCAGGTTCCGCACTCCTCTGGTGCCTCCGCACTCTCCCTCGGTCCTCGCCCGAGGGCTGGAGACTGAACGAGGCAGAGCGAGGCCAGGGTGAGGAGCCGCCCGCCCGAAATACACGGGAAATAAACCCCCGCAGAGTGGGCCCTGGGACAGGCTTTGGCCCCTCGGTCCTCGAAGCGGCTGCGCAGTGAGTGACGCGCTGTGGGGCCTCGCACGCAAGCTTCGTCTCAGCCTGTTTCCCCAGCTGCTCTGCCGTCCTCAGGAGCGCTCCCGCTTCTAGCTACTTTGTCTAAATTGCATTCGTTTCCAGGTCGGAGTCGAGTTTGTCCGAGGGGGTAGTTGAAAATGCGCGCGCTCTCTGGAGCCGGGCGGAACTGGTTGCTAATCCCCGATCTGCGTGCGGATGTGCAGTCGTGGGCAAGTCAGTTCTCTCTGTGCCTCAGTGTCCTCATCTGTGAAATGGCGGTGGTTGCTGCTGTTTCCTAGGGAAGAGATCACGTGGGCAGGCGATTCCTTGACCCCAGGTCTCATTTGCATCCGGACGGTGGCAGGATTTGCGGGGCTTGCAGGAACACACAGCTCTCGCACTCGTCATGACCTAGTGTGCCATCACGTTCAGGTTACCTGGTCGCTGGGTTCCTGGAGTTCTTCATTCTGCCCTGCTCCTGGGGCCACAGGACTCGCCCTTCAATGGCTCTTCTGGTCCGTAAGTGTGGCCAGTCAAATCCTTTCAACATTTGTCTCCTTTAAAATAATTCGCCGGGCTCACCCTTTCCCTTTCTGAGCTAACTGACATGGTTTCAGTTTCTGGGGGATAAAATAAAATAAAAAAAAAAAATAAAAATAAAAATAAAATAAAATAAAATAAATAAAATAAATAAATAAATTAAAATAAATAAATAAATTAAAATAAATAAATAATATGAATAAATAAATAAAAAAAATAAAATAAAATAAAAATTTGCTAATTATTGCACCCACAGTAGAATTGATGCCTATTTTCCTTTTTTTTTTTAAGGTGAAATTCACATAACATAAAATTAGCCGTTATAAAGGGAACCATTCAGCAGCATTTAGTACATTCGAAATGTCTTACAACCACCACCTCTGTCTTGTTCCAAAACATTTTCATCACCTCAAGAGGACCGATTTTCCTTTTTCAGCTCTGTCCCCAGGATGGAGTTGTGTGTAGGCAGACAAGCCAGATGCCAGGACTCCCTGCGTTTACAACTGCCCTTTTCAATGCCTTTAAAAGGAGCTCAGTTTCTCAAATGATTTGCATGGTTGATCTCAGAGGACTAGGGGGCCACGGTGGCGGGACTAGGTGCTTTTTCAGAACCTGGGGAACCAATGTGTGTGTGTGTGTGTGTGTGTGTGTGTGTGTGTGTAGGGGAGGGATTATGGGACAGGGCACTGGAGCCAGGGCACTCAGTAGAAGGTGTTTGATGGTCCCGCTCATCCAAAGTATAAGTACAATTCTCATCCACACAGACATTTCACATCAGTGACTTTTCACCATCTTGGGGGAGCCGTGTCTTGGCAATCGGATGAAAGCAAAGGACCCTCTTTCTAGAAAGATGCAGGTAGATGTTACATTAGTTTTTCCAGGGCTGCCGTAACAAGTGACCACATACTCGGTGCCTTATAAGAAGAGAAATGTATTCTCTCACAGCTCTGGACACCAGAAGTCTGAAGTCAGCGAGTCATGAGGGCCGTGTTCCGGGAGAGGCTCCTTCCTTGCCTTTTCCAGCTCCTGGTGACTCCAGGCTCCCTGTGGCTTCCTTACTCCCACCTCTGCCTCTGTCTTCACATGACCTTCTTCTCTGCGTCTTCTCCTCTTCTGTGTCTTCTAAGGACATTTGTCGTTGGATTAGGGTCCACCTGGGGAATCCAGGATTGTCTCAAATGTCCTCCCCCCCCAATATGGTCACACTTCCAGGTGCCAGGGGTTAGGACTAGGAGAGATCTTCTGTGGGGCTGTCATTTAGCCCAGCACAGGTGCCTACATCCAATTTTACGCCCAACTTCAGCGATGTTCAGCATAAACGGTTCAGGCTAGGAGTCTCTGATTTAATGTGACAAAGGAATCCTTTGATGTCACTGTTAGAAAGGTAAAGAGCAAAGACACCACGCCTGTGTCCACAGTTTTCCTTAAGGAAGGGAGCACCCACATGTGGTTAAAAGGAAGAAACAGACCCACCATTCTGTCCCCGTGATATCATCTACCCTTTTGAGGGACGACATTCCAGAACAGAAGGCTAGAGACAGAAATCAGTTGCCTTTTTACAAAGAAGCCCTTGAAAAATGCAGCATCAGCCAGAATCTAAATTTGTGAAAATGGACCAACAGGAAATTTTGCCCTGTCAGACAAACTTCATAAAGACCCTGTAGGGGCTCTCCTGCTCAGAGAGGCCCTTTAAGAAAATTGCAGTTTTTAGTCAGACCCTGAGGGAAGTCTCACAAAGATCCTCACACTCCGTCTCCTGGGGTGGTGACGGAAGAAACAAGCTTTTTCTTCCCCCCCCCGCCCCCCTCCCAGGGAAGGGGAGCAGTGTGGAGAGGAATCAGGGCTGGGGAGAGGCTGTTCCCAGAGCTAGGGAACAGGACGGCCTCAAAGATAGAAGTGACAGCTCCCTCAGCTGAGTCCCCGGGTCGCCACCTGTGTCCTTCCTGCAGATCGGATTTATAGAGTGTAACATTTTAATAAAAAACACACACACCTTCCCATTTTGGTGCATTAAGAGATTTCTAACAAAACACTGTAATGTTGCTATAAATTTTTCTCCCGGCACCCTCAAAAGCTATAACTCAGCTCTAGCATTTCGTATTTAATGTTTATTTTGATGGCAACATTCCAGCCAGAGTAGGGGCTCAGGGTGGGGAGAGAGAAGGCAGGAAGGCCTCCTCTTTTCTAGCCACTAACTGTGTGTTTTTAATGAAATCCCCACAAATTGGGGAGCTGACACTTGGAAAGGAAGGAGGGAAATCATGACACCTTATCTGGAGGTACCAGTGGCCTCAGCTCTAGGAAGAGCAGGGGTGGGGGGAGGGGGGGGGCAGGGGAGGCCCTGGCTGGGTCTTGCCCATCTGGGTCCCCAGAGGGTTTTCTGGAATGTCTCCTTCGCCCATGCCATGTGTTCTGTCTGAAATGCTCTCCTCTCCTCTCCCTAGCACAGAAGCCTCTTCTTCTGGAATTTTCTCCCACACCCTTTCTCTCCTGGAGTTATGGGCCTCTCCCCTGAAGAGTATTCATTCAATCCACTTATCACCTGTAACATAATCTCCGGCTGGAATGGACTCAGGCAAAAATGCTGAATGAACGGATGAGCAAGTGAAGTAAGACTGGTTGGAGAATTCCGTTTCACTACATCTGAGCTACCTCCCTGAAAGCAGCTGTTTTGGGAGCGGTTAATGCGTTTCCGCTTTAAAAGGGGATCTGAATAGTTCGACCTCATGTGGAAGCCAGTTCATGGCCCCCTTTTCATTCCGAGTTGCTGTATTCCAAACATCTTACACTCAGGACACAGGTCAGAAGAGAGGTCAGTTAGGTCTCCTGGTTCCTTCCTTCGCCTCCAGGTAGAAACGAAAGGTGAGGTGCTACTCCAGACTCTCAACGACGTGGCGGCCGCTTCCTGGAGGTTAAGGCTAAGGGTCCGATTAAGGCTTAGCCTCCTCGCGCCTTGGCTGTGGGGCCTCCCCGGGACTCTCCTGCCACCAGCCTCTCCTTCTCGGAACCTCCCAGCCCCACCTGCCTGTCTTCCTTGGGGCCACTGGTCAGAGTCTGGGTTTGGGGGGAGGGGTGCCGCATCCCTGAAGCTTGTTCAAATGGCCAGTGGAGGTAATGAACGGAAAACATGCTTGTGAGCTGCAGAAGACCGCAGGCACAGAGGGTGGCACTTAACACAGTGAGTGTTCCAGCGGTGGAGAGGCACGTGGGTAGTGAGTGGGTCAGACACTGGAGTCGGAGTGGTTGGGGCTGTGTCACTCACTGACATGAGACCTCAGTTTTCTCATCTGTAAAATGGCAATAATTTTAGTAATTGGGTCCTGGGGAGGGGGAGAGAAGATTATCCGAGAAAGTTCCTGGGCAGCGATTGGCATAGGTAAGCTCTCTACCCTCATTGTTTGGGATGGGAAGGGACCCGGCTGTATGCCTGCCGCTCCCGGATCTCTGAGCATGGTCAGCTGGTCGGGCAGGGGTCCTGTTCCTCCTCCCCTACCTCTACCTCACACCCCTCCCCAGAAGGGAGAATCGGCTTCTTGCAAGCTGCCTTACTTCTCCTTCTCTGTGGAGGAAAAGAACCAGTTTTTCACCAAGGGTTTGAATCCTGCCTCTGCCACTTATTCACTGGTCAACCTCAGGTGAGTTACTTAACCTCTCTGGGCCTCTGTTTTCCTATCTGATAACGTGAGGATGGTAATGCTGGCCTTGATGCCTTGCTGTGAGGACCGAAGGTGATGACAGAAGGTGTGATTTATAATGGGCACTTGATAAATGTTCTTTCCTTCCTCCCTTTCCCCAAGTAGATGGCAAGCAGACAGCATGCCCGCTGCTCCGGACCGGACCGCCTGCTCTCCCAGGGCCCGCACACAGATGGTGCCTATTAGCTGCCGGGGATGGATGGACCATCCTGGGGATCTCATCCAGGGGGACACCTCGCTCATCCTGGCTTCGTTTTTCCTTTTCACGAACCCTCAGCCTGGCCCACGGCATTTAAAAGCTGAGATAAACAGTTCCAGGGCAAAGCCAGGGATCAGGGCTTTTTCCAAAGTGCTGGAAACCTTTGGCTCTTTCCAAAGTGTTTCTGAGCCCTTTAGGCCCCCAGCCTGCAAGCCCTCTAGCTTTAATGGGTGCTGAGCACTTTACACCCTGTGAAACCAGCGGCAAATGGTCCTGGCCTCTGATGTGCCATCCAGGCTGGCAGCAAGGCCCTGGCGCTCAGCCTCCGCCTGAGGAAATGAAAGCCTGATGGCGGCTGGGGGAGGAGATGGCACGGAAGCTTCCAGAAACAGCATAGCAGCTGGAACAAGTCAGGCCTTTGCCCAGTTGGGCCGCTCCTCGGACATCTCTCCCTTGCCAAATGGGGCAGCAAGACCTGCTTTTTTGGGTGAATTTCTGTCAACTCCCAGAAGCCCTTCCTGATCAGGCCGGTGAATCTGACCGATGGTGCTAATAATCAATTTCTTGAGCACCTATTATGAGTCAGACCCTAATCTCAGCTTGTTCCATAGATTTGTGTCTGCTGGGGCACCTGGTGCGGGTTAACTCTCCCCAGGGACTCACTGTCCCTCACCTTCTTTAATTCTTCACAGCACTCATCACTGGCTGTCATTATCTGGCCTATTTCTCTGTTTACCTGTCTACGGTCTGTGTCCCCCATTACGACGGCAGGAACCTTATATATTTGTCCATACCCCAGGTCCTGGAGAAGTGCTTGGCACAGAGCAGGTGCTCAGTAAATATTTTATTATTTTATTTTTCGTCTCAATGACTGGATGATCCTCAGAGCAATCAGAGGAAGATATGATGATTGTCTCCATTTTACAGATAAGACGAATGAGGCAGGGAATTGGTCCGGAGCCTCGACAAAGGACATACAGTCAGGAAGGGCGGAGCTGAGATCGCAACCCTGCAATATGTGACGGAAATCTGTACTGTCCTTCTACCCTACATCACCTTAACTTGCCCACCCGGCTTCCCTTAAGGTGAACATTCTGTTGGGAACGGAAGGCCTTGTCAAAAATGGAAACTTGATTCCCTTGCGTTCGAAGAAACATTTCCCAAATATTTGTATTCACGATCCTACGATACCTTGTTTTCTTCAGTTTTCACAGAAACATTCAGGTTGTTACCGTTACGCACCATTTTATAATGAAGAAATCAAAGCTCAGAGAGGTTGGCCGCTTGCTAAAAGACACACAGTGAGTCTTTTGTGGCGGAACTGGCATTCAAGTCTGGATCGGGCCGGAAAGGCTGTGCACATCTTGCCTTTTAGGCACATGGCCCCCCCGGGGAATCTGAGTGATTCCAGGCTCATACAACCAGCAAAGGGCAAAGCAGAAATCACGCCAGGGTTTGGGATGGCACATTCGGTCCTCCTGCCCCAAATCAGTATTGCAGCCTAGAAGCCAGGTGGGCAGAAGGAAGGCACCAGGGCCCTGAGTGCATGGTGTGGATGCCTGGAGGGTCAGGAATTGGCAAAGGGTGATGGGCTCTCCATCAAGGAGACTCACAAGACTGCGTGTGTGTGTGTGTGTGTGTGTGTGTGTGTGTGTGTGTGTGTAAAATACTAATGCCTGAATATTCATAGTCTCTTTTTTTTTTTTTAATTTTTTTTTTCAACGTTTATTTATTTTTGGGACAGAGAGAGAGACGGAGCATGAACGGGCGAGGGGCAGAGAGAGAGGGAGACACAGAATCGGAAACAGGCTCCAGGCTCCGAGCCATCAGCCCAGAGCCTGACGCGGGGCTCGAACTCGCGGACCGCGAGATCGTGACCTGGCTGAAGTCGGACGCTTAACCGACTGCGCCACCCAGGCGCCCCATAGTCTCTTGATCCCCACCGTGGATCAGAGGAATTGTGGAGCAAGGAAGAGGGACAGAGAAGCCAGAAAAAATGGCTGCATTTACACGGGAAAGGCTGCAGGGGCGTGGGAAGTAGGAACAGTACAGACGGGCTAGGGTTGAAAGAGTGGGGCTGAGGGTCTGCAGTCAGGAGAGAGGGGAGACGAGGAGGGTAGCCGCCAGGTCCAGGAGCCCTGGGAGCTGAGGGGGGAGCAAGAGACTTTCAGATGGTTTTGGTGTTATGTATTATGAATATAATTTCCCCGTTCTTGTGAGTCTGCAGTAAACATTTTAACGGAATTTCAAGTTGGTTTTGGATGCTGGCCGATGCTTCTCTGATTGAGGTTCTGTGTCTAGACGAGCCATGAGCTTGGCTTTCGAGAGCTGAGGTGTCTGTGCGGCTGTGTTCTCTACATGTGTGCACATGTTTGCACACGCGTGTATTCACATGCATGTAGGACGTAACTGGAGGTGTATGCGTGCGCGTGTGTGTGCTGGGGGTGCACTGCTCAGCCCCAAACTGAGAACACATCCTGTATTCAGGAGTGGAGTCAGAAGCTGGGAGCATCTGGAAGGTTTGAATCAGGAGAAGCCCCCCACCTCCCCTTTTGGAGAATCGGCATTTGCTATGGGATATGGAGCAGGACGTGGGGGAGACCAGCTCAGAAAACACAAAATGACCTCTAGGGGGACTTAGCTGAGAGAGGAACAGAGAGCAGAGAAGGAAGGAACCAGGTGACAGGACGGGGAGAGTGGGAGGTTCTAGAGGTTGGTGAGGTTGGTGAGGTGCACCCAGTGAGGCTGTCCTTGCCTTTCCCCTGTCTCCCCACGCTCAGTCCCCCCACCCCCCGCCTCCCGGTCCCAGCCCAAGAGAGTAGTCCTGGGGTCCTCCTCAAACAACAGCAACCGTGGGGGTCTCTGCAACTAAAGCGCTGGGCACAAGGAGAAAGTCTTGAACTTGGAGCCAAGAAACGCGGTTCTCATCATGCCTCTGTGCATACTGACAGGCTGTGCAACCTTAGGCAAGTCACTTGGCCTCTCTGAGCCCAGCTTTTGCACAGTGAAAAGCAGGGGAGCTGGGAAGACTGCACTGGCTGGTGTGTGGAAAGTGCTCTGTGAGCGCCGAGGGGCGGGGCATGTGGGGGGTCTGGGTTTCTTACTATAACCACCAGCTGTCACCCTGCCTTGGCTCCCAGGGAATTCTGGCTCTGCTGCTCACGGCGGTGGGGTCGCAAAAACCCTCCCAGTCTTCAATTTCATCGTATTTCATCTTCTTGAATTTGACAATGTCAGTCTGACTCCTTTAGAAGGCCAGTCCGGGCGCCGGCTCAAGGGTCCAGGCTGGGAGCTTGTGCGGCTCCCCTGTGATGGCCCTTCAGCGCCAGGGACTGACGGATGGCTAAGCCAGCTCCTCGTCACTCTTTCTGCCATTATGGCTAAAAAACTGCCCTTGGTGTCCCCGGAGACCCAACACTTGCGTCCCACTTGTCCAGGTCAGGTGCCAGGTTATCCGCTGAACGCACAGAAGCGCCCTTGGCAGTGGGCGTCACGGCGGCCACTTCCGGGGGGGGGCGGGGAACCGAGAGTCCTAAGTCTCAGTGAGCCACAGAGCGAGCAGGTCCCGTCTTGGCCCCAGACTCTAATACTACGTCGATGAAGTTAGTTGTCAACTGCCTTATCCTCTGCAAACATAAGTCACTCCCCAGTTTATGTCACCGAATGCACTTGTTAAACTTTGTTTCTCCGGCCGTGCTGATGGATGCACACTGCTCTGAATCCCGCCACGTGAAGGTCACGTACAAAACAAGCCTCCGGAGCCTCTGAGCCGGCAGCTTCCATCACCACTGCCTTGCAGGGGTGTGTGTGACGGTACCTTGCTCTTGACCCCTTCCTGCCTTTTTTTCTGTACCCTTCCTGCCCCCCTCTTCTATTACAGGGCGCCTCGGACCCTCCTTCTCCCCCAGCGCCCTCCCCACCTTACCCTTTCAAGCCAGCCTGCCCCCTTCCCCCTGCAGGCTGGGCCCCTGGAGCCGAAGCCTTGGTCTGGATGAAAGCCATTGGCCAGGCCCATAAATCAGCCGGCCTGTGCCCCTTAACCTTCCCCATTAACCTCTCACACTGGCGGGCATTAGGTGTTACACTTGGCTGCCATAAATTACTCGCCAATGAATTTATGAGCGCTCACCCCTTACAGGCCTGCTTCCTCGTCCTGCCCCCACTTTCCCTCAGGGCCTTGCAGGGATCAAGCCCCAGGCTTGCTGGCAATGCCTGGTCCGGGCCCGAAACTCCCCATTTGGTGCTCTGCCCCTGACCCCTTACTATAGGCAGAGAAGACTGGAGGGCACAAGGGGCTGAGGGCAAGGTGGGTGTGTGTGGCAATGACCCCTTGACGCTCATAGCCAGAACTCCCCTCCCCGGAGGCCATGACCCGGAGCTTCCCCACCGTTACCTCGGAAGGTGAACTGATCCTAAATAATAATACCCGCCCTCAGTCATTGTTTTTCCTGTGTGCCAGGCACTCACGTGCTCACTGTCTCTGATTCCTCCGACCAGCCCGTGGGGGATGAATTATTACCCCGTTTCACACACGAGGAAATGGACACGCAGGCAAGTGACATGAAGTGAGGAGGCTCCCCGGCCGACGGTGACAGACAGCAGCAGCGGCTGCATTCGCCTTCCTTCCACACCGCAGTGTGCGCAGGGAGGAGGCCACTATACAGATGAGAAAACCGAGGCCCGCAGAGGTCAGCTGACTTGCCCAAGTCCCACAGCTCATAGGGGCAGGGCGGGGAGCAGCGGTGTTGAGAGTAAGTGAATCACATAAAAAACCCGATTCTGCAAAAGCAATTCCGCTTGGGCAGACCATGGTGACCGTGAACCAGAATGTCTGTCTCGTTTGCCTGTCACGCCCCCAGCCGGTTTACGGTAGTAACGGCCATTGTGTGACAGTAATGGCCATCATGATGATGGTGGCTGCCATAAGGGGCGTTACATATGCAGGAAGGAGCTTCATTTTCACCACCGTATGGGGTAGATACTATTGTTCGGCCCGTTCTTCTCAGAAGAAGAAACTGAGGCAAAGCGAGGTCAACTAACTTGTGGAAAGTCACCCAGCTGGTAAGTGCCAGGCCCAGGAGTCGGCCCCCAGAGCACCCACTCCCCATGGCTGGTGTCCACACTAGCCACAAATGTGATGACACCACAGATCATCAGAGCAGTGGCTGAGTGGGCACTTCCAGTGGCCCCTGGCTGTCGGCCTGCTGGTCCCTACGGTAGAGGCAGGGAAATCCTCCGAGCTACCCAGGAAATGAGGCCTGCCTGGTTTTCGCCCTGCTGCCTGTCCTAGGTGGCCGCAGCGGCCAGATCTACAAGCCTTCCCTAGATGAGCCCAGGTCCACGGGTGCCCGTCCTTGGCTGTTGCTCCTGGTCTGACCCCCTGACTCCTGCAACCAAGGGGCCCTCGCTGCAGCTCGCTGAATGTGGTGCTCAGGAGACAGGAGTGGGTGTCTGGGATGGTGGGGAGAAGCTGGAAGGGGACAGGAGGGGTGGGTGGAGAGGAAGCCATTTTCACGGGACCCACAGGGATGGCAGACTGAGGCCACACAGGGCGGCAGAAGTCTCCGAGGCCGCTGCCACCAAGGGCCATACGCTCACTCCTCCCCGGCCTCCCCTCTCCCCTGCGGAGCTTGGACACGTGCAAATGCCCCCCCTGTGCAACTGGACCGCACTTTCCAGGAAGGCTAATTCCTTGTGCTCCTTTTGCTTGTGTAGAGCCCCGACTTAGAGGGAAAAGGGAGGGTCGGCCAGAGGGTGCCGCTGCTACCCTCCCCCTGGCAAACGGAAGACTTCGGCCCAGTTATACTAGAAAGGGCACAGGTGCCAGTCCTACAGACTTGGTTCCAATCCCAGGCAAGCCAGGTTAAACGGTGTCTCCTTCAAATTCATGTCCGCTCAGAACTTGCGAATGCAAACTTATTTGGAAAGAGGGACTTTGCAGATGCAATTAGTGAAGATGAGGTCGGGCGGGATTAGGGTGGGCTCTCACCCCACCAACTGGCATCCTTATAAGAGGAGGGAAGTTTGGACACAGACAGGCAGGGGAGAAGGCTCCGTGAAGTGGGAGGCAGAGACTGGAGTGATGTGTGCACAAGCCAAGGAATAGCAGGGATCACTGGCAACCGCCAGAAGCTGGGACAAGCAAAGGAGGCTTCTTTCCTTAGAGTCTTTGGAGAGAGAATGGCTCTCCTGACACCTTGGTGCTGGACTCCTGGCCTCGAGAGCCGCAGGAGAAGAAATTTCTGTTGTTTCCAGCCACCCAGGTTGTGGTACCTTCGGGGACTAATGGACCAGCTGCATTACCCACGAGTGGGGTGACCTCGCATAGGTCACTAGCCTCTCCAAGCCTTGGTGAGCGCCCTTCCAGCGAGGATAATGCCCAGTTCATAGGGTGTTACAAGGATTAAATGGAGTAATGTATACAAGCCTGAAGCGGTTCAGTAAACAGCGGTGGAATTCGACTCCAATGTGTTTAAATACAGTAATCCTTCAGACCCCGGCTCCCCAGTCGCTTCGGGAGGGCCTGACAGCCCCATGTTATGTTTTCATGGTTAATTTTGGAAATTCCAACTTAACAATTAGGTTAAAACTTGATATTTCTGTAAGCTCTGTTGAAAAGATCACAAGTTGTATATTCAACATTTGGAAGAAAAAAGAAAAAAGAAAAACAAAAAACACCCCGTCGTATTTTTCACTCTCTGCACACACAGATTACACGCTTGCCCCAAATGAACGAACAGCTAGTTTATACCAGATGCCAGCCAAGTGCCCGATGCCAACGGGAAATAAAGTTATGGATGTGTATACACTCATATAAACTGATCTCTAACCTTGTTTATAAAACCATATGTGCCTATCTCTTCATACATAGTGGATGCGTATATATACTCATAACAGATGGTTACATATATATGTCCTCAACAGTTCCATACAGCAAATATTTATTCAGTGTTCGCTCAATGCAGGGTGTGTGCGTGTTTATGTGTGTGTGCAGATACAGAGGAATATGTGTTTGCACATAAATAATACATACACATAGCTGATTATACCAGAAGCCAAGCAAATTCTCAATGCAGGAAGTGGGAGCCTGGCCGCTGGAAAACAGTATATTCCAAACTCTCTGGCCGAGGGACGTGCTGAACTTGGAGGTGAACCTCAGCACCCTAGTGAGAGGGGAGGTGGCCCTGGGCTGATGGCCGGCCGGTGAGGGAGGAAGGTCTCTGGTCCCCTCTCAGGGGAGCGGAATCAAGCTTGGAGCCACCGGCCCCTTCAGGTCGGTCATCGCCAGGCTGTCACTCTCTCTGTCTAGTTGGGGACATGGAAAGAAACACTCTTTGAGAAGCATCGGGGGGGGGGGGGTGAACGGCCACCTGTTTCTGCCTCTCACGCTGAGGGTCTGCTCCTGGATACAGGCACTCCCCAGCACCAGCCTCCCCTTCGGAGGCCTCTCACGTGTCCACAAGCCTCGTTTTCCAGGGCATCTTTCTCTGCGACAGGGCCAGGCCAGGTAAGGCTGAGTCAGCTCACTGGGGATGGGGAGTAGGGGGAGGCAGCAGGAAGGGCTGTGCTCTCTCCTTCCTCTCATAAATGAAGTGATTCATCCACCCCCTGCCTTCCCTGATGGACTCCAAAGGGGGCTGTTGGGTCCCGTGGGTGCTCTGCCCCCAGAGCCCAGCACAGGGCCCCTCCCAGGGGAGGCCCATCCCAGGGGAGGAGGCCCTTAGTGAAATGCTGGGAGCACAAAGGCTTAGAGAGGTAAAGGGGCTTGTCCGGGCCGCACAGTGGGGTCTGCAGGCACACACCGGGCTCAGAGACCCCCTGCTCTAGAAATGCAGCTGCACGGGGGGGGGGGGGGCACCTGGGTGGCTCAGTCGCTTCCGGTGTCTGTCTTCGGCAAGGTCATGATCTCACGGTTTGTGAGTTCGAGCGCAGCGCAGCGACGGGCTTTACGCTGGCAGCACAGAGCCCGCTTGGGATCCTCAGACACCCTCTGTCTACTCCTCCCCCTGCTTGCACTCTCTCCCTTCCTTCCCCTCTCCCAAAAAGAATAAAAAGAAAAAAGAGAGGCAGCGCTCGCTGCCTGCCTGGATCCTTCCCACCCCACTCAGCCGTTGCTGGCCTCGTCTGGCCCCGCCCACCCCAGCGTGGGCAGACCCCACTCCGGCTGGATCCCACCCGAACTCCCAGTAACCAGCGCACCAACCGGAGCATGGTGGGTGCTCAGCAGGTGTTTGCTGAACAAGTGAATGGTTCAGGGGCCTGGGCACAGAGGGCACAGGAGGAACGGTGTTTTCGCCCCCGTGAAGAGAGGACTCTCCAGCCAGGGCAGCAAAGCCACTGCAGTATCTTGGGAGAGAGGGAGGGGGGTGAATGTTGGGCAAAGGGCAGAAGTCAGCAGTGGGGTTCACTGAAAATGAGTGGGATTTGCTTGCGCCAAAGGGGCTCCAGTCAAGGACCCTTCCTATAATAACTAACATTTCTAAAGGGCCTAGAGCTGAAACAGTCATTGATTTTAGATACAGGAGGGAGGTTCGGGATGGAGATTATTTCCCGGCGAGGTTGGGGAAAGGAGACGGACGAAATTCTTTCTTTAAGGCCCGGTGAAGACTGACCACTAGGGACAGAACACACTTTATGTCATTATAGGTAGCTGGAATGATTTCTATTTTTTTTTTTTTAATTTTTTTTTCAACGTTTATTTATTTTTGGGACAGAGAGAGACAGAGCATGAACGGGGGAGGGGCAGAGAGAGAGGGAGACACAGAATCCGAAACAGGCTCCAGGCTCTGAGCCGTCAGCCCAGAGCCTGACGCGGGGCTCGAACTCACGGAGCGCGAGATCGTGACCTGGCTGAAGTCGGACGCTTAACCGACTGCGCCACCCAGGCGCCCCTGGAATGATTTCTATTTAACAGATGAGGTTCAGAGAGGTAAAGCAACTTACTCAAGGTCACCCAGCCAGGATGTGGCAATGGTGGTCTGACTCAACTCCCATGCTGGGCCTTAGGGAAAATCGCTGCTGTTCTTGCTACTGATTCCAGGCTGTGGTTACTGCCTGCTTGACCTCCTCTTTTTTTTCCTTCTTCTGTGAGGATTTAGTATTTTTCAGAGGAAAAAAGGATACGCTTGGGGCATTCAAACGTTTGGGATTTTTTTTTGCCCCTCTGGGATGCCATCGGGAAGAATGCTGGTTCTGGTCTCTTCCAAGGGCTGCATCAGACTTCTGGCAATGTGCCCCCTCCCCAGTAAGCCCACCTTTCCCTGTCCTCTCAAGAGAGCTCCCTGGATGTGAATGAGAGGGATGGTTTGTAGGGTGGACTCCAGTCCCTGCCAGCTGGCACAAAAGGACATTGTTTGCAAATTTAGGTGCTGGATAAATGAATAAAGGAACTTAAAGTGGCTCCCTCATCACTAGTGACACAATCAGCATATACTTAGGGACTGAGTCAGGCGCCATTCGTTGGGGTGCGAATGTGCCCGGGTTGGGGGGGCGCGGGGGGGGGGAGTGGTCCCTGGAATTCACTCTGGTGTGCCTCCCGCTTCTTCCAATTCCAGCTCAGTGGCCAAGAGTCTAGGCAAACAGCCTGGTCAAGGACACTTCCTGTAATGACAGAACCAAGCTCTTTGCCTAGATTCTGGCCACTAAGCTGGGGTTGTGGGGTGGGGGGACCTTTGTCACAACCAAATCTGGCTAAGCTTTGTAGCTTAGTGACCTCGTGTGTAGGTTGCTGGGTGCCCCTGGGCAAGTGACTTCAGCTCTCTCTTCCTCAGTTTCCTCACCTGTTAAATGGGGATAATATTACCCACCTCCTGTATCTGCTGTAAACTTCCCAGTAGAGCACCTGGGAAGCTCTGAAGACATGTCAGCCGTTAGGACAACAATTAGCCTCACCAACAAAGCAACAGGGGCTGGTGAACCGAGGTGTGTGTGTGTGTGTGTGTGTGTGTGTGTGTGTGTGAGGGTGTGAGGGGTGCATGTCGTCTACGCCTGGCCTCTGGGGATTCCGAGGCAGAGGGCAGACAATGGAGGTGCGGACACAGCCTTCTGCCTCGCTCAGCCCTCCAGCAAGGAGCCCTTTCTTCCCGCACAGGCTGTCTCCTGCAGGCTGCCTCTGTCCTTTGGGCTGGCCGCCTGTCCCGACCCTGGCAAGGGCAAAGAGGAGGCCCAGCCAGGGGGCCCTGGCCCTGGGCGGCTCACCCAAAGCCGGCCAAGGACTCTTTGTCCCGGGAGGGGACCTGTCCCCGGTTGCAGCTGCTCCTCTTGGGAGGGGCGGGAGGGGCTCCTCTCGTCTCTCAGCCCAGGGGTCAGCACCCAGAGGGGGCACAGCCCTCAAGACCCTCCCGGGGTCCCCTCAGAGCTGCTTCCTGCTCTTGTCTGTCCCCGAAACCTGGGGAAATGAGCCGGGTCCTGGGGAAAGGGGGCTCCGGCTGGGGGCCCGGTCCCCTCGCCCCCGGGTGACTTCTGCTTGGGGATGGGGCGAGTGGTTGTCTGTGCTCTTGAAGATCTTCTCCTCAGGCCACCCTCCCACTCAGGCCGTGGCCGGTTTTCCAGATTTCTTCTTTTCCCACACCCTTTCCTCATGCTCCCTCACACACCCAGTTCTTAAAGGGGCTCTAAGAAGAACCAATTTTCTATGAACAGAACAATGCCCTATTAATCGTCCGGGGGATTTGAACTTGGCAACATTTCAGCCTTTGATTGAAATATCATTTTGGTAATGGGGGAATAGAAAGAAGGCTAACTCTTGGACGGCGCTGAGTTTCCAATACCTTCTGAGCATGAGACGATCTCAAATATAAAATTAAATCCAACTCCCTCCTCTCTCCCTCCCTCCCTCCCTCCCTCCCTCTTGCTTTCACTCACACAAAAGCTCACTTCCCACATACTTCATGGGGATATTTCAAGTTAAAGTTTTGTTTACCTTATAGAAAAGTTAATTAGTTCCTTTTGATCTCACAGGGAAAACCACACAGGAAATTTTTCTTCAGAAAGCGTACACACGAAGGCATGCTTTTCCCTCATAACCAGAGATATTCATTAAAACAATTCGTTTCGATTTTTAATTTAAAGAAAACATTTTACATTTTCCCTATTTATTATTAAGAAAGTCATTGTCCCTAGGGCAGAACATAAAGGGGGTCGGCTATGGTGTTTTTGCTGTGTAAGCAGCCAGCGTCGGGCAGTTTATAATTTGCCCCTAGTTTGTTTTTCTACTTTGGATAACAAGAGACTTCTGCAGAGAGGCAAACCTTCAAACATGCCAGATTTCAGTCGCCAAAATATTAAAAAATCTGGGGTTTTGGAGATTGAGACTGTACGGCTTAAATAAAGATATTTAAGTTCTGAAATATAAATATTCGAGATCCTGAAAAAACAGATCGCTGCATTAAAATCTGAAACAGTCAGTGGGTGAATCGAGGGGAGAAAATGTTTACTTTTTTGAGGTTTATCTAATGAAATATAATAAATAGTACATCATGCTCCTTTTTTTTTTTTTTAACCCCTAGAGATATTTAAGCAATACCCTGGATTTGTACAATAAGCTGCTTAGCAAAAGTCGAGAAAGAGAAACGCTCAGATTTTCAAAATGCGATTTTCAATCTTAAGCACATTTTCCACATCTTGTATTGTTACGGGATAAGGGATACCGAGGACTCTACAAATTATGGAATTCATTTCCAGCACAGACCAAGCGAAAAAGAAATGGCATGGCTTCCCCGAGGTTGAAAGAACAAATTAAAAGATATTGTTGCTGAAGAGACAGAGGCCCCATTACTGCAAGGAAAAAAAAAAAAAATCTCCTATATAGATACGGTATGGACCAAAAGCCCGCGGAAGAGATATTTTTGCGAAAGAAAAACCACAAAAACATAACAGCTCTAAAGAGTGGTGTTGACATCAGTATATAATTTTGAGGATATTTCTGGGTGCGTATCCCTTTCCTGCCCCTGACACAAATATTTGGAGATTGGGACTGTCATTGTTGATAAAAATTGAATTGCTGCTGCATACAAAAGATCTATAAAAACCATGTTAACATATGGGGCGACTTTGATGATGTTCTGTACAGCGAAAGTATAAGAATCCGATGACATTTTATTGTCACCAATTTGCATTTTAATCTAATCTGCACCAACCACTGCCTTTAAAACCAGAGCTCCTCATACAGATTTCTCTATCAAAGGTTTTCACCTGAAGGTAAATTTTCTGGTTTAAATATACCCCATTCTTCTACTTTTTTTTTTTTTTTTTTTGTAAATGATGAAGGTGTGTGGCAATCTGTTTGGAAAGTTAGAAAATTGTGCATACATTTCGAAGAGGGGTTTCAAAAACGCTGCTGGAGGAGCAGATTCCTGCAAACGAACAGCCCCAGGGAAGCCAGTTATTAAAGCAAGTTTCCAAAGTCTCTCTGCTCAAATGCAGAGTCCGAAAACCTTTTAAAAATTGCCCTTCTAGAACACAATTATTTTCATTTCCTCCCTGAGATACCTTTGATATTTTCTTCCAAGGAAATATTTATGCTTTTTTAGAGTTGGAAGTTTTCTCTTCTTTTTTTCTTTTGCTTTCTTCCTTGAGGAAAACGGTTTAATGTAAAGTTCAAGGGGAAGGGAGACTCATTTAACAAATGGGATGGAAAACAGAAGCTTCAAATGAATACCCAATTCCCTCTTTGGATTTGCCAAATAACAACTAAAAATCAAATACTTCCCAGAAGACCATTGATGGGATTCCTCCCAAATAAATATGCATCTATTCCTATTTTCGTCAAAACAAATACTTTTCTCTATGGCTAGGAGTTTTGGAGACTGGGGCCCCCCACTTCTCCACTCCTCTCCATTGGGAACCTTGAGATTTCATTTCATATATATATATATATATATATATATATATATATATAAATTTTACTTCCCTTGAATTTCCAGAAAGTTGGCGTACTTTCTCTAGGGGAACATGGGCTGGGAGATACAGTCGGGGCCCTGGGTCTACACTTCATTGGCCTGAATGCAAGAGGGAAAAGGGTGAAGAGAGCCGAGAGAAAAAACACGATCCTTACAGGAGAAAACGTTAGCAGAGTGATAAAAAGAACAAGACAAGTAAATATTTTTCTAGCGCCCTTCCAAGTTAAAACCAGCGAAGCTCCCCAGCTTAAAGAAAGGGAAAACAAAATTCGTCCCTACCTTTGTCAGATGCAAGGTAATGGGGGGCTTGTTTCCAGAGTGGTTATGACCTACACAGAACTTCTTACCTTAAATCTATACATTTTGAGCAAAAACAGCTTGGAGCAATTCTCTCCAAACAGCCCCAAATGTTAACCATTCCATTCAAGATCAGGTTTCTCCTTCAGCCTAGACGGTGATATCAGTTGGATTTTCTTTTCTTTTCTTTCTTTCTTTCTTTTTTTTTTTTTTAAATATGTATTCTTATGTTTCCAATCCTCAAACATACTTTTTTCATCTTTGTTAACGCTCCTCTGGCCGCTGGATGGGCTGGGAGTCCTCAGGAGTCCTTCTCTTTGGGACAATTAGCCTCCTACTTGATCATTTTAAGGCTGAATGATTTGTTGTGGTCACTGAGTGGGGGCTTTCTGTCTCTCTCCTGTAATATTGTCGTAGATACGTAAAGTTTACTGCGTGCTGTAAATATGTCAGCTTTTGCCGGGGAGTTTGCTAATAAAGAACTTCGAGGTATTATTGATGGAAAAGATAATGTTTTCAATAAGACTTGCCGGGGCTGAAGTTCGAGACATTCCACACCCGGTGAAGCACGGGCGTTTGAAATGCCGACCGCGGGCGCTGTGCTGGGCCTGCCGGCCACAGGCCAGCCAGCCGCCCGCTTCCTGGCGGCCACCGGGACTCCGGTTCTCAGCACGGTTTTGAACACCCGGCTGGCTTTAAGAGCTCTGTCCTATTTTAAATGGCCCTCCTGACCGTCAGTAATAACTGAGCTTATCCCAGAGAATCACAAGAGACCACTTTCCCACTCCGATCCCTTTTGGCTTTCTGAGCTCACCCCTGTTGATAGCAGAGAAATAGAAATCCAAACTTTGACATTTGAATCCCACCCTTTCATTTTAAACGGCAACTTCTGAGCGCAAATTGGATCTGTTTTTTTTCCCTTTTTCCTTCGTTCATTTGTAGATGATTCCTCTGCCTCCCCCCCCCGCCCTCCCCCCACAAAGAAAAGCAAAGAAATTGCAGAAAATTTCGTCTCTGTCCACCACGCGGTCTCTCGATCGAAGTGGCTCCCCTCTTGTTTTTTTGTCACATCACCCCACATGACAGTTTCATCTGGTGCTAATGTGGCCGTCACATGGGTTGGCCCTCAGAATTCCATGCTCATTTACCATTAATCAAATGCATCATTATGAATTGTGTATGCATTTTAGAGCAGACCCAAACCCCGGCTCGATACGAAAGTGCGTTTTTTTCTTCATTCGTGTTCAGCAACAAAACTCACATCTGCTGTGAAGATTAATGGCGAGGCCAAAGCGACATTCTTTGTGTTTGCCTAGCCCAGAAATCAACAGCCCTAAATTACAGGTCGGTAAGCTCTGTCCAGGTAGCGTTAGTTTTTCCAGATAATCATGGTTATTGCTTATGGGCCACCATAATCACCCCCAGCAAACTGAAGCTGGTAAGAGAGAGGCCAGACAAAGCTGTCAGAGAGCACAGTTTCGGCTTCCAAGGGGCCTGGGGTGGGGGTGGGTGCCGCCTTGAGACTGGGGGTGGGGGGATTTAGTCTTAAATTGCACTTTAGTCAAAATGGGGACTGGCCATTCTAATTTGGAGGAATTCGAAGTATTTGCAGGCTGAGCTCAGATGGGTGGGGGTGGGGGCTTGGGACCGCTGGACGCCTTCAGGAAGCATGGACTGTGCTTCCCTGGGCTCATTCACCAGTTAGGGCTCTGTGGGAGCATTCTGACTTTTCTGGAACTTTCCTTGGAAGCCCTGTCACCTATGCGTTGATGGGGACGAGGAGACTCCTGGGTGTATAAAGGGTTTTCACTGGGAGTTCCCAGTGATCAAAGTCTTTCCTGGGGGTGGGGACCATGTTTTAGGTAAAAATCCCTTCCTGAGCTGTCATAATACTTCCAGGAGATGGGGACTTGGTGCCTGAGAGCAGACCCCAGCCCTGACCCCTCTCTCCCTGCTAGGCTGGGGAGCCTGATCTGACTCGAGGTCAGCTCACATTTTGATGTCTAATTGCCAGGAATCCCCAGCACAGATCAGGAACATACAGACAGGTTGGTCTCCGGGAGCGGGCGAGGTGGGGTGCAGGGGGTGCGGTGCTGGTTTAGTTTATGGCACTGTTTTTTTTTTTCTTCCAAGCAGACAGCTGGGTCCGGACTTTGACTCAGTTGCCCCTCCCAGGGACGTAGGGACACTCTTGCCTTCCAGGGAAAGGTCTCTGTTGTGAGGCCTTCCCGGGCTGTGCTGGTGCTCACGGTATTAGTGAAGCCTATTAAAAACAAACGCCTTTTCAGAACATGCCGCTCGTGGTCTGCCTTAGCCCCTGGCTGGGGAGGCTCCAGGAGAGGCTGAGAGTAGTCATGAACCGATCAGTGGGCTCCACACCAGGGTACTGGGCTCTCTCATGGGGCCTCCTGGGTGTGTTTCTGGAACTGTCCGACCTCAGAAGTCTCTGTTCCTACCTGGAAGGTTGGGGCCACTTCCCCGTGGGGGAGTTCAGAGGCACGAGAGCACACACTGTCAACCCCTCTTCCTTCCTTCTTCTGGTCGGGGACGGGAGCGGTGGTGCAAATCGCTGGGGCGGAAGCAGCGATCGACGAGCACAAGCTGAGCTGGATGGCGGCTGACAGTGGAGGGTCCAGTGGTAGGAGCTGGTCCCTCTGAACATGCACGGGGGAGTGTGTGTATGGGGGTAGCGGGCAACCCATGGTCCCCAGGCCAAGCCCCAGGCTCCACTTTTGTCACGCTGGGCCTTCTTTCCCAGTGGGGAAGCGCCCCCAGTGCTGACGTCAGCTAGGCCAAGCCGGCAATCGGGAATGGGCAGCTGGAGGCTGGCAGGTGTGACCTCGGAGGGAAGGACAGCTGGAGGTGGCAGGTGCTGTTCTCTCTCCCATTCCCATGACCTTTAGGGCCTAGAAGAGACAGCGGCGTCCGGGCTCCTGGCCCAGGCTTCCAAAGGGCTTAGAAGAGGCCTGTGGGACAGGGCTTTGGGGGTGCCTTCAGCTCTTCTAGCCGGGTCTATGGCTTAGTCTCAGCATGATCTGGGATGTCACCAAGGGGCAGGGTCCACTCCGTGGCCACCACTTCTTGGGGACCCTCCTCTTAGGACTGTTCAATCCCACGACAGCCCTAGGAAGTAGGACTCTGGTGCTCAGAATGGTTTGTAACCCGTTTAAGGTCACTCAGAACCCTTCCCAAGTCTCAACTTGAAGCCTGACCTGTGCGAATGAGGTTCCACAATGTCATTAAGAGTCGCAAATGCAAATGCAAGGTCTTGAGGTTCTGACATAGATCTTCTCCAAGATGTAAGGAACAGTCTAATTGAACTATTTACGAAAATGCAGAGGTCTGGCCCCATTTTGAGCCGTTCTCTCCTGTGCTTTCAGGGAAATAGATCTGGTTCTACTGCCATCTGGTTTAAAAAAAAATTAGCATTTCGGTCACTTTGGTTTGAGGCTCAGTAAGTCACCGTGGCTTGTCTGGCTTTTTGTCTAATACCTGGTTTGGTTCAAGGACAGAGAAGGGTTTCTGTTCACAAAACATGTGCAGCCGTGCCTGCCTGCTGGTGGTGGTATCATTTCTCTCTGCTTCTGTTCCTTTTCAAGGAAGCTGGTAAGTCCGGTCTTCTCCATTCCAGGCTGGTCATTAAAATAGCACTGGCCCAGGAGACTGCCCAGAAAAATGCAGCCAGCAAGTAGAGGTGACACAGAAATGGATATTATCTGATGGATATTCTTTGATGTGGAGAGACTGCTCATTAATTCACTAAGTGCAAGAATTTAAACTCGGTTTTAATTATAAAAGTAACACATACACCTGATAAGAAATTGAAACTCTATAGAAGTTAAAAAAAAATTTTTTTTTAATGTTTATTTTATTTTTGAGAGAGACAGAGCGTGCGCAGGGGAGGGGCAGAGAGAGAGGGAGACACAGAATCCGAGGCAGGCTCCAGGCTCCGAGCTGTCGGCACAGAGCCCGACACGGGGCTCGAACCCACGAACTGTTGGAGATCATGACCTGAGCCAAAGTCAGACGCTCAGCCGACTGAGACACCCAGGTGCCCCTATAGAAGTATTTTTAAAGCACGTGAAGTGGATTAATTAATATTTGCACAGTACTTAGAAGAACAGTGCCTGCCACAAAATAAATACTTTGGAAGTGCTTATTAAATAAAAATATGTGAAATTCAGAGGAGCCTTTTCTTCCATTCTCCATCTGCGGTCTCCCTCTCTGGAAGCAACCAAGCAAATGGCTTCTTGCGTATTCTCTCACAAACGTTGTGTGCCTGGGTAAGTGTGTGGGCACACACGATCGTGTTACACTGCGAAGTGAAAAGAATAGGTTACAAGGCAGCTTCAAACAGTACAATCCGATTTTTGAAACAAGCAAACAAGCAAACAAACAAACAAACGCGCAAAGACAATGATCTGGAATCATGTATATCAAAGTGGTGACAGTGGTTGTCTGTAAAAGGCAGGATCATGGGTGGGTTTTATTTTTTTCTTTTGGTCTCTTTTGGCTCATGCTGCGTATAATTCTAAAAACAAATGAAAGAGGAGTGTGCATGAGTTAAGTGAGTGAATGAGTACGTGGACCCTGGTCCTCTCGTATGAATGTGTTCTAAGAGGGCTGATGTCCTGGCTGGGGGCCCGGGACTCCCATCACGGGGTTTGCACAGACCACCTCCCGTTGGCTCCCCGGGACCTGCCACTCTGTTGCTGATCTGCATTTGGCTATGCCAGACGGCTCCAGGAATCCCGGCGGGCCCCCTGGACAGGAGATCCAACCAGGATAAAGTTTCCAGGGCTGTCCTACACACACTTACCAGCTTTCGCTATTGTCTCTTTTGCTCCCTCCATAGCCCTCCACTGTCGTGGGGAAGAAAACCTCTTCCCTCTGCCGGCCTGGGCCTGGGGCGGCGGTGGGGGGGGGGGCTGACCTCCCCAGCAGGGAATGAGGGTAAGCCCCATTTGAAGTGAATCTGCTTCCGTGCCCATTCTGAGAGCCCAGGTCCCGTGGCCTGGGCTTAGGACCTGCCTTTAGCACCCTCTGAGGGTGCTGTGAGACGTAGGGCGTCAGTCAAGCCCGGCTCTCCAGCTTTCTGGTCTGACCCTACCCAAAGCCCCCTCCGATTCCCTTAGTGGCCAGTGAAGCGGGTGTCCTGGGGGAGGGTCCTGAGTGGGCACAGCTGACTGTTTCTGACTCTGAATACAGTTCTGGAGTCAACTAGACCTAGGCCGTGAACCAGGTACTGTTGCTTACCTGCCGTGGGACCTGGGGCAGGCCGGGGTGTCTTCCTGAACCTCAGTTTCCTCACCTCTAACTTGGGGGCAATGATGGTGCCTTCCTTACAGTGGTAGCATATCTTCACTCTGAACTCACGCCTTTCATACAGATTTTTCCGAGGTCCCCCTGGGTGCCAAGTTCCTTACTGGACCCAGTGAAGGTCCTCTACCTAGGACATCAGGTAGAACAAAAGACATGCCTCCCAGAGGTAAGAGCATGGGGAAATCAGGGGAGGCTTCTCAAAGGGTGGATGGGAGCCGTGACACGATGGGGCTCGCAGTTGGGAAGGAAAGCTTAGCTTAGGAGTGTTCACAGCCCTTCCACAGACAGGGCTTCACGTGTTTCTCTAGGACAAAAGTCTCAGCATCTGAGCTTTGCTGAGGAGACGTTAGATGAAATTTTTTCAGCCAGGTTGAGTTGGATCGGAAGTAGAGGGGAATGTGCTGGACAAGAGGGAACAACTCTCAGAGTCCGATCTTTGCTGCCCGCCCGGCTCTCGTCCTGGGGGAGCGGGTTGCCCGTTTAGCTGCGAGGCAGGGAGAGCTTGAAAGCCACCCAGAAACAGCTTTCCCCAGGAGACCTCCCTTCCCTTCTTCCACTGCTGCTGTCCACGGGGCCGGAAAGGACAAGATCTTTGCACAGACCAGTCTCCCGCCCTGACTCTGCCACGTGCGTGCTGGAGATCTTGGGCAAGCCTCAGTTTCCTCATCGGAAAAATGGGCATGATGGCAATGCCCACCTTGCCAAGCTGCTGTGAGCATTCCAGATGGTGCAACGCACCCACATAATGCCTAGCACATGCCAGGATGTCTGAGGCAGGGCTGGGTCTTCTGCCAGTGGGGCCCAGTGTCTGGACTCGAGACATTCTTCTCCTTATTACAAAGCCACACACCAGGACCTAGCTCATCTGGGGCCCACGTGAACCCTGGGGCTCTGAGATATTTCATCCCTCTATTTGGCTTTCGTCTTCCTGACCCTGGCTGAATGTCCCCACCCACCTGCCACCCTGCCAGACCCCCAACGAGCAGAGGAACCCGGGGACCTGACGGAGCAGCGGGAGAAGGAAGCTGCAAGGTAGAGGCCAGCAGAAGGCACGGACCCCAGATGCCGCGACGGGACCTTCCGGGTGACAGGGCCAACCACAAACCCTGCCCCGATGCTCTCCTTCCCCCAACACTTCCCAAATCAAGAAGGCAAAGACGGGTTTGGCTTTATTTTCCTCCCTCCTCTCATCTGTAAAATTGAGACATTACAGTTCCAAAATGGGCTTTGAGCCTGTAGAAATTAATCCGGTCTGGCAGGAGGTCGGCAAATAAACATATTGTTTCGATTGGTGTTGACATTTGGATTGTGAGAAGGTTTGAAAATGTAACTGGAGTTGGGATTTTCCAGCCCATCCAAGTTTTTCCGTGGAGGGGCTCCACAAGCATAAACCGGTGACTGGGCGAATGCCCTCTTTAAACCCACGCCGGGCGCGGAGGCAGGAAGCGTCGGAGCTCTGAGCCCGTGCCCCAGGAGACGACCTGTGCTCTTTCGAGGGAGGGGCAGGCATTTCAGGATGCAAAGGCCCTGTGGCAGCGGGGACAAGCAGCCACTGCAGGAGTGACCTAAAAGAGTTAGAGCACCCACCGCGCGCTGGCACCTCATACACGCGACCTCACTGAGTCCTCCCTCCACTGCTGCAAAGGGCGTGTGATTATTCCCATTTTACAGACTGGGGTTCTGAGGAACTGAGGGCCTCAGGAACTTGCCCAAACCACACAGGAGCCAAGGGAAGGTTTGAGCTCAGCCTCTTGGGACCCCCCCTGCGGCTTGCCTTAGACCACCTACTTTCTGCCAGGAACTTTCCGGAAGGTTATCTCACCGGTAGAGTGGCTCTTTATCTTGGGGGAAAGGGCTGAGCCTGGACCGAGGTGACCTAAGTTGGCAGAGTGGTTGTCAGGACTGCTAGTCCCATCCCATTCGTGGACCCCTGTGGATTTAAGCCCCTCCTTATCCTCCGGTCATCGTGGACGTGGGTTCCCCCTGCCCTCGCTGCACTGGAGCTCATCCTTCGGTGGCCTCTGAGCCCCCGTGCCTCCCCTCCCGCCCAGCTCCAGCCTCCCCACTCAGGCCCAGCGGGGAAGCAGCCTGGTTCCCCATGCAAGGGGACAGCCCTGGGAAAGCCCCCTACTCAGGCCACAGGGGCGCCCAGCTTTCAGCCATGAACTCAGGCTGCTGGCCAGATGTAGGCGAGCATTCGGTGGAAAGGCTGGGTGATTTCTGCACCTGGGAACTCCCGCCTCCCAGCTTCTGCAGCTCCGAGACCCGTCTGCCGCGGCTTTGGTCACAGGGCTCACTGCTTCTGTCTCCTGCCACTCTCTGTGCCTGTCCCTGCCCAGCTGGACACGGCCAGGAAGGCTCACCATCGGGAGCCTCCCGTGGGCCCATAGTGCTGACTGGCCAGCCACCGCCATTTCTTAAGTCTATGCCCTCGCCTGCCTCCCTGAGGGCTATTCCCCCGGGGTATCAACGTTAGCCCAGATATGGCGAGAGTCCTCACGGGTGGGGCCTCGATGCCACCTGGGACGAAGGCTCCGGGTACCCACAACTCCACCTCCCCCTCCTTTGCGGCCTGGGATGGCAGAGGGTGCTGACCCCTCAGCACCCTCCTTCTCACACTCAAAGGCTCGAAACCGTGACCAGAAGTTTGGGGGCGTTGGGTCTGGCCTGACACCGTTCTGGGAGATCATGTTTGGGCTTGGATCTGTCTGGATGCTTTCTGTTTGTCGGCCGGCTTTGCCTTCGGGAGGTGTGAACCTCCGACCGGGTTTGAGTTTCTGGAAACCAGGAAGGTTTGTGTTCATTTCAAGGTTCAGAAAATCGCTGTGGTTTTGGGTCACGGTTGGGCTTGATTTGCGTGCTTGATGGTGGCGGTGGCCGGGGGGGCTCTGAACTAGGCCCGTGCAGGGTCCCCGTGAGGTCTGAGTGAGAGACACTTGGTGTGTCCTCTGGGAGGGGGTGGTCCTGGGCCAAGCCGACAGGGCCGGTGGCCGGGGCTGAAGGGAGGGTTCTGAAGTGGAGACAGAGAATTTGCCTTCCCTTCAAACTTATCACAGAGCACAGGCCTGGATGTGATTTTCGTGGACACACGAGAGGTGATTTGGGGGAAAAACATGAAGAGAGAGCCAGACGGCCCCAGATGCTGTGGTGTGAGTGAGCAGCCGGGCGGCTGCTCGGAGGCCTGTGTCTACACACACCCGCTGGGTGACTTGGGGCAGGTCTCCCACTTCTCTGAACTCGAGTTTCCTTGTGCCTCTTCCTAAGGCGGTTCTGAGATTGAAGAGGATAGTGTTTTGTGGAAACTCACAGAGGAGGTCAGAGCGCATCAGTCCTCGTGAGCTCTACCCAGACAGGGCTATGCCTCATGAATCCAGCTCTTCCCAAGTTAGCAGAGTGCTTGGCCCTCATGCTCGTTCAGTGAGCCCTTCTCGAAGCCACATGAGAATTGGCCTCTTGGTTGTAACCGTCAGTTTCAACGGCAAGTCTGTTTCCCTGACTGGAGGTCTGAGCTGGAGTCCCGAACTGCCCTGACTTGCTCTGGAAGGACCCCTTCTCTCTGGGCACAGTGGTCTTCCTGCAGTAGACCCTAGGCTTTGGTCCCTAGGCCCTAGGCTTTGGTCACCTCCCAGGGGGTTTCCCCATTCCCGCCAAGGCCTGTCACCTCCTGCCTCTGAACTGACTCAGTCCGTTTCCATCTTCCAACGGCTGGAGGAGTCTTTCTTTCCTAGTCACAAGGGGGTCCCACAGTGTTTGGGTTTTCCAGTTTGGGATCAGTGTGCTGAAGGTTGAGGGCCCCTTGGTTGAGCGCCCCTATGTCCTGGGTTTCCTGCTATGGTTTAAAACCTTCAGGGTCATTGTCCCTGCGAGTGTCAGCCTAATAGCCTTGACGTTTGGTCTTTAAACGATACTACTGGCTTCAACTTAACTGACCTTCAGTTCTGGGCACTTACTCCTCACCGTTGCCCCGGGAGGTGGCATTATGGCACTGTCCCCAGCTGATAGATGACGAAACGGAGGCTCAGAGAGAGGCCAAGTGACATGCCCAAGTTCACACAGCTGGTTGTGGCAGAGCTGGGACACAAAGCCAGGTCTCTGGCCCCACGGTAAACCAGCTTTTCTGCCCCAAACATAGTGCACAGGTTGGAATGAAGGAAAGCTGGGGTCCAGAGACCCCTCAGCCTCTGACTTGGTCTGTGAACCCAAACCTCTGGGGAGCCCTGCCCATCTGGAAGGGGGGTGGGGTGAGGACCGCAGCCTCCAAGCCAGCACCCCGTCTCCAGCCTTGGAAGACATAAATGGCTGGCTCCTTCACCAGGCCGGATCGTCGCAGCCTGTTTAGAAGGTGCGACCCGTCGTGAAAGGTGAACTGTTCCGGGCGGAACCGCCCGGGGCTGTGTCCGAGGCTGCCTTCCCGACCCTCTTCACTGATGAACTCACCGTGGCCCCCCGCTCAATCCGCCACTCTGTTCTGCCGCCGAAAACCACGAGCCTCAGGACGACAGCCACACGCCCTCCTCCCAGCCGCCCCTCACCTTCCTCCTCCTTCCCTGGCAGGGGAGAAACCCAGGCCGCGGTCAATGCCCCAGTGTTCCACCGGGGTCACCCACGTCAGGGTTACTTGGACTTCAAATTCGCTGGGGTACAGGCACAGAAGGCCTTTTGTGGCTGATTTGCAAAGGCCCTGCCATCGTCGAAGATGATAAACGTTTGACGAGAGAGTCACGTTGGCCTACGGAAGGACACGATTTAACTTGTCAAAAAACATTTTGGTTTCCTTTCACCGAGTTGGGGGGGAGTAAGTGTTGCAGGGAGATCTCTGTCCCCCTTCTCCAGGCTCTCCTAGGGTTTCTTCTCCAGCTTCCTTTCTCCCGGCCAGCCACCCACTTAGCAGCGGTGAGATGTGTCCCTGAGTCGGCCGTCAGGCAGCTCTTGAAGTGGGCCTGTGTCTCTCTGTTCCCGGCTCCCCGTTGGCATTTCTCGTGGAATGAGCCTGGCGCCCGGTCTCTGGGTTTCCGCTCCTGCCCACCTTGGATCCTCACAGGATGACCTTGAACAACCCCAATCTGATCCCACTGGCCTGGGTTACCTCACAGACTGTCTCCCCCTCCGCCCTTCGATTTTCTGCCCCGGCCATGCTGGCCTCCTCCGGGCAGGTTTCTGGCTCAGCGCCTTTGCAAGCACTGTTCCTTCTGCCTGGAAAGTTCTTCCCTCAAATACCCATGAGGATCCCTCATCTCCTCTGGGTTTCCAGAGATCACCTTCTCAACGAGACCTGGTCTTTCTACCTCATTTCAAATAGCAACGCCCCCCCCCCCCCCGGCCGCCATTCCCCCAACTTTCCCAGTTCCCTCTGCCCCCAGGCCTTGATTGTTCTCCACCGTATCGATCTGACCAGAGGTGGATTTTCCATGAAGCTGATGATGCTTATACTTTAGGGCCCCGCACTAACAGTTTCTAAAGCCCCGCACCCAAATTGGTGTTTATGATTCTTAAAATATTTTTTAATGTTTATTTACTTTTTTTTTTTTTTAATTTTTTTTTTTTAATTTTTTTTGGGACAGAGAGAGACAGAGCATGAACGGGGGAGGGGCAGAGAGAGAGGGAGACACAGAATCGGAAACAGGCTCCAGGCTCCGAGCCATCAGCCCAGAGCCCGACGCGGGGCTCGAACTCCTGGACCGCGAGATCGTGACCTGGCTGAAGTCGGACGCCTAACTGACTGCGCCACCCAGGCGCCCCATAATGTTTATTTACTTTTGAGAGACCAAGAGAAGCAGAGCATGAGCGAGGGAGGGGCAGAAAGAGATGGAGACACAGAATCCCAAGCAGGCTCCAGGCTCCGAGCCGTCAGCACAGAGCCCGACGCGGGGCTCGAACTCACAGACCGCGAGATCATGACCTGAGCCGAAGTCGGACGCTCAACCGACTGAGCCACCCAGGCGCTCCGGTATTTATAATTCTTCATTCTTTTTTCTTAAGTCGTCCACCCTTCTCTCCAAATTCTACAAGATTTGGGCCCCACAAAAGCCTGGATCTGCCAGCTTCTTACCTCTTTTAATATTTTTTTTATTATGTCTCTCCCTCTGCTATTAAAACATAAACTTCATGAGGGCAGAAGTTTCGGTTTTTAAAACATTTTTAACTGTTTTATCTCCAGGATCCAGAACAGTGGCTGCACACAGGAGGAGTGTGTGTGTCACATACACGGTTTATAGGAGCTCCATAAACTGTGGTGTGTGTGTGTGTGTGTGTGTGTGTGAGCCCCGGGTTCGTACTTCTTTCAGGGCTGCACGTTTCTTTTAGGATAAAGACCAGCCTCCTAACAGACTGTCAAAGCTCTGCCCTCTGACTGCTCCTGGATGCGCTAAGATTCAGACTCAGGGCCTTTGCACACACCGCTTCCTCTCCTCGATGTTCTCCTTCTCCTCTTGGCCTCCTGTTCATCCTTCGGGTCTCTCCTTGACTGCCTTTTCTGTGCCCCACCCCCACCTGCCCAGCTCGGCTCAGGAGTCACGTGCTCTCTAGCACCCTAGAGTTTCTCTTGATAGTACTGTTGCCGTGGTTACGCACCATCGGTGCCATTGCTGGTTTAGGATTTATTTCCCTTTGAGGACCGTAAGCTCCATGAGGGCAGGCCCACGCTTGTCTTGGGGGCTGCCGTCTCCCCGGCGTCATGTCTAGCATATGGTCCTTTTCACCGACTCAGTAAAGAGCCGCTGAGAGATTGAGCAAAACCAAAAACAGGTGGGGAAAGACAGGAATCAGGATATTTGTTAAGATCAAAATACACAAAATCCCAGAAACCATGGCATATCAGAGGTGAAAGAGATGATCCAGTCCATAGCTTATAGACTATGTGCCCCAGCGCCCTGGGGAGTTCTGTAGAGGTGTGCGTACATGTGTGAGCGTGTGCGTATGTGCACGTGTATTTGCAGGTGTGCATGTGCACCTGTGTGCAAGCGTATGTACAGGTATGTGTGTGTGTGTGCGTGCAAGTGGGAGGGGTGGGGGGACAGGACGGTTGAAAGACTGACAACTAGACAGATGTCAGACCCCCATTCCCACATCACAGACTAGTTCAGCTTTTATCTGTTTATATATTGAACTTGGGCTTCTGATTTTGTTTGAAAAATGATCAGCTTTCTGGGGTGCCTGGCTGGCTCAGCCAGTAGAGCATGCAGCTCTTGATCTCGGAGTGGTGAGTTCAAGCCCCACGTAGAGCTTACTAAAAAAAAAAAAAAAAAAAAAAAAAAAAATTGATTACACCACTAAAAAATAAATAATTTTTAAAAAATGAAAGAAAGAAGGTTTCCAGCCAAAATCACATTTGGAAAGTGCTAGTCTGATTAAACCCCTCCTTCCCATTTTACAGATAGGTAAACTGAGGCCCAGAGAAGTAGAAGCACTTGCCCAAGATCACAGAATGAAGGAGCAACAAGACGGGGACTATTCCCTGATGCTCAGCCCAGTCTTCTTGGTTTGGGCAGACCGTGGCGTCATTTCCTCTGTGACCAGGTGGCTGAGCACCTGGGTGGCCTGGAGCTCACGGAAAATCCCCAGGGAACATCAAACTTTAATCCCATCATGCAAAGCAGGAATCATTTTATTTGCAGAAGACATGACTCCCCAGATGCACGTAGTAAAAATCACAATGCTGAGTATAAGTAAAAATCCTGACACAGAAAACGAACTTTCCTTTGAATTTTTCAGTTAACATTCATTAGCTATTTGCTCATTTATATTATGGTCTGGAGGGGCTTCTAGCAAACATATCGCAATAGGCATCGAAGGTTTAGAAAAATTTGTGGGAGCAAAACTTAAAAGGGAAATAATTCCGTCCATTAGTTTCATGGTGTCTGTTTATGTGTGGGAATATGAGAAAAGTTAAAAAGATTATTTCTCATACGCTTTGATGCTAGAATAAATACCTCTGGCCACGAGATCTCTGTTGGGGACGAAGAACCATTAATTTTCATTTTATTCGTTTCATTATTTTCATTCATTTATTTAGAAATAAATCTTAAACTTTTTTTAATGTTTTTATTTATTTTTGAGAGAGAGAGACAGAGTGCAAGTGGGGGAGGGGCAGAAGGTGAGGGAGACACAGAATCCGAAGCAGGCTCCAAGCTCTGAGCTGTCAGCACAGAGCCTGATGCAGGGTTCAAACTCATGGACCATGAGATCATGACCTGAGTGGAAGTTGGACACTTAACTGACTGAGCCACCCAGGTGCCCCTAAAACTCAATCTTTAATTTGTTCTCCGATTACAAAAATCATAGGTCCATCTGAAGAAGTAGAACATTACAGAAATATGCAACTTGGATAGTGAAAGTGTTTCAATAGTGTTCTTTTTCCAACCAGAACCACAGTTAATACTGATTTGTTTTCAGAGGCATCTGGGTGGCTCAGTCGGTTAAGTGTTAGGCTCAGGTCATGACCTCATAGTTCGTGGGTTTGAGCCCTGTGTTGGGCTCTGTTCTGATAGTGCGGGGTCTACTCGGCATTCTCTCTTGGTCCCTCTCTCTCTGCCCCCGCCGCCCCTCTCACGTGCTCTCTGTCTCGAAATAAATAAATAAACTTAAAAAAAAATACTGATTTGTTTTCAGACCTACTAAGTGAGTGTCAGGCACCAGGAGGACAACTGTGAACAAACACAGATGTCATTTGTGACCTCACAAAACTCATAGTTGAGTGGGGCAGAGATATGAAATCATCACACGATTGTAAAAATCCAGTTGTGTTTTGCATTAGAAAGGAGAGATATGAAGGCACAAACCTGAGGAAAGGGACACTGATGAGAAGGCCTGGGAAAGCTTTGTTGAGGGAGTCAAGATGGAGTTGGGATCTGTTAAGTATGTGAAGATGAGAGGAAAGAGTGGTCAAGAAAGAAGAAACGTCTATGCAAAGGCCCTGTGGTGGGAGGGAGAAAAATCAGTGCTGGTAGGAGTGACTGGTTCATGGTGACGCAACAGAGGCATGCTGGGGGAGGAGCGGTGTCCGTGAAGATCATGGTAAGACTTTGTCCTAAACCAAAGGGAGCCATAAACTTTTAAATACAATTGAATGTGATTAAATTTGCCCTTGATATCTATTCTTTCTGATTTTTCTTGGTGCACATGTGCATCAATTAATGCTTTAGCAGGATGGATTTCGCAAAAGAATGGCTTCCGTGGCTACAGTTTGATCTAGGGTCTCAAACAATGTCCCCAGTTTCTCTCCATCTCTCAGTCTGTCTTCTGTCCTGCTGACCATTGCCTGACTCCTACAGCAACAGGTCCCCACACACTCTCTGTCTACCTGCACCACAGTGAAAAAGAGTGCCAGCCAGCGGCTGGCACAGTCAGTTTCAGCCCAGCTTGAGCCAGTACCAACCCCGGAACCAATCACTGTGCTTAGAGGAATGCGGTGCTCTGATTGGTCAGGTCCGAACCGCATGCCCTACAGCGGGGCGTGAAATCAACACGGCTGTGGAGCACATAGCCTGGAAAGAGCCAAGTGCAGGTGATGAAAGTCAGAAGAGTGGTTACCTCTGCAACTGGGGGGTGGGATTGACCAAGAGGGCACAGGGCGTCTTCTGTGAGAGTTGGAAATGTTCGATATCCCGATTTGGGGGTAGCCACACGAGTATATAGGCACACAAAAATGTGTTGAGTTGACACAAGACGTACACGCTTCACTGTATGTATGCTATACCAAGATTTTAAAAGTACCTGGCTGGGGGTGCCTGGGTGGCTCAGTTGGTTGTGCGGTGGGACTTCGGCTCAGGTCACGATCTCCCCGTTTGTGAGTTCGAGCCCTCCATCGGGCTCTCTGCTGTCAGCTCAGAGCCTGCTTGGGATTCTCTCTCCCTCTCTCTCTGAACCTCCCTTGTTCGTGCTCTCTTGCTCAAAAATAAACATTAAAAATAAAGTACTTGACTAGAGTATGCCGAAGAGGGTGTTCCCAGAGAAAACTCAGGATCCTGTTACCAAAAGAAGGGTGAATGAGTGCCCCCCATAATATATCAATATGTATGTATGTACATATAACACATAGATGATTTTTAGCATAGTGCATCGTGTGGACATCACAGTGTACCCTCCTGTGGCGTATTTTTTTGTTTTTGCTTGATAAATCTTGGACCTTTTCCCACAATGACCACTGCTTTATGCCATAGATTTAATTTCAGAAGAACCTAATTAGGCAAATGAGGTTGTCTCCCCCAGCACTGCTTGGAAGAAGAGGCACTCTAGAATCATGCTGGGGGACTAGCCCCCCTGAAACGACCGATTGCCTGCAGAGGGTTGGCACTTGTGTGGTCAAGGACCTCCGGCCTAGCTATGCAGTTGCCATCCCCCCCCCCCCCCCCCCGCCACACACACACTGGGCCCCTTTCCTCTGCCACTGCTTGTCTCTCCCTTTGGACTGTCAGCGCTCTCTTATTTTCCCTCTCTCAAATGTGTCCTCCCAAAGGGACTACATTCCCACTGGGGGGGGGGGTAATGACTGGTAGCTTCTAGAGTGCCTCTTCCTCCAGCAAGACACTTTATTTTTCTTTACAGCTCCAAACAATGGTACTTTTAAGAGTCTCTCCCCAGATGCGAGGGAATGGTTGAGAAAGGGGCTCTGGCTCCAGATACGAGACTGAAGTCTCATCTCACTGTTGGCCACCTGTGGTCCTTGCGTATTTTAGGACCTCTCTGTGCCTTACTTCCTCCACATAGGGGAGGAGTCACAGCAGGAAAGAGGATTAGAATGCCCAGCACACAGTAGGAGCTTTAAATGTGTTGATTGCTACCGAGTGGCTCTGCTGGCAGGCTTTGGGAGTGCAGGAGAAGAGGAAAGGGGTGTTCCCATCTGGGGACAGAGGGTTCCTCTCTCTCCTGGTTCTGGCCTGCCTCTGTCCTCTTCTTTAATCCCCTTTGTCTGGTTTCCTCTCCTTTTATTCTTCCCAGGGCAGCTTTTCTTTGCAAGGAAGGGACCCGCTCTGGGCTGTTCTCTGGGAGGCTGCGGCGGGCTGCCCTACCATGATGCCCTGAGCTCACGGATACCTGAGGATAGATGTCCCAAGAGTCCCCTCTTCCACCCTGTCGTCCGCCAGCTCCCCAACCTCCGTTTGTGTTCCTCTGACTCAGGACGCCCTTCGCCTCTTAGCATAATTGGTGGAAAGGACTCAGGCTTTGAAATCAGAGAGATGTGAGTTCAAACACGGCTGGAAGGTGCTTCCCTCCCGAGGGGCTCGGTTTCCTTAGTCGCACAGCGTGGCCCATGCTGCGCCTGGCCGGGCTGGGGACATGAAACGAGGTCGTATATCTGTGGCTGGCACACAGTAGGCCTTCACCTTCCACGTGCTTGAGCTCTTCCTTTTCCGCCTGAGTGAGGGGATTTACGTGGCAGCCTTGTTTGGGGTATGTGGTCCAACTTAGTGGGAGACCGAACAGGGGCTGTATCAGTTTGCTTGGACGGTCAAACAAGGTGCCGCTTAAACACCAGAAATCATGGGGCGCCTGGGTGGCTCAGTAGGTTGAGCGTCCGACTTCGGCTCAGGTCATGATCTCACGGTCCGTGAGTTCGAGCCCCGTGTCGGGCTCTGTGCTGACAGCTCGGAGCCTGGAGCCTGCTTTGGATTCTGGGTCTCCCTCTCTCTCTGCCCCTTCCCCGTTCATGCTCTGTCTCTGTCTCAAAAATAAATAAACATTAAAAAAAATTTAAAAAATAAATAAGTAAACACCAGAAGTCCGTTTTCTCACAATTCTGGAAGCTAGAGGGCGTTGGCAGGATTGGTTTCTTCCTCCCTCTCCCTGGTTTGCCGACAGCCGTGTCTTCACGTGGTCTTCCTCTGCGTAGGCCCACGTCCTGCCTGCCTCTTTTAAGGCCTATCCAACATGGCCTCCTGTTACCTTGACTGCCTCTTTAAAGACAGGCCCTGTCTCCAAATACAGTTGCATTCGGAGGCACAGGGGCTGGGACGTCAGCAGCTGAATGTTGCAGAGACACGGTTCTGCCCATTACAGAGGCCTTGAACCGCAGCAACTCCCCTGCCCATCGCTCATCATCGCAGTTTCCTTGCTTTAGGCCTTGAGGGTGTGTGTGACCCTCAAGAGTTCCCGCTCTCGGGCTCGCTTCGGCAGCACGCACGCTAAACTTGGAAGGACCCGGGGAAGACTAGGGGGGCTCCGCACGAGGATGACACACAACTCATGCAGCTTTCCACGTTGAAAGAACAATTTCTCTCTCCAAAGCGGCTTGTCCCTAGGGCGGAGAGTCCTCGCACTGGCTAAGCTCATAAGAGCAGAGGTCAGCCAAGCCCCTGGGATGGGCACCAGGGAGGACAGAGACCCAGGAAGGAAGCTCCCCGGCTGGGGCAGATGGCTGGCCACGGCAGAGTGCCGCAAGTGTTCCCGGGGTGGTAATAGCACCCGGGCAGGTCCCGGGATGATCCCGGGCCCAGTCGTTTCCTGCAGGGTCTCCGCAAGCCCGCCTTTGCCACGTTGCAGCCTCGTAGATGCCACTCCATTCTCCACTCGCTAGGCTGCCAGGCCTGGGTGTGGGGCATCGGGAAGAAGACGGGCAGACTGTTTTAGTGACATGGGCAGACTGGCAGACGTCCCCATGGAGCAGGGGGGATGGCAGGAGTTTGAAGCTAATCTCATTAGCAGCCACATCCTGAATCTCCTGAGGCTCTTCTCCACCCCCGTGGCCCACAGCGCAGTGCCCACTCCCGGGCAGAAGGCAGACTAAGCATGGGCAAGGCCCCGGGTTGGCACAGATCTCTGGCCCTCAGAGACGCCGCTGCAGGCATTCTTGCTGTCTAAGACGGGTCCTGCAGCTGACTCACTCCGTGCGGAGGGCAAGAAATCTGAGTCTCTGCGAAACCATTTCCTCTGGATGTGAAGCGGGCGACGCTACAGGATCCCATGACCGAAACGGTCTGCCGGGTTCTACGGTGATTTCTGTGCTAGGAACACATGCGTGCCAGGTCATGATTCGGCCTGTTTCATGAGACGGGGGCCTGGGGGCGAGGGTCGGGGCCAGGTGGAAACGCTTCAGAGATTATTGGAATACTCTGGAACACGAGGACTGCCAAATACTCTTGGCCGCAGAAGATAGGGGAGACAAAGCCACCTACCTGTGCGATTTGCACCTCTCGGTTGGGTGTAGGAGCTGAGAAACTAAGGCCTTTACCCAGACAGAGGTTTCATCATAGACTTTGAATCTACACGGATGCACAGACACATCAAGGTTTCCTTTCTGACGAGGTGTTGGATATGAGAAAGCCCACGTGCTCATCCGATCACCCAACAGTAAGAACAGGGCCGTCTGTCATGTTTCCCTTCGTACCTTGGCCACCGGGAAGCTGCGGGTGAGATCTAGGGTTCAGTTGCTGTGCCTTTTGGATCTCTGGTTTCTGACACACTCCCCTCTCCCTTTCTTTCAGTTAATATTTGTCACTTGAATTGTGTACGGGCATCAAGATCAAGGGAGACGTGACGCACGTATGACTCACTTGGTGTGGAATCCGGCTTATAGTAAGTACTGAGGTGCGTTCGTGTCCGAAGGCAGCGATACTTCTGACATTTCCACGCAGGGACACAGAATGCCAGCCTCCATGACTCGTCATCCGATGTTATTCAACAGCCCTTACTACGTACCGAGTGCGGTTGAGGTGCTTTACAAATACCGATTCATTTCATCTTCGTAACGACTCCGGGAGGTACATACTAGGGTCGTGCCCGTTTCGCAGACGGAGAAGCTGAGGCGGATGGAAATGAAGGAACTGGCCCAGAGGCACCTGGCTGTTACAGGGCGAGCCAAGACCTGAATCCAGAGCCCAGGCTGTAGATCGGTGCTTTGGGCCTTTTCTGTGCTGAGGGTGGAGCCACCAGCCACCGGAAGCTACTGAGCACTTGGCATGTGCCTCGAATGGCTGAGGAAGTGGATTTTAAATGTGATTTAATGTTAAGACTAAAACCGGCTGTTGACTATCGCATCAGACGGTGCCGCTCTCGAGTACCGCACTTCGCTGCCCCTCTCTCATTCCTGATGTTGGTGGGAAAGCAATCTGGGGCAACACAGTGTAGCTGATTATAATTTGCCATAAGAATCAAGAGGCTTAAAAAGTTCCTCCCCTTCCTCTTCCTCCTTCCTCGTCACCGTAGCTAACATTTTCCGGACACTTGTTCTCACTTAATTCTCCCTCAAATCCTTGGATGTACTTTTTCTAGTATACTTATTTAGCAGGAAAGATAACCAGCACTCAAAGAAGGTAAATGCCTTGTGCAGAATCGTGCAGCCAGTAAGTGGCCGAGCCAGAATTTGAGCCAAAGTCTAAAATAACTCTAAAGCCAAGTTATGTTTCTCTGGTTCTTTTCCTTCTTTCTTTCTTTCCTTCTTCCTTCCTTCCTTCTTTCCTTCCCTTTCCTTCTTCCTTCCCACCTCCCTCCCTCCCTCCTTTCTTCTTGTCTTTCTTTCTTTCTCCCTTTCTCTCTCCCTTTCTTTCTTCCCTTCTCTTTCCCTCCCTCCCCCTTCCTGCCTTTCTTCTCACTGTCTTTTTCTTTCTTTCCCTCTCTCTTTCCCCCCTTTTTTAAAAAGTAAAATGTGCTCCCCTTCTGACTCCATAGGCCACATGCCTATCAGTATCCTCCAAAGTAGAGTTTTTGTTATCGACTTAATGTCAGCATTTCTGAAGGAAGGAGAGAGGAAGACAGAGGTGGTGAGCAGAGGCGGGCCAAGTGCTGGGTCAGCACAGGCTCAGGACAGCTGGCGAGGAGAACATGCCTCAGGGGGGAGGGCTTTGCAGGGCTCAAGAGACGGCCAGACAACCAGGGTGGTGCCCAGGGAACCTGGGGCCAGCGCCACCACCGAGAGAGGTCTGCACTCCGAAAGTAGAGTCGGAACAGGACGCCTTGGTTTCCTCATCTGTCAAATGGGGACAACGGTGATTAGACGGGATAGTATCTGAGAACACGCCTGGCAGAGAGAACAGTGCTTTGCACCTCCTGCCTCAGAGCGGGTCTCTGGAGAGGAAGCTCCTGGGAGAGCTCGCAGGGGAGAAGCACGGAGCCGGCCCCGCTGTGGGCGAAGGGAAGGAAAACAGCTTGTTAGCTGAGGGGTCGGGGTGGGCGGCGGGGGGCTGTGGCGCATGGCTGTCAGCTGAGATCACTGCCTCCTCTCTTCCAGCTGCCTGGGGATATTATGAAGTCGCAGAGGCAGGCAGAGGAAGCTCAAGCTTGGGGGCCTCTTTGGGGGGCTAGGGAGGGGAGCAGAGAAGGAGGACGTTAATGAAAAAAACATTCCTCGTTCAAGGTGACTGAAAGGTTTGGAGGCTGGTTGGGTCAGGGTCTGGCTATGGCTAAAAAACAAACCCCCCAGATGTGAAGGAGGCAGGCGTGGGACAGCTGCCGAGGGGAGCCGAGCGCGGGCCCAGCTGACTGACCCTCTTAGGGGCCGCCGACCCCCAAAGACCCCTGACTCTGGAGAGACACCTGAGACGGGGCAGCTGTGAGGTCCTGGCACCAGAACATCCGGATGGACTGGGGTCGTCCGTCCTGCTCTTCCCACCCTTCCTTACCGTCTGTCTCTAGACTACATGTGGGCGCGGGGAGGTGGGGGGCTGCTGGAAGATTCCAGCCTGGCCCAGAAGACGACACATGCTGGGCCCAGCCTGAGACAGGGAAGAACCTACCAAGCCAGGAAGGCCGACGCGGGTCGCTTGGGGGCAACTCCTGACTCAACTCCTCCCTTTGCCACTAGATCAATTCATACTTGGCACATAGTGTACAATATCTGACAAGGGTCCGAGTAAGGGCCCCCTCCCCTTGGAGAAAGCCAGCTTTCAAAGACAGAGCTCGACCTTGAAAATGACCCACCGGTAGGCATTGTCGTTGCACAGCTGGAAGTTCAGGAAGGTGACGGCCTTAAACTACCCAGCTGGGCCAGGAGCAGAGCCGAGACCAGATTTCTGATCCCAGGGTAAGGAGCCCTTCGCAAGTTGTGCCATCCCTCCCCTCTTTCTTCCAGATGCCAGGAAAACTTCTGAAGGCCCAGAGACCTCGAGAGAGAGAGCCCCAGCCTGCCTGGAGCGCAGCGTGCAGGGACAGAGCAAAGGGGTGAGAGGCGCGTGTGATTTGTCCTCAGGCCACTTTGACAAAAGGCAAAGGTCCTATTTCTTAGAACTAAGTCCCAGGGGAGAGCAAAGAAACAGATCAAAGCCACATGGAACCAAGAATAGGCCCCGAATCATGCTGGGACTTCCCTTGTCTCTTCCAAGCCCGATTTCATCATGACTGGCCTTCATCCCTCCCGAGGGCAAAGGGGCCCCTGCAAGTGTGTTTTAGGATCACACGGGGCACACTTCGCTCCCTTGAAAAATGGTCTTCTTTGGGAGCGAAGCTGTGTAGACCAATGTATCTTTCACCCCTGTAAGCCCCACTAGGGTGGGGACCCAGCCACCACTTTCCGGACTATGTCCGGGTTTCTTGGAGCCCAGCTGCTTCAGAAAGTTGTAGAAGATGCTGAGGGCTGTGATCTGGCTCCAGTGGAGATGCCCGGCCTCTGGACGTCACCCTCTCGGGCACCTGAAAGTCTTTACAGGCCAGACTGGTGAGCCATCGTCTCTGCAAGAGACCCCTGGGATCACCTCATTCAACTCCTTTATGTCACAGGTGGGTGACTGAGGCCCAGGGTGGGAAAGGCACTGCCCAAGGGAGGACTGGAGTGGGCTTGCTCCCTGACCCTGGCTGGAGGACCTCCCAGTAGCCCACTGGTTTTCTGGAGAAGGGCCAGTGTGGATGGAGCAAGAAGCAAATAGGCAGGGGCCTGCTGGCAGGTTCTGAAAGGAGCCAGCCTCCCCTGGAATATTCAGATTATGGATGGTGACATGACTTGCCCAGGTCACAGGGCCGGGAAATGGAAAGGGACAGGCCAGGCTGTAAACTCAAGTCTGTCCTTGTCCCTACACCTCCTGCTTCTCTTGAAACTACTTATCCAAGTGGCCCTTAAAAAAAAAAAGTCCTAACTGCCCGTTTGCATTCATTTTTGCCCACTTCGGACACTCTGTATCATCCCTTCCTTCTTTCTGTTTTAAATTGAAGTTGTAAATCCCTAGCACCCTAAAAAAATAGAAACAAAACCCAAAACAAGCCTCCCAGTCCAGAGAGATATGATGGGCTGGGACACCAGCCTCTCGGCATTTTCCAAAGTACAGGACTCCCGTATTTCTGTTCAGAAGCAGAACGGCTTTTTTTTTTTTTTTTGTCTTAGACAATATGGTTCTAATATATATCAACAGAGCCAAAGAAAAGGCTTTTTTTTTTTTTTAAAGAAGTTAACTTCATTTCAAGAACTTGTGTGTTTCTCATTAGTAACGCTGTCTTTTGAAATCCAGCCCAGGGAGGCGATGCTAGTCGAAATCAAAACTGATACGCGAGGGTTTGACTCAAATGCAGCTCTGTCCCTTGCTCGCTGCCTTGCTGGGACTGATTGCTGCAGGGATGGGACAGGCAGGGCCAGCGGCCAGCTGTCTGCTCCCCAGCCCATGGTCCCGGGGCCACAGGGGCTGGCTGTCGGGGGGTCTGTGGAGCCCGCTAAGCAGGGGGTCTTTCAACCTGGTGTGCTCCTCACCTGAGGAGGGGTGAGACCTCGAGGCCTCGAGGGAGGGACAGCAAGCCCCCGGGCCTGGTGGCCTGGACGCCGGGCGCTTACAGAGGACAGAGGGTTCTGGCCACGAGCTGAGTAACGGTTACGGGATTGGGCATGATCCACTAGTCCCCAGAGAAGCCACACTGCTCTCCAAGTTCTAGGTTTTTCAAGTTGTTCTAAGTGGAAAACTCCCACTTCTTACTTTCTGGGGCCAGTTTTGACATTTCTTCTCTCTGAGACTGGGCCTTCTGGAGGACATTAGGAAAACAATCTTTCCATGGCCCGCCAAGGCGCTGCTCACCCTTCCTGTTGGTGGAGGCCACTTTCTCCAGACATGTCTGTTTCTGGGCGGATGAGGAAGGCAAAGGGCATTCTCTTCCTGCCCTTCTCTGCTCTTCTGTCCACTGACCCCAAGTTGGGCTTTTTCTTTAATAAAAATCCATTTTATTCTGAGGAGAACAATTGTGGCTTGCTATCCACAGCCAAGGGATTTGTTTCTTTCTTTCTTTATTTTTTAAATTTATTTATTTTATTTATGTATTTATTTTTTGGGGGGACAGAGAGAGACAGAGCATGAACGGGGGAGGGGCAGAGAGAGAGGGAGACACAGATTTGGAAACAAGCTCCAGGCTCTGAGCCATCAGCCCAGAGCCCGACGCGGGGTCGAACTCACGGACCGCGAGATCGTGACCTGGCTGAAGTCGGACGCTTAACCGACTGCGCCACCCAGGCGCCCCAGATGCAGAACGGCTGGAAACTTCGTCACGCGTTGCCTTGCTTGGAGACTTTGTGGCTTTGTTGACCAATCTCTTCAGGTCTCCCCGAACGAGACTGAGGCACCGTGGTTTCCCCACACCCCTGTTCCTAAATTAGGTTTGGGGAAACAGGATGCACTGTGTTGAGGAAGAGAGCTGGGCAGACCTGCCTGGGCTCGCCTCCCACACCCGCAAGGGACCCTCTGATCCTCAGTTTCCTCATCTGTATAATGGGGATCATTATGGTGCCTTCCCTGCATGGTTTGGGTCTAGATGAAGCGAGGCCAAGGTAACATTGCCCTTGCTACCATTTGCTGAACTTGGCTGGGCCAGGCGCTGTGCAGAGCGCTTGGCCCGGAAGTAAATATGAGACGCTCAAACATCAGCTAGTCCGCCTGTCCTATAGTTGTTCCATTGGCTCTACCTCCCCCTTGGGGCTCCCTCTGCGATGCACTCGGTGTTTCCCCTTTACAGCCACCGCCCCAATTGTACCTCCCACGTGTCACATGCATGGTCGACATCACTTTTCCCTACTAGAAGCTTCCGGAGAGCCAAGGCCTTGTCTGTTTTCGCTCCCACTACTGACCAGGGGGTACCTAAGTACTTAATAAACATTAGTTTCCATCTCCCTTGGGTCCCTTTTCTGAGTGAGACCGGAGCTTTGCTTGTTTTTCTGAAAGCCCCGTATCACGGGCTATCAACAGAGGCCACTGGCTGGAGACTTATGTCCATTGTATGGTTTGAGCCATGCAGGGATGTTCTCTCCTGGTGCAAACCTGCAAGATCCCTGCGTCCTTGCTCCTGCTGAGGAGATGGCATTTGATGGCCACCCCATATCTCCATCGGATCGGTCCTAGTCCCTCCCTTAGGGATGCGTTCCAAAGCCACCTTGTCTAAGAAGCCTTTTATAACTCTATTCCAGACCTGGAGACCTGCAAATGGCACAGGCAACGTCTTATTCTCTGGGCCGTGGCCCCTCAGGGGGCTCACTGCCATTGTGACTGCCCAGTGCCCAGTACAGAGACCGTGACCCGTAAGTGCTGATTGACCGAATCCTGTTAAAGCAAAACCAGACCCAGTCACTCCCACACCGTCCAGAAAAGGTTGGGACACACGCTTGTGATTTAAACAGCTGATTTCTTTCTTAACTCGCTCAGAGAAACAGGCCCCACGCTGGGTGCCAGGGAGGCAGCGGTAAATCGGGCAGGTGGTTCCTGGCCACCTCGGAGCTTCCTGTCTGGGCCAGTGGATTCATGGGCAAGGCCAAAATAAGACCAGGGAGTTGGAGGGAAAATCACCCGCCCCAAAGTGACCTCACATCTGCGAAGCGAGGGATGAATGGGCCTCCGTCCACCGAGGCGCATGGCTCCAGCTTCCTCCCTTGGCTGCAACACCTGAGGGCTCAGGGGAGCAGACGGGCAGGGCCGGGACCGTCCTGCTCCTCAGGCAGGGCTGACCCTCTGAACTCAGGGCAGAGGGGACTGTGTCCACCCAGAACCAGCTGGGGCCGCCACCGCTGAAAGGGCCTAATTAGCTCATTTCCCCAGCCCCGTGGGCTGCGAGCAAGCTCCCTTCACCTTTTGCCCTGCCCCATCTCACTCAATTTAGCAGTTCAAGGTTCACTGTGGTGTCAGGGTGGGGACAGGGAAAATGTCCCCCACTCCCATGCCACTAAATAAAACCATCCCTTTGTGGCCGGCTCCACCCTGAAGACTTTGGAACCCTTCCCTCCCCAGCCTGGTTCTGATGAGGGGAGAGGCTATGGGTCCAGAGCCCTAGCTTCAAACTCTGTCTCTGCCATTCGACGAGCAGCTGTGTGACCCTGAGCGAGTGGCTCACCCTCTCTGACCCTCCGTTTCTTCACCAATGAGGACACTAACCCTCACGTCACCTGGTGGTTGGTTGGGAGGACAGTGGGATGAGGCCCCGTTGAGGCCAGAGGCACAGGGCTCAGGCCTGACCCTCAGTTCTGGCCCCTGCAGTCTGCCCAGGTCTCCCAGACGGTTAGCCCCATGCGGGCAGGCACCGTGTCTGCCCCGCCCACCGCTGTGTCTCCAGCATCTTACAGAGGTTGTGGCCAGAACGGGAGAGTCCTCAGGCCTTTCTTTAGTCAGCAAGTATTTCTTGAAGGCCTCCCATGTGCCAGGCCCCGAGCCCAGGAAGCAGCTGTTGAATGAATGAATGAATGAATGAATGTTTTCTTCCTTCTCCCACCCCTGCTGCAGGGCCGAGCAAGTAAGACACTGGATGGAGAATGGGACGTGGGGTCAGGACCCCAGGAGAGAGACGGAGCACTGCGTCCTGGCAGCCCGCCTCTCCTAGGAAATGGGGCTTCCTTCTTCCTTCCCTGGCCCCGCCCCACCCATGCCCGTTACTCCCAACTCCAGGGGCTCCCAACCCAGCCCTGTGGCTGGATGAAGTCTGGTTGTTCAGCTCCCTCAGGAGAGGGAGTGGGAATAAATGTCCTTCTGCCCCGGTCGGGATGAAAACTCCCCGGCGGCCACCCCAGACCCGCTGAAGCCAAAGCTGCATTTTATTTTTATTTATTTATTATTAATTATTTTATTAATTATTATTTTTTAAGTGTTTACTTATATTTTTGAGAGGGGGTGGAGGGGCAGAGAGAGAGGGAGACACAGACTCCGAAGCAGGCTCCAGGCTCTGAGCCGTCGGCACAGAGCCCGACGCGGGGTTCGAACCTGCGAACCGCGAGATCATGACCTGAGCCCAAGTCGGACCCTTAACTGACTGAGCCACCCAGGCGCCCCCAAAGCTGCATTTTAATAAGATCGCCGCGCGTTCGTGCGCCCACCCAAGTCTGAGAAGCGCTGCCCTATGGCATAGCCTTGAGTTAGTCACACCTCCTCTGTGCCTTCTTCAACTGTAAGTGGAGGCGATATTAATAACAACTGTCCAGACTTGGCATAAACCAAACGGAGCACGGACATCCAGTATGGATAAAAAGGATGGGATGGCATGTTCCAGAGCCACGTTGAAATGAATGGACGGAGGGCTGTCTACTCGTCTCCGGGCCACGGCTCGGCTGGTCGCTGGAAGCAGATGGAACCCGAGAGTAGGGCAGGGGACAGGCGTTGGGGTCATCCGCCATCCTGTGTCGGGTTTAAAAATAGAGCAAAGGGAGCATTACGCATCTGGATGGGTAAAATACCTTCTCCTGCTTCTCTTTATTATGGGTCTGTGCAGGGGAGGTCAGGAATCACGCCCCATCCTGGGTTTACAGGACCTTTCCCTAATAAAGCTGAGGGCCGGGAGGCTGCGCATTCCAGGGGCCGTAATTAAAACCACCGAGGGTTATTTGGAATAACAGACCCGTTTAGTCGTTTAGTCGGAAGCACTTGCCATGCTAATTCAAACAAGGTGATTACAGGCGATTAGCGAACCTAATGCCTTCAGTTTAAAACCAGTCGGGGGAGGGATGAGCCAAGGGCCTCTGCTACTTCCTGTGGGTGGTGGGACCGAGCTGGGACTGAAATTTCACAAGGTCAGTGCCAAGTGGGGCACCTGGGCCCCCGCCTGGGCAAGATGCTCTCCCAGAGCAAACTCCTTCTCTGGAGTGGATGAGGCAGACCTGTCCCGGGAAGAGTCCAAACTGAACCCCTTCAGGTCTCCTGGGGACACTCTGGACACACTGCCCAAGAGCTGGCCCTGTCTACCTCTTCAGCCACAAATCCCGTGGCCTCTTGAGGGCAGGGGCTGGGTCTTGTGGTCCCTGTATCCTCCAAAGGGAATGCTTATGGGTGCACCTATGCACACGTAATGATATTTTACTTAGCACTTATCACGCGCTAAGCAGTTGATACACATCGCCTCATTTCATTCAGTTACTTCTGCACCGCTCTTGTTCCCATTTGACTGATGCGAAGTGTGAGGCACAGAGGGAGATCCGAGCCACACTGCTGGAAAGCGGTCGGGAGGGGCTTTGCCCCAAATCCGCGTGACTCTCGGGTCCCCCGTGACCCCTCCGAATGCTTACAGTAAGTCCACAAGGTGCGAGCTGCTGTTACTGTCCCTCCGTCTTGCAGCTGAGGGGACAGAAGCTCAGAGAACCTAGTAACTGGCACAGGATGATGAGCTGGTGAGTGGCTGAGCTGGGCTCTGACCCTGATGTTGTTGCCTGCAACCCCCCTTGCCTTGAGTCCCTTCACTGTAGCGTTCTGGAAAGGGCACGGAATGGCGGAAGGGGAGGAGGCCACCAGGGAGACTCATTAGGGAAGGGCATCCAAGACCGAGGGAACTGAACAGATACGTGAAATAGGGAGGTTTCAGCCTCCGGTGTCGGAAACCCCCGCATCAAGCGGCTTAAACCCACTTAATCAGAAATATTTACAATCACCAGCAACACGTACTGAGGACTGGTTAATTTCGAGGCTCCACAGCACGGTCAAGAACACTGGCCACCTTCTTTCCCTTCTCCCTCCCTCCCTTCCATCCCTCAGTACTGGACACTGTCTGTATGCCAGGCACCGTCCTGAGCCCTGGGGTGACGGTGGGGAAAAAGCAAAGTCCTTGCCTTCTTGGAGCTTATGGTCCTGTGTGAAAGACGGAGGGTAAACACCAGCCCCCCCACCACACAATGTACGTATTATTTTCTGTATATAATGTGTTTATATAAAATACATACACATATTAGCTATAACTACCTATATAATAATACATAGTGTATATGTATTATACACCCAACACAGTGTGTATATTATATGTACACATGCACATATACAAATAACATGATACCAAGTAAGAGCTATTAAAAAAACAAACAAGAAAATAGAGTAATAGAGGGGACAGTAGCCAGGGAAGTACTTTTTTAATTTTTAAAAGCTTATTTATTTATTTTGAGAGGGAGAGGCAGAGAGACAGAGAGAGAGAGGGGGGGGGGGGAGAGAAAGAATCCCAAGCAGGCTCCATGCTGTCAGCACAGAGCCCGACTCGGGGCTCAATCTCAAGAACTGTGAGATCATGACATGCGCTGAAATCAAGAGTCGGACACTTAACCAACAGAGCCACCCAGGTGCCCCATGTCAGGGGGGTCCTTCTAAGGAGCTGGCATTTGAGCAGACCCCCGAGCGAGTTGGAGGAATGACAGCAATGAGGTCTGGGGGAAGTGGTCTTGGTAGAGGGAACGGTGTGTGCAAATGCCCTGGGGTCGTATAGTGCTTGGAGTGGAGTGAGTGAAGCCTCCCTGTTACGCGTCCTGCAGGTGAGTCTCCTCGTGGTGGTCAAAGTGGCTGTAGCAATTTCAGGCACCAGACGTGGACATGACACCGGTCAACGAAGAAGAGAGATGTCTCTCCCCCGTTTGTCACTGTTTTGTCAATCTTTGAAGAAATCCTTCCTGGACGGGACATCCCCCGTGGGTTTTTCCTCAATCTCGTTGGCCAGAGCCACAGGCCCGTGTCTAACCCCATCCCAGACAGGGGACTGGAACTCCAGCGGCTAGCTTAGAGCAGTGAGAGTACGCCCTCGGAACCGGAGATGAGGCGTGCCTCTCTGAGTTGTGGGAAGGAGACAGGAGGTCCTTCTAATAAAATGAGGTCCTGCCGGGAAGAAGGAAGGGGGACGTAAGTAGAAAGGATGTGGACAACGATGAGCCATGACTTTAAAAAGCAGGGCATGTCCTCGTCCTCACTGGTGGACTGGCTGGAAGGGAATCCGTCTTGACCATGAAGACAAGGGCCCCTGGCTTGGGATGGTAGAGCAACGAGACAGGAGACTGGGAGCCATCAGATCAGCCCGGGATGCTTGCAGTTAGATGAAATAGGCGGGGACAGGAAGTCCGATGCCGCCCCCAGCCCTGCTTCAACGACTGAGTCTTCTTTACCCATCGGGGCTCACGTCAGGCTTCACCACAGCAAAGGCTTCGCTGCTTGAGAAACTTTGCCTGGTGTTGTTCAAGCTCCTCACTTGACAAACTGGAAACGGAGATCCAGCAAGGGGAAGTGACTTGCCCAGGACCACACAGCCAGCAGGTGTCGGAGCCGGGACTAAACTCAGGTCCTGCCCGACAGGAGTGGGTTCCGAATTCCTAGATCTTTCCAATCAGGAACCCTCCCTATTGGGATCTTGAAACCGTGCTATAGAGAGAACTGGGTCGATTCCACGCCTGAAGGGAAGACAGGCTCATGGTTCCTAGGCATTATATTCTCATGTGCTCACTCCGGGTTTTATCTCCATCTTCCAGCCAGGGTGTAGACCCAGGCAGGGAGATGGCTGACCCAGGCTTTTGTTAGCAGGTCTCAAAATATTCTAAGAATCGGGGGGGGGGGGGTTGGGGGGGCACTGATTATAATGCAGATTCCTGGGTCCTGTCCTGAAAGATTCTGATTCACTAGGTTTGGGGCGGGGCCCAGGAATCTGCCTCAAAGTTAAAGCCTCCCTGGGTAGTTATGCTTTAAGTTGTCCCCAGGCCACCCCCTGAGAAACACTGGCCCAAAGGATTCCAGAGGAAAGTTCTCTTTATCTGAAAAACACAATCCCACGTCCAAATCTGAGGCTTCGCATCGCTTTCCCCTGCCTGTGTGGACCCTTTTCCTGCAGCTGAAGATCAGATTTGCTACCTGGGGGAGGAGGCGGTCGGGGTTGATCTGTTTGAACTCAAACTGTGAAAATAATTGGGATGCACTCTTTTCTGAGAGAAGGTTTTGAAGGGAGCGTCAGGGGGCACTGGTCACCCAGGAGTCACGAGTAAAGGGCACAGCTTCTGCCAGGGGGATGTGTTTCGTGCGTCCCGCTCCCCTCTGGCCTGCCTGCTGCAGGCCCCGGGGGACGGCACCCCTTTCTTCCTGGGGTAGCTCTCTTCTTCCTCTCCAGACCTCATGCCCCTATCTACCTCCGTGTCGGACTTTCAAAATAGCTCCGTGCTCTCTGTAATGCAGCTGCACGAAACAGTCAACAAAACCCCCATCTTTTGACAAAATTCCTACTTGGAGAAGCAAAAAAAGAAATATTTTGGCATCTTGAAAGTTAAGACTTCATAGTTCTGTTTCATAGAGCATTTTCCGGGGTGCCTGGATGGCTCCGTCGGTGAAGCATCCGACTTCGGCTCAGGGCACGATCTCACAGTTCGCGGGTTCGAGCCCCGCGTCGGGCTCTGTGCTGACAGCTCGGAGCCTGGAGCCTGTTTCGGACTCTGTTTTCCTCTCTTTCTGCCCCTCCCCCACTTGTGCTCTGTCTCTCTCTCTCTCTCAAAAAATGAATAATTAAAAAAAAAATGAAAATAAATAAAAGAGCATTTCCCTACAGGCGCCTGGGTGGCTCAGTCGGTTAAGCGTCCGACTTTGGCTCAGGTCACGATCTCCCAGTCTGTGAGTTCGAGCCCCACGTTGGGCTCTGTGCTAACAGCTCAGAGCTGTTATGCTCAGCGTTTCCCCTCTTGGATAAAAAGGTTGAGGAGGCGACAATTTCCCACAGGCTAGTGGCTTCACCCCTCTGCCTCGTGACTAGCACCCACGCCGGACAGCCAAGATGCAGCAGGCTGGGAAAACCCAGGCACCTGTGGACAAGTCTACAACGGGCAATATGATGGCCAAAAAGACTTGGAGATCAATCCTGACCACCCCATTGCGGAGACGCTACGGCAGAAGGTGGAGGCAGGGAAGGAGGACCAGGCTGTCAAGGTGCTGCTGTCTGAAACGGCGTTGCCTTCTTCTGGCTTCTCACCTGAGAGGATCCCCGGACCCACTCCAACCGCATTTACTGCACGATCAAGCCAGGCCCGGGGACAGAAGACGATGAAGTGACAGCAAAGGAACCCAGTGCTGCTGTTCCTGACAAGATCTGCTTCCTTGAGGGTGATGAACATGCCTCTTGCATAGAAGAAGTAAATTAGTTTCTACCTGTAGACCTTGTGCCCTCTGTATGGTGTCCCCATGGCTCCCCAGCAACCTTCAGTGACCCCGGTTTACCCGGTTTCCTCTGCTGATGTCTAGTGGTTTTTTATCTCCTTTGTCTGAGGCAGCATATAAGGGCCTCAAGCTGTATCCCTGCCCATATTTGACAGGGGTTTGGATGTGTACTGTGGGTTTAAAAAAAAAAATTCTACTCTGAAATTAAAATATGTAAAATAAAGAAGATACAGTTTTGTACAAAATAATAATAATAAAGAAACATTTCCCCTAAAACAGCCAGGTCCTGATACTCCTTGCCTTTGGCTTAGATTTCCTAAGGTCTAGGTTTCAACATTTTTTTTTTTATTTATTTTGGGGACAGAGAGAGACAGAGCATGAACGGGGGAGAGGCAGAGAGAGAGGGAGACACAGAATCGGAAACAGGCTCCAGGCTCCGAGCCATCAGCCCAGAGCCCGACGCGGGGCTCGAACTCACGGACCGCGAGATCGTGACCTGGCTGAAGTCGGACGCTTAACCGACTGCGCCACCCAGGCGCCCCATAAGGTCTAGGTTTCAGAAGCTCACATAGCCACTGCCCTGCTTACCTGTAATCGGGAACTCCAGGGGTCACTGGATTCAGGCATGGCTGGATCCAGGGGCTCTGTGTCTATTTCTCTTCACCTCATGACCCTGCTTTCCTCTCAGGCAGGCTTTCTCTCTGTGTAAAGATACCTTCTGGAAGCCTGAGGCACGCATGGTGCTGACAGCTTGGGATCCTAAGGAGGTCCCTATGTGAATCTCTTCCAACGTCCATACACCAAATCTTACAAAGGGACCCTGATTTGCCTTGCCTAGCCCCAATTCTCAGACCAGTCACTGTGGGCTAGAGGGTGGGATTCCATGGTCTCTAGGTGTAGATCCTGTGCCCATCACTGTCATCTGGGAGCAAGTAGGACACTGAGATGATCTCTCATGAGCTGTGGAATGGGGTGAGGACACCCTAAGAGAGGGCTCCTGCAGGTTAATAAGGGCTGCCCACCCAGGAAGCAACTGGCCTGGTGTCCCTCTAGTGTTAAAAAGCAAAGTGTAATTCAACCTAGGGTCAACCCACGGTCCAGTGCTCTTCTCATCGTGTCACTGGCCCGTAGGGGACGTTGGGAGCCTCTTCTTGCAGCTCAGGTGTCTATGGATGATGAATATAACGGGGTTAGGGTGAAAGTGGTCAAGGTCTCGACCAAGATCTCCGGTAGCCATGATGTAATGGGCAGACCACTGCACTCAGCATCAGTGCTGGAATTCTGCATTTACTCTGTATTTGGACGTTGCCACTTACTCTGTCATTGTGAAGTGTAGTTAACCTCTCTGACCCTGTTTCCTCATCTGTAAAGGGGGATACATTGCTCAGCAAAGCCTGGTTTGGCACGGGGGCTGAGGGACGGAGGTCACAGACACGCCCTGGCCCTTGGAATGGACCTAGCAGGAGATGGACAGTGTGGGGCCCCCATCGCGGACCATACCTGTGCGGTCAGGGAGGGTTTGTGAGATTCAGCAAATAAAAATATAGGCTGCCCAGTTAAATTTGCATTTCATACCATTAATAGTCCTTTTAGAGAGAGAGAGAGAGTGAGAGAAAGAGGAGCGGGGCAGAGGAAGAGAGAGAATCTAAAACAGGATGCATGCTCAGTGCAGTGTCCCATGTAGGGCTCAATCCCATGATCCTGAGATCATGGCCTGAACTGAAATCAAGAGTCAGACACTCAACCAACTGAGCCATCCAGGCGGCCCAACAAATACTTTTTTTTAGTGTATATCTCATACAATATCTGGGATATTCTTATACTAAAGTTATTTATTTGTCTGAAATTCAAGTTTCCTATATTTTATCTGGCAACAGTAGGTCAGGGGCAGGTTTACATCTGAGGATCCCATTGGTTCAGGCTGATGAACCTGATCCCAGGGGTGCAGCTTACCCAGAGCTCTAATTATACCAAAAAGAATTCGTCTTTTCTCTGTCTCCTGGCTCTGCTTTCTTCTGTTTTGCTTCATTCCCAAGTGGTGGGAAGGTGGCCACCAGATCTCCAAGCTCTCTTTCCCACAGTTTAGCAAACCCAATGGGAAAAGCCTGCCGCCTTCCCATATTTCCAGCAGAAGTTTCAGGCCTGACTCTCATTGGTCCAAATTGAGTCACATGCCCTTCCCTGAACCAATCACTGTGGCCTGGGAAGATGAAGTCTCCTGATTGGCCAGGCCTGGGTCATGTGCCCACGCTGTTCTGCTTACTCCACATGGATTGGAAGTTGAGAAGTTCCCTTAAGGAGAACTGGGGTGCCATCCCCACAAGAGGAAATAGGATGGGCTGCTGAAAACAGCAGGTGCCCTCAACGGGGCATCCACATTCTCCTGACTGGAGCCCTGCCTCAAGGGGCAGAGTCGGCTGAGCCCATGCAGCCAGCCTTCTTGCTGCTTACGGAGAGGTCCGGGGATTACAGACAACACAGGACTGGGATGAATCCTAGCTCTGGGTGACCTTGGGGCAGTTCTTTTATGGCTCTGTGACTCAGTTTCCTCATTTATAAGTCAAGAAGAAACAGCTACAAGCTAATCGTGTCCTCAAGCAAGCAGCGTGCCTAGCACTGGGGCCGGCAGGTGGCCAGCACTCAATACATGACAGGTCTTACCTTTCTGGGGGTTCTTGCCCCAGGTGAGAGCCTTTTAAGGGAGAAATGGCAAAGCTTTGGCCTCTGGATTGTCAGAGAGCACCCCCTTTCCGTATTTGGGTGGGTAAAATGTTTGAATGGCTCTGGCCCACCTGCTGTACCTACCGTTGAGGCAATTTAGCAGGGGTGGGGTAAGCAGGTCGCCCAGAGGGCTTGAACATGTGTACCCCAGCCCCAGTGGCAAGTCACACGTCAAAGTCATGCCGAGAGGCACATGGACCAGAATGGCGCAGGAGGGGACCTACAAAGGGGACCCGTGCTGGGTTTTTAAGCAGCCAAATAAGCCCTGAGGTTATCTGTCTGCAGTCTACACATGCTTGAAATGCCTTACCATGCCTATGTGCCTTAAGTTTTAGACTTTCATCCTTTTCAAGATAAAAGTATTTGTGGGAGGGGTTCAACTTTATGCAGTTAATAACTGTTGACACCTCTTTGCGAACGAGGGAGCCGAGAACAAGATTTATAAGGGAAGTGCAAGACAGAGAGAGAAGGGGGTACTGGGTAGGAAAGGAGGTGGGTTCAGGCCCTACCGGTGGGAAGAATCATCAGCAAGGGGAGGCTGTGCCTGCCTCCTCCATCCAGCACTGGCCCAAGGGGCCAGCCACTCACACGGCCCTGCTGTTCCCTGTTTCCTAGGATTGGGTCAATGTGGGCAGCTTTGGAAACATTCAGAACAAGGTGAGAATCCTGACTTTGTCCCTTAAACACAGTGTTTGGCCTCGGCAAGTGACTTAACCTCTCAGAACCTCAGTTTCTTCATCCATTAAATGGGGATTCTCTGCCGCCTCGATAGGGTTAGTATGAGAATTCGTGAATTATATTTCAAGACCCTTTGGCCTATCAGCTTAGGCTTTCCAAAAAGCAGTTGCATTGTTCTAGATATTTCCATGTTCTCATGCAACCCCACCCGAGGGATTCCCCCACCATCCCTGAGCCCCAGCCCGGACTTCAGAGACAGAACCAGGCGGCCCATCAGACTCTTGAGGACAGGCTTCTGGGGTCGGGTCCTGGCCTGGACTTCACCACGGGGTCCCCCAACTCAGGAGGCGTCTTTACCTCCAGTACCCCCACCCCAAGCACCGCCATTTGCCTGTCAAGGAACTTGGGTCCATGTAGAGCTCAGACAATAGCAGCTTTGTTCTTCATTAAAGAATCTTAATTGACTGAAGAAGAAAAAAAAAAAATCTGAGCTCTTCCTTAAGAAGCTCATAATTTAATAGGTGAAATGTCAGAGAAAATCAATGCCAGGCCGTTTCCTGGCGGGCCTCATTATGCCGTCCATTAAACAACTTTTATGTTTTGTTTATAGTTGCTCGTTCCCCGCCCCCCCCCCTCTTATTCCACCCCCCGCCTTCTAAAAAAATTTATAATGTTAAAAAGGGACATGGGCTGAGAAACCAAGTTACAAGAAACCTACTGGCTGCCCCTGGCAGGGCTGGGACAATCCGGCCACCACAGAAAAGGCGATGTTCCCAGGAGCAGACGCCGCTGAGGGCTGGGCCCAGCCGGGTGGGCGCAGGGTCAGCACATTCTGAGCATTTTGCAGATTCGGAAGTGTTTTCTGAGGTAGAAAGGTCCTCATTTATTGGGTGATGGTTAGGAAGGTCCTGGAAGGGACAGAAGAGAAAGTGGAACTTGCAAATCTCCGTTTTCCCTTGAGAAGAGAAACTCCAGGCCCCACCAGGACCTGGTGGGTCAAGAGAGGGGCTCGCCGGATGTGGTGCTGTTTACGGTCCTGTAAAGGGGCGGCTGTGCACGCAAAGGAAAGTCTTAAGACGTGAGGTCGCCGGTGCGATCAGCTGGGTCCGGCTTGTTCCCAGCCATGCTCTGGCCACGAGCGTGACCCCTCGGGGGGACGTCCCCCTGTGAGAAATGACCCAAGTTGAAGACGAGGCTGTCCCCAACTTGGCAGTCTTGGACCTCGGTCAAGGCAGTAGGCAGAGGTCAGTCTTCCTAGATGACGTGTTTGTGCTCGTCACCCCCCACTTCACCTCGGGACTCTGCCAACCCATCAGGGTCTGGACCAGCTCCTGCCAGCCTATCAGGAGAGAAGAAGTCTCCTTTCCAGAGAGGGAGGAAGGTCTCCGAGTCTTAGTATAGGTTCCCCGGAAGCTGACCCTCAGACAAGAACCCAGTGCCAGTAGTCGGTGGAAGCTGACCCCAGGAAGGACCAGCAGAGGAGTGGGAATCAAGAGAGGAAAAGGAAGGGCGTCAGTAAAGGGCGCGTTAGCCAGCTGATGATCACCACTGCGGCGACTGGGGCTTCATTACGGAAACTGTGTAGAACATATGCCCCAGGGAAGGATGCAGTCTCTGGAGTCAAAGAATGCCCTCCCTCTCTATTCCAGGCACAAAGATGCAGGGATGGAGGGTGGAGGGCACGTGGTAGGAGATGGCCCCTGTGAGCGCGGAGGGCTGGAGGTCCCCTCACTGTGTTCCTGAGCCCGGAGCTCTGCCCTCGAACCCTTAGCCTCCTCGATTTGTGAAGTGGATCTCAGCATTCCTACCTGTGGCCCGTGCCGTGGCCGTAATGGTGGTCTGGCGTTGTGGTGAGCTCCTTGTATGGACCGAAGTGTTTCTCCCCGCCTCCCCAAATTCATTAGTTGAAGCCCTGACCCCCGATGTGACTGAATTTGGAGACAGGGCCTTAAGGTTAAATGAGGTTATAAGGGTTGGGCACTCAAGCAGCAGAATCGGTGCCCTTAGGAGAAAAGGAGAAGACATTAGAGGTCTCCGTCTCTCCCTGTCTTTCTGTATCTCTGTCTCTGTCTCTCTCTTCCCTCTCTCCCCCCAACACAGAAGAAAGGCCGTGTGCTGACAGAGTGAGAAGGTGGGCAAGCCAAGGGAAGAGGCCTCCCCGAAACCCACCTCGATGGCACCTTGATCTCAGACTTTCCAGCCCCCGTAACCGTGAGAAAATGAATTTCTGTTGTTTAAGCCCGCCAGCCAGCCTGTCACCTTCTATGACGGCGGCCTGAGCTGAGACACTCCTGGACCTGGCAAGCAGTCGGCGGGGATGCGCATCCTACCGCCGTGTACACGTGAAGCTGTAGGACCTTGGGAAGTTTTTTACTTTCCTCAGTTTCCTTCTCTGTAAAATGGGAGAATAACGACACCCGCTTCACTGGTAAGCTGTCCCGCCACGACTCTCGTCTCGGCGGCAGGTGTCACAGTCAGCGGCGGCCGAGGGGGCGACTCTGCGGATCCTGGCTGGGTCCTCCCGTGTCCGGTGGTCAGCTGACTGTGAGCCGATGGTTGGGTCACAGCCGTCATCACACGCCTCACTACAGGCACCCCACGCGCGCAGAGAGGTGCGTCCCACCCTCCAGCGGACCGGCCCGGGCTTCTGTGCCCAGCGGTGGCCGAGTTCCTTGGGAGCAAGGGGAAACCGCCGGGCCTCCGGAGGCCTAGGCCTGGACTGGCACTGAGTCGCTTCTATCACATTCTGTTGGCCAAAGTGAGAGTCCCCAGGCCAGCCTGGATTCGAGGGGAGATAGGATTGACCCCACCTCTGCATGGGGGTTGCTGCAAAGCCATCGCAAAGGGCAGAGGTTCGGGGAGGCCATCAGCCGGGGACCGCAAATGCGATCGCTGCACTCAGACGGTGTTTGGGGGATGAAATGCGGGTGCCCGGAAGGGCGATGGCTGAAAGGGTGCTCCCTGCCGTCTTCGCGAACGAACCGGGAATCCTCAAGATAAGACCGGATGCCCTTGGGTCAGGAGCCAGAACCCACTTATTTCAAAGCCACAGCTTTTGCTGACTCAAACCTTCCCCTAAGAGGGTGAGCCCAGGGATACATCTCTCTCTCTCTCACACACACACACACACACACGCGCGCGCACGCACACACGCACTTGACACGTTCGTATGCAGACACGCACGGACGCGCTGCTCGTACACACCCACATCCACAGGCACACGTGCCCACGGAGCACAGACGCACCTCACTTGCACGCGGGTGCAGAGACAAGTGTGTCCCACCGGGGCCCGGCCGCCCTTGCCTCAGCTTCTAACCTCCGCACAGCTGTATGCCCTCTGGACTTTTGGCAGGACCTCTTGGAAGGGGCGAGAGGAGGAGAGGGCAGGGGGGTGGGTGGCAGGCACGATCGATGTTCTTGTCTGGCCCCAGTGCCTGCCAGGGCCTGAGGAACAGCAGACCCAGGTTGGCATTCGTGCCCATGGGGCGGGTCACAGGGTGCCTTAAAGATGTAAGGCGGGGGGCGGGGGGAGGAGGAGTCCCAGCGGGACAGGGGGCCCTCGCCAGCTCGGGGCCCAGGCCCTGAGGGCCAAATGCTCCCTTCAGCAGCTCCCCAACAGGGGAGGCTGATTGCAGCTCCCTAGACCCGTGCTCGTTACCAGGCAGTTTGAGGTGACAGTCGTGGTGAGAGCCTCCACCACTTTTTACGTCACTTAGACCGTATTGCAGCTTCTTGGCCGCAGGCCCCAAGCTGCTGCGGCCCAGGGTAGAACCGGGGAAGGCGGCAGGCTTCTGAGGCTCAGTCTTCCACCTCTGAGATGCCCGGCAAGCAGCCGCAGACCTCGCTGGGTCGTGACGACGGCTTTTGAAGGGTTTCGTGTTTTCTGGGCTTCTGCCTCCTTGGGGTGCAGTCCCTCTGGGTTTGAGATGTGCTGGGGGGCAGAGCTTGAGGTGCTCCAGAGGCGGAGAGAGTCGTCTGTGACCTGAGGACCCAGGCCTCAGCGGAGAGACTCAGATTTGCATGTCTGCACCCAGGGACCGGTCGACACACCCCCAAGAAGGAAACCTTTGGGTCCACGGGGAGCAAGGAGGGGGGTGGTGGGCAGCTGTGACTATCTCCGGTGGGCAAGTCCGCGAGATGACCTGGAATTACCTTTGTGTTCCTGTTCTTGTCCTTGGTGGTGGGGGGTGGGTGATGGTGTGTGGGCAGACTTTCCTCGGGGATCAGCAAAGTATGGCCCAGAGGCCAAATTGCACCTGCCGCGTTTTTGTCAATAAAGTTTTACTGGAACACAGTCATGTCCGCTCTATACGTGTTACCTACTTTCACACTATAACCGAAGAGAGTAGTTGGGACAAAGCCCCGATGGCCTACAAGGCTGAGAACTATGAGCTATTCGGTCCTTTATAGAAAAAGTTTGCCGATCCCTGAGAAGAACAACCCGGGTTCCAGAATGAGAAAGCCCCGGGATGGAACCCCCCCACTTCCTAGCTCTGTGACCTTGGGTAGGTCACTTAACTTCTCTGAGCCTCAGTTTCCCCACACGTAACCTCATAGGGTTGTGCAGGGGATTGTAGCACTCGGCCCGGTGCCGGGCACGTAGGTGGGCAGGTGGTGTTTCTCTGTAAATGGCAGTGTGTGTTCAGCGTCTTGCCGGAGGCTCTTGCAGGTCGGGGTTTCCGCGGGCGCCCTGGCAGGGGAACTTGATAAAAATGCAGTCCTGAGCCTCCCCGCAAGCCTGCTGAGCCAGCTCTGCAGAGCTGGTGGGCTCCCTGGGTAATACAGCCAAAGGGGGGCAGGGCCAGCGTGGAGGCGGGTGTTGCTTAGGGCCAACGACTCATCCCTGTTTGCTTGGGACTAACCAGGAAAGTCCCACGCAAACCCGGATGAGGTGGTCTGGTCGCTGGAAGTGGCTCATGATACTCGCTATCCAGTGAGGTGGCCTGGTGGGCGGGGGCTTGCCCCCACCCCCACCCCCAGCCCTGCTCAATCCAAGAGGCTTGCCTCAGGTCCCACAACCACCAGGGTCAGCTCTTTGGATGCAGAGGGAACAGCATCACAACACTTACGGCGCCCCCCCTCCTCCCTGCCCCGCTCTCCTCATCTCCTTGTTAAGCGTTTTCCCACCATTTTGGGGTCTCAGGCCTCCCACGCGCCCACGGAGACTGACTCTCCAGAAGGGATGAGCAGTCAGTTAGAATTCCAGCAAGTAGCCACCTTTCCGAGGAGCTTGAAGCTTGAATCTTCGTGGTTAAGAATGAAAGGGGTGATTTGATTTTGGTGGGGAGACATTTATGCAGTTAGGTGGCGGGAGCTGGAAGGAGATGTCTGGATTCACACGGAGCAGTAACACCTATTCTTACAAAGCCCCCGCCCCCGGGAACCCTGGGAGAAAGTCAGGGAGTGTCCTCTCACCCCCCAAGGGAGCCCCGGGGGCCCTGAGCTGCCCTGGCCAGCCTTTGTCTTGACTCCCCCGGGAATGGTGAAATCTTAGCTTTTGAGCCAGGAATATTGTTTTGAAAAAATGAAACGCCCAAAGAGTCCCTACAGTCCCCAAACCTCATTTTAAAGGGATTATAGCAGCTGGCTTGTAAATCCTGTTTCTTAGGTGGGGGGCTTAGAGCAGGGCTCAGGCAAGGACCGGGGTGGGGAAAGAAAGGAAGGTCATTTCATTTCCTGGAGAGGAAAAGCCCCGGTTTTCCCCGCTGCCGTGCCTGGGACCCGGCTCGCTGTCTCCGCTGGGGAAAAGGGAAGGGGCAGGAAGGGTCCCGAACTTGGAGTCAGGAGTCAGGCAAGGAGGGCTCTAGTCTTCCTTTCGCCTTCGATTCACGGCCGACCTTGGAGTTGCCCTCTGGAGCTTGGTCTTCTGAGTGACGAGGATTTGAAATTAAAGCAGAGTTTTACCATCCTCCTTTCTTTTCTTATGCTCCAGGAAGGGGTCCCCTTCCTCTGGGCTCCCCACAAGGGCAGGTGGATAAAAGGAGAACCGGTCAAAATGCTTTGTCCGGGGAAGGTGGGGAGCTCTCTGGGGGCAGCTGCGTGGCTGAGAGTCTTCAAAAGCTTTAATTAAAAAAAAAAAAAAAAGGCTTGGGGGGATGCCTAGATGGCTCAGTTGGTTGAGTGTTTGACTCCTGATTTTGGCTCAGGTCATGATCTCATGGTTCATGGGATAGAACCCCACGTCAGGCTCCTCGCTGAGCGTGGGGCCTGCTTAAGATTCTCTATCTCTCTCCCTCTGCCCCCTCTCCCGCTCACGGTCTCTGTCTAAAATTAAAAAAAAAAAAGTTTTGTTTTTTTGGAGGGGGGGGGAGGTGGAATCAGGCTAGTGATTTGACACCTGCCAGGAAGAGGGCCCAGGGGAAGGACAGGTAGAGAAAGGATTTTAGGTAACTTTCGCTGCAGTCCTGTGCAATGTAATTCCCCTCCACTGGGCCCCCTGCAGAAAAACTTCAGTTAATGCAGACCAACCATCACAGAGTGTTAAGGTCAGAGTAGCAGTTCGTTTGGGCGAGTGCTTCTGCAGAGGCAATCCTCGTGGAAAGAACGGGAAGACCCATTGCTATCTGCCTGGTATTTCTAGACTACCAAGAATGGTCCAGACCAGTGCTGCCCTGAGTGTGGGGGTCGAACCACTAATGATTCGTGAGATGATTTTGGGTGGCACCCCCGTGATCTTGAGAAAATTGCTATTTATTCATTTAAACGGGTCGCGGGAGAAAATAACCCATGTGTCACACCTGCCACTTTGAGGATTTTATTGCTTAGGGCACGGTCGAAAGAGGCACATATGTTAATACACTGTGAGGTGACTCAAAGGGACTGTTAAATGGTGCTCTGACCATGGAAAAGGTCCAGAGAAGCCCTTAGTGGGACAGGACCTTGGGGGGCATCAGCTGGCCCACCCCCAGAGGACTTGGCTCTGTGTCCACCCCTACCTACCGTGAGGTTATAAGCCTCTTCCCCAAACATCCAGCCACATCTTCGGGGCAGTAGGGAGAGCTGGGGAGGAATCGGAAAGAGTGAGTAAAGAGAAGGTGTCGATCCAATGAACGGTTAAGACAGTTGCATTGGGACGTTTTAAACCAGACTGAACAAAAGTCAGCTTCCTTCTCTCCCTCTCCCCCTTTCTCACCCCCTCCTTCCTTTCCTCCCTGCTTCCCTTCTACCCGCTGGGTGCAGGCTCATAAGGGAGTTTAGAGTAATTTTAGAGAAATAAACTACATATGCTTGGCATCCTTGCCCCACCCAGAGGAGTAGAGCTACTGGGTGATCCTCACACACAAAGATAATATTAACCAAATTAAATACATTTTTGGTCAATAACTTCCTATGGCCCTTTCTTGGATAGTCCCCTTACACGTGCAAATGTGAGATTCGGAGAAGTCCTGCTCTTCAAAAGAATACACTTGACTATGAGCATTTCTCAAGTGCATCTGACTGTGGTATGCTACTTCTGTGCAGCACACGTTCATATCCAGCATAATTCATTCTCAAAGACCCCATTTTGGGAAATGCTGGACTGGAAGCTGGTGAAGGTGTCTTCCTTCTTGGCAATGTAGGCGCTGGTGATCGAGAAGCCCCTGGAGACAGCTGCCTCCCGGGCCAGCCTCTCCTGGGTGGGCGAGAGGGTTGGTTATGCCGCAGGGGCTTCCGGCCAAGATCTGGCCCCCACTCCATCCCTGTCTCCAGCAGAGAGAAGTCAGAGTGACCTGCCAGTCGTGGGGTGGGGTTTTTAGAGCTCCCAACGAGTTTCCAAAAAATGCCTTCCCTCTGCCCAGGCTTCCTCTTGCCTCTGTTATTAGGATTAGAAAGAGAACAACAGCAATAAAAATACAAAACACCAAACAACAAAAACCCTGAACTGAACAATACCCCAAGCCACATCAGAGGAGCAGTTTCCCTGCTGGCCCCCCGCCTGCACAGTCTGGTTGTCTGGGTACAGCTCCGAGCTCCGCCCCACGGTCAAGAACAGCATATTCTCTAGGGGCCTTGGTTTCCTCAACTCTTTCCTCCTTCTGGGCCACCCTCCTTGGGTGGTGTGAATGAGTTGGAGGGTAAGGCAGGCCCCATGGTGAAATCCCAGCCTTAAGGTGGTTGGGCGTTCTTTATTTAAATGTTCAAAATGATGAACAACCTGAATGCCGTATTCATCACAATTAGTAAATTAACATCTGTTCAGCATTTGACAGTTTACAAAGCAGTTATATGGTCATTCCTAAGAAAAGCCCGTGAAATTAATGGTGCTTCTCCACTCCATCAATGAGGAAACAGACACAGAGGAGGATAAATAGCTTGCCCAAGGTCACAAAGTGGTGTGAGACATAGCCGGGACTTGAACTTAAGTCTCCTGCTTTTAAACTGGGCATTATTATAGAGCAGAAGATATGATCCCCACCATTGAGAAATTTCTGTCCTGCTGAGAAAATGAGGCTGGTTTCATACTATTTTTTGTTGTCTGTTTTTTGGATGTGTGTGAATAAATCATTCTATGAATATTGGAGACAATGTCTCACTCAAGAGACCTGCATTCAGAGGAAAAAAGAAAACCTCATGGGATGATGTGGTTAAGAGAGGCTTTCTAGAGGAGGTAGACCCAGGGCCTTAAAGAATAAACTAAACACAAGAAAAGTGTCTGACAAATCAGTCATTCACACCATAGTGTAAAATCCGTTTGGTATCCCATTTCTAACTGTAGGACGAAAACAAAGCTCTCTTATTCGTTCATTTACGACGACATTTTGAGCCATTACTGTGTGGCAACCCCAGGCGAGGTGCTGATACCAGCTTGTCCCAGGGAATAGGCTCTTCAAGATCAAATGTGAAGAGGAAGGAGGCACAGCTCCCCAAACCAGAGAGTGACGGAGCAGGAGCTACACCCGGCTCTCAGCTTATGTTCTCAACCCACTTCTTTCTATCAAAATGGCTAATCTGGGGGCGCCTGGGTGGCGCAGTCGGTTAAGCGTCCGACTTCAGCCAGGTCACGATCTCACGGTCCGTGAGTTCGAGCCCCGCGTCGGGCTCTGGGCTGATGGCTCAGAGCCTGGAGCCTGTTTCCGATGCTGTGTCTCCCTCTCTCTCTGCCCCTCCCCCGTTCATGCTCTGTATCTCTCTGTCCCAAAAATAAATAAACGTTGAAAAAAAAAAATGGCTAATCTGGCCTGGGAAGCAGTGTCCAGAGCTCAGCCATGTCTGAGCACTCAGATGCTGGGCCTAGGGTTTAGGTGGGAGGGGCATGAAATCCCGAGAACCCAGGATTTGAGCCTCAGGAGGTGGAAGTCTGCCGTTGGAGCAAGAGGGAACAGGCGTCTAAGTGCCTGGGGCACTGAGAAGGTGGACGGAGAGTTCTAGAGTGCAGATTAACAAAACCACAGAAGGTCCAGAGGTGGACAAGGGGAGCAGGATCTATGGAAGACTGAGGCCTGGGGAGCAGAGCTGATGAGGCCCTTGGCCAGGTTGGACAGTTAGCAAATGAATTGTTTCTAATTGTATTTCTGGTCTCAACTCGCTCATCTCGTAAGTGAAATGATAGTATATGGGATATTGCTTTTAAAAAGCAAAAGGAACTTGCAGTTGAAAGTGATTTATGAAACCTCCTTAGGGGCTGTTAGTGAGCCTTTGCACATGCTGTTCCCTCTGCCTGAAATGCTTTCCCCACACCTCATGTGGCTACTCCTTTTCGAGTAGGGCTAGGTTCAAAGATCACCAACTCAAAGAGTCGGTCGACGGCCACCCCATCTCAGGAAACATCCCCACCTACACCAGTCTCTCCCCTCAGCCACTGTATTTGCTTTATGGTCTTTGACAATGTGAAATTGTCTTCCTTCTTTCTTACTTTTTTGAGTTGTAATGTCTATTTTATTAAAGACGTATGTGGCTTTAAAAGTCAAAGTTTGTATCAAAACCCAGCAATCTCCTGCTGCCCCCCTTTCTGCTTCTCAGAAGCAAACATTTTTACTTCTTTTGGCAGCTAATCTACTTGTATATTTGTACATAATTTGCTTGTATTAAAAGTTCTTGATTTTTGTGTTTTATTCATAATCCATAGTCCCTCTACTGACGGTTTAACTTTTATGCACACATATAAATGTGCATGCACACACAAAGCATCCTTTCCCTCCTTCCTCCTTGGGTAATTTATCACAATTGTTGGTAATGTTCATTATTCAACCCTTTATGATCATAATGATGTAAGGATTGCTCATGGATAAGCCATGTGAAATAATATAACTGTTTGTGTGGTGTTATTGCAGAGGGACCCAAGTGTTTATTGGGAGTTCCTCAAATCAGTATCTCTGGGTCTTTCTGCGCATCTCTTTCAACATGTTTCACTCATTTATACCCCTTGTGTTTATGGAGCATCTACTATGAGCTTGGCATTGTGGAAGACCTTGGAAAGACAGTGACAGACAAGGCAGATAGAGCCCCTGTCTTCAAGGAGCTACATCTAAAGGGTGAGCTGTTACAGTCAGGTAGGGTGAACATTTAGAGAGAAAAACAGACACTACTCTCTGGGGGACTGAAAGAGTAGTGATTACAGTGCCATCTGATGGCCAGTGGAGATTAAACTATCTTACTGAGGATAAGCCTGGCTGGAGAGTGGAGTGTCTTGGGCAGAGGAGAAATCATGTGCAAAGTCTGGTGTATTAGTTAGCTATTGCTGCATAACAAATACTCCCTTTCAGTTAGTGGTTTAAAACAACATCTGTTGTCTGGGGGTCAGGAATCTGATCATGGTGAGGCTGGTCCTCTGCTCAGGGCTTCTCCTAGGCTCCTATCAGGCTATCAGCTGGGGCTGAGGTTATCTGAGGGCTCATCTGGGCACGGATCTGTTTCCAAGCTCACTCAATTGGATTTTTGCAGGATTCGCCTCCTCCTGGGATGTTGGACCAAGGGTCTCAGTTCTTCCCAAGTGGTTGGCCCTATTGGCTCCTTGCCACATAGACATCTTCACAGGACAGCTCACAACATGGCAGGTGGCGTCATCAGAGTGCACAGGTAAGGGCAGAAGACAAAAGCTACTGTCTTCATTACCTGATTTTGGAAGTGGCACCCACCACTTTTGCTGGCCAGAGGGTCAGAAGGGGTCGTGGGTCCAACCCATCGTCAAGGGGTGTGGACTCCACAGAGCATGAGTCCCAGGAGGTGGTGACCTCTGATCACTGGGAGCCGCTTTAGAGGGACCTTCCATAACTGGGATGAGAGCCTGGGGTGTTTGGCTGGGGCACACATACCCACAGAGCTGGGACCAAGAATGTGCAGGGGAAAGTGGTGGGTGGGGGTCTAGAGAGCCAGACAGTGGCACTGAAGCTTTCCTAGCAGGTAGTTTGAGCTCAGGCTATCATAACAGAACGCCGTTGACTGGGGGCTTAGACAATAGAAAGCCATTTCTCACAGTTCTGGGGGCTGTGGAGTCCAAGATCAAGGTGCTGGCAGATTCAGTTCCCTGGTGAGGAGCCTCTTCCTGGTTGGCAGATGGCCACCTTCTCTCTGTGACCTCATGTGGTGGAGACACAGAAGGAAAGGCGGCAAGCTCTTGGTATCTCATAAAGGGACCAATCCCACCATGAAGGACCCAACTCATGACCTCATCAAAACCTAATTACCTCCCAAAGACCCCACCTCCCAAACCATCACTTGGAGGGTAGGGCTTCACGCGTGAAGTTTAGGGGAACACAATTCAGCCCACAGCAGTAGGTCAGGTTCACTATCAGACGCACAGTTTTCGGAAGACAAGCTGGACTGCTTTAAGAGGTTTAGAGGCATCAGACTACAGGATAGGGATGAATTTGGATGAAAGGAAGTGGGAAGCACAGATTGAGGAGGGGTAGCCAGTGAGGCTTGGGAGGGAACTGGGGGCCGGGTGGTAGTGTGACGTCTAAGGAGAGGAAGCATTTCCAGGAGGGCACAGGTCTGGCCCACGGGTCTGACCACTCTAGGTCCAACCTCCTTGTAAGTTGTCTCCTGGTAAAGATATCCATGGCTCAAAATCCCTGAAAAGCAACCACATGACTCCAACCCCCTCATTTGTAGCTGAGGAAACCGAGCCCCAGAGCAGTGATTTCTGTGGGGAACAGGACCGTCTGGGGTTGACAGGCTGAAGGCCACATTTTAGTGCTATGGTTTCCAGGTCCAGTCAAGCGAGAAAATTTGGGTTCTGCCCGTTCTTAGCACATGACGGAAAGCTCCTGATTCTGCATGTGGGAGAGGCCAGGAGAGAGACGGGCAGGAATGGAGAGAAATGTCTCTTTCTGAGCCTTCCAGAACATGAGCTGATGGGGGCTGCAGGGGAAACGGGGCCTGAGCGAAGGACCGGCTTTGGTGATGTTAATTGTTCTCCTTTTGGGGTTCCTGGCCACAAGTCCCCATGCCCAGCCCAGATTAAAGCTTCATGTTGTTGCAATCCGGGCCTCCAGTGAAGCGACTTCTAACAATGCAAAACCACGAATGAGGCAATCCTGATGGAAGGCGCGAGTCCCCCGCCCTGAACCCCTCTCTTGGGTCTTGGCTTTGAAATCCCATCCGGGCGGGCGGGGAGGGGCGGGTGGTGCCGTGGCCCCGACTGGCTGAAAGCCCCCTCTCCACGGTGCTGGTGTTCCAGGACCAACCATGGGTGGGGAGCACTCCCTGGATGGAGCACGGCGCCTCCCCGACCTCCTGCATTTGCCCAGGCTGCACTGCAAAGCTCACTTTCTTGGCAGGGGGGTTCGTCCTTTCCAAGAGTCAGATCCCACCCTGGGAACCTCGCTGGCTGGGGCCGCCTTGCCAAGTTGCACAAGCGTTTACCACACGCAGGCAGGCCGGGAGCAGCAGGGACACCGGGCTTCCTGCTCCCCAGAGGAGCAGGGGCAGGAGCCGCTGTCATTCTGTGGCACCCGGGCCTGGCGGGAGGCCAGGGCGACACCTCAGGGACCCCTTCCCGCACCCCACCCAGCCCACCCAGCCTTGCCTTAGAGCTGCTGGGCTGCTGGGCATTATGAGCTGGAGGAAAGCGGGGCCCTGTGCCAACGCCCCACCTCCGAGCTGGGAAGGAGGAAGGGGACGCGTCTATACAGAGCCTCTCAGCACTGACACGGGTTGTGCCCTGACCCTGTGCCCCAGGCCAGCTGCCCTCTCACTGCCTGGGAACCTGGAGCAGCACAGGGACGCAAACCAACCCAGGTGGGGTTGAGGAGGCCTGGTGACCCTGATGTTGAGTATAGGAGGGAAACTGAGACCCGTGACAAGGGGTCGCTTTGCAGACCCTCGGGGAACTCATGTCTGATTCACAGCAAGAGGCCTTCCAGCCGAGGGACCAGCGAAGGAACCTGTCCCCAAGTAGTTTTCCTGCCAAAGGGCCATGGAAGCTTCTAAACCTTCTGAAAGATGCTCCGAATATTCTCATGTGATTCAGGGCGGGGAAATGAAAATACATTCAATATGCATGAAACACATTGCAGTCAAGATATATTTAACTTTTCAAGAACTCTGTGCAATAGGTAATACTATTGTCCCGTTCTTACAGTTGAGGACACTGAAGCATAGAGAAGCTAAGGGATATTTTTAAGGTCACGCTGACAGTAAGGACAGAGCCGGACTCCAGCCCAGGGCTGTCTGCTGGCACATTGTTCGTCGCCCCTCTCCTGCTTCTCCTCAGCCACCAGCTCCCCCGATGGCCACGTGCCCCAGAGCAGATGCCCCAGGAGTTCCAGATCCTTCCCATCTTCCTGGGCTCCCGCCCCCGGGCCACATAGAGGAGGGGTTCGTTGGCAAGAAAGAGGCAGAGGTTCTCCCCCGTTCTGCCAGTTCTGTTTGGTGCCCTGAGTCACAAGCCACGGCAGGCGTGCTGAGGCACCTGACCGAGGCTTCCTGAAGCCCGACCTCTGGTTTGGACCCAGCGTCTCTCAAGGTGCCTCTCCCCCTCCCGGAGTAGCTGCTGGCACAGTCCAGAAAGATCTCTGGGTTTCAGAAGCTACAGAATCCCAAGATGCAGCCTCTACACCTAAGTTTCTCTTTGTTGATTAACCACCCCTGTAGCACGCGTCTCACACACACACACACACACACACACACACACACACCCTGCACATCTTTTTTATGCTCCTTGTTAGGTTCACAATCTTGGGCGAGTGACGTCATCTCTCTTAACCTCAGTTTCCTTATCTGTAAAATGGGGATAATCTCAGTACCCAATTCTCAGGGCTGTCACGAGGGCTAAATGCAATGATGTGTCATTTTCATTTTTTTTTAAACTTTTTTAATGTTTATTTATTTCTGAGATAGAGAGAGACAGAGCACGAGTGGGGAAGGGGCAGAGAGAGCCGGAGACTCAGAATCCGAAGCAGGCTCCAGGCTCTGAGCTGTCAGCACAGAGCCTAACATGGGGCCCGAACCCACGAACCGTGAGATCATGATCCCAGCCAAAGTTGGATGCCTAACTGACTGAGCCACCTGGGCACCACATTCTTTTCTTTCCTCTTTGCCCCAAATCGAGCCCATTGCCAGCATTCTCCACACACTGTCATCCTTTGGGGATTGTTTTAAGCCGCTATGTCTTAAGGGGTAATTTGTTATGCAGCAGTAGACAGCTACAAGTACAGACCCTCTACTTTCCCCGGAGACCCCCAAGGCCAGAGACAGAAAAAAACTGCCCAAGGTCCTATGGCCAGTGGTCGATTGGCAGACCAGGGGCTCTAACACAGCCTCTTGTCTGCTGGTGCTGTGCACTCTCCATCACACTTGGGGAAAGATGTGGAAGCAACCCCACTCCGTGCTTCTCATCCACACCAGGATCGTCACCATGCGTTCTCCGCCTCAGTTTCTTCATCTTTAAAATGGAGTGAATAATAATAACCAAGTGGAAGGACTGTAAATACCACGTGTAAAACACCTAATGCCTGGCACATAGTAGGTGCTTAATATAGAGAAGTCTTCCTAGAAGAAAAGCCTCACCCAGCACCATCTGTCCTCAGCCTCTTAGGAAATCGGAGCTGCTGGTCAAAGGGGGGAGTCCTAAAACCATAAAGGGCCTCCCATGTAGGGGGCACATAAACAGGTGTGGCAGCCACAGAAGTGCCTCCTGGAAAAGCTGAGACTCAGTGGTGGGGCAGAAGTTCACGGGCAAGTTAGCCACAGCTGTTCCCCTCCAACGTGCCCCCCCCCTTGTCACCCAGATGTTTTGCAAGAGCAGAGAGAACCCTGGCTCATCCCGGGAACCGGGAGAGTGGAAGTCTGTTAAAGGGAAGCTGCCGTGTTAATCACTCCCCAGCAAGGCAGACCTGGGGCCTCGCCTCCACTTTCCGGCTGAGACACTGTGATACTTGCCCAAAGTTCATGCAGGTTAGTCGTCGTCATCACAGAACTAGCCCTGCATCCATTTTTATTTGAGCAGCTTTTATCTTTTTTTATTTTTATGTTTTTTTAGGTTTATTTATTTTTGAGAGAGAGAGGGAGAGAGAGAGAGAGAGAGGGAGGGAGGGAGGGAGGGAGGGCCAGAGAGAGTGGGAGACACATATTCCAAACCAGGGGCTCCGGGCTCTGAGCTATCAGCACAGAGCCCGCTGCAGGGCTCGAACTCTGGAAGAGTGAGATCATGACCTGATCCAAAGACTCTTAACCAACTGAGCCACCCAGGTGCCCCTGAAAGAATTTTAGACTTCCAGAAATGTTGCAAAAATGTACAGAGTTCCCACCAGCTTCCCGGGATGATAACATCTTACATAACCATAGGAAATGATCAAAACCAAGAAATTAACATTGGTACAAAATAGTAACTAAACTACAACATTGATTTGGATTTCTCCAGATTTTCCACGAACATCCTTTGTTTGTGCGTTCTGGAAGCTAATCTAAGGACCCCACACTGCATTTGCCTGTCAAATCGTCTTAGCCTCCTCCAATCTATGGCACCTTCTCTCTGGCTCCCTCCTTTTGAAAACTGCGTAATATTCCACTCTGTGAATCGCCACGTTGATCCATCCATCGGTAAGCACTGGGTTGTTTTTTGGGTTTTGCTCTCGTGACCAGTGCTGCTTTGAAACCATTCATCTGTGTGCCCTGTCGTACAAGCCACAGGATTTTCTCTTGGGTGGGAACCAGGAGTTGAACCTCTGGGCTCACGGGCTTCAACGGTCCGCTTTCAGAGGTAATGCCAGACTTTTTCAGAGTGCTTGCTCCCATACAAGTCTACTGTCATCGTGAGTGGTCCGTGACCTTCTCCCTATGTGGTAGGGTCATACTTACTGACGTTTGCCAGTGGAGTAATTGTCTGTGGGCTTGGCTGTTCTCAGTTCTTTGAATGTTCATTTATTTATTTTGAGAGAGAGGGAGAGAGAGAATCCTAAGCAGGTTCCACACTGTCAGTGCACAGCCTGACCTGGAGCTCGATCCCACGAACCATGAGATCATGACCTGAGCTGAAACCAAGAGTTGGATGCTTAACTGACTGAGTCCCCCACGCGCTCTGCTCTCGGATCGTCGAGCACATGCTGTGTTTCCGCCACTGGGGGCAAAGCTATCTCCCAGTGGGCATGCCCTCTTTCCCACCCGGCTGCTACCTCCTGCTCCCAGGGTGGCCTCCCCCCCCCACCCTCTCCGTGCCCCCCATTCCATCTAGCACCTTGTTTTTACTCTGCCCATGGCGGCAGCTCTACAAGGACCGTGATCGTATCACTCTTCCCTGTCCGGTTCCCCAGCAGGCACAGCGACTGGGTGGGACCACCACGCGTTATGTCAGTGAGCGGATGGGGCTCGCCGTACAGGATGCTTCCTATTGGGAATCACCCTGGCCCCACAGCCAGTAAAAGTAAAAGCTTCATCTGGTTTCCAAACCCCAGCCTCCTGTTTTCACCAGCAATAATTTGCTGCAAAGCCTGCCAGCAAAGGGCAGACCATTTGGGAGGCATAAAGCAAAATGGAATCACGTGTGAGATCTTTGGGATGGGCTGTGCTGCTCATCCCGTGTCCGGGGGGCCTTGGGGGCATGAGGCGAGGCCGGAGGAGGAGCTGGGTTGGTGAGAGAGAGGAGGTAAGGGAGAACATTCGTCTCCTTGCTTGTCTCCTTTCTCTCCATTTAAGAAATGTGGGGCGGGGGCGGGGGGTTGGGGCTCCTGGGCGGCTCAGTCAGTTGAGCATCTGACTCTTGATTTCAGCTCAGGTCATGATCTCGTGGTTCCTGACATTGAACCCTGAGGGCTGACGGCGTGGAGCCTGCTTGGAATTCTCTTTCTCCTCTCTCTGCCCCTTCCCTGCTTGCTCTCTCTCTCTCTCTTTATTTATTTATAGATACACATTAAAAAAAAGAAATGTGGGGCAGGGTAGACAGTGAGGGGGTTCAGGCCATGCAGACGGTCTTAGGGCTCCCCCTTTCCAGTGATGATGGGGATCTCTTGGGCAGCCCCACTGGTGGGGTGGGCTTGGACACCGAATTCTCGTGCCTAGGGGGCCGTTGGGGGTTCTCGGAGCATCTGTGGGGTTCCATCAGGGCTGCTTGCTAATACTTTATAAAAAGTACTCACTATCATACCGTTGGTTTTCTCTGACTGTAAATAAAATACATGCACATTGTAGAAAAGAAAACGATACGATCATTAAGCCCCCACCCAACACCTGAAGCTGTCACGGGTTCCATGCTGCTGTATTTCCTTCCGGTCTCTCCCCCACCTCCTCCCTGTTCACTTAGGAGAGGCTGGGGAGGAGACTGGCTAAATCCAGGAGACTGGATTTTGCAGACTGACAGCCATAATTAAAATCCTGCCTCTGCCTCTTGCCGGCTGCATGACTTAATGCAAAGTCCTTGATTCCTCTGTTTTCCGGTCCGTAAAATGGGGCAGTAGCCTACCCACAGTGCCTGCCTCTGAGAATGTTGCAAGGATGTCCTGACATAAGGCACACAAAGCACGTGGTGCATGGTTAACACTGAGTAAATAAATGTTAGCCCTGCAGTGCCAAACTCATTCGATCATTCAACATTTATTGAGCACTTACTGTGTGCCAAGCACTATTCGAGGAGGCGGGTATACAGAGCGAAAGAAGCATGTTTCCTGGCCTGGGAGCTGGTTACAGGGTCTCTGGGGGTGAAGGAGGGGGGCAGACTCGATGCACATAATATGCCGATGAATTCATCCTGATGTGTCGTGACGAGCGTCACAAGCATAAAGAACAGGGCGCTCTGAGAAAGTTCGGCGCCAGCACAGGGCTGCAGGACGCTTAGGTGCGGTGTGGGGCAGGGCTTTCGGCAGAAAAGGAGAGGACTCTGCTAGAAAGGGGTCTGGGTGTGTTGAGTGGCTGACCGCCGGCCTTTGTGGCTGATGCGGCTGAGCCAGGGGACAGACGAGCCATGTGAACAGAGCTGGACGGGCAGCCCGGTCAGGTTATATAGGGCCTTGGCGGTGTCCTTGAAGATATTTAACGCAATTCACATGCAAACGGGACGTAAATTGTAGGCAAACGCGTCTGAAAAGAGATCTTACGTGTCCACCGTTGCCTGCCCTGCTGTCTCTCACTTGACATGGAGCCCGACTTCTGTAAAACATCATTTTATTTTTACGTTTTTAACAATTTTATTTATTTTTGAGTGTTAGCAGGGGAGGGGCAGAGAGAGAGGGAGACACAGGCTCGGAAGCAGGCTCCAGGCTCCGAGCTGTCAGCACAGAGCCCGACGCGGGGCTCGATCTCATGAACCGTGAGATCGTGACCTGAGCCGAAGGCGGACGCTTAACCGACTGAGCCACCCAGGCGCCCCTCTAAAACATCATTTTAAATTCCTGTGTCATACTCCATTGTGTGGATGAATGTGTAACAATTTATTTAGGCACGTTCTCCCCCCCATTGTTGGAGGTTTGGGCTCTTTCCATGGTGGGGGAAGTCGGTGGCTCTTCTTAACGCTCCTGGTGGCTTGCCATGGGACACACCCCCAGGGCCATCCCGTCGTGGGGCACAGGGGCCCCCAGTAGACCAGAGGGAAGCAGGGTGTGGAGCGACCTCCCTCCCTGCCCCAACGGACTCGGGCCAGGCCGGACCCTGATGTCATGGAAAGTTGGCCGGCGGCTGCTGGCTCTCACCGGAGCTGGCTGTACCAGGCAGGCGTCCGCCCCTTGACCGCTGCTTGGAACCCAGACCCTCCACCGGGACATCAAGGGCCCGGCAGAGCCTTCTGGGGCCTCATTACTCCACCTTCCGCCTCCTCATCTCATCTCTTTGTTCTGTCCCCGAGGCCCCCGCTTCTCCCCCCCCAGTCCTAGCTCCCATGGGACGGAGGAACTGGGGAGGGGTCTCTGGCCACTTGCGAGCAGGCGGGTCAGGATAGATACCAGTTCTCCTTCTGCTCCGCTGCTCCTCCTGCAGAGAGCCCATCGTGGCGGCGGGGGCCAGGGCCAGGGGTGGGGTGTGAGGGGAGGGTTTCCCTGGAGGGACAGGTCTTTAGTGGGGAGTCCCAGAAGAAAGGATTGACGTGGGACGTGGGGGTGCAGGCCGGTGGGAGGGCCCCTCACCAGAAGGAATGTAGGGGCACCCTGCTCATGTCGTTGTCCCACTTGGAGGGCCATCTTGGGAATGTGGGAACCGGAGGGGCCCTGTGGGCCTGACACGAACTGTTTGATGAAAGTTTGCATGAAGGAAGGGGCGGAACTGCCCTTGGACTAGGAATCACAGAAGGACAAAGACCCTTAGAGATCCGTCCGTTCCGTTGTTCTTAACTTCTCTTGCACCGGGCACTTCTTTTTTATAAATTTTTTTTTAACGTTTATTTATTTTTGAGATAGAGACAGAGCATGAACGGGGGAGGGGCAGAGAGAGAGGGAGACACAGAATCGGAAACAGGCTCCAGGCTCCGAGCCATCAGCCCAGAGCCCGACGTGGGGCTCGAACTCACGGACTGCGAGATCGTGACCTGAGCCGAAGTCGGACGCTTAACCGACTGAGCCACCCAGGCGCCCCATGCACCGGGCACTTCTAGGAGAATCTGATAAAGATTACGGTCCGTTTCTCAGAAGCTTAGTCCTCCGCCCGCCCCCCACCACACGCTCAAAGCTTTCAGCATGGTTTGGAGGAACCCCAACCCCTGGTATCTTTCCACAGGCTCTCTGACTGTCCAGCCCTCCCATTTTACAGACCGTAAAACGGATGCTCATAGTGGTCCAGGAACCCGCCTGAGTCCCCAGCAAGGGGTGGCCAAGGTCTCTCATTCTCCACTTCCCCCCATCACATGCTGTGATCCGGAAGGGCCATTCACCGGCCGCGGAATCCTGTCAAGATACCTGAGCTCTCTGGACCCCAGCTTCCTCCGTGGGGACAAACTGGACTCACGCGCCCGGGTCTGTGTTCGTACAGAGCAGGCGTGACTGTTGAGTCCCCCGCCGAACAGCAGAAGCTGACCCTGCTTGCTGGGTCTGGCGCCTCTCCCCCTGCACCAAAGGAGGTTGCAGCCTCCAGGGAGACAAGTGTTTTTCTCAAGGTCCCCACATGAGGTGAGAATGGAGAGCCTGCCTTTGAGCCGAATGTGATGGGTCTGAACCGTGGCACCAGAGACTTCAGTGAGGGGAAGCCCCGCTGTGATAAAGGAGTGACCAGGGAAAGTGGTGGAGCTTCCTAAGGGAGAATTAAAAGTCTAGAACACCAGGCCTTCGTACCCTTCGACGCCTTAACTCCTGTCTTCTTATAAATGATCTCGTCTGTCCCAACTACAAGCTCTGTCGGGGCAGGAGCTGAACCTGACTTGCCCTTTTGGCCCTGCACGCAGCCTGGGACATAGTAGGTGCTCGGTAAATATGTGTCGAATTAACAAACCAAGCCCCCGGCCTCGTGAAACAGCGGGACGGCGGTGGCCCCGAGCACTGGCGGTACCCGGGGACATCTGGGCAGCCAGCAGTCAGCTCCCGAGCCCCCGTGATAGGCGGCTGCCATTTGGCATCCACGGGGCCACTGAGCGCTCTCCCATGCACGAGGCCCCACGGAGGCCCCAGGGAGTCGGGCATTGTCCTGCCCAGAAAGCTTCCACTTGGGTCATTAATAATAGTGCATTTTATTAAAGGAAAGCAGGCTTCAAAGAGCTGTGGGTTTATGGGAAGAGACTTGGATGGAAGTCATTATTCTTGCTGCCCCATCTCGCCCCTCATTCTGTCTCCTCTGTCTTCCATTCAGCCCACGTTTGATCTCCTGCCTGTGCTTTCTTCTCCTGGCTCGGGGTCCGGGGGGAATGGGCTATTGTGTCCATGGTGGGAGGGTGGGGAAACCCTTTGAACTGGCCTCTGGTCGGGGAGAGGCAGCGGGCATGGTGGGGCGGGCTGAGGGGACCTCTGAGAGTTGTCCGGGTGTGTGACTTGAAGAGCAGGGTGGCAGTGAGGACTCAGTGGAAAGTTTTCTGTCAGGTCAGGTGAAGAAAGCAGGAGGCTCTGGAGTGCAAAAACCCTGCCTGAGAAAGAGCCAGAACCTCTCTGCTCCACCATCCCTAACAGATGCAGTAGTGATCACAATGGTTAATGTAGCTCATGCTTACTGACTCGTGTTCATTATGTAGGAAGTCTGGGCTGGGCAGAGGTGTGGATCCATTTCATCTCCACGACAGCTACTCCCATTTTACAGATGATGAAACAGAGGCCCCCACAGCCTGGCACGTCTCCACAGCCACACAGCTGGAGTTCTGTTTCCTCAGCCCACACAGATGTACCCAGTACTCTTGTATCAGGAGCACGGCTCTCAGGTCCTTGGGGAAATAATGGCAGAGAATCCTCCAGAAGGTGCCTCTCTCCAACAGCAGGTGAGATCGCATGCCGGTAAAGCCGTGACTCGAGGAGGAGTTCTAGTCCTCACTTAACCATCAGTGGAATGTGGATATTGAGGACGACCACCTCTTGCGGGAAGGTGAGGTCTCACGCGAAAGTCAGAGACTGGGGACGCAGCCTTGGGAGACAGAAAAGGAGGGAGACAGAGACATAGGAGAGAACATGAGAGAGAGAGAGAGAGATGTAAAAAGAAAGATGGAGAAAGATGGTCACACAGAGAGATGGTGAGGTAATAAGTGATGAGAAACAGAGGCAGGGAGAAAGAGAGAGAGAGAGAGAGAGATCAGAGAAAGCCAGAGGCAGGATAAGAGAGGAAGAGAAAGGAAGTTGGAGGAGAGGAAAAGCTACAGGAATGGGGAGAACATAAAGGGAGTAGGAGTAGGGCCACCCAAGGAGGCCCTGCCCGGCACTGGGCTTTACCCTCCTGTAACTGCAGGCCCGAAGATGGGAGCCGAGAAGCGAAACCCAGCACACCCCGGAGAGCTGCCCAGGGTGAGGGCCTGGAAGGTGATCCAAAGATGTGAGGCCTTGGATGGTGTTTGATGGGGAGAGAGAAATCTGGGTTCTTTTGGCTAAGCCAAAATTATGATTGTCCAGCTCAATTTCAGGAGCGAGCAAGATCCCCCAGAGTAGGGCTTGTGTTCTTTCCATGTTTTATGGGAGCTGGAACACTGTGGGTGTTAAACAAACACGCTCTCTCAAGTTCAATCACGGAGGGAAGCTGGATGGGAAGCTATTAAGCAGAGCAACTCTTGCAGCTGGAAAAAATAAATCTGTGGGCGGAGGCATCACCCCTTGGCATGAGCTGGGCTCCTAATCCAAAATGGCGGAGGGAGCCCTTCTGTTGTAGGGAGCCTTGTTATACAAGGGAGCCTGGGGTGGCCAATGAACCAAGGTCTCCACTTAAAATCTCAGATTCTCCTTCATCTGCATCATGAATGCATTCAAAACCAAGGATGCAAGAATCCTTCTTCTTGCAAACCTGGCTCTTATCAGAGGAAGAAAAACTTTCCCCAAAGATACCAGCATACTTCCCTTTATCTATCTATCTATCTATCTATCTATCTATCTATCTATCTAATCCATCTTATTATCTATCTATCTATCTCTATCTATCTATCTATCATCTATCTCTTATCTATCATCTATCTATCATCTATCTAAATATCTATCTGTCTATCATCTATTATCTATCTATTTTATTATAGGTAAGGGTGTGTCAGGGTGTGTCTACCACAAGAACTATCTATCTATCTATCTATCTATCTAATCCATCTTATTATCTATCTATCTATCTCTATCTATCTATCTGTCTGTCTATCATCTATCTCTTATCTATCATCTATCTAAATATCTATCTGTCTATCATCTATTATCTATTTTATTATAGGTAAGGGTGTGTCAGGGTGTGTCTACCACAAGAACTATCTATCTATCTATCTATCTATCTAATCCATCTTATTATCTATCTATCTATCTATCTATCTATCTATCTATCTATCATCTATCTCTTATCTATCATCTATCATCTATCTAAATATCTATCTATCTATCTATCTATCCATCTTCTATTATCTATCTACCTATCACCAATTTATGTATCTATCCTCTATCTATTTGAATTAAATCAAAGTTGCCTACATGTAAAATCTGAATTTTTAATTTTTGACATGGACATTTATAGGTAAAAATCCAGTGGGATTTTTGCCCCATAGTGGAATGAGTACTTGTGGAATTGTGTATAGGCTACAATACTGTGGAGGTGTGGGAACGGAAGGGCAATGTGTGGGGTTGCCTTCCTTAGACACCTTTTAAAGAAGAACTCTATTGGTTTTCTATTGCTGCATAACAAATGACCACACACTTAAAACAACACACGCATTTATCACCTCAGTTTCTGTGAGTCAGGAGTCTGAGCACAACTTAGCCAAATCCTCTACTCAGGCTTCAATCCAGGTGTTGGTGGGGGCTGCAGTCTTATCAGAAGCTCGACCGGGGAAAGATCCACTTGCAGGTGCACTCGGGATGTTGGCAGAATTCACCTTCTTGTGGTTTTAGGACTGAAGTCCCCATATTCTGGTTGGCTGGAGGCTGGCAGCTGCTGGCAGCTTCTAGAGGCCACCCATAGTTCCCTCCTCATGGTCTTTGCTCAACAACAACATGGCAGTTTACATCTTCACAGCTTGCAAGGGAGTGTCTTTCTAGTCTGGGGTCTTTTATAATGAAACATAACCATGAAAATGGCATCCCGTCACCATTGCCACATTGTATTGGTTAGAAGCGAGTCACAGGTTCTATCCTACGCTCAAGGGGAGGGGATTACAAAAGACAGAACTTGGTATGGGCGAGGTAGGAGCAGTCATCTTAGGGTGTGTCTACCACAAGAATTATTCCTTAAGTGCTCCTTAGTGGAGTTTTGCACATAGGCAGAGGGACAGCTCTGATGACCTTCAATGTATCCATGCATGTCAACGGTCCAACCTGAATACCACTCAGGGCCTCACAGAGCTGAGTTTTAACAGCTATTTGATTAAGGCACTTTAACACCCCACACGGATTCTTAGATACTGAGTCTGGTTTGCAAACCTCTGATTGGCTGGCATCCTCTGCTCTCTCCCTGGAAGATGTTCTCTGCCATTCTAGAGTTTGGCTGAGACTGAGAGTGTGGCCACAAGCGTCTGGGCCTGGGCACTCCCCAGAAGGGGGTGGCCCAGAGGTGTTTTTGCATCTCCAGCCTTTTAATCTCCTACCACCACCTGCCCACCAGGCACCTGCCAGGCTGAGGAGAGGAAGGCATTGCCAATAGATTCTGCCCCCCCCCACGTTCTGTTGGCTGCAATTCTGCTGGCTTCTACAGCTCTGCCCTCTTGTCCCACACACTGTCCCCACTCTTGTCTGTCCCACACACTGTCTCCTAGCCTCTCCCTGCATCCTCCATGAACTCGGTCTTGTTTGACCACCTGCTTCTGAGTCTGCTCATTCACTCACTGATTCATTCATTTCATATTTGCTAAACACTCACAGCACAGCGAATATTTGGCAGTGCACAAAATGGAAAAACAAAGTCCCTGCCTTCTTGGAGTATAGGCCTATGGATAAATATGAGCAAATAAATATATAGTAAATTGTCAGGTGCTGAGAAGTGCTATGAAGAAGATAAAGCAGGATTTAAGGGTGTCAAAAGAAAGGCTGCTGCTTTATACACATGGTCTGGGGAGGCCTTTGATAAACTTAACAGCTGATTATACCCCTGTGGGTGTCTGGGCGAGCGTTCCTGGGAGAAAGAACAGCAGGTGCAAAGGCCCTGAGACAGAAGTGTGCTTGGTGCATTTGAGGAAGAGCAAGGAGGCAGTGTGGCTGGAGCAGAGTGAGAAGGAGAGAGTGGTGAGCAAAGAGAGGGGAGAGGCTGCCAGAGCCTTCGAGGCCACTGGAAGGACCTCAGACTGTGTTCTTGGTGCTGGTAGAGTCCAGCTCACCCTACTTGAAATGCCACCCCGTTCTCTCCGGAGAACAAACCACCAGCAGAGGATGTCATCTAGTAGATCTGCTACTTATTAGCCATGTGACCTTGGGCAAGGGGCCTGAGTTCTTTGAGCCTCAGTTCTTTTTATAATCTGAGAAATGGGAATGATGGTAATAACATTTATATCAAAGAGATGACGCTCACACAATCAACAAGCAAGTGTTGAGCTCCTCCGGGAGCCAGGCCCGGGGCCACGAGCAAGACAGCTCACTGGAGCTTATGTTCCAGTTGGGGAAAGGTCACAAGGACACAAGGAAACTCATAACAGCACAGCAGATTGTGACGCAGACCAAGTGAGAAACGAACAGGGTGCTGCTGGAGGGCTGACACGCGGAACTTAGTTCGGCTCGGTTAGGTAGCATCTCTGGGAAGGGGACAGTTAAGCCAAGGCTCAAAAAGAAAAGCAGTCAAGGGGTGCCTGGGTGGCTCAGTGAGTTAAGCGTCCGACTCTTGATTTCGGCTCAGGTCGTGATCTCACGGTTCGTGAAAGCGAACCCTGAGTCAGGCTCTGAGCTGACAGCGCAGAGCCTGCTTGGGATTCTCTCTCTCCATCTCTCTCTGCCCCCGACTCAAACTAAATAAATACGCTTTAAAAAAAGAAAAACGAAAAGAAAAGCAGTTACTCAAGGTTGAGGAAGGAGGAGAGTTTAAATGAGGTAGGTTTGGAAAACATCTTGCCTGGCACATAAAAAGTCAACGGTGGCTGTGGTTTTACTGGCTTTGAGGTCAAGGGAGGTGGTGAGTAGGAAGGCTCAAGGCCAATGGTGGCTGATCACCACAGGCCTTAAGAGCTCGAGTTAAGAAAATGGAGCTTTAGCTGGACAGCAGTCGAAGTCTGTGATGATTTCGGTGACTGAATCATTGCCTGCGCTGCTGTTGAAAGAGGGCTGGGAGCCCCAGGGAGGAGAGCAGGGATTTTGGTGGCCATGGTCAGATGGTCCCCGATCACCTTTCTGTCCCTCTCATTCTCCCTCAGTCCTCTCTGTCACTCCCTGAAGCCTTGGGAGTCCAGGAGGAGATAGAATAATGGTGTTTATCTTGATACGCTCCCCCCACCCCCCCACGGAAGCCGCACTTTACAGTTTGTAGGGTCCCCTGGCCTCTTTTGTCCCACCTGATCAGAACTCCTTTCTAAGGGAAGGGAGGGGAGTCATGTACTCTCTCCGTTTCATAGCTGAGAAACTGAGTCCCAGAGAAGTCAAGCGGTTTGCTAAGTGCTCACACGTCAGGAGGGTTTGCCCTCGCCGCCAAAGAGCCTGAGGAGCCTCGAACCCTTCCCAGTGTGTGTGGGGGGAGGAGGCACGGACGAGGGAGACTGATCCGAAGGGGAGACACCCTCGTGGTTAACCAAGACACGTCAGGCTCGTCCCCGTGCCAGCCCACTTGCCCGCCACAACGGCAGCCACACGCCCCCACGTTATGACAAGGACATTCTCCTCCCTGGGTTTCGCCGGCCTCAAGACAAAGAGGAAACCACGTAGGTTTACGAGCTGACGCGACAAGAGACACAGGCTCATAAACCCGCTCCTCCTGGGCCCCTGGAAGACTGTGTTCTCTCGAGGTCACTCTTCCTGCATCCCCCCCACACCCCACTCACCTCTCGGCCATTAATCTGCTGGCTTCGCCAAGGCTCTCGAGCCCCCTGGGACCTCCTGCCCCTCCCAGGAGCTCCACGGGGACAGGGAACGCCTCCGCTCTCTCATTTCTTTTTTCCTTCTTGTAGCCATCTGTCCGTCCATCCGTCTGTCCTCCCGTCCATCCATCATCAAAGTCATTACTGTGTTCTGGGGGTTATAAGGATGGAAAAGGGTGGCCCTGGTTGTTATCCTAGGTCAGGCAGCACGGAGGGGGGACGGGCGGGGGGAGGCGGTGAGAACCACGATGTGACGCTTGGGACACCGCACTTTGGGCTCCGTCTCCCCCAGAAGGCACCGGAGTTTAGGAGCTTGCTTCACATGGTCGAGAGGAGATGTCTGAGGGCCTTCTGGATCTGCTGTGATGCCACGGGCTTCTCCCTGGGCTGGCTACCTTCCCTCTCAGGGAGACGAGTTCCGGAAGTCCTAATGCCTCGGGAAACAGTTATGCCTTCCAACAGTCTTCTGTCTCAACAGTCTCCCCCCCGCCCACCCCACCTCATGCATCCTCAGAGCGGTCTGACCAAGACCCGCCCCTGCTCAACCACTTTCTGTGGCTCCCCTGTGCCTTTGGGGTCAAGTTCAAGCTTCTTTGCTTTGCCTCTCCATGGTCTTTTCAGCCTCCTCCTCCGTTGTATTCTGTCTCCAGAGCTCTGTGCTCCAGCTTATTACCACAGGTACTCATGCCTTGGCTATGGCTTCTTTTTTTCCTAAGTAAGCTCCAGGCCCGACGTGGGGCTCAAACTCATGACCCTGAGATCAAGAGTCGCACGCTCCCCCGACTCAGCCAGCCAGGCGCCCCCGTGGGCCTTCTCCTCTGCAAGCGGCCTGTTGCCCAGCCGGCTCTCTGGAATAAATAAAATTTAAAAAAAAAGCCCTGATTCGTAACACTGACAATTCCTGTGGGGCAAATACAGTCACCGTGGCCGACTTGAAGCTACCCACGTGACATGGTTGGAAGCAGAGTTGGGGAGAAACGCACGGGATGAGTTCCCGCCGGTCCCCTTTCCCACATCTGAGGCAGCACAGGGGTCTCAGCTAAGAGTGCAGCGCTCCTGGTTTCAAAGCCGCCTCCTCCACGGAGACCTCCGTGATCTCGTCACCGAACGAAGCGACCGCTCATATGTACGCCAAAGCACATTGCTCACATCTCGCTTTACCACCGAAGTCCTTTTACCCTGGAACCCAGTTACTGGATCTTTAGCCCCACTGGATGGCCTGTGTCCGATTCCTCGCCGGGTCCCCAGCGTCCTGCAGGCTGGCATCCAGTAGGTGCTCGGATCCCTGTGCAAGGAGGCTCGGTGAGCGTGTGCACGAAGCAGGTGCGTGTGTGCTGGAGGGAGCGGCGGGGGGCGGGGAATTGGAAGGAAGCGTGTGCCACGGGGACAAGGTGGCGGGAAGGGGGTGGGGCGCATGCCGGCTGCTGCTACCGCGTGTCCCTGACGAGCGAGGACCTCTGGCCAGCTGTGCCCACGTCACGGCCAGGTGGCCCTCATTCCTTGCGGCTGCGAAGGCCCAGCCGTCCCAGCGTGGGGAAAGGAGCCGGCTCCCAGGGACGGGCCAGTCTGTGGTGGCCGGGCCGGCGGGCGGGTTATTAGACAGAAGCCAGCACAGAGCCGCGACCCAATGGAAAAATAAATCCACGTCGTGCCAGACAAGCCTGGTTCCAGGCTGGGTGAGTTAATCAAGTGGCTCTGAGGTGGTTTGGAACCACCGTGGAGGGGCCGGGGAGGAATTTTCTCATTTCTCGTAAAACCTTAATCAGTGTTAGTCACTTCGAGTGATGATGATGGCTTAAAATAGCCACAACAGTGAGCCTTTCGGGGACCCATGTGAGGCGCTTTGGGGTTGTTTCTCTAGGGAGCAGCGCTGGGCCCATGAGGGACACACGTCGCCCGCCTCACTGGACCACGGGCTACCCTGAGCTCCTTGAGGGCAGAGACAGGTCCGGCTGGTCGGGTGCCCCCACATCTGGCACAGCGCCCGGGACCCCAGAGGCCCCACCAGCCACGGTAGCTGCCACTGACTGACTGAGGGGGCCTGTCGGCTTGACTCTGATCCTCGGGTCGCTTACTCTGTCCCTAACACCTCTTTCCTGTTTGTTTGTTTCTTAGGTCCGCCCCACTCCCCCCCCCCCCCCGCCTTAGAATATCAGTGTTCTGTTCGATGCTGTGGTCCTGGCACCCTGAACAGGGCTGGCATGGGGCAGGAGCCGGATGGAGGGATGGGTGACACGGGAAACTGTCTTCTAAAGGTGCCACCAGAATCTTGGGAGGATTCATATCACTCCCACCCAGAAGCCTGCCCCCCAGAACCAGCTCTCAGAGAGGCCTGAGACCTGCTTCCAACCAATGCGTTTGTTCCAAATTCTGCCCTTCCCCACCCCAGGCACCCTCATGCTTCCCTTTTCCCCCCTCATAACACCTGATAAAACTTCCTCTGGGGGAAGGATTCCAGGGCAGTCATCGACACTATAGTATGAATTTCAGGAAGTACGTCACCTCTCTGGGTTATTTGTGGAAGTCTCCATCGTCACCAGGGGTGAACAGGCTTCACTGCTTCTGTAAATTCATCCTGGGCATGAGAGGGAAAGGAGGAGGGTTTAGTCCCAGCTCTCTCTGAGGGAGCTTAGTATGTAAGGATTAAGAAAACAGGTTTTGGAGTCAGGCTGCCGGAGTTTATATCCTAGCTCTGCTCCTTGCTAGCTTTCTGAACTGGGTGTTCTCGTGTTAAGAAGGGGCCCGTCAATAGGCTTTATCTCCCTGGGGGGCTGTGACGCACAGAGGATGGGCGGGAGTACATAGCGAGCACCCGGTAAAGGGTAGCCGTTGCCATTACTTTTCTTCTCTGGGCCTCCGCCTCACCCCAGAGTCGCGTGCTGCGGTGGTCGAGAGCTCAGGCCATGGAGTCCCGCGGGCCTGAGTTCATTTCCCACAGCTGCCGCTGTCGGCCGTGTGAACGTGGGCAAAGGCCCTTCTTCTCTCATCCCTGTTTTCTCATCCATGTAATGGGGAAAGAACGTCCCTGTCACTCCTTACACAACACAGGTAAAGTCTCGGTGCCTGGTGCCCGGTCTGTGACAGTCATGTTGACCAGTTCCCTACCTCTGAGTGGAGAAGGCGACCTGGCTCGCCTCCTGGACCCTCCCCTTCACCACCTCAGTCATGGTCATTTCAGGCCAAGTCTAAACAAGGAGCAAAGCCTTTGGCCACCAAAACGCCCGTCCTTGCTTGTCACCTGCCCAGCGTTCCCATTCTCTATCATGTGCTCCTTCTCCCCAAGGCCAGCTGGATCTTGGCGGATCAGACTCTGTGTGGCTTCGTGTTGGGGGAGGAGGGGGGGCAGGAGAAGTTCAGGGAGGTCGCTGCCTGCAGATATGGGGAGGAGAGAGCCCACCAACAGCACATTCAGCAGCTGGGGCAGAAAGCTTTCGCGGGTCTCTTTCTTGCACCTACGGTCATGGCCAAAGCTTTACCGGTGAGGACGCCCTCCTCCCCATGCTCACCATGCTTTTGCCACACTGGCTTTTTAGGTTTGTCTTTTGATCGTGCTCCTTCCTGCTTCGTGACCTTGGCACACACAGTTCCCTCTGCCTGGAACACCCTTCCTTCTGTCGATACGGTCAATGTCCGCTCACCCTTCAGGTCCCCTCTTAAATGTCACTTCCTCAGGGAGGACATCCTTGGCTACTCCCAGGTACGTTAGGGCCCCTATGCTGGACATGGCCACCCTGCCCTCTATGACATTGTCAAAGCCTCTGTCATGAATACCCTCTGTCCCAGTCAGTCGATCGATAGTGTGCGTTAACGGATCAGGGAGTTCATCAGTTGTGTAACGGCCACCTCCACTAGCGTCCGAGCTCCGTACAGGCAGGGACTGGGTTTGTCTTGTTCACCTAGTAAGTGTCTGAGAAGTATTCACTGAATACATACAGGGGCTGCCCAAGTTACGATCTACTGCTTTTATTACTAGGCGAGGCAGTTTGAAAAGAACACGTTACGTGTATTCGTTCAGCAAATACTTTGTTAAGCACCTACTGTGTATCAGGCATGTGACATTCTCGTTCCTTGCCCTCAGGGGGCTGAGAGTCCACGAATCCAGACTGACACAAAGAGAGACAGCCGGCGAAGCCGTGCACTGGAGGAATGTTCTGGGTGTTACGGGATCAGAATGGAAGGGGTTCTATCACACGGTATGGGTCTGGGAGGAGGGGCGGGGAATGAAGCGAAGGCTGGGAAGGCTGCAGGCAAACCACAATTGCATGGGAGCCCGAAGGGCATTCCAGGCATGGGGACAGAATAGGCAAAGGCACTGAGGCACCCCAGAGCAAGGGGCGTTCGGGTGCGTGACTATGTGGTTTGATTGGAGCGTGGGTACGTTGAGTGGATAGATGGGACACAAGGCAGCAGCGTGAGCGGCACCAGTGTCTGGGCTTGTCCCGTAGGCCAGTGGTTCTCAAGCGGGGGCAATGTTGCCCGTCTGGCCGGCGGGAAGTGCTCTGGGGGTGTTCATTCCTCCCCCCCTCATCCCGGGGTGGGCACGGTCCCTGGGGAAGCCTCGGCCCTCTGGGTGAGCGGACTGCCTCCCGCCGCCCCCCCTCTGCCTGGGTTTCTGGTGAGGGGCAACCGCCTTAGGTCAGGGCAGGGCCTGGAGCTTTCCATTTCTGCGACTCCCCCATCCCTCCCCACGGCCCATCCCACCCCTGTTAGCTTCCCGGATGCCCCAGCTCTTCCTCTTCCCCTTTGAAATCCCTGCTGCTGTCCAGGGTCCCCCTCATTGCACAAAGGCCTCTTGAATTCCAGCCCCAGCCCCAGAGGCCAGCTCAGTAATTCAATTACAGCGGGGAGGCTTTCTCCTTTCTTTCCCCCCTCTTCCTCTCCCTTCTTTTCTTCCTTTCTTTCTTTTTTTTTTTTCTTCTTTAGATCAAAAACGAAAAGACAGACGTTGTGACCCTCAGAAGACGCTGTGACTGAAAATTCGCTTCTTGGCTGCAGCCCCTACTAATGAAATACCAAGAATTTTCTCCCCTCGGAACACGTGTGCACAGCATTTGATGTGTGTTCTTTGTTTGGGGCTTTTTCCTTGTGCCTCCCGTCTGAGGCTGGGGACCCGGGTAAGTTTCCTACCAGGGGCACGACGGCTGTCCCTTCATCCGCCCAGCCTAGCCCTGGGCGACCTTCTGCGGGACCCAGGAAGAGAGGCTGTCTCCAGTCAGGCCTTGCTCCACTTCTGAGCTTGACATTTATTCTTTGCAGACCTCACACGTGAGAAACGTGTAGACGGGGTCCCTGCCTGGGGTAAAGTAGGCCGGAGAGATGGTGACAGAGCAGTGGTCCGGGGGCTGAGCCCAGGGCCCGTCCTACTTCTGGCTCCCCCGAGCTGTGTGACGGAGGCCGGCCACTGGCCCCTGCTGGGTCTCACTTGCCCGTAGAACACGGTTCTCTCCGCAGTTCAGCAGATCTGTGCTCGGCGTCCGCCAGGGTCCCAGCTCCACATCAGGGTCTGTGGACGGAAATGAGAAACCCGTGCCCTAGACCCCCAGGATTTTGGAGAAGACAGTCTCGGAAGCCCTTTCTGTCGCTGCCATGCTAAAAGCAGCTGAGATAAGCTGACAAAAGACCACAGGTTGACTTAAAAAAAAAAAAAAAAAAAAAAAAGACCACAGGAAACCAGGTGGCAGGCATCGATTTTCTGTTGCCTTTTTTTAGTGATTCTTCCAGAATCTTCAAGGCAAAACTGGCCGCCCCGATTCCTCTCCGGTGCGCGAAGTCCCTCAAAAACCCTCCTGAATGCCCTCCTTACCTTAGGGGAGGGGAGACGGCCACCCCCAGAGGGCAGCACAGAGCGCAGTGAGAGAGCAGGGCCTCAGAATCCCCTTCAGGCATCCTACTTCTGCCCCCAGGACCTCACAGGGAGAGCCTAATCTCTGCTCCCCCAGGCGGGTACAGGAAGGGGGTGATCATGTTTCCACAAGCCCTCCTTTCCTAGGCCTTTCTTCCTGAACCCGTCCCCAGTCCTGATTCCTGCATTCAGGGGTCCCCAGGGGGCCGAGAATGACCAGAAGGGGAAAATGACAGGCAAGACAGGGTAGATGGATCCACGAGGTGATTTAAAGATCCAAGAGAGGGGCGCCTGGGTGGCGCAGTCGGTTGAGCGTCCGACTTCAGCCAGGTCACGATCTCGCGGTCCGGGAGTTCGAGCCCCGCGTCGGGCTCTGGGCTGATGGCTCGGAGCCTGGAGCCTGTTTCCGATTCTGTGTCTCCCTCTCTCTCTGCCCCTCCCCCGTTCATGCTCTGTCTCTCTCTGTCCCAAAAATAAATAAAAACGTTGGAAAAAAAAATTAAAAAAAAAAAAAAAAAGATCCCAAGAGAACGTTGGCGGCCCATGTCAACAGAAGCCCTTAGCCAATATGGAGAGACGGCAGGGAAGGAAGGGAGGCTTCTGTTTATAGGTGGGAGGGGGGTCCGGAGGCTAAGGGTGCTCTCCCTTTTCCCACCTCTGTTCCCACTTCAGTTCTCCCTTTCCCCTTAGAAGGCCTGCTCTGAAGATGTGTATGCTCGCCCCTTGCCCATCGGTCAGTGCCCGGCTTGAATGGCACCTCCTCCGTGAAGCCTTCCCAGATCTCCCAGTGGGGGTGGGGGTGGGGGTGCTTTGTCCCTCCTTCAAACTCTGATTGCATTTTCCCTGCATTGCTCTAGACATTTAAGACTCTCCTGCTCCGTGTTCTAGGTGTGCTTCTACAGGAACACCGGGTCGTCAAGTCCCGGGATGGTTTTGATTGTGTCTTACTCATTTCCAAAGTCTCCACAGCACTGAACGCAAGGGCTTCACTGATGTTTGTGGGGTGAACCAGAGAGAGAAACAACAGCCAGCCCCCCGATAGATGCTCTATGTGCATCATCATCCCATTTCAGCCCTACACACCTTAAAAGCTGCAGATTGCTGTTCAGTCACTTTGCAGATGAGGAAACCAAAGCCCGGAGAGGTTCTCCAGTTTTTCCAAGGCTGCAAAACTCACTTATTATAGGGCTTCTTCTGTTCTTTTCCCCCAGAGCAGTCCGCTCTTCACATGTGGCCCAAGCAGTGTTTATTATTTTTAATTTTTTTTTAACGTTCATTTATTTTTGAGAGAAAGACAGCGCAAGGAGGGGAGGGGCAGAGAGAGAGAGAGAGAGGGAGACCCAGAATTCAAAGCAGGCTCCAGGCTCTGAGCTGTCAGCACAGAGCTCGACACGGAGCTTGAACCCATGAGCTGTGAGATCATGACCTGAGCCGAAGTCGGACGCTCAACCCACTGAGCCAACCAGGCGCCCCCAAGCAGTGGTTTGTTGTTTTTTTTTTTTTTTTTTTTTTAATGCTTGGTTCCCACTCCACTGGGGATGATTTAAAAAATTTTAATCCTTATTTACTTCAACATTTAGTCAAAAAATGTAATCCACACAGTGAGCCTATTATTTCAGAAATATTACTGCATAAAATGAGGCCAAAGGAGGTACATGAGTTGAAAAAAAAATCAGAAGCTTCATGGGGGATGAATTCAAATTAAATTCTAATTAGAGAGTATGCATGGTGAAATTGTCAATGTGGTTACATGACTGGAGTTTGTGAGACACTGGTGAAAGGGAATCCAAAACTTCCAGAAGTGTTAAAAAGAATTTTTTTTTAAGTAGGTCCCACACTGGGTGTCTGATGCAGGGTCCGAACTCATGACCCTGAGCTCAAGAGTTGGATGCTCAACCCACGAGCCACCCAGCCCTCCCCCACCTCCACCGCCCCCAATTGTCTTTTTTCAATGATGAGGAATAGTGCTGCGTATGAACCGGAGAAAAACTGGGCAATTGAGGTAAGCCAGAAAAGAAAAGCTGAAGTTCTCCCCCACCCCACGGGGAGGGGCTTGTGCCACCGGCTGGGATAGCCTTCCGGGGGGGAGCCGAGCCCGGGCCCAAGGATGGCACTTCCTCGGGGACCTGGAAAACACATTCAGAACCTGGCCTGGATGAGATGCCTTTGGCTCCGTGGCTCCAACCTCAGTTGCAGACAAGGCGGGGGCGTCATCCCGTTTCCCCGTCCCTGCCCCAAGCGTTCCGTGTAAGCCCCAGGGGCTCGTGCAAACTCTCTCCCCTCCCACCTACTCTGTCCCTTTGCCACCTCTGGTGGGCGAGTTTATTCACACATTTAGCATCCTCCTCCAAGCCTCTGTAGCTCTCATGGGGTCGGAGCCCTGCAGGGCTTTCACGCAGGCGTTGGCACTTTGTGGGGACGAATAAATAAAAACTTTCGTCAGTGCAATCCTGTTCGGAGACTGATCTTGAAACTCGGTGGGGCCCAGAGGGAAACATCCTTGGAGTCTATACTCGTTACCTACGAGACAAATTGTCTCTCTCCCTGTGGTCTTCTTGGCTTTCACTCTTCCTAAAAAGTAATCGCGGGATATCTATCTACCTGGCTGTCTGTCTGTCCGTCCATCCATCTAGATCTGCAAGGAGGGTAGTGTTTCTCCTTCGGGACACCGGGGTGGGGGGGAGGAGGGCAAGACTATGGTTTCCTATCATGTGCAGCTGTTATGTTTCTGACCCAGGTTACTCCGCGCGCTTTTTCTGGCTTTTTGTCATTCAGTCGTCACACCTGTCTGAGATGTAGGGTCCGATTATTCTCCCTCCTTCTGCAGGCAGGAAGCTGACTCTCAGGATATAGTCTCATCCAAGGGGATCGTGCCTCGTCATGCGTGTGGCTCACCAAATGTGTTTGGTTGACTTCCATGGCACACGGTAGGATTGTTCTTCCTTTGGAATTAACCTGTGGCCAGGTATTTGCTTTAGCCAGTGAATGGGAGTGCCGTGTCCCCTTCCACTGCCCAGACAAGCGGGGGCATTTCAGATGCTGGAGACCCTTGACAGTCTTAGTTCTGGAGGGAGGATATCGTGGGAGCCCCGCCTGCCTCCCACCAGCTTGCAGGGGGCATGTAGCTTGAGTGAGAGATGGACCTTGTCACAAACCCCTGAGTCTCGGGGATATTTGTTACTGCAACACAACCGAGTCCTTTCTGGATCAAACACGTACAAAGCGACTGAGTTGGCAGGGCTAGAATGTGAATTTCAGGAAGTCTGGCTCTAAAGCTATTGCTGTTCTTTCTATTCCTACAGTTTGTGACCAAGCTGATGCCTACACGTATCCTAAGAGAGCTTCCTAGCAGTCAAGGCGAAAATGGAAAGAGATGGGGTATGCACTTTTCATCATCCGTTGGAAGGAATTGTGCTGACATTTTGTGCTAAGGAAAAAGTCTGACATCCCAAGGAAATTAAAGTTGTCCCATGGCTCATTTTATGAAGAGTACTGTAGAGTGCGTGAGTTTTTGTAAGACTTTTTATTTTGAAATAATCAGAAAGTTATAGAAAAGTTGCAAAAATAGAACAAAGAACCCCTGTATGCCCTTCATGCACATCTACCCTTGTTAATATCTGTCTCATTTCCTTTCTAAGCCTCTCTTTAATTTTTTTAATGTTTTATTTATTTTTGACAGAGAGAGAGACAGAGCATGAGTGGGGAGGGGCAGAGAGAGAGGGAGACACAGACTCCGAAGCAGGCTCCAGGCTCCGAGCTGTCAGCACAGAGCCCGACGCGGGGCTCAAACTCAGACTGTGAGATCACGACCTGAGCCGAAGTCAGAGGCTCAACTGACTGAGCCATCCGGGTGCTCCTATCGGCCTGTCTTTATAATGTACACTTATTAGTTTTCCAAACCCTTTGAGAATGCATTGCAGAAATCATTCCTCATCCAGATTCCAACCCAGACTCACACATTACATTTAGTTGCAATGTTTCTTTGGTCTCATTGAATCTGGAACAATGCCTCAGTCATTGACATTTTTCCAGAGCAGTTAGTTATTTGTAGAATGTTCTCCAATTTCGGTTTGCCTGGTGCTTTTTTGCGTGTAGGTGTGGGCTGTGCACGTTTGACAGGAATATCACCAAAGCGATGCTGTTGTGTCCTCCTCAGTGTATCATATCTGGAGGCACATGATGTCTTGTGCATCTCCTTGTTGTGGAGGTTGACTTTATCCTCTTGAGTAAGAGGGTGTCGGCCAGTTTTCTCCAGTATAAAGTTACTGCTTCTCTGCTTATAATTAGTAAGTGATTGAGGTAAGATACTTTGGGATGATGTATACATCCTATTAAACTGCAGATTTGCACATGCGAGTTTTAGCATTTCCTGATGATTCTCAGTGCAAATTTCTTAGCAGCGGTTTCACGAAAGCTTCAAACAAATTCTTCCCAAGACAATTTCTCATACAGAATCACCGTGAACATCTGGGATATCACCTCTGCTCAGAAAGGCTATTTTCAACTCACTGGACTGACTGAGGGCTCTTAATATTCCTTGACTGCTTGTCCCCAGGAGGGGAGAAGGCTAGAAAACTTGGAGTCACTCCAAGTATTTGGGGGTAAGCAAAGGTTGCTACTCTTTGTAGGAATAGGTGACAGAAGGAAGGAGAGGTTCACATCTGGAGAGCCAGACCCGGTGTATCTATGGCAGTATTTTGCCGTCATAACAAAATAGCAGAGACTGGGTGGCTTAAACAACAGAAATTTATTTTCTGAGTTCTGGAGGCTGGAGGTCCAAGATCTAGGTGCTGGTAGGGTTGGTTTTCTCTGAGGTCTCTCTCCTCAGCTTGCAGATGACCATCTTCCCGCCATGGCCTTTTCTCTGTGGGCACACATCTCAGGAGTCTCTTCTTCTTAGAAGGGCACGGTTCATATTGGATTAAGGCCCCACACTTGGGCCTCATTTTGTCTTAATTGCCTCTGTAAGGCTCTATCACTGAATACAGTCACATGGGGGGCTGTTAGAGCCTCAACATATAAGCTATGGGGGACACACGTGGTCCATAACAGTTGGATAGGGGAAATAATCAGGATGGCTAAAAAGTGATCTAGAGGCGTGTGAGTTCCTGTCCCCACGCACTCATGGGGCTGTTCATAGCCACCATGAGTGAAGAGCCCCCACGAGGGCGGGCCTTCATGCTCCTTCCTTCAGATCATGGCCAATGCTCTGGCAACCCCATAGTGTACAAACACCTCTGTCTCCATAACGTTGCTTGCCTGAAGGGTCTTCCAAATCATTCCGGATTCAGGAATAGACACGAAGGATAGAACACTAGCTCTGGATTAATCTGGGGTCCATGCCACACATTGCCCCCAAGCCAGCTTGCACGGGGAGTGTGCGGGAGGGCTAACCCATAACTACAATACTAAACCTATAGGAGCCAACCCTCAGACCTCAGCATGTTTCCTCTTTAAATGGAGTCCTTGGCTCTCTGTGTACTTTCTCTATACCTTCTTGGTGACAATGAGTTCATCTATAAGGAGCAACTCCTCAGATCCAGACATGAAGTCTTTTTCTTTGCTGGAAAGGCTCCTTTCCTCCAAGGCACATTCTCAAAGAGCTCCTTGGTGAAGCACGTTGGGAAAGGTCCTCCCCGTATTCTTAGTTTCTTGAGCCTAAAGGGCTCCCCCGCAACTCAGTCCTGCTGTCTTGGGGTTCACTTAGCTTTGTCCCCCAAGGCATCAGCCGCAGCTACCTCTGGCCATCCTCCCTGCTTCCAGATTCTGTTTTCCCTCCCTACTGTCCTTCACCAAGTCTGATGCATGAAGCCCACAGCTACTCGAGAGCGGTCCCCAAATTTTTCTCTCTCTTCCAGACCCTACAGGGTGGTGCCATGTGGGAGGAGGTGGGGCGCAATTCTCCGCCTTCCTGCAACTCAGCAAATTGCAATTTATGAGTTTCAATCCACATGAAAGGGCTCCCACGAAGTCTCTCTGGATTCATTTGGAATGTTGAATTAATTTGGAAAACAAGGGGAAAAAAACAACTTGGTTTCAGCCCAGCGAGGGCTCATGACATTTTACCAAGTCCTGTCACCCCTTTGCATAAGGAATGAGCACAAGTAAAGTGGGGGTGGCGTCAAAACTCTTTTCTGTTGCAAGGGTCCCGTCGTGCGGGCCACCATTCACCCGAGAGAGAGGGCAGAGAGCCCTGGACTGGACGCAGGACACCTGGGGTCCAATCCCGTTCCTCACTAGTTACCTTCCCGGATCTTTCAAACGTCCTTAACTCTGCGTGAAGTCAAGGGACGCGTGAGGGGTTTACTCACAGGAGAGTGGCAGCTACTGACAAGGCCCTTTCCCCACGGGCCTCCTCCTACGCAGTCTTGAACCGCAGATCTGTTCTCTGCCTGGCTGCCGGAATGATCTGGAAACCAAAACTGGATGGCGCCACCCCACTGTGTTTAAACCCCTCAGCGACTCCCTGTTGCTCAGAGGATAAACTCTGCAACCCTCCTTGTGACCTGGAGTCCCTGCATGGCCTGGCCTCTGCCCACCTCTGCCACTGCTTCCTGAAGCACACCTGCTCCCCGCTAGCCATCCGTCTGTCCATTCCTGCATGCCCCCTGTGCCTCTCCAGCCTCGTTGCATGTGCTGTTTCTCTGGCCTGGATGTTTTTCATCACTGTGCCCTCCGCGGTCAGCTCAGTCTTTGCTTCCTCAGGGAAGCCATCCCGCGCTGAGTCAACCCTTCCCTTTACTCACCCTCCCCTCAGAAGCACTGACCCAGGAGTCATTCTACATTTCTGTGTGTGACAATTTCATGGACTTCTCTCTCTCCCACCGGACAACGTGATCCAGAAGGCGGGGTCCATATCTGTTTGCTTTCACCATTGGATCCCCAGTGCCTAGTACAGTAGCTGAAACACAGGAGGTACTTGGGAACGATCGGCACGTGAATGAATGAGTGAATGAATGAGTACAGACAAGGCATTGGTTTCCTTTTGTTTAAGCCATTGGTGGCAAAAAACCCTACAGGTTCTTTAAGAGATGCCACAGGGGTCCCGCCCAAGCACATGGGCGTCTAAGCACAGGGGAATGACATCTCTTGAGGAGAAAGTGCAAAGCCCAGACGAGGACCAGCTCCTGCTCATCTGTTAGGTGGGGATAATTGTAGCATCCAATCATGGGGTTGATGAGATTAAGTAAGAAACAACATGTGTGATGTTTTGCACAGAACAAGGGCTCAGTGTGTGGCTCTGTTCTTTTCAGTTTCTTCTTCCTTCTGTTGACTGCTGATTTACTCCTGGAGTAAATTATCTAGAGGCCAGGCCCGTGGTCCTGAGTTTGCCTGTGCGCCTTCCTTCTTTCCTGCACATTTTGTTAGCCAGGGCTCCCGCTGGTCCTGCTGTTCTGACCAGTGAAGGCACCTGGTGTCCACTGGGAGTGTTCACGGGGAACACCATTCTGGGTAAACAAGTGGATGTGGAAGTAAGGAGTTTTACAGGGAACATTTCTGATGGTCTCGGTGCACACTGAGGGGTTTGGCCCTTTGCACATCTCTGCAGAGAGTGAGTGAGCCTAAGGGAAAGGAATCTCTAACGGGGACATTCTTGGCATTTGGGAAACATGAGCCTTGAACTTCAAGGCCTACAGCCTTGGGTTTGAATTCTGCCTCTCATACGTTTCTTGAGGATTGCCTTTCCAAATACCCTCGGGGGGTTGGGGCGGGGGGGGGGGGGAGGGGACAACACAAGATGCCATCTGCAAACGTGTCCTGTATCTGTGCGTCTCTCTCCTCTAGTGCTCCCTCCTGAGTCCACAGGTCTCCCTCCTTTCCAGCTGCGCTCACTGCTGGTCTCCCTCTTTCCACTGTCCCCACCCTCCCACCCTCAAACCAAGTCTCCACGAAGCAGCCAAAACAGTCACTGTAAGATGTAACTCAGATCACGTCTCCTCTCGGCCAGACCTTCCATCGCTTGTCGTCACACTTGGGTACAACCCAAACACCTCGCCGTGGCACTGGGTAATAAAAGCTGGTCCCTGCCTTCCCCTGGACCGCATCCCCTCTCCCTGACCCTCGTCCCCATCCAGGCACTCCCCTTCTCTCGGCCCCTCAAACCCACAGGCTCATTTGCCGGAACCTTCTTCCCCCTTCACCTCCTTGGCTCCTTCTGGAACTTCCAAGTGTCAGCTCGATGCCCGTGTTCCAGAGAGGCTCTCACTGACCCATCCATTCACAGACACGCCCCCCAACCTAGCGTGTTTTGTTTCCGTCGTTATTACCAGTGGAAAGGATCCTCTCCATTTGGTCGTTGTTTTGTTTTGTTTATTGCCCGCCTCCCCCACTGGAATGCAGATCCATGAGCACAGGGCTCTCTCTCTGGTAGGTCTTGTCTACTCCTGTATCTCCAGGGGCTGCAAAGGTGCCTGGCCCATGGCAGTTGCTTAACAAATGTTTGTGGACTGAATGAATGACCAACGAGGGGGCAGGAGCAGACAATGAGACCCTCGCAGCAGTGGACTGGTGAGGGTATGGTCAACAGCTGTAACAGAGAGCCCCCCAAATACAGTGGCCTAAAGTACCTGCCATTGCATTCTTTTCTCACATAGCAGTCAAGGCTGATGGGGCAGCGTCATCATCTTTAATAGGTGGCTCTCACGTGACTGCTCTAATTCCAGCCACGTCCCCACCAAACAGGCAGAGGGAGGGCAGAGGGCAGGATCCACGGACCCAGCATTTTAAGGGCAAGACTTGGAAACACACTTGGTACTTTGGTTGCATCTTATTGGCCAGAACACAGCCACACGGTCAGACTGAGTTGCACAGGAGTCTGGGACGTGAAGCCATGGGTCTAGTTACAATTATATTACCACGAGAAAGGGAAGAGCAGGTAAGGGGACAATTCCCAGGCTGCCACCAGTACCCAGAGCTGCCCTTGAGGGCTGAGGTGCCTCTTGCTCCCCTTGGGGGACACAGAGTAGACTCCCATGAATGTTGGGGAAATGAATGAGACAGTGAGGTCCAGAGAGAGCCCCAGCCACCCTGATCGAGAAAGCAAACACTCACGTTGCCTAGTCCTTCCTCAAATTCCACTTGTGTGACCTTGGGTAAGTCGCTTGAACTCTCCGAACCTCAATCACTTGATCTCTCACGTGGGGACAATAATAGATTAGTTTACGATATAACTTGCTTAAAACACTGCCTAGCACATAGGAAGCACCCAATCCGTGACAGGTACCAATATTGTTGTTTTAATAGAATTACAACTAGTTGTCGATGCACTTTGTAACTGGGGATTTACTGTCTCACGGGGTGCCGGGACGCTTACGGGCAGTGTCCTCGAGCACCCCCATGGTGGTGGGAGGCCCCATGTCATGCCCTGCCCTTAGGAAGCCCTGGAGAGTTGGCAAGAGCATGAACTTTACTCAGACGTTGCAGAGTACGGGTCCCAACGCTGCCATTTAATGACTATGTGATTTGGAGCAAGAAACAAGGCCCAGTCTCTTCAAAAAGGAGGTACGAACAAACTCCCGGTTGCTGGAAGGGTTGACGACACCCAACAGGTCCTCAGTAACGTTTCTCCCCCGGAGGCTCCCATTTGGCCCCTGGAGAAGGAGTCCGTGAGGGGTTCTGGCCCCGCTGCCTCTCTCCGTGCTCAGCTGCTAGGGCCTTGCCGTCTTGGAAGAAATGGAACGTTCTGGGGAAGATGACCCCGGCCAGGTTGCTAATGGCCAACACCCCTCAGAACTGGGAGGGCCTCCCCATCTCCTGAGTGAAGCTGGTTTCCTCCGGGCTGTCCCTCTCTCTCCAGGCCCTGAGCACAGGTAGGAAGGGCGGGAAACACATAAGGACTGGCAAGCAGCTACTGGCTCACGCGAGAACTGGCCTATGCATCACCGTGGCCCCGCTGGCTGTTGCCAGTGGAGGGCACTGGTTAAATTCTCTGAGTCTGAGCCGGGCGTGGGGTTCAGATCCTTACACCACGGTGTATTGTTCAAGCCCAGGGGGCTGCAGTCACACTGGATTCCATGGAACCCGGGGAGTTTAGCAGCTACGGCCCCTGTGTTGGTGCGGCAAACCTCAGCTTCCTCATCTGTAAAATGGGTGCAGAGTGACTGAACAAGACCACGCAGGCAAGGAGGGAGGTGAGCATAGCAAATGCGTGGCAACTGGGGTTGTTTCTTCTGCCTCTTTCCCTCTGGGTACCCTTGCTGTGTTCACTGTGGAAAGCCCTGAGGCCTCACTGGTCCGCCCAGAACAATTTCCCCCACCGGGAAGCATTGTTCTCGGGATCTTCATAAGTAAACACACCCTCCGGGCGAATCTGCCCAGTGGAAAATACCCACGGTGGCTCCCAGAGACTCTCTTCCCTCAATTCTTCCGACTGGACAGGGGGGAGAGTCGCCCTTGGGTCCCGGCTACTGGGGTGAATTTAGGTAGCGGACTTCCACCAGGGGTCAGCTAGCCGTAGCCCCAGGAGATGATGCTGTGAGACCAGGAGCGAAGCTGTAACTCCTCCCAAACTGGACCGTCACCTCTCTGAAAGGTAAGGAGAGGGGAGGCCTGTGACGGGCCTTCCCTCGCAACCGCGGCAGCCGGCTGAGGTGGGGAGGTGAGGCCTCTCCATTTGCTGGAAACGAATCCGTGGAAAATGCTGGAATGATGTCCCCGCCTCTGGAGCCACTGGGAGGCCGCAGACTTCAGGGGCGGGGGGGGGGGGGGGCGGGAAGGGCTGTGGGAACACACAGAGCAGACGGGGATCAAACTGACTTTTTGACACGTTTCTGTGGGAAGGCGGCCCTGAGTGTGAAGCCGGCTCCCAGAGCAGCTTGGGACCTTTCATGTGGCGCCAGGGCTGGTGCTGGCGCCCTTCACTGGATGCTGGGGCCCCGGGCGGCCCCGGGCGGGGAAGGCAGAGGGGGGGGACGGGAGGGGGCCCGGGGGGCTCCCACTTCTTTCTACCTCGGGCACCCTGGCGTCTTCCCCGCCAGAGGCTGGAGCAGCCTGGGCTCTGGGGTCAAATTCTGACTCAGCCAGTTCGCCGGCTGTGTGACCCGGGACAAGCCACTTGACTTTCTTGCTCCTGTCTCATTAAAGAATGTTGTTGTATTGAAACAGATTGCATATATTCTTATTTCATGGGATCAGAACAATCCGGCAAGGCAGAGATTATTAAGCCCATTTTACAGATGAAGAAACTGAGTCTGGAGCCTAAGAAACACCAAGACCGTGAGGGGCACGGCCCAATGCAAACGCGCGCCTTTTGCGTCCAAAGTTTTTTGTTTGTTTGTTTTTGTTCTTGTTATATCCAGAAACCTCTCTAGTTAAGGCTATTGATGGAAACATGACCTACTTTTGTTAGCAAAGCTATCGTGAACACGTGGGGCACACAGCACACTGCATGGTCCTGTGGTTGGAGCCTCCGGACATTTCCCATGGGGACGGCACAAATGTCCCCATTTTATGGGGGATGGGGTGACACTGTGGCTCATAAGACCAGTAAAGGGACCCAATAGGGAAAGAGCGTGGGTAGCATGGGCCGGTGCAATGTCCAATTCTCTCCTCTCCGTGGTTCCTGTCCTGGAACCATGCCAAGCCTGGGAACCGTGGGGCTTTGGAGAGTACCACTAGAGAGGACAGGCAGGAGGGGCCCACTCTTGGCCTCCCTGAAGCGCCCCCACGTAGCTGGGGGATGAGTCACCCACCCCTAAGGGACTTCCCTAATTGCCCACAGGTATGCAGGGCCCTGCGGGCCCAGCCTCCGCAGTGCTTGACAGAGTCCAGGCCCAAGGGCAGGGAGCTGGGAAGCAAAGTGACTGGAGAGGCTCGGGTGAGGTCAGGGAGGGTCGCCATCTTTGTGTCACCTGCCCTGGGACCGCGTGGGAGGACGGTCAGCTTGGGAAGACAGACAGAAGTGGCCTTGAGATCCAGTTCTGCCACACCAGCTGGGGGACCTTGGCGGACTGACCGACCCTCACCGAATCTCAGCGGCCACTTCTGAGGAAAGGGTTAATAATGGTACACTCTTCACAGAGGTGATGAAGGACCCCAAATACTGTCTGGCTTACATGGTAATAAGGGGTTTAGCACACGGATACACTCAATATGGACTGGCTGTTGTTGTCGTTGCTGTTGCCATCCTTGGGCCAATGTCCAGAACCTTCTGCCGGCTCAAAGACACACACTGAAGGACGGTGCCCAGGGCTGGTTTGAGAAGTCAGAGAATCACGTAACCCCATTCGGGGGGCCCTGAAAGTGAAGCTTTTGTTGCATGATCGAGGGATGGAGTGGGGGGCTCCCAGTGGGGCAGTCGGGGTGGGGATGCTGGCGGGGGAGCTTCAGCCCTGCCTTCATGGCCTGGCAGAACTGGCCTGCACTCGCACACTCTCATGCAGCGGTCTCTGGGATGGCACCAGAAGCCCAGGGTTTCAAATGATCCTGGGTTGCCCTCTCCTCGATGCGTCCGCTGAAGGCCACTGACAGGACATGGCCAACCTTGCTGTTGAGGCGTGGTGCCCTCTGGGTTGCCAGAGGTCTGTGGGGCTGGTTCACAGGGGGCTTCCGGCAAGACGAGGCCCCTCTCCACGCCTCGGTTTTACCTTCTGAGAAGTGGGTAGAGGCTCTCTGGCTTTTTCTGCCTCCCTTGGAGGAGCTAAGGAGGACGCAGAGGCTGGCCTCGGCTAGAGGGACCCAGGAGGAGCTCCTGGTCTGTTTGGGAGCCACGCTGGGTCCTTCTGGGCTCCGCAAGTCGGCGGCCTTGTCCGCACCAAGGGTGGTCAGCACATTCGAGGACTCCGCCTGAGCTCACACCGCCATAGCAGGCCCTTGCTTTCTGGGAAAGGAGTAAAGATTAATTAAGGTTGTCAGGGCCTAAGTAAAATCACCAATGTCAATTTCCTCCCTCTGGTTCTTGCTGTCAGAATAAATTGGACAGTCATTACCTAATACTCAGCCCTATTTTCCTAATATTTCATGCATGCTGAAGCGTTGATGGGAAACAGGGAGGGTGAGGCCCTTTGGAGTGGCAGAGAGGGCAAGCCGTGTGGAGCTAAGGGTGTCCTGGCAGAATGGCCTTGCCTCCCACCACTCCCTGGAATGGTGATCTCGGGAGGGGGCCAGGGGTGCAGCTCTGTCCACACAGGGCACTGTTCTGACCCAAATGAGACAGATAGACCTACTGGCAACAGCTCCCAGGGACCGTCAAGCAGCTGGTACCTTCGGGGACTTTGGTTTCAGACCAGGCTCCAAGGGCCACAGCAACTGGTGCCTTCATGGACTCCAAGATAGCCTCAGTTTCTTAATCTGAAAAATGGGAATGAATGAAAGAGCTTCACTCACAAAAGTGGACAGTCTGTCCCTTCCCAGGTGCAGGTATCTCCCCGGGGAACACTCCAAAGACCGGAAATCCTTCAAGTACCAAAATAAGAGCTGAAGGTGTTGATGGTAGCCTTTCAAGGTCCCCCACGTAGGATTACGTGCCTCACTGACTTATGGAACCAGCCCTAGGCACCGCCTTTCGGTGTGTGGCCTTGAGCTGGCAGAAGGTCCTGGCAATTGGGCTAAGGACGATAACAACACCACCGATAGCAACCAGTACCTACTGGGTGGATGTATGTATATACTTGTCAGCTGATGACTGACAGCATTTTGTGAGAGCGTTAATGGGGAGGGGGCAGAGAGAACTTTCTGGGGTGCTGGAAATACTCTATTTCTTGATCTGAAGGATGGATATCCCAATGCATACAAACAAATATTCACTGAGCTGCGCACTTAAGACTTTGCTTCACGTATGCTATGGGTCACCGAAACTTTGGAACGGCAAGAGGATTCGGCCATCATTGGGATCTGAGTGTTGACCATAAGAGGCTCTGAAATACTGAGAACCAACTGAGGGTTGATGGGGAGTGGCAGGGGAGGGGAAAGTGGGTGATGGGCACGGAGGACGGCACCTGTTGGGATGAGCCCTGGGTGTTTATGGAAGCCAATTTGACATTAAATTATATTTGATATAAAACAAATACAAAAATAAAAACTGAAGAGCACTCTGTGATGCTACTTCCCTGTGGAGAAAGGGCTCTTGATTGGGCATCACCCTGGGCCTGGCATGGTGTGACAGGGCTCCACAGGCTCTCTTACCTTAAGTCCGCTGGTAAGCCCATGAAGCAGGACTCGCCATCCCCAGTGCGGAGCAGGCAGCATGGCGGGAGGGGCGGGAGACCAGGTCTGCCGCCAGCCTCCAAGCTTGGGCAGGTAGGTCTCAGTCTGCACACCTGCGACAGAGAATGATGACAGAGCTGACCTCAGAGGGACAGAATGAGCCACTGCTGGAGGGAATGTCAAGTGGTATAAGCCCTATGGAAACCGTACGGTGGTGACCCATAAAATAAAAAATGGAATTACTGTATGATCCAATGATTCTCCTTTGGGTATATACCCAACAGAGTTGACAACAAGGCCTCCAAGAGAGAGTTGTACATCCATGTGTACATGATAAACACTATCAAGAATGTAGGGGCGCCTGGGTGGCTTGGTTGGTTGAGCGTTGGGCTTCAGCTCGGGTCATGATCTTGCAGTCCGTGGGTTCGAGCCCCGTGTCGGGCTCTGTGCTGACAGCTCAGAGCTTGGAGCCTGCTTCAAATAGATTCTGTGTCTCTGCCCTCCCCTGCTCGTACTCTGTTTCTCTCTCAAAAGTGAATAAATATTAAAAAAAAAAAAAAAGAATGTAAAGTGCTTGCCTCAGAGAGGCGATAAATGAAGGTTAAACTTCAGCCAAGTGACTCCCCTTCTCTGGGCCTTGGTTTCCCCCTATGCTGGGGGGTGTATGTGTCAGTCCCCTCTGCATGGATTGTCCCCACTTGATGGGTGCCCCCGAGACCTGAAGCCCCTTGACCTGCAGCTCTCGGGAGTGCCCGGGCATCAGGGATGGACGTGAGCAGTTTTCTTTTGAAGAAGGTCTCTGTGCTCCCCTTTCAACTGGAGCCCGAAAGGTTATATACCCGTACTCTTCAAATTCACAGCCAGCCCTGAGATCTTCTAACCCTACCAGGTCACTGGGGAGAAGTTGCCTCCATCTGATGGAGGCAGCCCAGGCCACTTTTGGACACTAACTTTTTGGAGTTCTTACGTGTGCTGGGCCCTGCGCGGGGCTCATGCAAGGTACAGACAGTATGTCAGGGATGCCACCTCCAGGGAGCACAAGAGCAACCAGGATGTCAAGTCTTGCCCACAAATCTCCATAATCCAAGAAAATAAGTGATAGAGGTTGTGAAGAAGGGATAGAGTGAAAGTGGCAAGGGAATTCTGAGCTGCGGCCACCAAATCTTACACAATGATGTTACTTAGTCTTTGTCAAAGGTCCCTTGAGCTGGAAGGGAACTTCTATCACTCATGGACAGCAAACTGCCTGAAGACCCCCTCTAGACATTCAGACGGCCCTCTCGGAGTCCCAGGGAGTAGCAGCCCTACCTAGTTCTCTCCCTCCTCCTTTCACCGCTGTCTGGGGACAGAGGACTAGAGAAGCTGGTTGGGGTGGGGGAGGGAGACAGAAAGCTGGAAATTTCAGACTGCATTCACCCCAGCATTGTGACTTGGCGGCTAAGTTGCTTTACTTTGCTGAACCTCCGTGTGCTGATCTGTGAAATGGGAATGCTGTGCTGTGGGCCCTATCTCAGACATTGCCCCACGGCATAACTCCACCACACCAGAGCTTAGGGCTAGACACGTCCAATCCCCACGGCCTAGAACACAGCGAAGAGTGAGGACTTACCAGGTATTTGTTGAATAACATGTGTAATAAAATCAAGCACAGGACCGGACCCTGGATGGTGGAAACAATCTTGAAAAAGAATGAAAGTGGAGGGCTCACACTTCCTGATTTCAAAACCTGCTATTAAGTTACAGTAATTAAAACACTGTGGTGTTGGCATAAAGACAGACATATAGACCAATGGAATAGAATAGAGGGCCCAGAAATTAACCCTTGCGCATACAGTCAAATGATTTTTGACAAGGGTGCTGAGACCATTTCATGGGGAGAGGACAGTTTTTCCAAGAAATGGTGCTGGGAAAACTGGATATCCTCATGTGAAAGGACAAAACCGGACCCTTACCTCACACCGTATATAAACAGTAACTCAAAATGGACCGAGAACCTACACATAAGACCTGAAACAGTTCAACTCTTGAAAGAAATCAGAGGACAAAGCTTCATGGCACTGGATTTGGCGATGATGTCTCGGATGTGACGCCAAAGGCACAGGCAACAAGAGCAAAACTAGACAAACTAGATTTCATGAAAACTGGAAATTTTGTGCCTCGTAAGACACCATCTGTAGTGCGATAAGGCACCCCTACAGAATGGGAGAAAACATCTGCAAATCATCCATCTGATAAAGGCTTCATATCCAGAATATAGAGGAAACTCCTAAACGCAGCAAAGGAATAAACATTCAAAAATGGGCAAAGGACTTGAAGAGACAGTTCTTCAAAGAGGATATACCAATGGCCAATAAACACATGAAAAGATGCTCAGTGTCACTCATCGTCAGGGAAATGCAAATCAAAACCACCTCGCACCCATTACAATGGCTACTGTCACCAACAAAAACAAAAACAAAAAACAAAAAAGCCCCAAAACAGAACTCAAGTGCTGGCGAAGATGTGGAGAAATCAGAACCCTCGTGCATTGTTGGTGGGAATGTTAAATGGTATGGCTGCCGTGGAAAACAGTCTGCAGGTTCCTCAAAAAATTAAAAATATAATTACCATATGGGCCAGCAATTCAACTTTTGAGTATATACTCGAAAGAACCGAAAGAAGGGTCTCAAAGAAGTATTTGCCCACCCATGTTCATAGCAGCATTATTCACAACAGCTAAAACGTGGAGGCAACCCAAGTGTCTACTGACTGATGAATGGATTACTAATGAACGTACACACGTACAATGGAATATTATTCAGCCTTAAAAAGGAAGGAAATTCTGCAATATGCTACAACACGGATGATCCTGAGGACAGTATGTTCAGTGAAATAAACCAGTCTCAAAAATATTGTATAATTTCACCTACACGCGGTGCTTAGAGGGGTCAAAATCAAAAAGCCCGAAAGTGGGAAGATGGTTGTCAGGCACTGGGAAGAAGGGAGAACGGGGAGTTTGGGTAAATAGACAGAGTTTCAGACTGACGAGATGGAACGCGTTAGGGGGACGGATGGTGGGCATAACCACACAGCACCGTGAATGTAGTTAATGCCACTGAACTGCACACTAATAAACGGTTAGGTGGTAAATTTTATGTTGCATGCATTTTAACACAATGAAAAGAAGAAAAAATATCAGGGCGCCTGGGTGGTTCAGTCAGTTGAGGCTCAGCCTCGGTGCAGGCCATGATCTCGTGGGTTCGTGAGTTCGAGCCCCGCCTGGGGCTCACTGCTGTCAGCCTGTCCGCATACAGCCCGTTTCGGGTCCTCTGTCGTTGCGGCTTCCCTGCTCACGCTCTCTCAAAAATAAACATTAAAAATTAAAAAAAAAAAAATTAAGCATGGAAGAGTGAGACTAGACGCATCCTGGACATTCTTATGCTTATCCTGGGCGGGACCCTGAAAGAAAGATTGAGACCCTCCCTTAGTTTGGGGTGTGTGATGGGGGCGGGGGTGGGAGCACCTCCTGGACGGGAGCAAAGTTTGAGCAAAGACTGGAAAAGGGAAGGGAAGAACAAGAGGTCACGGAGCCTTGTTGTTTCTCTTCCTACCCAGTATGTGGGTCTAGAGCAGACACGGTGTCACCCTGGTCCCCAAGTCCAGAGACACCGGCCTTGATGTGGACATGATACACGCCATGCCTGCCCTCTCCGAAGGCCCCGACGTTCCCAGGCCTTCACAGTCTTGCTTAATTCCCTCAAATATACGCAGCCTTTAATTTATGGGGACACAGTAGTGGCCCCAGGGTCTGAACTAGAAATCAAAGCAAACAGGCATCATTTGCCATAAACAGGCCTATCCCCAGTGGGTTCTGAGGCCCAGGGACAAGGAAACCCCGAGATCCTCAGATGGGGAGCTCACAATAGGCGCGGGGCTGCGGTCCAAGGCTCCGACCGCGAGGCCCCTCCCAGCTCCGGTCTTGGAGGAGCCTCTGAGCCGCTGGGTGGGGCCGTGGACAATGGGGGGCGGAGTCCACCGGCGGGATGGGGAACAATGGGTCCAATCAATTCCGGAGCCTCCTCACTTGTTCTAAAATAAGTCTTGGAGGTCTGGGGGTGGACGTAAATCCCAGTAGAGAAGAACAGCCTCGCCTCCCTCCGTTAGGGGGGGTTGGGCTCTGGCCCCGAGTACCCATCGCAGCGCCCCAGCGGGCCGCGGGTGTTGGTGTGCTTCTAAATGTTTTAACCACCTGCTCCCGAGAGGGTCAGCCCTGGCCTGGAGGGTTTGCTGATCGCCCAAATGGAAAACTCCCCGAGGCCAATTTCAGGCTCCCAAGGCAATATCCCGGAAGGCAGAGCTGGGAAGAGGTCTGCGTCAGTGCACCATAGTGGGGTACTTCCTGCACATGCCATAGATACAAGTGAACTCGTGGCATTCGTGATAGTAAATATATGTACTGGAGAGCGCCAGCAGGGGAGGGGCAGAGAGAGAGGGAGACAGAGAACCTGAAGCAGGCTCTGTGCTGTCAGTGCAAAGCCAACTGCCAGGCTCCAGCCCTCCAGCCATGAGATCACGACCTGAGCAGAAGTTGGACGCTCAACCCGAGTCCCCAGGAAGCGATGAGTTTTGATTATTTGTTACCTTTGTTTTAATATAATGTGTTTAATGTGTGTTCATAACTTTGAATTTTTAAGGGTGAAATTCCTGAAAACATGTCCGGGAGGTTCACGAGTTGGAACAGGTTTGTATGAGTTGGTGTGGGTCCAGCACACCGCCGAGCACAGGGGACCTGGGCTAGGCCCATCGCCACCTCCTCTGCAGTCTCTGGATGACCGTGAGCAGCCTGAGGCCTTCTAGGGGCTTTGGCCCCCTCAGCTTGGGGGGCCTGGGGACAAGTGAGGCCCCTGACACCACTTGAGGTGAGGGAGGAGAGAAGATGCCAGCGTTGCTGTAAGTGGGGCTCTAGCCCGTGGTACTTTTGCCTGGGCACTGTGCTCCTCACTCAGGCTCCTCCTAAGGTGGGACCCTGCCTGACCCCAGCCTCTTCTGGCAAACCTCTGCTCCCCCAGCAGGGTATCTGACCAGAGTCCCCCCTTATCCTGGCCACCGAGCGATGGGTAGTTCTCACAGAGGCAAGGTTCTGTGGCTTTATCACTGGGAAACCCCATGGCTTTATCATTGCTGGGCTCCAAGATGCTTCTGGTACCCCGGTCTGCCCACACTGCACCTTGCCTGCCTAGGACTACAATGAAAGCTCACACATTTATGGCCTGCTGCCTAAGTGCCAGGCTCAGGGCTTCCACAGTGTGAGCCCATGTGGTAGGAGCCACCGTTAACCCATTTTTGCAGAGGGACAAGCCAAGGCACTCAGAGTGGTGAAGCCATTTGCCCAAGGGCGTGCAAAGCATATGTTTCGAGCCAAAGCCTGTTTTGAAAGCAATTATTTTAGTTTATATTTACTAAAAACAGTTTTGGGGTGTGTGTGTGTGTGTGTGTGTGTGTGTTTAAGTTGGTGCACAACTGATCTTGCCCAGATGTGCCTATGGACGTCCCGGGTGGAGGTGGAGGGACGGAGAGAAGCTTGGGGTTGGGCAGAGTGGCCCACACATGCCAGGAACAGAAGTTGGCATGGGGGCAAAAACACACGGAAGGCATTCTGGTTTTCTCCTTTGGTCTGCTCGTCACTCGGGATCTGCTCCCTCACTGGGGGCTTGTTCCTAAAATACCTCAATGCCTGGTTTGAGTCCTGGCTTCCCCACTTGCCAGCTCTGTGACGTTGGGCAGGTCGGTCAGCCTGAGCCTCATCCGTGGAAGGGTCCGCACAGTTGTGGTCTGTTGAAGAGAACGGGGCAGAGCGCTCACTCAGCACCGTGTTGGCTCTTTATTGCTACCATTCGTCTTAGGGCCCCGGTGACCTAGGCCGCAGTCACCATGGCCCTGACGGTACCCTTTTCGAGGCTCTGGCCCCTGTCGCCACCCCCTCGCTGGCACCACTAGCCGCCTGCCTCTCTGGTCTTTTGCCAACAAGGTTCAAACCCCGTCTGCGTGCATGGGTCGGAAATGTTAATGGAGCTCTCGGGGAGCGGCGGCTGGGTTCCCCTGCTCTGGGGCCGCCTGGTTATTGGCGGCTTAAGTGCTCATGTGAAACACCCCTTGCACCTCACGCTTGCCAAGCTGTCCCCAGTGCTGGACGCTGTGTTTGATCATGTTGAAAGGCCTTGACACAGACCATCCAGGTCTGGAGGCCAACAGGGGAAAGCGTGCCGAAGATCAAGCATCGACAGGGCACTCCTGGGACGCCGGCCCGGCCCAGAGCAGGGCCAGCAGCCCGCACCAGCCTGGCGCTTCTCACCAGACACAAACCAGGCCTGGGAACGGGTGAGGGCAGCCAGGAAGCCAGCCTGCCCGGTGCCACAGAGGCTGGGGATCTCCGGGACCGTCCCTGGACCTCCCTCCTCTACAGCAGCCACGCCGGCCCCTGCCTCTGAGGCCACACTCTTCACCCACAGGGGCCGGAGCAGTGATGGGAACAGAGGGGATCAGCACACCTCTCTTCCCCGACTTCGCCCCAGAGAGACACCCTCACCGCTCAGATTCTCTGATGGGGACCCTTTGACAGCTCTGTAACGCCACAGGCTTAGCTGCGTCATCCTCACAACCGCCTCTGGGAGGTGGGGGAAAGGCCCACTGCACAGATGGGTAAGCTGAGGCCCAGAAAGGTCCAGTGGGTCAGCTGTGAGCTGCAGTCCCTCCCCTTGATCAGCGTCTTCCGATTCACGGCCTGCTGTTCTTGCAATGAGGCCACCGCGGTTCCCATGAAAGTGACTGGGTGTGTGGCACTAGACGGAGGGAAAATTTCTTCTCGTCCTTCTTCCATAAGGGCTATGGCCACCCCAAGTCTGGCAGCTTTACAAGAACAGGCTTGTAAACTCAGCAACACCCCATAATCCTTTTTATGGGGCCTGCTGTGGTAATGGACATTCATCAGCTCTCCCAGACTAAGCCTGGTGGGCCCTGGGGGCGAGAGGCGAAGGGGAGCCAGGCCCGCCCGTCTGTGCAACCCTCTAGCTGCGTAAAGGGTCCCAAAGGAGGGGCAGAGTCCACATGTTTCTGAACAACGCCAGGACTCTCAGCCAGGGGGTGCTGTGCAGCCAGGGCAGGGGAGGGAGATACAGAGGAAAATCACCCGTCAAAACGCCTGCGTGGGCATCACCTTTGTATCTACCCAGAAACGAGTGAGCTGGGAAGAGGGGAAGCATTGTCTCAGATTCAAATTCCCAGGCTCCTCTCTAACCTCTTGATTCAGAATCTCCGAAGGTGGCCCCAGGACTGTGCGGTTATTAGCCTTTGATGCAGCTAACATTTTACATCCTCTGCTTTAGGAAGAGGCAGAGGGTAATGGCGGGGAAGTGAGAGCTAGGTCAGACACCTAGACTGTCCATTTCCTCGCTCAACAAACCCTTGCTGAAATCCGGCCTTGACCGTGGACAGGGGAGGCCACCCTTTGCTTCCATGTGGGTAGGTAGCGTCTGCCTCCACCCTCACCTGCACAATGACCTTGGCCACTCTGCTGCCCTCCATCAAAGGAGAGGAGAGTCTGCAGTCCCTTCCAGCTCAAACACCTTACGATTCAAGCAGGGTGTAGCCGATGAACCAGGATCACCTTGTAATCCTTTAGCTTCTCGGGCTATTAGGGGACTGAGAGTAGACCCTGGGGAGACCTTGGACCCACGGCTCCAGGCCAAAGAGCTTTCTCTTCTTTACATCTGCCCATTCTTCCCAAGGATGGGAGCTTGTGCCCTCTGAACCGGGACAGCCAGAGCATGACGGTCCCTCCCTCAGCCAAAGCAGAGCTTGCGAGGTCCGGCAATGCAGTTCTGTAAGGGCCTCGCCTGAATGCCTTGACCTAACCGTGATCTTGAGGCCCCCTAAGCAGTAACATTGCTTATCGGGTTCTCGTTTGTTTTGTTTAGTCTCATTTGGGTTTTAAAAGTTATGTGCAGTATATCTACATGTTTTTAAACCATGAGTGATGCTGTATTTGTGTAAAAAAGTCTAGATCAATGCTTCTGAACTTTTAAAATGTGTCTTAACTTTCCTCATCTGTAAAATGGGATAATAGTAGAGCTGACCTCAAAGGCCTGTTGGGTAGCTTAAATGGCATGATACATATAAAACATTTAGAACATTTAGAACAGTACCTGGGACGTTGTAAACATTCCATATAAGTTGCTATTTAGGCGACACTTTGCCACTTTGTCACTCCTGAGCACAACCCGTGTCCTTGTTTGCTTGATACACTTCCTCAAATCCATTTCTTTTTCTTTTCTTTCTTTAATGTTTATTTATTTATTTTTGAGAGAGAAAGAGAGGCAGAGAGAGGGAGACAGAGAATCCCAAGCAGGCTCCACATTGTCAGCGCAGAGCCCGATGCGGGGCTCGAACTCACAAACCGTGAGATCGTGACCTGAGCCGAAATCAGGAGTTGGAGGCTTACCTGACTGAGCCACCCGGGTGCCCCTCTTTTTCTTTTTTCTTTTCTTTTTTTTTTTTTTTTTACCGAAGGAAATTTAATTAAAAAGGAAATGTTATGCCATTACTGTAAGTGGAAAAATAGTATCAATTGCATAGAGAGACTACAGCAGTAAAAAGTAACACAAAGGAAACAAAGCCATGTCGTTAAAACCTAGGCAGATCTAGATTGTGGTGGTAGTTACCAGAATCTACCAGAACCTGATACAACGGCATGAAACCATACACACACGTTGTCCACAAAACCAATGTCCATCTCCTGGGTCTGATTCTGTACTTCAGTTAGGTAGGACGTATGCACTGGGTGACGAGTACGTGAGACCTCTCTCGGCTATCTTTGCGACCTACTGTGAATCTCTAATTTTATTTTATTTTTTTTTTCAACATTTCTTTATTTTTGGGACAGAGAGAGACAGAGCATGAACGGGGGAGGGGCAGAGAGAGAGGGAGACACAGAATCGGAAACAGGCTCCAGGCTCTGAGCCATCAGCCCAGAGCCCGACGCGGGGCTCGAACTCACGGACCGCGAGATCGTGACCTGGCTGAAGTCGGACGCTTAACCGACTGCGCCACCCAGGCGCCCCGTGAATCTCTAATTTTAAAACAAAAAGTTAAAAAAAAAAATCTCCGGCAAATGGGTGCTTTCTCTTACCCTGAGGCTGAGTCTCTCCATTTAAAGAGGAACCAGGGGCGCCTGGGTGGCTCAGTCAGTTAAGCGTCTGGCTCTTGATTTCAGCTCGGGTCACGATGTCGCGGTTTGTGAGTTTGAACCCCATGTTGCGTTCCGTGCTGACAACGTGGTGCCTGCTTGGGATTCTCTCTCTCCCTCTCTCTCTCTCTCTCTCTCACTGTCCCTCCCCAACGCACACTCTTTCTCTCCTAAATAAATAAACATTAAAAATATTTAAAATGATTATTAAAATAACTTAAAAAAATTTTTTTAACGTGGCCACTTAAAAATTGTAAATTATATATGTGGCTCATACGCGTGGCTCCCATTATGTATCTATCGGATAGCAGCTCTGAGAGCCTTCGGCAGATTTCCGAAGGGGTCTCGTCTGTGACTCGCAAAATGCTCCAGCTTCTCCAAGTCAGTGATGGAACTTTGTGCTTTTTCAGGTAGCTGCCTGGATCCCGCTTGGGGAAGGCGCTTATGTGCTCTCGTGTGCACAGATGGGTGCCTCCCGCCAAATGTCCATCTCCTTCCCCAGTGGCTGCCCAGCCCCCATCCTTTGGCTGAAAGGCGCTCCCGAGAGCACAGGGCTTCCTGTCCCTCTGCCCCATGTGATTTTCATTTGTCTAATTAAAGCTAATCTGATAAAGGCAGGAATGGCAGAGATGCGTGAAAGCTCCAGTGAGCACAGGTCATGGCCTGATCTAAAGAGGGGGCCTTTGTCTCCTTCCCCGCCCCCCACCCTCCCCGGGCAGTGGCCAGCTGGCCAATGGGTCACCCAGAGGAGTGGACAAGGGAGCCAAGACCAAGGAGGGTGCTCTTCTGGGACAAGCTGGACTGACATCACCGTGTTTACCATTTGTAAACCAACCAGAAAGAAACCGAAGAAAGAAGCTAAAAAATGAGAAAACTCTGAAAATCCCAGGAGAAAAGCCCTGTGAAAAACAGGAGGGCTCAGGCAGCTCATTGTGGACTAGAATCGTGGTCCCTTGTCACCTTTCTCTTCTGGTCAGTGGCAGCATCTAGGAAAGAGAGAGGCTGGGGCTGGGGTCATGCTCCCAGCCAAAGGAGGAGGGTTAGAGATGGCTGCCTCATATCCTATAGCCATGGGCACCGGGTTCTCTCAGGCCTTGGGCTCTACCCAAGTCCAGCCCTGGAGCCAACCCCCCGGGGCTCCCCCACAGAGGCACTTCTTCAAGAGCTTGGACCCCTGGAGCAGCCCTCCGGCCACATAGGACATTGTGCCGCCCACCTACCCTCTCACTCACTCACTCACTCATGTTGGGAACTGAAATGAGCTGGACACAGTATGGAACATCAGAGATTTTTCTGTGTTTGCTTCACTTCCACAGTTGAAAATCCTCTCCTTCCTCCTGGGTCGGGGGAGACAGTTCAGTTGGGGAAAACCAAAGACGCTGCCCATTAATGAATTAACCAAACCAGAAGTATTTACCCAAGAGCTGGTGTATACCCGGGCCTCTGCCGGGAATTTAATGGAGACGAGAAAGAAAATAGGAGTCCCACTCTCACTGGGGGTTGAACTCACGCATAAGAGAATAAGACAGACATACCTGATGGCCAGACAGAGCGGAGCACAGCCAAGGCTCTCGGGAGAATGGGGAGAGGGCAGAGGAGTGGGTGTCAGGGCAGACATCCTGGAGGTGGGCTTGGGCCGGCCTCATGAAATGAGGGTGGGGATCACGGAAAGAGAAGTACAGTGGCCTGCGTTCTACTAGGGTTCTTATACCAACTCGGTGAGGTTGGCCAACACAATCTCCTCCCTGGGCCTCATCTTCCTCATCCGTAAAGCGAGAGTGGTGACTGCCTTGGCATCCTTACTGACCATAGCGTCCTAGGATTTGAAGCACCAGAGAGAAGCAGGTGAGAATTCCAGGTGGGAAGAAGCATTGGAACAGTTCTGATAGGACCAAGAAACTGTCAGTGGGTAGAGGAAACACGGCCAGAGATGCTGGAAACAAGCTCCCCAGAGCTGGGGAGAGTGGCCCAGATCTTTCGCTCATTCCAGCCCATCTCAGGGCACGCAAGGCCTATGGCCTCGCCGGGGTCTCAAACAAGTGGCTATATTGTGTGTGCCCAGCTGGGGTGCAGGCCAGGGCGGGTGTCATGGGAATTGCCCCTCTGCTTCTGAGGAGAGAAGGGAGCTCTGGCCTCAGAGGCCTTGCCTGGCGCCTCTGTTCTTTGCTGACAGAGATTTGGCCACTTCCCTAGAGCCCCTCTCTGGCCTTCACCATCATCTTCCCAAGACAAGCAGAGCCCAAGTCAGAGCCGATGTGCAAGAGGTGCGGGAGGGCGTCAGATGTGCATTCTGGAGAAGCGTTCAAGATGACTTCCGCCATTTTGGTTTCATCCATATTGGAGCTCCATCCGGCCACAGGCCCTGTTACACCAGCTTGGTTTTAACCTCTGAAAACCTGTCAGGAAGTTCACGACAGTGAGCGTTGTTTCTTCCTTTGTTCTTTCAACTGAGCAATTCGCAGGTGGTTGTGGAAGGCTGTTGTGTAGCCAAAAATCATGCCATACAGTTTGCGAGCCTAGCTCTTCCAGTGCTGGAAGATATTCCGCATGAACCGCACCCCAGATATGGGTCTCCGATGCAGCGTGTCTGAGGCTGTGTGTCTTTCCCCATCCATTACCTGGCTTTATCTTCTTCACACACTCATCACTGTCGAAATTATCTCACATTTATTCACTTGTTTACCACCCGTGCCCCCTGCCCCTACCCCCCCCACATTAGCATATAGCCTGCCCTGTTTACTGCCGTATCCTTGACCCCTTGATTACCTGGCAGGTGGTGAAGAAATGTTTGTCGAATAAATGAATGTGCAGACACGGATATGCGGCCTCCAATCAGGACGGTGTCGAACAGTGGGGTGTGGTGGGTGATGGAGCAGAGCTACGATTACGGCTGGCATCAGCCATCGGGTGAGGCCCTGGTGGGAATCAGAGGACATACTTGGGCAGGTTAATAGAGGGGAGCTTAACAAAGGGCTCCTTATAAAGGCCCAGCCAGTGTTAAGGGAACGGTACAGGGATGGGGAAGAGGAGGGCGTTACCCCCCAGGCCTGCAGAGCTAAGGGAGGGGGCAGTTACTGGAACCAGAAAGCAAGTCGTCCGGTGAGGGTAGCCTGACAGGAGCTGTCGCCTTTGGTAGAGTGGCTCTGTGACCGCTGGGACCTGGCAAGGAGGAAGTCAGGAAACACATGCCTCGCTCAACCTGCTCCCCGTACAGTGTCCCCCAGAAGCCAGAAGCCTGGGGAGCCCAGTGATGCTGTTCACACAGAAGACAGGGGGAGGGGAGGTGGCCTCTTGGAGCCAGAAAGACAGGAGGAGGGTGGACAGGGATCTGGGGGGACAAAGAGGATGTCCAGCCCAGGCGGTGCAGGGGACCATGGCTGTTTCAGTTACCGTTACCGCAAAACAAACCTGCCTGAAACTCCGCGGCCAGAAACAAACACACTCCGTTCAGTATCTTTCACAGTTTCTGTGGGTCTGGAGCCCAGGAAGGGCTTTGCAGGGTGGTTCTGGCTTGGGGCCTCGCCTAGTTGCAGACAGATGGTGGCTGGAGCTGAAGCGGTAAGGGGCTGGAGCAGTTAGGTGGGAGCTGGCCAGACATCTGTTTCTTCTAGAAATCTCTGGCCTCGCCGAGCGCTCTCTGCACGTTCAGGGCAACCTCACTGTGGCAGGACGCCTGGCACGGGACCCAGGGCTTCGGCACAAGTGTTTGGTGAACCCAGGAGTAGCAGCGTGGCCCCCTCTGACCCACCCTTGGTCACCTAGTGCCACCTCCGCCATAGTCTGGTGGTCAATCAGTCGCTAAGCTCGGCCCAGAATCCAGGGGAGGGGCTGCAGTCCCCACCTCTCGAAGGGAAGAATGCAGAAGCATTTGAAGACATGTTTTTGAAGGCGAGAGAATACAGGGCCACATGAGTTCCGGTTGAATATTATTTGGGTGGTCACCAAAGAAGTCCCTGAAACGTGCTTGGAGGGGACAGGAACAGGATGAAAGCTTGCCATGTGGTTAGGAAGTTAGAAGTCGGATCTCTCTAATCTCTCCTCTTCAGGAGCAGAAGGACAGAGGCTCAGAGACAGAAAGTGACCGCTCAAAGGTCAGAAAGGGCTCCAGGCTGGAGGGGCAGAACCCTTGCCTGGGTCTCAAGATTCTGTGCTCCAGGGTAGAGAGAAGTGGGAGGGAGGGACAGTGCCAGCCGCACAGGCTTCGAGGGCCGCTCAGCCAACGCCAGAGAACCAGGGGCCGGCCGGGTGCTTCTGGCTAATCTCCTCCCTCGTTCCCCTCCAGGGCTCCTGCAGCCTCCCTCCCTGGAGGGAAGGGAGAAAGAAAGGCAGTTTGGAGACTATCAAAGCAGTGGCTTTCACTTTCAGGGAGCGGGCTGGGGAAGATTGCTTCCAGGTGGCCTCTCGGGGCCCCTCCCCGCCTGGCGGGGGCCGAGGGTGGGCCCGGAGGCATGGGCCGTGGGCCGGGAGGGCGGGAGGAGCAGCTCCCACTGCCCAGAATGTTTTTTTTTTTTTCCCAGAGCTGGCAGGCTGCCCGCTTCTTAATCGGGTCTCGGCTCAGAGCCTCCCTTCTCCGGGCCTTCCCTCATCACCTCAACCCAATCGGCAACCCTGCCCCGTGGCTACCTATAGGACCAGCCTCAGAGCCTGACGCGGAGGGCCCGCTCTGGCTACTATCCTGCTCATGAGGTGTGAAGTCCGTGGGCCAAGGTGACGTGCCTTCCTGGAGAACAAATCCTCCCATCCAGACGCCACTCGGGGCCCTGAGAACGCCGGCACTCCCCGTCCAAACATCCTGAGCCTGCTTGCAGGCATGGGGACCTCTTCCCCTGGTCTGGTCCCTAAGGGGTCCGGTCCCCTGGTCACCGTGTCGCCTGTATGAGCAACCTCAGGGGTTGGCCCAGGGGTTGGCTGGGTGGTGTGTGTGGCGTGGTCGGCGGAGGAAGTGGACCGAACTGCTATGTGTCCACACTGCCCATGAGGCCCCTCAGGATGCAGGGTGGAGACCTGGTAGGAGAGAAGGGGCATGGGCTGCGACCTCCATTTATACTTCTGCTGGGTCCCACGAATCCCCAGGATATTCCTGGCTTTCTATGACATCATGTTTTAATGTTTTTCAAAAAATTTTACCTCATTTTCCCCTAAATGTTTATTTATTTTTGAGAGAGACAGCACATGAGTGGGGGAGAGGCAGAGAGAGGGAGGAACAGAAGATTCGAAGCGGGCTCCACACTGATAGCACAGAGCCCGATGTGGGGCTCGAACTCACGCACCGTGAGATCGCGACCTGAGCCGGAGTCAGACGCTTAACTGACTGAGCCACCCAGGCGCCCCCGTATCACATCATTCTTTAATTTACTCCTAGTGGTTTCTGCTGTCTGACACTTGTCGCCCCTGGTTTTCTGTCCCTCTTGCCAACTGGGATACACATCCAGCTGGAGCCGGGGCCTTGGGTTGCGTGGCTGGCTGCCTCTCGCTTGGGGTCCCTCCGTCTCCTTGGCGAGGGGTGGGGTGTTCGTCTGTGAGAATGTCCCAGCGGGAAGGAGCCTTGGAGGGTCTTAATCCCAAACTGCCCTTTTACAGATGTGTATACTGAGGCCCAGAAGGGAGAGACCTGCCCGAAGTTAACCCAGTTGGTACGTGACAGGAGGGGGCACGTCCCACATTCGGATGCCGACTCCTGAAGCTGGGACAGTGACTTTTTGGCCAGGTGACTGAGCGGCCCTAGCCCCACCCCAACAAGTGACTGGAACTCCTCCACTCAGGCAGCTTCCAAGTGGGAAGTGTGGTAAAAATACAGATGCCCAGCCCCATTTGTCCCGTGCAGGATGCCTGCCGGGTTGCCAAGATGTCTTTGTTCCCAGCAAACACCACAACGGGGCGGGGGTGCCCAGTGTCCCGGGGATGGCGGGGGCATGTCAGGGCAACCCTAGGCTCCACAGCCCTCGGTGACAGGGAGTCCCTTCGGAGTGCTTTCCAGATGTTGCCCCGGCCCTCGATCCTTCTTTCGTGGGAGAATATGATGCCGTTAGGCCTGTCACCAAAGCCCCGGGGCGAGCTATTTGCCTTTGCACAAGCTCTGGCTGAGCAGCAGGGCAGGCAGGGAATGGACGTGATGAGGCCTCTCTCGTCGCCTGCTCACCCACTTGGGGGCCACATCCCCACCCCTCAGCCCCTCTCTCCCGGCTGCTGCCTCCGCTCCTGGAGGGCACAGTGCAGGACAGTGAGGGAGTAGCCCCCTTCATTTATCTGTCCTTCGGCAGAGATCCTACAGCTGTCACTGCACCTGGCCGGGAAAGCATGCAGTCTGGGGTCAGGAGACCTGGGTTCCGGCCCCGGCTCCGCTCTAGGCAAGTCGCTCACGTTTCTGGGGTCCTCTCCCGAGGAGGATGTCAAAGGGAGATACGATCGTGACGGCGAAGGTGTCCTGAGAGCTCAGCCCCGTGTGTCTGCTTATGTGACTTAGCCGTGACCGTGCTGGAGGAAAGCATCTAACTCAGCCCCTGCTCTGAGCGGACCTCCTTAACGCACAGAACAAAGTAAACGTAAAATATTTAGACGAATATCAGACGAATGGTGTGAACAAGAGAAGGAGGGCAGGAGAGCGTGAAATAATGACAAAGATAAAAACAGCTCCGAGTTACACAGCACTTACTATGTGCCAGGCATGGCCATAAGTGCTTCCCGGTCCCATGAATCAGGTACTATTAAATAATGCCCCTTTTACAGACAAGGAAACTGAGGCACAAAAAGGCCACAGAACTAACAGGTGGCAGAGCCCAGACTTGGATCCAGGACCAGCCGTGTGAGCAGGTGCAGTGAGGCCAGGGACTCCCCTCCCTGCGGTGGGGCACACAGAGGCCATCAGGAAATTCGCTAATTCGCTAATGAATGGGATAGCGCAGGCCTTGTCCTAGACTTGAGGAAAGATAAGATTTCTTCAGACGGACAGGATGGCCCGGGACGGAACACAGCAGAGCAGGAGCGAGCATGCTGCGCGTTCCCAGACTCACGCTGAGCCTCTCTGTGCTGGGCACGGCGCCCCCGAGTGTTCCTGGGGTTCTCCAGAACCCGCCGTGCCCTTAAGCCTTGCTGTGTTGGGGGCTGGGACAGGTCTTCTGTCTCTGGCCCCTATCCCCTTCCCTGTAATGTTCTGCCTGGCTTGACACCCAGTAGGTGCTCACAGAATATGAACTGGGAGTAGGTGCTCACAGTAGAGCCCTGGGAACAGGCTCTCCCAGGGAAGGAGTGCCAGGAAGGCCAGCACAGGGGCTCACTGAGACCTCAGTGCTGCCCCTCGTCACTCCAGCATGGCCCCCCTGTTTGCCCCCTCAAGATGTCCTAGCAGCCCATTCTCTCCTTTGAGCCCCGTGGGGCGGGGACAGGGGGCAGGTAGGGACCGAGGGACTGTTTCTCGGGCAGTTGAGGATGATTGTCCTTGTGTCAGACCTTCCCCATCCCACGCAGCCTTGTCAAAACCTCACCTCAGATGCCAGCTCCTTTCAGGTGTCCTCAAACCCTCCCCAGCAGAGGCCACCCCACTCACATCACCCAACTCATAAGTTATTAGGCCGTTGCAGGACTTGGATTTACTTTAAACTGTGGTAAAATATGCATACCATAAAACTGACCATTTTTAAAAATATTACTTTGAGAGAAACAGAGAGAGAGAGCGAGCAGGGGAGGGGCAGAGAGAGAGAGGAAGAATCTCAAGCAGGCTGTGCTATCAGAGCAGAGAGCCCAAGAAGGGGCTCGAACCCACAAATCGTGAGGTCATGGCCTGACCCAAAATCAAGAGTTGGACACTTAACCCACTGAGCCACCCAGACGCCCTAAAATGGACTCGTTTCCCCTCCCCCCCAGCCCCTGGCACCCCACCATTCCGACTTCTGTCCCTTTAACTACTGTAGGTACCCCACATGAGTGGGATCACACAGTATTTGTCTTTTGTGACCGACTTATTTCACTAAGCGTGATGTTTTCAGGGTTTAATCCATGGTAGCAGGTGCAAGAATTTCCTTCCTTTTTTTTTTTTAAAGGATTTTTTTAAAGTTTATTTATTTATTTTTGAGAGGGAGAGAGAAAACAAAAAGTACGAGTGGGGGAGGGGCAGAGGCAGAGGGAGGAAGAGAATCCCAAGCAGGCTCCTTTTTGTCAGCACAGAGCCCGAGGTGGGGCTCGATCTCATGAACTGTGAGATCACGACCTGAGCCGAAATCAAGAGTCGGATGCTTAACTGACCGAGCCACGCAGGCGTCCCAGAATTTCCTTTCTTTTAAAGCTGAATCATATCCCATTGTATGGATATTCCGCATTTTGTTCACCTATCGACACGTGGGTCACTTCCACCTTTGACTATTGTGAATAACACTGCTGGGACTTTGCTTTTCAGATACACAAGACTGTGCCACGTTTTCATTTACGACCGGGTGCTTTCGGAACTTTTCTACAAAGGCTATTCTTGTCTCCATTTTACAGTGGAGGAAATGTTACCCAGAGGGTATGTCACCCGCCCTGAATCCCATAGGCAGGAGGCAGGGGAGCCTGACTTCATTTTGTATTTTTATTTATAATTTTCATAAACATAGATATTTTTATTTTGAGAGAGAGAGAGAGAGAGAGTGTGTGTGTGTGTGTGTGTGTGTGTGTGTGTGTGCATGAGCAGGGAAGAGGGGCGGAGGGAGAGAGAGACAGAATCTTAAGCAGGCTCCGTGTTCAGGGCAGAGCCCGAGGCGGGGCTCGATCCCCTGACCCTGGGATCACGACCTGAGTCGAGATCAAGAGTTGGACGCCCCACTGACTGAGCCACCCAGGCGCCCTAGCAGAGCCTGACTTTGAATTCATGTCTGCACCGACCCCCACCTTTGGCCCTGCTTTCAGTTACCCCCCTCTCTGAAGGGTTTGTTTTCATCTCTTGTTCTGCTGGGGAGCTATACAGGAGGCACAGGCTGCCTCCGAGGCCAGCGGCCAGAGCTGGTACGGGACAGTAGAGCACAATGGTTAAGATCAAGGACTGAATTCACACTGCCCAGGCTCAAAACTTGGCTCTTCTCACTTATCAGAGGGGCGAGCTTTGCCAAATTACTTAACCTCTCTGTGTCATGATTGATTAGTGATGTCTGCCGTGAGCTCGGGCTAGGAGGCATGTGCCTCGTGTCTGTCTCACGCACAAAAGGAAAAGCTTGCTTGAAACCACACCCCACCCCCAGGCTCCTTCTAGATTCTTGGTCTTGGGAGCAGCAATCCTTCCTACAGAACTGTGAGAACAGAGTGGCCCTGTCTGAGGATCTGGGCATGGTTCACCCCCGGGGTATTTGGTTTCCATCAGAAGTGGGAGTGCCTTCCCTGGCTCACGGTCTGTTTACCCTGAGGCGGTGGGATTGGGTCCCCAGCCCTGGGCCAGCAGGCCCCAGGTGGGGAGATCCGAGCACCTGGGGCCTCTTCCCCACACAGTCCTTGGCACACGTTGCATCCGTGACTGTCCCTTGAGCTGTCGCTCGTTGCTGGAGGCCTGGCCGCATCCCCAGCGCATTTACAAGGCCCCTTGCGGTTCCTTCCTCCCCAGAGCGTCCGCGGCCCTCAGTTCTGTCTGCCTCTCCTTCCGGTCCCCTCCCTGTCAACGCAAACCTTCATCTGAGGTCCCGGGAGAGGCGGCGTGGGATCTCCAGCTTGGTGCTGCCCGGAACAGGACCCCCGCTGGCCGGAGTGGGAGAGGAAATGGGTTTGCAGGCCGTGCGGTGGCGGGCTTGGGTGCCGCGTGGGGCGCCTGTTCGGGGGTTCGGGCCGGACTCCGTGCTCCAGGATGCCGGCAAAGGGCAGCGAAAGGGGCGTCTGTGCAAGCGTGCCGCTGTAGGTGACCGTGTGGTGGCGCGTGGCTGTGGGCGACGAGGTGACGGCAGAGAACACGGGTGGGTGAAGGCCTGAGGAGGTCGAACTATAGTGGTGGCGAGTCAGCAGGGGGTGACAGCGTAGGCGACCCTCCAGATGTCACCGTGAATGACTGACGGAGCTGTCCAGTGGGGCTGCGGGAGGGTGGCCGACGAGGAGCCACCGAGAACTGCGGCGGGCGGTGGAGAGTCGGCGCGGGAGCGGGTGACGGGGTGGCAGGCGCCGGGACGCGGGCTGGTCGGAGCCACCGGGAGGCCCTGGGCTTGTCTCCTGGGGACGTCGTTCGTGCCGGAAAGGCGAGAGCAAATGTGTTTTCTCTGCCTGTTGAAAATGATTCCGAACGAAGGGCCTCGCCTCCTGGCCGGCGCGAGCCTGACTCCACTGTGTCAGAAGATGATCTTTCACAGATGCTGAAAAGTTAGGAAGTGTAATTATGGGGAAATTGCACTCAGGCAAACGAGTACAAGCCGAAGGCTGCCAGGCCCCATTCCTCACCTGAGCCCCCTGATTGTGGCCGACAGCCGCACATCTGTATGTGCTTTGCAGCCGAAAGAGGAAAGAAAGGGGGAAGCAGCAATGGTTCGGGGAGAAGAGGGGGAGGTGAGGGGACCTTTGGCTGCCCTGCCAACTGCTCCCCCAGCTTCCTCGGGCAGGAGCTGAGAGGAGGCTGAGGCCCGGGGCACATTCCTGGGTTCGGAGGGCCTTCGGGGGGCCACGCTCGCTCCTGGGGAGATGGGAGGAGCCGGGGCCGACTCCGGGGGAGGCGGAGGCCACTCCCATCCGACCTTCTCATTTCACTGGCGGGGAAACTGAGGCCCAGGTCACACAGTCAGTTAATGGTGCAGGCAGGATGCCACCCTCCCCCTCCTGACCAGCCGGGGCTCTCTTCCCACACCGCCCGGAGCAGGTGGGGGGGCAAGGGGTTGTCCTGGTGAGCAGCCGGGTACCCCTGCCCGCCGCCCAGCCTCTCAGGCAGAGCCACCCAGCAGCCCCCGCGTTCCCGATTCCTCTGCGTCTTTTTCACGCTCTGGATTCTGCCTCTTGGCATCTCCCTGCAGGGGAAGCTGGGAAGCTCCCTGGAGGGGGGCCTCCGCCTCCCGGCTTGCTGTGAAGACCGCTGCTCTGTCGCCCCGTTAGGACCCAGCTCCTGGGATGGCCCCTGGAATGGCCCCAAGGAGTGGGAACCCCTTCTTGTTCGAACCATCCTGGGCAAACTCCTGACCACTGCTCCCTGGTATATGGAAACTATTCTTTCCATTGAGTGTGCTCCCCATTTCCGTCCCTCTGGTAACAAGTCTCCCTGCCCCAAGGCTCACACCTGAGCACAAGTAGACCCAGGCTGGGCCAATCATCCCACCATCCTTCTGGCCCCAGCGATTGGGTCCGGAGTGACGCCACCACCCCCCTCCGGCCCTGGGGTCCACTAAAGCTCTTCCTGTTAAGGGAACCAGAGCAAGAAGATGCCTTCCTTCCCACTGGACTTGGTCCACTGGGAAGCTGGAGACTTGGGAATCCGAGGCCCTTTCTTTACCTTGTAGAGGAGCCTATTTGCGAGAGGCAAGAATGAGGCACATACTGACAGTTGGGGGACAGAGGAGGGAGAAAATCAGTTATTAGCATTTTTCAACTCTAGATTCAGTCTTATTCCCATCCCCACAGCTACCTGTTGTACTGGCAATTTCTATTCTATTCTATTCTATTCTATTCTATTCTATTCTATTCTATTCTATTCTATTCTATTTATTCTGTTCTAGTCTATTCTATTCTATTCTATTCTATTCTATTCTATTCTATTCTATTTATTCTGTTCTAGTCTAGTCTAATCTAGTCTAATCTATTCTATTCTATTCTATTCTACTCCATCCCATCCCATCCCATCCCATCCCATTCCATTCCATTTGGCTTTCAATGCATTCAGCCTGTGTTTCTGTCACTTGCAATCAGGAGACCTGATTAATGCAGCAGCCACAGAGCTGGAGCTTGGGTGTCCTGGGAGGTGCTAATGGGTAAGCATTACCCATTATTGGCAGCATCGAGATGGGACCAGTGCCAGAGAGGAGGGTGGTAACGTCCTGGCTGGGGAGGGCTTAGTGGGGATGGTAGGGCATGATAGAAATTTGCTAGGGAGTAAGTAGGCGCAGAGGTATTAAACAGGAAGTCCCAACATGGAAGGAAAGGGGCAGCGTTCATGTCCAGCTGCAGCCACTGAGGGCGTGCTTGTCTGGGAGAGAGAGAAGCGCTTCCCCAGGAGGAAAGGGCATCGGGGGAAGGCTGGCCTTCCAGGCAGTACTAGAGAGCTGGGAGGCGTGCCTTTACTGCCCGGCTGGGGGCGGTCCCAGGGTGCTCCCGCGGCAGCTGCAGAGGACGTTTCTTAACAGGGAAGGGAAGAGTCAAGAACACTCCAGAGAAGACCGAGTGGCACCAACTTCATCGCCACCCACCCAGGACCTGACTGGGACCGCACTGGTTTCTGGCTATCTTGGCTAATGGTTCCCAGACTCCTCATGAGGAGGGATTGGGGCTCACCTTGGCCGTGCACTTCCTTACCCTCAAGGAGGCGGTTGAGTGTCCTTCGTGGCATTTCGTAGGCCAGGTTCTGTTCTCCAGAGGGAGCGTGATGTGGGGGAAACATCAGTTTGGAGACACACAGATCTGGGTTCGAGTCCTGGCTCTGCCACTTTCTTTTTTCTTTCCTTAAAGTTTATTTTTGAGAGAGACAGAGAGAGAGAGAGAGAGAGAGAGAGAGAGAGCCAGAGGATTCGAAGCAGGCTCTGGGCTGACAGCAGAGAGTCCGATGCGGGGCTCAAACTCACGAACTGTGAGATCATGACCTGAGCTGAAGTCGGACGCTTAACCCACTGAGCCACCCGGGTGCTCCGTGGCTCTGCCACTGTCTAGCCCAGAGACCTTGAGCAGTTTCCTTAGTCCCTCTGAGCCTCAGTTTTCTCGTCTATGAAATGGGGTACTAACATCTCCCCCACGAGGTTGCTGTGGGATTGGGTGAAATCACAGATGCGGTGCGGATTCAGTGAAGCGAAGGTGTGTACGTTTGCCCAGCACGTGGCAGGCACCCCCCAAGCCCCCTCCTTGCCCCTTGTGTGCTGTGATCTTAGCAAAGCCCTGGAGTAATAAGAACCACGTTCGTTGTCATTAAGGCGAGGTACCGAGCATCACTCGTCAGTACTCAGCTGGAGCTGCCCGAGCAAGGGGCTCCCCACCCCCTCCCAACCAGCACTCAAGGCAGAAGCCTCGGGAAAGCCGGGCTCACCAAAAGGGCATGAGACTTGACCCCCTGAGCAAAGAGGAGCGGACTTGTGGACTTGCTGGGTTTGAGGCTATTCAACGTCATCAGGAGGCTGTACGTTGGTGAATCTTGGTGATGGCGAGAACCTATACTCCTTGTCCACCTTGCCCTGCTTCTCCCTGCGCCAGTTCCTCTCATGACACCTCAGCCCCAGGCACGCCGCAGCGGGGCTCTGCAACCTTCAATGGCTCCCTCTTCCCTTGGAATTAAACACAACTTCCCTTTCCCTGGCGTTTCCTGCTACCCCCACCTGATCCCAAGTGCTGTACCAGCCTCAGCTCCCACCATTCTGCTTCCTGCCCCTCCTTCTCCGGTCCGATCGAACCACTCACTTCCAAGCACACCCTGTGGCTTTCTCATCTCTCCGCCTTTGCTCAGGCTGTGCCCACGGCCAGGCTCTTTCACCTTTCTCTGTCTGGAAATCTGATCGCTCCTTCACAGTGTAGGGCGAATCTCATCTCCTTCGTGAAGCCCCTCTTTATTCCTTAACCAGATGTGATTCTTTGCTCCCCCTTTCTGCTGAATCCCGTCTCGGGAAGTCCTTGAAGCCCGGCTTCACCATCAGCTCCTATGACAACACCCAGACCCCAGGAAGGGTCGGTCTCCCCCGCTCTGGGCCTGCAATCTGCTCTTCTCAGCAGGTTCCTAGGACGACTTGCTCAAGTGTCTGTTCCTTCTACCAGAGCACAGGGACTGGCGCTCTCGGCCCTTGCCTATACCTCTCTGTGCCTTCCCTGAGGGCTCTGACGTGCTCCACCCGCGTTTTCCAGAATGATGGTTGGTGGCCCCAGAATGCTGGCTGTTCCCCTTCTCTGCGTCTTCGTAACATGCCTGCGGTTGGAGTCATGGCAGGAGCTCCAAGAAGAAGGGGCCTCATGCTCTGTCTGCCCTCCTGGGGTAAGTTACCTCCCCACCCTGAGCCCAGATGTCCTCAACAGAGACATGGACAAGCTGGCCAACATCATCTCTAACATTTCACCTCAGGCTCAAAGTTCTCCCAACAGGCTCTCAAGGAGGTAAAACAACGAGTCATGGTGAATATATAGTTAATATTCTGGATTATATATTTGGAAGTTGCTAAGAGACATCTTACATGTTGTCACCTCCAAGAAGAGAAGTTAAGGGGCACGTGGGTGGTTCCGTCGGCTAAGTGTCTGACCCTTGAACTTGGCTCAGATCATGATCCCAAGGTTGTGGGATGGAGCCCCGAGTCACGCTCCGTGCTGAGCGTGGCGCCTGCTTGAGAGTCTCTCTCTCTGCCCTTCCCCCCAAACTTGCATGTGAACGTGCACGCACTCGCTCTCTCTCTCTAAAAAAATTATTCATGCGACAGGTTGGGGGCGTTAGCTAACCCTATGTTGGTAATCACTTTGCAATACACGAGCGTATCAAATCAACATTTTGTCCACCTTAAACTTGCGCAACGTTACATGTCAATTACATCTCCAGAAAGCTGGAAAAATATATCATGGAGGATAAACATCCGAGAGGTCGAATTCTCAGCACCTCAACAGGCAAGTAAGTGAAGCAGACAAGAATGTGCAGGTTGATGGGGGTGTTGACAAGGTTGATAAGATTTATTATTATCGTTTATTAGGTGTTGCTGTAAGCTAGGCACTTTGTATACTCTATCCTGGATCTCCCCAGTAAACCTTTGAAAGAATACTAAACCCCATTTTATAGATCAGGAAACTGAGGTTCAGAGAGGTGATGTGGCTTTGCCATTATCCTATCAGCGACGGCCATGGCACAACTTGGAGCCGGGCCCACCAGGCTCCCTCCCGTACTCTTCTGGCGCATTCCAGGCGGGCCGAGTGGCCGGAGCAGGCCCCGCCTGCCTCCCCTCCTGCCCTCTGCGGCTGTTTCGCATCCTGCTGGATTCCTGAGGTGTCAGGCCTCATTAGAGCCTGTGCCCCAGCGAGCGCCGAGAGGCAGTTGACAGGTATACAATCTGACCGCGGCTGCCTTCAAATCATCAAGCTGTCTTCAGGCAGGAACGTGCCGGGAAGCTGGGCAGAGGCCCCTGGCTTGGCTGCATAATCGGATGCACATTAAAAACATCTTTCGGACGCCTTTGCCTCTCTGCGTGCTCATTCTCACTCTCTCGGTTTCTCTTTTTCTCCTTCCAACAAAAGCGGATGAAGTTAGCCAGCGCTGCGAGCTCTCCAGCCCAAGCAGGGTCTCTCTGGCCAGATGGCTACCTGGGAGTGGCTGTCACCCTCGGCGGGTGGCTGGCATCTGGGTGAGCGCGCCTGGGATCTCGGGCCACATCTGGGCACCTTTCAACAGGGACCAGTAGGCTCTGGGGAGCGGGTACAAGTGTACCTCATCCATCGGTAGAAAGCCCGGACCAGCAATCATCACGAGTGGCAGTGCGTGAGTGCTTGACTTGAGAGCTGAACCCCTTTTTGGGTTTGAAGAGTTCCCCATCCTATGCATCAAGAAGGGGAGGAGAGCCAGCCTTCTGCCCAGAAGCTGAGAAAGCCAATCCTAGCTTTCCCAGAAGCCCTTGCAACCCAGAAGAGGACATGTGACCGGGGCCAGCCAATCCCACGCTCCTGCCCAGCACTTGCTTCAGCCCAGGAGCAGTAGAGGGTCTGTCCCCAGAGCTGCCAGCGTCCTGTGGCAGGGCCACAGATGGCATGAGCAGGCACTGGGTGCACAGGACAGTGGGAGGTACACAGGAAGCCTCGTTGGCACACTTCTGCCTTGTTCTGACGTTTTCTGGCCCTAGATTTCCAGCCTTCCTGATGACTTTACGAGCGGCTGCTTTTCTGCTCGAAGCAGCAGAAAGGCAGCTTCTGTTGTTTCTAGCTAAGGTTCTCCGGCTAGAATTCATACGCTAGCTTATATATTTCTTATATGTTTCTCACGACAACCCTTGAGGTCCCTTGTTAGTCTCATTTTACAGAGGAAGAAACTACGGCACGGAGCGATTAAGTAGCTCAAGGTCACACAGTAAGGGTGTGGGCAGGGTGGGGATGCAAATCCAGGTCTGTGGACGTTAGAACCTGGGCTGTCAACCACTTCAAAAACGAGCTTGTGGTGGGCTGAATGACGCCCCTCCCCCCCAAAGATGTCTATGTCCTCATCCCTGGAACCTGGGAACACGTTACTTTCCAAAGCAAGGGGGAATTCACAGATACGATTAAGGATCTTGAGAAGGGAAGGAGAGATTCTCCTGGAAAATTCGGGTGGGTCTAATGTAATTCTAAGGGTTCTTATGACAGCGAAAGATGTAAGGGCACAGTCAGGGAGGAGAGAAGATGCTACCTCACTGGCTTTGCAGATGGAGGAAGGGGCCAGGAGCTATGGAATGCAGGCAGCCTCTGGAAGCCAGCAAAGGCGAGGGGACAGGTTCTCCCCTGGAGCCTCCAAAAGAAACCAGCCCTCCTGATACCTTGACTTTAGCCCAGTGAGATTGGTTTTGGACTTCGGACCTCCAAACCTGTATGACAATAGACTTACGGTGTGTTAAGACACTAAGTTTGTCGTTATGTTGTTACGGTAGCAGTAGGAAACTCTAGGGGCTACAAAAAGTTTTATATCCTTTATTTTATGTCCTTGTTGAAGGTGGGCTATTGAGAGAACAGCGCTCCACGGGAAGCCTAGCACAGCGCCTGGCTACGGGCTGCTGTTCAATATATCCGTGTTGCATAAAAAGACAAATGCATGCAGATTTCCTGATCCCCTGGCCTGGTTTCCAACCAGGGAAGATGAGGCCAGTAATACATTATTCTAGCTAAGGCTTTGGCCCCAAGACTGAGGACGAGGCCCTGGAAGCCAAGTGAATTACACATGTAGAGATTGGGGCTGACCTAGATGCAAAGCAGACCAGGCTACCCGCACCCTCCCCCACCCCCCCCCGCCTGCCACCGCCTACGCTTTTGCCCCCTCACCCAGGCCCTCTGTGGCTTAGCGCTCCCATGGTGAGCAAAGGCCAAGATGGAAAAAGTGAGTCAAAGAGAAGAGCAGGAGTTTGTTTCGTAGAAGACGCTTCCCTGAACCTGGGGGACCGTGCTTTGCCACTGCCCTCTGTAGATCCCATCACCTTCCTCCTGAACACCGCTAATTGCATCCCAAGGCCAGGAAATCAACCCCACGAGTCTTCCTGGGGCCATCAGTTCCATGCTCACCTTGGCCCAAAGATGCAGAGCCCAAAGGGCCAGGGCTCGATCCCAGTTTGGAGAGCTGTTCCATTTGCTTCTTGAGGTTCCTTGTAAAACCAGGCCCTCCTTGTAGGACAAGGGCCCACAGAGGTGGTCTTTGCCTGACTGCACCATATTGACCTCTTCCGATAACCTTCCGATGGGGTCAGAGCTGGAGGGAGTGTGGCTGGGAACAGCCACCATCACGAACCTCTTTTGTGGTCCCGTTTCCTTTGTCTTCTTTCTGGGGAAACAGCACGTTCTTCGGGCATGTGTTTAAAAGCCCAGCTGTACTCCCATCTGGCCTGTCGTGCCCAGTGGCTCCGATGGCTAGAGCTGTGCCCTGGCAAACTCCTATTCCTCCTTCAAAACTAAGCTGGCCAAATGCAACACGTTATCCCGGAGTATGTGATGGATCGGGAAGATGGGTGAAATCGAAACAAAGACTGTAGTTTAGTGAATAGGATTGCACCGATGCTAACTCCTTAGTTTTGCTAAAGGTAGCATGCTTACGTAGGAGGTTCATATTAGGGGAAGGTGGGGGAAGAGTGTATGAGAAGTCTCTGTAACACCCTTGCAACTTTTCCGTACATCTGAATTTATTTCAAAATAAAAGAATTCTTTTTTTTTTATTTTTTTTAAACGTTTATTTATTTGTGAGACAGAGAGAGACAGAGAGTGAACGGGGGAGGGTCAGAGAGAGAGGGAGACACAGAATCGGAAGCGGGCTCCAGGCTCTGAGCGGTCAGCACAGAGCCCGACGCGGGGCTCGAACTCACGGACCGTGAGATCATGACCAGAGCCGAAGTCACACGCTTAACCGACTGAGCCACCCAAGCGCCCCCAAAATAAAAGAATTCTTAAAAAAAACAGACAAAATGATTAAGCTGGCCTCGGCATGGCCCTGAGTGGAGGCCCCTGTGATATGGCCCTGCCCTGCCCATCTACATGCCGTGTTCCTTTCTGTGGCTTGATTCATCCCACGATGCGACGGTCTTTCCCATTAGACCAGAAGCTCCTGAGGGAAGAGGCTGTGTCCTACTGTGCCTTCTGCACGTGTCCCAGAGCATTTATGTTGTCCCAGTCACCTGCTAAGACAATGTACGTGTTCTCCATCTATGAACTCCTTTAATGCCCATGGCGACCTGGGGGGTAGGTACCACTGTCATCCCCATGTCACAGACAAGCAAGCTGAGGCATAGGTCAAATAGTGACAAAAGCCACAAAGCCAGGAAGGGGCAGGGCTAGCACCAGGCTTTGACCAGCCCGGGCTGCCTCGCTTCAGAATTCAGTTTCTAACCCCTCTGCCACCGGAAGCCGTGGAGCCTGAGGGCTGAGCCGACCAGTGGCATCACGTTAGCATCCCGGCTCTCTCAGGTGCCAGCCGTGTGACCCCGGACAAACTCCGCAACCTCTCTGAGCTCGGTTCCCTCCTCTGTGAAATGAAGAGAAGAATAAAGCCTACTTCACAAGGAGTAAATGAGACGCACCAAGTTCTCAGCGCGGCGCTGGGCACGTAGCAAACCCTGGTGATGGTGGTAGGTGGTAACCGTGGGGATAAGGATAAAGGTAGTAAACGGTAACCATGGTGATGGCTGAACGTGGTGATGACGGTGATGATGATTTAATGCTTGCTGACCGAGTGAACAATGCAGGAGGAAAAGGGGGCTATTATCAGTTTCTAGAAGACTCCAGACATGATAAACTGGGTGTTGGAGGAAGAGGAAACGGCAGCCGCAGGTCAGTGACCGTCCATCCGGAGACCAGAGAGGAGAGAGTGGGGTAGGAGCCCAGGCGCAAGAGAACGTGGCCAGCGGAGGGGGAGGGGGGGGAAGGAAAAAGCAAGCAAATCAGGCAGGGGCCCTGGAGTTGGTGAAAGGGCTTGGTCTGTTTGTTCCACAATTAGAAACGGGCTCTTGTCCCTGCTGGAGCAGGAAACTTTTGGCAGGAGGAGGAAGAGCCGGGCCGCACCGAGAGGAGCCCCCAGTGCCACATGTTCTGAGTTCCTCCTACCACGCCTGCCAGAGCCCAGGTGGGCGTGGGGCCCGAGGAAGCCCTTGCCACCCAGCGAGTGGGGCTCCAGAGGCCGGGCACTACCACCGGGAGAGGTGACAGCTGTCAGCACCGAGGAGAAGAACATTCTGAGGCCCAAGAATAGCCCGACCGCAAGACAGGGAGGCGCTGTCTCTGAAGCATCGCCCTCCTCCCTGGAGCAGAAAAGACCGCATGTTTGGAGACCCCGAGGTTTCCTGGAACCGCCGGGAGAAGAGGCTGTACCCCAGGTAGACCAGTTTCCCTGGTGGAGCCCCAAAGCGCTGCGCGTGGGGCCAGCGTCCTCGTGGAGGGGGGTCCACGGCTGTGCTGGTGCGTGTTCTGTTGAAGGCACCCTCCTCCCACAGCTGATGTTGGCGACAAGAAAGCGAGACTTGTGCAGGCACCATTAGAAGGCAGCGCGTGCTTTTACTATGCACGCGAGACCCCGGGCCGTAAGGAAGTGTTGGCAGAGCCTGGATCCCACCGCAAACTTCAGAAAGCACAGGGAAACTTCAGATATACCCCAGTGCTTACTTACATCCTTGTGCGTTTGATGGTTTGCTTGTTACTAACACTTGAGTGCCTTGGTATCGGGCCCTGTTCTGGGCACAGGGAGGCGGGGTGGGGTGGAATGGCAACTAGGAAGGACCTCTGCTCTCCTGGAGCTTACATCTAGGAGGGGGACAAGAGACAGTGAAGAAGGAGATAAAGACAGACAGCAGATACTTTCATATAGCAATCAGTGGCATAAAGATCTTAAGTGTGGTCATGGGATAGAGATGTCCAGGCCTGGGTATGGGGTAGCTGCTCCAGTTGGGTGATCAGGGAGGCTTCCTGGAGGAGGTGACATTAGAACGGATCTCTCAGAGGTGAGAAACAGCCAGCCATGCAAAGATCGGGTGAAGGGTACTTTGGAGCACACACCCCATCAAACTGCAAAGTCCCCGAGGAAGGAGCAAGCAAGGAAGGGGAGAGTGGCTGGTGTGAGCGGGGGAAGGGGCACCAGATGGGGTTGGCGGGGTGGCAGTGGCTGTGTAGACATGGAGCCAGATAACTCAGGGGTGGGGGGAATGCCAAGCGTCATGGGAAGCCACTAGAGAGCCATGAAGAGAGGCATGGCGTGATCCGCCTTTGCTTTCCAAAGTCCTCTAGCAGCTGGAGGAAAGTGGGTTATAGAGGAGCAATCAGGAAGACTTCGTGGGTCCGTTTCAGTTCCAGCCGGGGAGGATGATGGCACGGACCAGGGAGGGAGGGCGCTGGGCAGAGTCAGGCTATATTCTGGAAGGTTGAGCCGACAGGCACTGCCATGGCAGGTAAGATGTCAGAAGACAGAAGGCAGAGGATTCAGATTCGGGGCTTGAACAGGTGGCAGGATGACGACATCCGTTTGTTGCGGTGGGGGGTGGGGGTGGGGGTCGAGGGAGTGCCACCTTCAACCGGAAGCTGCACATCAGGGCCAGACCCGGGTTTTCAGAGCATTGGGGAGGGTTTCAGGTTTGCGGAGCTGCCACAGAGTATGGGGAGACTGTCGGAGAATCAAACCTCGACTCAAACACGACTTCTCTTCTCAGCTATTTTGGAGATAAACATGATCGTCAGTGATTCGGGGGAGAAAAAAGCGACCGTTCAGCCTGATGGTCGAGACGATCGCTGTTGACACTGTGTTCATACCGATTTTATTCCCAGTGGCCGAAAGGTGGAAACAACCCAAGTGCCCGTCAACAGAGGAATGGTAAAACAGAATGTGGTGTGTTCGTACAGCAAAATACTATTCGGCCACCCGAAGAAATGAAATCTTGATATAGATGCTACAAAGTGGGTGGGCCTGAGAAATGTCACACTAGGTGAAATAAACCAGACGCAGAAGGACAAATATTGCACGCTCGCTTCCATTAACGTGAGGTGCCTAAAGTGAGCAAATTCAGAGAGACAGAAAATAGAATAGGCGTTACCAGGGGCTGGGGGGCGGTGGGCGGGGAATATAAGGGGGGATTTGTATTTAACGGGTCTGGGGTGTTTTGTTTGGGATGATGAAAAAGGTGATGGTTACATCTGATCCTCAGGGCACGTGACCCCAGGTCCGGGCAGATTTGTAGATCTGTGCCACCAAGAAGAGTGCCCCCAGGTGGACGTGCACGCAGGTGCACTTCTGTCTCTACCTGACCGCCATGCGCCCTGTGGCCTTGCCTGAGCTCGGGGGGCCACAACCAAATACGGTAGGCTGGGGGCTTAAAGAACACAGTGAGTTCTCACAGTTCTGGAGGCTGGGAAGTCCAAGATCAAGGTGCTGGTCCATTTGATTCCTGGGGAGAACTCTCTCTCTGGCTTGCAGAACTTCTCGGTGTCCTCACGTGGCACAGAGAGAGGGAGGGAGGGAGCATGCACTCTGGTATCTTCTTATAATGACGCTAATCCTATAGGTTCAGGGCTCTGCCCTAATGACCTCATTTAACCTTAATTACTTCCCTACTCCAAATACAGCCACACTGGGCTTACAGCTTCAACATATGGATTTTGCGGGGTCACGGTTCAATCCATAGTGGGTCTCAACCTCAGTGCGGCTTGATCCAATCGGTCCCCTTGTCCCCAAGTCAACACGTCCCTCTCACTTCTCTGTTGTACTGGTGGCAGCTCAGTGCTCCCAGTCCTTCAGTGGTGGCTCCTCCTCTCCCTCATCCCCATGTCCCACCTGTCACCTGCTGTCAGAGGGATCTTCCTAAAACACCAGTCAGACCATACCATTCCTTCTCTGTCTGCGTCATCCATGGTCAGACACCCTCAGTGGCTCCCCATTGCCAACCAAACCTTTCACCCTGGTTTTCACGGCCATCCTATAGAATGGTCCAAGCCTGTCTTTCCAGGTACTCCCTGTCCCCTGGTTAACTGTCACACTTTTTCCACACCTCTCTCCCCGTCTCTGTTCACACCATCCCCTCCACCTGCAATGCTCCACCCCCTCCTATCTAGAGGATTTACATCCTCCCAAATCGAGTTCAAGGTCAACATCCTCTGAGATACCTCTTCTGACTGTTCCAGCCGGAAGAGGCCTCTCCCTCCTTGACGTCTTTTGTCCCTTGCATTAGTCAATGACACCTTTGAGAACAAACAACAGAAATGCAGTTCCTGTTGGTGTAAATCCCTATGGGGAATTAATTGGCTCGTGTATCTGCAAAGTCCAGGCTTAGAGCAGGTCCTGGAGATGAAGACGTCAGGACTCTCTCACCTTTCATCACTCGACCCTTTTCTCTGTGGGGGCTGCCCTCACTCTTTCCTGCTATAGGTGGAGTCCCTCTGGGAAGTGGGGGCAGAAAGTGGGAGAGCGGGGCAGAAAGAGGAGGGGCTCCTGCCATCCCAATGCAGTGTCCCCCCCCCACAAAAGAGCATCAACCTACACTCCTAGGGAATGGTTCTGATTGGCCAGGTTTGCGTCACGTGCCGTCCCAAACCGGCCCCTGAGACCAGGAGAATAGGATGCCGTGACGGCCAGGCAAGAGTCACATTGCCAGCTGGTGGGCTGGAAGCATAGAATATTGTCACAGGTACCTTACCAGTAATGGAGCGTGAGAGAGGCAGCTTCCCAAAGGAAGGGACGTGTGGCAGACAGAAAACAAATGTCTATCATGCCGCTTGTCCTTGTTACATACCTTTTGTATTTGTGATTCCCTTTGCACGTGTCTGTGTGCATCTCACACGCCAGACTTGAACTTTTGGGGGACAAGAGAATGTTTCTTATTTTTCTCTAGAGTTCACACTAGGGTCTGACACATAAGTGCTCCGCAAATACTACTAACAATGCATACAGTTGCCCTCTTCCCCCTACAATGACCTTTCAAACAGTCCTTGGTGGGGGAGGGGACATCGAGCGGGGACTATGGTCTTCAAATAGTGCTACAGGCTTGCCTATGAGTTCTGAGATATCGCCCGGGGGTCCTCCTGGGAAAGACAATGAATCATCAGGCCTCTGTGTTGTTCCATTCCTGTTTTTACCTGTTCTGCATAAAATCCACTAGATTTTTTATACAAAATAATTTGAAGAAAGTGTTCTGTGTCTTTCCGAAAGTTTGAAAGCCACTGTGTTGGGGAAGGGCGTTCCACGAACGGTTGTTTCTTTGAGCTGCCCTTCCCCGAAGGTTTCCACGGTCAGATGAGCTGGGGAAACTTTGTTCGCTATGGCCCTTTTTGAAGATTAAAAAAAAAAAATGCACATTAACATATTAAATGCTCTGAGAAGTCCTGCAGTGAACACCTTCTTGGATTGCTTAGTTCACTGGTTCTCAAGATGATTTCATCATAGAGTCCTTTTGGCTGGCAGTACCAATGAATACCCTGCAGAACCCAAACTGAGAACTTCCAGGCTGGGAACTCCCAAGGCCGCTTCTGGCCCTGCTGTTCTTGGGTCCATATGAGGAGTAGCTGAAGGACCTGGAGACAAGGAGCCTGGACGCAGTCACAGTCTCCAAATCTCTGAAAGGCTGTCATGGGACGAGGCGGCTGTTGTGCACAAATCCCTTCCCCTCCCCCGCCAGCCATGCCCACCTTAAAAACGCCACCTCTCCTAACTTGCTGGCAAATTGGGTCAGCTTTTCTTTAGACCGTTTTAGCCACGTGTCTAAAATCTTAAAAAGATGGGCCTCCTTTGTTCTGGCCATTTCATTTCTGAAACTTTATCTGAAGGCAGGAATGGCGCAAATGCACAGGGAGAACACGAACAAAGATGTTCATCACGTATCGGTCGTGATCCCGAAAACCATCAGAATGTCCAGCATCGAGAACTGGTAAACAAAAATTGGGGGACAATGATGCCGTAAAAGCGTGACAGCACTAGACACAATGTGACGCGGTAAGGGAGACACAGAATGAAGACGGAGCAGGGATCGAAACCGGATGTTTCTTGGGGCGCCTGGGTGGCTCAGTCGGTTAAGCGTCCCACTTCGGCTCAGCTCACGATCTCACGGTTCGTGGGTTCGAGCCCCGCGTCGGGCTCTGTGCTGACAGCTCGGAGCCTGGAGCCTGTTTCAGATTCTGTGTCTCCCTCCCTCTCTGCCCCTCCCCTGCTCACGCTCCGTCTCTCTTTCTCTCGAAAGTAAATAAACATTAAAAAAAAAAAAAAACCACGGATGTTTCTTAAAATAATATCGATATTCGTGCTTCTCAGTCTACCTATGCTTGAAGGACCGCTTTGTGATTTCTCTTTGGTTACAACCCGATACTTTTGGCAAACACGGTGATTTGGCCACGTCAAATTGCGATAGAAGTTTCCACATGCTCACTCGTGTTTTTCATACTTTCTCTTCGTGAAACGGTTTGCGGACCACACTTAGAATTGCCCTGCTTCCCATCTTAGATAAAAGACGGGGAGGAAATGCAATACAAGGCCAAAAGTGATTTTCTCTAACTAGTGAGTTGGGGGTGATCATTCTTCTTCTTGTCTGTAGTTTAGCTTTGCTGGGATGAATATGCGTCGCTTGATGGAGTAGGAGAGAAGGTGCTCTGGCACAGGGTGAGAAGCCAGGAGCCGACGGCCACGGAGCCGGTGGCCACAGACCAGACCCGTGGCTGCCTTTGGAGGACACATCGTGACTCAGCGGCTTCTTGCGGGCACAGCAGCAGAGGCCAAAGCCCCCATCTCTGCGGTCTCTGCCCCTCCGTCCCCATCCGTGGGCACCGAATTTTCTGGAAACCCGGAGCAGCACGTACGTCACCTGCACAGCACAGCCCCGCGTGCCAACAACGCCAGGCCACCAGACATCCCGTCGGCGCATCCAGACCAGAGGCTGAGCCGCGGCGGAGGCATCCTGAGTCCAGGACCCTGCCAAGGCCCCGGGCACCGTCTGCTGGCTCCTCAACCACGGGAGTTTTCCCAGGGACCTCCACCCTGCCGGCCGCCAGCCGGAGAAGGAGGGAGGGAGGTCAGGGGCTGTACAGTTGTGGTTAGCAAGGCGGGGGGGGGGGTGGGGTGGGGTGGGGGTGGTACGGAAAGGCTCTCCCCACCACCATTCCTGTGGGGTGAAGGCTGCACTATCCCCCAGGACAGGAGTCCCAGCTTTGTTGTCTCCTAAAAAGAAAAGTCAGAGATGAGTTTCCACATGCACCAAATGGAGAAGAATGTAAAAACCCCCGGGGGCTGACAAAGCCTCTTCTTCTGTGGAACCCGGGCCCTGTGGATGCCCCGGGGGCCAGGGGACCTTGGCAAACAAAGCCGTCTGCCTGGAGCCGCCACTCATTCTGGCCCCAAGAGGGAGGGCAAGCGACCTCGGGTGACTGCCCGTCTCTCTGCGCCTCCCCAACGTCAGGCACATCATGGTCATCAGGGCACAGATTCAAGGATTACCTACCCTCTCCGAGCCTCAGGTAATCAAGGAGGATGTACCAGAAAGTGACTTAGGGCTCACTTAGGTCAGAATCACCTGGAAGTGATGTGATAATTGTGGGTTCTTATATCTTCACGCCAGCGCCAATGGATGAGTCTGTCTGAGGGTGGGGGGTGGGGTGGGGGGGTGATGCCTGGGAATCTGCCTTGTGACAGATTCCTCAGGTGATTCTAACAGCAGTAGAGTTTGACAGTCCTGACCTGGAGGATGTCTGAGGTCAATTTCGGGCTCTGCGTGTGACGGTAAGGTAGCGAGCATTACCTGTCTCTCTGTCTGCCTCTCCACCCCCAGCCCCACCCAAGTTCCCTGTGCCCGACGAGAGGCAGCGGCGGAAGGCCAGGCACGCAGGGAGCCAGGGCTATCCCAGCAGCCACGGCAGGACGGCAGTGGGTGAAGTATTGGAGCCTGGGTGGGGCCCCTGCTTCAGCCCACACTGCCCCGGTCTGTTCCAGACCCTTCCCTATGCCACAGCTCTGGCCCGGGCACCTGACATCGCAGGCTCTGGAGAGCTGGCCGCTGGCCTAGATGTCTCTGCCCACACATAGCTGTGCTAAGCTCACCCAGCCGTCCTCCAGGAGTGCTGCCGGGTGATGCCGAGGACGAGGTTTGAGCCAGATAAGGGCGAAAGGCTGGGCTGGGCTGGGCCATTCCATCTGTCTCCAACTTGGGAAAACAAGTAAGAGTCCTAGAATTCTGGCTGGGTTACCGGAGTGACCCGGGATTCAGGTCAAGTCCTTGGAAAGACATCAGCAACAACAGTCACGTGGGGGGGAGAAGAGCATCTTACAAAGTAGGATTTATAGAGCAATCCCGTCTTTGGGAACACACGCCTTTCAACGAGTGTTTGTGCGTGCGAATCCGTATCTATATCCGTACGGACCTGGAGTGGAGCCAAGCCTCACAGGAAGAGCGCACAGTCCTCCACCTGACTGCCCTCTCTTCACACTCCAGCCACCAGTTGGCTGGTCCCCAGGGCTACCTTCACTTCAGACCAGCCGGCTGGAGGTCCCCATGGACTGGAGGTCCCCATGGACTCCCTTTGGATTCATTAATTCTCTAGAAAGGCTCATAGAACTCAGAAAGGCACTGTAGTTACAATTAGCATTGTATGATAGCAGAAGGATACGCATTAGAAGAGACACATGGGGCTCAGTCTGGGAGGGTTCCAAGCACCATGCTTCTCTCCTGGCATCCGTGTATGACACAACACTGCCAACAAGGAGCCCCACCAGGGCCTCAGCGTCCAGGGTTTTTAATGAGGCTTCATTACATTGGCATAAGGGACTGAGCTCAATCTCTAACCCCCTCCCCTCCCCGGAAGTTGAGCTGACATCACGTGACTCAAAGCCCCGAGTCTCTCTCAGGTATGGCCAGCCCCCACCCTGAGTCATCCCGTCGGCCGAAACTATCAGGTCTGGTCCGATGGGCACACCAAGAGTGGGAAAGGCACTCCTGTTAGCCAAATGCTTTATTACACAAAATGTACATGGCATAGAAAACAGACTGGAAGGGGATTCCCCAAAGCACGAATGGTGCTCCCCAGAGCGCTGAAGTTCAGGATGTGGTGGACCCCGTGGGATCCATCCCTCTTCTTCCCGACACATAGTTAAACTCCATTTCCCACCCTCCATTGCAGTCGGACGTGGCCATGTGACTGAACGCTGTCCAATGAAACGTGAGCAGAAATCATGCTTGCCTTTTCCAAGCTGAACCCATAAAACCTGCCGCACGGTCTTTGACCTTTTTTCCCACCCGCTGGCTAGAGACAAAGCACCCAGGGCCCTAGAGTATGATGGAGCCACAGAGAGGAGGATTCTGGGTCCTGGAATCATCCAGAAAATGGCCACGTACGAGACACCGTCATTGGATTTTTGCTTGAGCAAAAATAACCTATTATGTTAAGCCACTGAAATTTGGAGTTGTTTATTAACAGCAGGTGGCCTGCCCTCATTAATGCGTGGGCAATCTTCTTTTCTTCCCCTTGTGTGAATTTTCTTAACATTCTATAACAAATGAGCATTCTTTTTGTAAGAAGCAAAAACAAACACCAAAGTTATTTTTTAATGACAGCATACAAAACATTAAATTAGATGGTTAGAGTGGAGGGCGCCTGAATAATTTTAAAATGTTTTTGAAGAAAAATTTAATAGAAACGTTTGATAGCCCAGGAAAAAAAGCTTTGTTTTTCTGGAATCGCTAGACCCTGAGGGGCTCTTCCCCTCTCTCAGTGATCCACTCAGCAGGACTTAAAGTAGCTTTTCTCCCTAAGCTCCTACCCCAGCCTGTTGCTTGTGAGCTGCCTCTGCTCCTACCCAGTCCTCTCTGACCCTCTGCCTGGGTCACTGTCCCGCCCAGCGCCTCCTGGGCATCTACCCTGGCGGGTGCCTTAGAAACTTTAGAGCCCGAGCCCTTATTATACCTTATATATGGGGAGACTGAGGCCCGGGATGTAGAAGGGAACTTAGGCTAGGACCCCAGGCTTCCCTCCATCCACAGTGTTTCTCTGCAAGGTAGGTCCTTGGGTGTAAAACAACAGTCTAGGCTCCTTTCAGACATCACCCCAAACTCACTACCCGGACGTTTTCCCCAAGAAGGAACTTTCTGGCCTTCTGCTCAATCTGCTGTGGTTTCACAGGGTAACAAGACACAGGTCTGCCCTCCCAGCTCATCACTCCAGGCCTCCCCAGGGTCTGGGGCCCCAAGGGTCTACTTCCTGAGGATATACTTCCAGTTCAATGTTAAAGAACCCTGCTGAGGGGCGTCTGGGTGGCTCAGCTGGTCTGACTTTGGCTCAGGTCAGGATCTCTCGGGTTCGTAGTTTCGAGCCCCGCATCAGGCGCCATGCCAACAGGGCGGAGCCTGCTTGGGATTCTCTCTCTCTCTCTCTCTCTGCCTCTCCCTGACCTGTGCTGTCTCTCTTAAAATAAATAAACTTAAGGAAAAAAAAGAGAGAATCCTGCTGAGGACTCCCCCTTTCTCATTTTTCATCTCTGAGGTGGCTGGTGCTGGGCATACTTTTTATTATCACTCAACACAGGATCTGTATTAGGGTTCTCCAGACGTGTATCAATCAGACGTGTATCTCCAGACGTGATAATCAATCAGACGTGTGTGTGTGTGTGTATGAGAGACAGAGACAGAGACAGAGACAGACAGAGAGATTTATTTTAAAGAACTGGTTCATGCATTTATGGAGGCAGCAATCCAAAATCTGCAGCGTCGATCAGCGGGGTAGAGACCCAGGGACTAGCCATTCTTGCAGTTCAAGTACCAAGGCCGTCTTGTGGCAAAATTTCCTCTTGCTCAGGGAAGATTCATCTTTTCTTGTATTCAGGCCTTCAACTGATTAGATGAGGCCCACCCACATTATAGAGAGCGGTCTGCTTTACCCAAACGCCACCATCTTTTCTTGTATTCAGGCCTTCAACTGATTAGATGAGGCCCACCCACATTATAGAGAGCGGTCTGCTTGACCCAAACGCCACCAAATTGACTCTTATTTCATCCGTAAACACCCTCACAGAAACCTCCGGGATAAGGTTTAACCAACGATCTGGGCACCGTGGCCCAGTCAAGTTGGCACATGCAATTAACCACCGCAGGATCCTTGAAAACCCAGCCTGAAGATCGGTTTTTCTTGACACCTATGACCTCGTACTCCAGGAAAGTCTGGGACCGTGGTAATCCCAGCCACCTGGAGCATGCCACCTGCTGGGTGCCACGGCGGACTCCTTGCATCAGCGTCTCCACCGTTATCATCATTTATCGTTCCCATTTTACCCAGCGTGCGCCCAACGTTCAGAGTGACTCAGCGACATCCTTCTGTGGCCGACAGGAGAGAAGTCTGGACTTGAGCTCAGACACGGAGGCCAAAGCCACGCGCTTTCGGTTACACCGTGCTGGCTCTCTTCAGGCGAACGCAGAAGCCTCCACAACACGCACGGCACCGTTCTGGGCATTGATGGGCACCCACTCACGGAATCCCTCGGACGCCTGTCCCTCTAAGCCCCCGTGTAACAAATGGGAAGAGCAGGGCACAGGGTGTGGCAATCCTGGCAGCCCAGCAGAGCCCGCGGCTGGGCCACGGCCCTGTCCGGCCTCCCTCCGGTGTCCCTCTGTCCTCCCCTCCCCAGACATACTTTTATCTCATTATTTTTAAAAAAATACTTTATTTATTTGGAGAGAGAAAGGGTGTGAGTTGGCGAGGGGCAGAGAGAGACGGACAGAGACAGAGAGACAGAGAGAGGGAGAGCGAGGATCCCAAGCAGACTCTGTGCTGAGAGTGCAGAGCCCGGTGCAGGGCTCGAGCTCGTGAACCGTGAGCTCGCGACCTGAGCGGAAACCAAGAGCTTAACCGACTGAGCCGCCGGGAGCCCCACACATACTTTAAATTTTAAAGACATTCTATGGAAAAGAGGAGTCTGAAAAGCGTCAGGCTCCAGCTCTCTGCATCCCCCAACACCCCGAGCCTGAGCCTCTAAAACAAATGCCCCTTGTTGTCACTGCGGCCACCAGCGTTTAGGGGCTCGGCCTCTTGTACTGTCACCTGCCCATTTCCTCGTGTCCACAGAATCGGCGCGCTGTCACCCCTGTGGCGCTGTCTCTCTCAATCTGAGGATTTCCCCGGGTGTTTGCCAGCTCCCGCAGATTGTTGGGGGTCACTAGGAGTGAGAATTTTCCAGGAGCCAACAGGGGGCCAAGTACAGGGCTCGGTTTGAGCCCTCTGACAACCCTGAGAGGTGGGCACTTCGTCGTCCCCATTTCACAGATGAGGCAAGTAAGGCACGGAGCCATCAGGGGAATTGGCCAAGGCTGTGTAGCTACTGAGCGAGGCCCAGTCCAGGTCTGCCCGACCTGACAGCGGGAGCTGGTCCAGGAACTGGCCGGGTGGACTTTTAGGAGACGTCAACTGAGGTCCTGCTGCGTGCCTGGCCTCAGTGTGCGCCAGGAACCTAGGTATGTGTGAGAGGCAGGCCCTGCCCTCCTCTGCTCGCGGTCTGGCCGGGCAGCATAGAACTATCTTATCTAACAAGCAAGCGGCTGGCCGGGACCCCACGTTGCGATCCCTGGCCAGCCTCCAGGTCACAGCTTCCCAGCCTCAAGCTTGGGAAAACAGCTCCATTGACGAATATTTGGACCGCGGAGCATTTCGCCCCACTCGGCCTCAGCTTGGGCCTCCAAATGAAGCCTTCCGAAAGGGACCCAGGACAAGGCTACAGGCGGAGAAAGGGGAGGTGTCTGTTGAAATCATCGTTTTCCCTAATGGTAACTGCACACCCCCATGCCCCTCCCCACCCCAACTCAGCAGGGCTGCTGGTGGTCTGGAGCCCCAAGGGGGGCAGGATTTCCAGATAGCAGGGCTGAGCTGGTGGGGTCCGCCCCCATCAAGACCCCAGGCCCCTCCCCATGACAACAAAAGGCTTTTCCCTTTCCCCATAACTCCCTGTTCCTCTCGCACCCTCCCGGTTCTGCCAGTCACCACTGTGGCCCCTCCCTGGAGCCCTGCGGCGTGGAGAGCAGGTGACCTGGGAGTAAGGGTCTAGCTTCGTGGTGACCCGGCTAGTTCTTCCAGAGGGGGGTGCCAGGTCTTGCTGGGACAGAGCTGCGTCTGAGCCACGAGTCCCCCTGAGGACTCACAGGCAAGAGGCAGAGCCGTTCAAAGCTGCCAAGAAACACGATTCATTCACTAGTCAATTACCGAGTTCCTACTCAGGGCCAGCTCTGAGCTGAGAGGTGGTGAGAAATCACACTGATAGGTGGGAATTAAAACCAAGGAAGCGCTGAGGACAGGAGGAGCTTGATTCTACGACCCTTGAAACAAAGAACCAGATGGGAGTCTGGGAAGGCTTCCTGGAGGAGGTGATGCATGGCCTGTGTTTGGTCACATGAGTAGGAGCTAACCAAGGGAGGAGACAGAAGAGTGAGAATCGCAGTCTGGATGGGCAGGGAGATTTGGAGGCAGTGAAAGAAGTCCTGGTTAGTGAGAGGACAGAGATGAGGGGGAAGGTCATAGCGGATGGGCTAGAAAACCATGGAGGAGGGAAGGGAGAGGCAGACCAGGCTTTGAAAGATATATTAAAGGTCACAGAGGGGCATCCAGGGTCTTCACCGGGGTCCATGTGCCTAGTGGGCAACTTGCCTAATGCCCAGCGTGTCTAATGTCCATCTCTCATGGGAGGATTTTGACATCCACATAGGTTCATTATTTATTTTATTTCTTTTTGGCCATTCTTCCGTATTGTTTTTTTTTTTTTTTAAGAAAATGTTAAATAATTTAGCCAAGTGCTGAAAAGTTGTTGAAAAATAGAAAAATGTTTTTAAACACAACAGTTGTAAAAAATCTTATTATTTGTGAAAGTTGAATTATGAAAGCACTATTGAGTGTAACCGTTCAGAGCAGACAGACTCGGGTTTGAACCCCAGGTCCGTCCTTCATAAGCTGAGCGTCAGCTTCCGCTTTCTCAGATTCCGTTCTCATTTGGGGTGGGGGGGGGATGGGAAAGTATCTATTTCACAGGATTATTGATACGTTAATGGAACTAGCCTAAGCAAAGAGCAAGCACATTGTGTTCAATTAACTATAGTTACCATTGTTCTCATTATCACCCACGAACTCTCATTTCCTGGCATCAACAACCTGTTCCAGCCCCTGTATTTCTCATCTGGAAAATAACCTCCCCACGTAACTAGTATTTTTCAAGCCAAACTTCTAGGAGTCACCATCGAGAGCTCACTTTTCTTTTTTCTTTTTCTTTTTCTTTTTCTTTTTGCTTTCTTTTTCTTTTTCTTTTCCTTTCTTTTTCTCTTTCTTTTTCTTTTTCTTTCTCGTTTCCGTTTCCTTTTCCTTTTTCCTTTAACTTTTCCTTTTTCTTTCTTTTTCTCTTTCTTTTTCTTTTTTTCCTTTTGTTTTCTTTTTCTTTTTCTTTTTCTCTTTTTCTTTTCCGTTTCCGTTTCCTTTTCCTTTTCCTTTTTCTTTCTTTTTCTCTTTCTTTTTCTTTTTCTTTCTTTTTCGTTTCCGTTTCCTTTTCCTTTTTCCTTTTCCTTTTCCTTTTTCTTTCTTTTTCTCTTTCTTTTTCTTTTTCTTTTTTCCTTTTGTTTTCTTTTTCTTTTTCTCTTTTCCGTTTCCGTTTCCGTTTCCTTTTCCTTTTCCTTTTTCTTTCTTTTTCTCTTTCTTTTTCTTTTTCGTTTCCGTTTCCGTTTCCTTTTTCCTTTTCCTTTTCCTTTTTCTTTCTTTTTCTCTTTCTTTTTCTTTTTCGTTTCCGTTTCCGTTTCCTTTTTCCTTTTCCTTTTTCTTTCTTTTTCTTTTTCTTTTTCTTTTTCTTTTTCTCTTTTCCGTTTCCGTTTCCGTTTCCTTTTCCTTTTTCTTTCTTTTTCTCTTTCTTTTTCTTTTTCTTTTTTTCCTTTTGTTTTCTTTTTCTTTCTTTTTCTCTTTCTTTTTCTTTTTCGTTTCCGTTTCCGTTTCCTTTTTCCTTTTCCTTTTTCTTTCTTTTTCTCTTTCTTTTTCTTTTTCGTTTCCGTTTCCGTTTCCTTTTTCCTTTTCCTTTTTCTTTCTTTTTCTTTTTCTTTTTCTTTTTCTTTTTCTCTTTTCCGTTTCCGTTTCCGTTTCCGTTTCCTTTTCCTTTTTCTTTCTTTTTCTCTTTCTTTTTCTTTTTCTTTTTTTCCTTTTGTTTTCTTTTTCTCTTTCTTTTTCTTTTTCGTTTCCGTTTCCTTTTTCCTTTTTCCTTTTCCTTTTTCTTTCTTTTTCTTTTTCTTTTTTTTTTTTTTTGAGAGCTCATTTTCTTTACTCTCCAGGGCTGATCCACATGCAAATGCACCACTTTCTAAATCTGACGCCATGTCTGCATTTTCCCCATCCCTCTCCTTCCAATTCTCCGTCATCACCCCCTCAGCTCCCTGCATGGTCCCCTAAGTGGTCTCCGGCTTGCCTCCCACCTCCCCCACCCACTCTCCACTGCATGGCCACCATGACCCTCATATCCTCACGGCTCTGGATCCTTCCTAACAACCGAGCATAACTTAAATTTCAGCTCCTCAGGTAAGTGTCTCCTGACCACTTGTCTTAAGTCACTCCCCCTACTCCTCACTTTCTATCCTTTTTACCTTACCCGTAGCCCTTCCGACTATTTGAAACGATCTTATTCATTTATTTGCTTACTTGCTGTTGCCTAGAAGGTGAGTTCCTTGAGGGCAAGGGCCCCTCTGGCTTGTTACTATATCCCCAACACATGATAAGGGCTTGGTAAATATTTGTCAAAGGAGGGACTAACATCAATACTGGTCATACTGAATTAATTTGGAAATGCCTCCAATGTCACCTCCTCTCTGAAGCCGTCTCTGATTTCCCAGGGAATTTTGTGCCTGTGTCTCCTGGCTAGCTGCCCTATGGTTGAACTGGAACCAGACCAGTGGGTGCAGAGCTGCTGGTAGGAGCTGCAGGGTTTCTCTGGGAGAAGCGCTGAACCCCGTTGCCTCCGAGGCCTGGAAACATCGCCCAGAAACAGGCTAGCACAAACAAGGAGCCCCATCCCCACCTTGCGGCTGAGCTCAGGGCCCAAAACTAGCAACCGTTTTCAAAAGAGGGAGAAAACTCCAACCACCGACCGCAACGTAATGAAATGAGAGAGCCACCCAGAGAAAATTTGCATTTTAAAAACTGCGATCTTCCAGGGCTTGGTTTTACCAACTCCGTGTCTGGCTACTGATACATAACTCAACTCCTCACCCCGTATGTGGAGCCTCCCCGGATGCCTCTGCCTGGCCGGTCTGGTATCCTGGGGCTGCCTGGAAAGCTGGGAGCCCCTGACTTTTTGAGATGGAGAAAAAAGAGACAGCAAACTCTGGTCGATCTGGGCTTGGGATTTGGAGGTTATTCTGGGGTTTTGAATAAGGAACAGATTTCCACACTACTATGGTGGCTGTGGGTAATGGCCTCTGGCGTCACTGAATTCAGATCTTGGTTCCCCAACTATAAGCTAAATGACCGTGGGTAATTCACCCAGCCTTTCTGTGTCTGTTTCTCCGCCTGTAAAATGGGGCTATAGCAATAGTGCCCACCTCTAAGAGATGCCTTGAAGATGAAATGAGCGAATGCATATAAAGTGCGACGGTTGTCTACCCACAGTTTCAGTGTTTGCTTTTAATATTATCCTTGATCCGCCCCGATCGGCTTCCCACAACGCAATCTTAAAGCAAGTCATGATAAAATTAGATCTCAAGCAACTGAAGATGCCTGTTACCACATTGCCCTTTCAACAGGCAGGTGCTACTTCGGGAGCCTCGTCAGCCAACCTGAAAGTTTAGAGTCCTAACTTAGATCATCAGAAAGAAAACATACTCGACCGGATAGGCCGTTTAGGACTAAGACCCACCCTGTGTCTCCCTCCTCTCCCAAAATCTAGCATAGAGAATAATCTTTCTGAAGCATAGATCCAAGAGGCAAGAAGATTCTTTTCGTCCACCTCCAAAGAGCGAGATCATTCATGGAAAATCTGTTATAGACAATAGGACAGATTGGTACGATGTTTAGTTACAAAATAAGTGTACAAAGCTCGGTAGCTTTCTCATAGAGCAACAATAACCAGTATAATGGAAATTAAAAATCTGTCCACAGAGGCAAGAATAATAACAATAATAAATGAAGTGTTGGGAATAAATTCCATAAAAACGTGTAGGCTTATATGCAATGTATGCTTATATATTTATTATACGCGGGTTAACGATCTGGGTCTTGGCCACTGAGGGGCATCCAGGGTCTTCACCTGGGTCCATTAAGCAACTCGCTTAATGCCCAGCGTGTCTAATGTCCATCGCTCATAGGGGGATTTTGACATCCACATAGACTCATTATTCATTTTATTTCTTTTTGGCCATTCTTTCGGTATCTTAAGACAATGTTAACACCTGTGACATATACATGTAAAATCCCCAGAAGCATAGAAAATGAGGACTTGAAAAAATAAAAACACACTGTAGCTTGTTCCTGTCTGGAAGGACCCAAAATTATACACATGCAAATTTTCCTAAAAGGTATCAAAAAACTCAACCCAATCTTAACCAAAATTCCAGCATGTTTTTTTTTTGTTTTTTTACTTCTGGAGCCTGACAGCACGGTCCTGAGTTTTACCCAGAAGAATAGGTAGAAGAGAAGAGATGTCTGGGGCCAAATGAGACAAGAGGGAGAAGTTGCACCGGCAGGTATTGAAACACATTGTAAGGATGGAACAGTACAGATGCTTGGATGCGGGATCGAAAACAGGCAGGTCAGTAGAATGGAGCGGAAAGTGCCATTTCATATGGAAACCTAGGACACCGGAAGAGACTTCTAATCAGAGGCGAAAGATGTATTATTTCATAGCTGATGTGGGCAACTGGCTGGCCATTTGGGGGGAAAAAAAAAAGACGGATTCATACTTCTCTCACCAGAATAAATTCCAGATGGAATAAAATTTAAATGGAAAAACCCACACCATAAAAGTATTAGAAGAAAAAAAAAAAAACTATGGAAGAATATTTTATGAGGATAAAGCCTTTATAAAGTGGCAAATGAGACCCAGAAGCCTTAATGGAAAAGATAGGCAGTTTGAGGTTTTACAGATTTTATAGTCAAATACGTTGTGAGTAAAGTTGAAAGACCAGCTTCACTTGGGAGAAGATATGACCGAGGTAGATTTCCTCTCCGTAAGATAGAAAGAGCTGCTACAAATCAATGAGCAGAGAAGAAAGCAAGGAGCCTGAACAGCATTCAAAAAAATGATCAATCTCTCTAATAATAAAGGAAATGGAAATTGGAACAATGAAATGTATTCTCCCCACATGACACTGACAGTTTGCAAAGATCAAATACTCAGAGTTGGCTAAGAGGTTGGGAAACAGGCATTTTCATTCGCTGCTGGTGGACGTATAAATTGGTTCAAGCTTTTCAGAGAGAAATTTGGCAAGACCAACAAACATTTTAAATGTGCCAAATGTGTAGAATACGTCTCCGTCCTCTTTTAGGCTCTTAATACAGATCTTTCCCTGGGAGAACAGCTGTGGTGTGGTGGGCACTGTGGTGAGTCGCCCAGAGCTCCCTCCAGCTACTGAGAAGATTGACGGCTGAGGGCTCACAGCTGTGACCAGCCCCACCCAACCACCCAGGGATTGCTCTTGGCGGGAATGGAACATCTTGCCCAAGGTCATGCTGGCCTCCTGGGGCAGCCTGCGGTCCAATGACTGGTTAAGGGAGGTGCTTGAAGACCTAACCTTGTAGCCCCAATCTGGGGTGACTCTTCAGGGTTGCTCTGGCTCCGGAACTCCCTGTGGGATGGGCCGAGGCTTCTGTTGTGTCTGCGTTGCAGCCCATTTCTTCCTGGGCCCAAACGTGCTTCCTGCACCCCTTTCCGACGTTGATGTTGAGAACATCTCCCAGTAAACCTCCCACAAGCAAATCTCTGTCTCAGAGCCTGATTCCCAGGGCCCCTGACCTGTGACGTTGGGTGCCATGAGTGATCCAAGAAGGCAGACTTTATTCTTTTTTAATTTTGTTTAATGTTTATTTATTTCTGAGACTGAGAGAGACAGAGCATGAGTGGGGGAGGAGCAGAGAGACAGGGAGACACAGAATCAGAAGCAGGCTCTAGGCTCTGAGCTGTCAGCACAGAGCCTGACGTGGGGCTTGAACTCACGGACCACAAGATCATAACCTGAGCCGAAGTCGGATGCTCAACCGACTGAGCCACCCAGACGCCCCAAGAAGGCAGACTTTAAAGTGGGGTCTCGGGGCTGGATTATTTGACGCCTGACGGCAGTGGGGACCCATCACTGTTGGGTTGTGGAGCGTTGGCATCACTAGTCTTTGACTAGTGGTGAACTAAGATGACTCAGACAATGTCGTGGGAGTTTGACAAATACGGGGGAAGGAATTCTAAGGACAATGGAATTGAATGACTGTTGCTAGGGCAACAGATACCCTGGAGATAGACAAGGCCAGGCTGAGGGTGGTGAATCAGCAATGAAAAACTAATTGTGAAAGCCAGAGGGCCTCTTTGGCAGCTGAGGGCCAGAAGGCAAGAAAAGCTGAGGATCTGGTCCAGGACTTCTATGCTTAAGAATAGAAGAGCTCCAGGGCAGGAATTGCTATGAAAAGCCAGAGCTTTGTGCAGGAGTAAAACCCTGAGACATGAGGTGGGGCTATCTGGATTGATACACATGAAACTCTTCTGTCCCCAGATGACCTTGAATCTTCTGACCATTGTTTGCAGGCAATGAAGAGGTGTCTGACTTACAAAGCAATATATGCCTTCCTTAGGATGTCCCCTTACTTTCCCTCCTGACCTTCAGACCAATAACTAGGACTGATTCACAAGATAACTCAGGCAGGCAGAGGTGTGCGGGACCTGCGAGAGGAGGAAGTCACCGTACTCTGAAGGAAATAGCCGGCCAGAGTTGGTTAAGAGAAAATGGCATCGTTAGGGTTGGATAGGCCACCACCACGGTATTTCTTAATCTATACAATTAAATTAAGGAATAAATAATCAGGAGTCTGAGAAAAGCCGCCTAAATAAAAAGCCATGATCCCTTGACCAATTTCTGATCCTGAGTCAGTTTTCACATCTAGAACCCATTGGCTGAAGAAGAGGCTGGGTCTCCAGAAGGAAGGAGCCTGTAATCCCAAGGCTGGTGGATATAGAAAGGATTTCCCCAGCCCTTCCACCAAAGGGACCTACAACCATGAGCTTGGGTAATTGAACATTGGAGGAAAGATTTGAAGACTAAACATTTTGAGGACTATGAAACACAAGAGCATGGCATTGACATTGATACTCAAGGACTCAGCATCATCATCACGGGCTTTATGTTAGAGTGGTGGGAGGCGTATGAGAGCCAGGCCCAGCTTACGGTGGGCCCATGGGTCCATCGTGTTACTCAGACCATTTTCCTGGTCCCCACATTTCTCACAGGAATGTCTATACTTGGAAGTTGGCAGAACACTTTGGGTCCTTGGCATATGGAGTAAGACCCAAGTGTAAACTTTGGAAACTGACCTCCTCACCCTGATTAAGATGGTCAATAATAAACAATATTGACTCCCAGGGTTGAGAGGGATGGATGAGGGATGACAGCAATGAGTGCTGCTTTTGAAGTCCTGGTCCCCTACAAAATCCAGGGAGATCCTGAAGGATGACAATGTGCTACTGCACATCGCACTGGGTGACAAGCCCCTGTCACAGCCGTGTCAGATGTGGCTTCTTTGCTAGAACCGACCAGAGGGGGCTCTAGGAAATGATATATGACCCTTGACATGGTGAACGTATTATTTTCTATCAAATAGGAGGGTCAGGGACAGTTTGCATTCACTCAGTAGAAGCCACGGTCCACATTCCCTGGGACGGCATCAATGTTAACCAGACAAGATCCAACAGTAAGTGGCAAATACCCTGGAAACCTTGGTACAACATGTGCTCCAGTGAGTGGGAGGTGGTTTTCGAAGGTTCGCGAGCCACATTAGTGAAGCTTGGGGGTCCAGTCTGGCCCTGGTCTAGAGCATCCCAGGACGTTTCCTCTGAAGTAAAGGTCAGATTATTGCATCGCATGCCTGTCCCCACTGAAACAGAAGTGCAGCGTCCCGTAGGCCTCTTCGGGTTCTAGAGACAGCATATTTCACACGGATGATACGGATGGTGATCCGGATGATACGGAAAGCGGCCGGCTTTGAGCAGAGACCAGAGCAGGATTAGTCTGTAACAGATCCAGAGTCTAGAGCAAGCAGCCCAGCTGCATGGGCCATACGACACATCAGACTATGTGGTGTTGGAGCTCTCCATGGTGGGGAAAAGTGCTGTGTAAATTTTACGGCCAGCTCTGATAGGAGAATCTCAGTGTAGACCCTTTGAGGGTTCTGGGGCAAGGTCATGCTACCTGCAGCGGAGAATTACACACTTTTCAAAAACAGCCCCGGAAACGATACTTGTGTACCGATAGAGCACCTGACCATGGGACGTCAGGTCTGTCTGCAGCCACAGCTGCCCATCACTAGCGGAGTTCAGACGATATTGCAAAGCCGTGAGCTGGCGTAGGCCCCACAGGGCCAGACGATGCAAGTAAACCGTCCAAGCTGATAAACCAGCATCATCTGCCATTGTTCCACCGGCACCCGCAGCTCTCACCCTGTGTCCGTATGTAGGATCCCTTACAAACACCTGACAGAGGAGGAAAAAAAAAATCACAGCTGGGATAGCTTGATGTTGGGTTCAAGTGACAGATAGATCCCCACTGCATTCGGCCTCACTCAGGGTTAGCACTGAAAAACGGTGCGGAGGGAAATTCTCCCCTGGGCAGTTCTGGGCAGTGACCTGGCAATCCACTTAGTGCAGAAAGAGAAGTGGCCCAAGGTTGGAATCGACACGGACCCCCGGGCCGTGGCGGATGGCTTGACTGCCTATCCAGAAGCCTGGAAGGAGCACATTTGGAAGACTGGGAACAAGGAAGTCTGTGGAAGAAACATGTAGATGGATTTAAGGGCATAAAGTGTGACGATCTTTCCATCACATGCTAATACCCCCCAGAGAGCATCGGCCTCAGAAGAGGCACTAAATGACCGAGCAGAGAGAATGACTCAGCCAGACGATGTCGGCCAACGTGGTATCGGCTGCAGTGGGCACTCGAACAGAGGAATCACAGTGGCAGGGGTGGGGGCTGTGCTTGGGAGGGACGCGCTTCTCAAGGCTGGCCTAGCTATTGCCACTGCTGAATAGCCAACGTGCCAGCGACGGGACCGATGTTGAGCCCCTGATGTGGCACCTTCCCTCGAGGAGACCAAAGAGCCACTCGGGGCGCTGGATCCCTCTATCCAGGAATGAGCAGATCTATCTTGACTGAGATGGGCACAAACTCAGAGAACGAGCTTGTCTTTTCTGCCTGCAGGGCTTTAGCCAATACCTACTAGTTATGCAGGTTCTAGCTGTGTGTTCACGCACCCAACAGGATCCTACGGAACAGTGCATAGGACCAAGGGACCCCCTTTAGAGCAAAGGAAGTACAGCCTCCTTCCGCCATCTTCCAAGCACATCATTCCAAGCTGTTTCCATCATCACATTTTTCTGCCTCTGGCCCTCCTGTCTTTCTCTTATAAGGACTCTTATGATCAAATTGAGCCCACCTCAATCATCCAGGATTCTCTCCCCATCTCAGAATCCTTAGGTTAACCACACCTTCAAATTCCCCTTTGCCATGTAAGGCAACATATTCATGACAGCCAAGCATGAAAGCCTACCTATAGTTCTTTGACACACTACGGTTTGAAATCTAGTGATCTGAAATCTAGTGTCTGATCTCGGCCGGGACCGAGAACAGAGCAAGGCCATGTTGATTTTGACCAGTCCAAAGGCTAATGGTTTGGTGAGAGCTGAAGGGTGGCGATGGCAGGGACCCTGGGCAGAGAGATTAGCCCGGGGTCTCTGCACAGGGTGGCGATGGAGAATGTGACACGCAGAAGCTGACGGGATGACACTGTTGCCTTGGTAAGACAGCCTTCGAGCCGGAGTCCGTGAATAGACCCCTGCCTCCTTGCCATCGCAATTAGAACACAGGAGAAACTATTGCTTCTGAGAGCCAGAGCTGCATCAAGGGGTCATCCTCAGGGCCTTGTTCCGCAGCTGGAAGGTGGGGTGATAAAAAGGATCCTCCCTCATGGTGCTGTCACAAGCATCCGTGAAGGGTAGATGTAAAGGGCATCAATCACGTGGTGCCAGGCACGTCGTGGGGCTCAGGGAGTATTAGCCGTTGAGACGGAGGCAGCCCTGTGTCCACCAAGATCCATGCTGCCCTTCCAGAGTGCAGGGTCATTGCTGGCAAACAGGCGTCCGGCCGGGGACCACATTTGCCAGCCCTCTTGCGTCTGCCCGCACTTGTTCTGGTCAGTGGGATCTGAGTAGAAGGGAGGAATCTCTCCCAGGCTCAACCCATGCCATCCCTCCTCCATACCAGCCCTTGCGTCCGGTGGCCAAATGTTGATGTCCAGCATGACATCTGAACCCCGAGAGTGAAGACGGCAGAACCTCCATCCACCTGAGTCCCTGAATACACAGGGCTAGCATCTTGCTGGCATCCCGCTGCCATTCAGACTTCATGTGAATGAGAAATACACTTCTGTATGTCGAGCCACTGAGATCGTGGGATTTACTCTTTGTGTATCATCAACTAACCGTACCTTAACTGGTGACAGTTGTCAGTGCTTAGTTGGCCAGCTGATCATCCTGAAAAAATCCAACCCAAGAAATAAACTCGGCATGAGACTGAGAGAGAAGCCTCAATAAATCTGAAAGTTGAGGGATGGGGCAATACATCGATGACAACCCTCAAGTACCAGGACTGCCCCTGCCGGACCGTTTGGGGCATACAGGCTACATGTCGGACCTGCTCATCCGACGGGGGTGATGGGCCTGCTCATCACGACGGATCCGAATCATTAAGCCCTTCCAACGTGTTGCTTCTCAGATGTTCTGCGGTTTTCTTGAGGTTGCACCATTGGAGAGCAGGGGAGCTGGGATTCAAGTCCAGGTACGTGCTCCCCGTGCCAGACCCCCTCCCTGGTCGGCTGCTGGGAGCTGGCTGCCAGACCCACAAGGAGATTGTTAGTTTCAACGATATCCAAGACAAGGCTACAACCATCGTATTAAGATGCTTAGAATCAGATCCACATAATCAACAGAAAAGTCCTCTGGAGAGGTCTTTAGTTTATGATTCCGGGGCCAAGAAGTCTAAAAAATTTGGGTTAGAAGATCTAGAAAGAGAGGATGACCTGGCCTGTTTTCTCCTCTCACTTCCTCCGTCTGGCCGACATCATTAATGTTTCTGGCATTTTTATTCTTGGCTCTTTACCTCAAACGAAACAAAACAAAACAATGAAGCTTATTTATTATATTTTAGATTTTGAGATTTATGGGTTCACAGTTAAATAATCTTATGGGGATTAGGACCAGGGTGAACTCTCATTACAAATGTCAATATCTCTGGGTCCCAGATCCCCGAAGAGCCATCTAAAAGAGTCTGTATTTCATAAGCACGCATTAGTAATATGGCATGTTAATATTATTCATTATCTGTTGCCACAATAATGCTGAGTTACGGCCACAGAGACTCAGAGGCATACACCAATAAACGTGTATTTGGCTCAAGCGTCTGTAGGGTTCTGCTGATTGGGGGCGGGCTTGGCTGGGCTTGGCTGGTGTCGGCGGCATTCACCCGTGCCCCCGCGGCCAGCTGTGGCTTGTCTGGGCAGCTCTGCTGATCTTGGCTGGGTTTGCACACATATCTGGAGTTGGCTGGCTCTCAGCTGATCTGGGATGGCCTTTTCTGAGATGCTGGACTGACTCAGCTCTGCTACACCAGTCCCATCCTCCAGCGGGATAGCCCGGACCTATTCTCAAGGGCAGGTGCAGAGGAGCAAGAGGAGGAAGTGGAAACACGCAGATGCTTCTCAAAGTGTATGCCTGTGTCACATTTGCTAACATCCGGTTGGTCAAAGCAAGTCACATGCCCAAGCCACACTCAGAGAGGAAGGACACCAAACAGGTATAGAACAGAGGGTATAGGGAGGGGTAAAGAACTTGGCAGTAGGGGGAGGGGAGGAGGCCTTAATGCCTTCGATCTACCACAAAACTGATCACTCACTGTGTACTTACTGCGAGCCAGCTCCTGAGTCACGTCCTTTGTACATAGGACCTTCAGTGCTCAGGAGTTTGATCATTCTGTCCCTGATTTAGAGCCTCAGAGAGGTGGAGTGACTCGCCCAGGGTCACACAGCTGGCAAAGAGCAGGGCCGAGATTGGAATTTCAAGCCTGCCGACTACAGGGGGTGACTGTCCATATCAGCGCGTGGCGTGGATAGAAGTATTTTTATTATTAATTTTGAGGATGTGTCGCACCGTGACTGTTCAGACTTCTAACTTAAGCAGAAGATCGATGTCGAGGGTCTGGGCCTTTGTTGGTTTGTTAGTGTGAACAGTTTGGATGTAAAATTTTCATATGAAATGACTACTCCCAAATAACAAGAACTTAACGAGAACTTACCATGGGACGAGCACTAGGAACCTCACATGCATTGCGCTTCGTTAAGGGCTTGCAATGACCTTGGAGCGTGGCATCGTCTCTCCTTCACTTGACGGATGCTGGTAAGGGGCACATCTGGGCTGTAACACAGGCAGGACGACTCCAGACCGCAGGCTGCTGACCATCTTGCTCAACGGCTCCCTTCCTTTGTTCAGTAGAGCGTGCTGTGTTTGGGGCCGCCTTGGGGACAGTCAGCCGGGTCCCCACGAACCCCTCTGCCTTCACAGCCCTCCTCTTTATCTCAGGTGATCGATTCTCGGGCAGGGATGAGCCAAACCCGGGGTGGGGGTGGGTGGAGGGGAAGGTTCCCGAGCTGCAGCCAGGAAACCGTGCCGAGGGTGGGGGACCTCTGCGCAAAGTGAACAGGCGCTGGCCATGGGGACCCGGCTTCCTGGCAGTGCAGCCTCCAAGATGGATGGCCATGGCCTTTGGGGCTGGACAACCTCTTCTCAAGCCTTTGATGCTGAAAGCAGAACAAATGTGAGCCGGCCGCCCGGCCGCAGCTGCCTCTCATTAGGGCCTGCTTCCTCCGGCCCAGGACAAGGTGGACCCGCGTGGTAAGCCGGGGCAAACACCAGATGTGTCGGCCACAGATGGCCGCAGAACCTTGCTCTTGACTTCTCGCCCCCCGCCCCTCACCCGACGTCCCCCGGTTCTCCCAGCCAGAATCTGAAATCGGAATGGGCCCCCCCCTCCCTGCTCCCACCACTTTCCCCCACACGTCCGACCCGTCAGCACATCCCGCCCGCTCTGCTTTCAAAATATGTCCCTGCCTAACCTCTCTCTCCACCCCCACCTCCACCTCCGCTGACGTGGCCCGAGCCAGGCCACGTTCTGTCCCTCCTGACGGTTGCGGTAGCCTCCCGTGACGGGTTGAAAATTCAAACGTGTTCAATTCCTATGTGCAAGTCCTAGCTCCCCCGTACCTGGGAATGTGGCCTTATTTGGGAAGAGGGTCATGGCAGAGGTAATTAGTTATGATGAGGTCACCCTGGAGGAGGAGGGCTCCTAATCCAATATGGCTGGTGTCCTTATAAAAAGGGGCAAATCTGGACACGGACAAGGACACAGGGAGAGCGCCGCATGAAGAAGAGGCAGAGATCAGGGTGGCCAAAGGTTGCCCGCAAACCGCCGGAAGTTGGGGGGACAGGCATGGAACACATTCTCCCTCCCATTTTCCGAAGGAACCAGCCTTGGGGACACCTTGATATCAGACTTCCAGCCTCGGGAAGAGTGAGACAATCATTTCTGCTGTCCGGGCCGCCCGGTCTGTGTTTCCTTGTTGCCACAAGCGAACCAATGCACCCCTGAACCGGATTCCCTGCTTTCTCTCCTGCGCTGCTCCCCTCCCCCACAGGCATATTACACTCCACAGAAAATGGAAATTTTAGAATTCCGATCTGGGCCACGTAACCCCTGCTTAGAATTTTGCCACAGTCTACCGTGGCCTGCGAGGCCCCAGAAGATATGGACGCCACTCACACCGGGCTCCGTGTGCTACCTGAGCACGCCAGGTCCTTCCAGCTAAGGGTCTTTGCACATGCTGAGCCCTCACCCCTGTTCCAAGTCTTTGCGTGGTCACCTTGGCTGAAGAACCAGGGAGGCATGGACATCAGATGCCATCATCATGACGAGGAGGAGGACGGCGTTAGAAAGGGAAGGGGCGCGGAACGCCTGGGTGGCTCAGTCGGTTGAGCGTCTGACTTTGGCTCAGGTCATGATCTCACAGTTCACGAGTTCAAGCCCCGCTTCGGGCTCTGTGCTGACAGCTCGGAGCCTGGAGCCTGCTTCCGATTCTGTGTCTCCCTCTCTCTCTCTGCCCCTCCCCTGCTTGTGCTCTGTCCCTCTCTGTCTCTTAAAAAGTAAAATAAAAAGTTAAAAAAAAAAAAAAGAAAGAAAGGGAAGGGGCAAGGAAGGGCCCTGATGGAAGGCTGAGGGGGGCTTCTGCCCAGCTCACAGCCTCCAAAAGGAGAGTTTTATTTGCCAGAGATTTTCAAGTTTTGATATGATATGAAGTTCCAGACTCTTACCTCCATTCTTCTCTAGGGACTTGTGTGACCTTAGATGAGTCTCTGGTCTAGTGATAGAGCCTCACTTTACCCATCTGCAAAATGGATCTGTGCATAACCTCATTTAATCCTCCCTCAAACAGTGTAAGGTAGGGGGTGCCTCCCTCAACAATAGATGCTATTGCTATATTCATTTCTTTGAGAAAAACTGAGGCGGGTATTGATAAAGTCACTTGCCCAGCACGAAGAAAGGCACAACTGGGATTTAAACCCGAATGTCCCTAGCTCCAGAGTCCGCATCCTTGGCCACCTTGCATAGTGCCTTCAAGAAGCTGGACCTTGATGTGACTGTCCACATCCGCAAAAGGGGCCGGTGTCCGTGGAGGCGGGGTTATGAGGCATTGGGGTGCATCTCCAGTGTAATTCTACAGAGACGCTCTGAGAGGTGAAGTCCACGCAGGTAGAGTGTAACGTGAAAAAGCACCCCACAAGTACACGCACATGAGATGACATGCACACGAACCCCCTGGGTGCTGTCTGCTCTGTGGCTTAAATAGGAGAGGAATCCCAAAGACACAGGTCACGCTCTGTGGGCTCTCCCCCAAAGGCAACAGTCACTGCTCTTAGAGAGAGGGGGAAACAGCTGGGGTAACCCCTGAGATTCTTGTCAAGATGGGGATGTTCCCACTGGGACATGGGCCCCATGTCTTCAACCTTACGCCAGCTCTGAGTTAGAAAAAAAAACAAAGAGTATAAGCAATGTCACAAAAGCTCTATGATTGGAACAAAGTTTGAATCTACGTGAACAGACTGCTTTTGAACATCCCTAATACAGATCGCATATTATTAATGGGAAGTCCCCATATACAGCTTACCTGTCACCTGAGTAGCAGCCACTGACCAGCACCCAGCCTATGTAGGGGGCCAGGCCGTGGGCTGAGACCCTTACACACAGGCCCCCCTTCGGCGCTCACACAAGCTTCTGAGGTAGGTGGCAAGGAAAAGGAAACTGACCTTCCGCGATGGTGGACAGGGGAGCCCACGCTCTCATCATGCTGGGATCGTGGCAGGTGAAGAAGCGACATCTCAATAAGTTTCTCTGTAACTTTCCTAACTCTTTGACACTCTCCACCTCTCACCCCAGGATATTGTGCCTTTAGCTTTAAGTAGCCCTTAGCTATTGTCCGTCCCCAGGAGGGTGTCACAGGCAAATGAAAAAGAGCAAAGATTCCCAAATTCAACTATAATTTGATGTCATTCAGGTGAAAAGCTGGGCAATTTGGAAAGAGGGTTTGTTTCGGGAACAGCAGAACTTGGGGACGTCACAGGACGCTTTGTCTCAGAACGGGGGCGCTGCCAGCCCTGGGGCAGAGTCCCCAGAAGGTGGGAATACCGTCCCCTTGACACTGGGAGCTGGGCAAGCAGAAGGAAGGGGTGCCTCGGTGCCCAGGGTAAGCCCATAGGCCTGGAGCACAGCCCTTTGTCCCAGCAAGTGTGACAATGGCCGCAGGAGGGGGCCCATGTCAACATTCCCCCCCCCTTCCCCCACCCCCAGCAATCAGGGCCTGGAGCCGGGGCACAGAGCTAGGTGTGTGGGATCTCTCTGGGCCCAGAGTATGATGCGAGGGCCTCCGGTTGGGTGTCCAGGGACACCTCCCCCCTGCCTCCATGGGACTCATGTTGGCTAAGCCACAGAAAGGAGGGGGAGGTTGGGAGAGCCCCGAGCTAGGAGGAGCTGGCAGGGGGAGGCCAGAAGGAGGAGCAGCTGCTTCCAGGGTACCAGGGAGAGAGGAGCTGAAAGCTGAGAGCTGTCACAGGATGGAAGTGGGGGGGGGGGGGAGGGCACAGATCTCCACCTCAGGCTCCTCCGGCCAGTAAAAGCCTGAGGGACTCATGGCTGCCAATGGGTGCGTGCGACTAAACTTTACCGCATCTGTAGAATCAGGGCTCCTGATAAATTAAAGTTTATCACAGGAAAATAGGGTTTCATGTATTTGCATACTGGGGTTTATGGCCTGTAAAACTTACACCTGCCTGACTGGGCCATCTCATGCTGTGAGGTGGTCCCTGCTAGAATGTCCAGCTCTCTGCACACCGACCCACCCTACACACACACACACACACACACACACACACACATTCAGGAGGGTCTCTCTCTGACCGTGTGATGGCAGAAAATGGCCACCCCCACATATGTCCACATCCTAATTCCCAGAACCTGTGCCGTGCTATGTTCCATGATGGGAGAAGTGAGGCCTGTCTTAGTTCAGGCTGTAACAAAAGTACCCTAGACTGGGGAGCTTAGACAACGAGGATTTCCTTCTCACGGTTCTGGGGGCTGGCACGTGTGACATCAGAGCCCCGGGCAGATCGGGCATGGAAGGGTCAGGTCTCTGTTGGATTGTTAGTGTGGACACTTTGAAATAAAATTTTAACATAAAATGATTGCTCCCAAATAAAACTGATACCAGTAATAATAACAACGACTTACCAGAACTTCCCATGTGCCTGGCACTGTGCTGAGAGCTTCCCACTTCCGGCTTGGAGACAGTTACCTTCTGGCTGTATCTCACCTGGGGGTGAGGGACAGGGCTAGCTCTCTCCCCCTTCTTATAGGAACACTACTCTCCATCCTCTTGACCTAGTGGTGTCCCAAAGACCCCACCTCCAGATGCCATCACATTAGGCTTTCAACATATGAGTTCTGGGGGACACAGACATTCAGTCGATAGCAAGGTTGCAGAAGGAATTCTCGTGTTTGTGAGTCCATAACCTTGAAGGGGAGATTATCCTGGATTCCCCGGGTAGACCCACAGGAATCACCGGGAGCCTGGTAAGTGAAAGAGGGAGGGGGAGAGTCATGGTCAGAGTCACAGAGAGGTCGGCAGCCTTTGAAGATGGAGGGGGGCCCTGGGGCCAAGGAGTGTGGGGCCTCCAGGGGCTGGAGAGGGCAAGGGAATGCAGCCCTGCCCAACACCTTGACCTCCGGAATCGCAAAATAATAAATCTGTGTTGTTTCGGTAACTAAGTTTGTAACAGCAGCAAAAGCCAACTAACACACGGGCTTCCTCGGGACAGCTCTTTCCCTCTGCTCCCCTCCTCCCTGCTGCTGTTCCCTCACCCCGTCGGACCACCTCCCTTGATTTCCTGGCCCCCAAGACAGCTGCCCTCCATTCCTGGATGTCTAACCCAGCCCGGAGCAGGACATGTTCCTGGCCCCAGACAGCTCCCAGATTCCAGCTCCCACGGGGCAAGATGAGAGTAAGACATCTGAGGCGGGGTTCTGGGCCTTCCTGGACCGGCTCAGTCTCTTCTGAGGCAGGACCAGTCGCCCCCAGCCGGGACAAGGGTGCCTGGAGTGGCTCGTGTGGGCCGGGAGCAGGAAAGGGGGCCGGAGGAGCCGCTGGAGGTGAGTGGAGGCGGGGGGGGGGGGGGGGGGGGACGGACAGGAGGGGAGAAGGAGGGCTCTCGAAGGTTCCAGAGTGTATGACACCTCGTAAAACAGTGCAAACTGGCCTCGGACTTTCATCTCCTGTCAATAAAGCCTTATCAGCACTGAGCCGGGCTTTCGACTCTGAATTCCAGATGTGGCCCAAGGCCCATCCGCCGAAGGGCGCCTTTCCCCTCCTCTTCCCAGGAAGACCGGGCAGGGCAGTGCTGGGCCGGATGGAGAGGGACAAAGGCCTTTCGGGACCGTGCTCTGGGGTCACAGGAGCCAGGCTGGCGGGAGGTCACGGATGCCCCTGGAGGCGGCGAGGCAGCCAGGGAGCCGGTGGTATCTCCCCCAAGGTGCGTTTGTCCCTGCTGCAGTGTGGGGGCACAGTCTCAACCGGGTTCTTGGAGGATCAGGTCCTTCGCCTGAATGTGGCCTTGGGCAAGTCAATTTCCTCCTCGGGCCTCAACGGTCTTGGTAAAATTAGGAACTAGCCCTAGTTGCTGGTGTTAGTCAATAATCATGTACTAAGCCTGTAGTGCATGTTGGTTTCTCTCTAGTCTCGGGAGACGCGGGAGAACCACGAGGTCTCTCTGATCTTATAAAGCACCTATTCTAGCACAACTGAGTGTCAAATAAACGTACAAAGAAGCAAATTACCCAGACCAAGAGACATGCAGGGAAGAAAGGAAATGAGATGGTGTGACAGAGGAAACTTCACCGGAAAGACCCTCACTAGGAAGGCGGTCAGGGGCACCCTCTCTGAAGAGGGGACGTTTGATTCTCCACTGAAAGTTTTATGTGAGGGGCGCCTGGGTGGCTCAGTCAGTCAAGTGTCCGACTTTGGCTCAGGTCGTGATCTCACAGTTCGTCGGTTCGAGCCCCGCCTCGGGCTCTGTGCCGACGGCTCGGGGCCTGGAGCCTGCTTCGGATTCTGTGTCTCCCTTGCTCTCTGCCCCTCCCCTGCTCGTGCTCTCTGTCTCTCAAAAATGAATAAATGTTAAAAGTCATAATAATAAAACTTTTTTTTTTAAAAAGGGAAGTTTTGGGGCGCCTGGGTGGCTCAGTCGGTTAAACGTCCGACTTCGGCTCAAGTCATGATCTCACGGTCTGTGGGTTCGAGCCCTGCATCGGGCTCTGTGCTGACAGCTCAGAGCCTGGAGCCTGCTTCCGATTCTGTGTCTCCCTCTCTCTCTGCCCCTCCCCTGCTCATGCTCTGTCTCTCTCTGTCGCAAACATAAATAAAAACATTAAAAAATTTTTTTTTTAAATATATTTTTTTTTAATGTTTATTTATTTTTGGGACAGAGAGAGACAGAGCATGAATGGGGGAGGGGGCAGAGAGAGAGGGAGACACAGAATCGGAAACAGGCTCCAGGCTCTGAGCCATCAGCCCAGAGCCTGACGCGGGGCTCGAACTCACGGACCGCGAGATCGTGACCTGGCTGAAGTCGGACGCTTAACCGACTGCGCCACCCAGGCGCCCTAAAAAAAATTTTTTAAAAGGGAAGTTTTATTTGATCAGAGTGGGCACGAGGGGCTGCAGAGGAGGAGACCCCAGCTTCGGACTCACCCACGCACCACGCTTTTGCAACACCGAGTGCGTGGCTTCTACTCTCTGGGCCTGCCTCAGTTTCTCCGTCCGTGGAGAGAAGGGGTGGCTGCCCTTGCAGATCCTGAAGCTTTGCAATTAGCTCTCCTGTTGATAAAAGTGGGAGCTCTTGAGTATCTGTGAAAAATGTGGGAGACTTATTTAAACGTGACTGTGTGAGTCAGGAGAGGCTCCGCTATGCTGGTGGCTGATAAACCCTGACATCTCGACGGCTTAGCACATTAACAATGTATTTCTCACTCACATGGTGTCTGCTGTGTGTTAGCTGCATCACGTGGAACATGTGGCCGCCAAGGTCCAGAGCAGGGAAGAGAAAGACCCGGAGGGCACGCTGGCTCTCAGTGCCTTTGCCTGGAAGGCACAGCACGTCTTCCATTCGCGGTCCCCTGGCCGAAGGAGTCCCGTGGCCCCATCCCAGCGGCAAGGGAGTCTGGGCGAGGGAGGAGCCCCTAGAATATTTGGCGGGTTCCAACTGTCTCCGACACACTCCTTGATGGGATGCCGGGGCACCACGCGAGCAGCGAGCCGCGAGCACCTTCCCGGCGCCCGCCCCCAAACACTGCCCGTGGCTTAATCTGCGTCTCGGTTGACATTCAGAGACCCCACCTCTCCTCTGTGCCCACCCCTCCCCCTCCGCGGAACATCCAGCTCCTCAGAAACATCTGGGAGCCCTGTTTCCCAGTGGGAGACACAGAGCTGGCCACAGATGGTGTCTCGCCGATCCTGGGGCATCCTTGGTATGACTAAGGGGACATCTGTTCTCCCTTTGTCTGGAGCATGGTCAAAGTGAATGAAAAAGGAGAGTGGTCGTTCAACCGCAGAGAACCCATTTGACATATTTAACTTGCTCCGTCTGCCGTCCGCTCTCCTGCCGCGGCATCCACGCGCCCTTCCATTCAGTTATTCAATTTTTTTAATGTTTATTTATTTCCTTTTTGACAGAGAGAGTGAGAGAGCACAAGCAGGGGAGGGGCAGAGAGACAGAGGGAGACACAGAATCCGAAGCGGGCTCCAGGCTCCGAGCCGTCCACACAGAGCCCGACGCGGGGCTCGAACTCACGAACCGTGAGATCGTGACCTGAGCAGAAGTCGGACGCTCAATCCACTGAGGCACTCAGGAGTCACTTCATACCAGCCACCGGACGACACGTTGGGGTGCAGAGCCTCTAAAACGTGCACAGTGTTGCTGAGGACACAAGAGGACGGTCGGTCTAAGGGACGTGCCCTCAGGAGCAAGTCAAACTGGCTCGCGAGCCGAGTCATCCGAAAGTAACCACGACGATGACCACGGTGACAGCTGCCATTTCCTGAGTGCTGGTGTGCCAGGCCCCGGGGTACTGTGCTGAGTGCCTTACAGAAAGGGTTGCCTTCGAGCCTCAAAGCAGTCCCAGCAGAGCAAGAATATGATCCCCACTTTCTCAGTAACTTGGGGTCCAAAGGCCGCTATGGCATCTTGTGATGGTAAAGTTTGCCACGCAAGATCTTCTCAGGGACGGTGGCGGTGTCTCCGTGGACCGGGTTGCACAGCATCGTTGAGGGCATGGCTTCTCGTGGCATGGCCTCCGAGACTGGTTCCCCAGCCCTACTCCGTGTAAAGTAGCCACATCTGGCTTCTGTCGCTTGCCCCCAGGAGCTCTGTGTGGTTGGCATCAGCCCGTGGGGAAAGGCCCCAGCAAATACGGGGGGAAATCCACTGGTCCCTCAGAGGTGCCACCTTTTCCTTCCCCTCTGCCGTTGCCGGGGGGCCCAAGGCCATGTCAACCGTCTCTGGGTTATTAAGACCGCCGCCTACGGGGGGCCTCCTTGGTTGCTCCTCTAGCCATCCTGCACGTTGCCAGCAGAGGGCGCTTTCTAACCTGGAACCCCCATCCTCCCACCCTGGCTTCCAAGGGCAGGGACCCATAGGACAAAGTCGCCCTCCACCGCCAGGCCTCCTGGGCCCTTCACCTCTGCCACCGGCTGCCTGTGGCCTCAGCTCCAGGCCCTCCGTTCTCTTGACACCTCTGGACTGTTTTCCAGATGTGCCGCTGGCCCTTAGATCTCTGAGCCGTTATTCGCCCTGCCCTACCCTATTTACCTACTATTTACCCAGTAAATCGTTGTTGAATGTTGAGCCCCGTGTCGGTCCTGTCAGCCCCCACAGCGTCTGCACAGTACCTGGCTCATACGAACTTCCTGCTAAACAGTCGCTGGATTGATTGAACTAAAATGAGATGGGACCCTGGGTGGTCATCCCATCGCGAGGTTTCAGACAGGCGGTGCACGGGCTGGGTTCAGCCAGCATCGTTTAAAGCTCAATTTTAAGGGGCGCCCGGGTGGCTCAGTCGGTTAAGTGTCTGACTTTGGCTCAGTTCATGATCTCACGGGTTGTGGGTTCGAGCCCCACGTCAAGCTCTGTGCTGACAGCTCGGAGCCTGGAGCCTGCTTCGGATTCTGTCTCCCTCTCTCCCTGCTCACCACCCCCCCTCCTGGCTCTCTCTCTCTCTCTCTCTCTCAAAAACAAACATTAAAAAGTTTTTTTAGTTCAATTTTAAGGTGCATCTGGGTGATTCAGTCGGTTAAGCATCCGACTCGGGATTTTGGCTCAGGTCACGGTCTCACAGTTTGTGAGTTTGAGCCCCAGAGCCTGCTTGGGATTCTCTCTGTCTTCCCCCTCTCTGCCCCTCCCTTGCTCCTGCTCTCTCTCTCTCTCTCTGTCTCAAAATAAATAAATAGGCTTTAAAAAATAATTAAAGATTTTCAGTTTTAAGCAGTGTCAGTATTTTAAAAGGGGAAGACTCCACGGAGGAACGAATCCCACTTCCTGACTTCCCTTCAATGAGGAGAAGAACCGCCCCCGCCCTCTTCCCCTTCCCGGGACCGACTCCGACAATGGTCCCATTGGTCGAAGCTGAGCGGTGGCTATTTCTCACAAACAGGGCAAGTGTTCTCCGTTTTTCTACGGCTCCTACCCACCTCACTTCTGTCATTTAGGCACAACGCGTCCTGGACTTCTGCAGGCACTGACATTTTCGGTCCTTGCCCTGTTCGAGGCCTTGTTTTACACGTGGACATTGGTGCCTGCTGGGGCTAAGACCACGGTCCCCGCCTCTCGTTCTCCGTGCATCGCTCCCCCCGTGGCGGCATTGGCCCTGCACACACCCCACACGTGCTTGGAATCTCCGTTCTGGATTTGCCTTAAGCTCCTTTTGCTACAAGTTTGGGATGTTTTAGAGCCCTCCTAAGTCTACACCAGCTCCTCCCATTACCAACCCCAGCGAGATCCTCGGTGCCCCCGAGCCGGGCGTCCAGAGCCACATCCATCACTGACCCCGGGCTGTCAGCACGGCCACGTGCCCCTCTCAAAGGCCTGAATCCAGAATGGATTTATCCCGAGGGGTGGGGGGGAGCCCCGTATGCTTTTATGTCTTCAATTCATTAGATGTTTCTGTCAGCAGCATAAATCAGGGCTGGACCCTCTTCTCACACACTCAGGAATGGAGAAGACACGCAGGGAGCAGATAGGAAATGCCCGGAGGGCTGGACGTGGCAGATGGTGATTTTACAACCCTGATATTTATCCTTTTGTGCGTGCGTGTGCGTGTGTGTGTGTGTGTGTGTGTTTAAACCAAAAAGAGATCTTAGAGAGATCCTTGGGGGGACAAAGCTGGGAGGATGGGTGAGGAGACTGAGATTGGAATTGTTGCTTTCCCACAATCCTACCAGAGTGCCTCCAATTTCTTCCAATTCCACGGTCAGAAAAACTCCCCTTTTATTCTGCCCAAGCACGCCTAAGAGGGGGTGGCCTCCAGAATACAAACAAATAAACAAAAGCCCAAATCATGCTAAGTTCTTGAGTAGCTGTTTACCGCCATTGGTACAAAATCCAAACTCCCTACCAGGGTCACCCACGACCTCCGCGGTCTGGGCCTCCCCCTCGTCCCATCTCATCGTCGTGTATAACCCTGCCCTTTGCTTGATGAGTTGAGAAAATCCATTCATTCATTCATTCATTCAACAAGTGTTTCATGAGTACCTGCTAGATGTCAGATACTTTTATAAGCCCTTGGAGTACAGTAGGGAGCAGAGAAAACCTCCTGCCCTTACAGAGCTTACATTTTTAGTGGAAGAGAGATGATATTACAAATAAGCACATATAATATGTTGGATGGTGGTAAGTGCTATTAAAAAGACAGCAGAATAAGGGATAAAGCGTGAAAGGGGAGCTATTTCAGATGGGGTGATCCAAGGAGATCTCTTTGGGCAGAGATCAGAGGGAAGTGAGGACGTGAACCCCCAGGACAGAAGAAAGGATGACATGGAGGCAAGTGCAAAGGCCCTGCGGTAGGAACATGCAAGTTGTTCTAGTAAGTACAAGAAGGCCCTTGTGGCAGGAGTGAAGTCAGGAGAGGTGGCCAGAAGCTAATTCATGCAGGGGCCGTCAGCCACAGTAGGGACTTTGGGTGTATTCTGAGTGTCCTAGGACCTCTGGAGGTTTCAGCTGGGGAGTGACTCTCATGTTTACATTTTAAAAGGACTACTCTGTGTGCTATCTTCTGATGGGATAAACAACGGGAGGGCTGAGGGGATGCAGGGAACAGCCCAGGTGGGGCCTGAACTAGGGAGGGAAGGAAGAGGAGGAGTGGGGTGGGGAGGCAGTCTTGGCATCAGAAGAATGGAGAATGGAGCCTTACGCCTTGGGTGTTTGCCTGGGGCACGCCCTGGGCCAGTCTGCCTACACAACATCTTTGTGTTATTCGTACCCGCACTCAGCCACCCTGCTGTCCTGGAACCAAGGCCTGGACTCTCAGACCGTTCACACTCTGACTCTACGTCCCATATTCTCTCGCATCTGAAAAGGTATTAGACTCGCCCCAGCATGAAGTTGGACTAGATGGGAGAAACGCCCTTCAAAGGATGGAGAAGGGAAAGGTAGGAATTTTGTTCCTCACCTCCCCCAGGCTCCTTCCCGTGGCGGGGCCACTGCTTCTAGAATGAGCACCCTCACCCACAGTGTCCCCCTTCCATCTTGTAGAGCAGGGGTGTGTCCCCTTCCCAGATTCATACCATGAAGCCCTAACTGCCAACGTGATTGTGTTCAGAGTCAGGGCTTTTAGGAGGTAATTGGGGTTAAATGAGGTCATGAGGATGGGGCCCTAATCCAATAAGATGGGTGGCCTTGTAAGAAGAGGGAGAGAGAGAAACTCTCTCCTCCCTGCTCCCCCGCCCACCACGTGCACGCCAGGCCACGTGAGGACGCGGGGAGGAGGCCCTGCAAGCCAGGAAGAGCTCTCACCAGGAACCGCACGGTCCGGCACCTGGATCTTGGGCTCCCCAGCCCCCAGAACCGGAAGAAATGTCTGCTGTTGAAGCCCCCCAGTCTACGGCGTTTTGTTACGGCAGCCAGAGCAGAATGAGACAAGGGCTCTCCCTCATTCTTGATCACCGGCCTCCCCCCACTGAGCATACCTCCACCCCCGTACGTATAGCTACTTATAAATGTCATACATAGACCACGTCTCGTACCATCAGACTATATATCAAACGGACGGAAAATGTCGGTTTCTCGTTTTGAAGACGGAGCGATAAAAGCAAAACGTTTTGCTCTCTCCTTCGTGTACCCCATCGGGTCCTGTCGTCCACTTCCCTCTGGAGATGTTAGTTGAGAGCTCAACCCTTGTTCTCTAGGAAAGCCTTTTCTGATCTGCAACTCATTCATTCATCCATTCCTTCATGGGCTCGCTCACTGAACAAATATTCATGGAGGACCTACTAGGAGCAGAGTAAGTACGTGGGCGCTTCAAACACAGAGGGTTCTGCTCTTGAAGGCAATGTGTTGGTAGGCCTTCCTCTAACCCAGTCTTCTCTGTAATCGGCTCTAATTAATTAAGTGTTGAATTACCTGTTTCCAAGACATCTACCTTTCCTACCAGAGGACAGAGGCCATGACCGTCCTCAGTCACTCGCTGGTGCCTTTTCCGTGCTTGGCATATGGAGAACATTCAATAAACAGCGGATGGATGAACGAAGGAACAAAAAGTGAATGACTGAGTTCACTCACTCTCCCTTTTTTCTCCCGTTCCTCAGGTCAGTCTTGCCATGAAAACATGTTGGAGTAGCTCAGGGGCAGGCGGGCTGGCCAGCAGAGTAGGGGTGGGGTGGGGAGAGAGATTTGCGAGCAGGGGCCAGGTTAGCAGTGGTTTTATTACATCCCATTAAGCATATGGTCATGATTATAATAAGCACATGAGTTATGGCGAGTGACATATGTTTCTTAAAAAGAAAAAAAAAAAAAAAAGGAGCCAGGAGGAAGAGAAAAAGAAACACAGCGAGCCTCAGAAGCAGCCTGGCTGGCTGGGCAGGGGAGTGGCCGGGAGGGGGCCTGTTCTGCACTGAGGTTTTTAACCCCTTCCCATCCTGGGCGTGGTGTGCAGGGAAAGAAGGACTCCTGGGGGGGGGGGCAGTCCCGCTCTAGGGGCTCCAAAGGGGATCTTACCCACTTGTCTGAGAGCCACCAGAGGACGGGGATCTGGTCAGCTTCGTGGCCCCAGTATCTGGGACAGGGCCAGGTCCAGGGCAGACGTTGGGTATTCGTATGTGTGGAGGGAGGGAAGGAAGGACAGACAAAGGAGAGGAGGAAGGAGAGGAGGAAGGAAAGGATGAAGGAAGGGAGGAGGGAGGGAGGGGAGGAGGGGGATGGAGTTTCTCGGCTTTCATTCATTCATTCAGCAGCCGGGCTCCGTATTGTACACGGCGAGGTATAGCGCAGGAGCCCTCCGAAGGGGTCGGGACACCTGGGTTCTCCCTGGGGTTCACTATGCACGTCCCGTATGGCCTTGGGCGAGTCCCTTTCCTTCTCTTTGTCTCATTTGTATAAGGAGGTGGTCACTCAAGTCTCTCCTGGCTCCGACCTCATGAGTGGGAGGGGCAGAATCGCCTGCCACCTGCCTCAGCCTCAGGAGGGAGCACCCCCAGCCCTTAGCTGGGCAGAGACCCGATCACCTGATCACCTGCCTTCTCACCCATTTTACAGGATCAGAGGCCTGGGTGTCCGTGCTGCCTGACAACGAACTTGTCAGTTTTCTCCCCCCCCCCCCCGCCACTCCCCTCTCCTACCTTCCCCACGCCTCGAGGTCAAAGGGGATTATAACCAGAGAATCAAAGACCCAAGCATCTTTAGTCCATCTTCTGTGACCGAGGAGAACGCCACATCTGGGCCGCAGCAGAGGACAAAGCCTCCTGTTCTGGAAAGCTCCACCTCACCCTGTTACCCGGAGGCTGTTGACAGGGTGGGTAGGGGACTGGGGACCTCGACTAGGAAGTGCCAGGCCCCATCTCTGGAAATGTGCCCAAGAGCCACAGATCACCTACACAGCCGCTCCGTAACTCATTCCAACGGTTTCGCACCCTTGTACCAGATGAGGAGATGCGGTTTGCTCAGACGGTCACAGCAGCAGGCGTGGGATCCAGGCCCGCCTGACTCCGAGGCGGCACTGACCTCCTCCTCCCCGAGGCCTCTACCTCTGCAGAGTAGAGACTGGCTGCTCCTCGGCCAGTGTGACCATGAGCACATCAGGCTACCTCCACGATGCACTGTCCTCACCTGCAGAATGGGCCCACCCTCAGAGGACAACCGGAGGGGTAATCAGAACAGCATCAGGCACAGAGCCTGATGGCGGTGGCATGGGGCTTGGGGCTGGACCAAATTAGAGCTTCCTGGCTTTTTCCCCAAGGAAGGCTGCTCTTACTATCCTGTGTTTTGAAAGATCTTATCTCTTGAACAAACTCGGTTTTAAAGTAATGATTAATTTATTTCCCCCTTCTTATCCCTCAAACGTGCCTGCGGTCGCTCTCTGAGATGACTGCCAAGTCCATACTGGGCCGTCAGAATTCCAGCCACCCCCAAGACGGGACTTTGTCTGTCCAGCCAGGCATCCCCAAGCAGGGCCCGCAAGGGCCTCGGAACTGTCGGGACCCAGTGCTACCTCCGGGGACCCCAGGCTGAAAGCCCCTGAGAGGTGACGGTGATGCTAAATGAGTCTCGGGTCACCATGGAGCTCAGCCTCTGTGCCCCACGTGGTTCCAGGAGGTTACCCCAAGGGTTCTATACCTATCTTCATACTACACGGGAGGAACCAAGGTTCAAGAGATATCGGTGGCCCCCCAAGGCCACGAGCTGGGATGTGGAGAGGCGGGGCTCGAGCCTGATTCCAGAACCACCCCTCTGACCGCCTTCCCATGCCTGAAGCTAGGATTCCGTGATTGGTGTGAGGGTGGGGGTCCCGTGGCACCCTGAGCCTTGCCTGGAGGACCACCCTGTCTAACGAGGGTCACCAGACACTCATTGATTTGCCCCAACCCGCAGGGCAGCCATACGAAGGCCCCACAAGTCCTTGCATGATTTGGCCAAAGGCTGGCCCCTGGTACCTGCAGCAAAGCCAGGGGAGCCCTGAACCGAGCGCCTTCCTGCTCTGTGCCTCAGTTTCCCCCATGGTGCAGCACAGACACTCATGCTTCAAAGGGCCCTCGTGAGGCTGTCGAGAGAGAGAGAGGCCAAAATGCGGGGCCAGCGGGGCCTGCGGGGGACCAGAAGCAGGCCCTCTCTGTGCTTCGCCAGGTGGGGGCAGGAAAGGAAGCCGGGGGAGGAGCGCCTTCTGGGGGCCTGTCCTGAGAACCGGGGCCGCCCCGCAGAGTGATGGCCGCAAGGGGACGGACCCGAAGATAAATAAGAACAGTCCGCGTGAGCCGGGGCTCATCTTAACACTAAGCAGAGGGCCCGAGGCTGGACTTGAAAGCCGCCGGGGGAGATGGATGGGCTGCGGCCGGGGCGGGGGCGGATGAGTGATGGGGTGTCGGCGCGCTCAGTCCCCGCCAGCCCGAGATGCCGGCCTCTGTCCGGCCGCCGGGACTTGGGGGGGGGGGAGGACGGGGAGGGGGGCGCCCTCCCGCCGCCCCGCCCGCCGCCGGCCGGGATTTATGGCTTCGTTAAGGCCGGGAGAGGGGCCGAGGCCAGGCCTGCGGTGGGAGGGTTTGATGTCAGCCTGACTGCCCCTGCTGGATTTCCGCCCCGCGCAGCAGAGGGGAAAGCAGGCCGGGCCCCGCGGGGGCCACGGTGACTCGGGTCACGGGTCACGTAGGGAGGGGCGTGAGGCCCGGCCCCCTTCCTTCTGTCCGCGGGCCCCTGAGGCCTTCAGCCTCCAGGTGACTCCCCGCATGGCCCCCGGTCCCCAGCCAGTCTGCCTCTGTGCTTCCCCAGTACCCCTCACGGTTCCAGCCTCCAGGCGTCCACTCGGGCCTCTGCCCGGAGGGCGGGTGCTCTGGACGAGCCCCGTCCAGCCTTGGCAGCCTTCCTGGGACGCCCCCGCTGCCTGCAGGCGGCTTGGGGCTTCCTCCTCAGGGTTCTGCCCTTCGTGGTCCTCGCCAGCCTCTTCCGCGGGCATGGGGTATTTACCCCTGAATGGCCATGAGCTTGAGGGCAGGGAGTCCATCTGTCTTCGTCTTGACGCCTCCAGCATTTACTCGGGGACGTGAACCAAACCACCATGCACTGAGGTCTCACTACGTGCCAGTGGCTGTGCTGAGGGGAGTGCTATTGTGCCGTTTACTGCGCTCATCTGCTTCATAGGCATGGAAACCGAGGCTCAGAGAATCTTTAGCCGTGATTCCGACTGAGTCTGTCCGAGTCCGAAAACACAAGTGCTTGAGACGACTCAGCGAAGCACCAGCCCTGGGCGGGCGGCGGGGGGTGGGTGGGAATATCAGCCAACACGGACGGAAGTTTCTCTTCTCTGACTGCATCACCCCACGCCCACTGTTGGCATTTGCGAGACAATCTGACTTCCCGTGTAGTCTCCTCCCGTTGGTCCTCAGAGCAGTCCTGTGAGGTCAGCATTATCATGATCACCCATTTCACAGACTGAAAAATCCGACTCAGGGAAGGGGCACGTGTTGCCAGGGTCACAGCCAGCAGGTGGCTGAGCCAGGGCTGTTGGACGTGTCTCTTTCTCCCCAAGCTCAGGAAGGCCAACCTGGGGCGGGGGGGACGGGGGAGAGGTAGTGCAGAGACTGTGCGGGTGGGCTCTTGGTCCTTCCACCGGGGGAACAGAGAGGAACCTTCCAAAGCCCGGGCCCTTACTAACACACCCCCACTCTGGAAGGGATGGTTCCCTTTAGTGGGATAAAACCCCTGGCTGGCAGCCAGCCCTGTTCTCTCCTGAGCCCGGGAGGATCCCAAGTGGCCCTGACTTCCTGCCCGCCGTCAGCCCCTCCGTGCTGGGGTGGAGGTGCTGCTGTACCCCCGTTCCGGTCCAGGCCTGCAGCTCCAGAGTCAGCACAGCGGTGAGGAAGCAGCCTTCTCCCACCACCCCAGCCTCCCCGGTGGGGGTGTGGATGATGCCGCCTGGGAGGGGTGAAGCCATGCAGGCTGGTTGCGTCTCCAGTCTTCTTCCCTCCTCGCCCTCCACGGCCCCACGGCCTCGCCTCTCGCTGGCTCTCGTGTATAACTCCTCTCAGCACCGGTCCCAAAGGATTCGTCAAGATCCCGTCCGCTCACTGTTTAGGAGGGAGAGGAGGCTCTGAGGAGGAAATTGCCTGGTCTGCGACCTCTTTGGGACAGGTGCGTGGTTAGAATTGGGCCTGCCTCCGTTCGCCCGTTCACCCATTCCCCTGCTGTGTGCAAGGCACTGTTTGCTGAGCACCTACTAGGCGTGAGGCACTGTTCTAAGCATCGGGATACCGTCATGAGCGAGACGATTTTCACAGAGCAACAGTCCGGCAGGAAAGACAGACATTAGACAGACCATGACAGAATAATTGACTCCTGCTGTGATAAATCACTTCCCTCACAGCTCTGCTCAAATGTCACCTCCTCAGAGAGACTCTCCCTGACCCCCATGGCTTAAAATCCCACCCTGTCCATCACCATCCCGTTTCTTGATTACTTAATAGCAGCGTGTGTATGTGGTGATACGTATTTCTTCCTTTCCTACCTTTCCCACCACGCGAGTGGCGATACGGCCGTTTTGTGCTGTCTTCTTCACCACCTGCCAGGTAGAGGATGAGGGAGCAATGAGTGGATGAATGAATGGAGGCAGAGGAGCGGCAGCCTGTGCAGAGCCCAGGATGCCCAAGAGAACTGATAAGGCCTCTTTTGAGGTTCCCCTACAAGCTGCCAAAAGGGCACTTGAGGGCGGGCAGCGTTCAAGGCGCTGTAGATCTTTGGATCAAATCCTAGCTCTGCCGCCTGCTGTAGGAGTGATCTTGAGCTAGTGTTTACCCTCTCTGATTCTCAGTTTCTTCATCTGCAAAATGGGGACGAGCCCAGCCTCCGCCTTGTGGGGTTACGGTGAGGACCCCTGGCGTGACAGCTGCGGACCGTTTAGACGAGAGCTGACCCGTGCTGAGCGTTTAGCACACGCTGGCGGTTGTAGCCCAGGGCTGCCTCTCCTGTCCCGCGGAAAATTAGACCAAGGTGTTCAGGATTTGAAAGAAGTGGGTCCTGGTTGGCTTCGGTGTAGGACTGATGGGGTGAAAAGTCTAAAGTACTGAGTGCTAGGCCCTTCCCGGTCTCTCCCCGGAGCACATCATCTGCCCCTCAGCCTCAGTGTCCCCATCTGCTTGAGGAGGCGTGGAGGCGTCAGCCCGCTTCTCTCCAAGCCTGAGGCTCCTCCCCCCAGCCCATTCCCAGCCAAGCTCTCTGTTCCCTGAGGCCTTAACTTCCCGTCAGAGACCTCAGGGCCATGCACAGCCAGGCCTTCACCTCCTGCATGAATATTTTGCACCTTCCCCCAGCCCAGATGTCCTGGAGTCTTGCCTCCTTGGCTCTCTCTGGGCCTGCTCTCTGTCCCTGCTGGCTCTTAGCCAGAAAGCCCCTGACTCCTCCCCTTCCCCCTCCCCCCAGTGCCTGTTGCAGGGGCCGCTCTGCCCCAGGGCCCCCAGGACGCCCTGCACCCCACATTCCCTAACTCCCACCCACCTCCTGCAGAGGACGTCATTTCTATACTTGCAGTCATTAATTTTAGGGACTTGACTCACAGTGTGGGCTGGGGGTTCCTGAATCTCAGAAAGGGCCCTATTTGCCCTCTACCTCTTCCCCTGGGGAGACATGGCCCAGGAAAGTGCACACACACACACACACACACACACACAGAGCCTCAGGAGGGCTACAAAAGCTTTCCCCTGAGATAGAGAGCTTATTTCTGAAGCTCGGGACAGTGGGAAGGGGTGGTAGAGGGGCAGGCTCTGGCCTTGGGCCCAGAACCGTGGTTTCTGATGCTGCCTCTGCCTGGGGCTTGCAGGGGAGCTGGGGAAGGGGGAGGAGGGGCAGAGAGGAAGCGCTGAGTCTGCAGTCGAGCAGTGATGTGGAACATTGCACAGGACGGACGCCGGGGCCAGGTGACCTGACTTCTCCTAGCTTGGAGACCCCAGGGGCTGTCCCTGTCCTTCCCTGGGCCAATTCTGGCCTCTGCAGAATGTCAGTTCCAGACGTCAGGCGGCATGTGGCCAGGCAAAGAGCAGGCACACTCAGATCCCAGTCCTGGCCCAGGCCCCTGAGGGCTATGCTGCTGGCAGTAAAAGGCTGTCCCTTACCTTGCAGAACTGGGGCAAGGACAGGAGCTGGTATGCGGGAAGCATCTAGTGGGTGCCTAGAAAACACACCCTTTCCTCGGGGTTGCCTGCCTGACCCCAGGGTGAGCTCAAGCCCCTCTATTGAGAATTTCTTCACACACTCTGTCCTTCATGGCAGTGACTGCTGTCTGTAATTAAAGATGTATTTGTGGGATGATCGGATGAACGCCCTCCTTCCTCGCTAGATTATAAGCTCCTTGAAGGCAGAGACCTGAGTGTGGCATATAGCAGGAGGTGCTATTAGATGCAGTCAGGAAACCAGAACAGGTATTTCAACAGAGGGAATCTAACACAGGGAACTCGTTCTGAAGATGTGGAGGAGCTGTAAGGCCTGAGCCCGGCGGTCAGGTACCCCAGCGACAAGCAGTGGCAGGAGGCTGCCACATCCTGGGGCCCCAGAGGACCAGGGGAGAAGTGATGACAACAGAGCCCGGGAGCCAGGATCGGCGAGGGACACTGGAAACACAGTTGTGCGGGGGCCTGCCCACGGGAGCCGGGACTTGGAGGAAGGGCCTGTCCCCAGGACCTGGGACCATGGAAGTGACCCAATTACTGCCCAAGATGCAGTGAAAGTAGGGGGTTGGGGGTGGAAGTACCCTGGCTCCCGCCCCCGGGTCCCCAACCTGTTCTGCCCACTGGCCAAGGCTAACAGGAAGCCAATGGCAAGGGAGCCTGACTATCCTTGTTGGTACTGCTGCTGTTGTCAGGCTGACTCTGAAGGGCTCAGTCGTGCTGTGATTCTGGGATTTTCCTGACCCCGAGACCTCCACCCCTGCCCTGGCCTTCGCCGCCACCCAAGCCCCAGGCTCCCCCCACGGAGAGCAGGGGAGGGAGGGCAGAGGACGCAGGCCCTGGGGCCCCGGCCCCCACGGAGCCCCTCCATCTCTGCCCTGGGCTCCACGGGGAGTCAGCGCTCCCTTTCTGCGCCTGTCAGTCAAACCCAGCCTCTTGGAAGTTCAAGCGTGGCCAAAAGGAAGCAGATTTCAAAACACACCTCTGCTTCCCCCCCCCCGCTTCCCCCTGCCCCTCATGGCTGCTGACCCGGGGGCTCCGTTGCCCCTGGCCTGTCCCAGGCAGAGCCCAAACCATACGGATCTGGGGCAGAGGCCCAGGGTGGGCTGTGGGGAGGGAGTGAGGGGGGACCGGCCTTGGTCCCGCGCCTGGCTGCGGGCCGTTCGTGGTGGGTGGGGAAGAAACCTGGGGCAGATCAAGGCTACAGCGGCTCCTTCTTTAGTGAGGAGGGACCCCAGGGGTGGCAGGAGAGAGGGGCCTGACCCCTGAACATCTACAAGGATGAGGGCTGTGGTGTTTTCATTGCTCTGTCCCTGCACCAGCATAAGACTTGGCTTCTAGAAGATTCTCCATACATTTCTGTTGCATAAATGAATGAATGAGTATATTCTCCAAGGAATTTACTTCTTCCGACAAAGGAGAAGTTAGCCTAACATTAACACTGAAGGTAAACGGGGGTACCAGGCTGGAGGGCCCCCCCCTCGACTACCCACCAAGAACCAGAGCCTTCGTCTCGGCAGGGAGTTTTGGGTCAGAGCACTTGGGACACCATCTTGACTCTGTTGCCTTCTCGCTTTGTGACATTGGACAAGCCAATTGCTTCTGAAAGCCTCAGCTTTCCTTACCTGTAAAATGGGGAGAGACCTTCCTCTCCCAGAGCATCCTGTGAGGCCCAAATTGAATGAGGTCCCGCAAATAAGTCCTAACACAGCCCCGCTGTGTGCACTAGCAGGTTTACAGATATTGGTGACCTTCAGACGTTAGAGAACGAGCCAGAATGTCTTCCTGTGGGGTTGTAAACAGTGTTAAATCATGGCCAAGGGCTCTAGCAAACGGCCATGGCTTCTTATAGTGTCTTTGGAGATGCAAATAAAGCAATGCCCAGTCACAGAGGAGTTCTCGAATGAGCGCCTCGATGGTGGGAGTTCGCCCTTCCAGGCTGCTTGGATCGGTTCTTAGTCGTCTTCTCCCCAGCACTCCCTCCCTGCTCAGAGCCCAACCATAAAAGCAGTGACAGCCGGAACGACACTGTTCACTTTATTGCAGGGTTGTTTTCCATTTGGAAAGTCTCTCTCCAGAATGTGCTCGAAAATTTTAAGAAGTGAGTGAATAAATTGATGATGTCTTTATTGTCAGGACACTTCCTGAATTAGAAATAAAAGACTCTGCTGAATTCAATAAAATGACATGGGGAAAAAATGCTTTCCCCTCCGCGCAGCCCCCCTTCACCCCCCAGAATAAAAGCCCTCTTCTTGTGGCTAGCCTGAGGGGCTGGGCGGCGAAACTTTCCGAAGTTCAGAGCTTTGCCTGAAGGTTCCTCTGATAACTCAGGAACAGGTTGGACGTTTGGTGCCCAGCTTCCCCCAAAGGCCACCGAGAGATCCCCGCCCTCCTAGGAGCAAAGAACCGTGTCAATGGGTGCCCAAGATGTGGGCTCACCTCTGGCCCTTTCCTGGCCTATGCAGCCGCCCACCGGTCCCAGGTGAGCCTCCCCTACACTCCCCCAGCCTATGAGTCACCCGAGAACACGGTGTAGACCCTCCCTTCGGCAAAACTGTGAAGAGACAAAGCGTGCCCTCAGCGTCCCCGCCCTGCCGAGTCCCCCTTCCTTCTTCAGGCCCCACCCACCTGTGCCCTCATGTCCGTGGCCCCAGTGCCCACGCCCCCACCTTATTGACCTTTTCAGTCTGAAGTCTGTCTATGATTCACTAGAAGAGGCAAACAGCAAGGTGGGCTTAAAGGACAAAGCCTTGGGCTCGCACAGATCTGGACCTGAGTCTCCTTGGCCTCTTTGTTGACAGGTGGCCTTGAGCAAGTATCCTCACCTCTCTCTGTTTCAGTTTCTGCGGCAGTGACGCGGACAGCCAGCACGGGGTCTGATAGCTACGGACGCTACTTAGTCACGTCCCTAAAGTCCTGTTGTCACTAGGGAAGAAGCAAGTTGAGGGAGAAGGAGCCTATGGGATATTGGTAACGCAAAGAGCCAGGCAGCAGGAATTTCCTCTCAAGGAGAAAGAAAGGAAGGGATGCCCATTTTAATGAACACCTACTATGCATCAGGCATACAGCAACCTTATTCCTACAGACTCAGAGCGGTTAAGTTACTTGCCTAAGGTCACACACCTAAAAGAGACTCGGATTCAAACTTGGTCTGTCAGACCCTCAGTTCGTGCTAAAGGTAGTCCACCCTTGAGAAGGTCTCCCCAGAAGCCATGCATGGGAAGGAGTCTTGAAAGGCCGACTGTGGGGGTCCATGAGCGGATAGCAGAGGAAGCCCCTTGGGTCAGAATCCTGCCGTGAGGGAGGATGAGGAGGGAGAGCAGGGTCAGGGCTGAGCCCCCCAGCAGTCGCCTTTCCTCGGCAGCCTTGCTGTACATGATGACAGATTCTGCTCCTGCCCGTACCAGGCAGGTTCTGAGCACCGCCATTTTTCCCTGAGGGAAGACCCGAGCGTTCCGGGAACAGCTTGTTGACTCAGACGCCCGAGTGGGGTCTGTTTCCCAGGGCCTCGGGGTCTCCAGTTCCAATTCTCACGCCGTAGTGATGGATCCGCCGGGACGTCCTGACCTCAGTCACCCTGAGTGTCTATAGTCTGGCTCCCACCACCTTGGTCCCCATTAGGCCACGTACATGGGGGTCTCGGACCCAGAAACAGGGAGCTGGGGAGAGCCACGTTCCATGGCCCGTCTCCTTCTGCACGGGGTGGGGCTCCCACGGCTGGGGACTCCTGGCAAGAAGGGGGCGGGTTGGCTGGATAGGGTGATCCCCAGTCACCCCTGATCTGCACTATCCTCAGGGAGCCACAGGGTCAGGCTGAGAGGGGACACTTTGGCCAGAGTCGTACCTTAGCAAAGGACAAGGGAGCCTTCAAGCCTCAGCACTCAGACCCACTTTCCTTCCCCCGAGGCACCCGGGAAGGAACCAAGACACCCAGCTGCTGTATTCCTCGAGTGAAATGACCCCCATGCTCTGTGCCTTGCGTCCCCCGGGTGAAAAAAATAGGAGGGAGGACTGCTTCCTCACACAGTCCCCACTTTGGGACTATAGGACCTTCTCTACCTTCATCACCCTAACCCTTCCCTTGAAATAAGATGACGTCCTGATTTCTCTTCCCTCTGGCAATGCAGCTTTGTTTTCCATGAAATTCCTAGCCAATCTGAGGAAGGCATCCTGCATCCCTGTGCTCACCCGTCCTCCCTGAGGCCTCCTGCCCCCGTTCTGTGGAGAAGGTCGCGCCGGCCAGCCCCGTGGTCACAGCCCGACTCTACGGTACCCGAGCCGGCGCCCTCAGGCAGGGTGTCTCACGGTCCCTGTGTGTGTGTGTATGACAATCATGACCACCCCTTGCTCGCTGGGTCGTTTGGAGTATGAGCTCCCACGGTCTGAATCACCCTCTTGACCCACCTGACCAAGAGCCCGGAGAGCAGCCTTTGGTTTCGGATCTGGTCACTGAGTTGCTGTGACTGACATGGGGCACGTAACTCTGCATTATCGTGCCTTGATTTCCCCCATCTGAGCAGCGAAAGTGTCCCTCGTCCGTCCCACCCACCTCTCCCATTGTGCCAGACTCAGAGGCACCCGCGGCCACTGCCCCAGGGAAAAACTCCGAGGAGGCCTGGCCCGGAGGCCCAGGGGAGGCCGCAGAGGTGGGAAGGAGGCCCGGGGCTGCGGCCCCTCCCAGTGCTCAGCACAGGCACATGTGCAGCCCCATCTGGAACAGCGGGGCCCCACCCGCACACAGGGTCCGGCGGCCGGGTCTCCAGCACGCCCCCCACCCTGCCTGGCTGCCTTCCCTGCCACCCCCGGATTTGTACCCGTAATCTGCATATTTAGCAGTTCACCACACTGCGGGCCAAACCATAAATCCTCTTCAGGCGTGGCCCTGGGAAAGGGCGCCCCGAGCTTCCGCAGGGCCCTGAGGCCTGGCTTCTGAGACCCTGCTCCCCGAGTCTCCCGGGTGGGCGGGGATGTCAGCTGAGTCCTCGGGGTCCCTCCGCCTCCAGCTGCTGAGCCTGGGCAGCTAAGACACCAGATGATCCAAATAGTTGGAGGAGGACTAGAAAGGAAACAGGAACAATTTCATTCTGCCTTCAGGCACTGAGTGAGACAGTCCGGGACAAACCTTTCCGTCTTTCTGCAGACAGGGGTAAACTGAGGCGCAGGTTCACTTGAGTCACTCGGGGCCAACTCAACTACAACGCCAGGATGACCTGTAATGACTCAGAGGCCTGGCCAACGCAACTGAACTCCTAATTCTTGAGTCTGGAAGCAGCCAGGAACCGTGGTCCCATAGAGTAGGGGCCCCACACACTTGGTCTCCAATTCCAGCTCTACCCCCAGCCGGTCACGTAGCCACAGCAGATGGGTCTGACCCCTCTGAGACTGTTGCCACCACCCTTTTACTTCTGGGCTCTCCCCAGACTCCTTATTTAGCCTCCCAGCCTCCCGCCTCCCCAGCCCCAAACCCAGACCCAAAGGGATGGGACCTTTTAGTGTCACCGACTCTCAAACAAATGGAAACAGCACCCTTAGAAAGTTATTTCCAAAAAAATGTTCACACCCGACATTCTAGTGCCCTCAACCTAGCCTTGAACCTGACCCCTGTCCTAAAGGGCCAACTATGAGCAATTTCTGAGCTCTGTCTGTGGCCCAGATGGTAAACACACATTCTCTGGAGACTTTCTCACGTAGTCCTGACAACAGCCCCTTGGACAGGGAGGAAGATGATGGAGAACATGGTGTCGGTGATCAGCAGAGGCACCGAGAAGAGCTGTCAGTTAAGGGGTCTGAGGCTTTACTCCCTGGTCGTGGAACCAGCGGCCATGGGCGTCCCAGGGAAGAACGAACTTCCGCCTTCTGCCCTTTGTTGTTCCCTGCAGCCCCGCGGGCCCCGACCTCTCCGGATCCCCAAGGGCACGCCGACCTCCCTATTTTCAGCACCGCCACCTGCACCCACCTTCCATCTCCGCCGTCCCTCTGGCCTGGGACATCCACTCACAGGGATTTACGCCAACAGGTGACCCACAGCCTGGCCCTGCTGCCGGGGGCCTGGCCTCTCCCCCCAGCAGCACTGGGGGCTTGTCAGAGCAGGAGTTGGGGTTCCAGGTCTTCTGTTGTCTGCTCCATTCACGCTTCTAACAAGGGTTTGTTGAGCTCCTCCTTCGTGCCTGGCACCGTTCCGGTGATGGAAATAAAACCCTTGAAGGAAATGTCCTCTCCCTTGTTACCTTCAGCTCAGGCTGTCCCTGGGCCTCCCATAAGCGTCCACTCATGGATGAAACAGAGAACTTACAAGAGAAATAGAACAGCCGTGCCTGAAATCCAAAGACCAGGGTGTACGCCCTCCCTTTGCCGTGAACTTACTATGTGTGTGTGCCCTTGAACAAGTCTCTTGGCCTCTGGGGCCTCAGCTTCCCTATCTGTCAAATGGGAGACCGGGACTCCAGCAGCCCCTGGAATGAGTTGTTCCCTGTTCCACTTCCTCCAGTTTTGCCGTGCCCACCTACCACCTGTAACTCTATCAACAGAATATCATGCTTTAAATAAGTGTACTTTTTCCAATTAAATGAACTTATTTTAAAAGGAAATTTTAAATCACTTCCACACATGAAACACCTCCGTGTCGTTTGCCATAGGAAATAACAGCTAACCAGAGAAATAAATACAATGAGGACAAAATAATGTCATTAGCGTCATTGGAAATTGTTCCTCACCAAAGGCTGAGGTCCCAAGGCTCACTTCTCTGTTTTACTCATTCACTTAACAAATGTGCCTTGAGCTCCTTCCACGTGCCAGGTACTGTTCCGATGCTGGAGATACAGCAATTACAAGGAATAGACAAGGTCCTTGCTCGCTTGGAGCTTCAGTGCCGGGCGGGGGGGTGGGGGGTAGCAAACACGTGCTATTGAAGAAAAGCAAACGGAGGAGCAGTGGCCACCCTACCCGGGAGGGTCAGGGAAGGTCTTGATGTGAATCTGAGCAACGCTCTGAAGGAAGCAAGGGCTTGAGCCGTGCAGGTCTCTAAGAAAAGAGCATTCAGGTGAGCGAAAACAGCAAGTGCAAAGGCCCTGTGGCAGGAATGTGCTGGTGTGTCTGGATAATCATGAGAAACCCAGTGTGGAGTGAGTTGTGGGAAAGAGGAGGAGCTGAGATCAGGGAAGTAACAGGGAGGCTGCTATCAGCAGGGAAGGAGGGGAGTATCCAAGGGGGGCTGAGGGGGGGGGGGGACAGCAGACTGAGACCTTCTCACTGGCTTAATGAGAAGGTGAGAAAGGAATAAAGGAACAACTCTCTGGGTCTGTGACTCCATGCTGTCGAGTGCTGGGTCTTTCCAGCCCTCTAATGTCATCCTGTGAAACTCCAGGGATGGCCCACCATGGAGCACATCCCAACTTTCCATTGAGCTCATCTCTGGACAATATGGGTTCTTTCCCGCTCTCGAGGTTCATGATTCCTCGTGTTTCTAGGCTGGACACAAGGCCGCTCAGGGAATGATTTGACGTCTACAAATGCCCAGGAGTCTTCCCCTCCCGTTTCTGTCTGGACGTTGTATCTCCCACCTTCCCGTACGGCCAGCTTCCAGACTGTCCAGTTCCAAGCACATCACCTGAGACCCTCTCTGTTCCGACCCTGTGAGCACAGGTAAGGTTGACAGCCCTTGACCAGCAAGGCCCGTCTGTGCTCTTCCTCAGTTCAGCCTCACAGTAGCACCGGAAGGGCAGACCGTTACTCCTCCATTTTACAGAAGAGGAAACTGAAGCTTACGGGTGTTAAGACGAGACCACTGCCAGCAAATCATGAGAAAGTTGGCCACCCAAGCTGGACTGGTGGGACCCCCAAATCTTGTCCCTTTCCTCCATCCTGCAGGCCTTGCCCTGGCGAGACTCCGCAGAGGCTTGTGGGGTGAGGGGTTTCTGAGGTCAGGTGGTAACTTCCCATATGGCTGGGCACCGGACCCTTGCTCAAAGGGGCTCCAGGGCTGGAGAGGGCAAAGAAAGGAAAGTTCTGAGCTCCCCCCTCGGCTGGTCATCAGAGTAGGGAGATGACCCCCAAAGCCCTCTTTCCAGAAGGATCCGTACTGGGGGAGGGGAGGCGAGGGGTCCAGGGTTGGGAGCAGGGTGAGGCGAGGCAGGGCACAGAGTCGAAGGAGGTACTCCTTGCAAGGTGGGTCCCCATTTCGCTCCTTGTGTCTGGCTTGCTCCAGCCCAGTCCTGCCCTTGAACTAGGGCCCTGTCCCCCAGCTTCAGGCAGGGCAGAGAAACTACCGCCCCCCACCTTTCCCGCGGCTCAATGCTTTAGAGCCGTAGGCATGGGGAGGTGACACCTGCTCCTGAATCCAGTTCTGCCTCTTATTCTGTACGATTTAGGTCAGCCCCTCCCCTCTCTGGGCCTCAGTTTCCCCAGCAGTAAGAGGGGGAAATTGAACTAGATTAAGCCACCTGAGCATCAGAATCACTTACAACCCATACAAAGGTGGGGGAGGCTACAGATTTCAGGGCCCCCACTCATAACCTACTAGACCAGAATCTCAGTGAGGAGGGGCCCAGAAATTAGTATTTTTAAGTCTGACGAAGCATCCGGTCCCTGAGCTACTTAGAACTTCCCAGCTCTAGAAAAAATGCCAGCTGTGTGTGCAAGCATGCGTTCATCCAATAAAGCAACATATACTTCTTGAGTAGCTAGAGCTGTTCTGGGTTCACAGCCAGCAGAAGGAGGCGGCCACAGTCCTGCTGTCACAGAGTGCACACCCGATCATGAGGGGAGAGACAAGAAACAGGGTGAGATGGTTTTAGATGATAAGAGCTGTGAGGGAGAGACCCTGTGGTGTGAGGCTAGGAGGGGCGGGGCCCTGTTAACATCCTTAAAGATGCCTCTTGGAGAAGGAGACATTTGAGCTGACGCCCAGATGATGTGACACTCTGGAGGAGGGTTGCTGCAGGCTGTGAGGACGGTCAGTGCAAGAGTCCTGGGGCAAGTGCCAACCTGGTGCATGAGAGCCATGGGGAGCCAGTGCTGAGGGAACATGGTGGGGGTGTGGGAGGCCTAGGTCACAGTGGGTGAGGAGAGTTGGGCCCAGGGCGAGCAGAGCGAGCCTGGGTGAGGCGTTCGGCAAGTTGTAGATGGGATCTTCTTCGACAGGTGGCTCCGGCTGCTGGCTGAGAATGGCCTGGAAGGTACACCAGGGGAAGCTGGAAGGCAGTCTCCAGGCAAGGTGGTCTGGTGGCTGGGCTGGAGGTGGGACAGATGGGCTGGAGGTGATCAGGCATCCGTTTGGAGGGAGGGTTGATAGAAGTTTTGAATGGACCTACCTGTGTTCCCATAGATGGATGTACTGGGGGGGGGGGGGAGGTTCTGAGTGACTCAAAGGCGGGGCTGGGTCTTGCTGGGCCTTGTGCCCCCTTCAGAGGCCAGGCCCGCTGGGTGAGTAAGAAGGTAAGGAAATAGACGACGAGCCCCCCACCAGCACAGCACAGAAATTCCTAATGTGTCCACAAGATGGCAGAATTCCAGCCAACAAGGTGGGGGAGGCGGGGGACGGGGACATCCGCCCCTTCAGGGCAGGGCGACTCTAGGGCTGGACCAACGGCAGTTACAATACCAAGGTGCACCCCTCATGCTGCATTCGGTGTGAATGGTGCCCCCTGGGGTGGTCCAATGGGCAACCTGTCTTGGAGTCCAGGTTCTGGTTCGCCTGGTGATGCTAAACCACTCAGTGGGGGCTGGGCCAGGCCTACCGTGGATCCCGGCCCCCAGCAGCCCACACCTCCTAAAAGGCCAGGCTTGAGCTGGCCTGGCTGGGGCTGTGGCCTGACTCTGCCGTCTACCAAACGTGCGACCCTGGCGGAGCCGCTGAGTCTCTCCATGCCTCAGTTTCCTCATCTGTAGAATGGGGCAGATGATGGCATCCACCTCAAGGGGTGCTGGGCAGATTAAGTGAGCTGACCCACAAAAAGCCCCTGAGAGAGGGCCTGGATCGTGTCAGTCCTCGATACACGTGAGCATTTGCGATAAATGTTGTTGCCATTGATATTCCTTTCTTCGGCAATTGAATAGGGAGGGAGTTTGGTTCAGACGGGACAAGGTGCATGAGGAAAGGCATGACTGTCCTCAGGGAGGGCAGGGGCGGGGTGGGCCACATAGGCACCGCCTATGTGCCTGGCCCTGATACGGAGGGTACAGACAGGCCCTACTTGAAAAGCTTCATGGCTGAAATGAGCTGGGGACAGGGGGGATCACTCAGCCAGAGAGAATGTTCCGACCCAGCAGGGTGAGTGCTGGCGGAGAGGGCAGCCAATGGGGAATCGGGGGGGCCCCAGAATGACCTTGGAGGGCCCTCAGAGCAGACTGGCATGGGCGAGGAGGGACCAGACAAGCAGACAGGAAGGGGGAGGAAAGGAGGGGGCTCTTGATGTGCAGGAGACAGCGGGGACAAGCAGAACAGCAGAGGCAGCGTAGGTATTTTCTGGAAGAGCAAAGGGGCCAGGGCCTGAGAGGGAGGCGGGGGTGGGGTGGGGTCGGTGACGGTGGTAAGAAAGGAGGGAAGTTTAGACAGACGGCCTGGGCCAGGCCAAAGAGCGTGAAATGCTGAGAAGTGAGATTTCGATTTCTCTCCCTAGGAGACCCTGGAAAAAATAGTAAAGCAATCTACGAATAGCATATAACGCGTCAGGCGCTTAGACACCGTATCATTTCGCATTCTGAACAGCCCTCATGTCATCAACAACCGTTATTATCTCTGTTAGGGATGCAGACACTGAGGATCAGAGAAGGCAAGTGGTTTTCTCAAGGTCACACAGCTGGGCGGTGGTAGAAGCAGGAACAGAGCCTTGACTCACCCTCTGGGCTGCCCTTCCCAAGGTAGGAAGGGTGGCGTTCCGGGCTGAGAACTGGGGGCAGGGATCCGGTGGCCTCTGCCTTGCTGTGTGACCCTGACTCAGAGCGTCCTGCTCTTTCTGCGGCAAATGAAGGGGATGCTGAAGGCGAGGCGGTCTGGAGTGTTGAGAGATGGCCTGGAGGAGAAGCAGGGGCTGGTGGCGCTGGGCTGTGACCCGGGCAGGCGCCAGAGGCTGGGCTCCGCTCTGCCCTGGGGAGTGATGGTCCCGTCGGGGCGAGGTCCCAACTCGGGAGCGTCCAGGGAGCTGTGGCCTGGAGTTAATTAGCCCCTGGAAGGGGCGTGTGCAGTCCGTGACCTTCAGAGGCCGGCTGGCGTCCTGCTGGCCCGACACCGGGCCAGCACCCACGGCATCCGGCCCACTCTTAAGCAGTCTCAAGAGAGAGGCCCCAGGGTGTGGGGTGCAGGTTGGTGGAGAGCGCCCAGCTCAAGCCTGGGAGTCAGGGGGCCTGGCTTCCATTCCTGGCTCTGCCCTCAGGCCCCGGAGACCTTGGATGAATCCCGGCTCACCTCTTGGCCAGTTTCCCACGCAGCTATGAAAGACAATAGATGCAGCCATGGACTCCCTTCCATGGGCCCCCTTCCAAGCCCGTGAGCGTGGGGACAAGCCAGGGAGATAGGAAGTCCCTTGGGGGTGGGGGCCGTCTGGGCTGTGGGAGGACTTGCAGAGTCATCAGACTTGCACTTGGAAGGGACTTTGAGGAATTGGCCTGTGCTTTGGCTTAAAGCAGGCTTCTACTGCTAAAGGTCAGCCTGAGAATCCCTGAGCTAGGCCTCTCCCATTTCACAGACACAGAGGCCCAGAGAGGGGAAGGGACTTGCTTGAGCCACACGGCCAAGGAGGGGACAGAGGTGGGAAGGAGCACCAATCCCACCTCCCTTATGCCTGTAACTCTAGCATGTTTTCCCCTCAAGTAAGTTTTTTAGTCTCTCCAGGTTGGTTCACGCAGGCACAGAAGTCACCCAGACGTATGGCCCACGTGGGCCATTGGCTCTCCTGACGTCTTTGGGCCAGGAGACCGTCTCATTCATTCTTCATTCTTTGTCCTTCCTGCCTCAGAAATCCGGGCTGGTGAATTTTTCATTTCATTTCCACTCAGAGAGCTAGAATTGGTAAGGCGGGGGGTCTGCCCCTGTCCCCAGCCTTGCCCAGCAGATACGGGGGAAAGATCAGCTTAAGAACAAGCAACAAGAAAGCAAGTCAAACGCTTGCCGACCATCGGGCAGGGCCTGGTAACCTACCTAGTCCTGTCGTAGTATTACCGCTCCCATGTGGCTGATGAGGAAACTGAGGCTTCAAGAGGTAAACAGCAGCCTGGTGTTCCCGGCTGGGAGCAGAGCCCAGGCCTTGAGACTCCACAGCGCGTGCCATGGCGAGGCCTTTTCTGCCCTCCCGACTGCAGGAAAACTTCACCCTGGTCCTCCATCTGCTGGGCCAGCGTCATCCTCAGGGTCACCTGCCCCTTGGTGAGCCTGGACCACAAGCTCAGGGCCCCCCAGGTGCCCCATTTCAGAGACAAGGGCGACACCTGGTGGGGACGTGTGAGCCTGACATGCCGCTACCAGTTCCCAGGATAAGCCGGGAAGATGCCCGCACCCCTCCCTCCCACTTCCTTCCTCCCTCGGTGCATATTTATTGAAGACTTACGCTGCCAGGCTCAGCCTGAGGTGTTGGGAACATAGCATTAAGTGTCTAGATGTGATGTGTTCCAAAGTTAGAGAGAAGTTTCCTTCAAGAAACTTCCAGCATGTAATATTGTTCTGTAACCTCAATGACCACACGAAGTATGAAAACCAAGCATTCGCCTTTTCCTCGGAGCAAATGAAATCCTGCATGGAAATGCAACGTGCAATGGTAGCCAACACTTAGGGAGCATTTGCTACACGCCAAGCATTGTCCTCAGTGCTTTGCTTGAATTCAACAACCAATTCTCCCGACAACCCTTAGGAGGCGGGCACAATCACCAGCTTCACTTTGCAAGAGTAAATGTGTTTCTAGCTGCCCATAACGTCACGTGCATGATAATATCATTAGCTCCATTTGCAGACGAGTGATCAGAGACGGCGGGTTACGTGGCCAGGGTCACGCAGCTCAAGAGACGCAGAGCCAGGGTTTGAACTCAGGCCGACTGGCTCTAGGATCCTTGCCCTTCGTCTCAGTGTTAGACCGCCTCTGCGTGCAGCTGATAGAAATGAGGCTTTAGGGCGCCTGGGTGGCTCAGTCCGTTAAGTATCCGACTCTTGGTTTCGGCTCCGGTCATGATCTCACGGTTCGTGGGTTCAAGCCCCACATCGGGCTCTAGGCTGACCGTGCAGAGCCTGCTTGGGATTCTCTCTCTCTCCCTCTCCCTCTGCTCCTCCACTCTTTATCTCTCTCACTCTCAAAATCAATAGATAAAACGTAAACAAAGAAGAAGAACAAGAAAGAAATGAGGCTTCTCTGGCTGAAAGGGAAGGGGATGATTTAGGAGCCATGCTTGTTCAGCTCATCCCCCACCTCCTCTGGACACCCGAAGAGCCATCGACAGCTGTTAACCTCAGTGTGGAAAGCAGCGCGTACCTCATGCGAGACATTGACAGGTTTTAAGCAGGGAGGAGGAGCAATTCGATTTTTGTGCTGTAATTTCTGTGTCCCTCCGGAGTGGAGCACGGGGCTCGGGACCAGAAGCCGTGATCAGTTGCTGGGCTGGACTGGGGCAGTCGCCACAGGAGTAGGGGGCAGGAGGGCAGAGGCGGAAAGGTGATCTGTCTTCGCCACGGAATCACGCGGACACAAGCTTAGCTTTCCATCTAGTTGGGAGGAGGGAGAGTATGTTTGTAGTTTGCTCCCCGAGCCATCAATTCATTCACAACTATTTATAGAACACCCGCTATGTGTCAGCCATTGTTCTAGATGCTGGGGATATAGTGGGGACACAAGGATGCAAGGTCTTGCTCTCCTAGAGCTTACACGATAGTGGGGGGAGTCCAACAATAAGCTAAAAAGTAAGTAAGGTAAATGAAGATGGTGATAAATGTTATGGGTCAGATAAAGCACGGGGCTGTGCTCAGAGAGGCAATATTTGTAGTGATTCAAAGTAAAGACTTCACACCCAGACCAGCTGAATTCTTATATTGCCACGTGACTATGCAGATCTGGGAATAGAATGTTGCTAGCGGCGGCAGCAGCAAGTGCAAAGGCCCCGAGGTGGGAAGGTGCTTGGGGTATTAGAGAAACAAAAGCGTGACTGAAGCAGGGGAGGGGAGGGGGCCCGAGATGCAAGGCAAGGGTCAGGTCACACACATGGGAATAAGCTTAGAGTTGTATCCAGGGTGACAAGATACCATAGGAAAGTTTGGGGCAGGAGCAGGACAGGCTCTGATTTGCATTTGTAAACAAGCACGCCGGCTGCCCAGCAGAAAAAGATTACAGGGTAGTAGGAGCAGGAGCAGTTAAGAGGTGATTATTTTCATGGGGGTGGGGGAGACGAATGGTGACTTGGAGGAGAGTGGATGTGGCAGAGATCAAGAGAAATGGAAGGATTCAGATGTATTTGGAGGTTGAATTGGCTGGGCTTCCTGATGGGTTATTAATGAGGGGCACACAGGAAAGGGAGGAATCAAGAGTGCGTTTCAGAGGTGGGACCGTGGACGATCGGTGCTGGGATTTGCGGAGACCAGGGAGCAGGAGGAACGGGTGTGCGGCAAGAGGCTGAGGAGAACAAGAGCTCTACGTGTGGTTGTGCAGGAAGAGAAGAGACATAAACACATGGATACGTGAATCGGGGAGTGATGGAGCAGATCCGATCTGGAATTATAAACTTGGGTGTCATCTCATTGAGAACAGGCATCCATGGGCTGGGATAAGATGCTCACAATTCTATGTCTGGATGCATAACGAACTCTCATCAAGATCACTATCAATACCACCAATGTCAATGCCGGACCATTATCGGTGGTAATGTGAGTATCACAGCCATCAGGGTCATCAACAGTTACAATCTCCATTACCACCATCATCACCACCACAATCATCAACATCACCACCACCGTCACCATCATCGCATCCTCCTCCTCGTCGCCATCACCATGATAATCATCACCGCCACGGCCGCTGTCATCAAAATCATCACCACGGCCGCCACCACTCTCGGTTTCACTATCAACACCACCAGCAACACCACCGTCCTAACCATCCCCATCAGCATTACTATAACCATCACTGTAATCAGCTCTGTCACCATTGCCCCCACCTGTGCCGTCAATCACCATGACTGTCTCTATCACACTCTTATCACCAGCAGTGACAGCAATGTATCACTGTTACCACCTCACCAGCATCACCACCATGATCCCCATTACCTCATAGCATACCACCACCCTCCTCATCACTATAGCTGGTGCTATTGCTTTCATCACCATTACACCCATCAACCCCCATCACCGCCAGTGTCACCATGAACACCACCAATGTCATTGCCATCCTCACTGAAACCCTACAGACATCACCTCCATCCTATCATCACCACCTCATCACCACCATCATCCCCCCATCACCACCATTGTAGCCACTACCATCACTGTTGTGCTCATCATGATTAGCTCCTGAATTTCATCCTTCCAGCAAAGCCAAAAGCCTTTCGCCTGTGATCTCACTCATCTGTAGTATTCCTCGGTGATGTTGAGCTCACACTCTTTACTTTACAAATGGGGACGACGGGAGACTCGAGCAGGGGAAGTACCTTGTTCAGGACGAGCCATGGAATAAGAGGTTTTGGGTCTGGCAATGGGGATTTGAGTCAGGGGTCCTGGAATTTACAGGTGAGTTTGGAGAAAAGGTCACTCTCAGAATCCATAGACACTGAATGAATCTAAGACAAGCTTCAAAGATACAGATAATCTGCTGCTAGCAAGACTCCAAAATCCAGTGGCATCAGTAAGATGGAAACTTATGTCTGTCTCGGGCCAGGCTGGCACGCCCAAGGTCGAGGGAGACCCAGACTTTCCCTCACATTCCTTCGTCACCCTCAACATGCAGCTTCCCATTCACAGCCCAAGAAAGCTGTCCCAGTTCTCACAGCTGTGCCCCCCCTCCGGGCAGTGAAAGTAGGGGTGAGAAAGGCATGCTCATATCCTATGGGCACATGACTCAGAAGTTGTGCACATCACTTCTCTGCACACCTGGTGGCCAGAGAGAGGGGCCTCTGTCCATCCAAAGTTTGGATTCTAATAATACGAATTATTATATTAACGCTGGTGGTCAGACGTCAGCAGACTTGTCTATTCACTCACCCTTGGAATCAGGTTTAAAAGGGTCCTGGAGTCAGAATGCCTGTATTCAAATGCTAATTTGATGACAATGGTGATGACGATAAAGTTGATGAGGGGCCCCTGGGTGGCTCAATCAGGTAAACATCTCAGCTCAGGTCTCGGTCTCATGGTTCCTGAGTCTGAGCCCTGCATCAGGCACTGACAGTGTGGACCCTGCTTGGGATTCTTTCTCTCTCCCTCTCTCTGCCCCTCCCCCCCCCAAATAAATAAACACACTTAAAAAAAAGAAATCTAAAAAAAATAAAGGTGATGAGATGGCAGTGGTGGCTGTGAAGGTGGTGGAGTGCATTGTCACGGTATGGGTAAGAATGGCGAGGCTGGTGGTGATGCCGATGATGTCGGTGGTGACACTGATGATGGTGGCCGGTGACAGTGATGGTGGGTGTTCGTGATGGTCCTAGTGATCCTGTCGCTAAAGCTGATTTCTCTTTGTTGTGAATATTCAGGTATGTGGGCCCAGCCGAGTGCACAGTTGAAACCCTGGTGCCTTCTGTTGTGTTGCTCAGCTCCCTCAACATTTGGCCGCTAGCTTGAGGTCTAAGATGGCTGCTGCAACTCCAGCCATCACATCTGTATTCTAGCCAGTGGGAACGCAGTGAGCAGGAGCAGAGGGCAGAGGAAAAGGCACTCTTCAGGCCTTTTAAGGGTACCACCTGGAAATTTTTGAAATAGAACTCGGACAACATTCTTTTCAATACAGCAATTGTGGATAAAGTTCATTATATGGCGATGTTCCTATCCATAAAGACCTGTAGGCGAATTCCTCTCAGATCCAGAAAAAAGTATTTAAAGTTTTAAACCTCAGATCCAGATTTAAAGTTTGTTTGGGGGCACCTGGGTGGCTCTGTGAGTTAAGTGTCCCACTTTGGTTCAGGTCATTATCTCACGGTCTGTGAGTTCGAGCCCCACATCGGCTCTCTGCTGTCAGCCCAGAGCCCACTTGGGATCCTCTGTCCCCCTCTGTCTCTGCCCCTCCCCGCTTGTGCTCTCTCTCTGTCTCTCTCAAAATAAATAAATCAACTTAAAAAAAATTGTTTTGTTTTGTTTGTTTTTAGATTCCAATGTACAACAGAGATCATACAGTATTTGTCTTTCTCTGACTTATTTTATTCAGCATAATGCCCTCAAGGTCCATCTATATTTTCACAAATGAAATGGCAAATTCTAATTCATTTTTATGACTGAATACTATACCATCATATATCTATACCACAGTTTCTTTATCCATTCTTCCATCGATGGACACTTAGGTTGTTTCCACAGCATGACTATTGTAAATCACGCTGCATTGGACGTGGGGTGCACGTATGTTTTTGCATTCGTGTTTTCATGTTCTTCTGATAAATACCCAGAAGTTGAATTACTGAATTGGAGGGTAGTTCTGTTTTTAATTTTTGTGGAACCCCCATACTGCTTTCCATGGTGGCCGCACCAGTTTGCATCCCCACCAACTGTGCACAAGGGCTCCCTTTTCTCCGCATCCTCATCAGCACTCTGTTACCTTGTGTTTTGTTTTTTTTTTTTATTGTAGACATTCTGACAGGTGTGGGGTGCTAGCTCATTGTGGTTTTGATTTCAGTTTCCCTGATGATTAATGATGTAAGCATCTTTTCATTTACCTATTGGCCATCTGTATGTCTTTTTGGGGAAAATGTCTATTCAGATCTGCTCATTTTTAAATCAGATTGTTAATTTTTTTTTTTTTTTTGCTATTAAATTGTGAGCTCTTTATATATTTCGGATACTAGCCCCTTATAAGTTATATGATTTGCACGTACATTCTCTCATTCGGTAGGTTGTCTTTTCATTTTGTTGACTGTTTCCTTCGCTGTGCAGTTTTTGTTTTTGGGGGTTCTTTTTTTGTTTTTTTTTGTTTTTTTGTTTTGTTTTGTTTTTTTAAAATCTTATTCTTTTTTTTTAACGTTTATTTATTTTTGAGACAGAGAGAGACAGAGCATGAACGGGGGGAGGGTCAGAGAGAGAGGGAGACACAGAATCAGAAGGAGGCTCCAGGCTCTGAGCTGTCAGCACAGAGCCCGACACGGGGCTCGAACTCATGGACCGTGAGATCACAACCTGAGCCGAAATCAGACGCTTAACCGACTGAGCCACCCAGGCGCCCCTTTTTGTTTTTTTTTAACTTGACATGGTCTTATTTATGTTTGCTTTTGTTGCTTTTACTTTTGGTATCAGATTAAAAAAATCATCGCTAAGACCGATGTCAAGGAGCACTCCACCTATGTTTTCTTCTAGGAGTTTTATGGTTTCAGGTCTTACATTCAAGTCTTCACTTGATCTCAGCCAAAAGGCCGAGAAGTGATTACCTTCAAGTCTTCAATCCATTTTGAGTTAATTTTTGTGTATAATGTAAGATGGTTTCTTTCTTTTGCATGTGGCTGTCCAATTTTCCCAGCACTGTTTGTTGAAGAGACTGTCCTTCCCCCCACTTTATATTTTTGGCTCCTTTGTTGTGAATTAATTGACCATATACACATGGGTTTAATTCTGGGCTCTCTATTCTCTTCCATAGGTCTATGTGTTCTGCAGTTTTCTTTTCTTGTAATGTCTTTGTCTGGTTTTGGTATTAGGGTAATGCGGCTTCGTAGAATGAGTTAGGAAGAAGTCCCTCTGTTTCTATTTTCTTTTACTTGTATTTATGGCGAAATTTAGGACACGCACCAATGACCACGAAAATGGGTATGTTCATTATAAGGACAATGCTAAAAACAAGTCTCTGTTCTACCCAAGCCAGGAATTGTGACCCTGGGATAATGACTCAGCCTCTCTCTTCACTTTCCTCATGTGTAACCTACCATCAATCACAATAAACAGATCTCACCTATTCTCCTGTTCCAAGTGTCAAAGTACATGTTAAAGGCTTGGCATGGTGCCGAGGACATGGGAAGTGCTCATAATATTAAATATCACTATATCCAGGTCTATAATTTTATAGAGAGAGGTACGCTTCAGTGTAAAAATCTAATCCATGCCTGAAGGGGTAGGTCGTCCATGTTGCGTAGCGAGCGACTACATTCTTTTTTCTCTAAGAAGGAAAAATAATGCATTCCTAACCCACCCAGAATTCCCTACCAACTCCCCAAATGTCACGTAAACATACAAAACAGTCTACGAAGGATTTCTGTATGACATAAAACAGCGAAAACACCAATCGCCTAATCATTCCACCCCTAATGGATTCATTAGTCTGTCTGCTTGTCCCACTGGGCATGCCCGGTGCCGACCTGACGCTCAGGGGCTCCTTGGTGGACGAAGGTCGTCTGTCCACCACCCAACCGTTTTTCTAGGTTTTTCAGGAACATCATGTCATGCTCAGGAGATGTGGTAATGCATTCCAGAACCAGCTACACTCTTATAATCGTCCGTTACTTTCTCAGACATGAGAAAAAAGTACGTGCAGTAGTGGAGGCACGTGAGGGGCCACAGGAATGGTCCCACCCTTTTGTTTCCTTTGTTACCAGACTCTTCTATCAGTAGATTCGATTTTCTAGGTCTCTTGGCTCACCTTCTCTCTTCACAGGCATCGCCTCTTTCAGAGAAAACATTTATGCCTACCAATGCGGGGACGACGATCATGGTGGCTCATGGCCCATTGGACTGTGTAGACACTGGATGTGGTCCTCCAGGAAGAACCACAGAGATGCACTTGTGATTCACACTGGTCTCACTGGATCTGCCCGCAGTAGAGACGCCCTGATGGCACTTTCCTGCAGACTCCTTAGAGCTGGCTGCTTGCCGGGGTAAACATTTGTTCAAGTAGTGTGTGTGTGTGTGTGTGTGTGTGTGTATGTCCCTCCCTCTCTTCAGAAAAAAATCTCATTCTGACACCTACAAAACAGCTGAGAGCCGGGCTGCCAGGGGAAGGGGGTGGCGGGCCCGAAGCCCCTCCCCACTGGACCACCACAGTGGACTCCAGGCACATCCTCAAAGACTACAAGGTGAATGTCACCATAAAGCTTGCTTTGAAAAGCGCTGAACCAAATTCTTTCTATATTTCTATCATGGCAGCGGCTGCCAGAAAACCTAGTCGTCAGGTTCGGGCTCACCTGTAGGAGCTGATGTGGAATTCTGCCGTGTGACTTACTTTAACCAGGGGAATTGAGCAGAAGGGATTGGATGGGACGTCCGAGCAGGAGTTATGGGAGCCGTCATGGGGCTTGGCCACTGCCAAGAGCGTATCCCAGATAGGGGCTGATTTTTCCTCCTGAACCTATGAATGACAAAGACACAAGGAGCAGGGGCCACCTGACCCACAGCAATCTTCAGCCGTCATTAACATACATGAGAAACAAACCTTTGTTGTTATAAGTCAGTGCGGCTTTCAGGGTTCTTCGTTACTGTAGCATAACCTCACAAAAGCTGACTAATACAGGGCGAAGGCGGGGAGGGCCCTGGAGAAGCAGTTCGGTTAAGATGACCCCTGAAGTCCCTTGCAGGCCCTCATTCTAGACGCCCTGGGTCATTCTCGGTACATGGGACATGGGTCCTGAAAAAGAAGGCACCGGAGGGAGGCAATAGAACCCATTTATTAAGTTTTGGAGTCAGGCGGCCTCTGGCTTGTTCCCAGCGTTGCCATTGACCAGCTGCGAGCTCTTTTTCCAATTATTTAAACTCACCGAGCCTTAGCTTCCTTCTCTACAGAATGGAGATGGGGATGTTCCCACCCCAGAGGGGCAGGGTGAGGGTGAGATGAGCTAGTTCCCGGTGCCCGGACCGCAGTCTACCTTCCGTCAGCAAGAGCTGTGGTGGACGCCTGTTACTTTCATAGCTGCCCTGTGTCTTTTGAATAGGCGTTCTGTGTGTGAAAAAACTCCCCCCTGCCAAGCTCCACCTCCCAAAGTGGGCATCGAACTCTCACCCCCAGCCTCCGTGCGTCCAGAGGCTCTCTTGCAGGGCTGGGCTTCAGAGGGAACAGGCTCTCACGAGGGGCTTCTGCGCTTTGCTCTTGTGATGAGGGTAGCGACCTCCCGGGCGGGGGCGGGGGGGGGGGCGGTCTCCCAGGAGGGGCCGTGAAGTTGGCTTCCTAGGGCAGGGAGGCATCGGGCAGAACGTGGTGACAGGGCCAGTGGTCTTATTTGGCCAGTTCTGCGGTGGAGTTTGAGCCTGACGCTCCACTCAACAACTTAGGGGGCTTCGCAAGTGCCTTTTACTAAAGTTTTCTACGGAAACAACTAGATTCCTAGCACGTCTTGTGCTTACAGGGTCTGCTGTCATTAATGGGATTTAGTCACCATTGTTAAATCAGAGTCACCAGGTCCTCGAGGCCTCCAGACACCAGGGGAACTGCAGGCCAGCTGGCATCGGCTCTTAAATCCTACACCCCAAGTTTCCCTTTGTGGGATGGCTGGGGAGTCAGCTGGAGCCTCTAAGAAGATCTAATTCCATGTTTCCCCGAGCCTGGCCCTCAGGCCAGGGCCCCACTCTGCTCTGGGGGAACGTGACCTAACAGAGGCCAGGAGCAGGTGGGGAGCCGGTAGGAACCCTTCCCCCGCCCCCTCCCTCCACCTTTTCTCTCTCCAGGCTTCTCCGGATTGGTTGCACTGAGCAGTGTGGACACCAGAGGGCAATACACGCTCATTTTGGAGGGAAGGGTGTGGCGAGCTTTTGTTTGGTTTTTTTTTTTTTTCCTCTATCTCTGTTGGTGACAGCAATGACTTGGAGACCACTAACATGTCCATCTTCCAGCGCTAAGGTAGCAAGTGCTGTGTGTGCACCTTACGGTCGAGGTGACAGACGCAGAGAGGTGAAGAGACGTGCCTCAGGTCGTGAAGTCAGCAGGGCAGGGACAGCAGCCTAGCCCATCTGTCACAGGGGCCTGTGCTAACCCTGCAGCTTTCACGGGGAGGGTGGTGGAGAGAAGGAGGAAAAAAGAATGTGGCGTTCTGGTCTTCCTCAAAGGTCTGCGTGGTGACGCTGCTTCTCAGAAAGCTCTCAGTATGAACACCAGTTAGTTCAACCAGTATCTGTCGAACCCTGGATTGCAAACCCAGCTTGTCTTCAGGGAGCGAGCAGGTACAGCTCACAGAAATAAGGGAAACAGGCTGGGTGGACAACAGGGAGTGGTGGGGACTGCGGTCAGCTCGAGGGCGTGTATTATAACCGAAGGGGGCAGCCACGCTCGGGCCCCGCCAGTTGTTGCCCTGTCGGAAGGCGTTCTCAGGGGGTTTGGATGTTCCTTTCAACAGAAGCCAGGCATCTAGATGTTACTTGAAATTTCCCAACTTGGAAATGCTGGTGACAGACTCAAAGCCTTTTCAGCTCATCCCTCTTGACCTCTTCTACCTCAGCCTGATCCAGAGAAGGATCTGGCACTGGTTTCGTGCAGCTCTACCCATCGGCGGGTGTAAAATGGCAGGTCCCCGGGCACCTGGGTGGCTCAGTCCATTGAGCATACAGCTCCAGATTTCGGCTCAGGTCACGATCTCAGGGTTCGCGGGTTCGAGCCCTACATCGGGTTCCACGCTCACAGTAGAGCCTGCTTAGGATTCTCTCTCTCGTCCCCTCCCCTGCGCGCGCGCTCTCTCTCTCTCTCTCTCAAAATAAATAAATAAGCTTTAAAAAACTAAAAAAAGAAACAGCTCCCCTTCCTGTTCCCCTTTCTGCAGCACCGCCCTGTTCACCTTAGGGACTTTTAAGTATCTGCAGATACTGACAAAGGGTTGCCCAGAGGACTTGTCTCGTTGGTTTGCTCCCACAACTCCTACGTGTGCGCACGGAGGCCGTGGTAGATGGACTCCAATGTGATCTACTGGCATTCAAGGAACAAATAACACGACTGCTTTATAATTATTTTCATTTTTGCATTCATTGAAAGTTTTACACAATTTTTGCCTATTTTTAAATTTTGTTTTTGTGCCTAGTTCAAACGATGCAGCTTGGCTAGCAAAATAGTACATATGTCTCGACGATAAATAGACTAACATATGTTGGGGTGTGGACCCATGACTGTTTGGGGTGTCCGGCCCCTGCCACAGGGTTGAGCTGCTGCCTGAAAGGGGGAAATAAACAGGTGTCCAGGGAACTGTGGATGGGGAGACGTCACTGAATCATTTCAAACAAACAAACAAACAAGCTCTATAATATGCGAAGTGCTTCGCAAATGCTAGTCATCAAGTGAGTTAAACATATTCAAGTTCATTCTTTAAATGTCTGGCCCAGGGGCGCCTGGGTGGCTCAGTCGGTTAAGCGTCCGACTTCGGCTCAGGTCACGATCTCCCGGCCCGTGAGTTCGAGCCCCGTTGTCGGGCTCTGTGCTGACAGCTCAGAGCCTGGAGCCTGTTTCAGATTCTGTGTCTCCCTCTCTCTCTGACCCTCCCCCGTTCATGCTCTGTCTCTCCCTGTCTCAAAAATAAATAAACATTAAAAAATAATAAATAAATAAATAAATAAATGTCTGGCCCATGGTAATAGCTTACTTTTAAAGTGAAGGCTGTTAAAAAAAAAAATGAAGGTTGCTATTACTGCTGTCCCCTTGCTATCGGTGTTGTGACAGTACCACGCATCACCCCACTGGTTTATCTGTCAGCTTCCCCTGGGCCAAAAGTCATCAGGGCTGGGTGGCATTAACCCTCACACCCTGAGGTGTAGTAGGGGTCTAAAGGATTTTGGTCAAATGACTGAGACAGGAAGGAATCCATGGGTCGGTTTCTCAGGCAGGAAGCAGGGGCCCTGCAAGGCCCTGGGGCGTGGGATGTGGGGGGGGGGTGGTGCTTGTTAACCCACTGTGGGCTTTTAGGGATAAGACTGCGTGGCTCAGTGTTGGGTGCTCAGAATCTGGATTACCTGGGCCTACCATTTCTGCAACAGAAAACTGGGTTGGCTACAAACTGGTATTTCTCTTTCTTCCATCACTGACTAGTTGTATGAGCTTGGGCAGATTACTTACCTTCTCAGGGCCTCCATTTGCACATCTTGGAAATGGGCATCACAATAGATAGTATGTAGCTCATAGGGGTCATTATGAAGAGGATCAAATGAGTAGTATTGAAATGTACAGCTTCAAAGAAACAGTATAGGTGGTGAGGGGAGAGGTCTTAACTCTATTCTGAGGACTCTCTGAAGAAGGAAAATCCTAAATAACCCAAGGGCACCAGACTCCTTATTCTCATTCTTGTGCACAGATTGCACGGAGGGCTGTGCAAGGAACATCATATACCTTTTCCTTTTAAATCGGCTAAGTCAGACACTCAGTTCCCACCAGAGGAAGTTTTTCTCCACTTGTTCTGAGGACCCACTGGGTGCAGACTGCATTTTCCAAAGATGGCTGCAACGGTATCTTCCGTTCTGCAATCTCTTCCAGAACTTTGCCACCCCCTCATCGACAGAGGGAGGCTATGTCTCTCATTCCCTTGAACCATGGTGTCTTTGTGCACTGATAGAATACAAAGGGAGTGATGCTACATGACTTCCGAGGCTAGGTCATAAAATGCCACGTGCTTCTACCTTGTTCTCTGTTTGCTCTTGAAACCCAGCTGTCTTGCAGTGAGGAAGCCCCAGCAGCCTGCAGAGGGGCCTCATGGAGAGGAACTGAGGCCTTGGTCCACGGCTCCAGCTGAGTTTCCAGCTAGCACCTAGCACCAACTGGCTAGCCATGTGAGTGCGCCATCTTGTCAAGGGTCCTCCACTTCCAACCGAACCAGCTGATAGTGCACAGAACAGAGACAAGCCTTCCCCCCAGTGAACCCACCCCGAATCGCAGATTTGGGGGCTAAATAAATGACCACGAGGACCTTCGGGCCTCCTCCTCTGAAGCTCCTGTGCCAGCTCTGGGGTGGGGGAATCTTCTGAGAGGCTGGGAACCCCATAGACATACCCTTTGAAGGTCTTGCCAAGCCACCATCTCCCCTGCCTCCACGTTGGCCATTTGATACCTCCTCTTGTCTTTCTAGAGTGGTTCTTCCTGCCCCTGTTCCCACCTCCCAAACTCCTGGCTTCACCTCTGGAATGGACCGAAGAATTTCACAAAAGAAGGAAGTCGTCTCTCCCTAGAGGCTGCCTTTGCAGGATGCCCAGGGTAAATCATGACAAAGTCTGACTCCTGCCAGAAGAAAGGAAACAGGGGAAGAACCAAGCCAATTTGATATTTTAGTAAATAATTCAGACACACCTCTCCTTAATGACTATTCCTTACGCTTCTAATATGTACCAGGCAGCGTGCTAAGTGCTACGGAGGCAAGGACAAACAGCAGGGCCACTCACAGACCCAAGCAACAGGGTCACCCATGTCTACTCAAAACCTATACCCCGCAGCCTTTCAAAATCATGCTTCAGGTATCTAAAAACCCTAGAAATCTCTGCCTAAATGGTCCAACACTTCCCAAGGCCCATCCTTCTGAGGGTACAACTTGCCCCCATGTGCACTCCTGGAGGGGCGACTAAGTGGTGGCTGTAGGCAAGACGTGGGGGCAGAATTTGGGCATGTGGGCTGAGGTGTTTACATCCCTGGGTCCTAGGCTACTTGTATGCACAGGACAGACATGGGGCCGGGAAGAGAATCCGAGTGGATGGGCTGAGGGTTGAGGGGTCAGGACTAAACCCGCCCCACACTGCCATGTTCCTGCAGAGAATTCTAAGGAGTCCAAGAATTCTAAACTTGAACGTGGCCTTCTTGGTCAGTATGAAGAATAGTTCTCAAGGTAGGAGAATAAACATATTTTATTTTATAGTCTGTTACATGTTTAGATGTAAGCTAGGTGGGTCTCGATTTTTAGCATTAACATGTGGATATTTTTAGCATTTAACAAAACATTTACTTTAGCATTTAATTCAAGCATTTTTTAAGCATTCAGGGTACTTAATAGGACAAATAGGCTCTGAGCTCCTATAGGAAGGCCCTCATCTATGGGGCTGCAGAGGGGGGTAGGGGGTATGGCAGAGATTCGAAAATCTGCCTGCCTCCATGTTGCCACAGCTGCCCCCGTCTCTAATCTGGAGTGACAGACCCAAAGGAGTAGCAGATGGGCCTCCTGTGATTGAACGTCTGTCTGGAGGCGAGGGAGGGGCTGATGGGATCCCAGCTGTTTTGCCAACTGCCAATCACCATCACAAACACCCCCAGCTTGAGGGGAGGGGACGGGGAACAGGGTGGAAGAGGAGGGTGTTTTACGCCCATTTTCAAGGGTCGGCCAGGAGCCCAGTCCAAGACAGAAAAGCACAGTGGTTCTGAAGATGTGAGCCCTGGACCAGCTGTGTCGACATCATCTGGGAACCTGTTAAGCTGTTGGCCCCTCGCAGGAATGATGGTGTCCCTTTGTGGGAAAGACAACAAAGTGGGACCCTGTTGGCCTTAAAGATTCTTTCGCCCCAATCCCTTGACTTGGTGTGGAGATTCTATAAAGGAGACTTTTTACTGGAAAGAGAACATTTACTGAGCATGCACGGTGTCCAAGAGTGGGCAAACATTTCGTGAACGCCAGCACGTTTAATCCCCAGCGGCCACCCTCAAGACTGGTATTATTATCATTATTCCCCTTGTACACGTTTCTCCCAGAGTTCAGGACCTTACCTTGCCTTGGGTCGCAAGGCTCCCAGGACGCTACCAGGCCTTTGTGACTCTCGGAGCACCCTAATTTCTTCACCAGTGTGCCCAACGGTGATTCTCCAACTTGCTTGTGATTCAAAATCACCTGGAGGCCTTGTTAAAACAAACTGCTAGGCTCCTCTCCCAGAGTTTCTCATTCAGTAGGCCTGGGATGGGGCTCCCAAACACGCATGGCTAACAAATTCCCAGACACCACTGCTGTTGCTGGAGGTCTAAGGACCATGCTTTGGGAACCACCGTGCTGGGCTGGGATCCAGCTCCCCACCCTAACTCCACCCATGCAAAACCCGGCATAATCATACCTTCCCCATAATGGCGTCCTTGTGAGATGCCAATGAGATAATGGGAGTTAGAGAGCTTTGTCAGCTGCAAGGTGAATGGTCCCGGTCATAAGTAGGAAACCTGCCCGGGGCTGGCCCCTGGGGTCTGGGAGTGCAGAGGGCTGGGATGCAGGTCAGGGCACCACAGCCATCTGGAGATCTTTGCAGCCCTTCTTAATTCTGAGTCACTTCTTCAGGGAGAAAACCAGCTTCTGGGGCTCAGGCCAGCAGCCCCTCCTGCTACCCGCCTCATCAACCCACGCCTCCTCCCTCACCTCAGGCAGCCTGCTGAACACAGCCCCAACAGCTGGCTGGCCAAGGCCACTTCTCCAGGGGCCAGTCCAGGCAAGCTGGGGCAGTATCAGGCTTGTGATTCAGGGCTTGCAGCCGGATCCTGCTCACCTCCAGCGTGAGACTCGGAGGCCACGACTTCCTTTCTCTAAACCTCAGGTCGTCCGTCGGTAAAATGGAGCAACAAGCTACCATCGCAGAGGGTTGTGAGAATTTAAGGGCCAGTCCTTTTAACAGGGCTTGGCATAGAGCCCGGCCCCTGGCGAGAGTCCAGTCGGTAGTAGTTGTTAGTATTTTCAAAAAGTGCCCGGGCTCAGGTCGCCTGCTGATAAAGGCTCGGACTTGGAACGCAAACCGCTCCCACGCCGTCCCCGGTCGCACCCGGACGCACCCGCCCTGGAATGCCAGCTTGGGGGCCCGAGGCCGGCCCGCCCCAGGTTGAGGTTGGCAGGGCAGAACAGGATTAGGGAGGCGCTGAGGCGGGGAAAGGCGTGCCTGGGGAGGGGGCGCCTCGCCCAAGGGGGCTGGGGTAGGCCGAGAGGAGATCGTGACCCAGGCGGGGTGGCGGTAGGGTCGGGGGGGGGGGCGGGGACAGCTGAGGAAGGCCGAGGAGGGGCGGGACGGTTAGGCAGCGCTGTGTTGGGGCTTCCCACCAGCCGGGCTCCCGCGCTCGCCTTGCAACGTTGGGAGGCAGGCCTCCTCCGGGCGCAGAGGACAGGGTCGAGGAGGCGGGCCCGGGGGCGGAGCTACCGGGCTGAATTAGGGAGGCCATAACAGGGAGGGGCGGGGCAAGAGACGGGCCCACCCCCCGCAGGGCGGGGCTGGGCGGCTGCACCGGAGGCCTGGTGGGCGGAGCCGGATCTGGCCCGGGGCCGACTACATTCCCGCGGGGCCCGGGAGCAGGGCAGGGGGCGTGCCCGGGGCGTGCCCTCCAGGAGGGCGGGGCCTGGCCCCGCCGCAGCCATCCCCGACGGCCGCCGAGAGGGGGACGGCAGAGAGACTGAGTCCAGGGCTGCGCAGTCGGACGGCGAGGGGCTTGCGGCTTGCAGCGCCGAGCAGAAAGCAAAGCCAGCCGGTGAGAAGGGGCAGGGGGGAGGCCGGCCCGACAAACAATAGCAAAGTTAGTTTTCGTTCCCATTTCCAGAGCCCGCTCGGGCAGCTTTCTCGGAACAAGTGACAGATAGGGCTACGGAGGCAGCTGGTGGGTGAAAGGGAGCATAAAGTCTCCGAGTCCTGACCCCCCAGTACTCCAGCTCCGCCACGTACCCGCAGTGTGGCCCCGGGCCCGACCCCCCACCCGGGTCGGGACTTAGCGGGCTCAGTAAACCGAGGAGGTTGAACCAGGTGCTCCTTGTTGCCCTTTCTCACAAAAACCCTGGAAGGTGCGGGCTGGCAGGTGAGAGCAGCCTGCAGTTCGGCGAAGGGTGTTCACAACGCTGCGCAACTGCAGTTTCTCTCCCTGCCGAGCAGCACGGAGCCAGGTGAACTCTCCTGGAGCGTTAAGCGAATTACTTTAAAGATCACACGAGTTCTTCGCATGGCCCTTGAGCCCACAAGCCCTGGGAAGCAGCCTAAATCAGGGAAATTTCAGTCTCCCCTTCCCCCCAGCGCTGAGATCCCAGTAAGCTTCAGACCAGAACCTCTCGGTGGGGCTTTTGTCACCCTCCTGGGGCATTTCCAGGTGAGCTGGCCTGGGAGGCCCTGGTTGGAAACCAGGGGACAAGTTCTTACCAGGGTGAGTGGGGAAAAGAAGGGAAAGCCCCACCAAACTGTGGGCCCAGAGTCAAGCCCCCGGCCCAGGGCTCTTGCTGCTGCGTGCTCAAGGTTAGTTCTTGGATTTCTGTTCCTGGCGGTAGTAGATCTGTGCCACGGCTGTGGTAGCTGGGCAGTCTAGTTCAGTGGTCAAGATCTTAGGCTCTGGGACCAAACTGGCTAGGATTCCATTCTCCTCCAAGCTTCAGTTTCCTCATCTGTAAAATGTGAGTAACGACAGTACCCAACAGCAGCAGCAAAGACTAAATAGAATAACGTATACACAGTGTTTAGCAAGGCACCAGGCACCCAGCGAGGCCTCACTGTATGACAGCTGCCCTGATGCAGATGGGCAGGTGATGATGGGCTGGCTTCCTGCCGAGGAGCGAGCCTGGTTTTGGAGGGCTGGATCCCGGCTGCAGCCCCTCCTGACCTTGTGAGAGCCAGAAATTGCCACCTGCCATCCGCATCACTTTGTCCATTTCAGGTTTGGGGAGTGTGTCATCTGGACCAAAGAGTGGCTGAGTTTTCTGCAATAGTGCTTGAGGTTGGTGGTTGTCCAGTTCAATAAACCCCAAAATGTTTACTGAGCACCTACTATATGTTAGATGGAGCTAGGAGATACAGAGGTGACCTAGCCAGACCTGGGCTCTGCCCTCATTTTGAGTTGCTGACAATGAGGGCTTCCCCACCCCCACCATGCTCCTGCTGGGGAAGATAACTCACATCCAGGGCTTGGTGCCAGATGAGATTTCATGAGTCTATTGCTCTAGTGTTTGGAATCCAGCTGTTCCGTTGCACACTTGGCTTGGGGTGAGAGTGAGGGTTAGTGTGTTACCTGTTGCTTTTTTTTTTTTTTAAGATTTTTTTGAAGTTTATTTTATTCCTTTTGAGAGAGAGCAGGGGAGGGACAGAGAGGGAGAATCCCAAGCAGGCTCCGCACTGTTAGGCGGAGCCCAAAGCGGGGATCAAACTCACAAACCTCGAGATCATAACCTGAGCTGAAATCAAAGAGTCAGATGCTTAACCGACTGAGCCACCCGGGCGTCCCATAAACTGTTTGATCGAGGCTGGGCACCGAAGGAGACTGGGGGTGCTGCATGTCGACTCCCTGAACGTCCTGGGGAGATGAGCCCTACACTTTGGAACCAGCTAGAAAGTAGTATGGGACGGAGGCTGATTGAAGGCTGCACTACACGGAGGAGACAGTGTCTGTGTCTATGGGAGGGGAGGGTGCTTAGAAGCAGCGAGACACTGGGCTCCCAAGTCCTGGTTGGGTTTGGATCGACTTGGGGCCACAGACTCCCCTGTCCAAGCATGTGAACGGCATAAGATTAGAGTGTGGTGTGGTGGGAGGAAGAGGGTCAGTAGGTGGAGCCCATGCGGGAGGAGAAGACGTTCGTCTCAAACAGAACTTAGTAAGCAAATACTGGAAAGCCTTCCCCACTACCCCACCAGCTCACATGACGAATGATGAAGGATGACACATTGCCCCCATCCTTAGTTGTTTACGGTGTGGGAAGGGACACCAGTGACTCTGATAAGAGATAAATGAAGAAAGTATTACTGGGAACTTTCATGGAGGAGGTGGAGTTTTGGGTGGGTCTTCAGGATTGGGAAGGTTTCGGCAGCGCCGGTGAAAGTTTTGGGCAGAGGAAAATACCTTGGCAAAGTCCAGGAGGTCAGTGGGTGGAGGGAATTTTTAAGAAATCGCTGCGTTGATCAGTCTGGCTGAAGAATTGGAATCGTGCGGGGATGTGAAGGGGGGGTGGTAGGTTGGGTCAACTCACGGAAGGCCTTCAATGCCAAGGTGAAATGTTTAGATCTGGTTTGTAGAAGGTGAGAGCCACTGAAGGTTTTTGAGCCAGGGAGTGACATAATCAGAGGGGCTCTTTAGGAAAGGCAGCCTTGCTTGATGTGCTGGGGTGAGGGACCCCAGGAGTCAAGGGAGAATGATCTGATGGCTGTGGTGATGGGGAAGGAGCTGGGCGTGAAAGAAGGGGCACCGTCAAAGGGGTGGGAGGGGAGCCAGGGTCACGTGGGAAGAGGAGAAAGGGTCCCTGTGGATGCCCTCTTTTGCTTGGTTTCCCCGTCCAGCCTAGACCCTGGTGCACAGCAGGGGCTCAGAGGTGCTGGGGAGGGTGATAACATGCTACAGAGTGATAGGGAGGGAGCCGCCCAGGGAGGCCCTGTGCTTGCCCACGGGGGAGGCATCTGGGCCAAGTGGTAGGAGCTTGCACCCATCAGCGGTGGGTGTGAGAGCAAGGTCGATGGGAAGAAGTGCCCGTGGCGCTCTCCCTCCTAGCTGCAGTCCAGGAGGGCTGGGGTGAGAGGTTAGCCAGTGGGGACACATTTCCTGCGCGTGTGTGTGGGGGGGGGGCGCTGAATTTTGGTTGGCTCTTGTGAAGTTTCTGCAATATGGGGCAGTCCCCTCTCTCGAAGCTTCAGATAGACGTGTGAGCCACCGCCTGGAAGCTCCCCCACCTCCTCCTCACTCTTCCCCACCCTGGGGACCCAACCCCAGTCCACCTGAAGACCGGAGCCAAGCCCTGAGCATTCTTTTGGATTTGGAGCATCTGGGGCCAGCTGGCACCCCCGGGTTTTGCCTTGGCCTTGACCCCTGGCTCCAAACCGTTATACCCACTTCCTCCACCGCATGGGAAGCTCCGAGGGGGCGGTTATGACTTAATCAAGAGCATCAAACAGTCAGGAGTTGGCTCCGTGAAAGGTGGGAGGGAGGGAGGGAAGAGCCTGGGCCCCTCCGTGGGACAGGATGGGGCCAGGGCTGGGGGGGGGGTTCTGTTTAATCTCAGCAGGAACCGCCCTGCCCACCAGCTTCCCCTCCTCTAAGCCTGGATGTGAGGAGCCAGGAGGGAAGCCCAGAGGTAAACACGGCCTGCAGTGTGGTGTGCGTTGCTTTCCTCCCGCCCTCGTCCCCCGATGCTGCCTGCGAGGTGGCCAACCACAGGCTCGGGGCCTATGTCACAGGCCCGGGGCCTATGTCACAGGCCCAGTTGCCGTCTGGGGGCTGGCGGGTTCCTGACTCACACCTGGGGTTCCCCCTACACTATGGTTTTCCTGTCAGCGCTGATTCACTCTGTGCTGACTTGGAGACACAGCTGAGGAGAGGGAAGAGGCCCGTATTCTGGTTCTTAGATTTCGTTCCAGCTCCTTTGGTTACCGGCTGCGTGACCTCTGATAAGTTCTTTCTCTCTCTGGGCTTCCTTCCCTTCTGTGCTGGTGACCCATCCTTTACTTGGCTTTTAGGAAGTTCTGTAGCCTGGGATCTGCGTTTGTAAAGTAGGGCACATGTGAGCACATGCACACGCGCCCCCCCCCCCGCCCCCCTCTCCATATAGCGTGGACCTGGGAGACGGCTCTCACACATGCAAGAGTTGGGCCAACCTCCCTCCCTTGCTTCCCCCACCGGAAGCAACCTTCCTACTTTCTGTCTGGCTGCAGATCAGGGAGATAGTAGAACAGGGTGGCCAAAAGCTGGACTTCGGAGCTAGAGTCTTGGCTCTGCCCCTTGCTGGCTTTGTGACCCTTTCTGAGCCTCAGTTTCTGAATCTGTGAATTGGGTAATGGTAATGACCTCATAGCATGAAATGAGGCCAAAAGCATGCGCCTCCCCAGTGGCACTCTAAGCTTTCTGAGGGTAAACAGGTCCGAAGATGGGGGGCAGATTTTCTCCGAGCCCTTCCCTCCCCTACACCCCCCGCCCCCCACCACCCCATGCTTGTCTACACTGAGTACTTTCCTCTTCGTGCTGTTTTGTGGCATCTGGAGTGTCTCTGTGAACCCTCCCAGGAAGGGACCGCCCTGTCCATCTCTGTATCCTTGACTCCTGGCACAAGGCCTGGCACACAGCAGGCTGTCAGGAAGTGATGGTTGAATGAATAAGTAAGTGATTCTCCTTGGGGTGGCCCAGCAGGACCCAGCTCGGTGCCAGATCCTTGGTGGCTGCCTGGCAAAGGTGGAGCCGGGAAGCAGGGTTTGGATGCCTGCACAGCCGCCCCCCTGCCCCCGCCCCTCTCGATCCTGGAGCCCAGGTCCAGGGAGGCGAGCTCGGTTTGGCTGGCATGGGATGGCTTCCGTCAGGGCTTCCGCTTCCCTTGTGAGGCCTGGCCTTTCCCCTCCTGAGAGGGGAACAGCCCGACTTCCTCCAGCTCCAGTAGTGAAGGGGCCACTTTGGCCCTTGGTGAACCCTGACTCAGCCAGAAAAGGTGCCTTCAAGTCAGCAGTTATTGGGGTAAAATGCTGTTCCCCTGTGAGGGCACGGACTCGGGGCTGGGGGAGGAGAGGGGCCCTCTGGGAGGCCATCCGTGACAGCATCTTTGCAGGCCATGAGCTGTGCAACTCTGGGAGGCACCTCACTCTCCTCTGGCTTCTTTCCCCGCAGGGGGGGTTCTGGCCCTTCTTTGGGTCCTGCGCCTGACTTTCCTTGCTGCGTTGAGGGGTGATCTGTTTCTGGACCTAGGCTTATAGAGCCAACGCAGGAACGTGGACAGAGCGTCAGAGTCTGGGTGTTAGGGAGTCTGGGTTCAGATCCTGGCTTCGCTGTGGAGTTGCAGAACGACTTTGTCCAGGGAGGTGACCTTCCGGGCAGGTTTCCTAATTCTTCAGGCAGTAAGTGCTCCAGAAGCCCGCCTGGGGTCGAGCTGGGCTTGGCGCGAGTTGGGAAGGAACCATAAGCAATGTCACAAACCAAAGTGCCTGAGCATGATTCCTGGCCCTGCCGCTTACCTGCTGGCTGTGACCTTGGGCAAGTGTTTAGCCCCTCTGTGCATCAGTTTAAGCATCTACAGTGGGGATCATGATAGTACTCACTTCATAGGGTTGTTGAGAATGATCTGAATTAATGTATGTGAAGCGCTTATGATGTGTGCCCGGCACATAGTAGGTGCTGTATATATATCAGCTCGTTTTGGTAGTGGTGCTATTATCAATAGGAAGCAGGATTTCAGTCTTGGGGCGGGGGCAGGAAAGCTTGGCGAATAGCCTGAGTCTGGGGGATCAGGAGACCCGGGTTCTGATCCCAGCCAGGCCTCTACCTGCCACGTGACCCTGGGCGAGTTACAGCCCGTCATGGGGTTAACTGTTAACTATTACCCTGCATTTGCTGCATTTGGCTTTCGCGAGTGAGGCACATGCAGAGTCACGGTGGGCGCTTGTAGGGTTTTACTCAGAAAGAGGACTCTGGGTGCCCAGCCCATTCTCCTGCACCGGGACAGCCACTGTGGGTGGGCGAGTCCCGGATGCCATCAAGGAGGCACTGCAGACAGAATGCTAGGGCTACACCCCCCCCACCCCCCTACCCCCCCACACTCCCCTCACCCCCCCCCCCGCCCCATCCCACGACTGTACTCAAGGCTGAAAAGTGGATGGAAAAGTACCTTTGAATACTCACATAACAATGGGATTATACAGATCAGGTTACAGACCTTTATTTATTTTTTATTTTTTTACTTTTCCCCATTTTCTGAATCCTCTGCAACGACTTCCATGTTTTTATGCTCCGGAAAGAAGGAACACACTTATACAATACAGCTATCAAAGAACCTGCTATACATAGTTAAACAAAAATGTATCAGTTGAACTTGGGGTCCAATTCAGGTCTTTGTTAATAAATTATATATATGTCATTTTTTTCCCCCAAAGCGGGTGGGTTTGGTCTGAAGTTGAGTATCAATTTGTCAGGCCTCAGAAGACGGATGGAGTGTTTGTGGAGGGCCCCAGAGCCTGGGAGAGAAGAGTCTGCTATGCATGGGCGTGTCCTCCGACTTCCATCGCGGGCCATACGCTCTGAGTGATGCTTGTTTAGAAAACTTTTCAACAGCCGACACCAGAGGGCTTAATTTCCTCATGTGTAAACTAGGGATGAGAGTAGCAATAGCTAATCAGGGCAGGAGCTTAACACATGTTGAGGTTTTAGAACGAACCCCGCTTCTCCTGAATTTGGAACCAAATGAAAACAGATGACAAAAATGGGAGCTCCACACGGAAGTGTCATTACTGAGAAGGCTGGCCGGAGAACGTGGCTTTCGATCTGGGGCCCAGAGGGCCTGCTAACCGTCTGCCCTCGAGCTGGCAGAGTTACCTGTGTGGTCCCGGGCAACGCTGGACAGGGGCCAACCTCCCTGCAAGGAGCCGGTGGTAGTACAGAGAGCAACCCAGATGGAAGGCTTCATGCAGGCAGCCCGGCTCTGGGGGAGGCGGGACCCCACAGAGAGCACGCCCAGCGTGTCTCCTAGATGAGCCAATCACATAAGCCGCTGTTGGGGTCCGGAAGTAAAGGAGGGGGCAGAGCCAGACCAGAGGTGTTCTCCCGGTAGAGGTCCCTCCAGGGAGAAACAAGTGGAGAGGGGAATGTTCGTTCCCCTGATAAGCATAAGGCTCTTTGAATGATGCTGGGTATCCAGTAAGGGCTCACGAAGTGTTAATTTGTCGTTGCTTATAATAATGGTTAACAATGAATAATTCTGCTACAGTTGGAAAATCATTTTCCCGCTGTTTTAGGAGAGACGGTTTATCAGAATGTTTTTGCGGTGGGACCTGATGAGATGTCCTGGTGTATAGAGAAAATAGAAACTCCGTGGGGGTGGGGGAGGATTGATTTGTCTGAGGTCCTCGCAGACGTGAGTGGGTGGCTAGTCCTTGGGTCACTGTGGTTTTGCAAAGACAACCCACCTCCCTGACCGCTCTTGAACACATAACGGAGGAGCAGCTGGGGCAGGGAGGGTGTGTCGTCTACTCGCGCTGGGCATTTAGAGGCTCTTGGAAAGATCCTCTGATCTCCTTTCTCTCTGCCTCACACCCGCTCCTGGCACGGTTGAGCAGCAGGCTCCTCATTTGCCGGGAGACTGTGTAGCTGGTTTTGCAAACTGTGCATCAAATCCCTTGGGGACGAGCTGCAAGCAGGGGGCTTAGGTACGGGGCCAGCTCTTCTTCCCACCATCTGCTCACCTTTGGGCAAGTGTCTCAACCGCTCAGAACCGTGGTTTCCTTATCTGTGAGCTGGGTAACAATAGTGGTGCGTCTACCACGGCTTGCCCTTGGGAGGATTAAATGAGGTAATGGATATGGGTGAAATGCTTAGCGGTGGGCCCAGTGCAGAATGCACCCTCAGTAAAAGCCAGAGACTGATGAAGGTGGTTATGAATGAAGGCTGCTCCTGCCACTCCTATTGAGAAATGACAGAGTCCTCCTCCCTGGAGACTGAGATCTCCGATCTGACGTAAAGGAGCTTTCCAGGGCTGTTTGGAGCTCTGAGGGCCAAGAGGGCCTCCGGCTTCCATGTGCTTAGTCCTCGATCGGACTGTCTGAGCCCAGCTTTGACTTGAGGGTTCCTGGCTTAGAGTGGAGGGCAAAGTTAGGGGCTTGTGCCTGCATTAATTGGATTGTGGCCTTGTGGGCATGTCTGTGGTTCATCGAGTCAATCTACCTGCCCAGTCTAGTGGACAGCATCCAGTCTTTGTTTGCATACCTCAAGGCTGGGAGAACCCACTAACTGTCATCTCTGCACAGATGTGACTTTTAAAACATAGGGTATAGAATTTGAACAAACCCAGCCTCCCTTAAATTCCTCTCATGGTCCTGATCATGCTCATTGGGATGATATCCGCCTGGAATGTGGACACTCCCTAGGGGAGACCAAGTCCCCCTTGCAGCAGAGGTGGCCCCAGGCCAGCGGTTCTGGTGTAGGAAGGAGACATTTCTGTCAACTGTTCAAAAAACATCGTCTCCATCTGAACCAAATGGGCATACACACACACACACACACACACACACCCACAGGCTTTATAATTATTGAAGACATAATTTTTGTGGAAAAACTAGGAAGTTAGAGAATAGATGCAAAGGAGGCAATAACAACTCGGAAAGCAGCACTGGGGGTAGTTTGGTGTCCACACACACACAATCGGGATTAAACCATAGACACCACGTCGGAGGATTTTTCCATGTTATTCAATATTCTTCCGCAGCCTGTTTCCCCGCTCCATAGCAACACACCCCGTGGATCTACCATGACCCAGTTGAGCGTTCTCCTGCTATTGCACATTTAGGCCATTTTGAATTTTTCATTAGCTTCCACATTGCTATAGTGGCCACTTTGTCCCTACGTATATCTTGCGCTCAAATCTAATGCTCTCCGCGGAGCGAATTCCTAGAAGTGGTTTTCGAGTCAGGTGGGTTTTAAACTCATGGTCTGAGGACCATAAGCCCTTTCCCCAACACCCACCAGAATGTAACCCCCCCCCCCCAAACACTTAGCTCCAGCACTACCGGAGAGAGAGGGCACTGTGTCTGTGGGTGCTAGGGAGCAAGTGCATGGAAGGAAGGAGGCTGGTTCTGTGTGTGTGTGTGTGTGTGTGTGTGTGTGTGTGTGTGTGTGTGTAAGAGACAGAAAGAGAAAGACAGATATGGGGGAGCTTTTCCTCTTCAATCATAGTCTGACTTTTGACCCTCTTCCTGTCTCCTTTCCAGGAGCCTCTGGTGTCATTAACTAATTATGAGATCTCTTTACTATTTAATGACCTTTCTCCATGGTGACTCCTTCCTTCCCAACAGCCTTCGGGGAGCCAGGGAATGGGAAGAGGAACCTGTGGGAGGACGCTCGTCTGGAGTAGGAGTTGGGTCAGGGAGGGGTCCAGTGGTTCTCAAACTCTGACATGTGGCAGAATCTCCTGGAAGGTTTGGTAAAGCACAGATCATACCCACAAGGCTTTCTGATTCCATTGGTCTGAGTTGCAGCCCGGGAATGTTGCATTGCTAATATGTTGCCGGGAGATGCTGGTCTGGGAATTAGAATTTGAGAATCCATGGAGTAGGGGAGGCTGTGTGGTGAGTCTCAGCTCCTGGTCCTGCCGACAGTAGGAACCTTGTCCTGTTTAGTAAAGGCTTGTGTGAGGCCTGAACTCACATTCTGCCTGCCTCCACCCCAGTCACCTTTTCCAGCATGTGCTATTTATATATTTATGTGCAGGAGGATAAGATATTTATCGCCATCCCCATTTCACAGAAAGGAAAACTGAGGCTCTGACAGGCAACCTAATATGTCCAAGGGTGCCCTGAAAGTCAGCAGGGGCACCAATACAGGAACCCTGTCCTTGTCACCTCTCCCTGCTCCCCTACAACACCCCTCCCCACCCCCTACGGTGTATCACACACTCTGGGCTTCTCTCCTGCCGGTCTGGGGCAGAGCAAGAGGTGTCTCGCCCTGGGAGGGCCCTGGCCTCACCATCGGGAGACCCAGTTCAAATGGCGCTTTGCTACCGTCTGGCTGTGTGACCCTGGGGAAGTCACTCCCCTCCTCAGGGGGTTCTCATTTCTGCTAATGATACCTTACGCTTTATAGCTTTTAGCAGTGGACATTTTCTCACGTACTTACTCCTGCAGACCTCCCAACACCCTGTAAAGTGTGCAGGGAAGGTATTATTTCTGAGCCCATTTTATAGATAATGACAGGCTGCGAGTGAGATGCCCGGGGATCCTACAGCGACGGAGCGCTGGGGCCAGGACTTAAAGCTGTGTTGCCTTGCTCCCCATCCTGAGCCTGGTCTGTCACCCTGAGCTGTCTCCTTAGTAAGGAGAGAGGACTCTGGCCTCCTCTCTATTCTCTGCCTCAGCATTGGGCATCCCAGGGCTCTTCCCTGGGCTGGTGGCTCTTGGGTACAAGGGGCTCTAGGAAAGGACTGGACTGGGATCCTCGCTCTGGGCCAGGACCCTGCAGAGGGAAGATGGAGTGGTTCGGGCCGTCCCTGTTACCGTCTCCTGCCTGGCCATTTGGGGCCCCTGCTGATGGAGGGAGGTGGGGTCCGGCCCGGCTGTCCCTCCTACCTCAGCTCCTGGCTTCCCCTGGGGATTGTGCCTGCCCTCCTGTACTTCTGCACAGTACAGAATTTTCCAGACTCCCAGACAATGGTGTCTGGGCCCTGCAGTTCTGCCCGGATGCCCTCACCTCCTCCCCTGTCCCCCGACTCAAGTCTTCCTCATCCTTCTAGGCCCAGCTCCAGCCACCTACCTCTCTGGGGCCAGCCATGTGCTCTGGCCAAGCCAACTCGGCTGTCTTGGGTTCTGCCCAGCGGGTGAGCTAATTAACTGGATTAGTTAACTCCTCCCTGAGGCCATGAGACCAGGGGCTGTGGCTGCTGTAGGTCTGAGCCCCTGAAGGGTCTACCAGGCTGGCAGGGCTCAGGGTGCTGGGTCTGGGTGGGCCGGGCATGGCCGACCCCCTCAGGGTCAGCCTCACACTTGTGGCTCTCACACTTGGTGACCTTGAGCAAGTTCCCTGTCTTCTCTGACCTCTGGCTCCCTTCTCTTAAAAATAAAGCTACTTTTCTCACTGACACTTGTGAAGCTTGCATGAGATAAAGCGTGCAAAGTACCTACCACCACTGACGTCTGTTGGGGTTGAGGTGCTCAGGAAATGCCTCTGCTTCCCCTCGCCTCCCCTCCCCTGCAGTCAACTCGGGCTTCATTCTGCCTCCACCCACCTAACACGTTTGAGCCCGTATCTGGTTGGGCCTTGATCTAAGGCCTGCGCTGTATCTGCTCTAGGTAGGGGGTGTTCTAGGCTGATAACCGAGGAAGGATTGGGCAGAGGGACAGAATCAGCTGCACACATAAATGTGGGTTTTTTTTAAAAAAAAGGGTTTTTTTTTAACGTTTATTTTTGAGAGACAGAGCACGAGCAGGGCAGGGGCAGAGAGAGGGAGACACAGAATCCGAAGCAGGCTCCAGGCCCTGAGCTGTGAGCACAGGGCCTGACGCGGGGCTCGAACTCACCAACTGCGAGAACATGAGCTGAGCCCAAGCTGGATGTTTAACCGACTGAGCCACCCAGGTGCCCCCAAACATAAATGTGTTTAACCAGGCTCTGCCGGTTCTAAGTTGTGACCCTGGACATAATCCCTCCTAGAGCCTGTTTCCTGATCTTCAGAAGAGGGTTACTCCTTACCTTCTACGTTCTCAGGATCACCCTGGAGCCTTCCCGGTAGGGTAGGGGTGGGAATCCAGGTGACCCGAAGCCCTGAGGGCTGCCTCTCATGAGCCCAGCATGGTTCATTTACGTGTCTGTTTTCCTGGTGCAGCATGAACGGTCCCCTTCCCCTCTGGACACCCGGAGGCTCACCAGGCCGTTGAGTTCTTGGCTCCTGGCCTGGTGTGCTGGGTTGCCTGGGGGCAGTAGCCTGTCTAGGGGAGCGGGCCAGAGGCCCCACCTGACTGTCTGAGACCGAGGTGGTGCCCCCCCCCCCCCCCCGCCAGCAGGTCCCTATGCTCACAATTCTTGGAATGCCAAGCCTGGCCCTGGGGCCCACTGGGGACACAGATCCCCTTCTATACTGCTACACAGCTTTCCTTTCCACGCCTGTCTGTCTGCATATGGGACCTTCTCACGGTGACAGTAATCACACGCTTCCCTTTATTGTGCGAGAGCATTTTTATTCCTCAAACCCCCCACCTCCCTGTAAGGCAGGAATGAACTGTTATTATCCTAGAGAAGGAAGGGGGCTTGCCCAGGCCCGCTGCTGGGACTCACGACCTCTCCACCCAGCCCCGTTCCCCCATCCACGGTGTTCGCAGTCTTGGCTACATTTTGCCTTGCAGAGACATGCCCACCGGGAATGGGGAGCCCGGTTGAGAGGAGATGGAGGTCTCCAGGGTGAAGGGTCCTAGATGCCTGCCCCAGGAGATCCGGGAGCCGGCATAGGGCCTACCCCACTGCACAGATAGGGAAACTAAAGTTTAGGGAAGAGCTGTGATTAGAAGGTAGAGGGTAGCCCAGGTTGGGCTCTGTTCCTTTCTTCTTCCCCTTCCCCAGGGCCCTGAGGGCTCAAGTTGGGGAACTCCGTGAGGCTGTTTGGGACCTGGGTGCTCATTTTGGCTTAGCCACTGCAGGCTGAGGTCATGTCCTCTGCCTGCTTCAGCAACCTTCGGGGTCTGTGAGTGCCTCTAGTATCCCCTCTGGTGACACAGACCCAGACTTCTCAGAAGGGGAATCTCAGAGGAGGCAGTTTCCGGCCATGGCTCTGCCTGGTGCTCCCAGAATCTGGGGGAGGCCAAGGCTGAGGAGAACGTTCTGGGGAGGGGATGGGCCATTGTTAATGGCCGGTGGGGGAAGGACAGTGCGGGTAAGAACTGGAGGGCGCCAGTCTCAGGGAGGCCACAGGGGAGGCGGGCTGTTGGCTAGAGGAGATGGTGGGGAGTGGGTAGGGGGAGGCCAAGCTGGGGTGGGATCCTGCTTGGGTAAGCAGGGCCTTCGTTCCTGGCCGGGTTTTGCCTTAGGCTTCCCTGGGGACTTCCTGTGCAGACCAGAGAGGGCTGGAGTCCTGGATGCACAGAAGGCTCCCTTCACCTAGGATCTGTGTCCCTCCCTCTCTCTCTCTCTTTCCTTACCTCTCCCCTGTCCCGCCCAGCAACACCCCCCCCCCACCAGTCTACCTCTGCCTACCCACCAAGTACCTCTGAAGCCAGAAGGTCTCTGGAGGTACCGAGATCCAAAGCCACCCTGGCTGGCTCTGCCCAGGCCTGGGGCTCTCTGTCCCTGGGAATAGAGCCGTAACAGGCTGTGCCCCGGCTGTCGGGTGTCTGGGCTGGCTAAATGGCCACCACCCTGCCCGGGAACCTGGGGCTTGGGTTCTACCCACCACATGGGAGGTACAGCCCTTCATCCCAGGCTCGGAGGTCCCGGATGCCTACAGCTGACTGTGGAAACGGATTTCCCCAGGCCGCTCCTTGCTGGAGCTGGGACCTGCTATGGGGAAGGCTGGCTAGGCACGCTGGTGAGGTTGCCCTGGACATTCCGGACGTCAGAGGCTCTGAGGAGGAAGGATGCGCGAGAAGGAGGCTTGAGAGCTGGTCTTGGACACAGGGAGAGACAGGGGCCAGGGCGAAGCTCAGAGGAAGCCACGGGGGGAATAGGGACAGATACACAGGGGAAGAGGCAGGGGAGGGGAAGGACTGAAGGAAAAGGCAGAGAGCCCCGCTCTTCCCTTCTCTCCTGGCCTGAGCCACTTTAGTTGGGTCCCAGCCAGGAAGACCCCCATCCCCCCCAGAGCTCTTGGGGTTCGAGACCTGCTCCTGCGCTCCACCCTTGGCCCCATCTTTTCTGTGTCTCCCCCCAAGGACCCATGAGAGAGACAGTCCCCGTACCCGTGTGCGCAGCACTTTTCCTGGACTGAGTCTCATTCACCCCGCCCCTTTGTCTGTCCCTGGCTCTTCCCATCAAATATCCCTGGAGCCAGAATGCCTCTCAGGCCTAGAGGCGCTGAGAACTGTAGCCTTGGGAGGTGGGAGGTATTAGGCCATTTTACAGACGAGGGAACTGAGGCTCAGAAAAGTTTAGTGGCAGTTAGGAGTAGACAGAGCTAGGGTTTGACCCCATGGCTGTCTGATGCCCACCCTAACTCCTCATGCCGAGATAATTAGGGCTGCCAGACAGCCCCTGAAAGAGTCTGTGCAGGAGAATGTTCTGGGAAGGCTGCCTGGAGGAGGTAGCATCTCTGCTGCCTTTTTTCTTTCTTCCTGAACCCAGTGCCTAGGGACAGGATGCTGTGACCAAAGAGCCGCCTGATGCCATGTGGGGTCCCTTCCTTCTCCCTAATTGCCTCCCTAGGGCACACTTAGCACCCAGCCTCAGAGTCTTAGGAACCCCAGCCCTGACGCAGAGGTTAACCCTTTGCTAACCGCCTGCCTCCAGGCTCTGTGATGGGTGTGCGAGCTGGTCCCTGGCTCCCGAGTGTGGTTCCAGAATGTCTTCAGTTGGTTGGGAGGCCAGACTGTAAAACCCAGTGAACTTGGGTTAGGCCTTGGTGAAACTATTTTAGTTGGCTATCGTTTGTAACTTTGTTTCTGCAGGCAGTGTAGATGACAGCAAGGGGTGGGACTGGTGGGGTTCAACTCCCAGCTTTACGGTCTGTGTCACCTTGGGCAAGTCCCTTTCCCACCCCGAGCCTCAGTTTCTCCCCCCATAAAATGGAGATAAAAGCAGAAGCCACCTCGTCGGGTCATCGCCAGGGTGAACTGAGCCATGTGGAGCGCTTGGCATGATAGCTGGTGACAGGTAACTGCAAAAATGTTAGCTTTGGTTAGTATTGGCTGGGTGCCGCTTTAAGATGATGTTGGTGTGTGATTGCTCCCGTTCACATCCGCCAAACGGGGCACTCCCTGAGGGCAGGGGGGGGTCTCCTCCTTCCTCCCCGTGTCCGGCTCAGGGCCTGCCTGGAGTTGGAGATTCAATGACCTGCAGTGGGCTTGGTGCAGGACGCAAACTCTGAGCGGAGACGGCCACTTGGGAGCCCCGGGGAGGGCCGCCCCTCGGGCCACAAAGTAGGCAGGACCCTGGACTCCAGGGTTGGGGGGTCTGGAACACAAAGCTCATGTGACAAGGGCAAGGGCCACCACCTTCCTGGGCCCCCGCTGATAACCCAGGATGACGAAGCCACGCTTTCCGCCTCACCGAGCGGCATGGGGTTGATTGGCTGAAGTTAGCGAAGCACCGCTCCCTCGGAGATGCTTCCGTAAACGCTCATGCCATCCATCGGTCTTCCCTCTGCCCGATGTCTGTTTCAGGTTCGCGGGGACAGGAACCTTCCTGGGGCAGTTTGCGGGAAGCCGTGTGTGTCCTACGTCTCAAGGGACAGTCTTCGTGCACACCCTCCTCCTGCCGTGTGAGGAGGGGAGTCATTTCGCCTGACTCTTCCCACAGCCCCCCGTCTCTGTGTGCTTGCATCCGAGCGTTTGGCAAGCTGATCCCACCATTTCCCCGGCCAAGGCTTGATAGCCCCATTTTACAGATGAGGACACTGAGGCTCAAGGTGGGTAGGCAACTTGCCAAAAGTCACACAGCTCTGTGAAGTGGGATTGGAATTTAGGTCTCTCTCAATTCAAAGGCCATACTATGACCTGGTTCATTGTTCTGTCCTCTGCCACGGGGAAGGGGAGGGGTCCTCGGAAGGCAGCTAAATTCTGAGGGCCCATCCGGGTCTTCCTGTTAGGGGCCCTCGAATCTGAGGCTCCTGGATAGCCTCTCAGAGAGTTCTAAATATTCCTCCAAGTTAGGGCTTCCCAGCCGATGTGGTGAATGTCCCCAATGTGTTGAGATGGTTGGTTATCTTCTCAGCCCATGGGGACAGAGCCCTGGGCTGGTCAACTCAGACCAGGAGCATTCCTCTCTATCCACCCCAGGGACCAAACAGATACTTCTCTACGTGTATCGTTATGTGAAACAGGTTGGGAAGGAGATGGCTCTAACCAATCCCCTCCCTTCCCCCACCATACATACTGAGCACACACATTCCCCAGAAGGGTGGGGATTCATAGTCCTCTCTGGGCCTCAGTCTCTTCATCTGAGAAATGGGGACAAAGTAGGTGATGTCAAAGGCATCCTTCTGGCACTGCGAGTCAAAATATATAAGCCCTAGGACCAGCACTGGGAGGGGGCAGGGTCTGCATGGGGCCCAAGTAGCGTGCTAAGAAGGCCAAAAACAGTCCAGAAAGGGAGCCATGGAGAGGGAGAGGTCAGAGGCTATGGTTCAGCCTCAGTTTGAGCCTTTGGCTGCACGGTGCCAGGTGGGGAGGCTGGAAGGCTCAAGGTGTCTGCGCTTCTTGGTGTCGTACCGTCTGTAAAGTGGCCTCGTCCTCCTCATGCTAATGGCCTGCCGGTGTCATTGCTTGGGTTTCAGAGCAGAGCCTCGTAGGAAGGGCCACATCTGTCAGCCTCATCAGCCACGCTGAAAGAACACTCTGGCCAGGATTGGTGGGGCTGATCTTTTCCTTCCTGACAGGAAGCCAAGAAGCAGCCTTGGAGCCGTGGCGGGATGAGGGGCAGGCAGGCAGGGGTGCGGAAGGGTGGGCTGAGCTGGCTCCACCATCTACTTCATTCACTTCGGCAGCAGGTGAGGAGGAGGGAGCTTAGCCACTTACTTGTGTGGCCTTGGGCGGGTCACTGAACGCCTGAGACTCAGTTTCCTTATCTATTAAATGGGTATGACAGTATCTCTGTGGGGTTCGTTGCAGAGATTAAATAAGAGACAGTGGGAATGGTATGATACAAACTATAAGGTGCTGTTACTCTTGTGCCACAGTCTGGCCGGGCGTGGTGGCTGCCTGCGTTCCTGGGGTGCCCCTGGCCTTCTTCCCCCAAATGCCAGGAGTCAGTCCCAGCTCCAGGTGTTAAGGTCCTTAGGAGAGGACCCGTCACCTGGGCTCATGGGATGGTGCGGCAGAAGCGGGTTCCGTATCTGTAAGACAAACAGGAGGGCCTGGGGCTCTAAGATCCTGTGATTCCTGGGAGGGTCTGATCTGAGTGTCTTCTGACCAGGGATGGCGGAGGTGGTGGCTTTCGTACCCCCGTGTTAGAGATGAGATGGGAAGGCTCGGAGAGGTTCTGCAATCCCCTTGCTCAAGGTCACACAGCTAGTTGGAAGCAGAGCTGGGATTCAGACTCAGGTCTTAAAGGAAACATGAGCCTAATCACGTTCTATGGCCTTGTGATTTTCCTGTTGCCCAGAGAAACGGCCTATTATACTTTTTCTTTTCTCTTTTAACAACAACAACAACAAAAGGGAAGATTGGGGAATGAAAAATAAGATGGTACAGAGGTCAAAAAGCCAGCCCCCGGAGCCAGCCGAGGTTTCAGGAAACACATCACCTGCCCCGCATGAAAACAAACACAGCCACCTGTGACCAGCCTCTTTTCGTGGATGACCAGGACAAAGTCCAGAGAACTGGGGAGCTGAGTGGCTGAGGACTAGCTTGCAGGTGGAGAGCCCGCAGGCTAGGCCGGTTTCCAGAAACGAACAGCCAGGGCAGGCTTTCTCTGAGTTCCTGGTGAGATCAGGTGAGATCAGTTGTCAACTCACCAAACTGGCTGGACCTCCAGGCCTCAGGCCTCTGAGACACTGCCGGAGGCTCAGAGACAGAGGCACCGCCCGTGCTCAGGTCAGAGGCCCTGTTCCTTGGCCCGCCCAGCCCTGCCCTGCCCTGTTTAACCCCTACCCTCTTGCCAGGAGCAGCAGCGGTCACCCTCTGGCACGGAGGCCCCCAGGCCAGGCATACATTTGGAGGCTGGATCCAGCCCCCTCGCGCCCCACCCCCCCACCCCCGGCGAGAGCGCTTTGGACTGTTGGTCAGGAAATCAACGACTCTGGGTAGTAATCATCATTGTTGTAATTTGATAGCATTTATTTGACACTTCCTGGGGGCCAGGCACTTTACAGATATTAGCTCCTGGAAGCCTTGCCATAACCCATTACTCAGTCCATTTTACAAGTGGGAAAGCTGAGGCACCGTGGTGAAGTGATTGCTCAAGGGCACATAGCTGGCTGCGATGCGCAGATTTGGTATCTTCAGACAGGGAGGGCAGGAGGGATGGCCAGGGTGCCCAGCACAGACTGAGCCCTACTATGCACGAACCTGACTATGGTTCGTCTTCATATCTGTGTGGGGCGGGTACGTTTACTATGCCCAACTGCTGACAGAGGCAGCTCTGTAGTGTTTCCCAAGGCGATGTGGCTGAGCTGAGGCACATGAGGCCGCTCGGGGGTGGGAACGAAGGGCTGCCGTGTGACTTTCCTATACCTGTCTATGCAGAAGGCCCGGGGAGCCAGGACAGGCAGCAGGTGGCCTGGGGATGTCCAAGTCCTCCCTGTGCGTCAGCCCTGATCTTGCTGTGTGACTTGTGAGCTCTTGCTGTCTCCATCCCCTCTGGGAAATGCGGGGATCTGGAAAGTCTTCTGCAGAACAGATATTCCTCCTGGGATAAATCACCCCGGTGTTGTGTGGGGGAGGGGTGGCGTGAGCCTCTAGCAAGAGGAGCAGAGGTACAGGGAGCTTCGTGTGAGATTCTCCCCGGCCAGGCCCTGCTGCCCCAGGGCCCGCAGGCCTGTCTGCGTCGCACTGGGAGCAGAGGGACCAGGCCACGCTGGGGACCAGGCCGATGGAAGTGGGTCTCAACACATTAACATCCCCTGGAAACTTAAAAGACCTTGTAGTCTGGACTGTAACCCAGACCAGTTTAATCAGGATCTCAGATGGGGGGGGCGGGGGGGGGGGGGCAGGCACGAGCAAGCTGTACACCTTCCAGGGTGATTCTACGCACAGCCAAGATTGGGGACCACTGCCCTAAGCCAGTTGGGAGATGGGCGAAGTACGAACCTCTTGGCTTTCCAGGGTGAGTGACCCAGGGAAAGCACGCGCCTGCCCATCTGCGTCTAGGGATAGGGCTCCCAGCTTTTCTGACCCAGATGAGATTAAAATCCATTCTTGGGAGTAAGCAGCCTCCCCTTCCCATAAACCAACAACGTCATTCTTAAGGACCAGAAACCTCCAGGTGCGGGATCAAAGCTGGTTTGTCTCATCTCCTCTGAGAAATCTTTCCTGAGCTCCCCAGACACCCCCTTCCCCTTCCTTCTTCCTGCAAATACATGCCGAGCGCTTAGCACGTACTAGGCACTGCTCCAGGCTCTGGGATCCGGGGTGAGCGAGACAGACACAGCCCTCCCCTGAAGGAGCCGTGTTCTAATGGGGGCTCTATATGCACTAAGTGAACCAATAAGCTAACTGCGGTGAGCAGGCCATGTGATAGGCCCCAGTGTCCAGGGTGCTGTTCCTTACAGTCAGCAGGCGAGACCCCCTCACCCCAACCTGAGATTTGGACAACTTGGTTGGGGCAGGGACGGGGGCTGGATGTTGGCATGTTTGGATTCTGCTGTGCAGATGAGGTGTTCAGGGAAGGCCTCAGGGAAGAGGGAACTTGACCTATAGGAAGTGGAGGAACCAGCCGGGAGCTTTGGGGGAACGACCAGGACAAAGGCTCTGAAGCAGGTCAAGGACCAAGTCACAGAAAAGAGTGGCCTTAGGAATGAGCGCGTGTATGGGGAGGGCCAAGGCGTGCGGTGCTGAGGACAGGGGAGGGGCAGGGCAAACCAGACGGGGCCCCGCCTGCTGCCTAAGAGGCTGGATTTTATAGGGGACATGTTGGCTACGTCAAGGTTACAGGGCTGCAGGCAGGGGAGTGACAAGGTCTGGTTTACAGTTTCAAACCCCTTCCTGCAGCGTGGATGAGGGATGGGGGAGGACAGGAGTGGAGGCTGTGACCAGCAGGGAGCTGCACTGGTCCAGGCAGGAGGTGAGATTTGGGCTGGGTGAGGTGTGGGACTAGAGGAGACACCTTCAGGCTGCGGGATGAGGGGGAGGAGGGAGAGGGAGTGTGGGTGGGTGTGGCTTTTAGGTGTTTGGCCTGGGACAGCTGTTGGGTGGAAAGGCCATCCCCACCCCATCCCTGGCCCCCGAACCCTGCAGCACTTAGAATCCTTAGCGCCGGCCCCTGAGCAGGCGCCTCTGGTCTGGCATTTCCTAGGACGTGCTCCGTGTGGCCTTGAGGGCTATTAAGTGAAAAGTGGTTTCAGTTCGGCCGTGTTTGCCGCGGCGATCTTGAGGATGTTAACAGCCTAATGTGTGGTGGCTCTCGGGGAGAAGAAGTGGCACTTTACAGACTCGGTGACAGCAAACCTTCTGTTCTTAACAGCGCGTCTTCGAGGACTCATTGTGAGGCGCCACTCCAGGAAACGCTGATCTGGTTCCAGCCCGGCATCGCACAGGTGAGGAGGCGGGCCCAGGGAGGGCGGTCACCGCGCTGGGTCCGGTACCCCGTGTCCCACCAGAGTGGGCACCGAACCCGCACCTCCCCACTCTGGGCCTGCAGGTGCCGCTCCGTCACGTAACTGTTTTCCACGAGGCCGTTTGGGGACATGCGTGTTCCAGGGTCAGGCTGGAGGGCCCCTGCTCCCCGCCGTCCTCAGGTGGGGAACAGACCGAGCCTCCTACCCTACGAGTGCAAATTCTCAGGTGCCCCACACGGGCAGCGGTGCTCACGAAGACACCAGCTCTTTCCCAGTCCTGCTTCCTGTACCCAGGGGGCTTCGGGGAAAGTGAAGGAGCCTTGGCGGTGGGTCCTGGCTCAGGGACCCAGAGCTGGCTCAGGGAGCTCGCCCCACAAAACCCCCACCCCACCCCTTGGATGAGGACAGAGGAGGTCTAACAACAGTCCCCGCTGACTCAGGGGCCGTGGGTATCAGACCCCTTTCAGGTGGCTGAGCGCTTGAAAGTCCAGGTGTTTTATGTGGAAGTCCCTCCTCACTTCACCATCCCTCCATTCTCCCCTCCACCCATCCCTCCATCCATCTGTCCATCATCCTTCCATCCATCCAGCCCGCCAGTTATCCCTGCATCCTCCCACCGCCAACCCCCATCCGTGGCTCTGTCCAGCCACCCATTCCATCTTTGATTCTGCAACATTTGCTGGGAGCCTACTTTGTTCTCATAAATAATACATAGTCTTTCCCCTCAAAGTATCACGGTTCACAGGGGAGATGGACAATGAAGTAGACAATTACCATACAGCATCATGAATTCTAGTGGTAACCTCCATTTATTGAAAGCCTACCATATGCCAGGCATTTTATCCACATTATCTAATTTAATCTCCGGACAAAGCTTCCAAATGGGTTTCATTTTCCTCCTTTCAAAAATGAGTAAGGTGACGCTCAGAGAGGTTAAGTCAGCTGTTCAAGATCACACAGCTGGGAGATGAGAGAATTACATTCAAACCCAGGCAGGCCCTCTAACGCCGGAACCTGTTCTTGGAACAACGAATCCAGTATCCGAAGCTATTGGAAGGAAGCGGAGAGGGGGCGTGGCTAACCAGCAATCTGTGTTGACAGGGACTAGGTGACTACGGTGGTAGGGATAAGGCTGGCTGGAGTAGAGGCGTCTTCCTGGAGGTGATTTCTGAAGTCAGTCTTGAAGGATGAGTAGGCGTTGGTAAAATACCAGCGCAGTAATCTCACAGTACAAATTGGTTTGGCGTAAAATGGTGTATTTGGTCAATTTAAATTGTGGTTGCTTAGAAATGGTCAATTTACCTGCTATAAAGTATAACATAAAACAGTCCCTCCTACCTACTGCCCAGACAGCTGTCGGAGACTGCTCTGGAATTTTCCAATAAAACGCGCATTCGTGTCATTCCCTTGTGTCGTCGGCCGTCCGTACACGCTTGCCGGGAGGCGTGGGCAGACCCTCCAGTGTTTACGGAAAGTATACACAAGGAAGCATAACATTCTCTTCAACTTCATCTGCAAATGAAACCCTCACCCCTTACTTCTTCCACAAGTACCGACCGACACAGGCCCAGGGAGCCCTGGCCGTACGAGGTACTGACCTATCCGTTTACAGCAGTGGGTTCAGTCAGGCCCCTCACTCTGTAGGTGAGGAGAACGAGGACCTAGAAGTCCCTTCCCTGTGGCCACGTGTTGGCAGAGCCAGTATCTGAACTCTTATCCGGGGTCCTTTGTCTCCTCCCTGACTGCAGTTCCTTACATTCAACTTTTGCCACCTCTATGTGCTACAAAATCTTTTTATGTTTTTTCCCCAACTATTTAAAAATGTGCAATCTGCGGGGCGCCTGGGTGGCGCAGTCGGTTAAGCGTCCGACTTCAGCCAGGTCACGATCTCGCAGTCTGTGAGTTCGAGCCCCGCGTCGGGCTCTGGGCTGATGGCTCAGAGCCTGGAGCCTGTTTCCGATTCTGTGTCTCCCTCTCTCTCTGTCCCAAAAATAAATAAACGTTGAAAAAAAAAATTAAAAAAAATAAAAATAAAAAAAAAATAAAAATGTGCAATCTGTTCTTAGGTCACAAGTTGTACAAAAAATAGGTGGTGGGTTGGATTTGCTCCACAGACCCAGTTGGCCAACTCTCGCCCCACACCAGCCCTTCCTCCTGTCTCGTGGATGAGAAGACTGAGGCTCAGATCCCCAGGCCTTCTGACCCCAACTCTGGGAGCTCCCTGATGATGCCACACCCCGTCGCGGAGCGACCTGGGCACGTTCTCAGCCTGGGCTGTGACCCCCAGACCTTCTTGGGGCTACCCGTCTCCTCCGTGTCGCTTTGAGGGGGAAATGTCTGTACCTTACAGGGAAGAGAGACTTTGCACCCTTGGATGTTGGCCAGTGTGCCACTGGTTCTGGGCACCTTCTCCTCCCTCAGGAGATCCCCAGGGAGTCTCTGGGGCTTCCCGGATTGGCCAAACTGCCTGCCAGTCATGGGGCTGCTGGCTCCTGTTCTAACATCTGAGCCCCCCCCCCCCCCCCGCTCCAGCTGCCTCCCGGAGAAGATGGGGTGGCCTAAGGGGTTAGGTGGCCTGAATTCTGCCCTTGCTGGTCAACATACCAGTGACTGGGGACAAGCTCCTTCACCCTTCTGTGCCTTTCTTTGCTTATAGGACACGGAAGGGCTTTGCCCAATGTCTAGTACAATTCACGTGAGTGCCCGAGACCAGCGAGGTTGCTCAGAGTCTGGAGCATCTGTGAATACCAGTTTAGCAGGTTCTGTCTCCTTCTTGCCCGCTTGGGAATCCCAGCCGTCCCCAGAGATCCCTTTATGTAGTCGAGGCCACTCAGACAGGATGCACTTCACAGGGGAAGGGTCTTGGGCTCTGGAGCCCACTCCTGCTTGGGCGCTGTGCAGCTTGGATGAGTTACTTCACCTCTCTGAGCCACGGCCTCCAGGGATAGGAACACCTCCCTCGCTTTCTGGGCGCGTGAGACGCAGGTGGCCTCCTAGAGTCGGTGCCACTCATTGGCGGCCACTCTTTCTCACTCAGCGGACCCAGAATTTACTCTTGTCCGCCAACTGCCCTTTCTTTCTGAGCACCCACAACCCTGTGAGGCTGCCCTGGCGCCCCAGCCTGAGCAGAGGATGTGGAAGTGGAATGTGTAGAAACTCCCTTCCCGTACTGCCTAGAAACAGACAGACAACGGTTGCCAAAGACCGTTTGCGTGTTTCTCCAATTGCACAAGATCCCAGCGCGCGCTGCTCGGGCCTCTGGCCGCTGCCAGAGCTCCGCGAGGCTCTTCCAGTGAATCGTGACCTGTCTGTAGACTGCTTGGGGCTCAGCCTGGGTCAGCCCCTCGGGGCGTCCCGCGTCACTTACAGTGAGGAGACCTAGCCAGGCAAGCATGAGAAACACGCCCCCTTCCCCTCCATGAGAGACTCTTTCCTCTGCTGTTTCTTGTTCCGCGCAAGTTCATGAAGAACCTGTGGTCTTCTGTGCTGGAGTGGGGAGAAGAGAACAGTCACGCTCCTTCATGGGGACCGTCCCCTGCAGGTCTCCCTCAGGCCAGGCCTCGGTTCAAGGTCTCAGATCTCTAGACCTCCTGACACAGGGAGCCCCTGTTCTCCCCGCTCCGGATCTGGGATAGGCCCCGGGTGGAGTTGCTATGGCCGGGGTTTCCCTGGCTCCTAACTCCCTGTTGTTGTCCCTGCGTTTCTCAGACCCCAGCCTTGGACCCTGGTAGACTGGAAGAGCCGTTCAGGCCCCTCTCTTCACGTTGCACTTGAATCCCCGCAAGCCTTTGTTCAGGCTTTGCTTCCATGCCACTTGTAACAGGGCGCTCATTACCACTCAGATAGCCTTTTCCTTCTTTGGACGGCTTTGCTTCATGGTGTGCCCAAATGCGACGTGCAGAAAGGCAGCTAAAGAAAATGTTCTCTAATTGAGACATGAGAAAACTGAACTGGGTCCCTTGGGAGGTGGTGGGTCCTCCCCCTTAAGCCCTCTCCCCCATTACCGGAGGTGCAGAAAGTCAAAGCGGAGGTCCCACTGGCCAGGATGATAGAAGATTATTACATGCAGAAAAGGCAGAGGGGACCTCCATAGGGACAGGATGTATTCACAAGGCTTAGGGCTGCCTTTTACCCTTGCAAGAGGAGGAAGGGGTAAAGCCCACCCCTTGGCCCTCCTCCCCTCTGCTCTGTGGCCTGCCCCTCCACCTCCCGTCCGCAGGGCAGTGGGAACAGCACTGGGCCCAGTGCCTTCTTCCCCACCCCCAAGCCCAGCTCTGCCCATGCAGCTGCCCCATGCAGCTGTCCCGGCCCCAGCTGCCCGGCCCTGGCTCCTTTCGCCCCACGGAGCCCAAGAGCTGGGCTGTTGTCATTCCTGGATTGTATGGCTTCAGGGAGGGGGCGAGGGCAGCCAGCTTCCAGCTTCCCTCTTCCGGCCTGAGGTCCATCAGCGTGGGGAGATACAGCCAGTGTGCTCAAGCATGGTTTGTGTTTCAGAAGCACGAGTGTATTGCCCAGGAAAACTGAGAAATTGGGAACAACCATGGGTCTAATCATAGAGTATTGATTACATGCTTTGTGATATATCTGTATCCGGGACTTTAACCCTAGGATCCTTGGGGGTTCCTGAGCGAGCTTTGTGGGGCCTATAAACCTCCAGAAATAATTTGCAAAATGCTGCCTGTACATGAGTTTTCTGGCGGAATCTCGCCCTCCAGAGTGTCAAATGATCAGCAGTATGGAATCCTACACAACATGTAAAGTTGTGTCATAGAACATTTTATCAGCATGCAGAGATAGTATATTGTAGAATGAAAAAGGCGGGTTACAAACCACTCTATACAGTATGAGCCCGGTTTTGTTTAAAACCATCTGTTAAACACACATGCTGGAAGTATAGCTCCTAAAATGATGACAGTTTTTATCTCTGGGGTAAGATAAAAGTTTTTGTTCCCTTTGTGTTATTCTGTATTCGTTGGATATTCTACCATGCATATTTGTTCTCTCTTTGAGGAAAGGGTGGAGGGCGCACTCGGTCCATTTTCTAAGAAGCCAGAACTCTCCTTCTCTCCCAGCAGCCCCCTGGCCCCAGACGGGGCTGCAGTTCTGTGCCATAAGCTATGGTCTCACCTCTGAGTCTCCAGCAACCACCTGCCACCTTCCTTGCCTCCTCCCTTTGACCAGCATCCATCTGGGCATTTCCAAAGCCCAAGAGGGTCCTACGTGACTTCCCTCCAGGCCCTGCCCAGTTGAGTGGCCAACCCAGACTAACTGTCAAACATCAAGCAACCGAGATGGCCTGTAGGCCCGCACTTCCTGGCCGTGTGGCTTTGGGCCAGTCATCGAACCTCTCTGGGCCTCCGGGTACCATGAAACAAGACCTCGTGTTAGTTCCTCCCTCTGGGATTGCCGTGAGGATGAGCTGGGATGATTCGGGAGCCGCTGGGTCACTGATAGCGGTCAGCATTGTTCCCTTTCCGCCTGGCCCAGCCTGGCCCTGACCTACCTGCCTTCTCTCTCCTCCCCAGGGAGCTCCAGGACCAGCAGGATGGGGTCAGCCTGTATCAAAGTCACCAAATACTTTCTCTTCCTCTTCAACTTGCTCTTCTTTGTAAGTACGACCAGCTCAGCCGATTGCCTCCAACAGAGACTCTTCTCCTGGGGGCAGCCCAGCCTGAGGACCCTCCAGACGCTCCAGGCCAGCGATGGCAGTGGGACGTGGTCAGCGAGGGCCGAGGACAGACCGCTGCAAACGGAACCGGGTGGGGCAGCCGGGAGATTGCCTACGCTCCAGCTGGTTCTGTGGTGCCTCTCCCAGCTGTCCCCTCTCGTGTCCCCAGCACCGAGGTCCTGGGCAGTCAGGGTTGGAAGTAGGCATGGGTGTGGAAGAGCCCCCTGGGTGTCCCCTAACTCATCAGCAGGGAGTTCTCTGAAATCTTTCTCATCCTGTCCTGGCCCTCCCCCTACCTGTGTCCCCTCTGAAGAACTCCTGTTACAGTTTGAGATTTCAGCTGCCCCCCTCCTCCCTCACGCCCGTTGTGGGGGGCTCCTAGAGGGTGTGCAGGAGAGACCAGGCTTGGGGCCAGAGTGGGGACCCAGTGCCCCTTCACCAGACCCACCCTGGCAGGCCTCACCAGGTCCCCAAGCCATGGGGGGCCACCCAGATGTAAGCCCAGTGCACATCTGGAGCTGGTTTTCCTGGGGCCTCCATTTTCCTCTCTGGCCTGGCACTGACTGATTCTTCCTGCTTGGAGTTGCAAGGATGATGTTGGGGTGTGTGTGTGTGTGTGTGTGTGTGTGTGTGTGTGATGGGGTGGGGGAGTGGCCTGAGAGGCCCTCCCGGGCCCAGGGTGGTGCTAGGGGCTATGTCTCCTCTGTTGCTGGTTTACCCTATACTGTTAAAAATCAGGCTGAAAAAGAAGATGTTTATTATGATCCAACTTAATTTTTAAAAATTACGCACACACACGAAGATTTCTGAGAGGGGAAGAAAATGCCTCTCCGTGTTAGTGTTGGGATTCCTGAGAACTTGGATTTTATTCTTGGTGCTTCTCTGCGTTTTCCAAATCTTCCTACAATAGACATGAATGACTTGTGGGGAAAAGACGTTTTATGTCAAGTTACACAGGATCGTAGACAGTTTGGAAAGTGAAGAGTCATTCTAAATCCCCCCTCATAACCGTAACCCAACAGATCCTTACGAGTGTGTTGGCACACGCAAACACACACACACACACCCTTATGTGCATGCACGCGCACGCACAGCTGTGGTGCTGCCTGTTGGGCCGTTTGTCCACCCAGCCCCCTCCTCTGAGACCTTGCTGTGGCTCTTGTCCTCCGCGGATGGCAGCCGGCTCTAGAAGCTACCGCAGCCAGGGCCTGGGCACCTGGGCTTCCCCAGCTTGGCGGTCAGGTCCCTCCTGGCTGGGCCGGGCCTCTGGAAAACAGTTGCCGATGCAGCAGGAGCCAAGCTTTCCCTGGCAGGTGCTTGGTTACTGAGCCTCCGCCTGGCTTCAAGTCCGGCCAGGACTGGGGGACAGGAAGGTGGGAGTGCTGTGGTTCTACCCCTGGGGACTCTAGGGACTGAAGAGAGGGGTCTGGGCTACAGCCTGGGGAGCGCCGGGGTTTGGAGTCCAGGGACACAGACAGCCCGTCTCACCCCGTGCAGTGGGGGGGGGTGGGGGTGGGGTAGAGACTGGAGAAAGGAAGCAGGCTTGATGGTTTTGGCGGAGGCGTCCCTTCCCATCCTGCTCCTAGCCTGCCCCGTGGAGCCAGAGACTGGAAAAGCTTGTCTCCGGCCAGAGTTTTGGGGGCTGGCAGGAGTCAGGTGTTAACCCCCTGCGTGCTGGGGTCCAGGATGGCCGATCAGGATGAGAGGGGGTGGGCAGGGAGAAGGGGAGCTTTCATCAGAGGAGGGGAAGGGGAAAGGAGAGACTTAGAGGGACAGTGCACGTTTGTTTGTTCACTCACTCCTCCCTCGTTCACCATGTGTGTCCTCGACACCTGTGCATATTCAGACCCTGTCATGGGTCCCGGGTAGTCACTCACCAACAGAAGGGCCATGGTTTCTGTCCTACGTTCCTGGTGGAGCTGGGGGGGGCTCCAGTCAAGTATTTATTCAAATGGATGATAAGACGGCATTTGTCCCGTGTGCTGGGCATGAAGGATGTGGCCCCCAGGAGAGGTGGTATTAGGGCACTTGACCTTGTCAGGATGGCCAGCTACAGCTCCCTGGAGTTGTGTGTGGGGGGTGGGGAGAGAGGAGTCCGGGCTTCTGCATGAGTCCTGTATGGGGGCGGGGGGCAGAGTGGGGCTTTCCGGGGTGCGGGCCTTGCAAGCCTTCCAGGAAGGATTCTGGTTTTATTTGGTGCATGGTGGGAAGTAGTTACGTGATCAGACTTGTGGTTTGGAAGAGTCGCTCTGGCTGCTGTGTGTGTTCGCATATGCATACGTGTACACGTGTTCATCCTTGCCTACGCTCCCTGCTGACCCCGGGCTTCCCAGAAAATTGCCCAGTCAGCTTTTCTTAGGTTCACAGAAACCCAGAAGCCGCTTGCTGATGCCGTACTGTTCTGGGGGAAGCCGTTGCTATAAGGGTCCTGGCTCCCGGCTGAGCCCTGAGGGGAGATTCTGGTGGACCTGGGGGGCTGGGCGTTGTCGGTTAAGGTGGGGGTGCCCCATGGTCTCAGCCTTGGTTCACAGAGAAAGAGAGTGCCAGGGTGCCTCCCCCATTCTGGTTGGCTGCCTGGCTGGGGCTGTTCCTGGCTGACTCACAGCCTGGTGGCTGGTCCGGCCACACAGATGTCAGTCTTTGGACATCAGACCCACATGGGACTGAATGGATGAGTGCCGGGGACTTCCTTTTTGGGTGTCTTGAGGCGAGCCGAGGAAGTTAGCTGGGAAGTCCTGGATTTTGACCTACTTGGGATTATGTTTGCCCACAGGGAGTTTTCTGCCCTGCCCTGTGAGTGTAGGGAGTGAGCAAGTCAGGGGCTATGCCATACGGGTCAGAGGTGCACAGGAGCAGACTGTGGGCCTGACGCCTGGCCATCGGCCAGCTGTGCTGTGAGGGGCAGAGTTGGGGTGGGCAGGGCCTCAGGAGTCTTTGGGAATCAAACTCCCAAGTTCTGTAAAGTCCTGCCTCCTCCCAGCAAGCTATATAGTCCGAGGCACCCCCACCTGACTCGAACCCTCCGGCTCAGCAGGGTCCCAGTAGCCTCACTGTCCCCAGAGGCTGGCTTTCCAGGTGAAGACCCAGGACAGACCCCGGGTATCCCTGCTGAGGCCACCATCTGGCCTAGAGTAATAGACCTGGCTTTCAGCCCCTGATGGGAGGAATGGGCGAACTCTGGCAAATCGGGGCGTCAGTTTCCCCATCTGCAAAATGACAGTAACAGGGCCCATCTGGCAAGGAGGGAGGAGGGGACTCATGACCTGCTGGGAGACAGTGGGGGACAAATGTAGGGTTGCCATCAGCTGCCACTGTCTCTAAGGGGGTCAAGACTAGGGCAAGGTGCGTGAGGCACTCACTTGGGGACGAGAAATAGCCCCGCGCTGTGCCCTCTCAGGGCTCCGCTCTTTTCAGAAGGAAAAACATCACTGGTACCGATCCTGCCTTTATTTAAAAGTTTGATATTTCATCATAGATTTTTTTTTTAATTTTTTTTTAACGTTTATTTATTTTTGAGACAGAGAGAGACAGAGCATGAACGGGGGGAGGGTCAGAGAGAGGGAGACACAGAATCTGAAACAGGCTCCAGTCTCTGAGCTGTCAGCACAGAGCCCGTCGCCGGGCTCAAACTCACGGAGCACGAGATCATGACCTGAGCTGAAGTCGGACGCTCAACCGACTGAGCCATCCAGGCGCCCCATTCATTCATCATAGATTTTTAAAATGAATTTTGGTTTTTAAAAGTAATTGCTGCAAATTCTTATCTTGGGCTGTGTGTGTGTGTGTGTGTGTCCTCTTAATTTTTATGCCCAAGGCAAGCACCCCGTTTTCCTTACTGTGGTCCTGGCTCCTGCTTTAATGACAGCACAGCAAGGCTGTTCAAGCCCCGTGGGCTGGGGTGCTCATCCCACGCTGAGGCTCAATCAGCAGCTGCTGGCCTCGCAGCTTAGGACCTGATGGCTGAGCGGGGAGCCCAGGGCCTGTGATGGAGGCGGGAGGTGGCATGCTGGGACCCTCATGTGGGCTCAGACCAGGCCCCGGGTGAAGGCCAGCATTGTGGGGTGATTTGTGGGGTGATGCAGGGTCCTCTGCTCCCAAAGGGAACCTGTGCTCTTGCCCCGGCTACAGGCACTTCCCCAGCCTTAGCTGGCTTGGGGGGATGTGAGCCTCCGCTGGGGTCCCACCTGGGGAGTAGGCTCAGGTTGGGGGCCACCCTGGTGTGAGGCAGGGAATCCCTGGGCCTATGCCACCCATTCTCCCCAGGTTTACCTTTCTATTCCTGCCTTTACAGTGGGTTCCGGATCTCGTTCATTTCCTGAGCACTCAGCACCTGGTGAGATAGGCGCCCTGGGGATACAGAGCTGCATACAGCCCAGCCCTGCCCTCAGGGAGCTCACGGAGTAGCCTGAGAAGGACACACACAGCTGGTTAAAGCCAGTAGGAGGGGCGCCTGGGTGGCTCAGTCCGCTGGTTTGAACTTCCATCTAGAGATTTCGGCTCAGGTCATGATCTCACGGGTTTGTGGGGTTCAGCTGGGAGTCTGCTGACAGTGTGGAGCCTGTCTGAGATTCTCTCTCTCCCTCTCTCTCTGCCCCTCCCCCACTTTCGTGTGTAGGCACGCTTTCTGTCTCTCAAAATAAGTAAGTTAACATTGAAAAAATAAAAGAAAATAAAGCCAGCGGGAATGGCTGTTGAGAAGGGTGCAGGAGTGGTTGCCACAGAGTAGGGGCCCCTTGGCCGGACTGGGGGAGTCAGGAGGGCTCCTGTGGAAGCCGAGCTCTGAGGGGCAAGTGGCCAGTGGACCTTGATGTTCAAGTCCGTGCAGGGTTTTCCCCAGAGGTGGTTTGGGATGTTTGTGGCCCCTGAGATGGGCTGGGGGAGGGAGGGGGATGGCCTTGGGGAAGAGCCAGGAGGTAAAGCAGGAGGGCATCCCTGGGGGGAGGCTGATTGACTTGGTTTAACCACCCATGGGCCTGCGGTGGGGGAGACTGGAGGCAGGCCCTGCTGTCTGGATGGCTGGGGTGCGCCGGGACTTGGGGTGCAGGGCCTGAGGCCACCCGGACATCCCTGGGCTGGGGCGGGGATGGAGGTGGTGCCGCCCCCTTCCCCCCGCCGTGTCCTCCTGGCCTGGCTGCAGGGGCAGCCCGCGGGGCCCTCAGAGGCCCCCATTGACTGCACCCTCTCTTTCCAGATCCTGGGCGCGGTGATCCTGGGTTTCGGGGTGTGGATCCTGGCCGACAGGAGCAGTTTCATCTCTGTGCTGCGTAAGGACCCCTCTGATCCCCCTGCCCGGCTGGCTCTGGAGTGGCGGTCCGGGGCAGCAGGCAGGGCCACCGCAGGAGGACTTGAGCCTCAAAGCCGGTCCCTCTTCCAGCTGCCCTCAGGGCCTGGCCCAAGTCCTGTGCTGAGCACTCTGCCCTGGGCCCCCTCTGCAGGGGTTTTCAGAAGGAATTTTCTCTCCCTCCCTAAACAAAGCTGCTGTTGTCTGGAGAACAGTGGGGGGTTGAGGGAGGCTTGCTCTCCCATTCCCGGCCCTTCCCTCAGCCCTGACCTTGAGAAAGCCTCTTATATTCTCCTTCCCTCCATTTGCCGGCTCAGCAAAATGTGGGCAACAGTCCCTCCCCAGTCAGTTTAGGTAGATGGAGGAAAGGCCGGGAAAGACGGATTGTCAGGATTTGGTGACGTGCCTACTATGTGCCTGGTGCCAGTCAGACTGTTGGGGCCTGTGGGCTGAGGAGGAAACCACCGGGCACAGCAACCATTGTTTGTGTTCCTTATGCGCCAGGCATGGGGCCAAACGTTTTACACATGACAATTGCCTTAGTCCCTCAAGAGCCCCGTGAGGTAGGGACTCTTCTGTTCCTGCCTTACAAATGAAGAAAGGAGGCTCAGAGGAGTGATGTCCCTGGCTCAAGTTCACTTAGCTTCGAGTGACGGGTGTGAGATTTGAACCCCGAGAGCTTTGGTCCTGACCGCTGCCCATGGTAGGGGAACCACAGCAGGGAGGCCCCTTCTCTCACTCTTGAAGCAGGAGGAAAGAAGCCCAAGGCACTCTTGCACCGCTGACAAGAGCCCTTCCAGGTCTACTCACACACACACACACACACACGCACACGCACACACAGCCTCCTCCAGGAAGCCTGCCAGGCTTGCTGCACTGATCTCATGGCTGCCCTGAGGTGGAAGGGAGGCACGGCCGAGGGCCCCCCCCCCCAGTAGCACAGGGATGCCACTCCCATCAGTGAGTGCATCCTTGGCTCGCTTCCCTCCCAGCTGCTGCTGAGGCCGCAGGTTTGGACTCAGGCCCGTGACAGCTGCTTGATTTGAATAAAGCGGAACCAGGCTAGGATGGGTGATGGAGAGGCCACACCTGTCACTGTGGCCCCAGGGGGCTAGGCCGCCCCTCAGACCTGAAAGGAAGCAAGGACGATCCACCGTCCAGCCACATCCGATGTGGCCTGGGGCTGGTAGTCTGGCCTCTTCCTGAGGGGCTGCAGACTGTACCCCCATTCTGGGGCTAGGGTCTGCATCTCCCGCCCCAGCGGGGTGCCCACGCTCCCCGTGCCCACCCTCCATGGGCCCTGATGAGGCCCAGGCTCCCCACTTCCTGGCCGCGGCCTACACCCAGCAGGCACCACGCCATGGGGCAGAGTCTAAAGTCCGGCTTGCCCACTGTATCCCTGCCCTCTGCACCTTGCCCCAGGCCCCAGGCCCCAGGAACCTCCTGCCGCTTCTCCCGCCTCCTCCCACATCAGTTCTCAGACTCTGGAGCTGCCAGAATTTAGAGGTCCCCTAGGGGCACCTGGAATGTTTTCACAAATACAAGGGCCCCAGGGATCTGACTCCATTGATGTGTGGGTGGGGGCCTGGAGTACTATGGTTTTGAAAAAGCTCCCCAGGGGCTTCCCCAGCCAGGGCTTGTAAACACTAACCTACCAGAGGAAAAAGACTTACTAAGAATCACACACAAAGTGAGGCTCAGAGCTGGGACCTGTGTCCCTGGCCTGCATGACATAGCTCTTCCCTTACCTAACCGTGGGTCCACGGGGCCAGGCGTTACATCTTACAGTGGGGGAAACTGAGGCACAGGAAGGGGAAGTAACTTGTCCAAGGACACACAGCTAGGAGGCAGAGCTGGGATATGAACCAGGTGGCGTGGGTCCTGAGCTCCCGGAGCCCCAAGCCCCTGTCCTGCAGGGTCCCACACATTCATGCCTTAACGAGAGGAAGCGAGTGCAGTGGTTAGGGGCACAGACTCTGGAGCTGGGCTGCCATGGTTTGAATCCTGTCTCTGCTGCTTACTTACTAGCTGGGTAATCCTGGGCAAGTTACCTCACCTCTCTGTGCCTCTTTATCTGGAAAATGGGGATAATAGAATATACTGCAAGGTTATGGTGAGAAATGCAGTGAGTTCATACATGAAAAGCATTTAGAACAGCTCCTGGTGAAAAGTAAACCCTACACAAGTGATTACATTTATAACAACATCTTTAAGAAGTAGGATTTCGTTCCATTTCACAGAGCAAGAAATAGAGGCCGGAGAACGGCTTGCCCAGGCTGAGCCCATTAGCAGCAGAGCTGGGATTTGAGCCCCAGCCCCTTTCAGTCTGGGTCCCTTCCTACCTCACTGGTAGCTGCCAGGCCTGGTGAGACCAAGATGTTTCTGCTGTGCACAGTGGAGGGCCACCCCAGAATGTCCACTTGTCCCCTTCCTAAGTCCAGATGCTGAGACCAGGGCCAGCCTGAGACCGTGGGTGAGGTCAGGGACTGATGTCCACTAACTGTTCTGAGAAACCGAGACCCCACATCTGGGCTGGCCTCCTGGGGGAGAACCCGAGTTGGGGTCTCAGCCCTGGGCACCTGGGTCGCCTGTTAGCCTTGCTGGGCTTCAAGGCTCGTAGGGACAAATCGGGATGTAAATCTACCCTCATCGGGCTGTTGTGGAAATTAAGCAGATGATTCGGATAAAGGGCCTTGTTCTGGCTGGCACACAGTGGATTCTAGGCAGTGCCAGTGTCTTTTTTCTGGGAGGTGTCCCTGGGAGGAACCCAAACCCGGGAAGCTTAGAGAAAGTGACACTTGACAGCCTCCCCCCTGCCTGTGCCGATTGCCGAGAGCCTGGAATGAAAACTGGTTCGGTGCCCGGAGCCCCCTACACTCACCACAGCAGGGGCACTGCCCGCCTGCCTGGGGGCTCCTGTGAGGAACTGGGCGGAGGCAGCCCAGCCCTGGCACCCCCAGAATGGAGTGGGCTGTCCAGGGCTTTTCCGGAGCTCCAGAACACTCTGTCTGTGACCAGGAAGTGGAACCGAATCAGGCCCTCCTATCCACCCACATTTCGGCTTTGTAGTTTTTTGTTAAGGGCACTAACACCCCCTCGGTGGCTAGGGTGGGGATCTCAGCTTCTCCGAGGTCCCCCAGAGAGCCGGCCAGTGTTCTCCCTGCTGACGGTCACTTGTGTCAGCCCTGGCCACGGCTGAGTCATTAGGAGAGCAGGTTAAACTTCCAGATTCCAGGTGGTCCCCAGGGAAGTCTGTTAGTTGTGATAGACCCAGGAACCCACACTAATACACTCCAGGCTGCCCACCAGGTTTCTGGAAACATCCTGTCCCGGCTGTCTCCCTGAGAGTACAGGGGCTGTCGTGGGAGGAGTCCGCAGCCCCTGCCAACGGGAGGCGCGTGACGGCCTCCGGGTAGAGCGCATCCCAGGCCAGCAGGCTGGAGGTGGGCAGGAGCTGTGCCCTGTTGTCGTGAGTGTTGTGATGGGCTTCTTGGGAAAGAAGAGGGTCTTCTTTCCCTGAAGAGGGTCTCATGCCATCAGGCCCTTCTCGCTCTGCCTCACGCATATTACTGCCAGACTCACACCCTCGCCTTCTGTCTCTCCTTCTTCAAATACGTCAGGCCCCCTGCTTCCTCCTTGCTGTTCCCACAGCCTGGAATGCCTTCCCCTCAGGTCTTCACCAGGTCACTTCTCCATCCTGGTCTCAGCTCACATGTCAGCTGCTCAGACCGGCCTCCCCGACCCCTCCAACCCACTCCCTGCCCCGTGGTTCTCTACCTGAGCTGGCCTCCGTGGCTTCTTGGCCTGCCCCCAAACCAGAGATCTGTACTGTTTACCTATGGCCCCCCACGCCCCAGCCCACTGGAGGTCAGCTCCTCGGTGTCGGGACCTCATCAGTCTGTACCCCCAGCAGCCCAGCACAACGTCTGGCACGCGGCGGGCACCTGGGAGATTTGTTGGCTGAGTGAACGAACGAGCATCACGCCTACGTCAGCACGCGTGCCCCATGCGTCAGGGGAAAGAGCGTGGAATTGGGGGCGTGCAGCTTTCCACACCCCAGCTCGGCGCTTGCCCCTGGGCCTCTCTGAGCCTCTGTGAGGCGGCTGTGCCCCAGCCTACCAGGCAGGATGACGTCAGAGCTAGAGATGGTGTGCGTGAGGCTCTGGAGGGCAGTGAGTGGGCCAGAGAGGCTGGGGTTTATTATTACAGGGATAAGGAGGAAAGCAGGCCTTCAGTGTCTGTGGCCCCAGCAGAACCTGCCCGTCCGCAGTTCATTAACTCAGCAGATACTCATTCAGGTAGCTCTTTGCTGCATTAGACAGTATTCGGGGAGCTGGGGGTTCAGCGGGGACCAAAGCCCCTGCCCTCATCCGGCTCACCCCTTCGCGGAGCCAGTAGGCCAGGAGCAGGATACATCACTAAAACATAGTCTTTGCAATCCTAAGTGCCCAGGAGAGCGTCGAAGCAGGGCTGGGGATTGGGACCGATGAGGGGGCATGGACATCCAAGGGAGGTAGCTCCCAAAGCGGGGAGGGAGCGGGTCCTTGGGTGGGGGCTGACCCCAGCACTCTGACTCCAGGGTGGGGCGGTTAGGAGCGGGCCCAGACCTGCGGGCTTTGCTCCGGACCGACGGTGGTGCGCTTCAAGAGGGTGAGCCGCCCCCGGGCTGCACTCAACGCCCCTCTTTCCATCCCCAGAGACCTCCTCCAGTTCGCTCAAGGTGGGGGCCTCCGTCTTCATCGGCGTGGGGGCTGTCACCATGTTCATGGGCTTCCTGGGCTGCATCGGTGCCATCAAGGAGGTCCGCTGCCTGCTGGGGCTGGTGAGTGCGGCTGGCCCGCCGAGGGGCGCGGGGTGGGGGCCGCCTGGTAGCGGTGCCCGGCTGACTCCGTGCTGCTCTGTGTCCCCCAGTACTTTGCCTTCCTCCTCCTGATCCTCATCGCTCAGGTGACCGCTGGAGCCCTCTTCTACTTCAACATGGGCCAGGTAAGCAGCCTCCCGGGTCCCCGCTGGGCGGGGATGGGCCCCGGGGGTGGGAGAGAGACAGGGGCCCTCTGAGTTGTCCCAGACTAACCCAGGAGGTGCCTGGCAGCCTCTCAGCCCTCCGGTCCCTGCGATCTCCCGTCTCGGGCAGAGTTGCTGCAGGGCCTGAACGCGGTAGCTGTGCCCCAGCACTTTGTAGCTGCAGGGCGGTGGGCGAGCCGCTTGCCCCTGTGCCCGTCTCGCCTTCCGCAAACTGGGGAACTAAGGACGATAATACATTCAACTCCCAAGGTTCTGGTGAGCAAGCAGTGAGATTACTCTGGTAAAACCCAGCACAGCGCTTGGCATGGTTGTCCTTGTTCTTAGGCACCTCAGCAGGTACTAGATCATGCCATGAGGCCCAGGCAGGGGACTGTCAGCAAAAACATTTGTGTCACAGGGAAGGCACTCAGCTTTAAGGAATAGAAAAGCAGGCTTACTGTGGCTTAAACCCGAAAGACGTCTGCCATCGACGTAACCAGAAGCCGGGTTTGGAGTCTCAAAGATCGTGCGTGCCATTCACTATGTGACAGCACTCACCTCACGGTCACAAGACGGCTGCCACAGCACCAGGCGCAACATCTGTGTTGCTGCAGCCAGAAGAAAGGGAAAGGGACAAAGGCAAAGTAAGTCCTCCCACAGCCTTCCCCAGACGGGGTCGCAAAGGCACCCCTGGCTTTAAGGGGTCTCCAAAGACAGGCACAAAGGAGAAGGGAGCCGGGAATAGCTGTGGGGTGGGCCAGTCGATTGTGACCGTCAAAGTTACCGTTTATGGAGCGCCTATTATGTGCACATGGTATGTTCTAGAAGCTTCTCCCACACGGTCTTGTTCTGTGGCAGCTGTGCACTGTGTTATGTTGACAGACGGGGAGGCAGGTGTTGAGAGGGGTGGGTGTGGCCAGAACAACAATAATAGTAACTAGAATCACCAGCATCCCTGCGGTTGGTTCAGCACATACCATATACTGAGTACAAGGCCAGCCACTTGACTTTCATTCTTTGACTGATCCTCACCATGCCCTCCCTCTCAGGGTAGCGTGTGAATCCCCGTCCTACGGGTGCAGGGTGAGGGCACCCAGCCAGCCTGTGGCCGGGCCAGGCGAGGGCACAGACTCCCGGACTCTCGGCCAGAGCTCGCCCCAGACCCGCTGCACGTGGCCTGTGACCCAGCTGACCCTGGGGGCCCTGCCTTCCTCCAGCATTACAGTTCTTGTCCACCAATGGGGGAGGCAGAGCTGGTGGCTAGCGGGCCCCCGCCTGTTACCACTTGAAGGTCAAGTTGCCTCAAATCACTCTTACAAGGAAGGTGAGAGAGCATTCAACCATCATCAGCCACTGACACCGAACAGAGCCTAGAACAGGTCTGGTACTGGCTGCTGCACGCACACGACAGTCACTGTGCTTTCCCCACTACAAGGCCTAGGGGATCGTGGGCATGGTACCCTCGTTTTGAGACATGGGGGCACAGAAATTAAGCAGTGTGACCAAAGGTCACACGGCTAGTAAGTGGCAGAGCCAGGATTTGAACCCAGGCAGCTCGCTTTCTGGGTTCATATTGGTGAAATTTGCTTTGCCGTGGTCCCTACCTGAGTCTGCCTTACTTATTTATAAATCACACCCAGCCTGTTTCTCCGGAGAATTAGAGCTGAATTCCAACACAGGCACAGGGTCGCTAAAATCAAAAAGAGAGATGGGAAGAGGAAAACCAGTGTCCCTGAAGCCAGGGGACGAGATGCTCATGGTAGCTGAGGGCTAACTTGAATGCTGAGCTTCCTGGCAGCCAAGGCAAAAGGGGAAATAGTGGTTTCGGTAAATGAAAGGAAGTTCGCTTGGCGATCAGACAGGAAGGCAGTGTTTAAGGGAGGGAAACTCTTCCCAGTGAAAGCTCATGAGATCCGGTCTTCATTTCAGCCCTCTGGCACCCAGGGCTTCTCTGAGACCCAGTCCGTGGTACCTTATAATCAGGGTGAATAAAAACAGGGCCCCAGTGAGTTCCTGTGATTCAGAAGCTGGTCGACTCTATAAGGTTTTTGAGCGGTCCCTTTCTCATCCTCTGTGTGTTTCCCCATCTACGTTAATAAAGATGGCGCCCATGTACCGTCATCTATCGGATGACAAGCACGTGCCAGGAGCTGAGTAGTAACTTGGTACTTGGTTCAGTTGTACAAGCATTTTCCAATTGAAGAAACTGAGGCTGAGAAAAGCAAAATGACTTTTGGACACAGCCACACATGACTCGGATGCGTCAGAGTGGAGAATTCCATCCCGATCCCTCTGACCCAAGGCCCATGCCTCCCGCTACAGCAGGCTGCCTCCCTGTGGGCTGGCATAATCTCTGCTTGGCCAGTGACCAGGAGCTCTGCCTCAGAGGCGTCCCACAGCCCCAGAGCAAGGCCTGTTTGGAGAATCGGGACTCCCGACTCCAGTCCAGACTGTCACACCCCACTGTTCCCCCCTCTGCCTCCTGCTTACCGCACCCCACCCCCCTCGGGCTCCACATCTCATGCCTCCGGGTCCCAGCCTGCCTCAGCTTGGCCCCCCTCTTCTCCGGGAAGGCAGAGGGACGTTTCCTGGCTCTGCTGGGGAAGTTCTGGCACCACTCTATCACCCCGAGTTGGAACGAATGATTTATTTTTTCTTTCCCAGCACATTGTAAATCCCGGTGGAAGACTAAACATGCCCTTGATGATGTTTATTCCTGCAGATGAGGTCCAGCTGGGGAGGTGAGCCTTGCTGAGCCTGAAGGGAAGAGGCCTTTTAAAAGCAAGGGCCCATCCTTCCCCTCACTCTCCAGGCCTCCCGGGCAGGTGGGAAGGACGAGCCACCGGGCCCCCCCTGAAGAGGTCTCCGGGGATGCCATTTGTCCTTCCTGCCCCAAGTTCTCAGCAGCCACTGTCCCCAGGGGAGCGACAGGGGAGGCTGGGAGCCTTGGGCAAGACACGTGGCCTCTCAGGCCCTGGGTTACCGCATCTGTAAATCGAGGGGAAGCCTGCTGGGCCCCCACTCCCAGGGCTGAAGCGAGCACACGCTGCAACACGTGTATAAAATAGGGTGGGGGCCAAGGCCTCAAGGCCACAACCTAACTGCCTGGGTGGCGATCCCTGCTCTGAGGCCCCCCGGCAAGTGACCCTGCCCGCCTCTCTGTGCCTCACGCGCCTTGCAGGTCAACCAGCCGTAACTGTGCGTGTCCACCCCACCCCCCCTTATCTGCAATCCTGAAACCCAAGAACCACTTTGAAAGGCAAAAAATGCCACTTGTAGCCCATTTGGTGGCAAAATCAAACCTAAGCAGAAGCAAGGCTATTTATGGCCTCTGTTTACCCCCATTTAGGAGTCCCTCGGGAATTATGAATGGGAGAGACCACGGGGTGTGGCACAAACCCCAGTCCCTTTCTAAAAGGGGAACCTTCCTCGGTGCCAGAGCACGCTGGCCCCAAGGGCCGCCTCAGAGCGCTCTGCTGAGGATGAAGACTGTCGCCGCGTGGGAAGGGCATAGCGTCGTGCCCGCCCAGGGCGGACATCTGCTGGCTCCGTGGCAAGGGTCTACCGCGATTGTCACCGTCATTAACTTCACTGATGCTTAGTAAGGGCTCAGTAAATGGCGGCCGTACCTGTTGCCATTGGTGGAACCTGAGTATTAGCAAGAGCTGTGGGCACCGGGATTTGGGAGTGAAGATTCCCTCTGGCTGTTTCCTCATCTATTTATCCAGCCTATTTAGTGGACACAGCCCAGGTCTGGGCTCCAGAGGCCCTGTGTTCTGGGGTGGGCTCGGACGATTTACCCGGCCTCTCTGAGTCTCAGCTGTGGTCTGGGGCCATTCCCAGCTCTGACACTCTGGGATCCTGACTTGTTCTCCGCAGGCAGTGGAGAGTGGGAGAGGGTCAGGAGGAAGGACGTGAACATACTGTTTGCCAGGATGTCGGGCACTGGCCTTGGCGTGCTTAAGCAGGCCATACTGCTAACCCGCCCACAACCCGCACGGGGGAGGCCACCGGGGCTTCGGTGGGTTCCCCCGGGGGCTTGAACAGAAGGCCTAGGGGCTGAGGGCTTGCGTGGGCTGGGTGGGAGCTGCGGGGTAGAGGTGGTGACAGTGGCTGGGCCACACTGCTAGATGCTCCCCCGGGAGGCTGGTCAGGAGAACTGTGATGCCCTTCCCCCACCTCCTCTTTCCCACCTAGGAAGCTCAGAAGAGCCAGTGCGCCCACACCCTAACGTACAGGTGGCAAGACGGGTTCCTTGAGGACAATGCAGTTCTGTGAGATGCCTGCTCACTGTGCTGGAAACTTCCTGGTCCACCGGCCTGGATTTCTACCGGCCTTGGGTGTGGGCAGCTGGAGCCAGGACAGAGAGAGGTGGCCTTTCCCTTCCCTCTCGGGAAAGGGAAGAAGGCGTCCAAGCTGCCCTTCTGGAAGGGAATCATGGAGAGAGTGGGATGGAGACGGGCATACCTGTCAGGTGCTGGGGCCTGTGTGGTTCCATGGCAGCGGAGGGCAGTGCCTGACTCAGACTCTGCCCGAAGGAACTACGGGAGCCTGGGGAGTTCTGGGCTAGCTGCTTGTGTAGACTGTGGCTGGCTTTCAGGAAAGACGGAGGCGGTGGGGACTAGGAATAAACAGGCTTCCCCCTCTGAGTTCACCATTGCAAAGGGCCCGCGTTTCCTATCGGGATCCCAGGATGATGCCTCGGATCTGCTGTATCTGCATGCTTTTTTATTTTTTTCATTTTCTTTAGTTTTTATTTTTGAGAGAGAGAGAGAGGGAGACACAGAATCCAAAGCCGGCTCCAGGCTCTGAGCTCTGCACAGAGCCCGGCGCGGGCCTCGAGCTCAAGGAACGTGAGATCGTGATCTGAGCCGAAGTCGGACGCTCAACCGACTGAGCCACCCAGGCGCCCCTGTATCTGCATTCTGGCAAAGCACTTGGCAATGTATCCTGTGGGAACCCCAGGAGAGGACAGGAAGATGTGGGTCCATTACATTGCATGGCCGGGGTGGGGGGGGGGGCACCCTGTTCCTAGGGGGCAATTGACTGCATTAAAGAGCATGGAGAGAGGTCTGGACACCATCCCAAGGAGTGGTCAGAGGATCCAGAGAGGAGGGGGTAAAGGGAGACACAGTCTGGACTTGAGTATCTGAATGGTTTGTCCTGGGAGAGAGTGATTTGATTTGTTCCCGTATGCTCCCATCTGGGACTTGGGAGGAAGGGGGAACATGAGAACTAATAGGAATGGGTAGAAGTCATTTGAGCTCAACTTAAAGTGCATTGCTTGTATCAAAAGCCTCCCTGCTCCTGCGATGTGCTATTCTGTGAAGTACTGAGTTCCCCATCACAGGGAGCATTTAAGCAGAACCTGGACAAGTGTAGGAAGGACTGTTACATTCGGGTGACGTGCGGGACTCAAAGGTCTCTTCTCATTCTACCTTTCTGTGAAAAGCCACTGCAAGGTGAAATAAAAGCCCAGCATTGTGGTAACAGGGAGTCACCCCAGAGGCTGGTGGCATCTGGCCTCAGGTGGAGACAGGGGGCGGCTTGCTGTGGTTGAGATCTCAGGCTTCTGGGGCTGCACGTATCAAGGTTACAGTCGTGTCTCTGCTGCTCGCTCACTGCGTGACCTTGGGAAGTTGTTCTGACTCTCTGGCCTGTTTTCTGGGAAATGGGGAAGGTGGTGGTCTTGGGCGGGACCGGGGCTGGCCTCTTGGGTGTGTGACACAGGGTCCTACACTTACAAGAGTCCATGCTTGGTGTATACTCTGATGGCTGTGTTGAAATTCTTAATCATTTTTTCTTTAAAAAAAAAAAAATTTTTTTTAACGTTTATTTCTTGAGACAGAGCATGAACGGGGGAGGGTCAGAGAGAGAGAGGGAGACACAGAATCGTTTTGAAACAGGCTCCAGGCTCCCAGCTGTCGGCACAGAGCCAGAGGCGGGGCTCGAACTCACGGACCGTGAGATCACGACCTGAGCCGAAGTCGGACGCTCAACCGACTGAGCCACCCAGGCGCCCCGAAATTCTTACTCATTTTGAAGCAAGGGGCCCCGCATTTTCGTTTTGCACTGGGCTCTGATTGCACGGCCGGTCCTGGGCAGGACCCTTCATCGCACAGATAGTGCCACAACCCAAACTGGCCGGAGCTGGCCGGAGGCTCGGCTGGATCCCAGGACTCTGTCCCTCTCCATCCCTCGCTCCTGGTCTCCTCCATCGGCTCCCTTCTCAGGCAGGCCGTCCCCAGGGGAGCCTGAGGTGGCCGCCAGCAACATAGGCCCTCATTCCGCCAGACTCGTGGAAAGAGAAGGTCCCGCCGGGTAACAAGCCCGTTCTTGAACCACTCACTCTACTCAGGGTGTGGAAAGCGCCAAGTGGCCGCTTGGGACTTGCCCGCGTCAGCGGGGGGAGGGACAGAGCTTCCCAGCCCCGTGGACGTATTGAGGGGTGGTTACCCCTGAGGAAAGCAAGTACCGTTTTGAGAAGGGAGAATCCAGTGCAGAGCGGACAAGTTGCGGAGGCAGGGGCGCGGTGAGATAGTGGGCATCTTCCCGCTCCCCCTCCCTGTTCCTTCGGGTCCCAGGAGAAGTACCTGGTTGCCAAGGTGACCTCCCTGAGCTCCCAGCATGGCTTCCTGGGCCTCAGGATCCCCAGGTATCCGCTCCGGGCTGAACCAGCCCCACGCCCTGGCCCCTATGGCCCGGCTATGTCCTTCAGCTACCTTCTGGGCTGCAGGACGGTGTGGTGTTTCCATGGAAACCACCCAGCCTCGATGGAAACCACCCAGCTTCCATCGCTTTCTCATTTCAGAGGGACTGAAATAGGGAAGTCCGGGCTGCTGTGGCAACCACGCTGGGGAATAAATAGAGTCTAGGTCGCTGGGGCAGGCAGGTGGGACAGCCGTGGGAGAGGCAGCCCGCCATGCAAATGCCCCTGGGGACCCCCCTGCTTGCCGCGCCTCGCCTCGGGGATCCTCCGCCCACTGGGGAGAAGAGGTGGAGAACAGACGGTCAGGGCCCAAAGGCCCGAGACCCGCAGGCAGCCGGCCCCAGCTGTGTGACAGGGGCCGGCCACTCAGCTTCTCTGGGCCCTCCTTGACACGGCCCTGACCTACTGCAGGGTCTGGCCATGCGTTTTAAGTGCTGGCAAGGCTTAATGGGTGAACACTTAGGCTGGGAATCAGACAAGTCTGGGTCTAAATCCCAGCTCTTCACGTGTTGACTGCGTGAGCCCAGCCAAGTTTTTTAATCTTTCTGGGCCTCGCCTTCCGCATCTCCGAAAACGAGGGACCGGTCTGCCCTGAGTCTTAAAATGAATCGATGCCCTCAAAGTGCTTAGCACGGTGCTGGTGCAGAGCACGCACTTGATAAAAGCTAGCCACTGTTGTTGTTGTGATTAGTACCAACAGGAAAGCTTTGCAAATCGTGAAGCTCGCGGTGGGGGGGGGGGGAGTGAAACAAAAAGTACCATGCTGGGAGTTGTGTCAAGAGGGAGAGGGGCAGAGAGCCCTCCTGGGGAGGGGGGTAGTGTCCCAGGGTTAGTGGGGGGGGGGGCTAGTGTCCCAGGGTTAGTGGGGGGGCAGGGAGCCATCCTGGGGAGGGGGCTAGTGTCCCAGAGTTAGTGAGGGGGGCAGAGAGCCGTCCTGGGGAGGGGGCTAGTGTCCCAGGGTTGTGGGGGGGGGGGCAGAGAGCCGTCCTGGGGAGGGGCTAGTGTCCCAGGGTTGTAGGGGGGGGGGTCAGGGAGCCGTCCTAGGGAGGGGGCTAGTGTCCCAGGGTTAGTGGGGGGGGGGGGCTAGTGTCCCAGGGTTAGTGGGGGGGCAGGGAGCCATCCTGGGGAGGGGGCTAGTGTCCCAGGGTTGTGGGGGGGCAGGGAGCCATCCTGGGGAGGGGGCTAGTGTCCCAGAGTTAGTGAGGGGGGGCAGAGAGCCGTCCTGGGGAGGGGGCTAGTGTCCCAGGGTTGTGGGGGGGGGGCAGAGAGCCGTCCTGGGGAGGGGCTAGTGTCCCAGGGTTGTAGGGGGGGGTCAGGGAGCCGTCCTAGGGAGGGGGCTAGTGTCCCAGGGTTAGTGGGGGGGGGGGCTAGTGTCCCAGGGTTAGTGGGGGGGCAGGGAGCCATCCTGGGGAGGGGGCTAGTGTCCCAGGGTTGTGGGGGGGGCAGAGAGCCGTCCTGGGGAGGGGGCTAGTGTCCTAGGGTTGTGGGGGGGGGCAGAGAACCGTCCTGGGGAGGGGCTAGTGTCCCAGGGTTAGTGAGGGGGGCAGAGAGCCGTCCTGGGGAGGGGGCTAGTGTCCCAGGGTTGTGGGGGGGGACAGGGAGCCGTCCTAGGGAGGGGTTAGTGTCCCAGGGTTGGGGGGGGCAGAGATCCGTCCTGGGGAGGAGGCTAGTCTCCCAGGGTTGTAGGGGGGGTGGGCAGGAAACAGGGAGCCAGGCCTGTGGGTCCATCCGGAGGATGTGGGTTCTCTGAGCGCTATGTGAGAGCCGCCTGTGGGGTTCTCGCGGAAACCCACTCACTGCACTATGAGCTGGGCTCTGAAAACCCCTGCCTGGAAGTACCTGTCCCATATCCTAATCCTTTCCCCAGAACCCAGGGGCAGGTTTGCGGCCGTCCCCTTGGCGCCCTGGCCCCTCGCCCTGGGGTTCTGTGGTGACAGCAGGAGGCCGTGACCAGCCTCTTCATGCTGATGTGCCAGGAAGGCCCCGGAACAAAGTCCACGGGAGAGGCCAGGCGGGGCCAGGCTGGGGCTGGCTCTTGCCCCCTCCCCCCCCCCTACTCCTACCTGGAGCCTGGGGCCCTCCCTGTTCTCAGTTCTCAAAGCCAGTTTCGGGTTTGCCTCCCTTTGCACAGCTGACTTGTTCCTGAAAAGCTGCCGAATCGCGAGCCTCTGTTTGGAGCTCCGCTGAAGGGCCTTTGGGGTTGAACCGTTTGTCCCCTGCACCCCTTCTCTGCGAATCGCCGTTTTCTTGGTGGGGTTCAGGTGCCTCGCTCCGTCACCGAGGGACCCCGAATTCCCAAGCACAGAGGGGGATCAGGACGGTCAGGATCTGGATTTTGTGGGGCCTTGGCAGGCACGAGGATTAGTTAGTTGGGAGAGTGTGAGTACCAGCCTTGTGTGAGGCGTGGCACAGAGTACACGCCCATTCGCTATTCAGGCACACCACTCCTACTCCGGCCAGGCTTCAGCAGGTACAGCCCTTGCTCCCATGGAGCTGACATCCCAGTGAAGGGGAGAGATAATAAATCCTGAAAACAAATGAGCACGGGACGACAGCACTAGGAAGGAAAACACAGCCTGCCTGCCCTTGCAGGTCGAGGAGGGCCTGGGAGGGGTGGGGGGAGGGGATAGAGAAGGGATGTGTTCCATAGGGTGATCTAGGAGGACCTTTCTGAAGAGGTGGCATTGAAGCAGAGCCCTGGAGGAGGTGAAGGAGTGAGCCTTATTAATATTTGGGAGAAGGGGAAAAACAGCTGGTGGGAATAATAAGTGCAAAGGTCCTGGGGCAGGAGCGCGCCTGGCAGGAAGACAGCAAGGAGACCTGCGTAATCGAAGCAGAAGCAGCGAGAGCAGAGGAAAGGGGGTTTGGGAGGAGCAGGGGCCGAACAACGTAGGGCCTTGTGGGCCACTGAGGGGATGATGCTGGAGTTCTTCCCGAGAGGGACAGGGGGCCACTGGAGGGTTTGCAGTAGTGACATGGAAAGATGCACATTTAAAGGGTCCTGCAGCCACTGACTGCTGAATAGAGCATAGGGCGGGAGTGGCTGGCCCTGACCGCTCCGGGCTTAGTGTGGCGGCCAGCAGGCGGCTGGCGCCCTGGAAGTACCAGGAAAGTAGTTGGAATGGACAGTGAAATGCCTTCAGGCCAAGAGCGTGTCCCTAGAGTTGGGGTGGGTGAGGAGAGAGGCCTTCTGAGTAGATGTGACCACAGGTGGCGCACGGGTTTCAGGAAATCTGCCTTTGATCTTGTTCTCCGCTCTGCAGCTAAAGGAGGAGATGGGCAACGTCGTGACCAAGCTCATTCAGAACTACAAGGATGGTCACGAGGACAGGCTGCAGGAGGCCTGGGACTACGTGCAGGCTCAGGTGAGGCGGGGGTGGCAGGGACAGGGCGGCGTGAGGGTCCCGGCCTGTGTGGGTCTGGGTCTGGGTGTCCGTGTCCCTGACAGAACGTGCCAGTGACCGTGTCTGTGCGTGCGTATCTGTTGGGGGCAAGGGGGCCCCTGAGGCGTCCCCTTCCCTGGCGCCCCAGCCACCACAGTCCCTCGCTCAGGGGGCCCAGGGTCCTGGGGGCTGCCCGAGGCTCGCAGCGCTCCGGTCTGGGGTCAGGAAGAAGGCCCTCGTGTCATGCCAGGCTGGGGAGTGTCGGGAGTCCGTCCTGGGGGCTGAGGAACCGTGTGCCAAGGCTGATATGCTCACACGAGTCTGAGTGGAGGCTACCTCTGGGAGGGTATTGACAGGACAGGTGCCGTGGGAACCTTCTGGGGTGAGAGGAAGGTTCTATCCAAATCCTGATGCAACTGGCAGTTAATGCCAGTATGTGTGTGTGAACATCAAGCTGTTTGTGCCAGTGTTTGGGTATTCCACCTCAGTTACAGAGAGAGAGATCGACTGACTGAATGAATGAATGAATGAATGGCTGAATGAATGAATGAATGAGTGGCTGAATGAATGAATGAGTGGCTGAATGAATAAATGAATGGCTGAATGAATGAATGAATGAATGGCTGAATGAATGAATGAATGGCTGAATGAATGAATGAATGAGTGGCTGAATGAATGAGTGAGTGACTTGCACTCTGTGTTCCCAGCCTGCCCTGGTGGTGAACCATTCACCACACCCACAAATGGACCCCAGTGATGGCGAGGATCAGATGGGGCGAGTTCGGGGCGTGGGGGGGCTGTGTCAGCTGGAAGGCTCGGTGCGCGCAGGAAGATGTTTTCGTCACACGCTCCGTGTGACCCGCCATTGCTGAGATTAGAAGGAGGCTGCTGTCCCAAGATGAGCACGTACACCTTCAAGGAGTCTGGGGCAGAGCTGGGTCCCTCGAGGGATGGCGTGCACCCTACCGTGGGAGGTAGCTGACTGGTTGGGGGGTTCCCGAGGCAGACAAGGCCTCTAGATCATTCTGTCAGACGCCGCTTGGAACTGGGGCTAAGAAAGCTGACTGAGTCAGGCTCCCGGGGGCTGGAATACCAACTCTGACACTTCCTGAGCCTCAGTTTCCTCGTCTGTAAAATGGGGCTGTTGATCCATGCCCGTGTGCGATGTTTCTGAAGCCCACGGCCCTTACGCACCACGTGAGTGGGGAGGTTTTATTGCTCCTGCACAACCACTGAGACGTGGGCCGGTGGTGGCTGGGGACAGATCCTGGCACCAGTCAGGGTAGGAGGCTCTGCCTGGTGTGGTGGAAGGGCCCAGGACACCTGCTGAGCGTGTGAGGGCCTGGGGGTGCCCCTCAGAGGCGTCAACCCCCCTGCCAGCAGATGAAGCCGGGAGGAACTACTGCCTGCAGCCCGGGGAGCCTGAGCGTGCTTGGCTCGCCCCCTGCTGGCCACCGGGCTGCCCGTCAGGCACCCGCCACCCTGAGATGGGAGGGAAGCAGGCGGGGGGCACAGACCACACGCCTGAGCCACAAAGATCACAAAGTTGAGCCGCTGGTCAGTGGCAGAGCTGGGATTCAAACCCGGTAGCCCGACTCTAGACCCCCCCCCCCCCGACTCTTCAACTATGTGCCGTCCACCTTTCTTGTGTCCTATACGACTACGTTCTGTCTTTCAACTTGAACGTCCCTCCTGTTCTCCTTTATTATTTTTACTGCTCCCAATTTATTTTTCCTCCTGTTTTAATATTTATGGTATGTGTTTCCTGAAAGCCCCTTTAAATTCCCCGTGGCTCACAGAAGCCAAAGTGAAACCTGAACTCTGATCCTGGCGATTTGGGCAGGACCGGGGCGGGGGGGGCGGGGGGCTGGTACCTGAAAGCGGCAGATCCGAGCCTCCGTCCTGGGAGACCCCACCCCGGCCAGGAGGGCGGCCTGCCTGAGGGCCAGGGCCACAAGCGGCTGGTCTCCCCGGCAGGTGAAGTGCTGTGGCTGGGTCAGCTTCTACAACTGGACGGACAACGCTGAGCTCATGAACCACACCGGTGTCACCTACCCCTGTTCCTGTGAGGACCAGGAGGGGGATGACAGCTTCCCTGTGAAGACGGGCTTCTGCGAGGCCCCTGACGGCAACAGGACCGAGAGCGGGAACAACCCTGAGCTCTGGCCCGTGTACCGTGAGGTGCGTGCAAGGTGGAGCTGGGGCTGGGCCTGGGGCACTCATGGGTTCGGGCACAGGCCAGTCAGGCTTGCCTGGGCTACTCCTTCCTGCCTCCCCTCCTTCCTTCCCTCCTTCCTTCCTTCTTCCCTCCCTCCCTCCTTTCCTCCTTCCTTCGTCCTTCTCTCCCTCCTTTCCTCCTCCCTCCTTCCCTCCCTCCCACCTAACCTTCTTCTTTCCTTCTCCTTTCCTCCTAACCTTCCTCCCTTCCCTTCCCTTCCCTCCCTCCTTTCCTCCTTCCTTCCTCCCTCTCTCCCTCCTTTCCTCCTCCCTCCCTTCTTCCCTCCCTCCTTCCTTCTTCCCTCCCTCCTTCCTTCTTCCCTCCCTCCTTCCTTCTTCCCTCCCTCCCACCTAACCTACCTTCCTTCCTTCCTTCCCTCCCTCTCTCCTTTCCTCCTTTCCTTCCTCCCTCTCTTCCTCCTTTCCTCCTCCCTCCCTTCTTCCCTCCCTCCCTCCTTCCTTCTTCCCTCCCTCCCACCGAAACTTCTTCTTTCCTTCTCCTTTCCTCCTAACCTTCCTCCCTTCCTTTCCCTTCCTCCCTCCCTTCTTTCCTCCCTTCCTTCCTTCCTCCTCCCTCCCTCCTTCCTTCTTCCCTCCCTCCCACCGAAACTTCTTCTTTCCTTCTCCTTTCCTCCTAACCTTCCTCCCTTCCTTTCCCTTCCTCCCTCCCTTCTTTCCTCCCTTCCTTCCTTCCTCCTCCCTCCCTCCTTCCCCCCTTCCTTCCCTTAGCTGTTCCTGCCCTTGATTCATCTGTTTGCTTGTCATTTGTACCTGCCTCTACATATTCGTTAATTTACCCATTCAAGGAGCATACTCCCCTCTCTGCAGGCCCTCTGCGCTGGGGGCGGGCCCTCCTGGTGATTGTGCATGGAGGGGTGAGGCGGCTGGGCGTGGGTGACATGGCTGTGTTCTCCCCTTGCAGGGCTGCATGAAGAAGGTGCAGGTGTGGCTGCAGGAGAACATGGGCATCATCCTAGGCGTGTGTGTGGGCGTGGCTGTCACTGAGGTCGGAATCCTTTCCCCCCACCCTACCCCCCCCCAGCCATATCCCATTGTCCTTGCCCTGCTGAGGCCCCCTGGAGGCTGAGGCCCATCAGCTTCTAGAGGCCCTGCAGCAGGCCTGGCCTGACCACTGCCCCTCCCTGGGCCCCTCTGCCGCTGGAATCACAGGCTGGGCATGAGGCTTTAGTTGTGGGTCTGCTTAATCCTGTGCAAACCCCGTGACCCTCGCCGACCCGGACAGTGAGGTGCCGCTCGGGGGCCTGGGTGGCCCTGCCTCCCTCTGACTCCCTCTGACTCTTGCCCTCTCCCCCAACAGCTCCTGGGGATGCTCCTGTCCATCTGCCTGTGCCGGCACATCCATTCCGAAGACTACAGCAAGGTCCCCAAGTACTGAGGCGGCTGCCGCCCCCACCTCCCTGCCCGTCCCCCAGCCTCATGGCTTCTCGGGGTCTCCCTGGCTCTCCTCCAGGCTCACCTCCCACCCCCCTCCCCCACACCCATCCTGTGCCGGCTGGAAGCAGGGGGCTTTCTGGGGCCTGGACCCCTGTCCCTACCTTTTTGCCTCCAGACTTGAGCCCCGGGTGCTCTGTGGATCCTCAGCTTACCGCCAGGGTTCTCTTAGCAATCCAGAGAAAACGCTCCCTGCAGCGTCCCTGCACGGGCGGACTGGGTTTCTACCTGCCTTGGGAACTGTATATATTGGATGGCGAAGTGTATTGAAAATTGAGGGTCGGGGTGGGGGTGGGGGGTGGATAAGGCACCCTGGGCTGTCAGGGGATGCCCACTGCGTGGGTAGACTTTTTTTCCACGATAACGCTTCTGTCTTTGGTTTTCACATTTTCATTGAAGGCAGTGGGAGAGGGCGGGCTTCGCCTGACCGTAGGAGCAGCAACCCTTCCCTGGGCGGCCCCAGCCCCGGGAATCCGAAGGGCGAACCCTTGGGGCATGACACAGAGCTGACCCTGCATTCACCAGGATCCCGCGCTATCCAGGGACCGGGGGAAGGATGCTTTCCCCTGGGAGAAGCTAGGCTGGCCTGTCGTCTGCCCCCTAGGGAATGGGTGGGTGAGGCTGTGCCTTGTGAGGGGGTGGGGAGAGGCTCTGTGCGTAGCTCTGTGAAACATGTTCGAGGTTTGACAACTAACTATTAAAGAGGATTTGTAACAATCCAGTTGGCTGCGTGGAGATACTGCTTCTGAGGTCGGGAGGACCGACGGGGAAGAGGCCGGTGGCCCCTGAAGCGGGGCCCCGAGGGCCGTGGCTGGGAGGTGTTTCCACCGGGCCCACCAGGTGGCGCTGCTGTCCCAGCCAAGGAGCCCGGCGGAGCCCGAAGTTGTTCCTTCCATGGCTACTTCCAGGCACCCCACCAGCCCCGGGCTGGTGAGCCTTTCATACCAGCAGGAGCACTGGTGAAAATGCAGATTCCAGGGCCCGGGGGTTCTGATGCAGCAGATCTGGGTTGGAAAAGAATCTGCATTTTTAGCAGCCCGCCAGTGATTCCTAATTCATGTTGCTTTAGATCCCCAGGCCCTGATAAGATGTAGCCACAGATGCTCCCCAAAAGGGCGGGGGGGGGCGGGGGGGCAGGCCAGACAACCTTGTCTCCAGCCGGGAGGTAGGAACACACACTTTAGGGACAGTGTGTCTGTTGACCTGAACCTAATTAATTTCTTGCAAAAGACTTTCTGTGGCTGCTCCACAGGCTCAAGCCCGCGGAAGGCACGGGGACAGCCCCAGGGGCCGAGGAACCCTGCAGCTCCATGGAGGCCGCTCTCCGCTGCAGGCAGAGGCTCTCCCTGGAGCTCTTACAGTGCACGGAGGTCTGAGGGCTCTGAGTGAAGCCATTCCAGCTTATTTATGACCTGCTTCATTCCACGGGGAAGTACGGGTAATAAAATATAAAACGTAACAGGGAAAATACAAAATTATGAGGAAATAGAGGCATGGGTGAGATAAGTGCTGCTGAGTTGCCCCACCTGGTGGTGGCACATTCGTGCTGTGCACCTCACGTGTTCTCCATGGCTGTACTCAGAGCAGACATCACTAGTCGATCGCCATTCTCATTGCCTTAGCCCAGATGCCAAGGCCATGCTCAAAGCAAATGTTACTCATTGCAGCCTCAGAATCCTTCCCTAGTCGGTACTATCCATAAATCAAGTTGGCATGCAAAATGAAAGCAGTTGCCGTCTTTGAGCTCTGGTCGTTTGGTTGAGCCATATCTAATTTTGCCTCCGAGCTTCCTGGTGGTCAAAGCAAAAAGGGAAGCTCTGTCAGCTTTACAGCTCTCATTTCCCAAGGTTTCCTTAGCTACTAGGAAGAGTGTGGCTGGCTGGAATCTAGAATTCAAGACCACCCTCAAACACACAGGCTTTGATATCCCTTCGTGACTGGAGCAAAAAGCGTAAGTGAGCCTACTGGGCCCGACCTTACGCTGGTTATTGGCAGCAAGGACAGAAGCTGTGCGTCTGCCAAGGAGTAGACAGGAAGACCCAGTGAATGCATGCAAAGCAATTGGGTGACCATTTCACATAGTAATCGGTGCTTAAATAGCATGTGCTCTGTCCTGGCCTCCCTGACATAGGTTAACGGATTTACTCACTATAATCCTATGAGGTGCCTGTCCCTCATTCTCCCCAGTTTACAGATCGGGATGATGAACGAGTGATCAAATGATTTCAACATCCTGCTGTCGCCGACAGGAGCCAGAGTCACACCCCGGCCCTCTGGTGGCACGGTCCACAGGCTGAGGTGGATCCGGGAGCTGTCCCGCCCTGGCTGTCTGCCCGCTCTGGCCCGTGGAGGGACCCACATGCCACCTCTGGCCTGATGATGGCCTCCTAGGGGAAGAGAGGCTGAGTCCCCGCCTGTGGGTTAGATAAGGAGACTCGGAGCCGTGTGGGGTGGGGACGCAGTCAGATTCAGCTCAGAGGTGCCTCGGTGCCCACTCAACAGTCCCACATCCCCAGGTCTCAGGGAGGGCTTCTCAGAGGAGGGGCTTGGGCCGTGGGAAGAGCAGTCCCGTGTTCCAGCGGAGGCTCTGGTGCTTTGCAGCCACACGACCCCTGGCAAACCCGTTCACCCCTGGGGACCCCCCTTTCCTCATCTGAACGCTGGGATGGAGACAGGGTCGTGCGAGGCTCAGGTGAAGGGATGTAGAGGCCTCAGCAAGGTGCCTGGTTCCCTGGGAGCCCCGAACCAGAGTGAGTTAGCGGCCATGGTGCCCGTCTCACAGCATTGCGGCTGAGCAGACTTTCTGGTCTCTGGCCGGGTCCGCGGCAGTAGGCGTCAAGGGGGTCCTACAGGGGGTGAGGGTCTGCAGGAGGTGGGGAGCGAGGAGCACGGGGTCCTAGGGGGCAACATAGAGTCTAGGCCACCGGATGGTGCCACTTCCTGCCCTTCAGGGATGCCCGTGTGGGGAACTCCGGGCATGAGACCCGGGGAGTAGAGGCCACGAAGGGGCTTAAGTGTCCCAAACCAGGTCTCTGCCCCCGTGATCTCTCAGGGTTCCATCAGGCCCCTGGAGACAATACCCGGGGTGGGGCCAGCAATCAGAAGAACGCAGAGAAACTGGGGGCCCGTTTCTTCCCCCATTTGTGTCTCCCCTCCTCACCCCCTTTAGGCCAGGGTAGTGGGGAGAATGGGATGCTGGGATGGCCCAGGAAGCCAAGTCCGCCCAAAGAGCAGCAGCGGACGTCAGCTGGCCAAGAACAGCGCACCAAGTAAGATGTGGGTGACCCCGGTGCCTGGGTGTTTGGGGCTGAGGCTGGGAGTTTTGTGGGGGGTGTGGGGGGGGACACAAGAGAGGTCCGAGGTAAGCACTCTCCCAGGCCGTCTGCTGACCCCCAGCCTAAATGGAACCAGCTGAGGGGTGTCGGCTGCAGGTGCCCTCTCTGGCCTTGGTCGCCTCCCTCTTGGGTGGGCAGAGCGCAGGGGAAGCTGGAAGATTCTATCTGGCCTATTCTCCAGGGCCCTGTCATCCTAATGGGCCCTCACAACCTCACCCTCAGGGAGGGTACAGGGAGCCTCTCAGGATGGCTCTTCAGAAATTCCTTGTCATCGGGGGCCCGGGACCTGGGTTTGGGTCTAGCTGAACCTCCGTCTGTGTGACCCTGGGTCACATAAAGCAGGGGTGAGCTCAAAATTGTGTCTGCAAAATAAAGAAGGCTGAGACAATGTCAGAAGCTACCAAGAGGGTGGGCTGAACCCCCAGCCTGCTTCCTCCGGAGGCTTGTCGCTGGGCCTCGCCTCTAGAAAGTGCCAGGGCCAGGACTGGAACCGCACAGATGGGACTCTAAGATGTCCCCTTGCCTCCACTGCCTCCCAGGTTCCTGGACACGCCCCCAGGCTGGGATGTGTTGTCAGAGCTTGGCCTAACTTCTGTGACGCCTGGGCTGGGCACTGTGAGCACCGAGCCTGTGGGGCCCTCACTCCCACCTCCTGGGGAGGGCCCAGGTTCCACTGCCCTCCTTACCAACACCCCAGCCCCACCCCCCGGGCTCATGACGGTCCTTCCGGAGGGAGGGAGCACAGTCCGGCTTCTCTCATTCCTGGGCGTGGAAGCCAGACTTGAACTGGAATAAGGTCCCGTGCAGACTGACAGGCAGTCCGGAGGCGACTGTTGTCAACCAGGAGAGAAGAATGCCAATTTTGCAGTGTGCCATGGCACACGCACACACACACACACACAGCCCCCCCCCCACACACACACACACAGGCCCCGCCACCCCTGAGGGCTCGGTCCATTCTCATCTGTGAGGGAACCTGGAGCCTGTCCTCAGACTAAGCTGTGGGTGGCCAGTGTTGGGCAGGCAGAAAAGGCCAAATGTCTGCCAGCCTGGAATGTTCCGGACCGGCCCTGGCAGACCCCAAACCTGCCTGTTCCCTAGCAGAGCCTTCTCCAGCCCCCTCCCTGGGGCCTTACAAGTGAACAGGTTTCCCAGGCTGTGGAGGGACATGGTGAAGGAGGCTAATGTCACCAATGACCCTGGAGTGTCCCGTCAGCGGGGCCCCTCCCAAAGGACTGCCGCCGCATCCTTCCCCTGCAGGGGGACGGGGACCCAACTTGCCGCACCGCCTCGGGGCAAATTGGCTGCTCTCTGGGGGTTTTGGGCTAAGCTTCCTTTGTTCATTGGTTGTCCATTTACGTATCCATTCGTTCGTTCGTTCGTTCATTCTATGAATACTTAAGTGGGCACCTATAGGCCAGGCACTGTTCGAGGCTCTTGAGAACACAGCAGTGAAGAAAATCCCCGACCGCATGGCACCTGCATTCCGGTGAAAACAAGGGCTCTGGCACACTCACCTGGACACCCCCCCCCCACCCCCAGACACACGTCACACGCCACCCCCGCTGACACCACAGTCCCTGCCGAATGTTGCCGTGGGATCCCGGGGGCCCCTCCAAGGCCTCTGGCATCCTGTGGAAGGAAGCAGAATAATGAACAGCCAGCGGACAAACAGGAAAGCGTGCGGAAGCACCCCTACTCGGCCCCCTTCCCCCCTGCAGCCACACGCCACAGGAATCGGGCCCCCTGGCAGCCCCCTCCCGATGGAAACAAATCAAACCAAGCAGCTCCCGCGCTCGGGAGCCACGGCCGCAAACCTCTCCCTCTGCTGGGACACGGAGGCTATAATTCCAAACTCCCTGTGTTAACTGTGGGAGTTGCGTGAGGCAGCAGACACCACGAGCTGTTTCCAATGCAGCCTCTCCCCCTGCCTGGTCCTCCGCTTCAGTGGGAGCCCCCATCCCCCGGCGGGATGGACAGGAACAGGCCAGCGGAGAACTCGGGTGCCTCCAGGGCAGGAGCTGTGGACGGGTCCGAGAGGCTGGGCCGGGCCAGGAAGGGATCTGTGCCCAGTCCCCGCCCCGTGGGGTGGGGTCCCCTTGCTTCTGGGGAAGGTGCAGCAAGCAGGTAGGAGGAACTCTGAGTTGTGAGCACCCCCCACCCACCCCCCCCCCCGCACCTGCTTTGGGCTGGGGGAGGGCAGTCCAGACAGAAGCCAGTCCCTCCCCGCCCACTATGTCACCTCACATGCCTCAAGTAGGCCCCCTGGGAGCAGGAAAGGGCTTCCTGCGGGATGCTGGGGGTGTGGAGTGGCAGAAACCGTGGGGGGCTGGAGTGCAGAGGGGCTGGAGGGGAGGGACGGATGGAAGGTGGGGTCTAGAGAGGCCCCAGCAGCCTCTTAGGGGGCTGTGGGGGGTGGGGGTGCTGGTGGCAGCTGACAGAAGTGAAGAGGTGTAGCCCTCTGCCCCTGCAGCATGCACATGGCTGAGCCCAGCTTGGGACTGGCCAGGGTGACAGCGACCCTGTGTTCCCAGCAGCCAGTCCTCTTGGTGCTGCTTTACGGAGGACGCTGGGCCTTGGGGCCGGGAGGTATCCTGTGTCCGGTAGGATGGGAGGAGAGAGGCCCTTCCTCCGAGGGGCCGGCTCCACACCTGAGGGGGGAGGGAGTGCAGGCGTGAGAAGGGTGCTGTGAAGGGGACCCCAGCCAGAGGTGGAGCCTGGAGGAAGAGCTCTGCAGGGGGAGGCGTGCCCTGGGCAGCAAAGGGGCGGGCAGGGCAGCTGGAGGAGAGAGGGTGGGAGGCCAGCAGGCCCGGGGAAGGTGCATCTCCCTGGACCCTGCCTCCCGCCCAGGCAGCAGCAGCGGCAATCTCAGCGGCCACCTTGTACATAGTGCTGATGTCCAACCCCCCCCCCCCCCAGCCAGCATGGCAGCCACGAGTGCTCCCCCCACCCCCTGTTGGTTGTGGAAACCGAGACTTGGAAAAGCTACATTGCGTGCCACAGGCTGCCCCTCTGCACGAATCTGGGAGGAGTCATTCACACTGTAGTCTAAATAAGTGGTTTCCCCTAGTGTTGGCAGCGAGCAACCAGAAAACCGCCCGTGACCGCCGTGCGTCTCTGGTCACACAAGTGGAGATGCTGGGATTGGGCCCTGGAGCCTGTGTGGCTCAGCGTCCAGTGCCTTCTTCACTGGGGATGCCAATGGGCATAAAGACCCCCCCACCACCAACCCATTTCAGAAAAGGAGCTGAGGAGGTGGTCCCTTTTCGAAGAGACTCAGCTCAATGAAATCTGACGTTTCACCCACAATCTGTGCAGTAACGGTCGGGCACCCACTGAATGCCAGGCACTGGGGAGGGAATCAGGGCGCAGCCAGGTGACCGAAGTCCCTGTGTCACGGAGCTCGCAGTCTAGGGACGGGGCACAGGCAAGAAACACAAACCAGAAGATGGGCCCCGTGTCGGGGACAGATGATCAGGACCGTCTCTGCCCATCAGTACGTGCACAGAAGCTGACGGAAGAAGCCTGTCCCCGGACCGGCTGGCGTCACCTGATGTCCTCGTTGTCTGGGGTTACGTGGGGACGGCCACTCCACCAGGAGGCTGGCCGGCCCGGAGTTCAGGAGGAGGCACAGGATATAAATGTCACGGCCTCCCGGGGGTTCCACGTGGGCAGGGAAACCTTTCCCAGGCAGCCGAGGGAAACTATCTGGACCTTGGGATGGTCGACCGCCTCGTCGGGAGAGTTTGAGTTTGCTTGGGGGACGGCTGGGGCTGCCCTGTGGGGAGGGGTGTCCAGGTGCGCTGGGGGTACGTCCTGCCTCTGAGGACGGAGGGGGTGCGGGTCCTTAGGTCCCCACGACCCCACGTGTGGCATGCGTGCGGCGGGCCCTGTTTGGACTCTGGTCTCCATCCCCTGAGGGTAAAAGAGTTTGAAGGTGTAACCTGCTTCTGAGGCTAAAAATGGAGCGGTGCAGCCATCTGGGAGAGCCACGGACCTTGCTGCTGGTGTCACAGGGCAGAGAGGGCAGCCGAGGTGGGATCACTGCACTGAGAATCCAGAGACCCAGTTCTGGCCCCAGTGGCGGGCAGAAATGATCACTCTGTCCCCCTTCTTGTACAAACGCCCCCCGGCAACGTGACCGTGCAGCGTGGGATCCTGCTGTGGCCAATAGGAGACGGGGAGCGGCCAGGGGGCCGATTCTGAGCCCAAGCCTCGAGAGGTTTCGTGCCCTTCCACTCTCTCCCTTTCTCAAAACTCTGCCACCGCACGTGAAGGAGCCCGGGTTAGCTTGCCGGGGGCTGAGGGCAGGCGGCCTCGTCACCTCTTTACCCCAGCCGGCAGCCCGCCGGCCCTCGCAGGGCCACCCAGCGCACCCACGGCCAGTCACAGAGGCAGGAGGAGGCCCGAAGGACCACCCAGCCGAGCCCAACCTACGTTTTTGACAGGCAGCGTCAGGAGGTAAACAAACGGTGGTCGCTTTCCGCCCCTAAATCTGGGGGCAGTTATTACCATATTATAATAGCTGGCTGATACGGTGACGGCCTCAGAGGATAACGATGACGGCCACCATTTGCAGAGGGCTTGCTGACCACCAGGCCCAGCTCCCAGCCCTGGATGGAGATCACCTCCTGGGATCCTCCCGTCGGCTCTCACACTTGGTGCTTGGATCCCCACTTTACAGACAAGAAAACAGAGGGGTGGAGAAGGCCCTCGTCCGTGCCCACCTGAACAGTGAGAGGCAGGGGCGGGATTGAAACCTAAGTCCGGACTCGGCTCTGAATCACCTTCTCAGACGAGCCTCAATGTCACGGCAAGCCAGCGGCGCTGAGAGGGAGTAATGTATTCCGCACACAGGGGCTGACGTCACTTAGAATGTTCTCAGCCTTCCGTCCCCCAAGAATCATGCCGCGTCTCGCCCGGCTCTTCTCTCACCCCCAGCCGATGCCTCTAATCCCAGCGCGCTTTTAGAAAGAAAGACAAAAGCACAGATGTTGGGATCGTCTGTCTCTCTTTGCTACTCTACCTCCTATTTAATCAGCAAATATTTATTGAGGGCCTGTCACGAGCCCATTTCCATCACGTTCTTTCCTTCGTGACCTTTCCCGGACGCTCGCTGGGTGCCAGGCCCTCACTCAGCCCATAGAGTCCTTACAGACGGCACCGCGGTAGTTAGGGCCACCCCCCACTTTACAGACGGGAAAACTGAGGTTGCAGAGAAGTGAAGCGGCCACCCAGAGGCCACCGAACTGGTAAGTGGCCAGGACGGGATCCCATTCCAGGTCTGGCCGAATTCAGGCCAAGCCTCTTCTCTTTCTGTCGCCATAGCTGTGGCTTTGCAAGAAGGGGTTTTGGAATTTCCCCTGGGCTCTGTGTATGGCAGGCAGGCGGCTGGGAGGCTGGGAGGAGAAAGGGTAGTGGGGTATTAGAAACTGTGCCCTGACTCCCGGAGCTGGCCAGCTCCCTGCACGACGTCCGGGCCCCGGGAGCTGCCGGGGGCGGGAGGCGGGGGGTTGCATCAGGCCCATCAGGAGGTGGCGTCGCCGGGCCTGGAGAGATAACCTCAGCCTCCATCCTGCTCCCCTTGTGTCTGGCCCACAAGTCCCCGGCAGCCTTCCCCGCCACCCGCCCGCCCCGCCCCTCTGCTTTGCTGCTGGACCGCAGCCACCTGCCGGCCCCGGGCGCTGGGCACGGTGCCCTTCCCCTCCCGGCTGACCTGTTTACAAATGGGGTATTCAGGGACAGCCTGAGCCGTCTCTGCCTTCCAGGGTGATCCCTGGGGTAGGGACTTAGCCGTCGGCCTCCCAAGTTTCTCAGAGCCCAGCTCCTACAGAGGCTGCCTCCTCCAGGCTGTCCCCACCCAGGTGTCCCGGTTGATCGGAATCCAGCTACAAAGAGTCTTCTTGTGGCCCAGGAACTTCAGCAGATGTGTGTGTGTGTGGGAGCAGAGGTACAGAGGTGAGAGGCTAGGAGGCTGGACGGTCTTCTAGGCAATGGGGGAATCTTATCCCACAACCGCACCTGACTGCCCTCCCCTGGGGCGACTTGGGTGCTGGAAAGACCCCTGCGCTGGGGGCCCCCATCGGCCGAGAAACCTTCGACAGGTCACCTGAGACAAGTCTACCTCTCTGGACCTCCATCTCCTCGTCAAATCAGAGAATGCTGAGAGCCACTTACCACACAGACACTAAGTAGCCCGGGTTGAGTGAGCGCTCCCGCTTTGCACACGTCATCTCAGCTGTTCCCCCCAACAACGCTAAGGCCTAAGAGTTCTCAGCTTCGTCCCCATTTTGCGGATGAGAAAACCGAGGGGGCTCAGAGCAGTTAAGTAGCTTGCCCAGGGTCATGCAGCTGGCGAGTGGACGGCCAGAGGGTGTTTGAACTCAGCCGCCCTGACTCCCAGCCCCCGGGGCTTGGCCTCATGGCTGCTGGCCTCCCTTCTCGGGGGAGGGAGCCTTTACAAATGCCTCGACGTCCTGCCAGGACACCGGCTGCGGGTCGGGTCCTGCTTCCACACCTGCTTGCCTGATGTGAAGCACGTTGCCAGCCCCAAACTCCCTTCATGCCCTGCGTTCCTCTGCTGTGCTAACCTGCTCACACAGGAGCCCCGCTCCTCCGGCCTCTGTTCTCCTGGCTCCCCACCGTCTTCTCCCCAGACTCTGGGTTCCTCGGGGCAGAGAGAGCTTCCGGCTCGTTCCTCACCCTGCCCCAGCTTGAGCACATAAAGGACACTTAAGACACATTTACTGGGGCGCCTGGGTGGCTCAGTTGGTTGAGCGCCCGACTTCAGGTCATGATCTTGCGGTTTTGTGGGTTCGAGTCCCGCGTCGGGCTCTGTGCTGATAGCTCAGGGCCTGGAGCCTGCTTCGGATTCTGTGTCTCCCTCTCTGTTCCTCCCCCGCTCATGCTCTATCTCTCTCTCTCTCTCAAAAATAAATAAACATTAAAAAAAATGAAAGAACTCAGGCAACGGTGAGTGCCCCCTATCTGCCTAACAACCACTTAAGCCTTTTGTTGGAAATCTAAATTCCTGGGCCCCACCCTTGGAGATTCTCATTCCTTGATTGTGAGGGGCTCTGGGAACCTGTGTTTTTAACAAGCACCTCTGACTCACAGACGCAGGCATTTTGAGAAATGCTGGCTTAGAACAAAGCTCAGAGAGATCCACAGAAGAGGGAGGGGCAGATACACCATTAACACGGCCCAGAGGCTTGGGGCCAGGGTGTCCTCCTGAGAGAATGGGCAAAGGAGACAAACCTGGTGGGCTTCCTGAAGGAGGCAGCGCTGGGGCCAACCTCGAGGACTGGGAATGAAGACACGGGGGCCAGGGGCGTCCAGCTCCTTTACCACAATGACCACGTCCAGAAGACAGAGGGAGGTGGCAGTAACCCCCTGCGGGCCAAGTCCAGGGCTCCGTGAATGGGGATGTCCCAGGGGAGCATAGGAATGTGATGTCCTGTCTGTCCTGTTTGGGAGGGAATGGGGTCAGGGCAGCACTTTCTAAAGGAATCCCTGTCAGGAAAATCCTCAGGCCTGTGACTAGGCCAACTGGCCTCACCTGGAGGAGGTTCCCTGGTTCTGGGAGGGCTGGGGGCGAGGGGGTTCGTGGTTGACATTCCCCGTTTCTGTCATGGCCCATCTAGAGCCGCATAGCAGGCATTAAGGCTAGAATTCGTTGCAGGATGCGCTCAGTGAATGCGGAGGAGTTCTAGGGTGTCCACACAGACGTCAGCACCGTGATCCAGGGATCCGGGTCTCTAGGACCCACCGACAGCCTTCTGAGAGCTCCAGGCAGGACAGGACCTGCTCGTATCTTTAGGGTTTAGCTGTCTGGGGAGATGGGAAGGAGGCACCTGCAGGAGACGGAGAGCCTTGACAGCCAAGGGTTTCATGGAAATGGGCAACGTCCACCAGGCCATGGGGGACAGAGGGCAGGGGCACAGCGTGTGCTGGGGTGTGAGATGCTCCTCTAGGCACTGGGGCCCGGGCTGAACGAGAGGAGACGTGTCTGGGCGGGATGGGCCAGGATGCCCACAGCTCGTCAGAGTACAGGACACATGTGTTTTCTGAGGACCAAACACGGGCCTGGTCTGCCAATGTGTTTCACAAGACACAGAACATGCCTCGTCCTCCTCTTCCTCCTCCTCCTCCTCCTCCTCATCAAGGTTATGTGGTCTAGCAAATTTGGGGAACAAAACACAGAGAGCGTGTATGGACCTAGAAAGCCAGAAAAGACTGGGAGCTGCCCGGTGAAGGAGGTACATGGTCCACGTCTGGGAGGCACAGGTGAATGTTCTCGGTCGGGAAGGGGCCCGAAGACCCTCGAGTCAGCCCCACTCTCTTCAAGGCCCCGTGAGCAGAGCCAGCTCACAACAGGACGAGCGAAGTAAACCTTTCCTTCCCTCCGCCTCTCCTTCTCTCTCTCCCTCGCTAAGCAGCCTCTGACATGGCAAAGAGCGGGACGAGGAAGAGGGGCGGAGGAGCGAGGACGCATGCAGTGGGGGCAGGAAGGCCAAACCCCCTTCAGGGCTCACTGCCTGTGGAGGGGAGCACGGGTAGATGTGTAAACTCTAACCTAAGCTCACGGCTGTATTACCTGGGCCCAGATGCTTTTCATTGTTCACCGGACCCTGTGTTTGCAACCTAAAGGGACCTAAGAGCTTTTTGTCACCTAACAGAGGTCAGAAACCTTGTGGCACTGCCAGAAGTTTCCATCCAGGAACAGAGGAAGAACTTCCTCCCAAGAATGAATCATAAAGGGACATCGGGACACCAGAAAACAGTTGCTCTCCACTTCCAGCCCGTGAGTCCAGATCAGGCAAGGCTCTGGTTTCAGTCACTGTGAGCGTGAATCTGTCTCCCCTCCTAGAATGGGAGCTCTTCGAGGGCAGGCCTTGTCCGATTTAGCTGCATCCCTCCAGCACCTGACCACCTGGACAGGTTAATTCTCCCCTTCCTTCTGCCTGACCCTGGGTGTTGAGAAGGGGTGACGTCAGGTACCGGTGAGAGGGTAGCCCGAGTTCTCGTAGAAGTGGACAGAGATTTGGTGCATCCCCATTGGCATCTCCCAGTGTCAGTCACGTAAATCAGACAGTCCATCAACCAGTGAGGAAATAAACAGGCCATCAGACAGCCGGGCATCCAGCGGGAGAAGGCTGGACACCAGCCTTGCCCATCGGGCACACAGACCATCCGATGACCGCTCTGCACTCAAGCTGCTGTGGACCCCGCTTTCCAGAGTCCCCTCCCAGGACTCTGAGAATGTCTCTCCTCTCCCCGTTCAGGAGGCCTGATGCCGGGTGCTCCTGGCACGGTGCCCGTTCCTAATCAGGAACTTGGCAGCTTCCTCGCTCCCGGCTCCTGTGCTGCCCCTCCTCCTTCCTCTCCTTCCCAAGGTGGGAGCTTTGGGCTCTGCTAAAGCATTACTGAGAACAGGGGTGACGTCACCCTCTTGGGCCCACCCCATCCCCGGCCCCCCCTCACCCTTCACCCTTGGCTGCCCCTGAGAATATGACACATCCTGGGTGGGGGAGGGGGCCATCCCCTGGGACAGACACCCGAAGGTCCCCAGCCCCGGGCTCAGCGCACTCAGACTGCCTTGTCTGCCCCCAGCTGGAGGCTGTTCTGTCTTGCTGCAACGATCTCGGTCCCGGAGACCAAGCCGGACGGATCCAAGCGTGCACTCAGTCTCCTCCAGCTGGGTGGCCCCGGACGAGATAAATCTCTTTGGGCCTCATCTCCAAACAAGGATGATAATTAGACCTACCTCAGAGCAGAGAGCGAATGGGAGGCTTACATGAGGTCATGTCCATCAGGGTCGTGTCCCAGAGCAAGGAACACAACTACGCACAACGCCACAGCCACCGAAAGTAAAATACCAGTAGTGAAGGTATGAGGTGAGTAAGTTTGGGAAACGATGCAAAAACTCTCCCCCGCGTACCCGCCTTCTGCCCAACGCGACCTCGGTTTTTCACAAGGAGCGCAAGTTTTTATTGGTGTTCTTATTACAAACATGCATGATCACTGCAAAAAGTCACCATGGAAGCAAATTAAAAGCTGAAGATGAAGTTCCTCGGCTCACTTAAACATATGAACAAGTAGGGCGCCTGGGTGGTTTAATCAGTTAAGCATCTGACCCTTGATTTCGGCTCAGGTCATGATCTCATGGTTGGGATTTTCTCTCCATCTTTCTCTGTCCCTCTCCTGCTCACATTCTCTCTCTCCCTCTCTCTTTCCCTCTCTCTCTCTCTCTCAAAGTGAATAAATAAACTGAAAAAAAAATGAACAAGCAGCAAGAGCCCACACATATGTAAATACATTTGGAAAGAAATCAAACGCAACTTCTAGAAATGAAAAATCCTCTGTAATCCTTGAGATTGCAGAATTTAAGGGATGGGTCAAATAGATTATGTAAAGCTGAAGGCAGAGTTAGTAAAATATAAAATAGAGATCATCGTGAGTGCAGCTCAAAGGCGAAAAGAGTTGAAGAATATAAAGGAGAAGGAAGGAACAAGGCAGGGAGGGTTGAGTACGAAGATCTAACATGTGTAATTAGAATATTAGACAGAAAGAGAGTGTACAGAAGAGGCAGCACTTGGAGAGATCATAAAAAAAGTTTTCAAGAACTGTAGAAAGACAACAAACCTTTCACCCAGAAAACCCAATAATTCCTAAGCACCAAATAAGCACTAAAAGTTACAAGAAATCCACAGCTATACACATTAAAATAAATCAGCAGAGTTAAAAGACAGAGAAAGACAGAGATAATGTGAAAGCAGGCAGAGAGACAAAAAAATCACTTCTAATGGAACGGCATTTAAACAGATGGGGCTGACTTCTCAACAACAACAATTCAATCCAGGAGATAGCAGAATGGTATTTCTAGCATATTTGAAATTTCTATTGCTGAAATAAAATAGCTGTTTACCTAGACTTCTCCATCTAGCAAATCTACTTTTCAAGGACAAAGATGTAATAAGACAGAGAGCATTTACCAACAGACTTCCAGAGACCCTCCTAAAATCAAGAACAAGAAGAGAATATCTGCTCTCATCGCTTCTACTTAACATTATCCTGGAGGCTCTCGCCAGAGCAATTAGGCAAGAAAAAGAAATTCAAGGCACCTAGATTGGAAAGGAAGAAGGAAAACCATCTTTATTTGTAGATGACATATTCTTGAATGTAAAAATCCCTAAAGAATCAGCTCAAAAACTGTTCGAACTAATAGACAAATTCCGCAAGGTTGCAGGATGCAAGATCTATGTACAAGAATTCATTGTATGTCTATATATTAGCAATGAATAACCTAAAAATGGATGTAGAAAATAATTCCCTTTGCAATAGCATAAAAAAAATACTTAGGAACACACTTAACAAAAGAAAGGCAAAAGTTGGACTCTGAAAAACAACAATATATGTCGAGATAAAGTAAGGAAGATGGAAATAAATGGGAAGGTTTCTATGGTCCATGGATTAGAAGCCCTATCATTGTTTTTTTTTTTTTTAACGTTTACTTATTTTTGAGACAGAGAGAGACAGAGCATGAATGGGGGAGGGTCAGAGAGAAAGGGAGACACAGAATCCGAAGCAGGCTCCAGGCTCTGAGCTCTCAGCACAGAGCCCGACGCGGCGCTCGAACTCACGGACTGCGAGATCGTGACCTGAGCCGAAGTCGGCCGCTTAACCGACTGAGCCACCCAGGCGCCCCAAGAAACCCTAGCATTGTTAACATGGCGATACGCTCCAACTTGGTTTACAAATTCAATGCAACCTTTATCAAAAGCACAGCTGGCTGTTTTATAAAAATTGACAAACTGATCCTAAAATTTATATAGAAATTTAAGGGACTAAAGTAGCTAAAACAAATTTGAAAAAGGACAAAGTTGGGGAGCTCACGATCCCGATGACAAAACTTACTATAAAGCTATAGCAATCAAGACAGTGTGGTATTGGTATAAGGATAGACATAGAGACCAATGGAAGAGTCGACAATTCCAGAAACAGACCAGTACATTCATGGAAAATAGCACCTAGACAACTTAATGGAGAAAGAATAGTCTTTTCAACAAATGGTGTTGGACAACTGGATATCCACATGCAAAAGAAGGAAGGTGGACCACTTCCTTATACCCTACGTGAAAATGAACTTAAAATAGATCACGAAGCTACACGTAAAAACGAAAACTGTAAAACTCTTAGAAGAAAACATTGGTATAAATCTTAGTGACTTAGAGTTAGGCAGAACTTTCTCTGATACAATAGCAGTAGCACGAGCAACAAGGAAAAATAGATAAATTAGATTTCATTAAAATTTAAAACTTTTGGGGGCACCTGGGTGGCTCACTCAGTTAAACGTCTGACTTTTGATCTCTGCCCAGGTCGTGATCTCACAATTCGTGAGTTTGAATGCTGAGTCAGGCTCCATGCTGTCAGCTCTGCTCGGGATTCTCTGTCTCCCTCACTCTCTCTCTCCTACATAAATAAACATTTAAAAAAATTTTTTTCTAACTTTTGGGCTTGAAAAGACACCATCAAGAAAGTGAAAAGACAGGGGCGCCTGGGTGGCTCAGTCGGTTAAGCATCCGACTTCAGCTCAGGTCACGATCTCGCGGTCCGTGAGTTCGAGCCCCGCGTCGGGCTCTGGGCTGATGGCTCAGAGCTTGGGGCCTGCTTCGGATTCTGTGTCTCCCTCTCTCTCTGACCCTCCCCCGTTCATGCTCTGTCTCTATCTCAAAAATAAATAAACGTTAAAAAAAAAATTAAAAAAAAAAAAAAGAAAGCGAAAAGACAAATACAGAGTGGAACAATGTATTTGCAAATCATACACGAAACAAAGAACTCGTGTCCAAAATATATAAAGACACAACCCGGTTGCAAAACAAGGCTTAAAGTAGACATGTCTCCAAAAAATATATACAAGTGGCCAATGAGTACATGAAAACATAAGTACATGCTCAACATAATTAACCATCGAGGAGATGCAAATCAAAACGACAATGAATACCACTTCACACACACTGAGATGGCTATAATAACGTTTTTAAAAAGAAGAAAGAAAGTGTCGAATATTGGCGAGAACCGTGGAAATTAGAACCCTCATTCATTGCCCAGGAGAATGTAAAACAGTGTAGTCACTTTGGAAAACAGTTTGGCAGTTTCTCAAAATATTATATGTGGAGTTACCATAAAACCCAGCAATCCCACTCCTAGTTACATACCCAAGAGAAATGAAAACACACATCCGTACAAGAATTATACATACATGTTTATAGCGGCATTATCCGTAAGAGCTAAAACTGGAAACAAACCAAATGTCCTTTGGCTAATAAATGGATAAATAAAGTGTAGTCTATTCACACAATGGAACATTATTTGGCAATAAAAAACAATGAAGTACTAATATGTGCTGTAATACAATGCCCCCTGAAAACATTATGCTAAGGGGAAGAAGCCAGTCACCCAAAAAACCCACATACAACATTTCGCATATTCCGTTTGTGTGAAATGTTCAGAATGGGCTCATCTCCAGACCCAGAATAGAGATTAGCGGCTGCCTATGGCTGGAGGATTTGGGGGGAGATGTGGATTGACTGCTAATGGTTATGAGGTTTCTTACCCAGGTGATAAAAATGCTCAAAAGTTGGTTGGGGTGACGGTTGCACGATTCTGGGAAGGTACTAAAAACATTGAAATATACACTTTCAATGGATGGATTCTATGGCATACAAATCACAGCTCAATGAAGCAGGTTCTTTTCATATACTCTAACCAGAAAGGAAAATATCTGAGTTGAAAGTCCTGAGACGCATAAAAGAATGGTGAACAAAGATGGGGGTAAATATGGGGTACATTCAAAACACAGTGACTGCATAACATAGAGCTAATGATGTCTAATTTGGGAGAGTCCAACGTGACAAGGTAGAACTTACGGAGTTTTGTCATCCTGAGGAAGAACGTGGGAATATTAAGGGTAACAACCAAAAAAGTTAAGAAAACTGTGTAACTAGTAGAGAGGGAAATGGAACCCGGTACGCATGGAAATCTGAACATCTTACCCGTGGCCATTTAAGTAGATCACACAACAGCTGTACCTATAGGCAGAGTTTCATAAGGAAGGCACAGCTTGCCACAAACCAGATAGACCATCGAGGGCGGGATATTGGGGTATAGGCAGGAACAGTACTTTTTGTTCCTATTATTTGTTTTTTTCCCATTAGTATGTTTTTCAGGGGTGCCTGGGTAACTCAGTCAGCTGAGCGTCCCCCTCTTGATTCCAGCTGAGGCCATGATCTCACGGTTGGGAGATCAAGCCCCGAGCTGGGCTCTGTGATGAACGGGGAGCCTACTTGGGATTCTCTCTCTCTCTCTCTCTCTCTCTCTCTCTCTGCTCCTCCCCCCTCAAAATAAATAAATAAACTTAAAAAGATATGTTTTTCAGTGAGGGTCAAATCCATTCAAACCATTTAAGTGAGGGAAAGAAAGAAAGAGAGAGAGAGACAGAGATGGGGGGAGGAAGGAAAGGAAGGAAGGAAGGAGGAAAGAAATAAAATAAAAGAAACAAACAGAAAAGCTGTACAAATAGCATAATACGATGGTGGGATAAACCCAATTATATCAGTAATCACAATCAATATGCATGAACTGAATGTTCTGGTTAAAAGGCAAGGTTTTCAGACTAAATTCAAAATTAAATGACAGCTCTAAACTAATTGTCTTAATCTCAGAGCTTACATTTGCTTGCACATTTGTTTCTTTTTAAAAATTGCTCTTTGGGGCACCTCGGTGGCTCAGTCAGTTAAGCATCTGACTTTGGCTCAGGTCATGATCTCACAGTTCGTGAATTTGAGTCTCACATTGGGCTCTGTGCTGACAGCTCTCTCTGCCCCTCCCCTACTCATGCTCTGTCTCTGTCTCTCTCAAAAATAAATAAACGTTAAAAAAAATTTAACAATTGCACTTTTATTGAAATATTGTTCACATACTCGACAATTCACCAGTTTAAAGTGTATAGTTCTGGGGCACCTGGGTGGCTCTGTTGGTTGAGCATCCAACTTCGGCTCAGGTCATGATATGTCAGGTTCATGAGTTTGAGCCCCCCACTGGGCTCGATGCTGTCAGCCCAGAGCCCGCTTCAGATCCTCTGTCCCCGCCTCTCTCTGCCTCTCCCCCACTTGTGCGCATGCACTCTCATTACTTTCTAATTTTTTTCTGTCAATCTCCCTATTCTGGACACTTCACTTCAATGGAATCACATAGTATGTGGTGTTTTGTGACTGGTTTATCTCACTCAGCATTATCTCTTCTAGGTTTGCCCATGTGGTAGCATGTTCAGTACTCCATTCCTGTTTATTGCCAAATAATATCCCACTGGATGGATATACATCTTGTCTGTCCATTCATCAGCCAAAGTACATTTGGGTTGTTTCCACTTTTTGGCTATTATGAGTAATGCTGCTGTGAACATTCATGCGCAAGCTTTTGTGTGCACATACTTTATTTTTTGTTTTGTGTGGATATATGTTTTCTAGGACTGGAATTGTTGGGTTATATGAGGAACTGACAGATTTTCCCAAAGTGGCTGCAACGTTGTAGCTTCCCATTAGCAATATGTGAGGGTTCCAATTTTTTTTTTAATGTTTATTTCTGAGACAGAGAGAGACAGAGCACGAGTGGGGGAAGGGCAGAGAGACAGGGAGACACAGAATCCAAAGCAGGCTCCAGGCTCGGAGTTGTCAGACAGAACCCAACGCGGGGCTCAAACCCACAAACTGTGAGATCATGATCTGAGCCGAAGTCGGAGGCTTAACCAACTGAGCCACCCAGGCGCCCCAATCGGATTTTTTAATTAGAACCATTAGACTGATTATGCATCATGGTCAAGTGGGATTTTATTATAGAAATGTAAGATTGAACATTCAAAAATCAATCAAAATAATTCACCATATTGACAAACAAAAAAGAAAAGTCATGTGATCATCTGAATAGAAGCAATAAAAGGATTTGTCAAATCCGATATCCATTCTTTATAAAAACTCTCAGAAATAGAATAGAATAGAATAGAACTTTCTCAACATGATAAATGGTAGCTATAAAAAAAAAACCTTGTACAACTGGGGTGTCTGGGCGGCTGAGTCAGTTAAGCTTCCGACTTCAGCTCAGGTCATGATCGCATACCTTGTGGGTTCAAGCCCCACATCAGGCTCTGTGCTGACAGCTCAGAGCCTGGAACCTGCTTCAGATTCTGTGTCTCCCTCACTCTCTGCCCCTCCCCCACTCATGCTCTGTTTCACTCTCTCAAAAGAAACAAAACAAAACAAAACAAAAAAACAAACCTCTACAACTAACATCATAGTTAATGATCATAAAACTGAATATTTTTCCTCCAAGATCAGGAACAAGTCAAAGATGTTTACTCTCACCATTTCAATTCAACATGCTACTGGAGGTTCTGGCTGGTGCATTCAGGCAAGAAAAAAAAAAAAGACATCATCATTAGAAATAAAGAAGTAAAGCTGTCTTTAGTTTGCAGATGGCATTATGATCTATGCAACAAATCCTCTGGAATTTACAAAAACACTGCTATAATTAAATGAATTAAGAAAAGTGGCAGGATATAAGATTAATATACAAAAACCAATTCTAGTTTTAGATTCTAGTCACAATAGGCAATTGAAACAAAATGCCATTTACAATCATATCAAAAGATATGAAATACTTAGGGATCAATCTGAGAAAAGATGTGAAAAACCTGTATACTGAAAACTATAAAATATTGCTTAGAGATGGTAAAGAGGATCTAAATAAATGGAGAGATATACTCTGTTTATGGATTGGAAGGCTCCATATTATTGAGATGTCAGTCCTCCCCGTATCGATCTGTAGATTCAACTGAATCCCAATCAAAATCCTGGCAAGCTGTCTTTGTAGAAATTATCAAGCTGATTCTAACATTCACTTGGACATACAAACAAGCTAGAATAACTGAAAACAATTTTGAAAAAGAACAAAGTTGGGGGAATTATACCACGTGGCCTCAAGTCTTAGTATAAAGCTATGGTGATCAAAACAGTGTGGTGTTAGCATCAGAATGAACAAATGGATCAATGGAACAAATGGTCTTGAACTAGACCCACATATAAATGGTTTGTTGATTTTGGACAAAGGTACAAGGCAATTCAGTGGAGAAGGGAGAGTTGCTGAGAGTTTAACTGCCCTACTCCATGGTATTGCTGCCTCATCGTCGATGTCGTTTGGCCTGCAGAGACCTTGAACTGACATTAGCCCCCTAGGGCAAGTATGTGCTCTAGATGACAGCCCACAGAGTCGCATGCAAATCCTGATATGACTTTTGCCACTGTCCTTGTGATGGTCAGTATGGTTGGTCTCTCTTGCCTCCCAGGGCCTTTCCCTTGCATGCCCCCAGATGAACTAAGACCCCCATGGAGTTCAACAACACCCCACTCTTTTGATTTGAATTGACCATTCTATCTTAGCCTCCAATGCCTCCAATGCACTCCACCCGCTTCAAGAAAGGCAAGTGCCCCAGGTTTTGCCTTTCTCGCTCCGTCTACACCCTGCTTGGACCTCCCCTTGGGGCATGCCAGGTACCTCCTCCAGGACCTGTGAATAATAAATTGTCTCTATTTCTTTTTTTAAACTTTTTTTTTTTAACATTTATTTATTTTTGAGACAGAGAGAGACTGAGCATGAACGGGGGAGGGTCAGAGAGAGAGAGGGAGACACAGAATCCGAAGCAGGCTCCAGGCTCTGAGCGGTCAGCACAGAGCCCGACGTGGGGCTTGAACTCACAGACCGCGAGATCATGACCTGAGCCGAAGTTGGACATTTAACCGACTGAGCCACCCAGGCGCCCAAATTTCTTCTGTGGTTTGTTGTTGAATCTTGGCTCATCATCTGGCACCCTGTGCTCCACTTAAATGTTTATTTAACAAAGTCCTGGGGCGCCTGGGTGGCGCAGTCGGTTAAGCGTCCGACTTCAGCCAGGTCACGATCTCGCGGTCCGTGAGTTCGAGCCCCGCGTCAGGCTCTGGGCTGATGGCTCAGAGCCTGGAGCCTGTTTCCGATTCTGTGTCTCCCTCTCTCTCTGTCCCTCCCCCGTTCATGCTCTGTCTCTCTCTGTCCCAAAAATAAATAAACGTTGAAAAAAAAAAATTTAACAAAGTCCTAACAGAAGTCTTGTCAACACATGGGGCTGGAACAATTGAATGTCCATATTTTAAAAACTAACTTTGATCCAAACCCCGCACTGTATATAAAAACTTGCTCAAAATGGATAACAGACCTAAATGTAAAATATATAGAATTTTACCATTTCTGGAAAAAAAACAACAGAAGATATGTGTGGCCTTGGGCTATTAAAGAAAAAACTGGAAAACTGGACTTCATCAAAATTAAGAACTTTTGGGGCACCTGGGTGACTCAGTTGGTTAAGCACCTGACTCTTGGTTTCGGCTCAGGTCATGATCTCACAGTTCATGAGTTTGAGCCCCACGCTGGGCTCTATGCTGGGCACAGGGCCTGCTTGAGATTCTCTCTCTCTCCCCCCTCTCTCTTTGTCCCTCCCCTGCTCGCTTGTGCTCTCTCTCTCTCTCAAAATAAATAAATAAACTTAAAAAAATTTTTAAAATTAAAGAACTTTTGCTCTTTAGAAGGCATTGTTAAGAGAATGAAAAGATAATTCACCAACAGGAAGAAAATGTTGGCTAATCACATATCTGAGAAAGGACGTCTATCTAGACTACATAGAGAATTCTTAAAACTCTACAAGTAAAAATTAGAAATGGGCAAAACATTTGAACAGATACTTCCCCAAGGGAAATATACAATACAGATGCCAAGTAGCAAATGAAAAGATGCCCAATGTCATTAGCCAAACAGGGAAATGTTAACCACAAGGGATACCATTTTACACCTGTAAAATGTAAAAGACTGACCATACGAAGTGTTGGGGAGAATAGGTTAGAACTCTCATACGCTCCTGGCGGGAATGTAGAATGGGCCAACCACTCTGGAAAACAGTGTGACAGTTTACATAAAAAGTTACCTACATACCAGCTCTACGACCCACCCAGCCTACTTCTATTTACCAGAAGTAAAGGCGTATGTGTCATTCAAAAATGTATACATCAATGTTCATGGCTGCTTTGTTTATAGTAGCCCAAACTAGTAACAACCTAAATGTCCACTGAGAACTGAAAAGAGAAACAAATTCTGGTATGTTCATGCACTGGACTATTACTCAGCAATAAGAAAGAATAAATATTGATAAGATAGCAAATTAGATGAACCTCCAAATAATTACGCTGAGTAAAAAGGTGTATATTGTGCGATCCCATTTCATAAAATTCTAGAAAATGCAAACGAACGTATAGGGACATAAAGCAGGTCATTCGTTACCTGGAGGGAAGGTTGGGGAGGGGCAGGAAGCAATTATCAAAAGGTATGAGGAAACTTCTGGAAAATGAGAGATATGTTCACTGTCATGAAAGCAGTGATGGTTTCACAGATGTATATGTATCTCAAAACTCATCAAATTGTGTGTGTTGTATATGTAAAGTTAATTTATGTCCATTATATATCAATTAAGCCGCTAAAATAATCAGAAGATACTATCAACTTTCTCCAAATACATGAATGCTTAGAAAAATAAAACTTAAAATTTGACACCACAAGAAATATGATGTAAAGTGGTGTCCTCTAAAGTTCACATGGGATCCCTAATTTTTTTTCTTAATGTTTATTTATTCTTGAGAGAGAGAGAGAGAGAGAGAGAGAGAGACAGAGCATGAGCAGGGGAGGAACAGAGAGGGAGACACAGAATCTGAAGCAGGCTCCAGGCCCTGAGCTGTCGGCACAGAGCCCCACGAGGGGCTCGAACTCACAAACCACGAGATCATGGCCTGAGTCAAAGTCGGACGCTTAATGACTGAGCCACCCAGGCGCCTCGACCCCTAATTTGAATAGTCCTAGAACCACAAAGGAAATCAAACCCAAAGTTTCAGATTCTCCACCGTGGAAAATACCAGGCTCAGTTACAGGCAAGTTCCACCAAACAGTCAAGTTTCAGATAATTCCAGTCTTACACAAAATATTCCAGGGGTCGGAAAAATGAAGATAATCCCCAGCTCATTTTTGTGAGAGAAGGAAAACCTGGAAACGCAAGCCGGATACAGCACAATGACAAAGGAAAGTACCTCACTCATGAACATAGAGGCCAAACTCCGGATAAAGTGCTAGCAAACCGAATCTTCTAAGGAACAAAAATGTCAACACATCAGGTCATGTTCAGCGTATCCCAGGAATACAAAGTTGGTTTGACTTCGGAAACAAGATTAATGCAATGTAGCACATTACACGACAAGCTCCACGGATACAGAGACAGAACTCGATAACTTTCAATGTCCGTTTGTGAAAGAACTCTCAGAACAGTAGGAAGAGAAGAAATTTTTCTTTGGCCTATCACAAACCCTATCACCAATAAGAAGAATGATTGAAGGGGGCGCCTGGGTGTCTCCGTCGGTTAAGCGTCCGACTCTTGGTTTCTCGGCTCAGGTCACGACCTTGTGGTTCGTGAGTTTGAGCCCCGCACCGGGCTCTGTGCTGGCAGCGTGGAGCCTGCTTGGGATGCTCTCTCTCCCTCTCCCTCTCTCTCTCTCTCTCTCTCTCTGCCTCGCTCCTGCTCGTGCTGTCTCTGTGTCTCTCAAAATAAACAAATGAACTTCAGAACAAAAAAAAAAGTATGATTGGAAACATTTGCTTTAAAATCGGGCAGAAGACAAACACGCTTGCTCTTCTCACTTTTAGTTACTGCTACATTGGAGGTCCCAGCGAGCCCAGCAAGACAGAAAAGAAGGTAAAGGAAAAAATGTTTCGAGATGAAAGGATATAAACATTGGAAGGAAAGAAAAATAAGTATTTGCAAATGATGTGGCTGTTTCATGGACAGCCCCAAAGTATTCGCAGCCACGGTGCAGTTGAGTTTTGTACCACACAGGGGCTCTGAGTCCCGGCCGCCCCTGCGGTCAAAAATCTGCATATAATTTTTGACTCCCTCCCCCCCCCCCCAACTGAACTACTTACAGCTTACTGTTGACTGGAAGCCTTCCTGAGACCACAAACGGTCGATTAGCATATGTATTTTGTCTGGGATGTGCATTAAACACTGTATTTCTACAATAAAGTAAGCTGGAGGACAGATTATTGAGAAAATCGTAAGGAAGGAAAATACGCTTACAGTCCTGCACTGTACTGATGGGAAAGAAAACAATCCGCGCCTAAGTGGACCCGCGCGGCTCAAACCCGTGTTGTTCAAAGGTCAACTGATTTAGGATTAACAAGAGACGTGAGCATATAAGATCAACATAGAAAGATCCATGACGTTTCCGTGTCCCAGGACTATTAGAAAATGTAAATCATAAGCACGGCGGTGTTTGCGGTGGGTGCCCCGTCCGGGAAAGGTGGACAGCAAACCCTGGAGTCGCTGTGTTTGTGTCAGGATTAAGGGGTAAGCCCAGTATGAGCAAGCACAATACTAAATTAGTCAACGTGGGTTCTACTTGCTCTTCCCCAAGCTGCTGAGGCGGGTACCCTCTGGGGACCACACGGCAGGACTCGGCTCACATCTGGGCCTCAAGAGTTGCAGGAAGACAGGTGTGGCCCTCATCCAAACATCCATAAGGCAGAACCTGAGTGGGGCCGCAGGAGACAAGGTGCCACGGGGCCAGAGAGGCGGGGAGAGACGCTTTCCATCTGGAAGCACTTTATGGGGGAACTTGCAGGGGGCAGAACTGAGGAGAGATAGGAGGGGTCAGTGTGGACGAGGGCTGGAGGTGGGAGCATGGAGAGAGTGGCAGGGGTCGGTGTGGGCTGCGGCCGGCATGTGGCCTCTCACCTCCTCCCACGCTCCTTCCTGTGCTTGCCTCTGAGCTCAGCAGGGTCATCCACTCTGTTCCCTGCCCCGCCCAGCCCTGGTGGCTCCCCTAGAGCCGGTGGCCTTCCGGCCCGTGAGGGTTAGAGAGAAGCCTCCTGTCCGCTGGAGGAAACCTCTGCGAGGTGTTTACTGCGGGGACCCAGGCGGCTGCGATCCGGGGCTGAGTGCTGACCAGGGACTTTGGAAGGAAGAGGGAAGGGGCTTGGATGTTTGAACAGCTGGGGTGGAACGGGGGGGGGCTACCATCCTCCTTTCCCCTCTCCCCTCCCCTCCTTCCGGGCTCAGATGCCCCTTCCTACCTGGGCTTCTGGCTGTCAAAGAGTTCATGGAGCTTCATGGCCGGAGGACATTTTCTGCCCTCAGACAGATTGGGGGCCGGGGGAGGGGGGCCGGGGACTCGGGACTCAGCAGGAGCGTCCCGGCACAATTGTGCTATGGGTGCCACAGAGAGCTGGGTTGGAGGCTCAGCCCAAACCAAAGACACTTACACGTGAATCCATCAGAAATCACAGCTCACCTACAAGGGATGACATACAAAGGATACCTTCTCAACAGGGGATACCAGGCCTCCCATCCCCCTGTTCCCCGTGGAGACAGGCCCGGGACTCGTGGGGAGACCCCGGGGAGGGCTTTCTTAGCCCCGAGCTCCAATCACATCTGCCCCCAAAGCCAGCCTGAATCCCTTACAGGGCTGCGATAAACGGCCTTTCGGAAGCCATGGCTCCTGAATGTGGCACCCACTGAACCCTGTCACGTGTATTGGGACCGCCAGCATCATCTTGGTCATCCTGCATGGATGTATTATAAGGACTGGGCACCTCCATAGGTGGTCACTCTGCAGCCGCCTGCCAGTGACCGTGGGCCTGAGTTCTCTCCCGCGTTGCAAAGCCTGGGAGGGGCTGACCTGGTGAAGTTCCACGTCGTCCACACAAAACTATGCGCTCAGAGCATCCCCTGCAGCGACCAGAGGGGCTTTCAGCGAGGGCCCCGGGTTGACACGAAATGGGATTCTCCAGGAAATCTCAGAGATGGTCCAGTAGAATCAGACAGACCTCCTGGGCAGAGGGCTTTCATCGTAGGTGGCCGGGAACAAACGACAGAATCACTTTGAGGGACCTTGACAGAGCAACTTGCCCCTGCCCCCCACCCCTGCCCCTGGGCGGGAGGCTCTGAAGGAGCACGCTCAGGTCCCAGCCGCACAGCTCCCCAGCTGTGCAATCTTGCCGGGCCTCGGTCTTCCCATCGGTCCAGTGGGGGGCAGTGACTCCTGCTCACAGGGTTGTCGTGAGACCAGACGAGACCTTCCGGGTCGGCTGACAGCCTCCCGGCCCCGGCCTGAGAGCTGGGGTTTCCTGCCTCCCAGCGGATGGCATCCCTGCCATTATTTTTCCAGGGCTTTCCTGCCCGGTGACTGCAGGCAGCCCGTGGGGAGGGGGAGGGGGTGGCTGTGGGGCCGGGGCGGGTGAGCCCGTGGATTTGCTGACTTTGCCTCCCTTCTGGGTCAGTGTGGGAGGAGAGACTCCAAAGGCAGGGAAACGGCCTCCGGCCTCCAGGTCTTGCCAGCCTTGTTTCCTTTCTTTTTCCCTGCCAGACGCTGCAGGGTCTAAGGGGGCAGAAAAGTATCTGGAGGTTGTGGAATAGAAGAAGCCATGAAAGCGAAGTCTCTGGGTCCCTCAGAAGAAACATAAATGCTGGGTCTCCCTTCTGTTTCTTCCCGGCTGCTTCCCTCCACTCTCACCCTCTCCCCCCAAACTTCTCTCCTCTCCCCGTTCACGTCTGCAGACAGGCATGACGGCAATACTTTCTTGGGCCCACTCTGGGCAGGCCCTGGGCATGTGTCAGTGCCTTAGCTGGGATTTCCTGATTCCTTCCAGTCCTTCTGGGGAAGGTGGCCACAGAAGCACGTTACTCTGATCAAGGACCTTGGGCCCCAAAGCCTGGCAGGGACAGTGGCTCCCGCTTGCCACGGCAGGGCCTCCTGATGAAGCTCGGGCCTTTAAGGACCGGGATTCCCCCGGAAAGCCTGCATTTCTCTTCCATGCTGACCGAGGACTGCCCTCCTGGCCAGGGCCCTGGTGCCAGAACCTGTCCTGAGATCACCGGGCTCTGCCCATGTGGTCGGGGGCACAATGATTCACGAGAAACAGCAAAGGTAATGGAGGGAGCCAACACCACTGGAGTCAGGCCTCAGTTTGGCCGCTGCCCAGCTGTGCAACATGGCACAAGTCAGCCTCTCTGAGCCTCAGCTGTTTCATCTGTCAGATGGCCGTGACAACACTCAGTTTGGGAACCGAGAGCTAGAGTATGCAGGGCGTCTGGCACGGAACAGTACCAAGGAAGTGGACCCCACTGCTGTTGTCTCTGCTCTTATCCTAGGTGTCGAGGTCCCCAGAGGGCCAAACTTTCTTCTGTTGAGGAAGGTTTGACCAGAGGGCCAACCTTTCACCTATGCCCCGTTTCCCTCTTGGCCCACTCCAGAGCCACGGGCAGAAGAGAGGGCTATCTTGAGAGCGCTGGGTCCCAGGAACCCCACTGCTGTAGGCTCACTGGCTGGGAAGTCATGGGGGGAAGTTGTCACGTCTTCCGGGGCCTCACTTTCCTGTCTGCAAAACGGTGTGGGTGGTTTGGGTTGAACGAGATAGTGCAGGTCAAGTCCCAGCCCCTGAGGCACGTGGACCCCTCATCACACATTGGCTCTTATTTGACTCCCAGATCCTCCTTCTCCCTTACACATGCCTCTATGGCCTGGACAGGGCTGGTCCAGGCCAGGGAAGGCCAGGGAAGGAGGCGTCAGGTATGATCCGATCAGACCCGGGCTTCCCCAAGTTCACAGCCGGTGTCCTTCCCTCCAGCCGCCCCAGAGACTCAACACATCTCAGCCTCTTTTCCACGCTGAGGCAGAGATCAGGTCAGGAGGTGCTGGGAGAAAGGAATTTGCAGACAGGGCTGATGCTCTGTGGGTTCTTACCTTTCCGACTGGTTCATTTCCCTGCTCTGCTGGCTGGTAAATTTACATACTATCACCCCTAGTTATCGATCTGATTCAACGATATTGCTTGCCCACTGTACATGCTCTGGTATTAGGTTATATGTGTATGTTGGGGGGGGGGGCGGGTGGCAAGGCGACTCGGACGGCAGGTCCCCAACCCACTTAAGGAGCTCAGAGGGATAAAACAGAGACACAGTCCCCTCACTCGACACATCTTCAGACAAGGAAGACAATGCAGTGTGTGTGAAAGGGGGTAGCAAAAAAAGTTTTGTGGGAAGAAAGGAAATGGTTAATTCTTTGCCGAAGGGGGTAGAGCTAGGCGCAATCTTGGAAGATCTCCCGAGGGAGGCATCCTTGGAGATGAATATTGGAGAGTGGGTAGGATTTCTTCTGGGAGAAGGAGACTAGAGTATTCCAGGGGAAGAAGCAGGGGCAAACACGTCAAGCCTTGTGGTGTGGTATTTGGTGGAGCACAGGATTTGCCGGAGGAGGGATTTCCAGTGAAACCAGAAAGGGCACCACACGTTGGATCCCCAAAGTGGAACTGATGGTAAGGCCGAGGTGCACTCAGATTTCCTTCCTGCGCCAGAGCCTCTGGGCTCGGTTCCTCAGTTGATAGCATGGGGATAAATCTTATCATCCTCCCAGGACTGCAAAGAGGGAAAAAAGAGTGGGTATGTAAGGCTCCTGGCCCACCGTAAGGACTCATGAAAGCTGGTCCTTCAGATGCTTCTCTTCTGTCCATCAGCTTCCCAAGCACAGACCACTCCCAACTGCAGAACTGGAGTTAGTTGTGGACTTCACTGTCACGGTAGGGTAAGCCCCAGAAGGCAGGGGCACCATTAGGTTCAGTCAGCAAACGCTTATTGGGATATCAAGTAGGCAGCCTGCAGTGGTAGGGCCTGGTTCACGGAGAGCGCTCAATAAGTGGAGGGAGGGATGGAGAGGTGGACAGATGAGAGAAGGGGTGGAGGGGGAAAAGTGGATGGAGGGATAAGAGATGCAGAGATTGAGGGAGGCACAGAGAGGGGGTGGGTGGTTGGATGGATAGCAGATGGATGGTTGATTGGATGGCAGATAGACGGATGGATAGTTGATTGGATGGTGGATGGATGGATGGTTGATTGGATGGCGGATGGATGGATGGATGGTTGATTGGATGGCGGATGGACGGATGGATGGATGGTTGATTGGATGGCGGATGGACGGATGGATGGATGGTTGATTGGATGGCGGATGGACGGATGGATGGATGGTTGATTGGATGGCGGATGGACGGATGGATAGATGGTTGATTGGATGGCGGATGGACGGATGGATGGATGGCAAGACAGATGAGTAATGGCATGGAGGGAGAGAGGGAAAGACGCCTGATTGGCTGGATGAAGGGATAATGGGGTGGAATGATGAGTGGAAGGACTGAGGAGAGAAGGATGGATGAAGAGATGGAAAGATAGAGAGGGAAGGGAGGAATGGAGGGATAGAGAGATTGAGGAGGGATGCAGAAGTGGAGAGGGAGAGAGGGAGAGATGAATATAGAGAAGGATGGGTAAAGGGAAGGGAGAGGGATGCAAAAATGGAGAGATGGACGGATGGTGGGTGATGGGGTGGAGAAATGGATGGGGAGACGGACGTCTGGTCATTCTCTGAGGAGCTCACCTTTACCTGGCCCTGCAGGTACTGGCGAAGGATATGTGCCTGTTTGATTTTAGAGCATGCGTGTTTGCTTAATCGAAACCAGTGCATGTGGACAAGCGTTGGAAAGTCAGGCGGCCCTGCAAATGCTAAAACATGCTATTTTATCTCCTTCTTGGTCGGGAGCGGGAGGTCCCCCGAGGAAGACAAAGAGAAGAGAGGCAGGGAAGTCTGCTGAGGGAAGAAGGAGAAGCCAGCTCAGCTGTTCAGTGTAAACTTCCCACCCCGGTGGCATATGGGGACCATGTGGCCCTTTTCCTCCCGGCACCAGAGAAACGTCATGCCAGGAACGCTGGCAGCCGAGGGCACAGAGCATTCCCAGAGGGAACAGTTGGCAGTTGGGCAGGAGGCAAGGGTTTGAAGCCACAGCCTAGAGCCTGGCTCTGGGGTGGGGCCCGAGAGACTGCAGGAAGCTGAGGAGATGGGGGCCCCAGGCCCCCCGTCCTCCAGGGCTCTCTGCAGTCACCCCTTGGCCTCCAACAGGCACCAGGGCCCCCCTCCCCAGGTCCTTGGAGCTCACCTAGCTTTAAGACATCAGCATTGTGGGGGCATCTGGGTGGCTCAGTCGGTTAAGTGTCCAGCTTTGGCTCAGGTCATGATCTCATAGTTCACGAGTTCAAGCCCCGCATCAGGCTCTCTGCTGTGAGCACAGAGACCACTTCGAATCCTCTGTCCCCTCTCTCTCTGCACCTCCCCTGCTCACTCACACACGCATGCACTCTCTCTCTCTCTCTCTCTCTCTCTCTCTGTCTCTCTCAAAAACAAATACACATTAAAAAAGAAGAAGTCATCCTTGTGGAAACAGCCCCAGATTTGGGGTCACTCTGCCATCCACTTACCATAGAACCTCGAACTCATCACTTCTTTCTGGGCCTCAGGTTGCACAGTTTCCACACCATTCCAAACACCACCTTGCCTACCGGCGCTGTTCTCCTACCGGAGCGACGAGGTCTTTGTCGCTGAGAAAGGAAAACTAGCCCTGTGGATGGAGATTTCCCGAGAGCGCAGTGCTTTCCATGGAGAGAACCCTCCGTTATCTTGAGATCGGGCCCACCTTCCCTTTACATTTTCGGCACCGAAGAGTGCGGTTTCTTTTATGAAATAAGGCCTAATAATGGTAATCTTGTCAGACAACCTCCCTTTTATTGTAGGATACATTACTGGGTGTACGAAACCCTAGACTGTGAGCCGCTACACGAGGTAATTGCTAAAGGGCCTGCCAGAGGTGGGCACAGCTCTCAGGCGTACCTCCCCACCCGGGCTCTGATTTGGAACCTTGATGCCTACAACTTCCCTCTTGAACCTTCCACCTGTGCCCCAGGAGGAAGCAGTGGCCGTGGGGTTCAGGTGCGGGGCGGCGGAGTGCTCTGGGCCAGGACTGAGTCTTGCTTTCAATAAGCCATCTGAGCCCCAACATTTGAGGGCTCAGCACGGCCTCCCTCCAACCCTCAACCCCTCAACCCAACTCGAGGGAGGGAGGGAGCCCTTCCCTTCTCCAGTGAGTGTGTGACCAGACTCCCAAGAGGCGACTGACGACTCCAGACAGCACGGGTGTGGGCTGCCGGCTCCTCCCTGTGAACCATGCTGCATCTGGAAAGAGCCAAGTTCAAGTTGAGCCAGGGAGCAGCCCAGCTGGGCTGGGGGGGCCAGACCACAGAGGACAGGGCTGCAGGCTCGCTGGCCTCCGTACGTGTGGACCGGCCGGTTTGGACCCAGAGTGCGTGCGAGCCCGCCAGACGGAGGGTGGGGGGGGTCCATTAGAGGCAGCGGGGCACCCCCACTCTGCGTGGTCTCTCCCTGTGGCAGACTGCAGGCAGCTCGGGGGCCAGGGAGGCTGCAGACGGGCAGGGCCCAGCCGCGCTCTGGCTTCCTGGATCTGAGAGTTTGCACTCATTTATTATTTAGTAAATGTGTCTTAATCACTGACTAAGGGATGTGTAAAGCACCCCAGCGGGCGGGGCGGGAGTTATGTGTATGCGTCTGCGTGCATATCTGTGTCTGTGGTTCGTGTGGGCTCTGTGTGTGTGTGTGTATGTCTATGTGTGTCTGTATATGCGTGTGTGCATGTCTCATGCATGTGCGTCCGTGTGTGTGGGAGCACATGCATGTCGTTGGGCGGGGAGGGGGGCTGCTGAGATGCATCGAGTGGGGTCTCTGTGCTCCCAGGGGCCTGACTCCAGCAGGTCCGGGGTGGGGAGGCCGGCAAATCCACGTTCCCGGGAGCGAATGCAGAGGGTGTCAGTGGAAACTCCTGCCATGTGCCAGGTCCTGAGTCAGCGTCACCCGCAAGGCAGGCTCCAGGAGAGTCATGCGCAGAATCACAGTCCCTAGAAGAAGGGACCATGTGGAAAGGCTTAAGTTTAATTTTTTTTTTTAATTTAGGTTTTAATTGCTAGTATACACGGATAGAGAAATGTGGGTAATCTGGAAGGATGCCAGGGAGAAGTCAGCCTCCCACACCCCCCTTCCCCAGTTTCACCCTCCGAAGTCCCAGGCTCCCCTGAATCCGCACTCATGGGAAAGGCATCCTATCTCGTCCCAGGGGTACAGTTAGTACTAAGGCACCCCATCCCGTCCAGATGGGGAAACTGAGCCACAGACCCCACAGGGCCTCAGGATTCTCTGGGTCAAACTCTTTCCTTCCACAGATGCGAGAGAGACGGAGGTGATGGGGCTTTGAACTGACAAAGCAGGTGGGGCTGGGGGGCGGGGGCCGGGCCTGGGACCCTTGACTCCTGACTCCCACCCGGCATTCTTTCTCCTGAGCGCGATGCTCCCCTAGCTGCTGAGCAGGGGCAGATGGGACCCCTAAGAGGGCCTGGGACACGGGCAGTGTCAGCGCCACTCCCCCCCCCGGGCCACGGCCACACACTCAGCAAGACTTCTGATCAGTGGAGGCTCTGGGTCTGGGCTGCGGCAGGGGCCCGTGGCTGGGGCCCCCAGGCTGAGCGGCACCGGATGGTTGGGGGAGGCCTATCTCGTCATCCGCCTCCCGCTCACACCAGCCTCCTTGAGAGTGGGGAGGGACCGAAGGGGGGCCCCCCGCTCCAGCTGACTTAGCATTGATGGCGGGTGGGGGTGCCCCGTCTGGGTGTTCCCTGTGTAGTCACTCACAAAGCTGGGACTCACAGGCCAGCGGTGAGGAGGGAGTGACAGAGAGCCCGTACATCACCCCGCTGGCACAGGTGCACCCCTCCGTCTCCAAAGGAAGAGAAAAGTCGGAAGCAATTAGAGTATTCGAAGATTGCGGTGATTACCCCCACCTGTGCACCCAGACCAGTGCCTGACACGAAGGAGATGCTCCATGAAGGTTTATGGAAGGAAGGAAGGACGGAAGGACGGAAGGACGGAAGGAAGGAAGGAAGGGGCAAATGAATGAAGCATTTCAACTTTGAGCTTGAATACCCTTCAGGGTCTCGGTAAGGCGCTGTGGGCTATGCGAGGGAGTAGGTGGGAGGGCAGGAGTGAGCTTGCCCTGAAGAACGTTAGGGTCTGACAGTCATCGGGAAGGTCCTCAGTTCTGTCAAGGACCACGGGATGCATCCTGGGCAGAGAAGCTGAGGGAAGGGCTCCCAGTGTCTACTGTTTCCAGACGCTGGGAATGTGGCCGCCCCCTCCAGACCATGGCCTGGAGGTGAGGGTGGGCCCCAGAGCACCCTTTCCCCAGGACGCTGGGTCCCAAAGGCTGGGACAGCCGTGGGAAGGCTCTCTGACCTGTGTCCCTGGGCCCACTCACGGTCCTGTATTCTCTGTCCCAGCCCCTGCCCCACCCCCTTAGCACAGACTGCTAGTTGTGGGTCTCCCCCATTGCCTAAGGGCATGCGCAGGGGCTGATTGGTTTGCCTGGCCCTGACCCTAGCAGGCAGTGTCACGGGGACTCAGGGGATGTTGGAGGTGTGGGTGAAGGAAGGAAGGTAGGAATGCCCCGCCTCCCCGAGAAGGCAGCCTCAGCACCGGCCACCTCAGGGCTTGCCGTCTGCTTCCTGCACCTTGGCCACTCAAGGGCAGTCCCCCGGAAGCTCACGAAGGCCCATCTGTGGGCACAGACCCTGCATCTTCGCCCCTCTCTTAACCCTCCCCACCCCCAGGACCGGTCTGGGCCCCTCTCCCTTCACCTCCCATTAGAATAAGCATCCATTTAAGGCGGGACTTCTTCAGGGTGCCTCCCCCTCCCAGGGCGGGGCCCCAACCTGGGCTTTGGAAAACTGCCTTCCCACCCCTGGGTTTTCTCTTAATTGCCCTTCTTTCCCTTTGACTTGCAGGGGGGCGGGGGAGAGGGGGAAATACAGCTGGGCCGGCCCAGCTGTTTCCCCAGCAGCCTGTAGCTGCTTCGGAAATGAGGTGACAGCCAGCCCCCCACCCCTGCCCCCAGCTGGGCGAGGATTAAGTTAACAGGCTGCCAAATGTTCTGGGGCAGCCACCCGGGCCCTGGGCTGCTCCCTGCAGCCTGAGGGAGGGGGAAGATGGCAGAAGAGGGGCGTCTGCCCGGGGCCAGCGAGGTCCTGGCCCATCGGAGAGCTGAGATTCTTGGGCTTCTTTCCAACTGGCCCCCCACCCACCTCGCCCTTGATCTCGTTTCTGCTACAGCCTCAGCCGCCAGAGCTGCTCTGCTGTGTGACCCCGGCAGGCCTCTTAACCTCTCTGGCTTCCCATTTTTACCTTCTGGGAAGTGGGGTGGAAATGACAAGGCGGAGGGTGTGGGACGACCAGCACCATCACCACCCGTCCGGACGCCCGTCCATCCGTTCCTCGTGTCCACACACAAAGGTTTTCTGGGCCTCAGGATGTGTCAGACTAAGTGCTGGGGATGGGGTGGGGGGGGGGTGGGTTACAAAGCACCGAGCCAGCCCTCAGGGAGCCAGATGGTGTGGTGGAGGGGGTGGGCCGGGAGAGACAGAGAAAATTGAGGTGAGCAGAGGGGAGGCAGAGCAAACAGAGGAGGGTACTGAGAGAGGTCAGGGAAGGCGGCAATCTGGAAGATACTCAGCGGTGGCCCGCTCAGTGGATGGGATGATTCCCACCCTCACTGGGGAGGGCATTGCTCTACTGACCGCACTGGTTCAAATGCCAACTCTATCCAGAAATACCCGTATAGACTCACGCAGAAATAATGGTAACCAAATATTTGGGCAACCTGCTGCCAGCCAAACTGACTCCTAAAATTAACCATCACACCCCTCCATTTGCTTCCTTTCTGGTAACCGCCTTCTACCTCCCTTTCCTTCGGGATCCAACTTGGAATCTAATCTATCATGATCCACCATGTCAAAGACGCTCTTGCCAATTCCTGAATTCCCCTCTTCCATCTATCTTTGGCACTTGCCGACAAAATTCCAGTCTTGGATGAGTTAGTTCCCAGCTTTCTCTTTACCTGCACCAGGAGAGCAGGAGGAGATCACCTCTCAGGGGGGGGACTGGTCCCACTGGAAATTCAGGAGCCTCAGTGGGCCCTCAAAGTATTCACAATGCCCTTGTATACCTTGGGAGCTCCCAAGCCCCACAATGTCTATTCCAGTTCATGCTGCTGTGTAACAAAACGCCCAAGACTCATTGGCATAAAACAATATTTAACTCACAAATCTATAATCTAGCTCATCTTTGCTCCATCTGGGTGCTCGGGCAGCTCAGCTGACGATTGGCTGATTCACTTCCAAGGGACTCAGTCACACGGCTGGCAAGCAGTATCTCTCTCAGCTGAGAACTTAGAAAAAAATTTTGTGTGCGGTGTGTGTTGGGAGAGTGGCGGGGAGATGATAGAGCACATGGGGGGTGAAATGCTTACAGTTAGTGGGTCTGGGCAAAGGGCATGCGAGGTGCTTTTTTGTACAGTTTTATGTTTGCGAGTTTTTTGTAAACTTGAAATTACTTTCAAATAAAAGTTAAGAAAATCAAAGTGTATTACATAAATTCTAAACGTTGGAAGTTCCGTGGCTATTGTCATCATGGGTGTCATGGTGGTCAAAGAGCAGACTGGACTCTGTGTTCAATCTGTGGAAATATGCTGAAACTTATTTTATGGCCCAAAAGAATCCTTCTGGAAAATTCCACGTGCCCTTGGAAATAATTCTGTCATTATTTGATGTATTTTTCTGTACGTCAGGCATTGCTTATTAATCGTGTTATTCGTATCACCTACATAATTACTGGCTCGGGGTTTTTTGTTTGTTTTTTTCTTTTTTGCCACCGTGTTCTAAAAGCTACTGGAGAAGGTGTGTTAAAATCTCCCACCAAGGGACACCTGGGTGGCTCAGTCGGTGGAGGGTTGGACTCTTGATTTCAGCGCAGGTCATGATCCCAGGGTTGTGAGATCGAGCCCCGCATTGGGCTCTGCACTGAGTGTGGAGTCTGCTTGGGATCCTCTCTCTCTCTCTCTCTCTCTCTCCCCACCCCCCCGTCCCTTTCTCCCTCTAAAATACATCTTAAAAATATCTCTCACCAAGGTTGTTGACTTGTCTATTTCTTTTTATAATTCTCTATCTTTTTGTTTACGTATTACTAGGTGGGTATAAAAACCAGACATCGTCAGCGAAATAATCCACACAAAGCAACTTTCCTCCACTGTCCTCTCCTGCCTCCTTCCAGGCCAATCGTGCTGCTCAAAACACTTGTCTGCATCTGGGCAGCTCAGTGTAGCCTGAGCAGCAGCTGTGAGCTTGGTGGAAAAGCCAAGTTCTCTGCTCTACCCCAGGCCTTCTGAATTAAACCCCTGGGCTCAGGAGTATGTTCTCACAAGACAGTTCCTAGAAATGCTACACATTGGAGGAGCACTGACCTTCATTGCTTGCCTCGTCCGTGCCTTGGATCTATTTCTCTACCCATCCGGTCTGGCTCCTGCCCCTCGCTCTTCCCAAGCAATGGCTCTCATCGGGCTCAAAAATGATTTTCTAGGGGCGCCTGGGTGGCGCAGTCGGTTAAGCGTCCGACTTCAGCCAGGTCACGATCTCGCGGTCCGTGGGTTCGAGCCCCGCGTCGGGCTCTGGGCTGATGGCCCGGAGCCTGGAGCCTGTTTCCGATTCTGTGTCTCCCTCTCTCTCTGCCCCTCCCCCGTTCATGCTCTGTCTCGCTCTGTCCCAAAAATAAATAAAAAAACGTTTAAAAAAAAAATGATTTTCTAGCTACTAAGTCAAATAGGAATTTCACCCCTTAGCGGTGTTCCACCTGTGGACCATTTTCTCCCTGGTCTTAGAGAACAATTTTTCATTTTCTGTAAAAATGCTATACATGCTGATGTAAAAGTTAATTACAGAACAATGGACCCAAATAATGCAAAACAAAAGCATTCTATCACTCAGAGGCAACTGTTATTAGCATTTGGTTAATACAATTCCAGACATGCTTTTATGCATATACATGGATAGAAGAGTGGATAGATAGTAGAAAAATAAAGAGCTGTACTGTAATAATATGGGATAACAGATATTCTATTTTTAAGTAAAAAATATGGAATTTAATTTTACTTGACTTTAACTGTATAAAAATGAATCCAGTGGGGGGACAAAATGACCTAATTTTTTAAATAGTGTTTTGACTAGATACTAAAAAGCTAAAGAGGAAACATTGTACGTAGATACTCTGTTCTCGTTAATTTGTTTTCAGGGAGTCCAGGGGAACCGTTCTAAAACTACTTTACATGTATACTAGAGCTGAACAAATAAGTATGTATATTCTAGATTATCAGAGTCAGGGTTTCCACCGCCGGAGAAAGAAGTTACAAATCAGAAAGGTGGGGAGGCTGGAAAGAATGCTGTAATCCTAGATGACACTCCAGATGTCAGTATGAACACACGTTTATTATATGTATTCTACACGTGTAACTCGTGTGCATTATACATATACATTACACACACACACAGAGATACAGAAATAAATATCGTTATGTGTGTATACATATATTTCCTAGCTCTGTCTGCTGAGGGGACCCGGAGGCAGTGCCACCCCAATAGCAATAATCACGCCTCGCGCCCAGACCTTGATCTCTAAATACCATTCTCCCGTGAAAGGAGCCAGGGATCTCTGCAGGCATGGCTGCTTCTAAAGCTGAAACAGATGATACAAGATGAGCTTGGAGCATCATATAGTACCGGGAGGTAAGAAAGTACTTCCAGACAGAAAACAAAACCACCCCCAAACCGGAAGCACGTCAAGAGGACGCAGGATGTTCAATGCCACAAGTCATTAGGGAACTGACAATTAACACAACGATGAGATGCTGGGACACACACCTATCCGAGTGGCCAAACTCCGGGACGCTTGGACGGCTCGGTCCCTTAGGCATCCAACTCGTGATTTCAGCTCAGGTCACGATCTCACGGTTTTGTGAGATCGAGCCCCACGTCGGGCTCTGCGCTGACAGCATGGCCCCGGCTTGGGATTCTCTCACCCTCTCTCTCTCTCTCTCTCTCTCTCTCCATGCCCTTCCCCTGTTCTCTCTCTCAAAAATAAATAAATAAATAAACTAACGAACGAAATAACTAACTTAAAAAAAAAATAAAAGGAATGGCTAAAAGCTAAGACGCTGTCAACACCAAATGCTGGTGAGGATTTCGAGTATCGGGGACTCTCGTTGCCGGTAGGAATTCACAGGTTACAACCATCTCGGAAGACAGTGTCTTGTGGTTTCCCACAAAGGTAAATAGAGTCTGACCACATGACCCAGCAATTGTGTTCTTAAGCATTTACCCAATTTATCTGAAAATGGTGTCCACATAAAAACCCACGCCCGAGTGTTTAGAGCGGTTTTATTCGTGATCTGCAAAACTCGGAAGCAACCGATATGTTCTAATAGGTGACTGGATAGGGGGAAGGATGAAGAAACTGCGGCACAGCCAGACAGTGGGATGTTATTCAGTAATAAAAAGAGGTGAGCTAGCTCGCTACGAAGAGACGTACGGGAACCTTAAATGCGTGTTGCTAAGTGAGAGAAGCCAGTCTGAAAGGCTGTGTACTATATGGTTCCAGCCATCTGACATTCTGGACAAGGCATAACTATGGAGACAACAAAAAGGCCAGGGGTTGCCTGGGTCTGGGGGACGGAGGGTGAATAGGTGTAGCACAGGGGGTTTTCAGGGCAGTGAAACTATCCTGCCTAGTACTGTCACAGTACCTAAAAAGAAAGAAAAGGAAAAGGATCCTGGAGCCACCCGGGTAAAGCTGCCAAATTCCAAGCCTGGAATGATTTGGGCAAGAAATAGATAATGATAGTATCGATTATAACCCAGAGAATAAAATAAATATTCATGAGTCCATACTGACATAAACAAATGATTGACTAGATAAATAAATGCAGGAGAAAGGACAAATCTTCCTCATCGAGAATGCCAAATAATAAATGTAGGATGAACGAGGGCAATTGGAAATTATCATGTGAACACAAGACTAATACTTAATGCAGATGAATGTCCCCAAAGTATCTCTCAAAAATATTTATTAATTACTGTGGTGGTTGTAATATATTTCCACAAATTCTTCCATACTCTTTCCTCTAGAAGGTGGATGTTAATTCCTCCCCCCTTGAGTAAGGGCTGGACTTAGCGACCCACTTCTGTCAAAATAGAGTATGGAAGGGGAAAAACAGTTACTTTTCAGAGAAACCTGGCAGACCCCGCCTTAACCAAGTGATACGGTTAATGTCACCAGTCGTAAGTCATGTTGCTCTCATGGACCTACTGATATGACATGAAAAACGCGCTTGTACCTTTTTAGTATTCTTCCCCCAAATTTATCGTCTATTCTGATCACGAGAAAACATCAGACAAACTCAAATTGAAGGACAGTGTGCAAAACACCTGAGCATCACTCTTTAAAAATGCCAAGGTCATGAAAGACAAGGAAGGACTGGGAAACAGTCCCATATTGGAGGAGACTAAGGAGGCATGAGAACTCAACGGACTGTGCTTTTCTGGATTCGATCTGGGAGCAGAAAAAGGAGAGTAGTAGGAAATTTGGTGAACTCCAAATAAAACAGGTGCTTTCATTAACAGTCTTGTACCAATGTCAGTGTCAGCATCCATATTTGGACAAATATGGCATGGTTATGCAAGACATGAGCATTAAGGAAAGCTGGGGGAAAGGTATATTGCGACTTTTCTGTAAATCTGTGACTACTGCAAAAAAAAAAGCTTAATCATAAGTCAGAAAATTGAGACAGAAGAAACTGCTACATTTCAGATAAAATTATTTTTCATAGCTAGTGATATTAGTTTCTATCATGTCTTTAAAGATATGACACATGATTATATAAAATATTAATTATGAGATTAGAATGATTATATTATTTAAAAAAATTTTTTAATGTTTATTTTTGACAGAGAGAGAGAGAGAGAGAGAGACAGAGGATGAGTGGGGGAGGGGCAGAAAGAGAGGGAGACACAGAATCCGAAGCCGGCTCCAGGCTCCAAGCTGTCGGCACAGAGCCCGACGTGGGGCTCGGACTCACAGACCGCGAGATCGTGACCTGAGCCGAAGTCGGACGCTCAACTGACTGAGCCACCCAAGCGCCCCAACTATATTATTTTTTAAATGTCGTTTTCCCAACTTTATTCTGAATATCTATTGATTCTTGCTGTGAAAAATGAGGAAATCAGCACATTATACTTTCTCTTACTGTCTGCTTTCCATATCCCAATTTTTGTTAGTCATATTACTATTTATTGTTGATGTTTACAACATTTACACTGTGCTTAATACTCCAAATTTGCAAAGATTTCAATTTCTATATTTAAATGGATTCAGTGCTTATCACCAATATGTTTACCCTGCTTTCTCCATTCTGAACTATTTATTTTAAGAAATCCTTTGCTGGCTAGATTTTATTGCTCGGCTGTCTGTTTCAAGAAGGAGTAAGAGGGGGGCACTTGGGTGGCTCAGTCGGTTAAGTGTCTGACTCTTGGTTTCGACTCAGGTCATGATCTCACAGTTCATGGGATCGAGCTCCACATCAGGCTCTATGCTGACAGTGTGGAGGCTGCTTGGAATTATTTCTCTCCCTCTCTCTCTGCCCCACCCCTGCTTACAATCTCTTGTGCTTGCTCTCTCTCTCTCTCTCTCCCAAAATAAATAAATAAACTTACACACAAAAAAAGAAGGAATAAGAGATACTCATTCCCAAAGCTCTTGGTTGCTTGGGAATGTCTGTCTGTAGCCTTCCTAGTTGAAGGGAAGATATATGGGTATAAATTCCTTGGGTCACAATTTCTGTCCTTCAGGACCCCGTAAATGTTGCTCACTGACCCTGGCACAGTATATGTCTGGAGAGGTCTGCAGCCAGCCTGATTTCTCCCATTGTGTGACTCAAGACTCAAGACAGGCTTTTGCCTGGAATCTCATATAATTCTCTTTGGCCTTGAAGTTCAGGAACTTCATTAGAAGTTAGAATATCATGCCTTATACGGATGGTCCTGAATCCATTTTGTATCTCCACATTCAGATTTTTATTTCAGGAAAATTTGTCCCCGTTATAGCTGAATATTTTTCATCTTTCTTCTGTTTGTTCCATTTCTCTTGTCAGAAACACCGCAAATGTTGTATCTCTCTGGTCTGTCCTCTATGTCTTTCAGTCTCTCTTATAACTACTTGTTATGGGCTGAGTTGTGTCTCCCCAAAGATATGTTGACGTCCTGAACCTTGGTACCTCAGAATGTGACCGTATTGGAAAATAGGGTTGTTGCAGATGCGATTAGTTAAAATGAGACCATATTGAACTAGAGCGGGCCTTTCATCCAACATGGTGTCCTTGTAAGAAGAGGGGACCCTGAGAGAAGAATGCATGTGACAATGGAGGCAGCTTGGAGGGCTGCAGCCACAAGCCAGGGGTGGCCAAGCATCATGGGAGCTAAGAGAGAGCTGTGGAACAAATTCTCCTTCGGATCCCTCAGGAGGAGCCAAGACTGTTACCACCTAGACTTCGAACTTCTGGACTCCAGAAGAGAAAGAATACATTTCTGTTGCATTAAGACATCCAGTTTGTAGGACTTCATGACAACAACCCTAGGTAAAATAGTATACTATTTTTATATGTTTATTGTTTCCTTTCCATTTATTTTGGTGGGGTTTTCTGCAGGTGTTCACTACGTGCCTCTCTCTATTCTAGGTCTCTGTTTATTCTGAGTCAGGCTGTTTTCACTATGCTTTTTAATTTCCAAGTAGTTTTCTCTGTGGCTTCCAGTTCTTTCCCGAGTGCCACCAATTCAGTCTCTTTCTGCCCATGGCCTTGCAATCTCTTTAAGGAACCCTGGGCATCTCTTAGCTCAGTCGGAGAGCTCAAACCACCTGCAGTCTCTTAGAGTCCATGGAGAGCTGTGTGCTTGAACGTTCCCTCAGCTTTTGTTTTTCTTTATAATAATTCCTCCCGTGATGTAAGCTAGTTTTCCTTTTGCTTATGCTCTTTACCTCCACTTCCATTTTTAGGGTTGTTTTTTTTTTTGTTTTTCAGTCCCCTGATGCTTCCTTTGTGATCATCGTTCACCTTGGAACAGACCCAGCTGTTCGTCGAAAGATGATGCAAAGAGAGCGGGGCAGGGCTTCTGGGGAGTGACTGGGGTGCGTACTCGCCAACACACTCTTACTAAATCCTTCATTTCCTTTCCGGGCACATAGCCCCCCAGTTTCCATGCTCAGCTTTCCAAGACTCTCAGCAAAGACCTCTAGGCTGTGAGGCTCCAGACCTACAATCTGCAATTTCTTTTTTTTTTTTTTTTAGTGTTTATTTATTTTTGAGAGAGAAACAGAGTGCAAGCAGGAGAGGGGCAGAGAGAGAGAGGGAGGCAGAGAATCCGAAGCAGGCTCCAGACTCCGAGCCGTCAGCACAGAGCCCGACATGGGTCTCGAACTCACGAACCACGAGATCATAACCTGAGTCGAAGTCGGACGCTCAACCGACTGAGCCACCCAGGCGTGTGCCTGCGATCTGCAATTTCTATCTGTCTCCCTCCTTCTCCGCCTGTGCTGGGCAGTGTGAGGTGCTGGGCGGAGAAGGAGGTGAGTCAGCAAACTCCCTCCCTGCCCCCACACCGCCCTGTGGCATTGCACCTGCCTCTGGGTGGTGACGGACGCCTCCACGGCCTGAACTCAGCCCAGACCCCTGTCATCCACAGGCCTCCCACTGTGCCAGCTGGAGGGACACCCGCTTCCTCCTGCGACTGTTACGGCTCTTGTCTGAGATCCTATGTTATAGCATTTAGCAAGTATACTTTATGGTTTAATAAAAGATGGAGGTCTTGTTCTCTTTTTCTTCTTCTCCAAATTCATTGTTGTTCTTGGTGAGCTTTGGGTTAAGGAGAGTAAATAGGCCTCCAGTCTGCTATTGAAAATCCCTGGGTTTTGGAAAACTCTCTTCCCTTGGCCTCTAGGACCCGAAATACATGCCCCATTTTCCTCTTTTTTTGCAGGCCACCCCTTCTCGGTGTCCCTTGCCCCATCGTCCTATATCCAGCCATGCAGTGTAGACAGAAAGGCCACACAGCTGGTGAGGGGAGGTGCCAACACCAGCACCGCAGGCACACTGGGATGGGCCTCTTGGTGTGAGTTAGCTACCACTGGGCACGGCCGCACCTGCCGGTCATGGAACGCCATGCCATCGTCGCCCCCCTCCTCAGGTCAGAGTCCCAGTGGTAATAACCAGGGGCTCACGACGTGAAGACACCTGTCCCACTTCCTTCCTTCAGTGGCATGGCTGGGGAATTCTGTCGGCTTCCAGGAATACTGGATATTGATTCAACCTGGAACATTACAGGGGTTGCCGTGAAAGGAGCATCAGTTTCTGATTATAAACAAGAGACCGTGCCTGCCATGCTCCCACGGAGAGATCCTGGAGCTCCTGACTGGTGCCACACACTCAGCCAAGGAGTAGATAACAGGGTCCGGTGACAGCGAGGATGAGGAGTGAGCCCTAGTGCCTGGGACCTGCATTTAAGCCCATTGATCGGCCCATGGGGCACCTTGGGAACCACCACCCTCTCCAGCCTCGGTGTCTCCATTTATGCAAGGGGTGGGGTGGCCTGGAAGAATCCATGAGTCCCTGCTGGCACTGGTGCTCCAGGGTTCTGGGCTCCTCTCCAAGCCTCTCCGGCTCCCCATTCCTCCTGTAATCCAGCCTGGGCAGCTGGGTGGGGATTATTCCGAGACTTCATTTGGGTGAGTCTGAGGAGGCCCCTCAGAGCCTGAGGCTAGGGCCAGCTGGGCGGCTCTGGGGCATTACTTTCTGAGACACTCAGGTCACCATGATCTTTGCTGTCAGTGAAAGAGGGGCTCAGCGCTTCTCTTCTGCAAGGAGAAGCTTTATGGCTCTGGGGGGCCTTTCTGGTCAAGGGGAGTTTTCTGACCAGACAGTTTTCTGACCAGCATCCTTCAGATGCTCCAAAGGACATCTCTCCTTATTTCAGGGGCATAACCTTAAGTCAGCCTACAGGCAGCCAGTGGACGGCTAAGTTATTAAACCTAGTTGACATTTGGGCTATGGCCAAAGGCTTGGGTGACAGGCAGACTTTGAGTCTTGTCTCCAGTCACTAAGACCTTTGGATACTCCTGCCACTCTCTTGCTTCCTTTCCTCCATCCTTACTTAGGGAAGGAGAAGACAGACCTTTCACCCATCCATCCATCCATCCATCCATTCATCCATCCTTCCATCCATCTTTCCATTCTAGGACCATCCATCCATCCTTTTTATGACTTGATCAGAGAAATGCAAATCATTTTCAGTGTTTGGAGCACAGGAGCCAGGGGACAACCTGGGCAAGATGAGGCTTTCAAGAAAGGCCACCCTGAACCTAGGGGGTCATTAATGACATGGCCTGAGAAATAAATGCCCCAGTGCTGCCCACCTGACATGATATATTTAGGCAGGGAAAAACACCAGATTGCAAGAGTCTATTCATTATCATCCCATTTTATGCTATAAAGTGCACGTATGTTTACAGAAAAAAGACTGGAAGGATATCTAGAATCTTAGTGATGGAGATTTCTGGACAGTGGGATTTGGATTTGTTTTTGTTTGTTTTGTTTTCCTCTGTGCCTTCTCCACAATGAGCATGGTGGAAGGCACTAGGGCTGGGAGTCAGGAGACATTGGTTCTGTCTCCTTCTGTCCGTTGCCTTACTGGGAGAGCTTGAGCAAGTCCCTTCCCCCGTCCGGCTCTCTGCTTCCTCATCTGGAGAACGAGAATTGCCCCCCCCTGTGCGCTTCAAGGTCCCATCTGGACTGGCTGCTTCAGATCGGGGTTTCCCAGACTGGAGCCTGGAAATGTATTCTTAGGAATCCTTGCATCCCACGAAATTTTTCAAAAAATGTCCACATGCTTGCGTTTTGATGATAAAATCTAAAAAATGAGTTCATACACATAAAATACTAAGGATTCTATCTGGCACGTAGTGAACCCCCTTACACATGAACAAGACTGTCTCCTTTTACGGCGATAATTTATGATGGAAAGACATTTTACCAGAGTAATATTTTAGACCTTGGGCCTCAATTTCTCAAATTGGGGCCTAAGGGCCTGTGAACCTCAGAGGTCCCCAAGACATGTTTCCTCCTATAAAAGGAGCCTACACACGAGTCAAATTTGAATAAGAAACACAGGGCCAGGGCCCCCAAAGAGCTTGGATATCTCTTGTCTGTTTTCACAGCTTCCTTTCAGCCACAGTGACTTGCTTTTTCCTGAGTTTGGCGGAGGCCTTGGAAACACACGTACCTTTCCCAGGAAAATGAGTCCCTGGGGAGGCCTCCCGGCCCGCAGGCTCACTCTAGCACCTGTGTTCTGTAACATAGCCCTAATTGAAATCACATTAACATTATGATTCCATTATGGGGAACAAGAGGCTGGCTGCAGGAATGCGCCCCGTGGGGCCTAATCAGCTGGACCGGATCATTTATAAAGGACTGTGCATCTGCTTGGAGCTCAGTGTTAAGTAAGGCAGACAGGGGCCTATTCATTATTAACAAGGCTTTATGCGTTTGGCCAGGCAAGAGTACAAAGCTGGCCGCAAGGGGAGTCTGAGGGAGGAGAGGCATTAAGGCACTGATTGCATCTGCCTTGCCCATTGGTGGAGACCAAGATGCCTTCACCCAGGTGGCGGTGACGCCCACCCCGAGCCTTGCCTGTGGCAACCGCCTCTGCTAACGGGAGAGGTTAAGTGACTTGCCTGAGGTCCCATAACTAATGTGGTAGAGTCAGAATGTGAACCCAGGCAAGCCGGGTCCAGAGCTCACATGCTCAGCCACCTTGCTATATACAGTCCACCCCTTGGCAGTTCACACGAATCCTAGGTTGTACTGCTGTACCACTCGGTGTTCCTGCAACCTCAGATCTTTGAGGTTGTGATGTAAAGGAGGAAGCCCTGGAAATCAGCAAAGGAAGTTCGAGAAGGTGGCTGGATGCTCAGCTGCCCCGCTCTTCATTTATTTCGTTCATTGCTCCGAGTATGAACACTATACTGGGCACTAGGCTGGGCTCCACAGCTAAAGAGGCAGTTGAAACCCAGTCTTTGCTCAAGAGGGGCTCAGAGATACTTGGAGAGTCCCCGTTCTTTGTAGGAACCATGTGCATTAAGCACCATATACACGGGATCTATTGAATCCTTAAGTGCAACAAATAAAGCCTTAATTACAATGTAGTGGGTAAGAGCCATAAATGAGAAATTAATGACCTATAAGCACTCCACTATGAAATATAAGTACATTAAATTAAATACAAAGCTAATTAAATATGATTGAAGGCAGGGGTGCCTCAGTGGCTCAGTCGGTTGAGCGTTGGACTTAGGCTCAGGTCACGATCTCACGGTTCTTGAGTTCGAGTCCCACATGGGGCTGGCTGCTGTCAGCACAGAGCCTGCTTCAGGTCCTCTTTCCCCCTCTGTCTCTGCCCCTCCCCTACTCTCAATCTCTCTTTCTCTGGAAAATAAACATTTAAAACTATGATTGAAGGCAATATTATATGACAGATGTTCAGGCTCTGGAATCCAACAGACCGTATTCTAATCCTGGATCTGCTGCCCAACTGTCGTGCTGACCCTGATCATGTCATTTCACCTCTCAGTGTCCACCCTTCTGCCTCGCTTTGTCCTGGGCATGGCACGAGGTAGCGGGACAAGCAGGACGGACATCTTGGAGGAAGGGCTGCGGCATCGTCACCAAATCGGCTTTGGAGTCGGGAAGAGAAAATGGTGGTCAGCAGAGTGTGGTGGTTGAGGGTGTGAACTCTGAAGACTCTGGAAGGTTCTCGGGAGCGGACTGGGCTCCAAGTCAGGGCTCTGCCCCAGTGGCTGGGTGACCTGGGCAAGTAACGCTACAGTAGGATTTTAGCATCCACACCTATCAAACGGGGACAATAGTAACACTTCCCTTATGAGGCTATTATGAGAATTAAATCGGATGATGGATGGTCATGGTCTGAGACACTGTAAGCATTCAAAAACAAACAGCCCACACCACTTCAGCTAGCATTTCAGAGGACAGGACCATCCAAGGTGTGATGGGAGTCTGCTTATATCCCCACCAGCTGTGTGGCCCGAGACTAGTCGCCTGGGCCGGTTGAGTGGATAAAATGGGGGTAGACTGAGGATTCAGGCTGTAGGGTTGAGAGGTGATAACGGGCGTGGATAAGCTTTGTAAGCAGCAACACAATGCACAGATGTGCAACTGTCCTATGGAGCACCGATTGTATACCACCAGTCCAGAACCCGGATACGGGAGATGGGGGGACGGAGACATGGTCTCCCGTCCTCCAGGGAACCCTGCCGGCTGGGAGAGGCATCGTGTAAGAGCTCACACTACCCCACATGTGTGTCACCAACTAGGAAATGCAGGCCCTTGCAGGGGGGGAGGGGGGAGAGTGAGTCTGTTCCTCCCTCCCTATGGCATCTTGGGGCAGCGTGCTCACTGGGCCCGAGCACGACCCCTTGTGCGCCATGCCTTTCGCTCCCCCCTGTTCGTTTCAGTGAGGGCCTTTGAGTCCTAATCTCTCAGCAAGTTTCAATGATACGACACGGGGTTCTCAACTGTAGCTACCGTGGTGTCCGTGAGCTCCTCAGACCTTCCTCATCGTATAGCTGAGACTCGTACCCTTGGCCCAACCTCGCCCTCTCTCCCCTACCCTCCCCAGGCCCTTGTCTACTTGTCTACTCCCTGTTTCCAGGGAGCGACAAGTGACCACTTGTCTACTCCCTGTTTCCAGGAGTTTAACTTTTTTTAACTATTAATTTTTTTTTAACGTTTATTTATTTTTGAGAGACAGAGAGACAGAGTGCGAACAGGGAAGGGGGCAGAGAGAGAGTGAGACAGAATCCGAAGCAGGCTCCAGGCTCTGAGCTGGCAGCACAGAGCCGGGTGCGGGGCTCGAACTCACAAACTGCGAGATCGTGACCTGAGCTGAAGTCGGATGCTGAACCGACGGAGCCACCCGGGCGCCCCAAGGAGTTTAACTTTTTTACATAAAGATTCCAGAAGGAAGTGACAGCACGTGTATCTGTGTTTCTCCATCCGGCGTATTTCACTCACCAGCATGCCCTGCGGGTTCTTCCATCCACATGACCAAAGACGGGATTTCTTTCATCTCAGGGGCTGAATAATATTCCACTGTGTGTGTGTGTGCGTGCGTGTGTGCGTGTGTGTGCGTGTGTGTCCAGCAGCCTCCTCCCCCGCTCAGACGCCGCTCTATAGCAGTGACTCTGGTTATTTGTTCTTTGGTCCCAATATTCCTGAGACAATGACAACAACCACAACCGCTGCCATCCGTCTAGCACTTACTATCGGTCTGGCGCCATCTGGGCATCGTGTCACCTAACCCTCGTGTCAGCTGCAGAGGGCGGACGCAGCCAAGCCGTGCATCCTACAGGCAAGGACACCGAAGCCTAGGCAGGCTCTGTAGAGCTGGGATGTGGACCCAGGCGGCCTTCCTCCCAAATTGCAGCTCAGCTCCCTTTCCCGTCCGTGGGGCGCTTCCCCTGCAGGCGCTGTGTGCCGAGCCCGGCACAGACACGGCTGCATCGATGCCTCAGGAGTTGGTGCTACTCTTATCCCATTTCACAGAGGGGGCGACTGAGACGCGACAAGATTGAACAAGCTGCCCCCAAACACGTAACTTCAGCGCCAGAGCAGGAGCTTCAACACATCTCTTCACAGTGGGGGCTGCCGGTGACCTTTCCCCGTGCTGGGGCTGGAGACGAGGGGCTCCCGGGGACAAGGCAAAAGCAGTCCCATAGGGAAGACACAGGCAGAGCCTTCTTCCCAAGCCACCCAAAGGAACCGGTTGTCTCCGCCCAACGGCCCCTGATTAAAAATAGAGCCTGCCCGCCTGGCTGTCCAGCAGCCAAGCTGAGATCAGAAACCGCTTCCGGCAAGGCTGGGTCTTTTAAGTTATTTACCTGCCTGCATTTTTCATCATTTGCCATTGATTCGCAAGGGCCCTTCCCGAGAACCCCTCCGGTGCCTGTCTGGCGGGGTCGCTGGCTCCTTGCCTCCGTCGCCCCTGGGGCTCTCCCCACTTTGCTGTAAGGCAGCCCAGCCTGCCCAGTGGCCTCCGAACTGGGATCCAGCATTATCAGAACTGACCAGGCTTGAGGGGCGTGGTCTCCCTCTGCTCCGCGGGGGAAGTTCTGGAACACGCGGAGGGAACTCCTGCCCGCCCCTCCCCCTGGCACCCCCCTCCACCCACGCTCTGCCCTCCATGCCTCAGGAGGCTGACCTCTGGGGATGTCATCCCAGGCTCCCGTATTCTTGATGATGGTCGGGAGAGGCTGAGAGGAGACCCGAATGGGAGGAGAGAGGGTTTGGGGTGTTTCCGCCTGGGTTCTGCTGCTTCAGCTCCTGCATTGGTGGCGGGGCCCCCACACCCCAGTCCTGGCGGGGCTCTCGCCCCTCACGCCTTCAGGACGAGGGCGGTCATGGCCTCCTGCTGTTACTCGTTCAAGGGTGCCTCCGGACGCACTCCTTGTCTGCACCTCTGTGAGGCCCCTTCATTCGGTCTTTCTCCAAGTCCTAGCTGATAGGATTTCTGTTTCCTTCCAAGACCCCGAGGGATCCACGGCAACTCCTGGCTGCATAAACGGCAGACCATGGACGGCAATAGAAGCTCTCGGGGTAAAGCTGCCAGGGACCCAGCACAGACTCACGTTTGGTCCTGGTTAGAGGGCACATGTCACGGTCCCTCCACCGCTCACCTTGGGCGGAACGTCTTTTCGTGAGGGATAAACACCGAGGCTCTATTATGGGAAGACTTTCTCGACAGCCGCTTTGTCTAGAAAGGTCTGGGGCTGGATTTGCGCCTCCTGGCTGGAAGAGACAGAGCCTCCTGATGGAGAGGAGGCTGGGGTCCCACAGCAGCCCGCCGGGGCAATAGCCTTCCATCGTCTCTGGCCACGGTGTGGCTCCAGGCAACGCCATCGCAGACCTCACGGAGCTTCTCAACTGGCAAGCTTCGCCTGCATGTGGTAGAAAGACCAGAGAAAAGAGCTGGACCGGCAAGAAATGTATTGTCTCACCCGGAATGAGCAGTTGGAGAGTAGGCAAACTCGGTGGCTCCGTGGAAGTAGGGCTCTCGGCTGGCTTCTCAACTCTCCTCTTGGCTTTTGCCTCATGGTCACAAGATGGCTGCCACAGCTCCAGGAATGTTGCGGATTACCTGTGCCCCGGTCTTCAGCTGTGCTCTGAGGAACCCCTGGAGGTCAGAGGTGTGCAGCCAGAGCAACGATGCCATTTTTACCTGACTTACTAGGCTTTGGTTTCTGCATCTATAAATTGCCAATAATAATAGTAACTATCCATGAGGTTATTTTTAGGGTCAAAGTAGGAAATTCACGTGAAGTGCTTAACACAGAGCCTGGCACATGGGAAGTGCCCAAACCTTGTTGGCTAGTGTTCTTGTTATTTATTACTTTATGTAAGATTTGAAAAAAGAGTTCAGTGGATAAAGCAATTTGAAACGACCGGTGCATTAGAACAGAGAGGGTCCAGGGGCCCAGATGCCTGGGACCTGGCAACCAGGTGCCCCGGGGCGAATCTCAGCCTCTTCCTGCAAAATGGACCTGCCCACCTGGTGCCCTCACGCCAAGTAGAAAAATGCCCCGGAAGTAGAAAAACCTGCGGCATGAAGCCAGGGCCCGTGACCCGGGGTCTGTCGGCCCGGATCCCAGCCCCCACCTGCTCCTCGAGTTGGGCACCCTCATGCAGTGCGCATGCAGCCCATCTTTCAGGGCCTCAGTCTCCTGTCTGGTCAGGTGGGGGTCATACGGCACCCCGCTTGTCATATAGCGGTGCGGGAGCCAGGGTTTGGAGCCTGTCGTGTCCTTGTGCGGAGGGTGAAAGCGTAGCTACAGTGAGTCTGGGAGTCCCGGGCAATGGGGGAGGGGGAGCTGGGGAGGAGGCAAGCAGGAACCTGGGAAGGTCAGCTGGGAAGAGCGTGACCCCAGGGAGAGGCACGGGGAGGGTGCCACCCTCCACCAGGCCTCACCTCAAGGCTGCCAGACCCACTTGTCAGCCCCCCCCTTTTATTTTTTTCAAGTTTATTTATTAATTTTGAAAGAGAGAGAGAAAGTGTGAATCAAGGAGGGGCAGAGAGAGAGGGAGACAGAATCCCAAGCAGGTTCCGGGTTGTCAGCACGAGCCCAACACGGGGCTCAAACCCACAAACCGACCCACGAGATCATGATCTGAGGCTGAAGTCGGACGTTTAATCGACTGAGCCACCCAGGCGCCCTGTCGGGGCCTTTGAGATGAAGAGTTTGATCCCTCCTTCCATCCAGGCTGCTGGACGAGGGGGGCTCCGGGAAGGGAAGCAGGGATGAAAAGGCCCCCTACCTCCATAGGCCGGGCACGACCTCCCATCCACCCTCTCTGAGGTGTCGAGAGAGCGAGCCCTCCTCCCTCTGCCCTCCCACCTCCCTCACATCATGCAGCTTCAGAAACCACATGTTGCCATCTGGGTGCTTCCTAGTGCTCTCTGGGTAGGTTCCTTCCTTCCGCAGCCCTAGTGCCAGATTTTCCAGACACGCCTGATGGCAAGAACCACCTGGGGCCCTCGTCAAAAACACGGTTTCCAGAACCTCACCCCACCTTGCATTCTGACTTGGCGCGTCAAGGTGGGGCCCAGGAGCCTGCATTTTTACCAGCGTCTCAAGTGATTTGCTGGACACTGAAGTTGGAGAGTCACAGGGCCCTTGAGATCAAGGGAGGGGAGCGGGCTATGGATCTCTAGAGGCTGTGTGGCCTCTGGCTAACGACTTAACCTCTCTGATTCCCCAAGACAAAATGGCAACAACCGAGTCCCTACCTCAGAGGGTTGTTGTGAAGCCCAAGGCTAAGCAGCGGAAACTTATCACCTGCCCGGCAAGCATCAGTAGATGGTAGCGACCATTATTCTTTCCGTTGTGGTTATTAACATCTCAGCTAACCCCTGCCTGAACTAGGACGTTGTGTCACTGAAGTGAAGGGGGTGGGGGCCCCACAGGGCACCCACACCAGCCTGCAGTCCTACATTTTGCCCCTGCCACGACCCTGTTTGCCCTTAGGGTCTGTTCGTGCCATCGGCTCTCCCCACGCTTGACATCTCCCTTCCCCAGAGCCCCATCAGGCCGCCGTCTTCTTCTCCCGTCAGGCTGCCCCCCGCCCCGTGCCGCCTCCTTTGGGGTGGGGGGAGCCAGTACCACCTCAGGCGATGAGTGGAGAGCTGCCCCAGGCTGGGAGCTGGGGCTTGGGGGCTGGGGATGGGGAGGGATTGGGCGGGGAGTAGGTGGGTGGGGGCTCAGCTTGGCTGGTCGCCAGCCGCAGGTGTGGGGCCAGCTGCTGAGTCCTGAACGGCCACCTGGGCTTTGCGGAGGTTGGGACGAGGTTGCTGAGGGAGGAGAGCAAGGTGGGGGGATAAAAAGATTCCCCTGCAAGCCTCCTCCCCTCCTCCCCTTGGCCTGAGGGTTGGGGGGGGTCCCGAGATCCAGAAACCAGATGTCTTCGGGGCTCCACAGTGCACGCCGTGTCTTGCAAAGGAGTCGCCCCGCTGTCTGACCTCCGGTGGGATTTTCACAGGGAGAAGGACAGCCGAGAGGCCGCAGGTCTGAGTTAGCCCTGGCCCTGCTGCTGGAGCACGTCCAGACTCACCTGGCCTCGACTCTCTCATCTGCAAAATGGGGTCTCGAAGCCCCGCATCGCAGATTCCTGGGAGGATGAATTCTGAGGCTGGGTGATGGCACACGGCGGGCGCTGCACCCGGGGGGAGGCCTCCTCTCCATGCCGGCACCACACAGACCCCATTCGTGGAAAACAAACCGCGGTCCCAAGCCTCCCCCACCCTCCACAATCGCTGTCCTTGTTTTCCCTGGCCCTGCAATCCTTGTCCGCACTCAGATAATAAAGTTTCCGGGTCCCCATTCGATATAGAGCGAGCGTTTCAGTCTGGATTCTTTTTTCCTTACTTAACCTCGTACCATAAAATGTTTTCTGGTCACCAAAGCGCGTCGCCCACTTCATTCAATTCAATAAAACGCTAACGGAGTACCCCTCGTGTGCGAGGCCCTGGGTTTTCATCTTTATCAACCTTTACTCATCACACTGGACGGGTTCCCTTGAGGCGACTACCTTTCTTATTCCCATTTGAAGACGCGAGGTGAAAGGGCTTGCCCACGGCTCCCAGGGTGGCAGCAGTGTTGGAACTTGAACCCACAACCCAGGGCTGGCTGATGCCAAAGCCTGCTCTCGGCTGCCCACCCTGCCTTCGTGACACTGGACCTGGTCCCCTCCTATGAAGAGCTGCGAGGGTCGCCTGGGTGGCTCAGTGGGTTGAGGGTCCGACTCTTGATTTCAGGTCACGTCACGATCCCAGGGTCATGGGATCCAGCCCTGCATCAGGCTCTGCATTGAGTGTGGAGCCTGCCTGAGATCGTCTCTCTCCCTCTGCCCGTCTCCTCCCTCTCGCTCTCTCTCTCTCTCTCTAGAAAACAAAACAAAACAAAAAACAAAAACGAAACAAAAACATAGAACAAAACAAAACAAAACAAAACAACAACAAAACTGTAAGACTTGGGTTTTTAAAAGCTACCTGCCCTGCCTGTGAGCTCAGACCTGACCTCACCATTGCTCGAAGACAGGGTCTATGGGTCCTAGCCAGTTGATGTGTGTGTGTGTGTGTGTGTGTGTGTGTGTGTGCGCGCGCTACCATTATGATTTTCACGATTCTGAGCTACTCCCACGATCTGGACCTCTTCCCTATGTCGGCGACGGGTCCTTGCGTCGAGAATTTCCAAGGTAAGGTGAAGGATCCGAGGGATGTGTCCTCTTTGCTCCCACCCCTGTCCCAGAGCTCCAAGCCCCCCACAGGGACAGCAGAGAAGAAGGGTGCCGGACCTTCCCTGAGCCCACAAACAACCGTTCCTGCCGTGTTTTTAGGATGCAGACGAGGCCAAGGGGAAGGGTGCTGCTGGGTCCGGGCCCTCAGACGTCCGAGCCTCCCGTTGGGCAGGGGCTAACAGCACGGGCAGAGCCAGCCTGCCTGGGTTCAAATCCCAGCTCTGCCACTTAACTGGCTGTGTGACCTTAGGCACTGCTTTAGTTTCCCCGTCTGTAGAACGGAGAAGACAGGGGCACTTCCCTCACAAAATGATTGTGACGGCTCATTGGATTGGCGCCCTGCACGGAGTGAATCGTGATCCACTGCCTGGTCCAGGGACAACAGACCCTCCGGCCATCTCTCTGACTCTGGCCTGAGCAGAGGCTCCACAGGACCGACTGGGAAAAGCTGGTGGGTGTCCACGTGCCTCGTGGGGTCCCCAAGCCGTCTGGAGGCCGCGCTGGCTTCCAAAGACTGTTTCTTATGCAGGATCAGGCATTGACCGGAGCCCAGGGAATTGCTTTCCCGCTTTTCCTCTCCGGGCTCAGAGTTTGTTTCCTGCTTCCCGCCATCACCCTCTCGGAGGTAAAAAGGGTCCTGGGTTTGGACTCGAGTCTTGGCCTCCAAGCGGACTTCCTGACACCCCGGTTGGTTTTCTTCCTTCTCTACCATGCCGAGTCCGAACATCCGAGGCTGGGGCTCCCACTTCTTACCCCCGTGGGGTGGGCTTCTTCCCCGGAGCCCCCTTCCCACCGTACTTTCGAGAAATCCCAAACTTAAACAGTTTGCTTTTTCCCGCCTCTCTGCCTCTGCTCATTTCTGGGACACCCCCCCCCTTTCTCCTTTTGTGCCTTTGACCAGGGCCCATTCATCATCCTTCCAGACTTGCTCAGCTCGGGTCTCACCTCTTCCTTCAAACCTTTCCTGAACTGCACCGAGAAGACATATGCTGAAGAAAATGCTCAGGATTCTGTCGATTGCCAGTGACAGAAAGGCACATCGAGCTGGATGAAGCAATAGCAGGGATCTCTTTACTCGTGTATTGAAAAGGTCAGCGTGTCGGGCTTCAGGCACAGCTGGACCCAGGCGTCGTGATTATGTTCTCTGCACGCAGTTCGCTGCTTCCCTCTGGGCTGGGGATTCTCACCCAAAGGCCAGAGAGCCCCTGGCAGGTCCCGGCTGACACCCTCTACTCTCGGCAATCTTGGTGGAAGGTGCAACTTCCCTTTTCTGAGTGAAATTCCAGGGGGGTTTGGTTTGTTTTTTGTTTGTTTGTTTTTTCCTACGTTGGACCTAGACCTACAGGTCCAATTAGATTAGCCATAATCCTTCCTGCATGACACCCTCTTGTCATGGGGTCATGAATGATTCTCCTTTGTTTGTGTATTTATATAAATACTCAGGACGTGATCACCCAAGAGAAGAGTCAGGACATTATTAAAACTTGCATCTGTCTGTGGGCTTGTCCCCTATTCCAACCGTCAGCCTCCCCCCTATCCCAGAGAGCCACTATAGGGAAATTCACTTTTTATTGCTTTTGAAGCACATGCATGTATTTCCTCCAGGGGGGAAAAAAAAAAAGTTTAACAGAACGGTTCAAGGCCAAGTAAACAAAGATGCATCCACAAAATGACGGGCAGTTGCTTTGCATGTGCTGCCTTGGAAAGGTGTCCTCAACGCATTATCTGGCGTAAAAACAAGTTGTAGAGCAGGGGCGCCTGGGTGGCTCAGTTGGTTAAGCGTCTGGCTTTGGCTCAGCTGATGATCTCACGGTTTGTGAGCTGTCGCACGGAAGCCTGCCTCGGATCCTCTGTCTCCCTCTCTGCCCTTCCCCAGCTTGTGTGTTCTCTCTCTTTCTCAAAAATAATAAAGCAAACGTTAAAAAAAAAAAATTGAGGAAGAGTAGCTGGGATACGATCTGGGTTTTGTAACAGAAACAAAACAAGCAGGTGGATTGGATGTTCAGCAAAAACACGGGGAAAGGCCCATGCTACATCATTAACGATGCCAGAGGCCCGCCTCTGGTCAGGAAGAGAGAACAGGGAATTCCACAGTCCCGCACCGCTTGGAGCTCTCTTGACGTCGTGTATCATCTAGAAGGAGAAAATGCGGAAATAAATGAGTGTGAAGCCAGTGTGACGGTTTTAATTCCCAGCAGGAAGGAGTGTGACACCGAGAACCTTGGTCTCTGCCCTTCCCTTCCTTTCCCTTCCCTTCTGCCTGGACCTGGGCAGGATTTCCCACTCGCATCCCGGGAGGTTGTGAAAGCCCGAGGAGCTGGGCCAGCGGGCCTGATCCATTTCTGGCTGGGCTGTCGAATCCAAGAGCCCTCTGTTCTGGGGTCCCGAAGACAAGGCTAATGTTATCCTGAGCAATTTCCTGACCCACAGAGGAGCTGGCTCCCGGAACCAAAAAAAAAGCCTTGTGCTCAGCTGGCTCCATGGAAGGTTCTGGAACTGAGAGCAGACAGGCCCAGGTGGGCCCGAGCAAGAGGTAACATGAGGGGTATCAGAGAGCCTCCCTCAACGACGTGTCTCTGGTCACCCATTCATTCATTCACCCCTCAAATGTGTGCTGAGCCCCTGGCAATCTCGTCCAAATTCTCACAACTTCGTGCAACACTGGTTCTCAACCCCGTCATACCTGACACCTTCTTTTTATGTTAAAAATAGGTCGTATCCTCGTTAATACTCTGAAATGACTCCCATGGATACCGTAACCTATCTATACAACGTAATTTTTTAAATAGCCATATGTAATGCCCCAACTAGAATATAAAGGAGAAGCATGAAGAACTTTGGATGAAATAAAATCTGCTTGAACATCCAAGTGCTCAGGGCCAGCTGTTCCAGGAGACATCACGAAGCGGTCACGAGCTCAAGGTGCCGCGCGGACCCACCACAAGGGTGACGGCCACAGACGCACAGGAGCGTGGGCCACGGAGCGGGGACCCCAATACTCCAGCGGTGTCACCGTCCAAACCTGCGAGCAGTTCTTGGCACGTTTTGAATAGAACTAAATGCAGACTTCTCGTGTTTTTGTCCTTAGTTAGCGACACCTCTGGAAAATTCAGTGTATGTTCAACCTGTTCGGGGCGCCTGACTGGCTCATTCGGAGGAGCACGTGACCGTTGAGCTCAGGGTGGTGAGTTGGAGCCCCGCGTTGGGTGTAGCAATCACTTAAATAAAAAAAAATGTTGTTAGCTGTGCAAAAATGCTTTTCATTCTGCGTAAAGCAGAGTCAAAGTCGAGGCTCATATAATTATGCACATCTTTTCTCCCCCGCACGAATGCCCAGCAGGACATGTGGCAGTCATGCGGGTTATGGAACGGTTCCTCGCTGGGCACGACAGCCCCACTCTTTTCTCACGGCCTGCCTTCCCCAGTCCACTGCCCACTAAACACAGCCAGGGTCCCCACCTGCTCCCCTCGTCGTGACAATCCAGAATGTCCCGGTCCATTTACAAAATATCTCCTGGTGTGGTGCCACCCAATTAGGCCTGCCATTCAATCATCGCAGCAAACGGACATGAGAGATGCTGATATTGTTCCCATTTTACAGATAAGGAAACTGAGAACGCCCAGGGAGGAGCAGCTGAGCCAGGGCCCCTGGCTGGGTTTGTCTTAAGGCCACCCAGTTTGTACACTGCTTTCCCTCCGTCTGTCGGGCCGGAGCTGGCAGCGGGGACACAGAGATGAGAAAGGCACCCCTCCAGCGGGGGTACTGACCCCCTCCGTGTCTGCGCGTGGAGGAAATGGACAGAGGCGTGTGTGCGGTGCTGGGACCCGCAGTGCGGGGTGGTCACAGAGTCACGGCTCCACAGGAAATGAAGGTGAAGTGCGGCGGGGGGAGGGGGGGTGGGGGGGGTGGCCTTCCAGGCCGGAGGACAAGGGAGCTTCATGTGCTTCTCGTGAGGGGCAAGGGGTGGTGGAAGTGACACGGGCTGGCACAGGGGGCCGTGATGTCACTACGACATGACCGAGAGAACCGGCTAAGCGCAGTGGTTCTGGCTGGGTAGGCAATGGGGAGCCACGGGTGTATTTGGAGCAGGCTAGCTACCCAGAGTGTTGGTTCTGGAACAGTCCCTGGGATCAGGGAGGAGGATGGGGACAGAAGCTATGGGACCCGCCAATGCGCATCTCGCCATGCGGCAGAACCATTTCAGGGGCAGGACTCTCAGCCCCGTGACAGACGGGGCGGTAAAGGTCTCTTCCTGAGAGAGGCTGACGCAGCCAACACTTCTGCTCTATCCTGTCGCCTCCCCTGCTGCTCCTGGCCCCCGAGGACGGCTGGTCCCTGTTTGGGGTCTTCTCGGGACAAATGTCCCCCCGCTGCCTGAAGCCACCACGCGGGCTCCTTCATGGATGTCAGCCCTGCCACCTCCTCACCCCATGGTCCTTAAAGTCACAGACGGGTTGGTCCCAGGCCCTTCTCTTCGAGGAAGGGGCGTATCAGGCTCTTAGCGGAAGCCCAGGATCGGGTGGGGGTTGGGGGTCTCTGTGCACCTTCCCCCGCCTGCTGCAAGAGGACCGTGGGAGGGAGCCCCTCCAACCCCGCTGTGTGTGCCCGTGTGTGTGTCTGTGTGTGTTTCTGTGTGTGTGTGTGTGTGTGTGTGTGTGTGTGTTTGTCTCTGTGTGTGTATCTCTGAGTGCATCTCTATGTGCCTGTATCTGTGTGGGTGGCCGGGGGAGGTGTTAAGGGTGGGAGTGGGGAGGGGGCCCAGGTCCTTCCGGGAAGCCAGAGGCGGGAGGCCAGAGGCAGGCCTTCCCAAGCCGTTCCCAGGCCCAAGGGAGGGAGCGCCAGACCTGAGCTCGGCAGGTTTGAGCTACGCCCACTCTCCCACCAGACCCGCGCCCTGCCCGCGTCCTGCAGGCCTGGCCAGCACCCCCTTTCCCCGCCCCACAGATCTCCTCAAAGGATTCTCAGCTTTAACACCACAAGGTAACCGTCCTCCCCTACTGTGACTTCCACTGTTTCCCTTAACCCCAGCTCTGGGACCTATTTCACAGATGGGGAAACTGAGGCTGAGGGAGGCTGTGACTCACTCAGAGATGCAGACTAGGCAGAGGCCACAGGCTTCGTCATCACCATCCTAGTCCCATGTGCAGGCGCCCCCCCGCCCCTACCTGGCTGCATGGGGGCCCCTCTGGACCTGGGCAGTCCGCCCTGCCCCGGATCCCCCCAGAGCGGCCCCCAGAGCCTTGCCTTGCCCTGAAGCCCCCCAGAGCCTCACTCCCACTATCACAAACCTTCCCAGGAGGGCCTGCCTTTTGCTCCCTATCTCCTTGGGCAGGAAACCCGCCAGGAGGGAGATAAGAAGAATGGAGGGGAGGGCGGTGTGGACTGGGGGCTGTGGCCTCCCCCCCACAGGGCAGAAGAATAGAAGGAAATGGCCGCAGAGAGGCAAGTGTCTGCCTGGGGGTGAGGGCAGAAAGGTTATCATCTATAAATAACCCGATCTCCAGGATCCCCAGGAGAGGCACGGAAGGGGGTCAGGCCAAAGGGTCTGGTCCCTGTGGCCAGGGGTGGGGGCAGCGGTCATTAGTGTAGGCCTGTGATTCAGATCAAAGGGCCAGAGGATGATGGCCTGACCCAAGACCCGCCCCCTTGCCTCCTGCTAGAGGTAGCCGCTCTGACCCTATGGCTGGCCAGGCAGGTGGTGCATTCTCGAATCTTCCACGCATTCTTGGATCCGTTGAGGCACCCATTCATTCACTCAGTCATGCCCCCATCCAACCATTCATTCACCACACTCACCCTCCCATCCATCCACCCACCCTGCCCTCCCTGCCTCTGAGCCTTCCCATTGGTTGTTCCTTTCGTCCACCACACTGTTCCTTCCCTCTTCACCTTGCTAACTTGGCCCTTAAGTGCCAACCTAGCACAACATTCTCTAGGAAGCCTTGCCAGACCCCCAAGTCCAGGGTAAGGAATGTGCCCCGTGGACCCCCACAGCCCGGGTCTCGCCTTCCCACGGCACTTGATCGCAATTACATTTCCTACCGGCTTTCATTTCCCTAGCTCTCTGAGCGAGCTGGTCATTCTGTCCTGGGGAGCACCCAGCAAAAACCTGGCACATAGGAAACACTTAATAAATTCATTTGGCATCTTTATGTTCATATCTGCCCCCTCTGCCTCCTTCCTCCTCCCCACCTCCCTTTCAAGGCTTCCTGAACACCGACCTAAGCCAGGTCTGACGTTCTTCATTGCCCTTGAGGATGGCTGAGCCCGGTGTGGAAGCAGATGAGGGGGGAGGAGAGGGGAGTGTGGGCCTGCGCACAAATCACACGACACGAGATCGAAAGAGAGAGGTCAAATCCTGGGACTTCATGGCAGTCAGCTATCAGTTTCAGGGGAGGGGGGTGAAGAGGTAATGAGGGTGGGCTTCATGGAGGAGGTGGCCCTTGAGCCAGGACTTGACCGTGTGGCGGTGGCAGTGGGCTGAGGGTGGTGGGAAAGCTCAGGGCGGTGTTAAGAAGCATGACACGTGTGGAGGGAGCCTTCCTGAAGCCAAGGAGGGCACGGGGAGAGTGATGAAGCAATAGCGGGCTGGAGGGGAATCCAGACAGACAGAAATGCCGCGAGGAGAGGTGAGGGAGAGAGAGAGAGACGCAGAAACAGAGTGAGGCGTCCTGAGACGCTTTACCCGCCCAGGGGTGCGATGGGGAGGTCAGGGGATAGTGCAGACGCCTGGATAGGGCATGTCCTGCCTCTGAGAGAGTGGACAGATAGCTGACTCGTGATGTCCTCAAGAGGAATGGTCATGGTCATGAGGCCTTTGGAGCCAGTGACTCAGGCTGGAGGCTGCCTTGGGGAGTCGGGGGGGGGGGCAGGCAGGGGAAGCCCCGGCAGGACAGCCCTGGCTCCATGGACAAAATGCCGGAGCCAGGGTCAAGAGCCCCAGGGCCCGCTTGCTGCCTGGATGCCTCTGGCACGGAGGGGCTGCTCCCCAAAGGACAGGCCTGGCCGAGCCCACCCTTGAACCTCTGGCTGCACCGGGCCCTCCTCCTGCCCACTAACCCCTTCCTCTCTGGGGTTTGGGAAGGAGGTCGCTTCTCTAAGAAGGGTGGGCGTCTGGAGGTGCGCACGGACAGCAAGAGTGCAAATCTTGAGGTCACTCTGAAGGCGAAGTGTGCAAACAAAGCCATGGCTCAGCACAGGCCCTGCCATGTCATGGACGTCAGGAGGCCCAGGACACCCTGCAGGGGCAGAGTGAACCAGCCAGGGACAGCCCTGACCTTGGAGCAGGTGGTCTACGCCTGGCCTTTCTAGTTCCACATCCTAGCAAGCCCCAGGCATTGCTCAGACCTTGCGTTCAGGGAGTGCAGCCTTCCCCTTTGCCCTCGGGGAGGGCTTTATTATTAAAGTGCAGTTACTTTTAAAACTCACTTTGTGGGGCGCCTGGGTGGCGCAGCCGGTTAAGCGGCCGACTTCGGCTCAGGTCACGATCTCGCGGTCCGTGAGTTCGAGCCCCGTGTCGGGCTCTGTGCTGACGGCTCAGAGCCTGGAGCCTGTTTCCGATTCTGTGTTTCCCTCTCTCTGACCCTCCCCTGTTCATGCTCTGTCTCTCCCTATCTCAAAAATAAATAAAACGTTAAAAAAAAATTAAGAAAAAAAACTCACTTTGTGTCAGGCACGAGGTTACATGTCTTACACAAGACATTGGGTTTGGTTCCCTCAAATAACCGTCAGTGGTAGGCACACGTATTGCCTGTTTTATTATCTATTGCCGTGTAACAAATTACTCCCAATCTTAGCAGCACATTTATTGTCCCACGCCTTCTGTGGGTCAGGAACCTGGGCCTGGTTTTGCTGGACCCTCTGCTCCAGGGTCCCTCAGGCTGCAGCTAAGCTGTCTGCTGGGGCCGCAGTCTCATCTGAAGGCTCGGCCGTGCGAGGATCCACTTCCCAGCTCATCAGTAGCTGTTGGCAGAGGCGAGTTCTCCGTGGGCTGTGGCCAGAGGCCGTCCTCAGCTCTTTACCACGTAGGCCTGTCCCACATGGCCACGGGCTTCATCAACGTTGGCAAGCCCAGAAGGCAAGAGAGTCTCCTCACAAGCTTTTGTAACCTAAGCAGAGGAATGACGTCCCTCGATGTTGCTGTATTCTATTGGTTAGGAGCAAGTTACACAGCGGAGAGGTGTGCACGAGACCTCAAACACCAGGGGCAGGACCACGGGGGCCGACTTTGAGGCCATCTGCCACACCTCTATTTTATAGACGCCGAAAAGGAACCATGGGAAGTTAGTCACCCAGAGTCACAGTGAATAAGTGACAGGGCCAAGACTTGGATGTGACTTTGCTGAATCTCCAATCCTTAGTGATGCTGAGACCAGGCTCTGGTAACAGACTGGCTCCACCGTGTGCTAGTGGTTGACCTTGGGCAAGTTAGTTACCACTCGAAGCCTCAGTTTCTCCTTCTGTAAAATGGGTAACAATAATATAGAAATTGTTATATATTATATATATATTATATATATTATAATTGTTATATATTATATATTATATGTATATTAATATTGTATATTGTACCCATATATAACAAAATATATAATATTATATATTGTACGATATATAACAAAATTATATATTGTACCCATATAAAATAAAAATACAATATTGTATATTGTACCTATATATAATATTATATAATAATAATAATAATATATAGCCTCATACAGCACTTTCTATAAGTCTTTTTCAGAAGTTAATTGCCCGTTTCCTTGCAAGCTCTTACAGTCTGAGCCCTTCTGTTCTGCCCACGGCAAATCACACCATGGAATTCCCTTCCTCAAACTTCCCACTGGAGGTGAAAGCCAGAGCGTTCTTCCTGGCCTCGGAGGGCCTGCAGGATCTGTTGCCCCGCTCACTCCCTTCCAGCACACCAAACACATTCTTCTCCTGGGACCCCTGTATGCATGTTTCCCCCAGCCTGGACTCCCGTCCTCACGGACATGATGCTCTCTTGCCTCATGCGGGTCTCTGTTCAAGTGTCATCTCCCAGAGAGGTCCTCCTGGACTCCCTGTTTTAAATTGTTGTTTAATGTTTATTTATTTTGGGGGGGGAGTGGGGGAGCAAGATTGGGGGAGGGGCAGAGAGAGAGGGAGACACAGAATCCAAAGCAGGCTCCAGGCTCTGAGCTGTCAGCACAGAGCCCGATGCGGGGCTCGAACCCCCGGACTGCGAGATCGTGACCTGAGCCAAGGTCAGATGCTTAACCGACTGAGCCACCCAGGTGCCCCAGGGACCTCCTGGTTTAATCACCACTCTCTCTCATTCTTTATCCCCTTACCTGCTTCTCTTATCATCACAGCACCTGACGTTACATTCTATAAATACCGGCTTGTGTATTTATTGTCTGTCTCCCTCCCTAGATGGGAAACTCCATGAGGTCAGGGACTTTGTTTTGTTGTTCACCACCAGATCACTGTACCCAGAATAATGCCTGACCTACCTAAAGGCAGTCAATAACAACTTGTTGAAAGAAAGAAGGAAAGAAAGAAAAGAGTGAGTGAATGAGTGAACGAATGAAAGCATTTGGCCAGCCAGGGGCGTGGCCCTGAAAGGCACCTCTGACCCTCCTGTTCGTCCGGGCTGCACCTCCCCTCCACGGGCTGCACCTCCCCTCCACTCTTTGCCTTCTCCCTCTGAGAGACGGATCCGGGTAAGCAGGAATCCTCTGGAAGGAAATCGCTGAAAAGAAGCTCCCCTGTTTTGCTCAGAGCAGGGACCCAGCCTGCCCCCAAAGGGCAGAAACTGCTCTGGTGCCTTCCACCCATCAGCTGCCGTGCCTGATGCCCTCTGGCCTCCCGGCTGCCACAGGAGGCAAGGGGGACACGGGACAGACCCGAGCCCAGAAGTGGACGTTCGATGGAAGCCGTCACGGGCTCAGGGAGAGCCGGGACTTGACCAGAGTCAGGGGAGGCTAGCCATGGATGCGTGAGGCTGCCTGGGGCCGCGGAGGGGCCGTGAGCCTCAGTTTCCCGCGATGCACAATACGAATGCTATAGTGCCCACCTCTTCGGCCGGTTTGGAGGATGAACTGCGAAAAACGCAAAACGCTTGGAGCCGTGTCTGGCCCACGGTGAGCCGCCCAGGTCTCAGTTATTACTGTTTTTAGTGCGACAACCAGTCTGTCTCCTCCGCGTCCTCCAGGCCCAATTTGGGCCCAGCCTCCGTCCTCGGGAACCAGCCGCCTGGGTGAAAATTGGCTTTGGAAATGCCTGTTAGTCCTTCAGTGACGGGACGTTGTCTCGGGTAGCAAAGCAGCTCCGTGGTGTTGCACATTGGAACCCAAGAGCCCCAGAGGCATGATCGGAACTCAGGGGAAGGGTCCCTCTGTGTTCCCCGGGGCCCACTTGCTTTCGGCTCACCGCGTCAGCCTGGCTGGCCGGGCCGTGGTTAGAAGAGGTGCAGCTAGGGGCGCCTGGGTGGCGCAGTCGGTGAAGCGTCCGACTTCAGCCAGGTCACGATCTCGCGGTCCGTGAGTTCGAGCCCCCCGTCGGGCTCTGGGCTGATGGCTCAGAGCCTGGAGCCTGTTTCCGATTCTGTGTCTCCCTCTCTCTCTGCCCCTCCCCCGTTCATGCTCTGTATCTCTCTGTCCCAAAAATAAATAAACGTTGAAAAAAAAAAATTAAAAAAAAAAAAAAAAGAAGAGGTGCAGCTATCGATGGCGTCCCTCCCCCACATCCACCGCTTGTCCAGCACCCGCTGCGCCTCGCCTCATTCACCAGGGCAGCCTTCCTGGGTGGGAGGTGTCCTGTCCCAGAAGAGGAAACTGAGGTTCAGAGTGGCGCAGTCATTCTCCCAAGGTAAGCGGCGTGGCCGTAAGCTACACCCGGAACTCTCTAGATTCAGAGCCTGCCCTGTTTCCACTCTCCGACGCACAATGGAAAGCCATCATCTCGGTTCTCCTCGAAGAATCCTGCTCACATGCCTCACACAGAAGATACTTTGGGGAACGGTCGGTCTAGACAAGGGGAATGTGGAGGAGAGTCTATCTGGGGACCTTCAGAACAAGCCCCCCCCAGAGGAGTCGACTTCCTCCCCCAGGAAGGCCTGGAGATAGCTGAGAACAAAATTGGATGGACTCTGGACCTCGAAAGTCTCAGAAGGGTGGGAGGTGCTCAAGTTCTGGGTTGGTAGACCTAGAGAGAGGAGGAGAGAGAAAAAGATGACCTCCACCCATGCTTCCAGCCGGAAGGAATTCTCCAGGCTGCGGGTGGGGAGACTAGGAGAGAACAGTGAGGGAGGTGACACAGGATGGGGCTGTGAGGGTTCGGGGCAGGGAGTGGAAAACTCTCTGAACCCTGAGCAGCAAGCGAATTAAAATGGGGAATTGGGCGTTTGCAAAATTGTGGGGAGGGCTCTTGGTCAGGGGGCGGCTGGGAACTCGGGATGGGAAGGCCGTAACCATCGCTGGGATTCAGACCTGCTGGCTGTCCCCACGGCTGCCACCCCTGTGAGGCTGGTGACCAGTCACTTGGGTCACCAGGGCTGCAGCCGGGCGGCCACCTTTCTTGTTCTCTCCACCTGTCACGCAGGCACAGTGACCTGCAGAGCCTCATTCCCGAGAATCCCAGCCGCAAGGGAGTCTGGGAACATTATTTTTTAAGCTTTCCAACTTCCCTCCAAAGAGGGAGACAGAGAGGGCCCCTCTGAGAATCTGCCACATCAGTCGACAGGAGGTTAAGCCTGTAGGGGTTTCCGCCTTTCACAAACCAGAATGTCTGGAGGGAGGGATGGCTGGTATTGGGTTAATGTCATGACAACATTATGGCAGTCAGAGATACCAGCCTCTCTGAGCCTCTTGACTTTCCCCTCACGGTGGCAAGACGGCAGTGGGGCACGATCCGGGGAAGCCGACCCACACTGCCTGCCGTAAGACCTGCGCTTAGAAAAACCTGGAATGTCTTCCATCGTTACCTGTGCCACCCCCTGGCCTCTTGAATTCTTTAAAATCCCTTAAAGCCACCAAATCCTATGAACTTGAACTCCAAAATATTCCCCCAGTTTATGCCCTGCTTGTCATCCCTTCTGCGTGGCCTCTGTCTGGGCTGCAGGTGCCAGGACCGTTCTCCTGAATGACGCCCCCCAGGCTCCTGTCAGTACCCTTTCACCAGATCCCAGGATGGGTCCAGCATGTTCTAGGCCCTTGGCATAGTTCAGGGAACAAAACAAGTCCTGTGTTCGTGGAGCTTCTATTCGCTTGGGGGTGGGGGTGGGGGGTAAATAACCACCACAGGTAAGTTATGCAGATATGAGATGATGATCACCCCGCATAAAACACATAAAGGGGCACCTGGGTGGCTCAGTCGGTTAAGCGGCCGACTTCGGCTCAGGTCACGATCTCGCGGTCCGTGAGTTCGAGCCCCGCGTCGGGCTCTGTGCTGATGGCTCAGAGCCTGGAGCCTGTTTCGGATTCTGTGTCTCCCTCTCTCTGACCCTCCCCCGTTCATGCTCTGTCTCTCCCTGTCTCAAAAATAAATAAACGTTAAAAAAATATTAAAAAAAAAAAAGGGACATATATAGAGACCGGATTGGGGAGATCAGAGAACAATTTTAAATTTGGGGGCTGTTATGGGTAGAATTGTGTCTCCCCCACAAATTTCATTTGCCAAAATTTGTGGGTACCCTGGTACCACAGAATGTGACCTCGCCGTGATTTGTTTAGTTCAAATGAGGTCGTCCTGGGGTAGGGTGGGGTGGGCCCCCCCACCCTCCCACCTCCCCTGTGTCCTCATGGAAAGAGGAAATCTGGACACAAGACATACACATGGGAGAACACCACGTGAAGAGGAAGCCAGAGAGCCGCAAGCCAAGAATAGGGAAGATGGCCAACAAAGCACCCGCAGCTAGAGATGACCACGGAACAAGGTTCTCCCTCCCGGCCCTCAGAAAAAACGAACCCTGCCAACACCTAGGTCTAGGACTTGTAGCTCCCAGAACTGGGAGACAACAGATTTCTGTTGTTTAAGCCACCTCGTTTGTGCCACTTTGTAGCGGGAGCCCCAGGAAACTAATACAGTGACCAGGCAGGGCTCACCGAGAAGATGACTTTTGAATGAAGATGTGCAGGGAGTGGTTGTGAAGGTAAGGAGGCCATCTGGGGGCAGAGCGTGCCAGGCAGTGGGAAGCGCCAGTGCAAAGGCCCTGAGGCAAGCAGTTGCCTGAAGTGTTTGAAGAAAAGTAAGGAGACCAGAGCGTAGTACGTGAGAGGGTGCAGACTTGTAGGAGAGGAAATCAGAGACGGGATGGGCTAGAGGGTAGAGCCCGCAGGGCCCTTGGGCCAGGACAGACTTCAGCTTTTACCCAGCCTGAGACGGAGTCACCTCAGTTTTGAGCTAAAGAGTGGCAAGGTCTGACTTACATTTTAACAGGATCGCTCTGGCTGCTGCACAAGAGGAGACTTAGGGTAGGGGGGAGGTAAGAAGAGGGGGAAACGGAAGGTTAGGGGCTGTCACAATATCCCAGACAAGAGGTGACGGTGTCTCGGACCGGGATGGTGGGGGTGGGGGTGGGGAGAAGTGGTTGGATTCCAGGCACGTTTTGCAAGTGCAGCTAACAGGATTTGTTGACATCTCAGATGCAGGGGTGACAGAAAGAGATGAGTCGAGCATGACGTCAGGGGTTTTGGCCTGACCAACTGGATGGATGGAGTTGCCATCAACTGGAGAGAAGGCCATGGTTCCTCCTGCTTCGTGCAGCTTTAGTGGGGGCTGGAAGGGGGGGGGGAGGCAAATCAACAGTTCAGCCCTGGACGAGTCAACCTCACAACTTCAAACTCCCATTTGTCTTGCGAACAGCTGCCAGAGTGATGGTGCTTTAAGAAGTAAACAAACAAACGAAGCCCCTAGCTGGCGGGGGCATGAAGTCCCAACTCTGTGGCCTGGGCAGAAGGGCCTTCGATAAAACCCGCCCCGAAACATCTGTCCAGTTCTTCTCCCCTGACCCCCTTCATGTGCCTTGTGCTCCGGCCTCCACGGAACCTCTTGCAGCTCGCTCATTCATTCACTCACTCATTCATTCATTCATTCACTCCCTGAGCATTCATGTACTTTTTATTCTGCCAGACTCTGAATCAGGCACGGAGGCTACCGCCCTCATGGAGCTCACCGGGACCCGCACTGTGGCATTCTCCCCACCCCAGTGCCTTTGCACACGCTACACCATTTGTACTCAAATCCCAGTCGTTCTCTTTCTCCTACCCCTATTCACCTTCTAGGGCGAACCATTACCCTGTCCTCTGGGGGACCTCTTAGATGCCCTAGACTCGGGCAGGTTGACGTTTCCGGAGTCCTCTGTCCCTGTCATCTGTGTGGGGTGCTCAAAGGTAGACACCTGTCTTTATTCAGCCCTGTACCTCCAGATATTTGAATGAATGAACGCGTGCATGGGTGAATGAGCGTTACCAGGGATTCAACAGCTTTGATCCACATTTGGCTAACGGTGTCCTGGTCGTGAATCCAGCTGAAATGAGGGAGCTGTGGGTCTAACTTCTCTTTTTAAATGTACCGCCAGAAATGTCCTTTTGTACGGCCTCCCAGAGAATTACGGTGGGTTCTCCAGGCTGGAATCCCTTGGAAACAGGGAGAGAGGCCAGTTGAGGCGGGGCACGGGAGTCAGGGAGGTGTTTCTGGTCCCAGTTAACCCAAGCCACCAGCGCCAGCCGTCCCTTGTGGCCTCTGAGGAGAGCTGCGGTAACCGTGGCAACCAGGCACTCCAGCCAGGAGTGGAGTAGAGCCAGGACCACGGCCAGGCCTGCAGCCAGGCTGGGCTCCGGGGCCACTCTGTGTGCATGTGCTGGGTGGAGGGACGGAGGGTGACGAGGGGGTGTCCCAGAGACCAGAGTGACCTGTGGGGAAGGGGGGATGTGTAAGGCCCAGATTCAGGGTTCGGAATTGATTAACTGTCCTTGTGCTTCACATCAGGGTTCTCTGGGCCCCAGCCCCCCTCTGGGAGATTCAGGAAAGGAAGATGGAGTGAGACGCATGGATACAGAGACTGACACCAGTAGAAGAGAGGGAGATGCACAGCCAAAATTCTGAGAGGAGGAGAGGGAGGGAAGGAGGGAGGAGGAAAGCAGGAGATGGGAGGGAGGAGGCGGGAGGGAGAGGGAAGGAGGGAGGGTAGGGAGGAAGAGGGCACTGGGAGAGAGGTGGGAGGGAAAAGGAGGGGGAGGGAGGCAGGGAAGAGGGAGGGTAGGTGGGATTAGGGTGTTGGGAGGGAGGAAGGGGAGGGGAGAAGAGGGAGGACAGGGGTGGGAGAAAGGCAAGGAGGGGAGGGAGGGGAGAGGGGGAGAGGGGAGGGAGGGGAGAAGGGGGAGGGAGTAAGGGAAGAGGAGGAGAAGAAGTGGGGTGTGGAGGGGAGGGAGAGGGAGGGAAGGGGGAATGGAGGGGAGATAGGGAGGAAGGAGGGAGGGAAGAGAGGAAGGAGGGGGAGGGGGGAAAGAGGGGGAAGAGGGGAGGGGGGAAGAAGGGGGAGGAAGGGACGGGAGGGAAGGAGTGGGGCAGCTGGACGGAGAAACCAGAGAGGAGGAAAGGAAGGGAGTCAGTGTCAGGTCAGAGAAAGTACTCACAAAAGACAGAAAAACGGACACGGACAGACTCACAGAGAGGGGGGTGGACAGACGAAGGGAAAGGGCCAGAAAGAGCCAGGGAGTAAGAGGAGGAGAAGCGAGGCAGATACGGGGAGAAACAGACACCACACGACGACGGGCTGGTAGGACACAGATGGGGCCGAGTCCCCATCAGCACGACGGTAACACGGAGAGAGTTCCAGGCGACAGAGACCGGCAGAGAAAAGGAGAAAAAAATGAGAAGGACCCCGGAAAGGAAATAAAGAAACCGGAGTCAGTAAAGGGGAGCTGGGCAGGGGAGGGGGAGGGAGGGGGCGGGCGGGGCTGAGCGGGAGGCGGACTCCCCGCCCCCTGCCCCTCCCGATCCTGCCCCCCCCCCCCCCCCGCGGGACGCCTGTCCCCTGCCGCGCGAAGGCCCTGGAGGTGACCCTTGTCCGCTCCCGGAAAGGTCACCCCGACCCTGCCCCCCGGTCTCCTTCGCAGGGCAGCCAGGCAGGACGTGGGTCTGGGCTGTGGGGTGGGGACCGCGAGGCGCAGCGGTGGCGGCGGCAGCAGGTTGGCGGCTGGGAGCGGTTCCCGGTGGCGGCTGCACCCCCGGGGTCTTCCATATGTCGTGTGCGTCTGTTTAGCAACCTGCCTCAAAACTCTGAGCCGCATTTACGCCCCGGGGCGGAAGACAGCGCGTCCCTGGGGAAAGGAGGCTGGCCGTGTTTTGCATTTCAAGGTGGCGTTGCCATCTTGCCAGGTTGGGATTCCCAGGCAACCCGCGCTCCAGCCTAGTGGCAAAATAAGAGATACTATTTTCCCACCCAAAGATACGTTTCTCCCAGACGATGGTGCCAGGAAAGAGATTTTTCTTTTTCAAAGGATTTGGTAATTCTCTCCCCGCCCCCCCCCCAACCCCTGAGACAAATGAGAGCTATAGAACCCACTGTCCCCCTTTTGCTTTGGCTGCTGGGAAGCTCAGACCTAAATTGCAACGATTAATACATTTATAAACCGTTTCTAATCCGGGAATTGTTAACCTGACGTGCATGGATGCCACAGGCTTCCTAAAGCTCCTGAACTTGTATGCAAAATTATTGTCTTAGTCCGCTCGGGCTGCTATAACAAAATACCATCGACTGGGTGGCTTAAACAACGGAACGTTTATTTTTCACAGTTCTGGAAGCTGGGAAGTCCAAGGTCAAGGTCCCCGCAGATTTGGCGTCTGGTGAGGACCCTCTTCCTGATTTGCAAATGGCTGCTTTTTCACTGTATCCTCACGTGGTGGAAAGAGGAAGCTCCGGGTCTCTTTTTCTTCTTGGAAGAGCACCAACCCCCTCCCAGGGGTGCCACCCTCAAGATTTCACCCCCTAATTACCTCCCAAAGGCTCCCCTTCCGTTGGAAATGAGGGCTTCGGCATAGGCCTTTGGTGGGGAAGGGGCAGGGGACAGGGGCATTCAGTCCATCACAGTTACGTGTAGGCATACTTTTCTGGGGGGCGTTCTCAAGGTTCTCGAAGATGTCCATTACCTTTCAAAGGTTAAAAAGGGGGTCAGTCTGGATTCAGCTTACAGTGTGGCTCCCCGAACCTGTCTCCTTTTCCTCCGTATGTTCGTGACTGCAGGTGGCTCCCGAGCTGGACTGCATTTCCCGTCCTTCTCTGCACCTGGACATGGCCGCCGAACGGGTTCTGACCAAAAGACGGTGAGTGGAAGGCATGGCGTTCCTCCCAGGTCATCCTTCAAGGCCCTGGGTGGACCTTGTCCGTATTTGCCTGCCCCTTCCTCCTGGCTAGACCCCGACGATCCCGGGGACTCATTTTCAAATGGCAGTGACTTTGGTGGAAGAGCTTTAGAAGAAGCGTGTTAATGTTGGAGCTATCCCATGAGGGGGAAATGCATTTCCGTAGTATTTCACTGTAGTTGGGGGCCGGCCTGGCTTTACCCCATCAAATGGGCCAACCCTAAGCTCCCGCAGCAACAGCACACATTGTGAACCCGAGCCACCTACTTCCTGGGGCCATTTAGCACGGTGGGGAGGTGTCCCTGTCCCTGTCGTGACCACCCACACGGCCTTTGCTCATGGCTGGACTTGGAAGCCTGCTTCCAAGTACTTCCAGCTCTTTCTTTCCCCAGCAGCAGACTGCTACCAACCCACCTGGCCCTCTCTCACGTTCCCCCACCCTGAGATCCCTCTGAATACCACGCTTCCCCGGCTCAAGGCAGCATAGTGGTTGAGGGCACAAGCTTTGGGTTCAGCCTGCCCCTGGCCAAGTCCTGACTGTTCTGCATGGACTCTGTGACCTCAGGGAGCACGTTTGACCCCTCTGAGCCTCTGTCTCGTTATCTTTAAGTAGAGGGTGATGAAGAATCCTCACTACACAGGGCTGTTCTGAAGACGATACCAGTAAAACAGGAGAAGCTCGGCCAGTGTATGCAACCCCCCCCAGGAATCATCATCATCATGGTCCCTTTCCATCCAACGCATCCACTCAGGGACAGCCGTCCTCCATGGAGCCCCCTCCTCTGCCCTCCTCGCCCTAAGGTCCCGGGAGCATCTCCCTCCCAAGGCCAGCCCGCCCTCCGTTAATTATCCAGGGCTGCACAAACAAATCAGCCCCACGGTTAGAGGCATAAAACAATCTCTCACACAGTTCTGTGGGTCGGGGATTCATGATGTTTGGCCAGGTTGTTCGGTTTGGGGCATCTTGTGAACTTGTGGTCAAGAGGTCAGCTGGGGCTGTGGTCATCTGAAAGCGGGACTGAGGCTGGGGGAACCTGTTTCCAAGATGGCAGACCCATGTGGCTGTTGGCCTCAGTTCCTCACCACATGGACCTCTTCTCGTGCAAGCTGGCTTCCCAAGAGTGAGTCATGAGAGAGACCGACAGAGACAGACAGAGAGAGAGAGAGGCAGAGACAGAGAAAGGAAAGAGGAAGCTGAAATGCCTTTCGTGATCTAGTCCCAGAAGTCACACGTAGTCACTTCTGTCACGTTCTATTTGTTACAAGGAATCACTAAGTCAGGCTCACGCTCCCAAGGAAAGGGAATTAGGCTCTACCTTTGAAGGGACTTGGGGACATATTTTGAAACAACCACACGCACCTTGTCCATGAGCAGGCTCTGCTTATGCTGTGAGCAGGTGCCCATAGATAGTCCCTGTCGCACCTGCTGCTAACCACCCGCTCCCACCCCAGACCCAGGCATGGGCCTCCTGTCCTGTCACAGAGTCATGGTCGAGGGCACTGTGCCCTGGACAAGTAAGCCTCCCTTCAGAGCCATAGGGTCCTCTTCTGTGAAATGGACTGTAATCGTGGGAGTGGCTGATAAGAGCTGTCTGTGGATTCAGTGAGCTGACACGCATAGAGCTGGGAACAGAGCTCCTGGCTGAGAGCATTGTTGGCGGTCGCTCTCGTTCTCCTGGCCTGCCCTCTGACGTGACTTCTTAGGATGCTGCCCTGCATGCACTAGGCACACGATAAACATCTGCCTGCCCGCTTGCCTGCCTCTCGGGGGGCCTCTCCGTGTGTCCCCGGGAGGCTCAAACAGACCTCTGTAAACAAAAGATGAACTAGAGGAAATTGAAGCAAAAGGGCAGGTGGGAGATTTAAAGAAAATAAATCCCGTTTCTAAGTCCCGCTTGAAAATGAACCCTCCCACGGGGACACCTGGGGGGCTCAGTCGGTTAAGCGGCTGCCTTCAGATCAAATCACCATCTCGCGGTCTGTGAGTTCGAGCCCCGCGTCGGGCTCTGAGCTGACAGCCCAGAGTCTGGAGCCTGTTTCGGATTCTGTGTCTCCCTCTCTCTCTGCCCCTCCCCTGCTTGCGCTCTGTCTCTCTCTTTTTCTCTCTCTAAAAAATAAATAAACATTTAATAATAAGAAGAAAATGAACCTTCCCACAAACAAGCAAGCTCGCCTGTCCTGTCTTTTCTGTCCTGCAATTTACTGTCCTGGGGACTTGAGCCCAGGCAGGGAGAAGGGGCACCAGGAGGCAAGGGTCAGGTTGTCTTCCTCTGTGAGCAGCACCAGGGCCAATGATGAACCTGAGCAGGGGAGAGGCGTTTGCCCTTGGTGATGGTCTCTGGAAGTCTACCCAGGTCCTAATGGGTCTCTCTTTTTGTCATTCCTTTGTAGGGGGTGGGCAGAGGAGTGGGTGCTTGGAGGAATAGGGCACAAAGCTTCTATGCGATGTTTCATTTTCATGCCTAGAGAGCTGGGTAGAGGAATGAAGTTCATTCATTCATTCATTCATTCATTCCATTAGCGGTCACCCATAGAACCTCTGCTGTGAGTCAGAATTTGAGCCAGCCACCTTTCCTATCTCCTAGAAGTAAGCTCCAAACGCAGGTCCCAGACGTGGGACTGTTCCTGTTCCATAGCAAACATTTTAAAAATGTTTGTTGAATGAATGAATGAATTCACTACCCCACTTGAGCCCCTGGCCTCCAAAACTCATAAAGCCAAATTCTTTAGCTTAGCACTCACGGGTTGCTACCTACTTCTCTGGCTTGGCTTCCCACGCCCTCGGCTTCCCTCCCACGGGCATCCCATGATTTCATCGTTATGAATCCCTCGCAATCCCCAGAAGGTTCTCAGGCTGTTTCATACCCTCCTCCCTTTGACGCGGGACCTCCTCCCCCTTTCGTCTGCTGGCGGACTCCTATACATCCCTTAAGAGCCGATGAAGCGTCACTTTTCATGCAAAGCCTTTCTTGGCCTCTCTGGTTGTATTTGGTGTCAGGGTCTCCTCTTTGCTTCCTCGGCATGCCTGGACTGTCCTTTGGTCTCCGCACAAGTCACCAAAGTGGTGTCTGTCCCCTCCATCGGTCTGTGGGCTCCCTGAGGGCAGCCCAGGCCTCTGAACCCAAGCCCCGCTCTGCCACCTGCCAACACTGAGACTTTGGGAAACCCACTTCAGTGTTCTGTGCCCCCTCTGGACGTGGGGCTGATATCAGGCCCCAGCACTGAGGGTAGTTGCAGCGATTAAATGGTTTCGTAAATCCAATGCACTGAGAACAGCCCCTGGCCTTGTGAGTGCTGAGCAACTGTGAGCTCCTGTCGTACCGATGGCAGCTCAGTGATGGAGCAGCTAACTGGCTTCCGGTGCCTAGCACTGGGCTTAGCACCGGGAAGTCCCCAGTCAGGGCCAACACTGCCTCTGCTCTCAATGAGCCCCAGTCCGAGGTATCCATCCATTCGTTCATTCCCCATCCTGTGTCTTCTTTGTGCCGGGCATCGTTCCAGGTACAGGGATACAGCAGTGAACAAAACAGTGACCTCCATCCACAACAAGCTTATCCGCTAACAGAATGAATGAACGCATGAGACAGAACCTTAGAAGACTCCAAGTCCTATGAAAACGAGGGCAGGATTAGTGGTATTAGGATTGCAATTTTAAATGGGGTGGGCAGGGTAATCCTTGCTGCAAAGGTGACCTTTATGGGAAGCCTTGGGAGAGATGAGACTGTGAGTCATGTTGCTATCCAGGGCAAGCGTCCAGGGAGTGGGAACAGCGAGTGCAAAGGCCCTGGGGTGCAAACGTGTCTGGCATGCTGGTGTTGGAGGAATGGCCAAGAGCCCCTATGGCTGTAGCATAGTAAGCAAGGTGGAAGATGGGAGATGATATAAGGCAATGGGTGGGGGAAGGATGAGGCTGGGCCTGGTAGGTCATTGTCGGAACTTTGGCTTTTACTCTGAAAACGGCAAGGGCAGATGCAGGCCTGACCTCTGACCAGTATTCCACCCTGGTTCTCAGGGGTCTGTGTAGGGGTGGGGTGCTCTGTGGGGAAACGCCTCGTAGAAGTGGGCTCCCCTATGGATGACACAGAGAAAGAGCCTGGATCACCATCTCTGGCAAGCCACAGGAAGGCCAAGTGTGGAGAGGCAGGGTCTACCTGAGCCCCGTGCCCACCTGCTCCCCATAGACCACCGGCACTGGGATTTTGCCTTTTCACTTCTGGGCCTAATAGCGTAAGCTGCGGTCCCCTCCCAGCCTGGGGTCGGCCGAGTCTTTGTGCGCCCTGTGGCCAGTCCTTCCCCAGGAAGCTTGCTTTTGAGGGTGGGTGCACACTACTGAGAGTTACGCAGGACAGCCCGGGCACATCATGATCCTAAGTGGAAGGACGCCAGGCGGAGGGGCAGGGAGGACAGGGAAAAGAGAGGCACTTCATAGAGCCGCAGAAGGTCTGAGCTGGAAGGGACTCAGGGCTCATCTCACGCAACCCGGACAACTCAGAAAGGGCAGGGGCTCGTCCAGGCCACGAGCACATCACTGGCCCATCGCCAGCAAGGCTGGAAGTAGAATCTCGACTTGCTGATGTTCAGCGTGGTCAACCCCTGACCCCAGGCCCCCCAGACGGCCTCCAGGTGTTGGGTGTACTCGGGGCTCCAGGGAGCTGTCCTGGGGCTTAACTGGTCCCTTGAGTTCTTGTTAGTTAGTTTGTTTTAGGGGCAGTGGCTCCGGACTATAGAAAATAGGGTATGGGTTGTTCGGGGTTTTTTATCTCCAATAAACTGCAGTTGCTTTCCTCGGCTGGGCCCCTCAGGAGGGGAGAATTACCCACTGTTCCCATAAGTGGGGTCTCAGGGGTCTTTCCCTGCCTTGGGCTCACTTCTGTCTTCCCAGAGCAGCTGAATGCCTAGTAAATCCCAATGTAGACAGCCTTCCCCGTGATCTGTGAGCGCCATAAAAGCAGGGCCACATCTGTCGGATTCACTATTATACGCCCAGTGTTTACCCAGCATAGTTGCTGGCACACAGGCGAAACTCTAAGGTATGGACCGGAAGGATAGAACCTCTACTTTGGGGGATCGTGCCCCCAAATGCAGCACGGTCTCTCTGGTAACAGGGAGCTCTGATCAGAATAACAAGATCTTCTGGGGCGCCTGGGTGGCGCAGTCGGTTAAGCGTCCGACTTCAGCCAGGTCACGATCTCGCAGTCCGTGAGTTCGAGCCCTGCGTCGGGCTCTGGGCTGATGGCTCAGAGCCTGGAGCCTGTTTCCGATTCTGTGTCTCCCTCTCTCTCTGCCCCTCCCCCGTTCATGCTCTGTCTCTCTCTGTCCCAAAAATAAATAAACGTTGAAAAAAAAAATTAAAAAAAAAAAGAATAACAACATCTTTTTGGCCAGGGAGGATATGCTATTTGATAGTTTCTCCCTTCGGAGGATTTAGTCTCCTCATTCTGTTTTGCTAAAGCTAACCCTTATTGATTATCTGATTCATGCCTTCGTTCACTAGGTATTTATGGAGCCCCTACCAGGTGCCAGACCCTGAGCACTAAACACCGGGCAAGGCTGTCCCAAAGTGGCTGGTTCGTGCACACTCAGTAGGGAGCCACCACCTGCGATGTTGCAATCATCTGAGCGGACCCAAGGTCTTGTAGCAAAGGTCAGCCTCTTAAAAAATGGAGCCACTAAGCAAACATTCTGGGGGAGCTTTACAGAGTTAAGCTGTTTGTGCTGGGGAAGCATTTCTAAAAACTGCACATGGGGCCTTTTATCCACCTTATAATTGGCTCTGGTTCCTCTGTAACTGGGGATAAATCAGGCATCAGCCTGTCTGTAGGTTTATTAGAGACTTACATATTTGGAATAAAAAGCAAGGAATCAGGCAGGCAGTGGCGGAGAAGGAGGAAACCCGGGAAGAAGAAGAAGAACTAGAAGGAGAGACGTAGACAGCTGGACAAACGGGCCTCGGCCCCAGTTCCGCTGTAAATCAGCCGATGAACTTGGCCGAGCCACTGCCCCGCTGCCATACGTGGGCTTCCTCGTCCGCAAAGACGGCCGGTGGGGTAAAATCACTTTTGATAAACTGTGCCACGCTCTCCTCTGGCTCCCCTGTGGGGGTCCTTCTTCCCCGTCTTCCCTCACGAGCTCTCACCGCCCCCCCCCCCCCTTGTCAGAACGCTAGCTGAGGCCAGCAGGCATCGCTGTGCAAAACAAGCAATCCTCATCCAGGGCTTGTTAACTCGAGAACGAGATACGGTCCAAATTCTTTCGGCGGAAGGGGCTTGAGGGTCAGTTCGCATGTTGGCACATGAACTTGTTCTCATTAAATAAGTCAGTCGAGATGTGAACATTCATCTGGGTAAGTGAATGAATCAGCCTCACTCTGAAAAGAAAAATAGAGACGCCATTAATCAGCGTAGATATATACAAGCACACACACGCACACGCACACACCAACACTCACATCCCCTGACTCTCTCTCTCTCTCTCTCTCTCTCTCTCTCTCTCACACACACACACACACACACACACACACGTATAGATGTGGGTCCTGGAGCCAGATTCCTCAAGTTTGAATCTCAGCTCTGCCTCTTAGCTAAGCAACATTTGTCAAAGTCCTCAACCATTCTGTCCTCAGTTTTCCCACCTGTGAAACGGGGATGATGACAGTAGTGAATTGTCAGAAAGTACTTAGCAGGTCACCTGGTGCATGGCAAGTGCTCTGTAATATAAGGTAAATAAGTCCCGGCCGTCGCAGCGCATCTGGGATCTTTCCAGCCCCGCCCTTGCACGGCTCTGTGAGTCACTCCACCAGTCTGAACCTGACTTCGTCACTTTGCTCATCTGTAAAATGGGGATGATGCTAATAACCTCAGGGTTATTTGAACGAACACGGAGATAATGGGCACGAGGTAGCGTGACTCGGGATACGGAATCTTGGGCTCTGGAATATGCCTGCCTTAGGGTTCACGCTCACCAGCTGAGTGACAAGTAATGACCTCTGAGCCTCAGGTTTCCCCTCTGTAAATGGGGACAGTAGCAGGTGCTTCCTCAAGGGGTTGTTGAGAGGAACTAACACAGACACCGTGCTGAGCATGGCGCTGGGGACTTAGTGGGAGCTCAGTAGAATTCTCGGCCTGCGGCCTTTGTAACTTTGCCTCCCCTGGAGCACACCGCAGGCTCTCCAAGCCTCATGTATGGGTGAGGCTTGGTCTGCAAGGCAGGTAGGTGCAACAGTCCTCCTCATGCTGTGTGCCCTCGGCGAGCGCTTTCCGCGTGTTACTTCCATCAACCTTCCCGGTCCCCCGCAAGGCCGCTTGTATCTCCATTTCGCAGAGGAGGAAGCTGAGTCTCAGGCAGACTCGGTGACTTGCCCAGGGTCACGGTGGGCTGACCTTTCAGCCCAGGTCTGTCCGTCCCAGAGTCCAAGGGCGGTGACGTTCAGGCACTGCAAGGAAGCTGAGCGGAGTCCCACCTTTACTTTCATGGCTGGATTTAGCGACCCAGACAGGGCGTCCGCTGCTCGCGGGCAGGAGGGCCCTTGGCCGTGGACCCAACCCTACGGGTTGTTTGCACGAGAGCATAGAAGGGTGGGCCCAAGAGGCTTTGGGTTGGAGCAGAGAGGTAGGAACTAAGAGCTCACAGGGCGGAGGGGGTATCTTCCAGCGACCAAAGCTTGGAGCGCAAACGATGAGGCAAGACGTTTGGCCAGCGGAACACTGACTTGGGAAAAGCAGGACCCAAACTTCCCTAAACTCTAAAGGCAAACCGTGCTGGCAGATCTGGGACGGGTCGCCCCTGCCCAACCGCAGCTTGACCTCAGCACTTTTGTCTGTGGAGGAGGGTTGCACAAGCTGTCTTAAATTTAAAAATTTGCTGGTTGTATTGACTGCTCCCTGTCAATCGTCCAAATGAGGGCGGGGACCAACGCATTCTTTCTTCTCACGCAGGTTTGGGCGTCCAGGTATGGAGGCAGTTTACAGATGTGATCTCAGCAGCTCTACGTGGATGATAAAGGTGATTCAAAAAATAAATAAATAAAATACATTGGGTATGTGCCGTGGGTTTTGTTTGTTTTTAAGAGAGAGAGAGAGAGAGAGAGAGAGAGAGAGAATCCCAAGCAGGTTCCATGCTCAGCACAGAGCCCGACACAGGGCTCAATCCAATCCCACAACCCTGGGATCGTGACCTGAGCCGAAATCAAGAGTCAGGTGCTCCACAGACTGAGCCACTCAGGTGCCCCTGTGATGTGCTTTCTGGTTGCCAAAGCCTCCTTTGCAGACGTCCTCTCCTCCGGTGTTTATAAGTGACCCGGCGTGGGGGGGGGGGAGGGGGGGGTAGGTGCTATCATTCCCCTTGAGAAGAGGAAGACCAGGAAGGCTCAGCTTGGCCAAGGCCACATGGCCGGAAAGTTCAATGCCAGGCTGGCCCCAGGACTTCTGAGCCTCACCCCAACCCGCAGCTGGAGGCGAAAAGAGAAAGGAAGTGAAAGGAGAAAGGCTTGAACTTCAGTTCTTTGTTTATTGGGTGATCTTGGGTGGGTCTCTGGTTTCTGTCTCTGTAAAAACAGGCTCCCTAGCCACCCGTACCTAATGGAGTCCTTAGAAAGCTTGTCACAGTGCTTGGCACGGTGCACTTTCCTCCTGTTAAAGATTAGGAGTCTAAAAGCACAGAGAGGGGAAGTGCCTTGCCCAAAACCACACAGCTGATGAACAAAGAAACCAGGCCTGGAACCTGGGTTTACCTGCCCTCACAACCTGAGCTTCCACACTAGAAAACACTCCCGGATGGATGGTAATTATTAGTATTGTATATTACTATCATTTAATTAACAACAACAAAAAAAATGAAGGCGGATGATGAGGGTTCAGTAGTCTCCCTATCTGGTAGGATCTATTCCAGGGAGCTGCTTTCTGGAAAGCCGGGCTAGGAAGCACCCAGGAAGCTCTGCCCCAGGTCCCTCCCAGCATAGCCATTTAGAATCTACCTCTTCCCGCCTACCCCCCCCCCACCCCCCACGCCCCCCTCCCATAGAGGGTGGTGGGGAGAGAGTCAGTACCACTCCTTTCTTCTAGCTCCTAGCCAGCTGCATTCCTGGGGCGGGGGAAGGAGGACCTTGGCCTGGCAAGCCCTTGGCTGACGACACTCCTAGAGGCTGGCTGTGGCCTGGGGCAGCTTGTCGGAGGGATATTCTTCAACCCCCCGAAGGACGTTCCTAGGATTTTCAAATTTATTCTATGAAAATCATTGCAAAGAGAAACAAATTCAATCAGGCTCGGTGCAACATTTAATGAACTGTCATTTGGGGGGAAATGATTGCAGATTACATATGAGAAGAAACAATTCAGAAAAAAAAAACCTCAGGGGGGCAATGATTAAATATTTAAAATGCAGACTGCTTTGGAAATGCTGGGTTGTGAGATTGAAGATGCCTCCTGGGGAAAGCACCCGGGGCTTCCAGCATCCTCTATTCACCCATTTCCTACATTCGGCTGCCTTTTATTGAGCACTTATTTTGTGCCAGGGGCTGTGCTGAGAGCTTTCCCTGAGAATCTCACAGCCATCCAATGCCAGAGACGTGGTTACAATTCCCATTTAAAAATGTATCAGCTGAGGCTCAGAGGGTCGCAGTGGCTGGCCCAAGGTGGCATGGTTAGGAACTGGCTTCTAACATCCCTCTGAGCGCGGACTTTAAAAAGTCCTGGAGAGCCAGACGTGGACAAGGCAGGGCCCCTGTCCTTGAGAAGCTCAGAGTCTAACCGGCCGTAAATTTATAAAGGTTAGGAGCGAGAGGTCACCCCTTCTAGTGATTTCAAATTCTTTGTAAGTGAAGGACACTTTCTCCTTGAAGTCTCATGTGAGACACCATCATACAACACAGATGAAAAGGGAACGTGTTTCTGGTGAAAGCTGGGAGGGAGACCTCCCCCTCCCCCCCAACACTCCTTAGGCACTCGGGACAGGACTGTAAGTCTAACTGGAAGCCCACTGATCGCACCTAGATGTGGCATTTGACAGATGGGAACACGGAAGCCAGGACTGGAACTTGGGCCTGTGGACTCCTGGTTTGGGGCTGTTTGCTCTGCGTTAGTGTCCCCAGGGTGCAGGTGTGTGGATGCTTCGCTCCAGGAATCCCCTGTCCAGTGACATGGGCTGCCCAGCGCTGGCCGCACTCTGGCGACTTTGGGTCTTTCAAGCCAGCTCAACGTTTTTTCCAGATGTCAGAGAAAAACAAAGTCTAAGAGCCCCTTGGAGGAGAGCTGAATATGTTCAGAAGAACCATTTCTACTAGAACCCCAAACACGGGGGGGAGTTGAAAGGGCCTTGGTTCGACACCCAGCTCTCCAACCATGAGCAGGATCTAGTCTGTGGTTCTTCCTCAGTTTCTCCATCTGTAGCAGGAAGTGGTTGGATTACACTGGATTCTCTACAAGGCTCCTTCCAGAATGAGTAAATGGGGAATCTAGAACCTTCTAGGCTGGGCCACTTCTGGGTTTGTGAGACTCCAGTCAGTCAACAGTGGCCTTGACACCCCGTTCGCTCCCTCCTGAGGAGTGCTGACCCTTGTCCTTACCCCTCCTCAACATTTTCTCCCTCTCTGAGCCTCCTCCTCCCCACCTCCCTCCCCAGTGAAACTCTCTCCTTCTCCATTTCCTGATAAGCCGAGGCCTGGTTCCTGTTTTGCTCTCATCAAAGAGTAGCAAAGGGGATCCCAGAGACCATTTGTCCAAGCCTCTCACTGTACAGGTGGAGACACTGAGGCCAGAGAAGGGAGTGGCTGCCCCAGGGTCACCCTATGGAGGAGAGGCCCACTTCTTACAAAACCAAGATCACCTCCTCTTGTCCGGAACTCAGCTCTTGGGGGTTCTTTGGCCAACAACTGCTTTTTGCCTGGACACTCAGGATTGTGTTTCCTGATGGTGGGGCATCAGAGGCCTTCAAGAAGACTGAAGGCGTTCATCCGTGGGCCTTCAACATCCCTGCTGGCCTATGAGGAGCTGGAATTCTGTGTGTGCGCCCGGGAGGGGGGGGGTCCCTTTCCTGTTCTCTTTCAACCCTTTTGATCACAACTTGGAGTCTCAGTTTGTTGCTCATGTGTCTTTAACACCTTTCGAGCCCTTGTTAATCTCCCTTTACGAGAGAGTGGGGCCTTGGGCTCAGCACCTCCTCAGGCAGCAGTATTTTGTTGGAATTTTTTTTTTATGGCGGTTAAATATACATTGTTAGAATTTAATAACACTGTTTTATTTTCATTGTATTTATTTTTATGGGACCTTCTATTTCTAGTAATGCGATGCTGGCTTTCCATTTATGGTAATGTTATAACATTTCTTTGTAAAAACAAGCACATTTATGTAAAAACAAAATAACAAAACGAGAGTTGATTTAAAGAAAGCTATTAGGCAAACCGCCTTATCTGGTGCACAGATACTCCGTGCAAGCTCTCCTCCCAGCCGGGTGTCTCAGTTGTCCAAGCGGCCGGCTCTGCCCTCACTGTCCTCTGCCTGCTTCTGCCAATCCCCCCAGACCCTCACACACTCTATCCATCCCTCCTGCTGTCTCTGGCCTGCGCTTCCCAGGCCCCCGCACCCTCACTAGAGACTCAGCCTTTTTCCTCTTTAAATTTATGTGGCGCCTCGCGTCCAAGGAGGCCCACACAGACAGCCCCTTCCAACAGCATTCCATAAACGCAGAGCCTGTGGGGTTTCTCAGCACGAAGGGTCAGCCTCCCCCAACCCTGTTTTGGCAGCTGAAGGGGTGAACGTGGAGGCTGAATCCCTTTAGAGTTTTCCTTGTCTTTGTTTTACAGAAATTGGGCTATTAGAGATCTTCTCCCCTTGGGTTAAGCATTACTCACTCTGCGTCCCTTTGAAAAGGTGGATCCCGGTTTTATTTTCCCCAGTCACACCTCTACTCTATTAGACCCTCTGTCAGTCTTATCCAGAGACTTGGTGAACAGGTTGAAAGGACCAGACATCCTGGAAGTCCTTGGAGGGATGTATCCTTTTCCAGGGAAGTGGACGAGGAAAGACAGTGGTTTCCTGCCCCTGGAAACTCTGCCCCGTGGCCCAGCATTACCAACATTCATGTTCAAGACTGTAATAGGTTCAAAGCCTATCAGTCACGCACTCTTTAGTGGGAATCGGGTGACCAATGGGCTTCAGAGCTTTCTCTAGGGCCCTCACGCCCCGAGTGCCAGTGCGGCAGCTTCAGAGTTGGAACTCAAAAAAGAGCTCCCCAGGGTAGAGGGGTGGGCATCCAGAGCCCCTCTCCTGGGGGCGGGGGTGGTTACCAAGCACTTTCACTTGGGTTGTCCCCTTTGATCTCCTTGCGTGCGCGTTTTGTCTGGGGCTGGGGGTGGGGGGGGGTGGGTTGCCGCTTCACCGGGGAGGTTCAGAGGTTAAGTGTCTCAGTGAAGTCATGTGTCAGGGGCTGCGGAGGGGCTGTGTGGCTGTGACCCCAGAACAAAGATGAAAGATAAGTCCAGAGATCGGAGACACAGGTCTGGCCTCTCGCAATCAAGTCATTTGCATCGGGTCTGGGGTCAGCCCCGCCCCCTCCTCACCCCCACCAGGGGCCTCCGTTATCTGCAACAGTCCAAAGCAGCCCTAGGGAGGGTGAATCCCCTTGGCTTTCAACAGGTACTCCAGGACAGCAGGAAGCCCAGGAGAAGCAGCGAGGTCCGGAGGGACAGTCATCCCGCCTCTAACCCTGAAGTCGGTTATGGGGGGCGGGGGGGGGGGTGGGCAGCGTGCAAGTTTCCCCGGGGAAAAAAATACAAAATACTCCGGGTCTAGCATGCCGCTCTCCCTACTTCCCCAGCCGATCTCCCGAATTCAGACGAAGCGAGGGCCCCTGAGCCGAGCGCGGAGGCGGGCAGGGGATGGAGGACCGGAGCGGGGTTGAGGGTGGCCCCTGGGGCGAGGCCTGGATGCTGCAACGCAGGCGGAGACCGAGGCAGGGAGGAGGCGAGGGGCAGCCCGCCTGAGGAGACGTGCCTTCTCGGCGGCCGCCACGGCAGCGGTGGCGGCGGCGACTGGAGACTGGCGGGGAGGAGGTTTGGGGAGGGGAGGGAGCGCGGGGGAGAGGGAGGGACGGAGCGGTGGCTGGGAGGTGGGGCCGGCGGGCGGGCGGGCGGCTGCAGCTGCCGCCGGCGTCTCGGGGGCTCCAGGCTGCAGGGTGGACGCAGCGCCGAGCGATCCGCAGCGGAGCCGTGCGAGGCCGCCGGAGCCCCGGCCCCGAGCCCCGAGCCCCGAGCCAGCGCCACCGTCGCCCCGGGCCAGCCGGCCCCCGGACACGCCGCCGCCGCCGCCGCCGCCAGGAAGGCAGCCGGCGCCGAACAAGTTGCAAGCGCGCCTCTCCGCCCGGGGAAAGTTTCCCCCGCGGCCGCCGGCGGGAGTTGGCGTGGGGTCCCGCTGCGGCTGCTGGAAGGTAGGGGGGTCCGCACCTCCGTGCCCTCCGCGCGCCCCGCTGCTGCGCCCCCGGGGACTTGGGAGACCCCACGCGCGCTCCCCGGGCGACTGTTGGGCACGGTCCGGGGTGGGGATGGCATGCGGGAGGGATCCCAGAACGGTCCGGGGGGAAGCCCAGAAACCAAGTTGTACTTCAACCAGCTTGGGGAGGAGACCGGGGAGACGTGCTCACCCCGATCCCCGCCCCGGATCCCTGCCCGGGAATCCGCGGACTAGAGGCTTCCCCCCGGACAGGTGCAGCCCCAGTCGGCGCTGGGCGCTCTGGGTGGGTGAGTGGAGGGTGCCAGGAGGATGGGGGGGGGTGGCAGGTGTGATTAACAAGGTTGGGGGTCTCAGCGGGGGCTGCGCCCCGAGGGCGGGGGGGGGTACGCGCCACGCCACTCGGTAGGAGATCAGGTGGGGACTGGGGATTAGGAGCGAGGACCGGGGCCGGGAAGATTGTCCGGCCCAGCCAGGGCACGGAGCACGAGCCGCCTTTGGGGTCCCAACAGCGGGGCGGGGCGGGGGCGCCAAGCTTTCCTCCCGGGTCCCCCTCATCCGGTAGGCGGTGTGCGCGGTTTGGGGGAAGCGAAGCACAGACTCGGTGGGGGCTCGGTGGGTCCGAGCGTCTGGCACGTCCAGATTTAGGAGGTGTACTAGGAATCCTCCGGGAGGGTTTCTCGGCTCGGGCGGGCTCACGCCAGCTTTGGATCCCCGCTGCATTGAAGTGAGGTGGCCCCCGCCAGGGGGAGCCATTCCCCGACCCTTTCGCCCACAGGAAGGCGAGAGTCCTGGTTCCTGCTAGACAAACGCACCGAAATCGGGGACCTGGAACCACAGACCCTCCAACACACGCGGGGCGCCGCGCGGAGGAGCACCCCGGGCCGGGCCAGGCGGCGGGGGAGAGGCCCGAGCGTGAAGCTGGGGTGCACCGTGTGCTGGAAAGCTCGGTGGTGGTCAGGAGGTGCGTGGTCTTGGGGATCACGCAGGGTGTATGGGTGAAAAAAGCATTCACCCCCAGAAAAACACAAACGGAGAGAAACTTTACACTAACAGCGAATTGGTATAGAGAAAGAGGAGAAGAGGGTAAACTTGTGAGGTTTCTTTGGAGTCAGAACCCCATATTGCTGAATGCACCCTTTTTGTAAAAGTTATACCTTTGTTCCCCGGATGCGGCCAGATCCCTCCCTGGTGTGGGCTGCCTGGGGGTCTTATCCAGCCTCTCTGTGGGCGCAAGTAAGCCGGGTGGCACAGTACTGGGGTGGTGAGGGCCCCTTAAAGATTTTAGCAGTCCGAGCTGAAGTGGGAATTTCTCAGCGGTGGACAGGAGTCCCTCTCGCCTGCGTCTGAGTCTACAGGCCACATTCGTCTGGTCATTTCACAGTTGGTGGAAACCTGCTGGGTGTCCCGTTTTCTTACCTCAGGGCTCCTGTGTGTTGAGTCTGCGTATCTGTGCCCAGGCCATGGAAAGCGAGAAGGCTGCTGGCATCTGGGTCTCAGTCATGTGCGGGGCTGTTCCACATTGAAGGGACCCTGGAGGGACCGTTGCCTTATCTCTCTCTAATTTCCTGCCCCTTCTCTACACCTCAAGAGAGTACAAATGAGCAGATCAAAGAACTACAGTGGCCTAATATTGGCCATGGGAAGTTTTCATTTTTCTCTTGGCTAGAAATGTGTGCGCATTGGACAGCCGCCTCCCCTCCCGTGTCCCCAGAGTCCCCTGCAAAGGTGATAGAGATGGGGCGGTCCCCGAAAGAGAGTTTAGTTGAGGTTCTTGCTTTCCATATAGCCCAGCCGGTGTTTTTGCTGGATGTTACCGAAATACCGTAGGACGGAGGTGCCGGAAAGAAAGATCAGCATGATTATTTTGAACAGACAGGGTGGGGGGAGGAGACAGAGGAAAGGGTGGAGAAGCCCATGTCTCTGGATATGTCTTCAAGACATTCCACGGGGCCAGAAAACAAAAGGAATTTTTCATTTTGTTTTGTTGTTAGTGGCTCTTGTTTTTCTGCAGGAGAAAGCCTGCCCACAGCGGCCCTGGCCTTTGGGCCCCCGATGGCCTGCAGCTCCTGTGTTGTCCCCCTTCTTTCTGTGCCCCACCCACAACCCACCCCACCTGCCCTAAGGAGAAGAGGGACTTGAGACTCCAAGGCTGCTGATGTTTGTGTTTGCATTTAGCATATCACGTGTGGACCCAGTGTAAACTCCAAGATCTCTGATTCAGCAAAATTGTAAGTCTTGGAAATCTGGTCTCCTTATCTCCCGGTCCCTAAATCCATTCAAACACTGCACCTCGGGACCTCTTTACCCAACCCGAGGCTGAAATGGCAGTCTATCAGGGCATTTTCTAGAAGCGGAAGTTCATCTGGAGTTGGAGGCAGGATACTTTGGGTCATCGAGGAAGTAAGTAGTCCCTCCACCTTTAAGAAAATTCCATGTCGGCCTGGAAAGAGCTATTGAGTATACTGAATGAGGTTTAAATGGTCTGAGGGTGGGCTGGAACACGGGGTGCTGGGAAGGGACAGGTGGGGAAGGGGGTGTCGAGGCAAGGGATGATGTCCCCCTGTGGGAGGGAGTAAGAAAGCGAGGAAGCAGCAAGGTTTGGGATCTCCGAGGGGGGCTGCTTTGAAATCCAACTTTTCTAGATCCTCAGTGCTACTTTGGGCGAGTCACTTTCCCTCTCGAACGTGCTTTCCCGGTCTGTGAAATGAATGTGTGGGCCCAGGAGGCTCTGGGCTGGCTTACAGCTTAAAGGCAGGAGGGTGTAACCTTTTAGGGCAGAAGGCAGCTCATTGCCCTGCCTCCAGTCCAGTGGAGGGCATCTCTCCTGCTGTCTTGCCCCAGCCCTCCGCTCCCCTGCACGACACAACGAACCAGGCTCCCATCCTCCATCAGATTGCTGTTTTGGACAGAGAAGGTAATGCCAGTGTCCAGCCCTCACTCCCCTTCCCTGAGAAGAGCAAATGTTGGTGGCTGGGCCGCCCCTTTTAGGGACCCCTCTTTCCAGAGGGCTTGCTCTTCTGGCCTATTTCATTAGTCAAGAGAAGGAAAATCAGGAACATTTGTTCGTGCTCAGCTGGTACACAGCGAAGGGAGGGGGCCTTGGAAACCAGCACTCTGGTCCCCCGGAGCAGATGATCGGTCGATCGAGTATTTCTGCAACCTGATCCCATTAGGCAAACCTGCCAGCTTGGGCTCCTCCTGCTGTACGAGCTGGCATCTTGGACCCAAATCCGGCGGGGGTGTGCAGATAATGAAAGTCTTTTTAAAAAGAGAGAATGGGATGGAGAGCCCCCATGTGCGCAGCTGGCAAAGTACGTCTTTCCCGTCCGCACTTATTTTCGGGTCAGCCCTGGCCCCTCGTCCGCACCCAAGGCTGCTGGTGTAATTAGTGAATTGAACAACTCGGAGATGCGCAAAAAAACGTGTTCCCTGGTTGTGTGCACGCGGGCAGGTGCTGAGAGGCAACAGGGTGGTGTGGAAAGGTCACTGAACCGTAACTAGAGAGACTTGTGTTTGAGCCCTGATTCTGTTGCAAATGGAGCTGTGTGACCTCAGTGAGTCACTGCCCCTCTCTGAGCCTGTGTTGCCGTCTCTTCAGAGGTAGCGTTGCACGGTGGTTGGGCTGCCCGGGTTTGAATGTTGGCTTTCTCCTACTGATCAGCTGTGTGACCTTAGGCCGTTCAACCTTTGGTGCCTCAGTTTCCTGATCTGCAAAATGGGACTACTAATATCTCATCAGATTGTTGTGACGAGGCAATGAGATAAAACGTGTAGGACCGTGCCCTGCATGTGGTCACTGCTCAACAAATGTTCCCTGTCATCACTGTCCTTATGTGAAACGGGAGGGGACAATGTTGATTCTTTCCAGCTCTGATATTCTGTGGCTTGGTGTATGTGTGTGTGTGTGTGTGTGTGTGTGTGTGTGTGTGAGAGAGAGAGAGTGTGTTCCATCCCCATGGCAGGAAGCCCAGTTTGACGTCACTGAAAATATCCTGGTTTCTGGCACTTGAGGGATGATATTTCATCAGCTAGAATTTGCCCATCCCTTCCCTTCCATCCTTTGTTTCCCGCCCTCAGCCATAGTATGAAGACCATATGTGCAGATAATGAGTTTAAGCTGATAAACAACTCCCAGATTCACCCAAATCAAAGGCCATCTTGCTAGAAGACACTTTTGAACGTACAATAAATAATCTGGGCTTCTCTGCTATGTTGCCTTAGGTCTGGCTGACCCTTCCCTCTTTGGATTCTGCCCCTTGGTCTGCTGTGGCGACACGGACCGGGCCGGGTGTGTGTCCCGGGCTTAATTAGCAGCCCTGGCGGGGGCAGCCTCCTCCAGACGCCCCCTCGCCCCCTCCAGCGAGGCTGGTGCTCTGAGCCACCCCAGGGATGGTCTTCGTGGTGGCACACATTTTGGGAGAGACAACGCTTCGTCTCACCTCCACCCATGAGGTTGGGTTAGATATTGTCCCCGTTTTACAGATTACAAAGCAAGGCTCAGAAGAACCAAATGAGCAGGTGGTCGTGCTGGGACGTGAACCTATGTCGATCTGATTGCCCATCCAGCGCTCCGAACCACGGTGTGATACTTCGTCTTGTATCAGAACCTCCTGCGAGCTCCAAAGCCCCAGGAAAGCTACCTTTAAGATTCCTTCAGGCCCTCTCCTCCCTGCCTTTGCCCATCTTCCAGGCTCAGTGCCTTATGCGATTCCCTCTTTTCATCCTGCGTGGATTTCCCAACCAATCTAGGGACAGTGAGGGGGAGAAGCTTTGGGGGACAACTGCTGCTGACAAGAGGGCGACGACCTTACTAAGCAACAAAAGGTTTCTGGAAGAGGATGCGCGTTGGAGTCACAGATGTGAGTTTGAACCTTGCTTCTGACACTTCCTGGCTCTATGGCTTTGGTTTCCTTATCTGTGAGAAGCAGCAGAGTAGGGACAATAACACCATTGAGCTACGTATTAGCGGCTATGGCATAGGTACGACGCTAGACTCAGTGGCCTGACCCTGCAGGTGTAATTCCTGCTCACATGACTTGTGTGGTGCGGATCTCGGCTCCATGCGGTTACCCAGGCACCCAGGCTGATGGTGACTCCACTGTCTCTGTAGCCGCACTTTCTGGAGTCTCTTGCATCCGTAGTTACTGCCCAGGGGAGGAGAGAAGTGGGAAAGGCACGCTGACGCCCAACTGCCTCAGCCAGAAGGTGACCCGCGTGGCCCCAAACCAGCTGCAAGGGAGGCTCCGGATGCCAGCAAGTGCCCGGATATCGGCCGAGCACTAACTCCGCATTCACGCTTCCCGAAGAGAGTGCTTTGAGGATTGAGATGACGCGTTGAAGGCTTTTGACAGAGACCTAGCATGTAGTTGGCCCTCAAAACACGGAAGCTTCCGTTCCCTCGTTCGCGCTGCTCTTTATAGATTACAGATCGTGTGCATGGAAATGATCACAGGGCAGATCACAGAGTGCCCAGGATCCGCTGGAGGGAGGTCGCGCCCAGAGAGGCCAAGGGACTTGCAAGGGAGTGTTCGGCAAGGGCACCAGGCTGGGGCCTTGATCTTTATTCGGCCCTGTGCTCCCATGGCCTCCTTTGGCTTACTGAAATTTCCTGCCCTGAGAACTCCTTCCAGGATCTTCCAGAACCTACCTTTGCTCCTGTCTCCTCCTCCCCTATGCTAATGGGGTGGGGTGGGGTGGGGTGGAGTGGGGTGGGAGTAGAGGGGCAAGACTGCAGGAACTATCTGGACGCTGAGGGAGAAGTGGCAGGGGGGCTTGAGGTGAGAGAAGTCATTGTTCTAGGTATCCGTGGCGACAGCTGTAGACGTTTGGTCCCCGTACTGCTTTGGGAAGGCTGTGTAGGCAAGCTTTGGAGTCCCCCTTGACCGCCTCCCCCCCAACCCCCCCGCCACCGCGTCCCCCATGGCACACAGGGTTACCTGTGGTTCCTGTCCCACCCGTGCTGGTCCTCTCGCTCCTTGTGGGATTGGGCAGGGAACGAGAGGGGGCCTCCAGCCCTGATTTTCTGCCAGCAGGAAGATGGTCAGACCCAGGTTTGAATCCTGCCTCTTCCACTTCGTGCTTCTTTATTTTTTCTGAGCCTCCATTTTTCTCCTCTGCAACATGGGCAGTATTTGAGAAACCGCAAGCTAACCAGGCCGTGGCACGTAGTAGGGGGTCAACATGTTTGCATGTCTCTGGTCTCCCGCTTGCGTGAGAAGGAAGAGTTGCCTTCGGCCAAGGGTCAGCACCTGAGGAGAGGCTAGAGGCCCGCCCAGCACCCCGGCCCGTAACCCCCCAGTCCGGGATGTGCGGGCGCTGGGCTCCCACCCCCGGCGGCCTCAGCCTCTGCTCTCGTGTTGAACTAACACGGCTTCCATTGGAAATGGGAGAAGAATTTGGAGCTCTGGCCCTTGGACTTGGGCCCGTCTTTTGGAGACCAATTGCCTCGTGGGCGCGGGGTCTGGCGTGCCGCGGAGAGCCCCCTCCCGTGCTGCTGTCTCTCGGGCTGGGACGGATTGTGGCGCTCTCCCCGGCGGTGCTGTTCTCCCTGGCGGTGGTGCCTGACATTTAGGGCCCCCTCCCGCAGAGCAGGCGCGGGCGCTCATGTGGGTTTTAGCCCGCAGGGGAATGGAGCACTTCTCCAGCCAAGACGTAAACACCTCCAGAATAATGGGGCTTAACTGTCCCCCTCAAAGGAATAGCTTTTGGGTGGGAAGAGAGTGGCTCCTCCAGACGGGATTCTGAGGGGGCCCGAACCCCCCCCCCCCCCCCGCCGCAAGGCACAGCAGAAACTTGCATCTGGGGGCTGAGGAGCGTGGCCTTCCACCAAAGCAGCCACCAAGATGCTAGGGAGGCAGGCTGACCCCTGAGAGGCACTGGTAGGCATGAAGGCCACTTGGGCCTGGGAGTTGGGCTTTGCGAGGTCCCCCCCCACTGACACCTCATTAGCTCCCGTCCCCTGGCCTAGCGTCCACAGCCTCTCACCTGGGACACTTGGAGCAGGGCCTTGGACCAGCTCGGGAGCCCCGAGAGGCAGCTGGTTTCCTGGGGCTCCCGTGACAGGGTACCACAGATGGGAGCTTGAAGCAAACAGACAATTTATTCTCTCACAGCTCTGGGGGCTATAAGCTCCAAATTAAGGTATTGGCAGGGCTCTAGGGGGAGGGTCCTTTCTTGTTCCTACTTAGGTTCTGGTGGCTGTTGGCAATCCTTGGTGTCCCGTGGCTTATGGACACATCACCCAGTATGTCTGTCCCTGTCATCACGCAGTGTCCTCCTGTGCCTATCCTTTCTCTCCTTCTGAGGACACCGGCCATATTGGATTAGGGTCTAATGACTTCATCCTGACTTATTCACATCTGGAAAGACCCTATATTTCTGAATAAGGACGAATAAGGACTCATGTGCAGGTACCAGGGGTTAGGAACGTTATCTATTTTTCGGGTACACCATCCACCCCATAATAGGTGGTCCTACTATTGCCCCATTTGACAACCAAGAAAACCAACACAAAGAGATTAAATAATTTCCCACAACTATCCAACTGGCGAGCAATTGGTAAATTGAGCTCGGTACTCAGCTCGGTATTTCAGCTTTCTTATCAATAAGGTGGGGATTTATAGCCGCCTCGCAGCCTAGTGGTGAGCACAGAGGAGGTCAATGTTTGCATTAAAACACACTTTATTGGCAGACAAGCACCTGCCAGATGCCGTTGTCCGTTTGTCCTCCCTCCCTCCCTCCGGACAGGCCTGGAGGGGTACCGGGTGTTCAGTCTGGACCCAAGGAACATGGACGTATATCAGTTGTAACCAGTTGCGGGTAGAATGTTTTCTAGAAAAAATGATTCAAAGTGGCTGAATGAGAAGCACTATCTATGTTCTTGCAGCCCACCTTTCTGGAGTTGCCTGTCTTTTCCAGGCCCTTCCAGGTTAAGAATATCTCGCGGAGATGAATTGTTCCCGCTTGGTATTTATCCTGGGCTCACCGGCAGCACCGGAAGTCACTGTGACTTCTGCAACCTGGGCTGTTCTCCCCAGGGGCAATGTCTGGGCATCTCTGCCTGAGGAGGGGGCCTGGGTGGGGGGTGGGGGGCGATGAGCAGACAGCTTTCTACTCTGGAGCTGGTCCCATACGAGCCCCAGAGGGTTTGGGGGCTCAGCTGATGTGGTCGAGGGTTCAGAGATGAAGCCTGTCCCTGTGCAATGAAGGCAGAGGAATCAACACCCCGCCAAAGGTTCGGAGTAGAGCTTCTGAACATAAGGGCCTGGGTTCAAATCCCAGTTCAGCCACGTGCCATGGCCTTTGACAAATTCCTTGACTTCTCTGTGCCACCATTGTACCACACAGAGTTTTATGAAGATGCGACTAAAATGCATGAAGTGTATCTCCTAGGATTGAATGTGACACTTGAACAGTATTCAGTGAATGTTAGGATTATTCTCATTATTTTATCATTGGTTTCCATCAGTGGAATAAAGGCAGAGGCCCCGTAGGGTGTAGCTCGGTGCCTGGGGTTGAATAGATGCTCAGGATGTACATGCTGAATGAATGAGTGAATGATCACATCCTTCCTTGCAATGCACTGAGGCCTCTAGCCATAAGCCCCTCTTATGTGGGAGCACTGGGGGTGCCATGAGAATAAACCCAGTGAAGGGCCTTAGCTGCCAAGAAAAACTCAGGGAGGACATTTCTACCTGGAAGCAGGGGCAGCACAGCCCTCCTCATGGAGCTAGCACAAGTTAAGGCTTGGAGCATGCGGAAAGGGCAGGGCAGGGGAGCCTAGAAGGTTGTGGTCACCCCAGGCTGTGTGGTGGCCTGGTGGGGAGAGCCACATTTACGGTGTCAGGTGTTCCCATGGCCAGTGGAGACACTGCCCCACTTCGCCATGTCCTCCCACCGGGCCTACCAAGCCAGTCCACAGGACCTTTTTGCCAAGTAAACTCTTACTTCTTTATTTGTTTTTATTTTATTTCTTTAACGCTTATTCATCTTTGAGAGACAGAGAGAGAGCATGAGCAGGGAAGGGGCAGAGAGAGGGAGACACAGAATCTGAAGCAGGCTCCAGCCCCCGAGCCGTCAGCACAGAGCCCGACGCGGGGCTCGAACCCGCGAACCGCGAGATCGTGACCTGAGCCGAAGTCGGACGCTCAACCGACTGAGCCACCCAGGCGTCCCCCTCCGGTAAAGTCTACTCCTGACCTGGGTCTCGAACTCACCACCCCGACATCAGGAATCAAATGTTCTACCAACTGAGCCAGCCAGGCACCCCTCCTTCAGGACTTTTACCGAACAGGTGCACCTCACTCGAGGCAGCCGGATCTATGAAAATGCCAGCTGGATCACAGGCCCCTCATTCAATTTACAGACAAATTAGCTCTCAGATTCCCATTGCTCCCTACTGCCTTAAAAATAAAACTCAATTTACGGAAGCCCGACTTCCACACTTTGTTAGGACAAACATCTGTTGTGTAATGTGATCATCTTAGCCACCTTGCTCGTGCCCCTCCAGTGGATTCTCAATTGTGTTCAAAGGCTTTCTCACAGCCCTTGCTGCCTCGCTTCCTTTCCTTGTGCCCACTGGCACAGGGCTGCTCTTTGTGTACCGCCACCCACCCGCCATTGCTCAACGCTGCATCCCAGACACCTGGCCCACGCCTGGGAACCTGGCGGGCGCTGAGGGGCTGCCTCCCTCCATGGCCTCCTCTGCAATCAGTCTCTTCCAGGTTGTTTTGGATGATGGGCACAGCTAACGCGTACTGATCACGTGCAGTGTGCCAGGCGCTTACGGGTCTGATCTCATCCAATAGAACAAGGGTTTACAGTCCCAGCTCTACCGCTTACTAACTCCGAAGCCTTGGGGCACGTAACTCAGCCTCTCTGTGCCTCATTTTCTCATCCGTAAAATGGGACCAAAAGTAACACCTAATTTATTGAGTTGTTCTGAGGACGGAATAAATTGATTCGTGTCAAACTTATTTTCTTACAGTTTTGGAGAGGCTAGAAGTTCACGACCCAGGAGTCAGCAGGTTTGATGAGTTCTGAGGTCTCTCTCCTTGGCTTGCAGATGGCTGCCTACTTGGGTCCTCGGGTGGCCTTTCTCTGCGCATATGCACCTGCCGTCTCCTGGGTGTCCAAATCTCCCCTTCTCCCTAAGGGCACTAGTCAGATTGGATTAGGACCCACGGCGACAGCCTTATTTTAACTTCATTACCACTTTAAAGAACCCCCCCCCATCTCCAAATACAATCACGTTCAGGGGTATTGGGGGTTAGGGCCTCTACACATGAATTTGGGAGGGAACACGGTTTAGCCCATAATACCTTTTAATTCAGTACTATGATTGTCCCCACTTTTGTGGCTGAGGAAACTGGGGCACTGAGAGATTAAGTCACTTGCCCAAGGTCCCACAGCTGGTAAGCAGGGGTATAGAAGTGCAAACCCAGGTGGTCTGAACCTCAAGTCTCCCCTCAAGCGTTAGTGGGTCTGTCTCCTGGCCGTGCTCCTCTGTGGGACACTGGGGTCTCCCCTGCTGGAGCCAGCTTGTGTCTCCACAGCCCGAACGGGGAGAAAATCAGGATCCAGGGGTCTCAGAGGCCTCTCTCTTGGCCCTTGGTGCCTTCCAACCCCGATCCCTTGTCCAGTGGCCACTGCCAACCCTATGAGGGGATCGGGACGTTTCATCCTGCACCGGGGCTAAGAAGGAGGCCGAGGCCACGGTGGGGCGCGAAGGAAGTGAGCAGGTCTCAGGAAGTGAGGGCGATGATCACTTCCAGGGTTTTCGCTGCTCCATAGTTCATGTATTCGATTTTCTAGGAGTTCTCAGAAGCTCTTTGAAAATAGTCATGTTTTACTGGTGAAAGACTGGCAAAAAAAAAAAAAAAATCAGAGTAAACATAATAAGAGAATAAGGGAACTACAATAAAAGTATATTCGATGGAAAGTAACTCTTAGGCTTAATCCAGTCTCCTCACCGAGGGACAACCAAAGTCACCAGCCTCTTGCCTCTCTCGAATTGTCCTCGAGGTAAATGAGCACATCTGTGTGCACGGCACCCTTCATTTTATGGTCCCGGTGGGGTTCTGTCCCTGGTGCTCTGCGTCCTGCGTGTTTCCACTTGTTCTGTATCAGTGCGTGCACTTCTGCCTTGTTTTAGCTGGGTGTCCCTGAGCAAAGATTTGGGTGCAGTTCGTTTATGGGTGTGTGAGGCTGGTCCCAGAAAGGGGAGGGGGCAGGGAGGGGAGGAGAGCTAATAAAAAAATGTACTGAGTAGCCTACTGCTGTGGGCAACCGGGGACCCTGCCAGTGACTGGGGGGGAGCACGCTCAGAATCATCTTCTGTTCTCTCATTGGTTGAGGGTTCCTCCTAGAACATTGGCGTCTGGATACTTCCAGCCTGCCTTCAGGCCAAGAGAGAGAAGGGGGTGCTTGAGGAGGGCCACCAGAGTGAACAGAACCGTCCCCGGAAGCTGTAGTGAGTCTCCAGGCTGGACCTTGGGGGTATGGGAGAGGCGCAGCTCTCACTGTGAGGGATGTCTTGGGTTCCACTGCATGGGCCGCCATGATGTTTTTGCCTGATTCCCCACTGACGAACTGAAACGGTCCTCTCGTGCCCCCCGCTTTCCTGACACCCTACCAAGCAGACAGTCTGTTGAGAACACCTGTTGCAGAGTGGCCAGCTGGGTCAATGGCCGTCTTCTCTCTCCCATAGTTGCCTGGCCCTCTCTGGCCTCTTTCTGCCTCCTGCCCATCCTCACTTGGTCCTCACAGATGTCACTGTGACCCTTTCATCTTACAGGGTCCAGGAGGCCAGGCTAGGCGGGGTCTGTGGAAGAGCCCTGGGCCCTTCGGACGGGACCTATAGGAGAGAGGCCAGCAGGTCATGACAGAGGGTGACCTCCACCTTCCGCCAGGGTTGGATGAGGCCATCCGTGGCAGATCAAAGGGCTTTTTGTTGTTGTTGTATTTTCTTTTCAGTGGCTTCTTGCTGGGGAAGTGGGAGCCCGCTGCCTGCTGGCTCTTCCAGAGGCTAGATGAGCTGGAGGTCTCACTTCAGAGGGGCTAGAGCTGGGGCCACGGGTGGGAGCTGCCCAGGGCTCTTCCCCCGCCCCCCCCCCCCCCGAGCCCAGAGAGGGACACTGGGGGCCAAGTTCAGAGTCTGATGCATCTCAGGAGATGCATTGCCACGGAACCGGCATGCAGGTTCAGGGCACCAGGAACCTGGACTGAAGCCCAACCACCCATCCCCACTGTCCCCCAACGGGAGAGACCAGGAGAGCACTGGACTGGAAGTCCAGAGTCAGAGTCTGGGGTCTAGTCCTACTTTGGCTCTGACTGGCTCTCCTCCCACCACGGACTCCTGACATCCCATCCACATTCTGGTGTGGGTGCTGCTGCTTTATTTTTGGGTCCCCTTCTGACTCTACGTCCTCCCCTCAGAGTCTCCAGTGGGGAATATGACCAAAAGCCTCGAATCCCCTGGAGAAAGGCACTCAGGAAGCCGAGGCGTGGTTGTTGATGGAAGCGGGGTGTTGTTTAAATAAATGAAGAGTGCAAGAGGAAAATCCATCAGCATTCTTTTCAGCAGCTGGGATGATATGCATAACATTTCCTTCCCTTCATTTGATAATTCTTCCTTCTCCAAGTAGTTGGAAGAAAGAAAGTGTCTGACGATTTGCTAAACAATGAGCTCTAATAAAAATATTCTTTTAAAAAGGTGGTTGCTATGTAATTGAATTGAAATGATGGGCAATTTTTGTTTCTAAATAGCCCAACCCCTCGCAAAGGTCTACTCAAACCTGTTTGAGAGGTACACGTGTGTGCAAAGAGAGAAAGAGCTCCCTGACAGAACGTCTTTGGCAAAACAATAATAATGCTAATAATATATTTGAAGGTGTGTGCGTGAGTTCATGCATGTCTTTTGGGTCTAAATGTACGGGATTAAAATTAACCACTGTTTTGGAAGGTAGAGTTCTAAAGGCAGCCGTAGCATCCACGTGGCATTTGAACGGGAGCGGTGCGGAAGTGGCTTTCGGGTCCTGTAGATCTGAGTTCAAATCCTGGCTGTCGGCAGCTACGTGATCTTTGGCAAACTGTTTTGCTTGTTTTTTGGATTTCCTTTATTCTTATTCTTCTTATTTTTATCCTAACTGAGCCTCTGTTTTGTCATCTGGAAAACAAGGACAGCACAGGCCGGATCAGGTGCCGGGTGTGGGGTGACCTGCCAGCTGGGTTTTCTTCCCTTCTCCTGTCTCTCCAGAAGCACAGCAGAATTTTTCCAAGTACGCACACTTCAAATGCTGTCATCCGAGGCCCAGCAAACCCCCATTTCATGGAAGGGAAGCCCGAGGGGCAGAGATTATGGAATTGCCTAGATTTCCCAGGGGGCGGAGGAGGATATGAGAGACTGGAGGGTTTGTCTGCACCTTCCCTCAAGGCCTGGCCTTTCCCAAGCAAAGGGGGGTGTGGCAGTGAGGTCTGCAGAAAGCAGAAAGTAGGCGTTCCTTCCTGCCTTCTGTCTTTTCTTGTCTGTGCACTGGAATTTTACTGAAGAGTTGAGATGGAGGGTAGGTAGCCACTTGGGCAGCTCTGAACAACAGAAACTCTAATAGGTCTTCCTCTTCTTTTTTTTAAGTTCATTTATTTACTCATTTATTTTGAGAGAGAAAGAGCACAAACAGGGGAGGGGCAGAGAGAGAGGGGGAAAGAAAGAATCCCCAGTAGGCTCTGTGCTGTCAGCATGGAGACCGATAGTGGGGCTTAGACCCAGGAACTGTGAGATCACCACCTGAGCTGAAATCAAAAGTCAGATGCTTAACCGACGGAGCCACCCAGGCGCTCCTTTTCTAATTGTAAAATAGTTTGTGCTTTTTAAAAGATTTTAAAATAAGTTTTTAATAGAGTAAATTTAAAAAAAAAATTTTTTTTAATGTTTATTTAATTTTGAGAGAGAGAAAGAGAGAGTGTGAGCAGAGGAGGGGCATACAGAGAGGGAGACACAGAATCCAAAGCAGGCTCTGGGCTGAGCTGTCAGCCCAGAGCCCAATGTGGGGCTCAACCCCACGAACTGTGAGATCATGACCTGAGCTGAAATCAAAACTCAGATGCTTAACCGACAGAGCCACCCAGGTGCCCCTCTTCTGGGTCTTTAAGCCCCGAGCTGTAGCCACCACAAGGAACTCTCTGGCTGGGGCTGGGTCCTCTTGCCTAGTCCTTTCCTCTCCCCAGCTCCTCCCTAGGCTCAGGACCCCTCTGTCCCTCCTTCTGGGCACACAGGGTTTCTGCTCTCCTGGCCACACCCAGAGGACCCCTAACTCCTGGTACAGGTGACTCAGGTGTGGTCCCCCTCCACCAGAGAGTGGGGAAGGAAACAGCCTCTCCAGCGCCCAGCTCATCCTCCTTTCCTGCCATCAAACCCTCTCAGAGGCCCTTTCTTGCTGGCCCTGGACATCCTGCCCTCACACTCCTAAGGCTACCTAATTCCCAGGAACCGTCTCAGGCATTGATCCAGAGACGCTCCTTCGAAGACACTATTCTTTTGAGAGCCTCCTGTAGGGAAGACAGGTCATCTTCTTAGCCCACATCTGTCTTCTTTGTCCCTCCTGTCAGTTAGCAGGAGGCTACGAACAGAAGCAGCCCTCCCCCCCCCCCCCCACCACCATGGGTTCCGCAGGGCCTGTACCTGTGCCTTACGGCATCGCGGAGGGCTGGATGACTGTACCTTTGGGCTGAGGAGGAACAGGATTGGGGCCAGGCCTGTCCCCACCAGTTCGGTGGGTAATGGGAAGAGAGCCACGTGGAGCAGTGTTTAGAGCTGGGGGCCTGGAGTCCAGCCCACCCTGGGTAGATCCTGGCCCTGCCACTTTCTGGTTTGTGAAGAACCAGGCGGGGCGAGCCCGATTCTTCCTTTTTCTTCCGTGGACCCGGGATAACAGCGTTGAGGTTGGCGGAAGGCGGAAGGAGCCCAGCGGACATGCGCAGTGCTGAGCAGAGCGCGGGACACGCCTCCCCGCGAGCATGTGCTTGCCGCCCTCCGGCAGCGAGTCCCCGGGAGCTTGGGAAGCGGTGAGCCAGACCGCCAAGGAAGGTGTTGGCCGAAGCTGGGGTGCCCGGCACGGCATCCATTTCTGGAGTCCCACCTTCACTTCCCGGACGCGGACGGGGTGCGGGGTGCCCGCCTCTGCCGCCCCCGCCCCCCCCAACCCCCCAATCTTCATAGAAGGTAAAGACTAGAGGTGCAGACAGAGCTGTTCCCAAGGAAGTACTGTGTTGACACAAGCTGCGGACCCAGTTTCAGGCACATTTTGCTAAAAATGGCCTCAAAGGACAGATTTGCAGATGTTAAAGGAACGTTTTAGTATTTTTTAGCCCCCACCCCCTGGCCCTTTGCTTTGAATTTTCGCGTGAGTGTTGGGGAAAGAACAGGAAGGAGCCATGTGGCCTAGTTGAGGGGAGAAAATGAGATTGCTTGGTTCTCATTTGCAGCCAAAGGCACTGTGAGTTCTGCAAATGTTAATAAAGACGAAAGCAGTCAGACAAGGGAGGCCTCCTGGGCTGCGGGAAACACCGCCGCGTGGTAGCCCCTCCCTGGGTTTGTGTATTACCGCTTCGGAAAAGGGCAACTCTCGGCGAGGTCAGATCACCAGTCTCAGCAGCATTGGGGAAAATCTCTTTCTTATAGCCCAGGGACCAGCAGGAGAACAACGCCTGGCCTGCTCTTGGCCGAGGCTCTTGTCTGCGTGCTGAGATCCCTGCCGGCAGCCAGTCTGGGCGCTGTCCCCACCGTTTACTGCTTAGCAGGTAAGAGCTGAAAGAGGTGACTGTCGTGTGTTTCTGCCTTTTCTGGTGGTTCCTACTTGTTTGGGAAAGGTCCCCTGGAGTAGAGAGAAAGAGCCCACCCCCAAGTTAGAAATGGGGAGGCGGTTCAAGTTCTAGCTTTGGCGCAGGCTCGCTGTGTGACCTCGGGCAAGGCACTAGCCCTCTCTGGGCTCGTTTGCCATCTCTCAAACCCAGGGCGAGAACCAAAACCAAGCAAAACCACACTGGCCCAGAGACAAATTATTTTCACGGGTAGCTTAGCGGGGTTAGTGTGGGAATCAGATTCAAACAAGCCAAAGAATGAGGCCAGGCTTGGGCTTGGGCTTTTCTCTGTTTCCCTAGAACCATCCTGAGTTGCAAGAAGGCTGAGCCACCTAAAGCAGCAAGGGTTCCCGAGGCCAGCCCTGAGTAGCAGGAGCGACATGATGTGTGGTCCCCGGATAGCAAAAAATTGTCATCCCAGATCCGAACTCTGACTGACTGGTGGGACCCGCTTGAGCCCTGTAGAAGGGTGGGGCCGGAAGGAGTGCCAGGATCCATTCTTGTCAGCTGTGATTGGAAACAGGCGGAATGCTGGCACACGGGGAGGTTTGGGGAACCCTGGGGGGCAGGAGAGAGCCTAGGAATCGGGGAACCTGGGCGCCCTGCTGTCCTTAGCTTTGTTGCTGTGTGACCCAAGCCGCTGGTTCTCAGTTGGGCTAGATTTTAAAATAATTATTCCTGCGTGTGTCCATGCTCAGCAAGTTGGTGTGGTACAGGGAGGCTGGACTAGTCCAGTCACCCGGCATGTGTACTTTGAAGAGGCTGCTGAAGGGACTTTAATGTGACTTTGTCCTGGTAGAGGAGGTCTCACTGATGGACAGCCGCGGACACGCTATTTAGGCCTCGTGTCACCCCTCAGTGTAGGGGGGTATTAGAATTTGCCCCCACTCTTACATTAATTTGTGAGGTGTCAGGATGCTGTGAAGGAGGATGGCCTGGCCAGTGGCTACAATGAGCAAAGCACACAGACCAAAGGTGCAAAACAGCGGCCCTGTAGACCACAACTGAGCTGTGGGTGTGTTTTGTGTAAGGTGTACAATGTCTAAAACGCAGAATGGACCCAACATTGACATATTGGGAGGGGCGCCTGGATGGCTCAGTCGGTTGAGCATCTGACCCTGGCTCAGGTTCATGATCTCACTGTTCATGAGTTCGAGCCCCGCGTGGGGTCCTGTGCTGACCCTGGAGCCTGCCTCGGATTCTGTGTCTCCCTCTCTCTCTCTCTGCCCCTCCCACCCACGCTCTGTTTCTCTCTCTCTCTCTCTCTCAAAAATAAACAGTTTTAAAAATTAAAAAAAAAAAGACATATTGGGAAACGTAACCAAAGTTGAGTAGACACAGACTGTGTGACCCAACAATGCCACCCTTAGCATCTATCCCATAGCAGTGCATATGAATGCTCCCCAAAGGTCGTGTATGAGAATGCTCACGACGTCCCGGTCCATGGCAGGCAATTCCCAGAAACATCCAGATGTCTACAGAAAGAATGAATATAGGCCCCCGGTGGAGTACGATACAGCAGAAAATGGGCTCCTGCTGCTGACAGTCACTTGGAAGAATCTCAGAATCCCGGCGTGGAGTAAAAGACACCAGATGTGAAAGAGTCTACATGGCGCAGTTCTGTTTATATGAGGTTCAAGGTTGGCCAAGCTGCGGTGTTAGAAGGCACAATAGTGATGACCTTTGGGCAGCAGTTGGGGAGTGCCTGGAAGGGCACGAGGGCTTCTGGGTTCTGGTCGGTTTGTTCCCTTATTCTGGTTGGTACTCTTGTAGGCATGTGTAGTTCGTAGACGTTTATGGAGCTCTTTGCTTCAGATGGCGTGTACTTTTCTGTGTAGATGTTACATTTCAGTTTTATTTATGTCTTTAGATATTTCTGCACGCGTGTGCGCGAGTGGGGGAGGGGCAGAGAGAGAATCCCAAGCAGGCTCCGCGCTGTCAGCACGGAGCCCGACGTGGGGCTCGAACTCACGAACGGTGGCATTAAGACCTGAGCCGAAAGCAAGAGTCGGGCGCTTAACCTACGGAGCCACCCCGGCGCCCCTCTATTTCATTTTTGAGAATTCCGTTAACGCAACAGAAAACATGAGGATTCTAACGAGTTGAAGGAAGTACTGAGAGGTGTAGCATACAAGTCTAGGTTCTGCTTTCCTTGACGAGGGGGACTCTCGGAGAGTCTGCGCCCCTAGCTAGCAAGAGCGGGCTGCGGCGAGCAGGGTTTTGGCTGGAATTTGCATTTGGAACCCAGGAGAAAATGCTGCCCTCTGGGCCTCCCAATCTCCATCAGAGAGAAGAGCTTTGCAAGTGATGGGTGAGTTAGAAGGACCTGGTCGTGCTGGCGTGCAATTCTGACTGTGTCTAAATTTACCATCTTGGTGACTTTTGGGTGTTACTTAGTCTCTCTGGGCCTCAATTTACCCCTTGGTAAAGTGGGAAGAGTAACACCCGCATCTAAGGAATGTTCTGAGGTTAGGACAAGCCCATGGTTAGAGAATGCACAGCCCGCCTGGTGGCCACAGATGCTTACAGAGCCACATCTGTCCATGGCCCCAGCTGGCCTGGGGCCGTCCCCTCCTGCTGCTGGGAGGGGGGGCTTGGTGGACTCCAGGTGTGGCCACAGCGTTCCCTTTGCAGATGTTGGGCTGGGAGATGGGAAGATGGGAGATGGGCCATTCTCTGGGGCCTTGGCATTGTCCTCCTGCCTGGCCCAGCGCCGTGCACCAGCTCCCCACTTGCTTGGAAGGGCAGGGCCTTCCTCTGCCGGTCAGGGCCAGGCGCGCAGTGAGGTGCTGATCGCAGCAAATACTGCCGGGCGCTCTGGGACAGGCGGGCAACTGCTTTGCCTTGTGGGGCAGCTGGCGCCCAGAACATTCCGTCTTCGCTCGTTGCTCCTTCCTCGTCTGTCCGCCCGCGGCAGCCAGGGCAGCCCTTCCTCAGGGGCATGGGTCTCCCGGACTCTGCCGCCTCCCAGAAATCACCCGGGCAGCGGGGTGTGGGGACCAAGGGACTTGCGCTGTCCTGGCTTCAGGAGCCCTGTCTGGAAAGTGGGCGTTAACCCTACCTGGCTCATCCCTAGGTTCGAGGATCCTAGCTATCCGGTTGGGCATATTACCGGCGCTGCTTTTCTGGCCATGAGAAACCACCAAGTGGGCCATTTGGAGTTGACTTTAGTGTAAAGGATGTGGTTTGAAACGGCCTCATTGTCTCAGAACAGTCTGTTTTGATTTATTCGACTGTGGGAATTTGAAAATAGCCCAAATGTTTTCCCTCTTGTTCGCTCTCTCCAGCACGCCGATTTCCTCTTGCACACCCCCCTCTCGCATCCCTCTCGCTCACTCAGCCTCGCGCACGTTTGTTCACGCTCTTCTCACAGCGACTTGAAGTGTCGGCGGGACTTCAGGTGGCCCAGAGGTTTCCCCCCCACCTCAGGGGCTCATGCTTTCTCAACTGTGTGCACTTGTACTCACCCCCAGACTCCCCTGCCTCTGTGCCCCTCTCCGGCTCTCTTGCTCCTCCTCCCCCTGCACCCGCACCCCTGAGTGTCAGCAGAGCCATGAGGTCGGGAGACCTGGTTCTCACCCTGCCTGCCTCTTTTTCCAACCGGCTCCGTGGCTGTGTGACAGGGGCCAAGTCGCTCAGCCTCTCTGGGCCTCAGTTTCCTGCCTCCCAGCAGAGGCAAGGCTACCGGTTTACTCTTAGAGAGATCATCATTTTTTAATGCGGTATTTCAGATGCTCTGAGATAAGGTTCTTTCCATATCTTCAATTCCCTGACTGTGCAGTTGAATGGATTCAGTCTCATTACCCAGACTGCGTGCTGACCTGAAATTACTTTGTAGCCTTTTCCTGGTACTGAAGAGACATCATTTTATTTTGAACTAGGAATTAACACAAGGTCAGGAGAAAATAGAAAGTTCAAGAGGATGACTCACTCTTGACTTAAGGGAGACATCATGTCATGGCATCTCACTTGGACTTGTTCCTCTTAATTCTCCCAGCTGTCTCCCCCGCAGAGGTGACTGAGGAAATGGGGGGCAGCGGTTAGTTTGATGCTGCTAATGGGGAAGGGGTGGTGGGATCAGGACAGAGACCCTGTGTTTCCCGCTTGGAATCCACCCAGAGGATCCACTTCAGGGGCGCCTGGTGGCTCATTTGGTTAAGCGTCCGACTCTCGATCTCAGCTCAGGTCTTGATCTCAGGGTGGTGAGCTCTGTGCTGGGCATGAAGCCTACTTAAAGGAAAAAAAAAAAAAAAAAAGGATCCATTTCATTTTGTGTCCTCTTCTGTCCCTGCCCCAGCTTCTATCGACAGAGAGCTAGAATTCATTGAGAACATACCACCTGCACACCCTTGCAACAGCCCTGCGGGTCAAGTGTGAATGCCATGCCCGTTTTAGGGGCGCGACGAGCGGGGTGTCACAGGGTGTATGGGTGGCAGAGCAGGGTCTTGCACTCGAGTGGAGCTTTGACCACCAAGCCATGCTGTCCCGAGTGGCCTGACGGCAGAGTGGGCAGACGAGACTTCAGGAGGGAGTCTGAGTTTTAATCCTGCTTTGCCACCAACGCCTTGTTTGTACGTTAGTCGAGTCCCTTTACCCTCTCTGGGCCCCAGTCACCCATTCTAAAATGGATGCGAGGGACCAGTTGGTCCCCGGATCCCCTTCCATTCTGTGGCTTTCTAAGTGATTAAGAGGCAGGGTGCTGTGGTTAAATCCTGCCTTAGGAGCCTGTAGGCCTGGACATGTTACCCAACTTCTCCGATGCTCAGGGTTCTCCCATGCAAAGTGGAGAGAAGATCAACCCCTATTGCATGAGGTTGCTATGGGGACTGAGCGAACAAAAGTACCTGGGACAATGCAAGCGCCCCTCTTCAGGCCCTGCCAGTTCTTATGGTGGTTTTAGGATCTGTCTTGGCAGACCCTCTGGCTAGGGATGGGGGCTTGTTGCCTGGCACACAGAGGGTCCCCCGTTCCAGAATTGGAGGCGTTCTGTCCCCAAGTGATGTTGCACATAGGTTGCCGTGATGCCTTTACGTTAAAAAAAAAAAAAATTGGCTACCAGTATGGCTTGTACTTCCTTTCTTCTTTTAATGTTTACTTATTTTTGAGAGAGAGACAGAGCATGAGTGGGGGAGGGGCAGAGAGAGAGGAAGACACAGAATCAACGTGGGGCTTGAACTCATGAACCCTGAGATCATGACCTGAGCCGATGTCAGATGCTTCACCAACTGAGCCACCCAGGCGCCCCTGCCTTGGGGTTCTTAACCAAGGTACCATCTTGGGCACTATAGATACTAAAGTGAAAAGGACCTGGGATGATTTAGTCTAGTGGCATTCAACTTGTAGCCGTAGAACTCAAAGAAAGTTCCACACGGAGCCTGCAAGAAATCACTCAGCATGGAACTGCCCTGTTGAGGAGTCATGGGGGCTGTGCCATCCTCCCCAAGTTCTCTCTCCACGTTGGCAGCTTCTGATGCCCTGGTAAACCCATTTTGAGAATCACAGGCCGTTGGGTGATAGATAATGAAACTGTAGAGCCTGAAAGGGACAGTAACTCATCCAGGAATCAGAAGTAACCACGTCTGCTAAAATTACTTTCGTTAGCAGAATCATTTTCTGTCTTTGTAAGAGCTTGCCTGTGTTTCTTTTGCTCACTGATCTTAATTAATTACCTAGAGACGTGTCTTTCAGTATTGACACTTATTTAGCAGCTGACATTTCTGAATTATCCTCTCTCCTACCTTCCTCACAGCCATAGGTAAAGGCTGGATAGATATTTGTTGTTAAATCAAGGAAAATGGGGCTTTTTATTTGGAAGCTTTGCAAACACAGTATTTACCCAAATAATCCTGCCTGAATTTGCAGGTGTTTGGACACCTAGGGAAACGTATTTGACCTAAACAAACTAACAAATTGTGACCGTTCCGTGTCCACAGATGTGGTGGTTTTGGGGGTCTCTCAAGGGCCCTATTTAAATCTCTCCCCACTCCCTGCATTCTGCCTTTTGCAGCGCCCCCACCCCAGTTTGGTTTTCGGAGATCACATGGTATTCCTCCCTCAAAACCTAATTTCCGCACAGGCTTAGTCGGCAGCGACCTGCCGCGTGAAGAGCTTTAGTGAGAATCAGTAGGCGCGGGTCCCTGGCATGTAAAACACCCCGGCGGCGAAAGCAAGACCTACGCTGGCCAAACATCTGGGGCATCAGAGCACCATGGGTCTCCCTGCCCCTTTTAAAGGCGACGTGATGTGGCCCAGGGAGGCTTGGTGACTTGCCCAAGGTCACGCGGTGACTTGGAGGCAGAACCCACGGCCTCCAGGTCTCCTAGAGGTCCTTTTCTACACAATGAACCCTGTCTTTGCTGAAGCGTGGCTGCCCTTCTGCCCTTCGCTTTATGATCTAGGTAACGAAGCTGTTCTGCAGCAACTGTGTGGGCGAAGAGAGCGATGGAGGGAACTGTTAATTAGCGGCTGTTAGAGCACAGAAACCGGTTTCACTAGAGGCCATGCCGTAGGGCAGGTTGAGAGGTGAGGGCTTTCATTTGCCCCGCCCCCAGTGTGCCCCTTCCCAAGATGATGGGAGGCCCAAGACCGGAGAAGACCGGTTCCCAGCCTGCAAGTGTGGGAGAGACACATGCGAATTCAATTCGAGGCTGGAGAGGCCTGCGCCCGGCTTCCCAGCACACTGCGAGCCCTGGGAGGGGGTGGGAGCACCATCTTCTCCACGCCTGACCTTGACAACCCGGCAGATGTGTTTATGCCTTCCTCTTCCCCTTGGGAGGCAGAGGTCTGGCAGGGTGGTTACACAGGCGGCCTCCGGGGCCTCGCTGCCTGGGGTTTAGATTGGCTCTTACTGCCTGTACCTGTGACCTGAGGCTAACTTCCTGTGTGTCCATTTCCTCACATCTGTAGAATGGGGTCATAGTACCTTTCTCATAAGGCAGTGGGGAGGCCTTAGTGAGATAATCCACATAAAGCGCCTTAGAGCAAATGCTGTGCACCAGCTCCTGCTAGAGGAATCACAGACCGGTGGGTGTTTCTCCATTTTAAAAGTAACATTTATCACTTTTTTTCTGATTATGGAACTCACTCGCGTACATATGCCAACGACCAAAAGATACCCATTGGTAAGATTTTGCTATATTTCTTTCCGGTTTTTTCCCTGTGCAGTGTGTGTGTGTGTGTGTGTGTGTTTAACTGGGTATGTGCCGTCAAAGTATAATTTTCTAAAACTCAGAAATCCTATGAGATCTCCTCCAAATCTACAATAAAAATCATAACCTTTGGGGTTATCTTCTCTATCAGACCGAAAAAAAAAAAAAATCTAATCTATTACAAGTTCTCACGCCGCTTTACATGAGTCAAGGTTACATTTCTCTAGAATCCTCTAGGTCATTAAAGAATCCTTGGTGGGCCTACTAATCAATGCTTGAACAAAGACCCTCCTCTCCTTGCCTGGTTTCCAAGTTGGGGGTCATTTAGGTTAACAACATCTGTATGCTCTCTCGGACCACACTCTGGAAAACTGTGTATCTTGCCTTCTGCATATTACCTCATATCTATTTTCAGAAGGAAGTTTTGAGGAAGGACCAGGAATGCCCCAGATTTGCCACCTCCTCAGGGTGCCAGGGCAGCTGCACTGGTCTCCCTGCACATTTTCTTGGATTTGTCCATTTCTCCCCGCCCACCCTCTCTCCTGAACTTCTTGAGATCAGGGATTTGCTGAGTTTCCTGTCTTCCTGATCCTTCTCCTCTAAGCACCTACTCTGTGGCACATTCTTCCGGGATGGGTGGTAAGAGGCCTGGCCTTTGTCAGTGGCGAGAGAGACTCATGTGCTGTTAGGAGTAAGCAGGACTTCTCTCCCGGGCTCAGCCGGAAGGACTCCACGCCTAAGCCAAGTCAGATCTTTTTCTCTGCCCTTATCGCTGATTCTGTGGAATCATTGTGTTTAGGGGGCTTTCCACGTTCAGTCTAGAAAACCGTCTTGTCTCTTCACCGTAGGACTGACTGACTTCCTAACTTTCTTTCCTAATCAAAAGGGGTAAAAAGTTCTGGGCCACCTCAAGCTGGGGAGGGAGAGGCCTGACCCGGATTAATTTCCACACTATGAATTTTAAGCCACTCTTGTTCCATGTGTTGGGAAAACCCATCAAAATGCTAATGGCTCTGTGGTCTTACCTCCCGCAGACACTTTTTCTGCATTAGAATATATTTACATGGGCTTGAGTGGGGGAGAATTACAGAGACGTGAGATGCCCTTTTCCCCAGATCCCACCGCAACCCAGTGGACTATAAAGTCTGAATTACGAGGCCCGGAGCCCCCGTGTTTCTCAGAGGAAAGCGGCTGCTGGTTGTGGGGCTGGCCCCTTCCCTCAGCTCCGGTTATGAGTTCTTAGCTTTTGGCTTCCTTACTAGCTGCAGGGTGGCCAGTTTGGAAACATCTCTATTACCGTCGTGTGGCTTTTTAAAACTGCTTCTCTCAGAGGCGGCATATCCTCGGACAGGCACTCCTGTGTGTGTGAGACCACACAGTGGACCCATGTCGAGTTCAAGGTCTGGAACATGTTGAGACACCATTCATACCAAAGTCAACTTCAGCACTAAGACGGCGTCTGCTATAGAAGCACTGGGCTGTTTTGGAAATCTTTGAAACCCCAGGTATCTTTGGCCTGAGAACCTCTCAGATGCGTCCTCGGGAGGACAGACCCTATGGGGACAGCCCAGCGCAGGCTGGCCTCAGCCAAGGGGCTCTGGGGACTTTGGCTGCAAACAAAATCGTGGGCTCTCGTCTCCCCTTGGCCGGGTTCAGCTCTGTAGACAAACGGCTGGACCTCTCTGAGCATCATCTCCTTCCTTAGCTAGTGAGGAGGACACGAGCCGCTTGGTGGGAGAGTTATAAAGTTCACATCTTTCATTTTTCGTTCATGCAGATGACACAGTGGAACCGAGGCAGGCAGGCCGGGCTCCATCATCAGAGATGGGTCCCTTGAACCATTAGGTTCCTCCTCCGGGTCCCTTTGGCATCCAAATGGCCAGGTCCAGGATGCTGGGCACTTGCCTGGAGGGTCTGTGGGGACCCCCTCGTGAGAATGGGTGAGCCTCACTTGGCAGACATTGTCGAGAGAATCGCTTACGCCTTCTGTTTTCCCGTCTCTGAACCGTGCACCCATGTTCAGCTACATCAAGCCACTGTGGCTCAGGCTCACTTTTCCCCATCTGAGAAATGGGAAGAGCGTAGGGGGGAAGAGCGAAAATCAAAAGGAAAGAGAGCTGCGGTGGATGGACAGCTCTGGTCTTGCCTCCTTCCGGTGAAAAGAAGATGCTCCCTGACAGGACGAAGGGGTTCGCAAGTGCAAGGCTGTGGCCACTGGGCACGAGGGGTCTCAGGCTCCCGGAGGCCCCACATTCTTCATGCGCAGCTGAGCATCACAGAGGTGTCTGTCTCCCGCAGGTGCTCCTGGGGAGGGCACCGGAGACCCTGGTTGGCCCGTGCCGTCCGTCTTCAGGAACCCCCAGACCTGATGGGGACGTGGAGACAGAGGAGCCGGTTACTAGGGATGGTTGCACAGAGAATAAGCGGCTCAATGTGTTAATTTACGGGGTTGCACATGCCCTCCTCCCTGGTCCTACCACCGTCCCCAAGCCACCCAGAGCTAACGGGCTCGGATTGGGAGTCCCTCGCCCGCCGGGCAGGCCGGGGTGCCGGGGTCTACCGCTCTATGCCCAGTTTCACGCAAGATGGGGGCCCCCCTGCTCCCCAAGAAAAAAAAATCCCAATCTTTCTGAGGATGTCAGGGCTTGCCTCAGCCCCACTGTGACCCTGGGGCACAATTAGCAGGCCCATTCTGGGTCTCATTATGGGAACAGAGGGTGGTGGGGCCCAATGACAGGGCTGGTGGCACAGAGAAGCGGAAGCGCCCTCCCTCCCCCACGCTCTCCCTCCCCCACTCTCCCAGGGAGCCGGGGGCAGGTGGGGAGGAGGTAGAGACCTAAGCTAAAGCGGGCAGGGCAGCTTCGTTAAGGGCTGTGGGCGGGTGGATCCTGGAGTCACAGGACCCAGCGGGAACTCATCCTGAACTTGGCTCCTCTCCCTCTCCCCCACCTCCACATCAACCCCCTGCATTGCTAATTTAAAACAAAGCAAAACAAAGCCCTGGCCTGGCTATGTAGCCATAAACTGCAGCGCTGTTGTCTGTCAACAAGCGATGCATCTGGCTGGCAGTGGCCCAGCCTGGATCCCGTGGCCTGGCATCCGTGTGGGGAGAGGGGCCCCGGGCGGCCTCAGGGTCTCACTGAGGATGCTGCCCCTTCTTGGGGCACGAGACCAAAAGTCTTTGTGGTCCCAGGGCTCAGAAGGACGTCTGTTCCACCTAGGGGCCAGGTAGAGGTGTAGGGTGGCTAACGGGGGGGCAGGCAGAGGAAGAGAGAGGCAGAGAGGGGGTGGGGAGGGGGTTGGGAAGAAAGAGAAAGACGGTGAGCTGAGTACACAGCAAGGGAGAGAGGCATTGCTGGCAGGAAGCCGGAGAAAGACTCCTCTTTGGGCTGATCACTTCCCTTCTTTCATTGCTTCCTCTTCCAGGAAGACATCCCAGCTTTCCACCTCCTCTAGAATCCTACTGACTTGGGATTCTAGGACGTCAACTCTGAATCAGCGATCTTCAACACGGGGGCTTAATGTGTAAAACGTTAGCAAGTCCAGCTGTCGTGAGCTAAGCATTAGGATGGGTACGGTGCGTAGACTTCATCTGTTCTTTGTGCAGACCCCCGAGGGAGAGACGGGAGGGCCTGAAGAGCGTAACCTGGAACTACTTTTCACGGGCACTACCCGTTTTACAGAAAGTGGCGGCAGATTCTGTATGATGTAATTCCCGGGTCCTCTGTGCGTCAAGCACTTACTTGCCTGGGCCGGACATCGTGGGAATCGCTTACTCTTGGGAATCCGTTAACTCGTCCAATCCCCAGCTCAGGCCGGTGAGGTGGGACTCTGATGGTGCACACTTTTGCAGGCATGTAACCTGAGGTTTAGAGGGACGAGGAACTTTTCCAGGGTCACCCGGGTGGCAAGTGGCGAAACAGATTCACACCCGGGCCTGTGGGACATGAAAGCCTGATCTCTGGACCACTGAGGGCTCCCCACCTACCACCAGCCCCTCCCCTCGTTGCAGACAGATGGCAGGCTCTGGTGGCGGATTGGTTCCCACGGAAGCCCACTCGTGGGTAAGGTAGCCCTCCAAATGCTGCTGTCCTGTCCACTTAGCCCGGCCCTTCGGCCATTTTAGGGTCCCCAAATGGCAGCTTTGCAAAGGAGCAGGGTATCAGCAGCCGTCCATCCACTCCAAACCAAGCAGCTGGCCTATCACAGACCTGGCACACGGCAGGCACACCACCCGCCCTGCAGACCGGGGCTGGACTCAGACATCGGAAAGCTTTGGTCTCCTTGTGGCACTGGTCTTCACCACCTGGCTCAAGACCAAGGCAAGAGGTCACTCGGACCCCTCATTCCCGAGGCCTCACCTTGCGGGTCCACGGCTGGAGCGGTGAGGTGAGATGGGGAGGAGCTGGGGGCTGCCGGTGCCCACTGCTCTGATCCGTAAACTCTGGAGGACGAAGGCAAGGCACCGTCCATGGCTGCAAGAGGCTCAGCCCCTCAGGGTCCCGAGAAAGTGATACAAGCGGTGGACTCGTCCATTCCCCCTCTTCCTCCCATGAACACCGTTCTGTCTTCCCACGGTTTATTTAACCCATTCTTTTATGGATCCATCCACCTTCTACCTGCCCTTCTGTCCGTCCCCGTGTTCATCTGTCCTTGCTATCATCTATCCGTCCATGATGCGTCCATCTGTCTATCCATGCCGCGTCCATCTGTCCATTCGTCTTTCCATCCCTGCTAGTATCCATCCACCCCTGCAACCAACCATAACCTAGTTCCTCTTTCCCACTATTCAAGTGCTTTTTATAGATCCGTTCTCTACTCATCCATCCATCCATCTATCCATCCTTCTGTCCATCCTAGCAGCCGTCCACCCATCCGGCTGTTATTTGCTGAGTCAGGAGCTGAGACCCCAGAGGGAGTAAGATACTGTCCCCATCCTTAACTCATAGTCTGGTAGATGAGAAAAATCATACGGAACAAACTATGTACTGTGCTGCGTGTGATGTTGACTTTGACTTTACCGCCTATACACATAAATGGTTATCAGAGCCCAGAGAGCAGTGACTGATTGTGCCTGTGGAGGTCTGGGAAGGTTTCTCCGAGGAGATACTGAAGGAAGGTTTTGAAGGATGAGTAGGAGTTTGCCAGGTGGTTTGGGGAGTGGGAGGGGAGGTGTACTTCAGGGTTATAAAAGGAAAAAGGGACTTCCAGGCAGAATGCAGAGCAGGGAGGTTGGTGGGGTGTGTGGGTCCAGGTGAGTTCAGTTTCACTGTGGGGTCTGTGCATATTGGTGTGGACCTGCGGATGGGCTGGGAAAGGCAACTGGGGCTCAGATGAGCAAAGGCCCCATGTGTTGGCAAAGGGGAGCCAGGGGACCCACCCTTGCAAGAGACAGACACATGAATGGGCTCAGTCTGACAGCAGGCCAGAGGGCAGGTTGGAGGGAACAAGGCCACATGCTAGTGGACCAGCCAGGAGCCCGTTTGCGGTAAGCAGACAGGCAGCGATAAGGCTCAGCCAGGCAGGGGCAGTCAGGGGCAATGGCAGAGGAGAGTCACAGGCGACTTGGGAGACCTGGGATGGAAGAGAAACAATGGCGGGAAAATAGGAGTCTCTGATCTCAGTGTCGGTTATGCAAGGTGCTCTGTTTGTGAAAAGTCAGTAGGCTGTGTCCTCATGGCACGTGCACCCATGTGTATGTATGTTCCGTCTCAATTTAAAAATAGAGCGGGAAACATCAAGGTAGGTATTAAAGTCTCTTCATCCAGGACACTGGGTCTCATCGAGGACACTGAAGTAGCTCTCAGGCTTTTTCTTACAAATCGAGGGCTGGTTTCCCTCACACAGAACAGCTTTGCTTTGTTTGAAAGAAAGAAGATCTGAGTTTTGAGCTAGACCTTAAGACAGTGGGGGGAACTTGGCTAATAATATTACGTTCGCTGCCCTTGATTGAGCTCTATATTTTGTGGATTTTATTTGATTTTTTATGTTTTAAGGTCTCTGAAACCAGGATGCATTGTAGGAAAAGGGCCATGTTATGATTAAATTAGGCAGTAAAATAATGGTGTGATTATAACTGGAGTCTTTTTTTTTTGAGAGAGAGAGAGAGAGAGGGCGCCAGTGAGCAAGGGGCAGAGAGAGAATCCCATAAGGGAGAGAGAGAGAGAGAGAGAGAGAGAGCCAGCGAGCGAAGCGGGGCTCACCCAAAGCAGGGCTCGTGCTCACCCAAAGTAGGGCTTGAGCTCACCCCATGTGGGACTCAAACTCGGGAACCGCGAGATCATGACCTGAACCCAAGTCAGATATGCTTAAGGACTGAGCCACCCAGGTGCCCCCGATGAGTCTTAATTCAGGAAGTAGGGTGCTGTGTGCCAGGATCTCTGGTGTCCCGTGGGTACATTTTCCGTGTAACCCTCACACCATCGTATGAGGGGTCGGCTGTTGTTAGCTGTTTCCCGGATGAGGAGTTGCAGCCTGAAGTCGGGTGGTCACGTGCTCAAGGTGACAGAGCTAGTCAGAAGTGGACTCAGGATTTCAAGGCATCTTTGTTCAAAGAAGGAGCAAGTCTGGGGCCGGGAGGGTGGTGGCTTTTTCTTCCCAGAGCCTGAGACAGCCAGGTCAAGGGCGAGCACCAGCAACTTTCAACGCAGCCTCTTGTCACCCAGGCCCGTCCCCCTCTTGGCCCGAAACCATGGGATTCTTTCCCTGGTCCCAGGAGGGCTCCCGCTCTGACATCTGTGGTGACCCCCCCTCTCCTGTGGAGAGGAGGGGGATGGAATGAGATCTCAGGGGATGGAGGGGGGAAGAAATTCCAAGCCCAGCTGGTTTCCTTCACATAATGCAGATTTGCTTAAATGGGAATTAGGATTAGTGCTGGATTTTGCCTTTCCTGGCAGACTGGTAATAAACTAATCTCCTCTCAGACTGCAGGAAGGCAGAATTCCATCGGAGAGGGAGACAGCTTCAGGCTCAGGAGTGCAAAGCCTGTAAAGTAATTTTATTATTGACAGGCCCTGCCCACACTGCCTGACACGCAGCCCGCAGCTTCTTCCTGATGGGGCTGCAGCCTTTAATTTCGTTAATGGGTGACATTCACCTGGGCTGCGTGGCTGATGGGCACACTTGACATTAATACGTGTTCCCCGTGGTCCCCAGAGCTCATAAAAGCTCATTATCAGTTCTGAGCCCGTAAATGTAGTTCCCGGCTCAGGTGGGCGCGAGTTCCTCAGACATGTCCCCAGGCAGTGGAACAGTGGCCATCTGCGGGGGCCAAGAAGTAAATTCCTCCCTTTGTCCAGGGTACTTGGCCTCCCAGCCATCTGGGAGGTGATGGGAAAAGAAACTCTACAGGCAGCAGAACCCTGGGTTCAAATCTGCATCCAAGAAAAGGAGCTCTTTCTGCCCTGCTATTGGAGGGGAGTTGATCCAGTGTTCGGGGAAGGCTGTTTGTCAGAATCGATTCAACATGTGGCCACGTCCAGAGCCCCGGCCCAGCCATCCCACGTCCAGGCGTCCGGGCTGCGGACTTGCACCAGCATTCCCACACGGTGATGTAAGCAGGCAAGGGATCACCGCCACAAGCTTGCAATGGCTGGAAATGGAAACATGCCTTATAGGGAAGGTGGGGCAGGTAAATAAGGTACTGTCCGCACCTGCTAAGAGACACTGAGCAGCTGTGAAGAAAATTCAGGAAGATCTAGATATCCTTAGAGGTGGTCCTGTTAGCGGGGGGGTGGAAACCGTGGGCGGCAAGGTCCCATGTGTGCAGGGTCCCGTGGGCCCACACGGGCGCATGCTCCCGCACACGTGTGAGTACAGGGAGTAAAGCCTACCAGGTCATATTACAGACGTTTTGCAACTGATAAGGAAGAACTTTCACTTTCGTAATTACAAGTGGAAAATATATGCATATACTTCCATATCCCTCCCCGTATGTCTGTGTCTGTGGACGTACATGTGTATGTGCATGCATACAGATCATGGATTCCTCTGATTGTAGCCTCGGTCTGGCCCATGATACGTGAGGCTCCCTGGGCCAACTCTGCCTGGGTGGGCATCTGAGGCAAAGATGGCCCAAATGAGGCCACATCCTCTGGCCAAGCCCTGTTCCCCATCAGTTCGCGGGGAGTTCTGGGAACCTCATCCATGCATGGGATCTGTGGCGTAGACCCAGAATTCATTGCTCTCCCGCTATACCAGGTTTGACCTCCCATGAACCTGGCTCCTAGTGCTGGCTCTGCCCCATCTTGCCCTTACAACCTTGGCCAAGTTATCTGACTCCTCTGGGTTCATGGCCCTCGTCCCCAAAGTGGGGATAGTGTCCCACAGGATTGTAGAGGGTTTCGGGATTGTTGTCATCATCTGAAACAACACGGAATTTGACCAGGCCTTCTACTGTGTGGGCTGGTCCTTGAGAGCAGAAGGAGTCTGGGAGGTTTGGGGGTCAGGGGGCTCGGCTATCCCGTCTCTGCTGTAAGTTTTGCTCTTTTGTTCCTCAGCCGTGCGTGTGCACAAGCCGGTCCCCGCCCCCCACCCCCCCCCCCCCGGGACTGGCCTCAGCCTTGGCTGGCAGGTATGTGGCCTGGACGTGGCGAATTTGATCCTTGTCCTGTGACCTGGGGACTCTTCGTCAAACTGACAGAGGAAGTGGGGGAGAGGCCGGACTTCTGGCCCCTGCACGCTGGGGCTGAGTTGTTTTTTTTTCACTACCAAAGACCTGTCCTCTCTATTATTTATCTCTTCACGGATCCCAGATCCTGAAAGTATTGGTCTGCCTCAAAAAGCCTGCATTCATTAAGCAGTGATTAATTGTCTCTCACATTTTCAAAATTACTCAGAAAGCCTTCCCCCCCCCCCACCTCCGCCTGAGAAAAACGGAGTTTCCACAGCAGATTGGTAATGTTGTAGCTAGGAGCAAAGAAATGTGATGCGATGTTGTGGTTAGCGTGTGTGATGTCATCACGTGCCCGTTGTCCAGGCTCCTGGGCTGACTTCGGAAGGCTGAAAACGGGCTCCGGTCGGTAGGCTCTGGGGACGCCATCCTGGAAGCCTCATGGGGCTGAGTTCTGTCTCTCTGGCCGAAGATGCCCGTCTGGCTTCTGTGCCTGCAGAGACAGAAGGGGTTGTTCAGGGGGCTGTTCTGGGGAGAAGAGCAGGACCTCGGCGGCTAGGTGCGCACCTAACTGAGGCCGCCCCCGGCAGCCGCGTGCCCCACGAGCCGTTGCCTTTTGAAAATTTAGGTCTCTCTCTTCTCCTTCCACAGTTCATCCTGAAGCCATCAGAGAGAGACCTCAAGAGGATCCCGACCCTCCTGGAAGGAACAGACACCAATTGGAAGAGGTACGATTTGGCAACATGGCGGCGTCTTACTCTCATGAGAGTCTGATCTTCTCTCCTCTGCTCTTCCCACCCCACAAACCCTCCACTGCTCAGTGAGAGAGCCTTCCGCTGATGCTGGGGTATAAGGGCAAGCAAAGGGCGGCTTCCCTCTTGTCCCCACCCCAGACATTTTTCAGGGTTGGGGAGGACACCTGAAGCGTGAGGAGAGAGAGGCAGGTGCTGAGGTGGGGTCTCACTGGGGCTGGCTGCTGCCCCATGAGGCGGCCACCCGTCACGGTTGCTCCTCGGGGTCGTCTGAGGAAGTGAGGGTTGAAGCATGGGAGGCAGTGAGCCCTCTAAGGGAAGGCACCATGATCTTGGGATTGTGAGAAGGAGAGAACTTTCTGGAATGACTCCCTCATCCCCACCGTCCATCTCAGGACTCTTGGATACGGTTCACCCTCCAGGAGGGAACTGAGAATGGAAGAGTCTTTGGTCTGCTTCTAGGTTTCTGGGAGCTTCTGGGGCTGCCCCACGATCCCAGAACTGGTGATGGGCCGGGTGGCCTGATGGAAGGTTCCTGAATGAAGAGCCAGGACATCTGTCCTCTGGCCCAGTCTGTGCCGCCGTTGTGCCTCAAGGGCCCTGATAAGCCATTTCGTTCATGGGGCCTCATTTTCCCGCCAGCAAAATGGGCAGCAGTGGCTTGAAACTCTGTTCCAGCCCTCGCGGCCTCAGTTTCTGAGGCTCCCAGCCCAGGGCTGGACCTGAGGAAGTGATGGGTGTGGTGAAGCAGCAGAGAGGCAGAAAGGGAGTCGGGGGTTGGGAGGGCTGCGGAGAGGAAGGGCGTTGGAAAGCTCTGGGGAGATTTGACTGCCAGGTTTGGCCAAAGGATGTGCCTCAGACCCTCAGTGGAAAGACCACAGAGTCTGAGGTGCCAATGGACTGAGTTTGGGTCCCGGCCGATCGGAAGCGTCGGATCAACAACGGAAGCCCTGACTGAGGGCTTCTGCCTGCCAGGCGCAGTGCTAAGCACCAGCATTCAGTCTCTCAGTGGCTCTGTGGTCTTGGCACTAAAATCACCTCCATCTTAGGGAGGAGAGAATCGGGCCTCAGAGACGTTAAGTGACTTGCTCAAAGTCACACAGCAGCGAGTGAGCTGTGGCTGAGATTTAGAGTCCTCTTCAAATACAATTCAACATACAATTCTTGTGTGTTTTCCTTTGAGTGACTCTGTGACTTGAATCTTAAGGTTAACAAAATCCTTTAAGCCAAATCACCCCTCGAAATTGCATTTCTTGAAAGGACATAAAAATGATTGGTTTCCTTAGCCTAGAGGGTTTTTGTTGTTGTTGTTGTTGTTGTTGTTGTTGTGTTTTTGGTTTTTTTTTTTTGCTTTTAAACCTTGGGCTCATCATGAAGTCTCTGCAGGTCCTGTTTTTCTGATCTCTAAAAGGGGAGCATAACGTCTATCCATGGGGTTGTTCTGGGGAGAAGATGAAATGAGGGAGGTACGGAAGCCTCCCCTACACACCCCTCCCCCTGCCTTCGCACCCCAAAGCTGCTGCGAGAGTCGATGGGGGGTACACGCTGGGGAGTCCTGCACCCAACCGTGTGATGGCATTTGCAATTCCAGCTGCTTCTGGTGCTGTGATTGGGAAGCACTCGGCCACTTTCCTAGACACTGATCTGATATTCCGCTGGCCTCTGAGCTCATCCGATCACTTCTGGAGTGAGCCGCAGGCTGGCCGGGATGTTTCAGGCCAGGATCCAAGGCACGGTGGCTGGCTCCCAGAGGCAGATAAAGCCAGGTCAGGCGGGGCCCCAGACAACGGTGGCGTAGGAGCGGAAGTCCCGTGCGCCTTGTGGCCCACCCTGTCCTGCCAGCTGCCTGGGCCATAATCTCAACTGTGAGCCTCCTGGCAGCCTGCCCTGCCCCCCACAGGAAGCCATTGCCTTATCTCAGAGCCAGGATCCCGCACGCTTTTCTTAATCAGGAGAAGGCGCTGAAGCGAGTCGGAAAAAGCTTAACTTCCCCAGGACCTATCTGCTAGGGATGTTTCTCTATCGGGGAAGCCGTGGGGCTCCGTGTCTGAGAGGAGAGAATCTCTTTAAGTACAGAAAAAAGCAGCAGGGGTGCTTTTGTTCTTGGTTTACCTTCAAGAAGTTTGCAAGGGAGCAGAGTGATGTAGCCTTGCCCCCCGCGTTAGCTGGGAAACAGATACATGTTGTGGAGTCACAGGGAAAATACAAAGATGACCATAAGCAACGGGCAGACAGGTGTGTGCTGTTGTGGGAAGTGTCTTTTGGGGTTTGGGGCCAGACTGATGGAAGCTGGGTCCTAGCTCCGCTCTTGGGTAGCTGCTTGACTCCGGGTGATTTTGTCTCCAGAGTCTCAGTTTTCTCATCTATAAAATGGGCAAATAGCATGCCCAGGAAACCGCCAGCAGGACACTCCTGCTTGCTTTGAACAGCAAGCCCCCTGGGATAATGTGGCCTTCCAAGGTGACCTCCTTGAAGAGGCTCAGGCTCTTGGGACGTAAGAGCCCGGTGTTTGGGACCAAACAGTGAGGTTACCCTGGAGACACATACCTCTTTCTGCGCGTGGTCTAAAAAAGGGCCGAGAATGGGGCCTGGGTTGTGTCAGCTCTCCGTTCTGACACCCTGGGGCGTGGGGCCACCTTGGGTGTGAACAGTTCTTCCTGAGCCTTTATCCCATGGTTTATACTTCACTCCTGGTGACATTTACTGGGTGCTTTCTGTAGATAATCGTTGATCCTTCCTATGCCCCAAGAGGCAGATATTAGTAAGCTTTATATAGATGAGGATAGCTGGGATTCAGAGAAGTTGTAAATTACTCCAGGTTTCATGTCTAGAAAGCAGTCATATTAAGACCTAAGCACGGGGCTCCTGCCCCAAGGATGACGTGTTTGCCGCAGCACCCCACAGCACCCATGGTGCCCTCAAAGCCCCCCATGCGGGACCCTTCCACACCAATAGAGGTCTACACCACACCCCACAGCACCACCGTGGCTTCCCAGGGTGCCACTGACAGCACCCGTACAACCTCTGTGTCTCCCCATAGCACCCACAGAGGTACCCACAGCACCCACGAGGCACCCTGCACGACACGCAGCATCACCCCGTGGCGTCACGGCGGTCCCCCTCCTGTGTTTTCCACCCAGCCTTGCACAGAGTTCAGAGCTCCGGGAGAACAGGAAGCCCACTGATGGTTTTAATCTCCCCAGCCAGCCCTCTGCAGCAGGCTGAGGGAGCCAGTGAAGGCAATTGCTAGGAAGCATGGGGATCTGCCTCCTGCTGACATCTGACAGCAGGAAGCAGGTGGCAGGGAGGGGGTGACAGAAGCCTGGCTTCCCTAGGAGAACCTGTACCCGGACTCCAGTTTATCTGCTTTTTTTTTCTGTTGCTCATACTTTTGGTATCATACCTAAAAATCCAGTGCCACAGGCCATGATGATTCCCCCCTGATTTTTCTTCTAGGAGTTTTATGGTTTTAGCTCTGATATTTAGATCACTGATCCATTTGGAGTTAATTTGGGTACATAGTGTGAGGTAGGGGTTCAGCTCCATTCTTTGGCATGTGGTCATCCAGTTACCCCAGCGCCACTTGTTGAAATGACTATTTCTTTCCCCATTGAATAGTCTTTATGCACTCTTATTGAAAACCAGTTTGCCATAGATACATACACTTGTTTCTCTTGGTTCTATTCCATTGGTCAATGTGTCTGTCCTTAAGCCTGTATCATGCTGTTTTGATTACTATAGCTTTTTAAAAAAATTTTTTTAATGTTTTATTTCTTTTTTAGAGAGAGAGAGCGAGTGGGAGAGGGGCAGAGAGAGAGAGAGAGAGAGAGAGGGGGAAACACAGAATTCGAAGCAGGCTCCAGGCTCTGAGCTCTCAGCACAGAGCCAGACATGGGGCTCAAACTCACAAGCCGTGAGACCACAACCTGAGCCGAAGTCAGACACTCAACCGACTGAGCCACCCAGGCGCCCCACTATAGCTTTTTTTTTTCTTAAATTTCTTTATTTATTTTGAGAAAGAGCATGAGTCGGGGAGGGGCAGAGAGAGAGGAAGAGAGAGAATCCCAAGCAGGCTCTGAGCTGCCAGCTGACGCAGGGCTCGATCTCACGATCCGTGAGATCTTGACCTGAGCCGTGACCAAGAGTCGCATACTTAACTGACTGAGCCACCCGGGCGCCTGATCACTATACGTTTATGTGTAACTTTTGGAGGAGTCTTAGCATGTTCTTTTTTTTTTTTTTTTAATTTTTTTTTAACGTTTATTTATTTTTGAGACAGAGAGAGAGCGTGAACGGGGAAGGGGCAGAGAGAGAGGGAGACACAGAATCTGAAACAGGCTCCAGGCTCTGAGCCGTCAGCACAGAGCCCGACGCGGGGCTCGAACTCACGGACTGCGAGATCATGACCTGAGCCGAAGTCGGCCGCTTAACCGACTGAGCCACCCAGGCGCCCCAGGAGTCTTAGTATGTTCTAAGCTCCCTGGTGATTCTAATGCCCACCCTAGTGTCCCTGGTCTTTAGAGGAAGTTGAGGCACAGTTAGGGAGGCCAGTTGGGAGACTGCCACAATGATGTAGGGCAGTGCGGGGTGGCCGGGATGCGGTCCAGACGCAAAGCCACGGTTATCAGGGTAAAGAGGTCATGATGGAATTGAGGGAAGTTAGTAAGGGAGATGTTCCCATCCTCCCCAGTCCTCGGAAGGCCTTGGAGAAGCCAAAGGTGAGAGTGGAAGCCAGTGGTCCAGGTGAGCTCCATTAACCTCCTGCCCACCCCCAGGGTGATTTGGGGGAAGATCTGGGTACTAGTCACAGCTCTGCTCCACTGTGTGACCCTGGACAAGTTGCAGGACCACACTAAACCTCTATAAGGAGGGTCAGTATCGTCTGCTGCGAGCGAGGGTCAACAGGTGAGCTCTGCAAAGGCTAGAAGGGGCTTAAAGGTGACTGAGTGCTTGGCAGAATCTGTACCCCAAAGAATCTGTATTCCTGCCAAGTGCTTGTGAGAATCTGCCCAACTGTCTCTGGGGGATTGGGGCAAACGGCCTCCACCGTGGCCTCTGCTGCCTCGGGCTGCCCCGGGCGGGCTGTGATGGGTCAGAGTGTCTTATTCTGCTGAGTTGAAATGTACTTTCTTGTACCCTTCATCTGCTTGCCCCTAATCTGCTTTGTGGCCCTGCAGAGAAGAAGCATCACCCCCTTCCCTCCAGGCTGCCGTCCCACATCCTTGTCCCTCGTCACACACCTCCCCTCTGCTGCCGAGAGGTCATGGCTACCTCTGCCTCCCTCTGAGGATGCAGGTCTTAGTGGACTCCTGACTTCTTGTTTCCCTTGACCTTCCTCTGGGGGGACTCTAGCCTGAACTTGGCACTTTTATAGTTCAGCCCTCAGAGCCAAGGCCGGAGCTCCGGCCGTGTTCTGACTCCAGGCAAGGTGGGCAGGACCATCACCTCCCTCAGTCCAGACCTTTTATTTCTATTCCTGCAGCCGAGATGGCATTGGGTCCAATGATTTCTGCATCCCTGTTGGGCTCAAGCTCCCATCTTTTCGTTGACCAGGTAGAAAAGGGATGCACTCTTGCCATCTACATCACATTTTCCATCTGGTATTTATAAATCATGGTGCAGTTTAATGCAGGAGGGAGAGTATAGCTTTGGCAGTAGATGAACTTGAGAGCTATTGTTTAGCTACTTACTGGCTTGGGCAAATGAACTCTATTACTCTCCTGTTATGTGAAGATAGTCATTGTAATTGCAGGCTTCATGGTCAAGATTAGATGAGATGATGGCTATCAGGTACGTAGCCCACCCCCTGGGAAGGAGTCCACATTCCAGAAAGGGTGGGTATCATTACCGGTGCCATCTGAACCCCTGAACTGTTCATTTTTCTGCAGTTCTGACAGATGGGGTGCAAGCCTTGGGTTTCAGCCCAGGATGGGGCACCAGTCCCCATGCCTCTTCTCCCCCCTGGCTTCCCCCTCACTCTCTGGCTGGGACACGTATGTGAGGGGACAGGATGACAGGTTCTCACCACCCCAGCTTCCTGCTCACTCAGCCCAATGTCTGCCAGAACTTTCTGGCCTCAAGCCAGCCCTGTGTCCACATGTGACTCCTGACAGCAACCTGGTCTTTTTCTGCCGTCGAGGATACTTTCCATCCCAAACCTTTTCCTTCCTTTCTTTTTCAAGTTGTTTTAAATTTACACAAGAAGGTTCACCCCTGGGCCATACACAACTTCGTCCCTGAAAGGAGACAAAGCCAGGGAAGCCTCTCTCTGGGACGCGCTCCATACACGGTTGGCTACGAGAGCCAGGCCAGGCACACCGTCCGCTCTGGGGGGGCGACTGCTCCTTGACATCGTGGGGAGGCACTAACAAGTTTTTGTTTTCCTCATCTAAAGACGGAGCCAGTCTTTTCTGCTGCTTTTCTGTTCATGCAGCAAAACCGAGCAGAACATGCTCTTTAGGAGGATTTATTTATTTTTTTAATGACATAGACTCACACTGTGAATCACAGCTGAAGCGCTTTCAAATATCCAGGTGTGGTAAGGAGGGAGGAAGCAGGAACACCATTTTCAGACGCATGTCAGCAACAGAGGAAGGGAAATGACTTGCCCAAGGTCACACAGCTGTGGTGTGTTAGAGATGGGCCTGATCTGGTGATCTGCTGCTGCACCCAGCTGCCTCTTTTATTAGGTAAAAGCGTGAAATGATAGATTTTAATTAATGGCCTAAAAATAAAGGGAAGAGTCCAGATCGGCTGGCAGTGCCGTCTGTTAGCTGGGAGTAGTTTCACGACCTGTGCAGACAGAGCTGCTGATGCGAGAAGAAATGAATGATGCCATCCCCTGTGCTTTGGGGCCCGCCAGAGTGTCCCCATTCCTGGGGAGGGGTAGGGTTATGTTATGAAAGAAAGGCACAGTGGGATCGAGGAAGGAGATTGCACTCTGGACTCTGAAACCTTTTTTTTTTTTTTTTAACAGACTTTATTTTCTAGGGCAGTGTTAGGTTCACAGCAACATTGAGGGAAAGCACAAAGAGTTCTCATACTCCCCCTCTTTGCACACGTACAACCTCCCCACTACTGACAACCCCATACCACAGTGGTACCTGCATTACAACGATGGACCTCCGTTGACACGTTATCATCACCCAAAGCCCATAGTTGGCATTACAGTTCTGCTGGTGTCATACATTCATTCTGTGGGTTTGGTCAAATGTAGAATGACACGTATCCACCACTATGGTATCTTACGGAATGGCTTCACCGCCCTACAGATCCTCTGTGCTCTGCCCATTCATCCTTCCTTCCCCACGAAGCCACTGATCTTTTTACTGTCTCCGTAGTTTTGCCTTTTCCAGAATGTCCTACAGTTGGAATCATACAGGATGTCGCCTTCTCAGATTGGCTTTTTTCACTCTGAAATACGCGTGTGAGCTTCCCCCATGTCTTCTCATGACTTGGTAGCTCATTCCCCCCCCCCATTTTTTTTTTTTATTTTAGTAACAGATAACATAAAATGTACTGTTTTGACCATTTTGAAGTGTGCCCTTCAGTGGTATGAAATACATTCACACTGTCGTGCAGCCACCCCCACGATCCGTCCCTTACCTCGTCTCATCCTTTGAAGCTGAAACTCTACACCCATTAAACACTAACTCCCCATTCCCCTTTCCTCCCAGCCCCTTGCTACCCCACTCTTCTTTCTGTCTCTGTGAGTTTGACTACTCTGAGTACCTTATTATGTGAATGGAATCATACAGCATTTGTCTTTTGGGGTTATTTTGGGTTTTGTGTATCTGTGTGTGTCCCCAACGTATTTCACTTCGCGTAATGTCCTCCGTGTTGTAGCGGGTGTCAGACTTTCCTTTGTAACGTTGAATAATATTTCAGTATCTGGATGCACCTGAGTTTATTTATCCGTTCACCTCCTGAAGGACATTCGGTTGCTTTCGAGTTTTGGCAGTTATGAACAAAAGCTGCTCTGAGCCTCCGTATGTAGCTTTTGGTCACAGTTTTCTTTTCTTTGTCTGGTTTTGGTATTAGGTTACTGCTGGCTTCGTAGGATGAGTTAGCATGCATTCCGTCTGCTTTTATCTTCTAGAAGAAACTGTTGAGAACTGGTACAGTTCCTTCCTCATATGTTTGGTAGAATTCACCAGTGAATGCATCTGGCCTGTGTTCTGTTTTGGAAGGTTATTAATTCTGGATTCAATTTATTTAGTAGATATAGGCCTATTTAGGTGGTCTGTTCTTGTAGGAGTTTGGGCAGGTTGTGTCTTTCCAGGACTTGGTCTCTTTCATCTAAGTTACTGAATTTATGGACCCAGAATTATTAACCATATTCTTTTGTTATCCTTCTAATGTTCATGGGAACTAAGGTGGTGTCCCCTCTTCCATAATTTTATAATTTGTATCATCTCTCTTTTTTTCTTAGCCTGGCTAGAGGCTTGCCAATTTTATCGGTCTGCTCAGAGAACCAGCTCTTGGTTTTATTTTCTCTGTTGATTTCCTGTTCTGTGGAGCCCATGTTTTGGTGGTGGATCTGTCGCTGTCTGAGGGATTGTGATGTAAACCCCGCCCGTTCTCTGATTCTCAGTTTCCATATCTGCAGAATGGGTATGGTGACAGCAATACCTGATGGCAAATGGCAAAGGTGAGCCCACATTCATTGACTCAACAAGTATGTATTGAGCCCCTATTGTGTACTAGGTACTGCTCTACGTGCTGGGAATATTGTAGTGAACAAAACAGCAAAGTCTCTGCCCTCGTGGAGCTTGTTTTCCTTTTGGGGACAGAGAGAGAGAGAGAGACCAAACAAATAAACCGAATGTCAGGCAATATCAGGTGCAGGAAGGGACGGGGAGCGGCCAAGGTTTGCTGTTTTGGCTAAGGGGCACTTGGAAGGCCTTTTCTGAGCAGATGTCATTTGAGCAGAGACCTGAAGGTAGTGAAGCCCTGGTTTCGTCTGCAGGAAGAGCCTTCCTGATGAAAGGAATGGCAAAAGTAAGGGCCATTAGGCATGTGGGAGTGTCGGCAAGGAGGCCAGGGTGCTAGAGTGAGGGTGGCATGGAAGGAGAGGAGCTGTCAGCCAGGGTGAGGGCTGTGGATTTTGATTCTAAGTGTGATGGGAAGCCAGTAAACACGGAAGAGACAGGGTGAAATTTACATGTTACCAAGACCACTCTGGCTGCTGGGTAGAGAACAGGCTGTAGGGGACAGGGAGACCAGCATGGAGGCTGATGTCAGAATCCAGGCACAAGATGAAGTGGTCGGGAACGACCAAATGGTGCTTAGAAGCCCAAACATTCAGGATCTATTTTGAAAGTAGAGCTGGGGCTCCTGGGTGGCTCAGTTGGTTAAGCGTCCGACTTTGGCTCAGGTCATGATCTCACGGTTCATGGGTTCAAGCTTTGCGTCAGGCTCTGTGCTGACGGCTCAGAGCCTGGAGCCTGCTTCAGATTCCGTGTCTCCCTCTCTCTGTGCCCCTCCCCCACTCACACGCTGTGTCTCTCAAAAAAATAAATAAACATTAAAGAACACTAACAACAACAACAAAAAGCTGACAGAGTCACTAATGGGTTGGATGGGGTAGGGGAAGAGTCAAGGATGACCAGAGACCAGATGCCTGTAGACAGGAGCCTGGGTGGGCTAGGCTTTGGTGGACAGGGATGGAAACCTACTGAGTTCTGTTTTGGGGAATTTTAAGTTGAGATATTTAGTAGCCATCCAAAGGGAGTTGGCAAGAAGTGGGTGGATTGACAAACCTGAAGTTCAGGGGTGAGGTCAGGGTTGGAGAGACAAATTTGTAAATCATAGTTTATAGAGAGTATTTCAAACCCTGGGCCTTCAGGAGATCATCTAGGGAGTGATGGAGTGTAGATGGAGAAGATGATGGGGGATGCAGGGTCTTTGGAGACCTGGGGAAGGTGCCCACTGGTGGCTACCTGGAGCTGCCCGGGGGCAGCCCATCCTGGACACTGGGGAAGACAGATCTTATTTTCACAGTGTGCTGGGAGCTATTGAGTGGCACGGAATGAGGATGAGAAGCCAGCTCCAAGAGCAGGTCCTGGGTGCCTGCTCTGAAGGAAAGCACTGTAAAACTGTCAGTGCCTGACATAAAATATAACAGGTGCAGCAGGTCTGTTATATTTATATATTATAAGTTATAATATGTATAATTATATAAAAGTTATATAATAAAATTATAAAAAATTATATATAAAATTATAAAAAATATATAATTATATATAAATTATAATATATAATTATAATATAATATATATTATAAATATATATATATTTATATATTAACAGGTGCAGCAGGTCTGCCTAGGGTACTTGACATTCAAGGAAGATGGTATTCTGATACCTGCCTCCTCTATGCAACGAAATTATTTTTGGCAATAATGATGAAATAAAATCAATTCTAACAATGGCCGGAAAAGAAACACAGATGGCAAAACTTACCTTTCAGAGAACTTCATATGTGTAACCAAGCCAGTTGACAAACATCTTAGCACAGAAAAGGAAAAAGTAATGGGTTCACACTTTTTAGTTACATTAATGGGTATTTCGAAAAAAGAAAGAAATGCTTGAGGAAAGTTCCAAAAAAGTAAACTCCACACGGTTTGGAGAATGGCTTGGATTCTGAATCCTTATTCTTGAAATGAACATGCTTCGCGGAGTCCATTTGCATTGGGTCTGGCTACACAAGTGGTATTCTTTGAACTAGCTTCCGTGTAATACAATGTTTATTAAACTTTAAGTAATAAAAGTTTGCTCTTGTGAAGCTTACATACATGTTACTAAAACTCACCTAGGACACTGACGAAAGATATCGAAGGCGACACAAACAAATGGCAAGATATACCATGCTCATGGATTGGTAGAATTAATGTTATTAAGATGTCCATACTACCCAAGGCAGTCTACAGATTTAATGCAGTCTCTATCAAAATACCAATAGTGTTTTTCACAGAACTAGAACAAATAATTCTAAAATTTGTATGGGACCACGAAAGACCCCAAACTGCCAAAGCAATCTTAGGAAAGAACAAACTGGAGGTTTCAAGGTATACTTTAAAACCATAGTCAAAAAAGTACGGTACTGGCACAAAAATAGACAAATAAATAGATCAATGGAACAGCATAGAGAGCCTGAAAATAAACCCACACTCATGTGGTCAATTAATCTATGACAAAGGAGGCAAGAATATACAATGGGAAAAAGACAGTCTCTTCAATAAATAATGGTGGGAAAACTGAACAATTACATGCAAAAGAATGAAACTGGGCCACTTTCTTATGCCACACACAAAGATAAACTCAAAAGGGATTAGAGACCTAAACGTGAGACCTGAAATCATAAAACTAGAGGAAAACATAGGCAGTGATCTCTCTGATATCAGCCTTACCAACTTTTTTATGGATATGTCCTCTCGGGGGGGGGGGAACCAAAAATAGATTATTGGGACTACACGAAAATAAAAAGCTTTTGCACGGCAAAGAAAACCATCAGTAAAATGACAAGGCAACCTACTGAATGAGAAAAGATATTTGCAGATTACATACAGTAAAACCTTGGATTGTGAGTAACTTGTTCTGCGAGAGTTCTGCAAGACGAGCAAACATTTATAACAAATTTTAACTTGATAAACGAGCGATGCCTTGCAGTACAAGTAGTACATGACGCCAGACGTCACATGATCACAAATGAGCCAACGGTTCTTGACATTCAGTTTGATAATACAAGTGCCATGGATCATAAGCATGTTTCTGGAATGAATTATGCTCGCACACCAAGGTTTTACTGTATTTGATAAAGGGTTAATATCCAAAATATATAAAGAATTTATAAAAGTGGACACCAGAAAAGCAAATATTCTGGGCAGAGGACCTGAGCAGGCATTTTTCCAAAGAAGACATACAGGTGGCCAATGGACACATGGGGATATGGAGAAAAAGGGAACTCTCATGCACTATTGGTGGGAATGCAAACTGGTGCAGCCATTGTGGAAAACAGTATGGAGGTTCCTCAGAAAGTTATTAATAGAAATACCATGTGATCCAGTAATTCCGCTACTGTGTATTTGCCCAAAGAAAACACAACACTAACTTGAAAAGATATATGTATCTATGTTTATTGCAGCATTATATACTATAGCCAAGGTATATATGGAGGCAACCCAAGTGGCTGCTGACTGATGAATGGATAAAGAGGATGTGGTAATATATATGTGTGTGTGTGTGTGTGTGTGTGTGTGTGTGTGTGTGTATACATATATATATGTAGTATGGACATATATATATATATGTCATACACACACACACACACACACGCACATACATACAATGGAATATCACTCAGCCATAAAAAGAATGAGATGTTGCCACCTGCAACAACATGGACGGACCTAGAGGATACCACGCTAAGTGCAATACGTCAGAGGGAGGTAAACACCGCATGGTCTCTCTTATATGCAGAGTCTAGAAGACAAAACAAATGAACGAACAAATAAAAAACAGAAACAGACTCATAAATACAGAGAACAAACCAGAGATTGCCAGAAGGGAGGAGTTAGGGGGAATGGGCAAAATAGGTGAAGGGGATTTAGGGGTACAAATTTCCAGTTATAAAAAAAAAATAAGTTACGGGGATGAAAAGTAATGAGTAAAACTTCTTGGGAAAGAAAAGGAGCTCAGCAGGACTGCCGCAGTTGTTTAGAACCTCAAAGACTTTTTTCCAAGGCAGAGCGATTTATCACTGACATTATTTAGAATGATCCGCTTTTAGTCAGTTTCATGTTTGTTTTTAAATACCCTACAGACAGCTCATCCCCTAATTGCCTACACCCTGCACCCACCTCTCCCACTGCCCACCCTTGGGACACCATAGGGAGATGTTTCCAGAGAAGGTGTTGCAGGCTGTGGGGGTTGGGAGAGGCGGAGGAGACAGAACATTCTCAGAAGATCCTTTGGAGGAGACGCTGTGGCTGGTCCTGCTGTATGACCAGTAGTATCCAGGTGGGAGAGGGGCAGACAGGCCTTCTAATGTCCAGGATACGCTGAGGCGGGAGGCAGGACAGAACCTGAGTCCATAGGTTTATTTGGCTGGAGTTCTGAAAGCCATCCGGATCCTGAGAACCGTCTGTGTATGGTGTCTAGTGTGCGGGAGAGTCGGGCACCAAAAACTCCATCCTTATGGTGACAGTTTGCCCCGGTTGGATGTAAGCCTGCATCCCTCCTGGGGACACGGCCGGCCCTGCTCAGTGGGATCCCTGCCCTCCCTCCCTCACTCTCCTTCTCTTTCTCTCCCTCGGAGCAGTCTGTGGAGGCAGCCTTCTAATGAAAAATCTCGTAACTACCAAGAGATAAAAATACGAGGCTTTTGGTTTTTATTTCTGCCGAGACTCCCCGGAGAGCCTTTTAGGTAGAAAATGTCCCTTTGGAGCTGAGATTTTCTCCCAGACTTCAAAGACAGGGCTTCTTAGGAACACAACATCTGTTTAAACTGAACTTGAACCAAGAGGCAAGTGTGTCCCACGAGAGAGAGCTGGGGCAGAGCCGGGGGTACAGAATCTGCTTTCTGTCTCTGGGAGAAGCTCCCCAGGCCTGTCCCCTGTGTGCTGCAGTGTGTCCCCTGCTGGGGAGCAGGGGACCTCAGACCAGAGGCCCGGCTTTGTGCTGCCTGCTGTCCAAACAGCACCCAGGCTCTCCCTGTGGAAGCCTCCCCACCCAGGAGGTATCGAGGAGCCCTGGGGGCCATAGAGCTGGCTCCTGTGGCCTGGGAGGTCCCCTGGCCCTCAGAAATCCTCCTCTCCTTCCCTCCCCTCATCACCTCTTTCCCTCCGTCATTCACTAAGCATCCACTCCAATATAGAGATGAAAAATTCCCAGCCCTCGGCTTCAGTGAGCTTGAAATCTGATCGAACCACCCGATTACTCTCAAAGATAAGAAAAGTCGAACGCTTTGTGTACACGCACATGCTGTTATTGTTAAGACAATAAAACAACGTTACAGAGCTTGGGAAAGGAGGGAAGAGAAATCATCCAGTCCCCCTCTCAGGGACAAGGGGTCCATTTGTTTCCTGCTTTTGTTCACGCTCAGGCGTGTGTTCAGCAGAGGGGCCTCCAGAAAGCCGGTCAGCTGGGCTTTCCTGCTTTTCTTCGCTCTCCATCGCCCTGCTGCACAACAGCTATGTGGACTTGTCCCTGGACAGCCCCGGGCTAGGGGCCCCTGGCTTGCTTCCACTGGCCTTGCTTCCACAGGAGCTGCATGCCTCCTGGAAGGGGTTCCTGGGTCTAGCAAATAAAGCGACAGGCTGCCCAGTTACTTCAAACTTCCAATAGACAATGAAGAATTTTTTGGTTTAAGTTTATCCCATCAATAGTAGCGAAACGTAATATTTGGGGCATAAGCTAAAAAAAATTACTTGTTGTTTACGTGAAATTCAAACTTACCGGAGCACCCTGTATTTTATCTGCTGACTCTATACCTGGAGTGTCTTTGCGTGTTCGTAGTCAATGCTGCTTTCTTTGATACAGACAGAACTATCTGGCTGGTATGTTTTCTTTCCCACTTCATGGAAAAGAAGCTTGAATCTGTCCCTTCTCTTGAGCACGCCTTCTGGCCAACTCTGGTCTCCACTGTTCTGTGGCTTAGCACCCTTGGAGCTCAAAGAATCCAGCCCCTGTAGTTCACTCTAAGAACATCCCTTCCCCAGCCTCTTTCTGGAAGCTTCCAATGACTGCAGATGTTTGGTTTGCTCTCAGTAGGGGGGAGAAGAGGAAGGTGGGAGGTGTGAGTTAGCACTCTCGCTTGGGCCCATGGAGCTGCTGCGACAGACCCTACCAATGTCTTCAGCAGTGATGCATATAAGCATTTCCTTCTCCCTGCCGTATCTGGGGAAGCAAATGGGGTTGAGGGTGTTGACCCAGGGCTGCAAACCCACACAGGTTTATGGCATCTTTCTCTCCATCAGCGAACTTATTTTTTATTCCGAGGCAGCTTCAGGGTGATAAAAATATAAATCTGAACGGCAGACAGTATAAAACACAAAGTGATTGACTGCAGAGTGGAAAGACCGTGTTGCCTTGTGGTTAAATGGATTTTCTGTTTAACTGAGGGTTAAGTAGAAAACTCGTTTTGATTCAACCTCTGTTGTTGCAAATCTTTCTAAAATGTATTAGCCTGCTCCCTGGTTTTCCTAAGTGCACCATAATGACCATAATTGAATCTCTTCGCTGGCAGAGCATATCCTGTGGGGCGTCGGGACCCGCTGTTGTAAATGTCAGTCCTCCACATGCAGCCAAGTACTTGGGCTTCAGAGCCTGCGGTGTGGTTGTGTGCGCTGGTCCGTCACGTTCACCGCCAACCCCTTCTTCCGGCCGCCTGGGCTGGGCGGGGCTCAGGAAGGCACCATTTTATAGATGTGGAAGTTGAGTCTGCCAGGTAAAGGACTTGGTCCAAGTCACTCCAGCTAGTGGAGGAGCTCGTCCTGGAGTCAGCAGAAATGGCTGTGGTGAGTTGGCCCAGATTCGAATCCTGGCCTGGAAGAAGACCGTTAAGCTTCATGAGCCTCAGTTTCTTCATCTGTGAATTGGGCATAATAACCTTTCCTTGCAGAGCTGCTTTTGAGATTCAGTGAGTGAATGATGTAGGTGGGCTGCACACCAGGCCCTTATATATATATATATATTATATAATATATATCAATATGCAATAAATGTATCAATATAAATAAATATATTAATGTAATATATAATAAATACAAACAAGTTATAATGAGTATAAATAAATAAAACAAATATAAGTATATTAATATAATATATTTAATAAATATGTATGTATTTTCTAATGGCACATAAAATCCCCTCCTCTCAGATTATCAAACGTACCCGGATCCTGAGATCCCGCACCCAGCTTCTTTCTACTTTGCTGACCTCCCTCCTGGGTGCGCTAGTGGTTTTGTGTGTAGACCCCAGGGCCGGAATGTCGGGTGGGACTCCTGACTCCGCCCCTGTTCCCTGTGAGACGATATTTCTGGGCCTCCATTTTCCCATCTGTAAAATGGGGATCATCACAGTCACGTGCCTCCTAGGGCTGCCAGGAGGATCAGAAGCAACGGAGCCCATCCCTCAGGCAAGTGCTAGGCAAAAGTTTGCCACTGTCATTCTGGGCCTTGGTTAGGTGAGTCCAGATTGACCAAGCTTTCCTGGGTTTGGTTCATAGCCCGAGCGTGTTAACAGAACTGGGCTTTGGGCCGCAGGAGTTTGCACTGTCCGTTGAGGAGGGAGAACCACTCCCCCCCGACACACACACCTTGAGCCTGCTTCCTGCCACTGTCTGTCCGCTTACCCATCCCTGGGGTGCTCGGAAAAGATGCTGAGAGGGGCCTGTGGGTAACTTACGAGGGGCCCTGGTCGTTGGATGGATGACTTCTACCCTGACAGGGACCCCTGCCCAGGGGACGCTGGCCCTTGAATAGCCTATCTGTCTGGGACCTTCTGTGCTCCCTCTCCATATGTCATACATTTCTAGCATTTCAAGGAGGCATTTGTCATCTCCTAGGCTAGGGATCCCCTTGGAGCACAGAGGCCTCTCTGTGTGTGACCTCTGGACCCTCCATGGGCGTTCGGGTGTTCAAGGTGGGGGAATGGGGAGGACCCTTTGTCAAGTCAAACCCTGCCTGGCCAATGCGGCCACCTGTTCTGGCCTCCGGACTGCTGGATCAACAACCCTCAGGCCTTGTAGGCAAAGCCACTTCAGCTCTGGAGTGACCAGCCCCACCCCCTGCTGAGCCCTGCGCTTCCTCTTTGGGTCACCCGCTTCTGGGCACCCTCTGGACTGCTGTGTGCGGAGGGGGGGGGAGGTGCAGCTAAATAAATAGTCACCCTGCTATTCTAGCACAGGAACGACAGCCTGTGTGCAGAGCCCCTGGGTAGACTGGTTTATTTATGCATTTGTCTTTAATGGGAAGCCTACGAGAACTTGCGTGGTTTGTGAATATTTACAGGCACATTACCTACAGAGAGGAAATGAATTCATTCTCTCTCCTCTCCGGCTGCTAACAGATCACGCTGTGGTTCCCCGCCGCCTGCCTCCCACAGCCCTCCTTTTTCTTTCTTGCAACTCCTTGTGGTCTTTCTGCAAGCTCCAGAAGAGGAGGCTGGGCAAAGGTGTCCGTGTAATTCACCGTGCATTTATTGAGCACCTACTGTATTTGAGCCCTGGTTGAGGTGCTGGGGGGGGGCGGGGAGCACCACGTCTCCCCGTGAAGGAGGTGTGTGGACCAAGAACAATGGAGCTCTACTGGAGGAACCAGTTGCTTTAAGACCTGCAGGGGGTTGGGGCATGGTGTATGAGGGGCTCTCTGGGAGAAGGCCGGGCACAGGGACTGCCACTCGTCCTGAGCCTTGAAGGAATTTGTCCCCCTGCAGAAACGGTAACCCAGGCAGAGGGAGGGGCACCAAGCCGAGCAGGTGTGAACCAAGGGACCTCCTGGCGGCATGGAGTCTTCTAGCACTGCGGAAGGGGGAGGAGGAAGAGCTAGAACTGTGGGTTGGGCCGTATCATTTCTGGTTTTGAGCCGGAGGAGGAGGCCACCATAGACAGAAGAGATGGCCCAGGGTCACCCAGTTGCCCTAGCTAGCTGGGCTGCAAGGCCTCCTGTGGTAAGGGACTGAGTGGGCAAACCATGGCCTCTCTTACGGAGAGAGGGCACTTTCTCCCTCATCTCCTCTTTGCTTGGGGCCGGGAGGAGCGAACGTGAGGCAGATGCAGTCTCTCCTCCATCCCCTTTTCACGGCAGACATCACTGATCAACCGTGGCACCTTCATGGGACCCCAGATCCAGGCGAGGTGGGCACTACCGATCGATGGAAACCAGCCCTCAGAAGGGAGGTGGGGGCCCTGCGGTGGATGGCCGGGCCTCGCGTCAGCCTCGGCAGTGTGTCTGTGATGAAAAACTCACATCTCCTCTCCGGGCCTCAGTTTTCTCACCTGTGGGACGGGGGAGAGGGAAGGCCCACTTGGTCTCTGAGGATGTTTTCCGTGCCAGCCGCCCAGCGTTTGTCAGTCCACTCCTTTGTTCACTCTTTTCCACGAAGCATCACCGTGCACCCCCTAGGAATCCACTGGGAATACATTCCTGGGAGTATACTGGCGAACCAGGCAGCTGAGACTTTCCCTCAGTCCTGTGGTCTGTGGTTCTCAGAATCCTCACTGCTGAGGTCAGCTTGACCAAGGGCAGGGCTGGTCTTGACTGTCCCAAAGAGATGGCAGTGGCCGCCTGTCCAGTGGCCAGAGGGCATGGGAGACACTTGGGGTCCCTGGGCCCACACACCAGACATCCTTGCAGAGGTCGACTGGATGCCATCAGGTCAAGTCTGGGCAGTGTGAGGCTCAGCCCAGGCTCCAGGTCCTTCTGAGCCAAGGGAGGACCTGGTCTGGCCACTGTGGGCCTTGCCGTGGCTGCAGACCCAGTGTGTCTGTCTCGGGAGCCCGCCGCCGGACTGACCCCTGGGCTCTTCTCGGCAGAGAGAAGCCTCCTTTGTGCTCACTTTGCTTCCAGCTTTGTTCCTCCTCAACCCTCTTCCTTCCCACCTCAGTGTCCCTTTTGGCTATGTCCTCAGTTTGCCCCAGCTCATGCGACGTAAGACCAGCCCTTTCCCCCCAGGATTCTGAAATGGGGCGAGGGAGAGAGTAGAAATTTCAGAACTGTCTAGAGCCTCCTCGGGCCTGGCCGTCCTAAGAAAAAGCACTGTGCCCTTTTTGTATTCGGCAAGGGCTCCTCTTTGACCTGCTGTGGGCAGGAGGGAATGGGCAAGCCAGCTGGGTCAGATCCGGAGAAGGGTTAATGGAGGGCAGTGACCTTCCTAGGCTGGGAGCCTTTGGGATCAGGGCTGTGGCTAAAATCAGTCCCCCTAGGGAGCGAATGGGGTACGCCTCGTTAAGACCCAGACGGCCTTCAACAGCTTCAGAGGGCACACGCACGCCTCCTGCACCCTCGGCTTTCATGCTCACCTTCCCGTGCACCTGCCAACCCACCTACCTACTCACACGCCTGCACACGCCCATCCGTGCAACACTTTCACATCCCTGCACATACCTCCCCCCACACCCACCCCCGCTCCCACTTACCACCCACGTGTCCTTGCCTGTGCACACTCCTTCCTTCCTGCAGATTCCCTCACCCCAGCCGTGTCCTCCCTGCCTCTCCCCACCATTCCCCCCAAACCCCCCCCCACACACACACGCACACACACGCACACAGGGGCTGCAGCCAGACTTTTGGATGGTCTTGCTTATTCTTCACCTCTAGGCCTGCAGAACCTGGATTATCTGGGACCCTTTTACCCAGATGCTGAACCCAGCAAGGGCTCCGGGGAGAGTGGGAAGGTTGAGTCAGGGAATAATCTAGAGCCCTGTGCCAATGCCCTCTGAAGCTGGGTGTGTTTCCTGCCTCCTCCTGTTTCCTCCATGCATCCAGCCATCTACCCACCCACTCATTCATTCATTCATTCATTCATTCCAGCACATATTCATGGCAGCAAACCAGGCATTTCCTTTGTGATGCTATGGTTTGTTAAGGAGAAAATGACATGACGTGACATGACCTGGAATCCCGTTCTTGCCAAGTGGGAAGCTGTGCGGCCTTGATCACGTCATGTCATTTCTGAGCTTCAGTTTCCCCACTTGTAAAATGGGGACCACAATGCTTTTCTCTCCAGAAGGGCCCTTGTCCCTGTAGATGGCAGCTGTGAGCACCGGCTTGGGGACTTCTGTGTCCACCTGTAGACGGGGGTGGGATGGGGCAAAATAAATCCCTGCAACCTGCCAGCGCCCTGGGGCTGGAATGAGAGTGGGGACATTGGTGAGGAGTCTCAAAGTACCTGTGGGTCCTTGAGCCTGTCTGGAATGCCTACTTTTTAGGGATGGTCGGTCAGTTTATTCCTTCTGTCCCTTTAAGGGAGAGCGGTTGACATAGGACAGGCTTATCACACACATGTAGGAAATGTGATGCTCTAGGGGTTTGTGCAAAGGGCAGCAAGGACAGCCAGAACCTGGTGGCTTAGTCATCGTGCAGGCCGTGCCGTCTGCAGCGAAGGGTCCATAAAGCCTGGCAAAGGCTTGGGGAACTGCTGGCGTCTGCATGTTGGACCTTGCTGGAGGCTGGCCCACGGCCACCAGAGTCCACCTAGAGACCCTTCCCACCTAGAGGCTTGCACCACGGGGCCTCCTTGCTGCAGGTCCAGATGTTGCGGCTGCCAAGGGCCTGGGGGAACCAAGAGGTGGACGAGTGGCTGTTGTTTGTTTGTTTAATATTTTTAATGTTTATTCATTTTTGAGAGGGAGAGTGACAGAGTGTAAACGGAGAGAGGGAGACACAGAATCTGAAGCAGGCTCCAGGCTCCGGGCTGTCAGCACAGAGCCCGATGTGGGGCTCAAACTCGTGGACTGAGAGATCAGGACCGGAGCCAAAGTTGGAGGCTTAACCAACTGAGCCACCCAGGCGCCCCATTTTTTTAAAATACTGTAACACTTTTTGTTGGTCATCGTAAAATATGAGGCTAATGTCTAGAGAAGTGAGACAGACACACACACACACACACACACACACACACGACTGTTGGCTTTTTGATGGATGGGACACTATCTTCTCCACCTTTGTTGTTCAGAGGCTGTAATAGCACACAGTAGGGGTCGACAGATCTTTGTTGCATGATGAATGAATGGAACCTTCCAGCAGCCTGTGCATGCCTGTCTCCTCCCACATCCCTGGCATGTTTGGTAACAACGCCAGACAGCAGAGCTTTTTATAAATGGAACAGAAAAAATGTCATTTAAGGGTACAAACTTATAACTAGTAGACAAATAAATCCTGGAGATCTAATGCACAGAATAGTGAATATAGACAACAAGGTTGTATTATAATCCGCAAACTGGCTAAGAGACTAGATCTTTCTTTTGTTTTAAGTTTATTTCGAGAGAAAGAGAGAAAGCATAAGCAGGGGAGGGGCAGAGAGAGAGGGAGACACAGAATCTAAAGCAGGCTTCAGGCTCTGAGCTGTCAGCACAGAGCCCGATGCGGGGCTCAAACCCAAGAACCGTGAGATCATGACCTGAGCTGAAGTCATCCAGATGCCCTGAGACTAGATCTTAATTATTCCCATTGCAAAAAAGAAATGATAATTATGTGACTGATAAAAGTGCTATTGGTAGAAAATAATCATATTATAGTATAAAATGTATTAGATCAACATGTTACATACTTTACATTTATACAATGTTATGTGTCAAATATATTTCAATTAAATAAATACACATCTTAAATAAAATAAGTCAACATACTTTTTTTTTTTTTTACAGATTTTATGTTAATTCCAGTTAGTTAACATACAGTCTATGTTAGTTGCAGGTATACAATATAGGGATTCAACACCTCCATATATCGCCTGGGTCAACGTACTTACATGGACACATACAAACAATTATTTTTCTTTTTTCCCCAAAGAACTACAGACTTTATTGTGGTACAACTGATACGCGGATCGTAAGCGTCTACCCCGTTTTCATCACGTGTATACCCATGTGATCCACATTCCCAGCAATATAGACAACGATTCCATTCGCCCAGAAAGTTCCCTCAGGCTCCTTCCCGGGCAACCCGTGGATCTGCTTTGTCTCGCTATAGATTAGCTCTGCCTGTTCTAGAACTTCCTAAAAATGGACTGCGACTGCAGTGTGTACTCTTGTGTCTGGCTTCCTTCACTCAGCTTAATGTTTCTGAGATTAGGGGCGCCTGGGTGGCTCAGTCAGTTGAGCGTCTGGCTCTTGATTTTGGCTTAGGTCATGATCTCAGGTTTGTGAAATTGAGCCCCGGCTTGTGGGCTGGCCCCACGCTGAGTGTGGAGCTTAAGGTTCTCTCTCTCTCTCTCCATCTACTGCTTGCACTCTCTCTCTCTCTCTCTCTCTCTCAAATAATAATAATAATGATAATAATAATTCTGACATTCATCCATGTTGTTGCCTGCATGAGTAGCTCCTGACTTTTTATGGCTGCATAGGGCTAGATCGTCTGCATATCTGTATACATACATATAAGGATTTGTTCATCCATTCATCCTTTGCTGGGCATTTGGATGTTCCCAATCTTGGGTTACTGGATGATCAACTTACTATGAACATTTGAGTAAAGCCTTGGTGTGGACACATGCTTTTTTTTTTCTTTTGAATGAGTACCTAGGAGTGGAATGATGTGGAATGATCACATCACAGGGTAGGTATGTGTTTAACTTACAAGAAACTGCCAAGATGTTTTCTAAAATGGTCGTTCCCCCTTATATCTCCACCAGCCACGTGTGAGAGTCCTGGGTCTTCTGCAATTTGTTCAATATGTAGTATGGTCATGGGCAGCTTTTTATTTTTATTTTTTATTTTTTAAAAATTTTAATTTATTTTTTAATCTTTATTTTTAATTTTTTTTAATGTTTCTTTTTGACAGAGCAAGAGCGAGGGAGAGAGAGAGAGAGAGAGAGAGAGAGAGAAAGAGCAGGGGAGGGGCAGAGAGAGAGGGAGACACAGAATCTGAAGCAGGCTTCAGGCTCCAGGCTCTGAGCTGTCAGCACAGAACCCGACTCAGGGCTTGAACTCCCGGACCATGAGATCATGACCTGAGCCAAAGTTGGACACCCAACCGACTGAGCCACCCAGGCGCCCCTATTTACATATATATTTTTTTTCTTTTTTTTTTTTTTAGAGAGAATGAGAGGAGGGGCAATCTAAGACAACACAGGGCTCTATCCCATGACCCTGGGATCATGACCTGAGCCAAAGTTGGACACCCAACCGACTGAGCCACCCAGGCGCCCCTGTTTTTATATATATATATATATATATATATATATATATATATATATATATATATTTTTTTTTTTTTTTTTTTTTTTTTTTTTAGAGAGAGAATGAGAGGAGGGGCAATCTAAGACAACACAGGGCTCTATCCCATGACCCTGGGATCATGACCTGAGCCAAAGTTGGACACCCAACCGACTGAGCCACCCAGGCGCCCCTGTTTATATATATATGTGTGTGTGTGTGTGTGTGTGTGTGTGTGTGTGTGTGTGTATATATATATATATATTTTTTTTTTTTTTTTTTTAGAGAGAGAATGAGAGGAGGGGCAATCTAAGACAACACAGAGCTCTATCCCATGACCCTGGGATCATGACCTGAGCTGAAATCAAGAGTCGGGTGCTAAACCGTGACTGAGCCATTCAGGGGCCCCACTGGCAGCTTTTTAATTTTGGCCATTCTGTAGCTGTGTGGTGTTATCTTATTACGGTTTTAATTCGCACTCGCTTACTGGGTGAAATTGAGCACCTTTCCGTGGGCTGATTGTCGTTCGAGTATCTTCTTTTGTGAGATATCCGTCCAGTCCTTTTGCCCCAGGTTTTGTCGGATTGTCTCTTTTTACTACTGAGTGAAGGGAATTCTTTATAATTTTTAGAAGAAAACTTCAGAGAATATTTTCGTGGCCTTGGGATAGGGAAAGATTTCTTAGACGGGACATTAACCACAGTAACCATAAAAGGAAATTTTGATACATGGGACTTCCCTAAATTGTAAAACTTTTGCTCATCGATAGACACTGTTAAGAAAACGAATGGGAAGCCACAGACTGGAAGAAAATAGTCACAGCCCATGTAGAGCCGGGAGGTAGCCTAGCCATTTCTGAGGACTTGCCCGATCCCACAATGCCCCGCCGAGGCCGCTCCCGTCTCGGCCAGAGCGCTCTCTGGGGCTTGCACCCCTGGTCCTGACTCACCCCTCTTTCGTTTCCAGCGCCCCCAGGATGAATCCTGGCATCCTCCACGGGGCCTCAAGGTTCTGCCTCCTCCCGCTCACAGTCTGGGCCAGCACTGTGTTCACTGGCTCCAAACTCTTTCCCCCGCAGCTGCGGTCACGTAGGCTGTTCCTCGACAACATACTTTTCCTGGCTGTTCAAGCAGCTACCTTGCCCCTCGGACCCCGAGCCATGGCCTGGCTCAGCTGCAGCAGCTTGGGTGGGAGAGGAGGGGTCAGGGCACAGCCTGCTTTGGTGGCTTGTGGGGAGAGATTGGGGTGCAGTTTAGGAACCCTGTCCTTGGCGTCAGGAGCACAAAGCCAACTCTTTAAGGACAAGTGGGTGCCTGCCCTGACCAGCCGGAGTGGACGGTGGTGGTCACACGGGGCCAGACGTCCTCCACCCTCGCTGCTGGGGCATGGGGTCGGGCTGGGGAGGCTGCAACAGCTCAGGGCAACAGCTGATCGCCAACCAGTGCCCGCGTGTGGCAGGATTTTGTCCCACGCATACTGGCGGGCTCTTGGTCCTGGCTCACGGTCTTGCTTTTACCCCATTTTCTCTGAAGCCTTTTTATTTCCTGTATTTACAACAATCACGTCACGCCATTACCTTTCTAACAAGACCACAGATTATGAGAATGTGTTTAGGCATTAATGCCCCCAGCTCTGCCCCTCAAACCTGTTGAACCCCTTACCATCAGGTGTCTCGGGGACCCTGTGCTGTCACTTCTCATATTCATCTCCGTGTAGGGAGGCACTACTGTGATTTTCTTTGTCCACTCTCTCTATCCGTGGACAGCAGACTCTGTGAAGGCAGCCACTGCTTCTGCCGTGTCCACTGCCGGGTCCCCAGCTCTGAGGACTGTGCATGGCACACAGCAGTTGCTCAGTGAATACTTGGCTAGTCGATGAGGATAAACGAACAGCCACCTGACAAGATAGTCAACCCAAGTGTATTCTCCCATTTTTCCCAGTTGGAAAACCAAGGCTCTGGGAAGTGCAGTGGCTTCTTCAGGGTCTTGCAGCTGGTAAGAGGCAGAGTCATGAGTGAAGGGCAGATCTTCTGGTTTCTAGCATTTTCCGCCCCAGGACCGCTGCACTCCTTCTAAGTTTAAACCCAATAATGTGAGTAGTAAATACTATAAAAACGTGGAGTGCTGTATAAATAAAAGATGCCGTTAAAAATATCTATGGTGAGGGCCACCTGGGTGGCTCAGTCGGTTGAGCGTCTGACTCCGGCTCAGGTCATGATCTCGCAGTTCATGGGTTCGAGCCCTGCGTCGGGCTCTGTGCTGACAGCTCCGAGCCTGGAGCCTGCTTCGGATTCTGTGTCTCCCTCTCTCTCTGCCCCTTCCCCGCTCATGCTCTGTCTCTCTCTGTCTCTCAAAAATGAATGAACATTAAAAAAAATATATCTATGGTGATTTTAATCATCCCTAACCACGGTGATGAAACAAAGCACTAGTCTAAATATGGGCAAGGCTAGTGTACAAATCCAGATGTTCCGTAGGGGCTTGATATATTTCCTGTTGTGAATGTTTCTATGACAAGTTGAGGAGATGCAAAAAGTTATGTATACAGTGATTGCAGGGAAATCACGATAATGATACATTGTATAGATGAGTACCCACTGCTGAGACCCAGAAACACCAAAGGCCCAGCAAGCACCCTGCCTGAGTCTGCCTCTTCCCACTCCAGACTTTGCATTTCTCCTCTTCTCTGCCTTTTTTTTTTTTTATGGCTTTTCCACATCCGTTCCTCTAATACGTTCTCTTCATTTATATATATTCATTCAGCAAATGCTTGTAGAGCTTCCCACCCCCCTGCTGTCCTGCAGTTGTTGAAAGAGAAGAGAGATAGGAGATGTTCTATTTTCTCTCTGACATAAAAATTCTCCTGGTGGAATGTGCACCGCACCCCCCCCCATCACCACTCCCTGAAAGCCAGCTTTTCCCCTCAAATGCCTCGTTTGCGTTTTGGCCCACACTGCCGCCCGCTTCGAGTCTTTTCCACAAGATATTTGTGGCTTTGGCAAGGTGGCTTCCACCATTACTAGTGTCCCTTTGTCCGGAGGTTCCCCCGCCTCGTCTCTGTTTCACTCTGTATGCATGGGGTCATCGCCTGGACCTGACGAAGCAGAACTTGGCCCCCGGGGTTGTGTGGGTCTGCTGACCAGTGGTACCGGTGCTAAAGCACTGGGATGGTCGCGGTCAGCGGGCAGGGGCGGGCCAGCAGAGGACTCTGACAGACGGTTATCAACACTTGCTCTCTAAGACCTGCATGCCCTTGGGCAACTCATTCAACTCATATTCTCACCCCCTTGGAGAGTGAGGAAGGGCAAGGTGAGGGGGGCAGTGGGCTTGAGAGGTTGAGAGCCAGACTGACTGGCTTTGTTAGCTTCCCAGTGCCTCAGTTTTCTCATCCGCAAAATGGAAATAAATTTCCGATCTCATAGGGTCATTGTGAGGTTTAAAAGACACAACATGTAGCCCCTGGCCAAGTCCAAAGCACGCACTGGCTACATATTGGCAAGTGTGAATATCATCCGAGCCTCAGGGATCGGGCTGACCCCTCCTCCAGCTACTTCTGGATGCTTTTGAGGTGATCAGTAATTGCCCATTGTTTGCCCAGGCTACTCTCTGGAGCTCTCGGAAGCCCTCAGTGTCCCTGCTCACCCAATCTGCTGTCCCCGGGCAAGTCTTAAAGCCCCTGATGGTAGCACAGGGCAGGTGGTCACACTGGGGACCAATGAGGAGCCTCGTCCACACCCAGGTCTGTTCACCGACTCTTGCTGGCACGGAGCAGGTTTCACATCCCCATTTTACAGATGGAGAAAAGACAGAGAATCCAGGGTATGAAAACGGGAGCTGGCTGGGTATACTTTTCTCATACCTCTTTTCCCAGGAGTCTTGCGGGGGCCCAGAGACCCTCTCTGAACAGTTGGCAAGTCGAGGCTCTCGGAGAGCAGGGCAGCCAGGCATTAGCCTGAATCCCAGATGAACGTGATCACCGGAGGACTGTCTGTCACGGCTTCATTGGCTCTGACAGCGGTGCTGGTCTGTGGAACGTTCCGTGAGGACAGAGACGTCCTGTACTTGTGCTGTCCAACACGAGGGCCACTTGCCACCTTGAATACTTAAAGTGTGGCTAGTGTGGGGGGATCTGGGGGGGGCTCAGTCGGTTAAGCATCTGACTCTTGGTTTCTGCTCAGGTCATGACCTCACAGTTCAAGCCCCATGTCGGGATCTATGCTATCAGCGTGGAGCCTGCTTGGGATTCTCTCTCTCTCTCTCTCTCTCTCTCTCTCTCCCTCTCCCTCTCCCTCTCCCTCTCCCTCTCCCTCTCCCTCTCTCTCTTTGCCCCTCCCCCAATCTCTCTCTCTCAAACCGATCTGTCTCTCTCAGAATGAATAAATACACTTAAAAGAAAGTGTGGCTAGTGTGGCAGAGGGTGACTGGCAATTTAATTTGTTTAATTTTATTAATTAAATTTGAATAGCCACACACGGCTAGTGACTGCCAGTTTGGAGAGCTGGTGGCACCTTCATGGTGGCTTTGTTTCTCCTGTACCTGAGGAAGGGGTATGGGATTAAGGTGGTCCTGTGTCGGGGTTGATTTTACACGCGTGACCTCGTCACTGCTCGGAGGAAGAGAGGGGCCAAGTCAAAGGAAGAACCCTTACGTCTGGCTGCCTTTGCATTTCTGCAGACAGGGCTGTGCAGGGCACCCCGGCACGGTGTGGGGGGCAGACCATGGGAGCCACGCAGTCCCGCGTGGCGGCGGGTCTTTCTCCTCAGCTTTCGGTTAGAGCCACGCGGGGCATCCGGAGTCGGGAAACAGCAAAGGAAGACAGACGTGCAGATTTCCCCCTTGCAGCAACCTTACAATAACACCCTCACGTCAGTCGCTGGGTCTCATTCACCCGGGGAGAAGGGAGTGTTGCGTGAGTTCATCAATGAATTCTTTTCACAGCTTACGAATGTTTACACGAGGCAGACAGAGCTGAGATCATCAGAGAAGCTGAGGTTCTCACTTCCCAGCAGAAATAGGTCACGGGCAAGGGAATAAAGCAACGACCCCCAGTCAGATTTTATGGGGCTCTTCCCATCTTTAACCCACGCTGGGATTAAACTGTCCAAATTGGAGCCTTCTGGTAGGAACAGAGCTCAATTAGCTTTTCTGTCTGCTAAGGAAAAAGCTTTCCACGGTATAGCTGCTCCTTCGTGAACTTGCTGTGTGGCCTACGACAAGTTACTCAACCTCTCTGAGCCTCAATCTCCTCGTGGGAGAAAGGCTGGCAACGATACCTCGCAGGGGGCCTGTAGGAATTCCGGGAGACAAAAGACAGGCTGGCCTTGGAAGCAGTGAAGGTCCGTGGGTCCTTCGGAGTGGCTGGCAGGGAAAGATGTGCTCTGCAGGAGGCTGCAAGATTAGTTATGCTGATCGGGAGCCAGGCCTGGGTGGATTATGTGCCATCAACCCAGAACTGTGGTATTTGTGGAATGAAAAGAAGAAAGGACCCCAGATCAGTAGGAAATGAGTTTTTATTTTCCTAGTCGGTCAGCAGGACACCGCAAGCGTCGGAAGAGGAAATCAATAATAGTCTGTGTTCAGCCCGTAGCCCTGCCCACCTCCTTCCAATCCTTGTCTGTGTGGGGCTGTGCAGGGTCCATGGAACTGAAAGACTCCTTCTGGAGCCCTTGCCCCAGGCCCGTGCCCCTTTCTGAGTGATTTGGGGGCCTGAGGGACGCTGGGTCATACACCAGGGAACAGGGTCTCTTGGGGTTTCCCAGGCTGTCAGAAGGACACCCATCGGAGGGCGTCTTCATTCTGTCCCTGAGCCCAAGACCTCCGACATCACAGACTCACAGCTTTTAGTCAGTCACCCAGGCAGTGACTTCACTGCTGGGCTCTGAGGGTCCCGGGAGGCTGTGTCTGTCTGCTGTGTGCACGCATGCTCACTCTGAGCTGTAGGAGAACAGAAAAGGAGATAGAATGATAGACATCCAAGGAACCTGGTCCAGCAGAGTGAGATACCCCAAAGGGGGACCTCATGAGGTTTAGAATCCTGTGTCCTCTCTCTGTGAGCCTCAGCTTGCTCATCTGTAAAGTGGCACTGCGAATAGCTATTCACAGGGGGAGAGACCCTTCTCCAGGCTCTCAGAAAATGAAGTCTGCTCAGGTCCCTATTGCAGTAAATGAAGCCTGGTTTGAGGGGTGGCCTCTGAGAGACTCCAGCCTGGGTCTAGACTGTGAGCAGTGGGACTAAATCACGTTTAGCCCCTGCTCTTCTCACGTTTGGGGGGCAAGAGGGACGTATGCCCGAAACACATCATAATGATTTCCATTCACACTTTTGCACAATTTGGCTCGTATGTTTCACCAATCAATAGTGGACATGTTGGGTCCCTGAAGAGGTTGGAGAGCTTCTACCTGGACCCCAGCGTGGGGAGGCTAGAGGCCTCAGCAGAAATCAAGGAGCTGGTGTGTGGGTGTGTTTCTGTTCTGAATCTTTATGACCCATGATGCCCCCAGCCCCACCTCTTTCTCGTGGGCACCGAGAGGTGCTCAGAGGCGCCCCAGTCACCTCTTCTGTGGACCGTCTCCTCCTCGTGGCCCCCAGTGCATCCCAGCCACAGAGGAGCCAGTCACTGAGGTCCGGGCGTCTGCTCGGGGGGGGGGGGGGGGGGAAGGGGACTGGCTCCGGAACAGCATGCAGGGCGTGGCATTGCCGGAGAAGGTTCAAGGTCAAGGCCAGCAGTCAGGCCCCAGGGCTGTGGAGCTCAGGATGGTGACCTCTGCTCTTGGCTGTGTGTGCAGCCTTGGGCGAGTCATTTCTCCCAAGTGAGCTTCAATTTGTGACAGTACTTACCTCGAAGGACGGTTTCTCAGCAGTTAGCGAGAGGCTGGCATTTTATGCATTCATTCAGAAATATGCATCGAGCACTTACGATGTTCTGTGGACGCCGTTCTGGGTCCTGGGGTACAGCAATGGACAAGTCCCTCCCTGTGGACCTTTACACTCTAGTGGGAACAACAGACGTGGTACATAGTCAATATGAACTGATTTATATGTTGTCTAAATATTATATATTTAATTGTATGCGTATAATTATGTATTTATCATTAGCTCATACAGTGATTATGTGTAAATAAAGACGTATTTAAGGGAGTGGGAAGATCTCTGAGCGATGGTGGGGGAAGCTGAGGGAGAAGCCAGAGAGATGTCTCTGAGGGGAACACGTAAGCAGAGACCTGAGGAAGGGAGGGCGCACGCCCAGAGCTCCTCTGGGGACCAGCTGCAGGCAGAGGGGAGCGTGGGCACGGAGCGTGGGCCCCGGGACTGGAGGAGACTCGGTGGGGGTGAGTGGAAGGAGGTGGGGAGGCAGCCAGGGGGATCGGGTCGGGCCCTGCGGGTAAGGACTGTGGGTTTGCTTTGCCGACTGCTTGGCACAGAGCAGGTGCTGCCTCGTTGTGCTTTCATTCGCTCATGTGGTGTCTGTGAGCACCTCGTGACAGCCTCTGGTGGGTGGGGCGTGGGGGTGCGGGGACGGAAGCACAGGGTCTCAGAGGGTCTCAGCTGGCTCTGGGTTACGAGGCACAGCCTCTCCGGAGTGGGGCTTTGGTGGAGCCTTGTGGGAGCCATGGAGACACAGTGACATCCCTGGGCCCCGCCGAGCCCCTTCTGGTGGCTGGCACCTCAGCCAGCTCTGGAAGGACAAGTGGACCTCAATTTGGGGGAGCAGTCTGGGAAGGGGGCGTCGAACAGACTGTGGACGAAGAGCATGTGCCAAGGCCCTGAGGTTGCAGAAGGCGTGGCTGTGGGGAAAGGCGGTCTTCAAATGTGGCTGGCAGCCTGGGATTTATGGGTGGGGGGGGGCGGTGTGAAGTGAGGGGAGCCCAGCGCGGCCTGCTGTGTGACCTGAGGTCAGCTGTCGCTGGAGCAGAGCCTGCAGGGAGGATTCCGGACAAGTGACGCATTAAGGCTCTGCTCCCAGGGTTGCCGCTAAGGGAGGCCAGGATGCCAAGTCAGGGGCTCCCAGGAAAAGTCCCACAGAGGGTGGCTTCAGCTCAACTCCACGGGGGAGCTCAGAGCTTGCCCCCAGTCAAGGCAGGGGAACTGGGCTTTCCTGCTCCCCCACCTGCCAGCCCCTGGCTCGGGGCTCGGTGGGCTCGGGGCCTCGGTGGCTCAGAACACTTCCAGCTCTCTGCTGGGAGGCACAGTAGCTCCAGGGGCCCACGGGCATCTGCTGAAGAGGAGACCCAGGAGCAGGCATTCAAGCCAGTGCCCCCCGAAGGTGGGAGGCATGCCGGGTCTGTTGGGGAGATGAGATGGGGAAATGGGGGAAGGTAAGGTGACCCACCCTCCCGGTTTGCAAGGGACAAGGGTCTCCTGGCATGTGAGACTTTGAGGGGATTTTTTTGTTTGTTTGTTTTGGGAGAGAGGGCTTGAGTTGGGGAGGGGGCAGAAAGGGAGACAGGGAAAACCTTTTATAAAAAGGTTTTTTTTAATGTTTATTTATTTTTGAGAGAGACAGAGAGCGTGAGTGGGAAAGGGGAAGAGAGAGAGGGAGACCCAGAATCCGAAGCAGGCTCCAGGCTCCGAGCTGTCAGCACAGAGCCCCACACGGGGCTTGAACTCACGAGCCATGAGATCATGACCTGAGCCGAAGTCGGACGCTCAACTGACTGAGCCACCCAGGCGCCCCGAGAGAGAGAAAATCTTAAGCAGACTCCACACTCAGCACTCAGCCCAGAGCCCAACGGGGGGCTTGATCCCACGACTCTGTTTCGTGGCTTGAGTCGAAATCAAGAGTCAGGCGCACAACTGACTGAGCCACCCAGGTGTCCTGAGACTTTGAGTTCTAAACCCAGGATGAGGGGTCACGGAGCAGCAACAGAGTCCACTGCAGTGACCTCACCTCCGCAAGCCTCATCATAATATCAACTTTGTGGGGAAGCTGGTGAGATTCATCACAAAAAAACCCAAGCAGAGCCCCTTGCCTGGCCCAGAAGCCACTTGAAGAATGTTCTCCAGCTCCCCCGCAGCCCCTTCACTTGCCAGGCATCAGTTGCTCTCAAGCCCTAGAAGGATGAGAGCCAACATTTCCGAAGCCAGGGTTCCTCCTAGTTCTTCGCCTCCCGCCCCCCCCTCCCCGAGCATCTGACAACTGCTTGTGGACCGAGGCCCCAAGAGGAGGAGGAGGCTGTGTCTTTAAGGGTTCCGAACAGCGCTGAAATGTTATGACAGTGCATCTCACGGGGGATGCAGTTTCCACGGCAACCCCACACTAAGATAAGCAAGCCGCCTGTGTTTTTTCCCTGCAAGGTTCAGGAACAGGGTGGGGGGAGGAATTAGACGATCTGTCAGCGGGTGGGACTCGAAAGCCGGAGCCACGTCCATTAATCCTTGAGCTCTGATTGCCTTATCCGGGAACGAACGTGAGCCGTTAGAGGAGGGAGAAGAGAGCCCCTGCCCCTGGCGCCCCGTCTTGTGGGCTTGAGCAGGAGCCGCCTCTGGATGCACAGTGAGAGGAAGAAAGAGGAAGAACCACAGTCAAGTTTTGTCTGAGACATTGCAGCCCTCTGCAGCTTCACCCCCCACTGAGTGTTTCCTAGAGTTAAAGCCCAAACAGCCGAGGGCTTCGTGTGTGTGTGTGTGTGTGTGTGTGTGTGTGTGTGTGTGTGTGTGTAGAGATCAGAGCAGGGGTTAGCATCAAAGACTCGGGATCTGCACTCAGGTAGATAGAGGGTTCAAATTGTGGTGCCGCCAGTGGCTGAAATATGGAGCTAGATAACCTGACGAAGCCTCAGTTTCCTTATCTGTAGAATGGGATACCGATGAACAAGGAGCAAACAGCCAGGGTCTGCCCCCCCTTGGAAAGTTGTAGCTGAGATTACGTACTGTGCCAGGTGCTGTACTAGGCGCTTTTACACGCAGGAGGGAACTTAAAAACCCTTCACATCAAGCCTGAGAGGTCGCTTTCACCCCCTAATTATAGCTAAGGTCACACAGTCACTCTGTAAAACAGCAGGCCACAGACAGGTCTTCTGCTACAAACCAGCTCGCCACGGGAAGCTGTGCGGAACGGGGTGAGTGAGTGAGTGAGTGGATGAATGAATGAATGAATGAATGGAGCGTCCAAGCTGCCACAGTGGGGAGGAAACAAGGTGGCCATGGTGGCCCCACCAGAGCCTCTCCTCCTCCCACTCCTCCCCACTCACCCAGCCCCTCGGCCTCGCCTCTCCTCTCCTGTCTCCTGACACCCACCCCCAGCAGGCTCCAGCGAGGCTTGAATGTCCAGAATCTGGGTTGTGAACTCGCTGACGACGTGACTTCGGACACGTGTCCTTTTGGAGCCGGCGGTTTCTTGTCTGTAAAATGGGCACCGTGAGCCTTGCTTCGTCTGCTGTCCCGTGTTGTTGGGAGCGATCAGATGGTGGCCGTGCCGTGTACTCAGTGGACGTGAGGGTTGTGAGGACGGAGTCCTCGTGGCCTCGGGGAACGACTCCTCCTGGGGTATCTGCATGGGAAGGCTGGAGGGTGATGCTTGGGCCCAGAGGAAGATTCTCCAGTGGCAGAATCGCAGGTCCGGCGATAACTGATGTGAGATACAGACGCTTAACGACTGAGCCACCCCGGCGCCCCCAGGAATATGCCTGTTAACAGATGCCCTGGTGTTGCTCTAACCCACCAGCCAGGGCAGGAGCGCAGGGGCAGACAGGAGGGGCAGGTGGGTTTTCGCCAGCTTGGGGGCCGAGGACTGTGGTATGCTTGTGGCTGTGTGACTGGGGATATCCCTGTCCTGCTCTGGTCATTATTCCCCTCATGTACACCACAAGGGGGCAAGACCAGTTATCACCAACATTTCCCCTACCCTGACGTTCGGGGTTCTACCGTGGGCCCTGTGAGCAGGCCACACCCCAGAGAGGGCGGCAGTGGAATCCAAGGAGGAACAGCCCAGCCAAGAACAGGGACCGTTGTCAACCCTGTCAACAGCCAACCCACAGGACGCCGAGCTCTGGGTTCTTGTTTTCTGTCCCCACGGTGCGAAAATAGAAGAATTCATCCGTGATGGTGGAGTAGCCCCCAGGCCTAGGGGTGGGGGCACAGGACCCTGACATCCATTTCCCACGAATCAGCCAAAAAAAAACCCGTAAAAGCTGAAAACCAGTCTCTTACTCCGTGCCTTCTCGCTGCACAAAACACACACCTCTGGTCAGTTGCCAGTGAGCTCCGGAGCATGAGCATAAATAAATAATTAAAATGGAATTACAGCTGTCAAAGCAAATTAGCAAAAACAAGGAGCCTCCGTTCTCTCCTCCTCCTTGCCATCCTGTGAGTTCTCAGTTGGCTGTCCTGTAAGAGCCGACGACGGCCAAGGGTGGCCCGGACACTGAGACAAGTGAGGGAGACGTGGTGCGATGCGGAAGAGGCAAGGGAGGGGCGCCTGAGGGGGTCGGAGGACACACAGGACTTACAGGTGCACGTGCAGCCACGGCTGCCTCCTGGGGTCTGCGTGGGCGGTGCCAGTAACAGGCCGTGGCTACAAGCCACGAATCCACCTGTGGCAGTCCAGGGGCAGGGGCTCCGCTCCGTCCCAGATCTCTCCAGACCCCAGCAAGCCCTTGGAGCAAGTCTGCAGGGGGCTCAGGGCATGGAGGTGGCCCCACGCGGCCCCACCAAGAAAACAGGTGCATCCCATAGCCGCGCATCCTAAGGCCCCAAGCCACCTGAGAACTCATCCGACTCCAGGAAGTACAACGGGTTCTTCCAGGGGGTCTGGTAAGAGTCTGCCTTTCTCCCTGCTCCTAGAGCATGAAATGGGGGCTCGGGCCCCAGGGACTAAGACAGCCAGAAGTGACAGGAGGAAGGAGGTGGCATTTGCTCAGTGTGAACTTTCCGGAGGTTTGGTATATGTCGGATCTGCGCCCCCGTGTGCCACGGGCGGCCACCGCCGTGAGTCACATGGATGAGTGCCGTAGCCGCCTACCTGGCGTCCCGCTGCTGCTCCTGCCCTCCTGTTTGGCAGAAGGAATGAATGAGTGGAGGCAGGACTATCATTATGCCCACGTTACGGAGGGGGAGGTCGAGGCTTAGAGAAATCATCGGGCTCCCATTTCCGGGGCGGGCAGTGGGACGCTGGATTTGAACTCAGGCGGAATGGCTTCAGGGCAGGCACCGTAAACATCATCTAATGCCAACTTCAGGCCCAGGGGTCTGGGAGTGGCATCTGCTGGGTGATGTCAAGCCCTTCGCCCTGCAGTGGGCCAGCGAGGAAGGAGTGGTCCCAGCACAGAAGCAGCTGCTGTGAGGACGGAGACCGGCCCGAGGAGCCTAGGGAGGCCAGTGTGGCTGAGCAGAGTGAGCAGGGGGGACGTGATGCCGGTGGGGTGGCAGGAGCCTGCCCATGGTGAGGAGTTCAGATCTGACTTTAAGAGTGATGGCCCTGGGGGTGACGGTCGGGGGGAGTGTTTTCCCAGTCCGGTTAGTACTAAGAACCTTGGTGATGCCACGGCCCCGTGACTGTCCCCACCGCTCTCTACTGAACATTCTCCTTCATTCATCCTTCCAGAAAATATTTCTAGAACACCTACTAGGGATAGGCATCGTTCAGTAGAACAATACAGAGATGAAGCCCTGGTCCTCATGGAGCTTTTTTACCGTCCAGGGTGAGGAGAGAGAAAATAAGTGAGGAAACAAATGAAATACAAAACGTCTAAATGGAGGTAACGCTATGAAGGAAACAGGCAGGAAATGTGGTCGTGACTGGTTGGGATGGGAGGAGCTACTGTGAGAAGGGTGATCAGGGAAGGCCTCACTGAAGAGGTGGACAGTTAAGCAGATTCCTGATGTGTGTGGGAAGACCCAGGGGAAGAGTATTTCAGGCAGAGGGACCAGCAAGTGCAAAGGCCCTGGGGTGAGATCTGAAAGGGAAGCTGCGTGGCTGGAGGATAGCGAGGAGCAGAGTGACTGGTGTGCAAGCCCGTGAAGGAGGGAGGCTTTAGAAGATGGAGCAAGGAGTTTGGCTCAGGTTTAAGTGTGAGAGGAAGCCGTCAGATAGTGTTAAGCAGGGGAGTGGCACGCCTGGTTATATTTAGCCCCCCGGAGAAGAGACTCTGGTAGGGCAAGAGTAGAAGCGAGGAGATCCTTGAGGATGCCACTGCAGCATCCAGGAAAGAGATGATGGGGGCTGGGACCAGTGCAGTAGTCGTTAGAAACGGTGAGCAGTAGTTGGATTGGGGGCACAGCTTAGGGTAGATCTGGTAGGACTTGCTAATGGATGTGACGGATGACGGACAAGAAGGATAGCGAGTAGGAGATTCTGGATCTGAGCATCTGAAAGAAATGAACATGGGGGACGGAGCGTCCACCCCTGCAGTGCCTCCCTGATGAGACTAAGGGTTTTTGAGGACGGTTTCTGTGCCAGACTCATCACTTTATCAGCCTGTGCGTCGTTCAGGGCCTGACAGGATGAGGTTCTCAGGGAGGGTTTGTGGAGTGCAGATGTGAATGAAGGAGGGGATAGGGTTCAGGAAGATAGGAGAGTGTAGATAACTGAGTGAGTATACTCCCATGCGTAGGGTGCAGTAACACGGGCCTTCCCCTAAGTGGCTGACTCAGAACGATAACCCTTGGCCCCAAACAGTTGTGCAGCAGAATGTTTTAGAGACCAGTGTGAATTTTTCTGGAGTTTCAAGATGTACACTGGGTCAAAGAAAGGCCCTGAAGAGGCCCGCACCAAGGACCCCATTTAACCTGGGTTAAGCCAGCATTTCCCAGACTTCGCTGATGACAGAGCCTTTTTTGCTGAGGTCTTTATTAACATCTGAACACAGTTCTGGAAAGGCTTTTCAGGCCAGCCCTCCTCATCTGTGCTCAGTTGCTGGCCGGCACTGAAGAGGGTCAGAGGGGCATAGTTCCCTCCCCTACTGCGCTCTTGGGAAATCACTCCAGGGCTGAGGATTACTCTGAATATGGAGCCATCATTAGCATCATAATGATGGCTATCCCTTACTCAGTCCTCCAGCTGGGTCAGCCACTATTGTAAACAGTTTCCATGCATCTTCCATTTAAAGCTCCAAACAGCCTTTTGATAGGATACTCTCATCACTGTCCTCACTTTACAGATGGGGAAAGCAAGACTGGAAAAGATTAGGTGGCTTGCCCACGGTCACGTGGCTGGAAAGTAGCAGAACAAGGATATAGTCTCAGGAAAGTTCCAGAACATCCCCTTCCCCAGCCTGACCACTACTGTCTCCCTCCCCCATCCATCCCAAACCCTGGCCAAGCCACACTGGGGCCCTCAATTTGGTGTCCGCCTTACCGGGCTGGAGTCTGGACTCCCTTGGGCATCCGCCCTCCGCCCTGCCCCCAGCCATCCCGGAGCTGATGCTGAGCATCTCAGAAGCTCGTGGAATTGGAGAATTTTAAACAGGAAACTGGTATAATTTTGGTCAGGAGCTCAGGCAAGAGGGAGAAGCTCTGCCAGGCCCAGCCACATCCAAAAGAAATAAAGAAGGAGGGTTTAGGGTTTCAAGTTTGCGCGTTCAAGGGATATTAAGACAAATAAAGGACTTTTATTCAGCCCTGTCTGGGCTTGGCTGCCTTCTGCTTTTCCAGTCTCTCACACCCCTCCTGACTGAATTGAGTAGGGGGCCCGTGCAGTGAAGCCCACCTCCCACCCAGGCCTTTGTGACTTGGCACGTCCTGCCCTCCCCCCGCCCCCCTCGGTCTCAGCCAGGGCCCGCCCCTCCTCACCCCTCCCCTCCCTTGGTTTTTGTTCTTGCCGAGCTCCCCAGGGCCTGGGCCACTGTGGGGGCTGGCCAGTGGGGACAGCATACAATGGAAGTCTTGTGAGACTGCAGACCCCTGCTGCCCCCTCCCCAGGGGCCCTGTGGAGCATTCCCCAGCCTTGCCCCAGACCTCTCTGAACCCTTGTCCCCTTGGGAAACCACACTAAACTTGTCTGGTGGGCAGAAGGATTTTCTCAGTCCCAAGAGCCTGTCCCGCACCCCACCCCCCTGCCCTTGCACGTCCCAAACCCATGGTCCAAACAGCACAACCAGCACACGGCACCAAGCTCCGCTTTAGCAGCTTTGTTGGATCAGCCAGTTCCTTCTTCCCTTAGGGGTCCCCAACCCCCGCTCTGTTTCGTTTCCATCCCATAAGTCCCCTCCATGCAATGGAGAACAGCGATGAATGAGCCACGGCTCCCCGGTGGGCAGGAGGCGCTGTAGTGGGGAACCCCAGAGATGACCATTGCTACACGTGTCATCTGGAGTAGCATTTGTTGAGGGTTTATCATGTGCCAGCTACGATCTGTGTGGTCACAACAACCCCACGAGGTAGCTGCTGCTATTATTTCCTTCCTGCAGAAGAGGAAACCGAGGCAGGGAGAATGATGAACCTTGCCCACGGTCACAGTCAGCAAGTGGCAGGGTTAGGATGTGGACCCGGGCAGGCTGTTTTCAGAGCTGCTCTTAGCCACCCACTGCCCGTATCAGAATACTTAGCAGGTATACTAATACTCCCCGCATGGTCTTTCCCCGGGGCACGTGCTTTAGGATTCATGGCTCATTTTTGGATCACCATCTTCAGGATGAACATGAAGGGATTGCGACGTTGGCCCATTTTCATGGAGGAGAAACTAAGGTGCAAAGAGGTAAAAGGAGTTGCCGGGGGCCCAGAGCTCATGGATCTGGCGGGTCTGGGATTGGAACCACCTCTGGCTCAGGTGAATTTCCTCTAAGCCTCCAGCTGAATACGAACGCTGTGAGAGCGAAAGCCCATCTAAGTCAAGAGACCAGGCGCGGAGGGCAGATGAGCCCTTCTGTTTGGGAGGACAGCCACCTGTCCAGGGCTTTTCCTGACCGAACTAAATCCCCTTGTATTTCTGCCGCGTTGGGAAGCTTGGCTCAAAGTGCATTTGTGCTTGATTTTCCCAAGGAGCCTCTTCCCGGGCTGCCCAGCAGGATTCTCGGTGACACCTGTTTGTAGGTTTCTGGTGGGCCCGCCTGGGCCACGTATCCCGCAGGCCCCTCGTGGCCCCTCCCTGAGAGGGGTGATCCCCAGGGCTGGGCGTGGGGACAGGCAGAGACTTCTCAGGCCTTGATCATAAATCAAGGCTAATTACAGAGCCCCCCCCCCCCCATAGAGGCACAGTGTCTGCCCAGAAGGCTGTCTTCTGGGGGGAAAAGTAGACTTCCTGAAGGCCGTCGTGGCTCTCTGCCATGCGGGCACCCGGCCTGGGACGTGGGGGCCGTGAAGTCTGTAGGAGCCCGACCACAGCCCACGGTCACCGCGCCAGGCAAGGGTGGTGCCGGGGCCAGACTTCAGATCTTCTAACCCCACCCCCCATCGGACACTTTTTAAACTACACGCGCTCATTTATTCATTTTAAAAAAGCATCAAAATAGGAATGGCAGATTGTTGGGGCCCCGCGATTGGTACACGGGGGTTCATTGGGGTGTTCTATGTCTGACAGTTTCCAAATTATCAGCTGAAACGATCAACTGAACGTCACCTCCTCGGAAAGCCTTTTTCTGAACGAAAACAGCAGATTGCCGTCCTTCCCTACAGCCCCTTTTTCGCTTCCTCCACATAACTCGGGACAATTCACAGTCTTCTTACTAGTTGTCTGTTTACGTGTGTCTCCAGTGGGGTGTGAGCTCTCACGTTGGCCTTGTCGCCTGGTGTGTGTGATGCCAGCGCGGAGCCGGGCCTGCGGAAGGCATCCGGCAAATACCCGTGGAGTAAAATAGTGTACATGCGGCGTCTGGAGAAGGCACAGTGGCTTCAGGGGTGGGTGCGGGATGGCGGAGAAAACCAAGTGTCTCCATGAGTCGGGGGGCCTCAGGGTGGTGGCTGGGTGCAGAGGATGGGGGAGCTGGTTTGAGGCCCAGCTCCCGTTTCCCCGTGACCTTGGGGGAGTCTCTGACCTGCTCAAAGCCTCCATTTCTCTCCCTGTAGAGTGGTCATCGGGCCGGTTCTAGTGTTAGAATGAGGCAGTCACACAGAGGCACCCAAGTGCCCCGACTGCCCCCTGAGTGGCCGTGGGAGTGTCGTTTAACTTCCCTGGACCTTCTTGGCTGCCTTCAGGTAGCAGGGCTTTGGTGCCTTATTTATCTGAAGCAAGGAGCTGGGCCAGGCCACCTCTCGGGGTTCCAGGCTTTGGAGAATCCAGCTTTCCTCCCCACAGAAGGTTTTTACTTCTGGCGTGGCTCTGCCTGGAAAGGGCCCCCTCCCCTCTTCATGATAAGGCTTCAGAAGTCCCTGGCCAGGAAGGGAAAGAGGTCTGTGGAGAGCCGAGCTGGGTTTGGAGCAGGTAAGACACCTCTCGAAGGTGCGTTCCAGGGGCCACCCGTGCCTGGGTTGGTGGACCAAAAAGCAGGAGGCTTCTGGATTGGAGGCCGGCTGGGCCCCTTCCTGCCACATGACCTGGGGCCAGAGCCCCCGAACCCCCGCCCCCCATTATTCCGGTTCTGAGAGCCTGTTTGCACCTCTGCAGACCTGAGCTGCCCATCCCAGCCTCTGGTGCGGCTGTGAGGGAAGGAAGTTTCATGGATGAAAGGGCCTGCCTGGTCGGAGAGATGAGATCTGCGGAATGATCTGGGTGCCCCGTAGACCCGTGCTCTCTCTAAGCAAGGCCCGGGGCACGGCGAGCCGCAGAAAGCCCTGGTCTGCTAGGCCTTCTCTGGAGGCCTCAGTAGTTGCTGAGTGCGTCCGGGGCCCTTCATGGGCAATGCCTCATTTATGAGGTCATGTTCATTCGTGCCCATCCAAAGATGAGCATCTGTCTTCGTTTCTATTTAATACATGGGGAAACCAAGGCACAGAAAGATGGAGTAACTTGCCCAGATTACACAGCTAGTAAGAGGTCAAAGCGGGATCTGAACCCAGTCCCAGCAGCCAGCTTTAGATTCAAAAGCCCTAATGGTAATTCATTCTTGGCACCCGGTAAAGTGTTAAAGAAGGGTTCCCCCGCTCCCCTTCTTTTCTACTGAAATTCCCCTTTAGGTCTTGGAGCTGTCTCATTAGGAAGGGGGAAGGTCCCTCATGAGTAGAAAAGGCAAGAAAGGGAGTGTTTGGGAGCACGGGGTTGGGCAGACCCCCCTCCCAGAGAGGGAACAGCAAACACAAAGCTCTGAGTTGTGCTTAGGGACCAGGACAGCAAAGCTGGATGTGGCTGGGTGGGGACAGGGAGAACACTTAGGGGATAAAGAACGCTTCAGTGGGGGCTGTAGGCCTTTGAAGAGTTCTGATTTTATTGTAAGTGCAATGAAAAAAAAAATAAAACGTTCAGAGGGTTTTAAGCCAGAGGAGCTCTAGGTTCTCATTTGCATTTTAAATAAGTCCCTGGCTGCTGCATGGAGAATGGATTACAGGGTGAAAGGGGGAGTCAGGACCGCTTCCCTGGAAGGACCTGCTTGGGGGTGGGCATTGGTGTCACACACACACACACACACACACACACACACACACACACACGTGTCTTGCTTCGGTCAGGATGGACTTGATCCTGGGGTCGAGGTGGCTGGGGCTGTCTCCAGGTTGGCAGGGGGAACCCTAGGGCATCTCGTTGGGAGGTAGGAATCCTCAGTCGGTCCACACTAGTCCCCAAAATAATGGGAAGGAAGAGGAAATGAAGGCGGGCTGTGTGCACTGAGGGCTTTACTAGGGAAATCCTTCCCCGAGTCTGCTCAAACCTGTTCATGTTTTTACTGTTGTTGTCCTATTATTTTCAGTATTATTCAACATGAATATAAAACACTGTTCTAAATAATGTTGTTATTTTAACATTTTGAGTTGCTATGGTAAATGGGCACTCTAGCCCCTTGATGGGAAGGGACGGTGTGGGGACAGGTTTGAGGAAAGAAACAGTAGAAGTGATTTTATTTAGCACCCACTAATGGAGTGCACCCTGTTTTCCAGGCCCTGCTAGGCATTACCAGTGGTTTGCTGGTCTCTAAGACCACACTTCTGCCCCCTAGGGATTCAGCCTAAGAAAATAAAGGGAGTGAATACCGACTGTAGCACAAAGTAGGTATGAATGCCGTCAGAAGCAAAATCCACAAGGAGAGGCTTTTAGGGGATAAAAGTGGGAGGGGGTGGAGAAAGGCTTTATGGAGGCAGAGTTAAGGACTGGGGCGGGGGGCGGGGGAAGGGAGGCATTTCAGCTTGTGGGGCATCAACTGCCAGTACCTGGACGTGGGACAGCATGAGGTGTATATTTTCAGCAAAGAAGGAAGGATCCCCTTTGGTGGTAACCCTGGGAGTATGCAGAGCAGTAGTGAAATATTAAATTGGAAAGATGGATTGGGGCCAGAAGTCCTTGAATGCCAAACTTGGATTTAATTGTTCAGCCTTAGGGAGGCTTTGACGGTTTTGAATCAGGTGGTCAGCGGTTAGGGGATTTTGCTATGAGAGGGTGTAGAGGATGGACTGAAGGTTGTGAGAGACTGGAACAACTTGGCTACTGCAGCAGTCCAAGCAATAGAGGGCGCAGGCCTCAAGTGAGTCAGGGACACAGAGGTGGAGACCAGGGGCAGATAAAGGAGGCAACGGGAAGATTCTGTAAGCCTTTGGAGTGAATTGGATGGCGCAAGGGTAGAAATGGCGATGCCTCTGAGTCTTGGAGCTGAGGTACCTAGGGGATTGTTGGGGCTGCTGAGAAAACTGATGGGAATTCAGAGGTTGGGGAAACAGCTAGCTAGAGGGGCCAGAGAAATGATGAACTCAGCTTTGGAAACAGAAGTTAGGATTCCTCCTCCGTCACCCTTCCTCCATCAGAATTCCTTTCCAACAGTATTCTCTCAGCACTTAGATGGAAGTTTGACCTGCATTAATTAAGCCTTGAAAATAAGAATGAAATGTTGCCACCCCAGAGCCTGCTGTGCGGTCTTTATCAGATTACATTGTTATTCATCTTCATGTTCCTCCTTGCCTCTTTCTGCTGCTAGATGTTAGCTTCACTTAGGGCCTCTAGGCAGGGGCCACATCGGTTCTTTTTTTTTTTTTTTTTTTTTCTTTTCTTTTTTTAATTCCTTTGGACCCAGAATACATCATAGTACCTGGCAATAGAAGAGCTCAACATGTATCTGTGGTTGGAAGGGAGGGAGGGAGGGAAGGAGGGAGGAAAGGAAGGCTTGCTCCAGTTCGGCGCTGAGCCTGGCCCTTCGCAGCCCCTGAACCGGCATTTGTGGGCCCGTGCGCAGCGGGTGAGTATCTTTCACAATCTGAACTTCCAGAACTCCCCTCCGGTAGCTCCTAGGCTTGCCGCGCTGTGTTTATCTTCACGCTTTGGATCGCAATTTTTCTTTTCAAGTCCAAAGGCGTTTAAAAGCCCCAGCCTAAAACAATAAGCGGACTGCATTTCTGAGGAAGGGGGTGAGCGGTGGGGGCAGGAGGGAGGGATGAGAACCTTGTCACTCCCCTCCCCTGATGATTTCTGGGACGGAGGTTAGAGCTAGCAGGGTGTTTAAGTGAGGTGGGCAACAAGCCCAGCCTTCGGGCTATGGAAAAATAATAGACCTTCTCCTGGCGGGCTGGGTTAGCAGCAAAGCTGTGCTGCCCTGGGGGGTGTGCATCCGGAGCACCCGTCTGGCGTCTTGGTAGTGAGAACGGGTCCCCTGGATCACAGGCTGAGGCAGCCTGGCGTGGTCCATCCCAAAGAAATCATGCTTTTCATAAAGGTCGGGTCTGATCGGTGCCTGGGTGGGGCGCCTGGGCAGGGTAGGAAGCCAGCTGTAAATGGGAGCCGCGGATGTGTGCATCTGTCTGGAAAGCCAGTGAGAACCTACCGAGAGACTTGGCTAATGGCAGGTGGCCTCTCTGGCTACTTTATACAGCTCTGTGCGAGGCACAAGTTAAAAAAAGGAAAGTCGCTTCCACCGAGGCAAATAAGGTCTCAGGGATTTTCCCAGTGTTGAACCGGGGATGGTTTAGGGGAGGGATCTGGATGCCCCCCTGGTGTTCTGACTGCTGTTTCTGAGAAGCTACCGGTCCCCCTAAGATAAGATCAACCCCCCCACTCCCTCCCCCACTCACCCCTCCCCCCCCCCCCCGCCCCGCCCCAGTCTGGAGATTAACTCCCTGTGGGACCTCAGCTCAGTCGCTTGGCCTCTCTGGACCTTGAGACTTGCCTTCTGTCTTAGTTTCCTAGGCCGCTGTAACAAATTACCCACAAACTGAGCGCCTTGGAACACCAGAAATGTGATCTGTTACACTTCTGGAGGCCAGAAGTCTGAAATCAAAGTGCCAGCAGGGCCATGCCCCCTCTAGGCTCTAGGGGAGACCCCTCCCTACCTCTTCCTCCTTCTGGCAGTTGCTGGCCATTCGGGGACCCCCCCCCCGCCCCACACACCGCCCTCCTGAGACCACCTTCCTTCTGTGTCTATGTTCCTGTGTGTTCTCTCCTCTTACATGGATACAATCCTTGGATGTAGGGTCCTCCCTAGGCCAGTATGACCTCATCCTACCAAACTATATCTACAAAGACCCTTTTTCCAAATAAGGCCACGGTCTGAGGTTCCAAGGAAGATCCTGAATTTTGAGGGGACAGTATTCAACCCAGTACACCCTCCTTCTTTAAAGCGTTGTTGTACTTTATGAAGTTCAACTTAGGTCGTTCATCAACAATTATTGAGTGCCTGTTGGATGTAGAGTGCTTATCTTATTTCAAGGAAAGTAGGACACTGTGTTGGATTTGCCTGCCTCGTTCATAACAGGCCCACGTCAGCTAAACCTGCACTAGGCCTGTTCCGGAGTCGGGGGTGGGTTTCCAAGAATCCAGAGCTTTTCCAAGACATGTAGCTGCTTAACCACACCTGGGATGCTCGCGTTAGACAGCCTCCAACTTGCTTGGATGTCTCCAGAAACTTGTCCAAGCTATTCGTTTCATGCCACTTGTCCCACTGTAAAAATCCGCCTAACTTGTGTTGGGGCTGGAAGCACACTTTCTGGTTCCACAAACTCTCCATCCAACACGTCTTGGAACATTGGCCACATCATCTAAGAAGTCTTTGGCAGATCTAAATCAAACGTAACTTCGAGGGGCCGGTTCCTTCCACACTTCCAGAGTGAGAGGAAGTGCATCCGCGACCGGCGACATGTGACAAGCCAGATGATTTTGGGTGGAACTCATGTGAACTAGAATGCTTTTTATTTGAATGGCTTTATAGCAATTAAATGAGTCTGTGATAACATATATTTAACACCTCAACCCCGTGATATCCTAGTTAGTATTACTTAAGACAAGGTTAGGTTTAAAAAATGAGTTGGACCTTTTGGGATGAGCACAGGGTGTTGTATGGAAACCAATTTGTCAATAAACTTCATATAAAAAAAAAATAAAAAAAAATATAAATAAAAAAAGAGTTGGTAGGGCAGCTGGGTGGCTCAGTCGGTTGAGCGTCTGACTCTTGACTTTGGCTCAGGTCGTGATCCCAGGGTCACATGGGATGAAACCCCATGTTGGGCTCCACGCCGAGAGTGGAGCCTGTTTAAGATTCTTTCTCTCTCTCTCTCTCTCTCAAAAAAAAAAAAAAAAAAGAGTTTTAAAAAATTGGTTCAAGGGGCGCCTGGGTGGCTCAGTCAGTTGGGCGACTGACTTCGGCTCAGGTCATGATCTCACAGTCCGTGAGTTCGAGCCCCGCATCGGGCTCTGTGCTGACAGCTCAGAGCCTGGAGCCTGTTTCAGATTCTGTGTCTCCCTCTCTCTCTGCCCCTCCCCCGTTCATGCTCTGTCTCTCTATGTCTCAAAAATAAATAAACGTCAAATAAAAAAAAATTTTTTAAAAATTGGTTCAAGTCATTTGAAAGAATAGGATTCAGTAACAAATCATCCAGGTGCGATATAAATTAAGGAGAAATGAGCGCTGGTCGTGTGCAAGGAGATATTTCAGATATTGTGAGTATCATGAGGGCATCATTGGGATGGCTCCTGTTCGGGGAACACCAGTTGAGTGGATGAGAGTGTTTGCATCTCGGCTACACCACCTACTGGCCGGGTGGTCCCAGGGAAGTCACTCAGTGCCCTGGAGCATCCGTTTCCCCGCCTGTAAATTGAGGGTGCTGGGACCCCTGGGGCACAGAGGGGAGCACCCCGTGGAGTGTAGAGCTGTGTGTGCCAAGGGAGGGCCGATGTGGGCTGGATGCGGCTATCGAATCTGAGGTGCCTCCAGTGGAATCCAGATCGGAAGACCCAGACTCCAGTTGCTCAAGAAGTGGGGGCAACGTGGGGCTGTCTGGTTTCCAGAGCCGTGAGCTGGAGGTGTCCCCTAGATGCTTCACCCTGGGGTCTGGTCCTGGGAGGCAGCCTCCCCTCCTGCAGGTCCGAAGCAGGGCCAAGAGGAGACCTGTTTTGTAGGTTTCATTTTGGCAGTTCAGGAAACTTTGTTGGGATTTTTGGTTTTTAAGTTCCCACTACGTGCCAGGTGCTTTGCTTGAATTTTTACTGCTCCTGCAGAACACCCATGAGAAAAGCAATATTATTTCCGTTGTACAGATGAGGGTACTGAGGCTCCGAGGGGTGAAGTAAATTGCCCAAGGTCATACAGTTAGAAGAGGCGGAGGGAGGACTGCAAACCTCCACCGTCCTGCTTCGGCCCCCCGCTCCTCCTGCCCTAGGAGTGGGCGTTCCTGAGCCTGGATGCAGAGAAGAGCTGTGAAGGTGGGCAGACCCCATACAGGAGAGGAGACTGGAAATTGACCAGAAAATCCTACACCTTTTTATACATAAGGATCGCCTAGGTAACAGCATCCCAGAGGCTTACTCTTCATTTCACCTGTCTTTCTAGAAAGGGGACGCTGTGGATCATTGCCTGATCTGTGGCTTTCACATTTTTCTGCAGCATAGAAGCAGGTGAAATTGTCCAAATGCATCCTCTGGAGACCACGGGGGCTGGGGGGATGCAATCCCATGGGATTAAAAAGCAATTTGAACATGAAATTACTCTCTGGGGCCTGGCAACTACACAGGGAGGGGGATATAACATTTCTTGGAAATTGATATTCTCACTTCCCAGTGGATCTCGGTCTGCGGACAGTCTTCTGGGTTACATCTTCCTCGCCATGGTTAGTGGTAATTGTAATTGCCCTTCTTCCTACAAGACTTGCATTTCCACATGGACTTTCACTTAGAAACAGGCCTGAGTTAGTTTGGCATTCGGAGCCATTGTGGTGTCTTTCTTGAACTTCCTGCGTTAACTGCTCCCCTGGCCGACACCCTACACTGGCAAGAGACTGTGATAACAATAAGAGCTGATGCTAATCACATAGCAGTTGCCATGTAGCAGGCCTTGTTCTCAGCACTTCACATGTTCATTTATGCTCAGTTATTTAATCCATAGCACAACCCTTTAAGCCAGGTACAATTAGCCTCATTATACACATAAGGAACAGAGAGGTTAGGTGACTTGCCCAAGGTCACACAGCTCAGCTATGGTACAAGCACGATTTGAGCCAGGTCTGCCTTCTTCTTTTTTTGATGTTTGTTGATTTATGAGAGAGAGAGAGAGAGAGAGAGAGAGAACATGAGGGAGGAGCAGAGAGAGAGAGAGAGAGAATCCCCAGCAAGCTCTGCACTAATAGATGCAGGGTTCTGTCTCACAAACCGTGAGATCATGTCCTGATCGAGAGTCAGATGTTCAACCCAGCCACCCAGGCGCCCCCAAGACCTACCTTCTTTTTTTTTTTTTTTTTCAGACCTACCCTCTTAACACTATGCCATGCTGAGTTTCCCATGAGCTCCTTTGACACACACCCAGCATACCCTGAGCAGACATCTATCACGGAGTTTATAATATTGAGAATACTTATTTATTTTCTCATTTATCTTCACGGCCAGTTCTTTGAAACTGGGGGCAAAAGTCTGTTCAGTTCTGTATTCCTAGAACCCAGCATGGCAACTGGCACATGAAGAGTGTCTGATAATGGGGGCACCTGGGTGGCTCAGTCGGTTAAGCGTCCGACTTCGGCTCAGGTCACGATCTCCCAGTTCGTGGGTTCGAGCCCCGCGTCGGGCTCTGTGCTGGCAGCTCAGAGCCTGGAGCCCGCTTCGGATTCTGTGTCTCCCTCGCTCTCTCTGCCCCTCCCCTGCTCACCCTCTGTCTCTCTCTCTCTCTCTCAAAAATAAACAAACATTAAAACAATTAAAAATAAAAAAGAGTGATCATTTGTTTTGGTAACAAAAGGACTTGAATATGAAGTTTGCTCTCAAGGAAATGCAAATCAGTGGATGCCAAGAAATAAGAAAGAAGCCATTTGAGAAGCAAAAAGCCCCGGGACCGTAGATGCGGCTCGTTGGTGAGATGTGGGGCAGAATGACCCAGCTCCTTGCTCCGTGTTGAACACTGGCGTGCAGCTGAGGGGGTTCGCTTCGCGGATCTGGAGTGGGTTGGTGCCTGGGGTCGTCTCGAGATGTGGCAAGTCCAGCATCCGCCAGCTGTCCTGAACCATTGGTGACAGTATGCTTTGGGGGGGAGGCAGTGTGGTACTGTGCTTAGAGCAGTCAGGGCTTGAAATCTGGCTGTGTTTTAGGCTCCTTTAAACCTCAGGCTTCTCTTCTGTAAAATGGGTTCCTTTTGAGGATTAAGTGAGATGAACAGAGAAAACTATACAGCACAGTAACTGGCCCGAGATTCCTCAATAAATGTCTACTTAGTACCATTAACGTTTTCAAAATCACTGTCCCGACTAGCACCTGCTGGGCCTCACACAGCCTGCCTAGGCTCAGTTCCAGAGGGGGAAACTGAGGCTGAGAGCACACAAAAGTGATCGCTTTGAGTCCCAGGATTCAAAGGGAGAGCAGACCCAGGCTCCTGAGTCGTAAACCAGTGCTTTGCTGCGTATCACGCGGCTTCCTTTTATCATCGGGAAAGCTCAGGCATTTCCTGAAAAGATTTAAAGTACTAAAAAAAATCTTTTAAAGGCATTTACTGAGGTGAAAATCATATGACATAAAATGAATGATTTTATTTTTTTTTTTGAGGTTTTTGTTTTTAAGTAACCTCTACACCCCGAGTGGCGCTCGAAATTACAACCCCGAGACCGAGAGTCACATGCTCTGCCGACGGAGCCAGCCAGGCACCTGTAACGTGAACCATTTTCAAGTGAAGGACTTGGTGCCATCCAGTTCATTCCCGGTGTTGTGCAAGCACCCGTCTGGTTCGCAAAACGTCCATCATTCCGAAGTCAGACCTCTTGCCCAGTAAAGCAGCTTCCCTCCATCCTCCTCTCCCCCAGCTCGTCGGTCAGTCTGCCTTCTCTCTCCAGGCACTGACCTATCTGGGATATTTCACATAAATGGAATCATGCAGGGGCGCCTGGCTGGCTCAGTCAGTAGAGCGTGTGACTCTTTTTTTTTTTTTTTTAATTTTAATGTTTATTTATTTTTGAGAGAGAAAGAGAGATGGAGTGCCAGCAGAGGGGCGGAGAGAGAGGGAGACACAGAATCCGAAGCAGGCTCCAGGCTCCGAGCTGTCAGCACAGAGCCCGACGCGGGGCTCGAACCCACAGACTGCGAGATCGTGACCTGAGCCGAAGTCGGCCGCTCAACCGACTGAGCCACCCAGGCGCCCCTAGAGCGTGTGACTCTTAATCGCGGGGTGTGAGTTCAAGCCCTATGTTTGACATGAAGCTTACTTAAAGATTTTCAAAAATTAAGACAAGAAAAGGTGGGGGCAAAAATTGGTAAATACGTGTCTCATCCCTAAAAAAAATAACAGACCTTCTGTTCTATAAACACAGTTAAGACGCCTCCACTTGCCGGGTCAGAAGTTGCAGTTTGAGCCACACACACAAGCGAGCACGCATGTGTCTGTGTCTCCTCCCTGGGTAGCTGCTGCTTTTCCACAGGCTACTGTCCCCCCGGGAGATTGTGTCTCTGTTGATGTTTCTTGACATAATCTGATGTTTTGGTTTTGCAACTGCCTCCATTAGGCACTCAGCACCATTCAAAGGGTGTGAGAAGAGAGAAAGACACACTCTACAGTTAGCCTTGGAAATAGAATCAGAAATACAAGCACTGTTAGTCTGGGGATAAACCCCTGGAGGGCATGTTTGATGCGTTTTATACATTTTGTTTAATTTTTATAAGTTTTTTAAATGTCTCTTTATTTTTGAGGGGGCAGGGTGGAGGGGCAGAGAGAGAGGGAAACAGAGGATCCGAAGCGGGCTCTGTGCTGACAGCAGAGAGCCCGATGCGGGGCTCAAACCCACGAACCGTGAGATCATGACCTGAGCCGAAATCGGACCCTTAACCGACTGAGCTGCCCGGGCCACCCCATATTTTATGCTTTTTATTTTTTTTATTTTTTATTATTTTTTTTAACGTTTATTTATTTTTGAGACAGAGAGAGACAGAGCATGAACAGGGGAGGGGCAGAGAGAGAGGGAGACACAGAATCTGAAAAAGGCTCCAGGCTCTGAGCTGTCAGCACAGAGCCTGACGCGGGGCTCGAACTCACGGACCGTGAGATCATGACCTGAGCCGAAGTCGGACACTTAACCAACCAAGCCACCCAGGCGCCCCGATATTTTATGCTTTCTAAAAGACATTTCCTTGGGGCGCCTGGGTGGCTCAGTCGGGTAAGCGTCCGATTCTTGGTTTGGGCTCCGCTCTTGATCTCACAGTTCATGGGATCAAGCCCCATGTCTAGCTCTGTACTGACAGCCTGGAGCCTGCTTGGGATTCTCTCTCTCCCTCTCTCTCTCTCTCTGCCCCTTCCCCACTGGCTGTCTCTCAAAAATAAATCAATGGACTTAAAAAAACAAACAAACCACATTCCCTTTAGTTCAGAGTAGAGTCGGGGATCTGCAAAGGTGTGCTGAGTGACAGGGTCACAGGACTGTGTGGGTGTGGTGACGGGCTCTTTAGTGAAGACGCTGCCGTTGGTAAAATCCGGAACCCCCAGAAGAGCATAGGAGGGTCAGCTGGCTTCCTCGGATGACAGCTGTCGCAGTGGAGCCCGTGAGTGGGCAGGCCGTCAACAGCATGCGTTGCCATCAGCCTCCTGCTCGGGGCCGCTGCTCGGGGCCGTGCCTGGAGACGAGTCCCCTGCTCTCCGATATTAATCAAAACAAACGTCGCAGGTCTCCACCAGGCAAGCCTCCAGGCTGGGACGGCTTCTGTCCCCTGTGACCAGGCAGGCCTCACCAGCATGTCCTTTTGCAGATCTGCAGGCTTGCGTTCAGAGCTGGCCACTTCCTGGCCGGGTGACTTTAGACAGGTGGCTTCACCTCTCTGGGCCTCAGTGCCCCCGGGAGGTAGCGGTAACCATGGAATGAGCTCCAGCTTGTAAGGGGCTTCGCCAGATGCCTGGCTCATATCGGGGGCTCAGTTCTGTGATCGCTGTTACTACGCCCTCTCCTTCCTTGCTGGGCATTTTCTGTTTCTGACGTACAGTAAAAGCCGTGGCGAAGCTAGAGGCCTCGTCCGCTCTCAGGGCAGACAGTCCAGTGGAGACGGTAAACATGCAGGTGAAATAAAAGGCATGTCACATGCTGCTGGGACACAGGGTGGGGCCGGGGGGGGGGTTGTGGACTGTCTTCACGGTGACGCCCTAATCTGGTTCCTGGAGGGTGGAGAGCAGATCTGGTGGAAAAGGTTCCCAGTGGGGGCCCAGCATGGGACGTGCTTCACAGGAGGTGAGCAGCGTGGCCTGACATGAGGTGTCCTGAAGGCAGGGGTGTGTGTGTGTGTGTGTGTGTGTGTGTGTGTGTGTTTAAGGTGGCATCTGAAGCCTACATACAGCCTAAGGTGAGTCATAAGTTAGGGTTGGAAGTTAGGATCTGTCTTTGGTGGGGGTAGCAGTTACTTTGGCTTTCGTCCCCCTTCAGAACTAGCCAATCCCAGGTCACGGAAGGAGCTCCCAGAAGGAAGCCCCGCGGGGCCTGCGGAGCTCGGCAGGGAGCAGGATGACTTCTCCAGCGGCCTGCCCACCAAGCCCATCCCTCGAAGGAAGGCAGGCGGCATTATCATTGGGCAGGTGCCAGGTTCATACAGTAGCCACACCGGGCTGGAGGAGGGACTGATAGATCTGAGGGAGGGAGAGAGGTGCAGGCGGCCCCCAGCCCGGTGATGGTGCTGCTCCGGGCACCATGGGGCCTCTGGGGTTCCCAGGAGCGCCAGAACCTGTCAGCACACACACAGGACACAAATGCCTTATTTTGCTCTGGGACGGAGATAAGTCCTCTGTGTGTGGGGGTTAATCAGTGAAATGACAGCACGGCCAGGCGGCCGCCTAGCCCCCCAGCACCAGGCCTGCCCTCTCAGATACCCCACAAACCCCTCACCTCATAGCAGCTGCTGTCCCCTGTGCTCAGCTCCCTTACTCTCTGAGTGGCCCTGAGATTTGCAGGTTTTCTGCAGCCCCTCCAGCCCGCTCCTGGCCTCCACAGCCTGATGCTTTCTTCTTCTGCAAGACAGGGGCTCAGTCAAGCTGTTTCCCGAGAGGCGACCCTGAGCAGAGAAAGGCCAGCTGAATGCCCTGTGGGCAGGGACCCAATGGCCGTGACTGGGGGGCCTACACAAAGGAAAGAGGCTGCACTTGGGGTGGATGTGGGCACCTTGCCCGTCTTGTCTGCCCAGGACTCCCTGCGTGATCACGGGCACTCACATAAGCTCTCTGAGCCTCAGTTTCCACAGGGGAATGTGGGGATCATCACACACGCTTGCATTTGTGGGGTTGCCCCAGTGCTCGACACCCAGGGATCAGGAGCGCAGGGTGAGTAAACTGGAGACAGGTTTAGGCTTCACACATCCCAGGCAGGCTGCCGGAGGGTTCTTGAACTTTCTACCCAGCAGGCACTGCCGGGAGAAAAGACCTCTAAGAACTAGCTTTGCTTGCTGTGTGACCTTGAACAAGACACTGGGTCTTTCTGAATGAGGATAAACGTGGGGCTTGTACAACTGCTCCCAGCACAGGCCTTAGTGCTTTTATTTTGCCCTTTTTTTTTTTTTTCTTTTTTGCAAAATGTGCGAAATCTGGCACCGAGAGGCTCAGGAAGGAGCGTGTGGGTGAGGGCACGGTGGCCCCTGGCAGGCCACCACGGAAGGCCCCGCAGGGCAGAGCCGTCCGGGGTCCTCCGGATCCGTCAGCCCAGCTCCGCATACCCGGGGCGCAGGCACACCCAGACCTGGAGAAGGGTCTGAGCAGAGCAGAGGCTGAGATGGGAAAAGAGGAATCAAGGGCGCAGAGACCCTGGGCATGGGGCCTCGGAGACAGATCCTTCAGAGATCATCAAACTTTATAAAGCAGCAAAACCACTTTTTCAAAGGAGGCCCAAAATAGGAAACAGACAAAAGCAAAAGCGAGTCCTCGGGCGGTTTAATTCTTCTTTGTGTGGTGGAAAATGCCTCATTGTTTGTGGCAATCAGCAGAGCACCAGGGTGGAGGGTCCCAGACTTCATTTCCTTTACCAATAAAAAAAATTTTTTTAAGTCAGGACTGACATCTGCATCTGGTTGATGGCCTCTTCCTGTTGGAGAGTGAGGATGTTAAAAAAAAAAAAAAAAAGAAAGAAAGAAAAGAAAAGACAGCAACCATCTCCCATCCCATTATTTCATAGGATAAAGATTTGCCCCTTTCTCGGGCAGGACAGGACAGGAGGGACAGAGCTTTACCAGGAGGACACCCGGCTTCACGAAAACTCCGTTCCCTCGTCTTGAGTGTGCTCATTTGCTGATTTGAAACCCACAGCGGGAAAGCAGCAGGTGGGAGCCCCTTCCAGAGGGTTTCCAGTCACAGGGGTTGAAAAGCATTGATTTCTTCCAACGCCTCCTTTTACAAGTGTGGAAACTGAGGCCCTGAAGACAAGACAGCTCATTCATTGAATGATACTTCTTACGTGTCTGTTCCCCATGCCATTCACCAGGACTGGGTTAGCACTGCAGCCTCCGAGAGAAGTTCCGCCTACGAGGACCAGATCCCACAGGGAGTCGTGGGTAGTATCATTTGTTCGTTCATTCGTTCGTTCGTTCGTTCATTCATTCACTCGTCAGAGCGACTACCGTGCACCCGCCAACTGGCGATATAGACTATGAAGAGGGCTTGCAAGGTACCGCCCGATGGAGTTTAAAGTCTGATGGGCAGAAACAAAAGAGGAAAATTAAAGGAAGCGACTAAGCAGGAAGATTTCAGGAAGTGAAAGTGATACAAGGGTAATGAAACAAGATAACAGGAGGTAATGGGGGTGGTCAGGTGCATCTCTGATGAGCTGATGGTTGTGTGAAGGCCTGAACCATGACAAGAACCTGGCCGTGCAGAGAGCTGGCAGAAGAACATTCCAGACAGGAAATCAGGTCTGGGGTGGAACAGGGCCTGGTCGTGGGGGAGCAGTCACTCGTGCGGAGGTTCGGTGAGTAGGGAGTGAAGGGGAGAGAGGAGGTGAGAGCAGGCGCAGAGACTTCCTCTGCGGACCCTGAGGGGAGGAGGCCCAGGGCCAGAAGTGCTCAGCGGGCCTCACACTGGGGTCTGCCTGAGGTTGGGCCAGTGTGGAAGTGGAAACCCACCTGGACCCTGGCCTGTGATGTCACAGCGGGGGGTTTCCAGGTGCCCGGCTAGGACGCACCTTCTACCCTGACACACGAACTGGGTGCACAGACCAGGGTGAACCAAGGCCCGGGAGCATGCCTTCTGTCAGCTCGGGTGTCCTTCTCAACCCACCTCAGGTCTGAAAACAGGTGAATCCCATCCCCATTTCCAGAAGGTGACAGTGAATGAAGAGATGGAAAACCCAAAGGCGTAATTCCCCAGCAGCACTGCCGCCCCACCCCTCCCCAGGGGCTGCTGGGCTGGAGGGAGCACCCTCAGAACTAGGGTGTGGGGTCCAGAGGCCTGCCCAGCTGAGGCATCACCTCTGCTGTCATTGGTGTGCCTGTGTGTGTGTGAGTGAAAGGGGGTCTGGTCTGTTGAGGATTGATGGGAGTCCCTCCACAAATATTTACCGGGCACCTCCTTGATGCTGGAGATCGTTCGAGGCCTGAGGGTGCTGGGGTGATGATAAATACATACCTTAGATGAACACAGCTCATGGCAGGTGTGCTAAGGAAAATAGAGATTGATGACAGAGCAGCATGGTGGAGGGAGGGGTGTGCAGCCGCTTCAGACCGAGTCATCAGGGAGGACTTCTCCTTGAGGAGGCACAGTTGAGAGCGGAGCCTGAGAGCCGCCAGCCATAGATCAGGAGGAGGGGGAGTGCGCCAGGCAGACGGGCCAGCAGAGGCACCCAGGTGGGAATGGGATGGCGTGTCCTAGGACCATCAAGGAGACCGGCGGCTGCAGCAGAGAAAAAAGGGCTGGACTAGAGCAGGAATGGCAAATAGGATTCCCTGTTAGTGCCGACTCCAACCCGTGATCGCACCTGCTAATGCACTGGGCTCAGAGCCTCCCTTCTGGGTTGATCAGCAAAGAGTGCTGTAATTGATTAGTGATGTCTGCCGTGGGTGAGACTAAGAAGGGTTTCGTGCATGCCCTGCATTTGCCAGACCGAAATTGGCAAGAGACCACGCTGGGTATGTTTGGGCTTGTACCTGTCTTCGGCGCTTGTGTATCTTATCCTCTAGTTCATCAGAGTTGAGGGTGGTGTGTGCCCCCTGGCACAGCCCAACACCAGAGAATAATAGTAGGTGACGTGTTCCACCACCTTGAAGTTTATGCCAGGCCCTGGTGCTCATAACCCATGAAGCCTTCATAGCAACTCTGGGGATGGATCGTAAGTCCTTTCTCTTGATTTTGAGGCCCAAAGAACTCATTCACGGTCCTGCAGCCAGCAAGAGGCAGGGCCAGGACTGGAACCCATCTGACTGCCAACCCCCCCATTCTTTCTGTGGCAACAGCTGCCTTCTCAGAGAGGGTGAGGGCCCCGCACACATTCGGAGACTCAGCCCTGACGGAGAATCACTTGGGGAATGAGTCGATGAGAAATCGATGCTGACTGCCTGCTTCTCCTGTCCCTTCCTGCTCTCCCTGAGCCTGCTGTCTCCAGTGAATTCTGCCTCCAAGTCAAAGTGAGCGTAGATTTACTGGAAGGATCTGGCTCTCAGGCTGCCTTGCTGTCTGGGTGCAGGGGCTGGGCCGGGCCAGCCAGAGCCTGGCAGCCTTCCCTTTCCACAGCTGTCCTCTTCTCCCTCTTCTCCCATTTCTCCTCGGTTCTGTCCCTGCCCGGGAAGCATGAGAGTGCCCGGGCTCTGGTGTGGGTGACGTTTGGGGCAGGGATGCTGGTGCCAGAGCTGTGGTTAGCAGTCCCGGGCACAGTCTGAGGGGTTACTTTCAGGAAGGTCCCTCTGAGGGAGGTGTGAGGCCAGACGGGCAGGTGTCGGGGCCTGCGTGGCAACACTCGGGGCACCTGGTGAACCTCACTGTCTCAGCATACTGGAGAGGCAGCTAAGGGCACGCCCAAGGGGGCCGTCCCAGGTTTCCACCCTGGCTCTGCTGTCTCCCAGCAGTGTGAGCTTGAGCAAGTCCTGTCACCTCTGTCCCTCTCGTAGTAAAATGGGATTTGTATTACTTATCACCAAAATAGTGCCACAGAACAAAAGACCCCGAGCTCAGTGGCCTAAAGCAATGCTTATCCACGTGTTCTAGAGCCGTGGGTCAACTGCACCTTGGCTGGGCTGGCCCGGTCTCCAGGCTCTGGGCTCTGGCTGCAGGTTGAGTCTGAATCTACTCCATACGTGTCTCTCTTCCTCTTTGGAACAGCAGCTGCTGGGGCCTGTGGTCTCCTCTCCGTGTGGCTATTCTGGGGCCCAGGCTAAAGGGGCAGCGGCTACTGAGACACGTCCTCGTGGCAGTTGAACAGGGCATTTAAGAGGGCCCTCCCAACCACACAGGGACAGTCCTGCCTCTGTTCTGACATCCCATTAGCCAAAGCGGGTCACCCTGTCAGACCTAAAGTCAGGGGCAGGCAGTCACTGCCTGCGGATGTGGATGAATAATTCTTACGCGGGGGGGGGGGGGGGGGGGGGGGAGACTCGGGCAGTCTAAGGCTACCGCTGAGGTTTGGAAGGACTCCCACACCAACCACAGCGCGGCACTCTGTGCTAGAGGCCATGCAAGGTGCTTCAGGCACGGCCCCTGTGGGGTGGCCGTTCCCTGCCCCCATCTACTTCACAGTTGGGCAATGAGGTGCGGGCGCTCTAGTCTACCCAGGCCACTGGCCCTGTGTCCGAACCCTTAGCCGCCACGGTCCCGGCACTTGCCCAGTGCGGCTTCCTTATATCCAGCCTGACAACGGTGCCCGGGGTGCCAGCAGTCACTCCTGCTATGTAGTTGGAAAGTCTGAGGCCAGAGAGGGATGTCCCATGGCTGAGATCACCCATCCGGGCAGCTGGAGAGTCTGGCTGCAGACGTCTGCTTGTTTCCATGCTGAGTGCCCGTAGCCGCTCTCTTCAGCCTCCAACATCTATTAGGCTAGGAGAGCAGAGAGCACTAGTCTGCAAGTCAGGATATCCAAATTTTGCCTCTGGCTAGGTGTGTGATGTGGGCAATGTCTGTTGTTTAACTTGGCTGCTACGGGACTGATGGTGAATGACAGGAAAGCCCGTTTCCCTCCGAGAGCCTGGCCCATGCCGCCCTGCCCGTGCAGGAGACGCTATTTCTATACATCCTCCAGGACGAGGCCCTCCTGGGCCCTGACCCTGACCTTCCTCCAGCCCCGGCCCTGAGGCCAGGGAGAGCCTGGGGCCTGAGGGCCGGAGGATTTCCTGACTCAGCCCCACCAGCTGGCCACGGAGCCTTCAGTGGGGCCCACACCCCAGCCCGGGTTCTCTGTTTCCAGCAGATCAGGGCGGGCATGGAGGTTGGCACGGATTTTGTTGAAAGGTGACTGGCCCCAACGTTCCGTGTTTATCTCAGTCCTCGCTCCCTGCTTCTCTCCTCTGAGAAGCAAGAGAGGAAGATGGACCCTGCTCCTGAGGGCAAAAAAGATAAATCTTTGATCCGGGCCTCACTTTCCCCACCTGTATGATATTAAGCCAGACCAAGCTAAGGGGATTGAGGGAGCTTTGGCGGGGGCAGAACTGGAGAATCCACCCTCCGCCTCCACCCTCCATCCTTCGCTGATCCCACAGGGCTGGGGAACACGGCAGCCAATGTCCGCCTCTCATCCTTGCAGGGGAAGGGAGGAGGAAATTAACTGTTCTTTATTGACTTTCTTTCATGTGCCAGATACTATATAACACTAGTTATTTTATATATCTATATACTATGTCCTTATTTGGCCTATAAGATCGCTAGAAGAGCCCTGACTAGGGCTTGGGCCCTAGGCCTGAGTCCTGGCCCTGCCGCTAAAAGCACGCTGCCCGCCTACCCTGAGCCTCAAGTCCCCCCATATGCCAAGTAGCCCAGTTGATCTCTTACACCACTCATGACCCAGTTGGGCCTGACAGTTAAGGAAACACTGCAGGCCTTCCTTTGCCTGTCTGAACAGGAAGAATCATCATCTCAGACCCAAGGTTTATGGATTGTTTAGAACACTCACTGGTATCCAAGCCACCGATGCTTCTGGCTTCTAGACGTGAATCTGGTTCTGAGAATGGAGTCAACTTGTCCTGAACCCTCATCCTTCAGTGTCGCCTTAAGACAGACTCTTCTCTTGAGTAGTTTGGGCCAATCTTTCCAGAAGCAGGGGCTGGACAAGATTACCCTTCAGGCTCCTGTTCTCTGCTTCTGTGTAGGAATTTGCACCCCATCAAGCGTCTTAGGGCTCATTAGAGACCTGGGAGGAGCTGGTAACTATAAGGAGTGAGGTTAGGGTATCTGGACTTCCGGGAGTGGGGGTGGGGCTGCAGAGACCTGCTACATTTCATGTCCCCCCACAGGGGCTCAGGGAACTGGCTGTGTGTGTGTGTGTGTGTGTATATGTGTGTGTGTGGGGTGTGTGTGTGTGTGTGTGTGTGTGTGTGTGTGTAGGGTTCTTTAAAACTGTTAATTGTCAGGGTAAAAATATTTTCACACATTTTCTCTCCAGGAGAACGTTATTACTGAGCATACTGACAGCCTCATTGAAATCAAATGGCCGCAGTCAACTTGGAAATCCTAATTAATAGACGTTCATGCTGCTCTTGGGTATGGCAGCGGAAGTAATTATCATGATTTAATTGACTTTTCTCCCCTCTGTTATGCACTCTGCCTTTTCCATTTTCTTGAGCTGGGAAGGTTTTTTTTTTTTGCTATTGTTGTTTTTAACCTTCTATCTCCCCCCACCCCCTTTATACACACTGTCTCTCACACCACTGTTCTATTTGTCAAATCCTGTCACAGTAAATATTGTGACAGCACAAATCTCTGTATTACAGAAAAGTCCAGAGCCTGAGCCAATGGCTTACTTATTATGAGCGTATTGGTTTTGTAAAGGCACACTCAGACCCAGCAAAGGTGTCTGGAAGGAGAAGGCAAATCGATCTGCTCAGAGGTTCTGGTTTCAGCAAGTTCCTTGGGACTACGTGGGACAAAGGGCCACCTGAGCTTGCTGTCGGGAGACAGTCAGGGCTACAGGAACTCCAAGGGGCAAAAATGGGGCACCTCTGAGCTCCTGCAGCCAGAAGACCATCCGTGGAATTCTGTGTCTGGTCAGGACCCCTCCAGGTGGCTCATTGCTCTCTCTGCTTTGACTAGCACGGTCTGCTAATTTATTGCCCATAACCATCAGGTGAGGGGACCCCGGAGTGCTCATGGGTTTCAGTTCAGCTCCACACGCCAGCTGGACATGCCCCCCGAACCTCCCCACGCAAGCCTGAATGCCCTCCACGCCAGGCCATGCCTCACCCTCCAGAGGTCAAGCGTCGGGCTGGCTGCCCTGGGTGCAGGTGTCCTTTCTGGGCCAATCAGCTGTGGCGAACGGGCAAGGTCATGTGTCCGATGTCCGCTCCACAGGAGCTATGGACAGATGCAACCGTGGGAGGGGCCACAGTCCCCTGGAGAGCTACATGCTTGGTTTGAATCCTGGTTCGGCCACTCACTTGCTGGGCATCTTTGGGCAAAGTACTTAAACTTTCTGTGCCTTGCTATCCTCATCTATAAGATGATAACATTTGCTCCGTAGGGCTGTGATGAGAGATCAACGACTTCAACCTTGTGACGCACTCCGTGACGTGGTAACTTTGTGGTAGGGTCAAGTGAAGGGGTGAGGCCGCTCCCAATGTATGGTAAGCAAGTGAGAATAAGAATATCCTAGGGTTACAGACAGTGAGGACTGCAGTGAGCCCAAGCGCTCATCTAGGTTAGCCCTCTAATTGTACACCCAGAGAGGGGCTGTAACTGTTGAAGGTCGAATAACTTTGGCTAATATGATGTTGGGCTATTCGGCATGGAGCTAAAATTAAGACCAAGAGATTTCCTTAGGTCTCATTGGGGATTATTAAGATCACTTGACTTTTAATTCGAACATTACAGATAACACAATAAGGTGGAAGGGAAAATGAACCTAGGTTGTTTTCTTTCTTTTCTCTGTCCCCATATGGAAATTCTGAGTTAGGCACATATTAAGGCTTTAACCTTTTGAAGCACATTATCTTCATTGATCGTCTTTTTCAGATGATTCCTGCGTATTGGGTCAGTGGGCCAGCATCACCTCAAAAATAAATAAACATTAAAAAAAAATTAAAAAAAAAAAAGAAGTGAGTGGAAGATGTGGAAATGGTGACAAGCAGAGGAGATGACTTTTTTTTTTTTTTTTTTTTAGAGAAGTCTGGTTGTGAAAGGCAGGGAAGACACAAAGTCACAAGCTATGCGTTGCAGGGGGTATCGAGTGCTGGGGATACCAGGGAACTTTGGCATGTTGATGAGACAGGGCCAGGTAGAAGAGGTACTCGGTAAATGCCTTCCGGATGAAATGAACTTCTGTCTGAGCTCTGGGGGTTGCCAGAGTCTTCCCCAGCATTCTCAATGACAGTCGTGGATGAGACGGTTGGTAATAACTGAGAGCCCGAGACTAGCGTATTTGCTGGGGTATTGCTGGGTGTCACAGGGGGTAAACCACAAATCTCTGCAGCTTAACCCAGTGCACATTTATTTGTCACCCAGCAACTTTTCAGTGAAAGTGGAGGGCAGTTTCCACACAGTGTTTAGGGCCCCTACTTCTTTCCATCTTCAACATGTGTCTTCCAAGATCACCAGGGAAGGAAGAAGAAAAGCATGAGACAGTTCATCTGCTTCCTCTTCAAATAACTCCCACTCTTATTGGTGAGGAGTCACATGGCACATAGGGCAAAGGAGTATGGGAAATGTAGTTCTTGGCTGGCCAGCCCCTTCCTCATTACATTGGCCTGGAAGGGTTCACATTATTCTCACTTCCATTGGTGAGAATGAGTCACATGGACACACGGGTGCAAGGGAAGCTGGGATATGTAGTTCCTGGCTAGCCAGCCCCTTCCTAGCCGCAGCCCTTCACTCTGGAAGGGGAGCAGGAGTGTGTGAGGGACAGCTACCTTCTCGGCCCTGGAAATGCAACCGTTTTCAGCTGTCTGAGGAGTACCTCCCAGCAGCCTGAGGAGACACAGCCCAGCTGGGAAAATGTCAGGCCCGAAATGAACACCAGGACCCTGCTCCCGAGAGCAGAGAGAGAAATCATTGGTCAGGGCCTCGGTTTCCCCCACTGGTTATACTATGTCCTGCCAGACCACGTTGAGGGGGTGGAAAGAGCTAAGGGTGGGCATGAGCAGGCAGAACTGAGTGTGAGCACCCGCTGTTTCACCCCCTAGCTGTGTGACATCGGGCAGGTGTCTCACCTTTCTGAATCTCTGTGAAATCCTCCCCGAGTTGCTGTTTGGGTTAGTGAGAGATCGTGGCATAGCATTGGCCCCCAGGAAACGTGAACTTCTACTGTTAGTATCCTCTCCCCCTTCATTACGTCATCAGAAATGGAAGGTCACAACTTAGGTTTAAGGGCAAGATGAATTGATATTGCTGTGAGATATTTTTGTCTTCAGCATTTTTGTAAATGTTTATTTTTGAGGGGGGGGGGGCATGAGCGGGGGAGGGGCAGAGAGAGAGGGAAACACGGAATCTGAAGCAGGCTCCAGGCTCTGAGCTGTCAGCACAGAGCCCAATATGGGGCTCAAACTCGTGAACCGTGAGATCATGACCTGAGCCGAAGTTGGACACTCAACCAACTGAGCCACCCAGGTGCCCCTGTCTTCAGCATTTTACTTCGCTCTCTGTGACCGTTAGAGGAGCCCATTCGGGCCACGTAGCTGGAAAGGAGGACGAGAAAGGAGTCAGCCACTCTGGATCTTTCTGTCCCACTCACATGGGGAGACCAGGATCGATGGGGCTCGTTTCTGTCCTGGCTCTAAGAACACGGTCTGGAATTCTGCTCTGTGGCGAGCCGCTATGAATGAGCTGAAACACTAAGTTTGGTACTGACCCCACCGCCACCTTTCCAGGGTCTTCCCTCAGTGTCAAACCTGCCTCACCTTCAACAGGTGGGAGTCTGGAGTTAAGGCCTCTGGGTTTCTTTGAGTTTAGCTGAGTTCTAAGAAATCTCTAGGCTCTGGGTGCTTGTGCGTTCTCTCATTTGTGGCCTTCCCCCTCTGCTAGGGAGGGTTGGATCAGAGCCCCTCCTTCCTCGCTCCCCCTAGCTGTCATTCTTTAGCATTCAAAATTTGTGGTCGTGGTGACTTATTCGGTGTGGAAATGTGTTGCCTACTCCCCACTTTGGCTTAGCTTTTGGCCTCTGGGGGGGGCCTCTGACCACCAGCCAGCTGGGAAAGGGGGCAGGGACAGGAGCTATGTGGCTCTGAAGAAACCAAGCTGTGAGGGGCGGGTCCCTGGGAAAGATCTGAAAAGAATGTTCCCCCAGGAGGGGAATGGGTCATTCTACTCTACCTTGTGTCTTGGGGCAGTCCTGGCGGCTCTGTGACCTCCAAACAAAGCCGGCCCCTGGCCTGGGGCTGTGGGAAGCCAGGCAGGACAATGGGAGGAAGGAGAAAGCCCAGAGATAAAGCCCAGGGCCCAAGGGTCTGTGCCTGGGATTTGGAGGCCGGCTCCTCGCACCCACTGAGAGGAGGCTTCAGTGTAAACACGGGCTAGGCTTCCTGTAGGGTAGTTTTTATTGTGCTGTGATTCTTGAGATGATTGCTTCCTCTCAGGAGAAGCCTGCTCAGGGGCGAACTGTGCATCTGATGTTTCCATGGGGACACTGCTATCATTCATTCATTCATTCATTCATTCATTCATTCATTCGTTCGTTCATGCCACAGACCACCTGGTGCCACAGGCTATTCGTGGTGCTAGGAATAGAAAAATCAACATTGGGGGCGCCTGGGTGGCTCAGTCGGTTAAGCCTCCGACTTGGGCTCAGGTCGTGATCTCGCGGTCCATGAGTTCAAGCCCCGCGTCGGGCTCTGTGCTGGCAGCTCAGAGCCTGGATGGAGCCTGCTTCGGATTCTGTGTCTCCCTCTCTCTCTGACCCTCCCCTGTTCATGCTCTGTCTCTCTGTCTTAAAAACAAGTAAACATTAAAAAAAAAAAAATGTATAAAAAAAAAAAAAAAAGAAAAATCAACATCTGCCTGCCCCTGTTCTTAATGACATCTTTTCTGGTCCTAGAGACAGGCACCAAGCAGCTGTTGCCGTTCAGCGAGGCCAGGGAAACAGCAGAGTGTGAGGCCAGGGAAACAGCAGAGTGTGCCCAAGCTCGAGAAGTGGTGCTGAGGGGGCCCCTGGTCGGGCCCCACGCTAGCAGGCCAGAGCTGTTGTGACCTGAGCGCCCTTGGTGCCTCCTCAGTATCAAAGGTGGGCCAAGAGTTCCCTGGTTTTAAGTCTCTGACTCCAAACCAAAGGAGTCTTTCAAGGTAGCCAGGCAGGTGCTGATGTTTTTCCAGCACCTTCCACGTGCCAGGAAATGGAGTTTTATGTGGAGGACTGCAGGACTCCATCACCTCCCCGCACTCCTCTCGCTGGGTCCTGTCGCCTCTCGTCACCCTTGCCGTACTGCTGAGTTCTCAGGCACCAGCAGAGGCCGAACCCCTCCCAGCGCAAGGCTGGTCTTGCGTGACCTGATGCGGGCACACATGTGGGGGCCTCCTGATGTACGTGAACAGGAAACAGGAGTCAGGGGCTGGCTGTCTCGTTAAAGGTTTCCGGAACATCTCTGGATGGGCACTTGAGCCTGAGAGAAATACGTCAGAGTGCGTTGTCTGGGTTTGCGTATCACCGGGGGCCTGGACTCTTGGATTCTTTTACGAGGCCATTTTATGGACCCCCAGACTTCCCTGGTTTATACAACAGAGACCCTGAGGCTTGTTTTTCCAGTAATAAGCCTAGCATGGGGTGCTTGCTTGGCCTGTCATATAGTACACACAAGGCAAGGTGGCCTTGGAAATCAGGATGTTTTCATTCTGGAGCAGGGAAAACAGAAAGAGAGAAAGAGAGAGAGATAGAGAGAGATAGATAGAGAAAGAAGGAAAGAAAGAAAGAAAAAGAAAGAAAGAAAGGGAAGGAAGGAAGGAAGGAAGGAAGGAAGGAAGGAAGAAAAAAAAGAAAGAAAAAGAAAGAAAGAAAAAGAAAGAAAGGTGGGAGGGAGGAGAGAAAGAGAGAGGAAGGGAGGGAAGAAGGAAGGGAGAAAGAAAGAAAGGGAGAAAAGAAAGAAAAGAAAAAGGAAAGAAGGAAGGAAGGAAGGAAGGAAGGAAGGAAGGAAGGAAGGAAGAAAAAAAAAAGGAAAGAAGGAAGGAAGGAAGGAAGGAAGGAAGAAAAAAAGGAAAGAAGGAAGGAAGGAAGGAAGGAAGGAAGGAAGGAAGGAAGGAAGGGAAAGAAAGAAAGAAAAAGAAAGAAAGAAAGAAAGAAAGAAAGAAAAGAAAGGAAAGAAGGAAGGAAGGAAGAGAGAGAGAGAAAGAAAGAAAGAAAGAAAGAAAGAAAGAAAGAAAGAAAGAAAGAAAAAAAAGGAAAGAAGGAAGGAAGGAAGGAAGGAAGGAAGGAAGGAAGGAAGAAGAAAGGGAAAGTTTGCCTCCACTGGTACACGAATTGCAGGCATTTGGATTTGCCCGTGTGTCTGTTGCCTGCGAGAATCCCCAGTATTGGCCCCTAAGCTTGCTGTGTGCCCAACGGTGTGCTCAGAGCTTTGCCTGCCTCGTCTCTCACTCCGTTTAGAGATGAGGAAACTGACGCACAGAGTGGTTAAGTAACTTACCCGAGGTCACACAGCTAAGCAAGCGGTAGAGCCAGGATTTAAGCCAGAAATGCCTGACTCCGAAAGCCGGAGCTCGCTCTTCTTCGTGCCACAGGTCTGCCTCTTCATGTCTGCGTGGCCTGTGGCTAGACACACACAGGTCCTCGTATGCTGAGCAGAGCCGGAGTCTGCTGGAGCAGGAGGAGTTGCCCTGGGGGTCCAGGGGAAGGGCGCGATTTTACTCTCTCTGCCTAGTGTCGTGCCTCCAGGATGCCTTTTCCCCTCCCTATCCCTAGGCTCCTATGCCCAGCTGGCCCAAGCCTTACCTGGTTGGGAGGTTCTTTCTTCCACACCTGAAGATGCTTGGACTCTAGGGGGCACCCTGTCTGGCCCGCCCAGGAGACTTTAGTTGGTGAGGGCCCTGCCTGGGTGACCGGCCCCTGTGGGCCCAGTGAGACTCCTCCCCGCAGGGCATTGCTCCCACTTAATCTGACCGGTCAACCTGATGCTTTCCCCGGCTGGCTGCCATCATCTGACCTCAGGCCCCCATCCTGGGACCTCCAGCCTCCGGGGCTGCTTTTCCAGATCCCCGAGGTAACCTAACACATCGTGGAAAGCCCATAGACTGACCGGGACCAGCAGGCCTCAGGCATCATTGTCAAGTGATCTGAGGACTCAGGAGGGGCCTCACCCTTGGAGGGCTCCTGTCTTGAATGACTTCCGATGCTGAGCTCACGTTGGGGGGGGGACAGTGCTGGGGAGAGAAGGGAGCAGTGAGTTGGTATCTGAGATTTGGCCCTCGACTCTGTTCTGACAGGGAAGCTGTGTGACCCTAACGTGCCTTACTGCCCCCTGAGCCTCAGTCGCCTCATCTGTGAAATGGAGAGATGGGGTGGGAGGTTGAATTAGATGGTGAATGTCTTATGTGCCTTCGGTGTGCCCTGCTCAGAATCTCCAGAGTTTGGGGGACAGACTCCTCAAGGGGAAGTAAGGGGAAATGAACTGAGGCAGAAACTAGGCCCAGTCTTCTGGGGATGTGGGATAATTTAGTCAGCGGGAAACAGACAAGGAATGAGGATAGAGGAGGCGTTAACCCACCCTGCTCTCTGTCCGGCCCTGCCTCTGTCGCCTGGCCAGCGTGCCAGCTTCTGGAAGGAATGGGTTCCTGATAGCTTGGCTGAAGGTTCGCCCCCATCCGGGACCCCCACTCAGCTTGTCTTCCACTGCATTCGACCTGTCCAATCTCTGTCCCACCCCCCGGGTCATAGCCTCCCCTGGTCCCGCGGTCCCTCCCAAGTCCTGGACTCACATGTCTGCGCTGGAACAAAGGAAGGGGTTCCTTTGTCACCTTTGTTCATCTTTATCACGGCCTCAGCCTGAACCTGGACTAAAATGATCCACCTTTCAAAACCTGGTCTACTAGACCGCATGTGATTCAGAATATTCTCCTAGACGCCCATCTCCATGTTTCATAGCAAGACAAAAGGTACCTCGCCAGCTAGAAAACTCACATGTGTGCGTGAGACCCGGTGTGCCGGGGGACTTGGAGACAGGTGCACGGAGGAAAGGGCACGTGGGCTCCTGCAAAAGAAGGTGGCAAAGAGCTGGGAGCCCCGCGACGGCCCTGCCGTGGGCTGGCTGGAGGGCCTTTGGCAATTCTGATTTGCCTGGGACGTCGTCTCCTATCTGTGGAGGGCTGGGGAGATCCGTGAGGCCTTGGCAGGGCTGAGGTCGCCAGGGGTAGATGTAAAGTGCCACGGCGCTGAGGAGGGGCCCCAGAAAGGCTGGCCGAATTGAACTCACAAACAGGAGCTCACTTCCGTAGGAGGGAGATTCCCCGACTTTCCAGCTAGACCTGTTGCCAAAACTCCAGACCCGCATCCCCAGTGTCTGGATTTTTCCACGGGCTCTTTCCTGGCTTCGAAGCTTCCCTCCGCCAATCCTGTTCCCCCTTCGGCAGCCCAACTGCCGTGGATGGAGCCTCAGTCCACCCACCGTCAAGGTCGTTGCCAGGGAATCTTCCTTGACTGGCTCCCTTCTTTATCCCCTCAGGCAGCCCGTCATCAGATCTTTGTGCATTTTACCTCCTAAATAACTCTCGGATCCACCCCCTCCTCTCCATCACCACCCTCCCGGAGGCCACCTCGATCTCCCCTGTGGACACCTGCTCTCCTCCTTCCATTCAGCCCCTCCCACTAACCCAGGCTCTCCACCTCAGCCGTTACGTGGGTAAAAATTTAATCAAAAAAAACAAAAAAAAAAAGGAGAGAGCGTTCCTAAAATATGCACACACAGTTGGTCCTGTTATTTCCGTCTCGCATTACTGTGGAACATTTGTCATGATTGATGAACCAGAACTGATACATTAATTAGCGTCCACAGTTTACGTTAAAGTTCACTCCTGGTCTTGTACATCGTATGGTTTTGACAAGTGGATGCTGACACGTGTCCGTCATTGCTGTATCACACAGAGTAGTTTCACTGCCCTAAAATTTCCTTGTGTTCCTCTGCTTTTCATTTCTCCCTCTCTTTCCGGCCAACCTAACCTCTGATCGTGTCTCTATCTCCATGGTGTTTCCTTTTCCAGAATGTTGTATAGCTGGAATCACACATTACGTGGCCTCTTTAGACTGGCTCCTTTGACTCAGTGATAGGCATTCAAGGTTCTTGCCTGTCTCTTTCTGGCTTGATAGCTGGGTTTTTTTTTTAATTGCTGAATAATATTCCATTGTATGGGAGAGCTACAGTTTCTTTATCTTTGTTTGTCCTATGGAAGGACATCGTGGCTGCTTCCATTTTTTTTCGGTGGTGATGATCTTGGGTAAAGCTCCTGTAAACATTTGTGTGCCCATTTTTGTGGGGACACACATTTTAAGTCATTTGAGAAACACCAAGGAACATGATTTCTGGATTGTATGGTAAGAATAGGTTTGGTTTAAGTTTTTTTTTTTTTTTTTTTTTTAATGTTTATTTTTGAGAGAGAGAGAGAGAGAGAGAGAGTGTGAACAGGGGAAAGGCAGAGAGAGAGAGAGAGAGAGAATCTGAAGCAAGCTCCAGGCTCTGAGCTGCAGCACAGAGCCCGACGCGGGGCTCAAACTCACAAACCACGAGATCATGACCTGAGCCGAAGTCGGCCACTTAACGGACTGAGCCACCCAGGCGCCCCCGAATAGGTTCAGTTTTGTAAGAAACAACCAAGCCATCTTCAAAAGTGGCTGTACCAGTTTGCATTCCCATCAGCAATGGCTGGGAGTCTCTGTTGCCCTACATCCTTGCCAGCGTTTGGTATTATCAGGGTTTTTTTTTTTTTTTTTGTATTTTAGCCATTTTCATAAGTTTATAGCGGTATCTCATTATTGTTGTATAGCTCAGACATTTTGAAAAAGGCAGTTTGAATCAACCATGCTTCTCCCCACATTTTGTGCTCCCACGGCACTAAGAATAAAAATCTCTACTCCTTCGATGATCTGCCTCTTTTCTCTTCACCAGGTCATATCATCCCCCATTTTCCGAGAATAGTGGGAGCCCTTTTCTGCATGGGGGCCACGCACCAGCTGTTCTTCTGTTTAGAGCACTTATCCAGCCTCTGCACCTGCCCCTCTCATCCCTCAGTGTTTAACTCAGACCCACCTCCCTGGGGACACCTTTCTCCTCTCACTCATTCCACTCCATTTATTGCCTTCACGGCACGTATTTCAAACTGGAACTACAGATTGATTTGCCGGATTCCTTCTTTAATAATAGTTTGAGACTGCCACGGGGGGCCGGGACCATGTCCGTTTATTTACCACCACATCCCGCTGTCCCGAATGGCACTTGGCATAAAGGTGTTACTCAACATTTATTTACTGATTGGAGAGTACGTGGCTGGGCCAATTTAGCTAGACAGGAAAGGGAAGGGGAAATATTGACTGAGCACCAGTTAGAGATACCGGCCGTGGTCTGCAGTCACATTCATGTTCATCATCTTCTTTGATGTTAGCAGAGAAGATCATCTGTAATTTACGGGTGAGGAAATGGAGGCAAAGGGGGCTTAGGTGAGGAATCGCTCAAGTTCCTACGGGGGCCGGGCAGCTGACATAAGCGAGTGAGCAGGCTGGGTGACAGACAGACAGACAAACCAGGAGCCCACACACTCAGTGAAAACCAGCGTTTAAAACCATGGCTTTAATTGGTTGGGAGACACCAGGGAGTGGCGAGGACTGTGGTAAACTTCGACACATCCTCCGTCTGAAGACAGAAGCTAGTCTGGGCCTCCGGTATTTTCAGATCTTCTGGAATTTAAAAAAAGAAAGCAAAACCCCAGATTTTTATTTTATTTTGTTTTTATTGCAAGTTTTGATTTGAAGTCTAGTTAGTTAACATATATGGTAAAATTACCCAGTGCTCATCACAAGTGCCCTCCTTAATGCCCGTCTGCCATCTAGCCCATCCCCCCACCCACTTCTCTCCATCAATCCTTGGGGTCTGTTTTCTATAGTTAAGAGTCTTCTGTGGTTTGTTTCCTTCTCCCCCCCCCCCCCCCCCGCCTCTCTTTTTTGAAAACTCAGATTAAAAAAAAACAATTTAATGTTTATTCGTTTTTGAGAGAAAGAGAGAGTGTGTGTGAGTGGGGGAGGGGCAGAGAGAGAGGGAGACAGAGAATCCAAAGCAGGCTCCAGGCTCTGAGCTGTCGGCACAGAGACCGACGCGGGGCTCGAACCCACGAACCACGAAATCATGACCTGAGCCGAAGTTGGACACTTAACCGACTGAGCCACCCGGACGCCCCTGAAGACTCAGATTTTTAAAGAGATGCTTCCCATTTGTTAAATGTTGCCAGCTAACTCACAATTAAATTGTTTGTCGTCGGTGTTAAATGCCACCATGCTGTTGCCGTGTTAGGGTAACAGAGCTGTGGCCTACTGACGCCGGTTTGAGCGCTGGCTTAGAGCTGAAGCAGAAAAGCGGGAGAGGTCATCTGGGAATCCTCATCTGTCCCGCCCCATCAGACCTGTTGAAAGGCTGTCTCCTACCTCAGGACCTGATGAAAAGATAATGTGTGCTCAGAGCTCTGGACTCAGACAAAAGATGTGGCCCAGAGGAGAGAGATGTCAGGGCTTCATGGAACGCTAGAGCTGCTGAGTGTTGTTACGTTTCTTTGCCCTTTGCTTTCAGCGTCCCCCCTCCCCGCCCCGAGCCCTGACAGACCTGGGGAACTTGGCTTTGGGACAAGCAGGCCCACAGAGCTAGAGCTGGACGTCAGCTTGCTGATTTACACAGCCCGTTGACTGTCCCCCTGTCCTGGTGGAGAAATCTGGGTAGTCAGAGTGTCTGGGTCATTCGTTGACTCACTCATTCGTTCATGCACGAGATGCATGTGGATGTCCGCTATGTGCTGGGCAATATTTTCTGTGCTGGGGAAACGGCGAACAGCGTTTCTGTTGTCGTGGAGCTTGTCCCAGCAGTGCCTGGGACAGTCTGGGCAGGCGTCTGAGAGGAGTGACATCTGAGCAGCGATCTGTAGGAAAGAGGGAGTGAGCTGAGTGAAGATCCGGGATAAGAGATTCAAAGCAGAGGGAGAGCCAGTGCCCAGGCTGCCCAGGCCACGTGAGGCGGAGCGGCCGGGAAGAGCCCATTGATCGAAGGGGGTGAGGGAGGAGGAGAGCAGGAGGAGATCGCTCCCCTTACTGAGTTTGGTGGATGCCCGCCACCTGTCCAAGCGCTTGACCTGTGTCACATGTATTCTTGCTCGACTTCCCACTTTATCACGCATGTGTTGTTATACTCACTTCTTCCGTGGTGGGAAGCGAGGCACAGAGAGGTCAAGTCACGTGCCCCAAGTTAGCAGCCACCTTCAGTGGCCAGCACAAGGGATTTGAAGTCCGGCAGCCTGCCTCGGAGCTTCCGCCTTTCCCTCCACATATTTTCGGCCTTCTGTCAACTCTACGTACCCAGCACAACTCTTAGCACCTCTGTGTTACGAGTGTTACGAATGGATGGACGGGTGGATGGATGGTTCCTTCATTCCCTTTCTCTCTTTCTTTTTCCCTCCCTGCCTTCTGTTCCTGTTGTCCCTCCCCCGCCCAGCTTTTATTTCCAGTTCTCTACCCAAGAGATGTCAAAGTCCACATCTCGAGTGTGACCAACCTCCAGTGCCAAAAGAGTCTCCCCACCCCTGAGCTGCTCTGTCCACATTGATGGCTGGATACACCTGGAACACGCCTGTCATATTCCCCCAAACCACACTGTCCCAGAAAGCTCTGTTTCTCTCTGTAGCATCCTCTTTCTCTCAGGGACCCCGTCCTCTGGCCCCCCAGCCCGAGGCTGTTGGTCTGCTGTGGCCAGGCCTCCCGGAGCTGTGCTCCCTCACCGTCCCCACTGCCTCGGGTCTTCGTCGCACCTGCTTTTCCCCGGCCCTGCAGCAGCTTGCGGCCCGTCTCCTCTTTCAGTGGACAGCCTCCACACCACCTCACTGGCTTCAGAGACGCTCACTTATCCTAAGAACCTCGGTGGCTTCCCAGTGCCAGTCTTCATGGCTATTTCGAGACCTTCTGCAGAGCATAGGCCTGAATATCCTGGATAATCTTAGGATTTTGCTTTCCAGCAATGCCCCCTTTGACATCTATCCAGTGAAGCTGTTCCCCAACACCATTCTGCACTCCCACTCTGTGCCTTCACCTACACAGTCCACTCTACCAGGAATGACCTTCCACCATTTTCTGCCTCTTAACGCTTCTGTGTTTGGAAGGTGCCTCCTCCAGGAAGCCTGCCTCTACTGCTCCAAGAGAAACACTCTCTCCCAACTTTGAATTCTATATAGCATGTTGCGTGTTCCTTAGTGTTCATTTCTGTGCCTGGCTGTCCATGACTCAGGGGACGGGGCGGGCTCCGGGCTGGACACGTGGACCTGGGTTCAAATCTTAACATTCTTTCCTATTGGCTTAGTGACCTTGGGCAAGTAACTTAGCCTCTCTGAGCCCCATTCCTTCATCTGTAGAGCGAAATAATAGGACTACCTTGCTGGATTCATTTCATGATTCGAGACAAAGAAAGGCCCCTAGGTCCATGCTGGCAGGCAGCAAACGATGGGGGGCGGATAATTACTCTTCCCCCGCCTCTAGCAGCGTTTAGCCCAGGGGGTTACCTTCCTTCTCCAGGAAGCCCTCCCTGACCTCCGGGCCTTCGTCCCCCCTTCCTTCACCACCAGCGGTCCTTCCTTAATGACCGCTTTTGACTCCTGGGAGCAGTTGTTGAATGATCGTCTCTTCTGTGCTGGACTGGGCTCCTAAGGCTGAATAGCATCATCTTACCTCAAGGAGCTGGCCTGCAGTGGCTAAATTCACTGTGGGTCATTGTCAGCCCAGCTGGGAGGTGCTGGCATCTCCGGCCTGCGTGCAAACCCCGGGTCTGTGACACGCCTCACTTGGGCCTCTGTTTCTCCTTCCTCGAAGTCACCCTGCGGGTCTCTGGGATCTGGGGACGTGCAGGGGAATAAAGTCGCACCTCCCCCCGTTCCTGATCAGCCGCAGTGAAGTGCTCACGCCCATGTAGGAGGGAGGCTGCTTGCCCATGACCGGCCCAGATGGAGCCTGCTGGGCAGGTAAGTAACCGGGCAGAAAAGGAATTTATGGTGGCGGCTGGGAGGCCACTCATTCCTGCTGTCCCCTCTGCCTGGCCACGTGCGGCCCAGGGGTCGGCCTTTGTTTCCAAAGCTTAAACCCAGACAGGAACTGTGAGATGCCAGGAGCAAAGGGAAGGGGGGGGTGGGGGCTTTTTATGATTCCTTTTCCTCCTTTTCAGTAGGGCCCGTGGGGAGGTGGGGGTGCAGGGGGGGTTGGGGCACGGAACTGGGAGCCCTTGGCTTATCTCCAGCCTGTACCTCCCTGCTCTGGCACAGCAGAGCTCTCGCCAGCCCCAGCGGCCCCTGGAGCCTCCCTCCTCCCCTGAGAAAACAGAACCCTGCCTGAGCTCCGAGGGAGAGAGGCACCGAGTTCCTTCTTGGGAGGGGAGGAAGCAGCCCCAGGGGGAGGCCCACAGATTGGTTTTCAGATCACACAGTATGTGCCCGAGTTGGCAGATGATGAATCCTTTTTTTTTTTTTTTTTTCACTTTCATGAGATCCAAGGCCCCACAGGGTGTTTTCACCCATCATTCTTTAGTAAATGGGTCTCCCCAGCACCCCTTCCTTCATTTTCTCCAAAGAGTTGGGGATGTCATGGAGAGAGGAGGTCGGACATGCAGGCTTGGTGTGGGTTCAAATCCTGCTCAGCTGCTTATGTACTGTGTAACTCGGGCATATTGCTGACCGTCTCCGGCCTCGGTTCCCTCATCCGAGAAATGGGAATAATCACAGCACTCGCCTCACAGGGTTGCTGTTAAACGAGATAGCATAGGTATCGTGCTCCAGATGCCCCAGAAGAAGACTGAGCCAAGCATTCGTGGATTAAGGGTTTATTAGGGCTGAGTTCCAGAGGAAGCCGGCAAGAGGGTTGGGGTGTGGGGGCAGACGAGGAAGGAAAGGAAGCCAGGAAAGGCATCAATGCCAGGCACAGTCCTGTGGAGGCTGCACCGGCCTGACCGCTCAGGGGAACTCGGGGGCGTAAGTTGCCTCGACTTGACAAAAGGGCTTTTCATCTTCCCACACCCTCTGACACTGGCTAAGGGCCACGCGAGTGTGGCCGGGAGAGAGGTGTGAGCTTCCAGGCACTTCTGGTGCCCGGTGCGCGGGACGGAGGGCTCCAGTAGTCCAAAGGCAACGCTCCCGTGGGAGTGGTAGGTGCGGGCCTTCCGAGGAAGAAGGGGACCCCGGGCGGAGCCCCGACAGTGCCACTGCCGTATGTGAAGGCCCAAGCTAGCGCACAGTAGGTGTGCGGCACGTGGCGCCTAGTCTCAGGGTCCGTTCACGAAGATCACTCGGGAAGGTGAGAATCCCGGGGAAGTTAGGACCCGGGCCTGCAGGTGCCCAGTGCGCACAGCGTCCGGGCTGGAGTAGCCCGATTCTCTGTCAGATGTCGCCGTTCTTTGGAGTTCTAAGCTGCATTCTTTTTATTCTTTCCTGCGAGTTGTTCTCGTGCTTTCCCTGGGAGGGCCCGGCCCGCTCTCAGGGACCTGATGCTGCTGGGAGAGTACTCTGTAGCCCGGGTGGGGTCAGGCCGTCTCGTCTCTTCTCGTGGCTGTGTCACACTCCCCCGGGTGGCGGCGGCACCGAAATGCGTCCACCCCACTACCGATGCGCATTTGGGTGGCCTCGTGGGCAGAATAACAGGCCCCCCAAAGATGTCTATGTCCTCATCCCTGGGTCCTGGGAATGTATTTTCTCACGTGGCCAAAGGGACTTTGTGGACAGGATGGAGTGAAAGAATTTGAGTGGGGAGATCGTGCGGGTGGGCCGGTCTAATCCCACGGGTCCTTAAAAGAGGCAACGGGAGATTTGGTGACAGAAGTGTCAGGGTGATCCAGCCTGAGAAAGAGTGGAGGGGCCACTGCTGACCTTCAAGGAGGGATGGGCCATGAGGCACACAGGTAGCCTCTCGGCTCTGGAGGAGGCGGAGAAAAGGAATCTCCCTAGAGTCTTCTCGAACTGTAAGATAATACGGGCGTGTTGCTTTAAGCCACGAAATTGGTGGTAATTCTCTACAGCAGCCACAGGCAATCGTATTAGGTGACCTGATGTGTCTGCTTAGCTAGGCTACGGCACCCGGTTGTCGGCCCAAACACCAACCCAGGCACTGCTGTGCGGGTGTTTGTGGACGTGGCTAACGTCCTTTTCAATCGGTTGGCTTTCAGTGTGGAGGAGGGCCTTGTCCAATCCGTTGAAGGGCCTTCAGAGCAAAAACTGAGGTTTCCCAGAAAAGAAAGGATCCTGCCTCCGGACTGCAGCATCGACGCCTGCCTGAGTCTTCGGCCCATTGGCCTGATTCCAGACTCGCCCGCCCAACGATCGCGTCCGCCGGTCCCTTAAAAGAGATCTCTTGATATACATACACATGTATCTCTTGTTGGTCTGTTGGTCCGGAGAACCTGGGACGACGGGTGGCTCCCAGTGCTTTTGGCTGCTGGGAACAGTACCACCGTGAACCTTTTGGTGGACACACAGATACGGTTGTTCATTTTCCCTCGCTAAGGAGCTGCCCTGCTGTGCAGAGCGGTAGCACCTCGGACCCCGGTGTCCCGACTCCCTGTCCTGTCCCCTCTCCGTGAAGGCTGCCTCCCTTGCCTCCTTTGAGGAGAAACCACTTCCCAGCCGCTCTCTGGGATAAGGCCAAATACGGGACCTATTTCCCTTCTCCTGGGGTCTCTGGCCCATCTCTTTCCCTCCCATGTGACCTCCCATGTGTGTCCCAGAGTCTGTGTCTCCCCCGCACGTCTTCTCTTGGATGCAAATCCCTTTACCCTTCCTCCCTCTCATTCAGCCTGCTTCTGCCTCTCCCAGCGTCCCTCTGTCCCCATCCCCTGGGGTCTCTCTGCCCCGAGAGTCCCCTTCTGTTACCCCTCCACCACCTGTCTCTAATTTTGTCTAAGTGTCAAGACCAGCACGGCCACAGAACTGAGCATGCAGGGAAAGGGGTGACAGGGTGATGGGGAGCCATTTCCAGGTTAGGGGGACCTTTACCGGGGGGGAAGCAGCCAGAGGACAGGCCAGGCCGGTGACTGTCTGTCTGGGGGGGCCTCCTCGGTGATCCCTAGTCAGGATGGTTCTCCTGGGCCGAGAGCTGGCTCCTGTCCTCCCAAGCACCCTCCCTGTTCTGTGCGCCTGCTCCTGGGTGCCACACTCAGGGACAGTGGCCATCCTCGGCCCCTCGCAAAGCTGGGACCGGAGCCTCTGGCCAGGACCTGCCCGGAGTGCATGGCTACCTCAAAAGTGAGTGTAGGGGCGCCTGGGTGGCTCAGTCGGTTAAGCGTCCGACTTCGGCTCAGGTCACGATCTCGCGGTATGTGAGTTCGAGCCCCGCGTCGGGCTCTGTGCTGACGGCTCAGAGCCTGGAGCCTGCTTCAGATTCTGTGTCTCCCTCTCTCTCTGACCCTCCCCCATTCATGCTCTGTCTCTCTCTGTCTCAACAATAAATAAATGTTAAAAAAAAAAAAATTTAAAAAAAAACAAAAAAACAAAAGTGAGTGTAATCCTTTAAAAAAAGGAGGGGCAGGGGGCACTTGGGTGGCTTGGTCGGTTAAGCATCTGAACTCAGCTCATGTCACGATCTCGCAGCTTTGGGAGTTCGAGCCCCGCATTGGGCTCTGTGCTGACAGCTCAGAGCCTGGAGGCTGCTTCAGATTCTGTGTCTCCCTCTCTCTCTGCCCCTCCCCTGCGCTCGCTCTCACTCTCTCTCTCTCTCTCTCTCGCTCTCGCTCTCGCTCTCGCTCTCCCTCTCGCTCTCGCTCTCCCTTTCGCTTTCTCTCTCAAAAATAAACATTAAAAAAAAGAAGAAGAAAGTGAGTGTAGTCCCAAGTCAACAGGGGTTTACTCTATAGGAAACAAAGGTGCTGCCTTGGCAAGTCCTCCAAGGGAAGAAAATTACGCCTCCTCCCTGTCTATCAAGTCGGCTGATAGTGAAACAGCACTCAATGCTGAGCGATTAGGGAGCCTGCCTGCAGAGGGCGTCCTGCTGTGCCTGGCCTGTGGTGAGGGCTCCCTCTGTGGGCTGGGGGGGGCGGGGGGGGGGGAGTGCTGCCTTGAGTGTCCTTGCCGGGTTCGCCTGGGGGGTGCCTCTGTTTTCACCAGAGTGGTTGATAGAACGATAGCTAAGACGGGCAGCATTTGCGCAGTGCTTTGGATGGAATAGAGCCCTGTTTCTCGATGATCTTGCTTAACGCTCCTAACAGTCCTGGGGGGAGGGGAGTCTTCCCTCTCAGTTTGTAGAGGGAAACACTGAAGTTCAAAGGAGTGAAATAAGGAAAGAAATAATGTGTGCGCCTGAGGGCTCCCAGCTCCGAGATGGGGTGGGGGGTGGGGGGTGGGGAGCAGGATCCCAGCCCAGGGCAGCTGGCTCCGGAAGGCGCCGGTTCACTCCTTGGCCGCCTCCCCGAGGGGCAGGCAGAGACTCCGGTGGAAGAAGCCGACCGTTTCGCGCCTCTTGACGTTAATTATCCTGCCTGGTCAGGCCACAGCTTGCAGTTGGAGCAGGAGATCTTAGCCCCACTTCACAGACGAGGAAAGCACAGCCTGCAGAGATAGAGTCACATGCCAGCACGTGGCCCACGGCCGGCTGTCTCCAAGCCCAGGCCTCCGGGGTCCCGGTGTGTGACCGCGGGCACATCTCTGCACCGCTCTGAGCCTCAGTTTCCCTACTCGTTCTGTCTCGAGGGTTGCAGTGAGAATTAAGTGACACGAGAATGCAGAGAGCCTGGTATGCCCCACGGTTCCTGATGGGCCCCGAGGACCTAAGCGTTCTCTTCCCTTTGGGGAACTGACACGAGCCCCTGAGGGCCGCAGGAGCTCTGGAGCGCTGCCTCGGTGGATTAGGAAACTGCGCAGAAATTTATCGAGCATCTACTGTGTATAGGCCAGAGGGTTTAATGGTGACAGACACAGTAGCCGCCTGCACGCAACTTAGAAGGGAGCCACAAATTCCTACTGCACGTTGTAATGAGTAGGAAGGTGGAAGAGGAAATAACAAGGGAGAGGGGCTTGCTTTATCTGGTCAAGGAAGGCATCTGAGGAGGGGCCTCTGAGCTGGTGCCATAAAGCAAGGAAAGGCTGGCCAAGCAGAGCTGGGGAGAGGAGGGATCTGAGTTGAGAGGGCAAAGTGTGCAAAGGCCCTGAGGCACAAATGGGTTCAAGTGTCGAAGGACAGAGAGAGGAGGGCTCGGTCGTGAGTTTGGATTTTGTTCTAACTCTAATGTGAAGCCATAGATAAGGTTGTAAGCAGGGAGACACATGATGCGATTTTTTTAAAATATTTTTTTTTTTACATTTCATTTATTTTTGATAGAGAGAGAGCACAAGCGGGGCAGGGGCAGAGAAAGGCGGAGACACAGAATTCGAAGCAGGCTCCAGGCTCTCAGCACAGAGCATGACACGGGGCTCGAACTCACAGACCTCGAGATCATGACCTGAGCCGAAGCCAGACGCTGATGCGATGACTTTAAGAAGTAAGCAGTTTAAGAAGGGCCAGCCCCATGTCGGGCTCTATGCTGACAGCTCGGAGCCTGGAGCCTGCTTCGGATTCTGTGTCTCCCTTTCTCTCTGCCCCTCCCCTGCTCACGCTCTGTCTCTCTCTCTCCTTCAAAAATAAATAAAAACATTTAAAAAATTCTTTTTAAATAGAAAAAAAGAATTAAGCAATTTGTAAGTTCATAAACAGATAGAGTTGGAAGGTTTCTCAGTATGATCTAGCCCTCCCCTCGATTGTGAAATGGGGAAAGTGAGACCCAGAGGTGGGAAGCAGGTGGCCATTGTCACAGCACATGAGGGCAAAAGCAGCCTCGAGCCCAGGATCTTAGACTCCAGCTTCAATGCTCCTTCCTTTGAAGGGCTGGCAGAAACCCCAGGCTAGGCACCGCCTCTGTCTCCTTCAAGAATGAGCCCTGCACGGCTCTGGCCTGACAGCCTGAGGTACCACGCCAGCTTCCGTGCCTTCCCAGGTCAAACTCAGGGCTGTCCCTTTCCCATGATGTCTTCTGCTCGATGGCCACTGTCTTAGATCCTTTCACGCCGAAGAAACGCACCGGGGCCAAGTCTGATTTGTAAACCACACCCTCGCCATTGTAACTGCAATTCTGCCTGATTTGCAAAGATACATCTGCTAGCAATTCTGGGAATGCATTTAGCATGTTTGCTCTGTGATGCACAGAGCATTTTCCGTGTATGACCATGTTTCTCTACTTGGAGGGGAGTCCAGGCAGCATGACCCCCCTCCCTTTTTTTTTTCTTTTTTTTTTTTGCAGATGGGGTGATGAGGCCAGGAGTGGCTGACTGACTCATACAAAGTCAGGGAGAGGGAGAGGGAGCAAGAGAAGGGGCCTCTCCAGGCAAGCCAGATGACTGTGAGGGGAAGAGAAAGGACAGAATGAAAAATGAGCACAAAAACCTGGAGTTACAGCACTAGAACCTGAGATCATTCTCCAGGCTCTGGGAATCACAGAGGGATTGGGCTGGTAGGTCTTAGAGATAGTTTGAGCCAATCTGTCATCTACTCCAGGAATTTTTTACAATTCCTGTTTAGGTACTATATATATATATATATACACACACAGTAAAGTGCATACATTGCCAAAGTACAGCTCAATGGTTTTCTTCTTTTTTAAAAAAATTTTTTAAAGTTTTTAGAGAGAGCATGAGCCAGGGAGGGAGCAGAAGAGGGAGAGAGAGAGAATCTTTTTTTAATGTTTATTTATTTTTGAGAGAGAGACAGAGACAGAGACAAAGTGCAAGCGGCCAAGGGGCAGAGAGAGAGAGAGACACAGAATCCGAAGCGGGCTCCAGGCTCCGAGCTGTCAGCACAGAGCCGGACACGGGGCTCGAACCCACGAGCGGCAAGATCATGACCCAAGCCTAAGTCGGACCTTCAACGGACTGAGCCACCCAGGTGCCCGTTGAGAGAGAGAGAATCTCAAGCAGGCTCCGTTCTCAGTGCAGAGCCCAACGTGGGGCTCAATCCCACGACCCTGGAATCATGACTTGGGCAGAAATCAAGAGTTGGACGCTCAAGGTACTGAGCCACCCAGGCTCCCCAGCTCGGTGGTTTCCTTATGACACTGAGTGACCACCGTCTAGATTAGCTTTTTTTATCCATTCCTACGTGGACGAGCACTGAGTGGTTTCCCACTCTGGGTGCTTATGAATAAGGCTACGACACACTTTTGGGGCCACATCTTTCTGTAGGTACGTGGGTGCGTGACAGAGTGGATGTGCTGAAGTAGCATTGGGCGGGCACCAGTTTAGCTCTGTGGATGCTGCCGCCTGGCGTGGCCGTGCCATCTGATGGTCCTGCCCGCAGCGTAGGAACATTCTAGTTGCTCCGCCCCCTCCCCACAGTTGGTATCACCCGTCTGTCTGATTTTGGTCAACTGATAGCTCAATAGTGACGTTTCATTTTTTTTTATTATTATTATTATTTAAAAAAATACTTATTTTGAGAGAGAGAGTGTGTGTGTGTGTGAGTGAGTGTGTGTGCACACACACGTGAGCAGGGGAGGGGCAGAGAGACAGGGAGAGGGAGAATCCCAAGCCCGACTTGGGACCCAGGCTCAAGACCCTTGAGCGCATGACCTGAGCCGGAATCAAAAGTCAGACGCTTAACTGACTGAGCCACCCGGGCACCCCTCGATAGTGACATGTTAGTGTGTTTTTAATTTGCATTTCTCTGGTGACTAATTATGCCGGAACCTCTCCATGTGCTTATTGGCTATCTGGGGGCCTTCTGTCGGGAACTGTCCTCTCTCTTGCCCAATTTACAACTGGGTTGTTTTATTGTTTTCGTATTGATTTGTATGAGTTCTTTACCTATCCTGGATACAAGTCTTTTATCGTACATTTGCATTGCAAGTACTTCTCCCAGTCTGTGGTGTGCTTTTTCACTGGTCCCAAAGCGCCCTCTTCCCATCGTTTGGGAAGGAAGAGAATGAGTGTTTATTGAGACCTCGTGCCCAGCCCGGTCCTCACGCCTGACCACCTCACCTTACATGATGGTCATCACCGCGCAGTGGGGTGGGCGTCATCACCCTCCACGTCTCTGTGCCCCCACACCTGACTGTAAGGGGTCTAAGGATCTGGCCCACGATCTCAGGGTTGGCAAATGACCAGACTGGATTCCTCTGATCCCAGAGCCCCCTCTTTCCACTCTGGGTATCAGCGGGAGAAGGGCTTCCCATCCTTCCGGTATGCTATCCTTAGCATGGCCCACCCTCTACAGCCAAGCGGAGAGGCGAGATCTGGGAAGTCCACATCTCTTTGCCTTCCCTGGTGGGGGGACTTCCTCATTTGGCCACCTAGTTTTTTTCTTTGAAGTGAATTTCTTGGCATCTTCGACAAATTCACATTCCACTGCAGATTCGAAGGAGCTTCCAAAACATGCTAAAAATGTTGGCGCTATCTGCTGCGTGGAATTATTCTTACTGCTCATACCTTAAATGTATAATTCCCTTAGTTGATAAAGTGCTTCCGTGATGCTTGTCTTATTACATATTCATTAGTTGAAGCCAGGGAGGTCAGCAGGGCACCAATTACAAGACAGATCGTGTTTAGTTGAAGTTGGCGGAAGACTGACCCAGTCCTGGGCAGGCAGCCACAGTTGAATGAGTTGTATGCTTGGGCATTCTAAGCCTAGTGAATAATGCGTAAGCCTTAGGTCAGTGTCCAGTGCAGGGGGTGCAGGAATAGAGACTCATTCCTAACTAGGTGAGTTCTTCCTACTTGCCAGGCACTGTGCTGCGTGGACATTGCAAGAGAACAAGCCAGACGCATTCCCTGCCCTCAGAGAGGTTGCAGAGATGGAGTAAATGCAGTGGGAGCACAGCCCAGTAGCGGCCACCTTGCCCCAGGGGGGCCGGAGGCTTCATATAGGGGGCAGCATGGGAATTGGGTCTTGAAGGATGAATAGGAGTTCGTGAGGCAGGATATGGCATTTCAAACCAAGACAACCGCACGGACAGAAGCCTGGATCCGTGACTTACCCAGGGTCCCCTGGCCAGGAGATGGGTGAGCCCCTGTCTGAACCCAGGGCTTTTACTTCTCAGCCCTGTGCTCTCTCCGTCCACCATGCTGTCCCCCTTGACCCTCTGCGGGGCTCACGGTCCACACAGAAGTGAGTGAGTAAGCATAGCCGGTGGCATTTCCACCCGGCAGGCTGAGCCCTCACCAGTGCCACACCCGGGGGCAGTTTGCCAAGCAGTGGCTGTTCTGAGTGTGTCTCATCTGGAACACACACTTGCTAGGAAGAGTAAAGCCTCCACCCGGGGGTTCTGTGACTCTCGCAGACTCCTCCTGGTCTTCCTGTGCCTCGGTTGTTGCGTCTGTGAAATGGAAACGATAACACAAACTAGAACCGCTACGCTGATGCAGCCTTTACTTTGTGCCAGGGGTGTAGGTCCTCTTAGTGTTCCCATTTTACAGATGAGGAAATAGGTTCAGAGGGATTACACGACCTGTCCAGCGCGTCACAAAGCCGGGAAGCAGCAGGATCCGCATCCCTCCTGGTTCCGCGTGACTCCGTGACTCCCGCATTCCGGCTCAAAGCTCGTGGCTCTCCTGTTCACACCTGCAGCCCCAACCCCAGCTCAGGTGCCTGACGAGTATGTGGCTAATGAATGTCCGTGTCCCTGCCAGCTGGAATTTTGGCGACCGACCTGTGATTTGATGGGGAGAGCCTGTGGCAGGGGCCTGTGTCCCGAGAGGCTGGAACTTCTGATTTTTCTGGACCTCCCGAACCTGCTGGTGGAGGTGCCTCGTGGAGGGAACCACCACGGCTCAGTCAGGGCTTGGCTGGTCCAAGGAGCCTCAGACATTTAACAGGAACAGCCGGCTCTGGGTGTGTGCCGCGGCCAGCCCGGCCAAGGGGAAATGGGGTTGTGTTTATTATAAACTGTGAAACAAGACGGGCTGCCTGCCCTGCTGGAAAACAGGTAGGAAAGGGCCCTCTCGTCAGAGGGGTTTGTCTGCCTCTCCTCTTCCATTCCAGTCGTTTGAGGAGTTCCCTCGGGAGCGGGGTCTGGGCCGGCGAAGCAGAGATGAAAGAGCAGGCCCCAGCCCCTCAGGAGGGAGCCCGGCCCATTAACAACCCCCCATTTATTGAGTGCTTACTGCACGCCGAGCACAGAGCCCAGAACTCTGTGGGCATTAATGTTGTTTAACCCTGACAAGGACCCTGTGAGTGTGGTTACTCTCTGAGGCTGGTGCGGGGCGAAGGAAAGGCCTGTGCGGTGCTAAGTCTAGCAGGGGGCCGAAGGGGGAGCTTGCCGCGGGAGGGGAACAGGGCTGCGGGGCTCCAAGGTGGAGAGAGGTCCAAGGAGATCGGGAAGGGTTTCGGGTACAGGAGTGGCTTTTAATCAAGGCCACTGAACAGGGGTAGGGTGTAGACAGCAAAAACAGGGAGGGAGGGCCTTCCTGGCTGAGGCAACAACAGAGAAGCAAAGGCCCAGAAAAGTGCATGGCAGGCAAGGGAAGATGGCGGCCGAGGGCACAGGGCCTGCAGTCACAAAGACCCAAGTGTGAATCTGGACTCGCACTAAGCAGCTCGTGACCCTAGCGCGTTACATCCTCTCTCCCCCCACTTTCCTTTTTCTTTTTTTCAATTAAGGTGAAATTCACATAATGTAGAATTAACTAGAGTGAACCCTTCAGTAGTATTTAGCACATTCACATTGTCGTGCAGCTACCATTTCTGTCTAGCTCGAGAACCCAAGGAGCTTTCGAGCCCAAAAGTAAACACTGGGACCCCTCGTCCCAGCCCTTGGCGACCACTCACTTGCTTTCTGTCCATCTGGGTTTACCTATTCTAGATACTTCATATAAATGGAAGCACGTAGTATTTGCCCTTTTGTGTCTGACTTCTTTCACTTAGCGTCGTGTTCCGGAAGTACATCTACACTATAATAACACGCGTCAATACTTTGCATTCCCTTTTCTGGCTGAATACTATTCCGCTAGATGGATATACCACATTTGCCTGTTTATCCATTCACCCGTTGATGGACAGTCGGGCTTTTTCCACCTTCAGGCTGCTGTGAACGTATACGACAGGTCTGATCAGTCCGTCTTCATTCTTTTGGGCATGTACCTAGGAGTCGGATTGCGGGGTCGTATGGTCATGCCATGTTGGACGTGTCGAGGATACATCACCTCTTTGAAACTCAGTTTTGACATCTGTGGAATGGGGATGATAACGACTTCCTCATGCAGGGAGGATGGGAAAGGATTGGAGGGTTAAATGGCACACAGTGCCCAGGGAAGCGGGGCCTCCAGATACATTAGGGAGAGGCCGTGTTAAGAAAGGCTGACGGCTGTGGGAAGGAAGGCTGAGGGAGCAGGGGTCACCCGCACCTGGCTGGGCTCAGCTCTTCTCCTGAGCAGCTGGATCTTTGACATGTTCTGCCCTTTCCCCACCAAGAATGGGGTAGAGTGAGCAGGTGGCTGGTGCCCTGGGAACCAGATGCCCTTCCTGCTTTGGGGTCCAGCCAGGTTGGCTCCCCTGGCCCCATTGGACCACCGTCCCCCTCAGGGAAGCCCCCTGGCAACTGCTTATGTGGTTTTCCCCATTTGCTGCGTATTCCTGTCTCCCCTCCTCCTTTCTGAGCCTGCTGTGGGGCTGCTTAGGCTTGGCAAACAGCAGGGGCTCAGGAATCAAATTAACAGGTAAAACTCCCCATCCCCGCCTGGCTGAGCCGCAAAGCCTGGGACATAATGGGACGTGGGGGTGGGGGACGCGGGATGAGCCAGTGGCAATGAGAATCATTTGAGAGGGAGAGAGCTTCCAGGCTGGGGATGTAGGAGAGGGTCCTGATGGCACGAGGCAAGCATCACTCATCTTTTGCAGTGGCGTTTGGGTGCCTTTTGTTAGTGGGAAGCAACTGCTGGGACCCAGTGGCCAAGCAGAACTGAGTTCCAATCCAGTGCAGCTGAGGAGGAGTTGCAAGTGACCTTGGAAAAATTATAATCTATCTGAGCCTCAGCTTCCTCGTCTATGAAATGGGAGATAAGCCTCATGGCTGGGCTGGCATTTGATGAGAGCAGGAGGGAAATTGGGTTGCACGGCATGTCGCAAGTTTTTGATATCAGATGGCAGTGGAGGTGGGGGGAGCAATGGTCATAGTCGAGGGGATCGTGTCACGGTGGCTCAGTGTCTCAGATTTGACTCCTGCTGGGCATTGAGTCTCGTGATGGCAGGACCCATGTCTGTCTCCTTCATGAACTTCGCTCGTCTGCGGGCGGCTCCCTAAGAATCAGAGCCTGAGTGGCAGTGGTCGTGCAGGTGAAGTGCCGAGGGAGGCTTCTCCCGAGACACCTGCATGCCGGCGAGGAAGCAGGCCTGGGGTTCAAGTGCAGTCTCGCCAAAGCCGGATCCCAAGGGGCGCCCTGGAGTTGGCGGGTTTGTGCCCAACATTGTCTGTCGGGGCCGCGGGCCAGGCCTGGGGTGGGGATAGGGGTGTAGCCTCCCAGGCGCGTCTGTGTAAGTGACTCCAAGCAGCCAGGAGCCAGCAGCTCTCCCAGAGGGGGTGGGGGTGGAGACTCGCAGTCAGCGGTGCAGGGTCAAGGGAGGGCTGCACCATCTAGGAAAGGGGTCTGGTGCAGTAGTGAGAGGCCCCGTAATCCCTTACTTCGGAATTAGGAAGAAAACACGATCAGATGCCACACGGACAGCCAGGACCGGTGCACAGTAGGCCCTCAGCACCTGTGAAGTGGGTCGAGTCCGGCTTCCTGCTCTCACTGCCTCACCTGCATGGAGACCTTCCCAGGGTGGCGTCTCTCCTGCCTGGCCTGGCCCAGATGAGCTCCCTCCCTCGGACAGTCAGACAGTCGGGTGGTAGACTGCCTGATCCCTAATGACCCCTGTCCCCAGGGCGGAGAGAGGAGAAGCCCATTGTTCTCAGCTCCCTTCCTCCAGGAATGAGAAACGCAGCCAAAGCCTTCAGTTGGGGGTCAGTCAAGGCCTGAGATTTCCCCAGAGGTGTTTGTCTCCGGATGAATGATTTACTCCCATTGTTATTTAGCAAGTGCTATATGGATACATGCCGCTGGTAAGAAATGACACATTTCAGGGGAGCTTAGAGTGCCCTAATGATGCTGGGCGGCTTTCCCCAGGGCTCCAAGGAATGACCACTGTTTGTCCAGAAAAAAGTCCCCCTTCACGGCTGGGGCTGTTGCTAGGGCCCGGGGAGGGCGTCACGCCATCTCGGTGAGGACCAGGACGTAGGTCAGCCACTTCCCAGGGTCCCTGCCAATGGGATGGCACAGAGGCCCGAAGAAACCGCCTGGCTGGGGGTTCCCCAGGATGTGGTTGGAGCTAAAATCGTAATACTAATAATACCTTCTCAGGGCTCGCTCGGCCCCGGACGCCGTGCTGGGCAATCTCCTTGTGTCTTCTCGATTCACTCTGGGAGTGACAACTGTCACTGTCCCCACTTTACAGATGAGGAAACTGAGGCTCAGAGATGTTCACACAAGGCGTCAAGGTCACGTAATGAGTGGCGTTCGAATTCAGCCTTCCCTGTCGAGAGCATGAGTTCGTGCACGTGTGTGAGTGAAGGGCCAGATCGTGGCAGGGGGAGCGGGCGTGGGAGGCCCACGGAACGTGGAAGGAAGCTTCTCTCCCCTGTTGCCTTCGTCACAGGCCGCCCGCGTGCCCGCCGGCAGAGGAGAGGCGGCACCCTGGTGGCCTCGGCGGGAAGACAGCTGCGTCCTGGCAGTGCGCCCCTCCCTGCGTCGACCTGGAGCGGGCAGGCTGCCAGTCTTCCGTCTGGGCTAGAGGTTGGTGGCTAGACCGCTGTGCCTGTGCCTTTGCCTTGTGGCTGAGCAGGGACCTTTATGTAAATCCCGGGCAAGAGAAATAGATGATCCCACACTCCCTGGAAACCTTTTCATCAGCTTCCCAGGAGGGGCCTTCAGACTCCCAATACCAAGGCTTGAACTTCAGACAGAGGAGGAAGACCCGGGACTTGGATGGTCCCCATTGCCCCCTCCGTGAATTTCCGTCGGCTCCCTGTTGGCCCAGGCTTCTGTCGCGGCACCTGGGTGCACACCCGCCTCCACTCTCCCTTCCCGCCAGGGCCGAGCATAGCCCGTTTGCTGTGGCCCACACCTGCCACGCTGGTGGAAGTCCCTGTGCCAATGCCTTGGCTGTGCCCTCGGTTTGGAGAGCCTTTCCTCCTCGTCTCCACCACTCGTGAAACTGATCCCGCCCATCCCGGTGCTACCTCCCCCTCCCCCATCTTCACCCGCTGCCCATTTGTCCAGCATCCAGGTGTGACAGGCAACTGAGGCTTCGGGCATATAGCCGGGAGTGGGTTAGATCTTTCCCCGCCTCTGCCCTCTCCCAGGACAGAGCCGCACTCAGCCTCGCCAGAGTCCCTCTGCCTTCCCCAGTGCCTAACACGGCAACTTACACGGTAGGCATTCAGTGAGTGTTGGCTGAGTGAATGAATGAATGAATGAATGATAAACGAATATCACTTTACTGCCTTCCATTGAAATGTTTCTGCAGGCCTTTCTCCACCTGCTGATCGCGTACTCTAATGCCATATTCTGCTTTGGGAATGGAGTTTTTATACCCCCGGGGTTTATTATTCTTTTTTTTTTTTTTTTTAATTTTTTTTTTCAACGTTTATTTATTTTTGGGACAGAGAGAGACAGAGCATGAACGGGGGAGGGGCAGAGAGAGAGGGAGACACAGAATCCGAAACAGGCTCCAGGCTCCGAGCCATCAGCCCAGAGCCCGACGCGGGGCTCGAACTCACGGACCGCGAGATCGTGACCTGGCTGAAGTCGGACGCTCAACCGACTGCGCCACCCAGGCGCCCCCTAATTTTTTTTAATGTTTATTTATTTTTGAGAGAGAGAGAGACAGTGCAAGCAGGGGAGTTGCAGAGAGAGAGGAGACACAGAATTAGAAGCAGGCTTCAGACTCTAAGCTGTCAGCATGGAGCCCCGTGCAGGGCTCGAACTCATGAACGGTGAGACTATGACCTGAGCCAAAGTTGGATGCTTAACCGACTGAGCCAGCCAGGCACCCCTAGAATAGCCCCATTGTATGATTAAGAACTGAGGTCTCAAAGAAGTGAAGGCATTCGCCCAAAGTCACGCAGCTTAGTCAGAGACAGGATTCCGTCACCAGTGTTCGGACTCCAGAACCCAGTCTTCTACGTTTATTGAGTGATTGAGGGAATGACCCACGTGATTTAATATTTTGGTAACTGAAAGAGTCGATGCACACTCAGAAGTAGCTACACCAGCCCCACTTGTGCCACCATGTACACAACACGCCCACACACGCACACACACACGCACACCTCCCTTGGCTCCTCCTCCAACGTACGCCGTCCATGATCAGGGCTATCACCATCCCCCCTTACGCTCATCTCTCAAATGGACCGCACGCTAGTCCTGCATCGCGGGTCCTTACATAGTCTTTTTGCTTAGCAAGACATGCCGTTACTGTGTCCTAAGAGATCAACCGTTTCTAAATGCAGCTGGGTTTAGGGAGGACATTTGTCAAGGCAAGGAGGAGACCAGGACGGTGTAGAAATGAACAGTGAAGGCTGTGGAAATGTTCTAGGACATCCCAGCTTAGTGGACACAGATACCTCTAAAATCTAGCAAGACATTCATTCATTCTTCATCAGAAATTTAGGTGCTATGCTGTGCTAACGCCCTAGGAAATGAAGGAGGAATTTGGGTCGTTAGTGATCTTCTGGGTCCTAAAACGCCAGAGGAGGAAGTGGACCTTGCTGCATAGGCAATGGGGAGCTATAGAAGGCTGTTGAGTGGGAGAGTGGCCTGGTCTGAGCTCCACCCCTGAAGATCCGTCTCCCTCCCCAGGGGAGGATGGAATGGGGTGGGGGCAGCAGGGAGACCTTGTGGAGGCTATGGCTGCAGGCCAGATGAGAGAACCAAGGATTGGATTAAGGAAGTGAAGTCCCTCGAGGTAGCAGGTAGTGGGAAGGGGCCAATGTGAGGAGCTGTGTCTAGGTAGCTTGGACTGAGCTGTTGGGGTAGGGGAGGGAGAGAGAGTGGAATCCAAAACTCTGAATGTTTGGGGGACCCTGTGATTGGGAAGATTTGTGGAGGGCCCATTTCTGGGTAAATGATAACAATAATGGGTGTTACCAAAGCCTTCCTCTGGCAGGTGCTGTGCTAAGTGCTTTATGCCTGTATCACATTCAGTACTCAAACCCCGAGGTAATTACTGTTACCCTCTCCACCTTACATGTAGGGAAACTGAGGCACAGTTAACGTGACCGGGGTCACACGGCCGGTAGCTAACTAGTCGAGCTAGGATTCAACTCTAGGCAGCTGCCTGCAGAGCCCCTACCCCCCAGGTTATCCCCAGGTAACCCCCGCCCCGGCTGCAGGCCTGCAGGAGGCCATCGCCATTTCTGGAAAGGATGCGCATTTCCATGCTGGGGGCGCTGAGAGGAAAGGACCAGGACGATTTAAGGTTCCCATTAAAATGAACGTGATTGCCGCAACCTGCCTCAGCTCCCTGTTCCGTGGACATCAGCCCGGGAGATTAATGTGAGGGCAGGGGAGGCAGAGAAGGGAGGGAAGGAAGGAAGAAAAGTTGCTGCCCGTTATACCTGTCCTTTGGCAAGGCCAGGTAATTAGCCAACCCTCAGCAATAAAATATTTCGTTTCGGTGTAATTGCAAAGTAATTACGTGGTATGGGTTGTGTATTAATCGTGTTGATTAATAACACCCAGGTAGTAATTAAACATCTGCTTCATAATTGTGTGCGGGCTGAAGCTTAACACACACGCGCACACACACATGCACACATGCCTGAGCCACAGGCAAAGCTCCCTGGTTCTGGTTGTGCTCATTTCGTGTGTGTGTGTGTGTGTGTGTGTGTGTGTGTGTGTGTGTGAGAAAGTCCCTGGTTCTGGTCTGGTTGTGCTCATTCACGTGTGTGTGTGTGTCTGTGTGTGTGAGAAAGAGAGAGAGGCAGAGAGCCAGGTTAGGTTAAGAGACCCCTCCTGTCCCCACCATACAGTGAGATCTTTGTACCCCGGCCTCCCCTTGACATAGTGGGGAACTGCCGTGGGCCTGAGGCTCTGTGACCCCTCTCGAGACAGAACCCGAGGCCCCCAGTATGTGTCTGCTTCCCTGCTGAAGCTGGGTTGGCACAGGGGCTCGAGGGTTCTGTACGTGTCAATACTCACGGTGCCTTAGCACTTACATTGCTGTCAGTGTTAGCCTGGGTTTGAGGGTCCTTTACTCCAGCAGCCGGGAGAAAGTTCTTATGGTAGGAGCCCCCTGGGCTGAGGCCATGGTAACACCCAGCACACCTGAAAGGTCTGGATTTAATGATCTGATCCCAGAGACTGCAGGGACCAGAGCAGGATGCTGACCGGGGTACCAGGAGCCCTGATTCTAACTTGGCTCCTACCCCACTTGCTGCGTGATCTTGGACAAGTCACTTCTCCTCTGTCCCTTGGATTCCAGGTCTGTAAAACAAAGAAAACTGAGCTCAGAGGCCTCCAAGGGCCTTTTCAGTTCTTCTGTACTTAGATTCTAATTTGGTTTGTACTAATTAGGAATCGGAGATGATTTAAATTCAATACATATGATCCTTAGTGAGTAAACAATTTGAAATAATTCCTTCCTTTATGACTTCTCAAAGACTCACTCATGAGCAATGAGAACCCAAGCTAAAATCAATAGCTTTTATTTTCCAGAGAGAGAAATTGCCGCTTCCTTGAGCTGCTGGGCATTGCAATTCATTCTTGTATTTTAAAATTTTATGTTTATGTTTATGGACTGCCATTAGGTAATATGGATTCGTCCTGAAGGTTGATTTTTTTCATTAACTTAACTCATTTCACTTATTAGTTCACGTTTATAGCTTGGGTTTAATAAGCGCACGGTGCAGAAGTCATAAAGCGGCCCTTTTCTTTAGCAATATTTTAAAATCAAGACTCTTCTCTGAGTCACCCAGGTTTATTTGCTCATAACTTGCTTCTCCTGTGATTCAAGGGCCAGTACTGTCGATTCTAGCCAACTATTGGACTTTGAGCTTCAGTGTCCTTATGGGGGAAAGGCACCACTAATTAACAAAAGCCACAAATGCTTAAGTTTTAGAAAGCATGCGTCCCACCATCACTTTCTGTGCCTAAAGCGCTTCTCATGTTATCAAGTTGAATCCTACGTCTCTGTGAAGTGGCTCGATGTTTTTTACTTTATAGAGAAGGAAACAGGCCCCGAGAGGTTAAATGACCTGCCTGAGGCCACAAGTTGGTGGCAGTGGTAGAGCTGGGAGACAAACCCTACGGGTGGAGATCCGCCTTTCCTCCCACACCTGTCTCCCTGGCCTGTCAGCTTCGGGGCCCCCAACCCCACCTCCCTCATACCTTTACCCTCCCACCACCTCTACAGGTCTCTGCTCATCGTCCGTCCATCGCCTCACCATCTGTTTCCACTGCCTGGGCCCCTTCCTGCTTTTCATCTACCTGAAGCACACCTCTGCTCTATGACCATCAGTGGCTCCCCATTGCCTGTGGACAAATTTCACCTTCTTTGGCCTGGCGTTCAAAGACCTTACCCGTGAAGCCCCTGCCTTCCCTTCCCGCTTCATTTCCCACTCTGCCCCAACAGGAAGCCTTGGCTCATGGTCCTGAATACCCAGCCCACACTTGGGTACCCCCATGCCTTTGCTCACCCTGACCCCTTTGCCCACAGCACCCTCCTGTCATCTTATATTTAAATCTGCCCCCTCCTCCAGGAAGCCTTCCCTGGGGCCCACGTAGGGAGGGACCTCTCCTGCCTCTGAACTCAGAGCTATGTGATGAGCCCTCCTTGTCACCTTGAACCGTGAAGACAAGGGCATTGACTTCTCTTCCTGATAACCGTGAGCCTCTTTGAAGGTGTGGTCTGTGCCTCAGTCAACTCTGGCACCCCTGGAGTCCCAGGTACACGGCAGGTGTTCGTTAATGCTCACCAAATGAGTGAATGCTCATGTTGCTTGTGGCCTCAGGAAAGACAATCCTTGCGTCTTCTCTGTGACTTCCGGGGCCAGCCCAGCGCAAACTTAGGGAAAGACTCTGCCCAGTTTCTATCACCTGTCGACAGCTCCGCCTCCCTTCCTTCCCGCAAGCTTCCTTCTGTCTTCCCAGATTTGTTCCATTCCTTCCAGGTCACCCATTTTCCTCTTCCCTTCCATCAAAATGTACCCGTCCCGGGCCCCGCGTACTCAGCTGACTGCTGCGTGAATGGCCTTCTGGCTTCTGGCAAATGAAATCCGGATACGCTGTTAATTGCAAATCGTGGCAAAGGAGGCTAGACCCCAGGGGGCTGTAGACCACTCCGTATCTGAGCTCCTGGACCCTCAGTTTTACATATGAGGAAACTGAGGCCCAGGAGAGGAAAGAAGGGGAGTTAACTGCGGCCCAGGAGAGGAAAGAAGGGGAGTTACACAAAGGCGTTGGCTAGATTCTCAGTCAAGCCTCCCTTAGGGACTCTCTATTACTTCCTGGGTTATCTTGGCCACTGGGGTTAGAACCACAACCCCATCGGTGGGCACAGCACTTTACCGTTTGCATGCACCTGCCCGTAGGTGGTCATCTCTGCAGCTCAGCGGAATTTCCCTGAGGCTCAGAGAGGCAGGTCACATGTCCCAATCACAGGGCCAGGGCTGGAAAACAGGGCTGACCTGCCGTCAGCTGGTGTGGTTGCCGGCTTCCCTACCTGCTGGCGGCAGCCCCTTGTGTATCCCGGGCTCCATCTGTAGGCCCTGTGCCCCCGGCCCGAGCAGGCAGCCTGAGCCAAGGGAGAGGCAGCCAAGGGCCGGATGTACCACTGTCCGTGGCGGCAGGGGGTCGGCCTCTGGGCCTGTAGAAGCCAGGGGAAGTGATGCAGGTCAGGCCCAGCTCACAGCCTGGAGAGCAGGGCTTCCTGGGCTGCTGTGGGATGGCCTGGGCCTTCGAGTTACCCACTCCCCAGCCCCGATGGCCCCTCTGCCACGTCCCGCCCCTCTGGCATTTCTGGGCCTGGACTCAGGGCTGGAGCATCACTTAACAAAGACACACACAAGGACAGCGTGTGCACGTTCATACACGGAGCTTCCTTCCCCTCGCCCCAGCCACAATATTGCTCCCCCTCGGGTGCCACCGCGAGCTCGTCTGCATGGGTTCAGGACACGCATGATCCTACATTTCTCTAGTTCACATTCCATTTTAAACGGTCTAGACGGCGGGTGGCGGCCCGCGGCGATCAAGGATCCACCCTCCTTTGTCGCGGTCAGACTTGCAGCCCGGGTGCAGGGCAGGGATCTGCCACAAGCCGTCAAAATGAGCTGCTCTGAAATTAGCTGTGGGTTCAAATCTAATCTGTGCTATTTAACAGTCATGTGTCTGCCAAGGTACTGAACCGCTCACCGGTGAAACGGTAAAATGCGAATGAGAGCGCAGTTAGGATCAAATGGGGACATGCACAGGAAGCAATGACCCCAGGACTTTTCCGTCTCATCTCCCGTTCCGCCCTGACAGGCAGCGCTGGCTCAAGGCTCCCCGCTTGGATATCTCGACGCCCTTGCTCACCCCGCCCCACTGCCCACAGCACCCTGTTCTCAATTACACACACACACACACACACACACACACACACACACACACACACCTGCCCCCTCCTCCAGGAAGGCTTCATGTGCCTGCTGGGGTCGTCCGTGCATTGTCGTCAGGACATTAGAGGAGCAGCCTTACTTTGGCAGCTCCGCCCGGAAGTTACTAGAGCCGGGCTTTCCAGCTGACCGTGAGAGATTGTAGGGACTGCCAGTGGGCCCAACAGCCCGTTTCACAGATGGGGAAACCAAGGCCCCGCAAAGGGGAGCATGTGCCTGGGCGTAGCTAGTGTGGCATTAGAACCGGAGCCGAGGACCCCTGCCTGCAAGACTCAGGGCAGGGGGGGTGGAAGGTCCACTGCAGCTGCGTCCTCCTGGGGGTGAAGACCGGCCCCCCACCCCACCCCACCAGGGGTCTGTTCATTGGGTGGGTGGTCTGCTTCTTTCAACACGTTTGAGGGGGGGTGGGTTGGGGTGGAAATGAAACGTGGAGGCTGGGGGTCCCCCAGATGAGCCTCGTCCTCAAGTATGTGTGGCGAAGAGGCCCAGAGAGGCTGGGACACACCGATCATCCCGATGGGGACTGAAGCAGGCGCCACGTGAGTCCACGAGGAAGGCCTCGCTGCGCCTCATGCTGCTAAAACAGTCTCCGTTGTTTCTTGAGGCCAGTTATTTGTTTCTTTACCGTACCCCTTTTGGAGAAAGCCGAGACCGCCACCCCTCCTGGGGAGTTCGCTCCCCCACCCCTGAACGCTCCCCAGTTCTCTCGAGAGCAGAGCGGGCTGCCACCGGGGGCGTTAGCACTCACCAGCTTGCAGAGCGCTAATGACATTTGCATTTTGCTCGCTGTCGAAATGTGGGCTGGGCCGTGGGGATCCCACGGGGGGCACGCGGGGAGCTTGCAGCCCACCCGGAGAGGCAGATATGCGGGGCTGGGGCCCCCGAGCTGCTCTGTGAGAGGCAGTGAAGAGGGAGGAAGGTGGGGACAGAAGGAATGGATGACCGGGTGGAACTGAGAGTTTTGTCTGAAGACTCGCCAGGGACACAGAGCAAGCCCCAGTCCGGTGCTCCACCTTGCCGTGCAGCCCCTGACAATATTCTCCTCTGCGTCACATCCCTAGCATTTGTTGAGCGAATGCTCTGCATGGCCTTCAGAGACTTGAACTGCCTGCAATCCTCAGAGAGAGATGCTATTATTATCCCTGTTTTATAGGCGAGGAGACTGATGCTCTGAGTGGACACCTAGCTTACCCAGGGTCCACTTCTGGAAAAAGATTGCCCCAGCATGTGGCCATGATCTACCTGCCTCCAAAGACCATGCTTCTGAGCACTGTGGGCATTGACTCTTGCACCTTGTCGGGGTTTGAACACAGCCAGGAAACAATTCTCTGCCCTGGCCTGTGACCAGCATCTGCCTGACGGCATGTGGCCGATCCCTGATCCCTGCCCTGTACCCGGGCTGCAAGTCTGACCGCTACAAAGGAGGGTGGATCCTTGGAGAGAACACCCAGCGGCGAGTCAGGAGAGACGCAGGGTTTAGGCCCCACTCTGCCGCCAACTTGCCATGTGACCCTGCACTAGTCCCCGCCCTTCTCTGGATGTCAGTCTCCTCATTGGTAAAATGAGGCCATTGGTCTGGCTGGATGGAGCACCCCAAGAATGCATTTTCACATGAGGAAGGATCTTGCCTCCGATGCACTCACACTCTTGTGGAGTTCCCACCCACTCACTCCAGCATATACATTTATGTTTCACATCAAAGCAAACCGCGAAACATTTGTCGAGCTTCCCCGCTCTGCAAAGGGCACGGTGCTAGACACAGTGGGTGTGATGCTTATGTATTTTTATGCAGGGCATACACACACAGGCATATGCATATCTTTGTGTCTCGGTCTCGCTTCCAGGCAAGTTCAGCTGGGACCTCTATCCTGACGCATGACCCCAGGCTCCTGCTGTCTTTGCCCCATCCCGCAGCCCCCTTGGGATCCAGAGAGCATCTCAAACAAAAAGACACATCCGGCAGTGGGAGCTGATGAGATTTCCCCGGACCAGGCAGTTAGGGCTGATGTGCTTGTCTCTGACAGGTGGGCATCTCCTGGACAGCCCGAGCTTGCAGTGGCCGGGGCTTCTGACACCGTCATCAGAGCAACTTGAAACCCTTGACTTTGGCGTCTAGACACGGGCCCAGTACTTTTCCAGGCCTCCCAACGCCTGCCACCCAGGTAAGGGAGTTCAGGCTTGCTCAGCACCGGGTTCTACGCTGCGCCTGTTGTCGTCGCTAATAGAAACCATGAGCAGGGGCACCCGGTCATTCTGTATCACAGTGTCCTCTTTTATATCCTTCCAGAGGAGCCCAGTGGCTCAGGCTCTAAAGTCCAGCAGACCTGGGTTCGAATTCTGACACCACCGATTACTGGCTGCATGGACCTTGGGCAGGTGTCTCGTCAACCTTTCTGTGTCTCAGTTTCCCCATCGGTCAAACCAGGAAGGAAGAGCACCCACATTCTGGGTTTGTGAAGATAGAATATAGGAAAAGGGCTTAGAACAGGATGGACACAGAGTAAGCTCCGAATTCAAGAGACGGTAACTGTTCCTAAGGTACTCCTGTGCTCATGACGATCCGTAATGAGTTCGTTATCGTCTGTCTCCTGCCAGAAGGTGGAGTCCCTGAGGGCAGGGGTTTGTCTGCCTCATTCTTAATTGAATCCCCAGGTCCCAGCACTGTAAACTGCCCCCCGCTTTTTTTCAAGTTTATTTATTTTTAAGAGAGAAATAGAGAGGCAGAGAGAGAATCCCAAGCAGGCTCCACAACGCGGGGCTCAAACTCATGAACCCTGAGATCATGACCTGAACCAAAATCAAGAGTCAGACGCTTAACCGACTGAGCCACCCAGGCATCCCTGGCCTTTATTTGTTGAATGGGTGAGTGTATGAAGGTGTTTTGCCTGTTTTGTACAGAACCCGCAGGACAAGTCCTTGAAGGTCTTTGCATTAGTCTGGATAGGAGTTTGGTTGTGTGTGACAAAACCCCTAATGATAGTTCCTTCAATGAGAAAGAGGTTGATTTTCCTCTAAGTAAAATTGTTTTTTTTTTTTTCATTTTTTTAAATGCTTGTCTATTTTTGAGAGAGAGAGGGACAGAGCATGAGCAGGGGATGCGTGGAGAGAGAGGGAGACACAGAAACCGAAGCAGGCTCCAGGCTCTGAGCTGTCAGCACAGAGCCCGAAGCAGTCTCGAACCCGTGAACCGTGATATCATGATCTGAGCTGAAGTCGGATGCTCAACAACCTGAACCACCCAGGCGCCCCGTCTAAGTGAAATTCTGAGCTAAGATTTTTCCACACAAAACTGTTAGAGGCCCAGCTTCCTCTGTCTTGTGGTTTCACCATTGCTGGTCTACGTGATCCACGATGGCCCATGACAGCTTCTTTGTTTTACTCAGCAAGAAGGAGGAAGCCACAGAAGGAGAGGGTGCCACTTCCTTTAAGAGGGTGCCCATGTCGCTTCCATTCACGCCCCATCGGCCGGAGTGCAGTCATTCTACGGCACACTTTGCTGCAAGGGAGGCTGGGAATTACAGGCTTCATTCTGGGTGGCCATCTGCCCAATTGCCATTCTATTTCGAAGGAAGAAGGGCAACATGGATACTGGGGGACCCTCCACCTTGCCCGATAAGATGACCCACCCCTTTTTTTCACCCTCCCTCTCCGCTCCCTCCCTCTGGCAACCGGTGATCTTTTGAGCGTCCCCAGACTTTTGCCTTTTCCGGAACATCATAGAATCGGAATCATACTGTAGGTAGCCTTTCAGATTGGCTTCTTTCACTTAGCAATATGCATTTGAATTTCCTCCATGTCTTTTCATGATTTGATGGCTCGTTTGTTTTTATTGCTGAATAACATTCCATTGAATGTACCCTAGTTTGTATATGCATTCACTTACTGAAGGTTGTCCCGGTTGCTTCCGATTTTAGGCAATTATGAACAAAGGTGCTATACATTCATATGCAGGTTTTTGTATGGGCCTAAGCTGTACCCAGTTGGGTAAACACCTAGGAGCATGTTGGCTGAACTGTATGGTTGAGACCATATCTGGCTTTTTAAAAGACCACCAAACTGCCTTCCAAAGTGGCTGCAGCATTTCGCATTCCCCGCAGCCTCTGCCCAGGGCAGGTCTCCCTGAGACTGTGGACCAAAGCCCCGGGGTGACTCTTCCTGCTCCAAGATCAGGGGTGGCTGCATTCCGGGACCGTCATTCATCGTGTAGGGTCTGTCTCCCCTACAAGAACCCAAGGTCAGCGAGGCAGAACAATGAGGAGAGGGGACAAAGCGAGTGGATCTGGGCCAACGTTAGATCAGCCAAAACACAGCCCAAGGGGGAGTCAGGGGGCTGGAGAGGCTGGGGTGCAGACGGCCTGTGTCCAGTGCTTGAGTCTGAGGGCCCCTGGGCTCAACTGGGGAAGGTGGGAGCTGCTGCCCAGGTCAGCAAGAACCAGTGATGGGCCAGAAATGATGGTTGGCTGCAGGGGAGACCAGGGCAAAGGCTGAACCGAGGTCAGATGCCACATCAGTTGGGAGCCAATCCTCAACTCCAAACCTGATTAGGCGAGACAAAGCGATTTATTAGCTTTTTATTGGTTTCCAATATATTGACAGTTTGGGGTGTGTTTATTGGTGTCCAAGGCAGAGCCGAATCCAAGGTTCAAATGATGCCCGTGTCTGTGCCTTCTGCTTTCCTCCTTGTGGGTTTCCATCCCTGGCACCCGGGCCCGGTGGGGTGGCAGGGCAGTGATGAACAGACAGCTCAGGACTGACATCCCACTCATTTCCAAGCCCGTGGAAGGAGAGCTTCTTTTTCCCAGAATGTCCAGCCGAAGTTCCAGAGTTGAAGCTTATTGGCTGGTCTCAGGTCACGTGCCCGTCTCTGACCAATTACTGAAACCGGGGTGGGGGCGGGTGGGAAGAGAGAATGTGCTGATTGGCCAGACTAGGTCAGAGTCGATGGCCGGTGGGGCAGCATGTGTTATCAGTGGAGGGGGGGGCATTGGCCTGAAATTGGGAGAGGGCAGGAACCCCAAAGGGAAAACCCGGGTGCTATTTTCAGAAGGAGGAAGGAATGCTAGGGAGACAAAACAACAGGTGAGCCTATTGGTGCCATGGCAGGGCCTGGGGGACACGGAGGAAACGGGAATGCTGATTTGTCCCAAACGGTCCCTCCTGTGGTTTACAGGAGGAGGGTGGCCTTGCTCTGACAGGTGCACCTGGGTTTCTGTGGATCTGGTATCTGAAAGCCTGATTTATGCACCTGCAGTCCCACACTGACACGCACTCACATACACGGTGTACCTCCAGGTGATGCTTCGCGTTCCAGAAGGATTGGCCCCGAACGTCCCTCCCATATGGAGTTGCTGTGCACTGGAGAAGCCACCCCACTCTTTCAGCCACCCCATATCCTGCTGCCTTGGTTTCCCCTCTACTTGCTGGGAGGACCTTTTTCTTCCTCCCCTGACTCCCTCGTGGCTGGGGAAAGTTTCTTGAGCCACTTTAGGGTTTATTTGCCCCAAATGGGCTCCCAGAAGCCCTGGGCCTATGAAGACCCCCTTCTCAGAACAACTGCAGCCCAGCCCTCAGATGCACTGAGGCGTCTCAGCGGAGAGGCAGGGCTGACTGAGCAAGGACCCCATCTCTGTGGAACCCAGGGGCCTCCATGGGGCTCCAGGGAACATGGGAGCAGGCCGGCCTCTCGGCTTTCACTGACGTCCACCGTGGCAGCTCTGTTATGCATTTAGGGTGCGGTGTATGATCTCATTTGAAAGAAGATTGTTCTGTAGGAAAAAGATTGAAAACCACAGCATATGATGCCGCCTCCCAGACAACTGTGGCCAAGTGCTTTTTACGTTCTGTCCTTTGCTTGATTTTGGTCAACCACAAACCTCCTTGCCCTTCACCAGTGTGTGTGTGTGTGTGTGTGTGTGTGTGTGTGTGTGTGTGTGTGTCTGTGTCTGTCTGTCTCTCTCTCTCTCTCTTCTCCGTCTCTTGCCTGTGGATTCTGCAGCTCTGACTCACCACATAGACCAGCTCAGTGTTCAGTACTATCCTGCCTTATATGGTGTGCTCAGTGCTGCTGGGTCAATGAGTGTTAATTCATTTCTTCAGCCAGTGACTATTGTGTTCTCATCATGTGCCGGACCTGCTCTACTTGCCAGGGATAGAGAGTGAGCAAAGCTGAAAGGTCCCCGCCCTCCCCTCTGGGAGAGCCCCTGAGGGCAGGACCCTTCCTCCGGGTGTCTTCCCCCCCATCCCCCCCACACCCCTTGTCCAGGGTTTCATTCAATGCTGAGCCATAGTTGAACTTGGTGAAAGTCTACGAGTTGATTATTTTCCACGCTATTTTCCAGAGCCCCCACTGACGCTGCAGAGATTCTAGAATGGCTTGGTCCTCACCCGGTAGGACTTACAAGACACAGCTTGCCATAGGTCCTGGAGAGGGACGGGGGGCGACGGTTAGAGATCTGTGTGCAGTGGGGGGAGGTGCACAAGTAACCGGAAGGAATTGGCCAGCCTTCACTCCGGTTGTACCTTGCCCATTCAGCCTCTCAAGGGGCTCCCGGCCAGTCATAAGGAGAGAGACATGAGAGCAAAGACATACAAAGTAGAGAATAAGAGAGTCCAGAGCAGAATTATAAAAGAAGGCTTGTAGGTTCCAAGGCCAGTGATCCAGAGGTCACTTCCGGGTGGGGACGGTGGTGAGGAGTCCGGGAATGCAGAGCATTCCAGCTGGGCTTCGAAAATTGGGGTACCGGACAGGCAAGGATGCCAGGAAGGAGCAAACAGTGAGAGCGAAAGCCTGGAGGTGGGAGCCTAGGGCTTGGAAGACTGTGCCAGGCAGGAAACAGGATGGACGTGGGCAGCTTCTTCCCTGCTGGCCTCCAGGCTTGGCTGCGTGCAGGTCCGTGGCCATCCTCGAATCCACCTTTAAACGACAGCCCGGGTTTGGAGTCAAGTGGCTCTTCCATTTTCCTTTTTTCCCCTCCATCCTCAGGAAGGGGAGTTGCGGAGGGGCCGTTCAGAAGAAGGGACCCAAAGTAATGAATCCCCCCAACTCCAAGGTTCTTAATGGAACGGAGAAACCGTGTTCACCTGTAACTTCTCAAGTCACGACAGAGCCTGGGCTGGAAGTCAGAAGACTTGGGTTCTTGTCCCAGCCCTGCCACGGATGTCCTCAGCTTCCCTGTCCTGTACTTTGTCGTTTGTGAAGTGGGGGGGGGGGGCTCCCAGCCTTAGACCTTTAATTCTAAGTCAGACCTCGGTGCACATCCCAGCTCTGCCAGTAGTATGGCCTTGGCCCTCTGAGCCTCGGTTTTCTCATCTGTAAATTGGGGATAATGACACCACGCATCTCACAGGATGGATGTGGAGATTCCATGAGGTCACTAAAGGAGATAAAGCGCTCACCAGCTTGTCCACCAGAGGGTCAGTACTGAGTGATAGCACTCATGCTGTGGGTGTTCTTATTATTTAGATTTTCAGTTTTATGACTCTGGGAGGAATCCTCAGTAGAGTCTTTGGTATGTAGGTGCCTTTGGGCAGCTTAAGTCCATGTCCCCCAGATACAGTGATCAGGACAAGTCACACCCCTCCCGTGGGGGAGAGCTGCCTTCCTCAAAATTACATTTATTCACTCAAATATTTCCTGAACACCTGCTGTGTGCCTGGGCCTCTGAGAGCTGAACGGGACACCCAAGCTCCCTGCTCTCAGCAGCTCAGGCTGCCGCAAAGTGCGCTTTGTACCTCCAGCTGGCCCCGCCGACACCGTTGGCCAAAGGAACCTCACGCCGAGCATGGTGCGCTCAGCTCTGCAGGCTGGAACCCTGGGAGAGATCCCACCTGTCTCCCAGGCTCCCGGATCTTTCCTGCCCTCTCCCTTTCCATCTTGGGGCAAAGGCTTGGGTGAAACGCCAGAGAACTCAGTGCAGTTAACTGGCCTGGTACCACACCTGGACCGGAGAGACCGCTTGGATTGCCAAGCCCTGGTTCAGCGTTATGCAAACTAAGTGCTTTGGAGAAGAAGAACGGCTTGCCACCGGGCACGGATTGCAGGGTTGTGTCTCATTCATTCCCCTGTTGATGTCTGTTTGGATCTCCGGCTGCAAGAGCTTTTGGAAATTTGCAGAGGAAGCATCTGCCCTGTGCTCACCTGGTCCTTTCTGGGTGGTCGTGGGCCTCTCGCCCTCTCTGGTTGCCAGGATCCGGCAGAGAGCCGGGCACGCAGCGCCTTCAGTCAGTGGCTGGTGAGTGGACGGACAGATGGACAGGCGGCAGTGGGCTCCCCGTAATACATGCGTTCTTAGCCTCGGTCCAAGTTTCCAAGGTGGTTGGAGACACCAGGCTCTGGCTTTGTTTTTGATTTTGGTTCCTGGGCAGTCGCAGTGGTTTTCAAGTCACAGAGCGGACTCAGAACAGATGGTTTTTGAGCTTGTCAATCTCTCAGTTGCAGTTCACGGCGCGCGCACCCTGATCTAGGGTGGAGCTTGCTTCCTGACACTCGAGAGTTTAGAGCCCTGCTCCAGGGCTGCGTGACCTCGGGCATGTTACTTAGTCTCTCGCAAATTCAGTGTCCTCATCTAGAAAATGATAGCACTAATAGCATCCAACACAGAGGGCTGTGATGAGCTTAGATTAAATAATGGGGATAAAAACACAGAGCCGAGCTCTGGGCACATGGTAAATGTACCAGAAGGATGATGGTGATGTATTTAATGACCCCTTAGGCTATTTGTTGCATAGACTTCTCTCTTCCAAACCGATTTTTGCATACTGCTTTGCATTTTTCAGACAAAAAATTATTTTTAAAAGTTATTGTTACAGAAGTAATACGTGGTCCTTAAAAATTCAAATGATCCAGGAGGATTTAAATTAAAAAGCAAATGCCTCATCCACCGCCAGCCAGTTCCTTCCCTTGCCTAGTGTGCAGCTTCCCAAGTCTGGAACTCTCCTCCCTTTTTTTTCTCCCCAGGAGCAGGGGACAAGTGTGCAGTCAGGTGAGGACAGCGATCAGGTGGCTGTTGTGTTGAATTGCCGTCCAGGCCAGAAGTCCAGGCCTCAGTGGTCCCACTGGAGCAGGGGATAGCCTGGCATCCTGGCTGCAGTTTGCTCTCTGTCTTGAGGGTCTCCAGCGTTCCGGGTCCTGGAGTCCTGGCAGGTGGCCTGGGGCAGGCCACCTTCAGGCCAGGCTTGGAGGGACAGACTCACCGACACTGTGTCTGGCCGCATGCAGGCCTGGCTCCCTCTTCTGTCAGGGAGCCCCAGGCTCAGTCCTCCCCGAGCTTCCGTGCTCCTGGCAAGACATTCGCTCATTCCTGTCCACCTCCTGAGAGTCTGCACGTCCGCAGCTTGCCCTCTGGTGCCACACTCCTTCCCTCCATCAGGAACAGCCCCGGACCTAGCATGGGGCCTGGTGCATCACTGGCACTAAGTGGACCCACAGCAGGTTTGAATTTTAGCATCACTATGGTGCCAAATGTGTCATCTGCCTTTACTTCTTTAGCTCTGACCATCTGCCACGGAGCCCCCGCTACCCATTTGAAGGACATTCCATCCCAGGCATATTGGGGAGGGAGGATTCTTGCCCCCAGGGCATGTTACTTAGCCTCTGTCAAGTTCAGTGTTGTCATTTAGAAAACGATAGCGCTAATAGCGTCCTGTAGGGGTCTTGGTGGCCCCTGTGTGGCCCAGAACACTTAGGGTAGGCTCCTTTGGCGAGCCTTGAGGTCCAGGGAGGGCGAGCGGGCCGTGGCCATTTCCATGCCATCCTGGGCCCAAGAGTGGAGTTTGGCTGCAACTCCAAGCGGTGAGTTTGGGTGCATAGCCTTCCAGCCTTGCCCAGGCTTCTCAGGGTGGCCCCGTGGAAGTCCTGCCACCTGGTGAGAGGGCTCTTCCAGCACTCGAGCCTGTCGTTCTCGGATCCCCCCACTTTCACTTCTTGCTGATATCCAGAGACGCTCAACAACCCTCTCCCCGGGCCTGCTGCCTCTGCCTGCCCCCCTGCCCAGGCTTACACGCCTCCTCCTTCACAGGCTCCAGCCTATGCCCCGCCGAGAAGTTTCCAGGACCCAGAGGGTGGACGGTCTTCCTAGCCCAGCAACCTCTGTGCCTGGCCTTGGAAGCCAGCAGCCCCCAAGACATGGGATCCAAAGGCTTGGCCGCCATCTTGGGAAAAGGGAGAGAGAGAGAGAGAGCTCCCACAGCAGAGCAAACAAATCAGGAAAACTTGTCTCAGTAAATTCTCCTGCCATCCACACTGGCTACCACAGATAGACCGGGACCTTTCGTGCATTTGGGTACCGAACGCCAACTCTAAACCAGATTGGTTCAGAGACTGGAAATGAAAGAAAAATCAGACAAGATCGAGCTCAGAGGGCTCAGATGTGGTCCTCAGACAAGCAAGCTCAGCATTGCCTGGGGACTTGCTAGAATGCAGATCTCAGACGCCCTCCCCAGACCTCATGAATCAGAGATTTGCGGGTGAGATCCAGCAGTCTAGACTTTGACAGGCTCCCCCGGGGCTGGAGATGCAAGCTGAAGTTCAAGGCTCACTGAGCAACAGGCAGGTGGCAAGTGGTCCAGGGCCCTGTGATGCAGTGGCACGTAGACAGGGTGACACAGCCCACGGTGACACAGTCCACGTAGATAGGGATTGTGAATGACTTACTTAGAGGTGGACAAAGAAATCTGTGTGTGACTTGGTGGAGGGGAGCGGATTCCTGGCGGAGGGATCAGCACATGCAAAGTCCCTGAGGCATGATAGAACAGAAGCGTCCAGGACCTGTAAGTGGTATTGCTGGGGCAGAGTGGGGGAGGAGCATGGGGGGGAGGGGAGGGCTCATCAATGGGCTTCTTGTGCTCTGAGTTGGGTTTTCCCCAGGAGTGCTGCAGAGCCGTGAAAAGGTTTATGCAGGGGGGAGGGGAAGACCTGCACCCTGGGAAGACGGGTGGTTGAGGTGAAGGGTCTCTGGACCACAGCAGGTATCGGGCTGTCTTCTGGAGGGCAGGGATGAGCCTGTGGTGGATGGGCAGTAGGAAGCAGGGTGGGGCGGAGATACCCTGGGTCCTGGAGGAGTCCTGCCCTGTTGCCAGAACACGAACACCGGGGAGCCACTACTGAATGCTGGAGCCCGGGTGGCCCTCTTCTGTCCGTCTCTTTGTACCTCGGGAACACTCTGTCCTGCACTGTGACTAGTCTGGGCGTCATGCCTTCCACTCCAGAGTCTCCGTTTGCCATCTCTGAGGGAGAGGAGACCACGGTACTGTCCGCACGGCTAGGTCCCAGACCTAGTGGCCGCACCAAGAAACGCAGCAGCATGCCTAGAGCCCCTCTGACGGTGGAGCTGGGTGGAGGCTGGGAGCGCCCGAGAGGGGCCCAGGCCGATGGTGGGCTGGGTCAGGAGGCGCCTGGCCTCCGCCCCTCAGGGCTGGCGTGCCAGCACCTTGGAGAGGAGGTGGCGGGAGAAACCCCCAGCCCGGCCTTCTCCTCGGAGGCCCAGCCTCCCTCACTGCCTTCCTAGGGCCAGGCAGGCACAGGAAAGGGAGCCGGGGCCTCTCCCAGGCCTGGGGCTCCCCTTTGGGAAGGGGCCTCTGATGAGCTCATCCTGCGGTGAATCTGGGGCTGAGGCGGGGGAACCTGCAGACTGCCGCCAGGATCCTGAGTCCCTGGGGAGGCCAGAAGTGGGGAGAGGGAAGGCCCCTGCATGCCTGACGGTGGGCAAGTATGAAACCGGCGTCTGGCCGGAGGACCAGACAGGGCCCCGTTCGACCGGCTTACCAGCAGCTCTGGGCGGGCAGCCTCTGCTTCCCCTGCCCCCGCCTCTGGCGTAGTTCAGGCCCCAGTGCATTCGCTTGGAGCCCTGAGCTGCCTGGCCTGGCCTGTGTGTATTCAAGGATCACGTTAGCCCAAACCAGCAATCAGTGCGGGCGTGTGGTGAGCGCTGGGAGGAGGTGCGGTCCTGGTAGAGGAGGTGCCAGGCCCCCTCCCTCAGGATGGCTCAGGCCTTTCCGCTTCGCTCTGAGTGCAGATTTAACTCTTGAAGGAAGCGACCGGCAAGGATTCCTGGCCTCCCCAACTAGCCGGACCAGGAGGGGTTTCAAAGTCCTCTGTTTCGACTCCTTGAGAGGTGTTCATTGAATTCTGCTTACATTCTACTGGCGATGGAGAGCTCGCTATCAGTCCAGACAGCAGTGCTCAGATGGCCTTGAAAGTTGTTTTCCTGCTTTGCACAGGAGCAACCGTGAGCAAGTCGGATCTCTCCTCAGTGTGCGGACCCCGAGCGGAGACCGGTCTTCTCTGCTCATCTGCAGGCCCGAGGGTGTCACATCCCCAGGAGAGATGTCAGCCCTTCCCTGGCAGATAGCCGTGCCCAGCACGTGATTGGTTCTGTCCCCACCTCCCTCAAGTGGACCCACCGGTGCCTTACAGACCAGGCCAAGCCACGCCTTCGGCTTTCCTCCTAACTTAGAGACCCCAAACTTTAAGATGCCCCGAGCCGCCCTCCAGCACTGATCTGCGGAGGCTTCTGGGAGGCCTGTCTCCCGGAGGCCTCCTCCCTCATGCTGCCACCTCCCAGGTTCCCCACCCATCCTTCTGCAGAAGCTGCCTCCCCGTATCACTGGGGCTTCACTTCGGGGTGTTAGGCCAGCTGGTGGGTGGGTACTAGTTTCTCCCACGGGGTAAAGAATAACCAGAGGGCGCCACTGTGAACCCACCGGTGGAGAAGGAGTCCCCAAACCGGCAGTGACCTCAGGCCTCAGCTGCCACTGCTTCCCACAGGGTGTGGGCATCACCCCCAACCATGCGTCGGCCCCTCTGGACTTTGTTGCTGGTGTCACTGTTTGGGGTTTCTTAACAGCTTTACGGAAGTATAATTTTCACTGCTGTGAAATTCGCGCGTTTTAAAGGCATGATTCACTGACTTGTAGTAACCGTAAGAAGTTGTGTAACATCGCTACGATGTCCTTTGAGAGTATTTCCATCACCCCCCGAAAAAGAAACCTGGTATCCCACTTGCCATCAGATCCTGTTCCCACCCCCAGCCCCAGGCTCCCGCCGTTTCCTCTCTGCCTCTGGAGATTTTGCCGTTTCTGGACATCTCATATAAATGGAAGCACATACCACGTGTGGATGCCTGTTTTTTATATCCTGGCAGAGGCGCGAGGAGACGGTGCCCACTCACTGATACGCCCACCTTTCCACAGCCGGCCGAGGCCACGTCCTGGGTGTGTTTTCTTAGAGCTGGGAGATCTCCTGGAGACACTGAGTGCAATCTTTAGTCTAGTGCAGGAAGGAAATCCTGTGTGCCCAACCTTACACGAGGACCCTCTGACATCTGCTTGAATACGCGTGGCGACAGCCAGCTCGCTAACCCCGGGACTAAAAGAAACTTGCTTGTCCTGATCACATGGTAAGTGCCAGGCTTGCTGATGTCATTTGATCCTTGGGTTCGTCCGCCAAGATGGAATCATTTTACAGCCGACGAAATTGTAGTTCAGAGGGGTTGAGGCGCTTACCCCGGGTCACACAGGTAGGAAGTGGGTGAAGCCAGATTTAGATTTCAAATCCAACTTCTTAAAAAAAAAACTTTTTTTTAAATGTTTATTTATTTTTGAGAGAGAGAGAGAGAGCATGAGTGGGAGAGGGGCAGAGAGGGAAACAGAATCCAAAGCAGGCTCCAAGCTCTGAGCTGTCAGCACGGAGCCCGATGCAGGGCTCGAACCCACACACCGTGAGATCATGACCTGAGCCGAAGTCAGACGCTTAACCAACTGAGCTGCGTGGCACCCCCTTCCAATCCGTCTTATAACAGCTGCACCACGTTTCCAGTCTTCCCATGCGGTGGGGGATACTCCTCTTTGTAATCGGGGCAAACTTCGTATTCCTGTAACTTGCCCCCATTGTTGCTAGTTTTGCGAACAAGACCCACGCAGACCACCCGCCTGGACGTGGGTCCTTCGGGTCTACGTCCGCCCCACCAGCGCTTTTTGGTGGACAGCCACGTGGGGAGGATGCGAGACAGGGGTTGGCCAGGGGCCGATCTGACCCAGGCTGGCTCCTTGGACCTTTTGAGGATCCCTTCAACAGCCTTCAGCAGCATGGGGTCTGCTGGAACTGCTCGCCATCTAGAGGGGCCCCCCCTTAGAGAAACCTGGGGCACGGGGAGGCTCAGGGCCTCTGGTCTGAATGAGTTCGCAGGAAGAAACAGACGTGGTGTAACTGGAGGAGAAGGATGGGCCTGGCAGCCCACTGACCCCCGTTTTACTTTTCTAGCCAAATGGGACTCAGCATGAAACAGGAGGCCACGATTCACTTCCCCTACCCGCACTGTAGCTCGGTCTGCCCTGGGGCGCAGAAGGGGAATGTGCCCCAGGCTGCCTTCTCTCCCTTGGACACCCCGCCCCCCAGCCAACCCAGCCTGGGCTTGGAAAGCCGGACGGCCCAGCCCAGAGCCAGCCTCTCTGATGCCACTGCCAAATACCAGACCACTTATCGGGCTTTCCCAGAGATCTGGTGGTTCCCCCGGCAAAGCTGCAAACCTGCAATTAGGAAAGCAGCAAAGGGCTTAACTTGCTGCGGGCTGTGGGCTTTTCGGTGGGAAAGATAAGCTTGGTCTGGATTAAGCTGGAGGGTAAAATAATATTTACTCTCAAATAATACTCTCTGGCTAGGAGCAATCTGGGCCCTGGGGTTTCCAGGGGTAGGATCTGCTGGGGCGTGGCGGGGCGGGGGGTTGTTGGGGGAGGGGGTCTGCCCCCTCTTACCAGGTCCCCAAGAAGCCTTGCCTGCCTATCGACTCTTGGCCGGGCCAGGTCACCGCAGTGCTGGCTCTCATTATGAAATGAAAATGAGGCAAGCTGTAACGTTCGACGCGTTATTATCTGTGGAACGCTTAGCCTGTGCAATTATCTCATCCAATCCATATAACTATCTTGGGAGCCAGGCTTATAACCCCCACATAGGTCCAGACTTAAGTCCCAGCTCAGTCACCTCAAGCTCTTGACCCTGGGGGAGTGGCCTCATTTCCCATGAGCCTCACATTTCCCATGGGAAATGGGAGTGGTAACAGGTGACCGAAAGGGCAAGCAGTCATGCGGATGAGCCATGGGGTATATAAAGCCCCTGACCAGGGATGCTGGGGGCGGGGGAGGGGGGGAGGGGAGCTCAGTCGGTTAAGCATCCGACTCGACTCTTGGCTTCAGCCCAGGTCATGATCTCACGGTTCATGAGTTCAAGTGCTGCATCGGGCTCTGCGATGAAAGTGTGGAGCCTGCTTGGGATTCTCTCTCTCCCTCTCTCTCTGCCCCCCCTACACCGTCTCTCTCTCTCTCTCAAAATAAATAAATAAACTTAACAACAACCACAACACCTAACCAGTGCCCTGGCTCCGAATAATGCCTAATACATGGTAGGTTGTCTTATGAAATACTAGTATTTCTGGTAATCTGTAAGGCTCGGGTATGTGAAACGGCCGCTCTTCAGGGGCACAGCTGAGAGTCAGGCTCAGGGGGCGTGGCCTCCAGCGGCTCAGCCAGGGAGAGGCCAGGGCAGGGGCTGGGTGGGCAGGGAGGCCCTGCCTGGCCTTTGCAGGGGTGGCCATTCTGACAGCCTTGAGCTCCAGAGAGGGAGGAAGGGTCCCAAGTGCTTCCTGTCCACACGTCCCTTTGTGGAACAACAACCAGGCCATTCTCTGTTCATCCCATGCCTCACTGATTTGTGCCCCTGGGGGCACAGAGAGAGGAGCATCCTGGCTCATTCCTGAGGAGAACAAAGGTGGAGGTCAAGGCTGTCTCCCGACAGGGCAGGCGCTGGCCCCAGGGAAGGAAGGGGGTATTGAGAATCAAGGGGGGCGGGGTGTGTGCCAGCCTCCCCCCAACCCCTGGAGGCTGTAAAGAAAAGCCCTTCTAGGGGCGCCTGGGTGGCGCAGTCGGTTAAGCGTCCGACTTCAGCCAGGTCACGATCTCGCGGTCCGTGAGTTCGAGCCCCGCGTCAGGCTCTGGGCTGATGGCTCAGAGCCTGGAGCCTGTTTCTGATTCTGTGTCTCCCTCTCTCTCTGCCCCTCCCCCGTTCATGCTCTGTCTCTCTCTGTCCCAAAAAAAAAAAAAAAAAAAGTTGAAAAAAAAAATTTTTTTTTAAAAAAAGAAAAGCCCTTCTAGGGGCGCCTGGGTGGCGCAGTCGGTTAAGCGTCCGACTTCAGCCAGGTCACGATCTCGCGGTCCGTGAGTTCGAGCCCCGCGTCAGGCTCTGGGCTGATGGCTCAGAGCCTGGAGCCTGTTTCTGATTCTGTGTCTCCCTCTCTCTCTGCCCCTCCCCTGTTCATGCTCTGTCTCTCTCTGTCCCAAAAATAAATAAATGTTGAAAAAAAAAATTAAAAAAAAAAGAAAAGCCCTTCTGGATTCCACTGTAGCCCTCACCACCCATGACCTAGCTGTGAGGCCTGGCGAGGCCCTTGCCCCTCCCTGGGCCTCGTTTTCTGATATCCAAACTGAGGAACTAAGCAGAAGGAAACACTGCCTCGGCTGGAGAAATCAGGGAGGGCTTCACGGCTGAGGAAATGTGAAGCTGGGCATTGAAGGGTGAGAAGAAGTACTCTAGGCTGACCACAGGGGCGAAGGTATTTCGGCCCCACCTTGCAGCACCTGCAGAGACCTGGTGGCATCAGAGTGGGAGGGCCTGAGTGGCCCTTTCGCGATGCTTTGTGAATGAATAATACCAAATAATGCACGTTCCTTATGAGAAAAAGGATAGAAGTCAGCTGAGTATAAAGCATAAAAGAAACAGCACCAAAAGTCAGCATTTGAAACCCTTTGAGCCCTTTTTAACATGATTAAGAAAATAGCCTTTCAGCTCTGTAATACATGGAGAATCTCAGATTCTGGGCAGACAGCAAAGAACAAAGAGCTGTCTTCTGGAAGCAGAGCCAGGCCCCAAGTGCTAGACGGACGGACAGCGCTTCCTGGGGGTGGGGGCTGGAAGATCACGCCAGTGGGGGCAGACGCAGGGGACCGCCGGGACAGCGCTGGCGCCTGCTTCCCCACAGGCCTTTGCAGAGCCTGCGGCAGGACCGCCAGAGCTGAGGGGGGTGGCCCAGGGGGAGGGTCTTTGTAGGCGTGAATGAGGCCTCTCGGGAAGGGCCGCAGGGCTGCTTCTGGGAAGTCCCTGCGCCTTCCGCTGGCAGAAGTGGCCATCTCGCTGGCGAGCAGCTGAGGGGTCCCCGTGATGGCTTAACTGTGGTTTCCTAAGGCGTCTGGCTTCAGGGTGCAGCAGGCTGGGGGGGGGGGGGCTGATGACACCGTGAAGTCACTGCTGCGGTCTTGCCTGCTCTTTGGTGCCACCTTTAAAATACGGCTCATCTTAACGGACAGGGGCTAAGAGGGTGGCCTGAGGCCTGGAGTGGTCTGTCTGCCCCTTGACCTCCAGACTCAAAGCTTAAGGCTCGTGTGGCATGTGTCCATGCCCTCCTTGGGCTCCTAACTCTATTTCCCCAGCCCCCACAGAGTGAGTTTTCCCCACGAGGGCGCCCCCTCCCCCCCCCACCTCTGCCTCCCGGGCAGTCTGAACACCCAGGACCCCTGGGGGAATCCCCGTGCCTTGTGGGTGGTGGGGGGGGGGTGCCCACCTGAACCATCATCACCTTGGCTGTGAAAACAGGACAGGGGTGTTCCATTTCCTTCGCGGCCCCTGTGAAGTCTGTTAACAGTAATTATGAAGTTATGGGGAATTCCCAGGCCTCCTAATTAGTGTTAATAGGGGCTGGGTGAGCCATTCCTGGGAAAATAGATGTCTTTGTTTGCGTTCTCAAAATTAGACCACTGTGTTCTGCCTTTAGGTGTGATAGAGCTGCGTTCCCTTCCCTTCCCCCCTCCGCACGGTCCTGCACCCCTGCACGCTCCTATCCCACGCACACGGTTGCCCATATCCGCTGGCCACCGTATTCACCGCTCACACACACGTGCACACACATACACCCTCATACACACACATACACGTAGAAACACACATGCACACGCACAGCCGCACAACGGACTTCAAGCCTTTGGATGCTGGATTAAGATGTCATTTTGCAAGGCAGGTGCCGAACACCCAAGAGCGTTTCAGCCACTCTCCCAGCCCTCTTTGCCAATACCATTAGGGGCTCCCCTCCCCCACACCGTACCCCGACCCCAGAGACCCCAGTGCGCCAGCCTCCCCAAATTAGACTATATTAACAAAGCATTACGTGTTCCAATTAGCGTGGCAAGTGAACCTGGCTGGCTGAGCTCCCCTTCCCGCTAACAGGCCGAGGCCCATTTCCCCAGGAGGAGCGAGCCACGCCCGGGCTCCCCTCTGTCTCTGTTGGAATAATGAGGTCCGGCGTCTCCGTGCAGGCCTGTGGGAGGCTCCCTGCCATCTGGGTCTGTGGCCACCCCGAGGAGGTTTCCCTTGGACCAAGCAGGAGGGAGGGAATGAATGAAGGCACGAAGCTAGCATTTTGGGGGCGGTACTGGGCGTCGAGCCTGTGATGCTCTTTCGACTGAGGGGTAGGTACCTGCAGGGCCTGGGGCACTCTTCCCCGAGTCGGGGGTACCCAGACTCTCAGGATCAGCCCAGTATGTACCAAGAGAATACCAATACTCCTCAAAGACTTGGAGAACAATACCTTATTTTTATATTAAAACAACCGTGGAGGGGCGCCTGGGTGGCTCAGTCGGTTGAGCGTCTGACTTCAGCTCAGGTCATGATCTCGCGGTCTGTGAGTTCGAGCCCCGAGTCGGGCTCTGTGCTGACGGCTCAGAGCCTGGAGCCTGCTTCGGATTCTGTGTCTCGCTCTCTCTCTGCCCCTCCCCTGCTCATGCGCTCTCTCTCTCTGTCTCAAAAATAAATAAAACGTTAAAAAAATTTAAAAAAACTGTGGAAATGTTTTGAAATAAAATGACATATATATGTATGTGATATGACATATATATGTATATGACATGTGTGTATATATATATATATATCATGAATCTGTGAGGTAAACAGATTTCTAGGCAATTTTGCTCTCTCACTTTCTTCTCTGGGCTGGGTCCCCAGATTTCCAGGTGTGTGTGGATAATAAGATTTCTTCTGTAGCCAATGCAGGAACAGAGAAGCAGGGGTTTGTGTGAGGTCCTAAGCCGTAGCATAATGCTGTGTGATGTTGGACAAACCCTACACCATTGTGATCCTCTTATCTCTGAATGGCACAGTGGCAATGGTAATAACACATCCCCAAGGCCAGGGTCACAGTATGCAATCTGGGCAGTTGCCGGGGGAAGGGGCTATACTTAAAAAGACCCCACACTTGGCTTAATGCTCTGCTGTTGCCATCTTGAAAAAAATTTTTTTTTAATTTTTATGAGAGAGCGTGGAGGGAGGGGCAGAGAGAGAGAGGGAGACAAAGGATCTGAAGCAGACTCTGCACTGATTGTGCAGAGCCCGATGTGGGGCTTGAACTCATGAACCTCAAGATCATGACCTGAGCCGAAATCAAGAGTTGGATGCTTAACCAACTGAGCCACCCAGGTGCCCCACCATCTTGAAATTCTTCACTTTTGAATAAGAGATTCCTTATTTTTACTGGGTCCCACAAATTATAGCTGGTGCTTCATCTTTCGATAGATTTTAGCAAGGGTTAAATCAGAAGTTTATAAGAGGCCCACACAGAGATTCATTCTTCTCTCCCTTCTTTCCTTCCTTCCCCAAATATCCACTGAGCACTCACACTGTGGCAGGTGCTGTACCGGACATTGGGATTCAGCAATGAACCAGGCAGAACAAAGTCACTGCCCACCCCCCCGCCCCCCCCCGCATTCAGAGGAAGGGGAGAGAAGATAAATAACAGGAAGAAAACATTGTTGGAGATAAGCGTCAACAACAAAGGGTCGGATAGTGACTAGAGGGAGAGACTATTTTAGGCTGGTGGGGAGAGGGGGGATGGGAGTGGTCAGGGAAGGCCGTCCTAAAGAATCTGATGGGAGACCTGAATGAAATGAGGGATTATGCCATGTGGAAAAGAGAGTCCCCGGCAGAAGGACCAGCAGGTGCAAAGGCCCTGAGGTAGGAATGTGCTTGCCGTGTGGAAGAGAGCAGTATGGCTGTAGTGGGTTGAGGGAGAAGGAGGGTGGTTGGAGATGAGCTCAGTGATGGGGGAGGGGGCTTATAAATGTTGACGGGAATAAGTAAACAAGGGGGTAGAGGATTCCTTCAGCCACAGCTCTTGACTCTGGGTCAAGTTGTCTCTGGGCAAGGGACGAGTGGCAGCCCCAGGGCCAGGCTCTCTACTATTGGTAAGGGATGGCTTGTCACCTAGCTCTGTGTCTCCTCTGACTGGACAACAGCTGACCGCCTCCCCTTTCATCCTGGCCCAGTCAGCCGAGCCTCGCTGATGGGGGAGAAGCTGGGGAAAAGATGGGCGGTAGAGGGAGAAGCAGCCTACCGTTCTTGGGGATGAACTTGAACCCTTGCCACTGCCGGGGAGGGCCAGTCCCCTCTGGGAGTAGCCGGTCATCTGTAACCGCATGACCAGGACAGGGCGACCTGGGAAGAAAGATTTCTTTGAGCATCACTGGTGAAATTGGGCCAAGGATCCCTAAATCCATGTTTCAGAGAGAAACATGACCTTAAAATGGTGTGAGGTCATTGAAAAGTAGCAGAGAGAAGGGTGAAAAAGAAAAAAGCCTGGGGATTTCCAGTTCACACAGGTCAGCTGTAATCCTGTAAGGCTCTCTCACCGTTGAAGGGCTTTGTCCTAGTTTCGTGGTCTGGGAACCCAGAAGGTTGTGGAAGGCTTCACTGGGGTACATGTGAACAGGCAGACATTTCCGGCCGCCTGGAGCCCAGCAATGCGAGTGGACCTTTCCGGAGCCCCCGCTATATGCCGGGCCTGGTTCTGGGTGCACCCACGTTGCATCACCCCGATTACCGGTCACTGGGGAGGCGCTGCGGCCCCACGGTACACAGCGAGGAGGTGGTTCGGCCCCACCCCTCTCGCCCCTGCTCACTCACATAACGGGATCCAGGTTCTCTTTGGGGTTTGTCTCTTACTGGAACATCTACCCTAGAAAGTCTGATACGATGCCTCACCTAAGACTGTTTCCCACGGAATCTCTTCTCCAACAGCATTTGCTATTCCGAATTACACCAAGGAAGGAGGCACCTGGTGGTGGGGAGGATGGGGGAGGTTAATGGCCTCAAGCAAAGTTCAGAGTCATTCCCCCAACACACGTGATAGCTACAGCATAGCCCTGCTGCGTGCGTCCCCCTCGACGTGACCCAGCTCTACACACGTGGTCAGGGCCTGGTGGCTCCGACACGAAGTGACTTGCTCAAGGTCACGCTGGAGCCTAGGACAGCCTCCTTCTAAAGCCTGCTCTGTGTGTCCCCCCCCTCCCCATCCCCATGTGGTCACTGCCCCATGAACTGGCTGAGTCTTCCTTTCTTAATTACCGGGCAGCCAGGGGGAAATGAAACACCTGCCAGGTTCTTCCTTTTCCCAGCAAGGAGGCGCCCCAGGACCCCCTCCTCCCAGCAGGGCCCGGGCAGACCTGAGGTTGCCTTGGGCAAGCCAGCTTTGTAGAAGGGCTCACACACGCGGAGCCTCTAAATTAACTGCGGCCACCGCCTGCTGGGGGTCACAGTTCCAGGGCTGGGCTAGGGGATTTATGTCCAGGCCCCCAGCGAGGTGTGCTTTCAAAGAAGGGTTTCAGCTGACATAAGCAGGTAGCCTTCCGCCTCCCCAGGAAATGGGCAGAGTGTGTGTGTGTGTGTGTGTGTGTGTGTGTACACACATGAGGTCACTTCTAGACGGGAGAGAGAGCAGACAGTGGCAGAGACAAGACTCTAAGATGGAGAGACACAGGCTGGCCATAAAGTTGCAGTCTGAACCCTGATCACCGGACTAAAGGCAATACCTTTTATCCTTACGTCTCAGGAATTGCAAAAAAGGTGCCAATGTGCCTTTGACTTGAGCCAGGCCCGAAGCCCTTTCCCCTAGCCCTTTTCTCAGTACTGTCACCCCGGCCTCGCAGGGGACACATGGGTGGCTGGCACCTCTCCTGTCTGTGCTCTGCGGGGCAACTCCAGTGCGCTCGAGTGGGTGCGTGGCCTTCACTGCCAAACTCAGGTACACTCCATGCACCTTGTAATCCAGTGCCCGCGGGGGTGAGACCCACCTTCCTTTGCCCCCAGAGTTCTTGTTTCATTGAGCCTTCTGGAGCCCTGACTTCTTTATTCCCTGGGCATTTGTTAGCTCTGGAGGCTACAGATTGAGCTGTGTTTACATGTTTAAAGGATGGGGTCTGCTCGTCAGATATTCAGACCACCATTTCCATTCCTGAAAGGACAATACCTGAATCCTTTCCACCCAGAAATGGAACCGAGGACACCTAGAGGTTTGCTCAGTGTTGGCAGTGGGAGCCGTGGGCCTGGCTCAGGGCCCGGGACGGATGAGCAAAAGGTATGGCTTCCGAATGGATGATGGTGCAGCTCCAGCTTCTTGAACCCTTTCCCATGTCTTGGGCAGAGTGGTCTCTTCGATGTTCACATACACAAGATGACAAGGTACACAGAGGCTCAGAGAAGCCGAAGCCACACAGGTAGTGAGCGGGAGAGATGGTCACTCTGATGCGTTTGGCCACTCCCCATGCTGCCTCCCCAGAGCAGCCCAAGGAGGACAAGAAACTTGCTCAAGGTTATGCTGTTGGCTGTTGGCAAAGCAAAGACTAGTTCCCAAGCCTCCCCCCCACCACCCCCACCCCCCCACGCCATACCCTCTTTTCTAGTGTATTTCTTAATTCTGGAGAATTCCACGGTCTGCCCCACTAGCTCTGAGACCTTTTAGACACCCTCTGAGCCCAGATGCTGGAACTAACTGCTTGGGTTCTAAATGCCGGCCTAGTAGCTGTGCAGCTCTGGGCAAGTTACTTCACATCTCTGTGCCTCCATTTCCCCATACTAATTGTGCCCGCTTCATAGCTTATTGCAAAAATTAAATGAGTTGCAGTAGGGTCCGGCCGTGGTATCAGAGGGGGACCAGCTCCAGCTCCTTCAGCGCCTCCTGCTGGAAAGCTCCCCCCAGTGCTGTTCAGACCCTTGCATGCCCCACTCGGAACTCTTAAGTGGGCCTCACCCGCTGCCAGGGCCACAGCCGGAGCCCTGCCTGCTGCAGTGAAGTTAGTCTCCCAGCCGGGCTTTGCTAATTGCGGAGGGCACTGCCCACCACCCCCACGGGGCTCCTCAGACCCTCTCGATAACCTGGGGAGGTGCTTCCATCTTTGTCCTTGCGGGCACAGAGAAGCTGCTGAGGCTCAGAGAGGTGCTGGGAGTTGGCAGGGGCTGCACAGCCTGCACCCAGGGCTAGAACCCAGTCCTCTGGGACCTGGTTCTGTTCTCTCTCCCATTCTCTGCCCCCTGCGCCACAGGGGAACCACATCCACTTCTAATCTGCAGCTTTAACCCAAGGTAAGTCCCTAAATATTCCTTAGGGTCAGTCAGGGCTCCGCAAACCACAGTTGGTGAGCCAAATCCTACCTGGTCTTTTTTTTTTTTTTGTAAATAAACTTGTATTGGCCATGTCCATTCCTTTCCATGCTCTCTGTGGCTGCTTTCTCGAACAAAGCAGGGTTGAATCATTGTGACAGACACAATAGGTCTGCAAAGCCTACAATATTTACCACCTGGCCCTCTAAGGGAAAAGTAGCCACCTCCGCTCTAGGTGAGCACCTGGCAGATCCTTCCCTTGGTTCCTCCCATCCTGCCCAGCACCAGCTCATGGGAAGGGCAAGGTGGGGATTTCTGTCCCATTGCACAGATGGAGAAACCAGGACCTGACGTTTTGTTTTTTTTATGATTACCATACCGTCAGGAGGAAGTAGAAATTTTCTCCTGGCACGCTCTAAGATTGAATACTTGCTCATCCCCGAGGCTTCCGGCCAGGACTGCCAGCACCTTTTCTGGCCTGGAAATCATGATGTTTGGTGGGAATTGGTGGCCAGGCTTCTGTGGAGGGATGGACTATGTCTTCATTCCCCTTTGAGCACCTCCCCCACCCCCTACCTGTCTCCACTCTAGCCCAGCCCTTTCCCTCCCCCACCCCTGACCCGCATCTTTCTTTAGGGCTCCTAGGAGCCGCTGGGTTGATTTTTTTATGGGGAGGGAAGAAAACAGGGCTCTCTGACTCCTGCCTGTCTGCTCAGGCCCCGCCCCAGATTTTCCTTTGATTCATTTCCTCACAGGCTTTTCTCAGCCAGGCAGGAGCTCTGTCTTTTCTTGGCCCTCCAGAACTTGAGCTGCAAATACCTGTAGTCATTCCTCTTATGGGAAGGGGTTGTGGCCTCTTTAATTCGGGCCAGGTGACTGGAATCAGTTGCAGTTGCCCTGGGAAGACCCAGTGCCTCTAATATTTATTACCAAGCAAATGTAACTTGGGCAGTGACCCCCAAAGACAGGAGGTTGGCGGGGAGGAGGCAGGCATGGTTTCTGCTCCAGCAACAGTTCCTGGGCCCTGGGGGCGGCGAGGGGGGCAGTGGAGAGGGGAGGGGTAGTTCAGGGATCCCACCCTGGTGGGTGAGGAGGGGTAAGCCTCACCCATCTGCCCCAGCACATCTCAGGGTGTGGGGTTTTGGGGTAACCCAGCTTTGAGGGACCTCCCCTCCATGCTATACCAGGCATCATGTAGACAGCAGGGAGGTGAGCCAGGGCCAGGGAAGTCCCCTCACTGAACACAGGCTGAGCTGATCTCAATGCAGAAAGGAGCACAGTGAAATTGACGGGACATTGATAGCAGCCTGGCCTCCTTGAAACAAGGGTCAAATCGGCAGCCAAATAGAAGGCACAACACCTAGGTGGGAAGCCCGCCTTAAACAGTAGCTGTGTCGTCTCAGGCAAGCTCCTTGACGACTCTGGGCCCTACTCCTGATAAATTAAAATCATCTCTGCCCTGCCTGCCTGTCTGGATGGTTGTGGGGATTAAGCAAGAGTGTGAAAACAGAAGGGAGCTGTAAAGCAGGGTATTAATGGAAAGAATTGTGTTGTGGTTAATGTAAAGCAGGATGGAATTTGCTGAGATGCCAGGAGGAACTTCCCTACTTGAGGAGACATCAGAATGAAATGGCGGGGTTTATTTAGCCTCCTTACTGAAGACCTTTAAGAGGAAGATCAAATTGGTTTGCCCCTTTCCAGTATTCTTGACGTGGGCAGAGGTGTGGGCCAGATGACTTTGGATGTCTTTTTCATGACACTATGGCTAATGCAATTAGGCAGGAAAGTGACCAGTGGCCATATCTGTGAGTGTGTATGTGTGTGTGTGTCTGTATATGTCAGTACATTTGTGTGCGCGTGTCTGTGCGTGAGTGTATGTGTGCGTGCCTCTGTCTGCGTTTGCTGTCTGTGTGGGTTTGTGTACATGTGTCTTGTGTGTAGAGCAAGTCAGTGAAGGCAGACCTCAAGCTGACTCATCTTTATCACTAAGTTGTTGGGAGAATTGCCTCTTGCCATCCTAGCCAGCTTTGGAGGGTGTGGACAGAGCACCAGGGTAAAAAGATCTTAAGTTTGATCTTAACGAACTGATTTGTTGTTTTTGTCACACACCCTTCTAAATGCGGGGTAGGGAGAGCTGGATGAAGAGTACCAGCTCCGGAGCGGACTGTGGAGGCCTGAATCTGGGGTCCTCTGCTTGCTTACCTGTGGTCCTGGTGTCTTACTTACTTCCCCTCTTGGGGCCTCAGTTGTCACATCTGCAAAATGGGGGTAACAGTGCCGGCCTTCCAGTGCCGTTGGAAGGGTTAAGTGAGCTAGAAGATGTAAAGCCCTGGGGCACCTGCGTGGCTCAGTCGGTTGAGTGTCCAGCTTCAGTTCAGGTCATGATCTTGTGGTCTGTGGGTTTGAGACCCGCGTCGGGCTCTGTGCTGACAGCTCAGAGCCTGGAGCCTGCTTCAGATTCTGTGTCTCCCTCTCTCTCTGCCCCTCCCCCGCTCATGCTCTCTCTCTCTCTCTCTCTCTCTCTCTCTCTCTCTGTCAAAAATAAACATTGGGGCGCCTGGGTGGCGCAGTCGGTTAAGCGTCCGACTTCAGCCAGGTCACGATCTCGCAGTCCGTGAGTTCGAGCCCCGCGTCGGGCTCTGGGCTGATGGCTCAGAGCCTGGAGCCTGTTTCCGATTCTGTGTCTCCCTCTCTCTCTGCCCCTCCCCCGTTCATGCTCTGTCTCTCTCTGTCCCAAAAATAAATAAACGTTGAAAAAAAAATTTAAAAAAAAAAATAAATAAATAAACATTAAAAAAATAATTTAAAAAAAGAAGATGTAAAGCCCTTAGCACAGTGCCTGGCCCATAGAATGGGCTTCATACATGAGAGCTGTTACTGTTTCTGGCCTGGCTTCTGGTAGATGTAGCAGGAGAAAGCAGTGGCTTTGGAGCCCACGGCCTTGGGTTCAAGTCCGCCACTTAATAGCTGTGTGGCCTTGGGCAAGTCACTGCATCTCTCTGATCCCAGCTGTCTCAGCTGTATTGGGAATAATAATAGGCTGCCCCCTAGGATTACAGTGAGGCTCAAAGGAGAGAAGGCAAGGACTTTACACAGTGCCAACCGCATAGTATGCAAAAAAAGTCAGTTTCTCTTGTCCACCTGCAAAAGAGAACCCCCACTCCGGCACCTACCCCCTTCACCCCAGCAGTGGAATTCTGGGTCTCACCCACTACTTGGGTCCCAGCCACAATCTGCCCTATCCTGTCGGACACTAAAGACAGCTACAGAGCCAGGAGCCCTCAGCGCCCTTCTCTGCATGGGAGGGGGGAGGGGGGGAGGCGTAGGGGGGCTTCTCTGACAGGAGTTGCCAGGGTTCCCCCACCCCTTTACCCCAGCTCAGACCTGTGCCCTTTCCCGCCCGGTTCCCAGGCCCCCTTAATACCCGAGAAGCCATTAAATATTTAAATCTGGCAGCGTGGCAAGCCAGGTTGCCCCAGCAACAGCCCTGCATATTTTGGGATGGATTTCCAAGTCTTTCAAAGGGTCTCTTGCAGCTCCCAGCCCTGAGGGGCGATGAAATGTGGGAAGGGAGGGATGAGGGCTCACGGCCCCCACTTGGCTTAGAGATGCAGTGGCCTTGGGAAACAGAGGAAGGATGCCAGGGTTAGAGAGAGGGCAGACTGTGCAGAGTTTTCTGGACTTGAACCCAGGACTCTTGCCTGCCGGTTCCTTCTCTTTGCCACTCGCTCTGCCTTGCGTTGTCAGCCAGTAGATGCCCTAGCACTTAGCACTGTGCCTTCTGGGGTCTGAAGCCGGTTCTGCCCCTTGCCAGCCGGGCCACTGTGGGAAGCTCACTCACTTTTTCTGAGCCTTGGTGTAATTCAGGAATAGTTCCCCCATCGTACGTGATGTAGGAACAGTGCTCAGCGTGGTCTCTGGTGCATGTGAAGCAGGAGCAGTTATTATGTCGACAGTATTCCATCCCGTATCCTCTTGTCCCCTGAAGGGACTCACGGGAAGTGGGAGACACAGCTCCGGCCACTGAGGCCTTACGTCCGGGGGGAAAGGTCCAACAACAACGGTACGTTCATAGGACACATCCAGTGCTCCACATCGCTGTCCCTTCCAGTCATGGAGGCGGTGCCGTGTGGCTCCTGCCATCTCCACATTCACCCTTCCCACAGGCTTTCCCCAGGTGGGGTTTTGAGGCCACCCCCAGCATATGCCAAGGCTGCCCCCCTGACTGTGCTGTGTGCCCTTGGGGGGACCTCTTCCCCTGGATGCTGGTGTCTTTGGCTATTAGATGGGGTGACCTCCTTTGTGTAGAGCCCTCCCTCTCCCGATGGCACAGATGTGCTAGAAAACCATAAGGATGGTGGGGCGCCTGGGTGACCCAGTCGGTTAAGTGTCTGACTCTTGATTTCCGTTCCGGTCACGATCTCAAGGTTCGTGAGTTCGAGCCCCACATTAGGCTCTCTGCTGGTGGTGCGGAGTCTGCTTGGGATTCTCTCTCTCTGCCCCTCCCTCACTCATTCTCTCTCTCTCTCTCTCTCTTTCTCTCTCTCAAAATAAATAAACTAAAAAAAAGAAAAAGAAAACCCTAAGGATGGGCTCTTCCCCCAACACTGTCCTGTGGGTGCCCCTCAGGAAGTGAGCCCAATGGGAGGACCCCAGACCTGCAGGCCCCTCCTGGTCTCTCTGGTCCTGGAAGGTGACTCAGGGCTCGGGTGGGTGGCGAAGGACCCAGAGCGCCCGCTCCTGACAAGGGGCTCATCCTTTCCTGGATTCAGTTTCATCTCAGACCTCCAGGGGAGGCAGAACCCCAGCCCCAGGCTCTCTCCAAAGGCAGGAGGGTTTCCAGAGAGTTAAAATCTCCTGTCTGCTCACCGCTGGAAGGCTGGCTTTCCTCCTCATCCCCTTGGTAGCCACACCATCTCCTAGAACCTGAGTATCCCTGCCACAACCCGGAAGGGTTTCGCCTGGGGACCGGGAACCTCCTTGTTGGCTCGGAAAGTCTTACCCTCTCCTTTCCTCCTCACACGCCTACCTTTGCCTGGATCACTGGATCACTGCCAGTGGCTGGCTGTCAGAGAAACTTTGCCGGGGGCTCAGAGGGACCTGAGGACACGGGAGCTCTGGGGGGGAGGGCCGGCGTCCTCACCCTGCCCTGCCCTACTCCCTCCCAGCCTTTGGACTCTGGTGTCCTGAGGCCAAATCCTGGGCCTGATACAGAGTAGCCGCTTCTCTCTGCTCATGCCCAAGTTCAAATTGGTTGCCTTGCCTTCAGCACCTTGATGGTGGCAGATGAAAGTCCCTGCGGGAGGGTACAGAGCCTGTGTCCCCGGAGGCCTTTGCAAACAGGTGGTCTCCGGGCAAAGGTGGGAGGATGGGGCCGTTGGCCTGGGTCTGGGGTGAGCACCTTCAGTCCAGCCGGGGCCCATGGAAGGAATGGGAGGCATGCACGTGGCAAGGGTCACTCTGGGCGGCCGCAGCCCAAAGCTCCCAGGGCCACACCTCTGGAAGCCAGCCTGCGCAGAAGGACAAGGAATCTTGCTTTGTCCTAACGATTCCTCCAACCTACCGTGTGACTTTGGGCCAGCGATTTCATCTCTCTAAGCCTCAGTTTCCTCTTTTGTAGAGCAGGAGTGCCCATCGCCCGGGGGGTTGGGAGGGTTCAGGAGGTAGTGTGTGCCCCATCCTTTCCGAAGCCAAAATAAGTTAACATGTCAGTCTTAGGAGGCTGCCCGCGTGGGGGAAGAGCTTAAAATCGGGAGCTCCTGCCTCCTCCAGCTGTGCTGTGTGACTTTGGGCAAGACCCTGCCCCGCTCTGGGCTTCATCATCCAATGTGAAAAGAGGGAGTTGGAGGTAACGCTTACTGAGGCACTTCGGTCTGTGAAGGGTCTCTGATGGAAACAGCCCCGCGGGAGGTCTGGGACAGAGGAAGGGGTTGTGGCAGGGACCAGGCGTCCAGACCAGAGCTGGTTCGACTCACACCCTGGAGACGGGGCCTCCCCAGACGGTGCAGATCAGACGCTCCGTCCCCTCGGCATTTACGGATTCAGTGAGTCTGGGGGCAGGGAAGGCTGTTCTATAGAATCCCTCTGCGTCCATGGCAGGCTCGGCCTGGTTAACCTTCGCGGCGCCACCCCCAGGAGCCTAATTAGATTTTATCCCCCGCTCAGCTGTGTCCATGTCCCCACGTCCGTGCCATCACCAGGCACGCCAGGATTGCGCGGGCCAATTGCTTGTTTATGAGACCGTCTGTCTTGGGAGGAGGCCCAGCAGGCCCAGCCAGCGAGCAAATAAATCCTCCCCCCTCGGCTTTGAACCTGATGGCAAGAATCGTTTTTATCCCGACAAGCCTCTGCCCCACGTCCTGATGAAGGAAAACAAACACGGGTCTTAGAGTCGGGCAGACGTGGTGCCGGTTCTGGCTCTGGGACCTTCCTGAGGCCCCTTGGAGCCTCAGTTTGCCCGTCCGTGAGAGGGGAGTGACGGCAGGGTTGTCTGTTTTGCAGGGCTTTTCGTGATGGGGTGCGTGTGGGTCAGGTGAGATCGCTGTAGGTGAACAAATGACACAGCGCATCACCGCTGCCCTGTGCTCCCCGCCCAGAGCACTTGGTGCGGCTGTGAACACACCTCTCCGAGGGCGGGGTTATTGGTTGGCACTAGATTTGAGTGGGTCCTGGAGGGAAGAAAGCCACCGGTGTCTGTGCCTTGGACCCAGCCCAGGGCTGGCACTGGCAGGGGCCCGGCCTGCAGGAAGGAAGGGACTGGTTGTACAGCCACCAAAGTGCTTCAGCTCCAGCAGTCCCCTCCTCCGCCCACCCCCCCACCATGGTCGCAATGGCTCTGAGGACCCCCGTCTTGCGGGTGAGGAGCCGGGGAGGCTCGGGGGGTGAGCCCTCAGCAGAGCCCTGCTGGTTGGAAGCCAGGCTGCTGGAGGTGTGGTGGCTCCCGGGGGACGCTGAGGCTCCGCCCTGAACCACAGAGCCCTCACCTGGCCGGGGTGCTTGCACGATGACATTTCTCGGCTCTACACCAGCCCGGACCCGCCTGTGCTTCCTCCCGTGGGGCTTCCCTCAGTTCCACCTGCCTCCTCCTCGCTCTCCAGAAAGTATGCCCGGGGGCTGGGGGCAGTGAAAGTAAAAGGAGTGATTTATGAACTGAGCTGTTCTTAATCAGAGAACCCCTCCCAGGCCCGCCCGCTCTGTGCAGATGGAATTGAGCTGCCATCTGGGGCGGTGGGAGGGGCAAGGTTAATAAAGCTGTCTGGCCCAGGCAGGGGCCTGCACAGGAGAACCCCGAGGCGCTGGGTGACCTCACCCGTCTCTGCCCCTCTCTGGGCCTCAGGGCCTCCATCTGTCAAGAGATGGCAGGATTGGGTCGTCCCCAGGAGGCTTCCAGCTGGCACAGGGGCGGGTGCTAGCTGGCTCCCTGGGAGTCTGCCTGGTTGCCTGATTCAGGATAGAGCAGCCCTGGATTGGAAATTTTGGAGCCTAAGGCATAGAACTTCCTCTTCCTGGTGTTCTCTCCATGGGCTGGTACCTTGTCAGGAGCTCTGATTTGGAGTCCAGCTTGGACCTGAATCATGGCCATGTCTTACTAGCCATGTGAAGAAACTCAAGCCGGTTATTTATATTCTGAGTCTCAGCTTCCTCATATATAAAATGGGATAATAATGGTACCTACCAGGGCACCTGGGTGGCTCAGTCAGTTAAGCAACCGACACTTGGTTTTGACTCAGGTCATGATCTCACTGTTCAAGATGGAGCCTCTGTGCTGACAGCGTGGAGCCTGCTTGGGACTCTCTCTCTCCTTCTGTCTCTCTGCCCCTCCTCCTCTTTCTCTCTGAAAGAAAGAAAGAAAGAAAGAAAGAAAGAAAGAAAGAGAAAAGGAAGAAAGAAAGGAGGGAGGAAGGAAAGAAAGAGAGGAAGAAAGAGAGAAAGAAAAGGAAGGAAAGAAGGAGGAAGGAAAGAAGAAAGAAAAGAAAGAAAGAAAGAAAGAAAGAAAGAGAAAAAAGAAAGAAAGAGGGAGGGGGAGGAAAGAAATAATGAAAGAAAGAAAGAAAGAGAGAAGGAAGGAATAAAAGGAGGAAGGGAGGAAGGAAGGAAAGAGAGAGAAAGAAAGAAGTAAGAAAGGAGGAAAGAGAAAGAAAGGAGGGAGGGAGGAAGGAAAGAAAGAAAAAGAAAGGGAAGGAAGGAAGAAAGAAAGGAGGAAGGGAGGAAAGAAGGAAAGAGAAAGAAGAAAGGAGGAAAGAGAGAAAGAAAGAGAAGAAAGAAAGGGAGGGAGGAAGGAGAGAAAGAAAAAGAAAGGGAAGGAAGGAAGAAAGAAAGAAAGGAGGAAGGGAGGAAGGAAGGAAAGAGAAAGAAAGAAGAAAGGAGGAGAAGAAAGAAAGGAGGGAGGGAGGAAGGAAAGAAAGAAAGAGAAGGAAGGAAGGAGGAGGGGAGGAAGGAAAGAGAAAGAGAAAGAGAAAGAAAGAAAGAAAGAGAAAGAAAAAAGGGAGGGAGGAAGGAAAGAGAAAGAAAGAAAGAAACAAACAAACAAACAAACATAGTGGTGCCTCCCCCTAGATGGGGGTACACAAGAAAATGCAGGAGAAATGCTGAACAGAGCCTGCTACATGGATAACACTCAATACTATTAGTTATCGTTAGGTCGGTCATCACAAAATTGTAGCAGTTATTTTGAATTTGAGGCCACTTAGGGGAAAGATGTTTATATCCGTCCTGACCGAGCCATATGCCCATGGTTCTCCCCCATGCCCACCCCCACTGATAACTGGGGGATGTGGTTTGGGCATCCTCTTATTTCCAACATGTGGCTCCCCATGGGAAGAGCACTTCGCAGGTTTCCAAATCCTATCAATTAATTTCATGCGCTTCATATCATGAATTCTTACAACCACCTTTGGCTTCAAACTTGAGGATCACGGTTTTCAGAGGAGAGCCTGGCGTCTCAGCGAGGGTAGTGACTTTCTGAAGGTCTCAAGGGAGCTGGCCAAGGCAGGTGCCGTCCCGGCAGCGATGGGGTGCGTGTGGAAGTCATCGCCTCGGCTGCCCTTTGCCAGCTTCCCCTTAATACAGCTCGTTGCTGTGTCCGAAAACAGGAGCCAGGCCAGGGGCTGGGGGAGCAAGAAGGACAAAGACGGGAGGTTGTTCAGAGCGGTTGGAACTCGAAAGAGGGGTAAGCCCGTTTCAGCCCAGGAGCCGGCATACGATGGGTGAGGATATCCAGTGGAGAAGAGGCTGAGAGATGCCGAACGGAGTTCAGTGCCTCCTCCTTGTCGCTGGGCGGGCCTTGTGTGTCAGCCGGGTGTCTCGTCCCAGCCTCAGTGTCCAGAGGAAGATGAGCTCAGGGCAGCTGCCAGCCTGGGAGGCTGGGCAGGAATGGTGATGGTGGGGGACCAGGGCTGGTCTGGGGCAGGGGAGAAACAAGGGGAGGGGAAGATTGACTCCTCCCCCGTGTCCCTGAGCCCCAGGGCCAGGCCTGCATTATAGCCCCTCTCCCCAGGACCGCAGAGACCCTAGCTCTAGAAAGGAGCCTGCGTTGGCTTTATCTTGCCCAGTGACCCATCCCCCCACAAAGTTCCAGAGCTTCTTGGACCTTGCCTGGCCCTGGGGGGCTTCTCCCTGCCCCCCGCCAGCCCTCTTGTGTCCACCCTGCTGGTAGTGTCCTGCCGGCTAGGGGGCAGAGTACACAGAACCTTCCCTCACCCCCACGGCCGATTTCAGGGGATTCATCACCGTTTAGGCCAGATGGGGCTGGGCTTCTGCCCCTCCCCTCCCTGGCCCCCCGCACGGCTTTTCTGACATCTTGCCTGGAATCTCCTGGGATCTCGGGAGGATGCTCAGCTTTGCCACTTACGTCTGTACATCTCAGTTTCCTTCTGTAAATGGGCCGGTAGTCCTCTTAGCACGGCTGCTATGAGGCTTCAGTGTTCTCACACGTGGGCGGATAAAGCACTTTCTCCCAGCGCTGGGTCCGATCCTGACTCCTGGGTCTGCATGCGGGCTCCCTCCCTTCCTAGCTGTGTGATGCTGGACAAGCCGTTTCCTCTCCAGGGCTTGGCTTCCTCTCGGCAAATGGCGATGCTGGTGTGATCGCTCCTTCCAGGGGTTGGGAGCACCCAGTGAGCTCATGCATGTGAGCGTGTAGCCCACAGCTTCACGGCAGACACAGAGGCAGGCAGTGGACGAGTCTGCCGTGTGTGTGTGTGTGTGTGTGTGTGTGTGTGTGTGTGTGTTTAGGCCAAACAGGGGCACCAGGGGGCTCTCGGGAGGGAGGCCCCTCCTCTTGCCTTTCCTCCGTCTGCCCAGCCTCACCTCCACACTTCCTCAAGACTTGCTCACCCGCGCCACCCTTTCCCCGTGAAACCTCCCTACTGCCCCCAGTGGAGTTATGCCAATGGGCAGTTAGCTCACCTTCCTGCGGGTCCCCAGCCCCATCGTCATCCCTTTCTCTGTGTCCTCTGATCTCCTCCTCCGAACACAGGGGCGAGCTTACCGGCCTCTCCATTCCCTAACGCCATCCCCTGATGAGGGTGAGCTTACCTGCAACCCCGTTTCCTAACACGGCACCCAGCACGTGGTAGGTGCCAATCCGTGTCTCCTGAGCAGGTGCATGGATGGATGGAGAGGAATCTTGCAGCCACCACCCCATATGAACGGGATGGAATCTGAACTGGCGCCTGAGACCCCCCCCCCCCACTGAATCTCCCCCTTCCTCCCCGCGAGAACGCCCACCGAGGCCCAAGCTTCCCCGGCCTCGTTTTTCTGCATCCTCCTTGGGCAGGACCCGGCCGGGGAGGTGCCCACAGGTGTGGTAGAACACGAGCCTCCATCCGGGCCCATTTGGCTACTGAAACCAAACCCTCGTTTCCGCTGCTGGGATGTGGCTCTCTAAAGGAGCCTTCTGGCAAATCCTTATGTGAGGCTAAGGAACCCTTTCCGGCATCAGATTTCTCTCTCGGGAGTTCAGATTTCTGGGGAGGGAGTTTGATGAACAGGGCCCTGCCGGCAGTCTCTGCTGAGGCATCACCACAGGTGCCCAGGTGGCATCCGTGTGGCATCCAGGCGTGTGGGCCACCACACCCACTGCCTCCTCTCAGCTCATCAGCCACACGCAGTACGTCCGCATAGACGAAGCCCATGCCGGAAACTGAAAGGCTCTTAAAGATGTGGTCCCCCATACAGCTCCTGTGGGGACCCGGGAGCTGCCGTCTGGGCAGAGGGCGGGCACCCCGTGCGGGCCTCCCCAGCTGGAGTGGGCCCGGATGCGGATGCCGAGAGCTTTTCATTAGCGCTGATGGGCCCGGATTAGCGAGGCGCTCGCCCTGTGTGCGTCCTTAGGGCAGGTTTTCATAAACAGCTTCTTGAACGCGGCTGCTGCTTATTGACTTCCTATAGTAATTGAATATTTTCTCTTCTAGGACGAGCTGGGCCAATCAAAGAACACACCAGAACCCCTCCGACCGGAGACTCTGACCTGCTGACGCCGAAAGACCTGCCCAGGTGACAAGTCAGTACCTGATGCTCCCTCTGTGGGCACCTCTGCCCTGTCCCCCCGACACTGGCCCCCATCTGTCCCCCCTCCAGCTCTTCCTCAGTCTGTCTCTTCCTGTGTCACTTCTTGCTGTCTTTCTCTGTCTTTCCCTCTTTCTGACTCGTCTTGGTCTGCTTCTCTGATTTGCAGATCTGTACCGATCTCTGCCTTTTCTTTTTCCCTCTATTCATTCCTTCCGACGTACTAATTGAGGCCCCACTATGCGCCAGGCCCAGCTCTGGACACTAGGAATATGGCAGTGAACAAAACAAGCCTAAGCCTTTACATATATATTTTTTAACATTTATTTATTTTTGAGAGAGAGAGACAGAGTATAAGTTGGGGAGGGGCAGAGAGAGAGGGAGACACAGAATCGGAAACAGGCTCCAGGCTCTGAGCTGTCAGCACAGAGCCCGACGCGGGGCTCGAACTCACAGACCGTGAGATCATGACCTGAGCCGAAATCAGATGCCACCCAGGCGCCCCAGTCCATGCCTTTATGAAGCATGCCTTCTAACAAGGGAAGGTACGTGCTACCAAAACAAATAAGGACAACACCGAGTAGGCAGTGCATCCACGGGGCCCTGACCTGGGCTTCAAGGCCAGCGCCCTAGGCTCACCTCCATCACTAACCGGTGTGATAGCTTAGCCACACCCCTTTTCCATCTCTCAGCCTGTTTTCTCATCTCCGAAGTGAGGGGATCAGGCCACTCAGTGCCTCCCTTCTCATGACCGAGCACTTCTTTATTGAAATGCCGGTGACATAAATTATTCCAGCCCCAGATTCTAAAGCAATGGTGACACAAGGGGGAGTGTCGGAGAAAAGTTTCCGACCGGTCGGAAAGGTCTGACACACCTGGTTTTGTCGCACAAGAAACAGTCGGTTGCCTCTGGGGGTCGTGCTGAATGATAACACGCCTGTCTGTAAGCCCAGAGCCCTCAGCTGGCCAAGCGAGGGGGCACCGTGACAGGTGCCACCGTGACCTGAGATCCAGGGCAGCAGGCTCCCCACCCATGCTCACCCTGGGGGCAGACCCCGGAGCCGGCCCCGGGGTGAGGGGGTGATTCCTGAGGTGTTCATGGAAACCCTGAAAATAGCTTTAAGAGAGTGCTAGCCCCGGGGAACCCAGTTTGAGAACCATTCTCCCCATTCAGAAATCCTCCGCATCAGGACCCTCCCGTGTCCTGAGAACTCGGTGTACTGGCGTCTGGGAGGGTCAGCGAGAGGAGCCGCCTCGCGGCTGCGCAGCAGGCAGGAGATAAGGGGCAGAGCCACGGAGCGTCAGGCATGGCATAAAGAGCTCTCTCTAGAATACCATTCAGTCTTCAGGCCGCGCAGTTTCCTGACGACGTCAGCATTTCTGGCCCCATTTTGCCAACGTGAACGCAAAGGCCCAGAGAAGTTACGCGACGTGTCCGAGGTCCATGAGGCTGGAAAGCGGAAGGACCAAGCCCGGTCTGACCCCACAGCCCCCACCCACACTGATGCTCTGCCCTCCCGGTCCCCGTCCCCTCAGTGGAATGGGGAAATGTCAGTGGGCCTGTCAGCCCTGGCCCCAGGGAGGGTGCGTCATTTCCTTTCAGCAGAGGGACCCCCGGTCTCCTTCATAAGTGCCTTTTGAACATCAGTTAAGCCCTGGGACTTCATAGGCTCAAGATTCTTCTCAGCCCCCCCCTTCCAGAAACTATGCGCCCCACCCTCCTTTGAGGCAAGTTAGGGAACTGGGCTATGATGCGCTTAACTTCGAAAAGGCTCTGTGGGTGAGTGGAGCTAACAGCCAGGTCCGGGCGGGGACTGGAGGCTCCCTGGTCCGCCCCTCGTGTCCGGCCAGTTGGCTGAGGAGGTGTGTCCCACATTCAGAAACCCCTCGTGGCAGGTGGAGCTGGCAGGCAGTGGCCTTTTGACTTCAGCCTGGCGGCGGATGATGGCCCCCAAAGGCTGATTGCCCTGAGCGGTAGGACATGAGGTGGCGCAGGAGGTGTGAAATGATGTTGGAGAGTTGTGGCTCCAGATTAAAGAGAGACCTGGGTTCGCGTCCTGGCTCGGGCGCTTGTGCGCTTTGTGACCTTGGATGAGTGATGGCACCCGTCTGAGCCTCAGCTCCCTCACCTGATAAATGGAGACGGCATTACCTCTATCCTGGAGCTTCCCGAGGCTTGAGACTGTGCGTGGTCCTTGGCACACGCTAAGAATTTGAGCTGCTCCGGCTGTTACCAGCCCCTGCTATCGTTAGCCCCCATGTGTCGAATCCTGCACTCAGCATTTTCCATGCGTTGTGAGGGAAGCATTGTGTTTATACTGATTTTAAATTTTTTTTTTTTTTCAACGTTTATTTATTTTTGGGACAGAGAGAGACAGAGCATGAATGGGGGAGGGGCAGAGAGAGAGGGAGACACAGAATCGGAAACAGGCTCCAGGCTCTGAGCCATCAGCCCAGAGCCCGACGTGGGGCTCGAACTCGCGGACCGCAAGATCGTGACCTGGCTGAAGTCGGACGCTTAACCGACTGCGCCACCCAGGCGCCCCTATACTGATTTTAAAGACGAGGGAATTTAGATGCGTGCAGTTTAGGAACTTGCCCCAGGGCACCCGCTAAGCCTGGCAGGGCCGGGCTTCTGATCCTTGGTCAGGCACCAAGGCCGTCTCTCCAGCCACGGACCCTGCCCTGGACCTGGGTCTCTGTATCTCCGTCTGCTCTCCGGCGCACGTCATCTATTTTCCTACCTGCCTCACCTTCGAGGTTGTCAGAGGCTCTTCCCAGGAGACACGCTCCCTTCATTGCATTTGGGAGCCCTGCACTCCGCAAGCTACCCAGTAGATGTGATCTGTACCGAATGTGGTACGTAATAAATACAGGTAGTCTGTTTATGAGCTGCCATATTTATTATGCCCCTTAATTGCTAAAAAGCCAGAGCCAGCCGAGGCCAGATCCCGCCCTGGAGAGCAGCGTTGCCTGGGTGGGCCAGGGAGGGGCTGCTGGAACCTGGCCTCCTGCAGACTTTCAGCATTTTAGTGGGATCGCTCCTTCTGCCCTCCAAAGGCCCATCCAGTTCAGGCCTGACGGAGGGAACTGATGAGTCATCAAACTCCTGTTCCGTCGTTTCGCAGAGGAAGATGCTGAGGCCAGAGAAAGGAAGTGACTTGCAGAACAGGAGACTGGGACTCTGGACTCCTAGTCCAGTGCTCCTTCTGCCCCTCTCCCTATCTGAAAGCTGCCCCTGGACCAGGCGGAACACAGGATCTGGAGTGGGCTGGGTGGCGTGCGTATAAGCTCTGGGATGTCGGGCAGGTCACTTCACTTCCCTGAGCCCCGGTGCCCTCGTCTTTGCGCTCCCCGCATCACGGGGCTGTTGAGTCAGGGCAGCCACTGCGTGGACGTGGCACGTGGCTGGCAAGGAGTCAGTGCTGAACAAATACTATTTTCTGTCCCCTTGCCCCTTTTCAAAGAGCACAGGGTCTCAGCACATGTGCGGAGTTGAGTCAGCCTAGTGCCGAAGGGAGAGGGGGTTGGACCGCAGTGCCTAGGGTTCAGGTCATTGTCCCGGGGATCCTGGGGTCAGGAGTAACAGCGGCCCGGTGGTCACGTCCAGCTGCAGAGCTGGGGTGGTCATGGTGAGAGCAGTCCACTCTGCCCCGGGCCAGGTGCAGTGGGGAGCCCTTTCACGGGACTTCTCACTTAACTCTCACAACATGCCACGATGCAGGTCCTACATGCCCATTTTTGCAGATGAGGAAACTGAGGCTCCCGGAGGGTAGGTCACTTACCAGAGACACAGAGGTAGAAAGATGAAGAGCCAGGACTGGAGCCCAGGTGTGTTTGACTCCAGAGGCCACTATGTTTAGATGCGGGTTAGATGCTGCTTCTAGAAGGCTGGAGACGGAGGAGGGGCGTGGCTGGCCTGGGCGTGAGTTGGCCCGGAGATGGCATCCTGGAGAACTGCTCTGGAGGCAGGGATGATGGAAGCGACAAAAACGACCCACAGTCAAGGATGATGATGAAGACGTCCGGCAGCTGGCAGGCACTGGCATGGACCGGTCAGAAGGCAGGCTGGCTAAGCAACCTTCTGGGCTTTCTGGCCTCAAGAAGATCTAGAGAGAAAGGCGAGCAAATGGGGCATCAAAAGAAGTCACATGGGGACTGTCCTCACTCTGGAGAGGGCACAGCAGAGAGAGGAAAGGAGGTGCAGGAGTTGGGAGCCCGCTGCTGTGTGAGTCCTCACGCCCCCTCTTTCTAAATACCGGGGGTAGAGAGGACACAGCGACCCCACGCACGCAAAGCCCTTAGCCCAGCACCAAGCTTCCTGCCCGTGCTGTTTAATCAACGTTTGCTATGTGGCGGGTTTTCATGCAATCCAAACCATGTACCAATCCCTGCTGTGTCCCAGGAGGAGGGCACAGCTGCTGTCCCATGCCTCTGGGAGCTCACAGGAACATTGGCTGATGACATGATGGTACACAGCATGGTGGGGACAGGGGTGGAGGTCAGCAGAGACCATGGGAGCTCCTGCGAAAGCAGGGACAGGATGGGGAGAATCAGGGAAGGCTTCCTAAAGGAGGTGATGCCTTGAGAGATGAGCAGGGATTAAGCGGGAAGGGACGAGGTGGAAAAGCGGTTCCAACAGAAGAGATCGGCGTGCGTGGAGGCACTAAGTGAGCTTTGGGGACACTGCTTTGATTGTTGGCGACGGGGCAGTCAAGGGAGAACCAAAAGTGGCCTTGGGAGCCTTGGAGGACCTTGCAGCCCGTAGTTAGGGGGTGGCTGGTCTCCTGGAGAGGCCAGGTGCTTCGCAGGGGCGTGGTGTGGCTAGATGTGCCTTGTGGAAAGGTCCCTCTGGAGGCAACTGGCTGGAAGGGGAGTGGCTGGAGGTAGGGTGACGGGGCCAAGACTGACAGCATCTGACTGAGAGAGGATGAGGCCAGGAGTAGGACTGACGCTGGAGGCACTTGCAAGATGCACGGAATAGAGTGGATGATGTCACCGGATTCCAGCTTTGAAGGCAGATGACACTGCATAAACTCAGGCCACAGCTCAGTGAAGTAAAGAAGAATCATCCCCCCTCCCGCGCACACGCATACACACACTCCATCCAAATTGGACTGCCGGGGTTCAAATCTTGGCTTCACCACTCACTAGCTGCAATCTCAGGCAAGTCACCTAGCCTCTCTATGCTCTCAGTTTCCCTCTCTCTGTTTCCCATCATTAGGGTGATGATCGTACTTGTTTCGTACGTTGTTGTGAGTTCATACACATCCAATGTTTAGGGTGGAGCTTTGCACATACTAAATGCTCAGTAATGTCATTATTCGCAGCGGTAGAGGCTGGCCAGGTGACCCCAGGAACCCTGTGTTTCCCTTTTCCTCTCACCCAATCTAAGAAAAGCCCTTGGAGCGCCTTTGGAAGGACAAAGGCTTTGAGCCTGGAGGTTCACTCCCTGATTTTTCTCTTAGAGTGGCCTTGGGCTCATCGTTGTGTGACCTGATGTGTTGGTTTCTGCCACCCAGTAAAGAAGGCACGTCTGGTTCTGATGCTCAGTGCCCTGCCTGTGTGTCCCCTGCTCAGTTCTGTCTTTTATCTGGCACAATAGGCCGAGCAGTTCAGCCAGGAGGAGGTGGGCCATTTCAGCCGGGAAGCCGTAGGGCTCCAGGGCCCATGCCCGCCCAACCCAGCACCCTCCTCACGGGCTCCCAGGTGCCTGAGTGGTGCCATGGCCACTGCTCAGCCGAGATCAAACACTTGGCACGTCAGCAGAAACCACGAGAAGAGAGGCGAGGCGCCACCCTTTCCTGCACGCCCTTCCCCAGCAGTGGGTGCCCCCTGTGCTTTGCTCTCCGTGGATTCAAATGCACTTTAAAAACCCTCTGGCCTAAAGCAAAATGCAGCTTGGGGCATGGTCCTGTGGTCACCAAGAGGAATGGGCCGCATGGCCCTGGCCACTTTGTTCCTTGGACAGTGAGGGTGTTGGCCTTCCTTGCTGGGGAGGGCGTTGGATTGTGGTCTGGGGCAGCGAGGGGGCAGGTTTGCTGGGCGCCCACCGTGCGCCAGGCACCGTACACGGGCTCTGGCGTTAGATCTTAGCATTGCCTCCTACAAGCTGCGTGGCCTTGGGCAAATCCCTTAATCTCTCTGATCATTACATACATACACCTCGCCAGGTAATGTGAAAGTTTGCCCTAACCAGTGCGCACACCTCATTGGTTGTTACAAGAATTAAATGAGATAATATATGTGAAACGCTTGGCCATATTAGCACACAGCGGGGGCTCCCCAATGGTGATTACTATTATTAATATGATTCATCATAGACCTCGCAGTAACCACTTAAGACAGGAATTGTCAACCTTACTTTGTGGGTGAGGAAAAGTGACCCTGGCTCTCTCCGAAGGGAAGATGGGAAACCGTTGAAAGTAACGAAGCACCATCTTCCCCGTATTCGTCCGCGTCCAACACATACTCCCAGGATCCTTTGCACCAAGTCATGTTGTACAAGCACAGACCGCCTGCCGGGGTCACCTGAAGAGGGACTCTGGACTGGCTCAGCTCCAGCCCTGCCCCTTACCAGCTGGGGAACGTTGGACCTGCTATTTCCATCGCGAGCCTAGTTTCCTCACCTGTCACTTGGACCTCTGATCCCTGCCCCGGGGGAATCAGAGTCTCTCCCTGGGGCTGTCGTGAAGAAAGTGTGGCAATATTGAATACAGGTCTGACCCATGACAGCAGATGCTTCTCCCCCCGGGGATGTGGAAGGGCTACATCTTGTGGCTTTCAAGCCCCAGTGCCTGGCACACAGTCGATGCACAATTAATGCTGGCTGAACAGAATTGTACTCAGAGACTCGCTCCCAGGGCCATACCTTTAGGTAGGGCTAGGGAAGGCTCCTTAGGTAGGTGGGATGCTGTAGGTCTCGGGTTGGAAATAGTCAGGGTGTGGGGAGGGTTTGGCCCCAGGAACAGGGCTTGGGCCCCCAGGTATGTGCCCACATCCCTTTGCCCCTGTGATACCCCTCCTCACTGGCACCATGAAACAGCCCTGGGCAGTCCTTCGGGCTGGAGGGTGTGTGGGGTGGTAGGAGGTTTATGAGGCCTGGATTGGTATCCTGCTCACAATACTGCTGGGAGGAAGCTTCTGGTTTTAATCTCCGTTGTCAGGTTGGAAAGAACAAGACTCAGAAAGGTAGAGTGATTTGCCCAAGGCCACAGAGCAAATAAATGGTGGCATCAGGCTTAAGCCCAGGCGGGCTGGCTTCTCCAAGGTCTCACTCCTAACTCTGGCCCCAGCAGCCTCTGAGAGAGGAAGTCATTACCAGTCTCCCTCTTCCTCCACCTGCTGCAAGGGCAGGGCTGACCACTGGGAACCCCCATGGGGAAGGGACAGGGGTGGGTTCCCCCAGTGGGAAAACTGAGGGGCCTTGCTGTTTTGTAGGTAGAACACCATGGAAGGCGACTGTCTGAGCTGCATGAAGTATCTGATGTTTGTTTTCAATTTCTTCATATTTGTAAGTATTGCTAGAACATGCCTGGGATCTCCCTGGGCCTCTGCTGGGTGGAAGGAACAGACGACTGCTTTGAAGTAGTCACACGGGACTGAGTCCTGGGGGCAGGCACAGGGGCCAGTGCTGGAAGCAAATCTACCTGCCCAGCCAGAACTTCCTGGATGAGAAGCCCCCGGTAGTGCCCACCCCACTGCAAAGAGCCCACCGGCCCAGGAGGGATGTTGTGCCCATGACCCCCGGGGATGGTTCAGGTCTCTGACAAAGGCTTGGGGCCTCAGCCCTGACTGCCGCCTTGGGATCCGACCCCTGTGGAGAGTCGGGGAGAAGGAGGAGGTGGGGGTGATCAGAGGGCAGGCCAGAGAGCCCCCGCTCCACCCTGACCCCCAGAGGCGCAGTGGCGGACATCCGGGCTGGATGTGCTGGGCTGATGTAACCACCTGATGTAATTTGAAACCTCTCTGGGCCTGGGGTTCCAAGCTGGCTCCGCATCTTACCAGCTGTGGGGTCAGAAGCACACTTCACCTCTCTGAACCTCAGTATCTTAATTCCCTGCCTCCACAGGCGTTTGGTGAAAATTAAGCACGATTAGTTTAGAAAGTGCCTGGAATGTGCCAGCGCTCCATAGCTTAGCTCTGTCCTTAGCATCCAGCCTATGGATTCTCTACTTTAAGGCACAGAGAGGCCCGGAGTGCTCAGGTGGCCAACCCAGCACCTTGTAGCCCCGCCCACCTGCTGGCAGCCCCCCAGGGCTCCGCTCAGGCCTCTGGCTTCTCCCAGGAGCAGAGCCACACCCTGGGACCAGAGGTTCCCCAGAGCCACGTGTGAGCTTGGAAGGTGGGCCCGGAATTCAAGTCTGTAGGGTTGTTTCCTGCTCCTCAGGATTATGGGCAAGGGAGGGAACCCAGGAGAGTTGCTGACATGGCTACAAAATGGAGAGAGAGGAGAGAAAGAGTCAGACTTGACCGGAAAGGAAGCTCTCTTTCACAGTGACCCTGCCCTGGACGGCACCAGTGGACTTTCACTCATCCGGGTCTTGGCAGGGTTAGGACAACCTGCGGGGGCTCAGGGTGTGGCTCTGCTCCTGGGAGAAGCCAGAGGCCTGAGCAGAGCCCTGGGGGGCTGCCAGCAGGTGGGCGGGGCTACAGGGTGCCCTCTGGAATCAGAGGGTTGGACTAGAGGACCTCATTATCCAGCAGTTCTGACATTCAAGGGCAATGTAAAAAGTGGCAAATAAATTCTACGTGACATGTCCTCAGCAGCCTGTGTCGGGGCGTGGGTCAGAGATTGGGTTTAGAGGATGTACTAACAGTCTGGGCATCCAGGAAAACGCAAACGAGAGAAAGGCATTGCTGGGACACTGGTTCGCGCAGCACATGGGGCTCCCGCCTGGTTCTCTGGGGCTCACTGGGGCTCGCCGGCCCCACCCTGGGGCCTGGCTCAGAGGGATGGTGTATGTTTGGAGTGTCTAACCTCCGTGTCTGCCTGTTTCTTCTCTTCCCTCCTGACTGGCCCTGAGGGCAGCTGGGTGGGGCCTGCCTGCTGGGCATCGGCATCTGGGTCATGGTGGACCCCACCGGCTTCCGGGAGATCGTGGCCGCCAACCCCCTGCTAATCACGGGCGCCTACATCCTCCTGGCCATGGGGGGCCTGCTTTTCCTGCTCGGCTTCCTGGGCTGCTGCGGGGCCGTCCGTGAGAACAAGTGTCTGCTGCTGTTTGTGAGTAGCCCCATCCCCCACCCCACCCGCGGGTGCCCTGGGGCAGAGCGTGGGGGGGCCCTGTGTCTACACTGCAGAGGACTCGGAGGTCACACCCAGGTCCGAGCCTAGGAGGCTGTCCTCCAGGAGTGGGAAGGCCACCAACCTGTTCTGTTCGCACTGGTGGCCCCAGCTTTCGGAGCCTGGTCCTTGCGACGGGCCCATGCCTGCCGTGTGGGCCGGCTGTCCTCAGATGGAGCGTGGCCTTGGCCTCCAGGTCTGAACAGCCAGGTTTCTCCAAGGCATAGTCAACTGAGAACATTAACCATGATGCTTCCGAGAACTCACATATATAACTCCTTGGTGAAAGAGGAGAGATACCTACTGGATGAGTCTCTTGCCGTTTGCATTTCCGCTTTTAAAACAGAGGTGGTGTGACCTCTGAAGTCTCTTTATTCGTTAAATAAATGGTCCCTGAACGACTATTGCAGGCCACACAGGGGCAGGCAGGCAGGCAGGCATGTGGCCGGCCGTGCGGCGGGCCTGGGTTTGAGCGCACACCCTGCTCAGACCCCTCACTAATGATGTGACTCGGGCCTAGTTTCTAAGCCTCTCTGAGCTTTAATGCCTTCGCTTGCTCATCAGGGGGCGGCTTAGCTATAGGTTGGAGCCAAATGAGGCGAGCAGTGGACGTTCTGTTTCTCTGACCTTCCGTGTTCCCGTGGGCGGGGGGTCCTTTGGGCCTGCGCCTACTTTCCTGGCCTTCCTCCCCGGTGAAGTCCAGTGGGTGCCCAGGCCTGGAGAGCTTCTAGTTTGAGCCCAGTCCTTCTCCATGAGGCGTGTGTGTGGATGGGTCAGCGTGCAGGTGCCCCTCGTGGGTGAGTGGATGGAGGGGTCAGGAGTCTGGCGACGGGGAGGCGCGGCTGGTCAGCAGAAGGACTTCCTTGCAAGGTTATCTGCTCCTGCCGCTTTGGCGAGCAGAGATTTGCCACAATGCCTCCTCTCCAGACCAGAACAGATGGGGTGGCCTCTATTCATGTCACGGTGACATTCCCCATATCCCAGACAGGAAGTGAAATCAGCAGTGAAATGTGTGATTTGGGAGCCCTGGGTCCCTTTGGCCTACAGCAGCCTGAACACCGCAAACTTTTCGTTTGGAGAGAAACAAAGAAACCTGCGGGCGCCCCCTGGTGGGCCGCCTTCTGCAGTGCCGCCGGTGCCAATGTTGGCTTGGGAGCCCAAGGGGACTTTAAAAGGAGCTGGGATATGGGTCCCTGGTGAGGCCCACCTCCCTTTCCCCCCTCACCTCAGCCCCTGGGGCTCATCCTTGACCTCAAGACAGGGGACCAGGCCAGGGTGCTGGACTGGGAGCAGGCTGGGGCCCTCAAAAGTCCTCCCCATGAAGTGGCAGCCTCTGAGCCTGCCAGTGAATGGATACATCAGTCCCCGGCGCTTAAGGGGGAAGACCAAGCCCAGAGACCAGCTGAGGTGCACTCCAAGTCCCCCAAGGAGGAGCTGAGTCCTAGCTGTGGCCAGGGCCTGGTCTTTGGAACCTTAAATTAGCCCCTTCCACCCCTCTCCTCTCTCACCTTCTCCTTCCTTCCTTTTCTGTCTACATTCCTCTCTTTCTTTTCTTGATCTTTCTCTGCCTCCATCTCTCTGCTTCTTAATCTCTTGCTTTCTATTCCTGCTGCCTTTCCTTATCCCTCTCCTAGTCTCTGCCCCTCTCTCCTTACTTCCCCCGTGTCCCCTTCCCTTCCCTCCTATCTTCCAATCCTCCCCTCCCCTCCCTTCTTCCCCACTCCCCCTCCCTTCCCATCCCTCCTCCTCCTCCTCTCTCTGAAGCCCAGCACCTATTAGCTTGAGGCCACAGTGCAAGTCGGAAGCAGGATACTCTTCCCCCTGTCCCCCAAAGAGACAGAGTGCTAGCGGGGGAGGGGCAGAAAGACGAAGGAGACACAGAATCCAAAACGGGCTCCAGGCTCCGCGCTGTCAGCACAGGGCCCGACACAGGGCTCGAACCCATGAAGCATGAGATCACAACCTGAGCCAAAATCGGACGCTTAACCGACTGAGCCACCCAGGCACCCCAAAAGAAGCAGGGTACTCTTGGACCCATGGGGGGGATCCCCTGTCTCTCAGACCAGGGCTAGTCGAGGGGCCCCTCACCTAAAATGGACTCCCATGTCTGAAATTCACCTAAAATTATGTACAAAATATTAGGTTAGGGCTTTGTGTGCGTGTACATATGTGCTGTGTGTGTGTGTGTGTGTGTGTGTTGTATGCACATGCATGTTTCTGGGGACAGACCCCACAGCTTCAGGAAGGCTTTCAAATAGATTCATGACCTCATGACCTAAAAATTAAGAAGAGCCACTTCTGTTTTCTAACCTGGACCGGCCATGCAGTGGCTCCCGCTGAAGAGGGGCACAGAGTCTCTCTACAGGTAGCCACTCGGGTCCCTCGAGAATCCTGAGACCCCTGCTCCTCCACCTTCAGGGAGGGAGGCAAGACTTGTCACGAACAGGACCAAGAGGAAGTGATGTCAGCCACCGCAGCAGAGGAGGAGGCCGGGGGTGGGGGTAACTGAGCTGCCCCTCCCCCACTGCTCTGAGTCTGAAACCCCAGGGCCCCATCCCCCCCCGGCCGACCCACGAACCTAATGACTGCGTCACCCACTGATCAGTTTCTCTAAAGATACAGTTTCCAAACGCTCCCGTTGATCAATTTCACAGCATTTCCACATACAATGGGACAGTTTCCGCCTGTAGTGGACATCTCGTGGCATCCCTTTTCCGTAGTGGCTTACCTAGGAGTCATTTGCAGACGGTTCTTCACCAGTTTATTTAAAGATTCAGAAATTTTTAAAAATATTTTCTGGCAAAGGCTTGCTAAATTTTAGGAAAGGAGCACAGCGAAAAGAAATGAGTGTATTTAGAAGAGATAAATGCGCTGAATGGCACATAAAGCGTGTAAATTTGGTCAACATTTATTCGAATGAGAACTGAGAGTAGATGGGCCAGTAGGCAGATGGGCTAGAAAAGCCTGGCAGTGCTCGCAGGTAGGCAAAATTGCCATTTCCGTCCCTCGGTTAGTGTTTCCAAAATCCTAAGCAAAGTGGTGTACATTTGATGCTCAGGAATTCCTGGCAAATGTGTCTTTAGGCAAATGGGATGAGGTGAGATTAACTCAAAAACCCTGGGAAAGGCCTCGCCCCCAGATGGGAAGCCCTGGGGAGGCGTCAGGACAAGCCCCGTGGCCAGGTCCAGGGGAAGGCCCTCCAGATGGGAACTCTGTTCAGCAAGAGGAAGCGACTTCATGCTGGAGAAGGCAGATTGTCAGAAGTGGCACCTCAGCCCTTGCTTTGCTTCAGGTGACCTGCTCACACTCAAATCGCCCCTCGGTCCCTGCGCTTGATGAAACCCTGCTCCAGGCAAGGAGATATACAGGCCCCCTTCCTCCTTCAAGTTACTAGGTTCATTCTTAAATTCCATCTCATGAGTCATGAACCTTGGCTCAACGTTCACTGCAGGAAGTTGGGGGCCACATCTGCCTTCTGCATAGTGGTTTGCTAGTACCTCACATCGTGCCTGGCACAAAGCAGGTGCTCGGTGAATAGCCCTGGAATGAAGGGACAGAGAGGAAGTGGTCTTAGAGGTCTGATAAGAGCATGGGCTTTGGAGTCAGAAAAGTCTACCTTCCAGTGTCTGCTCTGCTACTTCCTGGCTGTGTGACCTGAGGGCAGTTACTTAACGTCTCTGAACCTAGACTCCTCCTATGTAACATGAAGGTGAGGGTACCTCTTTCCCAGCCATGGTGTTGTGATTGTGGCCCAGTGAGAAAATGAGCATCTTGCTTCACTCTGTTCCTAGCACATGCAACCACTGGATCAATGTGAAACTCAAAGAATTGGCTTGTCCACAAGAGACCCTACAGGCAATCTGAAAAGTCCTAAAAATTTTTTTTAATGTGTATTTTTGAGAGGGAGAGAGAGTGCAAGCAGGGGAGGGGCAGAGAGAGAGGGAGACACAGAATCAGAAACAGGCTCCAGGCTCCGAGCTGTCAGCACAGAGCCCGATGCGGGGCTCGAACCCACAAACTGCGAGATCATGACCTGAGCCGAAGCCGGATGCTCGACCGACTGAGTCACCCAGGAGCCCCAGCTATCTGTCAAGTCTTAAGACCTAGAGGCTCTTACAGGGTCTGGGGTGACACGGTGTTCAGAGGCTGTGTTCTGGAATCAGGGTTCCCACGCTTCTCCAGGTGCACCGCCTACCAGCTGGGCCAGCTTGGTGACAGTACTACCCCCTCGGGGTCCCAGTCTCCCCCTCGGTAAGCCGGAGGTGTGGACAGTCACAGCATCTGCTTCCCCAGGCTGCCGAGAGCATCCAAAGAAATGAGCCACGTAAGATCCACGGCGCCTAGGCGGTGAGCTGTCAATAGATGGTAGCAACTATTATTTTTTCAGAACTTGCCCACACTTGTCCTCAGGAAGGCTGTGCCTGCCTCTTGGTTCTGAGCCACCATCTGAGCATCCGGACGCTGTGCCTGCACCAGCTAAGCGAGGTCCTGCTAAGTCATCCGGGAAGGCAGCACACTCCCAGCGCGATGGGCACACGGCGTGCGCGATGCTCGAGCTCGGTCTCATCCATACTTTATAACTGTCTAAGCTGTGATCGATAGCCAGGGCCAGCTCAGTCGCCTCGCCGAGGATGGAAACCGTTTCTGGGGCTACTCCTTGCCAGCTTGAGAACTTCCGGCAACTCCACCAAGAGGGCAGGGGGCAGGGAGGGGCTCTCGCGCTGGCCACGAGAAACAGAGCCGGATGGCCGTGCGTCTCCAGCCAAATGGAAGTGCCAGGAGCCCCGCCAGGGCCCTCTGTCACTGTCACGGGGCTGCAGAGCCTCTGGTGGTAGTGGGGGCTGTGGGGCTGCAGAATGGACCGTGGCTGTCGCGGCCTGGGACACAAGAGGCCCTCTGTGACTCTCCCCTCCGGTTAGGGAACTCTGCCCCCCAGACCCCAGCAAGCCTGCCACTGACCTTCCGGAAGCAGACCCCCAGGGTTCGGGAGAATCCCTCAGGCCAGTCCTGAAGCATGCCCTCCAGCAGAGAGAGAAGAGGTCGTGTGGTGCCCAGAAGGGACAGCTGGGTGAAGAGGAAGGGTTTGCTCAGGCATTCTCGGGCTGAGTCTCCGTGGGCACTGGGGGCTGGGTCCTCTGCTGGTGGCCTCTAGGTGGGTTGACAACGGCAGGACCACACTGTGTGATCACAGACTGGAAACGCCGAGCAACAGAGGCAAAGTCATTTCCTGTTTCTTCCGCCAGCAGCCTTCGGCCAAAACGGTGCCCGTAATGGCCGGGGTCTGAGATGTAGCAGATAACAAGGTCATTATGGTGAGTGGGTCACTCAAGGACGTGTTCGTTCATCTGATAGCCATGCTCCCACACCTGTGCTGGCGGGCATCGGGAACGCAACACGCGAAGTCACAGCCTGTGCTGCTGATGTTAGTGGAGGGGTGGGGGGTGGGGGTGGCCGCTGCTGTGCACACACGTCCATGGGGCCCTGTGATGTCAGGGAGGCAGGAGACAGGAGAGGCTTCTCACCGGCGAGGGGCTGGGCTCCACCTGGTCTGGAAAATGAGGAGCTGGTGGGTGAGGAAGGGAGGGGCCTTTCCGGGACAGGGAGTGCAGGGGGTGAGGGCCCGAGACAAGAGGCATTATGGATACTTTGGGGAACATCGAGAAATACGAGGAGTAGAGCAGAGAAGGGTCCATCAGACTTCCACCTCCGGCCCTGGGTTCTCGGATGTTGACGGACGCATCACCTCGCCTCCCATCTCGCTCCTTTATCATGGTTGAAGATCCCTATCACCTCCCCTCTGCCCCTGGGAACGAGAGACCGCAAGACAGGGAGAGGGGGTGCTGGGGCTGGCAGGGTGTGGAGAGCCGGTCCGGGGTCCCCCAGGAACCCAGGGTTTCCACAGCGTGTACCACCCACGTGGACAGGGCCCCACCAGGTCAGCACGGATCGCCTTCCGGGGCTGCCCGGTGCCATCGCTCACACTGAACGCTGAACAAGGGGTATCGTCGAAGGGGTGCTGTTGGCGCAGAAGGCATATTTGTTTGCTTACTTTTCCGTATTTGTGTTGCAGCCTTGCTGACCCCAAAGATGGATTGTGGGCATGCTTATTACGAAAAAATGTCGCACCTATGGTGGTGAAGTTCCTTAGTCTCATAAAACCGGTGCATTTCGTCAGTTGTGTAACAAGCGGAAGGGGGCGTCTGCCAGCGGCCGCCGGGCCCCTCCCCGTGGCCCTCAGGGCTCACGAGCCTGCCTCTTGTCTTTGCAGTTCTTCCTGTTCATCCTCATCATCTTCTTGGCGGAGCTCTCGGCGGCCATCCTGGCCTTCATCTTCAGGGAAAACGTACGTCCGGGCCCACGTGCCCCGGCCCCGCTTCGCGGCCCCACAACCCCAGCGACCCTCTTCCTGCAAGAGTTTTTCCAGAGGGCAGAATCGGAGGGTCCTTAAGGGTCTCCGCCCTTCCGAAGCACCTGATACAACCCCACACCTGATTCTGGAACCTTCCATTCCACACCGTACCCAGCAGTAGTCATTTGACAGTCTGAGGACAGTCAGAGAGGCTGTCCCCCAGGTCCAGTGATGTGCAGGAGAACAGAGCACTTTCTCTTGAGGCCTGGCCAGTATCCAGTTTGGACAAACTGTCCCCACTAGCCACCTTATTCCAGGGACTCCAGCCACCAGGGGTACCAGCTCCCTCCCCTGAGTCTATAGGACCAGCCACTGAAGCCAAAGGGGGCCTGGAGAGGAGGGGGTTAGGGGCTAAGAGATGCAAGCCGGCCTGGGGGAGGCAAGGAGGCAAGCAGGGGACAGAGAGGAGGAGGAGGTAGCCATGTGAGCAGGGAAGGGAGCCTCCGACTGGGCACCACGCAGGGCCCCGCCCCGTCACTGCAGCGGGAAGGAGGGTGGTTAGACCCCAGGAGAATATTTTGAGGGCAGGAGCAACTTCCAAGGACACCTCTGGAAACTGGATTTGCAGACTCCCTGCTCCACACTGTGGTGTCTTCAGGGGCTGGGACCCCGGGGCTGGGACCCAGGGGATCCCCCGGCTCTGGGGGACAGCTCAGGATGGCAAGCTGCCCATCGTGGATAAACTCTGCATCTGAGAAATGGCCGCAGGGGCTGAGAGAGGTTCCCAGCGTGCCCTGGCCTCGGGCTCACTGAGGGGTGTGTGGGGAGGCTTCCCTTTCGTGCCAGTGAGCCGATACGGGGAGGCCACAGGCCCTGGAGTGGGGACTAAGGGGCCACCCCAAGTTAGGAGAATCCCCTGCGCTGGGCCCTCAGGCCTTCCCTCCCCTCCGGAAGCAGCTGAAGAGACCTGGACGGGTGGGGCTGCACCGAGCTGCTGGGCGGGGGTCTTAGCCTGCCCTCTGCCTCTTCCCCCAGCTCACCCGAGAGTTCTTCACCAAGGAGCTCACCAAGCACTACCAGGGCAACAACGACACAGACGTCTTCTCTGCCACCTGGAACTCCGTCATGATCACGGTGAGTGACTCCCCCAGGGATGCCGTGAGCATTCAGAGCCACGATGCCCAGGGCGCCCAGTGTCCGCTTTGCTCAAGTGCCTGCATCCATGATCAGTCAGGGCCGGCCCACTGAGCCCGGCTTGGCCTGGGACTCAGCATCCGTACAGCATTCTGGGCCCTTACTAACGGCCCAGCAAATGCAGTCCAGGCTCCGGCTGAAACCTGTTTGCTACCCCTGACCTGAGTCCTCAGACAACTGTAATTGTCAGTGACAGTAATCGCAGCAGGAGTTTATTGGGTGCTGATGCCTCGTGAGGTAGGGGTTGTTATCGCCACCTCCACCTCTGCTTGACATATGAGGGCGCTGAAGGCTCAGAGAAGTCGAGTGACTTTCCCAGGGTCACACAGGAGGAGCAGAGAGAACCCAAGCTGGTCTTGACCCTCTCTACCGCCCTGCCTGATGGTGGCCTTGGGAGTGGCTGTCTGCCCATCTCTGCCCCTGGGTCCAGCCCCCACCCACCAGCCCTGTCCCTGTGCTCTCCTCCTAGTTTGGTTGCTGTGGGGTCAACGGGCCTGAAGATTTCAGGTTCGCATCAGTTTTCCGACTGCTGACTTTGGACAGTGCCGAGGTCCCGGAGGCCTGCTGCCGGAGAGAGCCCCAGACTCGGGACGGGGTCCTGCTGAGCAGGGAGGAGTGCCTTCTGGGAAGAGACCTGTTCCTGAACAAGCAGGTACCGGGCCCTGCTCCCCCAGGCAGGGGCTGCGATGGCCAGAGCCGGGCAGGTGGCCGCGTCGGCACAGAGGGTCTGAAGTCGTCCCAGAAATCCTCTGGAAGTGTCGGCTGCCATGTGCAACTCCCGAATGGGGGCTGATGAAGCTCCATCCAAGCCCCTGGGGCCCAACCAAAGTAGAGGAAGGACGAGGGGAGCAGATGGGCCAGCGATAGCAGAGGCCGGAGGGGTGGGCGTTTTGTCTGGGGTTAAAGGGTGAGTAGGAGTTTTCCAGTGTTCCAGGCAGAGCACTCCCCGAGCTTCCGACAATGCAGGTCGGGAGTCAGCCCCTGAATTACATAGCGGGGGGCCCCTCCTTAGCCCTGATTCTGGGGGAAACTCACATGTGCTGTCTAGAAGCACCTCCCGACCCCGAGAGAGCAAGACTCCTCCCCCCGACCCCCAAGGTCAGGGAAACTACCAGACTCTGCTTCTCTTGCAACCCAAGGACTGATCTCAGTCTGGGAAGAAGCCCTTTCCTCTTCTTGCAGGAAGAGGCTTCTCTGGCCCCTGCTTTGCCCCACCTCCCCCTGACCCCCCCGCACTGTGAGACGGACAGTGCCCTTGTACTTGATTCCTCCTTCCTGCCGAGTGCTCTCCCCCCACCGAGCCCCCAGCCCCTGGGGTGTGTGTGTGTGAGACCAGGCAAGGCAGGGGTGGGGTGGGGGTGGGAGAGGGGAGCAGGGATGAACCCGGTGCCCGCCCCATGCCCCTCCCTTGATTAGGTTTTTGATGAGGATCTCCTAGGAGAGTTGCAGATGCAGGGGACACAGCAGGGAACAGGAGACAAGGCCCCTGTCCCTGTGGGGCTCACAGTCTAGCAAACTAAGTCGTACTTTCACGTGGTAATGATTGCTATAAAGAAAATAAAACCTAGACAGGAGCTAGAAGGGACTGGGGTGGGGGCCTCAGGGCAAGCTTCTTAGAGCCTCAACGAAGGGGCCTGACTTGAGGCCTGACCCTGGCCGACCCAGGAGGCCATTCAGCTTGGAGCTCAGCACCCCGTCTCCTGTCCCCTGCACATGCCCCTGTCATGTCAGAGGATTCACAAGGGCCCTGGGGGTCAGGCCACTGTGAGCTTGGGGCAGCGGGGCCCCTGAGAGGCTGGGTCTCAGCCTCGAGGGGAGGCTTTAGGATGTGGAGGGGGGCCTGGGGGAGGTTTTCAGGCTTTGATGTCAGGCGGGCCTGGATTGCCGCCTGCTGTGACACCCTCTCTGGACCTCAGATTCTTCATGCTGTGGCACACACTGCTGGCCGTTCTCCCCGGAAAGACAGGGTCTATTAGACCCCATAACCACCAGGGAAAGGCAGCACGTCCTACTGCCCTGCAGCTGGGCCAAGTGACCTCGCAGCAGCCAAGGACAGGCGGGCAGAAGTGATGTGTACAACTTGTGTTAGGTCCCTAAGAGGAGGCACTGTGCCCACCCCTACTCCTTTCCCCCCCTGGCTGGAATGGAGCTCTGGTGACAGCCATCTGGGACCTGGCAGCAGAGGGTGGCCCCCCAGGATGTCAGAGCATCACAAGAGGAGCCCGGGCCCCTGGCCACTCCGTGGAGCAGACGGGCCACCGGAGCTTGGGATTTAATATGAAAGACAAATTAACTTCTGGCTGGTTGAAGGCACTGCTGTTTGGGCCTCCTGGTGCCCACAGCCAAACCTGTGTCCTAAGGCCGCTTGTCAGTTATTCAGGGAGGCTTTTGCTGGGGCCTGTTCCTTTCGGGCTTTATCCTCAGAGGCTGCCCATTTCTGGACTCATCCTTGATCATGACACCTTCTTCCATCTCCTGGGCATGGCTTTGGAATCAGCTCATCGGGGAGGTCCCTGTGCAGCTACATTAGCCCTTTATGTTGACTCTTCTCTGTGCTTCATAAGGATTCCCCGAGATTGACCTCTGGGATCCTTTTCTGAGATGCTCGCATCCCTCCTGGGCATTCTTCCTTTCAAAAGCCTCTGTGGAAGGACTCCTTCCTAAAGCCCGGTGTGCATTTCTGACTTTGCCTTGCACCCCATCACAATCGGTGAGCAAAATGTCTTGAATGCACGGACTTGAAATCCCAGTTAAAGAGGCTTATGCAAATTCCCTTTGTGTTTTACACACAGCAAGAGTTCTGGAAGTTGGTAGCTTTGTCCTGTCAGTCAAAGCCTGGTCTCTGTGATCTTTGTGGCCTTTCTTTGTACATATCAGTCCACGGTGGCAAAGGGCACACCATCCTTCCCAGAAAGCCCCGGTAGACATCTGCATAGATCTTGATGGCCGGGACTCAGTTACGTGGCCACCAGAGGCCAAGGCAGAAGGCCCCTGTCTGTGGACGTTGAATTAGCCCACCGCCGTTGACCATTGAGCTCCGATGAAAAGAAATGAAGAAATCCCGAAAGAAGGTGACCTGTGATGAGTGCTCAGATTCCCCCACTGGGATGAGTCAGAGCCTCCAAGGCGGCTTCTCCAGCTCATTCCTCAGCCTTCCCTGGGTCAAGATGGCCCCCAAGCAAGTCAAGAACATGTTCCCCTGCTGGAAACAAATCAGGGGGCTTCCCAGTAGATGATGACCTTGCTAGAACGCGACTCCAGGCCAGAGTGGTGACCACCAATAGGAAGTCGTACGTACTCCCCATCTGCCGGGGTGATACTAAGTCTTCTCTCCTCACAGTATCACTGTTTCTCTGCTTTATCCCCAGCGCTCCCTACCTGTTTCCTGGCAGGTTGTGAGTGTGGGTGCTGCTGTGACTCTTGACACAAAGTGCTACACCCTCATCCTCCTGGCATGGGAAAAGTGTTCCAAGCCAGAGAGTGAGAGCAGCACGTGCAAAGGCCCTGGGGTGGGCTGGAGCACAGTGAGGACCCGAGGCGAGGGCGTCAGCAGGACCACACCCACGTTCTCCGTGTGTCTGTATCCACCTCTATCCCAGTTCGTATATGCCCAGGACTGCTTGCAAAAGCATTCATCCGTTTAGAGGGGACCTCGAGGGTCGCGAGGGTCTCCGGTGTATTGCTGCCAGATTGCTGTTCGGAGGCCTCCTGCCTCCCACCCCCTCCCACCCCCCACCCCCACCAAACGGTGGATTTGACAGGGTAAGTCTGCTGCTGCCTGAGCCGTGGGGCCGGTCACGTGCCAGTTCCCAGGCTTCGTACCTCGGTCCTGATTCTGCACTGTCTGTCCGGCTGTGGCTTCACCTCTGGTCCTTCCCTCCCAGGGCTGTTACACCGTGATCCTCAACACCTTTGAAACCTACGTCTACCTGGCTGGAGCCCTCGCCATAGGGGTGCTGGCCATAGAGGTAAGTAGAGGCCCCCACTTCCGCGGGTCCCCCGGAAGCAAGGCACACGCGGGGTCTTGGGGAGATGCCCCGTGCCCTGCACCCCCCAGCCTACCTCTGTCTCCACATCCTAAATCTAGGACCAAATTGGCTCCCTGCTGTAGGGACAGTACAGGCCCCGCTGTGCCTGTCTGCTGCCCGAGTCGCTGTTGGACTCTGGTCTCATCCGAGCAAGTCTCCACCAGTGAGTGGGCAGGCTCCGAGAGTCACCCCCCCATCCTCCTCCCACTGCCCCCCTCGCGGTTCCTCTCTGCCTAATCCTCCCCCAAGGTCCCCCAAGGTCCAGAGTGAACTCTTAACTGAGAATCAACACCGCTGCCTTGAGGAAAGGGCTGTGGCTTGTGCTTCTAGATCAGGCTCTTTGTTGGGGGCGAGTGGGGGGGGGGTGGTTCGGGACCTGTGAGGCCTTGTCCACCTCCCAAGGGCGGTCTTGATTAACCCTTTCGCCCCAGTCCCGGAACCCCCGTCAAAAGGCAGGCAGCTGCAGACTCCGGCCGCCGCCACCAGGGGGCGCCGCAGCCGAGGAGCGGAGCTGCCCCTCCCTTCTCCCCGCCCCCTTCCTGGGTCTCAAGCCCCCGCTACTGCAGGAGTTTGGACTGACCGCGTAAAGCCCACGCTTGGCCATCTGCAGGAAGGACCGCTCCCGGGCCTCGGCCAGCGGGGAAACGAAGTCAGGCGGCCGGAGCCCCAGCCTCCCCGTCCCTCCTTTCGGGGACGTCTCGAATGCCCGGCACCATGAGCAGCTTTCAGGGTGGGGGATGGGGGATGGGGGAGCGGGAGGGGTCCTTCATTCATTCATCCGTTCATTCAGCAAGCCTAGATTGAGCCCCTGCTTGCCAGCAGCGCTCCAGGGGAAGTTCTCTCGCGGGAGGACACCGTGAGCGAGAAGCAGATAAATCTGCGCTGGGACTGCGGAAATGGCGGGGGTGTGCCCCGCGCAGGAAGGACTCTTTTCAACTCCCGGCTCTGCCTCTCCCCACACAGGGCCTCTGAGCCACAGATTACTTCTCTGCAAGATGGCGCTGCTAACCGTGTCCCTATCCCCCCCGCCCCCCCCCCCCCGGCCGTCCTTGCTCCTGGCGTTGTGGGGGTTGCGGAGGATGGGGACTGCTTGCCTGGCGGGGGTGCGGGGGGCTCGTTAGACAATGTCTGCATTCTTGATCCGCCGTCCTCCTCACCCCCAGCCCCCAAGCCCAGCTGTGACCCCTATGGGAGGCAGAACCCTGCTCCGGGAGGAGGGACCTTAACTGTATCCCTGTCCCAGCCTCGCTTCCCCTCCCGGAGATCTGGCCATGAGCCTGGGCTCTAGGGACTGTCCCTTGTGCAACTTGCAAGAGCCCTGACCGTGGGGGCATCGGCCATTCTGGTCAGAGGGGCATCCCTGAATCTGGGTCTCTGCCTGCCCCCAACACCCCAGGGCCCTTAGGTAGGTGTTCCGTGACTGTGCTCTCAACTCTGGGAAGGGCTACATCGCCCTTGCCTATTAATAATGATCCTGGTAACTTTCTACTAATCATCTACTAGAGAACAGGCCTCGTTGGGTCATTGATCACCTTCTATTTCATCTTACCACCCTCCTGTGAGCTAGAAGGCGGAGTGTGTGGGACTTGGGAGCATAGGCTGTGGGGTCAGAATGCCTAGACTCAAACCCCAGCTCCCTCACTTGCAGCTGTGTGACCTTAGGTGAGTCGCATGACCTCTCTGTGTCTTGCCTCCTGCTCTGTAAAAGGTGTTTGGGAAAGCACTTGGAAATGTGCCCGGCACGTGGTAAGCTCTAGTACATGCTTAGGCCAGAGAAGGGACATGTTGGGCCCAAGGTTGCTGCTGGCAAATAGGGGAGCTGGATTTGAACCCATGTCCAAAGCTCCCTTCTTTCCATGACTACACTGCACAAAGGGGACCATGCGGAGGGCTTGCCCCCAAGGAGCGTCAGGAACCCCTACTGCGGGAGGGTGCTGAGTGATGGGTGGGCCCCCTTCCTGTCCCACGGCCGATGGCTGCTTCCCGTCGGGGTGGGACAGCCCAGCGCAGGGCTGGGAGGCCAGCCTGACAAGCCAACTTCGACTTCCTCTGCAGCTTTTCGCCATGATCTTTGCCATGTGTCTCTTCCGGGGCATCCAGTAGAGGGCGTGACCTGGAGCCTGAAGCCTCACCCGCCACCACTGCCCGGCACCCAACACCCTCCCCTCCCCGGTGTCCTTGCCCTGTTGCCCCCAGGGGAGGAGGTGAAGCCATCCTGAGTGGCCAGAGGAAGGGGCAGAGGAAAATAGCTATTTTTTTAACAAAACAAAATGAAGACAAGAAAATGGATTGACGTACCCCGCCTGGACTCCGGGCTCTCTGCGAGGGCCCCGGCGCTTGAACCCAGGGAGCACTCTGGACTAGAGACCAAAGGAACCCCAAGCCCAGGTTCCCTCCTCAGCCCCGCCAGCCCCTAGCAGCCCCGGGCCTGGGCCTTCTCCTCAGCTCCAGGTGCCAAGAACGGGAGGATCGAGGCAACAAGGAGGCAAAAGCAACCCTCAGATCGACAAAGCCCAGGGGCCCCCTGGGAGACTCGGGCACCGTGTCCCCGAGGACTTGGAACCTACACTGAAGCCCCGGTCTTCTGAGGATGGAGTTGCCCCTGCCTCGGGCTGGGGCCAAGAGTGGGCTGCAGACGCTGGATCTGAGAAAGGCCTAGCTGGCAGGGTCCTCGCTTCCCCCATCTGTTGGATCAAATAATCCGGAAAGCCCAGCGAGGGGCAGTTTGTCATTCACAGTCACACAGCACGTGCGTGACAATTGTGAACTGGAACCCACTCGTCCCTAGGCTGCCTCTCACCGCTTCCAGGGCTCTGTCAGTCTCAGCGTCCTGGTTTCCCGAGAGAGAGCGCAGGCTGGTCAGGAACTTCCCAGGCCCACAGCTGAGAAAATTACGGACTGTTGCCCCTGCTCTCCTCCCACCCCACCCCCCATACTTCTTTCTAAGCCTGCAGGGACACACACACACACACACACACACACACACTACCGTCCCTTTGCCACACTGCCCACCTCTGCCCACAAGCCTAACCCCTTCCCTGTTCACCAACTCTGTGGTTCCCCGGCTGGAAGGAACCCCCAGGATCATCTGGTTCTCCTCTCCCCACCCAGAACTGAGGCTTGGACGTCCTCCACAAGCTCTCTGCCAAGACTTTGCCACCGTCTTCTTGCATACCTCCAAGGACGGGGAGCTTACTACCTCCCAAGACAGCCTTCTGCCTTTGGACTGCTCTGCCTTTTTAGCATCAGCTCACTGCACATTAGGGTTCTCTGTTTCTCTTTGGTTGCATCCGTGGCATCCCACGTTCTCTTTCTCCTTCCCAAAGTATCAAGGCCACACATCGTCTTCCCCCAGATGCGTTTTCTGCAGGCTACAGAGCTCCAAGACATCTCGTTCCAGCTGTGACATGCTTTCCTGTCCCTTCACTGTCCGTAGCACATTTCTGTGTGTTTCTTCCAGGCTTGGGCAGGGAGAGGTTGTCCCCTAGACTCACTCACGCCTACACAGCGCCCACCGATCGGTTCCTCACATACAGGCCTTACATCCTAGACCGGTGTCGGCGACCGTATTACAAGATCCCTCGACCCCAGTGAATCAGGAGTGACCGCCGGAGGCTGGTCAGAGGATCTGAGGTTTGGCCTGGGGTCCGAGGGAAAGGACAGCGTAATCCTAGTTGGTGTCTGCCCGACAACTTACGCTTGATTAGTGACGTCTGCCGCGGGCTTGGCAAGGGGAGGGGCGGCGTGGCACCTGACCTCCTCTCCACGTCCCTCTTCAGGGTCTGGGAAGGGCCTGTTCTGACTCCCAGGCCCTGCGTCAGCTTCCAGCCTCCCTTCCAGCTTTCCAGCCAGTGGGAGAGAGACAGCTGTGGCCTGGAGCCCTGTGCCTCTCTGCTCTGCCACCTGCCCCCTTCAGAGATGCAGCCCCAGTTCTGTGCCTGCTGTAAAGGTTGGCTTTGACCCTCCTCTTGTCTCTCCCCTTCCCCCTCCCATCCTCCTGCTGTCCCCTCTAGTCCCAGGTCCCCCTCGTGGGCTCCAAGCTGGGGCTTGCCATGGAGTCCCTGTAGCATCCTGTCCTGGCAATTCCACACATGATGCCGTGGGCTCCCTGGCGATGGGCGTCCCCGGGACCCTGCAGCTGGAACCCCAGCCCAGCCCGAGAGGGGCCTTGGGCCTGCCCCTCTCCAGCCCCGCCCACCCACGTGCTTGGCTCCAGCAGAGGCAAATGGCCTGTCGGAGGTTGACAAAAAGAGCTGGCTGGGTGGGACTCGGGGTCTGACTGGGCAACTGTGTGGCTCTAGGCCAGGGGCATCCCAGACTTCCGGGCCCCATGTGGTCCGCAGCACCCAGGAGAATCCGGGGCCTTCGAGGTAAGGAGGGCCTGGCATCTATCTGGCACTCCCCCCCCCCCCTCCTGTCCAGTCCATCCCCTCAGGGGGAGGAAGGGTGGGTCCTGGAGGAACATCTGGCTGAGGCAGGTTCAAGGGTGGATAGGAGACTCATCCCTAACGGCTTTCCAGAAGGGGGCCAAGGAGCCCCTTGTCTGTCTACTGCCCACACTGGGGCCGGAAAGACAAAGCAGGCAGTCCGTAGCATTGACCCAGGCTGGTCGTTATTTGCAAGGCTGTCTGCAGCCATTCTGAAGCATGAAAAGGCAAGGTCCGTGCCAGTCTGGCTCGACCGAGCCTTTCCCAGGCACTGAGGTCTAACTGGGCTGGTCCACGTACGGCCGATAAACAACCCTACCCTGTTGGTCACACACGCCCCAGACTGAAAGCCACCTTCCGGCTCCGAAGCTGCCGCCTCTTAGAAAAGGGAACCCATCTGAGGGGTTACGAAGCTCTCGTCCCTCCTTTCCACGCCTAAGGGACCCGGCCAGGATACCCCGAACCAGCTGAGGCCCCGGCACCCCCATCTCCCAGAAGCCCCCTCTTCCCTTTCCCCATGGGTCCCGTGTCGAAAGTCTATTTTGAAACCTGTAAATGTTCCTTCCAGTAGATAGCAGAGCTAATTTATCATGTTTATTTCCTGTGAACCCCCCCCTTTTATATTCTATATCAAGAGGAGTTTTTGTAATATAAAACAGGACGCCCACACTGATGGTTTTGCACTGGTTTTTGTGACTGTTTCTTACAAAAAGAAAAAGGAACGAAGAATAAATAGTGGCTGTGAAGAAGGTGGTCTTGCTTGGGTGGGGGTGGGGCAGAAGGGGGGAGCTGAGGCACGGAGGGCACGGGGGGGGGCTCCAGGGGCAAAGGTAAAGGGTGGTGGGTGGAGCGGGGGCGGGGGGTGTCTTCCCAAACCTTTAGGATGGGGAGCCGGGCCGACACGGGGCCTTCTTCAGGAGATGCGTGGGTCCCCCTCCCTGTTTGTCACTGCCTCCCTCCCAGCGATGGCTCCTTGCCTTAATCCCCCCGCCACATCCCCGGACCAGGTCTGCCGGGCTCTGCTAGGTCCCTCTGGGCCCAGCTCCGATGTCCAAGCAGCACAGAATTTCACGACAGCACCATCCCAGCAGGCCCTCATTACCACCCAAGGGACAAGGCCAGGCCGCCCTCCGGCTCGCCCCACCCCCACCCCGGCTGAGGCTGAGGCAGCTTGGCCGGCCCGGCAGGTGCCTCACCCAGGCTGCAAAGCCCATGCTTTCTATTCCCCCGTGCCCCTGGGTGGGGGGAGGAGCACTGATCCGCCACGCCCACCGGTGACTAGGACAAACCACCCATCGCCCTCCAGAGGATCAGCCCAGCCTTAAAAGGCCTGGGTCAGATACAGGACGCGACGGGGCCCCAGGGCACTGAGGGCACTGCCCACTGGCCATCCACTTGACTCCCCAAGGTGGCAGTGGGTGCCCAACCCGCCAGGCCCCTCCCCTCTGCGTGGAACAGTAGTTACAGCTGGGCTTCGGGGACAGCCGGGCCCGGTGTGGGCAGGGCAGGGGGCCCAGGCAGAGGTTCACTTGGAAGCAGCCAGAGCTGGGCTGCACCTGCCCCCTACCCACCCCACCCCCCCCCACCCCCCCCACCCCCGCCCTACCCAACACTATCCCAAGACGAGAAACACGTCTGGGGCCTGGGCTGCCTTTCTCTACCCCTGTCCCCACACCGTGAGGGCCACCACTTCTGTGCACATTTGCGGCCTAGAGGGAAGGAGAGCACTGGGAGTGAGGGCTGAAGGGGGGCACACGAGCAGGGGCAGGGAGGGTGTCCTCAGCTCTGAGGGAACCGCGTGTTAGCCTCCTCCAGGGCACTTGGGGTGGGGACGACATTAGAGGAGTGGCCTGCTGAAATATTTCTATTTATTTCCCCTGCTGAGTTTGAAGGGCACCCAGTCCTACCCCGCCGGGTCTCAGGGGCAGCACCCCGGGGAGAGGGCGAGGGTGCACGAGGGGACTGAACTGGGCAGACCGAAGGGACGAGGAAACGCCACTGCGTCTCTCTCTTCTTCATCTCCAAACCCCATCACGGGGGTTCCACCTCTCTCTGCGTCCACTGTCGGGGCCGGCCTTGGGGTGAGGCTGGACCCAGGCCAGTTGGGGGAAGAGGCCCTAGGAGAGCCTGTGGTGGCCGGGCTTGGGGCTGGGGACCGGGCTCTGGCGACAGGTGGCCCACTGCAGAGGGAGGCTGAAAGGGAGGCACCGGCTCAGAGACCACCACCCCTGCCGGTCCGCCCGCAGCTGGGCTGTGGGAAGGGCAGGCGTGTGCGGTCAGGGGGCAGGGGGCAGCTCCCATGGGTGGGGAGGGATAGGGGCACGGGGTCAAATTCTTGGATTTTTCCAGGCATACACGGAAGCCACGGTCAGCCACATGGGCACTAGAGGGGCCGGGGGTGTAGGGAGGACCGGGGGACAGTGCTCAGCCTGTCTCAAACCAGAGAAGGGCCTCCCGGCAGAAGGGGCGAGAGCCCCATCTCAGGCCAAAACCCCACGACTCGAGCTCTCCAGTGAGTGTCTGTCCAGGGGATCCGGAGGCCAAGAGACCCACGAAAAGGAGGCGTTCCTGTGTGGGGCGAGGGCCAGAGGTTCAAGAGGCCCCGTCCCTCCCCAAACCTGAAAGCCCAGGAGATCACAGCATTTGGGGGTGCCCGGGAGGAAAGGAAGGCGGTCAGCCCCGCCTGCCTGGGGGCAGGCCCGGCACAGGGCAGGCTCCTTCCTGCCTTCCAGCAGCCAGAGGGAAACTGAGGCCCCGGGGCCTCCCCGCCACACAGGGGCCCCTGGCCCAGCGAGTGGCTAGACTTTCTTGGGTTTTCGGCCCACTTGGTAATAGTAGTAAATGCTGATGACGACAAAAAGGAGGCGGCTGGCCAAGAGCAGCAGAATCCCCAGGGACGCGAGGCCGGTCTCCGCGAGTGTAGCACTGATCACTGTGGGAGAAAGACCGGGAAGGGACAGACGTCAGCGGAGGGGTGTGCCTCACCCTCAACCCGGGGCGACATACTGACGGGCGCCCGGGCGGCTCAGTTAAGTGGCCAACCCTTGGTTTCGGCTCAGGTCGTGATCTCACCGTTCGTGAGTTCGATCCCCGAACTGGGCTCTGTGCTGCCGGTGCAGAGCCTGCTTGGGATTCTCTCTCTCTCTCTCTCTCTCTCTCTCTCTCTCCCCCTCCCACGCGCGCTCTCAGAATAAATACATAAACTTAAAAAAGGAAAAAGATGGCATGCTGAGCTGGGGGGTCCTGCCAGCTGCTGGCCCTCACGGACATGTCTGTTGTGATGTCCCCCACGTGGCAGGTACTGGGGCAAGGGCGAGCATGCCATCACACCTGCTCTGGGTACACAAGTGAGCGATGGGTTATGGGAGGCGGCAGGTGCACGTACACGGGGGACGCTGTGGCTCTGTGAGTGTGTGTGTGTGTGTGTGTGTATTCAAGAAGGTACAGGTGTGTGTGGGTAGGTGAGCACAGGGGCACAGACACACAGGTAGACACGGCCACGTGAGCCCCTCCCCCTCGGATGGATTTCATCACTTCCTGGAAACCAGGCAGCAAGAGCTGGAAAGCCAGGGGCCACGCCACCCTGCCCACACCTCCCACCCCGTCAGCCTCCCTGTCTCACTGCCCACCTCAAGACTCACCCAAGAACTGGACCCCAAAGTAACAGGCTTCGGTGAGCAGAGTCCATCGGATGATCACTTTCTCAGCCGTGTAGAGAGCATTCCACATGATCAGGGAGATGCCTGGGGCAGGGGGGACAAAGAGCAGACTGGGGAGGGCGTCTTGAGCCCTAGCCCCGTGGGTCAGGGGCCCGTTCCTCCTCCATTGGGCAGATTTGCCAGGAACCCAGACTTCCACATTCCCCACCCCCACTCACACTCCCCAAATTAAAGCCATCCGCCATCCCACCGAACCCCATAACCCTAGCTCTCCCACTGCATGGGTGATGTCCTTGAAGCCACCCCGATCTCCACCAGCCCCTGCCCCTGCCCCCCGGCACTGGTGCAGACCCTTGAAGGACGAGTACAAGTGCAATCAGCACAAGGTTGGGGGAAACTGCATGTGCAAAGGCACGGAGGCTTTCTGAAACGGGGGACTGGGCATCGCGAGATGCGGCCGGAGCCCAGGGCCCACGGTGAGGATATGAGGAGGTGGGTCTGGGAACGTAGGCTGGATCCACCCCACAGACCACCCCGAATGCCAGGTGGAGGGGCTGGGCCTCTATTCTGCAGGTAAAAGGGACCGCGGGATGTTTTAGAGAAGAGGAGGGACGCTACCTGTGCTAGGCTTTAAAGGCTGTTAACTCAGCTTCCGGCCAGGCACGGGGTGTGACAAATTTGGAAACAGAATGGTTCTAAGGAGAGGCCCGAGGCTGGGAGGGGTTTTGCAGACCCGTGTCGATTTGGTCTCCCGCGCTAGGCCGTGAGGACCTGGAGGGCAGGGCCCGAGCCTCATTCACCTCTGTACCTGGGTGACCAGGTGGGGAGCTACACACAGTAAGTATTCGGTGTTTGCCCGAGTCCACTGGGTGCATTCCAGCAGTGGCCACGAGATGGCAGCACACACCCAGCAGAGACAGACTCAGCTGAAGGGAGGGACAGCAGGTGCTTAGAGGGGGAGCCCACGCACAAAGAAAGGCTTCCCCGTGCTCCTCTCAGTCCCCGTTGGTCCCCGGCTGCCCATCACGTCCCTCGGAGTCTGCCCTAGCAATACTCACTGAGGAGGGCACCGCCATAGAGGCGGATGGGGGTCTTGCTGGTCACCTGGGCTCCATCAAAGACCGCATCATAGAGCTGGTCAGGGAAGGCGAGGGCCTGTGGACATTGGTGGGAAGTTCATGGGCAAAGTTGGTGGGGGTCGCTGTTGAAACATCCTCTGGACATGTCCCTCCTTCCCCCCAGAAGCAGGGCTGAGATCCCTGGGGGCAGTCCACTGTCAGAACCTTGATTGGCCCCAGGCCTTCCGTGCCAGGACAGAAGGCTCTGGGTTTCTAGGGGCAACGAGTCAGGAACGTGGACCACGGGATCTAGGATGTGCCAGAGCAGGCCAGGTACAGGTGGGAAGAGTGTCGGGAGCTGGGACTGTGGAGGGAGCTAGAGGGCCTTCGGCATGATGACCATGTGGGTAGAGGCAGCGGGGCCCCCAGGGTAGAGGAGGAACCCCCAGCAGAGGTTCAGAGGCAGGACACAGGGAGCCGGACCCGGGGCCAGGGGCGGGGGGCGGGGGGCTCACCATGATGGCGATGCCGGAGAAGAGCACAGCAGAAGCAAACTGCCAGACCCTGGGGACACGTGGAGAGACGGGTCACAGCCAGGCCCCAGGGGACCCTCCCCTCTCCAGCCAAGATGTCCAGGGATGGCTGGCGTTGGGGGGAGGGAACGAGACGGGATGGAACCACAGGCACGAGGGCACCGGGGCAGAGCTGATGCGGCAGGGTCTGGCGCGGCCCTTCCCCATAACCCCGCCCCCGGCCCAAGCTCACGCTCAAGTGCTCACCTCAGCCCCAGAGGCTCCCGAACAGCAAACTTGATTTCGTTGCCCAGGACCTGGCTGATCTGTGGACAAACAGGGGTCAGGGCCATGCCCAGCCCACTCACTCCCCTCCCGGAGCCCCCTGACGTGTACTTGTGCTCAGCCAGAAGGTCACCCAGGCTGGGAAGGTCACACTGAAGCCACCCCCCCTCTGCCTCTCCTTGACACCGGGGCTTACACAGGAAGCTGAAAATACGGTGGGTGAGAACAAAAGCTCAGAGGTCCGCTAGACACGGGCTTGAAGCCTGGCTCTGCCACTTACTGGTAACGGCCTTGGGCAAGTCCTGGCCCTCTCTAGGCCTCAGTTTCCTCCTCTATCAAATGGATTAATAACCATCCCCCAGCACTTTAGTGAGATTAAACAATGCTTATAAAGCGATCGTTGCAGTAGCTGGCACATAATAAGCGCGAAATTCATTCCAGCGATCTGTCTTTGTTTTTGTTACGATTCCCCGGACATCTCCGTTAAGTTCCTAGAGAAAAGTTCCTGCAGCCACAGCTCCTCTTCTCCCAGATGGCAGGCCGGACCCGCCTCCCCGAAGGGGTGTTGAGGTGGGCCCCCGGGTGTGGCCAGCTGAAGGCCCCGCCCCCCCGGCCCACCTTGGAGCGGTGCACCTCCCCGTCGTCGTCCTCCCCGCCCACGCCGAGGATCTTGCGGGTCTTCAGGCGGCTCACGAGGTCCGTCTGACTGTGCTTCTTCATGAGAGGCGGGGGCTGCTTGGCCGCCATCTCGTCCTGGAGCCGCTGTCCACGGAGGCCGAGGGGAGACACCAGCCTCAGCCACAGGTCCTGCCCGGCCCCCAGACGTCAGGGGCACCCAGTACGGGCCTCGGGGCCTGGCGAGGCCTCCCCGTCGGCGTGGGGCAGCAGGGGGAGCACCAACAAGAAATCTGAGGGCCCAGGCTTGGTAGTCGGCTCCCTAACCACCCGGCTGCGTGAGGAAAGGGGCAAGTGTCTCCCTTTCCTGGCCTCGGCTTCCTCGTCTATAAAATGGGTGGGAGAGGATGTTCCTAAAGCCCTTCCCGCTCTGTGAGCCTATCGGGCCTAAAGGCACACGGTACACCCCAGGTCACCAGGCCGGACGGAGCCTTTCAGAGCGTGTGCGCCCAGGAAAGGCGTTCGGGCCCAGATGAGACCACATCCGGGAGGTGGGGGCCATCGGGAGTCTGGGTCAGTCTTGCCAGACGAGGGGTGATCTGCCCGAGTCCTGGGGTCCAGGTCCCCCACGGAACTGTGGCCCAGACAACCCCTCCGCCTTAGCCAGACTTCCTCCCTGTCTCCCACACGACCTCCTTCAAGCCGCCAGGGCTGAAAGAAGGGGAGCGGGGTGACCCCGGGACCCAGCAGAGCCAGGGGAAGGACGGCCGGGATTGCTGGTGGAAGCCCGTGCCCCTCCCTGCCAGGGGCACGCACTGCCAGCCTCTTCCCCTCCCCGTGTCTGCTCGCCATCCTCCACGCCCCCCCCCACCCCCGCCCCCGGCCAGGTCTTGAGCGCCTACCGTCTACCAGGCGCTGGTCCGGGAGACACGGAGATGACTTGGCCGCCGGTCCTCCCGGTTCAATCAGCACCACACCTATGCAAAGGAGATAGAAGTGTAGACCCCGGTGAGGCAAAGGCCTCCGAAGGCTGGCACTGGGCTGGGAACCGCCAGTGTGCAATGGGGGCTGCTTACGCCCATTCTACAGATGAGGAGCTCAAGCTCAGCAAAGTTCAACAGAGAGAGGCTGAGTGACTTCAGCACCCCCCCCACCCCCCACCCCACCTTATTCCAGCCCACAACGACCCTCTGGCAAGGCCGCAAAACTACTCTCACAGATGTTGCCTGCCCCTCTGCTGGGCTTGCTGGACCTCCCTGACCAGGCCTCAGACCTGGGTCCCAGTCTGGCTGCCAGCGGAGGGGTGTGTGTGTGGGACCAGCCAAGTCTCCCCCTCCCGGCCCTGGTCGGGGCGGCCAGAGGCAGAGCCGTCCTCAGCGTCCTAAAATAAAGCACCCGGACAAAGCAACATAAGAACGGAATCCAAGTGTGGGGCGTGTGGATATCGTGGCTTCAGACTCGGGTAAAGGAGGGAAATGGCAGAGTACCTCAAGTTTGGAGCTAACCACACAAGTTGGTACCGATGGCCTCCGGTGAGTGACATTCAAGGCCAAGGGCCCGCCCAACCCCCCGGCCTTACTTACAGCTATGCCGTCCCCTCCCTCCACACTCACCCTGGGGCAGGGGAGGGGCGCGGAGGTGGCCGCTGGTGGCCAGGAAGGCCCTCTGGCGGGGAGGTGGCCAGCCCCGCCCGAGAAAGCAGGGTTTAGCCACACTGCTCCTCAGGGGCCGGGCGCTGTCCCCACACCTCAACGCTGGCCACCACTTCTCATGACCCCAGAGGCTACAATCAGCCCGGTGTCCCTCCCGCTGCCAGGTGGACCCGCTCGAGACAGCCTGCAAGGGCCGGCCAGCCGCTGCTGGTGGCAGCCAGGGCTCGCCCCCCCTCACCCGTCCTCGGCCCAGGAAGCACCGGGGGGGGCCCCGCCCTCACCCCTTCTTTGTCTTCCGGCCTCCCCTCTGGCCTTTCTTTCTTCACTTTACATACTGCAGAACTGACATTCTTTGTTGTTTGCAGTTCCATAGATTTTTAGGACGTGTGTAGATTCACACACCTACCACCGGGAAGTCAGGACCCCTGCCCGCGTCATGCTCTCCCCTCACCCCTAGCCCCTGGCCACCACGGATCTGTTGTTGGCCGTCACCCCGGCTCTGTTCTTCTTTTTCCCAGTGTGTTATATACGTAGAATCATAAAGACTAGAACCATTTGAGACCGGCCCCTTTCATTCAGCATAATGAATGAGATGCCTTTGAGGTCCATCCAAGCTGCTGGGCCAGTCAACGGTCTTCTCCTCTTTATGGCAGAGTAATATTCCACGGGACAGACGTGCCGGCTTGGCAAGCCAGCCATTCGCTGAAGGACCGCCGGGCCGTTCGCAGAGTCTGACAATTATGAACGGACCTCAGTCCCGCGCCATAAGGCCGGCCCTCGGGCCAAGCCCACCAGGCCTGGGCTGCATCAGTGACCCCAGCTCAGAGCGACAGCTGCCTTCCTCCGCCCGGTGACCCCTCGCCACCAACGCGTGCACGATGCTCCCCTCCGCGCGGCAGGCCTGAACCTGCGAGGCAGGGGCCGTGGAGCGTGGCAGGGCCAGCCCGCAGGGACTGGGTACAGAAAGGGGACTGCGGTGTCCCGGGCTCCATCTGACATCAGCACCGCTCTTGGGGGGGACAGGCTTTATCCACAGGCACCGCCATCAGGTACCCGGGCTGGTGGGACCCGCTGTGGCCTCCCCCCAGCCCAGCCCCCAGCAAGGAGCTCATCACCAACAAAGGGCCCTAGGGCCTCCCAGGGACGGGGAAATCTCCAGGGAGAAGAATCCCCTGCACCTGCCTCTGCACAGCTAACTCCTCTGAGCACTAAGTTCTGTTCCTTCTTCACCCACAGCACAGGGCCCTGCCTGGGGAGGGCAGGTGGGGGGCTGTATCACTCCCATACACCCGCCAGCCCCTCCACAGGCCCTACCCCCCCAAGGCAAGCCACGTACACGGCCCCCTCAGATCTGCCCTTGAACTTGCTTCCCTTCCCACTCCAGGTGTTTTTCAGCCTGGCCTCACCTTTTTTTTAAATGTTGATTTTATTTATTTTGAGACAGACAGAGGAAGAAAAAGAGAGAGAGGCAGAGCGAGAGGGAGAGAGAGAAAATCCCAAGCACGCTCCGTGCGGTCAGCATGGTGCCCGACATGGGGCTCGATCCCACGAACCGTGAGACCATGACCTGAGTCAAAATCAAGAGTCGGAGGCTTAACCGACCGAGCCACCCAGGCGCCCCCAGCCTGGTCTCATTTTAACCTAAGCGAGGACACAAGGCACCTTCCTTTGCCGTACCCACTGCATCGCGTCTGAACCAGATGTGCGTTCGAATCCCGATTCTGCCCTCTTACCTGCTGTAGGGCTTGGGGCAGCTGGCTCACTGCAGCTCTCCCAGCCTCAGTTTCTGCCCCTGGGAAATGGGGGCCATGAGAACACTGGCTCCGTGCATGCGCTGGAGGATAGGGCGAGGGAACTCAGGGGGGGCCTGGGGCAAAGTGCCCTGCCCGCCCACACTCGCACTTCGCTCTCTTCCTTTAGCCATTCAGCCGTGCACAATGGAAAAAGCCTGCCCCATAGGGCGGTTGCTTCCTTCCCAGGGCCAGCTGCCTTCGAAGGGCCCCCAGGGCTTCCCCCAGGTGAGGCCAGCTGCCCGAGGGAGGCTGAGGGAAGGGGCAGCGTGGAGGACAACCAGCCAAGCAAGGAACAGGTGCAGGGACATTGCAGCCTGCAGTCCCCTAGAGCCTGAGTTCAGGACCCTCTACGTTCTGCCCCTGGCTGGCCTCTCTGACCTCAGTTCCCAATAAAGCCAGCAAGTCGCTGTCCTTCTGAACAGTGGTTCCCATTTCTGAACCACTGCCCCCGGGAGGGTCCTCCTTGCTCTCGGTCGCCCCACCCCGACACTCCTGGTTCTTTAAAGCCGCACGGCCCCTCCCTCCGGGCAGCTTTCTGGGACACAGCCCCTCCCGACTTCCGTGGGTCTCAGTGTGGGCGGCCGCTGGTCACTTCCAGCCCATAGGCCTAGTCATGTCATGGGTGCCTGGGCTCCTGGAGACCCGGTGATCTGAAGGCAGGGTTGTTATCTCATCCAAGCATCTTCCCGCTGGGCCTCGGCACGCGGGCAGGCCCTTCATGGGCACAGGAGTGACAGCTGGGCTGCGGGCAGCAGGCCTCCCGAACCCCCCCCCCCAGAACACCCAAGATCATGCTATGTTAGACGTGGCAGGGCCCAAGGGGGGGGGGGCTCTGTTCCAAACACACACTGGACAGGGCAGAAAGCTGAGGCCCAGAGAGGGCAGGGTCTGCCTCGGGCCACCCAGGAGCTGGTGGCAGGAGTACAGGAAAGGGGTTTCGCGGTCAGGCAGGGCTGGGTTTGAAATTGACACCTCCTCCTGGCTGGTGGTCTCGGGCAAGTGGGTCCAGGGTGCCGAGGACACAGGAGAGTGGGTGCCAATGTCTCGGCGAAGGGCCCGGCCCATGGGGTGCCCGGGAAGCGGCGGGGGTCAGGACAGGTGGGGAGAGCAGGCGGGGAGACCTCACGACGGCCGCCTCCACGAGAGCTGCAGCCACCGCTAGACGGCCAGCGCCGCGGGCCGGGGCTTTCTGTAGGTCTGGATCGCGGGGCTTGGGACACTTCCTGGCACGGGAGGGGCTCGGCAAATATTTGCGACCGAGTAGTGAGCTGGGGAAGGGTTTGAGAGCCCCCCACTGCTGGCCAAGCTCTGACTCCCTGCAGAACACACACACCTCCACGCATCAAGTGCAGGGACGTCTTGAGGCCAGGAAGAACATCCCTAAGAGCTCCCAGTGGCAGTAAGACAGAGAGGTCATGACTACACGGAGGCCGGGAAGGGAGAAGTCTGTCAGGGGTACAAAGTGCCAGGGGAGAATGGGAGGGGGGGTGGGGAATATACTGCACGATTAGGCCAACTTGGGCTCAAACCTCAACTCTTTCTCTTACTTGTCTGTGACCTCAGGAAACTTTCCCAACCCCTCTGAGCTTTCATCTTGTCCTTGGTGAAACCACACTGCTACTTCTGAGCTCACAGGGTTGTGAGGAGACGCTGAGCACAGGCACTCAAGGGGCCTGGCACCTGCTGTGAGCTCCATACAGGACAGCAATTAATGACATTGCTTATGGGGCGGCTGCCAAGGCCCTGCCCTGGCGGCAGGTCAGACGGGCCTGGGGCGTCACTCCCGTGCTGGTCCTAAAGGACCTCTCCCAACCCCCCTACGGCCTCCCCAAGAAGCCTGCCTGGTTTCCATAGAAACGGCCGGACTGCAGAGCTGTCCCTGGCGTGGAGACTGTGCCCATGAGGGCTGGCTTAGAAACCTGACCGGCAGGGGGAGGGGAGAGGAGAGGAAGGGCGCCTGGGGCCCGGAACACCCACCAGCTGATTCGGGGCAGTTGCTGCTGAGTCTCAGAGCCAAGAACCACTTCCTTTTCGAACAAGACCCTCTGCTAAAGAGACAGTACACCTGTCCCTCCCCCATCTGGTAGGAACTGCCCCGGAGAGCACCCACCCCAGGGCTGGAGGCAGGGGACGAGGACTTCCAGACCAGGAATCCTCTGCAATCCCCATGACAACCCTAGGAGGACGGCTGTATCGTCACCCCCATTCTACAGACGAGGAAACCAAGTGACTTGTTCAAGCGTCTCGGGGTAAGTGGCAGAGTTGAAACTTGAACCGAGGTAACCACACTTCGAATAGACATCCCGCGAGGAGCTGGGGTGTGTGGGCAGGGCCAGTGGTGATGTCTGGGGAACCTGACCTCCAGGAAGAACTACGCTGTAAGCCATCTTCCTCCTCACATCTCGCTTTGAAAGTCTCTGGCAGGTTGCCAGCATCCGAACTCCTTCCTTCCTTCCTTCCTGGGGTCCAGCCTCCCCTGGGTGAAGGCGCTGTGGCTCCGGCGGGACCAGGGCAGGGCCGCGGGGAGGCCCATTGTTCTGTTATCACACGGGTGCAAAATAGCTGGAAACAGGGGCTGGGACAGGGCAGTGCCAGGGGAGGGGGCAGTGAGAGGCGGAGCCTCCAGGCCCTGCTCGGAGAAAAGCAGAGGTGAGGAGGGAGCCCCAGCAAGGAGCCCATTCATCCACCCCATCGTCCCTTCCTGGGGCAGTCCACCAGCCCCTTGGCCAAGATGGGGTCGAAAGACCCCCCAACCCAGAGCCCCCAGCCTGGGTCTTCAGGCGGAGTGAATCTCACATCTCAAGGGCCGTACGGGAGAGGCTTGGGGATGAAGGGACCCATGTTCCTTACTAGCCCCTACGCCTTTGGGCAGATTAACCTCTCCTGCACTGGAAATGGGGGTCATGAGGCCCGACTTACCAGCTTGTCGGCAAAGTTACAGCAAAACTAAGAAGCCCCAGGACACAAAGGGGGTTTGGCTAATGCCGGCTGTCCTACGGACATCATCACAGTGACTGCTAAGGTGCAGGTGCGGTCCTCGTGGGTCTCGGGGCCTTTGGGCTAAGGCACAAAGCCAAGCCGACTTCCGGGCAGCGCGTCCTTTGAGGGTGTAGTTATTCTAAAGGCCGAGCCGGCCTGAGGCAGTCAGCCTCGCCTGTCAAGTGGCTGGTGGGCCAGTCGAGGGCAGGGCCGTATCATCTCTCTGGCGCATGTCCCACGTCACCCCTGGGCTCAGCGCGGATGCAAGGGAGCAGGGTGACAGGTAGAACTGGGGGGGGGGGGCATGATGCAAATCCCGCCACGGTGACAGGCCTAGATCCTGAGTCAAGAAAGGGATTCCACGTCCCGTTTCCAAGAACCTCCAGGAACGTGGGAGCTGCCAACCGAGCCCTGAGTCACTGGCGGGGAGACAGGACAGCTGAGGTCACCAAAGACTGTGCCACCGCGGGAAAACCAGGGCCTAACTGTGAGATTCGGTTAATTCATTCAAAAAAAAAAAAAAAAAAAATGGGAGCGTGGTGTCTGGGGCCCTCCCGGCTGTGACAGTCATGATTTGGCTTCTAAATCCACACTCCAGCGGCACACGAGGCCCGAGCTCCCGCTGCCTGGGGGCCTCTTGGGGACACGCATATTTTATCCACAAGTTCTCTTTGTTTTGAAGGTGCCTGATTTCCAGAATTGCAGAGGAAAGCCCCAACTTTCATCATAAACAAACATCTGCAAATCGTCAGGGACGAAAAAAGTAATAAACATTCCCCGCAGTGTCGGAAAGGGTGGGAGAGCAGAGGACAGGGAGGGGGCATCCCTGGGCCTCACCCTAGGGCCTGAGAGGGCTGCTGTGTGCAAGCGGGATTCAGCCCTTGACGGCCATCCATCGTCACTCAGAAGTCGCTGAGAGGGTCTTCCCTGTCCCTACCGTCACTCACAAAGGGCAGAGCACATGGGGAATTTCTGTCCTCTCAAGCCGGGAATGGGCCTGCCTCCCCCACAGCCTGGCGACCGCGTCAGGGCCCTCAAAGGCAGCTGGTGTTTCTGGATCCCATGGGACCATGATCCTGGGGACAGCCTGGCTTCTGGCTGCCATGGGGCCAGAGCTCTTGAGAGGGGGCAGTGGACATACGTCAATACCCCACCGCCCCTCCCACCCCTCTCCAAACCTCTACGAGGGGAGGACAACAGGGGCAAAAGGAACTTCCCTGCAGGGATGCCAACTTTTCCAGAAGCGAGAGGTGATTTGCCCTCTGGGTGGCTCGGGGGAGGCAGGCAGAAGGGTCCCTGTACTTTTCCCGGCATGCGGATGGGCCAGCCAGGACTGCCCATCTCCCCCAGGTTTGGGGGCTCTGGCTTAGTGGTCAAAGGAGTGGGTTAAGACTCAAAAGGCTTGTGGGGCGCCTGGGTGGCGCAGTCGGTTAAGCATCCGACTTCAGCCAGGTCACGATCTCGCGGTCTGTGAGTTCGAGCCCCGCGTCAGGCTCTGGGCTGATGGCTCGGAGCCTGGAGCCTGTTTCCGATTCTGTGTCTCCCTCTCTCTCTGCCCCTCACCCGTTCATGCTCTGTCTCTCTCTGTCCCAAAAATAAATAAAAAACGTTGAAAAAAAAAATTAAAAAAAAAGACTCAAAAGGCTTGTACCTGCATGGCATTGGGCCAGTGACACCACCTCTCTGGGCCTCCGTTTCCTCATCTGTTAAATGGGTGTAATAAGGCCACCTACCATCCACTGATGGGGAGGTGCACAAAAACACCCAGAACAGTACCTGTTCCGTAGTGAGCACTTAGTAATGTTGCTGCTGTTATTTTGAGACTAGGAGACTCAGCTTCTTTGCCTCAGTTTCTCCCTTCACCATACCAGCTTCAGAACAGTCCCCTTCAAGGGGCTACATGTGGATACAGAATGGGGTGTTTACAAGGGACGGCCAAAGAAGGAAATGGGAAGGGAACAGGGACTCCCTCTGGGTCCGGAGGCAGATGCGGCCCGGAGGCACTCACGACAGACGGGCAGGGAGAACGTGGAGAGGGTTTCGCGATGGATTGCACCCCTTGAGCTACTAAGCCTGGGTGGCTCCCCTCCATGTTTCCAGCTCTTGGCCAGGCCTGACCCTGGCCGGGACGCAAACCAGTGTGGCCAATGAGTAGCTGAGCTGCAGGATGGAGTGAAAATATTATAGGCCGGGAGTCAGAACATCGGGCACCCCGCCCTGCTGCCACCGCTACATGTCCTGGGGTAACTTCAGAGCCATCCGAGCATCACTTCCCTCCTCTGCGAAATGGACAGGCGTCATTCCTTTTCAGCCAGCCTTGCCTCCTATCTCTTCCCCACCCCCCTCTCTCCACCCCAGTCACGCTGGCTCCTTACGGTTTCTCAAACACGGCAGATACGTTCCTGCCTCAGGGCCTTTGCACAGGCTGATCTCCGCAGGATCTTTATTTACCCAAGCTATTCCCACAGTTCACTCTTTCAAAGCCTTGACTCACAAGTCACCTCCTCAGGGAGGCCTCCTCGACCACCTTTATGTAAAACAGCACCCCCACCCCTCGCCTCGACACCCCCTGACACTCAACTTTTCCCCCTTCACCCCCCAATACGCCATCTAATTTATTTTATCATTTGTTCCTCTACCCTTTAAGTGTCAGCTCCGTGAGGGAAAGAATCTTCATTTTGTTCTCAGCTACCTCTCAGTGCCTGGGACTGTGTCTGGCACTTCGTTCACTAAATCACCGTTGGCGTCGGGCCCACAATTAGCATGGAAGAGTCTAGAACTGTGTATGTCTAGGGGTCACTGCTAATTTCATGGCTCTCCTACCCGGCACACCGGCGAGGGGGAGGGCCTTTCTCCAGAGGGGCTGGAGGGTTGTCCGTGGCTGAGTATAGAGTTGGAGAAGTTACTGCGGGGCCTGGGGGCAGAGATCCAGCAAAAGTGTTGACAGCTAGACAATGGTGAGGGACTTTGGGTCTCAGCCCTCCACCCCAAATCTGGAAGGATTGATAAAACCTACAGCATGTGGGCGGGGAAAAAAGACGCCAGGGCTGCTGATTCCCGGGGTACTGGAGCCAGAGGGGACCTCAGGGACCGGCCGGCCCATTTTATAGATGGGATAACAGAGACCTGGAGAACACACAGTGCCTTATTTCCTAACAGCCCAACGAGAAACACCTTTCCTCCTCCTGGGCTGAGGGTGAGGCTTCCGCTGAGGAAGGCACAGTGTCCCCTCCTGGCACTCCACCAACGCCCCCCACCCAACCCACTCTCCGTCCCTGCGCTCTTTGGGCGGCAGGAAGAGAGGGTCTGCAGAGGGCCGTGGCCTTCTCCACACAGGCCAGCAGCCGTGTAGGTCCAAGAGGCCGCACAGTTGGGGTGGGCATCCCTGCGGCCCTGATGCGTCCTCCCCGCAGGACTGCCCCACCAGGAAAAGTTTGTCTGAAGGAAATCAACCAGGAAGCGCGGGGCGGTGGTGGGACCGCCGACTCGGCCTTGGCCATGGGCGCTGGGCTCTGGAGGAGCCGCGGGGTTCCCGGCCTCCGCCCTGCTCCTGCCCCCGCCCACCTAGCTCCGGCGGGCGGCGGAGAAACTGGCTCCCCCGGGGCCGCGAGGGGGCGGCGGGAGCCCGGGACTGGGTGGGGGCGGGGAGGGCGGAGCGAGGGGACGCAAAGCAGGCGCCGGATACTGCGGGGCGCGCCGGGGATGCGCGCGGGATTCTGGCGGTTCCTCGACAGACCCCCTGGATGGGTGCGAGTATTTTGTCCGCGGCAGGAGCCCCAGCCCACGCAGAGCCAGGCCGATGGCCCCACACTGCCCCCTTCCTGCTGAGCGCGCGACTTAGGGGAGACCGGGGGGGGGGGGCGACGTCTCCACCTGTGCTTTCCTGACCCTCCCACCCAACCACTGGGGCTTAGGCGCGGCTTCGGTTTCGGCCTCCTCCCCCTCCCCCCTCCCCCTACCTACCTCCCCGGCCGGGAGTCGGGGGTCTCTCCCGGTCTGGCTCCTTCCTGCTCCAACGTGTCCTTTATCTCCGGCTCCAGACACTCACCCACTTTCGGAGACCCGGGCCTGAGAGCTGGGGACCCCAGGCGGGGAGCTCCGGGCTGTTGGGCGCCCCCACGGCCGGCCGAACCAGTAGGACCCGCCAGCGGGAACTCCGCCACCGCGATCAGCGGCCCTGCGGGGGCGAAGACAGAAGGAGGGGCACTCGCAAGTTTGTGCCGCGCACTCCTCGGACCGGGGAACAATGGCGATGGGGGGGAGGGGACAGAGAACCGAGCGCGGGGACAACAGTCAGACCTCAGGGAGACAGAAACTGCTTTTCGCTCTTTCTCTCTTGCTCCGAAGCACCGGGGGGAGGTAAGGGCGAAACACACAGTCCAACGGATTAGAGACAGCGGAGGGAGAAAGCCAGGGGAGACAGGGAAACCGAGGCAGAGGGAAGGAACCGAAGGGGCTGGAGGACTGCGCCTCGGGGGGGGGGGGGGGGGAGGCCGGGAGGGGACCCCTGGAGTCGCGGCAGAATCTGCCGGGGCCGAGAGGTCCTGGGGCGCCCAGGTCGCGCGCCCGGGGCCCCCATGACCCTGCGGCCGCAGAAGCCCCGCTGGGCTGGGCTGGGCTGCGCTGCGCAGGTACCGGCCGGCGGCGGGAGGGGAACGTGCGAGGCTCGGAGGCGGCGGCGGGGGACAGAACTTACGTTCCTAGCGCATGCTGGCGCCGGCGCTGCGCGGGGCTGGCGAGCCAGGGGACGCTTGGGCCCTCGGGAGCCTCACATCGCGCCGCCCGCGCGGGGCAGGGCAGGGCAGGGCAGGGCCGGGCGGGACTGCGCGCGGCGTCCTGCGCGGCCGGGGTTTGCCCGAGTCTGGCGGCCCGCGCTGGTCCCTCCTCTCGGTCCCGCGCGCAAGCCAATGGCGCGCCGTCCCCTCCCACGCGCCGGCTGCCTCGCCCCCGAGGGTGGCCGCCGGGCGGGAGGGGGAGAGGGGTTGGGGCGACTGGGCTCCGGGGCTCCCCAGCCGAGGCTTTCCTAGGGACTGCCTGCGGGGGGCGCGCTCACGCCCCGGGAGAAGGCGCCGGAGAATGAAAGCGGAGGGCCCGCGGCGCCCAGGAAGACTTTTCTGGCAAGTTTCTGAAGCCGGCGCCCCTTTCGTGAGACTATCAACACCCCCACGGGTTGGCAGACCACGCTGTCTTAAATATCCTTGGGGTATCCCCTGGGGCCTAGGCCAGTGTCTAAAATGGAAGGGACTGCTTTGGCTGGTAGATACCCAAGTGTGTAGGGAACACAGTGACAACAATGGTCACCATCTGCTGAGCGCCCGCTCCCTGCCAGGCACCGTGTGCGCAAGGAGTTACAAGCGTTAACTCAGTTGATGCTCACAACAGCCTATACCAGCCGCGTGATTCATCCCATTTTACAGATGATGATCATTGACTTCGGATTTGGGCTTCCAGCCTAGACCCCCCCCCCCTCCAAATGACACCCACCCCTCCACATATACCTCTACCTTTTTCATCCTAAAGCCCGGCCTCAGCCATGTCTCTGTAAGCCGCACTGTCACAGGACTAAGATCTTATCTGGGGCTCCTGGACCCGTCCTGGGGGGCACAGTTGTCAGACCTTGTATCTCTGCGCATCCTGCGGGGGGTAAGGGAGGGTGATGGGGGTGGTTTGGGGTCTGTGGGAGCCTGTCAGCTTAACAGAACCAGGCTCCTACGAACAACGCTCCCCCCCCACCCCAATTTCGGGCTCATTTCAACCCCCTGTGACCAGTAATGTGCCTCCCACCCCAGATCTCACCACCCTGCAGCCTTCTTCTAAGAAAAATGCCTGGATCTCTTCATTTTTATCTGATGGGAGTGGGGGTGGGGACAGAAAGGCAAGGTTGATGACACATTGCATTTCATGAGATAAGTAAATAGAGCAGGCAGAGGTGAGTGGTTGCCCCAGGTCTCTAGCTAGGTGGGCATTTTGACTCCAGGTCTGAGCTCTTTCTGCACCAGGTCCTGAAGGGTTAATCAGGCAGGCCCTGGGAGTACCCTGCCCGGGTTCAAACCCTGGCTCAGCCATCTGGCAAGTTATTCAACCTCTACATGGCTTATTTCCTCCGCCTCCGAAATGGGGGTGACCAATACCGGGAACTGCCCGGGTTGTTGTGGAACAGCAACAGCACACACTTATTGAGCACTAACTGTTTGCCAAGCAGACTCTCACCTGTCTCCCCAGAGCTGGGAATGGGCGGGAGAGGCTGTGCCCTTTGCACGGAAGTAAATGGAACGGGGCCTGGTTTATAGAGAGCTCCCAGTGACAGTGAGCTGTCCTGATTACCAAGGGAACGACTCTGATCCGGAGCCACCTTTGTGGCCCACGGTGCCACCATCCCTGCACCCAGCCGGTGATGGCCAATAATGAATAGGTAAGTGAGTGAACGAATGGACAGAACTACAGATCGAGATTGTTCCTAAGTGTGTTGGGTGAAGTACAGACCCAAGGTCCACCCGACTTGAGGCTCGACAGGCGTCTTTCCAACAACTCAGTCTCAACTCGCTGCCTTAACAGAGCTGGCTGAAGCTGGGATGATGAATTCATTTGTTGCCTCTTCTGTCTTCCCAGCATGCAAGGCTCTGGGTCGCCACAGGGAGGGTACCCGCCTTGCTAGTGTGCAGTGTCGCCTCTGATTGTCCCCCCCCCCTTGACATGGAGACGCTACCAGTGCTGCCCTTGGTGTGATCACTGTTATATCCAAGGGCCTTACATCAATAGGAGAGATTTTGTAACAATCACCCAAGATCTCCAACATGGAAGGTGCTGCCTGAGTGGTAGTGAGCACCCCGTCACTGGAAGGATACAAGCAGCAGCCAGGGAAGGATTAATGAGGGGTGCTAGGGAAGGGATTCGCACCTTCGGTGGCACAGGATGTGGATAACCTTTGAGCCCTGGGTGCCTTGATTCTGTCTTCCGATTCCCAAGCCCATCAGTGGGGAGCCTGGGAGCACAGGCTGTCCCCCCATCCTCACGAAGGAGGCAGTGTTGACTGGGCTCTTCCTGTGTGCCGGGCAAGGTGCCGGGTGCTGGGGCTCTGGGGGTAACCAGGACCCAGTCACTGTCCTTGGGGAGCTCATAGCTCTCGGGAGTCAGACGCACACACAGCAGCAACGGAGACAGTTCACGGTGACCGGCAAAGGGCTTGATGGGCAGGAGGAGAAAGAAGAAGCTATCCATGACCCCAGGCATCTGCAGTCCTTAAAGCGCCCATTAGAAACTCTTGCTGTCTTCCTTCCTACTAAAGTGACTTGCATCTAGTTCAGGAATGTTCCCTTCGACTGGCATTCTGCTCTTAACTTCTCTGTCACCTCATCTTTACACTGGGCGTAAAAAACAATTCACTTTGCTGGGCTGTTGTGAGACAGAAACTGACGTTCGTAAAGTGCTCCCCAAATCTAGGCACGAACAGGTGCTTTGACCTGCTGACAAGGAGGTGTCCTCTTTATTCGCAGTGCAGGAGGAGGAGCATTGCCAGAGAGGATGAGAAAAGGGGGTTAGGGCCCTGGCTCTACTCCTAACTAGCTGTCTGACCCTCTGCGGCACCTGAGAAGCGGGCACATAAAAATACCCGCCTCTAGGAGCTCATCAAGTGTGGCATTAGAGGAGAAAGATTTGCAGGCTGGAAATGCTGATTCCTATTACTCTCATGCTTACTGTGATTCTCATTGTGAAACTGTCCCTCAGAGCCCCAGGAGGGTGGGGGAGGGTGTGCGTGAAGGTGGAACCCCCACCCTCCCCCCCGGGAGGCCGTGGCGGGGGGGGGGGGGGGGGGGGGGGGAGCCAGCTGGGGGAGGGTCACTCCCCTCCAGCCTCCCACTGGAGCCTGGGTGCAGCTGGGTCTCAGGTTGCCTGCCCCGGTCACCCTCAGCAGGGGTGACAGCACCTTCATGGTGCCTGTGTCCGTGTAGGTGCACGCACTCTGACCCGTGCAGATGGGTGGCATGTGGGTGAGGGTGTGCCTGGAGGGTGGCGTGGGCACAGGAAATGCCTGTACCTGCGGCCAGAAATCACTTGTGGATTGTGAATCCCTCGGGAGGAGCGTGCAGGCAACTGGATTTCAAAGACTCGGCAGAGGGACTGGTGCGGGCATCCGGGGAGGAAGAGGAGGAGAGGGGCGAGGAATGCCCACTGGGCCTAGTCTTTGGGGCCGAGGCCTGGCGACTGGGTTCACAGTGATCCCCCTCCCTGGGGATAGCGGGCGGGGTACAGAGAGGAAGAGACTGTCGTCAGAGGCCCTTGTGGTTGAGGACAGGGGTTTTAGAGCTGACAGACCTGGGTTCAAATCCTAGGTATGGATCGCGGGCCAGTGCTTTCATTTCTGTGAGCCTCAGTTCCCTGGTGTGTAAAATAGGGAGCAGGGTAGAGCCTACTTCCTAGGGGTTTCTGGGAGTTAAGCCCCTTGGCAAGGACTAGGCATTATTGTTGATATTATTGGTAGCAGCCCAGCAGAAGAGAGGGAGAGGGCCTCTGCAGGTGCTGGTGTCTTGTAAACTGTAAAAGGGAGCTCTGAGATACGAAAACTGTCGAGCCACGGTTAGCTAAAGCTGCCATGAGGAGCGCCATTTTGGTCCAAGACGGGAGGGCCGTTGTCCCAGGGAGTGAGGCAGAGGAGTTAGGCTTTCGTAACGCCTACCGGTTTCCCTTCCTGGTTCCCCTCACTTCCTCCAGATTTTCCTTCCTGGTTACAGAGCCTGTCTGCCAAGAAGACCTCCGGGGGCTTCCTCTCCGCTGCGGGTCGCCGGCTGAGCGCCCCTTTGGGGACCGTGAGGAGCAGCTGCGGGATCAGGCAGGCCTCCCCCACACTGCCTGCCCCCCGCCCCCAGCCTGGGGAGACTGGCCAGGCCTCCTTCCCTCCACCCCATTCCCTGGAGGCCGCCCTCCCTCCTATGAATCATCCTCACAGCCACCAGCCACACCGTTGTCTGTGGCAGCTCCTCACCTGTGGGAGAGACAACCCCTCGGGATGGGGGTGGAAGCGATGGGGTTCAGCGATGGGGCCTAAAGTAAGGGTGGGACCGCTTGGGGGCCCCGAGGACCACAGCCAGCCCTCTCCTGCTTCCAGGGGGCCGAGGCTCCAGAGGCCAGGTCTGAGCAGGACTTGGGAGTTACACCACCCTAGATGTAGGCACAAGGCCCTGGTCGTCTGCTAACTAGCTCTGGGGTCTTATGCAAGTTTCTCGGCTTCTCTGAGCTTCCGTGTCTTCATCTGTCAGACGGAAAGAGGAAAATCACGACGACCTTCAGGGTACTTGGAGGATTAGGTGAGCGTCTACGTGTTAAGTCCTGAGCTCAGGGCCTGGTTCACAGTAAGTGCTCAATAAATGCTCATGGACTCAAGCACTGAATGAACACGTGGAAATGGCGGGGGGCCGGAGTGGGGGGCGGTACCTGTGGCTGTCTGCAGGAAAGTCATCCTCCACCAGCTGGGGGAGTGAGGGGGATGTCCGGGGGCCTTGTCTCCTAGGCCCAGGACACCCAAAAACTCAGGAGGGACTATCCCTTGTGGGCACAGCCGACACTTTTGCAAGCCAAAGGAGAGCTTCAGGCCGGGTCAGACTCTCAAAGTGCTGAGCCCTGCCGGAAAAAAGAACTGCTGTGTGGGTAGGGGGCAGCAGATTGGAGACCCCAGGACTGTCGCAGTGAGAATCTACAGCAGCCACTCCGGGCTGGAAGGTCAGGGCCTTGGGTGTCTAGCTAGGGCTGGGGCCAGCGCCTCCCCCCCCTGCAGCCCAAGGGGATGCTGGGCCACCTGGGTTGCATACCCCCAGAAGGCTTTATCATCATCTCAATAGATAGATAGCCTTTTGAGCACTGACTGTGTGCCAGGCACTGGTCTGGGCACATTATACGTACTTAATAAATCTCAGGAGGTTGGCACCATTATTAGCCCCATTTTAGATGAGGAAACTGAGGCCCACTGAGCTCCATAATTTGCCCGAGGCCACACCCTAGAAAGCGCTGAGGTCAGGATTGGAACCCCAGGTAGTCCGGCCCAGCGCCCCAAATGGCTCTGACCGTGCTGCTGACGGGGGCGGGCAAGGATGGCCCCCGGACTCCTGCAAAGCAGTGCGCCACCCCATCCCCAATGCAGTCCTTCAAGTTTGGGACCAGGGCATCAAGGGCCAACGGGTTCTAATTCATAAAAATCCCTTCGGAGAAATGGTTCTCAAAGCAGGGTTACAAGGAACGTGTTAGAAACGCAACTTCTCGGTCCCACCTCGGACAGCAAACTCCGGAGGGAGGGAGTCCCCGGGGCGGCAATCTGCATTCCCGCAGGTGGATTCCGACCGACCGACCGACCGGAGCTAAAGTCTGAGAACCAAGGCTCTAGAGTTTGCAAAGTGTATTCTCAGAAACCGACGCTTCCGGAGTCTTCGGCTTGTCCAGGTAGAGCGAACTAACGAGTCTCCCTTTGCCAGAGTTCGCATCCGGGAAGCGGACGAGATGGGCCCGGAACCCACGGCGGTCGGTTCGGGAATAATTTTGCCGGCGTCCTTGGGGCCAGAGCGCCCACCCTGGCGGGGGGGGGGGGGGGCGACGGAGGGGCTGTGAGCGGAGGGGCTGCGGGGGCGGGGCGGGGCGGGGCCGGGTGGGGTGGGGGTTGGGCCAAAGGGGCGGGCCGTGTGTATTGTTCCCCGGGAAGGGCCCCAGCCCCAAGCTACGCGAATAAAGCCCGGCCTGCCATTTTGAGTGATCGGTTTATTAATACTCGCGGGGCCGCTGCCGAGGCGGATCGCAGCAGCCTGGCGGCCGCGCGGCATCGTTACGTAACCGCTCCGGGGAGCGGCGCAGGGCCGGCGCCGGGCCGCGAGCTAAGGCGGGCTGGGGGTTCCGGGCGGGCGGAGGAAGCACCTGCCGCGGAGTCCGCACCCAGCGCGTCCCTTCTCCCGCGCCCGCGGCGCGTTAACCCCTGCGTGGCTGGCCGCAGCCCTCCGCTCCCGGTGGAGGGGCTCTCAGAGGCGGATCCCCTGTCCTCGGGACCCCCCCCCCCCGCCGCCCGGAGGTTGAGCCAGGGCTTCCCCTCCCCCAGTCACCACCGCCTCCCCCTCGTCCCACGCTCACTCTGAGCTGAGAGAGGGAAAAAGGCCGTAGGGCGGCCTGTGGGTGCAAGACGCGTTGTTTGCGCATCCAGCTCACCTCTGCGAGGTGACCCATTTTACAGATGGAGCTTTGAGGCTCGGAAAGGGTTGGCTTCAGGCGCCAAGAATTCCAGCCCACGAGGGTGTCGGCCCCAAAGCCCACGTTTCGGCCCTCCCTCGCACCCCACAGCAGGTCTTTGTAACCTCCGTGGGTCGGTTGGTGCCTCGCCTTTTCCATCTGGGGTCCCAGTGCCAGGATGCTATTGACGGGGTGGAAAGGACTGTGTGCGTCCTTGGCCTCAGGGCTGGGAGAAGGGGTTTGGCTCAGGCAGCACTGGAGCTGGAGTCCGCCGAGCACACGGTGCCAAGGACATGCCACGGCTGTTTGGGTTGGTGGGGGTCAGCATGCCGGGCCTGGCCTCCACATTCCCCACCATGCCCAGACCCTGAGAACCAGCCCGTGCCACACCCCACACGCTTGGGTGCTCAGCCCTCGTGGACTTTGCCCAGGCTGGGCCGTCTGCCAGAAATGCCCTCCTCCCACCCACCGTGCAGTGTGCCAACTCTGGGAAGTCTGTCCCGGCACCCCCACTCCGCCCCGCCCCCTACATCAGTGACCCTTCAAGGCTGTCTCTTCCAGCCCTCGGAGCACCTGGTGACAGCTCCTAACACATTGCGTCATGGGGGCTCTTGTTACCTGTCTGCCCCCATTAGGCCATGTCCTCTGGGACGGCGGCTCTGTGTCTGCTCATCCTAGAACTCGCCCCACCAGGCCTGGGACACACTGGGCCTCTCCCAGCACTGGGTAAATTTGAGATGACGAGTACAGCCCTCAGGTACATTTACTGCTTGGTGACAGTCTTCGGACCCAGACCACAGAACGCCACACACCTGCCAGTGGCTCTGCGAACTCCTAGCTGTGTGGTCTTAGTTAACTTTCAGAGCCTCCCTGGGCCTCTGTTTGCCCGTTCGTCACAGGGGTAACAGCAACCCCAGGCTCGCCAGGTTCGGTAGCATTTATTGAGCACTTACAATACGCAAGAGACTTCGTGCACAGTACACAGCAGCCATGAGGACGTAGGGGCTGTTACCGTCTCCGCTTTAGAGATGAGCTCTCACCAAACGGCTAGCTGATAAGGGGCAGAGCCTGGATTCAAACCCTGGTCCAAATCTCCTAGGTTTCTCGTCTCCAACTCACGGGATTAGTCTGACGATTCGATGAGAAATAATTAAGGACCGGCATACAGTAGGCGCTCAAGGATATCTCTGCACCTTCGTTTGCAAGGTCCCAGGGCAGCTCTCCTTTGGCCCCTCAGTGCCCCACCCCCCCTCCACCATCCTCAGACCCCAGGGCATTCTGGGAGCCCCTCGCTGGGGGAGGGGGTGGGGCCGGGGGAGGGGGTGGGGCCGGAGGAGGGGCTTGCAGGAAGCCTTGGCAGACGACAACGCGCTGGCTTCTGAGCGTAAATAAATTATTGTTTTACGTCCTCATATAAGAAAAGGGTACAGTGTGCGTTTGCCAATCTAAGCATGTTAGGCTGCGGCTTCCCTGTGTTTTGCCAATTGCTGACATGTGTTTTCAGCCCCAGGCAGTAAACAGAAGCCCACTGTGCCGGGCTGCTCCCGCCGCCCGCCGTGGGGAAGGGCCTCCGACCCGGCCAGAGTAGGGGCCAGCGGGGATGTTGAGGCAGGGACAGAGTTCCCGTGGGCTTCCTCCAGGCCATGGGAACTCAGCGGGACTCCTCGCCTCTCTGTGCCTCGGTTTACACCGCTGACGCTGGGCGGATTACCAGCGCCCCGTCTGCTTCCCACGGTGAGAAACGGTGCTGCGGAAATGCTTCGCACCGACAATAATAACATTTGTTGTCATCGTTCTGGATCTTGAGGGCGGGAAGAGCACCGCACTCCATTTTGCCCCTCCTGGACCTCTTCCCCTCAGCTGCTGCCACCTGCCCTAACATGCCACCCAGCCAACCTAACCCAAGTCATTGTCACCTCCCCCCGGGGACAGCCGTCTTTCCTCCTTACTGGTCCCCCCAGCTCTCAGCTGTGCCCCCTGCAAGTCAGTCTTTCCAGGAGAGCTTTGAAAAAGTTGACCGATGATTGGGAAACGTGGCTTAGGATCTCGCTTAGGAAAAAATCCAGACTCGTCGCTGCTTGTGCTGGCTCTCCCTTTTCTCCTGGCGCTCTGGCCAAACCGAGTCCACCTTCCTAGTCCTTGTATCCCCTGAACATTTCTACCCCCCCCCCCCCGCCCCTTGAGGGCAGAGACTTTATCTATCTCACTCACCACTGTATTCCCAGCACCTTACTCCAGGCGTATTACAGAAGCTGAGGCAGGGGCAGAATAATTACTGCTAATTAATGACATGTAGAGCAGGGCCACTCCTATTTCAGAGGGAGCCTTGCAGTACACAGCCTGTGCAACAGTACATGGCGGCCAAGGGTAAAGGCCATCCTAGATCTGCCACTTTATTTTGCAAGATTTGTAATAAACTTTAAATTGTTGCAGCCAAAAACAATGAAGGAATGAATGCATGCAGACGCACATATACACATAAAACGAGTGAGAAGCGGAACTCCATTTTTGCCTCAGAGAAACTTGCCATCTGGTGGAGAAGACAGACCGAGCCAGATGCTACTCCCAGTTGCCTTCTTGTGCATCACTCTGTCCCCTACCTGGGCTTGTCCTGTGTGCTCTTGCCTCTTCCAGGACTTTCTCCCCCTATCATGCTCCAATCCTCATGTGCTGGCTCTCGCTTATGCTTTTCCCACCTCGGTTCATTTCCTCTCGAAACCTTTCCCAACCGCCCTACGTGCCTCCCCCCATCTCTAACTCAAGGCTGGGCCACACAGAACCCCCCCCCCCGCCCCTTCCCAGCCAGCTGACCCCAGCAGTGCCCTCAGGACATTATAGTGGATTTGGATTTGGCAGCTAGGTTCCAAGTGCCCAGGGCTGGCTGAGAGTTACTTCCAGACAAGACTGTGTCTGTTGGCTGTATCTTTGTGCCTAGCACAGTGCTGGCCCATGGTGGGAGTCTAGAAGTGTGGGGGAGTCAGGGAGAGACTGAGAGCAGAGGTGGGCGTGGCTGCCCTGGCCCTGAGTTAGAACCCCTCCCCCCATGCCTCTAACCTCTGAACTACTCCCCCCCCCCCCCCCCGCCCACCCTCCCGCCTCCTGCCCCCACCCTGCTTTCCCTGCCCCATCAGAGGTCCAGGGCTGCCTGGAAGATGGTGAGAAATCCCACAAACACCCTGGCCTCTCCTCTGTCCAGCCTTCCTGCTCCCTCTCCTTTGCTATCTTTTCCTTCTACTTTGCCTCAAGCTCAGTCCCCTCCCCCAAGCTGGTGAATGCCAACCGCGAAGAGGGAAAAAAAAAAAGGCCACTTGGCACCATCAACAGTGAACAATAACCAATTTAAGGAGTAATCACTGCTGTAATGATTGTCGGAGCCCTCATCACTGCAGAAAATCAGGCTGAGGCTCTGGGACTCCCAGGCTCCCCGAGCTGTGTTGTGTGGGTTGTTTAATAGCCAGGACCTCAGTGTCTCCATCTGTAAAGTGGAGGGAGTACCATCAGCCCAAGAGAACTGACCAAGTGTCACCTTAGTCTCACGGTTCTCCCTGGGGCTGCAAACCAGAGGTGGAGGTGATGCAACCTGTGTGGGGCCCCTCCCGGGACATGTTCTTCCTGTGTGGGGCCAGTGGGAGGAATGCAGTCCCAGAGGTGGGCCTGGAGGGGTGACCAGTAGGTTCACAGTTTAGTGGGGGTGGGGGTGGTCTCAGGAAAGTCTTCCTAGAAACGCTGACATTTCACTGAGTCAGGAAGGACGCGCATAGGAACTATGGAAAGTGATGGAGTGATGGAAAGTCAGAGGCGTCATCTGGTCCCAGCCTCTCATTTTACACGTAGGGAAACTGAGGCTCCCAGAGGGCTACCGGATTTGTTCAAAGCCACCCACACACATCAGTCGCAGAGCCCGAATTGGAATCTGAGTGGCTCGATTCCTGTCCCAGTGCTCTTTCTTACGATGTCAAACTAGCTCATAGCGACAATACGGACGGGGTGTTGAATTCTGCCTGAGAGTCAGGCTCTGTGCTAAATGCCTTACGCGTGTATATGCTGTTTCTTTTCCTCGTTGGATAATCCTGGATAAAGGGAGATTAGGATCTAGTTCCTGTTTTACCTGAGTGAGGTCCAGGGAGGTTAAATGCCTTACAAGGCACCCAGCGTGGCTGGCTTTTTGTAGCCTCTGCAGTCCCTCCCGGCTTCTCGGCTTCTCTGTTTTTCAGCACCATCTAACACCAGTGTCCCCAGAGCAGAGAATGGCTTCTGCGCTGCATCCCCGGGTGGCCTGTGTTTCTCTCTCCTCTCTAAAGAGGGCTAGGCAGGGGCCCCTTCCCCAGAGGGGTGAGGAGGGAGGCTTGGGCTTTTCTTCAAAGCAACCCCCCACTTCCAGGAAGGGAAGCCTTGCGGTCAAGGAGAGAAGAGGTACACATTTCAAGTCCCCGTTCACAAGTCTGCCTCTCTAGGGCCCCTCCTGGAAATGCAGTCCCCCCCCCCGCCCCCCCCCCCCCGGCGGGTGCCTTCCAGCTTTAAGGGAGGAAATCTGGAGGCACAGAAGGAGCCAGGGTGGGCCCAGGCCCAGGGAAGAGAGGGGACTCTCAGCAGCCAACGGGCTCCTGGCCCAGACTCCACACTGGGTGGGGCACAGGGACGCGGAGCTATCTCAGGAAATGGGGATATTGCTCTGGGCACCACAGAAGCAGGGCCACAAATCAAATGAATTCCAAGAATTCAATATCTTTTTTTAAATGCACCGAAGGGCTGTTGTCATTATCAGATTTCCTCACGGTTATTTTAGCGTCTAGTGCTGATTTTATTTAGGGTTGCGCTGGGGACGAGGGGAGACATCATCATCTCTCCAGGACTGGGGGCCTTTAAGTGTTATAACTGGGGGGCGGGGGAGGCGGAGATGATCTCAGGGCCATTCCTGCCCTCCCCTGGGGAGATGGCAGGGGACTGTTGTCTGGAAGCCACCAACTAAGGAGCCATGCGTACTCAGCACCAGGCCCGGCTGTCTGTGAAATTTACCTGGCGAAATTGCACGCTTTTGGGTCCTCAGTGTCGTCACCGGTAGAATGGGGATAATTAGTCCTGTCTTGCCTGAGTCTCAGACCTTGAACTGCCATTCAGGCTCAAAGCATAGGACAGAATGGCAGCCCCTGGGAGACCTGGGCATTTCCTGGGAAGTTGACCGAGAATGCAGATTCCGGGGCCCTTCCCCAGACCTCCTGGGCCAGAATCTAACCACCCCCCACCCAGCCCCTCAAGAGAGCCCTGTGCTCTTACAGCGTGGAGACTACACCGTGAGGCAGTGGGCACTCACCGGGAGCCGGCGATATGGGTCCCGGTCGCGCTTGTCCTCTGAGGAGCTGTGAGGCCTCAGGCTGGGGTCTGGTGACTCAGCCTGGGCCCAGAGGACTGGCTTGGTGCCGTCTGAGGGCCTAGCCCTCTCTGAATGGTTGGAGGAGGGTTGGGCTGGGCAGCGTGAGGTGGGAGGGTGCTCTGCGTAGCAACAGGGGCCCCGTGAGGGTGCTGACCAATTCCGTAAGAGAAGGGCAGACCCCGCCATCCCCAGCTTCCAGCTGGGCCTCAGGACTCCCCAGTCTGCATGGAGGGGTGGCAACCGGGCCATCTGCTCAGACGGGGGTGGGGGCAGGGGGTAGGCACAGGCAGGGAGTGCTGAATGGCCTCTCTGTTGGGACCCAGCCTGGAACAGATGGCCTGGGGGCCGCTGGCAGGTGAGGGGGCGGAAGGAGGCCAGACCGTCCCCCCCACCCCCCCTGCCCCATGCCAAGTCCCTGTTCCTGGGAGAGGAGGACCCCACAAGACTCTCATGGTGACAGCAGCCAGGAAGAAACCGGTTTAAGGGGATTCGTGGGCCCAAGAGAACAGCAAGCAGCGGGAGGGCCCCAAGAAATGTGGTGGTACCGGCAACCTCCGCTGGAGCCAGGACGGCCACTGCCCAGGGGGGAAGGAAGGTGCTGAAGGAGCCCCGGGAGCTCAGGGGCCACCCTGTCTAAACCTTTCCCATCCATTTTGCCGATGGGGAAACTGAGGCCTAGGAAGGGGCAGAGACCTCACATCAGCCAGCAAGTCAGTGACAGAGCTGGGAGGTGTCCAGGTGTCCCTGGTGCCCTGGGGCTCTTCCCACGACACCCCCTGCCTCCCTCCCCTCGGAACGGCCTCCCTCTCCTCCCTTCTCAGCCTGCGTCCCTGGCCTTGGCCCTGGCCAGCGCCCCGCCCCCAGCCACCCTGACTGCTCCTACCCTTCTTCCTGCCAAGACCCAGACCAAGCACCCACCTTCTGGAAATCTTGTAGCCCATCCGCAGAGCCTAAGCCTCCTGATTGGGAGGCCCGTCCACTGCTGGCTTAGGCTCGATCCCTTCACTGTAAAGACGTAACTGCGACCCAAAGAGGGAAGGGCGTTTAGAAACGGTCCCCACCATCTCCTCCCATCTCCATCCCCCGGAAAACCACTTGGGGCTGTGTCTGAGCACGTGAGACAGGTACCCCCGGCCTCCCTGCTGTAAGGGGGGCTGGAGAGGTCCATTCTCCCGGGCTTCAGTTTTCCTTAAAAATATATTAAAAACACCTTCACCGTCAAGGAGTCTAGTGAAACAAGGGTCCTTTTGGGCCCCTTTCTGCAAAGGAGATATTTTCTCCCGCTTGCTCTCCAGTCTTTTCCCACAGGGTCACATTTCGTTTCCTTTCAGAAACAGGCACTGAGCAGGAGAGGCCGGGCCGGTGGCCACAAGCGGCCACACCTGCAGACACTTGGCGACACCCGGTGAGACTGGTGATTGCTTCCCTGTGTGCCGGCTAATCACAAGGGGACCGCTCTGCAGATGGCCTCAGGGCTGCTGAAGCAGGGGGGTCCTGCGGGGAGGTGGGGGGAGGGGGAACAGGGGAGGGGAAGGAGAGGGAAGCAGGGGGAGGGCGGAAGAGCTCTCCTTGTGCAGGAGAGACCCCGGTGTGATCCCAGCTCCACCGTTCACTACCTGTGTGAGCTCAGACCAGTCTCTGAGCCACCCTGTGTCCGTGTCTCCCTGACCAGGCTGCGGGGACGTCCCAAGAGGATCATATGAGCACAGACTCTTGTACCCAGAGAGGGTGAAGTCGGGCCTTAGCCCTACCCCTCACAGAGGCCCAGCCCAGGTGACAGCACCCCTGCTCTCAACAACAGCTCCCTGGGCAGCGCAGTTTAATCAAGAGAACCCCCATTTGTCTCTTCACCTGTGTTCCTGGCGGGGCTCTCTGTCCTGACTTCCTGTGTGTCTTTAGGTATAACCCTAGCCCTCTCTGATGCTCTAGGTTCCCAGCCCTCAAAGAGAAAGGTGGACACCTCACTCTCCATTGGCTTTTCCACCCCCCCCCACCCCTCCCAGAAAACCACTCGGGGCTGTCTCTGAGCACCTTAGACAGGTACCCCCGGCCTCCCTGCCGTAAGGAGGGGGGGTGCTCGAGAGGTCCAAGACCCGGGAGGTGGGAGGCTGCTTCCCCATAACCAGGATCTTCTAGCTCTGGCCAAGAGATGCGTCTAGTCCAAGAAAGCATTTATAGATCCTTTCGTATCTGATTCATTCATTTCATTATTCATTCACTTATTGAGCACCTACAATATACCAGGCTCCGGGCATACAGCAGTGATGGAAGCAGACATGGGTCCTCCCTGGTGGTCTCCAAGCTCATCATCGAGTGGAGGAGACGGCAGAGTCCACAAACAGATTTACATAGTGACGAAATACGATTAAGGCTTTCGGGGGCACTGAGACAGGGGATAATGGGGGGAAGGGGATGCTCTTTAGATGAGGGGCCGGCCCCGGCCTCTCTGAGCGGTGACACTAGAACTGAGACCCGAAGGATAAGAGGAAGCGAGCCACGAGTCGTACTGGGCAGAGGTGCGTGACTGGGGCACGGAGTTCAGGAGGTCCCCCCTGGCTGACGCAGAGTGGGACAGGAGGGGGGGAGGGCTGGGGACACGGGAGGTGGGAGAAGCAGCCAGACCAAGTAAGAAGCTTTATTTTTCCCCAAAGACCCATGGGAAGCAAGGGAGGGGCAGTGGCTTGATCACACCCACATTTCCCCATTGTCATAAGCTCCTACTGGCCACTGTTTGCAGTAGAGATCGGTTAAGAGCTGAGGGGGACCGTGAGGACCTTGACACAGAAGTCTCCAAAGCGGTGCGTCATCAGGTGTGCAAGGTAGCTCTCGGAGGGGAAAGAAACACTACAAAATTGTTATTTCTATTTCCATTGTATCCAAAACAAAGGGACGGGGCATTAAATTGTAGCCGTATTTAGAGATTGACGCTGATGTCCATATTTGGTCTATATGTCAAATGTGACTCCAGGGACCACACAGAGAGGCTTGCTGCCCGGCCTTTGTCCTTGCTTTTAGCATTTTGAAGAACGTTTCCCTCCATGTGAGTCCAGTTCAGCAGCTTTATGGATTATAATACCGTTCAACTGACTTTTCGGCAGACGAGGGACTTAAAAAGCAGGGAATGAAGGGGAAAAAAGGAAAGTAGGAAAACACTGAACGACACGTAAGCGGAACAAGGTGCCCTGTGGGTGCTTCGCTCCCCCGTGGCATCCGCTCAGACAGCCGCAGGTGAAGCAAAGGTGAAGACCGGGTCTAGTAAGAAAGAGGTCCCCATGTTTCACAAAGGAGCAAGAAGGCGATTTGAACTAAGGATTTATATCTACCGTTATAACTAATGAGCCTAACCTTAAGTATAGCTTTTCGCTTTGAGATCTGAGCTAACGATGGCATAAAACCATTCACCATCATCGAAACATTCAAGGGGCGCCTGGGTAGCTCGGCTGATTGAGCCTCCGACTCTGGCTCAGGTCACCATCTCGTGGTTTGTGACATTGAGCCCCGAGTCGGGGTCCGTGCTGGCAGAGCGGAGCCTGCTTGGGATTCTCTCTGTCTCTCCCTCTCTCTCTGCCCCTCCCCAGCTCATGCATGTGCCTCTTTCTGGAAAATAAATAAACATTGAAAAAAATTTTTAAATACTATTTTATACTCTAATGTAATTTGCTGTTTAATTCATATGTGTGTGTGTGTTTGATAACATTCATAATATGTTATGTAATAATACATGCCTATTAGTTGTGAAGGAATGATCATATTAATATGTAGATTGGGTAAAGTGTATACTGAATAAATGCATTTACACATATTGTCCCAAGGGCCTGGGTGCACTGAGTGAAGACGCCCGCCTGTGCGGTGCTGGCTTCCTGCGCGAGGTGACTGTCCGGGAGGTGCCTGCCGTGGGGGAGGGGAGGGGAGCCTCTCCTGGGAGTCCTCAGGTTCCCACCCCATCCACGCCATCTGTCCAGCTCACTCCAGGATGGAGACTGGGAGAAACACTCTCCCCCAATCCAGGCTCTTGTCTGGGGAGGCTTTTTTTTTTTTTTTTTTAACTCCCCAGATGAAACCCAAGTTCATTCCCTTAAAGGGTAAACGGCGGATCCTGGCAAGGCTTTCCGATTATTTACTCACTGGCCAGTAATAGAAGAGAACACACATCCTGGCTGGAAGAGAGGGCTTTTCTGGTGCCTGCCCCCGGGGCTGAGCCCTGGGTGCCTGGAGCTCGCCCCCTGCGAGGTTGCCTGCCAGTGACTTCTACGCAAAGACCCACTTTTCTGGCCTGTGCTTCTTGGGCACATCATTTCTATTTCTCTTCACCACATCCCGCAAAGGTGCTGATAATGCTCACCGTGGGTACTGAGGGTCTGCTGTGCGCCTGGCCCTGGGCGCCCCGCAGTTGCTACATGTGATCGGGACTCTCTCCTACGGAGCCCAGCATCAGGCCGCCAGCCCCTCTGGGGCAGGTGCCTCGCTGCCCCTCCCGTTGCTTTGGGGTTTAAGGCCGTCGGCAGGCTGCCACTTAGCCTGTCCCTCCCCATGCACCCGGGGGCTGGCTGGCCCGGGAGGGAGGATGCGTCTGGCTGCGGGCCAAGCAAGCCTCCCAGCCCCAAGTGGCTCTGAGTCCTCTGACTGGAGGGTCAGGGCACCAGGCTCCTTCACATCTCGTTCTTCTCGACAATCCTTTCCCCAAAAAGGTCTTCACAACCCCCAGAGGTCCTTGAATGCCCCGAGAGGCCCTAAATTGGGCCATCCGGCTGCCCGCCTCCCTTCTCCCCGTAGATCCCTGTCTGCTTCCCATGTCGCCAGCATCCAGCCAGAAAACTCCCCAGAGCGCGTTCCCACCCCTGTTCCCAGGCAGCAGCTTCCACGGTGTTGGCACCAGTATGCATTTATTAATAAAATGATCAAAGTAACTAAATGCTCTGGCAGCTCCTGAGGTTTGCCAGAGGCTCCCTGAATGCCCGGTGGCACCAGAGGGCGGGGACCAGCCCTGGAGAGGAAGTCTGGGGGGAGAGCCAACGGGGCGTGTGTCCCTGGCTGTTGGTGAGAACTCCCAGAATCCACAAAGCGCTGCGGTGGCTCGCGTGGCTTGGGGGAAAGGAAGCCGCGATGCGTGGGGGTGGCTTGAAATGGTTGCTTAGAGGACCTCGCTCAAGAGAGCGCCCCCAGCCTTCCTCCCTGGAGAGAGGGTGGGGTGAGACCGCCCCAAGCCCTAGGGGGCAGAGGAGAGGGGGAGATGTTGTTTGTGCAAACAATGCTAGTTCAGGGACCCACCTCTGCGGTCAAATCCTGCCTCTGCCCATGACTGGCTGGGGGGCCTTGGCCGAATCACCTGACCCGGGTCCCCACCTCTGAATCGCCTGGGATGCTACACTGCAAATGCATCACTGGGCTGGCTCATCCTGAACTCACGGAGCCACGCTCTGTAGACTCAGGCCCAGGAACCTGATGTATCACGTGTCGTCTACACGCACTTGCCTGTGGTCAGGTCAGCACTCAGGAGCCACTAATTTCGTGTCTGGGTTTTCCTTTTCCAGCCTCCCCCCTTCCCCCCCTCCCCCCCGCCGCCCTCACCCCACAACCAGGAGTGAGATGAGGAAGAGGACAATCGTTCCTGCCTTTCGGGGTCAGCGTGAAGTTTAAACTGACGAACGTACATCATTCGTACCCACGTCCAGCTAACATTCGCTGAGACCGCGACTGTATTGTATGAGCTCATTTAAACCTCATCAGAATCCTAGGAGGCAGGCACAGCGTGAAGGCCATTGCACAGGTGAGGAGAATGAAGCCCAGAGATGTTAAGTAATTTGCCCAAGGCTGCACAGAGGGCGGTGGCCGGGATTGATGTGAACTGTGTGGCACGGTGCCCGGGACATAAGTACTCGTTAATTGGTGGTGTGTTTAAAAAGAAAAAAAAGGGGCGCCTGGGTGGCGCAGTCGGTTAAGCGTCCGACTTCAGCCAGGTCACGATCTCGCGCTCCGTGAGTTCGAGCCCCACGTCGGGCTCTGGGCTGATGGCTCGGAGCCTGGAGCCAGTTTCCGATTCTGTGTCTCCCTCTCTCTGTGGCCCTCCCCCGTTCATGCTCTGTCTCTCTCTGTCCCAAAAATAAATAAACGTTGAAAAAAAAAATTTAAAAAAATAAAAAAAAAAGAAAAAAAAATGGTGGGGGTGGGGGTGGGGTTCCGATCTGTTGCTCAGTCTTTGGGAGAGGAATGTTATCCCTGTCCGGTAACCCAGAACATTCTGCCTCACCCCTGGTTCACCCAACCAAAAGGATCTCCTTGCAGACGGGTCCCAACTGCCCAGATGTGTGGCCAGCCCTGGGTGCCGCCGCCCCATTAACTGCAATCTCCAGGCCCCGAGAGAATTCTGGAAGCAGAATCTAGTACAATCCCTCTAGCAGCAAAAGTACACCCACTCAGCACACGACTGTTTTACCCTGAAGCCCGTGGGGGCTCTGTCACCGGGGAGAGAGGGAAAGTGCTCTATGCTTCCTCAGCGCACGCCTGTGCGTTCAAGTTCACAAGCGGTGCTTTTCTTAGACCGGCACGTCACGTAAGCTGCAAGCGTAGATTTGACATGAGAGAGGAAGGAAAGAATGCATGTGAAGCCAGGCACCTGGATACGGAGGACCTGAGCGTGTTTTCTTGTTTGATCTTCCCTATTGCCTTGTTCGCGACACCTCTCGGACATCACCCCTCTTTTGCAGTTGAGGAAATGGAGGCCCATAGGTTTAGCGACGTTGGCAACCTTGACGGTAGGAAACAACGCTCGCATTTATCGGGCGCTTCCTCGCCGTGATGGTCACGTGCATCCACTGACGCCTTCAAGCCTCTGAAGGACGCTCTGAGGCACTGCCATCGTCCTCACCTAGGCAGTGACAGAGCCAGGATTCAAACACAGTTCTGGGTGGACCCCAGACACTTCTCTCTGCCTCTAGCGGTCAGTGTTTTTCAGTATTCGTGATCTCTTCTGGACACGGGAAACCTGTCTCCAGGTTTGACCCGAACCCCTTCCTCCCGGGCCTCTTGGGTTTGCAGCAAGGACCACTGACTGCGTTTGAGTCTCCACTTGCTGTGAGACATTGGACAACTCGCCCCACCTCTCTGTGCTTTGGTTTCTTCCTCTGAAAACGAGGCAGAGTGATTCTTGTCACCATCCCTGACTTATGGGGGACCTACCTGCCCGGAGAGAAACTACGGGCACAGACGTGGGAGGATTTGGTCCCATTTGGCCACAGCAGCCTAAAACCGCTTTCCTCCTGCTCTGGGTCACCTTTACTTGCTGTTTTAGGTCAACTCAATGCAGCCAGTGCCAGGAGCAGCTACGTGTGCTTCAGGGCGGGGGGGGGGGGGGGGGAGCAGGGAGTAAGACCCGCAGGACCTGTTCCCTGCCCACCCGCCCAAGCCCAGGCCACCCAGCCGGCTCCCCACGGCCCTTCCCCAACCCTCCCTCCCAACTGCCCCTCTGCCGTCCGGATCTGACTCATCCTCTGAGACCCAAGTTCGCCCCGTCCAGGAAACCCATGGTCCCTCTCTTGCCATCCCCTCCAGCCAGGCCGCAGCCTCACATTATCAGTCCTGGCCCTGAGATTCTCGTTGGGCGGGGGCGGGCCTGCCCAACGAACCAGAAGCTTCACTGCTCCGCATCCCGGCAGCCTCCAGGGCGACACCGGCACGTGGCTTCACCTTTCTGTCCTTCGGCTTCTTATTCTTATTCTTGGCTCGTTATTACCAAAATAAAGGTGTCTGCCTCGCAGCGTCATTGTAGAGATTAAATGAGGTAGTGAGGGCAGTGCCTGGAGTATAGGAAAACCTCAACAGATAGTAGACAATAATGATAACCCTAAGGGTGAAAATATCATGTTGGGGCGGAGCTTTCGCTGGTGCCTTACAGATTGCTTGAGACTGGGGGTCAGTGGAACGTTAAGGAGGCGCGGGCACTCGGCAGGGGCGAGGGTGGGGAGGAGAGACGACGAGAGGGGGACGCCGAGGGAGGCCGCCGGCCGTGGCTGCTTTGGGGGAGCCAAAGACCCCTCCGTACCATACTTCTTCTGGCTGTGGTGATTAGACAGGTTGGCTACGTGACCCAGTCTGGCCCGTCCATTCTCTCCCCCAAACATTTGGATCTGGGAAGGGGAGGAGAGGGAGGGACCCAGCCATTTGGCCTCTCCCGAGGCTGGGCCAGAGCCAGAAGAGTAGACTCAGTTGCTCGGGGCAGCCACGGCCTCCGAGGAATAGAAGGCCCCGCTTGGCAAAGAGAGAGAGTCGAACGAAGCCAGCTGGCAGAGCGGCGCCCGGACGAGGAGAGAGAGCCAGCGCCGGTGGCCCCCGGCCCCACCTCCAGTCTCCCCAGACCTGGCCCTTCCTGCCAGCCCAGGGTGGACGATCCTGAAACCTCATAGATAAGTCCCCGCTGTTTGCTGAACCCAGCTTGCGTGGGTTTCTCTGGTTCCAAACTCTGGGGCCCAGCGAGTACAGCCCCACCTCCCCCCGGGCCAGAACACGTCTCAACGGGGACCCCCATCCTCCAGGGCTCGCTCGTCAGAAAGGCTTTGAAAGGGGGAAACGCGGAGACTGGAGTGTGGCGTCTCCCCAGATTCTGGGGGCAGAACTGGCGCTCTGGAGCCCGGGGGTCAGCTGCCGAGGTCAGGGGCTGCTCCCTGACTGCCTGAGTACAGGGCAGTGGCCTGAGTTCATGCTGGTTTTTGATCTGCGGCTTTTCGAGTCATTTCCGGAAACGTGAGCCCTCGCTACAGATGCTTAATAATGACCTAACCACGGTTGACGTTTCTTCTGCTCTTTTTTGTTTGTTTGTTTGTTTTCTTGGTGGTTATTTATTTTTGAGACAGAGGGAAAGCACAAGCTGGGGAGGGGCAGAGAGAGAGAGGGAGGCAGGAACCGAAGCGGGCTCTACGCTGACAGCCGAGAGCCCGATGCGGGGGCTCGAACTCCCGAACCACGAGATGGTGACCAGAGCCCAAGTCGGACGCTTAGCCGACTGAGCCACCCAGGCGCCCCTGATGGCGCTCTTTGGCCGTGCGGATTGCCTTGTGACCAGTCTGGCGGCCTTTCCCGGATCTCCCCATCGGGCCCCACGGCTCTTCTGCTGAGGCTGTCTTGCTCCAAGTAGGTCATGTACGAGGGCAGTGCACATGCTTCGGAGTAAGGTCGCTGCCACCTTGTCCCCCTTTGTAAAAGGCGGGCGAGACATCTTGGGGACGTTTTGAGGAAGGGTCTTGTGATCCTTGGCAGTGGAAGAGCTCCGCACAAAGCCGGGCATGTAGTGAAATCCCAAACAGCACTCGTTACTGGGAGTTGGTTTGTTTTACGCGCGCCTGTCTTCCCCACCGGACTGTGCTTTGGAGAGAGAGGCAAGAACCGTTTTACGGCCGCAGCCCCATGTCTACAGGGCCCGGCATAAATACCTCCTCAGTCCCTGACTGTGCCTCTTGGACCCATGAGTTTCTCAAAGTGTCCCAATAATGGACGGTGTTGACAGGGCCTGCCTGGGCCCCGAGTGGGATTAGAACCCACATCTAGCTGCGTCTCAGCCCAGGCCAGTCCCCATCTTCCCAGTTTGTCTTTCTGCTCAAGATGCGATTAATCCTCATTGGATGCGATTAATCGCCTCATTGGAAATGAGGCGAGCCTCGGACCTGGCGAACTTGCACGTGACCCAGCAGGGGCTGGGGTTTCTCAGTCTGGCCCTGAACAGGCGACAGGGAAAGGGGGGAACACGGCGGCCTTTCCTGGAGGCAGCCCGGACCTGGCCCCTCGCCCCAACTGGCCCACAAGTGCTTTGCTGAGTTGTGGGAGTTCAGTGCACAACGTTTTAGACGTGTCTGGGCCTCCAAGGTCCTCAAAATCCTTCACCCACATGTGTCCCCAGCTCAGGTCTCAGGGTCCCACTCCGTCCCCAGCCGGGGCCTGACCCTGCGTAGGTCTGTTTAGGCTGGGATTTTGGCCCCTTTGGGGCCCTGCCACCCCTCCAGTTCAATCCTGAGCCTGATTTTCGGCACCAGGTTCCCTCTGGCTGCAGGAGGAGGGGGTCTCTTTAAACAGTGCTTTATCGGATTTGGGTCTTCGTGACGGGCCCAGAAATGACATGCGACGGATCTGAGCGTGATATTTTCTTTCTTTCAGACTATGAGAGCCGTTAACAGAAGCCAGCCGACCCCACAACCCTTATAATTACCGCTGTCCCCATGTCGTTCGTATGCTAAAGCTTGTCACCGTCTCCCGTCCCACCACCACAGGGTCCTCACTGCCCCTCGCCATGGCTTCCAGTTCCAGAATGCCACTCTGTGGTGTTGCTCTTAGCACGACTCTGTCGCCAACGGCCTTGGCCTGGAGTTCCCTCATCAGGGGAACCTGATGCAAGGACGTGTGTGCAGGCAGTTTATTTTAGAGGTGATCCCAGGGAGCAGAAACAGGGGACCGACACAACTGAAAAAAGCCAACATCACAGAGCATCTTTAGGTCAGTGCCGCGGGTGACTGGGACTCAGTGCCTCCAGGCCCCTCTGAACGGTGTACAGAAGGATCCTTGGGCTTGTCAGCCAGATGACAGATTGACGGAAGCATCCCTCCACCGGCTCCCACGCCCCGCGGGTGAGAGGTTGTTGGCCCAGTGGAAGCTAACTGCCCCCAGCACGTCCCCATGCTGAGCACGCTCCTGCCAGCAGTCCGTGTTGGGCACTGCACAAGCCCCAGGGCAGAAAAAGAAAAAGGCCTTGTGCTCGCGTGAGGCAAGATGCCGGCAGCGCAAAGCGAGTTGAAGCCCGCGTAGAACTGTTTGGCCCAGCACGGCTGGAAACAGAGGTGAGTTCTAAAAGGAAAACACGCCTTACCGGGTTGTCACGAGGCAAATGAGAAAGCCCACAGCGCCTGGCACGTAATAATCCCTCAATGAAGAGTGACTTCTATTATCCCCATTTTACGGTTGAAGACAATGAGATGTAATTTTGAAGGGATGAGAGAGGGGAGCAAGTGGGGGAGGGAGACTTCATTTAGGCTCCACTCACACCTCCAGAGAAGGCTCGGTCGGCAGCTCAGAGAAAAACCTGGTATTTCTGGGGAGAGACCCTCTCCCGCTTCGCCCTTCTACGCCCACTTCCCCTACCACGTGAGGGGCCTCAGGAGCGTTTTCTGCCCCTAAATGAGTAGTCACGCTTCCTCTGTCGTGGGGAAAGGGTCTGTAGGTGCCTTGTGATGTCACAGCTGGTTGCTATGGAGATCAGGTTGCTGTAAATGTCAGTCTGGGTCCACCAGGAGCACAGTGATCTGCATCCCAGTCTGGCGCAGGGAGAGAGGAAAATGAGGCACCCTGGGGGCTCTCCCAAGTGCCTCTCCCCGCGCCCCAAACACGCGGACGCACACAGCGCAGCCAGCAGGCCCCGCGAACGTCCCCTGGCCCGCCCCGCGCGTGGCAATATATGTCTGGGGAGAAACAACCCTGGCAGCCGAGAGCAGGGTGACACATGGTCCGCATCAGTCACTGTCCCCTCCCACTCCTTCTGGAAGAAAGGTGCTGCTCAGCAGGTGGCAGTGGCATCGGGAGCGTCCCCATGGCAACACTGACTGAGGTCAGACCTCATCACTGCGCTGACCTCCCTCGGGGGGGGGGGCCACTGGACCCGGGCTGGGCTGTCGCTGCCACGGGGGGAAATGGAAAAGCTGGGAAGAGGCTCTCCAGAAAAACGAATCTGCCCTCTCAGGGTCATGGCTTCTCCCGGTGAGTCCACTGCGGCCCTCCTCTGGTTTAAAGTGAAGACAGAGGCTGCTGGGTCTGGCCTGGTGTTTCAAAGGGCACAGTTGGGCGCCCAGGAAGTGGCTTTCCTGCCTCTGAAAACAGGCGACAGCCTCCCCGGAGACGGGTCCTGTCACCCTCTAGCCACGGGTTCCAGGGCAGGTGACTCTGAGACCTGTACGTGGGGAGAGTCTTCTGGGAGGGGATCCGCCCCCCCCCATACCCGGCTGGGCCCTGCCCCCTCCCAGGACAGAGCCCCCCGCCCCGCTGCTGGTTCACTCCACCTGCTGTCCCTTTCCTAACAAGGCCCCTCCTCCTTCCTCAGCCCAGGGCCCCAGCTCGCTGCACCTTTGTAAGAAACAGTTACTCCTTACCTGGACCTTGACTCTGTAGCTGACGCCCTTCATCCCGCTGAAGGGCAACCTGATGGGGAACCACAAAACCATCCTGGGGGCACAGCCCGTTGCCTCCTGATACCCAAGCCCAAACCACCCAGGCCTGTAATGGACTCACTCTTTTCTCGACTTCTCTGAGACTCTTGTTTTCTCAGGGTTGTTGGCAAGATTAGCTGGCCCATGAGTGTTCACATCCTTCTTTCCGATTCTCCCCACCTGGACCCCCAGAGACCCCTGTGCTTTTGGGCACCTGCTAAGCCACCTGCTGCCTCGCCCGGGCCCCTCCCCCATCCCCCCAAGGCTGGTGGTATTTCAGCGGATGTGTCTAACTCAAGTCACTCCCGACCCCTCTCCACCCGCACCTTCCAGAGAGGAGGACCACCGAGAGCCCCATGGCTGGCTCCGTGTTAGGATCGGTGATGGGCACTTCGCCCCCATTATTCTGCCGAATGCTGCCAGGGGGGTATCACCGGTCCACTGCAGGGACAAAAAACACAGAGGCCCGTTTGAGGCCACGTGGTAACGACCGTTATTGCTTATTAAAAGCATTTCCTTTCGGTTGAGTTTTATACTAAAATGCTTTATACACACTATGTCAGCGTAGAAGAGGAAGTGAAGAGCGTGAACCCTGGGGCCAGCCTGCCTGGGACGATTCCTGCCTCTGTCTCTTAAAAGCTGCTACTGTTATACGTCAATTATATTTCACTTTGTTTCAAAAGGCTGTGTGACCTTGGGCGAATTCTGTAACCCTTTCTGTGCCCCCCGAGGGCTCCTCTGTAAAATAAGAGGATGAGGGTGCCTCCCTCACAGGATAGTTGTGACGATTAAATTAGCAATAGAAGTGCTTACAACCGTGCCTGGCACAGACTAAGAACTGTATAAATAGCGCTCCCTGAAAATGAAAAATGAGAAACAGCAAAGGAGGTGTGGGGTGAGGAAAGCTTTACGTCGCCTTTTCGGCGGGGGGGGGGGCGGGAAGTAGTAGCAGGTGCATAGTTGCATCTTAGGAGGTAGACAGGCTCAGAAAGGTGAGTTCATGTATTTGGAGTCACACAGGATTAAAGCCTGGGGGTCCTGCCAGTCCGCTGCTGGAGCGGACAGTACAGAGGGGGCTAGAAAAAGTAGGGTCCCTGGGGGCTGGGCACCAGGAGGAAGGGCTGCCCCGAGTCCGAGGGGGTGACCCAGGAACTCGGCTGAGGTTCTTCTGGGTCAGGGCAGGAGAATTCAGGGGCTGCTGGAGGAGGATGGGGAAGGGGCAGTGGCAGAGGCCTAGCAGAACCCCAGCATGCCCAGCTCCTTCTCCCGCTGAGTCCAAGAGATGGGACCGTGGCCCGGCCGGGGCACTGAGGGAGTTGGGCTCTGGGCCACGCCCACAGGCACCTGCTTCTAGCCTACATTGAACCTGAGCCCTTGCAAATCCTTAAATTTACTGTAGTCCCTGGGGCAAAGCCCTCGGAAAGCTAGAAGCGTCCCAGTGGGCAAATCACTTCCCTTCTCTGTGTATCCGTTTCTTCATCTCTAAAAGGGGAACAGTATTATTAGTTATTAGCACATAAACTTTTGCTGTGCTTTGGAAGGGTCCAGTGATATCACATATATAATGTGGATTGGCTTTCAGCCCAGCAGAGAATCCATTAAATAACTGAAGCCGTTTTTTCTAACTCTGTGACCTTAGACAAGGAACTTGACCTTTCCGGACTCTCTGTTCACCGCCATTGCTCGGAATGAGTAAGTTAACAATGCGAAGCTCCCAGCGCAGTGCCTGAACAGGGTAGGAAAAAGGAGATATGGAGGGCCCTTCCCCCAGCTCGATGCCTAGGGACCACAGTTGGCCCTGAGTCAGCAGAGATTGTCCAGAAGAATCCCCGTGTGCCCAGATGGACACTTATGCGTCTGTGTGGCTATCCTAAGTAGAAAATCAGAGGTGCAAAAATGTTTTTGCTGTTTCCTTGGAGTCTCTTGGAAGGGGAAATCTGGCTTTAAGAAAGAACTATAGGCCAGACAGCCAGCATAAATACAATTGAGTGTTCACCTGTTCTTCCTGCAAAGTCATATTAGAAATGACAACCAGTCTCTGCTCAGTGGGGGGGACCCAAGGGTAAGGGGCTCCGGCCAAGCCGGAAGGGATTGTGTTGACCACAGTGACCACAAGACAGAGCAGCTGAGTGAGACCCCCGGGGAGCGGGGGGGAGAGATGAGACTCTGTGCGATGTGGCAGGAGCTGCTCAGTCGCATGCACGCACACACACAGCCCTTGACACACTCATGCCTGCAGCTTGCTGCGTCACCCCGTCCCTGGGGGGCCCCTTCCACCGGCCCGCGTCACAAGTCCTGCAAAACCGCAAACCTTCCCTCTCAAGTGCCTGACTTCAAAGGGGCAGCAAAGACTCCCTGTGGTGGTCTGGGGGCTCCGTCTGAAAGTGCGCACACATTATCTCATTTAATCTCATTAGCGGGAGATGCCTTTGAAGCCTCGTGTTTGAGCTTAAAGGCTCCGGAGCGTTTTAGCCCTTTTGCTAAAGCCGAGCTTCTTTGAATTCGAAACAAGACCGGGCAATCTGTCATCAGGGCAATGACGACACCTTCAGGGCGCACACCTAGCTGGGTCTCTAGGTTGGCAGGGGAGGAGGGTGGGGGGGACCAGTGGGGACATTCGGGTAACAGAAGAAGATACAAGGAGGGTGGTGGAGTACTTCGGGTGGGGAAGGAGGGGTGGGGGGCAGGGTCTAGGAGAGAGGACCCGGGAGCCATTGAGTCTGGGGGCTGCTTCCGGGAGGAGGAGAGGAAAGGTGGGACCCTGCCCCTTAGGGGAGAGCTGGCAAAAGTCACAGCGTCGAAGGGGGTCCCGTAGGGAAGGGGGTGGGCTGGGGGGTGCGTGGCTCTCAGCAGCAGGACGCCCTCAGCCAGACCTCACAGTGTATCTGGGCACCCCGGGGGCTGCGTGCCCTCTCCCCTGGCACGGCGCCTCGGGCCCCTTCCGTGGAACTGGAGCCCCTTCGGTCTCTCTTCCCCACAGCCTGTGATCGTCCCGGGGGTGGGGACGTGTGGCTGTGTCCCCGAGTCCAGGCATAGCCCAGACCCGGGACTTTCGGGCCCTTTCAACATGGCCTAAACTCCACCCACGACCTGAGCCCGGCCGAGCTGCATGCGGTGCATTTGGACGTTTTCACTCTGTTTGTTTTCTGGGTTGGTTTTGTTTAACAAAGGAGGTGGTTAGGGTTCAGACCCAAATCCTCCCCTTCCCAGTTTCGGTTTTGCCTGGAAAACGGATGGGCCTAGCCCGCCCTCGGGTTGGCCCAGTGCCCGGCCGAGTTCCCGGGTGCACGGGAAGCAATGAGGGGCTTCTGGCCTGGCCGCTGGCTCCCCTGATGGGAGGGAGGATAAGGCCAGGCTGGCTGCGGAGAGGCCAGGGGCCGAAGCCGCCCCCCTCTCTGGGCAGTCGGTCCAACTCCGGGCTGCTCTGTCTGTCCTGGGCATTTGAGCCTCAGCAGGGGAGGAGAAGGAGCCCGGGAGTCCAGGCCTGTTTCGTCCAGAAAAAGAAAGGGAAAAGCCCCCACAGCTGCTGTTCTCATTACAGGAGGCATCAGACAGAGATTCTGGAAGCTGCTTTTCCCCACTTAGGCAGGAACGTGTCAACACCAGCACACGGAGGCCCGGGAGCCGGAGAGGCCTTTGCAGGACCCCTCGGGGAACTTCTTGCCCGCCCCCCCCCCCAGCATGGACTGCCACGTCAGACTGCTCTCTGGGGAGAAGAGGGGTCCCAGGGGCTGGCGGGCTCCTCAGGTGCCGGGCCCCGCAATCTCAGGGGCTGTGGGAAGGGAGACGAGTCGGGGAAGGATCGCACACCCACGCAGCCTCGGCCTCGGCTCTCTCCTGAGTCACCGCCAATTAGCTGAGGCGGGTGGGGAGCGAGGTGGGTGAAGGAGGGGCCCTTAGGTGCGGAGAGAAGAGGTTGGAAGGGGTGCGTTTGCAGGGAGAGCTGGAGGCATGAACGGGCCCCCAGAGGTGGAGGGGACACCCAGGGCCCGTGTTCTGTGCAGTCAACCCCATCCAACCGACCTGAGCACGGCAGCCGGCCTGCAGGGCCTGCGCCTGAAGCCAGAGGGCCGCGGGGGGTGCGTGGAGGTGACCTTCCTCACTACAGGGGCCAGGGAGCTCCGATAACAGGACGGCCACCGTTTACTGAGCACTAACAACATGCCAGGCGCGGGCCAAGCCCTTCACTCAGTGGTAACAGCACTTACTTTGTGCAGGACTTCTACCTGTTCTCCCTCACACAGTTCTTACTAAGCAGACGAGGAAAAGGGGGCCCGGAGAGGTTAAGTGACTAGTCCCAGGTCACCCAGGATTGGGACTCGAGAGCCCGTGCTCCGGAACCTTCACGGCAGCTCTGGGGCTAGAGTCGTTCTTCGCTATGGCTGCACTGCAATATCATTATCCCCATTTTACAAATGAAGAAACTGAGGCTCAGAGAGATTATCTGAGCAGGAAGGAGCCCCCGCTGTGCCCAATTCTGTCCTAGCCAAGTTCCCGTCTGTTGTTTGTCTCATCCTGGCCGCGGGGTTATTATCCCCGTCTCACAGGGGAGGAAACAAGGGGAGAGGGGGTAAGTCAGGATTCGCCAGGATTTGACTCAAGAATCAACGTGAAGCCGGTGTGATTTTCCACAATGGGTGGCCTCAGGGAGCCGTGGCTCTGACATCCACATTGGAGAGCCCAGACCTTCCCATACCCCACTATTCCATTGTGGGGACCTAGGCTGGGGCCGGAAGTGTGAGATGGGCAGCGGCCCAGGAGGATTATCTCTGACAGAGCCCAGCTCCTTGCCCCAATCACGTCCTGCCCCCAGGAATTATAGATGATTATCCCGAAGGGGTAGAGGAGGAGGAGCCCAGGGGACGTCCAGGAGGTGGTAGAATGCAGGGATTAAAAGCACTGTCTCAGGGGCGCCTGGGTGGCTCAGTCGGTTAAGTGGCCGACTTCGGCTCAGGTCACGATCTCACACTCCGTGAGTTTGAGCCCCGCGTCAGGCTCTGTGCTGACCGCTCAGAGCCTGGAGCCTGTTTCAGATTCTGTGTCTCCCTCTCTCTCTGACCCTCCCCCGTTCATGCTCTGTCTCTCTCTGTCTCAAAAATAAATAAACGTTAAAAAAAAAAAAATTTAAAAGCACTGTCCCGGGCCACCTGGGTGGCTCCGTGGGTTAAGAGTCCCACTCTTGATTTCGACTCAGGTCTTGATCTCATCGTTTGTGAGTTCGAGCCCTTCTTTGGCCTCTGTGCTGACAGCGTGGAGCCTGCATAGGATTCTCTGTCTCCCTCTCTCTCTACCCCACCCCCCCTACCCCCTTGCTCTCTCTCTCTCTCAAACATGAATAAATAGACGTTTAAAAAAAAATGGCACTGTCTCCTGTGTCTGGATCCAGATTCCGGCTTGACCCCTTACAGTTGTGAGCTGGTCAGAGTCTCAGTTTCTTTGCAAAATGAGATTCAGTATACTAGCCTCCTCGGGGCATAACTGTGGGCACCAGATAGAGAAGTCTCCTCGGGCCGATCCCTGAGCCTAGGGTTCATGCAATGGGTCCATTAAAGACATGCTCCCAGGGGAACCAGAGGGAATGGGGGAGGAGGGGGCAGGGCAAAGCAGGGGAGGAGCAGAGCCAGAGTGCAACGCCAGGCGAGTTGGTGGGAGGGGGGGGCTCTCCAGTGTGGGTTACCGCTCCGAGTTGGTCAGACTCGAGGCAAGGCCATCTGTCTGTCACTACCTGAAGTGGCTTCTGGCTCTCTGTACCCAAGGTCAAAGCTGCTCCAGGCCTGAGGGCTGTTAGAGGCTAAAGCACAGGGCAGCTGGGGGTGGGGCAGGGCGCTCCGAATTGGTGAGAGGATCCGAGGGAGGGATTGGGGTCACCTGTGTGACACACAGAAGGTGCTCGTTAAGCAGAAACAGTGATCGCTTGAGCCACAGAGCCCGGACCCCTGAGCCTGGGACAGGTTGTGTTGGTTTCCTACTGCTGCCCTAAAATTAGCACTCACTTAGTGGCTTGAAACCACACAAGCGTCTTCTTTCACAGTTCTGGAGATCAGAAGTTGCAAATCAAGGTGTCATTGGACAGAGTGACTTCTGGCGACCTTTGGGGAGAATCCATTTCCTCGCTTCTTCCGGCTGCTGGCCTCGTCCTCCCCTCCCCCTCCCCCCGCCCCTTGCTCCCATTGTCACCCCCCCAATCACTGACTCTGACCCTCTTGTCTCCCCTTATAAGGACTCAGATAACCCAGAATAATCTCCAGTCTCAACAACCTTACCTGCGAAGTCCCTTTTTACCTAGAAGGTAACAGGTTCTGAGGTTGAGGATGTGGGGGTATCTTTGGGGAGGGTCGTTATTCAGTTTCCTGCAGCAGGGAAAGAAAGGGACACGCGCTTCCCCCGAGACAGGTGCAAAAGCTATCTGTTTTGTTGGCCTGTTCTCAAGGGGAACAGCTCTTAGGTACTCCCTATGGGATCCAACTGTACCCACAGACTTGCTGGCTTCTGCCCCACCTGTTCCGTACCCCTTACTCGTCTCCAGGTCCCCTCCAATGAATCCTCGTCTCAGGCTCTGCTTCCAGAGAATCTGCCCTTAGGCACTGGGTCCCTTTATCCCCATTGTATAGATGAGGGAGCTGTAGTGACGGCTATCACTCTCTCCACATTCCAGGTCCTGGGCTCTCGGTTCCTCACTGCTTACTCTCCAGCTCTCTGGAGGGGGTTGTTTAAGGGCCAGTGGGGGTGGGGGTGGGGGTGGGGTGTGGTTCTGTGGCAGCTCAGACCGGCTGTCGCCTCTTCCCGTAGCCCCCCTGCTGACCAACGCCTTTGTCCTCCTACCTTCTCTCAGCGCTTTGGCTTTGTCGAGGAGAGGGCTTTGAAGAGCTAGCTGGCCTTGGCTTTGAATTTCCCCGGCAGCTTTTTGCCCCAGATTCTGGTTCGTGGTGTGGTTCGGGGAGCACAGACTCTTGCCCCACTGTGCAGGGATGGTGTGGGAGGGTTCTGCTTTTCCGGGGACAGAGGCAGGCGGCCCCAGGGCCTGGATCCTCTTTGGAAGAGCAGCGACAGTCACGGCTAATACAATGAACTCAGTACTGTGCTGCTTGACTTTCTGTCTCTCCCCATCCCTCCCCTGCTCTGCTCCGTGCCTCTGGCCTCTGGGTGGGCTTCAGCCAGTGGGAGGCAGGGGCAGGAGGAGAGAGGTCGCTTTTTATCCCCTCCCCCCACTCTAGTTCCCTCCCTGGATCGTGGCCCCCAAGGTGTCCATACCCCAAGCCCCGGACTCTGTGAATGTGTTACCTGAAAAGGCCAAAGGGACTTGGCAGAGGTGACTACGTTAAGGATCTTGAGCCGGGGAGATTGTTCCGGATTGCCTGGGTGGGCCCAATGACGCAACCATCAGGGCCCCCAGAAGAGGGAGTCGGGAGGGCCAGGGAGATGTGATGATGGAAACAGAGGTTGGGATGATGTAGCCAGGAGCCGGCGAAAGCCCTCAGCCTCCAGAAGCGGAAAGAGTCAAGGGGCGGATCCCCCACGCCATGGAGCCTCCGGAAGGAACCAACATGCTGGAGTTCTACCCTCCAGAACCAGAGCGCACAATTTGTGTTGTTTCCAGCACGGAAGGTTGTGAGGATCCGCTCCAGCAGCAGGAGGAATGTGCTAGAGCTCGCCTCGGTAAGGGCGCTTCACCAGCTTCTCTTCACTTCAACCCTCGCGTCTGCCGTCCGTTTCCTGCGGAATCCCGACCGAAACAACCCAGATGTGTCAAACTGGGACTGATGATTTTATTTACCTCTCAGAAAGTGGTGGTGTCTTACTGGATCCCTGTCGACCCTCAATTTCCTCTTCTGTAAAATGGAAATAAAAATGCCCACCTGGCACGCTGGGATTGTGAAAACTGACAAAACAAAGAATGCGTGAGAAATGAGAAATGTTTAGCATATGGTAATTACCCTCCCCCTCCCCCACCACGGTGAGTGTTCTGATTTGAGCGCCTACTGTGTACAAGACACAGACCTAGGTACTGGGGATAAAACGGAGAACAAAACAAACCCCACACCTTCATGGAGGTTCGTTTTGGTGAAGTGAGACAGATAATACAGAAATCAGTAAATTGTCAGTAGATCAGAAGGTGATAGGGGCGCCTGGGCGGCTCAGTCGGTGAAGCGTTCGACTTTTGCTCAGGTCATGATCTCACGGTTCATGGGTTCGAACCCTGCGCTGGGCTCTGTGCTGATGTCTCAGAGCCTGGAGCCTGCTTCGGATTCTGTGTCTCCCTCTCTCTCTGCCCCCCTCCCACTTGTGCTCTGTCTGTCTCTCTCTCTCTGAAAAATAAATAAACATTGAAAAAAATGAAAAAAAAGAGAAGATCAAGGTGATAGATCAGGGTGGGGCGCCAGAAAAGGGTGCTGAGAGCTTACACAGGGTGGTTGGGGACAGCCCTGGGGAGAAAGGGTCATTGGTCTCTGAGCTTCCCCTCCCAACACCCTGTGTTGATGGTGTCTTCGGACTTGCCTCAATAAAACCGGTGCCAAACTGTGACCGAGTCTCGAACCCCAGGCGAGATACGTATGAGGCTGAGCGTGCATCTGTGCACGTGAGCCCGTGTGCGCGTGCAAAGGGAAACACCTGCTCATCCCTCAGGGGGTGGAACGTGGAGACGCAGAGAAGAATGTTCTTGTCCTGCCCTGGCTCAGTCTCCTCTCCGGTGGCTTCACGCCTCCCTTCTCCCTCCTGCCTGCCTCCATCATCCTACCTTCTGGACCAATTCCTCTGCGCCCTCGGTTCTCATTCCGTTCTGCCACCTCCTTCCACCCTTGTCTCCTGGGCTTTCCCTTCACCCTCCGGCGTTCGGTGACTCCAAGCTTTGGCTCACGCTGTGCCTTCTACCCAGACTGCCCGCTTCCCCTAGACAGACGCCTGCCCAGCCAGAAGTCCTCAAGGCCCCTCTCGTGTTGCCCTTGGTGGCCTCCCTTCCTTGGGAAGCATGCGTGGCCCCCTTCTCTGCATCCGCGCAGCCCTTCGTTCCAGTCTCCGTCACCGCGCTTCCTGGGCGGGGCAGGTGCACAGCTCTCTCACGTGTGTGTGTCCCCCTCCCTCACCACACACCGTCCAACGTGAGAAGGGACAGCATCTCATTTGCCCTCACGTCCAGAACGGGCTCCTGACAGCCTGGTCCCTTAGCCTTTCAGAGACTCAGTTTCCTCATCAGGAACCCTGTCCAAACACCGCCGTAGAAGCTCAGAGCTATCGGGGGCTTCCTGCGTGACAGGCGCTGTGATCGCCGCTGTGCTACACGGTCTAGTCCCCTGTCACAGCTGGGAGGTGCTGGTAACCTCCCTGTTGTTACAGAAGAGAAAACTGAGGCACGGAGGGGCTACGTAATAGGCTGAAGACTCACGCTCGGACCCAGGGAGTCTGACTGCAGAACGGGGCTTCTTTCATTTTAAATCGTCAACTCAGGCGTGGTACAAAATTCAAAAGATTCAAACAGTGAAGCAGCGAAGACCCAATCTCCCCCCTCCCCCACCCGGATCTCTCCCAGAAAGTATCTGCCACAGAGATTTGCTTCCTGAGTACCCTTCCAGAGAGAGTCTGTGCACTGACATACATGTCTTTAAAACGTATGGTTTACCCGAATGGAAGGATAGCACACTGTGCCCCCCGTTCTCGTCTTGACGGTGGCTCTGTATCCATGCCGCCTCTCCCCCACCGCTCTCTGCTGTCCCAGGGAGCACAGAGCAGGGGTTACACCGCGGGGCTGGAGAGCTGAGCTCGTGGCTCAAAGCGTGCACACAGCACTGAGTGGGCAATGCGTGTCATGTAGCCTTGTCCTCCCCAGAGCCATAGCAGAAAGGACCTGGAAGGTCACCGTGACCCCAGCAGAGCCCAAAGACAGCACTGCCTTTCCTGCCCTCCTGTCCCCCACCCCTTCCCCCCCTCCCCCTCCGCTACCCTTGCAAACACGACCAGTCAGAGCGAAGCTGGCTGGCTGTTCCAGGAAGTGTTTGTTGGAACAGCAGAGGAGAACATATGTCTACGAGTCTCCTCTGAGACAGAGACTCCTGGGAGACCAGCCCAGGCCCCAAATAGCTCCAAAGCAAAAGCTCGTGTAGAGTAAGGACACTCAGAGGCTACGTTGGGGTCACGTTGGGTCATCCGCCTGGAACAGGCGGTTAAACCCAATGTGCAACCAACATTCCTTAGACTGTGGCCTCTGTGAACTCTCTTCCCCTCTCACCCCTCTCCCTCTGGGTCCTAATTTCTGGTCTCTGGGCCTCTAGGGCGCAGACCCAGCTCTATGCAGTCCTTGCTCATGCCTTCGGGAGTTAGTCACTCTTCGGCTGTGTCACAGAATCACCACGTCAAGAACCCCTAAGAGGTGCCCTCCACCAGCCCTTGCTTGAGACGTGAGTCTCTCTCCTGTCCAGTCCACTGGCCTTCTAGCGTTTTTTCCTTGAATACCTCCAGTGATGGGGATCTCACAACCTCTCAAAGGCAGTTTGGGGAACTCTTCTCCACCGAGGATCAGAACTTCAAGGGATCATCAGAATCTTGAAGCCCACCCAGCCATTTTTCTTGACCGCACTGTTTCCTGTCCTGTACTTTATCGAGTATGGACCAAAGCTCCCTTTTCCCGGCTGGCTTCTTGATCACCGAGGTGTAGGGAAGGTCCTCTTTCTTGAAGCGATTTCAGGGACACCACCACAGAAGAAAAGTAAAGACCAATCCGTGCTTTCCGCCCTAGCTGCCCCCTGCAGCCCCGCCCGGCCGGGGTGGGAAGTGCCTGCTCTGTGTGCTGCCGGCCCAGCCCCTCCACCCTGGGCCTCGGCAGCGGCCTCGGCCTTGCCAATCGCTGGCCGCACTCAGATCCAGGCTTAGAATCCTTCTCCACACGGCGCTCTAAACAGCTACTCCAACGGGAATTGGCATATAAGACGACACCCTTTGGCATCCCGGCTCTTTTCAACGAGGCAGCCTTGCAGACGGGAGCTTTTCCAAACCGTCCTGACGAGCAGTGTTCCGGTCCCGGCAAACCAAAGGCGTCTCTTAGCCCTCGAGTCTCATCAGCAGTGGGCTGCAGCTCGGTCCCGCCACCCCGCTACATGAGCCTCTCCCAGCCTCTGGTCTCCTTCATGGCACCCCGTTTCCCAAACTCCGGGCCCCACCCCAACCTCCAAGATGTCGTTCTGCCTCTTCTCAGCCTGGGACTCCCTCCCTGGACCTTTCTGCGTTTCTGAATCTTCCCCGTCCTCGGAGGAGGGCGGGGGGGACCCAACCACCAAGTGTCCCAGGAACCCTTCCCCAGCTGCTCCTGACATCAGTGAAACCACCCTCGAGGAGAGCGGCTCTTGGTCCTGGCTGGACATTGGATTCCCCGGGGGGGGGGGGGAGGCTTAAAAGCTGTTGACGCCAGATGCACCCTCAGAGATCGGGTTATTTCATTAACGTGGGGTGTGGCCCGGGCACCCAGATGATCCTAACACTCAGCTGAAGTTGAACCACTGCTAGGTGAACCATAGAACTTTCCACACACCACCCCCCCCTCGGTTCATGCCGTGGCCAGATCCTCTTATAAGTGCTTTCATGGATTTATTTATTCGTTGTCCACACTTACTAAGAGCTTCAGTGCTGAGTCAGAGCGTTGACCACGGGCTGGGCACCGTGCTGAGAGCTTTACTCGCTGCTGCTTCTCGTTAAATCTCCATGATACTCCTGAGGAGTGGGTATTCATACGATAACCCCAATTTTCGGAAAAATCGAGGCTCCAAGTATGAAGGGCTTATCACGTTTAAGCAGCTGGTCAGTGATCCCCCCAGGATCTCAATCCCAGCCTGCCCCCCCCACCCCAGAGCCTGAATGGCTCCACAGCTGCCCCCATCTGGCCCAGCTCCCCCCGCACCCGCCTTCTCCTGTCATCTCCTGCTCATGCTTTCGATCTCAGTTCTAGAAGGGCCTCCCTCACCTTTGATAAATAAAGCCCGGCAGACATTTCCCCAGCCACACATCCCAGCCACCTGGCACTGTCCGCATTTCCACTTATTTGTGTCATTATTTGATCAGTTTTCTCTTTCTGCTCCCTTCCCCACACGGTAAGCTCCGTGGGGGCCAGGTTGCACCTGCCTTGACCGCATTTCTTGGGGCTTACTTAGCACAGCGGCTGGCACGTTTTTGTCAGATAGATGGACAGACGGATAGAGGGATGAACAGATGAATGAACGAACAAATGGATAAATGAAAGAAGCCAGAGGCAAAATACAGGTCCCAGTTTCCCGGCCACCCAGCTGCAATTGTAGCGACAGGAGACCTGCCTTCTGCTTCTTCCAGCAGCACGGATCCCGAGGAAAAGACAGCAGCCACAGAGGCATCTTCTACTTCCTGGCTGTGTGTCTGTGGGCAAATGCTGCACGTCTCTGAACTCCACCTGCCAAGTGGAGACAGCAGTCCTCACTTCTAGGAGTGTAGCGAAGATGAAATTAACTCATGATCGGCGGGCGGGGGGGGGGGGGAGCCCTGTAAACAAGGAGGATGGGCTCAGTCAGCCTTGCTGGGCTGGCTCTCTCTGCCCAGCCTACCCCACCTTCTGTGGGCCACCGGCCTTGGCAGTGGGGCCAGGCATCGTGTGCAAATCCCGGAGAGAGGAACTCTGGGAACGGACTTAGGAGGAGACTCTTCCCATGAGCCCATTCTCCCCAGCTGGACCTTTTCAAAGACCACTAAGACTATGGTAGAAGAGAGTCAATCACGCAGTAGGAAATATGGGACTGGAGTCTCAGTGCTCGGCCTGGGAGGTGCACGGAGGGGACAGTCAAGGGCAATGTGTCTTGTGAAAGCTCTGTCTTCCTCCGCCCGAAGCCACCCAGCCATCACTCGCTGGTCTCTACCCCTGGGCTCCAGCTTCCTTTAAGGAGCTCTTGACCGCGGTCCTGAATTTTAAAAAACTGTCTCTGAGAATGGGTCCGCAGGCTTCACCAGGCAACCGGTGGGGTCCAAGGCACAGAGCTCTCGTGAGACCCCCGACTCGCCTCCTGCCCAGGCCAGCAAGTCACAGTGGGACTGTTAATGGCCCTTAGCTGGCTTTCAGGGCCAGGCTTGTGGCCCTGTGTGGGTGACAAGGTAGCAACGCGGCCCTGAGTTTGTTTGAGGGGCCTCCCTGAGCCTGCAGGGCTCAATGCGTGAAGCGAGGTGACCCCTAGGGTCGGGCTCTGGACCTTCCTTCCTCTGGGCCAGAACCAGCCTTCCTAACCTCTCATCATCCAGGGACAGGCAGCTTTGCTCATAGGTCCTTCCAGAACTCTCTTGAGTCTTGGTCTTCTCGTCAGTAAAATGAGGATAATAAGGCCCAGTGCATAGGCTGACCCATGCCCCACGGTCGGCAGGGAAAGATCACGAAACAGTGAAGTGTTGTCCACCCGTCCTCTCCTCCTGCTCCGGTACCCAGGCAACCCCAAGCCAGCATCCCTGCAGCGACACTAGGTGAGGGGTCCTCGCTGGCAGCTCAGGGCCTCTCAAATCCTGCAGGGCCGGCCCTTCACAAACGCTGTGCAGCCGGGTGCTCGGCTCAGCCCTGCAATCTTGCTGGAGCTCGGGAGTCAGTGTGCACAGGGGTCCTGGTCAGCCGGGGACACACTGGCCCCGAGGACACCCCTGGCCCGGTGCCACCTTCCGGCCTACCTCCTGTTGCCTCCTGCTGACAGCTTGTGGCCGACGCCCGAGTACTCTTTGGACAGCTGGCCTGGGACGCGTGTTAACTCAGTCTTCGGACGGACTTGCTTAAGAGGAAGGGACCACGTCGTCGGCCCCATTCCACAGCTAGAAAAACAGAGGTGCGAGGAAGCGAGGTGACCTTCGACGGAGGCGGCGCTGGCTGCAGGGCTCGGTCGCCTTGACGCTGCTCTCCATGAAAGGTCTGCACTCGGGAGCGCACAGCAGCGTCGCCCCCACGGAGCCGAGGACCACAGCACTGGCATTTCCCTGGCGGCTCAGAGCTCGGGGACCGACCCCGTCAGCGAGATTCCCAGGGGACCGTGCCGCAGGGTCAAAAGCTCTGCTCTAAACCCGCCAGGGACAGAGACCCTCTCCTCCCAGAGCTCAGACGCCAGGGGGAGGGGGTGACAGAAACAAGCAAATAAACAAATCAGATGACAGTGTGGAAGGAAACAAAACTGGACCGTGAGAAGCGGGCCATTTCAGGAAGAGTGATCAGGGAGGGCCTCCTCTTTGGAGGTGAGACCCGGAGAGCAGGAGAGCCAGCCCTTGAGGGATGGGGGACGGGGCAACAGAGGCCCTCCCGTGTGGGGGCCCGGCTGGGTGCCGGGCTGGGTGCCGGGCCAGGCCCTCTCCTGCAGACTGGCTAGGTGTCCGTGGTGGCGCTTAGAAAAGGCAGAAGGGGGTCGTTAGGCACTGGAGGTTCAGACGCGGCTGAGATCCCAGCTCCACCCTCTAGGAGCTCAGGGTAAGGCCCGAGCAGAGCAGCGGAATTAGAAAACAAAGCCGAGAAGCCAAGTCAAAGAGGGGCCGAGATAAAGGGCTGCAGAACGTAAACGCTCCAGGCCTTGATTACTCACTGGGCGCCAGGCACCGGGCGCTGGGGGCTTTCTCACACGCGCACAGGTGGGGCCGCACAGCCACCCACACACGTACCTGCACATACACACGCTTATCACCCCGTCATCGGGGGCAGAGAGCTGGAGCCGGGCTGCCCTTGTACAGCCCCTTCTTGGCTGCTGATGGGGCCTGCAGCCTGTGCCTTCGTTTCTCCCTGCCTTGGTTCTCCCTCCACGGACGGGGCCCGCCGAGAGCGCCGACCTTCGCAAACCGTTTCAAGCAGCGCTTGGCGCCCAGTGCGTGCGGCGTGCGTGAATGCTGCCTCCGTTACCCTCTAGGCCTGTGATCCTCCGAGGTACTGGACCAGCGTCCCCATTTTGTGGATAGGGAAGGTGAGGCCTCAGAGAGGTTCAGCCACCGGCCCAATCAGAATCCCTGTCGGTGTGAGCCGGAGTTCAGAAGAAGCAAGGTCACGTCCAGCAGGGCTGGGCCGCTGAGGCTCGATGGGGAGGCACCTGAGCTCGGGCACGTGGCCTGGAGAGGAGTTGGCCCCCAAAACATTAGGACGGGAGGGTGGGAGGCTTGGGTGAGAGGAGGACAAAGTTCCTGGAGGAGGGAACAGAGTGAGCAAACACTCAGAGGGAGGGGGTTCGGGGAGCCGAAGGAGAACAGGAAATGGCACCATTTGGTCCTGAACATGAACGCAGCTAAGGGTGAGATGTGGCTGGATCAAATCGAGGGGTGGGGGTGGGGGGCAAAGGACAGGAACTTGAGAGCTGGTTCTGTCAACGGAGCCATAGAAGGTTCTATCCCAGCCACCACATTCCGAGCCACCGTGGAGTCACTCACCGGGCTTCTGCAGACAAAAGTAACCTCGGTTTCAATGGCCACATGCATTCCCCCTTTTTTTAAAAAAAGTTTATCTTGAGAGAGTGCGAGTGGGGGAGGGGCAGAGAACAAGGGAGAATCTCAAGCTGGCTCCACGCTATCAGCACAGAGCCCAAGCGGGGCTCGAACTAACAAAACTGAGATCTTTTTTAAAAAGCTTTTTAACGTTCATTCATTTTTGAGAGAGAGAGAGAGAGAGACACAGAGCATGAGCAGGGGAGGGGCAGAGAGAGAAGGAGACACAGAATCCGAAGCAGGCTCCAGGCTCTGAGCTGTCAGCACAGAGCCCGACACGGGGCTCGAACCCACAAATGGTGAGATCATGACCTGAGCCAAAGTCGGATGCCCAACCGACTGAGCCATCCAAGGCGCCCCACAGAACTGTGGGATCTTGACCTGAGCCGAAATTGAAAGCCAGACGCTTAATTGACTGAGCCACCCAGGCGCCCCATCATTCCCTCTTTAGAAGGCCTGGCATTGGCCTCAGTTCTCAGCTGGGCCTGAAGCCACAGGCCCCGGAATGAGGTCACAACCCACAGCCTGACCTCACTCTCCTGGGCCAAGCCTTCCAGGAAAGGCAGAGGAACTCAGCAGCAGGGCAAACTCTGAGGGCAGCCATGTGACAACAGCTGCGGGGTTCAAGGTTTTCAGCCTGGCTGCCGGGCTCCAAGGAAAGCCTGCCAGAGACAGTGTTCTGCTCCTTGGTTAACTGTTGAAGGATGCAGAGAGCTCTCTCCTCGGTCCCCAGCCAGCTAGACCGGGCATTTCCAGGGAACTGGCACCTGCAGGGACAGCTGGCCTTCTGGGCCCAAGAAGGCCCACATCCACAGGCTAGAAGAAGGGTTGGAGGTGGCTCCCAGCCTCAAGGTGCCAAACAGTGTTTGCATCTCCAATTTGCTGCGTGATCTTGGGCGAGCCGCTTTCCCATCCTGGGCCTTGGTTCCTCAATCTCTGAAATGGAACTTTTTCTGGCCCGTGTTTCATTCACTTATCGTTGGATCCGTGTATTTCCGGGGTTCACGCTGGCCGGGGCACTGCATGGAGACAAGGAGCACAGGTCTCGTGTCACCTAGTGCATCGGCACACGGTTATCGATAAGAGGAGTGACTACTTTGAAGGTCCAACAAGACAGCGAGGCCCCAGTCTCAGCACATGAGAGGAGCAAGAGGACAAGAAAACACGGGGACAAGAAAACACAGATAGGAATGAGATGTGTTGAAAAGGGAGACAAAAATGATAATAATTTGCTGACAAGGTGATTTTTCCACCCCGAAAAATCCAAACAGCTCTGCCGGGGGGACGGCCAAGCAGCTCTGGCAAAGAAGCTTTGCTCAGAGAACCCGATACGAGAATTGGGTGGAAGCGAATTGCCCTCACCTCCAGTCACCGTGCTTCCTTTCCAAGTGTTCGAGAAAAGATCTCGCGCATAACAGCACCAAAAGGCTGAAAAACTTCCTCAGAATCTGCTCAACACGAAGCATTGCCAGGGCTAGCGAGAGAAATCTACGAACGCCTTCGTGCGGGGGGAAAAAGAACACGAGAGGATCTGAAGAAACAGAAGCACATTCACGTTTCTAGAAAGGAAGTCGATACGAATAAACACAGCGCAGTGTGATGGCCGAGAAGGGAGCGATACGAATAAACACAGCGCAGTGTGATGGCCGAGAAGGGAGCGGAGGGAATGTGGCGTCCATTCAGAAGGGTAATTGCCTGAGAATAGCTGTGAAAATTCTGGATGACAGTAATGATGGGAGAGTGACGAGAGTTACCTTCCCTGATAGCAAGACGTTGTATGAAGTGGCAGAAGTTAAAAGCGAGCGGGTTTCACAGGGAGGACCTGGTTCAGCCTCCCCGGCCCCCTCCCCAGCTGTGGGGCCTTGGCTTCTCTCCTTAGGTTCACTAAGTTTATGTCAGCAAAACACGGCTGATAGCGGCCCCGGAGCTGACGAGGGAACCCAGTGAGCTGAAGCGTCAGCGGTACTTAGCATGGCAACTAAAGTCTCGATAGACAGTATGATTTTATTAACCGAAAACAAGAATACAGTTTGGCTCACGGGCCCAGGAAAATCCGGTTCCGTTGACCAGTTACTGATTGCAGCGATCCTGATACAATTTCCAATTTGAGCCTGTGCTGGGCAAGCAGGACGCGGGGTGGGATCGTCTGGGTATTGAACTTGAATGCACTTCCTTCTGCCCTCGGCGCATCTTCTGGGTGGCTCTCTGGCGTGGTGGCGGTCGTTTTTCCCGACTGCGGTTCACAAGGCCTTCCTCCCCGCTGCCTTCGTGGGTCGGACTTGTGGAAGCGGGAACCTGGGTGCCAGGGGCCACCCACACTTTATCCTGTGGGGGCGAGGCCTCCGTCTTTGGTGGTCCAGTGCCCAGGCTGTCCCCTCCCAAAGGCCAAGGCCACTGTCCTCTTTGTCCGTGATTCCCAGCGCTCCCTAGAGGTGCCCTTGCACTGGGAGGACGGAGTGTGTGGGGCCACTCAGGCCGAGGCAGAATGCGGCCCATGTGACAGCTAACGTTTCAGAGGGCCACTGCATGCAGCTCCCAAGGGTCTCAGCCCCTCTGGCTGACCTTTGGACACCGAAGGCACAAGGTCGGTGGACATCAGTGGAGACGGGCCTCAGAGAGTGACCAGGGTTAGGGAGTCAGTCAACCGGGGCCGATGCCCCCGGTGGCCTGTGGAGGAGGCGGGGGCTGTTGTCACTCAGTTTGCCGCTGAGTTGGTTTGTCTCCTTCCAGGCAACAGGTTCCAACTCGCATGTTTCCCAATGGCTGTCAATGGCACTCCGTCCACAACTCCCCAGGCTACAAAGCTAGGGGGCATCCGCTTCCTCCCCTTCCCTGACCACCCAGTCCGATCCATCATCAGGCTTGTCGGCTCCACCCCCAGGGATCCCAGGGTCACCTACTTCCGTCCATGTCAGCACGGAGACCATAGCCCAAGCCATCCGAGGGCCGGACGGGGCACCGGGCGCCTGGCTGGGCGGTGAGTGCTGCTGATTCCTGGGCTCAGCATCAGGGAGCTCATTTTCGCGGGGAGAGAAGCTACGTCTCCCACCATCTGCCCTCTCAGTACTGAGGGGGAACCTCTTTGTCTGGTTTCTCAATGGGTTCGGAACTCAGGGAAGCGAGGAGACCTTCATCAGCCCCCTCAAAACCATCAACACTCTTTTCCCTTCATCCCTCCTTTTCCCTCCCTCAGGTCGGCGTCTTCCTTGCTCTCAGTGCTTTGGGTCACAGCTGACTGTCGGGAATTGAGCGCCCGGATGGCGAGAACCTCATCCAGCCTCCCCGACGCCATTCCCAGAGGCCACACAGCGGCCGTCACCCACCGATCCCCGTTCATTCTCACTGGGCCCAGAGACGGCTTCAGAATCCATTTGCCCTGTCTGATTCCCTTTAGGTCACCTTGCAGAACAGACAACGTGGAACCGTGGCAGCTTCTGGTGGTGGTGGCCAGATTGGAAGCCATCATGGCGGTGGTGACAAATGTTCCGTATTTTTATTGCAGCGTTTGTGATGCCTGTGTGTCGGTGTGTGAACAGTTACTAAATTATACTTCAATAATTTAGTATCTAAATTATACTTCAATAATTAAAAAGAGAGAGAGAGAGAGACAGCAAAGCTCTGAAAGGAAAACCATTTGCATGAACACAAGAGAAGTCGGCCCTTCCCACACTGCCATTGGAAGGACTTCCTCCTGGGGATGATGGTGGTGGGGCCAAATGCTCAGACAGGTCTCATTTCCCCAGCCCCGTGGCGATGCGACTGTCTGGGGGTAAAGTCCTCGCCCTGCCGCTTACGACCGGGGTGCCCTCGGACAAGTTGTGAAATCTTTCGGCCTCAGTTTCCTCAGCTGTAAAACGGGCACGACACCAGCGCCTGTCTCCTAGGGCATAAATAGCGTTAATCCGGCAAAGAGCTTAGAATCACATTGCCTGGTGCGTAGTACGTGCTCAATAAATCTTAGCTGCGATGGTGGCTGTGGTTCTTTTTCTTCTCCCTGATTCCCACGGCTAACAGCTGCTGTCCGTCCCCCTTGTCATTCTGGTACCAGGATGTGCACAGACGCTTCTGCCAGCAGCCCTGAAACTCGGGATATTTAAGAAGACCAGACGCCCCGGGAGGAAGACAGGGAAATGAACACTAAGCCGCTTCCCCACACTGGTCTCCACCTCCCAGAGCAAGCTCTGCCCAGGGCCCCATCTGTCTGCTGGGTTCCCCGCATGCCCCCTCCTGGACTGTCTGCTTCCCAGCCCTGGCGTGATCTCTGTGCGGATGATGCCATCCCGGCACTCACCACGGCCTGGGCATTTATTTCACCAGCGTGGGCAAGATGGCAGCGCTCGCAGGCCCTTTGCCGTCCGTCCGCATCCTTTTCTCCCCGTTCTTTTCTCACAGTCTGAGTCCTTTTCTCACAGTCTGAGGAGCCGTGAGTTTGCACCGGTCACTGTCCCCGGGAATGACCCCAGCTGTAAGGTGCAGTCCTGCTTCCTCCTCGCTGTGGGGTTCAGTCCCCCGCACAGGGCGCTGCAAAGGAAAGGAGGCACTGTTTCTCTCTGAGAATGAGGCCGTGACAGCACTAGGGAGATCTGGCTGAACCAGGGGGGGGGAAACGAGCTGCCGGGGGAGAAAGGAGGAAGGGTGGAGTCGGTGGGGTTCACGTAGCTCTCGCCATACAAAGAGCAAAGGGAGTGGGTGTTCGAGAACCTGTCGGGGCTGGAGCCAGCCTATGACGTGAAGCAGGTTCAAGGCTGAGATGCAGGGGCAGCTGCCCCAACTGAGGCAGTCGGAGCAGGAGGGGCCGAGGCAGGGGGCACACGTGTTTCACGGGCCGTCTTAGAATGTACGGCCAGGCCAACAATTCTCTAACCCGCTGGCAGCTTTCAGAGGACCAAGCAGCAGCTAAGGCATGGGGAGCTTGAAGGCTTGTGCCAGGAAGATCTGTTGGTCCTTCCTTCGATACCTCTGTCTGTCCATCCACCCGTCCATCCACCCAGTAATTTATTATCATTGCCAGCGTGTGCCAGGCATCGGGCTGACCTCTGGGGGTGCACGGGTAAGTATGCAATTTGCTTGTGTTCTCAAGGTGCTCGTGTTCTATTTTCAGACACGAGAAAACAGTACAGTAGGATACAGGGAAGGACAGAGGTGCTGGATACACAGAGGAGGGACGTCTAATCCCCGTACTTGGAGACTCCGGGCAGGCTTCCTGGAGGAGGAGGCAACATTTCACTTGACATCTGAAGGATGAGGGGAAGCCAGCCAGAGAAGGTGGAGATGGCTAGTTGTCTTTCAAAATGTACACCCCCCGCTCTGATGGCGGAGAGCTGTCATTGGAAAGGGACTAACTACATCTTCCAGCCCACCCTCTCCTCCCTGGTGTGGGTTGGTGGTGAAAGATCGCCGATGGAATGTCAGGGGAAGGTATGTGTGCCGTCGCCCGGCTAAGGCTTTTAAGAAGCGGGTGTGTCCTTCTCCAGCATCTGGACGCAGAGGCTGGCGGGATGGTGGAGCCACGGACAGAAGGAGGCTCGATCTCCGAGTCTGCAGAGGAGAGCTGCCCGAGCCCCAGGAGCACCTGCTCTGTACTGCTCCGAGAACAATAAATACACTTCTGTTACCTGAAGCCGTGGATGTGTGGAGTTCATCTGTTCTAGCCGCGAGTGTCCATTAAAAGGAAATAAAGAATGCACCCCACGAAGAGAGGAAAGGGAGGAGGGCATCGCAGAGGAAATCTCAAGCACAAAGGTCCTGGCGAGGAAGAGGGGGGGGCAGGTGAGGCAGGGGGTGGGGGGTAGACTGAGGCCCGGTTAGCCTTGCTAAGCAGTGGCGACTGGCTCCTAAGGAAATAGGCCATGGCCAGGCCAGACAGCCCCAGGCGTGCCCCTCTCTGCCCTCAGGGTCAGAGAAGATGGGTGGCTTCCTGGAGGTCATCCGATCAGTGAACGCAGAGCTGGACTCGAGCCCAGGTCTTGCTACCACGGCTCCCTAAGCGGTCATCCCTATGCTCCCAACAAAATGTTCTAACAGAGACACTCCGACGTGCGTCTCCTAGGAACTCTATGGGAGTCGCCTGTGTGGGCTCTTTCTCCGGTTTTCTGGGACCGACTCCAACCGAGAACGCGGTCTCGTGGCAACAGGCCCAGGCCAACGCGTGGAACGGTCACCGCACCCTGACGGGGGCTCTGCATCCCCGGACTAATCAAATGAGTGTCCCGCCTGGTGTGGCCAGGCCCACTGTCTGGGGGGAGTCCAAAAAAGCCCATCAGCCATGAGTGACATGGGCCCTGACGACCAGCTCCCACCCCTGTCTGAGCCACAGACAGGACGCAGTAGGGGGCAGAGGATGCTTAGTTACTTGCTCCCCTCTGCGCTCCCTGGGCTGAGTTTCAGAGAAGCCCAGCTTCCCCATCTGTACATCCCCAGGAGAGCGAGAAGCAGACATCCCTGAGCTCCCCTGGGCCCCTCTTAGCTGCCCGGCCCTTGCAAGCCCAATAGGCAGTGCTATTTGATGGGGGCAGGGAAGGCTAGGGGGTTGGCTCTTGGCTGGCTAAGACTTCCCGTTTCTTCGCCACCCCTCCTCAATAGGTCCTTGTTTCTGAAACCGGCATGTTCTGGATCACCCTTGCCCAAGGCCTTCCTTGGTTTTACAAAGTTGTCGCTTGTGCTCTTACAGAGAATGAGGGTGAGGTGCAGGGGCAAAGCTTCTGGTACCCTGTCCGCCTATTTCCCCATCCTCTTTTCCCCCTTTATTATGATTAACTCTCTTCATTGGGTAGTGTTTGAAGACAGAATGTCACTACCAAAACAAGTTTGAAAACAACCGTTCAAGTCCAGCCCTCTAATTTTCTAGATGGAGAGCCTGAAGCTCAGCAAGCTCAGCAATACATTTTTTTGAAAACTCATGCATAAGTTACAGCAAAAGGTCTGCTTGCCTATTTGTGTCTATGTCACCATCCACCCAACTATCTATCTACCCATCCATCCATACATACATCTGTCCATCCATCCATCCACACACACATCCATCTATCCATCATCCACACACACATCCATCCATCCATCCATCCACCCACACACATCCATCCAACCAACCATCCAACCATCCATCCATCCATCCATCCACACACATATCCATCCATCCATCCATCCACACACACACATCCATCAATCCATCCATCCGTCCACACACAACCATCCAACCAACCATCCAACCATCCATCCATCCATCCATCCACACACACATCCATCCATCCATCCATCCATCCATCCACACACACATCCACCCATCCATCCATCCATCCATCCACCCATCCATCCATCCACACATCCATCCACACATCCATCCATCCATCCATCCATCCATCCACACATCCATCCATCCATCCATCCATCCATCCATCCATCCACACATCCATCCACACATCCATCCATCTATCCACACACACATCTATCCACACATCCATCCATCCATCCATCCATCCATCCACACACACATCCATCCACACATCCATCCATCCATCCATCCACACACACATCCATCCACACATCCATCCATCCATCCATCCACACACACATCCATCCACACATCCATCCACACATCTATCCACACATCCATCCATCCATCCATCCATCCATCCATCCACACATCCATCCACACATCCACACATCCATCCATCCATCCACACATCCATCCACACATCCACACATCCATCCATCCATCCACACATCCATCCATCCATCCACACATCCATCCACACATCCACACATCCATCCATCCATCCACACATCCATCCACACATCCACACATCCATCCATCCATCCACACATCCATCCATCCATCCACATATCCATCCACACACCCCTGCATCCATCCATCCACACACATCCATCCAAACATCCATCCATCCATCCATCCACACACACATCCATCCATCCATCCATTGATCCATCCATCCATCCATCCATCCGGTCAACAGGTACTGACGGCTTAGGATGCTCTGGCCTTCTTGCCTTGCAGCCTGTGTAATTCCTTCTAAAGTTCTTGGTCTTCTTGGCACCATGGAACACAAAGAACCTGGATTCTGCATCGATTTGGGCTCAAGCTCTTTTTTTGCCAGCTTCCAGTCATGGGCTTAATTTCAGTTTCCTCAATTACAAACTGCAATCAGCATTTTCTACCTCCTGAATCCTGCAGGGATTTAGTGAAACAGCGTGTACAACCCCTGATGGAGTGCCTAGAACAAAGTAGGGCCTCGATACCTGCTTGATGTCTAGAAGTTCTCTGAGTGCTCCATGCCTGGGGGAGAGCACAGAGCCCTGGGTCTGCTGTCATCTGGAAATGCTCAAGGCCACCAGGAAAAGAAGTGTCTCCACTGTCCTTGCAGAAAGCCTGGCCCTTGCTCAGTTATGACCTAATCTGGGTCTGGCCAGAGTCGATGTTTTCCTTTTCCCCTCATTGTCTTGGAGGCCTCAAGTGAACTTGGCCAGGACGGTTTCCGCAAGAATGATACGTTCACCCAGCAGGGCACACTGTGTGCATCCCCAACCCCCATGCTCTCTTGCCTACTATCCCGCCTGCAGCTTCTGGGGTACCTCCCCCCAGGTATCCCCACCGCTCACTCCCTAGCTTCCTACACATCATCCCATCGATTGCCACCTCCTGAAAGAGGCCATTTCTGACTCTCCACCCCCTCCCTCCCCTTACCCTTATTTTTCATCGCACTGTTGGAAATTATATGATGTACTTATCATTCCCTTTATAGTCTGTCTCATCCTAGCAGGATGCAAGCTCCGTTATTTTGTTCATCACTGCTTTCCCAGCCCTGTCACATGGTTGGTACTTACACAGATTTGTTGAATGAGTCACTTGATGAGAAATTGGGAAACCCTAAATTGCCCTACCCTAAAATTCACCATATTCACTGAGATCACCCACCCCTGTGCCACAAGTGTCTAGGTGTCTGGGTCGAGATGGGATGATACGGGGCAAGGTCCTGGAAAGAGCATTAGAACGTCTCCCAAAAGCGTTGGTGTGAAGTTAAAACTCACCTAGCTACGTGTGAGGGGCTGCATACAGATTACACCTGCCCTCCTAGGAGCGGGCAGGGGAGTGACTGCACACAGGAAACTTGGGAGGCCAGCCTTGGAAGTCACACAGACCTGGGTGGCAAATCCTGACTCTACCACTTTCTAGAGGTCGGCTAGTCCCTCTCTGAGCCTCAATTTCTTTTGTATGTACAGTGGAATAAATGTATAGGTCACTTACATGTGTGTTTCATTTCTCTTGGGTACCTAACAAAACAGTTGCTGGATGGTAAAGTACTCATATGTTTAATTATTGTAACAAATTACTGTAAGAGCTAATTATAATCCTCTGGTGTTTCTTGACTACTTTTTGGCCCAGCACATGGTCTGCCTCGGTAACTATTCCACAAGCACTTAAAATAAAATGTACGTTCTTTAGTTACTGAGAGAAGAGTATTGATTTCCTGACAAATATTACGATTTTCCTTAGTTCCCCCTCTGCCTTTGTCAATTTCTGCTACACCTATTTTGAAGTTCTGTCTCTAGGTAATCCTCATTTAGGGTCAGTCTGTCTTTTCGATAACTGGCCATTTCATCATTAAGAACGACTCTGCTATGGCGCGCCCGGGTGGCTCAGTTGGCTAAGCGTCCAACTCTTGATTTCGGCTCAGGTCACGATCTCACGGTTCATGAGATCGAACCCCAAAGCCTGCTTGGGATTCTCTCTCTTTCTCTCTCTGCCTCTTTCTCTCCCTTTCTCAAAACAAATAAACATTAAAAAAAAAAAAAAGAAAAGAAATGCCCTGCTAATATTTCCTATATGCCAAACACATGTCTTATGTTGTACTTTGTCAGCTTTTGATACGGCCACATCAGCTTTCTTCTGCAGCGTGTTTGTGTGGTGTACCATTTCTCAGCTTCTTACTTTCACCTTATTTGTCTTTGTATTTCCAATAAACTTCTTTGGACAGAATCTAGTGGGTCTCGCTTCTTCTTTGTGCATTCTGATAACCTCTGCTTCTAATGGAGCACCGAGCCCATGTATTTAACATAATTATAATGTTTGATAAATTGAGTTAAATCCCTCATCTTACTATTTGTTTTCTCTTTGTAATCATGTTATTTTTAGGATCCCATATTATCTCTTCTATTGGCCTGTAAGCTGTATATTTTTGTTTTGTTTATTTTTAGGGGCATCTCCAGGGCTTAGAATGTGCATCCTTAATTACCATAGGCTACCTTGAGTTAATATTAGACACTTTCAGGTCCAGTGTAAGGTTGTGAAACATTCTGCTTCCATTTTACCTTCTTTCAATCCATTGTGTTCTTGTCAAACATTTCATTTCCCTGTATCATTACCCTACAGCACATAGTTATTATTTTGGATTAGAATAGTCCATTTTCACGGCGTTATTGAGGCTCGCTGACACAGCATAAAACCTAGCCAGGGAAAGTGAACAACCGAATGATTTTCGGGAAATCTACAGAGTTGTTCAACCATTGCCATGATACAATTTTAGAAAATTCCCGTCACTCCGGAAAGGTGCCTGTTTCAGGCACTCACCAGAGTGCCCTCCCTCCTGGCCTCAGGCAACCTCTAATGTACTTTGTGCGTCCATGGCTTTGTCTTCCCTGGACATTTCACATAAATGGAATCGTACCATATGTAGTATTCTGCATCTGACTTCTCTCACTCAGCGTCATGTTTCTGAGGTTCATCCATGTGTCATATTCAACGAGCTTGTGTCAAAGCTCGTTCTGTTTGATCTCCGAGTCCATTGCATGGGTATAGTGCCATTTTTGTTTACCCATCCATCCATTGATGGGCATCTGGATTATTTCTACTATGGGGACATTATGCACATTCCTGTAGAAACCTCCGTGTGGACAATTGGTTCACTGCTCTCGGGTACTATCCTAGGAGTGGCATTGCTTGTTGTCACAACGGGGGTGCGGTGGGGTAACGACATCTAGGGGGTAGAGGCCAGGGTTGCTGCTAAATCACTGGACAGCTCCCCACCACCGAGAACCATCCGGCCCAGACGGCAAAAATGCCAAAGTGACAAATTTTGCTCTAGGCTCAGGAGGTAAGACTGTCATGATGTATGAGCAACGTCTGGAGGAGGCGTTCTGTATTTGCAGATTCCAATCTTTTTTTTTTTTAAAGTAATCTCTACACCCACCATGGGATTTGAACTCATGACCCCAAGAGCAAGAGTCACATGCTCTTCCTACTGAGCCAGACAGGCGCCCTGAAGATTCCAGTCTTTGAGCTTTGATTTCCATCTGTCCTTTAAGATTCCCATTAAGTGGAGTGAGGAGGCATAGTCACCCCCACTGGCCAAATGGGGGACTTACAGGCTCAGGAACGCACCGTGAGATCCCACACCGATGATCCTGTGGTGCCCCTGCACCCGGGGACATGTGGCTGGGCTCAAAGGGGCTTGCTCCATTTGGGGGTTTGAGCTCCCTCTCTGGCCTGGTTAACTCTGAGAAGCCTCTCCTCTTCCTTGGAGATCCAGTCTAGGCGAGTCTGGGGACAGCAGTGAAGGAAAAAATGGACACATCCCGCTAGGCTCCTGAGGGGGAGGACAGGGGGCGGAAGGATGTCCTGGAGGGGAAAGGGAAGTCAGAGAAAGTGTTGAGGAAGCAGTTAAACACTCCCAGATCTTCTCCCCAGTTCCACGCTGTGGGGTGACTGCCCTCCCCACTCAACACGGGATGCCATGTTTATTCGCTGGTGACTATGACACGGGAGTGCCTGCCCTGGAGAGCTCCGAACACCAGGGAGGCTAGAACACCATCCTGAAAATAGGGGGTTAAGTGAATGTATCATCAGGGGCATTAGCAGTCAGACCTCTAGACAGGGGAATGGAAAGGTCTTCTCTGGAGAGTTGACACATCAAGTGGAAAGATCTCAGGACATCCCCCCACCCCCACCCTGATGCTTAACACTCCTCCTCACTATTGTGTCTGGCTCTTTATCGAGAACAGACAATGAAGGATCATTAGAGGCATTGCCGAAAGCCTCTAATGTGAACTCAGAGACCTAAGTAGGCACACAGACCACAGGAAATGGCATGGAAAAGAGAGCACGCGTTAAGAAAAATCATAAAAAATTATCATAATAAAAACAAACCCCTCTGAATTCAAAGAGAGATAACAGAAGATATTGCATCCATGAAAAAAGAACATGAAGCCATAAAAAAGGAACACAGGGAATAAGAAGAGGTCTCAGGGGAAAAATATGATAGCAGAGTTATAAAACTCCATGGAAGATTTGAGAGAGAACACTGAGGAAACTTCTCAAGAATGTAGAGCAAAATACATCACTGAAAATGGGAGAAGGATAAGAAAATCAGAAGGCTGGTACAGGAGTTGTAATACTCCAGTCATAGGCATTCTAGAAAGAGAAAGAAAATGGCATGTGTGGGGGGCGGGAGGGTGGAATATCAATAAAATAGTTAAGGGAAATTTCGCAAATGTTGAAAGACATAAATCTCAAGACCAGAAGGATGCACGAGTGCTTAGCCCCGTGTCTGAAGCCAGATTTCTATCAGGGAAGGTCAGGGGGAAATTTCAGGACATAGTGGCACAGAGAAGAGTCTATGAACTTCCAGAGAGGTTGAAATGGAATCAGAGTGGCTTTAAAACTTCTCAGAGCAATGCTGAACACCCAAGGACAGAGGAACAAGCCTCCACAGTTTTGAAAGGAAAGTATCTCTAACCCAGAGTTCTAGGTCAGGCAAAAAATAAAATATAAAATACAACGAAATAAAATACAAAATAAAATAAAGATAGCCTTCACCATGGGAGGTCTTGAGAAATTTACCTCCAACCTCCTCCACTGGAAATTGCCAGAAGCTGTGTCTGCTGCCACAGGAGTGAGCCAGGAACAGAAAGATGTAGAGACCAGGAAGCAGGAAATCTGACTCGAGAGAGAGGGGTCCAAGGGGCCCTCACACTGGTGGGAGGTGGAGAGCCCAGAATGCCCCCTTCAGAGGGCACCAAGTCCCGTTTGGAAATGGCAGAAGGTTCCGGAGAGGCTTCTTTCAAGATGATGGAATTGATAGAAAGTCAGATGTGAATGAAAGCACGTGGAAAGCTTTGGGCAATTGGCAAAGCGTTTGAGGTTTAAAAAAAAAAAAAAAACGATTAGCGATCAGTGCACAGAAAACTAAGCAAATGAAGAAATCATAACACTGAGTGCAGAACGGTCAGCCCAAGGAATTAAAAGTGGCTGCTTCTGGAGAAGCGGTCGTTAAGGAGAGAAGCGTTGGAAACGCGGCTCGTCTTAACTAACTTCTTAACCACTCACCTAGGAGCTTGGATGACGGATCAAAATTGGAAAGTAAAAACAATACCATTGGAATACATGTTAAAACCCGTGACATCTGAGTCAAGTCTGTCTCCGAGTTAATAATGTGACAACAGCAGGTCCCTGATTTTGACCAAGTCCTTTTAGGGGTTACTTTAGGGGAAGCTGGGAGAAAGCTGTCTGGGAACCCAGAAGCCGGCGTTCCAGTGGGGGAGGCGGCAATAAACTTGAACGAGAGAGGGGTCAGCTGACCGGCATGTTGAGCACTTTGTGAATGGGAGTTACCAGGTGAGGCGCCATCACGGGGGGGGGGGGGGGGTGATCCCCAGCGAATCCCTGGGTAGGAGGGGTTGGGGGAGGGGAGGGTGGGCAGGGGACACTGGGGGCTGGATTCCGGTGTCCCGACTCCTGGAATGGCTGGGAGGGACAAGGGCGGCCTTGGGGATGAGCCCAAGGCCGGTCCTTGGCTGAGCGAGCTGCAGGGTATTGCTGTTGATTGAATGTTGGTATCCCTCTAAAATGTGTGATGTTGAAAACCTAAGGTGCCGTGATTAGGTCACGAGAGCAGAGCCCTCCTAAGTTAGTGCCCTTATAAAGAGGCCCCAGAAAGATCCCTGGCCCCTCTTCCACGGGAGGACGCAGCAAGAAGTGGACAGGCCGCTGCCCAGAGGACAGCCCTCCCTGGCACCTGACCGCACTGGCACCCGATCTCGGACTTCCGGAACTGTGGGAAAGAAACGTCTGTTGTTTCTAAGCCCCCCGGGCTGTGATGTTCTGTTACGGCAGCCTGGAAAAACTAAGACAACTAGAGAGGTCAGGAGACTGACTCCTCCTTCTTCCCAGACCCCCGAAGGGATTGCAGGGGCCTTGGGGACAGTTCCTGGCATGCCTATGGACATCTGGCCTGTGGGGTCCCTCCTTCTAGTCGCTGCTTTCTGGCCCAGCGAGGGGCACTGGACTAGGAAAGCAGCCCCCGTTCCACTGCTCCCTCGCTGTGCGACACGGGTGAGTCCCTGCCCCTCTCTGAGCCTCAGTCTCATCTGAACAACTAGGAGGTGGGAACTGGCGAAGTCTAAGGGGTAGCTCTGGTGGTAACGCGTTGGCATCTTCAAACCCTCAAGCCTTTGGAGAAACATCCACTTCTCCGGCGATCAGAGACTGCTTGCTATGGATCGGAACTGAGTTAGAAGGAAGAACAACACAGATAGGGCTCCTAACCTCGGGGAGCTTACGGAGGGACACAGGGACAGAACGACCGAGACGCCATTCGGATATGTCTGTGCAGGAGGAGGGAAGCAGTGCATCTAGGTGGCCGTTTCCATCGGTGGAGTTCATGAGGCTGGGTGACCGTGGGCCACAGCGGATGGAGGTCAAGTAAACCCGAGGACGGCCGAGGAGATGGGCCAGCAGGCACCCATATGGGTCGGCGGACTGGATGGTGCTTGCATCCGAGGCCCCCCAGACCAGGAGCAGCGGCTGGAAGAGGTGACCCCTTAGGATGTCCTTCAGCCCAGTGCGGTTCACAGCGAGGGCGACGGGGGCTTCTCACCATGGTTTTGGACCCTGGGCACTAAGAAAACGTCACTAAGTGACCTTGTGCCTCGATCTCCCTGGGCCCCGCTTACCAAGTTTGTAAAGCAAGGCTGATGGAATGCGCTTCGCAGCCTGGTTGGAAACACTGAGGCGACACACCAGAATCGCCTGGGACACAAGGGTTCGGTAAGTGGCGGCTACTGTCAATCGGCCTCAACCTCCATTTCAGACCTTCTTCCATCCTGCCGTCCAAGACGCACTTTTAAAAACACAGACTTCTCATGCCGCTCCCCCCTTCAAGTGTTTGCCACCGTAGCTGGTGGAAGAGCAGCCCCCTCGCCGTGGCCTGCACAGCCACACCGGCTGCGGTACTGTTCCTCAAATGTGCCAAACACATTCCAACCTCAGGGCCTTTGCACTTGCTGTTGCTCCTGCCTGCAACATTACTCCCCCTATCCCTACCTGGTAAACTCCTACTTAACTTTTCAAGCCTCAGCTTAGAGAGCACTTCATAGTGGAGGTCCCCCCCTCCCCTCGCATTTCCTTCAAATCACAGAGCTGTTCTTTTCTCATGCGTTTAATGCGTGTCTGCCCCATGTGACTAGGAGTTGTAAAAGGACAGGGGCCCTCTTCTTTGTTCATAAAACATGTAGCATGCCTGGTACATCGTGCTCGATGGTGCATAATAAATAGTGTGTAACTGAAGGATTTTATGAATGAATGAATGAATGAATGAATGAACGAATAGCAATTTTTCATCCCGCTTCCTGTTTTCCCCAGGACGAGGGCCTAGGGTTGCCCTCAGGGACACCCGGGAGGCTCAGGGGAGGAGCGTCACCTGCAAATCTATAAGGGACCCGAGGCCTCTGGAGGAGGGGCCAGCTGCGGACTGCAGCCCAGGGTGCCACGCTGGGACCAAGATGCCTCCTGCCTGGAAATCGGCAGCCGAGGGAAGGTCTGCTGTTTGTCTTCACGAGCGACCTTGGCAGAAGGGAAGAATTTGGAGTCAGAGGCCCCAGAGGATCATGGGCTCTGATGACCCAACAGGGTGAGACCCTGGGGAAGTCTTGGGAGAAGGTGAGTGTGTTTTGCATGTAGAGCAATAGTTATGGTCAAATGGAGGTGCTATGGAGGATTAAAAATGAAGTTTGGTAGCATGTCACTTCAAGAGGCAGAGTCCAGGGGCACCTGGGAGGCTCAGTCGGTTAAGCGTCCGACTCTTGGTCTCGGCTCGGGTCACGATCTCACGGTTCGTGAGTTTGAGCCCCGCATCAGGCTCTGCGACGACAGTGTAGAGCCTGCTTGGGGTTCTCTCTCTCCCCCTTTCTCTCTGCCCCTCCCCCAATTGTTCTCTGTGTCTCTGTCTCTCTCCCAAAATAACTAAACTTAAAAAAATAAAAAAGAGGTAGAGTGTAACTCACCACCCCTCCGGAATCTAGGCAGGACTTGTGAGTTGCCTCCATCGGTCAAATGTGTCAGAAGTGATGTATGACTTCCTAAGAGGCTTGCAGCCTTCACTCTTGCTGACTTGGAGACTAGCTGCCACAGAGAGGCCACACGGGGAAGCTGGAGCTAGCCCACTAGAGAGGCCGCGTGGAGGTAAACTGAGGCACCCATCTGACAGCCCCAGCCAATTGCCAGACATGTGAGGAAGCCATCCGGGACCAGCCGGCCTCCAACCGACCTGTCAGCTTGACCTTTCTTCTTGCCTAAACTTCGTCCAGCCAATACCACAGGGAGCAGAGGGGAGCCATCCCGGCTGAACTTAACCCAAATTACCAAACCCTAAATCAGGAGTAATCAGGGGCTGTTGTTTCAAGCCACCGGGTCTTGGGGTGGTTTTTTTCACAGCAACAGATAATCGGTACACCTTTTTGTCGGTCTGTCTGCCTGTCTGTCGCTCTGTCTCCTTGACCAGACTTCTCTTACTCTTCCCGTCTCCTGATCACGACAGCACAAAGTATTAAGATCATGCCGCAGCATCTCGTCGACCTAGATAAAAATCTTACTCCTCCCACGTACTAGCTGTGTGACTAGAGACAGGTTTCTTAACCTCTCTGAACTTTACTGTCTTTTGTCGGGGAGACGGGGATACTCATTCGCACAGTGTGTTATTGTGGGTTATTGTGCGGCTGAGATGAGATTATAATATTCAGCGCCTGGCACATAACAGGTGTTCAATAAATTTTATCAAGCTGCCAATAAATATTTATTAAACATCTACCAGATGTGGCCCTGATCCTGGAGTCATGGGGCCACCGGAAGTCAGGAGAAAGGGAACAGCCCCTGCAAAGACTTGAGGTGGGTGCGAATCGGGAACCCAGGGGGTCTGCGAGATGGGGGAGGGGTCTGCGCCGCTGGGATACAGAGATGGGGGCTGCTTTATCGCCAGCGGTGGCGCTATTGACATCCGGCCAGGTTCAAGACCGACGCAGGGCGGACGTTCAGTTCACGCTGGCCACGTGGCTGAGGAGGGAGGAGTCGAGGCCTCGGCTGTGCCCGCCGTGCTCCCCGTGGGTAAGTAGAGCCCGTCCCAAGGTCTCACATCCTCTGGTCCTGGCTGGCCCGAGCTGATAATGCTGCTGCTTGAGCCCCTGGGGGGAGACTCACTTCCTCTTCCTCTGCAGCTCGCCCGAGCCCCAGCTGTCAGGGAGGCCACACGGGAGTGTGGGCTGGTGCGCGCACGCATGCACGGACAAGCCAAGCCACAGGGGCCCCGGGGGGCCGCGGCCAGGCCCACGTCACTGCCCGGCCCGGGGGTGGGGGGGTGTGGGGTTGCAGCTGCGGGAGGAAGCGCCTCGGCCGATGAGCCTGGGGAGCGGCCGGTCGCTGCCGGGGACAAAGGGGCTGGACTGAGGAGCGGTCCTCTTGCGGTTCCATCCAGCGACAAGTGCCTGTGCGGCCCCAGGACGGAGCCCTGCGGCCCCACGCGACAGCTGAGGCGATGGGCCGCAGAGGCGGGGCCGGCCTGCTGTGGGAGCCCGGGGGACTGAGAGCCAGATTTCACCCTGCATTTGGGCCTGTGTGGGCACACGCGCGCGCACACACGCGCGCGCACACCCCTGGGGAAGGCAGATCCCGACGTAACGTGCGCCGTTATGAATCAGACGGAGGGACACGCAGGCACACAGACGCACGGACGTGCGGCGCCGGCGCGGACACGTCCAGCAGCAGGACGCTGTCCCCTGGGAGGACGCGGCAGGCCACCGTGCGCGGCCAGCCCCACTCGGCACACCCAGCGCCCGCGCCTCACGGCAAACACGCGAAGCTCACGCGCGTCCACCGATGCCCCTGCCCGCACCTCCCAGGGAATTGCACCAGAGCAGAGAAGCACTGCCTTCGCAGGAGGCTGGCATTTTCCTGGCATCCTGCTGCCCGAGCGGCTGCCGGCCCTAGTGGCCTTTGTGATGGGCCCCAGGGGGGCACCTGGTCCGGCCTCTCTTTCCCTCCTCCTTCTCTAGCCCCTAGAATGACTCCCCACCTCGCTGGCCTACAGGATCCTTCTTGGGCTGGTGGCCCACTTGTGTGGGTGCCAGGATGAAACTCATGCAGGAATTTGAGGCCTGGATCAAGAGATTGCCAAGGAATTCCCGGTTCCCCGATTGAAGGACGCTTGAAGGGCTTCGATCAGCCACGGACCTGAGCGGTCGATGCCGCCAGCCGCTTACTGCCTAGTGGGAGGGCTAAACTCAGTCCCTTTGGCCTGAGGGAAGCTCAGTTTCCCCTACTTGCCGTCCGGGGCTTGGGTCCTCGGCTGTCCCCCTGCACACGTGGGCCTCTCTGCCACTCTGACCTTCTGGCTCTTCTTCCGACCCACCAAACTCGTGCCTGCCTCAGGGCCTTTGCACCTACTCCGTTCTCTGTCTGAAACCCGCCCCCCGCCCCCACCTTGCCCAGGTCTTTGCCTGGTTCCCTCCTTCTCACCATTCAGACCTCAGCTCACATGTCACCTCCTCAGAGCGGCCTGTCCTGATCTGCCTAGCTAAAATATCTCCTCCAAGTGGGCCCTCAGTCCTGGCTACTTGACAGAATCACCTGGGGAGCTTTAGAAACTTATCCGATGTCAGGCCCTGTGTAAGCTCTCAAGTAAGAATCTCCAGGGTGTGGGTCCCCGGGGCCAGTGTTTTAAAAAAGTCCCCGTGTTCTAATGTGCGTCCAGGACTGAGAACTCTTGGCCTGGAGACGTTGCAGTTAGTAAGACGAACGGCTGCGTTTTGCATCCCCTCAGGCCCCGCTCCTCATTGCTGCTATTTATTGAGCGCCAACTATATGCCAGGCCTGCCGTGGATGTATTCAGTAGGGTCTCAGCACACACTTGCACAGTACTTCCTCCCCAGAGTACTGTTCAAAGGGCTCCGCACAGTACCATGCATCCCTCCCCCCAGTGGCTCTATGATGTGGGAATTCTCATTATCCCCATTTGATGGGCGAGGAAACTGAGGCCCAGAGGGAGAATGCAACCTACCCCCAGGTCATGCAGCTGGCAAACAGTCTAGAACGGGGACTGTAACGCAAGCGGCACGGTTCCAGAGCCTGGCTCTTAACCCTGACCCTGTTATGTTTAGCTGCCTTTGTTTTGTTTAGTCCTCAAACCACTGTGACACGACAATTTAAAGATGAGGAAACTATGCCTCAGAGAGTCAGGAGGTTGACCGAGGTCACCCGCAGCCAGGATTCCAACCCAGGTCAGTCTGAGCCTAGAGTATGGGGTGCAGGCTCCAGGGTGGGGCCCCCTGCACAACCCTTATTCCCCCACCTCCCAGAAACCAGCCTTAGGGGCAGTGAGGCCCATGGGAGATCGGAGCCAACACGGGTCAGCCCGCTTGCTGCCTATGAATTAATTTAATAATCGTAATAGTGACATAGACATCGTAGCTGTTATTACTGTTTGACATACGTTGGTTCATGTGACGCTCCCTTTACAGAAGAGGAAACAGGTGCATGGAGAGTTAAGAGTTGGGCCCAGGGTGCCACGGCTGGTCGGTGTGCAGCTGAGACTTGCGTTCCGGGCAGGCTGGTTCCAGCCGTAATCCCCTTGCCTATTTAAGCTGCTAAAAACTCACTCGTCTCCTCTGTGAAATGGGTACCACGAGTGCCCACCTCAATCGGAAAATCGGAGGAGCGGACGAGAGTACAAAGGTGTGGCGGGGCCCGGGCACAGGGACCTCGCACGAGCGATGCGGCGGGAGAGGTCGCTGCACAGAGTGACAGAGCCACACCTGCAGCAATGACCCTGGAGTCTCGCCCACCGTCAGGGCTGAGCTAGTACGGGCCATGGATGCAGCTGGTGACGTTTGGAGGCCTCCAGCCCGCGGTTCCCCCAGAGAGGCACGGGGCCTCTGCAGCCCCTGGGGACCCTGAGGGATGGGGGAAGGTTCCGCAAAAGAAGTCACACCGGAGCTCAACACGGTCATCTTCAAACGCCCGGAAAGCCCCTGCGTGCGTCACCGCTGACCGTCTGTTGACGACGATTTGCGATTGCTACTGTGGCTGCGTGCTCTGGGGTGAGGTTTACAGCAGAACAGGAAACAGCAGGCGGCTGGGGTGGCAGAGACGGGACGGGGAGAGGGCTGGGAGCCCTGAGGCTCCTCACAAGCACGTCCTGGAAACGCCGGCTCCATTTCCCGGGACCCCGTGAAAATCCGTCCCTGGAACGGGCCGTCCTGGGATTAAAGACTTCTTCGTGAGTGTCTGTGATGTTCTCCCCGTGTGCGCAGTAGCATCGAAATCTGTGAGCGTCATCAAAGACGTCCTGTCTGGAGGGCGTGAAGGCAGCCTTTAGAAGGTTCTAGCTGTCTCTCCCGGCCCCGGACCCTGTGGCACCTCACCAGGGGTGCTGTTCATCACTCTAGCCCTTCGGAGAGATCTCCAAATGCGCGGACAACCAACCGTGTGCCGAGGGCCCCTCCAGCGCCGTTGTGCCCCCCAAAGATGTCATAGGACTTAGCAAACAAGGGCACCGCGCCTCACGTGTGCCATATTTTCTCCCGTGTTCCTGCCTCTGGACCGGCTGTTCCCTTTGCTGTGCAGCCAGCCCGGCGAATTTCTCCTGGTCCCCCCAAGACCCAGCGCAAGCATTCCTTATTTTGTGAAACCTTCCCCTGTCCTTCTTCCACCCGCAGCCCCGCAAAGGCCCTGTGCCCCCCCGCTCTGAGTTCTCCCACCAGAAGCGGGGCTGGACCTCCTTCAGTTCTCTTCCTCCCTGTCTGCTTCCCGAGATCCACTTTGGGGCCATCCTAAAGCAGCTTATGCTCCAGAGAAGCGGTTCCCAAAGTCCCTGACCCAGCAGCATCCTCCTCGGCGTCCCCGGGGACCCTGCTGGAAATGCAGATCCTCAGCCTCGCTCCGGACCTACTGAATCAGAGACTCCGGAGGGGGGCCCAGCAGTCTTTCAAGCAGCCCCCCGGGCTTCTGACTTACGCACGCTTAAGTTTGCGAACCGTTGCGGTAGGGAGATAAGGCAAATTCACGAATGTCTGATCCAGAACAAATAAGATAGCAACCACAACAGACGGCACCCGGAGGACTGTGTGTCAGACCCAGGCTAGCACTTGACCTGCATTAATTCTCCACAGCGACGTGTGAGGACTGTATTAATATACCCATTATGTGGAAGACGAAACAAGGGCTCAGACGGTCACTCCCTTTGTCGAAACAACGACTAAGCGGGGTGGGTCCCAGCTGCAAACCAACCACGGCTGGCCCCTCTGGCTACAGACCCCGTGTGGTACCTGCAGAGAGTGTCACTTGGGGGTTTAAAAGAGGGAGAAACTACACCGAGGTCAGGTTTTCCCTAAATTTTGTGTTTGCAAAATGGAATTAAAAAAATTAAATAGGGGGGCACCTGGGTGGCTCAGTCGGTTAAGCAGCCGGCTTCAGCTCAGGGCACGATCTCACGGTTCGTGAGTTCGAGCCCCGCGTCGGTCTCCGTGCTGACAGCGCAGGGCCTGGAGCCTGCTTGGGATTCTGTGTCTCTGTCTTTCTCTGCCCCTCTCCCACTCATGCTCTGTCTCTCTCTCTCTCTCAAAAGTAAATAAACACTAACAAAAAAAAAAGATTAAATAGTGCATCTTTTTAAAATAAAAAAAAAGCAAATCCTTGATCCCTCTTACCCATCTCTCATCCCAGCTCTCAGAAGCAACTACTCTTGATTCTTTTGGTTGCTTTTTGGGGTATTTACTTCCATACTTTAAAATATTTGCATCATGTATTATCTCTTGATTCGTCCCTATTAGACCCCCCCCCTTGACTTATGCTGGATAAGGACTTTTGCTCACATACACCCCTGTCCCAGGACCCCTCCTGCCCCTGCCCCGACACCTCTAGGAGGCCTTATTTATTTGTTTGTTTAATTTTAGAGAGAGAGCGTGCACTCACAAGTGGGGGAAAGGGGCAGAGAGAGAAGGCGAGAAAGAGAATATTATTTTTTAATGTTTATTTGTTTATTTTGAGAGAGAGAGAGAGAGAGAGCAGGGCCAAGCAGGCTGCCAGCACGGAGCCCCACGCAGGGCTCGATCTCACAACCCTGCGATCACAACCTGAGCCGAAATCAAGAGGGCTGACGCTCAACAGACTGAGCCACCCAGGTGCCTCCTAGGAGGTCTCATTTACATCGTAAGCATTATAGATTTGTACACTTCTTTTGACAGTTTTCCTTCCAGTAGTGGTGAAGCTAGTTGAGGACAGGGCCTGTTTCTCTAATTGCCCAGAGGTACTCTAACTAAGGGCAGCTCTGATCCCCTTTTCCCCTTCTGACATTGCCACCAATATAATTAATCCCCATTAATATGGACTAAAACCCACAGAGCCGTGTTTGAGAATTGTGATCAAATAAATACTACTCCCTGCTGAACCAAGTAGAGTTTTATGGTCATATTTCCTTTCTTGGGCTTTTTGCTTTTTCCTGAGGCTAATAATTGTCATAGTCCTTGCTTCTTGGCCCCTGTGGTGCCCCTTTTCTTAGTTTGCCTCCTTATGGAATGCTCTAGAATTATCTTGAGTTCCATTATTCCACAGTATGTTCTCCCTGAAGATTCCCCAGTTCCTGAGCTCTTCTGGTGACTGTATGAGCCACCCCAGCATTTTCCGCAAAACCATATTATCAATTTAGATCATATTCAACTTTAAGTAGCTTAAATAAGAGAAGTTCCCGGTTGCTTGTTTGTTTTTGGTTTTTCTCAAGTCACAAAAATCTAGACGCAAATCCGGGACAGGCACAGAAGATCCACGGTCATCAAAGATCCAGGCTCTTTCCACCTTGTTGCTCCCCTACCCTTCATACAGAGCTCCCAACTCACGGTTCAAGATGGCTGCTTGAGCTCCGAACATCATGTCTGCATTCCAGCCATTAGAAAGAAGGCCTCTTTCACTCTATGTCAAGACACTTCCTGAAAGTGGCACCCTCCATTTCTGGTCACACTCCCATGTTTACAACGTAGCCACATGGCTACATACCTAGTTGGGAGGGAAGTTGGGAAATGTAGTCTTTATTCTGAGTGGTTACATGTCCAACAGAAAAATTGAAGTTCTGAGTTTAGGGAAGAGAAAGAAAATTGAGAGTGGGCACAACTGGATGGCTTGGCCATACTTTTTTTTTTTTTTCCTCTCCCCCAAACAGCTGAGCTGTCATTCTAGTCCTCATGCCGTTGCAGAGAACACACAGCAGCCCCATCCTGCCTCCCCAGCATCGTCTCTCCTCTTTTTGTGCTCTGGACATCCCAGACTCCTCCTTGCCTTGGGGCCCTCCCACACACTGTGCCTGGGCTGGTGGTGTCTCCCTGAGAGCCCACCCCATCCCTGATGTGACAAGCTCCTACTTCCCCCCCAGTTCTCAGGTGAGGTGACAGCTCCTTGGAGATCCCCACCAGGTCAGAGCCGGCCAGGCCGTCCCGCAGCCTCCGGGGCATCCTTTGCAACTGTAATTAGATACTGACTCGGGTGATTATGCTCACTTACTGTCGCCCTTGCTAGGCTGTGAGCTCCTGGAGACAGGACCACCTCTGTCATGCCCTTCAGCCCGACACACGATAAACCTTTGTGGCATGAACAAAACCTATTCTTAGAAAGCCCTCCTCCTGAATCGCATGTCTGAAACTTCCTACCCTTCCGGAACCAACTAAAATGTCCCCTCTTCCAGGAAGCCTCCCCGTGCTCCCTCTGAGACAAATAGCCCTCCCTCCCGAATGCCCCCAGACCTCTTAGTCACGGTCACTCTCTGCCACACGGCACTGGCTTTGGGGAGGTTCCCCTGTGAACCTGTGAGGACCTACGCGTGATTCTTCTGTGGCTCTCGCACACACGTACAGGGACAACCTGGGAGATTCTCCGGTCCTTCGCAGAACTGCTGGTCCAGAAGCAGGACTCCTGATGTGGCCTCTGGCTCACCTCACGTGACACCTGGCAATGGCCTCACTTTCCCCCACCTGGACTTTCTGGGTCCTTCCCTAGCTGACATTCTCTGCTTTGCCCCCCACCCCCAATTGCTGCATGCAGCTCAGGGGATGCTGACCTTGACCCAGCAGGCCTCCCTCCACGGGTGATGCATTCAGGTTCCTCGGGGTTTTGTTTTCCAGCTAGAGATCAAAGGAATGGACACTAGGCTCACAGGCAAAACAAAACAGAACAAACCTACCGGAGTGGAGAAACTTTTATTAACTTAACAGCTGGCCCCAGAGTGCCCCATAGGGGGAAATGTAACACCGTTGGGAAAAAAATATTTTGACAAGTGCTGGCGAGGAAGGTAAGAACTCCACCAGGGGCCAAAGCCTCAGAGCAAGGGAGGACACTCCCCTGGGAGAAGGAAGACGTCACAGCTCCCGGGACATCCAGGACAGCAACAGGGAGACCCCACAAAGAATAGTAGAATCGGAGCTTAATATTTATGGATTTCTGGGTCTGCACTAAGGAATGTGTATACTTTGTGCTCCACAGATTGCGGCAATCGAGGCGGTTGATTGCAAAACTGAACAGAAGGAAGAGAAAAGGGGAGAAAGAAAGAAAAGGGAGGAAAGGCAGAGAACAGTCGGAAAAGTACAGAAAAGAAGAGACGAGGAAAGCATCTCTGGCTAGCTGAGGCCGGGCGGGCAATCTACCGCAAGGTGTATTAGCTGTGTAGAAGGCACGCGGCCTCTGGACAAGGGAGGTCAGAGGTAACAGTGGCTCAGATAAGGCAGGAATCTCTTTCTTTCCTGGGAAGTCGCTGAAATGTCCTGGAGGTTCTGCTCTGTGAATTTCTCAGTCCCTCAGCACGTGACGCATGAGGGTTTACTGGCACGTGGGCATCGCAGCCGGCGGGAAGGGACGCAGGGGAGGGGAGTTCTGGGTCTTCCCTGAAGGGTTGCTCCCTGGAAGGTGCACACATCCCTTCTGCTCACACCCCGTCCTCCGGAGCCTGTTCGCCCATCACACCTGTTGCGAGGGGGGCTGGGCAGTACAGTTGGATTCTGAGCAGCCATCGGCCCAGCCGAATGTTCTGTTACTAGAGGAGCCGCAAATGTCTGCCGCACACAGAGATCGGGGCGGGGGGTGCAAACAGGACTAGTGGGAAGCCTGGGGCATCCGGCTCGGAAAGCTGGTAGGCGCCAACAGTGGCCGTGGGGCAGGACCCGCAGCCCCGGCCATGCTAAGGGACTGGCTGGCTGGGGCATGTCCCCACTGCCACCCCAGGGGAGGAGTGCACATCTGTTCCTACATCTTTGCATCAGGATTCAGGGGGGAGGCATTCCAGGATCCCCGGTCCTCCCACGCCACGGGGACGGAGGATTTCTCCCCACGTGTCCACCACGCATGGGATGCCGGTGCGCCCTTCTCATAGCCACCCTTTGAGATGAGAACAATGACACATCCCATAGGACGTGAAGGGTAACATTCACTGGCCCCGCTGCCGGACTTCTGTGAGCGAGGCATTGCTCTAAGTGCTTTCCAACGATCCACCCTTTTAATCTGTCTTGGCTCCAGAACACCCATCTAGGGCAGGCACCTCCGTACCCCTCCCTTACAGCGACACTGGGAGGCAAGGAAGGTGCTCCCGTCTGGGCAGCTGGTAAGTAGCGGCAAAGCTGGGATCGCAACCCGGGCAGTCTGGCTCCAAATCCGCGCTGGTGACCCTTGCGCTGCGCGGTCCGCGCGAGGGAGGAGCAGCGGGGAAAGGCGTGGGGCTGCGCGTTCCGGGATGAGACTCACCCCACCCCGCCCCCCACCCCCGCAGGTTTTCCAAACAATATTCAGGAGAAGATGCTGGATTCGTCTTTCGTAAATGTGCGGTGTTGCTGCTGTTCTCCGGATCGAGCCAATTTCACCGCAGGGTGAGTGAGGGACGGGTTCCGAGGCGGCACTTGCAGGAAGTGGGGGCGGGGGTGGGGCGGGGAGGGAGAGCATCCCAGCGCCCGCTCCCCCTGGGAATTAGCCGAAGCGTAGGGGGAACCCCGGAACTGCATCAGGTCTCCGAACAAAGGACGGAAAGACCACCTCATTTAGGCCCGCTGAGCCACCCAAACTCTAGAGCAGCAAGCGAGCGGCTCGGCTTCCTGCCCGGCTGCGCACACAGCCACCTGCCGCCGCTTCTATGTCAGCTGCTGCCTGGGAACCGGATTTACAGATTTGAATTTCACCTGACCCCGTCCTGACCCCATGTTCCGACAGGTGCTCCAAGCAGGCTGCAGCCACGGAGCAGAAAGCCGAGAGAGAGAAAACAGCTGCGAGAGCCTTCCGTGTGCCATCTGTCCCCAGATTCACCCCGAGCATCCCAGGACGTACCCTAGGCTGCTGGGCCCTGCGCCTCCCGAGCGTAACCTCGAGAGTAAGTGGGAAAACCCTTGGGGAGCCCAATGGGGAGACATTGCTGGAACCCGCTCTAAGCACCCTGCACCCCAGGCCATGGCAGATTGACGCACTGGAACGGTGAGTCAGAGGTCCCCAGGGGCCTGCCGTCTCTCTCACACACACACACACACACACACACACACACGCATCAAGAAGGCCCAAAGTTGCCACTTGACTGAGTCACCAGGGCTGAGGGGGTCCTCCTCTTCTGCAAGCAGCAAGAGATTCATCCTCTCAAAACTCAAAGGCCAAGAGAGTTTCGTTATTAGTAATACATGTTACTCATTATTGTCATTATCGTTATTGTTAGTCGGCCGTCATTGCTTAGTATTTCCAGAACCAAAAACTATATTAGGCACTTGACATTTGCTACCTTTGACCCTCCCCCGGTGCCTGGGGTGGGGACCCCGCACCCATCCTGCAGATGGAGAAATGGAGGGCCGGGAAGATGCACCGATGGCCCTGCCTGTCACAAAAGGGAGACTTCTGCCCCGTGCTGGACAGAGAGCAACTCCAACGGGAATACGTAGCAGCCTGAGGTCCCCTTACCTTGGTCTCCAGAAGGCACGCTGGGGGCTGGGGTTCTCACTGGGTCCGGGGACCGATTCCCAGCAGCCTGCTGCCCCCGGGGGACTCCCTGCCCGCTGCTCGGCTGCAGGGGTGCACCTGAGAAGCCGTTTTTGTACTGTGTCTTTATTGACGTGGGTAACTGAGGGCGCAAAGAATGGGTGGCTAGCCCAGGGGAGCCAGCTCACTTCGGGACAGGGACCCATGTTTTCTTTCATAAAAATACGAGCCGTGAGACAAAGTCTCTGGTTAACAAGGGGTGCGATCTGGGTCTGTAGGGGCCTGTGGAATCGGAGCCGGTCTGGACACCACATAACGTAAAATTAGCGACGTTCTCTGGTGCGCCCCCTCTCCCCGCAGACCAGCAGACTCCTGCTGGCGTGCCTTGGACCAAAATTGCAGGGAGGAAAGAAGCCACAAGGACACAGAGTAAGTAAGTAGACAGAAGAAGGAGAAGGAGAAGGGAAGGAGGAGGAGGAGGAGGTGGAGGAGGGGGAGGAGAAGGAGGAGCTGAGTCCCAGCCAGAGGAAGAGCCTGTTCCCCCATTCCCTCGAAGCTAGGCTGGCCTCGAGATAACAGAATCTGGCTGGAGTGAGCTGCGTGCGTGAGTTTAGGAGCCCGGGCCTTGAGAGGCCTTTCAGCTTCTGTCTCTGCCCTCCTGGGACTCTGTCCGGAGCCCACCACGTACAGAAGCCCGGGCTGGCCTCCTGGAGGATTAGAGACCACGCAGAGGGCGCGGCACCCAGCCCACGGCCAGCACCACCGCCGGCCGCATGAGTGAGCGCCCAGGCCCTTCACACCCCGCCGATCTCGCAGCCAACGACAGCCACGTGTGTGAGCCCAGAAGACACAGCAGAGAAACCCCCCAGACGATCATGGGATATCCCAGATCATTGTTTTAAATCACTAAATGGCGGCAAGGTTTTTTACGTGGATAAACTGATAGTTACAGACATCAGCACTGGTGTCTGGGTGGTTTTCCGTAATCCGGAGCTAATTCGTGGGCGCTGGCGGCTGGAAGGACAGTGACGGGATGGTCACTGGGAATTGGCCCAACTTGGAGGCTGGAGAAAGGGGACCTGTTGTATTGTGGCAGAACAATTCCAAGACTATCACCTACAGATACTTGGAAGATAGGAAATGTACCAAATGACCCTAGCTGGCTGACCCGGGAGCTTGCCAGGCAGAATGTGGAGACAGCCAGCGGACTTCCTTTGCCGTGTGCAATAGCTAGAAAAAAGAAACGAGCTTAAAAGAGCTCCGTTCGGGGGCGCCTGGGTGGCTCGGTCGGTTAAGCGTCCGACTTCGGCTCAGGTCACGATCTCACGGTCCGTGAGTTCAAGCCCCACGTCGGGCTCTGGGCTGACGGCTCGGAGCCTGGAGCCTGTTTCCGATTCTGTGTCTCCCTCTCTCTCTGCCCCTCCCCCGTTCATGCTCTGTCTCTCTCTGTCCCAAAAATAAATAAACGTTAAAAAAAAAAATTTTTAGAAAAAAAAAAAAAAAAAGAGCTCCGTTCGGTTGGCAAGCAGAATTTGGAGGTAATAGGAAACCAGCAAGAACACACTGAGTTGAAAAAGAAAACCGTTTCTTATCCCGAGTCTGTCCTGGCAAAGGATTCTCAGAGTACAAAATGGCCTCAGGGTAAACATAAAAGCAATTTATGTGGCCGTAAGACCCTTTATTAAGACCTCAAAATGATTTAAGGCAGTGCCTTGTAGTCTTCTCAGCTGTAGAGAAGAGTTTGTAAGAATCTTACAAGTGCTGAACAATGGCACACCCAAGGTAGAGAGAGATCTGTCTCAAAAAAAACCCAAAAAGATGTGGCTTTCAGGGCCTTGAGCATCCCCAGATATGATTCATAAGAAGCCCATAACATTTGAGAGAATTGTATTAACCAGAGCACCACGAGTTTGGACTAAAAGGGACTGAAACAGTCCAAAATGAAAAGAGCCCTCTGAATTTTACAAATGGGAAGCAGGGCAAGGAAGCTACTCTGTGCAAGTATTTCTTCTGGAAAAGGAGAATCTCCCAGACAGCAGAGCCCAGAGCCCAAAGGGCAGAGCCAAGAGTGTAAGGGACCCATGGGCTCAGGGCCACCTCCAGGGGCAGAGTCAGGCCCGAATCAAGGAGTGTCTTCCATCCCCAGAGCAGAGAAAGTTGACCACAAGCACCTGCAGGGGCCAGGGTGGCTCAGTCGGTTGAGCATCTGACTTCGGCTCAGGTCATGATCTCACGGCTTGTGGGTTTGAGCCCCACGTCAGGCTCTGTGCTGACAGTTCAGAGCCTGGAGTCTGCTTCTGATTCTGTCTCTCTCTCTCACTCTGCCCCTCCCCAACTCATGCCCCATCTCTCAAAAATAAATAAATGTTTAAAAAAACTAAACAAAACAAAACAAAAAACAGATTTCAGAATTGTGATGGACCAGCGATCGTCACGCATCTACTGGGCCTCTCTTTTAAAAATGAAATCGTCGGGGTGCCTGGCTGGCTCAGTCGGTTGGGCGTCCGACTTTGGCTCAGGTCACGATCTCTTGGTCCGTGAGTTTGAGCCTTGCATCGGGCTCTGTGCTGATGGCTCAGAACCTGGAGCCTGCTTCGGATTCTGTGTCTCCCACTCTTTCTGCCCCACCCCCACTCATGCTCTGTCTCTCTCTCTCTCTCTCACTCTCAAAAATGAATAAATGTTAAAAAAAAATTTTTTTTTAATGAAATCATCCATGTTGTCTTGCTATTTCATACTGGGTGTCTGAGGTTAGATAAGCTGCCCGGAGTGAAGAGCACCAAGGCTCCAGATGCTGAACCTGATGCTACACATAACTTGCTGAAGAAGGAACGTGAACAATCTGTGACCGGGAGGCAGACGTGGGCGTTCTTTAAAAGGCTGCAAATTCCTCCCATGCCAGTGTGCCCACCCCTCTCCCCGACCGCGCTGTCTCCCAGCCGGGGGTAGAGACGGTTTCTCCATCCACCTGCATCTAAGCCGACCTTGTGACTTGCTTCGGCCAACAGAATCTAGCAGAAGGGCAGTTAGATGAGTCTCAGAGCCCGGGTCTCGAGAGGCCTGCGAGCCTCCGTCTGTGCCCTCTTGGGGCTGTGCCCTTGAGCCTGCCATGCCGTGAAGAAGTCTGGGCTGAAAGACTGCGTGGAGAGAGGAGGACCCAGCGACACAGCCGTCCCAGCTGGGCCCAGGCCCCAGCCGACCTTCTACTGAACACAGACCCAGCCAGCAGTGGTACTCCCCCGTCAATTACAGAATCGGGGGAAAAATAAATCGTCGTTCTAAGCTACCAAGACTTGGTGTGGTTTGTTACGCAGCAGAGCCTGACTAAAACAATCACCTCAGTGCTCTGACAGCCCGCGGTGGTCCAGCCAGGAGGGGGATCTCAGGAACCGGGCTCGCCAAAGGTCAGGAGCCTGGGGCTCGCTCATCGCTCCTGGTCTAACGTAAAAAAAGAGAGAGAGAAACACCAATTCTGGGTTTTCCAGTGGGAACCAGACATTTTTTTTTTTTTCCAATGAAGCGATTCGGTAGCGTTTTGCTGATACCCAGCCCTCTGAGACGGTGGAGACCAGTTCCAAAAGTAATCATGCACCTTGCCAAACGGCAACAGCTGAATTTCCTGTCAGTCGGGGTTTCTGTGATGAAAATTAATTCATTTAATAGAGAACACTGGCAGAGAAGGGGGAAACTGGGCATTCTAGGCAGAGAGAAAGCTTTCAGCCAAAGCTCAGAGATGTGGGGTCGGTGAGATTTGCACGTAGATGGAAGTAAACAGGCTCCCAATTAACAAGGCGCTTAGGCCAGGGCTTCCTAACCTTCGCAGTGCATCAGAATCACTTAGATGGTTTGTTGAAAACCCAGACTGCTCAGAGTTTTTGACTGAGCAGGTCTCGGTGGTGGGAGAAGGGCAAGAATTTGCTCTTCTGACAAGTTCCTACGTGATCCTGCTGATGCTGGTCAAGCGGGTACCACACTTTGAGAACCATTGGCCCCCTAAACAAAAGGGGGAGGAGGTGGGTGGGTATGGTGACTGAAGGATGGCCTCAATGATGCCATCAGGAACCCAGAATCCCAATCTGGCTTCTTGGACATCCTTAACTTATTGGTTTGCATTGCTGGGTGTGAGGTCTCCTGGGCACAAGATGGCTGCTGCAGCTCCAGAACTCAAGTCTGCATTTCAAGAAGGAAGAGAGTAGAGGCTGATCTGTGAACTAGTGGAGTCTGAACCCTTTCCCAGGAATTCAAAGCCTTCCTTGAAAGGCCAGTCCTCTTCCCACTACTCCTTGCCCCAACTCCCCCCACACGGTTGTCAGATGCATCCCTAGTTATAAGAGAGGTAGGCGATGCAGCGTGTAGCTTACTCACTTCTATAGCAGAGGCACGCATGGGAAAGGGGTTGGGAAATGAAGCCACGGTGTTCGTCGTAGATGTGAAGGTGACCCAAAAGGCTGGAGGCCAGTCCTTGCCAGAATCAAGTGGGGGACGTACCGGGCCCCCACTAAATGCTGATGTCTGAATGCATGCTGGGAGGGGGTGCGGGAAGAACAGCAGAATCGGACCTCTTCTGCCTCCTGAAGGTTGGATGATCTTGAACAAGTCGTTCTACCTCTCTGAATCTCAGTTTCTCTTTCTGTGACAAAATCCAACTGGGGCCTTTGACCCCGAGCAGTGGGATGGAATCAGGGGTGTGCGACCCTAGGGGCGCCTGGGTGGCTCAGTCGGTTAAGCGTCGGGCTCTTGATTTCCGCTCAGGTCATGATCTCACAGTTCGTGGGTTCGAGCCCCAGAGCTGACAGCTATGGAGCCAGCTTGGGGTTCTCTGTCTCCCTCTCTCTCTGCCCCTCCCCTGCTCATGCTTTCTCTCTCTCTCTCTCTCAAAATAAATAAAAAACTTGAAAAAATAAAAGGAGTGTGCAACTCTAACAATAGCCCCCAATGCCGGAGGACTTGCTGTGGCCTGGGCTCTATGCTAAACCCTGTGCGTTCCTTTCTCCTTTCCTCCCCACAGTAGAATTCCCATTCTTCAGATGTGACAACCGGGGACAGGATGAGGCTTTTCACACCACGAGCTGCTAAGCAGAGAGCAAGGTCTGTGGGGCTCCAAGCGTGCACCCTTAAGCCCTTCTCTAGGCCGCTTTTGCAGAAAAACGAACCAATCCAGAACCTCCAACAGCACAAGCTCAGTGGACGCCCTCGCCCGTCCTGCCCTCACTGGGTTAGTGACTCAGGACAAGCCAGGCTCACCCGGGCTGTCCCCACCCCTCGGCTGGAGGTGGCCTGCAGGAGCCAGGCAGGGCCAGCCTCCCCCACCCTCCCACCCCGCCCCCGGACTGCTGCCCCCAGCAGGAGTGGAGTCCTACCTGGCCGCCTGGCTTCCAATTAGTCCCGGTCTCCCGCCCCGGCGGGAGTCAGAAAGCAGGCGGGGCCCGGCGGGGAGCAGGCAGTTAGAGGGTAATTAGATGTGGATGTGGAACCGCTCCCTTAATGAGGAGGTCGCTCTGGGCAAGGGACACTTAGCAGGAGTGTCACTCCAGGCACCTGCTTCCCACCGGCATCTTGCCCTGGGCACGATGAGGAAGGAGGAAGCAACTAACCCGCGTGGCCTCAACTGCGTAGATGAGGATACTGGGTCTCGGGGCCAGAATAACCTCCCCGGGGGTACACAGCCAGGAAGTGGCAGAGAAGGAAGTCGAAAGGCCGGAGTCCCCGGTCTGTGCTCTTTCCCCTCCAGCGCACCAGCGGCCCCCTGCCCTTCGTCCGCTCACGTCTTCTGATGCTACAGATCTGATGGGTACGGCTGGTCGACACCGAGGAGGGACATCGGACTTACTTGCCAACTGCTGTGCCGGGGCTGTGGAATGAAAGGCTTTCCACTTGAGTAACCGACGTTAGCAGCTGATGCATCACGGCAGAACCCTAGCCACTACTGGCTCTGCCTTTAGGGCGGTGGCGTTCCCTTCCGAGGCCGCAGGGGGTGTAGCCAGAGAGGCTGCTCGGGCCCTCCCCCTGCACACACACCCTTCACTGCACCCCAGAGCTGGCACCCAGAGCCCCGAGATGGGTGACTCACACCTTCTCCCAAGAGCAGGCAACAGACTTCCCAGAAAGGAGAAGCCGGCTCAGGGAAGCCCCCATCTGGCTGAGGCAATCTGTCCGTCTGGAAGAGGGTAGGGTACGCGAAACACTACAGCAGCTGTGCCCAAAGCCAGTTCTGCAAATCGGAAAGACTGTCCTCGGGAAGGAGGGTGCCCTGAAGAAACGTGTTTGGGAATCGCCGTGTTTCACTTTGCTCTGGGAGAGTCACAGCCCATGTTGCTGTAGTAAGGATCTCAGAAGTCCCGGGGCACAAAGGGTCTCTGCTGGGGTACCCTGACGTCTTCTAGGCATTTTTAGCCACAAGGCTATTCTTTGCTTAACCCCCAGGCTCTGAGGCCATGAGTTTTCCTTGGGATACGGCTTTGGAAATACAGTTGCGTACAAATCCCTCCCCTGATCCCAGCAGACTGGACGTCCCCACTCGGCCACAGCTGACGCTGGGGATGATGGGTGAAGTGGATCAGGGGAAAGGGAGTGAGGTCTGGGGGGATGGGAGCCGGTCTGCCTTCCAGAGGGCCTTTATTCGTCCGTGGATGCTTTCCTCCATCAAATCATCCATCCACAGGCAGGGCGGGGGCCCAGCACTCCTCTCAAGGCGGGAGAAAGTTTAAAGCTGCAGCTCGGCCCCTGCCTTCCAGGAAACGAGTTCCTCAGTGCCAAAGACGCTGGACTAAAACAGACAGGGTTTGAACACCAGCTCCACCTCTGGCCGGCTGTGTGGCCTGGGGCAAGTCAACCCCTCCGAACCTCAGTTTCCATCTGAACGCTTGGATTGGCAATGCTTAGACCACAGGGTTACGGCGATAAAGACTTGATGATTACCACAGTACAGTTACATTTATTTTTGAGAGAGGGACAGAGAGAGACACACACAGAACCCGAAGCATCCCGACGTGGGGCTCGAACCCACGCACCGGGAGATCGTGACCTGAGGTGAACGCTTAACCGACCGAGCCACCCTTGTGCTAACCGTGTGCCCTGCGTAGCTCTCAGCACCTTACCTATGTTAACATCACTTCCCTGATAATCCTATGAGGGAGGTATTGTCCCCGTGTTATAAGAGAGGACGCTGGGGCACAGATTAGTTGTGGCTTGCCCAAAGTTCTGGCAGGGGCAGAACTCAAACCCAGGGAATCTGGCTCCTAAGTCTACGTGGCACTCCCCAGTGGACACCTAAGTCCCTCCCATGGCCGGCAGGGCCCCAGAGGATATGACCCCAAGCTCCTGACAGGTCTCATCTCCTGTCACTCTTCTCCAGGTTAACCCCTCTAGCTGCCCCCGCTCCCCTTCTCCTTCGGCTTCCAACCACACTCCTAGCTGAGGGCCTTCACGTTCTCTGTTCCCTCTGCCGGGAACAGTCATCTCCCAGCTTTCCATAGGGAGCGCTCCTCGGCACTGCTGGACCTTTGCTCAGATATTTCCTTCCCCGACCCCTGTGGCTCAAGAAGCACCACTCGCTGTGCTGCACCTGTCATCACGCCCCCCGAAGGCATGTGACGTGTCAGTCTCCTTGCGCCCTTGAAATGTGGCCATCGGAACAGAGGAACTGAATTTTCCATTTTATTTCATTTTCTTTATATTTAATTTTTTTAATATTTATTTTATTTTTGAGAGAGAGAGAGAGAGAGTGCATGTGCACAAATGGGGGAGGGGCAGAGAGAGAGAGAGAGAGAATCCAGAGCCGCCTCCGGTCTCCTCAAGCTGTCAGCGCAGAGCCCGATGCGGGGCTCGAACTCACGAACCGTGAGATCACGCCCTGAGCCGAAGTCAGAGGCTTAACCAATTGAGGCACCCAGGCGCCCCTTTACTTTACATTTAAATAGCCACATGTGCCGGTGGTTTCCGCCGTGGGCAGCGTGGGTCCATAGGCTCAGTCTCTGCTAAAAGAATGTAAGTGTATATGATGGAAGAGCCTTGTCCCTTTTGTTCGTGGATAGATCCCAGAGCTTAGAACGTTTTCTAGCACCCGTAGCAAGTGCTCAAAAAAACCCTCATGAGTGAATGCCTCTCTTATCACAGAGTTACACTCTCTCCCTCCCATTCACACGAACGAGGACGCTGAGGCCCAGAGAGGGTAAGCATTCAGCAAATGACACATAGCGAGTGCACGCCCTCGGAATCTGACTTCCCCCCACGCTACTCCCTGGTGGTTTCTTGGCGGCAGGGAACGGATTAAAACCAATCAGCCTGATTAACCCCAGAGAGTCCGAGATGCTAAACTCCAGGTGGCACTGGCACAGCCTGGGACTGTCAATGAGCCAAGGCAGAGGCCCTGTCACGGGCTGGGGAGGGAAGACCGGGATCCGTGTGGGGTGCGCTAGCCAGAGGCCAGTTGCCCTAGATGATAGAAGCCCCCAAGCCCAAGAGACGGCAGACTTACTATTGTCTTTTAAATCAAGAATGCCTTATGGGTTCTGCTTCGACCAGCCTCAGGAACCAGGAGTCGAAGAAAAACCAAGTTGGAAATTTTAAAAGGAAACAGGAAACCTCGCTTCCTGCTGGCTTGAGCAGGAAGTAGGTTTATAATTGGAACACGAAAGGTGGGGAGGGGGAGCTTGGGGTCCGCGTGGCCTGAAAACGCTATCGGCAGGAACAGCCCGTGCCCCGGAGGTTAGCACTGCCCCGGCGCTCTGGGAGCGAGCCGGGCTGGCAGTCGTGAGGCCTCACAGCGGCCGCCCCAGTCTGCATCCTTGTTGCCCAGGTTCTCTGAGCCTCGGCTTTCCCGTTTGTACAATGAGGAGAGAGGAGCCCACCCCACGGGTGATGTGACGATGACACATGAACTGTCCAGCACAATCAGTGCCTAGCAAATGGCAGCTGATCTTGTCATCGCAGTCTCCCAGTGCTGTGACACATGGGGACAAGCTGGGCCTTTGACAAGCAGGTGCGGTGAGGACAGAGGGCCAGGCAGAGAGGGGACAGCCGGGGCAAAGGCCCTGAGAGGCCACCGTAGGGACGTATTTGGGCCCCATAACTGGCAGGCCCCAATTCTCTCCCTGCTCCTGACTGTGACTTTAGGAGGCCATTTGTCCGTCCTGCCTCGTCCCCAGGGTTCCCTCAGTGGGACGCCCGGGGAGCAGGATGGAGGGGCAGGGGAAGGAGAGCGGAACAAAAGGCAAGGGTGGCCGCAGGCAGGCTGTTGTCTGGTTAATCAGCCTGAGAGGTGACAATGGCGGCCCGGGGAGGGGCAGGCATGTCCTCCACCTCCCCACTCACGGTTGCTGGATTTAACAAAGACACGGAAAACAAAACCGGATACCTAGTTAAATTTAAATCTCAGATAAACAGCAAATCATTTCCTAGTGTCAGCACGGAGAATCGAGGACACACTTCTGAAAAATGATCCATTGTTTAGCTGAAACTCGAGTGTAACCGGCTTCCCGCGTGCAGGGCTTGAGAGGCCTTGAGCTGGCCCCCCGTCGCTCCCCGTGAAGTTCAAGGGCCTGGGGGGGGGGGCCAGACCCACCCACCTCCCAGCTCCACCCAGTATCACGCAGCCTCTTATTATCTGACCCTCTTGCTCCAGCCTCCAGACCTTTGCCCTCTTGGTGGCCCGAGCCGAGCCGAGCCGGGAGTGTGCTTTTCCTCAGCGGCCCTCCTGCTAAGGCTCGCTTCTGTCCTCCTGTCCCCGCTCCCACCAGGAGCCAGTTGGCTCCGTTACCATCTTTCCCAGCCCCTGAACCTTTCCTTCAAAACGACATCTACTTGCGAGATGCCTCAGCTTCTGCCTGCCCTGCAGCTTTGGCTCGCCGTCGTACCCCAGCGTCTGGCCCCCATCCCCAAGTTAGCGGGCGCTGCAACCATCTGTGCCTCGTGGATGAATACAAACTATTCCGGGAAGTGGGGAGAAGGCAGAGAAGGAAGGTCTGAGGCACCCACGTGCTCACACCTCCCCTGGGGGAAAAGACCATTTGCAAACCTGGCCTTCAGCCTCCAGACGGGACAGGAGCCCACGGCCAGGGTCAAGGGGCCAGAAGTCTCTCAAGAGCTCGGCACGCCCAGCCGCCCGCGTTGAACAACCCTCTCCTCCTCCCTGAGGTCCTATGGCCCCCCCCCGGCCCCCCACAAATGGCGCCCGACACCCCTCCCGGCTCAGCTTCACGGCGAGGCTTGTCGCCGAAGCGTCAGGGGCCCCCGAGAGGGGCGCTGGCCTCTCCTCCCCCAGCTAGGCTGGGGTCTTGGCTCCCAGGGCCAGTCTGCGACGTCCTGTCCCTGTCCCCGTACCTCACAGTGCCTGTACACACAGTACCAGCTCCACAATGGCCCGTAGGGTGAATGAATGAGTAAATGGCCCTTTTCCTCCATGCCGCGTTGAGTTTTGCGGGGACTTGGTGGGGGGAGGGGGAGAGCAACAGATGGCCAGTGGGACCGGGAATGAAGGCTAAAAAAGGGAACATGATGCAGAGGAAGGGGGCTGGAGCCACAGGCACGCTTCTCCACGTTGATGTCATCTTGGACCCAGCCCAGCGGGGCCGGGCCGGGTTATCACAAATTATGTCTCCCCAGGCTAGCGTTAGCATCTGATTTCGAGCAAATTGCAGAATTAAGGGTGGGGTGGGCCAGGCCTGTTCTATATTTGGTGCTGGCATATCAGCAGCGCCAGCGAGAGCCTGCTGGGACTGTGCTCAAAAACCTGATTTAAGGTTGGTTTCGGGCCGGAACGTCGCCTGCTCCCCCAGACGGCCAACGATCTCACAGGCAGAAGGTGGAGCCTGGAGAAACGGGTCAGCCCCCAGTCACTCGTTCCCATTGACTCAGATAATATAGCCACGGCTAGGGTAGGGGTGGCAGCTGGCAGATGCTGTGTGCCAGAAGGTGTTACTGGCACCTCTGATGGGGACGAGATTACCCGCCCAGCATCCAGGGAGGTTGGGAACGTGTGCAGAGAGGAACCAACGAGGCGAGAATGAGTACATATTGTTGGAGCAGGAGGGGGAGGCTGGGGAGGGACAGGAAAAGTTGGGGAGTGGCAGTATGAATTAGAGGAGGGCTGATATCTGCAGCCTGAGCTCTTGCTACCTGTAGAGGATGCCTGGTGTTTTTTTGCCTGCTTAACATTCGTTTCCCTCTTTCTGGACACATCGTCCTGGCTTTCCTTTGACGAACCGCCCATCCCCCACTCCCAGCCATCTTGTCCAGGCAGGGCTGACGCCTTCCCACTCCTGAGATCTAGGGGTGGGTCCAAGCCCAAGGCCAGACAGTAGCCCTGAGCTTCCCATGGCTCAGGAATGGCTTGATGTGGAAGCTGGGTCAATCAGGGTCAGCCCTGGGACTTTGGTTGGATTTGCCGGGAACAAAATGTTCTTCCCCAACTAAAGTTGACGCAGGAGGGCGGGAAGCCCTGAGCTATCCGTTTAGGTCAGAAGGAAGCTAGTGCGAGGGAAGCGGGACGGGAGATAGAGTAAGAAAGACTGAATGCTGGATCCAGCTGTACCTGAAGCCCATCTCCCACACTATTCTGATGATAACAGGAGAAGAAAATCCCTTTGAGCCGAGTTTCTGTGATTTGCAAATCAAAGAGCTGATTAATTATCTTCAGTCCTCCCCTCCGGCCACACGAGCCTGGAGCCTCCTTGCTAGTTCTCAGAACAGATCAGACACCCCCGCCCCCAGATTCTTACTCAAACTATAACCTCTAGCAGGAATGACAGTGGCACCTCAAGACCTCCTGTTGAAACCCTTCTCTACCTTCACACAAATCGCACCTACTTCACGGAGCATCCTGAGAGGTTTCAGTCACATTACTTCTTTGTCACTCCCACAGAGGACAGCGGGAACTCTTGTTACAGGGCCCATGTGGTGGCACCGAATCTGCACCATTTTTGTGTATATTTAACTCTGCCCTGAAGCCCAGCACCAAGCTGGCAGCATGAGCTCATTTCATCTCCACACTTGTCCCTTGAGGTGATATGTTTACAATCTCTGTCCCGCAGGGTGGCATTGACTCGGAGAGGCTGAGACCTGCTTCCTGTCCAAGGTAAGAAGCCGGGTCAGCCCCCCACCCCTTCCTCCTCCCGAGTCCCATTTCTGGCCAGCTATGCTGGACTGGCCACCGGCTGGTTTGCCAGCCAGGGTCTCTCTCCCGCCCTCACCGCAGTGGCTCAGGGGAAAAGTGCAGGGTCCAGAATGTCAACACAGCCGCCGCTCTGTGTGGGCTCACATCTAAGCTTCCCTTCCTAGCGGTTGTTGTGTCTTTGGGCAGATCACCCCGCCGGGGTTTCGCCTCATCTGTTTGTTACTATTACTGTGGTGAGACACGCCTCCCGTGAAACGTACCAGCTCAGCCACTGCTGGGTGTACATTTCCGTGGCATTAAGTACAGTCGCGGCATCGGGCCGCCGGAGCTCTTTTCATCGTGTGCGATTTCAACTCAGCTCTCATTAGACACTAAGTCCCGTTCCCTCCTCCTCCGGCTCCTGGCAACCGCTCTCTACTTTCTGCCTGTGTGACTCTGACTGCTAGGCTACTTCACGTAAGTAGAGTCATGAGGCGTTTATCCCTTTGTGACCGGCTTACTTCGCTGAGCTTAACGTCCTCAAGGTCCATCCCCGTTGTCGCACGTGTGGGAGTTTCCTTCCTTTTTTAAAAGCTAATATTCCGTTCTACGTATCCTACCTCCTTCTTCTTTTTTTTTTTTTTATTTTTTTAATGTTTATTTACTTTTGAGAGAAAGAGAGAGACAGAGACAGAGCATGAGCAGGGGAGGGGCAGAAAGAGAGGGAGACACAGAATTTGAAGCAGGCTCCAGGCTCTGAGCTGTCAGCACAGAGCCTGATACGGGGCTTGAACCCACGAACTGTGAGATCATGACCTGAGTCGAAGTCGGATGCCCAACCAACTGAGCCACTCAGGCGCCCCTAATGTTTATTTATTTTTGAGAGAGAGACAGAGAGAGAACGAGCGGAGGGAGGGGCAGAGAGAGGAGGACAGAGGATCCCAAGCAGGCTCTGTGCACTGACAGCAGACAGCCGGATGTAGGGCTCGAACTCAGGAACCCTGCGATCATGACCTAGGCTGAGGCGTAAAGGACTAAGCCACCCGGGTGCCCTCCCCCCCCCCCCGCCCCCACTTTAAATGGAGGCTAGACTCTATGTCCACATTAACACTGGTGCCGTGGCCAGCCCACGCCCTCCACAGCCAGCCGGACAGGGAATATATGGGGTGTCTCAGGGGCTGAGGGGGGCATGCTCCCACCTGAGCCTGGACGATGGCAGGTCGGTGCTGAGGCCCCCCATCAGCACTATCCCCCTCTGAACTCATTGTCTACCATGGAGAAAAAGATGGGAAAGGACCGGAAGTGTCTCCACAGCTTCTCCGGCCTGTGCTGGGAGCCGAAGTGTCCCTTCAGTGAGACAGTATTCTTGACCCCAATTCCTCTCCAGTGCGGGGACCAGACAGGAGACCGGTCAGGAGCCCCCACTGCTTCTCGCCAGCTCTCATCCCAGCTGCCAAAGAGATGCCCATCAGTGGGATGGCAGAGCAGGAGAGGGGGAGAAAAATACGAGTCCAGAAACTCTTGGCTGAGCCCCCAATGGAAAGGTGATGTTTCAACTTTCCCCAAGGATCTGCAAGGCATCAATACTGTGGAGAAAGGAAATTAAACACTTAGTGCCAGTTCAGGGGACTGCCTGGGAAAACTCTGGGGAGGGAGCAATGCTGCCAGCTGATACTTTGGCCCCAAAGGCCAGCTTCGAGGAAGGACTCCTTTGGGACGGCGCTACCCATCTGCATCCCGGACTCCCTTGGGCGGTTGCCTGGGCTGAGCCAGGCTCAGGGCTGGGCGCATGGGAAGGCGGGGTGGGCAGAGGAGAGCGATAAGCTATGAATCACCCCTGGCCTGTTGGCCGTGCTTGAGATCCTGCAGCCTCAAGGACCACCCGGAATGCTCCCTCCCTCCTTGGAAAATTCTAAGAATTAGGATCAAAATGATCACTCAGTTCCCAAGTCCAGCCGGGTGAAGGGCTGGCGAGGTCAGGGGCCGGGGGCAGTCACACCAGCTGTAAATGATGGGGCTGGGAAGCTGCTGGCAACGTGACCCCTCCCCCCCGACCCCCATGTAATGAACATACCACGCCCTGCTGTGGAAGATTGGAGGAATCTCTCGGCTCTCCACTCCCTGCCCAGTACAGAATTCTGCATCCACATCTTCCTTATCCAATGGGGATTGAAAAGTACGCTTATCAGGGGCGCCTGGGTGGCTCAGTCCATTAAGCATCCGACTTCAGCTCAGGTCATGATCTCGCGGTTCGTGAGTTCGAGCCCCGCGTCGGGCCCTGTGCTGACAGCTCGGAGCCTGGAGCCTGCTTCTGATTCTGTGTCTCCCTCTCTCTCTGCCACTACCCCACTCACGCTCTGTCTCTGTCTCTCTCTCAAAAATAAGTAAACATTTAAAAAAGAGTACACTTACCGTGATGAGTACCGAGCGATGTCTAGAATTGTTGAACTGCTGTATCGAACCCCTGAAACTAACATAACACTGTCTTTTTTTTCTCAAGAAATCCTCTTGGATTGTTTTTAAAAGTTTATTTATTTTGCGAGAGAGAGAGAGAGTGAGCGTGAACAGGAGAGGGGCAGAGAGAGAGAGAGAGAGAATCCCAAGTAGTGCAGAGCCCTCTACGTACGGGGCTTGATCTCACACACCATGAGATCATAACCTGAGCTGAAATCAAGAGTCAGAGGCTCCACCGACTGAGCCACCCAGGTGCCCCATAACACTGTTTGTTAACTATACCGGAATTAAAATTAAAAATTTAATAAAAAAAAAAAAAAAAAGAATTCTGTATCCACACCCTTTGCCATGTTACTTGGCCACAGCCTCCCGATGGGGAAATATACTTCTCTGCCCCAGGAGGTTGGGCCTGGCCCCATGACTTGCTCGGGCCAGTGGAATGGGACAGGACACAGTGGGGGGGGTTGATAGTGCTTACATCGTTTGGCCCGGTCTCCCGCACTTCTGCCATCTGCCACACGAAGAACATGCCGGAAGCAGGACCAGTCCAAGTAAAAAGAGAAAACCAGCGGATCTGGCCTGAACCCAGTGCCCGGCCCGGAGCCACACCTGACCAAGCGTAGCGGCGCTCTGACTGCAGACCCAGAAGTGAGGAGATGAATCCCTAGCTCCTGCAGGCCTCGGATTGTTGCCGTTTGTTCCTGAGCATGATCACAGCACCGGCTGACTTATAAACCACACACACACACACACACACACACACACACACACACACGTATCCAGACAAGACACATGCCAGCTCATCCGTGAACATATGCGGGATGTGTCCTATACACGTCATAAATACTCGAACACAAACTGAAATCCACATACAAGCCCCCCGCCCCGCCCCTTCGTGGCTGGAGACTGGGAGAGGCAGTGCCTGAGTCACTGGTCGTGTTTGCAGCCCTCACTGGGCCTTACTTGCAACCTGAGGCTGGGGACCAGTGCCCCCTTTCTTCAAGCGGAAGCCTGGGGGCGGGGGGCGTGACAGCAGCGCGTCCACACCTCTATGTCCCATGGGGACCAGCCCGGGGTGTGGCACACCTACTCAAATGCTCAGTTTGAGTTCGCTGAATAGACACAATCCAATAGAGTGCTGGGCATCTTCTCTGGGGGCTCTGGGGACTCTTGGGGGCCCTGGAATTCTGGGATTCTCCTGAGCCACACAGATGCGCCGGCAGGCCACCTTGCCAGTGGAGGGAGCCTACCGGGAAGAGAGGAGGCCGCTGGGGTGTGGGAGACTGGGGCCCCGGACCCAGCTGTGGCAGTCACCGCGGCCCTGCCTCTGAGCCCAACCTGCCCTGGGCATGGGGAGCCCTGCGGGCCTCCACCCACCTTAGCCCCAGGGTCCAACTCTGAACTGGGAACCAATGACATCTGGTGGTGACAGAACCGGGCTCTGGTGTCCAACGTTGCGGGTTCGGTCCCTGCTCTGCCCCTGCTCACTGTGCGTCCTTGGGCAAGTCCCTTCACGTCTCCAGGCCTCAGTTTCTTTCTCTGTAGCCTGTTGAAGGCCCACCCCCGATCTGAGCCTCAGACAAGGCGCCTTTCACCCACTAAACACGCTGCTTCACCAATTCTCCCCCCGCCCCCTCTGCGTCATCAATTTCTTCCTCTGTCGCCCTCAGCAGCGTATCAAGGTGCTTGAATGTCTCCCACCTTAAAACAGACAACCACGAAAACCCTCTCCGTGTCCTCTCCCCCCCGCACATCTATTTTCTCAGTCACCCTTTAGAACAAAGCTTCTTGAAAGAGCTGCCAAGGCGGACCCCGTTCCACTCTCCCTGTGCTCTCCCGAGCCAACTTCAGTCAGATTTTGTCCCCCATTATTCTACCATAACCGCTCTCTTCAGGGTCAGGACGGTCTCCGTGTTGCTAAATCCATAGTCGTCTCTCGGGCTCCGCTTCCTGGGCTCACATCACAAGCCGATCGCTCCCCCTGTGGGTTCTCCACGTTCCTGGCTCTCTCCCTGCCTCCTGGCGGTGGCCCTCCTCTTCTGCTACCGCTCCCCTCACCTGCCAGCCTCTAAGCCCTGAGGGCCCTGTCCCCGTCTCTTCTGTCCACACCCGCCTCCTTGGCGATCATAGACACAAATGCCATGTGTACCGTGGCAATCACCACCCAGACTTGTGCCTTGACCCCGAGTCTCGTACCCAACTGCCTACTGGCTATCTCCACCCTGCAGCTGGTAAGCATCTAATCTCCATATGCCCTCATCTCAGCAAATGGGAACGCCTCCTTCCCATCGCTCACCCCAATACCTGGAGCGACCCTTGACCTTCCTCTGGTGTTCCCTCCAGTCCTTCAGCACTTCCTGTCTGTTCCTGCACCTCCAGGATGCGTCCGTAATCTGATCGCTCCTTGCTTCCTCCCTTCCAGAGTGATCCCTGCATGTCAAATACCGCCCCTTAGGAGGTTCCATCTCACTCAAGGTAAAAGCCCAGGTCCCTGCCCTGAACCACAGGTCCCAGGCTCTGTGGACCCCCAGGTGTCTACCACATACAACTTGAGAAGGCCCGCCAGAGGGCCCTGAGCATAACTGATCTGTCACTGCCGCCCTCGCTCACCCTACTATAGTTGCACTGATCCCACACTGCTCCTCAGACACTCGGCAGGTGCACCCCCCACCCCAAGGCCTTCACAGTAGCCGTTCCCTCTGCCAGGAGCACTTGGCCCAGGTACGCACATGGCTGTTCAAGTCTGTGCTCAGATCTGGCCTTCTCCTGACGCCTTTCCTGAGTACCTACCTGATTCTCCATCGTGAGTCCTCTCACCAGCCCCTTCCCTTTGATCTTCCTTTGTCGTGCTTGTATGTGATTTTTATTATTTTCACTGTAGATTGTAAGCTCCATGAGAGCAAAGATTGCTGTGCTTTTCATGGTACCTAGAAGATGATAGGAGATCAGTAAATACCTGTTAATGAATCAGGAGCAAATGAGGGCAATTCTGCACACACCTCCCTGGGGTTTGGGTTCAGTGAGAGAGCACAGGTTGGTTGCTCAAGCGGGGCATGTGGGCCGACACAAAACAGTTGGCCATATGGTTATTGTCATGGCTACCATCACCACCACTGCCCTTACTACCATCATCACCATCATCACCACCATCACCATCATCATCTTCACCATCATCTTGACCATCATCATTATCATCTGCACCACCATCATCATCATCTTTGCCATCATCATCATCTTCTTCACCATCATCATCATCTTCTTCACCATCACCATCATCATCTTCACCATCATTATCATCACCACCATCACCATCACCACCATCATCATCACCATCATCATCTTCATCATCATCATCATCACCACCACCATCACCATCGTCATCACCATCATCTTCATCATCATCATCACCACCATCATCATCACCATCATCATCATCACCATCACCACCATCATCATCACCATCATCATCTTCAACATCATTATCATCACCATCACCATCACCACCGTCATCATCACCATCATCATCTTCATCATCATCACCACCATCACCATCATCATCTTCACCATCATCATCATCTTCTTCACCATCATCATCACCACCATCATCATCACCATCATCATCTTCATCATCATCATCATCATCACCACCACCATCACCATCGTCATCACCACCATCTTCATCATCACCATCACCACCATCATCATCACCATCACCATCATCACCATCATCATCTTCAACATCATTATCATCACCATCACCGTCACCACCGTCATCATCACCATCATCATCTTCATCATCATCATCACCACCATCACCATCATCATCTTCACCATCATCATCATCTTCTTCACCATCATCATCTTCTTCTTCACCATCATCATCACCACCATCATGATCTCCAACATCATCTTCATCATCATCATCATCATCACCACCACCATCACCATTGTCATCACCACCATCTTCATCATCGTCATCACCACCATCTTCATCATCACCATCACCACCATCATCACCATCACCATCATCACCATCACCATCATGATCTCCAACATCATTATCATCACCATCACCATCACCAACATCATCATCACCATCGTCATCTTCATCATCATCATCATCATCACCACCATCACCATCACCATCTTCACCATCATCATCATCTTCTTCACCATCATCATCTTCTTCACCACCATCATCACCATCATCATCTTCTTCATCATCATCATCATCATCATCATCACCACCATCACCATCACCATCTTCACCATCATCATCATCTTCTTCACCATCATCATCTTCTTCACCACCATCATCACCATCATCATCTTCTTCATCATCATCATCATCACCATCACCATCATCACCATCATCACCACCACCACCATCATCATCATCACCACCACCATCATCATCATCTTCACCATCATCATCATCTTCTTCACCATCATCATCACCATCATCACCACCACCATCATCATCATCTTCACCATCATCATCTTCATCATCATCATCTCCTTTTTTTCTCCAATGCAGAGAGTAGAGGTCCAGATCACAGAGCATGGCCATAGCCGACCAGGCCACCTAGATGAATCCTCTCAATGGCAGGAAGGCCACCCCTCTGCAATGAGACCCCCAAACTTCAAGGTGGGATTTCAAAATTCTAGAGCTGGGATAGACGCTAAATATACTCTATGTAGTTTCAAATTCTTTTTTCACTTTTTCCTTTTTGCCCGAGAGCCTTTGCCCAACCCAAAGTGGAAACAGGAAAGAGGGGAGAAGCTGTTCTGGCTGAGCTGGAGGTGTCTGCCCGGAGTTCTGCCCAGCCCCAGGCCTCCGTGGACCCAGGGCTTTGCCAAGTGCCATTTGAGAGCCAACCAGAGGTTCCCTTTTCCTCTCTCCGGTCTGCAGAGGAGGAAACGGGGCAAAGCTAGCTTAAGACCCTTCCCCAAGGAGGCTGGGGAGGGTGGATCCCCGGAAGCCGGGCCGAGCCCCTCCTCCTGGCCCTGCACCCTCAGGCCTCCATTTTCATAAGTTCCACGTTCCTCCAAGTGCCACACTCCGTCCAGCCCATGTAATTGAAGCCAATTATTTAGAACAAAAGAACAGAGAACGCATCAGTTCATGCCTTTGTCTCCACAATGGGGCCTCGAACAAGGAGCTCCAGCTGATGCTCATTAGGGACCAGCTGAGCTCAGCCTCCCAGGGCAGGACCGGGCCTGCCAGGGGCAAGCTGTGGTGGCCAGAGCAATTCCCTGAGGACTTCTGGGGCAGGAGCCCAGCTGGGGGTGCGGAGTTCCTGACAAGGGACAGAGAGCTTCCGGGGACCTTGCAGCCATGGGGTGCAAGAGTCGGGGTGTCTGGGGACCTTGGGAATGTCATTCTCCCCGCAAGTGTTGGGGTCCTGTCTTGTGGGGGGTGGCAAACCAGGGGAGCTGTAAGTTATCCCTGTAGAGAATTTAGCACAGTACCTGGAGTGTGGTGCATGCTGATGTGAGCTGTTTTTACCCAGTTGGTGATGGTGACGATGTTACCGTCACTAAAACAGTATTGTTGGCTTTGGAATCAGCAGACCGAGGTTTGAACCTGGCCCTGCCGCGTACCCGCTGTGTGACCTTGAACATCTCACATAACCCCGCTACATAACCGTAGAATGTTGTATCATGTTGTGCAGTTTACAGGCCTCAGAGCCCTGTCGGGAGGACGCCAGACTGGAATGCAGCCCAGGCAGTCTACGTACGAGACAGCCAGCTCTGCGCCAGGCGCTTCAAAGTAACAGTTTTAAGCCTGTCATCGGCCAGGGCAGCCCAGGAAAGGGAAGCGTTCACCTCTGATTTCTGCAGATGGCAGGCAGCTCCACTTCCTGGTTGGGTGACCTTGGCCGGCCGCTCACCCTCTCTGGGCCTCAGTTCCTCCTCTGGAGAGCGGGGACAATGATGGCACCCACAGAAAGACAAAGCTCCAGGAGCAGTGCCCGGTCCCTAGTCACTGCATACTAAGGGTTACTTCTGATGATTTCATCCATCCCACCGTGTGCTAATTTGTGCGAATGCATTTTATTTTATTTTATTTTTGTTTTTGTTTTATTCCACATTTGAGAGAGACAGAGTGTGAACAGGGCGGGGCAGAGAGACGGAGACAGAAGCTGAAGCAGGTTCCAGGCTCTGAGCCGTCAGCACAGAGCCCGACGCGGGGCTCGAACTCACGGACCGCGGGATCGTGACCCGAGCTGAAGTCTGACGCTTAACCGGCTGAGCCACCCAGGCGCCCCTGTGCAAATGCATTTTAATGCATTGACTCTTCCCAGCAACACTCGACTGAGCCCCATTTCGGGTCTACAGAAACTGAGTTCAGCAAGTTTAAAGCAATGTGTCTAATACCGACTAAGAAACAAACAGCAAAAAATAGGATGTCAGCCCAGCTGCACTGAACCCAAGTCTGTGCATTGAACCCCGACGCCTTACTACTCTCTGCCCCCCTCCAGCCCGAAAGCAATTCCCTACTTCTACCCAGTGAAGGAAAAGAACTCACGGATGTTGGCACAGTTAGAGAAAATCAGGGCGGGCTTCCCTGAGGCAGTGGCATTTAAGTCTTGAGGGATGGGTCCTATTACATCAGGTAGAAATTGGGGAAGAAAAGTCCCAGGAACAGCATGAAAAAGGCACTGAGGACCAGAGTGTAGGACAGGCATGAAGGATAGTCCATGATTCCTCTGGTATGGCAGGGTAGGGTAGGAATGGGGTAAGGGCGTCACCAAAACTAGGAGGCCCAACAAGCCTGGGCCCCTGAAGCCTTATCTAGAACAAGCTTAGAAGTTACCCCTCCAGCGCCCTCCCTGCTTTGTATCAGCTGTCACGGACAGCACCTCTGTTTGTGCCAGGCCCCTCTCCTTATCAGGACCTTGACTGCTGCCCAAGGCCCCTGACCTACTGAGACAAAGCCCTCCCTTACTCCAGGGAGGGCTCCCTCAACCTGGGCGCTAGTGATGTTCGGGGCAAGAAAATTCTTTGCTGTGGAAGGCTGTCTTGTGCACAGCACCGTGTCCCCAGTGTGACAGCCAAAAATGTCTCCAGACTTTGCCAAACGTCCCTAACGGGAGTAAAATCACCCCCAGTGAAGAACCGTTGCTCCGGGACCCCCCTCCCTGGGCCTACGTGTGGGCCTCCTCGGATTCTTTATAAGCACGGACCAGCGGCCTCACGTGCTCGCAGAGGGCAGCCCTCCTTCCTCCTTCTGGCTGCTTCTGGGGATGGACGGGCAGAGCTGCCTCCTGGGCTAACATGATCACCCAGGAAGAGCCGGTCCCCACCAGGAAATGGATCCTAATTGCCTCTCTGCAGCACGTGAGAAGACGGATGTACCGGTCTCCACGACTGGCACCCACTGCCACCCCCATCCATTACCGTGCAGGACAAACACGCACCTCCTCAGGACCGGAGGCATCAGTTTTTTAATAATGACAAATCTCCGTGATTTTCCAGAAGGTCAGCCGGCCCGGGGCAGAGAGGTAACTTGGCCGTTACACTCTGATAAATCATCCTTGTGATAAATCATCAGCCCGTGGGGGGGAACAAAGCGTTTCTGGTTTTTTTGGTCCCTGTTTTTATTATAAAGGCAGCAACAGCACAGAAAGTTTAGGAAGTAGAGAACAGAACGTCAGTCGTCTTGCCACCGAGACTGTATTTCTGCCCCATATCTGGTCGGGCACAGGCTGAGTCCTCTGTAAATTACAGCGGAGGGTATACGCCTTGGGGATATCCTGGCTTCTTCTGTGTTTTTATTTCAAATTGTGTCTAATGCCAAGAACATCTCGGTTTGATGCTCCACGAGGCCCTTCATTCCAGGCCGGTGATGTTTATCCAAAGTGCGGCTTTGGATAGCAAGGGGCCTATCTTCCTGGAAGGTCTGTGGCCTCATAAACAGGAGGATGTGGTGTTTATTCAAATGTGGGCCTGAGGAGGGCGGTCGGATCCTTGGGCGGACCGTGAAATCCTGTGGCTTCATAATTATAAAACTATGGCACCCACCTAAAAGAGGGTTTTGGAGCCCGAGAGGACGATCCGTTCCTTGGGTGGTGCCCTTGAGATGCTAAGATTTCAAAATCACAAGGATGTGCGATTTGAGGTCACAGAGCCCAGTGGTTTCTAAATTTGAGAATGTGTGTTCTCCCACAGGGAGAGGTCAGCCTCTCGGGCAAGGCCACGGGACCCCGTGGCTGCCAAGGCCTTGGGTATCAGCGCTTGGATGTCAAGTCTTCCTGATCAGAAACATGCCTCCCGGGGCCTGAAGAAGGGGTCGAGTGTCTGCAGCACAAGGGTCAGTGCAGAGCCCGCTCTGGGGGGAGACGCTCTGCGGGGACGGGGTCTGCGGGCCACGCGGGCGGCCACGTGAGCAAAGACGAACTCTGGCCCTTGAGCTGGGCCCAGGGACACAAGGAATCATCTCTCACGGTGTAAGCTGAGAGGCAGGGAGGAAACTGCCAGAGGGCCCTGCAGGAGAAATCATTGAGGGGCGGGATCCTCACTAGGGCGGGGTGGTCGGAAGGAGGACAAGACAAAGTGAAGCGCCCTGAGGTGGGGACAAGGGGACCAGTGTGGCTGGAGACAGCGAGTGGCCGAGAGGGCACAGGTTACGCGGAGGCGTCGACAGAGGCAGGCCAACGAGGGCCTCCCAGGCCGCGGTGAGGGGTTTGCACTTAAGTCCCGCGGGAACCGCCGAGCGGAGGTTTGATCTTCCAGAAGGACGACTCCGACTGCCGAGCGGGAAGCGTGTGATGGAGGTGGGGGCGTCAGTTGTGCAAACGGGGAGACAGGTCCGGAGGAGGCTCCACCTTCCTCCAGGAATGAGATGCGGTGGCCCCGGGGGGAAGAGACAGAGCGGAGATATTTAGTGGTTCCTCATCATTCCCGAGTTCGTATTTGCGAACTCGCCTCCTTGCTAAAATTTATTTGTAAGTCCCAGACCAATGCTTGTGGTGCTTTTATGGTCATTTCGTGGACATGTGCGGAGCAGAGATGTTCGAGTTGCCCGCGTGCGTGCTCCCAGCTGAGGCCAAATGAGGTGATGATCTGGCCCCTCCGGTCAGCTTGTACTATAAGCAAGTGTCCTTTCTGCAGTCTATTTAGTGCTGCTTTTTTCCCCCTTTGTGCTTTTGGTTGGTGATCTTGTTCTTTAAAATCGTCTCCGGGCACCTGGCTGGCTTAGTCGGTCAAGTGCCAGACTGGCCCAGGTCAAGATCTCATGGTTTGTGGGTTCGAGCCCCGAGTCGGGCTCTGTGCTGACAGCTCAGAGCCTGGAGCCTGCTTTGGATTCTGTGTCTCCCTCTGTCTCTGCCCCTCCCCACTCCCACTCTGTCTCTCTCTCTCTCTCCCTCTCTCAAAAATAAATAAACATTAAAAAAAAATTTTTTTTTAACTTAAATCATCTCCAGTTGGGGGCACCTGGGTGGTTCAGCTGGTTAAGCATCTGACCTTGGCTCAGATCATGATCTCACGGTTCATGGGTTCGAGCCCCACGTTGGCTCTATGCTGATTAGCTGGGAACCTAGAGCCTGCCTCTGATTCTGTCTCTCCCTCTCTCTCTCTGCCCCTCCCCCACTCGTGTTTTTTCTCTCTCTCTGTCTCAAAAATAAAAATAAACATTTAAAAAAAAGAATAAACTAAAATCAACTTAAAAAAATTTTTTTTTAAATCGTCTCCAATTGTAGTGCTAAAGTGCTATCTAGTGTTCCTAAGCACAAGGAAGCTGTGACGTGTCTCACGAGGAAAATATTTGTGTTAGATAAGCTTTTTAAAAAAAATTTTTTTTCAACGTTTATTTATTTTTGGGACAGAGAGAGACAGAGCATGAACGGGGGAGGGGCAGAGAGAGAGGGAGACACAGAATCGGAAGCAGGCTCCAGGCTCCGAGCCATCAGCCCAGAGCCTGACGCGGGGCTCGAACTCACGGACCGCGAGATCGTGACCTGGCTGAAGTCGGACGCTTAACCGACTGCGCCACCCAGGCGCCCCTAGATAAGCTTTATGCAGGTATAGTGCTATTGGCTATGAGTTCAATCTTAATGAACATATATATATACATTAAGTAAGATATCTTTAAAGAGAAACACACATAAAACAAAGTTGTGTGCAGAACGTTGATGAAAATGTCGTGACCAGAGACTCACCGGAACCTAACCCTGCGTTTCTCCCAGGAGCAAGGGTGACAGTACTCCCTTAATTCAGTGTTTGTGCAACTTTATAGAACATAGTTGCTGTGAATAATGAGCATCGGTGGTATTTGAAGGTGGAATCAGTGGGGCCTGCTGATGGAATTAGACGTGGGGGAGGAGGAACCAGAGAGGTCCCTGTATTCCTGCCCTCGCTTCCGGGCAGTGGTGGTGCCCAGGGACACTGGAAGCCTGGGGCCAGAGTACCAATGGAAGCTCCTAGCGATCAGAGCCCCCTCCCCCCCCCCCTTTCTCTTATCACCTCGGGCTCTGTCTCGCGTTGCAAGGAGCCCACACACATGCACATCCAAGCAACGTTCACACATCCCACCAACAGACAGTCCACCCCTTGGCCGCCCTGGGCCAGGACAGCCGGAGGGCAGGGTTGGGGAAGAAGCCCCGGAAGCCAGCTTGAGCCGATGTCCAGAGGATTCCGGTCCTATGCGCCTAGGGTCTGGTCTAGAAACGGGGGTTGTGAACTCCAAGCGGCTGCGTCCTTTGGTTCTGGGGACTCCCCACCCCATGAGACAGGGGCAACAGGAGGGCCAGGGAGGACCCTCGAATCCCACACTGTCCACTTCAGCAGCCACTTGCCACGTTGACCATTTCAGTCGTGCCTGGTGCAAACTGAGATGAGCTGGAGGGTCAGACGCACACTGGGTTCTGAAGCCTTGGGACGTAAAAAACACCCCTCAGTCATAATTTTTATCTTGATTTCTGGTTGAAGTGATTAGTACCGTAAACCTATTAAGTTGCCTAAATCATAGTTTTGAAATTAATTTCACCTGCCTCTTTTTATTTTCCTAGTTTAAAAACAATTTTTTAATGTTTATTTATTTTTGACAGAGAGAGAGAGAGAGAGAGACAGAGCATGAGGGGGGAGGGGCAGAGAGAGAGGGAGACACAGAATCCAAAACAGGCTCCAGGCTCTGAGCCATCAGCACAGAGCCCAACGCGGGGCTCGAACTCACAGACCGTGAGATCATGACCTGAGCCGAAGTCGGACGCTCGACCAACTGAGCTACCCAGGTGCCCCTATTTTTTTAGTTTTTTTAATGTGGCCTCTAGAAAATGCAAAACTACCCGCATGGCTCACGTGGGCTTGCTACCCCACGGCGCTGCTCGCAAGCACGGGGCCGGGGCTCCGCGGGGCTGTGAAAGCTGGGCCAGCGGGGCGAAGATGTGGGTGCAGAGCGTCCTGCTGTAAATGCTGGACTCTGTTCACCAGCCTGCTGACCGCTGTCCTCTCACAATTGACATTTATCAAGATTCTGCCACATTTGCCTCCTCTGGGGTTCATTTTAGCGATGGTTGAGATTTCCCCAGGTATCTCTTAGACGGGCAGAGATGGCCACAAGTTCTTTCCCCGCCACGGAGAGGTGGAGAGCATTTCTGCGCCCCTCGATACGGCTGGCCACGCCACTTGCCTTGGCCAATAGGACTTGAGTCAACATGACACAAGCAGAGGCTTGAAAAGTACTTGGACATCCGAGCTGGCCCATTCTTGCTGCTTAGTTCTCCCCACTGAGGCCATCGGAGAGCAGTCATACTCCCAGCTGAGCTACGGATAACAGGTTCACTGGCAAGCCCAGCAAAGACCAGCAAGTTGCGTCCAGAGCAGTGGAACTTCCCGGCCAATCTGCAGACTCGGGAGCTAAATACATACTTGTTGCATTAAGGTATTAAATTCGGGGTTGTTTGTTTTGTGGCAAGAGCTTCCTGATACAGTGATGCAGACACGGATGAGATTTGAACTCCAGTCTGTCAGGCCCGATTCCAAAGTGAAAGGTATTAACGTCACGCCCTGTCAGTTACATCCAAATTCTGCTGACACCCAGAGCTTTGAGGAGTGGAAGATCACTAATGATGTGGGAGCTGTTCCCTTCCCTACAAGCAACGAGAACGGCTGCCCCATGCTGTGCCACCTTCAAAAAACACACCATCTGAACTTTTGGTCACCGGATGAAAGATTAATAAGGAGGTTCTGCTGTCCTTGGGGGTGACAATTACCCTTTAGACACCGACTCCGGTTATCTTCCTCATTAGAGATTATTAACCTCCTCTTCCCACGCCTATTGTTAGGACCCAGGAAGGGGCTGCTTTGTAGATCCTGTTCTGCGTCAATAATTACCCATCGTGGGAGAGGAGCACCTGTAATGGAAATCTTCTTAATTTCCAGCATTTGCCAAGCACTTTATATTTGCAAACTCCCCAAAACCTCTATTCACCGAGTTCATTAGATTCGCTTTTCTGGGTGAATCCAAAAGCCACTTTGATGATATAATCATTATACTTTGCATTAGTGCTTTTCTCCAGGATATGAGAACAATTTCTAGCTATTTATCCAATCCACCTCGCTTGTGAGACCAGAGGCCCGGCGTCATGGCAGAAAGAAAGAAGCCTGGATTTTTATTGTCTCTGCCTCACCAAAACTGGAACTTCTGGAGAGGTTACGGTTTCTACCGCTGTATAACGACCAGAGCTTTCCCACCCTGCACACATTTGTCATCTGTAGGTCGGAAGTCTGGACACGGCTTAGCTGGGTCCTCTGCTTTGGGTGTCCCCAGGCTGCAATCCAGCCGGGGTCAGGGCTGCGGGCTCATCAGAGGCTCAGCCGGGGAAAGGTCTGCATCAGGCTCCTTCCGGTTGTTGGCGGAGGTCATCTCTTTGTATCTCAAGGACTGAGATGACCATTTCCTTGCTGGCTGTCAGCCAGGGGCCACTTTCAGCTCCCAAAGGCCACCGATGCTTCTTTGCTTACAAGCCTTCTCACAACATACTAGCTTACTCCTCCGAAGCAGAAAACGTCTCTCTCTTTGTTTTTTTCTGCAGCCTGCGGAGACAGAATTTTATATAGTGAAATAGAACCATGGGAGCGACATCCCATCACCTTTGCCACATTCTATTGTTCAGAAGCAAGGCACCGGTCCTGCTCACCCTCGAGGGGAGGGGATGGCACGAAGGTGTGGACACCTGGAGGCGGGCTATCACTGGGGATCGCCTCAGGGTCTGTCCGTCCCATTAAGCAGAGAACCCAAGGTCACAGTAATTGGTAATTCAGAGCTCTGGCCAGTGTGTCCAGAACCTTCAACGTCTGTGCTCATGTCCCAGGGTGGTGCCTTTCTGCCTCAGTGCCCACGTGTGTGCACACGCTCGTCTCTCCTCGTGCACCCACGCCACCTGGCACACGGCACCACCCCCGGCATTGCCCATGACCCACGGCCTCCCGTCTTCCATCAGAAGAGGTGTATCAGTACAGGCGAGGCTGGAGTTGGGGGTCCGGCTCGGGGGTGGGGGTGGGGTGCAAGCGTGACACTTCACACTAAGCAACAGACATTGAGTCAATGAGTCGCACACTTGGAAGAGAACTTGGCACCCTGCAAGAGCTGAATCCAGGCTTTCTATTTCTGCCATCCCTGAAAAGGAACTTGTAAGTCAAAGTTAGACCAACCTGGCTTCAAACACACAAGAGGCATATACACCAAAAGACTGTGAATGTGGGGGTGACTTTTCTTAAATAGAAATAGATTCATAAAGCAAAGCCTCACTCCCTTATTTATTTATTTATTTATGTTTCTTTGTTTCTTTTGTATTTTCGTATCAGGGCACTGGGCCGAATGCTTTCCTGGATTATGACATTTCATCCTCACGGTGACTTTTCTAGAGAGTGAGTTTTATTTGCCACATTTTCCAAAGCAGGACTTCAGGTGACCCAAGAGGTTAAGGGACTTGCTAAGGCCATACAGGTTGCAGGTGGCCACCCGTGACCCCCAAATCCATATTTTGAAACATTCAAGCGCCCTGCCTCTTCCTTTCTTCACCCACAATTTTTCAGATTTTGCCTGTACCCATCACACTGGGTCCTACGTTTGATCGTCCAGCTTCTTCCAAAGCCTTGTTGCATGACTGGGGGTCACCAGCCATACCCTCAAAGAGTATTAGGATCCAGACTCTGTCTCGGATTCTGTCACACACACGCGTGCACACACACACACACACACACACATACACACACACTCATACTTCCAGACACAGCCTCTCTTAGAGGGAACAGACCAGGGGCGCCTGGGTGGCTCAGTCGGTTAAGCTTCTGACTTCGGCTCAGGTCATGATCTCACGGTTCATGGGTTCGAGCCCCACGTCGGGCTCTGTGCTGACAGCTCGGAGCCTGGAGCCTGCTTCCGATTCTGTGTCTCCCTCTGTCTGCCTCTCCCCTGCTCACATTCTGTCTCTCAAAAATAAATAGAAAACGTTAAAAAAAAAAAAAAGAAAAAGAAAGGAAGAAAACAGACCAAAAAATAAAGTAAAATAAACAAACAGTGTTTGTTCTACTGAGCACTCTGAACGAAGTCTATTCAATCAACAACCCGTTTCATTTCTCTCCCATCACCGCCCCAGCCTGCTTTGCCTACTCTGTGTTCAACGCTTCAATGGCATCCAGGCAGGTCTCAGAGCCTTCCAGAAACTTTACGAAGATATAAGGCCGGGTCCAGAGTGACACGAGTTTGATCTTAATGTCTGTCCCAGGAGATATGAAGGGAGAGTGAAAAGTCACCTCTTCTCCCTCTCCTCTTTCCTGGGTTGGGGGGAGGGGAAGCAGGAGACTCCTCCCTGGGGATACCTCACCTCTTGTCCCAGGGACCCCCTCATTGGAGGATTCAACCGAGGGCCCACTCCAAGCCCCTGCATCCTTGCCACCCCGAGTGAAGGGCACGCACGCGGCCATCCCCCCAGTCCCCGGACACCTCTCTTGCTGGGCAGTCTCTGATCCTCACCTCTGCCTGGATTAGAATAAGCACCACAGTCACCCAGAGAAAGCCTCTTAGGCACCGCTGTCCCCTATTGTCCTCTTGGACCCACCTCACCGTCTTGGTGGAAGGACCACCGGTGGGAGGGACTGGAACGGCCCCATCCGTGCCTACCCTGGCGGGCAACGTCTTTCCCAGAACTCCCCCTGAATCCCAAGGCCTCAGCTTATACGGGCTTGGTGGTGTCCACATACACGCGTGTGTTGGGGCCGGTGGTGTTTTGCCTCCTTCCGGTGAATCCGCAGCTCTCTCCTCCGAATGTGGGACCATCGTTTTGAGCTTCGTCCCCGGAGCCGCAACCCCGAGGCCACAGAAAAGCCCCAGGGGGCAGCGGCCACCCGCCACTGCGCCCTGGCTCTCCGCGGCTCGGAGGGCCCCAAGGAGCATACGGAGCTCCTCTCTTCTCACCAGGCAGACGCTAAAAGCCGCGATGATTACATCTTGCCTTGGGAGAGGCCTGATCTCGCTGTGAGCAGTTTACCGGAGGCAAGATTGCGGCGCCCTGCTGCTGGCCCGGAACCGGCCATCTCCAGGCTGAATCCGTCAGCGGCCCCGGGTGAGGGCACAGCTGGGAAGTCAAGTGAGACGGCGGGCACGGGGCAGCTGCTGCGATCTACGAGGCTGGTGGGCACTGGGGGTCTGGTCCTGCCTCGGGGTGGCCCCCAGCCCTGCCGTGAACCTCTGGACTCTGCGTGGGGTTTTAAGCCACCGTTTACTTCTCCTGCCGAAGGCGCTGGGCTGTGCCAGCCGCTCTGACTGGTACCGTGCCTTTGAGTCTCGCTGACAGCTCTGGGGAGGGAGGATTCACTTCTCCTCTTTTACAGAAAAAGAGACAGAAGTTCAGAGTAACTCTCCCAAAGTCAGACAGAGCAGGCAGGGTGGTAATGATGAAGCTAGGATGCGAAGCAAGGCCAGTTGCAAACTCCGTGCAACGAACACCCTGCCTGTGATCTCCCGCGATGAGGGCACCGCGGTAGAGACCTCGGCTCTGGAGCTGACGATTTGAAGCCCGACTTGGCCACTACCTCGCTGTTCTAACAGCAAGATTGTTACACATTCTCTCTGAGGTCCCTCTGATTTCCTCATCTATAAAATAGGCATCCTGGTGGCACCACCCTCATAGGGCTGTGGTGAGAAACAACTGAGACAAAGCAGGCGAAGCGCTCATAGTACCACCGTGCGTGGGCGTTCACGCCGGGCACTGCACAGCTCTACGCAGCTGAGCAGTGCACAACTTCCACAGCTGTGCTTGGCAGCCCTGCTTAGCACGGTGCTTGAGTTACTGCTCAGTAAAAGGGAGCTCTCAATTCCTGGGAGCCACTCACCACAAGCGGAGAAGCGGGTAACAGAAAATGTCCCCTGGCTCTTCTCTCCTCCCAGGCCCCAGGCAGCCTGGAGTCTGGAGCTCACTCCGCAGCTCCCTGAGACAGCACTGCCCTGGGAATCTCCAGGAGACGGCTGCGAAGAGGAAGCAGGGGGGACAGTGCTCAGAGTGGGCACGGGCAGCCTAGGTCTGCTGCAGAGGCAGGGGGTTCAAAGGTCTTCGGGCTCCGTGCCATGGTTCTAAGCCCCCTCAGAGGAGCTGGTGAGAAGGGCCCGGGGCGGGGGGAAGGGACTCACAGACACCATGAGACCTCAGACGAGAGAGCATCGGGCAGGTGTTTCCTCCGGAGTCAGGAGCTCCCCTTGGCACAGCTCCAGAAGCAGATCGGAAGCGTTTGCTCGCCCGCTTGGGGGCCCTGGGCGAGAACTCTGAGACAGACCAGGCACCAAGCACTTTGCATCTCTGAAGGCGCGGGAGGCTCAGAAAGCAGAGTTAGTGGGAGGCAAAGTTCAACTTGCTCAAGAAATAATTTCTTTTTTTTTTTTTTAAGTTTATATATTTACTTTGAGAGAGGGAGAGCATGGGGAAAGGGCAGAGGGGGAGAGAGAGAGGGAGAGAGGGAATCCCGAGCCAGCTCCCCACTATCAATGCAGAGTCCAAGGTGGGGCTCAAACTCACGAACCATGAGATCGTGACCCGAGCCAAAGTCAGACGCTTCACCAACTGAGCCACCCAGGCACCCCAAGAAATACTTTCTAAGAGACAGAGTGTTTTCCCAGGCGATACGCTAGCCTGAAAGGTGGTGAGTTCCCCATCCTTGGAGGTGTGCTAGCAGAGATATGGCAGAAGGGGTTGAGGTATCAGGTGAGCAGTTTGGCCCGGGCGGCTTTCCAAACCCGAGTTTTGACTCTCATCCCGACCTCTCCAACCTCCAACCTACCACGTCAGCATATCAGCTATAGCCTGGGCAATGGCTGGGCCGCAGCGGAGGCACCTTGCTTTCGGGCGCCGCCGGTGGGAGACCACAGAAGACCGCTCGGCAGGTGGACAGACGGGCAGGGAGGCTGACGTGGCTCTTGGCTGCTTCCTGGGCGCCTGGAGCCTTCCGGGACTTGGGAGCTCACGTGCCCCGACTCTAGCTAAGAAAACACCAGCTCTGTCCAGAGGAGCCAGGTTTAGATCTGTTCCTTGTCCCTCACCCGGTTCCCACCCCCTGACACCAGTGCCCAGGCCCGAGCGACCAGCCATACTAGGTCAGACGTGCAGGCCCACAGACCCACCGTGGCTCCCAGCACCTGAAATAAAACCTGATCCTTAGGTTGGCCTCCCAGCTCCACCACGACTTCCCCACCCGCACCCCCGACCATCTCATCTCTCTCTCCCGACTTTTCCTTGCAGCATCTGCTTTCCCGAGACACCCACAGGCTTGCCTCCCCCAGTGTATTCAGGTCTCTCTGGAGGGTCAACAACTCCGACAGGCCTTCCCTGACCGTCCTGTCCCAAGGGCCCCTCCCTGGCCCTTCTGCCCCTTCCCTGGCTCTACGTTTCCTCCTGGCATCTTTTGACACGAGACGGTATATGTCGTTTATTGTCTGGCCTCTACTAGGATGTACCCTCCAAGATGCCAGGAACCCAGTTTCTTCACTGCCGTGTCCCTAGCACCTAAAATAGGGCCTCCGCGCTTTACCAGTGGATACTCAAAAGTACTTGTTGGAGAGATGATGGGAGAAAGGAATAAGTGAGTGAGAAATACTCACTGAATGCCTTCCCTGAGCCAGGCAGCATGGCCCTGTGGTTAGGAACAGGGCCTCTGGAACTAGACGGCCGGGGGTTCAAATGCCCAATCTGCTTCATTCCCACATCTGTAGAATGGTGATTGCAGTATTTTCCTCATAGAGTTGATTCTTGGATCAAATGCGTTAATTTGCATACAGTAAGCGCCTAATAAATGCTAGCTCTGGGGCGTCAGTGGTGTTTAAAACTGATGCAGATCCTGCGAGCTTGCAGTCTAGTGAGGGGAGGTCAGCGCGTACCAAATAGCAGCCCAGGTACATAAACGGCATCGTGGTAGGTGCTAGAAACAGTAGGAGCTGGGGTGCTCTACATCGGATGCTCGGAGGAGGGGTAGTTGGCAGACCCGATCCGCTCCATGGAGTCGGCAGTCTTCCCTAAGAAGACGTTTAATCTGATGGATGGGAAGTAGGCTACACAGGGGTGAGGAAAGAGTGTTCCCGATACAAAGTATGGCATGAGCAAAGGCCCTGAGGTGGTGGGCGCAGAGAACATTTCAGAGGGTCTGAATAAGGCCCGTGAGCCTAGAGCACTGGGCAGGGAAAGTGGACGGAGGGGACTGAAGACATAGGCCGGACCACACTGAGATTCGGTCCACACTCGGGAGCAGGGGGAGGCCCCTGAGGTGTGGATGGTCCAAGCTTCATGAACTGCACGTGCTGCAGCTTGAATCCCTCTGTCAGGCTCTGCACGGAGAGCTAGACTAGCAGGGGAGGAACGGGAAAGCTGTCCTCCCCATCCCAGAACACAGTAAAGATCAAAAACTGCTTACGAAAAGGAAGGAAGGAAGGAGGGCTGGAAGGAAAAGAAGGAAAGGAGGAAATCGCGCCCTCTTTCCGTAGAAGGTCTGCTCACGCCACAAAATGTCGGTCAAATGCCACCTCCTCCAAGAAGTCTTCTTTGACTGCAGGGGTAGGCTTGCTCCCAAAGCACAATGCAAGAAACCTTATTACGTCACTGCCCGCTGATACTGATGAGAACAGCTCTTGTTTATTGAGCAGATGCTAGGTGCCCGCACTGGCCTCCCGGCTTCGAGTCTGCCGGCTGCCAGGCATTCACCTCGCCCGGTCTCCTCTGCGGCCTTCTCTGCTGCGCGGTCTTTTTCATCCCGACCCGAATGCGGGACGCGGAAAGTTCCAGCGCTCTGTCTCCGGCCCTCTACACTCACTGCCACGAGGCCCTCAACGCGTCCGTGTCTCTACACGCCCCCTGCCCGCTGAAAACTCTCACGTGTGCCCCCTGTCCCGACTTGTCCCTGCTGCTCCTGGTGCCGTGCTTCAGCTCCCTCTTGGGCGTCTCCACTTTTGGGAGTCTCGCGGGCTCTCTGAAAACCCTCCACCGGCCCCAAGCCTTCCCCACTTGAGCAGAAGACGGCTCCGTCCACTCGTTTGCTTTGTGAGAACACAAACCCTCTCTCCGCCACGCCCGCGTCCAACCCCAAGGCGAGTCCTGTCGACCCAACTTCTGGGACAAATCTCAAAGCCTACCTTCCGCTCCCGGCCCCGTTGCACGCCATGCTGAGGCCCCTGCCCTCGGGGGCCTGTACTGTTGTGGCCACAGCCCCCCAGCCGGCCTCCCTGCCTCCCCCCCGGGCCCCCCGGTAATTCATCCCGGGCACGCCACCAAAGCACGATCCCTAAAGCTAAAAACTGGCCTCATCGCTCCCGCTCCAAGCCCGCCAGCGGCACCCCCCGTGTTGTGACTCGCGTGAAATGCACGCGCCCCGCGGTGGCCAACGAGGCCCGTGTGATGGTCCCCTGTACCCTCTGTCGGGATGCCGGCAGTCCAGTGGCCCTCCTGACCCGTTCGCCTCTGAGAGCTGTGTCCTCGCTGCTCCCGCACGGCGTGGCTGGACCCTGCTCAGCCTTCAGGCCCATCAAAGGCAGCCTCCTCTGAGCGTGCCTCCCTGCCTCCCCCCCTCCCGGCTAGGGCAGCGCTTCCCGTGAGCACTCCTGCCGGGCCCCACGGTAGTGCTCCATCCACGAAACCGCTGTATGGACGTGCGAGTCTGTTCTGTCCCCCCAGGATGAAAGCAGGTCTCTGTCCTGCTCCCCTATGACTGCAGGTGCGTGCCGGCCACGTAGGAGGAGCCCGGTGACAACGTGGGGACTAGCTGCCCCAGGCGGAGGAGCTGTCGGGGACCTACGCCATCCTGGCTGCAGCATCGCGGGGCGGGTCCCCGCTGCACAGGTGAGAAAAACCCAGAAGGGCTTCATAACTTGCCCGAGGCCAAACAGCTAAGGAGCAGAGCAGGTGTGGGGCCCCTGGCTGGCCCACCTTCAGTCTGCACTCACACCACTGGGCCACCCTGCCCTGGGCTGATTTTACTTTGTGTGAGCCTGTGTCTCCCGCCAGAGGGGTTGAACCCATTTTCTGGTGTCGGGCCAGGGTCTGCGTGGGCTTAGCCAAGGGGAGGCAAGAGCTTTCTGTGCAGGTCTCTGAGCAAGAAGCTCTTATCTGCGTGCTTCTGCAGGCCCGTCTGGAAGGGCTGGGGCGGGAGAAGAGGGGACAGTGTGGAATCAGCATTCTGAGGCACGAAGAGACTAATCGCAGATAATCACGGTCCCCAAACTCGTCTGGGGCCAGAGGGCGATTACAGCCCAATTATGGGCCAGAACAACTAATGACAGCTCCCGGCTCAGAGGGTGACATCCGAGACTGCGGTTCTTACCCCTACCCCCCACCTCCACCGACCCCGGGGCCCCTTGGATTGGGCTGCTCCCCAGTCCGAGTCTCCGAGGCCTCTTTGCGCTCCGGGGCGGGGGCTCTCCAGCTATAGAAACACAGCCCACTGCAGGGCTGGGAGACATCACCCTTAGCCACGCCTGCCAGACAGCCGTGCACCAGGCCAGCCGGCCAGGCTCAGATTCACCATGCAGCCCAGGGTCCTTTCTCCCCTCCACACGGAGGAGTCTAGGTGAAATCTCCACCTTTCAAATGAGGAAACAGAGGCTCAGAGAGGTTAAGTGCCTTGCCCAAAGTTACCCAGCTAGTGAGTCCAAGGGACCAGTGTGAAACCCAGGTCTTTCTGCCCCCAAACCCATGTTCTTTTCAGAATCTTGGATTCTGCAACGTCCTTAAGGGTTAAGGAATGCTCCCAGAACCTGGAGAGAGCAAAGATGAAAAAGGGCAGAGCCGGAGCCCCATCCGAATGGGTTCAAATGCCCCAGTTCCCGCTGAGACCTTGGAAATATAGTTGTTGTGGACAAAGTGACCCCTGAGGTTAGGAAGGAAGTGGCAGGATGGGCGGTCACTGGATAAACTGCTTGTGTGAGAGGCAGGGAGGAGGGGCCCTCTGTCCACCGTCACCTCCCAGAGCCAGGATCTAAGATCCGGGAGCACCTGGGTGCTGGGAAAGGTGCCAGACAGGAGGCAAAGGTGGGGTGAGCGGGGAGCCTACTTCTTGGGCCGGAGGGGCGTTGGGCACAAATAAAAAGCCTTTTAATCACCTTCCCTACTGTTCGCAGATCGTTTGGTTGACAGCCGTCTTCTTGCAAAGACCCTAACAAGCAGCGTATTTACATATTACCTTTGACCAGTGTTCCGAAAATAGCACCCACTTCGGCCTACCTTTTCCCTCCATCCAGCTGCCTTCCTCGTACGATGAGAGCTGTTTTCCTCCAAGTAACCAATTGCTAGCGTCACGACGTTGATTGTCTGGCTGGCTCAGAGGACAAGGAGACCAGCAGATGGGTGCGGATGTGAAGACAATGCAGGCCTCCCTGCCGGCTGGGGACCGGGGCTCAGCTGGGGGAAGGAAGCCATTAGAACGTCCGAGGGCGTCAGAGTGGAAGGAGTCCTCTGAGGGTCAGGTGCCGGGGCTGCCTGCTCAAGGACAGGCTGCTCCTGCTGCAGTCTGGAATGTTCTGGAAGCTTCTGGGGATTTTTAGTGGGGGTGCTGGCAGGGGCTTTACTGTGGCTGGGGTGGGGGGGAGGGAGGGGAAATTGCCTGGAGGGAGTTTGAGGGTTTAGACCAAAAGGAGATGTTTTCTTCAGGCCCCAGTTCGAGCCGCTCTGTTGGAGGGAAGAAGCAGGAAGTAAAGAAAAGGGCAGCGTCCATGAAGGCTGAGCGTGGGTCCCAGAGAATTAAATTATGAAATGTATGCATGACCGGCTTATACCCAATTTGGGCCTAGAGAGCTCCGCACTCAGGGTGAAGGAAAGGGAGAGAGGGAGGGAGAAGGAAAGAAGGAAGGAAGGAAGGGGGGAAGGGAGGGGGGAAGGGAGGGAGGGAGGAAGGAAGGAAGGGGGGGAGGGAGGGAGGGAGGAGGGAAGGGAGGGAGGAAAGAAGGGAGGAAGGAAGGGAGTGGGGTGAGGTAGAGAGGCACAGTGCCAAGTACTTGCTGTCTTATCTTCAAAAGAGCTATTTTCAAAAGGACCTCCAAGGAGCACTTTGGAGAGAAGTCACTGACCCTTCAAGCCAACCTGGATGCTGTCTCTGAGATGTGCACATATAGGGAGCTAGGCTGTGCAAAGCTTGCCTTCAAGTAGAGGACAGGACAGAACGTCTCACAGGAGCCCCAGACCCTACCGTAAGGAAGAGAAATTCCCACCCCAACCCAGACTTTCAGGTCCTGGGTGGGACTGGCCAGGGCTGAGGCCAAGAGCCCCCGGGTAGGTTTTCACAGAGTCTGAAACCATCGCGTCCCGCTGCCGGGCTTTTCTGCTGAACCAACGGAGTCATCCACAAATATTGGACGCACTTCCGTAAATATCCGCAGCTTCTTACAAGTAGAGGGACAGCGGCCCTCCCCACCTCCTGCCCCACAACCTGGCCACCCGGGGGGAGTTACAATGAAAGGGAGTCTTGCACCAAATTTGGCCACACGGGTACACGATTATTAGCAAGCACGCATCGTGTGTTAGCAGGCGGGCCCCCAAACTGTCAGCCATGTAACTCCACAAAGTCCCAGGTCTCTGGTTAGATGTGCCTTCCTTGAAAGATCTATCCAAGGCAGGTGCAACAGTATTCTAGTATTCTAGTGTGAGCTCAGCTGAGATTCTAGAAGGAGGCAGGCAACCAAATTCTCCACTGACAGGCATGAACAAGTGCATGGAAATTTGGAACCTACTGTCCTTTCTGAAGGCTGTAGGACGCACGGGTTTCTAAGACCCTGTTCCTGCAGGAGGGACTGTGCTTAGGTAGTATTTCCGATCCACGCGTTGCTTACAGCCCTGCGCCCACTAAGGAAAAGTCATTTTTCACCCATCATACAAAGGAACAAGCCTTCTGGTGCTGACTGGGGACAAGGCAACTGAAATCCTGTACAGTGGCCCTTTGGGCAACATGAGTTTGAACTGCATGGGTCTACTTATACGTGGGTTGTTGTTTTTTTTTTTCATTTTTTTTTAACGTTTATTTTTATTTTTGAGACAGGGAGAGACAGAGCATGAACGCGGGAGGGTCAGAGAGAGAGGGAGACACAGAATCTGAAACAGGCTCCAGGCTCCGAGCTGTCAGCACAGAGCCCGACGCGGGGCTCGAACTCACGGACCGTGAGATCATGACCTGAGCCGAAATCGGACGCTTAACCGACTGAGCCACCCAGGCGCCCCAGGGGTTTTTTGGAAAATACAGAAAAGGACTGTAAATGTGTTTTCCTTACAGTTTTAATAACATTCTCTTTAGCTTGCTTTAAGAATATAGTATATAAAACAGATAGCATACAAAAATGTGTTAATTGACTGTTTATGTTGTTGGTAAGGCTTCCCCGGCCCAGGCTATTAGTGAAGTGCTGATGGAGTGAAAATTTATGGGTGGAGGTTTGCCTGTGCAGGGGGTCGGAGGCGTGCCCCTAACGCCCTTGTGGTTCGAGAATCAGCTGTACTACCCCTGTGACTTGTGGGCTTCCGATTTGTCTTTCGAATGCTAACCACCCATCCCTAGTCTGTACTTCCGTTTGCTTTAACTAACTGCCCTACAGTACAGTTTAAAAGTAACATAAAAGATACGCCCCGTCATCTGTCTGAAGCACTTTGGAGCAAATCATGGACAATTTAATGTCATTTCAAGAAGACAGCGAGATCTTTGGAAGCCAGCCTTGGGTACTGGGGATGTGCCCTCCACCTAAGGAAAGTCACCGGGCATGATGCATACTTTGAGGGAAAATTCCTTCAGGACTTGGGACTATTGACTTTGAACCAGACATTAGCAAGTTCATGGAAGCTTTGTCATGGTGTTTCAAGGGGTTGGTCGTGCCCAAAAAAGACAACGTACTCCTAGGTTTACTTGGAGTTAAATAACTAGAGTTCACTTTTTTTTTTCAACGTTTTTATTTTATTTTTGGGACAGAGAGAGACAGAGCATGAACGGGGGAGGGGCAGAGAGAGAGGGAGACACAGAATCGGAAACAGGCTCCAGGCTCTGAGCCATCAGCCCAGAGCCCGACGCGGGGCTCGAACTCACGGACCGCGAGATCGTGACCTGGCTGAAGTCGGACGCTTAACCGACTGCGCCACCCAGGCGCCCCTAGAGTTCACTTTTTTAAACTGAAATTCCTTAACCCTGCTTCTCTCTGAAGGCTTTAAGTCTGCTTAGGAATCTTTCTGTTTGTATCGAGTGGGTTTTAGCAACCGCTTCTCGGAGAAGCCTTTGAATGGCTCAGTCCTGTTTACAAATTTAAGTAATTACACAATCCATGTCGTGTTTATAAACTTAATGTTTTGAGTGAATGGCTTCCCCTGGAGGGGGTGAGACCGGAAGGGGTGGAGTGGGGCAGGGATGCCCCTCCCCCACACCCAGGGTCTAGCACCGGGAGGTTTCTCCATTGGTTTCCGGCTCCCTGGGATGTGGGCACTTTTTTGAGTGTATGGGATAGCTTGAAAAGAGTCTTAGACTCATCAGTTAGATTTCCTTTTTATAATTTTAGATTTTTTTAAGGTTTATTTACTTGAGAGAGAGAGAGAGAGAGAGAGAGCGCGCGCGCGCGCGCGTGCACGAGCATGGGGGCGGGGCACAGAGAGAGGGGGACAGAGGATCTGAAGTGGGCTCTGTGCTGATAGCAGAGAGCCCAATGTGGGGCTCAAACCCACAAACCATGAGATCATGACCTGAGCCGAAGTTGGACACTTAAACCGACTGAACCACCCTGGTGCCCCTATATTTCCTTTTTAATTCATATGCCTGTTTTTCAGGAAATCTCCATTGGTACTCAATTCTTTTCCGTCTAGTGAATTCAATGAGTATAGGTGGTGAACCTAAGATTCTCTTAAATATTCTACCACCAGGCATGAGCTTACACAGATTTCTGCTGAAACTCATGCACTGAAGTTAATTACTCAATTACATTTGAAACGAGAGTGATTAGACTCGTTTTAATGGGCCAAACTATCCTAGCATTGCATGTAAGCATGTAACAGAAAATAGAGTACTATGGTTTTGATTCCCATAAGTTCGTCTACATGTAACCCCCATTCCTCCTGGAGTTCAAAGATATGCATCCACTAAAGAAAACCATTATCCTAGTTAACTGGGGCTTGCCTACCCCCCAGGGGGCAGTTACCAGCTTTTGGTTGAGGTTGCTTAGAGTAGGAAATTTCTCCTGGGATGTTATTGGATTCTTAGTGCCTCCGAGGGTCTCCCTGAACCCTGTTCCCTGGTTCTGTGTCATGGGCTTAAAACGAACAATAAAAAAACCAGAGGCCCCTGGGTGGCTCAGTCAGTTAAGTATCTGATTCTTGGTTTTGGCTCAGGTCATGATCTCACAGTTTGTGGGATCGAGCCCCGTGCTGGGCTCTGCACAGACAGCTGCGGAGCCAGCGTGGGGTTCTCTGTCTCCCTCTCTCTCTGCCCCTCCCCCACTTGCTTTTATCTCTCTCTCTCTCAAAATAAATAAATAAATATGAAACACACAAAAACACACACACACAAAAAACCAGAGCTTGTGTCCCCGGCTTCTTAGCCCAAACTATGGACTCTGGTAATACATGTGCCCCTAATTCATCCAGCTGTGGTCACACAAGGTCGATGGCATGGTGACATTTGCATGTTTCAATTGTGACCAGATGTACATGTATTTACCCTTTTTAAAAAATTGTTTATGTATTTTTTTTCACGTTCGTTTATTTTCGAGAGAGACAGCGCACGAGCGGGGGAGGGGCAGAGAGAGAGAGGGAGACACCGAACCCGAAGCAGAGGCTCCAGGCTCTGAGCCGTCAGCCCAGAGCCCGACGCGGGGCTCGAACCCACGGACCGCGAGATCGCGACCTGAGCCGAAGTCGGACGCTTAACCGACTGAGCCACCCAGGCGCCCCGTATGTACCTTTTAAGTCAGGATTTTTGAAGTAGACGGAATCTTCCTTCTCCTGCGCTCTTAGATACCTACGTGAAACGCTGTGGGGCTGAATTTTCTCTTCTAATCGGTCATGGTAAGTAAGAACACTTTCCTGAGGAGGGCGAGGAGAGGGAAGGGAGAAGAGGGAGGGAGCGGGGAGGACGAGGAGGACAGGGGAAGAAGTTGAAGCCTCCAGGGCTCAGGCCGGTTTGCGGGCTTGGTCTTCTCCTCTCTCTGCTGAGTCCGGGAGCCCCGTCCCTGCCGAGCCCAGCCCCCCACCAACGGGCTCACTGGATGTGGCCCTGTGCCCGGGGCCTGGAGTGTGCAAGGCATCAGCAAAAGGCTTATTCCGTGACAACCTGTAGGCCCATCATGCTGGAGTCACCCAGGCAGGCTCTCCCTGGACGCCTCATCTCTCGCCTTTCCGTGGCAGCTTCTATTGTGACCACGCACTCACATGGAGCCTTCTCTGTTACTCCTACGGTTTCCTTTCCGGCACGACTGGTCCGGGCGGCGGGGAGACAGCTCCTGTTGAAGTTACGAAAACAGATCCCATAGCCCCTTGGCTTTAACCTGAAGAACGGCAACATGTTGATTGGGTGCTTAGGAGGTGCTAAGTGTTTTATACACATTGGCTCATTTCATCTTTCCAAGAGCCCCGGTGATGTCGGTTCCTTAGTCTTCCTTCATGGGGGAGGAAGCTGAAGCACAGAGAGCTTAAGTGATTTGTCCCAGATCACACAGCCAGTGAATAGCAACCAGATTTGGAGCACAGGTGTTTATTTTTAAACACGGCACATGTTTAAAAATAAAGTCCTAAAAATATAGGCAGCCCAATCAGGGGAGGGATCGGGCTCAGCCCAAGACCAAGTTGCTGGCGGGAGAGGCTCGGCTAGACGCTGGGCCAAATGGAGCGATCCGGTTGTCTGCAGGGTGCCGTCATGGTAGAACAGGAAGGTGAGAAGGGAGTCAGCCCGAAGATGATCCAGGGAGGACTCAGAGGGATGTGCCGTCTCCTCGCGGCCACCAGAGCTGACCTCCTGCCAGGCATTACGCTGAGCCCCTTCATCCTGGAATTGCCCAGGCCTCAGACCTCATGCAGTCTTCCAGAGAAGCAAACCTCTCTCTGTTTATGCGCTCTTTGAAATCCCCTAAAAGGAGATATTGCAATTAACAATGAATAAAAGGGGGAAATCAGTGCTTTGTTGATGAAATACGCATCCCCTCAACCCGTCCTCGACCTCGAGTGGCCATCCAGATGCCCCTGCCCCAGCCTGTCATCTGATGCTCCCCTCCCCCACCCCAATGATGCTGGAGATCTGCCCACTCCAGAGAGAGGACACTGATACGTACAGGATGGAGCTCACATCCCATGGAAGTCTGTGACCCCAAATCACAGGGTTTCTGACCATGACCTACACTGCCTGTTGGGTCCATATCAGACCTTCAACTGAGGGTCTGCTCAGATGATCATAAAGCCACATCCCTTACTTCGTGCCAGGCAAACTTGGTTTAAGTCTGCCATTTTCCAGGGCATATATATGGGGGAAAGGACAGGAGCGGGGAAAATGACCCAGAGAGGCTAAGGGACTTACCCGAGGCCACACGGCGAGAGCAGGGCGGCCTCAGGACCAGAGCTCAAGTCCAGTTTGCCCCTGCCCCTTTCCCACCCCTCCAGCCTCGTCGTGCACACCCTACACCTTTGAGACACCCAGCCCGGGGCCTGCCGCACAAGCGCGTGCAGCCTGGATTTAGATGACTGTGTTTCGCTTTGCCTGGCAGGCTGCTCGGTGATTGTTCTAAAGCCGCGTGTGGGCTTCTCCACTCCCCCAGTCTTCTATTTCTTTCTACGCCCCCAAACAGTCCCCCCATCCCCCCACCCTCCCCCCTCCAGCGCCCAGCACGGCAAGCCACACTCAGCAGGTGCTAAGAACGCTTGCCGAGTGAGTAAGGCATCGGACCATCTGCAGGGGCCAGAGTGGGTGTCAGACTCCTCCGCCCCCACCCCAGCGCCAGCTCCGGGGCCTGGGATGGGTGTCCCTCTGCAGGTGAGCCTGACGGTATCCGAGCCACCACTTGGGGATGGAGGGAAAAGCCGGGGACTTCCAGGAGAAGGGGGCTAGGAGGCCCTCGCTGTGTGGGGAAGTCAGAGGCATCCTCTAGGCCAGGAAACCCCACAGCCCCAGCCCGCGCAGGGCCCTCGGGGGCCTTCCTCGTCCCCTGCCTGCAAGCCCCAGAAGCGTGGGAGCCCAGACTCCTCCCCGGTGGGCAGCCTCCTCCGGGGGCGCGGCGCCCAGGGGACGGGAGTTGACACACAGCTTCAACGGCCCCATTTTGAATTTAGAAACTGCGGGGACGTGTGAGCAAGTAGGCAGCTGGGGAGAAGAGAAGGCTCGGGCTCGGGCTTGCTCAACCAAACAAACCGACTCCGGGGCGCCGAATGAGGCGCAGACAATAACTGGGACTCCCGATACTGAGGGCTCCCCGTCCTGTGTCGCCCCTGGAGCACGGGCTTCTCCAACTTGAGTGTGCTGAACCCACCTGGGGGGACTTGCCACCACGCGGGGTCCCGGGCCCCCAACCCCCCCCCCCCAGACTCGAAAGCAATAGGGCTCGTGCAACCCCACCCCCAAGTGATTCTGCTGCCGGTGGTCTCTGAACCATAGTTTGGGACCACTTCCTTGGGTCTCCTCCCACCAGCGTGGATCTGGAAGTTCTAATTTCCCTGTCTTTCCCAAGGCCCCTCAGACCTAGGTCATCTGGCTCCAGAGGGTCTCTGAAGGCTGGTGCAGGCTGCTGGAATGTTCCCACCCAGAGCCCGGAGTGGGTCCCCCCGAGGGGTCACGAGATCTTCCCTGAGAAGCCCCAGACCCCAGGCTGGGGCTCGAGCTCCTGGGAAGGGCTGGAAGTAAGGGCCCAGGACAGCCTGGGGAGGAGCTCGGCAGCAGATTCCAGACGCATGTGTCCCAGGAGAAGGGAGACCGCGCTGGAGACGAGGGGGTATTGGCTGACTCCCCCGGGGCTGGGGTGACGGTCACAGCCAGCAGAGCCGGGAGGGCCTGGAGATCAGCCAGCACTTTCACAGACGGGACCTAGGAGTTTCCATCTTGCTGCAAAGCAGCGAGCTCTGGGCTCCCACTCAGGGACCCGTGAACCCCAGCTCTGCTAAGTCCCTGAGACCTTGAGAAGCACTTCCTGTCTCCTGCCCTCACTTTCCCCATCTACAGCGAAGAGGGTGGGTGAAACCAGGTAAAGCAACAACCGATGGACAGTGGCTGCCTCGAGCGCCATATGGAAAGACACTGGGGTGGGGGTGCAGGCTAGTGGGGGGCCGTGCCTGGTCCTAGCTCACTTAACCCCACAACAACACCAGGATAGGTTTTCGTATTACCTCCACTGCGGAGAAAGGTGAGCGGCCTCGTGCCAGGATTCACAGCATCTGCTCGGGGCGCAGCACGGCAGGGACAGAAGAGCCTCACACATCTCAGTCTTTGGTCCACGGTCTGTCACATCTCCGGTCTATGGTTCTGTCACCTGTAAAACAAGCTCACACGGAGGGGAAGGGAACAGAACAAGGGCACAGAACACGTCGGGGAAGTTTGGAGCCCAGGCCTGGCACCAGGTGCTCCCACCCTGGTTCCCCGCACCACTTCGTGCCTCCCCGGACTGGCCTGTGTTTGGGTCCAAAGCTGCTTACCCTTCTTTGAAAACTCCTTCACCTATTCCCACCTCCGGGCCTTGGCACATGCTGATCTCTTCCTCGGCAACGCCGTTCCTTCTGCAGAGTGCATCTCGGGTATCACCTTCTCCGCGAAGCTTTTTCAGTTTCTCCTCCAAGCAGCCCCAGCCTGCCCTTCCTCTGCAGCCCCGAGCCGGGGCCTGAATCCCATCCTGACTCTGGGATCCCACCGCGGGCCCCCGTTTCCTGCCCCGGCCGGTGCCGCCCAGATGCTGGTACACAACAGGTGCTCGATAAGAGACAGAGGCACAGAAGTGAAATTCGAAGCCTTAGGAATTCTGGCTCATTTGTCATCTCATTTATTCTATCAAGTTTTTTTTTTTTTTTTTTTTTTCCTGAAATCAACAAAGCGAATTCTAGGCCTGTCTCTGAATACGGATTTAAAGTCATATTAGTCGCAGGAGCCTGATCTTTTCTCTCCCAGGAGCCTGGCCTGCTGACCGGCTGCCTTTGTCAACCACGTCGGGTTTTTGGTCCACACTGGCTGAAGAATTTAAATTTCTTTTTTTTAATGTTGATTTATTATTGAGAGACAGAGAGAGACAGAGCATGAGCAGGGGAGGGGCATAGAGAGACAGGGAGACACAGAATCGGAAACAGGCTCCAGGCTCCGAGCTGTCAGCGCAGAGCCCGACGCGGGGCCCGAACTCACAAACTGCGAGATCGCGACCTGAGCTGAAGTCGGACGCTCAACCGACTGAGCCACCCAGGCGCCCCCACACTGGCTGAAGAATTTGCAAGTCAGTGCAGCCTGACTGACCTTCCTGAACCTTCTGCGACCCCACACCTGCTGGGGAGTAGAGGCAGGTGGCGATCACGACAAACGCTCCTTTGCCTTCCAGGAACTGCCAGGCTAACAACCAGGCTGGCCATGCACAAACAAGTCGACACCCGTGCGCCCACCGCTCCAGAGGCAGAGGGGACCCCGGGCTTAAGGGAGAAAGCTTCAGGAGCCTTCTCCATTTTCTTGTCCCTGGCGCCTTCTCACTTCTCCTTGGTTAGAACAGTCCTCTTCTCTGCAGGGCCCTGCTGGGGAGAGTGGACAGAGGGAATGAGGCGGGGGACAGCAAAGGTGGGGGTTTCAGCACAGGGAGGAGAGGCAGGGAGCCCTGCGTGGAGGCTCACGGCAGCCTCAGCCCGTCTGGCTGTGCAGGAAAGCCATCCCAGGCCAGATGATTGTCCTGGGGCTCGGCTGGGATGGCCCCGCCTCTGGGAAACTGCTCTGACCCCCAACCGCATGAGGGGTCCCTCCTTTGTGCTCCCGCACCCCCTGTCATAGAGCTGATTGCGCACTTCTGTGACTGTGGATCGCGTGTCTCCCCCCAGGAGAATGGGTGCTCCGGGAGGGAGGAGACTTGTCAGATGCTGAGCAACCTGCACGGGCCCCGCGGAGTTAGCATGGGCACATCAGTGAGCGAGGAATGAATGAATGGAGTTGACCCTGGGGATGGGCTCTGGAGAGCGCGTGGGGCTCTGTTGGGAATACCTGGGCATCCTTGCTCTTTGCACGCGGCATTTGACAACCACAACTGCTGTGTTTTCTCCTCCCTCCTACTTCATCTTCTAAGCCCTGATGCAACACCACACCTACACACGCTCACACATCTAGGCACACACCTCCGCACAAACCACAGACACACAGATGCACGCAGACTTACCCGCAGACTCTAGACAAACAACCCGCACAATAGTACAATGATCCCCATACACTACGCACCGTGATGTACCCATGCGCTCCCAAGCGGACCACACCAACGTTCGTACACGCCTGGACACGCAGTCCCGCAAGTGACCCGCAGGTACACACGTGCGGACGTAAGTTCACGGACAAGCAGACAGACCCACCCACCGCCTTAAGGACAGACGCTGAGTGATCTGTTCATCTTCTTTTCCATCTAGGGATTCGTTTCCTTGTCTTTCCTTTCCCTTAGATCTTGCTTTACAAATAGCAACACACTCTCCTTTGTTCACCTACCTGCCAACCCCTGTTGAAGACCTCCTCTCTGCTAAGTCATCCGTACGAAGACGAACGGAACTCCGACCTGCCCTCGGGAGGCCCCCAGTCTAGTGGAGGAAACAGACGCAGAAAATGGCGACCGTAAGGCCGGTGTGACCATTGGATTCCAGAACTATTTCTTGAGTACTTCCTGGGGGTTGGACTGTGCCGGGCTTTGAGATTAGAGAGATAAGTAAGGTCTAGTCTCCTCCGCCTCAAGGAGGCTCCAGACTGGAGGAGCGGGGGAGGGGGCGGGGGGGGGCAATTTAATTTAATATAATTTAATATCATTTAATATAATTTAATTTAATATAATTTAAACAATTATAATTGTTATAATATAATATAATGGAACTCCAGAAAAGGGAGTGAGTGATTAATTCTGTCGGGAGTTAATCATGGAGGGCTTCAGAGCCGCTCTCTCTGAAGACCTGCGCCTGGAACAGGTTGGCATTTAGTGCAGAACTTAGGCAGAGACCTGAGAGAGGTCGGCCACCAGTGCTGAGGGTCTGGATCGAGTATCTGCGGTGGGGGTGGGATGAGGGCAGGGGAGAGGCCCCGGATAGAAGGTGAGTCTTGAGCAGACACACAGCGGGCAGAGCGCGACCTCTCCGTTTTATCGCTCAGGGAGGCGAACGTGGCCGGCTCCGACCTCTGTTGGGCTCTCCTGTTAGGGCCAGCCGCAAACCCCGTGGCCCATTCTCTCCAAATGAAACAAGGCTGCTTGCTCGGAGCTGAACACATGAAAAGCTCAGAGCGGGTGGGAGGCATTATTATTGGTCATGCTGATTATTCTCCAAAGTCCAGCTTGTCAGATGATCAGCATCTCAGTAGGCCCCAGTCTGGGGCGATCTGGGCCTTTGTGGCTGAGCGGCTCCCAGGCCCCCTGCCCAGCAGCTGGTTGGGGGCTATGGGTCAGCTGAATCCCTGAGCCTGAGCACGTCCCCCCCTCCCCGCCAGGGCGCCTCATTGTCCCCCTGCTGGTTCTTAACAGGACGTGTCTATCCCACAATAGCGGCGCTCTCCAGCCCACCACCCGCCCACCACCAATTAGTTTTCATCAGGCAATTAGCGCTTCCCTGCTCCTCCTGGGTTTCTCCTTCCCTCAGTCCGGGTGCTGGAAGGGGCTGAGTCATTTTCTTGAAGGGAATGCCGCCTGAGGAAGCGGCCTGGTCCCCTCCCCCCCACCGCTGTGTGATCTCAGGCCAGCTGCTTCACCTCTCTGAGACTCAGTTTCCTCGCCTATGAAAGAAACGAGGGTGTTAACCCAAATGGATTATAACCCCAAGGGGCTCACGTGTGGACAAGTCCTTGGGCCCCAGTTTCCCCCTTATGAAATGTGGGGGATGGGTGAAGTCAGAGGTCAGAACCTAGCGGTGACGGAAGGACCAATTTGGCCAGCCATCGCTTTTGACCAACATCTTACTTTCAACATAATTGCAATTCGGCAGACAGTCTCTCCTTTGCTGTCCTGCCCTGTGGCTCCCTCACAGGGTATTCAGTAAACAAGAAAGAAAGAAAGAAAGAAAGAAAGAAAGAAAGAAAGAGGAAGAAAGAAAGAAAGAGAGAAAGAAAGAAAGAAAGAAAGAAGAAAGAGAAAGAAAGAGAGAAAGAAAGAGAGAAAGAGAAAGAAAGAAAGAAAGAAGAAAGAAAGAGAGAGAGAAAGAAAGAAAGAGGGAAAGAGAGAAAGAGAAAGAAAGAAAGAGAGAAAGAAAGAAAGAAAGAAAGAAAGAAAGAGGGAAAGAGAGAAAGAGAAAGAAAGAAAGAAAGAAAGAAAGAAAGAAAAGAAAGAAGAAAGAAAGAAAGAAAGAAAGAAGAAAGAAGGAGGGAGGGAGGGAGGAAGGAAGGAAGGAAGGAAGGGAAGGAAGGAAGGAAGAAATTGCAACTCGAGGGTGCACCCCAGTTTGTCCGGGTCCTACCATTTCCTACTGTCTCACCCCAGCTACCTCCCATGGCTCCTGAGGGCCCCTGAGTTTGAGAGCCCTGGATGAGCAAGTCTCGGAGTTTCCGCAGAGTTCTTCTCTAAGTTTCTGTGCTCATGGGTTACGGGACGGGCCAGCAACAGGCAGCTGGTCTGGCACAAGAGGCCACATGGCCCAGGATGCAGCCCAGCACAGGACGGCTCACCCATAGGCCTCCCCTTCCCTGATCCAGAGCCCCCTTCTCTCCCTCGGACCCTTTGTCACAGCCTCCTCCTGCCCTCCAGCCCCGGCCGCCCCAGAAAGGAGGCTGGGCACGGTTAGCAAGTGGTCAGCAAAGGTTTGCTTCGGAAACCAACAACGAAGATGTGCGCGATGCATTGCCTGCTCCCACCGCGACTCATTTAAAGCGGAAGAGGGGAGACGTGGACGCCATGAAGTCCCCTGCCTCGGAATAATGATCCCTCCCTCCCCCTGCTTCGTAAGACTTTACCATTGACAAAGCACTCGGACATCCTTGTCACCAATCTCCTGCAGAGAGGAGAATCTGTGATGTGTCATCTCCGCCCTGCACTTCGGCCCAGAAAAGCACGATGCTCGCTAGCGACCTCGATGCCCGGAGCCCCCACCTCCCTGGAGACACTGCCCCTGTCGCCTGCCCCGCCTGCTGCCCCCCCCCTGCTGGGGTGGCTGCCTGTCTCTTTCCCTTGTCGCTCAAATAGGAATATAGATCCATCTGTTTGCCTCTCTGCGTCTTTGTCTTTTTGTGCTTCCCTCACTCTTACCTCATTTATTTATTTCTGTCTTTCTTTCTGCAGGCCCCCACTCTTTTGTGTCACTGATCCCTGCCTCTCTAGGTCTCTGGCCCTCTCTGCCTCTCTCTCTGTTTCCTTCCCCTTTTCCTTCTCCTGAGCTGTCTCTGTCCGCCTTTCTCTCCATAATTAGCCTCACTTCTAGCTTTTACTCTTAGGTCCCACGGGTGGTGGGGGTGGGCAGCAGGACAAGGAGGGAAACATCTTTCCAGCATGCAGAAAATGGGCCAATTAAAGCCACAAGGCTGCTCAGGCAGCCGAACAAGGAGGAAGCAGAAATAGCCCCAGGCGGGTTTAGCTGGAAAGATAAATAGAGAAACAGGGAGAAAGGGCAAAATGAACGCACAGTCCAAAGTCACGGTCCTTCTTGGCCAATGACGTGAGGAGGTGGCTCCTTCCCGCCCAGGCCTGAGGGTTGGATTCTGGCTGCTGCTTGGAGGGGTGTCCTAGCCTCACCCTCTACCCCTGCTGGACCGGAGGCAGCCGCAAAGCCTGCCAGACCTCCCAGGGCCTCCGCCCAAGTGCACCTGTCCCTCCTCACACCTTCCGGCTGGACCGTGATGCTAGCTGTCCCTCCTCACCACATGGCCTCCCCCAGACTGTGGGGACACAGGGAGCTGGGAGTCGGAGAGGGAGGCACCCGCCCACCCCCATCTAAGGCCGTCTATCTCCTGCCCCTAGAGCCCCAGGAATCTGGGGACTGCTCCACATTGGGCACCCCGGGGCTGGGGATGGGATGGCCACAGAACAGCGAGCCCCGAAAACGGTCTCTCTTCCTGGGAGCTCACGGTCCAGTGGGGGAGTCAGCTAAATAACATGTGTGGTCATGTGGGAGGGGCCCTTAACACAGCCTGGGACGTGGGGAAAGGGTCCCTAAGGAATCGATATCTGTCCCTAACCTGCTGAGTCTGCAGAGGACCCGCACAGATTAGGACAGTGGGGGCTGAAGGCTGTTGCAAGCCGAGGAAAATGTAGGAGCCATTCAAGGAACTGAAAGCAGCCTCATGAAGCCTAGGAAGAGTGGAGGGAGTAAAGATGTGTGTGTGTGTGTGTGTGTGTGTGTGTGTGCGTGCGTGTGCGTGTGCGCACGCACGCGCGGGGAGCTTGTAGTCCAAGACAAGGAGCTTGGAACTTAGGCTCAGGACCGAGGGGGCCATGGAGAGCTATAGGCAAGGGAGGGGGCCATGATATGCTCCTTTATGGAGATTCTGCTGCCTACGGGGGAGGGGCCAGACAAAGCTGCAGGTGAAGCGAGCCCCTCAGACCATCAGGAAAAAGGCAATAGGCCCTAAAGAGGCCGTGTAAGTGGTAAAAACAAAACAAAACAAAACAAAACAAAACAAAAAAAACCTTGCAAGGCGAATCAGTTACCCAATCTGTTGTTTCTCAGCCGGCCTCCAAGGCAGGGGCTGTGATTTGGCCCAAGCCCCTTCCTTAACCTCCCCACCCACTCCCCCTCCTCTTCCCACTGCCTTCTCCCCAGACTGCTGGATTCCCTGGACCTGCCTGGGTTTATCCCACCCCTGGGCCCTTGCTCTGTTGATTTCTTCCTTCTAGAATACTCTCCCCTCTTACTCACGTATCTAAATCCCGCCCATCCATCAAATGTCCCCTCCTCCAAGCAGCCTCTCTCTCTCCTCCCTCCACGTGCTCAGGAAATGTTATCTGGGCCTCTTTTTGGCACAGGCCACTTAGTGCCTTCTGTATCTTTTTGTTGTTGTTGTTGTGTGTGTGTGTGTGTGTGTGCGCGCGCGCCTGTCCTAGTACTCCCTATCAACTCAGAGCATCTTCAGGGCTAAAATCTGGGTCTGATTCAACAGTCCTCAGAATAGGGCATGACTCACAAAGAGGTCTCCACGAAGGTTTGGGGAAGGACAGAAGAAAGGAAGGAAGGAAGGAGGGAGGGAAGGAAGGAAGGAAGGAAGGAAGGAAGGAAGGAAGGATAATTGAGTGGGCAGATGGAATGAATGACCAAATTAAAAACTAAGGAAGAGGAAGAGAGAGAGAGGGAGAGCGAGAGGGAGAGCAAGAATGATAAGTTGTAAGGGCCGTGATACCAGCATTTGGTGATATCGCTCAAATTCTGCCCATGTATTCATTCACTTGGCACTCACTGAGCACCTGCCATGTGCCAAACATCGCGGAAGGCCCTAGCGATCCAGCTGTGAGCAAAAGACACGGCGCCTGTCCTCACAGAGCTTATAGTCTAGTGAAGGAGACAGACAAACGGAGCCATGCCAAGATACTATGGCAGGACAAGCATTATGATAGAGAACACATGGGACCCTGTGGGAAGCTATCTGAGCAAAGAGGGGCAGCGTGCATCATTCACTCATTCGGGAGTGTCAGGGAGGGCTTCCTGGAAGAAGTGACCTTTAAGCTACAAAAGGGAAAGACTGATGAGCCGCGGGTAGGGAGGGTGAGCAAGCCAGGCAGAGGGAACAGCATGTGCAAAGTGCTAGGCGGGAGAGGGCACAGGGCAGATTTTGTTTGGGTAACCAGAGAAGTTGAAACAATAGGAACACCGTGCTGGGGTCAGCATGTGAGTAAAGAAGGAGGATGGAAACCAGGCCTGTCAGGGTTTGTGGGCTCAGGCTTTATTCTAAGAGCACGGGGTCGGGGTGGAATCCCTAGAAAAGTTCAAGCAGGGAGAAATCTGACCAGGAATACAAGACTATTCACTGCGTGACGTCTTTCAAAATTCCTTCTGTTGATGCAGAAAGATGATTTTCCTCTGATGTTTTCCCATAAATAGTGTTGTTGCCAACTCTATAAATCATGTGGGAAATTAAAAAGCAAGAGACCTTGTGCTGCTTTTCTTGGCAATGAAAAACCGAGGAAATGAAAAGAGAACTAACCTCATACTCCCAAATTTCAGTTTCTTACTGACCACGTTGACATTGTTCTATTTCTGTTTTACTGCTTCGAGTGGGTAAAAAGGTTAAAAGTTTCAGGTTTAAAAGTCCCGAAGTTTAAAAGTTCAGACATCCAAACGAATGCCTGGTAAAATAATTCTAAGCTTTACTGAAGAAGAAGAACCAGAAAGCCAAGGCTTAATTCTTTTGGTTAAACGGTACATCTTCTGGCTTGGTTACATTTCAGAAATCGTTCTCAAGTGTTCACGACGGCTAGGATTAAGCTATCTGAGTTCACATGCTCACCAAAGTGACTGCCTCAAATAGCTTGGGTAAATGCAATTTTAAAAGTACTATTGGATTTTCTGATGTGGCTGCAAAAGTAAACAGAAAACAGAAATTGCTATTTGAAGATACTAAATGCCTGTCAGGATGAAAGCTGTGCTGATCTATTCTGCAATCCGCGTACCTCGTGGATTCGCCCGGACAGTGTGGTAAATAAGAACCAGGGGCGTGGAGAGGGGGTGCCTCCTTCCGGCGGCCGTGAGTAAGGAAGGCTGCGTTCAGAAGGCGGTTTTCAGACCTGAAGAATGAATGAGGTCCAACATTAGAAGAACCAAAAAACAGAAAGGGTGGTCCTATGCAGGAGGCATATCAGAGGCAGGAAAATACTCGAGGGAGATAAAAACAGACAAGCAGGTTGGAATCCCCGCAATGTCACGTGGATGCCCCTGGGGTGCTCCCCACTGCTCCCTGTGTGCTCTGTGCCTCCTGCCTGTGTCTCGCCTCTTCCTTCTTGAAGTCGGGGCACAGGTGGTCCCAAGGCTGTTCCAGACCTGCCTCCTTGGTCTTCTGGCCCAGCTGTTCTCCCCCGATGCTGATGCCCAGGCCTTTGGAGACATGAAGTCAGCTTCAGGCACGTACATTTTTTAATAAATCCAGCCACGTAAGGACATGATGTCTCTAAATAAACACTCAAAGCCCCCCTTCTTCTCCCCAAAGGATATGGAGCCAGGGCCTGGGTCAAAGATTCTGGGTGAGTGGGGTGGGTCCTGAATTGGGGGGAAGGGCAGTTTGCTGGACTGGGTCCCCTCCCTCCAGGGTCACACCCCCAGGCCCCAGGAACCTGCCCCCAGGCCCTGAGAACCAGCCGCAGCTCTTCAGGACCTACGTTGCTCTGCTGGTCTCAGCCCAATTGCTACCTCGAATAGGTCCAAGGTCAATCCCTGGGCATTAAGGAATTGGCTTCTGTTTTCTTTTTTATTTTGACTCTCCAATTTGTACTTTTTATTGTGAGACATATGATACGCATATAAAATAATGCATATAACATATGCACAGTTTAAAGAATAAAATGTTTACTTATTTAAAAATAAACTGGGGCGCCTGGGTGGCTCAGTCAGTTAAGCGTTCGACTTCGGCTCCAGTCAGGTCGTGATCTCGTGGTTCATGAGTTCGAGCCCCGCATCGGGCTCTGCGCTGACAGCTCGGAGCCTGGAGCCTGCTTAGGATTCTGTGTCTCCCTCTCTCTCTGCCCCTCCCCTGCTCAAGCTCTGCCTCTCTGTCTCTCTCAAAAATAAACATTAAAAAATAATAATCAATAAAAATAAAAACAAGCAAGTCCTGATATTCAGTTTCAGTCCCAAGAAGCCACCTTTTGCCAGAGGCTTCCAAGCCCCCGCCCCGTGTGCCCTGCCCTGTGCACCTAACGGTCCTCCCCACCCTCCCACCCAAGTTAACCACTGGGCTGAATGCTGTGCTGAAGCCGACCCACCCAAGACCAGGAAGATGCTCAAAGCAGGAAAACGTTAGGTTTCTTAAGCTTGTAGCCACACGGGAGCACACGGCTGGGGAAATCTCAGGGGCGCCTCTGTAAGGGGGATCTGAAAAAGCCCCCCCAGGGTCTGGGCTTGTGCTGGATGAACGCAAGGAGGATTAGAGAAGCGAGCCCAGGTCTGGACAGAGTGCTGCCCGAAGACTGGGCACCTAATCGCTCCGACCTAGGCAACCAGAGGGTGACAGCAGGCATGGCATTGTCACCACGAAAAGCCGCAGGCAGGCAGAAAGGCAGTGAGGAGGGAGTCGTATCGCACGAGGGTCCAGTGCAGCCTGGCGCCGGTCTCATCTGAGCACGCTTTAGAAACACCGTCTATTCGTCGGCAGCCCGCTGTCATCGCTCAGTGCTGTCTCTCAGCCTCTATGACAACTGAGGGGCTGGGACCCACAGGGGCTCAACAGCGAGGCTCCGACCCACCTTGCTCTGGCTCTCGGCATTTACTGTGTGACTTCTAACAACCCTGCTCCTGTGAGCCTCCGTTTCCCCACCTGTAAAGTGGGACTAATCGTCACCAGCCTCAGCGATCTGTGGTGACGTGAGCGGATTGAAGTGGCGAGCGGGGAGGTGGAGCTCAGTGAACAGAGGCCCTTGTTCCCGTCTGGGGGAGGGGGCTGGAGTCACAGGTCAGCCGGTGGTTACACAGTCCCTGGATGCAGGAGCCAGAGGGGGCCAGAGGCTTCTGGGAAGGCCCAGGGTCAATGTCATCTTCCATCCAGGCCGCTCCTGAATGTGCTAGGTCCCAGCCCCGCCCCAGCGGCATAGAGTGGGGCACCCGGCAGGGGGTGGGCAGCCTAGAGGGAGGTAAAAGGCTGGAAGGAAGGAAATGCTAGAAGAAGAAGTAATGAAGGGGAGGAGGGGGGAAGGGAGAGGACAGAAAGACTCTGGTGAAAAGGAGCAAATGACAGAGCAAGGGAGAGGGGAAGGGAGGCCTGGAGGAGAAGTAGAGGCAGGGAGGCCGAGAGGGAGGCCAACAGAGGAAAATGTTCAGTGTGGGACAGAGGAGGGAATCCCCCAGTGAGGACCACAGGCTAGTCCTGCCCCTGTCCAGACCTGGGGCGGGGGAGGGGGGGCACTACGTGGGGGTGAGGGTGGGGCAGGCTGCCCCTGTCCAGGACTGGCGCAGGGGTGGGGTGGGCAGGCTGGCCTTGCCAGCTGCTTTTAACCACCTCCCTCCACCCCCCACCTGCTGCCACAGTGGGATCCCACCAACCCGCCGCTCTGTCCACTGGGAACAATGGGGAGCTGTTGGGCGCTGTGTCACCAGCTGCCTCCCCAAAAGGAAGCGACAGCAATGACTCCCTGCCCTGGGCCTCAGGGCCCACTTCCAGCCCGGTGGAAAGCAACGGGGGAGGGACCCATCCCTCTGTGATGTCTCCTCCCCTGTGTCTCTCCTCCTCCCTCTACTTCCTCCAGGCCACTCTTCACAGAGGTTCCCCTACATCTGGCTGTGATTTGCTCCTCATGGTCCGGGGCAGGCTGGGGGAAAGGGCAGGGTACAGAACACGAGGGCGTCAGGACATGTGGGTGTCAGTCTCCTCTTAGTCACTGTGACAGAGATGGCCAGCTGTCTGCTCTCCCCTTCTTCCTGATGAATGACAGCCCAAACTCCGGGCTGGGTACATAGCTGCCCCGAGTAAAGACTACAGGCTCGGGGCGCCTGGGTGGCGCAGTCGGTTAAGCGTCCGACTTCAGCCAGGTCACGATCTCGCGGTCCGTGAGTTCGAGCCCCGCGTCGGGCTCTGGGCTGATGGCTCGGAGCCTGGAGCCTGTTTCCGATTCTGTGTCTCCCTCTCTCTCTGCCCCTCCCCCGTTCATGCTCTGTCTCTCTCTGTCCCAAAAATAAATAAACGTTGAAAAAAAAAATTTTTTTAAAAATAAAAATAAAAAAAAGACTACAGGCTCAGCCTTCTCTGCTGTACGAGGTGTGGCCACAAGACTAAGTTCTGGCAGATGCAATATACTTGCAACACCCGGGGCACGTCCTTTCTGGGAAGGGCAGGTTCTTGTTCAACCCTTCTATTTTTCTGCTCCGGAATGTAGACAGGATGGCTGCACCTGGGGCAGCCATCTTGGGTCACGAGGTGAAGTCACATGTTGGGGATGGGAGAGCAAATTAGGAGCAGCCTAGGTCCCTGGTGGTCATGGAGCTGCTGTGCCAGCCTGGAACGCTTCCCTCTCCTTGTTTATTGGAGACAGAAATGAACTTTTTGAAGCTACTGATTGGGGGGTTTTCTTGTTGGTTATAGAGGTATATAATCATAATTGGTAGAGTCTGTAACTTACGGTAGGACCTCAAGCAAGCCATTTTCTGCCACTGGGCCTCAGTTGATCCACTGGGACAAAAAGTTTTGAACTTGTAGAGTATCTCCAAGGACCTTTCTTATTCTGTCGTTTTAAAAAAATGTTTAAAAATGTTTAAAAAATGTTATCTGTGTTTGAGAGAAAGAGAGAGAGAGAGAGAGAAGAGAACGTGAGCAGGGGAGGGGCAGAGAGAGAGGGAGACAAAGAACTTGAAGCAGGTTCCAGGCTCTGAGCCATCAGCACAGAACCCGATGCAGGGCTCGAACCCATGAACCGTGAGATCATGACCTGGGCAGAAGTCGGATGCCCAACCTACTGAGCCACCCAGGTGCCCCACTTGCTCTGTCTTTTAAGGTCAGAATCTAGGGCAGAGGTCCAATGCTAAGGTTAAAGTCCCTCTTAGTGAACTGACTTTATCGTCTAACAACAGACTGAAAAGCAGAAACGTTTCCAAGAGCCGAAGGGCCATCAAGACTGGGAGAAGCTTATAAGTAAGTGTCTCACTGGGACCCACAAGGTCCTACCTGGTCAGGACCCTGCCTGTCTTTCCTACCTCATTTTCTGTGACCCTCTGTCTTGCTGCCTACACTCCAGTCACACTGGCCTCCTTTTCAGGGCACCAAGCTTCTGCCCACCTCAGGACCTTTGCCTTGGCTGTTCTCTCTGCCTAGAATGCTCTCCCCTTCAGATCTTTATTTGGGCCCCAGCTCATTGCTATCTCCTCAGAAGGGCCCGCCCCAACTCTCCTATCTAACATCACCACCTTCCACTCCCTATCAAAATAAAGCTCGATGTTCTTTACAGCACTTACCGAGAGCTAACGTTTCTTCCTTATCAATTGCTTCTTTTTTTTTTCTGACTTCTCTAGTGAAACATAAATTCCATGAGAACAGGCACCTAGCACGTTAACTGCCGGATCATGAGGATTCAGAATAGCACCTGGCGCATAGTAAGTGCTCAATAATAAACACTTGACGAATAAATACAGAATTGACAAGGCCATTGACATTTATTGAGCACCTGCTCTGTGCCAGGCACTGTGCTGCATGCTTTATGTGGGTCACCTCATTCACTCGTTCTTAACACGCTCACGTGTTTCAGATCTGGAACTGAGATTCTAAGATCACAGGTGACTCAAACTCCGATCCCAGAGCTCTGAGTCGTGGGGGCTGGGATTTGAGCCCAGGTTCGCTGGATCAAGTCCGGTGGGTTTTTGTTATTCTGGTCAGGCCTGGCCGCGGGCTCTCAGGAGATAAGAGGTATCCTTGGATGTCCTTAATGCCTCCCAGGCAGCCACTTCACCAGCTTTGATTTCCATCGACTTTCCCATTATCTTCCCAGGAGGATGTGCTTGGAGGCTGTGGAATCACAGAGGCGCTGGGTGGCGTGAACAGAGATGCTTCTTCCCACTCTGAAATGTGAGGACTGTTTCCTTCAGGGGAGGAAAGAAAATGGTATGATTTCCAAGTACGTCCTCTGCCAGGCCTGCTCCAGGAACTCCGCTCCTGCCTGCACGCCTCACACGATCTTCACGCCAACCCTGGCGGGGAGGCAGCTCACAGTTGGTCTCCTCGCCCCCGGGCCTCTGTTTTCTCATCTGGAAAATGGGGATAATGACAATACCATCCTTGAACAGGGTGATTGAGAGGTCAGTGGGATAACCAGGGCATTTGCTTTTAAGGCTTAAATCAAGGACATTTCCTTCAGCTAAATAGAAACACTCTGACCTCCATCCTGTGGGCGACCCCATACCTCTGACTACAGGTGTCATAACATATCAATAGCTCATGAATTTGAACATCCCCTCGATCCTGAGTTCTCTCCCTTCCTGGCCGTGTGATTTTAAACAAATCCCTTCACCGGGCTGAGCCTCGGTTTCCTTGTATGTCAGCCGAAATTCTAAAACTTCTTTAGCGAAGAAAAGTCATGTTCCAGTCCCTTTAAAACAGGTCTCCGGGTGATGCGCCCAAGTTTGGAGGTGCCTACAGCTGCGGGAGAGGATGGTGGGGAACATGATGGTTCTCCAAGGAATTTGGAAGGCAGGGGAAAGAGCCGCACAGGAAACATCACGTCACTGGCAAAGGTGCCAAGGAAATGTCAGAACAAAATGTGCTGGCTGAGATTTGGAGATGAAAAATCCATTCCTGGCTGCCCTGAAGCAAATCCCCTCCACTTCCCAGCATCCATCTCAGACAGAGGAATTAGTCACTTGTCAGTTCTCTTCAGCACCGTGGACAGCGCCCCCAGAGTTTCCCCCTTCCAGGTTCCCACCCAGCACCACCGCGAAAGGACGGGACGGCCATGCTCCCCCTTATCCCTGAGAACTTACCGTCTGGTTCAAGGGAGAAGAGTTACACGCAAGGAAAACTCCCTCACATGGTGCCGGGTGTTCACTTGGGCTGCGGAAGGACCCTCCCGGCCAACATTGGACTCGATTTCCATTCATGCGTTTGGCTGCTATGGGGCAGCTGCTGTGTGCCTGGTTCTGCACCAGACATCGTGGAGGGAAAATACAGATGAATGAAGCCGTGCTGGCCTTGAAAAGCGTGGGGTTAGAAGACGAGAAACCAACAATGATAAGACAGATCAGCAAAATGGCTCCCACTAATCGGGTGCCTACTGTGCGCCAAGCATGGCCCCAGGGGCTTCACACATGATGACGTGAACAAGCTAGCTACTGAGTGTAGTCCCGCTTGACAGGTGGCAACCAGGTCAGGTGACTTGCCCAAGGTCACATGGTGACGAAGAGCAGGGCTAGGATTTGAGCAGGTGGTCAGGCTCCAGAGTCCGTGATGTAAGCCGCTACCACAGTCTATGACGTGGTGTGTGGAGGCAAGTGGATAAACCCAGAGGGGGCAACGGAGGATTCCCAGAGGAGGTGAGACCTGGGCTGTATTTTCCCAGGTGAGGACGCGGGGAAAGAGAACAACTAGTGTGAAGCCAGAGAAACACAGCACATTGGTTCCTTGTGGCTACAGCAAAGGGGGCGGGGACAGGGGAGTGGTAGAAGGAGAGGCTACGGGGTCCCCAGAGGAGGGCTCTTGAGAAAGGGACTAAGCTAGGGCGTTGGGCTTTCTCCTGAAAAGAGAAAGCAAAGGGTTTCAAGCCTTGAGAGGTGTTCACATTTGTCTTCTGGGAAGTGGCTGACAGTGCTTTGAGGGGTGGACTGGGCAGGACCGTTGGTAAGTGGGATGTCCAGCCAGGGGGCGGCTGAAGAACACCGGGCGAAGGAGGGCAAGGGGAGGCTGGGAGGAGGCAATGGAGTGGAGAGTGTGACCACAAGAGCCCTCGAGAAGGACATGACCTTGTGGGTAAGACCACAGGCCCTGGCTGCACGCCCCAGGGTACATTCCAAGACCAGGAGCGAGGGAGCCACTGTCGACTTCAAAGCTCACACACCTTGCTCATAAGCCCCTCTTGCTCGAGACCTAGTTGCTTTTACTTCACATACAACTCTGACAGGGTGTAGGGTCTGATTCCCAAGCGCACAGCGGATTAGAGGTGGGAAGTTTTACAGGACGGGGAACTGTGAAGAGGTGGGCACACTGATAGCAATGAGGGATACTGGCTGACGTTAAGAGACCAAAACTTTTTTTTAAAGCATAACAAAGTGGTCTCAGTAAATTTTAAAAGCATCACTACAACGTATCTTAAAGGATACTCCAAGAAAGCAGGGAAATAGTTCATATTTTTTAAAAAAAATATCACCATCCAAAGGCTAAAATATAATTTGAAAACTTGAGTTACTAAAAGAGCAAACCCTCAGGGGTGCTTGGGTGGCTCAGCCGGTTAAGCGATCGACTCTAGCTCAGGTCATGATCTCACGGTCTGTGAGTTTGAGCCCCGTGTCAGGCTCTGTGCTGACTGCTCCGAGGCTGGAGCCTGCTTCGGATTCTGTGTCTTCCTCTCTCTCTGCCCCTCCCCCACTCACACTCTGTCTCTCAAAAATATGAATAAATGTTAAAAAAAAATATTTTTTAAAGAGAGCAAACCCTCAGCTCTATGGGTTGACTAGTTGTCCCTAGGATCCAAGGGACAAAGATTTTTTGTGCCTTGCCTTTTCGGAGCACCTTTCAGAACCCTGTCCTACCCATCAGCTCGCCTGACCCTCACACCCACTCCAGGAGGAAAATAGGTAGAGGGGACACCCTTATATCACAGGTGAAGAAACTCATGCTCCTCTGTTCAGAACCTGTCCAAACAGTTCTTCATCCTCAGCGTCAGGCCCGGAGCCCAGGTCTGCTGATTGGCAGCTGAAACGCCCAGTCCTCCCAGTCTGCCTCCCGGCTCATCCCTCCCTTCCGGGACAGGCCACACCCACCCACAGGTGCTCAAAAGCTGCTGCTGCTCATTGGCTGGTGAGATGGCACAGAAGTCATTTGCATACCCATCAGCCAATCAACACCCAGTCCTCCTGCAGACACTCCAGGTTTCTAGTCTCACTGGGACTGAGTTCTGACAACCGGGACAATTAACTAACTGCCTTCTAGGGGACACGTACCGAGGCCAGGTTGCTCCACGAGCTTTGCCTGAGTTCTCCCACGGAATGGGCACAACTGGCTGAGGTGGGAACTGTTTTTATTCCCATTCCTCCGATTAAAGGACTTCCGAAGTTTAACTTCCTCGCCTTCCGTGAGGGTAATCTGGCTACGGTATCTGTCACCCTACAGATCACCAGGGTCGACCCGGCCAATCTGGCTGGCTAGTCAGTGTCCCCTTCCTCCCTCACTGCTCCACGTGCTTCCCTCCCCCCTCCCCCCACCCCAGGCTGCCCTCAGTTAAGACGACCTGACCAGAAAGAGGATCGTTTTTTTGGTCAAGGGTATACAAGTAACTGCGCTCCCTTGCTGGAACATCCAGCTCTCAAGGTCCATTTGTAGAAGAACGTAGAGTAGTCACGTTTCCAAGACTTCAGACACATCCAGATGACACACTGCGTGTGGCAGTCTCTGGGAAGGGAAGAAGGAAGGAAGGGAGGAAGGGAGGAAGGAAGGGATGGCGGGAGGGAGGGAGGAAGGAAGGAAACTTCCAAAGTTTAAGGATTTGGCCAAGGTTACGCAGATAGGTGGTAGAGAAGAAATTTGAATCCAAAAGTGTCTGACTCCAAATTCTGGGCTCTTAACAGCCCTGGTGTGTTCCAACAGGGGTACAAGGGGGCCCACAGGACTTTAGCCTGAGAAGGTAGCTTCTTCAGCCCCCCTACCCCACTGCTCGCACATCCACTCGTACTTTCTGGCTAAGAGGAGCCCTGCTCTTCCCCCCCCCCACCCCCGCCGTGTGTCTGCTCCATCGGGGGAGGGGACTGGCAAGGAACTTCCAGCCAGGGAGGGCAGGTGGGCAGGTCCTTAGACTTGGGAGACACCTGTAGAGTTTTCTGGGGAGCCCTGAGCTGAGGACCCAAGGTAGGACTGGGCCAAGGTCTTGAGCACCAAGGTGCTGGGTGACCTGGGCCACTGTGTGATTAATGAGCTCCGAAGGCTCTTCCTGACCTGTTTTCTTCGAGGAGGCTGACCTTCTGGGGGCTGGAGATGCACATGCCAGCTGGACACAGATGAGGGAAGACACAAGACCGGCCTCTCAGAGCCCCCCTCGCCTGCATAAGGTGAAGCACCCCAGCTGGGGCCCAGGCATATCCACGGCCCCCTTTAATCCGGCCGCTCCCGGGAAGAGGGCTGGAAGACCACCAACAGCCTCAGGTTGAGTCCCCCTCTCGCTTAGTCATCGCACAGGGGACAGCTGAGGTCATCAATGCATCGACTACGGGTCAGAGAAGCCTTCCTGCGGGGGAGGGGGAGAGGGTGGGGGAGGGGTGGCAATGAGCTGCTTAGCTGGCTGGCTGAATGGGTAGACAGGCCTGGAGAGTATGCCAAGAGAAGGGAGAACAAATGCAGAGGCAGAGGTGGGACCGAGTTGACCTTACAGGTGGAGGAGACCACCCACTGAGATAGGGCACACAGGTGACTCAGAGTCCGTGACAGAAATAGCACTAGAACCTGGGTTTCTTGGCTTCCAGCCCAGCGTTCACCTCAGTCTGAGCCCCAGCCTGCATTTCTGTCCTTTTGTCTGGGTGTCAGTGGACTGGGGTGGGGTTGGGGTCGCCTCGGCCATGTCCGCTGGCCAGGGCCAAGGACGACCGCCAGCAACTTCCCTCCTGCCTCCCAACAAAAGCCCAGAAACCCTGACCACTCAGCAGGCCCAACACCTCCAGGTCCTTAGAGACCAGCCTCAATTCTGCATCTAGTCCTTTGGCTCCATCTGGTGGTAAATTTATGAAATGACCGTAGGTAGCCCTGAAGAGGAGGGAAAGTAGAAGAAAACGCGGAGGAGGACGGGGAGGACAGTGAGAGGGGGTGGAAGAGGAAGAAGAAATAACTGCCTTCTAGCTTATATGGGTCACCATATGCTTCGGTAAGAGACAGACTAATCTCAGTCCTACCCATTAGCAGCTGTGCGCAGCTCCTCCCTGTGCCCCCCGTTTACTCATCTGTGAAATGGGCATACATAACCCCGACTTTATAGTTACTTTTTTTTTAAGTATTTTTTTAAGTAATCTCTACATCCAACATGGGGTTCGAACTCACGACCCCAAGATCAAGAGTCGCGTGTTCTTCTGACTGAGTTGGCCAGGCGCCCCTATAGTGTTAACGTTTGGTGGGGTATTGACTGAGGGGCTTGAGGGGGACTTCAACGGTGCTGGTTACACAGTTGTAAATAGACACTGAGCTGTACGCGTAAGGCTTGTGCACTTTGTATGTTTTATTGTATGTTCAGTAAAGAGGAAACAATAATAATACTGACCTTATAGGGCTTTTGTGAGGACCCTGTAAAACCATGTAAGGAAGGGACTTAGCTCAGAGCCTGGCACGCAGTAAGGATGCCATGAGGGCGACCATTGTCGCCGTCACCAGTTTCTTTCACATATAGCTTCACTTCCAGCTTTACAATTCTGTGAGTTGACCTACATTTTCCAGCCGAGGAATTGAACTTGGTGAGAAGTGCTCCGGATTGTCTCCTTCTGTGCGCTAGCCTTTTTCTCCCTGGGCTTGCCCTCCAGCCAGCATGGGCTGAGCAGGCCCGGGCCATCAGAGCTGTCCGGGCCATTCTAGGAGCCACTGTGCCCAGCAAAGCCCCGGGTCATGGTGTTGGCCTCGGGTTCCCGGGAAACCCCGGGTCTTTTGGACCACGAGGCGCCAGAAGTTCCCCTGTCAGGCAGAGCGAGGGGGAAAGGGCCAGGCGGCCCACTGCAGGAGGGTGACAAGGGCCGCGTGGGAATGTGGGGTAGGCGAGGGACCCAGGGCAGGTCTGGGTCTCCATCCAGGTTCTGCTGGGTGACCAGAGACAAATGGTTTCTCATCCATGGGCATCAGATTCCTCATCTGCAAAATGGGGGTGAGGGTATGTGTCCTTCCTGCTGCTCGGGGTTGCCATGACAACTGAGGGCCATTGGGGTGAAGATACTGAGGTCCTCCCGCTGACCTTGCTGGGCCAGAAGAGATGAGGAGACTGAGGCTTAAGTGTTGCAGACCCTACCCAGCTCCCACCGAGACCTCAGCCCCAAGGTGAACCGTGGCTCAAACAGCCCAGGAAAGAAACAAGAACGAAGGTCTGGAAGCCAGCCCAGAAAACTGCTACAGATTAAATGGGAAGATGGGTGTGGCCGAAGGGATGGGAGGGCAGGGCATCCTAGAACACAGGACAACCCTTTGGTTAACTCAGATCAGCTCACACAGCCCAGACCTCCAAAGCTGTGGCTGACCCCACGGCCCCTCCTCCCAGCCATAGTGATGCCAGAGCTCCCGGAGGAAAATGGGGTTCACGGTCTCAGGTGGGTCTGGGGTGGCCTGTCTGGGATCCCGTGTGGCCCCGGTCCGCCATCTAGCGGCCACAGTGAAAACTGCCAGGAGAAGGCACCCGCTGGGGTCCTGCCTTCCCCTTCACTGGGGTGTGGGTGAGTCCCTGCTTGAAGAGGGGCAAGGACCTCACGGCTGAACCCGGAAACCCTCTGGTCTGGAGGTGGGGGGCAGCATCTCTGAGCCCCCTGCAAAGTGCCTGTTGCTAGGCCCCAGTGCTACAGAGTGAACCCAACAGAGGTCTCCTGGGGTCAGGGTCCCGGCATCTCTGAGACCATGAGGTCACGCGGGCTTGGGACAAAACATTCTAGCATAATTTCCTCGGGGCAACATAGAGCCCATGGCACTGGCAGGATCGTCCCCCATAAACTCAGATGTGCAGGCAATGACCCATTTCAAGCTTTCTTCCAAGTTTTCTTCTGAGTTCCGCCTCCTCCTGGTCTTACCCCTCGCCTAGGATCCCACAGAACAGAGGTTTCTGCAGCCCCAAGGATGGGACAAGGGCCTCTGGGGTCATCAAGGCCCGAGACCACCTGGTCTGTGGAGGCAGGAGTCTCCGCCCAGTTTGGAAGCTCCAGCTTGGGGTGTCCCTTGGTATTCCGTGACGTTATTCCCCCTCGGAGGCCTTAGCAATCCTTTGGGTGCCTCACAGTACAGGGACTGGCTTCCAGCTACCCTCTGGTCCCGCTGCCTCTGACCCCTTAGCAGTCTGGGGCAACTTCTTCTGCGTCGCTTTTGTCACTAGCTACCCGTTCCAGTTTGTATTCTTGTGTTGCTAACGAACCCCAGACTGTCTGCATGAGACGTTTCATTACGATCATGGTTCTCTGGGTTAGAAATCCGCACAAGGCACAGCCTGTCTTTGCTCCCTCGTGCCCAGGGCCTCGGCTGGGAGGCCTGGAGGCTGGGGGCGACCCACAGCAGAGGTGGGGGTCATCGGAGACAGCTCCTTCACTCACGGATCCGGTGGCCGACACTGGCTACGGGCTGTGGGTGCTGGAGGGTCCTCTCCACGAGGTCTCTCTGCGTGTGTTAGTTTGGGCTTCTCCACAGCGTGGTGGCTGGATTCCAAGAGCGTCTGGAGAGAATGAGGCAGGGTCCCCCAAGTCACGCGGCATCTTCTGCCGCACTCCCCCGGGGTGAGGCGGTCGCAAAGTTCCGCGCAGGTCACAGGGAGGGGCACGGGCGCCACCCCTCGACCGCGGTGGTGTCCGGGTCATAGTGCAAAAAGAACACGTAGACAGGAGGGACTGCAGCCGCCTTTGGGAAGTCTGTCTGCCCCACCCGAGCGGACGCTTGCAGAGAACAACAGGCAGGCTGCTTTCTGCAACCTTGAACTCCCAGAAGCGAGGCAGCCGGGGGGCTGGGCTGTCTGCTGGGCCTGTGGGAGGGGACACCCCACAGTCAGAGATGGAAGGTCGAGCTCCGAGTGGAAAGCTTTACCGCAAGCAGGGAAGCCCTTCCAGAGCAGAGTCCGGGGCCTGGGAACGAGCTTCCAGGGAGGGGACATGGAGCAGGTTGGTTAAAAGCCAAAAGACAGAACTGCTTCTGTCCCGGAGCAGGAGGGTACAGTCACTGAGTGGGGCTGGTTGGCCGGCCGTGCCTGGGCCGGTCAGTCGTGCAAGTGCGAGGCTGGCTGAAGGCAGTTCTGTGTGGGTGCCCACCTGGGGTTAGGGGACCCAGGAGCCGCAGCGGGGCGTGTGACGTACAAACGTGAACACCAAGTTGGAATTGTGGCCCTCTGTCAGCTCTGCCCCAGGGCCGCCAGGCCATCCGGGCTTTGTCGGGACGCAGATGACTATCCTTGTGAATGACAGCACTCAAAGTCCAGGCGCTGCTGGGGGGGGGGGGGGTCGGCACAAGGACACAGGGGCAGACACCCCTGGCCTGACCCGGGTCTGCACCATCCGTGTGACCTTGGATGACACCTCCAAGCCCCACTTTCTCACCTCCAAAATGGGGATAATTATAGCTCGTGGGGCATAGCCTATTTCCAGGCAAGGTCCCAATCGGTCAGGCAAAACCTGAGTACAGACACAACGACCCTCGAAAACCCCTTAATTGTCCCCACCCCCCCCCCAAAACGTGTATGTATACACATGGCTTGGGATGTCCAACCATGAGGAGTGATTCTAATGCAAACCGAGCTTGGGGAACCGATGAGCTAGAACAGAGAAGGGCCGAGGGGCGGCCAGGAGCAGATGGCAGGGCTCTCGCAGCATCTGCCCTTGGGAGAATGTCCAAGCCCTAGCGGGATGGGGGATGGGGACGGGGTGTGCATGGGATTCTACCCTCGGGTTTGCTGCCTGGCTCCTCCCTCTTCTGCTCCCATATTAGTCCTCTCTAACGTGGGGACGTCGGGTTCTCGTGCTCTCGCGGACACTAAGCTAGATGGCATGCGTGAAGGCTCTCAGCACAGTTCCTGGCGCACATAGGTGCTCAGTAAACTTGACCTGGCTTGGAGGCTTCATCTCGCTCTCTCGGACCCACGTTACAGCTTCGTTTTCAGCCGGGACAGCTGGCCCGGTGGTTAAGATATCCAAACACGTCCACGCCAGTTGGTAAACAATTGCTGTCCTATTCCCCCCGCGTGCACCCCCACTCTCCTAGCTTCCCTGGGACCCCCCACATCTCCCCATGATCCGTAACCTTGAGGGGTGACCCTGGCCCCGTGGGTCCCTCAGGCACCAGGCTGAGGTCGGTTCCAAATAGTTGGTGCCGTGAGCTTCTAGGGTTAAATATTTCAGGGAACGCCCCGCCTCTGGGCCCGCTGCTCCTCGAAAAGCCGCGAGAAGGAGAAGGCACCTGCTTCCTGCTCTACTCACGGCATGTCCTGTGGGGTCCCGCAGATCCCTCACCTGCCTTGCCCTCGGGGCTGGGTTCGAGAACCAGTTATGTCCTCCTGGTGGAGGGGGGCAGGACGATGAGCTGACGCCAGCGGGAGCACAGAGCTGCGCATTGCCCGGCCCTTCAGGAGCAGCGGTCTCTGAAGCGACCCGCCTCCTCCCTCGCCTGCCCTGCAGCTACGTGGAGACCCAGGCCCAGTGCCCAGACCGCGGGTCCCAGGGCCTCTCTTCCGGCACTTTCTTAAATCCACCCCCCCCCCCCTTGAAATGCCTGCTAGTGCAAGAATGAACAAGTTTACCTGGCAGGCCTGGCCACCAGCCCGGAGTAGCTGACACAAGTGTGACATTTCTTTGAAGTCTTGGGTTTTGACTCAAAATGATATACAGATTCTGCACTCTGCTCCATGGTGCTTCCGGTTTTGTTTAATCTAAAAACAGTGCTTTAAATTACTTCCACTGAAGAAAATCAACTCTCCAGGAAGGTGCCAGGCTCATCCTGTGGCTTTGTAGACACCCCAGGCTCCTGGCCATGGACCTCAGGGCACCCGGGGCTAGAAATTTGAGAATGTTGGCCCCCACCCCTCAGGTGGACTGGATCTCTGAGCCTTTCACCTCTGACCGGTGCCTGGGCATCCTCCTTGAGCCACCTCCAATTTCAGTCGCTCTGAAACTGTAGCTAACCCTGACCAGTGCCCTAGGGCCATCAGAAGAGGTGGCCTCTTTCTGCTGTAGCTAACCCTGACCAGTGCCCTAGGGCCATCAGAAGAGGTGGCCTCTTTCTGCTGCGGGCAGGATGGAGTGAAGGCAGCTTGGCCAGGGAAAAGGGATGCCCAGACATCAACGGCACCCTGATGGCACCGTTCACTCTCCAGGAACCAGCGGCACCCGGCCCTCCCAGGGGAGGTGCCCACAAATCCCTGTTGTTTTACCTAAGCTGGTAAGAGCTCAGCTTTAGCACTTGCAACGGAAAGAGTCCTAATTAATCAAACTTCCATAGAGAGGGGACCACTCGGGGGACCTGCTCCTTCTCCTCAAACACTTGGAGGCCATTCTGGGGAGGAGGAAGCCCTCACTAGATCCAAGACCCAGATACAGGAGACGGAATGAGGCAGATTAAGAATGGGAGAAAGAAGCACTTTGAGTCGGAACCTTCTAGAGACAGCAGGGCCTGCTTCATCAGATAGTGAGCTCCCTGTCACTGTGGGCATGCAACCATAAGCCGAGGACCTCCTGGTAGGGAAAGGGTAGAGGGATGGGGAGGGGTGAGCTCTTTGTCCATAAAGCGGCTTCCCTTCCTGAATCTCGGATTCCACGACACTCTAAGCCCTGTCCGGGGACGTCCCCTTCTTGCTCCAGTGACGAGCCCCGCCCAAAGTCACCATTCCTCTCTTGGCTGGAAGCACGATGGGGTCCGCAGGCAGGTGCATGGACCCTGTGAGACCTGTTCTCAGCAGGAAGGGGGTGGTGGTGGTTACCGTAATGGGTCAGAATTCCAGAAAATAAGAAAGCTCAAAGACCCTTGTGGGCAGCTCTCCAACTGCTGCTGAGGTTCATGCCCCTCGCGTGCAGGCATCGCTGGAGGGGCAGTGCATACGACCTTGGCAATGCTGAGTTCAGCGTGAAGAATTTCTCCGTGGCTACCCGACCAGCCCACCGCAGGGCTCACGGGCTGTAGGGGTGTTACTTCGGGTTGCCAGCAGAGGGCGGTAGAGCGCTCCCAGGAGAGGCGCCTGTTCCTGGTGAGCCCAGAAACCATCCAGCTCCTTAGGCTGCAGAAGTCTTGGAAATTGCAACTCTCCAGGCTGAAACTTAAGAGAAAGATTCCTTTCCGTATTTACATGGCTTTAACTTTAGTCAAAGCAATACATCACCTTTGTTTTCAATGTCCAGGGCTTCTTTCGGACTTGTAACAAAATCCAGCAGTCTCCCCTCCGCGCTCCGTGAGTTTGTTCCTTGTGTCGTTTAATCTCTGTATCTCTATAAATAGCCTGCTTATAGTTCTAGTGCTTGATTTCTTCATTGCAGCCATCATCTTTGCCACTAATGGAAGATGAAGATTTATCTTTGCATCATCTACCCCAAGCTGCCCTTCATACACACACACACATACTCTCTCTCTCCTCTCTCCCGGTGTAATTATCTCACTATTTTTTTTTATTATTATTAAACCAAGATTCTTCATATTTATAGATTTCTGTCATCTCCGGACAGAGGGCGCGCCTCATTTGTCACCATGATTTTCTACCCAATGTTGCTCCTGACCGAGATATTCATCGCAGAGCGAAACAGTGGCAATGGACTTCGATCCATGGAAATCAGTAGCCTTACCACATTCTCCATCATTCGGAGGCTGGGAGCCTAACTGGAAAGTGGCATGGCCTCGGAAGACTCAGTTGTGGTTGTACTCTAGAGACAACACCCTGGAAGGTTGAGGCTCCGTTTTAGGATTAAGAATATGCTCTCGCACAGCGTATGCTATTCCACCTGATAACACCCTGCAGGATTTCTGTTTCTGAACCCCACGACTTTGAACTCTGCTGATTTGGAGATCTCTGTTCCCAGCGGGGGGGAATGCTTCCACTGTGGAGCGCAGCAACGGGCCCCTTAGTTAGTTGATGAGACCGGAAACTCTGGGTTCCTCCTGCCATGGAACCGACAGGCCCAAGAGGAGGGTTACTCTACCGCCTGGCGTGGTTGATCCTGATTATCACATCAGGCCTCTGTTCTACAATGGATGGACTGTGTCTGAAACCCAGAGGACTTTCCGGGTCCACCTCATAGCCCTTCCACATCCAATAATAAAAGCTAGTGTAGAGCGATCGCAAGCAATAAAGGCAGGAGCACTGAAAACTCAGACTGTTGCAGCGGCGCCTGGGTGGCTCAGTCGGCTGTGTCTGACTTCAGCTCGGGTCATGATTTCACCGTGTGTGATTTGAGCCCCGAGTCAGGCTCTGAGCTGTCAGCGCAGATTCTGTGTCTGCCTCTGCCCCTCCCCTGCTCACACTCTGTCTCTCTCTCTCTCTCCCAAAAATAAATAAACATAAACTTCTTTTTTTTTAATCAGACTCTTGCAGAATGAAGAGCTGGACCTCCACAACCATCTAAAGAATATGGAATGTGGCATGGGCGGTAGAAGGGATTTATAAAGATCAGCTCTGCCCCGGTGACCAGTAAGGGAAGCAAGGACTATTGCAATCACGTGTCTCTTCTCCTCGCTTATTACCTGCGTTTGTGTGTTTATATTTGCACATATTGCTAATTTCCTTTTCACCATCCCCTCCTTTCCCCTTGGGGTTTCATTACAGGATTGCTGATGAGGGTTGGTTTTACAATTCGGTCTCTAGGTCACAGGAGAGGCAGGAGAGAGTGTGATTCAGCTTGCGGAGTAATTAATATCACCCACAGATGAACACTAGGATTTTCACCCCGGGGGCTGGAAACAATGAATGTTAGGATGCCGTCTCCCCTTCTGAGACAGCTCCACGCGCACTCTTCTGTGCTCTGCTCTGTGAGGCTGGGCTCAATCTGAACATTTCTCTTCTCACTTGCCAGCTGGCTGGCTGCCATTTGAGGGCGACTAGCAGAAGGGCAGAGGCAGGAGAAGGGGAGAAGGAACTCGCACCCCTTCCTTCTTGCTCGCATCCCTTCCCATCGGTATAACCCCAGCAATGGCCGTTGACCCTGGCAATGGCAGCTGGCTCTGGAGGACATTGGTTCCTGTTTCCAGCCTCCTTCAGCAGTCCCAGCGCTAGCCTCCCTGCATCCCCTTGGAGGTGCCAGCAACAGCTGAGAAGTGCCCCTTGCTTAAGGATCGGAGTCTCACCTACATGAGACTCTCCTCTGAGATCTTGAGGTACAACTAGAAGCCCACAGCACCTTCACCCCAGAAGTCTAAGTGACAGCTGTGCGGAACCGCTCCTGGAGACGCTGGGACGGGCCAGGCAGAGCCCTCCAGAGAGGTCAGAGTCCCAGCCCCCCTCCTCCAAAAACACTCTTCCCCTCCTCCCCTAGCCCTGGGGCGCTAGATGCTTCCCAAAGCTACTATCTCTGTTTCCTCAGAGTCTGTGTCCCCTCCTTTTAGTGTTCCGGTACCTGATTAAACAATTCTCTCTGCATTCTTCTTTCTGCGGGAAACCGGTGTGCTTTCCGCTTTCATAACTGGGTCCCAACTGATAACAGCCACAGCAAGTAAATATGGCCCATCCGATTTCTAGTACTTGGAAAGGAAGAAGAAAGATTGTGCTCAAGTCCTTACAAAAAAATTTTTTTGATTACCAAATAGTTTGTGATACTTGCTCAAGTGGGTAGCATCTAGATGAAGAGAACTACAAAATGTTAGTGAGGAGCATAAAAGAGAACCTGAACCAATGGAGACATATACTGTTATAGGAAGAAGGTACCAATATTATAAGAATATCAAGCAATAACTGTCCATATAAATCTACAAATGTAATCGAATTCCATTCAATATCCCTCAGGGTTTTTTTTTTTTTTTTGGAAGCATAACCAAATATGTCTAAAGTTCATCTGGAGGAATGAATCATCAATGATCACTAAGGTTTTGAAAAGAAGGGGAATCTGCGTGACAGTTATTAAGATATATTACGGGGCACCTGGGTGGCTCAGTCGGTTAAGTGTCCGACTTCAGCTCAGGTCATGATCTTGCCGTTTGTGAGTTCAAGCCCCGCAGCAGGCTCTGTGCTGACAGCTCAGGGCCTGGAGCCTGCTTTGGATTCTGTCTCTCTCTCTGCCCCTCCTCTGGTTGTGCTCAGTCTCTTTCTCTCTCTCTTTCTCTCTCAAAAATAAATAAACGTTAAAAAAAATTTAAACACATTACAAAAATACAGCTATTAAAATAGTGTGAACTGGACCCATGTCCAGTAATAGTGAAATAGCTTTAATTGAATTAAACCTTCCTTCAGACAGTAATTATACATGCTGAACAAAATATAAAATCACAACTATTTTGAAGTACTAAAGAGTGAGCAAACGTCAGAAATTAGAGCTATTGAGCATCAAAAGAAGGGAAACATGTTTAAAAATCATGTTTGTTTTGGGGCACCCGGGTGGCTCAGTCAGTTGAGTGTCTGACTCCTGATTTCGGCTCAGGTCATGACCCCAGGGTTGTCAGTTCGAGCCCCATGTCGAGTTCCACGTGAAGTGCAGAGCCTGCTTAGGATTCTCTCTCTCTCCCCTCCTCTGCTCATTCGCTCTCTTTCTATAAATAAATAAATAAATAAATAAATATCGTGTTTGTTTTTCACCCGAGAGCACTCCACGGTCTATGCAGTCTGGATTGGCTAAAACTGAAGCAGAAAAGAAAAGTCGTCTCACTGGCTGAAGGAGTCATATGAGAGAATTCAGGGCAGCAAAGGCAAATAGAATATGATGGTGAATCCCAGAAAGGACGAAACCATAAAAGGGGGGACCAACAAACTGGGTATAAACTCTACAAAATCCTGGGCTGACCCCAGAGATTCTGGGGGTACTGGTGAAAGGCAAGCGTGAGCAGGAAGTCTGACAGAAGTAATGGAAGATTTCAGCTGCTGCCCTTTGGCGACGAAACAGTTGGAGTTTCAGTTCAGCCCAGTTAACCAATTGCTGGAGCAAATATCAATGCTCTTCATGGAAAGACAATAGACTCGACACTCTCTCAACACATCAATCACAATGTCTGGGACACAATAAAAACATTACAAGACGTGTGTGAAGAAACAGGACAATACGACCCAGGGTTCCGGGAAAAATAATGAATAGAAACCAACATGTGTATGACCAAGATGTTAGCATCAGCATAAGGAATTTGAAGCAGATATAAAAAAAAAAAAAATCCTGAACGACTTCAAGGAAAAATGCTCATAATGAATAAGCAGAAAACTACAGCAGAGAAATAGAGACTTCAGAGACGAATGAGTCAGAAGTCCTGAAATTGAAAAGTGCAATATAGGAAATGAAAAATTCACACCATGACAGATTGGAGCTGGCAGATGGGTCAGCAAATGTGAGCCTGATAAACAGAAATTATTCCTTCCGAAGGGGAAAGAGTAGAAAATAAACAACACGGGGCCTTAGAAATCTGTGGGACATTATCGAGTGGCCTAACATGTGAGTAATTAAAGTCTCAGAAAGAAAGGAAATGGATCCTGGAGAGCAGAAAAAGTATTTGGACCAACTACTGGCTAAAAATGCCCCAAATGAGATGAAAAACATAATTTACATACCCAATAAGCTCACTGAATCCCAAGGAAAGTAAAAACAGAAGGAAGTTATACTCAGGCCCATCGAAGAGCAAGAGGAAATCTTGAAAGCAGCTAGTGAAAACCAAGGAAGAAAAGACATATTACACACAGAGGTTTACATAGGAACAACGGATGACCCATCGTCAGAGACAATGGAAGCCAGAACACAATGGACTGACGTCTTTAACGCGCCAAGAGGAAAAAAGGAATCCAGAAAAAAAAATACCCTTCAAAAGAGACACTGCAAATAAGTGAAAGCCGAGAGAACACATCGCCAGCAGACCTGCTCTGTAAGAAATACTCAAAGAAGTTCTCCAGGCTGCTGGGAAATTACAGCTGAAGGAAAGTCAGATTTACAGGAAGGAAGTCTAAAAATGGTAAACATGGAAGTAGTTATTGAAAAAAATGTCATTCTCTTAATTGAATTTAAACATAATTGAATATATAATATATATATTGAATATATATAATATAATTGAAGTAAAAACATCACAATACTGTATTACGGAGTTTATAACGTATGTAGTTGTAATGTATATGAAAAATGTAACACAAATAAACGAGAGATTGTTACAAAGGTCTTACCTTTGGCGTGAAGTGATAAAATATCTCTGCTAAATTCTGGATACATACTGAAATCCCTAGAACAAATACTACAAGATAACACAAAAAGGTTTAGCTGAAAGGCCAATAGAGAAAAGGTTGTTTTGTAAATGTTTGGTTAATTCAAAACAACACAGGAAAAAAGGGACAGAGGAACAAAAGATTCATGGGACATATGGAAAATAAATAGCAAAATTGATAGGCCTACATTCAACAATATCAGTAATTATGTTAAATGCAAATGAATTAAACATTCCAGTTAAAAAGCAGAGCTCATCAGACTGGCTAAAAGAGTGAGAATCTTTATGATTTTCCTTTTTTAGTTTTAATGTTTATGTTTTAGACACAGAGATAGAGCACGAGCTGGGGAGGGGCAGAGACAGAGAGAGACACAGAATCCGAAGCAGGCTCCAGGCTCTGAGCTGTCAGCACAGAGCCTGATGCGGGGGCTCAAACTCATGAGCTGTGAGATCATGACCTGAGCTGAAGTCGGATGCTCAACTGACTGAGCCACCTAAGCACCCCTCCTTACCATTTTTCTTTTGAGTTTCTTTTCCCTAGCTTACTTTATTGAAAGAAGACAGTATATAATACATATAACAAAAAAATATGGGGTAATCAACTTTTCTTTATCAGTTTTCTGGTGAATGGTAGGCTATTAGTGGTTACATTTTGGGGGAGTCAGAAGTTTGATGCAGACTTTCGCCTGCATGGGAGTTAGTGCCTCTAACCCTCCTCATTGTTCAAGGGTCAACTGTACTTCGATCTCATTTCCATTTATAGAGGACCACACCAAACTACTGCTATACATATTCTTTGCAAGTTCATATAGAGCACTCGCCAAGATAGAGCATTTGGTAGCCCATAAAACAAGCCTCAAAAATTTTCAATCTTATGAAGTCTGTTCTCTGTGGCCAACGGAATTAAGTTGGATGTTAACAATAAGGTAGCTAGAAAATCCTCAAATAATTAGAAGTTGAACAACGTGTCTTTAAGCAACTCATTGGCCAAAGAAGTAATCGGAGAAGCAATTAGAAAATATTTAGGGCTGAATAATAATGAAAATACTATATCTACAAATGTGTGGAACACAGCTAAAGCAGTACTTAGAAATTTATGCCATTAACTGCTTATATTAGACAGTAACAATTCAAATTCAGTGGTGAAGAAACTAGGAAAAGATGACCAACTAAACTCTATGTAAACTGTAGGCTTCGGGTAATAATACATTATCGATATTGGCTCATTAACTGTAACTGATGTATCATAGTAATGGGACATGGGATAATAGGGAGACTGAGTGAGGGGCATGGGAACTCTGTACTATCTTTCCAATTTTTCTATAAAGCTAAACCTTCAAAAGTAAAATCTATTAAAAGGAAAAAATTCACAGCAGGTATAATGCAGCCACACATAAAGGTGATGATGCATCATGACCAAGTAAGGTTCTTTACGGGAATGTGAATTTATTTTAACGTTCCAAGATCAATCAGTATGATTCCCCTGCTTCCAGGTTATTGTGTTAACAAAACTTGGCAGAATTCAATACCCATTCATGATTTGTAAACATTTCAACAAATTAGCAGTAGATGGGAACTTCTTCCACCTGATAAAGGAGAGAAAGATAGATAGATAGATAGATAGATGACAGATAGATAGACAGATAGACAGATTATAGATAGATAGATAGATGATAGATAGATAGATGACAGATAGATAGATAGACAGATAGACAGATAGATTATAGATAGATAGATAGATAGATGATAGATAGATGATAGATAGATGACAGATAGATAGATAGATAGATAGATAAATAGACAGACAGATAGATTATAGATAGATAGATAGATGATAGATAGATGATAGATAGATAGATAGATAGATAGATGACAGATAGATAGATAAATAGACAGACAGATAGATTATAGATAGATAGACAGATGATAGATAGATAGATAGATAGATAGATACATAGATAATAGATAGACAGATGATAGATAGATAGATAGATAGATAGATGATAGATAGACAGATGATAGATAGATAGATAGATAGATGATAGATAGATAGATAGATAGATAGATAGATGATAGATAGATGACAGATAGATAGACAGATAGACAGATAGATTATAGATAGATAGATAGATAGATAGATAGATAGATGATAGATAGATGACAGATAGATAGATAGATAGATAGACAGACAGATAGATTATAGATAGATAGATAGATAGATGATAGATAGACAGATAGATAGATAGATAGATGATAGATAGATGATAGATAGATAGATAGATTATAGATAGATAGATAGATAGATAGATAGATAGATAGATGATAGATAGATAAATGATAGATAGATGATAGATAGATAGATGATAGATGATAGATAGATAAATAGATAGATGATAGATAAATAGATAGATAGATAGATGATAGATAGATAGATAGCCTTTAGTTAATATTATACTGATGAATGACCAGATGTTTTTCCTCCAAAATCAGCAATCAGACAATATCTACTCTTGTTATTTCTACCCAACATTGTACAGAGAGATCGAGCTAGTACAATAAGGAAAGAAGAGAAGGAATACATAAAGATTGAAAGGGAGGAAGAAAAGTGTCAGAGTTTGTATGGGATTGAAATGATCAGTTTTGAGCGTGGGATGAGAATCTGGCTTGGCCCAAGGAGAGGGACTCTGGTGAGGGAAAGAGATACTATCACCCATTTTGGTGGTTGCCTGGGTCGGGTATTCTATTTTATAAACTAAAGGAGTTGAAAACGCAAGGCCAGTGTTCCTCCACGGGAGATTTGCTGTGCTCCAAGGAAGCACAGGAAGCTAAGGTGATGAGCTGTGGACAGAGCGAAAACTCTTGACTTAGGTGGTTAAGAGACCAAATCATGCTAGAGGAGGGTCCTGTGAGAACCACAGACTAGTTTCTTTCTCAAGACACACATTATATTTTGGACCTATATGGAGTGGGAGAGGAAAGAGCTAAGCACAAAACACCCAAAGAACAGGGGAGACAGGTATCTTTCAGGTTCTTAACCAAAACCCGAGACGGTCCCAGCTGAAGAATAGGGATGAACCAGATATGGGCTGAATACTATTAAAATAGCAATGCATCCAATGCATAGCTTTACACAGATTGAGATGATCGGCCTCTCCCCCTGTTTTCCAACAGAAAAAAAGAAATCTTTGCTACTGAAAGACATAATTTATATAGTCTCTACAGTCCTTTTATACCCAAATGTCTGGTGGTGACAATTTAAAAAGTGGTCGACACGCAAAGAGGAAGGAGAAGGTCACCAAAAAATAGGAGACGCATTGATGACCCAGATGCTGGAGGTAGCAGCCAGTACATAAAAAGAATCATAATTAATACATGAAAATAAATGGAGAGATGGGGCACCTGGGTGGCTCAGTCAGTTAAGCACCCGACTCTTGATTTCGGCTCAGGTCACGATCTCACAGTATCGTGGGTTCGAGCCCCGTGTCAGGCTCCAAGCTGACAGTGCAGAGCCTGTTTGGGATTCTCTCTCTCCCTCTCTCTTTGCCCTTCCCTCAAAAATAAATAAATAAACTTAAAAAAAAATAATTGGAGAGAAAGATGCACTAAACGAATCAAAGATAGTGAATTCTAGTAAAATATTAAATATTTTTAAAAATCTTATGACCACTGTAGAATTGAAAAAAAAAATCAGAATTGAAAACCCAGAATGGATATAATCGCAGATTGGACACAGTATGTGACTGGATCGGTGAATTCAAATGAACTCAATAGAAAATACCCACACCAAAGTATGCAGAAAAAAATATATAGGGCTAAAAGGTACAGAGCAGAGCAGAAAGAAGGATAAATGTGTGAACACATTCAAAAGTTCTAACACACATACAACTGGAGTGCTAGAAAGAAGACAGAAGAATAAGGCACAACCAGTATCTGAGAAATAATGCTTGAGAGTTTTCCAAACACTTCAGATTCAGTTATATTCAGTTATATAAAGCCCAGCAAACTCCAAGCAGGATAAATATAAAGTAAACCGCACGAAGGCTTATAATAAACAGCTGAAAACCAAAGACCAACCATAAAAGCAGTCAGAGGTGAAAGGAAGCATTACCTTGAAAGAAGTAACAGAGAAACTGACGAACTGATTTTTACGAGAATCTACGGAAGCTGGAGGACAATAGAATAACATCTGAACATTTAAGGAGCTGAGAGAAAAAGTTGCCAACTTAGAATTCTATACCTACCAAAAATGTCCTTTAAAATTAGACGCATGGGACTCCTGGTGGCTCAGTCGGTTGAGCCTCCGACTTCCGCTCAGGTCAAGATCTCACAGTTCGTGAGTTTGAGCCCCGCGTCGGGCTGGCTGCTGTCAGTGCAGAGCCCGATTCAGATCCTCTGTCCCCCCTCTCTGCCCCACCCCCACCGTCTCTCTTTCTCAAAAATAAACAAACATTAAAATAAAATAAAATTAGAGGTGAAATAAACATTTTCATACGAGCAAAACCAGAACGGTGACCAGCAAACCCGTATCAAAAGAAATCCTTCAGCGTGAAAGACAATAGTCCCAGAGGGAAGGACAGAGCTGCAGGAAGGAAGGAATAGTACCAAAAAAAAAAAAAAAAAAAGTAGGTAAGTATCAATATTGATTACTTAAACCAGCACTAATGATACCGTATAATGTATCCTGAGCTTAGAGCAGATGTATGAACACAAATACACGACTACACTGGCACAAAAGACCAGAAGAGGTGAAATTGGAAGTGTTGAAGGTCCTTGGTTGGAAGTTCTTGCCTTGTCCAAGAAGTAAAAGTATGATCTTAAGGTAGACTTAAGGGCTGTGACTGAGCTCCACTAAAAAGAAAAAAATTAGATCTCTAACTAACATGCAGGACAAGAAGGAAGTATGAAACCTAACCATGTTGGTAATTAGACTAATTATAAATGGATAAATAGTCCCCATTAAAAATTTAAATTGTCACTCCCAGTTTAAAAGCTTCAAATCTTTAAAACAAAAATAATAGGCTTTTTAGAAAGGAATGGAAAAATTCAAAATCAGAGTTATAGATTTTAACATACTTCTCAGTAAATGACAAGTAAGCAAACACTAAGTAGCAAAGTAGGGACTATTTATTTAATTTAAACAATATGATTAACCAGCTTGACCTAGCTAGCAAATGTATAGAACATCTATTCATTAACTTCAGAGTGAATATTCTTTTTAAATGCTTGTGGAAGGGGCGCCTGGGTGGCTCAGTCGGTTAAGTGTCCGACTTCGGCTGAGGTCATGATCTCACGGTCCGTGAGTTCAAGCCCCGCGTGGGGCTCTGGGCTGACGGCTCAGAGCCTGGAGCCTGTTTCCGATTCTGTGTCTCCCTCTCTCTCTGCCCCTCCCCTGTTCATGCTCTGTCTCTCTCTGTCTCAAAAATAAATAAACGTTGGGGCGCCTGGGTGGCGCAGTCGGTTAAGCGTCCGACTTCAGCCAGGTCACGATCCCGCGGTCCGTGAGTTCGAGCCCCGCGTCGGGCTCTGGGCTGATGGCTCAGAGCCTGGAGCCTGTTTCCGATTCTGTGTCTCCCTCTCTCTCTGCCCCTCGCCCGTTCATGCTCTGTCTCTCTCTGTCCCAAAAATAAATAAACGTTGAAAAAAAAAATAAATAAACGTTAAAAAAAAATTTAAATGCTTATGGAACATTTACCAAAACTGACTATATGATGGGCCATAAGGCAAATAACCAAAATTTTTCAAAAGGCTAAAATTATACAGACTATGCTCTCTACTGGGGTGAAATTCGATTAAAAAATCTATACAAAAAGATAACTAGAAAATCTCCAAGTGTTTGGAAATTAAGCAACACATTGCTAAATAGTCCATAGGTCAGAGAAGTAATCACAATAACAATTAGAAAATATTTTGAAGGCTAATGAAAGCCTCTGAGATGCATCTAAAAGTAGTGATTACAGAGATTTATAGCTTTAAATGCAATTATTAGAGAAAAAGACACATGGAAAATCAGATTTTCTGTTTTTGTTTTTTTTTATTGTTTATTTAATTTTGAGAGACAGAGAGAACACAAGCAAGGGAGGGGCAAAGAGAGGGGGACAAAGGATCAGAAACGGGCTCCGTGTTGACAGAAGAGAGCCCCATGCGGGGCTCGAACTCACAAACCATGAGTTCATGACCTGAGCTGATTGGAGGCTTAACCGACTGCCCTGAAAATCAACTTCTCTAAAGTTCTATCTCAGCAAATGACACCTAAAGAAAATAGAAGAAAAGAACTAATGAAGATGAAAGAAGCAATCAAATGATAGAAAAAATAGACAATAAAGTCAACATAGATAAAATGTAGGCTTTTAAATAAGTAAATAAAAGCCAGCAACCCCTAGCGACACAGATCAGGAAAAGAGAAAGAGAGAGGGAGAGAGGGAGAGAGGGAGAGAGAGAAGAGAGAAGAGAGAAAGAAAGCATAGATTATATCACTGAGAAAAGAAATTATCACTACAGATTCTACAAATTTAAAAAAGATATGGTGACCTCCAGTGCCATTTATGTATGCCGATAAATTTGACAATTTAGATTAAATGGGCAAATTCCTTGAAAACATAACTTACCATGCAAGAAAAAGGAGAAATACTACAGTCTGATATTCATTTAAAAAATTGAATCTTTAATTTGAAATCCTCCCTCCAGGAAACCTCCAGGGCCAGATGGCTTCACTGATGAATTCCTTCAAATATTTAAGGAAGAAACAATGCCAACCATATACAATTTCTTTCAGAAACAGAGACAGAGAAAACACCTCTGAACCTGTTTCATAAAGCTAACGTAACTCTGATAACCAATTCTGACATTTTTATTATTATATATTGTAAGAAAGGAAAGGAAAACTATATGCCAATATCTCTCATACATATAAATGTAAAAATCTCAAGTAAAATAGTGAAGAAAATCTAGTGACGTATGAAAAGGGGAAATAAATCATGACCAAGCGGTTTAGTCCAAGACTGCAAGGTTACTGTAACATTCTTTCAATGCAATTCACTGTATTAATAAAGAAGGAAAAGTATATAATCGTCTCAATAGATATGGAATTATTCTTTGACAAAATTCAACATTTGTTCATAATAAACTACCAGAAAACTGAAAATAGAAAGGAACTCCCTTAATATAATAAATAGTACCCACAAAAAAAACCACTTAGCTAACATCTTTTGGTAGCGAAATAATGGCTGTTGTCCCCCTGCAATTAGAAACAGGATGAAGAAGGCTACTGTCACTGCTTCTGTTTAGCATTGTACCAAGGATCCTAGCTGGTGGAATAAGGCAAGAAAAAGAAAAGGTGTAAGATTGGAAAGGGAAAAGTGAAATTGCCATTTAGCCACATATGACACAGGATGGTATATGTCAAAAAATTCAAAAGGATTTATGAGCAAACTATTGGAAGTAATAAACCAATTTAGAAAGGTTATTTTAAATAAAGTGACTTTTCACAGATCAATTGTATTTCTATATAATACTAAGATAAATTGGAAATAGAACTTTAAAATCCACTAGTTAGAAGTGGATTTTAAAAATCAAATGCCTCGGGGGCGCCTGGGTGGCTCAGCCAGTTGAGCGTCCGACTTCAGCTCAGGTCATGATCTCGAGGTCTGTGAGTTCAAGCCCCGCATCCGGCTCTGTGCTGACTGCTCAGAGCCTGGAGCCTGTTTCAGATTCTGTGTCTCCCCCTTTCTCTGCCCCTCCCCTGCTCTCTCTCAAAAATAAATAAACCTTAAAAAACATTTTTTAAAAATAAAAAAATAGAATGCTAGCAAGGAAAGCTGATGACAATGTGGGGGGATGAACGTCCACATACTTTGCTGGAATAGTGATAAATGAATACAAAGTTTTGGAGGGAAAATTAAAGAAAAAACTTTAAAAAATACAATTTACACAGTAATTTCATTCCTAGAAACTTATCCCTGGGACCAGACACACAGGTAGAGATGTGCACGAGGGCTGTATCACACCCTTGTTCACAATGTCAAGAAAATTGGACGACACCCGATGTCTCATGACATGTTGAATACCGTGCAGCTATTAAAAATCCTGTTACAGAGGCTCCTGGGTGGCTTGGTCAGTTGAGCCTTTGACTCGACTTCAGCTCAGGTCATGATCCCGGGGTCGTGGGATCGAGCCCCCGCGTCGGGCCCTGTGCTGAGCATGAAGCCTGCTTGAGATTCGCTCTCCCCCTCTGCCCCTCCCCCCTGCTCACGCTTTCTCTCTGTCTCTCTCCCCCCAAAAAGTAAAAATAAAATATTGAAAAATCCTGTCACAGACCAGAAGTTACACGGACTTGTGAAGATGTTCCTGCTAAATGAAATGGTCGTTTGACTCTTGGCTTCTCAGGGAAGGTATCCTTTCCTCCAGCTGCCTTCCATCTGCTACATTGTGATCACAGATTAGAGACACTTTCTCCTTTCACCGGAGGCGGGTTTTGTGTGTTCTGTTTTTTCTACTTGTTTGAGGCTGATCCTCAAGGAAATCTCTTCAGCTCGCCTTAACGTGGCAGGCACCCATGAACCTTGGGAGGGACTGTCCTATTATCACCCAGTTATTATTTCAGGTAATATTTAGAATAAAGTCAAAAGTTTCCCCTTCTGTCGTCTGCCTCTCTCAAAAATGTCCCATTGAGATTTTTTTTAATGGGCTTTATTATTTTGAAAATCCTTTTATTTATTTATTTTTATTTTTTATTTTCGGGGGGAGGGGCAGAGAGAGAGGGCAAGAGAGAGACCATCTTAAGCAGGCTCCACACGGAGATCCTGACGGGGGGCTAGATCTCACAATCCCGAGATCACGAGCTGAAATCAAGAGTCAGACAGTCAAACCCCGCTGAGCCCCCCCCAGGCACCCCATATTTTTTAAAAATACTTTTGGGGCGCCTGGGTGGCTCAGTGGGTTAAGCGGCCGACTTCGGCTCAGGTCATGATCTCACGGTCCGTGAGTTCGAGCCCCGCGTTGGGCTCTGTGCTGACAGCTCGGAGCCTGGAGCCTGTTTCAGATTCTGTGTCTCCCTCTCTCTCTGACCCTCCCGCGTTCATGCTCTGTGAATAGCATCTCTGTCTCAAAAATAAATAAACGTTAAAAAAATTAAAAATAAATAAAAATAAAAATACTTTTAAATTTGTAGAAAAATTGCAAAGGTGTTACAGAGAGTTCCCGTATACCCCTCACCAAGTTTCCCACGTTATCAACATTAGTATGATACATTGGTTACAGTTAATGGACCAATGTTGATACACTGTTATTAACTGAAGTCAGTAGTTTATTCAGATTCCCTTAGTTTTCACCTAAAGATGTTTCCGCTGTGGGATCCTGTCCAGGATGTGACCGGGATGTTCAGTCATCATGCGTCCTTGGCTCCTTTTGGCTTTGCCAGTGTCTCTGACTTTCCTTCTTTTTGATGACCTCAACTTTGAGAAGTATTGGTCAGGTATTTTGTACAATGCCCTTCTATGGTGGTTTACCTGATGTTTCTCTCGTGGCTGGATGGGGGCCATGGGTCTGGGGGAGAAAGCCATTGGGAGTTTGATGGGATGCCATTACATTTACAGGAAGATTCGAGGAGAATTGACATTTTCACACACCGAGGGTTCCTTCAGGGATGTGATACATTTCTCCATCACGCTCAAGTCTTCTTTTACGATCGTCAGTGAAGTTTTATAGTTTGTTTCTTGTGGACCTAACATATTTCTTGTTAGGTTTATTTCAAGGTATTTTATAGCTTTTGTGGCTATTGTGAGTAGGAGCTTTTCAATTACATTTGTTTCTCAATTGTCCTTGCTGGTTTATTGGAAAGCCATTGGTTTTTGTAAACTTATATTCTGACTAGCTACCCTCTTAAATTCACACGTAGTTTATGATCGTTCTGATTGAGTCTCATCATTTTTTGATAGATAAGAATATCTTATGCAAATAATTCTGTTGCCTCTTTCTTTTAAACACGTATGCCTCTTAGTTAATTTTCTTATCACATTCGTCAGAAGCTTCAAAGCAATGGCGACTAGGATTGGAGACAGCAGGCATCTTTGTGATTTTACTGACGCCAGCCTTTCACTTGGTTTTATGAGGTTTCCTGTGGGTTTCTGATAATCTCTTAACATTTCGGAAATGTCCTATTCCTATTTTAGTAGGAGTTAATATTAGGAATGAAAATTGAACTTTATCAATGCCTTTCTTTTGGTATGTGAGAATTAGCACCTTTTTTTTTTAACATTATCTTCTTAGTACAATAATTAATAATTATTGCTCTGTTTTGTTTCCCTTCATGGCGCCAATTTGCAATTTGCTTCCTGGTCCGGGCACCCTCAAGGGAACCTCTCTGCCAGCCTCCGCCCTCTGCGGCTGGGATGAATCTCACCTAAGACTCCTAACCCCTCTGGCCACCTCGGAACAGTGGCAAACAGTGACCCACCTACACAATTGCTAACAAAGCCCACATCTACTGCTGATGGTGAGGGCCCAATGGGAGCGGGGGCGAGGGGATGCATGAGAAAGAAGAAAGCCAGTCTGCCCACCCAGAACCTCAGGAAAGGCAGAGGGATAGCAGGGACCAGGTCTCTCAGAAGGTTGAGGTCAAGCCTGTGGCTGAAAATACAGGAATCTTTTTTTAAAACCCATGAGAGAAGCAGTGAGACTTCCAGATAGCCCATCCCAACCCCACCCCTGGCCATCAAGGAGTTGTCCCTATCTTGTACCTGCAGACCACTAGAGATATCTTTGCTAGAGAACACAGAGAATCTTCTGACTTGATTTCACCAGGTGTTGAAGAGGGTGAGAAAGGGTTGAATTAAAACTAGATGCTGGGGCACCTGGGTGGCTCAGTTGGTTAAGCATCCGACTCTTGATTTTGGCTCAGGTCACGATCTCACGAGCCCCAAGTTGGGCTCTGTGCTGACAGTACAGAGGCTGCTTGGGAGTCTCTCCCTTTCTCTCTCTCTGCCCCTCCCTTGTTTGTGAGTGCGTTCTCTCTCTCTCTCTCTCTCTCTCTCTCTCTCTCTCTCAATACACAAGCAAAAAACAGATGCTTAAGCAGAAGTCAGAAATCTGCAGTTTCCTCCCCACTGAAGTGCAAAATTAGAGGTCCTTCTGACCTGGCATCAGTTTGAAGTCACTCAGGACTAGACTTAGTACCCCAACCCCCTCGCCACCCCCCACATACACAGAGGATAGAGTGGAGGATCACTGATTGTCAAAGAAGGAAAACCCTGCACCACACAGAGGAATCAGCCCGCTGTAGCCTCCAGTAAGCCCTGTCTACAAATCCCACCCACTCGGGCGCACAGAGCCCATTTAGTGCCCCACTCTCAAAAAGGAAAAGGCAGCCAAGGATCACTGGACATTGGAAGAAAACCCCAACGTGAGAAAGAACCCAATACATAGTGGGGGAAAGAACTTGAAGGGAGCAAATCAAACAGAGGATGGTGGGGGTGGGGAGCAATATTCCTAGAGAAGAGAAAACATTGCATCCGTTAAAAATAAAGGAAGTTATGGGGCGCCTGGGTGGCGCAGTCGGTTAAGCGTCCGACTTCAGCCAGGTCACGATCTCACGGTCCGTGAGTTCGAGCCCCGCGTCAGGCTCTGGGCTGACGGCTCAGAGCCTGGAGCCTGTGTCCGATTCTGTGTCTCCCTCTCTCTCTGCCCCTCCCCCGTTCATGCTCTGTCTCTCTCTGTCCCAAAAATAAATAAAAAACGTTGAAAAAAATTAAAAAAAAAAAATAAAGGACGTTCTAAGAAACAGAGAGCAAGAAGCCTTGTTTCTTGATAAAGATTTAAAATATGGGAATTGTGGGGCGCCTGGGTGGCGCAGTCGGTTAAGCGTCCGACTTCAGCCAGGTCACGATCTCGCGGTCCGTGAGTTCGAGCCCCGCGTCAGGCTCTGGGCTGACGGCTCAGAGCCTGGAGCCTGTTTCCGATTCTGTGTCTCCCTCTCTCTCTGCCCCTCCCCCGTTCATGCTCTGTCTCTCTCTGTCCCAAAAATAAACGTTGAAAAAAAAAATTTAAAATATGGGAATTGAAAAAAAATTTTAAGCGTCTCTATGTTGAAAGATAAGGTCACGGAAATCTCCCAGAAAGTACAATAAAAAGGCAGAAAGCTTGGGATATTGATGGAATGAAATGTTACTCAACACTAAAAATTAACAAACTTTTGCTGGTTCAAGCAACAACACGAATGAGTATTGTAAAAAAAAAAAAAAAAAATACAGCAAGGGGCGCCTGAGTGGCTCAGTCAGTGAAGCCTCTCACTTGGGCTCAGGTCATGATCTCAGGGTTCGTGAGTTCGAGCCCCACATCGTGCTCTTCGCTGACAGCTAAGAGCCTGGAGCCTGCTTCGGATTCTGTTTCCCTCTCTTTCTGCCCCTCCCCCACTTGTGCTGTCTTTCTCCCTCAAAAATAAAGAAACGTTAAAAAAAAGTTTAATAAAAAAATACAACAAAATAGAAACCAAAAGCCAAAATAGCAAGAATATGTGACAGAAGCCATAAGCATCCCACGGAGCCTATAGTATTCACGGTCTGAGTTTTCAGAATGTTTGCTGAGCACTGCTAGTGGGAAAAAATGTCTCCAGGGAAAAAACAAACGCTCTCGTATATAATCTAACAGGTTTGAGGATATTGAAAATTATAATGAAAGCCATTCTACTATGTTGGAGGGTATATAAAATCTCAGCTATAAAAAAAATAAGTAAATGAAAAAAGATGAGTCTATTATGAACTCTAGGAAAAACAAAAAGCTGTAAAATAAAGGAAATTTAATTATAGTGTGTCTTTGGCTCAGCAGTTCACAATATTCGTGTGGTCATTATAATGAAAACACTGAGTAGGAACACAATCCAACATTGAGATCTGACCCCATCGAGCCTATGGTGGTGGTAAATTGGGGCAGGGGATGGACATCAGGGAAAAGAAAGTGTAAATGAATTTAAGAGTCTCATCTACCGTGTCAGAAAAATCAACAGATAACATCTAAAACTGATTAATCAAAAGCTAGCAATATAAGCATACAATTTAGGAATGCAGAGGCAAATACTAGCTGTACCAAAATAAATTCCAGATGGATCAAATATTTAAACAAAATATTAAAAGTTAATTAGAAGAAAATTGAGGACAATGTTTTTACAATTTCCTGAAGGAGGTCTTTCTAACCATGCCCACAAAGCCATAAATAAAGGGAAAACAGAAAACATTTGAATTTCCATATAGTAAAAGACATCATAAATAAGCTTACGAAAACCTTCTGAAGTGAGGAAATAAATTGCATTGTATATTTCAAAGGCTTTCGCTATCCTTAATACGTAAACTACATTTATAAATCAATAAAAAGACGCAAGGTTCCCAATTTAAAAGGCACAAAGGATACGATCAAGCACTTCACAAAAGAAGTACAAAAGATTCATAAGCACGGGAAAATATGCTCATCTTGCTAACAAAATCGTGTCACTTACAACAGCAATGAGCTATGTCACTTGCACATCAGACTATTGAAGATGAAGCACATTGGTGATGTTCAGTTTGCAAACACCTAGTCTAGTGATTCCCATGTTTCTTAACTTCATGGACTAGTAGACATTCCAGAAACCTGAGGCAACCAATTACTAACTGTTTGATAACTTTTTGTTTTGCCAAGTAAGGTCACTGGGGGGGGGGAGGAAACCCCCCCCCAAAACTCCCAGCATTGTTTACACGTGCCGTTACCAACAGTTGGTAAGGGAAAGAACATTTAAACACCAGAATAATAGAGAACCCATAATCTCAAATAGAAGATTCTTTAAGATGCATAGGTCTGGCTGTATGAAATAATCCTCACTGCTTCATGGTTTGTATCTTCTCCACAACCGGGGAGAAGTTCCTCTCTGACACAGGTGTATCCGTGCATGGGCATGTGAAAACTGGTCCTTCATTTTACAGATTGTGAGACTGAGGCTCTGAACAGATGTAGGACCGGACTCTAGTCCCCCCAGATGCCGAACCGCAGGAGGAGGACCAGAACCCACATCTCCTGGCTCCCGGCCCAGAGCTGTCTTCACGACAGGACCTGTGACCTGGCAATGTGGTTGCACTTTCCTAGAATCAAGCATATTCCCCTATGGTGGACACTTTGGAACTCATCAAACCTGAGATCTGACCTGGGGATAAATCATCTCCGCAAGAGGCCCTAGCTCACAGGGAGCTCTCTATGTGCAATGGCAGCCCCTTTGTTGTGGGAGTGGCTCCATTTCTTCCCTCCCCACTTCCCCTCCCCACCACCCTCCCCACCAGCCGAAATCTGTCTCTATGTGGTTCCACCCAGCAGTCCTGAATCTGCTCCCGCATCTGCGTGGGGTCTTGCTAGCTTAGGAATGTGTAGCATTCAGGAGCCTTATCCCAGAGTTTGCAGGGACTGGAAAACAGCCTCTGTGATACCTCAGTCTCCATCCCGCCCACCACCCCCTTCTTATCCCTAATGAACAAAAAGAAAAAGACAACACTAGGAACATATTTCAACATTTCAATGATGATTGCTGCCAACACTCCCAACCCAATTTAGAGATGAGGAGACGGAGACTCAGAGACTGAGAGAGAGAGACTTCTGTAGAAGCCACCTGTGCCAACACAGCACACAGTGAAGTCCCCCCGAGATGCAGGGGGTCACCCGGGTCCTCAGATCAATGTTTCCACCTTCTCTGCCTTCACCAGTCTGCCAAGGCCCTGCGCGTTATACACAACAGAAAACTGTTTCTTATAGCTCTTGAGGCTGGAAGTCCAAGATCAAGGTGCCGGCAGACTCAGGGTCTGGTGGGAACCCACTTCCTGGCTCAAAGAAGGCTGTCTTCTTTCTGTCTCCTCACAGGGCAGAAGGCCCAAGGGATCTCTCTGGAGCCTCGTGTGTAAGGGCGCTGATCCCATTCATGGGGGCCCCACCCTCAGGATCTAAGCTCCTCCCAAAGGCCCCACCTCCTGATGTCATCACATTGGGGATCAAGTTTCAACATATGAATTCGGGAGCGGGGCACAGACATCTGGTCTACTGCACTGGAGAGGGAGTTTTGGTGTTTTCAGCTTCTCCGGCCGGGCGCTGCGGGGGTCACGCCCTGCCTCTCCCCAAGGTCAGAAGGTGGGAAGTTCCCCGGTCACCGGAAGGGAGGTCAGACGCTGGGCAGCCAGAAAAAAAAAGACAAGTGTGCACGTCAGTCTCATCTCTAATGTGGGGATAATTAAGCAAGATGGTTTCTGAACGTGCTGACCTACTCACCCAGCACTCGAGGTGGTTGGTGAAACATGAATCAATTCCCCCGTCTCCCAAGCTTGCAGCTTGCCCGTGATTTCTGCTACACTTCAAGTAAGTCCAAACTGGGGGAAAGTGTGGCCCAGATCCCTGCACATCTGCCCCTCATCGCCTTCCCTTGCCCACCCCCCCCCCCGCCCCCGCCGAGGCCCACTCTGGGCACAGTGACCTTCTGCGACTCAGCCAGGTCCTGTTTTGGGGCCCCTGCACCGGCAACTCTTGGTGGGTCTGTTTCCTGCCGTGCCTCGACGGGAGGAACTAACGGGGGCTACTCCGAGGGGGTTAGGTAGGGGCTGGTGGTCTGTGCTTCCTGGGGAGCTGGCAGGAGAGAGGCAAGCTGTATGTCAGTTGAGCAAAAAATAGCAATGATGATCTGACCCAGGGCATTAGGCCTTAGCCACCATCGGCAGCTGGGCGAGGAATCCCTCGGTCTTAAGCCAATCCCTCCTTCCTTCCAAGAGAGGGATCCCTCAGCTGTTGGGCAAGTGAACAAGACAAGACCAGAAGGGGACCGTGCCTGGCTTAACACAAGGCCCAGAGAATCCGGGTTCCTTCAGAAACTCTTCCAAATGTGGACTCATTTTAAATATTTATTTCTTGCCGTTAACAAGGGGGGACGGTCATCTTTAATAAAAGACAGATGAAACAAAGCTGAGTCCGCAGGATTAGAAGTGAGAAAGAGGGAATGAGGAGGAAGCAACGTCCAAAGCTGTTGGGAACGGGGGCGGGATTTGGCTCTGAGCTTCCTGGCAGCCTATGCAAAAAGGGAAACCTGATCAGTTATGGAGCTCTTCTTATTAGCAAGGGACATGCTTGCCAGTTCCCCGGGTGCAATGCTGTTGATTTTCTGTTCTTGTTTCTTCCAGGCACTAAATCTCGAATGAAATTTCTCACTTGAGGGTTTAGGAGGGATCATCAGTTGATGGCATGAACAACATCCTTGTTTTATAGCAAATGTGGAAGTGAATGACTAGTGAGCCAGGAGGCATTTAGCTTGTATCATTGGATGTATATTTTGCTGTATCATTATTATTAGTGGGTAAGAAAGGCCTCAGATTAGCTTTTCTTTCCAGAGAGCTGAGCTTGGGTCACTTAGAGCCCTTATTGTCCTCACAGGGACCTGGAGGGGGCTCAGATCGTTAGTACATTTTTTGCGGGGGAGGTCTTAAAGTCCCCGACCTCACATTCCAAAATTCTAGTCTCCTCGTTTTGTGTGATATGCCCAAGAGAGAAACTTGGGAAATATTTTACCTTAGGTTGAAAAGCTGCATTATGGGAGCGCCTGGGTGGCTCTGTCGGTTAAGCGGCCGACTTTGGCTCAGGTCACGATCTCGCAGTCCGTGAGTTCGAGCCCCGCGTCGGGCTCTGTGCTGACAGCTCGGAGCCTGGAGCCTGTTTCGGATTCTGTGTCTCCCTCTCTCTGACCCTCCCCCGTTCATGCTCTGTCTCTCTCTGTCTCAGAAAAATAAATAAATGTTAAAAAAAAGAAAGAAAGAAAGAAAGAAAAGCTGCATGATGGAGAAGGACAGTGAACCGGAAGTGTCCAAGAGCGGAAGATATTGAGCAAGGGGGTCAGGCAGACCTGGGTTGGAATGTTGTGCCACCTCTAACTAGCTGTGTGGCCTCAGGCAAATTTCTTAACCTCTCTGAGCAGGGTTTCTTCTCTGTAAAAATGGTGATGATGATTTCTGCCTCGGATTGAGTCAAAATGGTAACGTCCCCCAAAAGTGTGTGCAGCCTGTTGCATTCATTTCCATCCCCTTTCCCCCCTCCCCTGCTAGTTTCAGGGAATTCAAGCGGAGCGCCCCACCCCCCACCCCCCGCCCCTACCTCCACTCACAGAGCTGAAGTGAGCTTATCTTCCGTGGCGATTACCTTCAGGCCCTCAAGTCACTTGCTGCCCACACTAACCCGGACCACCTGTGCCGGCCCCTGGTGGCCACAGGCTCCCTTTGGACATGGTTCCAGCCACTCTCCCAGCTTGGTTTCAGATTCCTCCCTGTGCCTTGGTCTTGATTATCGGCTATGCGGCCACTTCCCGAGGGCAGAACGTGAGACCCCCGCCCCAAACTCTTCACATCACGCAGGAGGACACTGGAGCCCGCACAGTCCCCCTCTCCAAGTCACACAGCGTGAGCTATGCCTCAGACCCGGGTCTCTGTCCCGTGGAGCATCTCTCTGCTCTCCGAGGGTGACAGCTGAGGTGCCAGCTCCCCAGCCCGCGGTGCCTGAGGTCCCGGCCCCGCTCCGCAGGTGCAGCCCCCAGGACCCCGGCGTTCCTCGCCAAGGGAAGCCGGACTGGGCCAAATGGGTGGGGAGATTCAAACAGAAAACCAGCACGACAAGGAAAAATTCCCTCTTTGCCTCACTTACCAGCTCATTCATTCTCTTAAAAGACCGCTCTTTGGCTCTTCGGAGGCTGTGACCACACTCTCTCTTTATCCGCTTGGCTTTCTGGCCTCATCCCTAGTTCCTCCGCCCACCCGCTCTCTCCTCCAGGCGCAGATGACCACACGTCAGACACCCCGGGCACCGCAACACCTCTAGATCTCTGCTCGAGCTGTTGGCCTTCCTGAAATGCCATCTTACCACTGCTGAAAATTCCAGCCTCCGCAAGGCCCCCCCTCTGACATCACTTCCTCGGTGTGCCATGCTCCTTGAAGGCAGCGAATGTTCCTTCCTCAGTGCCCTTCCCCTGCCTAGCCGCTTGGCCCCCAGCATAAAGCTTAGGGAAGCTGGGCGTGCATTCATTACTGAATTATTTCGAGTTAGCTGTGAGTGCCTCCGTGGAGGCCAGATGGAGACGTCCTTGAAGGATCCCGTTTGACTAGTCTTGGTACTTCCCTGTACCCCACACTCTGCCTGGTGTGGACCAGATGGACACTCCGGGAACTTTTATCGTTGTATTGGATGCCATATAATTATGGCATTAGCTACTGTTACTGTGACCAGCCTGGCGATGGGCCCCTTTTATTTATTTTTTTAACGTTTATTTATTTTTGAGACAGAGAGAGACAGAGCATGAACGGGAGAGAGGCAGAGAGAGAGGGAGACACAGAATCGGAAGCAGGCTCCAGGCTCTGAGCTGTCAGCCCAGAGCCCGACGCGGGGCTCGAACTCACAGACCACGAGATCGTGACCTGAGCTGAAGTCGGACGCTTAACCCACTGAGCCACCCAGGCGCCCCGCGGCGATGGGCCCCTTTAAATACAACTCTCATGGCCCCTCACGCAGAGCTGGCAGGACACGTGGGTTATTTAGTGTGCCTCACTTTGCAGATGAGGAAACTGAGGCTCAGAGAGGGAAAGTCACTTACTCAAGATCACACAGCTAGAAACAGACACTGGCTCCGAAGAAGCTGCGTTTTTGATGTCAAAGTTAAGGGGAAAAGATGATGTGGTACATAAAGTTTTTCGCCTTTCACCACCGCCCCCCCCCCCCAACATCCAGACTCCAAGAGCCATCAGCACGTCCTGGGACCTGACCATGGACGCCCATCTCCCGGCCAGGCTCCCCGCCAGCAGCGAGGTCGACAAGGAACTTCATTCCCTTGGGAGGACGAATCCCTAGGGTGGTACCCACCGGAGGCTGCCTGTGCCAGCTCTTGTCGGCTCAGATGGACTTTTGAGGGGGGAGGGATGAGGCGCCCCTCAGTGGGCAGCGCCCCACCTAGGCACCTTGGTGGGATCGAATCCCTCCAGGCAACTTCTGAGTGAGGGTTATGGCTCGCGTTTTAAAGCCAGCGTAGCACAGCCTCCCCTGGCAGGAGACCTTGCAGTTCAGCCTCAAGCCTCGCAGACAATGCCAAGAGAAAGGGGTTATTTTGGGAATGGTTGCCCTGGTTACGCCATCCCGCGGTGTCCTCTGCCCCATCACAACCCCTCCGGGTCTTCTGGGCGCTGAAGGAAGCCTTTCAGACTTTTAAACCCTTTGCCTTTACGAAAATTCCGCCCCATCTTTTCTTGGCTACTTTGTGACATTGAATCCCATTCACAGACGGAGAAACTGAGGAACCTGAGGAACCGAGCAAGTGAGCGAGGCGTAAACGTCCTTTCCAGGTCGGCCAGGGACCAGCCTGTCCGACTCTCAGAATCTCGAACCCTGTGACAAATTTCGATTTGAACAACACGTGCGATTCCCGACCTAAAACCGCAGCCCACCATAAACAGTTAACATTTCAAGCGAACCCCCAAATCCCTTACCCTCAGCTTGTAGCTGGTCTCCTGTGTTTTACTTTAGTTTGTATCTCCAAACCGCTGGGCATTCAAAGGGTTAAAAGGGACCAGGAGGGGGCCTGCTGCGCGCGGCGGGGCCTCGAATGGGTTAAAAATATAAACGCATTAATTCCCCCTGACTATTTGGATCAAAACGGGCAGCCAAGGGGCCAGGAGAGCTAGGGAGCACACCCCCCCTCCCACCCCCGCCACTGAATGCCTTTTTAAAATTCTAGAACTTTTAATTCCGACCAAAAAAAAAAAAAAGTGTCCCAGTTCGAAAGTTCTCTTCACCTTTTCTTTTTTCATTTCATTTCTTTTTTTTTTTTTTTTTTTTCTCGATTTCTCCGCGGGCTGGGTTATAAAACTCGCCCTCTCCTTTTGGGTTCGAGGAGCTGGGTTCCCCCCTCCGAGCAGCGCGCGGGGCGGGGGCCGAAGGGGCCCCGGGAGTTTTTCTCCGGGGCCGGGTTGGGACGCGGCTGGTGAGTCCCGGCTCCGGCCCCTGAATTGGGGGGTCCGCGTCTGCCCCAAACGCCGCTTTCTTCCGTTTTCCATGTCATTTCCTGTACTAATAAGATGGTGGTCAAAGCAGGGGAGGAGAGCAGCAGCGAGTCGCCGCCGCCGCCGCGCCGAGGCTGGCGCTGAAACTTTGCCTCGCCGGGGACCAGCGCGCCCGCAGCGCGGCCGCTCCCGCCGCGGGGGCCGCCAGCCGGGGCCGCGCCGCCTCCGCCGAGCCGCCCGCCGGGCCGCCCGCGCCGCCCGGGCCCCGCGGCTGCCGCAGCATTCCCGGGAAGGTGAGTCAGCCCCGGTAGCCAATGTGGCCATTGAAAATGGCTTCGGAAAGCGCTCGGCAGTTTGCCAGCGAGCGCGGGGGCCGCCGGTGCAGGGGCTGCGAGCGGCTGCGGGGGGCGCGGGCGGCCGGGGGCCCGCGCGGGAGGAGCGGGGGGCCCGGGCGGCGCGGGCGCGGGCCGGAGGGGGGGGCGGCTCGTCCCGGCCCCGAGGTGGGTTAACCCTCGGCAGGTAGCTGCCGCCGCCGCCGCCGCCGCCGCCGCTGCTGCGGGATTCGGGGGCCGCCCCTCCGCCTCCTTCCTCCCCGCTCGCTCCTCGCTCGCTCGCCTTGTTACAATGTAGCCTTTTCTCTGCGCCGACGTTCCGCCCGCTGACGGACGTGGCCGCCGACCAATGGGAGCGGCCGCCCGGGCCGAGCGTTCGGAATGAGAACGCGGTGACACGGGCGGGGCGGGGCGCGGAATGCTGGAGGGCTCGGTGCGGCCGCTGGCCTAGTTCTCGGGGGCACTTTCGGCTCGGCGCCTGGGGCAGATTTGGGGGCTCGGGCCCTTCGGGAGGCGGTGGGGCCTCTTCCAAAGCAGCCCGCGACTTCCCGCTAAATGTGGCGGAGCCGTTTCTTTAATACGTTTGAAATCTTGGTTGCGGTGTAGACTCTTCGGGAAATGTCTCTGGAGTGTAGCCTCCTCCATCCCCCCACTCGCAGTCCCCAAGGTGCTCGCACACGCGGAAACTGCAGAAACTTAGCGGCCGATGACCTTTCTCCGGTCAAGGCCAGCACGCCCTAGGCAAGTCGCTGCAAGGGGAATGCACATTTCTTGAACGCTGGGCGACGCCGGTTGAAAAGTTGCTTCTGTCTTGAACTGGGTTGGGCAATAGAGGCTTGACCCCCGGGATGGGCCGGGACTTAGGAGAGAAAAATGTTAAATCTCTCTTCTTAGACGTTTGCTTCATGTGGAGAAAGGCCGTGGTATATAATTTAGAGTGGCTGAAAGGAAGCACGCCCAGCCCTTTGTGCGCGGGGACAGGAGGCAATAATGAGAGATTGCTCTTGATGGCTGGAAACCCTATAAATTTAGGGGTTTTTGTCTGGGCTGGGGCGAACGAGTTTTCCGTGGAGCTTGATGCCTGTGGCACTCAAGCTTCCTTTGTCCACAGTACCCCTTGAGAGGCATTGGGAGTGTGGGGTGCGTGGTCAGGAAGCTGGCCAAGCGGGGCATGGTCTTCACCCACCAGCTCTCCGGGAGGTGCACGCAGGGTGCTGTGTGGGCACAAGTCTGAACACCTTCTGGGAAGAGCCCGAGGCGGCTGCTTGAGTTTAATGACAAGGGGTTTCTCTGTTGGAGTCCTTCCCCCTCCGCCGCATAACTCGCGTGACTTTGAATTTGGCACAGTTACCTTTGGCCTCTCTGAACCCTGCTTGTCCATCCCTAAAATGGGGCCAACAGAGCCTGTCTGGCAAGGCAGTTGTGAGATTAAAGCCGATAGGGATAAGATGCCTCGTCTACGCCCCGCTCCTGATTTCAGAAGCGTTGTTCTCTCTCGGGGATTACTGCTAAACGTGCTATCCCGGGGAATATCAGCATGACCTGGCAGGCCCCACCCAGAACCACGCAGTTCCAAACTGACAGGGCCTCCAAGGAGCCGCTGGGGCAGGGTCTCGTTCTCTTCTCTAATGACATTCTCAAGGATGAGGGGCTCCCCTCTCTTGTCCCAGGAGCCCTTGATCCACCATCACAACCGTCCCTCATATACTCTACCGGCACGAGTTATGGTTCTGTCTTCTAGGTCCCTTGGATTGATGCGTTTCATGAATTTATTCTCCTTGGGGTCAAGTAAGAGTTCTATCACCTGAATCTTTCCTCGCCCGGACGGGGGTGGGGAGGCAAGGTTTTCGCGGTCAAGTCAGGAGTTGTACTTGTTTATTCAGCTGCCTCCTTGGCCTGTCTTCTTGGCTATGTCACAGTCATGACCAACACATGGTATCCAAGGCTGTCCCTTAATCTGCTCCCTAAGCCTCCCCCAGGGCTCTGATCTTGGCCAAAGCTGCCACCTTCTTTTTTTTTTTTTTAATTTTTTTTTTCAACGTTTATTTATTTTTGGGACAGAGAGAGACAGAGCATGAACGGGGGAGGAGCAGAGAGAGAGGGAGACACAGAATCGGAAACAGGCTCCAGGCTCTGAGCCATCAGCCCAGAGCCTGACGCGGGGCTCGAACTCCCGGACCGCGAGATCGTGACCTGGCTGAAGTCGGACGCTTAACCGACTGCGCCACCCAGGCGCCCCAAGCTGCCACCTTCTTGCCAGTCCTTAAGGCAGAAACGTTGGTGTCTCGGTTCCCTCATCCCAGTCCACATCCTTCCCCAGGTCTAGAGAACTTGAGGCTGTAGAGTGTATCCATCCGCCTCTCTCCATCTCTCCTCCTCTCCAGCGTCCTAGTCTCTCCCCAGGACAACGTTCAGAGCCTCCTAAGTGTCCACCTGCAACCTTCCTCCCATGCCAGACTCCACGGTGCAGTCTGTCAGATCTGTTCCAAAAAAGATCACATCAGGCCTCCCATTTCTCGCTTCAAACGGTGAAAAGCCTTGTCGGTGCTTCTGGGATAAAGAACCAAATTGTCACCACGACCTGAAAGCCCTGGAGTGATCTGGCCTCTGCCCTCTCCTTGGCCCCATCTCCTACCCTCTCCTGGATCTCGCCGCGCTCCGTGTGTTGTTTTCTCCTGCGCGTGCTTGGCCCTCCTCCGGAATACGAACGGTTGAGATCCAAGGAATGAGTTAAGGCTGGCAAAGGGCAAGATGGAGTGGGAGGGTGTCTGATGGTCCTCATTACAGTCCCCTACAGTTCCCAGTTCACCCGGGCACACGGTAGGACGGAGTCTAGGCCCCCGCGTGTTTGGGTGGGGCCGTGTGGCTGGCCAGTGAGTTGTGAACTTAAAGTGACGCAGGTCGCATTGGGCCAAAGCATTGAGTGCCTGGCACAGGCCCGTCCAGAGTGCCCTTTTCCTGTGGCAACTGGCAGTAGGTGGGATGGTGGCTGCTTTTGCTTTTGCTTGTGTCACTATGTGGGATGGAGCCCCAAGACCTTTGTTGTCTTAAACCACTGAGATTTGGGGGGGGGATGTTTGTTCCTACAGCATAACCTGACCTGACCTGACCGATACGGGGACTAGAGGAGCACTCCAGGCAGAGATGAGCAGACACACGCAGACTGGGGGAGGCTCATCCTTAGCAGCCAGGGCGACCCTGTTGACAAACAAATCTGAGGCCATCAATCCCTGCCTGAAAACCCCTTCAGGGACTCCCACTGCTGTTAGGAGAAAGATAGAAATCCTTTAGCTGCCCTCCAGACCCTATGGGGACACCATTTTGCATCCCTCCATTTGCTGTGTTCCACCTGACATGACACTTGCCTCATATTGTCCCCTCTGCCCTGTCCCCTCCGTCCCCTCATATTGTGCATTGCACTCCCGCCTGCTTAGGCTTCCTCATCCTTCAGCTTCCGCATCACCTCTTCAGGGAAGCCCTCCCTGATTAGGTCGAATCCCCCATTACAACCTCTCATGGCCCCGTGTACCTCCCCTTTGCTGCATTGCCGGGTAGCAATTTTTACATTTGTGGGTGTGGTTATTGATTGTGGTCTCCCCCTTTCGTCAGACCACCCAGAGCTCTGTGGGGGGCGGTGCCTGGGTTGGCTTGTGTGTGTGTGCGTGTGTGTGTGTGCGCGCGCACACGTGCCTCTGTATTTCCAGTGTCTGCCCGCAAGAGCTGCTCGATAGATACCTTCTGAAGGATCCCCGAGCACTGACTGCAGGCTCACTATATGCTGGAGGTGAAGGACAGGATGAGTGAACGCTGCCTCCCGGGCATAAGGGCAGGTGGGTGCAGCCGGAAGGAGGTGTCAGCCATGACCGGCCTGTACAGTACAGAAACTAAGCTCCCCGTACTTACAGGAATCCATGCCGCAGAAGGGCTGTGTTTCTGGGATGTTTGAGAGGCGATTCCAGGAGGGCAAGAGGGTGAGATGTTTGCAAACCCTTGCTGATCTGCTGAGCGAGAGAGTATATGATTCAGTGAAGGGGCCACAGAGTAGGGAGAACCGGGGATGATGGAGATAATGACCATGAAGGCAGCAAATGTTTTTTGAGGGCTCATGGCGTGCCAGGTATGGTCCTAAGCGCGTCGCTCTGTGGAAAACAACTCCACAGGGTGCGTGCTGTTATTTCCATTTCACAGATGGGTAAATTGAGGCCCCAAAAGGTGAAGTAAAGGATCCAGGGTTACACGGTAGCATGGCCTGGATTGGGACCCTGGCATTCTGATGCCGCCTCCCTAGGGATGCCCTCTTAGAATGAAGGCAGAGAACCCCAGACCCCCCCCCCCAAGGAGAAGCCCCTTTAGAAACGTCACACAGGGTTAGAAAACCCTTATTGGGGGGTAAGTTTCCAGGAGGAAACACCCACCTAATATTGGGGTTTGTGCAAGCAGGTTTCTGGCTCAGAGCCGCTTGGTGGCCTTGGTACCCAAGGCTGGTCTAGAACCATCTGGTGCATCTCCACCCCTGCTGGGGCCTAAGAGTCTTTGGAGGCCCCAGAGCCCCATGTTCTCAGAGTGGGGCCTGCAGCTGGCCCAGGGGCTGCGCCGGAAAAATAAGCCGCGCAGAAAGAAAAAAAACAATGAAGAAAAAAGAAAAATGTGCTGTTATTTTTAAAAAGCCTGTTTCCTATTGCAGATTTGTATCTGCGCTGCAAAGTCCAATGTTCACACAGTGCAGCCACCCTCGTGCTGATGGCTCTGGCTGAGGCTCTGGAAGAGGGGAGGCCCGGGGCATCCCTCAGTCCTTCCTTCATTCATCAGGTGGTCGGGACGCTTGTGCCGTCCCTGTGCCAGGCACCGTGCTGGGCTGGGGGGTGAGGTGTGGGAGCCCAGTCTTGGCCCCTGCAGACCTCACAGGCCAGTGCGAGAGGTGAGCGATTCACCAAGCAGTTACAGGGTCTAGCAGAAGGGTGCGAGGCACGGACTCTAAGTCAAGGAAAGCTTCCCTGAGGAGGAGGCAGGCTTTGAGCTGCGTTTTGAAGGACGAGGAAGATTTGGGCAGCAAAGAGGCATTCTAGTATGGGGTGTGGCTTCTGCAAAGGCATGGGCCCACAGAAGGGCTCCGGTAGTTCGCTTGGCTGGAAACTATGTATAAGGGAGGAGGTGGAGGGAGATGAGCCTGAAAAGGGAATAATAGTAATAATAATATGAGTAACACACCAGCCCCGATCCTGCCTCAGGGCCTTTGCATTGGTTGTTCCTGCTCCCTAGAGCACTCCTATCTGTTATCTCCAGGGCAAGCCCCTTCACCTCCGGCAGGATTTGCTCAGATAGCACCTTCTCATGGGCACCTTCCTGTCTTAAATTCCCTACCCCCTGGTCCCTCCACGTCCCGGCCTTTTTTCTTAGTGTGGAGCACATGGAACAAGCCCTGTGTGGGCCTCACTTATCTTGGTTTTGGCCATCTTGTAACTCGAATGCCAGTTCCCAGAGAGCTGGGATTCTCGTCAGTTTTGCTCTTTGCTGTATGAACAGTGCATAGCACGTAGTAGGGCCTCAGATGTCTGTAAAATGAGGGAATGAATTGAGCACTTACTCTGTGCAAAGTGCTTTACGTGCATTTTCTCACGTAATCTTCCCAGCAGCACCCTGATATTGGTACGATTATCTTCCCATTCTTTAGGGAAAACCCAGGCTCCGAGAGGTGCAGTAGCTTGCCCAAGGTCTCCTGGCCGGGATTCACATCGAGGCCATCATGCTCCCGAGCCCTCCTGCCCTAACCCCCCGATGCTTTGCCCCAGCCAGGCTGTAAAAGGTCGACGCTGCTGAGCTGAGGCGTTTACCTTCTGTCTGTGGGGCCGCAGGGAGGAGGCAGCCGACCCGGAGATCAGATCCAGGTCCCAGATTGCTGCAGCAGGTTGGGCGTGAGGTTGGAGGCGGGGAGGCCAATTAGGAGGCTGTAGCAATCATCGAGGCAAGCGGGGATAAGGACGAGGGCCTGGGGGTGGCCATCCCAAGGTGGAAGGTGGGCTGGCGGGGACTTGACCCTCCACACTGGGGCTCGGAGTGGGTGGGTTGGGGCACAGTTCTGTTTCTGGGTAGCTAGGACGCCCCTTGTTAGGACCCAGCAAGTTGGGCTGGCCTCCTGGCAGGGAGGGGGGCACCGAGAGGGAGCCAGGGGAGGTGGTCGGGGGCACAGTGCTGGGCCACGGGAAGGGACGTGAGCCTCGGGTTCAGTCCTGCTTCTGCCCCGGGGGGACCTGGGTGAGGGGCTGCTGCTCTTGTGGTTGTGTTTCCTCATCAGCAAAGTGGGACGATGATAGTGCCGGCCTCATGGAGGCTCTAGAAAAAGAAGCACGGGCACCTGTGCGTGGCATAAGGCCAGCTTGGGCGTCGCCACCTCGGGTGTGAGGTCATGACCGCAGGGAGGCATGCCTGGGGTGCAGAAATAATCGTGTGCCCCTTGCTGGGGACAGCAGGGCCTGGGTATGAGAGACAAAGCGTGGCATGGGGGCCTCCTGCTTAAAATTGACCTCTAAGTTTTCAGACACCCATCCCACCCCATCCCGCCCATGGGCTTATGTTCAAGGCCTGCCATGTCTTGGCCTCAGCTTCCCTTTCTGTTAATGGAGACATTAGTGGGGCGCCTGGGTGGCTCTGTCGGTTGAGCGTCCGACTTCGGCTCAGGTCGTGATCTCACAGTTCGTGAGTTCGAGCCCCACGTCGGGCTCTGTGCTGACAGCTCGGAGCCTGGAGCCTGCTTCGGATTCTGTGTCTCCCTCTCTCTCTGCCCCTCCCCCGCTCATGCTCTGTCTCTCTCTGTCTCAAACATAAATAAACTTAAAAAAAAAAAATTAAATGGAGACATTGGTATCAGTCCCGTGCTACGTTCTCTGGAAGAAAACTTTTTCCTCCGTTTTCTCATGACCAAACACATACGATGTGTTTAAGAGGAACACATATGATGCCCCACGAGGTTGCTTCTACATCCATTTACGGATGGGGGAAGCTCAGTCAAGTTCAGGGGGGTTAAGTGACTCGCTCCAGGTCACACAGCTATAATCTAATCTTTCCAATTACCTCAGGAAACCCACATTTATAAAGGAAGCCTCAGGGGTCACCTGCCTGTGTTACGTAATAATTCCCTGCAGGTCTCCTGGGTGCTTTAAATGTGGGGTTTATTTATAAGCTCTTGGTTTACACAGCTGGTTTCAGGACCCTCTCCCCACCTGGGAACCTCATGAGTGAGAACTCGCAGGCATATCTGGACAGGCCAAGAACCTCCACGAAGAAATGACGCTGGGCGAGGGGAGAAGGGAGGAGGACAGGAGGGCTGCTGGCTGTCCTGCTCCCCGGTATCGGCCTCAGATCCCGGGTGGGTGCCGAGGGGTAGGGACCCTGTGTGCAAAGGCACACCTGGGCCTCTGGAGCCTTCAGTGGCTTCTAGGGCTTTCTCCTCCACCCTTCTCTCTAACCTACCCAACCCGACCCGTAAGGCCAGCGGGGACGCTTCCCAACTTCGCCTTCTTCCAGATCCCTTGTGAATACCCCAGCTCTCATGACCCCCATTTGGGAGCTGAGAAAATAGAGCCTCGTAGCGGGAGAGCGGTGCGCTGGGGCTCACACTGTTTAGGGAGCGACCAAGCTCAACCCCAAATCTGGCACCCCGTCCTGGGCACCCACCATCCTGCTGTCATCAGAGCAGGGTGGGCCTTTGGCCCGGTCTCTGCGCCCTGCTCTCCCGAAGGAGAGGCTGTCGGGTCCTGCTTGACTACCTGCTGTGGCAGCGGCTCACCCCTTCCTGAGGGGACGGGAGGGGCAGCGGCCCCCGGGAATGTGCGTCCGCGAAGGAGCTGGGGTGGGGAGGGCCAACGGGGCTTCTCCTGGGCTAATGGCGGGGTTGGGGGCCCGAGTGGGACCAGGAGAGGAGACGAGCAGCTTGACCTGGGCACTGAGCTGGGCTGCTATGGACGTCACCAAGCAAGTAAATATGGAACCACCCCCACAGTGTCAGCTTTCCCAGAGTGGCTTCTCCCACTATCTGTCACTTTCCCCAAGGGAAAGGGGTGAAGACTGGGAAGGGCTCCTGCTGCCCGATGCTCGGGGGATAGAGATGGACGGCCTGGGAGGCTCTGGGGCGGCTGAGGGGCATGGGGAGTGGCCCACTGGACCCTCCCCCCCAGCAGGGAGTGAGCCTCTCGTGAGGGCAGCTGACTGGGACCCGGCCCAGGTGGACTCAGCATTGTCATGGCCCAAGGTACGGGGAAGTTGGGCTCTGGTGGGCGGAGGTAGGGGGAGGTGGGAGGAGGCAGGGGGAGGTGCGGGGAGGCATTTGCAAGCTGGGACCCCGTCCCCGACCTCTCCGCAGCCGGGCCATTCATTGCCCCAACCCAACAGGGCAGCATTTTCCCAGGGTGGTGCAAGGCACCTCCCCAGACAGCTGCACCCTAGAGAAAAGGCCAGAGCCGCCAGAGTGGCTCGTGTTTAGAGAGGAGGTGAAGAGGTCAGAGGCTCAAGGTGTCCCAGGGACGGGGCGGGGAGCAGCGTCCTTAGACTGCGGGAGGGGAGGCCAGAGGGGTGAAATCTTCAAAGGAAATCCGCCAACTTAGCATCCAGGGGAAGAATTTACCCCCCAGAAGGGGCCTGGGGTCTTGGGTGGAGGAAACTCAGAAAGGGAGGAGCCAGGGCCAAGTTTCAGGCTGGGTGATCCCGGGGCCTCTGTAAACACCAGCAATAGCCAAACTTGAACGAAGCCTGTAAGTGTGGCCGGGCCCTTCCTGAAGCAGTGTGCCACCTGATCATGCCGGTGTTATTCGCCGCCACTAACAGAGAAGAAAGTGAGGCCCCGAGACGTGAAGTGACTTACCCAAGGCCCCACAGCTGTGAAAGGCAGAGCTAGGACTTAAACCCAGGTCTGTCTGATTCCGGAGGCTGAGCTCTTCTCTACTGCGTGGGGCTGCGTCGCTGTTACTCCACGGGAACTGCTCTTGGCGGCTGTGCTGGGAAGGAGGGTCGGCTGGAAAAGTTGCTGGGCCCAAGCACCTGCCCCCGTGATGCTGGGTAGTCCTGAGAAAGTACAGCGTCGGCCAGGCCGCTCATCCTCTCTGTGCCTCTGTGTGCTCGTCTGAGAAATGGGGCCGCATAGCACGGGTGCTGCCCGTGTTACAGGGTTGTTGGGCCCTTCCCAGCCAATATTTGGGACAGCAGATCGGGGAGTGCCCCTTGGGCTCTGGAGGACCAAACATAAACACATGATCCGATGGGCCCCGAACCCAAAGAGAGGGTGGTCTGCTAGACCTCTCCCCATCTCTGGGCTGTGTGTTACTGGTGTGCAGCGAGGTAGGTACAACATTGAGAGTAAGTGATGAAAAACTCCTACTGCAACTTGACATTGCTGTGTCATTCTTTATTGTAACTTACAAAAGCATCAGTTGGCAACAGATTGGAAAACTTAAAAAAAAAAAAAATCTCTTTCACAAATAGCGTGAGGAGCTCTGGCCCAGATCGTAACTGTGATTGAAGGTGGGAAGTGCCCTACTTGCTCAGGGATGTGGCGGGGAGGGGAGGGGTGGGAGAGGGAGAGCCCGTTAGGCTTCCTGGAAGAAGCGACATAGAGCTGGACCTCGAAGGGAGAGTAGAAGTTTGCCAGGGGGAGGAAGAAGGCAGGGAAGTTCGGGCCCTGGGAACAGTATGTGCAAAGGCAGACGGCCTGAGGATCGGGTGGTTCAGGGACGTGGTCTTGGGTGTTTGCGAAAAGGTAGAGGAGATAGTTCTGGGAGCCCGACCGGGAGGGCCCAGAATGCCAGGCTGAGTCAGGACTTGAAGACTATTCTGGAGGCGGAGGTCCTGAGGTGGGAGATAAAGTCACAGCTTAGGAGGTGCTTTAAACGACCAAAGGGGCCATCCAAGTGGTGTTTCCTTTCGGTCTTCAGCCTCCAGGAAAGCAGTTTCTTGGTGCCCAGTGGGGTAAGTTGTTGGTGAGCCGGCCTATCCTTGTCCCAGTTGAGGCAGCCAGCCCCATGATTCTGCTGGTGCCTGGTGGCCCCTGGGTCCCTTCTGGCTGGACGGGCAGGCAATCAATCCTCAGGTGTGAGCAGCAGGCCTTCCCAGGCTGCTCTGGTCAGTGGGTTGGCACCTGTCGTGGCTGGCTGGCCATGGTGGAGCCTTCGTGTCCCTGCAGCCTGATGCTACCCGTGCCATGAACTGTCAAAGGGGGTGTCCCGGCCGCCCCCAAGGAGTCCAGGGCCACGCCAGGGAATGTGGGCAGGAGGAGGGAAGGCCGAGGTCTGAGGCTGAGGTGGGGGGTTGACCAGGCACTGGGCGCGATGGCGTGGGGTCCGAACAGGAGGTGAACAGTGGACAGCCGCCTGAAGTGGCTTCCCGCACCCACCCTCTGCTGGGTCAGGGCTGAGGCCTGCGGGTGTGGCTTGAGGAGTGAACTCTTGGTTGAGGCGATGACGGACGGTGGGTGTCCCATCCGGGGCTAGCCAGGTGAGTGTCGCTGCGGTGGTCTCAGCCTGGGGAGGAGAGGAGCCAGCCCGCCCTGTCTGGGGGCTGCTGGCAACAGCCCGTGGTGTGCCCGGGCCTGCGTGTGGCCACAGGTCCCGGGAGAAGGCTGGCCTGCGGGGAGGAGAGAGAGCTGTGGGAGGCCCCTCTCCTGCCCGCCCCACCTACACCCTCTTGTGGGGCCCCCCGTTCAGAGAGGCCCAGCCCCCTGCTCCCTCCCTGCAGCTCCCTGTAGGCTGGGCCCCCAAGCCAGCGGCAGGCAGGACTGTCTGGCTGCCATTTAGCGGGGAGTCCAGCTGCCCCGGATCCTGCGGGATGGGGCCGGGGAAGGGGGGTGCGGGGATTTGCAGCCTGTCTAGGTGCTGGCTGCAGGACCAGGAGTCCCTGAGGGGCTCTGGTTTTGACAGTGGCCTTGGTTGTATCTGGAGGCTTAAGGCCTGAGTCCTTGGACCTCTGTGGCTCTCTCTGCCTTGGGCTGGTCCCACACTGGACTCAATACTTGCCACGGCCCTAGGGTCCCCCTGGGGTGGCAGAGGGAGGCTCTGGGGCAGCCCCCCCTCCGGCTTCATGCTGCTGCCAGCCTTGCCCAGAGCTGGCGCTTTTCACTGTGAGCACCAGGTGGGACCTCCTTGCTTCTCAGTGGCCCCTCTCCCGGATCAGATCCTCCAAGGCTATGCCCCGGGCCCAAGGGCAAGTCCGGCCCTTTGGCCCACTGCAGCCGGTCATGGCTGCTCTGTGACTGAGCTTCGCTCTTCCTCCTTTGGTTTCCTTTTGCGGATCTGTCACCTGCCTCTGCCCCAGTTCCCTGGCTACCGGTGAGGCAAGGGCTCACTGGCCTGGCTCCTGGAGTCCCCTCCCCCAGTTTCAGGTAGAAACCGCACTCTTCCTTGGCACTTGCCAGTGGCTCCCTGCCCTCTCTGAGCACCCTGGCCCTTGGCCCAGGACGGTGGCCAAGAAAGGCTCCTCTGCTCTTTCAGACTTACTCCTGTCTCCTCGCGCGTCCTTGTCTCTGTCCGCCTGGAGAATCCTTCTGTGTGTTCCTTCCTGGTCCCTGCCTGGGGCCACAAACGGGCCCCTTTCTGGCTGCCTCTGGGCTTCAGATTTGCAGCAAGCCTAGCTGCTTTTTGGAGCTCCGTCGTGGCCACCTCCGTTCCTCAGTGCCCTGTATCCGTGGCCTGGATGGGGCCCTACGTTTTGTGGGAGTCCACAAAGAGGCCATGTGGACGATGTCTCATTTCAGCTACGCAGCCGGCTTGGGAGTTAGCCACCCTCCGCCCATTGTGCAGACGAGAGGGTTGAGGTGCCATGGGGCTCAGTGACTTTGCCAGGGTCTCTTAGGAGAAGTCAAGGGCAGGTGCTGGGACTCAGACCCATGTCTCTTGGCTCTTGTCTCGATCTCATTGCTGTCTTGCCAGGTGAGGTAAGAGCTTCACTGACCTTTGCTTTTTATATTGTCGGGGGTCAGAGGCTGGCCGGGGCCGGGGCTCAGCCTGTTGTGGATAAGGGCTCACCACGCGGCCGCGGCCATGGCCATGGCTTGGGCTCGGTGTCACAGGGGTGGTCAGCTTTATGAGCATTTCTTCTCCTCCTTCTGTCCTGAATTCTTGTCCCCAGCGTGAGGTCCTCCCAGAGACACAGCCCCTACGCTGGGAGTCTGAGGCTAACACCGGGCATGCTGGCCAGTGGCTGGGGGCTGCTGGGACTGAGAGCCTAGAGCTAGGAGTCCCTGGGGGGGAAGGGGGGTGGAGAGACTGACCTGTGCGTCTCTGCCCAAGTCACGGTGAGGGTCCACGGCCTCTCCCTCCTCTAGCGTCCGATGCTCTGTGCTTCCTTAAAGCCACTCTTGGTGCAGGGAGAATAAGGGCTTTGCTCCTGCTGCCCTGATAAGGCTCTGAGGTTCCGAAGGGCCAGCTAACCCACCTACCCTTGTTTCCTTCACGGTTTTTCGAATCCCTCCACCCCAGTGTGGATGCTTTCATACTTCCAGGGACAGGGAGTTCACTGGTTCCCCAGGCAGCCCACCGTGTCTTTTCTTATATTGTTTTACTAAGTTTTAATCGTGTATGGAATATACAAATGTACCTTTTCGTTGCAAAAACGTCAAATATTATTTAAACAGCTAAGTATTCTCTTCCTGGATGACCACAACATTCCAGCCTCCTCCGCAGGGTTAATCATCACCGTTATTACTTTGGCGTATAGCCTTCTGGATATTTCTCTATGCATCGACACACAGAACCTGTAGGAATATGTGCCATTGTAATGGGTACGTGTGTGTGTGTGTGTGTGTGTGTGTGTGTGTGTGTGTGTGTGCGTGTGTGTCTGTGTGTGTGTGTCTGTGTGTCTGTGTCTGTGTGTGTGTGTGTGTGTGTGTGTGTGTGTGTGTGTTCAAACAAATGGTTACGGATCATTCGGTCAGTGCTTTTCTCACTTAACATTGGATCTAGGAAATCTAGTCATGGTTTTGCATAGTAAACTACTGTAATTGTTTTTTCCTCCCTCCCTCCCTCCCTTCCTTCCTACCGTCCTTTCTTCCTTCCTTCCTTCCTCTCTTCCTTCTCTCTTCCTACGTTCTCTTAATGAAAGGCATTTAGGTTAATTCTGATTTTATTCTTCTGCCTTCCTGGGCTTACCTAGAGTAGCTATACTGCTGGGTACGGGAGCCTGTTGCATTTTTAGAATTTTTTTTTTTAATGTTTTATTTATTTTTGAGACAGGGAGAGACAGAGCATGCACAGGGGAGGGTCAGAGAGAGGGAGACACAGAATCGGAAGCAGGCTCCAGGCTCCGAGCCGTCAGCACAGAGCCCGGCGCGGGGCTCGAACCCACGGACCGCGAGATCATGACCTGAGCCGAAGTCGGCCGCTTAACCGACTGAGCCACCCAGGCGCCCCGCCTGTTGCATTTTTTAAATGCTTATTGCACAATATTTAAAGTCTGTCCACTGAGACTTTGCACAGAACCAAATGTCACCCTGTAGTTCCCAAACTATTCCCGTGTCTCTTCTTTAGAGCCGGGGGAAAGGGCTGCTCTCCTGTCCCCTGCCAAGTCCCCAGAGAGCTGCCGACGGTAGCCACGGGCCCTGGACACTTTTCTCCTTCACACTTGGGTTTTTCTACCCTTACTCAAAGGACGCGTTTTTGAGTGACCCGTCTCCTGGGTGGCTGTTGTGGCAAATGGGCTCTTGGTGGCCTTCAAATCTTGGTGGTTCTGGGAAATCTCCTTCACCTCTCTGTGCCTCAGTTCCAGCCTCTGTAAAATAGAGGTGACAATTGCACCTGCGTCACGGGGCTTCTGTGAGGACAAAGAGGCGAACACAGGTAAAACGCAAAGTGTTGTGCCAGGCACCCAGCAGAATCCCAACAGTGCTCTATCCCGAGGTCCCGCCTGTATAGCTGCGCTCCTCACCCCTGCGGACGGGGGCCTGTGCTCCCGGTGGGCAGCCTGGGATGACTCCAGCCTTTGCAAAGGTCTCATCCCCCTGTCCACTCGCTGATTTCCCAGAGGAGGCTGCTGCCTGGGAATGCAGCGGGTAATTGGATTTCTTCCCGGCTTGGCCCTGCAGGTCCTGGACCGGGGCCTACGGGGAGGGAAGGAGGTCAGCCTGACCCTTCGCTCAGTGGTGGTGGCCGGGAGCCTGGTAACGTAACCCCACACCTCGGGCAGATTTACCGGCTCTCAATGGGGCCCGTTGTGGCCCGGGGATTTGATCTCCCTTAGCCTGCAGGGTGGGCAGGAGAAGAAAGCAGCTTGGGGCCAGCCTCTCCCCGGAGAGCCCTGGGGCCCCTCTGGGCCACACTGGCTGGTCCAGGCATGGGTCTGCCTTTCAGCTCCCAGGGCAAATCTCTGCAGGTGATTTATACTTAGCGCTGGAAATATGGCGCGTTTGCTTTCTCCTCACCTCCTCCCCAGCCTTCAAGGTCTAAACCACCTCCGATGCCATCATCTAATCAGCTCGTCACAGCCACCCGTGAAACGGGTGGCCCGGCCAAGGCCATTTCACGGATGCAGACACCGAGGCTCAGAGAGGTTAAGTGACTTTCCCAAAGCCGCACAGGTAGCCACCGCTGGAGTTGAGACTATACCCAGGCTGTCTGACTTCTTGTTCAGTTCTTTTTCGTGAGGCCACCCAATGTGACAGTCTTGGCAGAAGGTGCCTAGCTGGGCAGGCCTGCTTGACCTCTTCCCCTTCGGTCAGTGGCATGTGCGGTCAGTGAGCACAGAGGGTTGGGATTATTTCCTAAGAAGCGAGAAGCACCGTAGCTGGCCCGGGGCCCGGCCCTTCCCCAGCACCAGGCACAAACCCTCTCCGTCGCTAGAGGTGCAGGGGGACAGAGTGTGGCTGCGTCAGCTGTGGCCATCTGTCCCGCTGGGGCGGGGGCTTGCTCCCTGAACCTGTCCTGTGGGGTGTGGGCAGGGGGCCACAGCAACCCTCGGGACGTTGGGTGCTCCTGCCAGGGAGGCAGGAGAACAGCCATCATCGGGCCCATTTTAAGACCGGAGAAAGCAAGGCTCGGAGAGGCCCGGGGGCTGCTCTGAGCTGGCAGCTGGCAGAGGGGAAACTCGAACCCCACCTCCTGATTCTAGCTGTAGAACCCTTACCAGTCACGCTTTTGGGTCACCCCAAAGGCACTGAGCTGGCCTAGCTCTGAATTACGAGCGTGGCTGATGTGGGCTTGGGTCCTGGGTCATGAATGACTTCGTATTTATTGAGCACTTACTATGTGCCTGGTGCTATTCCACGTGTTGACCTGTAACATTTCACTCAATCTTCAGACCAACCCCATGGGGTAGATACCGTTATTATCGTCCAGTGACAGCTGAGGAAACCGAGGCCCAGAGAGGCTGCGTGACTCCCCAGAGTCACATGGGGGTGAACCTGGGATTTGAATCCCAGCGGTGTGGCTCCAGAGGTTGTGTGCGAACCACCACAATGCTTCTTGTGGCCCGGAGGACCCCCAGGGCAAAATACACCTGCCTGGCTCTTGGTGGTGCCGATGCACAGCACGGCAGGTGCTTGGTAAAAATGTGTCAAGTGAATGACTCCATGAATGACTGAGGCTTTAGACAAGCAACTCAGTCTTCCTGGATGTCAGTGAAGTGAATACCAAGCCGCCGTTCTTCCAGCATCGAGGGGAAGGGCCCACTTAGCATGTTGATATTTGAAAGTGCTGATGAGCTCAGGGCTTGGGCCGTGGCAGCTCTGGTCCCTCTGAGGGGGGACAGTGCCGCTGAGCTGCTCTGAACCGTGTCCTGGGAGTGAGCGGTGCTGCCCTGAGCTGTCGCACTGGCCCTCAGCTGCCTGCCCCGGGGGGCTCAGCTGCATGGGTGGTGGTGGGGTGTCACCTGTGACGGGCCTTGGGCTTCCTCTGGGCCAAGCCAGGGGCCAGAGGGGCTGAGGGTGAGCACTGTGACTGCGTCCGTGCGGGACCCTTGCATTCCTAACGAACACTCACAGCCTGCTGGGTGATTCGTGTGTGTGCGCGCGCGCACACACACACACACACACACACACACACACACACACACACGTCTTCTTGTCAATTTCCCGGGCCCGTTTCTTCCCCAGGCTCCCGAGGTGAGGTGACCCCTCCCGGGTTCCCACAGGTCTGGAGCAGGATTCTGCCTTCTGAGGAGCCTCTCCAGGTGCTCACATGTTCCCTGTAGGTTCCAGAAGTGTGGGCGGATATCAAACATAACCAGATCGGGGGCCCCAGGAGGTCCCCGGGGTGACTTCCGCCTCGGTGCCCCTGCAGGTAGGGAATCCCCCTCCCACTCAGATTTGCTGTCTTTGTAAATAGTTTTGACAGCAGGTTCCCTGCAGTGGGACTCGGGAGATGCAGTTTCATCCTAAGCTCTGCCACTGGTTTGCTGTGTGGCCTTGAGTAAGTCCCTTCCCCTCTCTGGGCCTTGGCGCACAGCCCTGTAAAGGGAGACCATGGGGCTCACTTTTGTCTGCTGTTCTGTTCCTTCATTACGGGGTATGATTTTATGCCGCATTTTCTCAACCCCTTTTTAAGACACTAGGATTATTGGGGACCCTCCACCTTGCCACGCAGGGACAGCGGGGCTTGGTTCTGGTATTGACTAGTCGTGAGACGGTGAAGAGCATGTGGTAGGACTTGCCAGGGAATCCCCGCTGGGTCCACTGCCCTCGGGCCACCCCGAGAACTCCAAGTTGGGCGGGCAACACCCAGCTCGGGGGGGGGGGGGGGAGTGCAGCTTTTGGAGTTCATAAGATCGGGGTTGGAATTCTGGCTTCGCCCCGGACCTTTGGCCACCTACCTGAGCTCTCAGCACATTCATTCCTCACCTGGGAAGGCTTGGGGTTGACACGATGAAATGCTCGAGCTTCTCCCCAGCAGGCCCCCGGCACTTAGCAGGTCCCCAGCGGCAGCCATGTGGGTCTGTGGAGTGTGGTGAGGCGGGGGTCAGCGATGGTTCCGGAAGGCCTGCCAACGGCCCTGGAGGCTGAGTCCAGAAATAGAAGACCCCAGAGACAGAGGCTCCTGATGGCCAGGCTGGCCTCTGCCAGCCCCTGGGAGGCCACACTGAGCTGGCAGCGTGGGCCTTCCCTCCCTCCTGGCCCTGTTGGCTGCATAAATTACTCGGCAGCCTTTGGGCTAATTTTACCTTCTTGGTTTTCATGAATCATTTCCCATCCGGGGGCGTGTGAGAGAAATGGAAACAGCTCTGCCAGCTGGATGCCCCGGCGCCAGCCGCAGTGCAGCGCCTGTGGTGAGAGCTCTGCTTGCGTGCTTGCAGGGGTGAGGAGGGGACCCCACCAGGGGCCCCCGAGGGCTCGCTCCTTCCAGCCGTGTCCCTGTACCTTCGGGGTATCATGACTTGGAGTAAAGGAGCCCCAGCTGGTCCCGGAGCTGGAGCTGGGGCTGAAAGGAAAGGAATTTGGCGTTGAGTGACCTTGCCATGACGGCCATCGAAGGTCTGTTTGGACCTCAGCAGAGAGGTGGTTAACAGAGAGCCCCCGGTGGCCTGTTTGTGATGAGCTCCAGGAGTTCGCCCGAATGCTGACTTTTCCTAGTGACAGAATACCAGAGCTGACAGGTCCTGACAAAGTCAAACCTAACCACCTTGGATGAACTGGGGCCCGGACCGGGGGAAGGAATTTGTCTCAAGTCTGTCCACCGGTGGAAGAGGTCAGGCTAGTGGTTATTTACGGACAGCTTACCCCTTCGCCCACGCAACCCTGTTTGACTATTATTATTCCCATCTTCCGGAGGGGTAGCTGAAGGCACAGAAGGGAACGTAACTCCCCACCCCCCACAATGATACACTTGTGAGCCGTGGGTAATAGTTCATGCCGAGCCGTCTCACCCCAGAGCTCACGTCCCGACTTCCAGACCACGCTGCCTCTTGGAGTGGAGTTACCGGGTGGCTCACACGCACTCGTTTGCTTCTTCCACTCCGCAAGTGTGTGTTGAGCCCCTGCCGGGTACCAGGAACGGGGGACTTGGGGGCATCCAGAGTGGACAGAGGCTGGGCGGCTGGTGAGGGCCCCCCCCCCCCTGCGCCCCATCTCACCCGAGTCTGGGTTCTCAGAGGACAGCGTCCGCCCAGCACTGCGGTCCCAGCCACGCGGCCGTGAACTCGGATGCCGGGCTGGGCAGGGAACACGGCCGGCTGGGGCCGTGGAGAGTAGGCATTGGAGCCCATCGGAGCAGGGCCCCCACCACCCAGCTCCGGCAAATTCTCGCCATGTGGAACCACCTGCCTGCTGTTGCCAGTCCTTCTGATTTTCCAGCAAAGCTGAACATCGTGTTTTTGCAGGAGATCTTCCGTTTCTTCAGAGTTGGCAACTGGAACAAAAATACAAATTAAGAAAAAAAAAACCTCAGAAAACAAGAACGAGCCACCGGTTTGTAACCTGCGGATCCTTTCTTCTGCTGCCTTTCTACAGGCCGGTTTCCGGTTGGATCAGGTTCCGATTATCCCGCCAGGGCCACCTCTCCCAGGAAGCCCCTTCACTACCTGCCATGGAAGACCATACCCCACCCCCTGACTGTAGGGTGTCACCCCCATGCTGGACTGCCACCTGGGAGTAGTGGAAATCGCATGGGCTTTGACTTGGATAGATTCCAGACGGCTGCTGTGCGGCCTTGATCAAGGCGCTGGCCCTCTCGGAGCCTCTGTTTCCCGTCTGGAAAACAAGTAAAGTAAAACTGTACTCACTAGGTTTTTGAAAGGACTAAATACAGTAAGACAGAAGCTCAAGTCAATCAGGACTAGGCCAAAATGGAATTTATGGGCCTAGCAAAGTGCAGAGTCCAGGATCGTGCACGGCTTCAGGAACGGTTGGATCCAGGGCTCGCACGGTGTCCTCGGCGCTTGGTCTGTTCATCTTAACTCTGCACTCCTTTGCGCTGGCTCCTTTCAGAGGCAGGCTAGTGTTTGTGGTGCCACAGTGGCTGCTGCCAGCAGATCCGTAGTAACTCGGTTCTTTGAGCACTCGCCCTCTTCCCCGCAGGTTCCTCCAACGCCCCAAAACGGCCACTCCTGACTGGCTGGCCCTTTACCCTTCCCTGCACCATTCACTATGACTGGCAGATACGCATTCTCCGAAATCGTCTCGTCCTTTGCTCCTTTGCCTGTGCCCAGATAATTGATGTCTGTCACTGTTTCGAGACTGAGCTACGTGCCTTAGTAAATGGCCACAGGGGACACACACGGAGACCCCCAAGACGTGCCTACGCATGCACACACGTAGGTCGGCAAGAACCCCACGCTTCTGGCCAAGACTCTACGAATCAGCAGGACAGGTGACTGCAGCCCAGCGAACGGCAGGGTCATTACATGGTAGCATTGGTCACTGCACCCCCCAGTCCCATGGGGTGACACAATGGGCCCAGACGGTGACCGTGCAGGCGGTGGGGTACCCAGCGCGAGAAGAACTCAGGGCTAAGGCCCAGCACCTTCACACACACACACACACACACACACACGTCTTACTTGTCTGAAACTGGGGTGCTGGCCTGGGCCACCAGCAGTTCAGACGGGCGCTCTCCAAACTTACACGCGTGTGCCCGTCACCTGGGGCTGTCTCTGATGCAGGAGGTCTGGGGTGGAGCGTGGGACTCTGCCTTTCTCCTTCTTCTTCTACTTCTTCTTCTTCTTCTTTTTTTAATGTTTGCTTATTTATTTTGGGGAGTGGGAGGGGCAGAGAGAAGGGAGGCAGAATCCCAGGCAGGCTCCGCGCTGTCAGAGCAGAGCCGGACTCAGGGCTCAAACTCACGAACCGCGAGATCACAACCTGAGCTGAAATCAAGAGTCGGACGCTGAACCGACTGAGCCGCCCCGGGCGCCCTGGGACTCTGCATTTGTAATAAGCGCCGGGTGATGCCCTTACGGTTGGTCTGCGGACCACACATTGAGAAGTAAGGATTTAGGTGACTTTTGAGGTTTCTTTTAATTTTGAGATTCGGGGCAAGACCGGGAGAAGAGAATAAAGAGCCAGTGAGAGGGGCAGGGGCAGGAAGGAGCAGCGAGGAGGGAGGAGGAGAAGACTGCTGAGGAAATAAAGGCAGGGTGCCAGGCTTACAGGGCCCTCCCACCCATATTCCCCCAGCGACTCCCTCCACAGACCTTCCCCTCCGGTCTCACCCTGCACTGGGACCCCTTTCCTTGGAGCCAGAACACCACGTGTCGTTTCATCAGGGTCCTACCTCCCTAAATGGAGCCTCCAGCCCCGCAAGCGGGGGAAGTGTGGGTTTGAGAATACACAGGACACCCTGGACAGGGGCCGGAGAAGGGAGGGTGAGGGGGTGCCCGGCATAGACCCGTGGCAGTGGGCTCTTATCTCCCACCACCGTCCTCCTGGAGGCTTTGAGCAGGTCAGTCCCACCTGGGCCTGACTTTTCGAGCCAGGAAAGGAGGGCCCTGGACCCAGTGGTCTGGGTGCAGGCTTTCAGCTCCGAGGGCCTGCTGAAGGCAGTGGGATGGGAGAGCTCACTTTCTCCAGCCCTCCTCCTTAAAAGCCACAGGGGACCTGGGTGCAGATGGCTTAAACTCCCCGCCTTCCTCATTAGCACCACGGGGGAGGGGGCGCAAGTCCCCTACCAGGGGACAGCAGGTGGCGGAGGGGAGCCCTCTCTGCCCACCCCCCTCCATCAGCAGAGGCCTCCCCTTCTGCACCGTTTTTGCTGGTTGCTCTCTGCCCGGGAAGTGGCAGGACAGCCTGCAGGTTATTTTTTAAACCATCAATACCAACACGCCTTTTAAAACTTTTTGTTAGATAGAAGAGTGTAAGAAACTTCCGTGTACCTGTCATGCAGCCTCAACAATCAATAACTCATAGGCGTTACTAATCTATTTTTTTTAATGTTTAGTTTTTTATTTAGAGAGAGAGAGAGCAAGGAGGAGTACAGAGAGCGGGAGAGAGAGAATCCCAAGTAGGCTCCACGCTGTCAGCGCAGGGCCCGACGCGGGGCTCAAACTCATGAACTGGGAGATTATGACCTGAGCCAAAATCAAGAGTTGGATGCTTAACAGACTGAGCCATCCAGGTGCCTCTACTAATCTATTTTTTAAATCCAAAATGCACGAATCCGGTGTAAAACTCTGTTGGATGTAAGACCCTTTCCTCCTCTCGCCCTCTGGCCCGGGAGCAGAGGCAACCACAGATTAAGAATATTCTCTGCATCCGTGGGCCCATGTAAATGTGCGTGTCCTTTTTATTTGTTAAAACAGGGCCTGTTTATTTTATATAAAACTTACACAGCTTACTCGCATCGTGTCAGTTGCCATTCCAAGTATATTACAAAGATGAACTCATTTAATCCTAACAGCCTTACCAGGTAGGTGCCCCCAAGCACAGAGAGGTTAAGGAACCGCCCCCAACATCACACAGTGCTAAGTGAAGCAGCTGGGAGTCGAATCTAGGCAGCCGAGGACCAGAATCTGTTCTCTTAACCACCATTTTCTGCGGCCTCTCAACTTAGGCTATCTTGCCCTGGGTTTTGTTTTCACCACCGATTCTGTAACCCATTCAACAAACGTTTATCGTGTGCTCACTTTGCAGCAGGCACGGTTCCCCTTGCGGGGGATCCAGCGCTAAACGGAAGGTCAACATCTCTCTGCCCTCCTGGAGTTTACATTCTGGCTGGGGAGACAGAGAGCAAATAATATAAATGGGCACCACGTCGATTTGGTGGTGAGTCGTGCTCAGGGCAAAAATCCAACAGGGGAGGCGGGGTAGGACCGGTCAGGAGCCGGCAACTTTACATAGGTGGCAGAGAATGGGACACTGAGTAGAGAAAGGCCCCGATGGGAGTGAGGGAGCCCCGCGGGACTCTGGAGGAAGAGCATTCCAGGCAGAGGGAACAGCCGGTGCAAAAGGCAAGACAGGAGCATGGGGTGCTGCAGGCCGAGCGAGGCAGCCCTCTGGCTGGGGTGGGAGGGAGGGGGCACCCCGTAGGCGCGGAGGGCGCAGAGGGCAACGGCGTCTTGTCTGGAGAGCTTTGCTGTTTGCCGCGCGTGACACGGGGCTCCGCGGAGGGTTTGATCTGACAGGTTGTAACAGGCTCACCCGGCTGGCCGCGGGCTGGAGGATGGACAGCAGGTCAGAGTAGAAGCCGGGAGACAGTCAGGCTGCCCCTGCAGCCCTTCAGGCCGGAGGGAGACGTGGCCCCGACCACGGTGGTGGCCACGGTGGGAGCCGGACGGTTGTCCCGTCACCTCCCGACCTGAAACAGCCGCCCGTGGACCCTGTCATTTATTCAACCAGCCTCCAGACAACTCGTTGGTTATTTCCAGTCTTTTGCTGTTCTAGACTGCGCTGCAGTGAATACTCTCACACGTGTATCTCAGTGAAATTCCTAGAAGTGAAATCGCCGGACAGAAGGTCATGTGCATGTTTTTTAAAGGTTCCCGGCATATACTGCCCTTCACAGATACACCAGCAGTGCGTGGGAGAGAGTGCTCAGGTGATAGCTGCCGGCCGTGGGCTTGGGGGACCGGGGTGCCAGCGGGGAGATGTCGTGGGCGCTCCTCATTTGCCCCTTGGGAGGCCAAGGTGCCAAGGCAGAGTCTTTTTTTTTTTTTTAAGTTTATTTATTTTGAGAGAGAGAGAGAGAGAGAGCATGGGGGTGGGACAGAGAGAGAGAGAGACAGAGAATCCCAAGCAGGCTCTGGCTGTCAGCGCCAAGCACGACGCCGGGGGCTCCCAACTGTGAGATGGTGACCTGAGCCAAAATCAAGCGCTTACCTGAGCGAGCCACCCAGGCACCCCAAACAGCGTCTTTACAGAGGCACAGCCAGAATAGGTAGGCAGGTGCCTCGTCGGGCAAGTACCAGGGGGGGATGGTGACAGCTGCACAGAATAGAGACCCGCCCTAGGGGGCTCGAGTAACAAAGAGGCATAACAGGGGGTGCAGAAGTAGGCCGATTGCAGGAGCAGTTGATTCCCTTGTCCGCTGATGTCCCCGTCCCTGAGATGTTTTCCAACACCGGCCCGTTCTTTGGTTCTCTAACACCAGCTAGGTGTCCCAACGGCTCAATTCAGTTCTAAAGCCACCCAGAGTTAGCCCTCGTCCCCACAGATCGAAGACTTAGTCCCACGAGACCGTCCCCACTTCGGGGGGGGGGGGCTGGGGGGGGGCTCCGTCAGTGAAGCGTCTGATTCTTCATTTCAGCTCAGGTCCCTGAGTTCGAGCCCCGCATCTGGCTCCGTGCTGACAGCACGGAGCCTGCTTGGGATTCTCTGTCTCCCTCTCTCTCTGCTGGAGACCAGTTGCAGGTCCTGGGGCACCCGTGTTCCTTCTCCTCAGCTTCTATCATTTGGTAGAATGACTCACAGGGTTGAGGAAAGTGCTTTACTTACAGTCACCGGTTTATTATAAAGGATACAACTTAGGAATAGCCAGATGGAAGAGACACACAGGGTTGAGTACGTGGGAAGGAGCGTGGAGCCTCCGTGATGTCTCCGGGTGCGCTGGCCTCCCGGCATCTCACGTGCTCGCCGACCAGGAAGCCCTCTGAATCTCGTTCGAGAATTGTTGAGGCCACTTCCTGAGTGAGAGAACACATTTGCAGATCGTGTATCTGATAAGGGATTAATATCCGAAAGATGCAAAGAACTCATGCCGTTCGATAGCAAAAAACCCAAACAATCCTATTAAAAGGTGGGCAGAGGATGTGCCCGCAGAGCACACAGGTGAATGTGGATGCAAAAATTCTCAGCGAGATACTAGCCAACCGGATCCAACGAGACATTAAAAGGATTATTCACCACGATCCAGTGGGATTTATATCTGGGATGCAAGGCTGGTTCAATATCCACAAATCAATCAGTGTGATACATCACATTAATAGAACGGCTATCATCAGAAGGGCAGCAGGTAGCGAGTGATGGCCAGGATGCGGAGAAAAGGGAACCCGGGCACTGCTCTGGGGCTGTAAGTTGGTGCCGCCACTGTGGAAGATGATACGAAGGTTCCTCAAAAAACTAAAAGTAGAAACACCATATGATCCAACATTTCCACTTCTGGGCATTTATCCAAAGAATGAAAACGTAATTGTGAAAAGATCCCTGCACTCCCATGTTTATGACAGCCAGGGCATGGAAACCACGGAAGTGTCCACGGACAGGTGATTGGGAAAGAAGATGTGATATAGATACACGACGGAATACCATTTACCCGTATAAAAGAATGAATTCTTGCCGTTTGTGACAGCATGGGTGGACCTCGAGGGCATTGTGCTAAGTCACGTAAGTCAGACGCAGACAAATACTGTACGGTCTCGGGGCGCCTGGGTGGCTCAGTCGGTTAAGCGTCCGACTTCAGCTCAGGTCACGATCTCGCGGTCCGTGAGTTCGAGCCCCGCGTCGGGCTCTGGGCTGATGGCTCAGAGCCTGGAGCCTGCTTCCAATTCTGTGTCTCCCTCTCTCTCTGCCCCTCCCCCGTTCATGGTCTGTCTCTCTCTGTCTCAAAAATAAATAAACGTTAAAAAAAATAAAATAAAATAAAATACTGTACGGTCTCCCTTCTCCATGGGATCGAAACCAAAGCAGACCAAGCTCAGAGACACGGAGGACAGATTGGTGGTTGCCAGAGGGGTGGGGGGAGGGGGGAGGCGAGAGACAAACTCGTAGGTGTAAAAGAAACAAGTTCTGGGGGTGAAATGCCCAGCGAGGTGACCACAGTTACCAATACTGTATTGCATATTTGAAAGGTGCCAAGGAAGTAGATCTTAAGTGTTTTCATCACAAGGAAAAGGCATTCTGTGACTACGATGAATGCTACCTGCACCTGCTGTGACGATCATTTCGCAGTGTAGACAAATACCAAGTCATTACCTTGTAGACCCAACACTAATGTCATGTTCTGAGTCAACTATGCCTCAATTTAAAAACCTAAGAATCTTTGTAGATCTCAATCTCCAGCCCCCCCCCCTGCCCTCCCAGGAGGTCAGTGGGTGGGGGGGCTGGAAGTTCTGACTTTCTAAACACTGGGTCTCCGGGACCCTCCCCATTTTGAGGCTATGTAGGGAGCCCACCGGAAGTCACTCATTAGCAAAAACTCAGGTGTGCTAGAAAGGGGCTCCTCATGAATAACAAAAGACGCTTCTATTACTTGGGAAGTTCCAAGGGTTTCAGGTGTTCTTTGCCAGGAACTGGGGACAAAGAACAGGTATATTACTTATTATGCCACACCTTCCCTCTGCTCTGCCTACCAGCTTCGTTCTAAAGGGTGCTTCCCGAGGAACGGTGGCTGCTTTCCGCAGCAATGACTGCATCCTTTCTTATTCAAGTCCTGAGATCAAAGTCCTTTTCTTCCTTTGCCGGGCCTGAGTTGGTCAGGTGTCTGACCTTGACCTCCTCCGGAGGGGAATGTCAGGTGCTGATGAAAGGCCAGGTCCATGATCCAGTAATTGGGGAGGGGGGTGGTATTGCCATAATCGGCTTAGATTCATCTGAGCCCATACCTGGAGCTGACGGCAGGCTCAGCTTCTGAATCTTACAGGTCCTGGGAGGGAGGTGTCGCACCTGAACATTGTTCGGTTCTATTAGTGGGGAGGAAAGGGGTAAGGGGATCCAGGTACCATCAGTGTCCCCTGTCAGAAGCAAACACATAAAAAAGGTGTCACCCTTGGGAACGCCTGGGTGGCCCCGTCGGTTTAGTGTCTGACTTTGGCTCAAGTCACGATCTCACGGCTCGCGAGTTCAAGCCCCGCGTCGGGCTCTGTGCTGACAGCTCGGAGCCTGGAGCCTGCTTCGGATTCTGTGTCTCCCTCTCTGTCCCTCCCCCACTCATGCTCTGTCTCTCTCTGTCTCTCTCTGTCTCAAAAAATAAACATAACACATTTTTTTCAAAAAAAAGGTGCCACTCTTGACCGCCTTCCCCACTTGACTCAAGAAAGTTTACAGTGCTTCTCCCAACCTACTTCTTTTTACGTTTTATTTTGAGAGAGAGAGCACGCGCGTGCAAGCTAACGAGTGGGGGAGGGGCGGAGAGAGAGAGAGAGAGAGAGGGAGAGAGAGAATCCCAAGCAAGCTCTCGCCTCTTTGCTGTCTGTGCTGAGCCCAGCCTGGGGCTTGACCCCAGGATCCGAGAGACCGTGACCTGAGCAGAAACCAAGAGTCGGATGTCTAACCAACTGAGCCACCCAGGCGCCCCTCTCCCAACCTCTTTTTATCAAAATCTTATCCATGGTGGAGTCAACCTGTTACCTTTAAAAGGTTCAGCAGGAGGGACCTCCTGGGGAGAATGTGCTCACCTGCCCCCCAGCCAGCTGTACCGCTGATGCTCCCCCAGAAACCGCTCTGCAGACAAAGCCGGGAACCCAATCGGGAGCCTCACTGGCCGGACCCCAGTTCCTCCAGCTGCAAAATCACGGGCTGGACTGGGTTAGTTTCCCCCATGGAAGTTCTTTGCTCTTCCTCTTCAGCGCCGACTTAAAAAATAGAGCGTTACCAACATCGTCTAAGCCCCTTCCTTATCCCTTTCCAGTTATGCCCAAAGATTATCCCTGATGCGTCTTCTTTTTTTTTTTTTTTTTTTAATGTTTATTTTTGAGTGAGAGCAGGGGAGGGGCGGGGAGAGAGGGAGACACAGAATCCGCACCAGGCTCCAGGCTCGGAGCTGTCGGCACAGAGCCCCACACGGGGGTCGAACTCATGAACCCCGAGATAACGACCTGAGCCGAAGTCGAACGCTTAACCGACTGAGCCACCCAGGCGCCCGTGCCACTAACGGGCTTCTAACACTGCAGTTCTGCCTGCTTTTTAAACTTTATAGAAATGAAATTATACAGTATGTACCCTTTGGGGCTCGTTTCTTTCCTCGGCATCGTGACTATATACTATAGCGTGTAGTTGTGGTTTGTTTATTCTCATTTCTACATAGTAATCTACCCGCTGAGCTATTTTGTAAACATAAAAAGTTTAATGAATGTTGTACGGGTCTCTGTAATCAGCAGGACAAATGAATGAGCACGCCAGATTTCTCCGCTTTTGCCTGGGATGATAGCAGCTAACCGGTTTACCCTGGTTAATCCCGGTTATCGCACACCGGTGTATATGGGAAAAACTAGGAAAATGAACGAGTCATCACACAATGCGTGCAGGCTTTTCGGCAGATAAAATCTTTCGAAATGGGAATCGTAGAGAAAAAGAAAAACAGAAGTCTTCATGATCGAAATATCAGGGCCCTTACTGGCCAGTCAGTCGATTTGCATTCATTCATGAAATATACAGCAAGTGCCACGTATATGCCTGGTATTCAGTCTCTAATTTTGTTTTTTTTTTTAATTTTTTTTTTTTAATGCTTATTTATTTTTGAGACAGAGAGAGACAGAGCATGAACGGGGGAGGGTCAGAGAGAGGGAGACACAGAATCCGAAACAGGCTCCAGGCTCCGAGCTGTCAGCCCAGAGCCCGACGCGGGGCTCGAACTCACGGACTGCGAGATCGTGACCTGAGCCGAAGTCGGCCGTTCAAGCGTTCAGTCTCTAATTTTGAAGCCTCCTTCCTCCCGACCAATTGGTTGGGTCTCAGCACCCGGTGACGAAGTCGGTGAGGGTGGCAGAACCTGAGACATTATTATCTTTGCTAGCAGTTCTTAAATTTAATGAGTATAAAGAGTATAAATGGGCTTTAAAGAGTTAAGTGACTTTTTTTTTTTAAGTTTTTAAATTTATTTGGAGAGAGGGAGATAGACAGTGCATACACCTGTGAGCAAGAGTGGGGGTGGGGCAGAGAGAGAAGGAGAGAGAGTCCCCAGTCTGCTCAGTGTAGAGCCCGACTCCGGGCTTCATCTCACGAATCATGAGACCGTGACCGGAGCTGAAATCCAGAGTTAGAAGCTTAACACACTGACCCACCCAGGTGCTCTGAGACTTTCTTTTTTCTCATAAGCGAAAGGAAGAAAAGAGAAACACTTTCCCTTTAACCCTGCTTCAACTAACCACATGGGAAGTCGGCCGCCCAACCGACCGAGCCACCCAGGCACCCCCTGTTTATATATTTTTGAGAGACAGAGTGGCGGGGGGGGGGGGGGGAGGGACAGAGAGAGGGAGACAGAATCCAAAGCAGGCTCCAGGCTCTGAGCTGTCGGCACAGAGCCCGATGCGGGACTCGAACCCATGAACTGGGAGATCACAACCTGAGTTGAAGTTGGACGCCTAACCGACTAAGCCACCCAGGCGTCCCAACAACCTTCATCTTTAAAAATAGATTTTATTTTCTGGAGAAGTTCTAGATTCACAATAAAACTGAGGGGAATGTGTGGAGAGCTTTCATATTCTCCCTGTGTCCGCACACCCGCCATCTCCCGGACTCCGGGAGTGCTACATTTGTTGCAACCGATGAACTTGCCCTGACACGTCATCATCACCCGAAGTCCGTGGTTTACATTCAGGCTTCCTGTTGGTGTTGTACATTCTAGGGGTTTGGACAGAGGTACAATGACATGTATGCACCATTATAGTTGTCCCACAGAGTAGTTTCACTGCCCTACAAACCCTCTGTGCTCTGCCTATTCATCCGTCCCTCCTGCTAACTCCTGGAAACCACTGAACTTTTTACTGCCTACATAGTTTTGCCTTTTCCGGAATGTCATATAGTGGGAATCATACAGCAGGGGGCCTTGCCAATTACCTTCTTTCACTTAGTAGCTTTCATTTTTCACTAACAGTATGTTGCGCGTGTGTTTCCATGTCAATAAATATTCTTCGGAAGCATTGTTAGTTGCTGTCTAATATTCCACCGTATGCTACATATTAACTTCTCTCCTGTTTTCAAGGTTTACTTTTATTCTTCCGTGGTTTTTGTTTGTTTTGTTTTTGTGTGGTTCTTTTTTTTTTTTTTTTGCTACTAAAAATAGTGTTGCAGAGGACAACCTTACGGGTAAATCTCTGACCACAACTTAATGATGCCCTTAGGAGAAATTCCTAGGTTTGGGGTTGCTCCTACAAAGGTTTTCTCATTTCAAGTCTTTTGATATGTGTTGCCAAGTTGCCCTCCAAAAAGGTCACACCAATTTATATTCCAACCAGGAGGGTGTGTAGGGTATATCCCCCACGCTCTCGCCAACCTGGAATAGGATAGAGATTTTTAATGTTCGCCAACCTAACAGAGGAAAAATGGTGTTTGTTTTCATTTATATTTATTTGGGTATTAAAGTGTTGTGGCTTTTTCATAAAGCATGTCGGCCATTTGTCTTTCTTCTTTTGCAAATTGCTTTTTTAATGCTATTTCCCATTTTTCTACTGGGATGAGCATCTTTATAGTATAGACTTATTATACGTGTTTCTCTCTTAAGGGTCGTAACTGCTTGTAAAGCCCCTTTTTTTAACGTCAAAAAATTTTTTCATCGACGTGCCCCCCTGATGTCTGCTATACCTTTAAAATACTAAATAAATGAATGATAATAAGAACTAATTATTTATAGAGTGCTTATTGTATGCCAGATACTATGCTATGTAAAACGGCCCTAGGAGATGGGTCCTGACATCAGTCCCATTGGACAGGGAAAGGAAGGTAGGAGTGGTTAATTTCTCCAAGGTTACGTAGCTTGTAAGTGGCTGTGCTGGAATCCGTTGGTGAATAAAACACATGATGACATTCGGCTTCTCCGAGTTCAATAACATTTTACTATAAACTTATCATTTGTTCATCGTAAAAGTATGTATATACATTTACAAATCTGTCTCACGTGCAAGTTCAAGGCGTATCATTTATTCTCTCTATAGGCAGTGCTTGCTGGGCATTGAATTCAACAACTCCCTTAATAATTCCATGCTCTCCCCCCATTGCCCCCGTGATTTACCGTTAAGAACCACGTTGGACCTTTTATTTCTTGAGAAGGGGAAACTGAGTCTCGGGGCAAGGCAGGAACTTGCTCAAGGTCACCTAAAAAGTTTATGGCACAGCCAGGACTGAAGCTCAGAGCGGGGGGGGTGGGGGGGGGCCCAGCCCAGGTCACCGCATGACTGGGGCCAGCCCTCTAATGGCCTGTCCCTTTGTTATGGGACGGAACAACACAGGATGCTGTCAGACCTGGACAGCAGACCTGTCAGATTCTCGTGGTGCCAGCCTCTAGGGAAACCAAGTGGGCACAGATTCCCAGTCCTCAGGCCACGCTGGCTGCCGGGCATTCCAGGACCCTGGCATGCCGCCAAGGGTGAGTTGCATTCTGCCCCCTCCTCTTGGGTTTGCATCTCATTGCTGGGTTTGCAACATGCCTAATCTCTGCGTGTGCAGACTCAGAGGAGCCAGCTGAGAGGGACCACTGCCAGCAGCGTGGAGTCCTCCGTGAGGCCTGCTGACCACCCCTCCCCCAAGCCCCTCACTGGGCAAACGGGTCCACAGCAGGCCGCGGAAACAGTTGCTGGACCTTCCGCTGGTTGCAGGCTTTACAGCGCCCGCTGAGATGGGCCCAGTGAAGGACACCAACCTGTGGTGTTCTCTCTCTCTTCCCAAATGGACGGCCTGCCACACGCCATCCTCTCCCTCCCCCACCCCACTCCCACGGCCTCCGCTCCAGACACAGAAGGGACTTGTAATGCACCTCAGTCACGCAAGTGAGGCTCGGTTTTGGTCCACCAGGCGGCTGGACTCCTCTAAGAATGGAAAGAACTTAATCGTGCACTGAATAAATCAGTGTCAAATAACGAGTGCTCTGTAACCCATCACGTTTCCCTTTTTGCCGTAGCTGCCAGGAGGCTCAGAACCGAATGGGCAGCTGGATCGCTGGCCATCTTATGATAGATTCTTGGTAGAACCGGCCTCAGTCGTTCTCCATGAAATCTGTGTCCTGTTTGAGTATGTGTTTGTGTTACAAATCATCACGATTCTTTTCCCTGATGAAGGTGGGATGTAAATGAAAAGTAAGACATCCCAGGAAATGGCTAGAAGACCTCTCTACTTGGAGAGACAAATGAATGTCTTCCTCAGAGGGGATAGTTTTCCATTCAAGATGCAGAAAAATGTCTGCATGTCTCTTCCTCCCCACCCCCATGCCTGCTTTCCTCTCTTCTCTCCCTCTTCCCCTCCATCCTTGATTCTCTTACTATTTCCTTTTCCCTCCTTCCCCACCCCCTTTCTGGCCTGTCTTCCCCCCATCCCCCCTCTCTCTTCTTCCTGCTCACCCTTTGCCTCTGGGTGGCCAGTTAAATACTAATACCCTTTACAAACGCGTAGCACTTGGCCCCTCCCAAGGTCTTGCCCCAGCCTTTCTCTCATTCATTCCTTATGGGGATAACCTGGCAATTATGATGATTTCCATTTTACCAAGGAAGACGCCAAGGCCTGGTGCGTTTAAGTGATGTTCCCATGCTCACCGCATACACCTATGACTTCCTATCAGGTTCGGGTCCAGGACTCAGGAGTCCAATTCCATTCCTACTCTCCACTGTACCTACCTCACTGCCTCTCAACGCCAGCCTCACCCATCGGACCACCCACCTTGCCTAGCAGAGATCACTGAGGGAGCACCCCAAAGAGACGAGGATTCAAGACAATAACCCACCCGCCCTGTCTTCGCTTCTCAGATCTCTTTCAGAGTTGAGATTCTCCAGGGGGCCAGCAGGACACATGAGAGGGGGCTGGTGAATCGCGACATGGGTCGCCGGTCGTTAATTCCTTTGGCAAATACTGAGAATACACTATGTGCTGGGCAAGGCTGAGGCCAGGATAAGGCAAGCCAGGCACCCAGGGCGCCACATTCAAGGACACGCTCATTTTCAGGTGCCGTTCCTGCAAGTGCATGATCCTGAGGGTGGGTGCCTCCTTAAAGTTTATGCCTTAGCACATTGCTGGTCTTTCCCTAGCTCTTCCCTGGTGCCAGACACGGTGATGAGTGCTGGCAATTCACTGGAGAGCAAAAGTGCCTGCCTGTGTGGAACTTACCATCTGTTAGTGGGAATGAAGTATTAATTAAATAATGCTGCTGGCAAAAGACTGTTCTAAGGGTGACAAGTGCCCTAGGGAAAAGAACATGAAGCTGGAGAGGGTATTAAGTCGGTGAGGGGGCGACAGTGAGGGCTGAAGGATGGGTAGGAGTTTTCCAGGTGTCCGGCAAGCGGAGGACCCAAGTTCACAGGGTGGAGGTGGCATACAGGTGGGGCTGGTGGAGGACGGAAGGGCCGGAGCAGGAGAAATGCAAAACGGTCCCAAGCAGTCTGTTTCTAATAGAGGGCCAGACTCTGCAAATGATTGATTTAAACAACAACAACAACAACAACAACAACAACAACCCAACCCAATAGAGGGAATTCAAAGCCACCCCTTAATGAGGTCAGTCAATACCCCCCTTCCCCATCAGCTTTCTTCATGTGCAGATACGCAGGGACTGCGCCTGGCCCCCTCCAAACTCATCTTTGTCCATTTCATACAGCAACGTCTGGGACGGAATCTAACACGGGCCACATTTTCCAGGGGAACAAATGGGCACACAGGGGAGTTGGATAACCGGCTGTCTCAGTCTATTCAGGCTGTCATAACACAATGCCATAGACGGGGTGGCCTAAAGCACCAGACATTTATTTCTCGGGTTCAGAGGCTGAGAGGTCCAAAATCAAGGTGCAAGCCGATCAGGTTCCTAGGGAGAATTCTCTTCCTGGTTTGCACACTGGTGCCTTCTCACTGTCGTCACCTGGTGGAGAGAGAGAGAGAGAGAGAGCGCGCACTCTGGTGTCTCTCCCTCTTCTTATAAGGGTACCAGCCCTATTAGATTCGGGTTCCACCCTTAGGACCTCATTTAACCTTTATCATCTCACAGGCCCAGTCTCCAAATATAGTCACGTGAAAGGCCATGGCATCAACCCATGAATTGGGGTAGGGGAGCATACAAACTTTCAGTCCCTTACACCTGCCCAGGGTCACTTAGCCAGTCAGCGGGACTTGAACACAGGCAGTGCCCCTTTGGGGACCCAGGCGTCTAACCACCAGACTTCACTACCGCGCGGTGTGTTGTGTGTGAATATCGCCCATCCGAGTGAGAAGTGCTCCTCAGGGCAGAAGTGCTCAGTGAACCTTTACCAATCCATAGGACCTTGCCCCTACCTGGCAGCTGGACTTGTGGGCTGCCTTAACCCATCCCAGGGTGATCCTGGTGATCCTTCTGGAAGAGGCTGGGCAGAGGCCTGAAACATAACGCTTGGATCTGGGGGTTCTCCTGTTTCCCAGTTAACTCAGCAGGCCCCAGGCTCCAGTCTAGATTCCATCAGGAATGGGCCGGGCGACCTTGGGCAAGTCCCTTGGCATCTTCCCGCCCTAGGTTCCTGCCTCAGCGACCCTCAACCCCTGCCCCCTGACGGGTGGCTGAGGGCCCGCCACCAGGCATGGAGCCCCCCCCCGCCCCCCCTCCCCCGCAGGCGCCGGGTCCCCACCCTAGGCCGCGCAGGTGGGGAAGGGGCGGCGTGCAGGGATCTGTGTCGCTCGGTTCGCCGCAGGCCGCGCCGCAGCCGCGCGGAGTCCGCGGCGGCCGCAGGGAAGGCGCGCGGGGGGCCTCCCGCGCCGGTCGCCCACCCGCTTCGCTCGCCCGCCACCTCCGCTCCCGGCCACCGCGGACGCCCGCCCGGCGTCCCCCAGCCCGCCGGGCGCTGCACCCCCTGCCGGGCGGGCCCCCGGCCGCCGCCCCTCCCGGGCGCCCGCTGCCTCCCGCTCCCCGCGCGCCCCCCTCCCGGCCGCCAGCCAACTGCGTGCCCCCGGGGCCGGCAAGAAGCCACATGCCCCCGCAAGGAATGCCGGGCCTGGCGGGCGGGGGGCGGCGCTGGGCAGGGCCGGGCCGGGCAGGGCAGGGAGCTCCCCGCCGGGAAGGTTGGTGAGAGGGAGAGAGCGGCCCGCACCCTCCCCGGCCCCCCGCGCCGCCCCTGCGCCCGGCCGCGGGACCTCACACTTTCCCCGCCGGACACGCGGGCGGGACGCCGCGCGGGGCCGCGGCGGCGGGCGGGGGTGGGGGGGCGGCCTGGGGGCCGGGACGGGGCGGCTCGGCCCGCCCGGGCAGCCCCCGCCCCCTCGGCGCGCCCCCCCCCCCCCCCCCCCGGCCCCGCCGGCTCTGGAGGAGGGGGCAGGCCGTCGTGTTTCCCCGCACCCCTCCCAGCAGCCGCCGGCTTTGGGGCCCCGGTGGGGAGCAGGGGGCTGATTAGCGGAGGAGCAGGGGTGTGGCCAGCGGGGCCCCGGGTAGTGAGTCACACACGCCGCTTGCCCAGTCCCGGGCCGCGAGCGCGGTCCCAGCCTGAGCCGCGCACCGCCCTGGCCCGAAGAGTGTCCCCGGGCTTGGCATGAGGACCCAGGGGTGCCGAGGGAGGGGCTGAAGCCCGGCGCGGTGGTGGAGGAGGGCGGTAAGCGGCGGGCTGGGGCGACTTCCCTGGAGAGAGCGGGTGGGGCTCGGAGTCAGGGCTGGCTCGCCGGCCCACACCGGGACCCCCAGGCCCCGCCTGTACCTGCTCTGAGCTGGCAAAGCGGGCCCGGCTGCATTCCCTGGCAGCCGCTGGGTGAGGGGCTGCACAGCCAGGCGCTGGGGGCCCGGTTCATCCTCCAGCCCCGCTTGGCCCCAGCAGGACTTGAGTCGATCCCTCCCCTGCCCCCCAGTGCAGACTTTTGTGCGGAGGCTCCTTCCTGTGGATTCCCCATACCCTCTGCCCCTTGGCCTTGGGGTCCGGGCTGCGCTCTCCAGTCCTGCCCCCTGGCCTGAGCTGCCCCTCGTCCTCTGACCCCATGGGGCTGGTGGCTCCAGTCTTCCCCAGGACCAGCCCGGGATAGAAATGGCATTTCCTCTTGGCCGAGCTACAGCTGTTTTTGTTGTCTGTGTTCTCCAGCGCTTCCTCTGGGGATGGCAGGGAGGGTAACCAGACTCCACGGGACCCCCCGCTTGCCCTCTGTGACACTCACCCTTCTTCCCCTGTCTCTTTGATCTTCTTCCTGTGCTGGTCCCGCCTTCGCGTCCCCAGGACAGAATGACTGAGAACATGAAGGAGTGCCTGGCGCAGACCAAGGCGGCCGTGGGGGATATGGTGACCGTGGTGAAGACAGAGGTCTGCTCCCCACTCCGCGACCAGGAGTATGGCCAGCCCTGGTGAGGCCCTGGTGTGGGGACAGGAGAGGGAGAAGTGGGGAGTCGTTGGGCTGGGTTGGTTGGAGGCCCTGGGGAAGAGTTCCCACTCCTGGCCCACCTTCCTAAGCCTGCTCTGGGCCGCTCCTTGGAGCAGAGGGGAGAGCGCAGGCTCTAGAAGGCACGCAAGCAGGGACCCTAGAAGGCCTGGCTGGGTCCAGGTCTCAGATCCTACCTTTTCGCTGTCCCTGCACTGAGTGGGCAGCCTGGCTGGGGTTCCTCGGCCCATCCCGCATCCCCGTGGCCTCCTGGCCAGGGCCACGGCTTCTCTGCCCCCCCAGCCTCCCGCTCTCTGATGGCTTCTTTGCTTTCTCCACTGGCCCCTGGTCTGGCCAGCTCTAGGAGACCAGACCCCTCGTCCATGGAAGTGGAGCCCAAGAAACTGAAGGGGAAGCGTGAGCTCATCATGCCCAAAAGCTTCCAGCAAGTGGACTTCTGGTGTAAGTGGAGCTCGAGGCTGTTCCTGGGTTGCTCCTCCCTCCCCCCCCCCCCCGACTCCCACCCTCCACCCCAGCTCTGCTTAGGGAGTTTGCAGCCGCAACTGACCAGAGGCGTTCGCCTGTCACGTATCAGACACGGGTCCCGGATTCAGTTTAGCCTCACCATTAACCACTGAGGTGGCTGTTATGGGTCCCATTTTCCAGGTGAGGACCCCAGGGCTTGGTGAGGGTTAAGCACCCTGCCTCGGGTCCCACAGGCCACAGAGGCATGGTTGCAGTTCAAACCCAGACCCATCTGACTCCAAAGCTGTGCTTGAAACTTGATACAAAGGGAGCTACTGGCTTCCTTCGCACTGGCAGGCGTGTCCTTTGAGCCCCCGGGGAGGGGAATGGGTTATTACCGCTGAAGACTCTGGGGCCTGTGGCTGGCTGGGGCGGAGCCAGGGCCGGGACTCCCGAGTCCCCTGCGGTGGGCTTTTCACGGCCCTGTGCCGTCCTCAGGGTGGGCTTCCCATCAGCCCCTCAGCCTCTGCCATGGAGGTCCTGCCTCCCTGCAGCAACTGAGGCTCTCTTCGCTCTTTCCGTCCCTTCAGTCTGCGAGTCCTGCCAGGAGTACTTTGTGGATGAGTGTCCGAACCACGGTCCCCCAGTGTTTGTGTCCGACACGCCGGTGCCCGTGGGCATCCCAGACAGGGCTGCCCTCACCATCCCACAGGGCATGGAGGTGGTCAAGGAAGCCAGTGGGGAGAATGACGTGCGATGCATAAATGAGGTCATCCCCAAGGGTCACATCTTCGGCCCCTATGAGGGGCAGATCTCCACCCAGGACAAATCGGCTGGCTTCTTCTCGTGGCTGGTGAGTGTCCCCTGGGCTGTGCAGTGGGAGAGGGTGCTAATGAACATGGAAGGAAGCCAGCAGGGGGAGCCATACGCTGGCCCAGCCAGGCCCAAGAGCTTTTTTTTCTGCCATCACTCCGGGCTGCGTGCATGATGGATCTTGCTACCCCCTGGCCCTGGCTGAGTGGTTGTGCTCCTTGGTGGCCGAGGGCCATGCCAAGGAGCCCGTCAGGCGGTAGTCCGCAGAATCAGTGGTAGGGCTCTAGGGAGCCCATGGGACCAGCCAGCCGGAGAGAATTCAGGGTGATTTTCTCATGATTCTTCATGTGTGGGTCTGGTAGACCGTTCTGTGAAATGGACCAAGGGTTCACCTCAAGCCCTCCTCCGGAGCGGGTGACTTGGGTCTGGGGGCTGTGGGAATGCAGAGCACGACATTCAGCTAAAAAAGCAGTGATGCCAGGGGCTGGACCGGGTGCCCGAGGCAACGTGGTCCCTGCCCTCGGGGAGTGGACGGTCTGGCGGGGGAGGGACAGGGATTGAACAGGTACGGGCACATGTGATCATTGCTACTGAAGGAGGGAAGATGAGACATTCTAGTTTCAGAGGGAGACGGTGGAGTTCATGGTGCTGATGGATTTGGGGCCTGGAGCCCAAGTTCATTACGCCAGCCAGCTTTGCTATTTCCTATCTGGTGTGACCTTGGATGAATCATTTCACTTCTCTGTGCCTGTCCTGTAACAGAATAATCATAGTTGACGGTGCGACACGATGGGTCAATACTATAGAGTTCTTAGGGCCGCGCCTGCCTTTAGGAAGCATGCAGTGAATATCAGCTATTGTTGTTGTTGTTGTTGGCCTACTCGAGGGGTTTGGGCGGGATTTCCTCTAGCTTGAGACTTGAAGCATGAGTAGTAGTTAGTGGAAGGGGGGTGGGAGGATGCTGTATTCACACAGGTCGGCTGAGCGAGAGACGCATCTGGCAGGTCCGTGTGGCGACAGCAATGAGCCTGACAGGCAGAGTGGCAGGAAATCAGCAGGAGAGGGAGTCAGGGGCCAGATCACCCTACATTTCATAAGCCAGGGTAAGCGCATGCTCCTTCTGCGGGCCACGGGAACCTCTGAAGATTGTCGGGCAGAGGCGTTACGGAATGGTTAGGTCAGGTTGCAGAACGCAGAATCAGGATGGGTACGGGCGCCTTGCTGGGGAGAGGGGGGGCTTTCAGGTCAGAAAAGATGCTGGTTTCAACTTAGGTGCTACAGGCAGGCACATTTGAGAGAGGCTTAGGAGGGAGAATCCAGATCTGAAGTGGAAGGGATTATTAGGGACACCTCTCAAGCATCCAGCTTGAGCAGAGTTGGAGGAAGGTGGGACCGGTAGAGAAGAGCAGGCTAGGGAGTAGGAAGATCGTTTATCAGTCATGAAATAAACCTTTCCTGTGGGTCTCGTTTGTGCTAAGCCCTGAACTGGCCTCAGGGATACAGTGATGGGCCAGATCAGACATCAGTTCTGCCCTCATAGAGCTTATTGTGGGGAAGCCGGAATGAATCAAATAATAAGGTAAATAAATGTAAAATAATGGCTCAGGTGAGGAAGAGGCAGTGAGGCTAGGAGAGAAGGGAACAACCAGAGGAAGTGATGTGGCCAGAGGTCAAGGAAGGCTTCCTGATAGTTGAGCTGTGACTGAAGAAAGAGAATGCCCACCAGATGAACAGGACAGCATGTGCAAAGGCCCTGTGGCGGGCGAGAGTATGGCATGTTTGCGCAACTGGGTCATTGTGCCCGGAGTGGAGCGAACACAGGGGCCTGGAGGGGGAGACGGTCTTGGATGTATAGGGCCCGCTGAGCCAAATTGGGACTTTTGTTCTTTATTTTAAGAACAATGAGAAGTTTATTTATGTTTTGAAAGGGTGACTTTGGCTGCAGGCTGGAGAACAGATTGGGAGCAGGGGGCATGGGTCAAGAATGGATCATTGTCTGAGTCGGGGATGGTGGAGGCTTGGGTTAGGGTGGGGCAGCAACATGAAGAAAGGGTGAACTCGTTTGTGAACTATTTCGGAGATGAGCGGGGTTGACTTGGAAGTTGATTGATTGGCCTAAGTAAGTGAGAGGGAATTGGCGAAAACGAGCCCTTCAGTGTCCTGGTCTCAGCAGGTGGGGAAGGTGTCCGTCTCTGAGAACTGGAATATAGGCGGGGCCTGGGTGGAGGGCAAGAGGCAGTTTTAGACTCAATGACTTTGGAGTGACATCAAGGCACCCAGTGGCCATGGCGACTAGGCAGTTAGCAATACGGGTTCGGAGCTTGGAAAGGAGATTCGGAGATGTCACTTCACGAACCACCTGCACACAGGTATCAGCGGGGCTGGGAGTGCGGAGGGCCGCCCCCAAGGAGAACCGATGGACGAGAGGCGGAGAGGGCCTAGAATGAGCTTTGAGGAACTTCGGTGGTTCAGCCGTCCAGAAGGGGAACACGATCCTTGCAAGGGAGACTGAGGAAGTGCACCCTGAGAGGCGGGAAGGCCAGAACGGTCAACAGGGTCAAGTGTTTCTGAGAAGCCAGGCAAGAGAAGGACTTGAAATGGTCCACTGGGCTTAGTGCCAGGGAAGTCACCGGCCACTTTAGCAAGACCTGGTACTCCAAGACCGAGGTTCCCGACCCGGGGCGGTTTGCTCCCTTCCTCCCTGCCCTCCCCCCGCCCCCCACCCGGGGGACATTTGGTAACGTCTGGGCACATTTTGGGCCGTCACAGCTTGGGATGGGGGCTATGCTCCTGGCATCTAGAAGGTAGGGGTCAGGGGTGCTGCTAAACCTTTCGTAATGCAGAAGACAGCCTCCTACAACAAAGAGCGATCTGGTCTCGGGGGTCCAGAGTGCTGTGGTGGAGAAGCCCCGTCAGAGCACCACCCGAAGGGAACCTTGGGAGAAGCCGGGTAACCAGCATAGGCACTTCTTAGAAGCTTGATTAGAGATAAGACAAGTGGAAGAGAGACAGGAGATACGAGGGTTGGCTGCCGGCAGGCACGGGGGGCGGGGGACTTTGTTAAGAGAGAGACGTGAACGTCTTTGAAAACCCTGGTGGGAGGGTCCCACTGAAGAGACGGTTGAATATCGAGCAGAGGTGAGGCGTGATGGACAAGCTCTCCTATCGCCCGAGAACGTTCAGATGGAGACGTTGCATATGGAGGGGCGATGGGTCAACATGTCTTCTGTCACTGGAGGGGTACCCTAGAGGCTCGGAGCAGACGGAGGGAAGTGAGCATGGTAGGCCAAATAATGGCCCCCTCAAGATGGCCGCATCCTCATCCCCGGATCCTGTATGGATGTCATCTTAGAGGCCAAAAGGGACTTTCCAGGCGTAATTCAATTAAGGCGCTTGAGGTGGGGAGATTATCTTGGTTTATCGGGGTGGGCCTCGTGGAATTACAAGCATTTTTATGGGAGGGAGGCAGGAGAGTCAGAGTCAGAAAGACAAGATTGGAAGATGTTATCCTGCTGGCCTTGAAGATAGAAGAAGGAGCCAGGAGCCAAGGGACTGCATGCAGACAGCTTCTAGAAGCTAACAAAAGGCAAGGAAGTAGATTCTTCCCTCAAGCCTCCAGAAGGAACTCAGCCCGCTGCCGACGCCTCGATCTTAGGACTTGTGACCTCTGGAACCGTGAGATAATAAACGTGTGGTGTTCGAGAACCACCGTGTCGTGGCAGTTTGTTAAGCAGCGCTAGGAACCGAGTGCAGTGTCTGGGGGACATCTGCTAACACGTGCGGAGCTGTGGAGAGAGCTGGCCTGAGACGGGAGAGCGGCGAAGGTGAGTTCGGGGGGCGGGGGGGGGGGGCGGTGAGTCGAGCCGGAGATGCCCGTGAGGTGCTCAGGTGAGCCATCCTGGGGCACACCGACGCACATGGGTCAGCCGAGGACAGAGGCCTGGGTGTAGGGGACACCAAGCGTGTAAACGGACGCGGCTGAGGCCCCGGGAAGGGACAGGCGGCGGGGGACAGGGCTGCAGGGAAGTGTGAGGCCTGAGAGCCGCTGTGTTCGGGCAGCACGGGGGTCTTCGTGTCCTGGGCACAGGCAGTTTCACGGCAGAAGCCACGCTGCTGGGGCCCAAGGCGTGAGTGGGAAGTGAGGAGACGGAGCCAGCAAGGGGGGCTGGCTTGTTTTCAGAGGTCTGGCCGCCTGTGAGCCACGATGGTGTGCCAGCTGTGTGCCACATTCGTCCTCACAGCAGGTTGCTGCCGTTCCGGCCCAGATGAGGGAACCCGGGACCCAAGAGGTCATTAAGTAGGCAACCCCAGCTCCCACAGCCCACGCATGGTACGCGGCGGGTTCCTTCAAAGGTAGCGCCTTTCCGCGATGCCAGGCTTTAAGTAGCTCCTCCGTGGGGACACGTGGCTGAGAAGGGAGCACTCAGGAGCTCTGGGGGCAACAGAAACGCATGAGGTTTGCCGCCTGTTCTCATGGAGCCTGGGGTCCGGCTACCAGAAGCAGGGACTAAGGTGGATGGGAGGGGAGGAGGCCTATGTCCAGCCGAGTAATAGCGAGGCAGAGCATCGTTGGCGATGGTGCTACCACAGAAAGCTATAGGGCCGGGGAGAAGGGGAGCTGGTTTTGACTGGGCAGATCGGAGAGGGGTCTTGAAGGATGGGTAGAAGTTCAGCAGAGGAGAAAATCTAGGGCCATGCCCAGGGAAGGGCTGTCAGGGCCCCCACCTCCCACCATGAGAAGCTGCACTTTGGGACAGCCCGGCTGGGCAAGCTTAGAGTCTCTAAAGGAGGCAGCTTCCCCGGGTTTGTGGCCTGGCCTGGGTCTAGGGTGTGGAGAAAAGGGGGAAGAAGAGGCAGCCCTGGAGTTTGCGGGCTTGTCTTAGACCAGCTCTAGCAGTCAGGAGTGGGCGTGGCCTGCAGCGCAGGGACCAGGGGCCGGCAGTGTTGCTCCCTTGGATGTTCCTAAGGCCTGGGAGCCGCGAGCTGTGGCATATGGATGGGTGCGGGGAGGGAGTGGTTGGAGGCCGCGGGGCCATGCGGAGGCTTTGTGATCCAGTGAGGTGAGAGGTGTCGAAGGCTTGGAGAGAACAGATGTGCAAAATGGCTCAAGAAAGCAGGACCTGTGTGCGTGCGTGTGTGTGTGTGTGTGTGTGTGTGTGTGTGTGTCCTCAGTCGGGGCCTCGGTCAGGGAAAAGCCGGAGTGAGGAACAACTGCCAGCTCAGTTGGTGGGTTGGTTGAACGGAGGGAGGGCGGAAAAGTGGGGTGAACCACAGCACTGATTTTGGACCAGGATCTGGAAGCCCCCACATCCTAAATAAACCGCATTCATTTGTCAAATCCTGTCTCAAAGCCGTACTTGATGTCCTTTCTTGACCTCCTGCCCGCCTTCAGAAGCTCTGGCCCTCATCCAACACAACGCATTTCCGTCCACGACTCCTCAGTGTGTGCAGTGTATTCTGGTAGAAGTAACGATGGGGCTCGTGATGAGCGTGGCTGTTTGCGTTTCTTGAGCACCTATGATGTTTCTGGGCCTGTGCTCAGCACTTTACAGCAGACCTCATTTGATGCTAACGTTACCCCTTGTGAAGTGGGTATTCTACCCATTGTACCAACTGAGAAAACTGAGGCCTGGAGAGGAGAAGTTCTCCTGCACAAAACTCAACAGCTGGTGAGCGGCTGAGCTGGGCTTCCAACCCAGTAGTCTGGGCTCCGGAACCCACCCTCTTGTTCTTCCGCCCGGCCCTTCTCCGCCTTCCTTATCTCACCTGTTCCTACCTGCTGGCCTTGGTTGACTTTCTTCTTCTCATCCTTTCTGCCCAGCACTGGTTCCCTCTCCTTCTCCCCTCAACACAGAGGAAAGCTGGTCCCACCGTGCCCCGTGTGGGGACAGGGCCTGCATTCAGATGGACCCAACGTTCATTTCCACTTTGCATCTCTCCATGGCCCGGCCTCCTCTGCAGGAGTCTTGCCATAACTTCTGGCCGTTTGGGAAAGAACTGCCCTCGTCCTCTGCTTTCTCATCTCACTGGAGACGAGAAACTCCGTAAATCATTGCCAGGGTTTCCAGGCTGCCCTCAGACACCGAAGGCCGGAGACGATGCTGCACGCGTGAGGTGTTTGGGAGTGCCGTGCAGCCGTGTGGTTTGGTAAAAGGCCGAAGAAAGAGGAAGCCAGCACAGCGTTTTTATTTACATTTTTCACTTAGAGCCAGTCTTGTTCCAGAAGGGATTTAAGGTAGCCTAGCAGGACACATAAAATATACCATTATAGCATGTTAAAACTGGGAGAGACAGAAGAAAGAAAAACAAGGGTGGAGACCCTCGGCGGAGCCAGGAAGGAGGCTAAAAATGCATACCACAATGACCCGTATATGCACTTTTAGCTATATGGGGTCCGAATCTGGCAGCCGCTGGGAAAAGGCAAGCCTGGTCTGCTACCAGGGCATTCTTTCCATGTCGTGAACAGTCCCCAGATAGTTCCTGGGGAGGTCCCCCTTCTGGGTACTGATACTGGACGGCAGGTTTCCTGGCGGCCCTTAAAGAGAGGACACTGTTTGGTGACATTGCTCACCTGCTGTCATGCAGCCTTTCCACCTGCCAGACCCCTACTGGACTGGCTGGGTGGGGGGGGGGAGCGGGGAGCAGAGGTGAAAGGGTATTTCAAGTGTTTTCCGCTTCGAGTTCCATCATAAAATGGAGAGTTATTTTGAAACTTGAAATTGGACGTGCAAAAGCTCGTGACACAGCCTCCAAAACAGAATCCGAAAAGCCCTGAGTGATGGGGACAGATGGAAGCGTTAGCAGGCGGTTGCAGTGCCTCGAGATGTCGGCGGGAGCAGGCAGGTGTTACCAAGTTTGGGGGAGCTCAGAGAAGGAAAGAATAATGGGCTTGTCCAGGAAGACAAGAAGGGACATTTGAGACAGGTTGCCTTGCGTGTGTGTGTGTGCGCGCGCGTGTGTATGAGCAGATGCTTTTCATGCTTGTTTGTTAATTTCTATTAACTCTTTATTTTGAAATGTTCAAGCTCTGTAGAAAAGCTGTACGAATAGTATAATAAACACCCACACACCCAGCATCTAATTCATCCATTGCTGACATTTTATAACAATTGCTTGAATCTCTCTCTCTGTATGCCTACAGGCACACGCACACACATGCACACACATTCTGTGTTGTTTTGTTTTGTTTTTCTGACCTGTTTGAGATACGGCTATAGACTCAGGCTTTTGGGCCATGCATTCCCCATCTCTGCCACTCAACTCCGCCACTGCAGGGCGAAAGCTGCCGTAGACGGTACATAAATGAATGTGTCTGTGCACCAATAAAACTCTATTGATGAACACTGAATGTGCATGTCGTACAATTTCCCTGAAATTGGAATTTCATATAAATTTCCTATAAATGAAATGACATGAAAAAACTTTTTTCAATCATTGAAAAATGCGAAAACCATGCTTAGCTCACAACTGTATAGAAATGGGGCCGGGGGGCGCCTGGGTGGCTCACTCGGTTAAGCACCTGATTCTTGAACCCAACTCAGATCTTGATCTCAGCTCAGGTCTTGATCTTGGGGTCGTGAGTTCAAGCGCAGCGTGGAGCCTACTTAAACAAAACAAAACAAAACAAACAGGTAGGGGCTGCATTTGAACTACAATCAATGGTTTGCCAACAGACCCCTGCCCTACATAACCACAATATAATTGTTACATTCAGGAAATTTAACCATGGATACGATACAACACTCTGTCAACTGCAATCCTTATTCAGATTTTCCCAATTGCCCTGGAGAAATGGCCTTTACAGTTTGTCCCCCATCTAGGACCCACTCATGCATTTAATTGTCATGTCTCATTAGTCTCCTTTATTCTATAACAGTTCCGCTGCGTTGTTTTTTTCTTTCAGGATATTGACACTTTTGAGAAGTTCTGGACAGTTGTCAGCAGAATGTTGCACAGTTTAGATGTGTCTGATTGTTTCCTCATGATAGATTCAGATTATAGATTTTTGGCGTGAAGGATGTTGTGTCTGTCTCCCTGTAGATAGCAGGAAGCTTGTGAGGTCAGTTTGTCTTATCTTTTACCCAGTGGTTTTAGCAACTGTTGATGATTCTTGCCTTTATCAGTTATTATTTTTTTTTATTTTTTTAATCTTTATTTATTTTGAGAGAGAGACAGAGTGTGAGCAGGGGAGGGGCAGAGCGAGAGAGGGACACAGAATCCGAAGCAGGCTCCAGGCTCCGAGCCGTCAGCACAGAGCCCGATGCGGAGCTCGAACTCACGAACCGTGAGATCATGACCTGAGCCGAAGTCGGACGCTTAACCGACTGAGCCACCCAGGTGCCCCGCCTTTATCAATTATTCTCCATGGTTTAAAATGATTTGCATCCTACATTCTTTATTTACTATGTGACATCCTTCTGCAAAAAGAAAAAAAAAAAAGTATTCAACTTTCTCCTCCACCCCCTCGCTTGTTTTGGTTATTTTTAGTACTGGTATGGACTCATGAATCCTTTTTTTTTTCCTTCAGTGTGTTCCAGTCCATTCCTGTCATTCATTTTGATGTTTCAATTGCCCTAGATTTGGCCAGCGGGAGCCCGTGCAGACGGGCTCCTTTTTCCTATTTTAGTACTTCCCTTACTTTCCAGTGCAAAAAGATGTTCTGGCCATCTCTCCTAAGAGCCCTAATTTGTTTTAGTGGAAATCGTGTTCAGAAATCAAGATCCCTGGGCACTAAGCGTGTGTGTGTTGCTACTCGGGTCTCCTTGCTTCTAGGCCTGAGCTAGGATTAGAGGAATGAGTTGCAGGGAGTCAGGGACTGAGGCAACACGGAATCGCCAGCCGCGGGCACAACATGTACAGAGGTCCAGGGGCACGGGTCATGTGGAGGGGAAAAGGTAACAGGTTAGAGCCGAGGTACAGAGCGTGCTCAGAAGGAAAAGTGGAAGATGATGCCAGAGAGAAGTTGCTTTGCTCATGTTCTGAGATGCTATGCATCTAAAACACTGTCCATTCAATATCAGCTTTTCCAGGAATAAAAGCGTGCACCTCAGTCTTAAGATTCCTCTTACTATCAGAAGCATTAAATGGGCTTGCCTTGTATAACATTTTATAGATGCTGGTCGTTTGGTTATCGAACCACAAAGCAAACCAAAGATTCCCGCCCCCCCCAAATATGTGATCTGCTGGTGAACCCGCTTTGGCTGGAACTGTCTGTAATTCTCAAGATCTATTATTTTGGAATAAAAGTAGAACATGGAACACTTCTCTGAATAATGCACTGAAGGGCCACCTGTGTTATTCCAAGTGGCAAGATCTCATTTCTTCTTATGGATGAGTAATATCCCGTCGTATATCCACACCACATCGTCTTGAGCCCCTTATCCGTCAATGGCCACTTGGGCTCCTTCCACGTCTTGGCTCTTGTAAATCATGCGGCAACTATCTCTTCACATCAGGTGTTTTCATTTCCTTCTGGTAAATGCCCAGGAGTGGGATTGCTGGACCGCGGGGTAGTTCTCTTTTTAAGTTTTTTACGACCCTCCATGCTGTTTTTCCATGTTGGCTGCACTTGTGTCCGTTCCCAAAGCAATGCACGGGTTCCCTTTTCTTGACTTCGTGGCCGGTCCTTGTCACCTCTCATCTTTTTGAGCACAGTCCTTCCAACAGGCATGAGGGGATATCACATTGTGGTTTTGATTTGCATGTCCCCGATGGCTGGTGAAGTCGAGTACCTTTTCCTGTACCTGTCGGTCAGGTGACATTTAATGTTCGTGGGGTCCCAATGTGACCTTAATTTCACTCTGATGTTGTTTAAAAAGGTTTAAGCAGAGAGCTAGAGGAAACATTTCTTACAGCTTTGAAACAGCTGTGAATCCAACACAGACTTGCAAATATCAAATGAACAGACCTATGCAAACATGTGTAACTCAAATGAGTGAAATCATTGTTATATGTGCGATGATGTTGTTTGTTGAACCGAAATTGCTGTTGCCAGGGTGACCGTGGCAATGACTATAAACACCCAGGTTCTTTGGCGTGTGGTATGTCTGTGCTTTCGTGGGCTCTGTGACACCTTTATTGTCTTTCTTCGTCTCTGCTTGAAACGCTGGGGAATCCTTCAGTGCGGTTTGATGCCTTGACGTTTCTTACTCTTTTCTTTACCAGAATGCATCCTGTGCTCATCAAGTTGGTGCCTGTCCTTTTCTCACTGGCTCATGGCCAATAGTAATGATCGATGTTACCTGCTCGCCTGTTACGGTGTAGCAGGCTACCTCCAAATTCGGTGGCAGAGGTTGCACCCTTTTTGTGTCAAGCGCCAGACCGTAAATATTTTAGCCTTTGTGGACCTCACGGTGTTTGCCACAGCCACTCGGTTCTGTCACTGTAGCCGGAGAACAGTCAGAGGTGGGGGGTATGCTAGCAGAACTTGTCACGGACGCCAAAATTTGAATTCCAGACAACTTTCGCGTGATGAAATCTTCTTCTGATTTATTTTCAACCACTGAGAAGTGGACCGTTCTTAGCTCGTGGGCCATCCAAAACAGGTGGCGGACTGGACTTAGCCTGCAGGGCCAAAGTCTGCCGACCTGTGGCGTAGAACAGCCATCATTTGTCCTTGCTCAGGTATCCTGGCTGAACTACGGGGTCTCATTTATTCTGGCGTGTCTGCCGGTGGACCGTGGGCGGGCTGATTTAGTTGGGCGCGGCTGGTCCTCTCTGCCGCAAGCCACTGGGCCACATCGTCTCCTCAAGGGGAGCCAGGTCTGCTCCAGGCGTGTTCGTTCTGGGCCCAGACTGAAGGAGCAGGTGCTCTCTGGAGAAGCTCTCCTCCTGGTGAAGGCAGAGGTGGTCCCAGAGGCAAGCCCCACCCCCACCCCCACCCCCCCCCTTTCGCAAGCACATTCCCGGTCTTTGCTTGGTGTGCGGTGACATCCCACCGGCCAAATAAGTCATACAGCTGAAGCCAAGGTCAAGGAGCGAAGAAGGACAGGCCACCTGTAAGAGAGAGCCTAGTGCGGAATCACATGGCCAAGGCCGATCGAGAAGGGCGGAACCGGGGCCAAGAATTCAGTCTACCACAGGTGCCCACCCAGTTACATGCACAGCAGTCTTTGGGCTGGAACTCTCATGGCGATTCCCGTATGTTGATTTTTTGAATGAAAACACTGAATTAAACACTCTTAGAACTTTTAGATCCTGAGAGCGTATCCAAAGACCCTTGTTTGAGAGAGACGAATTTCTAGTAAACCCCCTGATTTTAACAATAGGGAACGTAGGGTTTTTTGGTGTTTGAAAATTCCTTTAGGAGCAGTCTTGTCGGAGCCTGATTCAGCACCCTTAAGCCCCAGTGGGTCCTCAGCAAAAGTTGTGAGGGAGGGTCGGGTAGATAGCAATACCTCTGACAACCCCCGCAACAGGTGCTGTTCTTCGGGCACTAAAGGATTTGTGTGACCTCATTCTGTGCCCTCACAACCTTGCTGTCAGATAAGTACGCTTCAGCCCCCTTTCTACAGATTGGGAAACTGGGGCTTCAAGGGCTAAATTTCTGGTCCAAGGCCATACAGCTAATCATGGGGCCAGGACTTCAAAACCGGATCTTCTTCTTCTTTTTTTATTTTTATTTTTTACATTTTATTTATTTTTGAGAGAGAGAGAGAGAGACGGAGAGACTCAGAGCACTAGTGGGGGAGGGGCAGAGAGAGAGGGAGACACAGGATCGGAAGCAGGCTCCAGGCTCCGAGCTGTCGGCACAGAGCCCGCCGCGGGGCTCCAACCCACAAACCACGAGATCATGACCTGAGCCAGAGTAGGACGTTCGACCGACTGAGCCACCCAGGCGCCCCCCAGGGAGTACTTTTCAAGCAGATGGTATAAGGTGGTTTTCTTTATCTTGTCTGAGGGCTGCCCGTGAGCATTTGGCGGACTTCTTACAACCGCGTCATTGAGATATGAGCACATACCGTGCAGCTCGCCCACCCAAAGTGTGTCATTTAATGGTCTTTAGTAATTACCACTGTTTGCCTCCACTACCGCCAAGAGTTGTGCAACACTCTCATCGCCTCATAGAAGAAACTCTATCTTTAACTGTTACCCCATCTCCTCCTCTCCCACCCCCCCCCCCCCTTCCAGCCCTCACTAGTTTACTCTGTCTCTACGGATGTCCCTCTGTCTCTACAGATGTCCCTATTCTGGACCTTCGCATGAACGTGGTCTTTTGTGACTGGCTTCTGGCGCATAGCGTCATGTTTTCAGGGTGCCTCCGGGTTGGGGCAGATTATCACTGCATAGCATGATCCTTCCTTTCACTGGCCTTTTTCGCCCCCATTGCGCGGATAGGCCACATTTTGTTCATCCGCTGCCCTGTCGATGGACAGTTGGGTCGTTTCCATCGTTGGGCTATTATGAATGATGCTACCCTAAACATGGGTGCACAAGTCTCTGTGTAGACCTACGTTTTCGTGTCCCTTGGGTAATACGTAGGAATGGGACTGCTGGGTCACACGGTAACCCTATGTTTAATCCTTTGAGGATCTGCAGCGGGACCATTTTACATTCCCACCGGCAGGGTGCGAGGGCTGATTTCTCCACATCCTTGCCCACACTTGCTGTTAGCTGACTTTTTGACTCCAGCCATCCTCATGGGGGTGAAGTGCTCTCTCATGGCAGAGCTTTGGTTTGTTCTCTGCTTTTTTTCTTCCTACCTCTCGTTCATGTCTCTGGTTATTGGGGGGCGAGCCGCCCACGACGGCCGTGCTGGTTGTGCTGTGGACGACCCGGTGGGTGCTTTTCACATCAGCTTCCCTCTGCCACGTTAACCTGGAAGCTCCTTCACATCTGTAGCGTATTTAAAGTTTGTTTCTATTGAATCTCTCCGGCTCAGACCCACTCTAATGTGCATTTTTGCTGCCTCCGGGTTGAGCAGATTCTGGGGGGGGGGGCTCTCTCCCACTCTTGCCCCAGAGCCCCTCAAGTTAAGGCATAACTAACAGGATTCAGGCCAGCCTCCCGAGGCTGTCAGTCTTTGCCCGAGGGCTCAACCCACTGGTTTTGCCGATAGCCAGATATTACCAAGAAGAGTGAGGCCAAGTGTGTTCAGGGGGTAGTTGGTCCTGAGGCTGGTAACAGGGCCGGGGGGACTTTTACAGGCCGAGCAGAAGGACTTGGGTGGGGACGAGCTTTCTGGGTTGGTTACGGGGCTCCGGACTCAGACATTTTTCCTTGAGGGTCGTGCATCTTTGGGCTGGAGCTTGGCTTGTTGTCTCCGAGCGCTGGTTTTCTTATGCATAAAATGGGGATGCACGGTCTATCGGAACATGACCTTCTGCGTCGTGAGCCTTGATGCCCGTTGCGTGCAGGTGCACAGCAGGCGAAGAGCAGTTCACAGCTCTCTTTATTATCTCCAGTAGCGCCTCGGGGTTCGTGGGGGCGGTGAGTGGAACGATAGTATGTAAAACCTGGATGTGGAATTCGAGATTGTATGTAAACATGCCCCATTTACCACATCTCCGGGGCCTTTTCTGAAATTTGATAAAAGAGAGTTTTAGAACAAGAAACGGAAGCACTAATGCTACTATCAGTTAAAAGGGGATGGGGGCAGGTTAGATCCTGGTTCTTGACCAGCCTGACTTAGGGAGTTGTACTCATGTATACCAATATTCACGGAATGCTGTGCACATTTTAAGGAATCTCCCCTTCCCCTTGCCAAAGTCCATCCGTAGGCACCAGGTTTGGAAGCCGGGGCCTGAATAATCTCAGAGGCCTCCTTGCAGCCGAAGTACTCAGGTCAAGTTCGGGTTCAGTCTGGCCTCTTTTTCGCTCTGCCATTTCAGTTTGCTAGACTGGGAAGTGGCTGGAGAAGAGAGCCGACGCTGTCTGCCTCCTGGGGTTCGGGGAGGAGCATCTGAGATGGGCAGAGTGCCTTGTCAACTGTGAATAGCTTCATAAATCATTTTTGTAACCACTTTGCTCTAAGGAGGTGCGGGGCTGAAAATCAGAATGTTTTATGGATTCCATGGGTTCCTGGAAAGTTGCAAGCAAATCAGGTTTTTGAAAATCTAATCTGGGCAGCAGCCGGTGATGGCACCACTCAGAGGAGCCCAGCAGTGAACCCTTGACTTCGGCAGACCTTCTGCCACCAAGCAGAATGCTCCCCTCTAGTAAAATGCAGATCTTCACTGGGCAAATCTGCTCAAACCAGCAGCAACACTGGAAATTCAGAGGGAGCCCCCAGGACATTCCTGGCGGATTCTGATGAGGTCATTAGAGGGCATGAGGTCCATCTCGGTGCGTAAGAGGCGGGCTGTTGTTTGAACGAACTCCGGCTTCCCCACACATTTCCTTGGTGGCCACAGGCAGATGGCCTGTGAAACGGAACCTCGGTTCCCCAGTCTGCAAAATGGGGGTGATGATCGTAGTAGCTACTTCACAGAGTTGTGAGAACCCATGAAAAGGTGGGGCAGGGGTCCTTTGCACAGTGAAATTGCTTTCTGAATGACAGCCCCTGGCGTTGCGTTGCTGATGTCTATGTTAATCGTTACCATAGTCAGAAATAGCACTCTGATCCCTATCGACCATGCTTGCCCCAGGGGGCCCAAACTCTGGTTTTGTATTATTTTCTGAGGATCTGTCCACATAGAATCATACAGGCTGAGTTTTAGACGTAATTTTATTTATTTATCTATCTATGTATTTATTTATTTTTGAGAGAGAGAGAGACAGAGAGAGAGACAGACAGAGAGACAGAGAGTGTGAACGGGGTAGGGGCAGAGAGAGAGGGAGACACAGAATCCGAAGCAGGCTCCAGGCTCTGAGCTATCAGCACAGAGCCCGACGCGGGGCTCGAACTCACGGACCGTGAGATCATGACCTGAGCTGAAGTTGGACGCTTAACCAAGACGCCCCTAGGCAGAATTTTAGAAGCCGTTTAGGCCAGACTTCCACTCTGGGGAAGATCCTTTCTTTAGTCTTCCTAGTGGTGGGTCATCCATCTTCTCAAATACTTCTGGTAACAAGAGGTTCACCACCTCACGAGGGCGCTCGTTCTGTTGCAGGACTGTCCTGCCTGCATATTCCTTGTGCCCCGTTCAGACTTGTGCCCCTCTAAGTTGTCCTGGCCCTGCTCCCTCCAAGTGGTGGTCTTTCCCACGTTTGATGATCTCTCTTTCTCTGGCTTCTTCTTTTCCAGGCTAAGGAACCCTCTCACCATGCGGGTCACCCTTCTCTGGTCAGGTCTAGGCTACCAAGGTCCTTCTCATATCACAGTGTTCAGAGCCCGGGTGGTTCCAGGAAGTGCTGGGTTCAGAAGGGCCAAGGAGTTGACCTTGTGGGATAAGGCGAGGGAGGACACTGGGGGACCAGCCTCCTCGGGGGTTGGTCCTGAGCATCTGGCCCTGGCTGGCCATTCCTGGACCATCTCAGTGTCGGCCTGCTCTCTCCTGAGGGTGGCCTGGGCTGCTCAGTGACATGTGACACGGTCCACAAATGCTGTGTGATCCTGCCCGCTCCTGCTCCTTCCGCCTAGGACACCCTCACCTTCCTCTTCTCCAAGACCTCAGCTTAGATTCGCCATTTCCCAAGAAGGGCCTCAACTGACTCCCACATCCCGACTCCAGCTCTGAGTTCTCTTTCCACAGATTTCCCCGCCACAGTGCCAACCACCGGGTATCACAGTGGCCTCCTTTCTGTATCTCCCTGGACTGTGAGTTTTGTGAGAGCAAGGACATCGTCTCCCGGGATCACCATTTTCTCCCCCAGAGCCTGACATTGTAGCTACTCACTCAGTGATATTTGTTAAATGAATGAATGAATGCTTGGTTGGAGAAAACCCTGACCGGTGGCAGAGAGAATGCCGGAAACATCCCTCAGCAAACCTCCAGATCTGAAGCCAGCCTGAGGGGGCCTCCGGCAGTCCCCTCATCCCTCATAGCTCCCTCCGGGGGCCTCTCTGCCCAATTGAAGGCAGATCACAACAACTCCACGTTAACCCGAAGACCTCTGCCGGCCGAGAAGTAATGGTCACTAACAGTTGGGCTCTTCATTCGGGGACCGGAGACTGTGATGACAGTCACGACCGAAATGCTAATAGCGACCCTTTACTGAGTACCTCCCACATCAGTCATTACAGTAGTGCTGCAGGGTTGGGTTGTACCCCATTTTACAGATGTGGAAACTGAGGCAAAGCCAGTAGAGTTGCCTGCCCAAGACCACTCACTTGTAAATGATGAGGCTGAGATTCTAGCTGATCCCTCTGGCTCCAGGGCTCTCACGGCCCACTGGTGCCCCCGTTACTGGTTGCAAGGGCCTTGAGATGCTTTTCTTTTTCCCCCAGGAGGGAGAGGAGAGTCAGAAAATGATAACGTAGGGGGATGAGTACTATGATCACGGGCAGGGTTCTAAGAAATTCCAGGGGGAGGTCCCTGAGGACCAGGGCACCATCTGGGGAGACTCTGGGGGGCGGGGCAGGGAGGGGGAAGCCTGACCTGCGCCTTTTCTCTTTTCATCTATCTGAGGATTTGAAACCACAAAGACGGTCCAGTCTCATAGAGAAATAAAGCAAAAGCCTCATCCTGCTTTCCTCTTTCATTTCCTCTAGAGGTAACCAGAGCTGAGAGCTTGAAATGTATTTCCCAGACTTTCCGTGCACACGCAAACACACGCGCGTGGTGTGCGCTAGGTAACGTGGGGGCAGTTGTGGTCAGGTGGGGGGAGGGGGGACGTGTGCCGATCTCCGTGGTGCAAATGCTCCCACCGGGGCCGCTTTCGAGGTACCAACATGAAGTCGCTGAACCAGGAGGTGGAAAGAGACGCAGTAGATGTCCGTTTCCCTCAAGAACCCAGGTTATGGTGAAACATAAAAATGATTAGGAAGTGGCAAGCCTTGAATATTTATTACCTTCGAAATAATATTTATTGAAGTGTACATTTCTATCGCTTAATTTCTAATAATGGCTGTGGTTCACGACTGGTTCGTGAAATTCTGGAAAGTGTAACTGTCAGCTCTCGTCAGTCGGTACAAGCCAGCTCCGACACAGCACTCATTTCCTTTTTACTAAAATACTGACATTATATACTTTTTTTTTCTTTAATTCACTTTTTACTTAAAAGGCCCTTCATCCAGGGGCGCCTGGGTAGCTCAGTCGGTTGAGCGTCCGACTTTGGCCCAGGTCATGATCTCACGGTTCATGAGTTTGAGCCCCGCATCGGGCTCTGTGCTGACAGCTCGGAGCCTGGACCCTGCTTCGGATTCTGTGTCTCCCTCTCTCTCTGCCCCAGCCCCTGCTCGTGCTCTATCTCTCTCTCTCTCAAAAATAAATAAACATAAAAAAAATTTTTTTTTTTTAAAAGGCTCTTCATCCAATCATTCATTCATTCAACGAATATTCTGCTACGTGCCATGTGCGGTGTTAGCATGTGGGGCCAGGCCACCATTAGGAACGAGATAGCCATGGGCTTTGTCTCCATTAGCTTGTGGTCTAGCGAGGGACAGAGTTCATAGCCATGCTGACAAATAAACGCCGTCGATAACAAAACCTCACCCTGCAATCAGGTCTTTAAAAGGAAGTGACAGGTGAGGTCATAGAATTAGTGCTGTGAGGGACAGGCCTGTGGAGGTCAGGAAGTGGCAGGGGAGAACCTACTTTAGGTTCAGGTCAGGAAAAGCTTCTTCTGAGGAGGTGACAGAAACTGAGACCCAAAGGATAAGAAGGGGCCAGTCGTGCAAAAATCAGTGGGAAAAAGTACGAAAGAGTATGTTCCTTGGGTGCCATATCTGTAAACTTCACAAACATGCAAAACGGTTCTGTGCGTTGTTTCTAGAAAACTCCTTGTGTAGTGAAAATGGCAAGGCTCCCTACGCGCTTCGGGACGGCGGTTAACCTTGGAGGGTGAATGAGTTGGAGGCAGAGACAGTCTTCAGCTACATGAGGTGTTTTCTCCAAGTGAACCAAGTGGGGACAGATGCGGCTGGGGGTCACTTATGTTGTCTCCAGCCGACGGGCACGCGGTTTTCAGCTGTGTTCCTCCTTATAATTCCCGAATGCTTGAAAAATTTCATGAGTATTAATTTTTTAAGAGTAGGCGGTGAACCCTACCAGTGTCAAGGCTCACTGTGGCTGTAGCTCGTGAAGGGAAGAGGGAGGTCCGTGCTGGGGAGGTAGGCGGGGACCAGGTTATACGGGTCTCGAAGACCGTGGCCTCGAGTGCAAATCTTAATGTAAGTGTTAATGTGTGATACCCGCTGAGTGACGTGATGGGATTTACATCCACAAAGATTGCAGTGGCTGCTCTGAGAAGTAGTGGAGAGTCGAGTCAAGGACGGCATCAGGGAGGTTAGTTAGGATCTCCTGTAGCTGTCTGGAAGAGAGCTCATGTCTCCCACCAGCATGGCCATGGGACGCCATGGAGTCAGAGGGGCGGTCTTGACATCTGCTGCCAGGATTTGCTGAGGGATTGGATGGGGGGGCATTGAGAGAGCAAGAGGTGAAAGGTGACTTTCTTTGTCCTTTTTTTTTTTTTAAACACCCTTTTCAAGGTCTAATTCACACACCATACAGTGTACCATTCACTGCTTTTTGGTGGGTATCGCTTTCTTTTTGAAACCCGCGTGGATGGTGGTTTCAAACACAGCAAAACCTCGGATGGCAAGTAACTTGTTCTGCGAGTATTCCTCAAGATCGGCAAATGTTCCTAATTCGTTTTAACTTGATAAACAGATGATGTCTGGCGATACAAGTCATATGTGACACGGAACGTCCCCTGATCACACCTGAGCCAGGGTTCCTGAAATTTCGCTTTGATGTACGAGTGCTTTGGCTTACGAACATGTTTCTGGAACGAATTATGCTTGTGAACCAAGATTTAGTTGCTGTGATGACGAAAATAGGGGAGGAACGGGTTTGGGGGTGGGGCCTGGGGGGAGGGTACCTTGGGGGAGGTAAATTTGAGGTGCCTAGGAGATAGGAAATATCCAAGGAAGGGAAGTCACATGGGAAGTCAGGTATTCACACCTGGGTCTTGAGATAAAAATTGTGTGTAGTGAACAAATGAGAGTCTAGAGATAGATGTGAGTATCCAGAGTGAGAGTGTAGGTGAACAAGGTGTGTGCGGAAGGGGCCGGGGGACTTCTAGTCAGATGCACTGAGAATTCACACTTTGACCCGCCTGACCCTTTTTTCCCCCAAACACTACAATGAGAGTCTAAGAAAAACAAAAAAAGATGAACCCCTCCCCAAGACTAAAGCTCCAAAACGAATGAAGCAATGTTAAAAAGACAGCCTCTGAATAACAAATGAATTCACACCAAAATAAAAATTATAGAGTATTCTGGAAATGAATTTAAAATAACCGTTTAGGGACGCCTGGGTGGCTCAGTCGGTGGAGCGTCCAACTTCAGCTCAGGTCATGATCTCACGGTTCGTGAGTGTGAACCCCACATCGGGCTCTGTACTGACAGCTCAGAGCCCGTGTCCAGCGTCAGATTCTGTGTCTCCCTCGCTCTCTGCCCCTCTCCCACTCACGCTCTCTCTCTCTCAATCTCTCAAAAATAAGTAAACATTAAAAAAGATTAAAAAAGAAAGAAAGAATAAAATAACCATTTAGGATTTGTATCAGGAATAGGCTTGACTCTGAGTAACTGAGATTCAAAATAACAGCAGCTCAAGCAAAATAGGAGTTACATTTTTCTACTATGAATACATTGAATACATTTTAGGGCCGATGCGGTGGCTCTGCCTCAGTAAGTCCCCAGGGAACCAAGCTTGATCCCAGCTCATCACTATCTCAGTGTTTGGATTATCCTCATAGTCTGGTGAGTTGGTGGCTAGAACTCCAGCCATTACGTCTGCATTCCAGGCAGTAGGATGGTGGAAAGGCACGTATCAGCTGTTTTTTGAAGTTTTCAAGAAGCTGACACACGACACTTCCAACTACATCCTATTGGCCAGAACTTAATTAATGGAGAAGCCAAGAAACGTATTCTGTTATTACACGTAGCCAAGTGCCCAGTTAGAATCCAGGGGTTCTGTTACTGCGGACGAAGGAGGCAACAGATAACGAGGGATAACGAGCAGTCTCAGCCTTCGGATCCCTGAGGAAATGAAGGATAACACCCACTAAAAAGAACAAAACAGTGGATTTTTGTTTGTGTGTTTGAATTTCAAACCTCTGCTCTTCGAAAGGTATCATTAAGAGGATGAATAAACAAGCCTTCGATTAGGAGAAAACATTTGTAGGTCGTATGTCTGATGGTGGACTTGATCCAAAGTATATTTTCAAAAAACCCTCAAAACTCAATAATAAGGAAAAAACAACCAATTTCAAAAATGGGCAAAGATTCAAATAGACCCTTCACCGGAGAAGATATGCAGCTGACAAGTAAGTGCACAAAAAGATGTTCAACATCATTAGTCATCAGAGAAATAAAATTAAAACCACAAGGAGATACTGCTTCATACCTATTAGAATGGCTGAAATAAAAAAGACTGTTCATGCCAAGTATTGGCAAGCATTGGGCCAGCTGGTGGGTCCATAGGCTGGTGTATGGAAATATAAAATGTTGCAGCCACTTTGGAAAACAGGTCAGCAATTTCTTAAAAGTTAAACGTATACTTTCCACGTGACCCAGCCATTCCACTGCTAGGTATCTGCCCACAAGAAATGTGCGTGTCTACAGAGAGATTTGTAACTGGATTCTCATAGCAGATTTATTTGTAACAGCTGAAAACTAGACACAACCCAAATGTCCATCAGTAAGTAGATACAAAGGCAAATTGTGGCACATCCAAACAATGAAATACTACTTACCAGTACAAAGGCGTGAACTCGGATGCGCCCATCAATATGGACAAATCTCAGAATTGTGCTGAGCGAAAGAAGCTAGACACGGCTGCTATTTGATTTCATTTGTGTAAAATCCTAGAGAACACAGAGTAATTTTTGGCGACAAGAAGGAGCTTGCTGGTTGCCTGTGGACTGGGGATGGGAGGTATGGAAGGGGGCAGGAGGGGAGGTTCTGGAGCACAGAGACACTTAGGGGTGATGGATATGTTTGTTTTCTTGATTGTGGCAGTGGGTGTATACATTTGTCAAAATGTATCAAATGGGTACATTATATGTCCATTATACTTCAATAAAACTGTTAGGAAAGGAGAAAAGGAATGTGACATTATGAAACAGAGGTGGAATGACCAAAAGGTGGCTACGAAGATGCTGGGAATGAAAAGTACTCATTGCATTAAAAGTTCTCATTTAGAAAGGAAGACAAAAAAGAAAGGAAGAAGCTTCATATGTGGATAAATTCTCAACTAGACACAGTCAAAGAGAGAATTAGTGAATTGGAAGAGAGTTCTAAGGAATAGTCCCAGAGCACTGCCAAAAAGAGAGAGAGAGAGAAACAGAGAAAGGTAGTTAAAAGACATGAGGAATACTCCTAAATATGTTTCCTAGAAATCCTACCCGAAGAAACTGGAGACAGTGACTCAGAAGCTGTATTCGTGAACGTAAGAGTTTTTCAAAATTTTCGAGAATTGAAGAAGTAGGTTTTCATCAAGTAATTAGCTCCTCAAGTAATGAGAATTCTAAGAAAATAAATCTCCACTTCAAAACCACAGAGGGAAACTGCAGAAAATCAAAAATGAAGGGCAAGTCTCACATTTTACCATAGATGGCCGATCCACAAAGGAACAACAATACGTTGCTGAACAGCCTAGGGGCAGCCTTTTGGGCGATCTTCCAGGTGCCGAAAGAAAATAAAACAACCTGCTTAGAATTCCATACCCAGCTGAACTCTGATTCAAATGCGATGAGGAAATAGGACGTTTTCCAGGAGAAAAGAGCCCGGCCCAACCCTGAGTCTGTTGAGGATTTAGAGGCTGGCAAGAGGAGGAGCCCTCTCACATCACAGGTGCTCAGTCATCCGGTGCTGGCCTCTGTGCCTCACAGAAGCTAGAAGAGAGAAGGGGGGCTGGATCCAACTTTCATGGTGGCCGTGCGTGGCTACTGGAAATGCTGCTCGTTGGCCCTGTTGCTGGGTCTGTTATCAGCACAGGAGAGGAAGATGGGATTCCTGGCCCTAGCTAGGGTTTCATCCTACAGCAGTGGGGGCATTGTAGCAGGAGGGCAAGAGGAGGGGAGGGGAGGTAGCAGATGGGCCAGGCCCCTGACCCTGGCATGGGGAGGAGCCCAGGGACACGAGAGCCTCTGCAGGGTGGCCCCTTCTAGACTCTCTCTCTGTCTTCCAGATTGTGGACAAGAATAACCGCTACAAGTCCATAGATGGGTCAGACGAGACTAAAGCCAACTGGATGAGGTGAGTCCTGCTCTCTGCTGCTGATTTCCCGGGAGCCTTGCCCAAACTCTGGAGAGGAAGCCAAAGGAGTGTGCTGGGCCTCTGTGGTCCCCAGCGGTGGAGGCCCCTGAAGGCCCTGGGACTGCCGTTTGCAGGGTTTGGGATGTGTCTAGTTGTGGGGGACCCTCTTGCTTCCCCGGCCTTCCATCAGGGGGCTCTGGAAGAGGCCGGTGGGTTACAAGGACCCCTAGAGGCTTCACATTTGTCCGTGTCTGGAGTACCCAGGGCCCCCAGCTCCGGGCAGCATTCCCACCAAGGAGGGGCCCCCCTCCACCCAGGATCCCTCTCAGAGGGCAGACTCCTGACATAGGGGTGCAGGGCTCATCCCACTACAGCTGCCAACAGTTGTTTAAATGGCCTCCGTGGGAAAGGAGGCTCCCAGCACAGTCTCAGCTCAGTTTTGGATGGCCCTTGCTGCCCAGGCGTGAGTACTTTCAAGAGTGGTTTTACAGCGGTCTGGTGTTGGGGACAGAAGTTTGTGCCAGAAGGATCCTTAATGGCCAGAGAGAGCAGGAGACTGGCCCAGGGTCACCCAGGGGCGGCTGCACTGAGCCTCTGGAACCGAGGACCCAGCTCACGGCTCTCCTTTTGGTTCCGTGCCGTTGGCCTGTGCGGTGTGCCGGGGCCCGGCCCAGAGGGGTCTGTGGGCCGTGTGAGGGGTCAGACTGCTGTTGGTGCCTTGCCCAGGAATGGTGACAGGATCTGGGTTGGGAGGGAAGGGAGGTCTCGGATGGCCACACGTGGGGACACCGTGGATCGGGCCTCTGTCGGCGTTTGCGCAGTTGTGTGACCCATGGCGGCTGGGGGGTGCAGGAGAGGTTGTGTTTGGAGGGAGGGCAGTCAGAGACCTCCTGAGAGGGAGTTTGCCATATTTAAACTCTGACACCTTCGAAGCAAACAGGGAGAGAAGGTGGTTTGCACTGGGGAGTCTATGATGAGGTCTGCTGTCCCCTTCCCTGGAGCCTTACCGCCCCGCCCACCTGTGCTCCCTACCCGGGAGCCGTCGATGGCAGATGCAGGGAGGATGGCGAGAGGGGCTGCGGTTTACCCTCTTTGGAGCACAGTAGGATTTGTTCTCTTATTGTCGGAGGAGCTATTCTCATTGCCACTTAACAGGTGCAGAAGCAGAGGTGCCCCGGGGACAGGTGACCCCTGTGTCACAGTATAGGGATGCACGCTCCCTCCCTCCAGCCCCCTTTCATGTAATCGGGTCAGCCACTTCCCTGAAAGTGCTCCAAGAAGGCCCTGGACACCCTCCTAACTCCTTCTCCCCGACCACTGGGCACCGGTCAGCTCGGCACTTGCATAGGAGACCCCGTAACTGGGCGCCCTCGATGGATTTGCCCTCCCAGTCCTCCCAGGACTCACACCTTCCACCGTGGAGATTGGTTTTTACCTAATAAAGTTGTTGAATGAAGAAGGCACAGACAATATGGTGCGAGGGCCCAGATCAAAGAGGAGGGGGCCTTGGAGATGGGCCTTCAGAGGGGCCACGTTTTCATTTGAGGGCACTGTGACCAGAGACACGGAAGTGGGGACCAGACCCCTGGCCTGGGCTCCTATTCCCTATTGCTGCGTCTGGCTCTAGACAAGCAAAGGAGAGGGTGTCTGGGTGCAGTCTAGCGTCAGGCCTTTCTGCACCGCTGCTTTCGAGACTCTAGAAGCTTTGCCGACAGGCTGGTTCTGTTCCACGCTCCCCCCCGCCCCCCGCCCTGATCTTTCAGCCTGGGGGCAAGGCTTTCCCACAAGCCCCAAAGAAAGACACCATCTGAACTAACTGAGCGATCATCTGATGCCCCTGAGATTCTGACTTAATTGGGCTGGGGAGGAGCCCACAGTTATCGGTCTTTTTTAAAGCTCTCCATGGGGATTCTGATGTGCCGCTAGGGTGGAGAACCACTACCCTGTACTGATCTTCATGCTACAGTGGTAAACTGAGGCCCGGGGCAGGGGGAGATCTTACTCAAGATCACGAGGACGCTGGCAGAACCAGGACTTGAATCCGCCCCTGGCCTTCTGGGCCGGTGTTCTTTCTGCTCGCGCACGGGGCCCAGCCAAAGCATGGCCTCCTGGACTCCGTGTGGGGTGGGTTCAGCTACTGCTCCCTTGCCGGCATGGGGTCTGTCCGATTCCCATTCTGTCCCAGCTGCCGGCCCTGTTGCAATGCACGATGGTGCCAGGGTAGCCACAGGTGGTGCCCCCGCCCATCTCATCTAAGACTCAACGTGTAGGTTGAGGTTGGGTACGTGGTTTGTTGCCGTGGAGATGTCCCTCTGGTGGTGGTTGGAGGGGAAAGCCGGTTCATCCTGGGAACCTGCCTTCCCCCTTAGGGTATAGCTTCCTTCCGCTGTATAGCTCATTCCGCTTTGCAGACGCTTTCACTTGTACTGTTACAACCTAGGGGCTCGTGGATGATTGAATGGAGTTGGTTAGTGTTTTGAAACACTTAAGTGGTGGGCCGGGAAGAGAACGGGCGTCAACGTAATGAGGGTTGACTTGGTGGCCTCCCTACGCCAGGTGCTCTACATCCGTGTCATCGGTGGTCTGGAACCGGGGGCTGTTTTGCTTGGGGGCACTTTGGGGTTGTCACATCAAGCCAGGGAGGCTGATAAACATCCTAATTAGCCAGGATGTCCGTCCCACCCACCCACAAAGAATTTTCTAGCCCCAACTGCCAATAGTGGTGAGACTGAAAAACCCCCATGACTTCCTCCTGGCTGCCCTGGGAGGTGGCGCTAGAATCACGAGCCTCATTGTCTAGACGGGGAAGGGGGTGGGCACCAGAGGCTCAGCCCCTAGTTCCAGGTCTGTCTGAGTGCAAGGCCCGGACCACGGTCCCTGTCTTGGCCGGGTAACAAAGCCCCGACCTTCCTTTCGCCTGAGCTGTGGCGTTCTGGGTAGGTGACGCGGAAAGGTAAAGGCTGAAGGATCTCTGTGCCCCTAGCCTCCTGCTGTGGTTTTGGGGGCAGCTGGAGGAGTGAACGGGGCTCCAGGTTCCCCTCCATGTGTTGGGTTCCTCTCTTGGGTTGCTCTTGCTCAAGCGGCCCCTGGCTCCTCTGTGCACGTGGAAGCCAAGGTCACTCCTGGTCTCCATCAAAGGGGAACTTGTCTCCCGGTGGCTGCTCACGGGCCGCTCGCGTCCTACCCACGAGCTGCCCAAAGGTCACCGCAGCTCACCCCGAAACGAGCTGACCCCAGCTGGAGGGGAGCCTACACCCACATCCGGCGGAAGGCGGGGACGGGGCCTGGGGAGGACTTGGAGGCCGGGGAAGGAGACAAAGAGAGCCGCAGGGCAGAAAACGCTTTCTGTGACCACACCCTAATCGCTGGCATCGCCCGGCGAGGAGATTGAAACATCCCCCTGTTTCAGTACTCTTCCTGCGAGCCATCTGTAGCGACCTTGGCCCGGTCCGAACCCCAGTAAGGACCCTTTCTCCCTCTTCGGGGCTTTAACGCTCTTCGTCACTCTGCTTTCCCCTGTCTGGTGACAGCCCCGAAGGTGGGGTGGTTGTCCCTCCTGACCCGGCTGGGGAGACAGGCCGGGAGGGGCTGAGCCAAGCGCCCCGGCTGCCGGGGCCAGCCAGGGCCACCCAGGGCCACGGCAGGGCCCGACACCGGGCCGTCCGGCGCGGGCCGCGTTGCCACCCACTCCGCCGCACCTCTGCTGCCCGCCTGCCCTCTGAGGAGTAGTGGAAGGGGCCTCTCGCTAGGAGGAGGGTGTGGTGGTGGTGAGCAGGCCAGGGTGCCCGGGTGCCTCCTGGCTCCCCAGCTGGGGGCCGGCAGTTAGGAAGGAGGAGGACCGCCCGCGCTGACGGTCATTTACCCAATTGTGCTTTGTGGGATATTCAACCCAAGGAATGTGGCGCCCCTGGCTGAGCGCAAGAGGAAGCCCAAGTTCTCCAAGGAGGAGCTGGACATTCTGGTCACGGAGGTGACCCACCACGAAGCGGTTCTCTTTGGGAGGGAGACCATGCGGCTGTCCCATGCCGACAGGGACAAGATTTGGGAAGGCATAGCTCGGAAAATCACCTCCGTCAGCCAGGTGCCCCGCTCCGTCAAGGACATTAAGCACAGATGGGATGACATGAAACGGAGGACCAAGGACAAGCTGGCCTTCATGCAGCAGTCTCTGTCGGGCCCCGGGGCCGGGGGCCGGGCCCCCGCCATCGTGCTCACTGCCCACGAGAGGGCCATCGAGTCAGCGCTGCTCACGGCCCGTTCTGGGCACAGCTTCCCCAGGGCGGAACTGGACGGCACCGACAGCCCCTCGACCAGCTGTGAGTACCACCTGCCTCCCTCCCCGGGCTCCCGCTGCCCAGCCTCCTCCTCCCCTGCCGTCCCCCCCCTTCCCTGGCCTTCTCCTGTCTCTGTCCCTCTCCGTCTCGTCCAGTCTTCCCATGCACCCTTCCCTCCTTCCCCCGCTCTGTCTTCTCCACCCCTTTCCGTTCATTCATTCTAGAATATTTCCTGAACTCTGTGCCAGGAGCTGTGCTAGGAGCTGGGAAGACAGCGTTGTATATAAATCCTACACGGGCCCCGCTCTGGGGTTGTCCCTAGACTCGTGGGAATCAACAAGCTTTAAGTCATTGTACAAGGACAGTTGTAATGAAGGGATGAAGGGCGAACGCCGGAAGTCCTGAGAGCGGGGCTGACGACCCGGGCCACCTGCGCGGTGTCCCTGGGGCCCTGCACGTGCAAGGGCACCGTGCGGGGGGTTCATGCTCTGCTGTTGGCCTCCTGAAATTCACACTGGGTTTTGAACACGGTGCCCTGTATTCAAGTGTTGCATCTGGCCGTGCCAGTTATGTAGCAGCCCTGCCTGAGAGCAAAGGGGGCCGGGGAGCTGGCTGTCCTCGGGGGCCGGGGAGGGCCTCCCAGGAGTGACAGTTGCACTGACTTGCCAAGGGTGAGTAAGAGTTAACCAGGCCTCGGCATGGGGCGCCGGGAGGGGAGCGGGGAGCCTCCAGGCTGAGAACTGCATGTACGAGGCCCCCGCATCAGGAAGGCGCTTGGCACGTTCCAGGACAGAGAGGAACCAGGGAAGCCCAGTGTAGCAGGCGTGGGGGAGGGGGTGCGGGAGGAAGCCAGCCAAGTCTTCAGGGCCCAGGCCACGGAGGGGGTGGGGGGGAAGATGAGTTCCTGCTCTCTCTCTTCCTAACCTCTTCATTTCTGTGTTCTTTTCTGTGCTTCTGCGCCCACTCCTCTCTGCCCTCTGCCTCTCTCTCCCCCCCCCCCCAAGGCTCTCTCTCAGATCTCTCCGTCTCACCAGGTTCCCTCCCTGTCCTTACCGCCCCCGTGCCCTTCTCCACCCCTCTTCTGCCTTATTCACCTCTGCTTCCCGTGACCCAGGATGGACTTGGATGCAGGGGCCTGACTGTGGAATCTCCTGGCCCAGCAGGCTGTAGCTGGGGCTGTGGTTCCATCTGGGACTCCCCCGAATGGGGAGCGGTCGAGACCCTTCTGTGGTGGGACTGCACCCCCTTCTCCCCACACATCCCCCCACCTTCGGCCCACGGTCCCAACGGGAGTCTGGCCTACGATAGACGGAGCAGGGCAGGAGGACCGCAAGTCAGCGGCTGGCCAGCCCCGGGAAGGTGGTTCACAAGGACCCCGTGTTCCCTCCCGCGGCCCTCTGCTGTTGGGATGGGGATCGCACTAATTTCCTGTTTGGCTGGGGCTCCTGACAGGTGGCCCCTCAGAGTCCGTTCTTCAGGACTGGGAAAGGAACGGAGGCCGTCTATTCTGACTCCCTTGCTATGTAGATGAGGCAGATAAGTTCCAGAAACAGAGGTGGCCCCCCCCCAGCTAGATTCAGAACCAGGACTCGAGCCCAGGTTTGCCAGCTCCCTACGAATTGGCGTTGTGCTAAGATTCAGGGTGATTCCACCCACTTAGGAGAAAAAGACGGGGGCCTGGCAGCCAGGGCCGTCCGTTCCCTAAATCCTGCCCTGCTCTCTCTTCCATCTCCCCAAGAAGGTAATGAGGTTACCAAATGTGACCTGGGCTGGGCAGGGGGCCCGGGACCCCTCCACCGCAGACTTGGCCAGGCCCCCCTTTCCCGGCCGGTCGACCAGCTGTTACAGCACGAGGCCAGGGGCTCTGTGGAAGGAGGCCCTGGAAGGGGGGTCGGGGGGGAAGCACCATCGCCTCGGCCCCGCTCACTCCTTCCAGCCCTGCCACGCCAGAACGGGTGTCCTGGGATCCCCGGGGGGCTGGCAGCTATCCCACCAAGTGCGGTTATGAATCACTGGGCTCTTCTCGTGCCAGCCCAAAGGGAGGCCCTGGGACCCTGGGGAGGCATGCATGTGTGCGGCTGGGGACGAGATGAGTCAGTCTTCTCGGTCACCTCCCCTGGGGGGTGGTTCTGAATTTAGCCCCTCTGGTGCAGGCAGGGAACCTGCATACTTTTTATTCCTGCCGTGGGAATCAGCTCATAACCTTGCTCACAAGAGAGCCAAGGTCTGGGTGTTGCAGGGGCCCGGCCCCTCCCTGTGACTGGCCGTCTGTGTGGTGGTGCCTTGCAAGCCTTCAGACGCTCCCGGGTGAGAGCCTTGCTTCTTCCCTGGGCGGCCCGCCTTGGGGGTCTCGGGGGACATCAGGACCCGCTGCAGAGGTGGCTCTCCTGCTCTGCGCCCTCCAGCCGCGTCACTCCTTTCCTGTCCCTTGCCTCCCGACTCCAGACTGCCCCGGGGCCTGTCCCCCTCCCCGTGACTTAAAACTGCAGATTCTAGCAAGGCCACGAGGTGGCCCAAGCGAGTCAGACAGAACTCCGAGTGCCTTTTGGCGGGTGTCACTCTTCCGGCTTTGCCAAGCTCCTTCGTGTCCTGTTCTCTTGTTTAATTTTCTTGACAACCCTGTTAGGCGGGCAAGCGGCTGGGTAGATCAAGACAGAGCGGTTGTGATCTTTGCTCTGCAGAAACTGAGTCACAGAGGGACGAAGTGAGCGAGCGGGTTGACTTGCTGTCACTGGGACTGGTGTCTCCAAGTCCCCCGACCTGGGCCCTCCCGCAAGCGTGTTGCTGTTCCCGTGAAAGGAAGGGGGCCGGGGCAGCGCTCACCCTTGTCCCCCGGGGTGCCGGGCCCGCACACCTTCAGGGATTTGGGGAGCAGGTGTTTGTGGGTCGGTGCAGGGGAGCAGGCAGGTGCTGAATTAGGCTCGGGGGTGGCCGGGCAGGGGGATTATAGGGCGACTTGGGGGGGGGGGTGGGCCAAAGCCCAGAGCCGCCCCCTTTCTCTCTGTTGTAATCATTTGCCCTTCTTTGTTTCTATCCCGCAAGATGATGAAGATGAGGAGGCCCCGGGGCCCTCGAGGCAGCCTCTGCGGGTGCCCCGGCAGCGGTCACCAGAGGAAGAGGCCCACCTGGCCAGGCCTACCCTGCTCCGCTCATCGTCCTCTTCAGACCAGTCCGAGATGGTGGGCCCCAAGCCAGAGGCCCTATCCCGGCCCTCACCGCAGGCCCAGGCTGCCTGCAGGACCCCTCGGCCGCACCCCAGCCCGCCCGGCACGGGCCTTGACTGGCAGCTCCTCCATGCCTACGTCCGGCAGACCGAGGTCCTCCAGCAGTTCTGCCAGGAGCTGGTGACCGTGCACCGGGACATGGCGAACAGCATGCGTTCCATCGGCCAGACCGTGGCGGAGCTGACCGGCCGCGTCGGTCAGGTGTGCCAGACGCTGACGGAGATCCGAGACGGGGTCCAGGCATCTCAGCGGGGGCCAGACGGGGTAGCCCCCGCGGGCTCTACCCCTCAGGTCGAGGCCCCCCCGGCAGAGCCCCCGCAGGCTCCCCCGGCGCCAGCCCCCGCACGGACTACCAGGTCTCGGAAGAGAAAGTACAACTTCTGACCCGGCCGGTCTCCAGTAGGAGGAAGAGAGACGGGGGTGGGGGGACGGGTGCCTGGCCTTGCGACGGGAGCCAGTCTCCCGTGTCCGGGACCAATGACCCTTGTAGGATGCTGGGGAGGCGGCCACCTCCTCCCCGAGTGCAGGCCAGCTGCCCTGGGCTCCAACAGAGTGTGTACTGAGCCCCGCTCCCTCGTCTTCGGCAGATGCTGAAGATGCAGGGAAAGCGACCTGCCCGATGCTTGCTTGCCCTGGGGCGTCAGCCTCCTCTTGGTCCGCACCCACGGCGGCGAGCCTTGCGGGGAAGAGGGGAGCAAGAGGGGGGAGCGCCTGAATGGACTCCTGCTTGCCGACCGCAGGGCTGCCACGGCTGCCTCCCACGCCCTGATTCCGCTGCTTCCGAAGGGGGCGAGGCTTGAGGACGGGCAGGGGGAGCTCAGCCCTTCCGGGAGGGGTGCGTGCTCCCCTTCCCCAGGGCTCTGAGTGCGGCGGGTGGTGCCCCTGCCTTGGCCTTCCGCTTGCCCTTGCGGTGCGTGTGCTCAGCTGCTGTGCTTGCCTTTTGTGGAAGGGGATGGCGTCGGAGGAAGGCGAAGAAGACTCCCCGGAGTTCTTAGAGAGAGCACCTTATGCTTTCCCTGCATTTGCAGGTGTGTGGTCTCAGTGGGTTCTCAGGACAGCCGGAGAGGCAGCCAAGCCGGGTATCGTTGTCACCGTTATTACTGCCATCACCTGCATTTCCTAGATGATCAGTGACACGACAGTTAGTTGGCGGGGCGGGGTGGGGGGTGGGGGGGCGCCAGGACTGGAAGCCAGGTCTGCGGATTGGTCCAGCTCCCCTGTCAGAGGCCAGATCGGGAGTCGGGAGGGGTACCGCGCCTCGCCTGCCCACGCCTCGGCTCTCCTGGGTGCCGGTGGGAGGCAACGGCAGCCTCCGGGCGGTGAATCCACCCACCCGGCTCTGGCACTAAGGCTAACGGCCGGGGTGGGCTGGGGAGAGGCAGGGCCCAAGCCTCAGCACCCACAGGGTGACTCCTCTTCTGGCGTCTATAAGAACCCAGCAAGGCTCCCGTGCCACCCAAGTTCCAGCATGCCTCGCCTCCGCTTGCTTGGGCTGCAAATGCATTAGCTACACATATCTCTAGCTTCACGTTTCATTTCGGAGTGTGTGGGGGGAGAGCCGGGTTCCTCGAGTCCCGGAGGGAGGTGGGGGAGGCAGTCACAAGCTTAGCTCTGACCCAGGTTGTAGCTCGGCTCTGTGTCCTCTTTGCTCCCTGGCCTGAGGCTGACCCTAGCAGAAGCTCCCCTCCCCCGGCCGGCCCTCCATCTATCTCCCCCACGCCTGCCCCCTAGAGCCCGAGTGGGGGCTGGGAGGACTGCCGTACCCAGTGCCTGCCGTGGCTGTTCCTGGAGTGCTGCTTCTGAACCCAGACCGAGCTTGGTCCCAGGGAGAGAGCTCGGAGGGCAAACCGCTAGGTCCCCGTGTCCTCAGCCTCCATCGCCCCACTCTGTGGTCCTCTGGGGGTTCCTGCCACCCCAAGCGGAACAGTCCCCAGTCCGACAGCCCAGTGGCTTGATTATTGCCTGGCATTCCCCTGCCCTCCCAATGCTGGAATCAAAGATTGCCTTCCCAAGTATTTTTGTTAAGACGGCAATAAAAAGAAATTGATCTCACACTTGGAACACACCCAGTCTCCAGGATCTTTCTTTGGTGTATATTCTCTTTCTTCGCTTCCTGTGAAAACCTCAAGGCCCCCAGAGCAGGGGTTAGATGATGGAGGGAAAGCATGCTGGCCACAGGGGCTCGAGTGCCCCTGCCATTTCCGGGATTCCGGAAGCACTCAGATGCCCCGTACTCGGCACCAGGCTAGCCCTGTAAGGAAGAGAAAGGAACCCGTGAGCTGAGCGAGATGAACAGCCACGTCTGAGACCACTGAGCTGTATTTTATTAAAGTCTTTGCACAGTGAGAGCGAGATGTTGCTAAGTGAATTTTTACCTTTTGCTCCCTAGAAGAAGTCAGGGGTCCTGCGGGGGGAAAAAATCACTATTTCCGGCAGGAGGCTCCAGATGGTCAGGGGCTATCCATTCGCCAGTGAACTTCAGGGACCACACTCTGAGGCGTGACCTTTTTTTTGGACACCTCCCCACAGATCCTAGTATGCGTCTGTCACAGGCAAGACCCTGCCCACAGAGATCTGAGGCTTTCAAAGTAACCAGCGTGGCTCCTCTGGGCCCCTTTGGGAGTCTCCTTAGAAGACAAGGGCCTCCTAACCTGTGAGTTGCCCTGGCTTACTGCCAGTCACACAGAGAGCTTCTCCCAAGCAGGAAACCCCCACGTCCTGACCAGGGATCTGTCCCCTCTCTGGAAAGTTCCAGCCTGCCTTTGACCTCTTGGAATCCAGGTCCTCCTCTTCTGTTCTCGGCCGAAAAGGATGACCATGGAAATCAAAATTACTCGATTTCCACAAGAGGCAAAGATCCTGTGAAACCAGGCCCAGGATCTTCTCCAGCAAGGCGTAGGTACTGACTGGCCTTTCCCTCTGGTCCTGGGGAGGGAAGAGATCAAGTTGGAAGCAAAGGGGACAGAGAGACGAAGAGCCTATGAACTTCAGATGGAATTTCATTAGAGTCTTTTTCTAGGCTTCAGTGGGGGACTGTGGGTCTAGCACATCAAAACAGGAAGGGGAAACTGAGGCCAGTGGACGGAAGGCAACGGGCAGCCAATTTCAGCTTGAGATGGGGAAGTCCCGCCTAAGAATCCGAGGCCTCCAGCCGCACTCAAGGCTGGCTGCGTGACGTACTGTCAGCGTTTGGGTGACCATCTGGTGGGTGGGTGCATGACCCAAAGACCCGCCCAGCTCAGAGACCTAAATGCACGGGAGAAAACAGAGCCCTGCCTCTTCTCGGTCAGTCTTTCCCATTCCTGCCTCCGTGAGTGGCACATCTTCCTCTCCGTCAGAGACCTACCCCCTGAGCAGGAGTGTCTGAGCCTGGCCTTTGTCTGCCCCCACTCCAACAAAATGGATGCCCCGTGGGTTATTTTCTCTCTTCCGTTGAAACCCATAGTCATTTCCTGTCCCAGCTAGAAAATCTGGTGCATTTGATAAGGCACAGTGGGTGAGGTCGAAGAAGTGGTGTCTTAGTGCCTGTCTATCCAATTCCCAAAGCCAGCAAGGAGCTCAGAATAAAAATAATCCATTATCATCATGAAAACTTCAGTCCAGAGAGCAGCTCCCGCTTCCACCCACCCCCTCGATTGCTTCAAAGGTTGTCACCTCTGTGGGTCTGATTTGAAAAGCCATCAGATGAGCTCTTGCATTCGTAGAGTGCCCTGTGCTAGCCATTTTCCACCCTCCTTCCGACATACTCTGTGCCTTCTCTCCAACGAGGTAGTGACCTGGAGACTCAACAGATACAGGGACCTTCACTCCCTAGAAGCTTTGTCTTCCAGGGAGGGCTCTTGCTTGTCTGCAGCCATGAGATGGGACAGGCGTGGTTCTGCATGAAGGGATTGTTGTGCGGGAACGGGATTCTGGGAGTGGATTAAACCCCTGGGTGTCACTGCAAAGTACTTAAAAGAGGGAGAGCGAATTCCAGGTAATTGGTGTTGAGACTTAGCTGCCTCCGTTGAACACCTCGGGGGAGTGGGTTGTTACCATTCGCTGAGAGGTGCCATAGATATTATATCTCAAAATGACCAAATACAGCCAGGTGCTGAACAAATTTTGATCTGTTTTGGGAGACTGTGATTGATGCCAGAGAAAGTAATTCTAGCTTTTAGAGCTTGATGATTGTTTGCACAGCCAAACCAGAGAAGAGCGTATCTTTCCTTGTGCTCTGTGATTCAGGTGATTCTTGCGAGGAGACAGGCGAATGAGCAGTTTGCCTTCTGAATCCAGGAGTAGGAAAGTTTGGGTCTACCCCAGTTCTGTTCGATGCTAGCCACAAGCCTGATTAATTTTGGATGTCGAACCCCAGGCTCTCACTAAACTGGGGACTGGAAAATATTTTGCACATTCAGAAGGAATATCAGATCCAGAGAAGAGCAGACCCCTGCAGCTGGAGAGCTGCAACTCAGAAGGGTCCGTGTGGAAAGACCGCCCTGGGCCAGGGGTCCTCTTCTCCTTCCCCCACAAGTTCTTGGTTTGCGGCACGCCTGGGCGTCGTGGATATCACGGTATTGTCTTCATGGCTCAGGGAGACCGATGCTCATGTCCGATGCTGACAAGCACACAGATGCGTTGATTTAGTCTCTGGACACAAGCAGGTTCTGGGGATCTAAGCGCCATGCATCCTGCCCGTGTGACCCTGGCAGGGTGGAGCTCACGACTGCTTCTCTCAGAGCGGGTGAGGCAGCCGGCGCTCATGTTTGCACTCCTGCCTCCCTTGGCCTTAGCCCCGCAACCCCGGGGTCTGTGCTGCAGCCTGTTGTCAGGTGGATTGGTCCCTGGACTCTAGTGGTTCCCCTTATAAGGTCACGGCCTCCTCCAGGGCCGAGTAGAACGGAGGCTACAGGGGACTATCCTTGCGAGTAGAAAGAACGGAGGCTACAGGGGACTATCCGTGACAACGGGCACGACATGCTCCAGGGTGCTCTGCCCGAGGGGCCAGGAATGTAGACTCACAATGCAGGCGGCCACCGCGACCGCCACCAGTACTGAAAGTGGAGTTCGTGTGTCTTTTCTTGGGGGGGGGGGGGGGAGAGGGGTAACCGTAATAATTGCTTAATAAGGAAAACTTGGAAATTACAGAAAAACTTACAAAGTAGATCCACCTGTAATGGCCAATCACTGTTAAAGCATTGGTATATTTCCTTCAAGTAGTTTACCAAGCCTTGTTTTTAGAGCATGGTTGGAACTATAGAATAGATAGCTTTCAGCCCTCCTGTTCTCGCGTTGCATCCTATCAGGGCCCTTTTTCCGAGTCACGAAAGATCCCTTGAAAACACTTTTCTATAGATGAGCCATTCCATCGTACGAATATGCCGCGGTTCGCTAAGCTGTTGCCCCGGTATCGGACGTTTCGGTGTTTTTTGCTTTCGCGTTGTTGTAAACGATGCTACAGCCAGGGCGGGTGGTATGCCGAGTCGTCCACTCGGTCTGCATCTTCTGGTCCTTTTTAAAATTTTTCAAAAATTGCGACAGAATGCACATACCATAAAATTTACCATTGTAACCATTTTTTGAAGTATGCAATTCAGCAGCGTCAATTTCACTCGCGTTGCGGGGTCGTGACCACCATCCGTCTCAAGACTCTTTTCGCCTTCCCCCACTGAAACTATATACCCATTACACACGAACTCCCCGTCCCCCCCACTCCCCACCCTGGCCCCTGGCAACCCCCGTTCTCCTTTCTGTCTCTGAATTTGACTGTTCCTGCAAGGACCTCATATAAATGGGATCCTACCGTATGTGTCCTTTTGTGATCGGCTCACTTCGCTTGGTATGTGTCTTCGGGGCTCATTCGCGGTACAGCGTATATCGGAATTTCCTTCCTTTTTAAAGCCAAGTAATAGCCATCGTATGTGTATTCCACATTCCTTTCATCCACGTATCCATCAGCGGGCATGGGTCGCTCCCACCTGCAGACGGTTGTGAATAATGCTTCTGTGAACACGGGTGTACGAGGCCATATTGCCAATTTGTTTCCCCGAGGCTTGTGCCCACTTATTCTCCACCAGTAGTCTGGGAGACACTTTTCTAGCCAGTGTGGATGTTATCATTGAAAAGAGAGAGGGGGAGAGAGGGAGAGAAATCTGTGCCAAAGAGACAACGTGCTACTTGCCGTTTCTTTCCTTTGGAGTGATGCTGAGTGCTTTTCATTTGCTCGTGACCCATTGGGATTTTTCCCCGGGAATGATTGCGTACCCGGGACTGCCCCAAATACCGTTCTCTGGGCGATGCCGGTCAGTCCGACTTTGATTCCTATCCTGGCTTTTGAGACAAACCATAGCATGAGGAAAAGAAGTGTATTTTTTATGACGAATTTCCTGGATGCTCGCGTGGTGTGAATCCATAAGACTCCAGTTTCCTCTTGTCCTTTTGATCTCTCCGCCTCTGCTTCTCTGTGGGTGTTACATCCTCTCAGCTTTGGAAGGGGGCAGGTTGGATGTTGGAAATGTCATTTCAGGGAGCGGGGGTAAGGGAGAGATTCTGAGGGTTTGGCAGAACTTTAAAGGTTATCTGGGCATGGCTGGTGCTTTACATGCCCACAGAGGAGCCGTGAGATCTAGTGGGAAAGACACAGACCTCAAAGCTCCATCTCCCATTTATTCGCTGTGTGACCTCAGGCGACTCACTTAGCGTCTCTGAGTCTTAGTTTCCAGGCGTTGCTAACCTTCTCTTGGGTCTTATTTCCCTTCGTCTCCTGTCAGCATCGGGCACCCACTTTTTAAAGACATTGATCTTCAGCATTTGTTAATTGGCCTTCGGGGCGCCGTTGTCACATGGGTTGTTTCTTCTAGGCTTCGTGAAATCCTGGAAACAGTCCAGGAATCCCACACTTAGCGCCATCAGAGGCCTGCAGGTGTCTGGGGGTCCCTGCGGTTAAAATTTAGCCAAGAGCGAACGACATGACCTTTCGGTTTGGTAATCGTTTTTATATCTGGTGTTGAATTTTTGTGCTTACCAGTACGTGGGAGGTAGGCAGGGTGGCTGTCATCCCTAGTCTCAGAAAACAGAGACCGTCAGAGGGTCGGAGGCTTGCTCGAGGTCGCACAAAACTGTGACGTTGGGACGAGGGACCGGCTCTAGCTGGGGTCCCGATCCCGGACAGGCAGCCGTCCTTCGACTTCTGCGCACGCCCCTTGCCTGTGGACCTCTGACCTCCACCGAGTGGCCCGTGCGTTCTCACCTGTCCCCCTCGCCCCCAGGTACGTGGTCATCTCCCGGGAAGAGAGGGAGCAGAACCTGCTGGCATTCCAGCACAGCGAGCACATCTACTTCCGAGCCTGCCGGGACATCCGGCCCGGGGAGCGGCTCCGGGTCTGGTACAGCAAGGAATACATGAAGCGTCTGCACAGCATGTCCCAGGAGACCATCCACCGCAATCTGGCCAGAGGTGAGTCCCCACCCAAGGTGAGGGCCACGCCCGCCACCAAACACAGGGGAGGCCAGGAGTGCTTCTCTGGGAGCTTCCTGAGAAGACCGTTGGGGAATGCAGTCCAGCGGCGACGGGGAGACCCAGAGGGACGCGGGGCGGGGGACGGACGGTCTGCGTGTGAGCGGCGGCTCTGGGCGGGGCCGCAGACCCTCCAGGGTGCCGTCCTCCCTCAGAAACCCTGGCGCAGGCATCGGAGAGTATCCGGGAGAGAGACAGGGCCCCAAAGCCAAGCGCATAAGTGTAATCAAAGTTGGTCCTCTTTCTCCGACTCAAACCGACGGGAAGGTGCTACAACCCGTCCCTGTCGCAGTGATACTAACATTTGCTAAGTGCTTACCCCGTGCCCAGCGGCGGTTCTGCGGTGTTCCCCTACCTCGTAAGGGTGCGGTGGGAATTAGCTGGGTAATGCGCCCATTTGGAGCAATGCCCACCTTGAGCCCTGTAAGCCCTCAGTTGGAAACTTTTAAGGCTGACCATCCCCCAGCTCACCAATGTAGAAACTGAGCATCGGATGAATACAGCGACTCACCCGGGGTCACGGGGCTAGGAAGGGCACTGTCCAGGGTCTCAGCTCTAACCTACGACGGTATACGGCCTCCCAGACCAAACTCGTTTCTTCCCAGCTTCCTCCTGGCCTCATTCCTGAAAGTCCTGATCACACGCTGTGAATGAACCATCCCTATTAGAAGAAGGCAGTTCTTCTCAGGGAGGGAGGTGGGAAGGTGACCTTAGGTGTGGGTGGTGGCCTGGTGGGGGAGATGTCCATCCAGCTCCACTTAAATGCGTCATTTGAAAGTGGCTTAAAATGCTCCCCAGCCCCTAGCCCTTTGCCTCTCTATTCCAGCCTCAGCCTGGCCCAGGCAAACTGGTGAATCCAGCTCCTCTCAGGGGGATATTTCTTGCATTAAGGAAAAGCATTCAAAGACCCAGAGTCCATCTGGTCTCAGGAACCAGGACTGTATCCAAGCCCCACCATGTCACGCTCCTGACCGACCTACTTATTGGAAATAAATCTTCACATGGAGTATGAGTGGAGACGAGGGAAAGGGGGCAGGGTGGCCCACTGCAATTAAGCTATGTTCATTTTTTTTAAGTTTCTTTATTTTGAGGGAGAGTGAGAGAGAGAGAGAGTGAGCACTAGCAGAGAGGGGCAGAGAGAGGGAGAGAATCCCAAGCAGGCTCCGTGCTGAGCCCAGCATGGGGCTTGATCTCATGACCATGAGACATGACCGAGCCGAAATCAAGAGTCAGACGCTCCACCAGCTGAGCCACCCAAGCGCCCCAAGGCTGTTTTTAAAAACAAAACAGAACAAAGCGGGTTGTGGACCTTGAATGCACAGCTGCTGCCTGACTTGGTAAAAGGTATCTGTGATTGGGGGGGCGGTGGGGAGACCCAGCCGACATACTCACCTCTTGTCTTCTTCGGAACCGGAGGGTGGCCACGTGCCGATCTCACTCGGGAAGGCAGGTTTCTATGACGAGATTCCCATGGTTTCCATTTGACCTCTGAAGAGACCTTGTGTAACCGTGCCTGATGCACAATACATCTTTGTTGAACGGATAAGGGAAGACACGAATGAAGACGGCCAAGAAGTCTCCAAAAGAATCGTCCTATCACCAGAAGAAAAGAAAACCAAGAGAAGTCCTATCTGAGGACACAGGTTCCATCCCTTGGCCATAATCTTCTGAAATTCTCCTGGATTTGTGATATCCTCCCCCACCCCCACCCCCACCCCCACCCCCCACCCCCACCCCAGTGTCTTCTCCAAAGCACATCAAGCTGCGGTCATCCTCAGAGAGCCCCGAGATCCGAGGGGAACGCTCGGAGGAGGGAGTGACCTTTCGGGAGTGGTTCAAAGGAGGCGTAGCAGAGAGGCTTGAGATGGGATATGTGAAGATTTGTGAAGATACAGGAGGAAGGAGTGGCTGTTCCTGGCCAGGCTGAGCAGTAGGAAACAGGAAGGAGACTGAAAGGCACTGTGGGGCCGGGCCAGAGCAGCGGGTGGGCTTGATCCTAAAGCCCTCGGGAGCAGTCATGAGCTCAGTGGCCTTTAGCTGTGTAGACGTCTCTGTAGCATGTAGCTTTGGCAGGCTCTGAATACAGTTTAGTGGCATCTTAGATCGGTGGGCCAGCCCCGCTCCGGGAAGGGGATCCCGACACTCAGTCACCGAGGGTCTTGCGTGGAAGGAAGTTTCTTTGTAATTGGGGGCTGGAGCCCTGAGAAAGGCCAGAGCATGAATTACTGGTCCTTCTTAAGTAGGGACGTTACCTGAAGCCCAGAAACTTCTTCCTGCAGACAGCGTAAAGTATGCCTTTGTGGCGATCTTTGCAGAACGGGATGCATCGGATAGGTGTATTCAAAAAAAACCTTGTGTCATTTCATCCACTTTGAGCCACCGATTCACTCTGTGGTGTTTCCCCCCGTATTTAATGGAGGCTTTGAAATCAATTCCACGATGCTGAAAGGTCCTTCTCGGCCTTTAGATTTTTCTGAGCGCCTTGAGTCCGAAGAAGTCCCCCACGCATCCTCGGAGATTTGAATGACCTTGTCTTTAAGCAGAGACGCATGAGGACTCCCTGCTGATGTATAGGCTTGAGCTCCCGACATAAGCTGTTTGCTGCCTGACTGGTCTGTGCGAAGTGAAAGCGTGGCCCTTGACGTTTGGAGATTCTAAATGGGCAAGTGTCATAGCTGATCTGTACCGCGAACGTGTTAGTGTTCACGTCCACCCTTTCTGCTCCTCGGTCATTATAAAAATATAGGCTGTGAGAGCCACCTGACTTTCAGGGGCCCTGAACATAACGTTCAGGCATTCGTGCGAGGACAGAAGAGGGGTGTCCTGATTAGGTTACCCCCTTTTGTGCTGTTACCCGTCGGAAGCCTGGATTCATACCTGGGCCGGGGCACGGCACCCCTTGCCGGCTGCGGGGAGCCAGGGCTCGGGCATAGCGTGGATCTTCTGGATTGTTCCCAGAGATCCTTTGGCCTCTGCTCCACTCAGAGGTTTTTAGCAAACACGGCTTTTGGAAATCCATCCGCAACACACATTCAGGTCAAGCCACTGCTCGGAGTCAGCTCCCAGGGCCCCACCTCTATCTAGGCAGCCCTTTGAGATTCCCTGGCCCCACAGGCCGCCGTCAGGACCTTCTGAGGGTCCCCTGTAGCGTCTGCACCCCCGCGGAGCATACGCCCTTCTATAGCAATTTATGAGACTGTGGCGGCCGTTTCAAAGGATCAGGCTAAAATTCTTGTTGGGAGCTCAGCAACGTCTTTGAAGCCAGTCACGTGATGGAAAGAGCTAGAAAAGGGAGCGTTCTTTGTATCATCAGGTAAGGAGACACAGCTATATTTCAAGAATGCTTTGGGTCAGTGGGGTCACGCCCCTCTTTGTCATGCTGGAGGCTGCCCGCCCGGGAGCCGTCAGCCACTGCGGGGGGGCCCCGTCTTCCCGTTCCCCCCCATTCCCCCCTGCCTCGGTTGTGGGAGAACCACAGACGTTCAGGTCACGCTCTCTTCCGTGCACCTCGTCCTCTGATCACTGGGAGAGTTAGAAAGGATGGTTGGCTGTGGGTCGGTCTTTGCCCCGAGGGGCCGTCTCGGGGCGGCCAGGGAGCCGGAAGGAGAGGACTCCGTGTTTCGTGTGTACCTTTTACCAAGTCGAAGCAGCCGTCTTCCAATTGCCAGGACTGGACGAGAAGCCTGGAGGGCGGGGAGCCACACGCACTGAGCTCTGAGGTGCGCGCCCACCCGCCCGGTTTGATCGGTGGGGGTGTCATCTTCTAGGGCTACCGCACTTCCCGCTGCCCTCCCCTGTAGCATTCTCTCCACTTGTGAATGTGCCGCGTGTATACATAAGGCTCCCGTGCAACGCGTGGTCTTTTTAGAGAGTTCTGCCCACGTTTCGGGATCCCACTCTAGACCCCGTGATCCGCTGAGTGACCCGCCTCTCTCTCCCTGCCGTGTCACACCTGCCCCACAAGGCCAGATCCAGAGGGATGTGTCAAGTGACTTTCCTGATAGGAGGCGTGCCTTGTTTTCTGTTGGTTTCTCCACGTCGGGGCTTTTCCCCCCTTCCTCACGCCCTGGTTTTCCTTCCTAGGAGAGAAGAGGTTGCAGAGGGAGAAGTCTGAACAGGCTCTGGATAACCCAGAAGACCTGAGGGGTCCCCTTCCGCTCCCCGTGTTGAGACAGGGCAAAAGTCCCTACAAGCGTGGCTTTGACGAGGGGGATGTGCACCCCCAGGCCAAGAAGAAGAAGATTGACCTCATTTTCAAGGACGTGCTGGAGGCTTCCCTGGAATCCGCGAAGGCGGAAGCGCACCAGCTGGCACTGAGCACCTCGCTGGTCATCAGGAAAGTCCCCAAGTACCAGGACGAGGCCTACAGTCGGTGCGCCATGACCGTGTCACATGGCGTGCAGAATGTCGGCCGGACCCAGGGGGAAGGGGACTGGAAGATCCCCCAGGGGGTTTCCAAGGAACCAGGCCCGTTGGAGGATGAAGAAGAAGAACCTTCGTCCTTCAAGGCCGACAGCCCCGCCGAGGCCTCCCTTGCGTCCGACCCTCACGAGCTCCCCACCACCTCCTTTTGCCCTAACTGTATTCGCCTAAAGAAGAAAGTCCGGGAGCTCCAGGCCGAACTAGATATGCTTAAGTCTGGGAAGCTTCCTGAACCCCCCGTGCTGCCCGCACAGGCCCTGGAGCTCCCGGAGCTCTCGGACCCCGCAGGTAAGTTGGCGTGGATGAGACTGTGGCCGGAGGGACGGGCGCCCGGTGGGCAGGGTGAGGGTGGCCCGGCGCTCTCTGCTGGAGCCACCTTCCCCGGGGGGACCTGAGGCGTGTCACGAGGGGGGGCGGACTCCGGTCGCGGCCCTTGCCCGCAGGTGCCTGCCCCCGACAGGCTGCTTCTCAGCTCCAGCGGGACGCCTCGCGTCATGCCCTTGTATCCTCCCCGTCAATAAAGGAAGTTCCACTGCTGGAGGGGTGTGTGCTGTGTTCTTGACCTGCTGCCTCTCTCTAGTGGGCCTACCGGTGTCTCAGCCCCACGCTCAACTTCTAAACCCAATCTCTCTCTCTCCCCAGTCCCAAGCAGGGCATCCCGTGGGGGAGAGCTCCCGGCCTTGTTGACCTCAGTCCCGGAACACAGCCTCGTTCTTCTCTTCCCGAATCGCGCTTCTGCCGCACGCGGTCCTATCTCCCCCGCCCGGAGTGTTCTAGAAGGACTGGGATGCGGGGGCGTGTGGCTGCACGCCTCGGTGCTTTTCTGTCGGCCGCTGGGATCTTTAGACTCGGTCGACAACCGGCAAGGTTTTTTCGGAACACAGCTGCGGCTGAGTCCAGCATTTACGTAGCGTTTCCTATTTTAACCTCATCCCGTAGCGCAGAGTGAGGCGTTTCAGATACTCGAAGCATGCGTCTTGACCAAGCTGCATTCTGATCCTGAAATAGCCCCGGGGCCTTGGCAAGCTGCCTTCCCGCGAGGGCCGCACGCCGGCCGCGACCACGCTGGCCTCTGGGATAAGCGAGCCCCCGCGTCCTCGCCCCGGGGGACTCGGGGACGCTCGACGTGCTTCGTTCTCTCCGCCAGGTCGGCTCTCGTGGTCGTGCCGCTCAGTCGGTGGGGAAGATGAGGTTCCGTGAGCACCCGCTGGTGGAGGGTGAGGGCCGGCGGCCCGGCGCGGGGCGGCCACCGGGGGGCGACCCCCCCCCCCCCCCCGCCAGAGAGGAGAAGCCACACGCGGATAGCCAGAGTGCCCGTAAAACAAATCGTAGGCCGGGGTTCGGTCCGTCGTCGCAGGTGGCTCGCGGGTCACGCAGCGCGGCGTCTTTGTTTGGGGCAGCGTGCCCGGTCGCTTTGGAGGAGTCGCTGTGTTCGCCCCCGGGCCTTCAAATGTCTCCTTCCCGTTTGTCTTGCAGCCTCTGAGAGCATGGTGTCCGGCCCCGCCATCCTGGAGGACGACGACCAGGAGGTCGACTCGGCCGACGAATCCGTCTCCAACGACATGATGACCGCCGCCGACGAGCCCTCCAAGATGTCGTCCGCCACCGGGCGCCGGATCCGGCGCTTTAAGCAGGAGTGGCTCAAGAAGTTCTGGTTCCTGCGGTACTCCCCCACCCTCAACGAGATGTGGTGCCACGTCTGCCGCCAGTACACGGTGCAGTCGTCCCGCACGTCGGCCTTCATCATCGGCTCCAAGCAGTTCAAGATCCACACCATCAAGCTGCACAGCCAGAGCAACCTGCACAAGAAGTGCCTGCAGCTGTACAAGCTGCGCATGCACCCCGAGAAGACGGAGGAGATGTGCCGCAACATGACCCTGCTCTTCAACACCGCCTACCACCTGGCCCTCGAGGGCAGGCCCTACCTGGACTTCCGGCCCCTGGCCGAGCTCCTGCGGAAGTGCGAGCTCAAGGTGGTGGACCAGTACATGAACGAGGGCGACTGCCAGATCCTCATTCACCACATCGCCCGCGCGCTGCGCGAGGACCTGGTGGAGCGCATCCGCCAGTCGCCCTGCCTCAGCATCATCCTGGACGGGCAGAGCGACGACCTGCTGGCCGACACGGTGGCCGTCTACGTCCAGTACACCAGCAGCGACGGGCCCCCGGCCACGGAGTTCCTGTCCCTGCAGGAGCTGGGCTTCTCCGGCACGGAGAGCTACCTGCAGGCCCTCGACCGGGCCTTTTCTGCCCTGGGCATCCGGCTGCAGGACGAGAAGCCCACCGTCGGCCTGGGCATAGACGGGGCCAACGTCACGGCCAGCCTGCGCGCCAGCATGTTCATGACCATCCGCAAGACGCTGCCCTGGCTGCTGTGCCTGCCCTTCATGGTGCACCGGCCCCACCTGGAGATCCTGGACGCCATCAGCGGGAAGGAGCTCCCCTGCCTGGAGGAGCTCGAGAACAACCTGAAGCAGCTGCTCAGCTTCTACCGCTACTCGCCGCGCCTCATGTGCGAGCTGCGGTCCACGGCGGCCACCCTGTGCGAGGAGACGGAGTTCCTGGGGGACATCCGCGCCGTGAGGTGGATCATCGGGGAGCAGAACGTCCTCAACGCCCTCATCAAGGACTACCTGGAGGTGGTGGCCCACCTCAAGGACGTCAGCAGCCAGACCCAGCGGGCGGACGCGTCCGCCATCGCGCTGGCCCTGCTGCAGTTCCTCATGGACTACCAGTCGGTCAAGCTCATCTACTTCCTCCTGGACGTGATCGCCGTGCTCTCACGCCTGGCCTACGTCTTCCAGGGCGAGTACCTGCTGGTGTCCCAGGTGGACGACAAGATCGAGGAGGCCATCCAGGAGATCAGCCGGCTGGCCGACTCCCCGGGGGAGTACCTGCAGGAGTTCGAGGAGAACTTCCGGGAGAGCTTCAACGGGATCGCGATGAAGAACCTCAGGGTGGCCGAGGCCAAGTTCCAGTCCGTCCGGGAGAAGATCTGTCAGAAGACCCAGGTGATCCTGGCCCAGAGGTTTGATTCCCGCAGCCGGATCTTCGTGAAAGCCTGCCAGGTGTTCGACCTGGCCGCCTGGCCCAGGAACAGCGAGGAGCTCGTGAGCTACGGCAAGGAGGACATGGTGCAGATATTCGAGCACCTGGAGGCCATCCCCACCTTCTCCCGGGACGTCTGCAGGGAGGGGCTGGACCCCCGGGGCAGCCTGTTGATGGAGTGGCGGGAGCTCAAGGCCGACTACTACACCAAAAACGGCTTCAAAGACCTGATCGGCCACATCTGCAAGTACAAACAGAGGTTCCCGCTCCTGAACAAGGTCATCCAGGTCCTCAAGGTCCTCCCCACTTCCACCGCCTGCTGCGAGAAAGGCCGCAACGCCCTGCAGCGAGTTCGCAAAAACCACCGCTCCCGCCTGACCCTGGAGCAGCTCAGCGACCTGTTGACGATCGCCGTGAACGGCCCGCCCATCGCCAGCTTCGACGCCAAGCGAGCCCTGGACAGCTGGTTTGAGGAGAAGTCTGGCAACAGTTACGCGCTGTCGGCCGAGGTCCTCAGCAGGATGTCCGCGCTGGAACAGAAGCCGGTGCTGCAGACCGTGGACCACGGGTCAGAGTTTTACCCGGACATCTAGGGGGCCGGCGTCACAGAGTTCACTAAGCTGTTGAATATTTTTTTAATCTATACTCATAAGCTTTGATATATTCTATAAATATATATTATATTATATATATATATATATACGTACACACACATATATATATATATATATATATAAAAACCCACACTGAAAATTTTTAAGAACCGAGGTGACGCATCCACCAGAAGCCACTGGGAGCTTTCACAAAGGAACGATGTTGGAAACCGACTCTTGTCTACAAGATCCCGCAGCCGTTTTCACTCACGGAAGCATGTGCTGGGGCCACACGCGTTCCCGCCTAACAGCCAACCAACAGCCTAAGCTAAAACGACGGGTCTCTGTCATCACCTTTAGGTGGTTTGTTTCGTTTTATGTTTTCGTTTGGGGGGGGTTGAGGGGCTGGGGTTTGGGTTTCTGTCTTGCCTTTTCTTTTCCCGTTTGGTTTACGACGGGGGTTCTTGGCCTCTTCGCTGCCATGCTGGCGTAGCTGAGACCCATCTCTGATTTTGGAGGGGGGCAGGTGGTGTATCCGGATTGGGGTGTGTGTGTGTGTGACTTTCTCCCTTGTCCCACCTGACTTCAGCTTGAGAGGTTTGTGCTCGTTTCCTGTTGAGCGTTCCTTCACTGTCTTAGAAACAAACGTGTCGGTCAAACTGTGACACCCACCACTCCCCACCTCTGTCGCCTCTCCCGTCTCTGGGTTCTGGATTCCCTCCTTCCAGCCCCCTGGATCCTGAAGATATTACCTGTTGTACTGAAGGCAAAACTGCCTTACAACCGAGCTTGAAATCGTGGGGAAGGGACAAGGTGTGTGTTGGGGGGTGGGGGGGGGGGTGGGAATTTTTTTTTGCATTCCTGTTCTCCCGTGGTGTGGGGTAAAATAATATAATTCCATTCAGATCCAGGACTTTGGGGGAAATGAAGAGCCAGGAAGTCCAGACCCTCATAGGGCAGCGATTTTTGGCTAAAAGCAAGTCCGATGGAGAGTGTGGATTCAATTTACGTGAATTATTTATGCTCTGTCTTTATAATCATATGATGTGTTGGGGGCATTTTTCTGTGCATTTAATAATCAAATGCCTGCTATAGTTCAGTGGCAGGAGATGTCAATGCAGGTTGTGCCCTGGGTTGTGCGTGACTCCAAGGAGGGTCCCTAGAGATGGTGGCCTTCTTTGGTGACAAGGCTGATAATAAACCCTTCAGCCTGGCAGGAAGCAGCGGGGAGCCAGGCCTTGTATCCATGCCTGTGAATGCCTCCTTTTTTGAACAGGGTAGAGACGTCCTAAAGAAAAGGAATAAACAAGAGGTCAGACGGGACTCTCAAGGCAGCAGCCTACATACACACACACACACACACACACACACAGACGCACACACACACGCACGTACACACACACACACACACACACACACACACACACAACCACAATATAAGCTTTAGAAATAGCCACTTGCCTATTCCCTGGGGCAAGTAATGGTTTTAAGCTAGAGGAGTCTGATCGATGCTCTTTTGTTCATTTAACTACCAGTATACCTCGCAAGGGAGTTTTTTTAAACAAAATGTGCGTGAGCTGTTACAAACTTCTGTTCATGTTTCCACATCTGATTTATGCATATCTGATATGCAGAGATCCTACATTGTGGGTGCAGGTCGTGTTTGGGGGAGGAAGGAAGGTCTGCGTTGTCCGTGGTCAGGTCCTCTCACTCGGCAGAGGGTGGGGAGAGGACGGTGTGATCGGGCCACAGGCCAGGCCCCCGTGTCTCCAACCTGCTCGGCTCAGACGTAGAACTGTGGTGGCTTCCTTCCTTCTTGGTTTAGCTTGTCTCCGAGGCCTCGTGCCGCTGTTGAGAACCGTAGTGGAAATGTCATCAACACTGAACATGTCATTCCCCTTTCCTTGTCCTGCCCGTACCTTCACTCCCCACACGTCCCCTCCCCCCACCCCTATGGTCTTGGTGCTAAGATAACTTTAGAATCATTGCTGCTAGTTGATAGCTTTTCATTATATAAATATATTATATATATATATATTATATATTATTTTTGAAACTTTTTCGTTTGTTTTCAACAGTGATGTAGCATGTTAAAAAAAAAAAAAAACAAGAAACAAACAAAAAAAAAACCACCCGGTTTTCTCCAACTGTCCCACTGCCAGGCCTCATATGCTGCCTTGTTCAACAAATCAATGCACCCCTGCCTGGTGACATTCACCACCCACCCCCCCCTCCTGGCCCCCTTCCCAGTCCCTCGTACTTCCCCACCCTCCTCTGAACAAGGAGAGAGCAGAAACTAGCAAGGAAACACCCAAAGCTCTTTCTGAGGCTTCGGAATTCCCAGCCTCAAACCATGTCCGTACTTCAAGCTGATGTGTTCCCTACCCCCCCACCCCCCCCCCCCGCCCCCCGCCCGCCCTCCGCCGCTCCTCCCATCCGGGTCGGTATTTGTGGTCAAGTGGGATGCCTTTGCAAAGCACAAGGTTCCACCCTACCCTCCCGGACATTCTGTCCGCCACACACAAAAACTATCATGCCTGTGGGAGCTTTCTTGGAACATCACACGGACTAAGTGAGGTGGGTCGGGGGCAGAGAAGGCTGGCAAGGGGAACCTTGGTGGGGGCCGGCAAAAGTAGGTTGGGATCCTTTCTTCGAGCCACCAGTTGCCTTAGACCTTCTCCTTTCCCCTTCTGCTCCTCTCCTCCCACTACACTGGGAGCCATCCCCTGGACCACTCATTTGAAAACCGGGAAGAGAGAATCACTGATGTCTGCCTGAGGACTGGTCAGGGCCGTGACTGTTTCAGGAGGCCATGGCCCGAATTAGCTCCGATTTTTATCCAGACGGGGGAAAAAGATCCTTCGGGCCTACGCCAGCATCTGCCGTGAGCTGGTGACATACCTCTGGGCTAGGAGCATGAGCGCGAGCTAGCAGCACGGGGACTGCGGGTGGTCTCCTGCCGGGCCAGGCTCCACGCCCGGGGCAGGTTGAGCTCTCTCGGGGGCCGGGGGTGCTCGAAGTTTGGCAAGGCGCTCTAAAACTCCGGGTGCTCATGGCTTCTGTTGAATCCAGCCAGGCCTGGGTGGTGTGAGGCACTCTGAAGGCCACTTTACCTTGGGACCGGAAGTAACCAGGGCACAATTTGGGTGACACGCCCACTGCAATTTACACAGGGTCTTTTTTTCAACCCGGATGCTCCCAGGAGGCTCAGTGCTCCCAGCCTGTGAATGTCGCGCGTGATTTCTAACATGGGAGTTGCCACTCTCCCGCCTCCTCGTGAAAGACTTTCGGGAGAACGGGCCCCCACGGGGTCTCGCCCAGGGAACCACAGGCTTAGCTAGCCTGATCTCCCTTTGATGGGTATAAAAAGCTGTGGCCGGGCAGTCCTTGTATCCCAAATATGGTCACTTCAGATGAGACAGAGCCCTTGAGCTCAGCCACTGGCTTAGAATGACACGTTTGTCTCCGGGGTTGAGACTTGTCCTAATTGGGCTGACCGATGAGTGATTTTCTTTGGCTCATAGAGGAGGGTGGGAAGTGAGTTCAGGTTCATGGCCGTGTGTGCCCAGGAGATACACTGCACAGCCTGGGCGCCACAAGCCCTTATGATTAACATGGTTCGCTTCCTCTATTGGAGGACAAAGACACCCCCTGCCATCCAGTATCTGTGGAAGCTGAGGGTAGCCCAGCCCCGTCTACAGCTCTCGCCACATCAGAATCCCCACGTTTTGCCCACCCGGTCGGACAGGAGAGTCCAGGCATCCAAAACACCAGGTTTTTATTTTTATTTTTACTTTGTCCACGACTGCCTACGACATTCTTGTCTCCTCATCCTCACTGGAGAATGAGAGCGGGCTTGGGCTGCCGGGTGTCTGCTTGGGCGGCCGCGGTGCCGGGCCCTGAACCCAGGGCAGGTGGGGGTCTCGCCCCAGCCCCGCTACCTGTTTCCATGTTGAGTTGTCTTGCTCAGCCCCCTGTCCTTGACTTGCTTATTATGTCAACCCTCTCATTTGGAGGAAGGACCTTGTAATTATTTAAGGTAACGTTTAAATAGCTGCCATTTGTTTGGACGTGATACCGAGAAGGAGGAAACAGGGAAGGACGCATAGAATGCCGAACGTGGTCGCAGTGAGACAGAAATGGCTTATGGGATTGGCCCACCTGGGCTGTGGGGCCGCTGTTCTCCTGAGCCCCGTGGCGTCCAGGAGGCGGCCTGGGGTTGAAGTAGAACTTCTTTTCTAGATTCCTCCCCGTGTGTTTTCCCTCCCATCCCCTCTAGGGATAGGAATTCTGGCTCTGGCTCTGGTGATGGCATATGGTCTGGGTTGATTTCCAACTAGAATTTGTGTTTTTCTAGGTCCTACGCCCAGTTTGTGCAGAGGGTTCCGGGGACACTGGACCTCACGCCCCCCTCACCCCTTCAAGTGGCCACCCTAGCCAGGTCAGCCTGGGACAGCCAAAGCAGGGAGGCCAGGCCTCCTTAGGTGAGAAAGGCGTGTTTGGACAGCAGGGGACCCTGGGATGGTCCCACTGCAGACACCAGCCTCCTGGGAGTGGTCATGGGTTCTGTGCTGGGTCGTGGGTTCTGGCCTTGTTTCCTCCTCATATCTTGAGGAAGGAAGATTTCCTCCAGAGACACGTGGGGCCCTTCTGCTTGGAGGGAGACCTCTCTCCTGGTCTCTGCTCACAGGGTCCTTACGCTGAGTGGATGGAGCTGTGATATTTTAAGAAGCCTTTGAGGTGATCCTTGTGCGTTAGCCAGAGGGAGGAAAAAAAGTGCCCTTTTGGGAGGAAAATGGTACAGCCCTCCTCTTCCATCTGGCTTTCCCCCCCTCTGCCCTGTCCCCACCCCCCCCCATCCCTTCAAGTGGTGTTGCCCTGGAAATACCTATGCAATCCAGTCTCCCTAGGAGAGCGCATGGAAGCAGGGGGTATGTGCAGTGTATCATACAAATGCTACAGCATATATATTGTATATATGGACATATGCCGTACGTATACACACAGAGTAAGAGATTAAATCACGTCTATATATCTATAAATAATATCCTATATATTTATACATTTCTATGTTTTAAATAGATATAAAAATAGAGTCTATAGAGAGCTGGGAGAGCAACGGGAAAGCCTGTCGCTATGTTGTGCAAAGAGGGAGGAGGCAGGGCCTCTGCAGGGGGAGATGTGGAAGCCAGGAGGGCACTGTCTGCCGGGAATGGGGTCTCCTGCCCACAGTGCAGGACAGGAGAGTCCCCGGGCCTCTGCCCTCTCCGCGCACTTTCTCTCCTTTACCGCAGGCTTGGGCTGAGGTGGAAGGAGATACTCGCCCTCTGAGCTCCAGCCGAAGTGCCCCCCACGTCCCCCCTCACCCCCTGCAGTCCGACGCTTAGGTGGTCACTGCTGCTTGGCCCTGGGACATGGTCTCTGGGCCCTGGTGGAGGGACCACTGCACAGTTTCCCCTAATGCCCTCCCCCTACAGGAATGAGCAGCGCTGGTGGCAACCGGAAAGGTGCACATTGGACCCAGAGGGGCCCGGGGAGGATGCCCTCCTTCCCCCCTTAGGTGCTTCTGCTGACCCCTAGAGGCCAAGCCTCTGAAGCGCGGCTGCCCCCGCCTCCTTCACCCCCTCCACCGCTGTCTGCCAGGGCGCTGCAGGGGTGAAGCAGGCGGCGTGAACAACACCAGCCAGTGCTGCCCGCTACGTGGAGGCTTTCGGGCCAGGGCGGGGGGCGCCGGAGAAGGGCGGGAGCGGCAGACCCCCCGCACCCAGGGCTTCAGTGAAAACTCAAGTTCACAAGCAGGGCTTCGGCTCAGCCCGGTTTGCACAGCTGCTGTTGCTGGCTGTACTCAGGACAACGCTCTCCCCTCCCCCTCGTGGAGGCCCGTGACCCCTCCGCCCACCGCCACCGTAACAGGCAGGTTTAGTTCACGTACACTGTTCCGATTCTGTGACTCGAGGCAGCGGCTGAGCCGGATGCCCCGAGCTTATCCGCTTCCACTGGGGAGGACACCTTCCCTGGCTTTTATCCCTGCTCCCGCCCCAGGCTGGGAAGGTGTGTCTGGGGCGTCTGGGGAGGCCGCTGGTGCAGCCGGCAGTGCCACCGAGGGCTTGCGTGGCCCCGACCAAATCAGGAGCCCGTTCGCTTCCGGGTTTCTCTCCACCGTTTCGTTTCCCTGGAGGTAGGAGAGGAGGGGCCGACAGGGCTGCAGGTGATAGGAGACAGCCAGCGGCCGCCCCCTCTCCTCCAGACCAGCCTAGGCCTTTCGGCTCTCCAAAGGCACTTACCTCTGTCCCCGAGCCTCCTCTGACCCCACGTCCTCCTCTTCCCTGCCATCTACCAACGTACCTCAGTCTCCAGCAGACCCAACCTCTACACCTATGGTCTGGGGCAGGTCTGTTTCGCCAATGCCCACCTCTTCGCCCCTCCACGTCTGCCTGGGTCTCCTTGAGCCACAGCTGGCTGCCCACGGGGTCTCGGAATCCCTTCCAGTGCCTCCAGAAAGACCAGGGCGGCCCGAGCCTTCCTGCCACGGTGGTGGGTCAGACCCGTGGCCAGGGGTGGGCATCCCCGGGTAGCAATCCACGATGCACTGTACCTCAGAGAGAGAGCATACCATGGGCCTCACGGGCACCGTGCCTCCGTCCAGGCGAGGACAGCCGGTTACAGTAAATACTGCTTGCGAGGAGACAAGGGCCAGGCTGCCCTCGGGCGCCCCCGCGTCTTCACTTTGGTCTCTCGGGAAGAGCCAGCAGGTCTGATTTGCTCTGTTTCAGCCCTGTCTCTCTCCTTCTCTCCACCCCCACGCTGCTGAACCGATTCATTTCAATCACAAAGGAAAACTAAGGTGGGGGGGGATACTTAGGAGTCTATTATCACACACATATTAATATGTTAATACTTTCTTTCTTAAAAAAAAAAAAAACCTCTTGACGTTATTATTTTGCAGACTACGCTTTATAGTACCTGTGTGACGGGACCTAGAACACTGGATACAAATAGAGCTATGTTGGTTTATCATAATATGTACGCAGAAACTTTCCTTTTGTCATATTATCCTTGTAATGTAAGAAGATTGTTAATAAAAGCATTTAAATTTACTCACCAAGGTCGAATCTCTGCCTCCTTGCCTCCATCCCAGGCCTGGGCCCTGGGCAATCCAGAATGGGTCCTATTTCAAAGGCTCCAGGGTCAGGATAGGAGCCTGCCTGCCGCTGCCAGGTTGGAAGGTACTAGAAGAGACCTCTAAGCCCCTTCCTGCCTCTCTCGCTTTTCCCCCAGTCAAGTCCATTTCCAGCAGGTAACCTACATGCCTCACCCACCTATCTGGCCAAAAGGAGGTGTAAAACCGAAACCATTTAAAACGAACCTACCTGCCCCCGCATGCCTTTATCTATCCCACAGAGACTCTGGGAGGAAGCACACCCAGAGCGGTTGCAGACAGACTGTTGTTCTGATGCTCTCTCCAACTGCCTTGCACAGTTCTCCACCTGCACACCTGGTCCCTGGGGAGGGTCTTCCCCCACTGGTTCACTAGCGGCACTGGCACGGGGACGGGTGTAAGCGATGCTTTGCCCAAATTGTTCTAGAGAAAAGATGGGCATAAATTCAGTAAAGACATAGATAAAGTGTATTTCTTCTAAAGAGGATCCAAGCTCTCCTACTCTCAGCTTCGGCTCCCCGCTAATCTGGCTTCCTTTCAGGGGCCGTCATTCTCCCCTTTCCTTAATCTCTGCCTTCTTAGTACCTGCTGTCTTCCTCCCAGGCTGTGACCCTCAGGTCACTCAGGTCCCCTCAGTTGGTCACTCAGAGGCTTCCTGTTGTGAAAGCCACCCCACAGTGCCCATGGAATGTTCTGGTTCTCTTCTTTTCCCAGAAGGTGGGGGATAGGAGAGGAAGGAGCAAAGGGCCATAGCTGTCCATGCCTATCCAGCCCAGGGGAACCAGCATCAGCCCACACTCCATTGCTGGCCATCTGGATTTGACTTTCATTGGCGGTCTCATCTGGAACCTATTAATGATTTCATCACTGGAGAGCAAGGAATGGAAAGACCCTCCACTGCACTTGGCCGTGAGATCGGTCTCCCCCGAGCCGGGCTTGGAGGATGTGGTAAGGCAATGAAGTTTAGCCCACTCCCTTCCTTCCCCCTTCTCTCCAGTTGCTCCCTAGCTTTCCTCTCCAAGAATCAAAGGACAAGTTGCATTCACCTCAGAGAGATGACGCAGGACACTGACTAGTGGCCCAAAGACCCGAGGGGACGCTATGTGACAACGTCTACAATGATCTTTTGAAAACACAAGTCTAGTCATGGCGTCTTCTCTGCTTAAAACTCTCCGGTGGTTTCCCATTGCCCTTGAAGTTCAATCCAAGGGCCTGAGCATGACCATCGCCCTGCACAATCTAGCCCCTGCCTACCTCCTGGCCTCAGCCTGTGACCTCGTCTGCCCGGGGCTCCAGGCACACCTCCCTTCTCTGTCCCTCAGGCTCACCAAGCTTTTTTCTGCCTCAGGACCTCCCATTACCCCGGGGCCCTCTGCCTGGGATGGTTTCCCCCAGGATGGTTGTATGGCTGAGCTCTTCTCCTCTTTTAGAATCAGCTAAAATGCCACCTGCTCAGAGAGGTCTTCTGTCTCTAAATAGCCACCCTCGAGGCACCGCCCATTGTCCCTCCCGTAATTATTTTCTTTCAAGACCCTTATCTCTGTTTGCCACTGTGTCTGGGGGTGGGGGTGGCCGTGTGTGTCTGTGTGTGATTTTTCTATCTCTGGTTTTCCCCCTCTTGGTTGTAAAGCCCACAAGAAAAAGTGGAGACTTTCTAATATCACATAGTAGGCATTTAATCAATGTTTATTGAAATGACTTCACGCAGCACCTGATAAAAGTATAATCCCATTAATGCTGTATTGGTCACAGGGGAAGTCCTGGAAGCTTCCACTTCATCTGTCCCTGTATGAGTTTCTCCATTTAATCAGGGTGACTCTGCACCTGACCCCCGGCTATCTCCGGCCTTGACTCAGCCTCTTCTTTACACAAAGCTGGACGTGGCCCCTGAGGTGCCTACTTGAAGTACCCTCCACTCCCACCGGCTCTTGTCCCTTGAATAATGGTCTCTTCCAATCCAGGCAGGTGTCCCCTCTTTCCCCGAGCGAAAAGAACTTCCCAGCGCCTTTCAGCTTCGTAATTCTCAAGCCGTGGTTCCAGGTAGCATTTTAAAGCCACTGTGTGCGTGTCTAAGTTACCTTTCCAATAAAGACGCTTGGCCACTGGCTGTATGTCAGAGCCTGGACTTTAGGGTTAGAGGACACCACATTGGATCCCTGCGCCACCCCCCCCCCCCGCCTCTTATAAGCTGTGAGACTTTAGGTAGGTCACTTATCTGAGTCTGTGCCTTCAGCGCTTAGCACAGAGCAGTGGTCCACGGCATGCTGTTTATCGTCATTATCGTCAGATCAGGATGACATAGGTGCTAGAAGGGTGTGTGCTTCCCCACTGCCATCACCTTTCACCCGGAATTACTGGGGCCACCTTGGATGAGGACAGCTGGCAGGGACTCCTCTGCCTGAATGGGGGTCACCTCTTCCTTCTCAGTCTAGAGAGCCTCAGGGAAGATTCTCCTGTTTCAAGAGCTCACCCTACCTGGCTTTCAAGGGAAAAAAGGCTGCAGAGAGATTTGTTTGTTTGTTTGGGGCTGGAAAAATGAGTTTCTCTTTGCTTGTCCCTGGCTTGAGCGCCTGGGTTTCTGAAGCAGGATTTCTGCCATCCCCCGGTTGCCACTGAGCTGTCCTGAGACACCAAGAAGGAGCTCCGGTCTGGGCTGCTTGAGGGGAGACCACAGCCGACCGAAGAAGAACCATCTCAGGGCCCTGAGCACATGGTGGCCACCACTGGACCGGTTTCCGTGGCAACGCCTGGCTTCCGGCCCCAAGACTGCCTTCCTCCCACCTCCTCCCAGGCAGGTGTCTGCCTCCATTTCTAGCTTGGGGATGCTTCTGAGGTTCCTGCCAAGGAACTCAGGTGCCGGCTCACCTGCAGGAGGGAAAGGAGGGGAGGATGGGGGCAGTTCTTCAACACTGGCAACAAGAAAATGCCCAACCCCCTAAATCTATCCATAGCACATCCTGTGGCTCTAGCCTTGCCAGGTGTCTGCCCTGGAAGGGAGACAGAACAGATGCTAGGGTTCTGAGCTTCTGGAATGGTGGTGCTTCCGACTGGCTATAAAAAAGAAATAGAAAGTCTTGGGTGGAAAATTACCACCAGCACATGAGAAGAGGCTGACTCGGGAGCCTCAGGTGACATCGTATATCGTCTCGAGGAGTGGGTGGATGTCAGGAGGGACCGTTAGACGATGCTAGGCATGGGGCAGAGAGGGCAGGTACACAGGTACATGGGTTTAGCCTGTTTTATGTATGATATGGAAGACCAAAGATGTGTGTGAAAGGTACGTTGTCGCCAGTTTCGATCACAGGATCATAAAACCTTAAAGTTAGTGATCGTTTGGTCCAAATTCATTTTACAGATGGGGACACTGAGGCCCGAAGGCAAGTGACTTACCCAAGGCCACAAAGTGACATAGCCATGCTGGGTTGCTGGTTCTTAGCTCCTAAATGCAGGGCTCTAGACTTGAGTCCCTCTGCAGGGACAGAGCTTATACTTAAGGCAGTTCAGTGGAAAGCCCCGTATAAGGCTTGTTTAACTCTATAGAGCTCTATAAGCCCTGTATAACTCTTCTTCCCTCTTCCAGACTCTCAAATATTCGTTTTGGGCTCTAGTGGGCCATATTCATAGTTACCTGGGAAACAGTCTATCTTTGGCTCTGTGGGGTAGGACCTACTTCTCCTACTCTATTACGAAAATAAACATCCAGGTTGTCATTAAAATATAATAAATATGTGTATAATATAAAATGAAGAATTATATGCGCAGCCTTAGAAAGCAAAGACATCTCATGGTTTTCTTCATGGATCATTTATCCTTTATAAGAGCTTTGCTTTTAATCAGCCCTGGCTGATTCCCTACTGACTGTGAAATTCAGGCCCCAGCCTTTGCCTGATGCCAGGGGCTGTTCCTCCAGAGGCCAGGGCCGCAGTGGCCACCAGGAGGCCCTATGGTGACGGGCCTCTGGGAGTCCTCTTGTCCCTGCCCACCTTCTGGAGCACAAGAGAACTATTGGCTGCTGCACTGATCTTCCAATGATGGGAGTGTTTCTTTTGGGGATGTTAGGGAAAGAATTCTCTAGTTCCTACCTCATTTTTTTTTCTTCTCAAGAATGAAGTCAGAGCCCCGAGAGGCCAGTACCCCTGCTTGCGTGTAGCCCCTTTGATTCAATGCTCAAGCAAAGCCATCAAGGCACACACATACACACACACCTGCACACACAGAGAGCACTTTATGATTCAGCATTCTACTCACTCCTAGATACATATCTTAGAGAGACGTGTGCATGTGAACAAGGGGATATGCACAGGCGTGTCCACAGCAATCTTGTAATAGGAAAAAAAAGGAAACATCTAAACGTACGTCAGTAAGAGAATGGGATTCTGGCATCTCCATACGATGGAATGTTATACAGCAGCAAATGCATGAATGAATGAGCGAGTGAACGAGTGAATGAATGAACTACAGCCACATGGGTCTGCATGGATCAAGCTCAAAATTTTAACGTGGGCGGGGGGCAGTGCCTGGGTGGCTCAGTCGGTTAAGCATCCGACTCCTGATTTTGGCCCAGGTTATGATCTTGCGGCTCATGAGATGAAACCCCACGTCGGGCTCTGCATTAACAGTGCGAAGCCCGCCTGGGAGTCTCTCTCTCCCTCTCTCTCTCTGCTCCTCCCTTGCTCACTCTCTTTCTCTCTCTCAAAATAAGTAAATAAAAACCAAAACAAAACTTAAAACGATTTGGATGGGGGGCAATAGTGGGATGCGATTTAAACAAAGTTTAAAACACACAAACACACTCTGACGCTGCTCAGGGTTTACATACACGCGTAGCGAAAGGATGAAGAAATGCTTGGGGGGAGAAACATGGCGGTCTCCTGAGTGAAGGACTTGAGAGGACTTTGACTACCTTGGTCGAGTTTTATAAAACTCGGCAGCGGCTTATGAGTGTTTACCAGATTGTTTTTTTGTGCATATAGGTCTAAAATGTTAAGTAAAAAGAAAGAAACAAGACACCAGGCACCTGACCTGGTTGGAAATTATTTATTTACCATTGAAAGGTCGGTGTTCCCCAATGTGACACCAGACGTATGACTACAACGTCTCATGCGTCTTTTTGTACTTCAGTTCATGACTGCGAAACAGACACACGCTTAGCACTGACAACAGCAAACACAGGCGGCAGAAACAAATCACGAAGACTAGGTCTGTCTTTGGGGGGGGTCCTCGCCTCGATCTGGCTCGGGCTGGGACTACCTCCCTCCAGGACTCCTTTACACCCCAAAGGAACTGCCCCCGGGGAGCCTCTCTTCCAACCCTACCCTCTCTACCCAGCCTCATCTGGAGCGCTATGTCACTTAACCCACACCCAGAGTCATATCTCAAATTGAAATGGACGGACACGCACAAGGACTCGAGCAATAGACACTCAGCAAATACACACTGATTTGATGTAAGCAGAGTCACAGATGAACACGGGCGGACTCCCATCGCCATCCAGGTCACCTTGGGGGCCACAGGCCGGTCCGCGATGGGTTCTCGCCTTATTTCCATCTCGCTCCATGCCCTTCTTCGAAAATGCTCCCTGGCCAAGCACAAGGTGTTCCTTTCAGAAACGATCGGGCGAAGTCACACGGGCCCAATTACTCTAATGGGGGGGGGTGAGTTGCACGTGTGTCTGCTACAAGGTACGCGGAGGCGAAGATCACCGAAGTCTGTCGATGTGGCGGTCTGGGACCTCTGGGCGATTGAAAATGCACCAAGACGGAATTTTGTTGGAAAAGCACGGCCATTACAGTCTCTTCTGTCACTAGGTACATGTACAGGTGGCTGGGATTTGTCATTAGGTGATGGTAGCACTTACATGTGAATGTTCAGGCCGGCGGCTGAGGGGTCTGCTGCTTTTGCCATTGAGAACTCAGGACAGACGGACTTTTGTGCCACTCGCAGGGTCTCTTCCTGCCAACCCCCTATCCATCCTTCATTCATTAATTCACGCAACAGATACTCATCGGGGGCCCGTGAGCTAGCTTCATTCTGGGTCCTCGGAACACACAGGTGAAAAACCTCCCGCAAAAACCCATCTCGTTCTGCGCAGGCCTGCTCCGTGAGGTGGTGGGTGACACTACGATGTGCTACGGTGGCGTCTGACTCTTACTGGGGCAGCCTTTGGATTGGATTCTGGAAAGCGCAACGCTTGAGGTACAAAGAACGGATGCCTCGTGATGGAATGACCAGAGGCAGAGTTGATCTTTCTGGCGTCCGAGGCCCTCTCCGGCCCACCTCAAACATCCTTCAGTGCGACTGTGAGGCAGGTGCATAGATTTATAAGGAAGTAGAACCCGTGTTTCCTGATTTTAAGTCTAGAATCCAGAGTGTTGTCCGTTGGAGTAGCGGATGTTGCCAAGAAGAGAATACTGGTCAGCTCGCGTAGGAAATGTTTTGTTTCCTTGTGGTTATGCCAACCCCAACAGGCAGACCAGGGCGTGAGGGGAGCCTCAACAACGTGTTAATAGGAAATCGCTAGCAAATGCTTTGCCTAAAAAGCACTTGGCAGGGGGGTGGTCTACCTTACTGAGCAAGACCTCCAATTCTGAAAGCCTTTCCAATTAAACAGGGATTCGATATTTTTTTCTGTTTCTTCGGATGCTTTTCTACTTCTGCACGGGACGGGCAGATCGTGACAGAAGGTGATAAGGCCCCTGCTCAGATTCTCAGGGAGAGGCCAAGCATGGCCTGGCTTGTTGCGGGAAAGAAGCACGGCCCTTACCCATCTCGCCTCGGGGTCCCTTGTGGGTCATAGGACCGGGTGACATTTGAAAGCCCAGAGTTTGGATGTCCCGTAGCAGAGTTCAGATGCAGAATCCATGGTTCTGGAAGTGCCTGGGATGGTTCTGGCGCTTTCCAGTCATTGTCAGCTGCCATCTTGAAGCGTCAAGATGATCTGTGGGTGGCCTGAGAGTTTGTTTTTTTGGCCACAGAATGCCGACGGCTTCGGAGCACTATTTCATCTACCACCTCATTCACAGATACAGAACTGCCATGTTGCTGGTCCTGTTTTACAGATGGCCAACCACGGAACCCAGGGATCCTGGTTCACGGGCAAATATCCCACCCCCTCGGCAAGACGCATCCTTTAACTGACGATGTGGACAGCTATTTGGAATAAGAAGGTAGGCATTTGAAACCCAGGCTGCTGGTTACTTACTGATTCAAGCGACAGGCCCTGAAAATTCAGGAAGGGAGGCACACTCTCAAAAGACTCTCTCCTCTTTCAAGTTACCTTCCTTCTCCACATCTACGGAGCTAGACATAATAGACTAAGTTAATATGTGCCCCCCCTCCCCCCCCCGAATTCCTCCTGGAAGGGCTGGCATGCTGAGAGATGCATCTGTCTCAGAGGGTCACTTGGGTGATGTCGGTGGATGTGACAACTAGTGCCTCGTGACGAACAGGCTCGTCACGGAAGATCTCCCCAAGTATAACGTGAACCGAGTTTGAGATAAAACGATGGAGAGTTATTGAACAAAAAGCACAGAATTCAGCCCCAGAACAGGATCTGAAGGGCACAGATGAAAATATTAAGCATTAAAATAGTCAAATGAAAGAAACGGACAGGCCTCCCACATTTCACACTGCCCGTTGAGATGTCCTGCACTGGAACTGGCTGCCCCTGGGGACTGCAGCCCCGACAAGGACTGCTAAAAACCTGTCCGGAATGCTGTAGAAGGGATTTCTCCAAATGCAGCGCTCCAACCTCGGCATCAAAACCCCTCGGTGCTGGTTAAAAATGCAGGTGCCTGGGTTTCGGCCCGGAAGATCGGCTTGGAATGTCGACGGGTGGGCCCGGGGAATGTGCTGGTGATTCTTTACACACTAAGGTTTGAGAACTGGGTTCCTGCCCGCGACCGGGTCGGGGGCGTGATTTAATGCTGATTTCATCCCATCCCGACAATCCCTAATTCTCCGAGTTGCTCCAGGATACTTTATTTCCTCCATCATTTTTGAAACGCCTCTTTTTAAAGAGCCACCTTCTGCACGCACGTTATTCCCCACCTCAAGCTTTCTCTGCATCCGGCCGGACCCCACCGGCCAAACCTGCCCGTGGGCTGTATTTGACAGGCGTCTCTTCAACAGCACAGAGGAGCCAAACGCATTCCTCAGTGGGACCCAAATGTCCCGTGTCCACCCCCGGCCCTGCCTCGCTCACGTTTTAGAAATGAGAGTGTAAGAAGAGAGGGGCGGGGTCCTGGCCTTTGCAAACACATCTGTCCCCCGGGTGTCGGGATGAGGATGGGGCACAAAGACGACGTCGCGGAGGACAGCGGGGCTGGAGGGGCGGGGCTGTGCCCGACAAGGGAGGAGCCCAGGCAGCTGGCTACAGACGCAGCTGGTGCCACATGGCGATCTGCCTCCGGGGGTTTTTGAGCATTTCCTCCCAGTGGCTGCGCTCGGAGCCCGAGGCGTGCAGGCCCAGGCTGCAGCGGCCAAGCGCACAGCTCTGCCCCTCCTCGTCCTGGCCCAGCACCTCCAGCTCCACGCTGGAGGCCTGCAACAGGCCATCCGGCAGCTCGAACATGATCATCTCGTTCCACACGGGGTTGATCTTGTGCTTGGCCCGTTTGGTCTGCTTCTTCTTCAGCTTCTGAGCCTGGTGCTTTAAGGTGACCTTGACAGAGACATCTGGGGGAAAGAGACAGACAGAAGGGTTAGCTGGTGGGGGTGGAGGGTAGCGGGCCCAGGATGAGGCTCCCCCTCGGGGCTGGAGAGACGGGGTCTCCGGCTCAAGATGTGCATCGAGGCTCCCTCTGGGCACGCCCCGCTCTCACCGGGCCCTGCGCTCATTCAATTGTTAAATGGCCCCCGTGTGGCACTAGACCGGGGGATACGGCAGAAGTTCCTGCCTCCACAGAACTTAGGCTGTGGTGTGGAAAGCACCCAATAGCATAGTACATCCAGGGTGGTCGTCTGGTGGCCCAGGCTTGGGTCAAGATAGAACCACCACCTGCCCTGAGCCCTTCAACGCGTCTTCAGGTCCCACGTCAAACCAGGCCCAGGATAATGGCTCAGCTTGATTTTTAAACTCGGACCAGAAAAACTAAGCCACCCCCATGGCTTCACCCCATTGGTCTGTCCACGCGAGCGTTCTGGCTGATTATGAAGATAGAAGGTCTTCTCCTCCGTTGTTTTATAAATTTCACTTGAGGGCCCCGGCTTCACGTGGAGGACGAGGGCACACTGCCTTGGCCCCCCAGGGGCACTGCACCGATGGAACTGTCCCCCAAGACAGCGGCACAGGTCACTGGACAAGCTCTCACGGAACATCACAAGGCTCAGGACCCGGACGATGTTTTCATTTGTCAAGGTTCCCGAAGCTAATGTGAGAATAATTGTTACTCGGTATTCATTGCTATAATTATCATCCCCAGGTGGCTAGTTTGTTATTTCAGCCGATAGATTTGAGAGACAAAGTGTTGTGCTGTAATTGTCCTGACAGCAGCTGTAAAAATAAATAAATAAATAAATAAATAAATAAATACAAATTAAAAAAGAGTAGGGGGCAAAGAATTGTCTGGAGGGGAGGAGAGGAAGCACTGAACTCTGGCCTTTGGCTCAGGAATCTGTCGGCGAAACCAGTTCTGATTTCTTTTGCCCCAAATCGTTTGCTCAAAGGTAATGAATGCGGTGGCAATTCTCAGTTTGTGTCCTGCTATAAATATCTATTTATTTATCCCCTGCTATGAGCACTTGGCTCTGGGTCCAAGCAGCACACTGCTACGTTTCCGGCCCTGACAAGAGAGCCCGTTTCAGTCCCCAGACTCAGGGTCTGTGCTGGGATATCCAGAAGCAAAACCTGAGGCTTCCAGAATGTTGAAGAGATGCTTATTTGGGTATATGGGGCACAGATGCCCGAAGCTTCAGGCCGCCTCAGCCCAGGCACCCACACACCTTCTGCCAGCATCCGCACTCAGCTGGTGTGGGGGTGGCAGGTTGACAAAGACTGAGAAGAGAGAAGAGGCTGGCGGGGGGGGGGGGGGGGCGTGGGGCACACGGTGACGGCCAGCTGAGACAGGAGGACCTAGCCTTCCAGACACCAGTTGGTGAGGTGAGTCCAGCTGGGTGTGGGTGATGGGCTAAGCTAAGTTTCTTCTTAGCCCAGATGCTCCAGTCCGTGGCTATGGTCCTATCCTTGGCTTCCTCTGACCCGTGGGTAAGACGGGTTCCTCTCATGGATGGATCTGGAAGGTAGGAAGCTCCAGGCAGCTCACACCTGGGCCCGATGGAGGGATCGGCCCAGGAGTAAACGGATATGAATTTAAAGAAGGGAGTGTGTTCTCACTCACCCTTCCCCAGGAGCGCCTTGGGCTGGTTGGAGTGGAGGTTCTTGGCCTTAATGAGCACGACCAGGAGGCGGTTGGCAGCTGGGAGATAGCTGATGGATAGAAGGACCTCTCCAGTTCCTGCAGATGGTTCCTGAAACAGAAGAGAGGATACAGGAGGGGAACCCATCAACTAAATGCTCAGCCTGGGGTCACACTGGACCTGTATCCAATAGGCATCCTAGAAACCATGTACCCATCAAGGCTGCTTTCTTACAGAGGGAGGAGGGCACTGAGGAATTCTAAGTCGCGTGTGCCTCCATAAGAACTTTTCAGTTGCCACAAATTGTGATTTTCCAAATTATCATATGTTCAAACCCAACTTCTAAAACACATCAAAGAGATGCCACTTAGGATGTGGCAGGAGCAGAGGGTCAGGACCCCTTCTCAGCCTTCGCCATCCCCCACAAGCTCTTGGGGTATCTTTATAGAACACTAGGGTTCTCGGGGACACAGTTCGAGAACCGCTGCATCGACCCGTCAGGTTCCTGCGGCAGTGGGGAGTTGCGATTCCTTACTCTGTTTGAAAAGATAATTCCTTCCAGCCCCTGGAGGGCTGAGAGTCAATAATATGATGTACGAATGCGGAGCAGGGCCTTGCCTGGTCAACAGAACGGCCAACTGTGTCAACAAAAAAGCCGGGCATGCGACGTTAGGAGGGGCACCAGAGACCTCCGGCAATAACCTCGCTTTGCAGGAGGTGCTGACGCCCCGTCAAACAGCCAGCACGCCTTTCCTCCGTCTGTGGCTCTACAGAGTGTCTCCGCTGAAATTCCTACAAGAATCTGTTTGGAATTTCAACAAATCGACTGAGGGACAAAAATGACCCAAAAAAGGCCCCCACAGGAGGCAGACAGACGCGTGCCACGGTCGAAAGGTGGTGTGACAGATTTCAGCACCAGACCATCCGGGGCTGAACACCATTTACTAGCTGGGTGCCCTCCGGTCCATCATGTCACTCCCCACCCCTCCGTTTCCTCATCTGTGGAATGGGAACCGTTGGCTGGGGTTATCGCCACCGGTCATCCAGGAAGGACAGCCACCACTTTTTGAGATTGTGAAGCAGGCATATTGTTGATGAAGAGGAGACAGTTTGGGCTTTGGGAGTGAGGCTGGAGGAGGCTGGCTGGGCCCTCTGCCCCCGTCACCCCTTTCCTCCAGGAAAAATGTCTTTGACGTGACTGCCTCGATTCCACCAGCCCTAAGTAGCCAGTCACACGACAGAATGATTTGGGAGCTGCCAGGAACGTTGGCAATGACATGAGTAACCGCAGCGAAGACTAATTAAACACTTATTATGGGCGAGGCGCGATTACGTTATCTATCCCACTAGGATGCAAGGTCCGTAAAGCGGCTCCCGGGACCCGGCCTACGGTTGACACACTGTCAACTATTTGTGAGTGCAAGAAGGAAGAGAGAGGGTTCATTTTCAGAAATGCCAGATGAAAGTTGTGCCGTCTCGTTAACAGTAGGTCTACAACCTATTGGAAATATGTATGAACCCCAGCCCCCCACAGCGGAGCCCCAAACGCTTAGACACTTCACTTCCTGGTTCTTCTTCCCCTCTCCGTTTCTCGGGCTTATTTTCGTGGGCTTTGCGATGAGCGTGTGCCAAAGAACAAAGGGAGGAGGGACTGAGAGTCTCTGCGTCACCTCAGGGAATGTACATCTGCTCCAATGAGACTGAGTTTTGCCTTACATGGGCATAGACGTCATCTGAGTGAGGCTGTAACCTCTGTAGTCCTCAGCCAATGAGGAACCAGGGGCGGGACTTCACGCTAGGAGATAAATCGTCTGCTGTAACTGCCCCGGGTGCTCCTGTCCCTCAGACACCCGCTCTTGCAAGAACGTTGATTAAAGCCTCACTCCACTGTACTCTGAGTTTCGGTGTCCCTCCTCTGATAGGGCCGGTGGACTTATTTCTCACAGTGAGATAGAAGGGTGAGACGTCTTACTGAATCTTGACAACAGTCCTAGAGATACCAATCTTGTCTCCATTTAAAAAAAAATTTTTTTTTTAACATTTATTCATTTTGGAGAGACAGAGAGAGACAGAGCATGAGCGGGGGAGGGGCAGAGAGAGAGGGAGACACAGAATCCGAAGCAGGCTCCAGGCTCCGAGCTGTCGGCGCAGAGCCCGACGCGGGGCTCGAACCCACGGACCGCGAGATCGTGACCTGAGCCGAAGTCGGACGCTCAACCGACTGAGCCACCCAGGCGAATCTTGTCCCCATTTTAAGCATAAGATCTCGATGCTTCAGAGAGCACGTCCCCACCTGAGGTCATGTAGCCAAAGTAAGAGAAGTAGCAACACTGAGCCTTGAATGGAGGTCTGGTCTGATACCGAAGACCAGGTCCTAAGCCAGGGCTCTTCAGACCTCTCGTTCCACGGTGAAGGAGCCGGGCCCAGGGACTTGTCCGGGCACCCAGAGGGGCAGCAACAGACTAGGGTGGACCACAGCCTCCCGATTCAAGGCTGCTTCTTGGAGGCGCATGGGTGACCTGTGCTGTAGCCACAGGATGATCCGGCTTAAACATCCTGCTCCCCTTGGACCAGGCAAGAGGAGCTTGGTCCCATCAGCCCATGAAGGGCTCGTCACCTTTGTATAGGGTGCCAAGGCCCTGGGTGAGCCCGGCCGGCTGCAGCCCAGCCAGACAATTTTAGCAGCACCTGCCAGCTCAACTCTGCTGCTCCAAGTACCTGCTGACAAAAATAACCTTCTTCACCCACACCCTGCCCCCCACCTTTCTCTTGGGCTCTCAGCGAATCACTCGAGGTGCCCTCGGAGTGGGTTGCTCTATGATCCCTGATGACGCACACGCCACATTCGGGCTGAATGTCTTCCGGCAAGAACTGGCTGGCCCCTCCGTTAACCCGTTCTAGCCCACAGAGGAGCGAAGCAGCCACTGAAGGCTCTGCCCGCCTTGTTCACGTCAGCCCACACCCTCGAGCTGGGGCCAGGGCCACCCGCACCTGCCGCGGGGCGCCAGCTCCTAGGTCGGACGGCATGCCGCAGTCATTGCTCACGTGTGTGGAGGCAGGCCAGGGGGCCACGAGGATGTGAGAGCGTCCTTGAGGCACAGTGGCCCCTCTGAGCATGATGAGGATTAGAATGCGTGCACTGTGAGGGCAGGGCCCGGTGCTAATTTCTGCTGTGTCCCCAGCTCCTGGAGCTGTGCCTGGCACAGGCTGGAAACCGGGCAAGGTGTTTGTGGGATGAACGAACGTGTCTTGCTCTTCTAGGGGGAAGGCTAGAAGGTCTGAGACTTCCAGAGAGATAGGCTCCCTCGGCCCTGGCGGCACCAAAGTCTCCAAAGCCCTAGGGAGCCCCTCCACCTCCAGAGAAAGCTGCTCTACCAGCCGAATAAACCAAAGTGTGCGATCTTCTTCCCAGGCCCCCCGGGCTGTGATTCCGCACAAATCCCAAACCACGCGCTAATTAGGGACTGTGCTTCAGAACAGCCTGGTTCCAGCTGAGAGTGGCTGCAAATTTTTGTCCATTTTCTGAGGCTAGGAAAGAAAGAAAAATAAGGCAAGGAAGAGATTATAGCAAAAAGGGAGGCAGGTGGGGACTGAAGGCGTCCATCAGGGAAGGCTCTAGCTGATGGAGCCTCATACACCATCGGGCACTCAGACGGCATTTACGTGGCACGGTGGTGAGGGGACAGCACAGGACTCACAGTCAGACCAACCCGGACCCGAGGTCCCGCTTGCAATGTTCCAGCTGGGTGACCCTGCAAGGGTCACCCAGCTACTCTAAGCCCCAGGCTCTATGTCTGTAAATGAGTCACAGTGTCACCCTTACCAGGCTGCTCCGGGAAAGAACTGGGGTAGAGTTCCAAGCACAGCAGCTGATAGATATGTACCCCCAAATAAATGTGCTTTTTTTAGTATTTTATCACTCTAGCATGGGAGTCAGCAAACTTCTTCTGTAAAGTCAGGTAGTAAATACTTAGGACTCTGTAGGCCACCCAGTCTCCCCGAGAAGGCGCCGGCCAGCAGGTTGAGACTGGTCTTCTAGAAGGTTCTCTCTAGGCTCCACTGTGGCAGCCCTTGGATAAGGCCTTGACCCCAGAGCCTAAATAATCACACACCGTCCTACAGCCCTGATGTCTCCGACCCCTCGCTGCCCTGACCTGGGAGGATCGATGGTTTGCTCTCCAAGAGACCCCTCTCTGAGCAGTGCAGCCTTTCAGCAGACCTTCCTCTCACACCCTCGGCTTCCCTGACAGCAGAGGGCTGGGGAGAACCATGCCAGGGCTGGTGACAACAGAGAGCACCGGGCTCTGGGGCTGTCCCTAGCCCAGTCCATCCTCCAAATCCCAGTACAAATGCCATTTCACACCAGGCCTTCTAGAACTCTCCATCAGAGTTAGGTTAGGCCTTTCTTCCATGTCTTAGGATTCAATGCATATCCAATATCATCGTTGTCCTTGTCAATGTCACTCGTCTGCTCCGATTTATGCCTCTGGCCTGTAAGTTCTGGGTAGAAGGATTCCACACGGTGCTCATCTCCCTAGCAGTGCCTGGCACACAGCAGGGACACAGGGAATATACGTGAATATAAATGGGGCCATTGCTGGGGCACCTGGAGGGCTCAGTTGGTCACTCAGGTCACGATCTCACGGTCATGAGATCGAGTCCCATGTCGGGCTCCATGCTGGGTGTGGAGCCTGCTTAGGATTCTCTCTCTCTCCCCACCCCTGCTCCTCCCCCACTTACTCTCCCCCCTCCCCCCGAGCATCAGAGCCAAATCACACATAATGTGTTTTCCATGATGGCAGGGGGATCTCACATGGCAAGCTAGAAGCAAAACCAGACTCCAGAAATTCCACAGCCTGGGCTGAGTCCGCTCCAGCCCTCCACCCTGTTCACGACACCGAGCGTCCTCGCACACACGCACACGCACGCCCGGGGAAGGTCCGTGACGCTCGTTTCGCGAGCCCTGGCCCAGTCCTGCCGCCGCATGCTCCCCTAACAGGCTTCAACCTTCCTGGTGCGAGGTCACCCTACCTTAACTGAAGTCTTCAGCTCACCCCACTGGGCGGCCCCCAGAGGCACAGACACCCCGTCCAGGCCCAGGCGGAGCTCCCCGACCACGCTGTGGCGGGAGAAGCGGTCGCAGGTCCGCAGGGTCAGCAGCAGGGTGGCTGTGGAGAGCTCCTCCTCCGCCAGGGGGAGCGCCAGGCCTTCCTCCCACATGGTGTGCAGCTGCCGCTTCTTCAGGGCCGTCTGGGCCTCTGCGGTGCCCGTCCTGTTGGCCACGCTGCCTTGGACATAGCAGTCACAGCCTCCATCGTGGCCACTGGTCACAGCTGCAGCCAAGGAGATAGCAACACGGACGTGGGACTTTCTCAAGGACAAGGGTAGAGGAGAAACACAGGCCTGCTTGGAGCTGCCGCATCCAGCTGAATGGCCATGACCTCAGGGGTACGAAAGCCCCAGGGCTGACCACCTTGGCTTTGCGGAATCGCCTTTCAGTAAGACACTCAGCAATGGGAGACCCTCCCAGGTGGCCAATGTCAGCACACGCTGGTCTTCCCCTGGAGAACAGGGACGTGACTGGCTGCTTCCCGGAGCCCTTCCCACCTCATGACTCTGAGGTTTCCCCAAGATGCCGGGGCCCGCAAACTGCTGAGGGCTTTTATGCTCTGATACTGTAATTTTTAATTTTTTTTTTTAATGTTTACCTTATTTTTGAGGCAGAGTCAAGTGGGGGAGGGGCAGAGAGAGAGGGAGCCTCACAGAATGGCCCACTGTCAGCCCCAACTCCTTTGCAAAGTCTTAGCTCTTAGTCTTTGCAAAATTGTTGGGGCAGAGAGACCAGGGGCATCCTGACCCCTTGGACCAGTTCTTGGATTACAGAAATTTTGCTGACCATTCAGAACACCCTCTTTATCCCCCACAAAGCCCCGTTCAATGTCAAAGGCACCTGTGGCAGAGACAGCTAGCCGTTCACCAAAAACCCGTTTCCTCTTTTTGCTGAGCACCTGCTAAGCCACATTTCCCATGCTCCTTTGCATTCAGTGGCCATGTGACTGGGTTACAGCCAATGGCGTCTGAGCAGGAGTGATGCATGTTCTGTGTGGTCATGGCTTTCAAGGGGTGGTTGTGCTCCCTCCCTCTTCTCCCTCTCTCTCCACCTGCTAGATACAGATGACAAGGGGGCCTGAGAGGATAACGGGGACCCTGACGGAAGGAACCTGGTCCCTGAATCACCATTTGGAGGAAAGAGGTTTGAATCACCATTTGGAAGAGAAAGAGGCCAACCAGGATTCTCCACTTTGAATGTTATATGAGAGGGGAGTGGATTCCGGCCCCCACCCCCCACCACACACACACTTCAGGGTCCGTTCTTTACCGAGTGCTAATCCAGCACTGAGTGCTCCCTCCAGCCTCAGGTGCTCCCATTCCTCCTATACAGCTCCTCCAGGGGAGACACACCCACGGAAGCCCATGAAAGTCAAATACAAGTAATACCTTCCAGGCGAGTCACAAACAGTTCCGCCTTCTGCTGGTCATAGTCCAAGCGGTAGTGGAGTTTGGGGGCTTGGTTCCAACTGGCGGCCTTCTCTGGGTTCCAGGCCTCTATGACACACACATCCTCTACCACACCTGTCCAAAGAGGTAAGGCCGTCACTGCCACCCGCACTATGGTCCTTGTTTTCCTAGATCCTCTCTTTCCCATGTGCTACCCATGACACGAATGGAAACCAAAAGCGCTCTAGCTGGGGGCCAAGTCATGGTGGCCACCCCAGGGTGACACCTGCGGTCCTGGGATTACATGTTAAGGGACCGTCACAGCCCAGTGCTCAAGACATGGCCTTTGGTGTCACACACGAGCTGCCACTTAAGAGTTATGTGACCTTGGACAAGCTACTTGACTTCTTCGAACCTCAGTTTCCTCATCTTTGTAATGGGAATGATAACAGTGTCTCCTTCCTAGAGTTACTTGCATTAAATGATTCAGAAGTTCCCCCCAAACCACAAATATCGCTCACTCTGCCCCTCACTGGAACAGGAGTCAAACATCTGGAAGATTCTCGTTAGTCAAACATAATACGAGAATTAAAGGATCCAGCAGCTGTAGCCGACTCCACTTCGAGCAAATTGGAACTGAAAAAGTTTTGATTCTCAGAACAACTTTAGAGGGTAGAAATTTAAAGGCCTATTTAATTTCCAAAATGGCTTGTTGTGGGGTTCCTGCGCGTGGGGAAAAATTCCTCCGGTGCGTCTAAGTAAGGAACAGACTGACCAGGATGTGAGCAATGCGTAAAGCGAGACCGTCCTGAACACAGGACTCAGGTGGCTCTCAGGGGCGCCACAGGGATGATCACAGCAGGGTCAGTGCCAGAAGGGTCCTGCCTGGCACCCACAGCTCTCCCCTCTCAGGCTACCTCAGCCTTCAAATTCAAAACCACATCAAAGCCAGACCAAAGCTGGCACGGCTTGGCAATGCAGGAATGGATTCTGCTTCCAGAAACGGAATTCTGAGCTCCCGGGGGGGGGCTGAGGATCAACACTGGTGGGAGCAGGACACGTTGGCCATCACGGGAACAGTATCCGACGAATTTGGCATCCTCGTCGCCTGCACTCCCTTGCCTCTGGTCAATATTTGCTGAAGAATCAACTCCTGATAGATGTCTATGGAACCAGTGTTCTGGGGTGGGGAGCAATGACGAACGATGACAAAGAGAAGACAAACTAATGTGTTCCGAATTCTTTAAAGTTCCAGACTCTGACACGCTGCCCTGTTCTTCCTGGTGGGCAGCATCCAATCCTGGCTCCCCCCGAGCTTTGGGAAACCTGGGGTTCCCGAGAAAGGGGAGCCCTCTTGTGATTATGATTACTACCCCCAACGCTCCGCGTGCAAGCTTTTCCTCACCCTCGGATCTTAAGCTGTCGGGTCCTCAGTGGGTCTATTTGACATCTTTTTAAAATGCGGGCCTAAGAGCTGGGCAGATGCGTTCCTGCCACAGGCACCTTGCAAATTGTTCTTGAAGAAACGCCAGGCTAATCGCTGTGGTTCTGGGTGGGGGGCGGGGGCACCGGCTCACCGGCCAGCATGCGCTCCAGTTGGACCCAGGCCAGGAGATGCGTAAAAATTGGGGTCAACGTCAGAGCCAGTTACGCTGCCTCCCCTTGTCCCGTCTGCCTCTCCGACCACACAAATAAAACCCCAGACCACACAAGAATCCGTTCTCCTGGATGTGTTTCTTGCCTCCTTAGGACAGCCTGCATGCTCTTTGGGGTAGGGGCTGTGCCTGCTTCGCGTACCTGCCCCAGCGCCCAGCACAGCCCTGTACCCCGAAAGGTTGCTGCATCTCGAAGTGGACGCTGATGAGAAGCAGGATAGAAACAACAATGATAACAACACGCTTTGGTTACACCTTTGCTGCCACGCCCTGGGCTAAGCACTTTATATGCGTTATTTTATTTACACTTTGCAACAGCCCTCCCGGGAAGACAACAGCAGAATCCCATTTCAGGTACGAGGAAACTGAGGTCCGGAGAGATTAGCCACATGACCAAGGCCCCACGAGGAGTACGTAAAAGGGCAGAGAATTGGCCCCGGGACTCTGGAAGCCCACGCTTCAATCATGACCCCTCCACGTGAGTTGAAAAGGACTCTCCACTCCCCAGTCGGAAGCTGGAGGCCTCAGAGAGAAGCCGGGTAGCAATAGGTCCGCAGGAATAAAGGACTGTAATTCCCAGGCCCTGTGCCCCCGTGTTTGCCCAGCGTCAAATGCTGGGGCTGGCCATGAGACGCCGGGAGCCCCCCTGAGTACTGCCCGTGGAAGAACGAGGGGCAGGAGACCCCTACCATTCTGAGGAAGGATGAACAGTTCCTCTGTGACCTGCCTCTTGAGGCGGCTGTCATTCGGGGCCTGGGGGCTGGCAGGTGCAACAGGTTCCTCCGTGGTCCTCAGGGTATAGTCCGCATAGTTGATGACCTCCGGGGCTGTCACAGCCGGCCTGGGTCCGTAGATGTCTGGCAACTTGAGGAGGGCTCGGGGCTGGACGGGCTCCGTGGACTTTTTAACATTGAACTGCAAACACACGTCACTCTGATTAGTCCGCGAGAAGACCTCCCGCCTGTTTTCTACCCACAGAAAGGAGAAGCCGTGACCCGCCCTTTCACGGGAGGCAGAGGGCGGGCTGGGGTCCCTTTACGCTCCGAGAGGCACCACCCAAGCAGCCAGAATGTCACTTTCAAACACACCAGAATCCACAACACCGCGGTTGCGATGACATCTGGGCCCTGTTCATCCTCCCCCTTCCTCCCCCTGCCCAGTGGTCTTCTGCTGTGTCCCCTGGGGTTATTCGGGCCCATCACCTGTGCCACCTGCTTCTTGTTCTCTCACCGCCCCTCCCCCCCCTTCAAGAGACCTACAAGCACTGGCCCAACCCGGCCCTACTCACCTTTCTGACATCGTCCCAGAATCTTCCCTTTGCACGACTCCCGTCACTGGGCTCCCTGCTTCTCAAACAGGGCTGAACTCTTTCTGAGTCTGATTTCTGGACCCCAACCCCTCCCCCCAAACCACCCCCCCCCCACCTCCACCTGCTGTAAATTAAGTCCCTCCCCCGAGTCTGTCCCTCCCTTTCACCACATCTTGCTCTTTGCTTTATAGCTTTGAGCTCACCCCTATATTGTTATTTTTTTTCCATAGGTTGGCCTGTTTGTGTCCAGTCTTGTGTGAGCTCCATAAGCACAGGGATTATGTCTTATCTTGCTCCTTCTGTATCCCTGGTGCCTGCACAGGGTCTGCTCACAGGGAGGATGCAATATAAACCCGTGGCTAGGGCTGCCATGTTCAGTTGTATGGTTTGTGCACTGCACAAAGGAGCCCCGATGAGGGGCAAGTGAGGGTTGAAATGCAGTGTGTGCACCACATGCCCAGCTGTGTGCCCTGAGGTAGGGTCTTAGTCCACCTGGAGGAAAGGGCATCTTTTTCTCTACACAAAGGCCTGCTTGCTTGTGAAGCTTTAAGTATGCAGGGCTGCGTCACACAGACCAGTGGAATCTTCTGTCTTTCCCTCCACTAGGGACTGAGATCTCTTCTACCTAAGGGATTCCAACTCATATACCAGGCAGCAATATCAGGGGTCTGCCTAGTCCCTGGGAAGTCAGGGACTGATGGCCAGACCTAGAACTCAAAATGCTCGGTGGGTAGCCCATAAAATAACCCTCAAATTGGGGCAGGTGCAGACCCACAATAGAGTCCCCCAAGCAGCCTCCTGCCCTCCTCGCTGGCCCTGCTGTCTCTCCCTTCTCTGTGGCTGCTGGAGGGGCTGGCCAGGGGTCAAGGCTGCTCTCTGACCCAGGGACTGGGGAGTGTCGGGCAGGGGTGGCAGTGGGGGTGATGCAGTCCTGGAGGGGGACAGCACTCAGAAGTTCACGTGGTTTCCAAGCGCGTGTTTAGAGTGCTTCCACAGTCTACGTTTCACTCTCCCGGAATAAATCCCAGACATTCTGCTCTCCTTGACCCTCTGTCTCCGACCGTCCCCGAGGGAGGCTGGACCTCGGTGACCTTAATTATCCAGGAATGCACTGGGGCTCAAAGGGGCCACAGGCGGCCGCCGTGCAGGTGGCCTGCTGCTGCTTTACCTCCTCTTCTTCTCAAGTCCCTAAAGGGCTTAGAGGGGATAAAACACTTCCTTCCTCTCTCGGAAACACCGCCCAGCAGACTGCAGCGCAACCGAGACTGTCCCGGTCTCTGCTGAGTGTGCCCGGCTCGCACAGGCTGGAAAAGCACTTCTGACTTAAATGGAACACGGCCGCCCAGGAGCAGACAGCGGGGTGGCCACACATTTACATCTAGATCGGCCTGACCCCAAAGCCCGCTGCCACCGCGGCTCCCGACGCCCTTCCCGCCTTCAAGCCTTTGCCTGGCACAACACCCACTCATCAGAAACGTTTGTCACCGCTACGCACAGCAACCACCCGCAGAGGGACCTGTGCGATTTGCACACTCAGGTCCCCTCTGCGCCCTCACTCCATCGACGGTGTCCCCGGGCATCGAGGGACCTGGCCTCTAATACTGACCGTGCCACCGGAGCTGAGCAACTTTTGGCAGAGGTCATCGCACCTCTCTGAGTGTGTCACCTCAAGTGACACGTGATTTTCAAGGCTTGCTCCACTCCTGCATTCTGAGCTACAGAGAGGTGAGAGACACAGCTCTTTATCTGCAGGTACAGGGGAGCTGGGGAGTCAATCACACGCCGGAGAGTAAACAGCAGGCATATTTGGCAGTTTGGGGCCGCAGTACAGAAGCAGGCATCGGGCAGTCTGTATAAACAGCCCTGGGGGGAGAGCGGATGGTGCGTGCAGGGGGCAAGGAGGAGTCTGGGAGGGCCTCGGGGAGGGGCCAGGGCGTGAGCCAGACCTTGAAGGAGGGGTGGATGAGAAAGCAGGGCAGCGAGCTGGGGGAGGAAGGCTGTGCCCCTGACTGGAGCCCGGGGCCCCCAACGGACACACACATAGACAGCAATGACATGTCTCCAGGTCTTTTCATCCTCCACAAAGTGGTGCCCACCTCCGATATTTCACCCAAGCCCGAGTTACAATTATTACACTATCGGGGCGCCTGGGTGGCTCAGGGCATTAAGTGTCTGACCCTTGATTTCGGCTCAGGTCTTGATCTCATGGTTCATGAGATCGAGCCCCACGTCGGGCTCTGCACTGACCGCGTGGAGCCCGCTTGGGGTTCTCTCTCTCCCTCGATCTCTGCCCCTCCCCTGCTCGCACGCACGCACGCACGCACGCACACACCTTCTCTCTCTGTCAAAATAAATAAATTAAAAAAAACATTACGTTTATTATATTATCACACGAGGAATCAGAAGCTCGAGCAAGTTGAAGGTCATACAACTGACAAGTGATATATAACTGAGCCTTCAGACATTTTGACTCCAAATTTGTGTCATTTCCATTGCCCTGCACCTGCTTCTCAAAAACACAGTCCCTGTTTGTCTGGGATGCTGGACGCAAAGAGAGAACGACGGGGCTCAGTTCTGAGTGAGGTTCACTCCGTGTTGCTTCAAGCCTCCGCAGAGCCTGGGTCGCTGCTCCTTCCTACTCGCTGGCTCTGAATTTGTGAGCCCCTTGATAAGCTCAAAAGCCTGTGACAAGAGCTTAAAATGCATCGCCAGAGCACAAAGTTGGGGTGTTCCTGGCTGTCCTCCAACATCCGTTCCCTCTCTATTCTGCCTTTCCTCCAGATCCCCTGGCTTTCGGGATCCCTCCCCGGCCCCAGCTCTGGGTTGGGGCAGGGGGACCTGCTTAACGTGATCCCATGGGCTCCTGGGTACTGTTTTGAGCACAGGGGTGGGCACCTGTCCCGGAAAGCGAACCCAGACAGGCAGAATGGAAGGACTTGCATGGCACGGAAGTAGAAGAGATCCTCTCCCCTGCTGGACAGGTAGCCTGTGGCCCCATCTGGTGACTGCAAGACGAGCCAGTCTTGGGACAAAGTTGACATGGTGGACAGCAGGGTGGGGACAACAAAGGAAGCTGTGTTCTCTGGTCTCAGTGTTATGGAGCCTCCGAATCAACCAAGCCCGGTATCCCCGCTCGGCACTTCTGAGTTGCACGAGCAATGTGGTCCTTCCTGTGCGAGCCGGTTTGGGTTGGGGTCTTTGTGGTTGGCAGTGGGAGCATCCTAAACTGAGACACTGCCTTTGTCACGAGCACACAGGATGCCAAGACTGGTGGAGAGAAACTGCCTGGGGTGAGACGCCTCTCCCACCTCCTGAACGTCTCTGCATCCAGCCGAAGGCATCCTCATTTGCGGTCTATCCTTGCCCTGCCCTGGTAAGGTCCTGTGTGGCAATGGTTCCCTGAGGTGGAGAGCGATTTGTCGCCCTTCACTGGGGGCGGGGTCTGACGCCTGCTACACTACTCCCTTCAAGTAGCGAAAGCAGCCAGCTGCTGGTTCCCTGTCTCGTTCTCTTCTACAACCGTATTTATTGCATTTCAAAACCCTGGTTCCTCCGCATCTTTCTTTTTTTTTTTTTTTTTTCAATTTTTTTTTAACGTTTATTTATTTTTGAGACAGAGAGAGACAGAGCATGAACGGGGGAGGGGCAGAGAAAGAGGGAGACACAGAATCTGAAACAGGCTCCAGGCCCTGAGCTGTCAGCACAGAGCCCGACGCGGGGCTCGAACTCATGGACCGCGAGATCACGACCTGAGCCGAAGTCGGACGCTTAACCGACGGAGCCACCCAGGCGCCCCACCACTGCATCTTTCAAACGCATCTATGTTTCCACTTAAACAGCTGGAGCTTCAGTGCCCCAGGAGAAGAAAAGAGGTTTGGGAGTGGGGGGGGGGGGGCGCTGGGAAAGAATTATGAGTGGGGCACAAGCGAGAGCGCCTGGGAGGAGGGAGGCACCAGGGGAGCAGACCCCTGGAGAAGGTCCTGAGCTCCAGCCTAGCACCACAGTGTGCGAGGGGCGGGATTTGGAAGTGGGGACTGTCTCTCCAAATGTCCCTTGAACCCATGGGAAGGGCCTGGCAATGTCGATGCAGAAGGAGTCAGGGAAGGTTCCCGGTGGGGCGGACATTCAACGATTAACGCACCCCCAATTGTGCTGGCATGGCAGGTACAGAGAGGGGAGACCCCTCTGTTGAGTCTCTGCAGATTGTCCCTGCCTCTCACCTATCCCCTTGGGCCCCTGGCTCCTGCCGAGAGTGTGGACCCCGAGCAGCTTCATGTGGCACAGCCCCACGGCGCCTTGGGTCACGCCCCTCCCCTCTTGCCACCTGCCCGGGGGCTTCTCAGTGGCTGCTGAGGTGCGTGGGACATCCAGGGACACTGTGGGTTGGCCCAAGGGCAACCCAGATGTGCCAAGACTTAACACTCCACGGGATGGCGGGGGGGGGGGGGGAGGGACTTGACCACTGTCAGCTGGAAGCCAGACCTGAATTCTTCTCCTTTCCTCCTTCCTACCCGTCCCCAAAGTATCTTCAGTCACCCCTTGGAAGATGACACCTCCAGCAACTGTCCTTGGTGCCAGGTGGTAGCCGGCTCAGTAACACCTCTGTGTGTCCCCTCCCCCCCCTTCCCCGCTGCATCCCATCCCAAGATGGCACTTCCTGCCTAAGAGCAGCTCCGTGGCCTCAGGGTGGGCTCAGCCTTCCCCAATCCAGACAGATGGCATGGGGGGAGGGACAACCCTTCAGCTAACGAACAAATATTTATTGAGCCCTACTAGAGGCCAGGTCCTATGCTAAGTGTTAGGAACACAGAAGTGAACAAGACAGATGCTGCCCTTCCCTTAGGGGGCTGGTGTTGGAAAGAGAGAAATTAATTATGCAGCTAATGATCTGTAAACAAACGCTTAACCTTACCAGAGGCGTCAGGCGACCCCTAACGTCACAAACGTGATTAAGTTTTTCACCTGAAGACTGTTTATTAAATTGGGCTCTCGTGCTAGGGCATCCATATTAAAGCATCACGTCACCCCGGGAGCTACGGAGAAGCCAAGCAGACTCGGCTGGAAAGGGGGACAGATGGCTCTATCCCTCATACTTGACCTTTAGAAAGCAGAGGGCAGAGGAGAGAGATTCAAACACAGAGTGTTTGGATGTCAAGCACAGGCCACTGCAGCTAAGCTCAGCAAAGCCCCCGCCTCGGAGGGGAGCTGGGCTGGAGCAAGGGACCTGCCAGCTTCTGTCACTCTGCACTCCAGTACCCGTAACCACGCACACCAACTCGTGTACAAGAGTTTGAAATGTAGCCCGGTGGTCAGGTGTTCAAAGTCCGGAACAAGACAGCGTGGTTGGAGTCCAGGTTCCGCCAATTACGTGCTGTGTGATCTTGGGACCGGTTAATTAGCCTCTCTGTGCCCCCCAGTTTCTCCATTTGCAAATGCTAACAACACCTCTTTCCTGGGCTTGGATTGAGGAGGAGCTAAGCAAACCAGCGTCAAGCCCTTGGTACCGAGGCTAGCATGACAAACCCTCAACAGATGTTGGAAATACTTGATTGAACCTGAGGTCTAGAGCAGTGCTGTGCAAAGTGGGGTTCGTGCATTGAGCTCCTGTCCGTGAATTTGCGTGTGAGAAGGTACGTAGATGCTAAAGCCAAACCGAACAGGTTTTTTTCTCCCACGGATGGTGTGAGAAGCTCTGGTGTAGACCGCACTTCTCCCACAAGAGCTGCTGGGGCAGGTGGTTCTTCAATGGCTCCCAGGGCCCCTCACCTCCTGGCGTGCACCCCTTTGTGTAATTCTCTTCCCCTGAGTGTGGGCTGGACCTCGTGACTTGCTCCCGATGAAAAGAGTACGCGATGAGCTGTCACTTGTGCGATTAGGTTACAAAAGAATTAAATTTCCTCTTGCCCGCTCCCTCTGGCAAGCAGCCTGTGATGTTGAGGGTGCCCTACGGGGGGACCCGTGTGACAAGGGAGGGAGGGCAGCCCATGGGGAACCGAATCTTGCCCATAACTTGGCAGTAAATCCTTCCCCAGTCACGCCTCAAGATGACCACAGCCCTGGGCAGCACGACCCTGAGCCGGAGGACCCAGCTATGCTAGGACCAGATTCCTGACCCCCAGAAACGGTGAGCTCGTGTTATTTTAAGCCACCAATTTTGGGGAGAATTTGTTACGCGGCACTATATAACTAATACACCTGTTCAGGAGAATTAAAGTATGAAAAACATAGAAACTACCACGCATGCACCGGAATGGCTAAAACTAAAAAGAATGACAACATTGGGGCAGCTGGGTGGCTCAGACGGGTAAGCGTCTGCCTCTTGATGTTGGCTCAGGTCATGAAGTCGTGGTTTGTGAGATCGAGCCCCGAGTCAGGCTCTGCGCGGATAGCGTGAAGCCTACTTGGAATTCTCTCTCTCTCCTCACTCTCTCTCTCTCTCTCTCTCTCTCTGCCCCTCCCCCACTCACTCACGCACACCCTCCCTTTCTCTCTCTCTCTCTCTCAAAATAAACAAACATTTTTTTTTAAATTTTTTTTTCAACGTTTATTTATTTTTGGGACAGAGAGAGACAGAGCATGAACGGGGGAGGGGCAGAGAGAGAGGGAGACACAGAATCGGAAACAGGCTCCAGGCTCCGAGCCATCAGCCCAGAGCCCGACGCGGGGCTCGAACTCCCGGACCGCGAGATCGTGACCTGGCTGAAGTCGGACGCTTAACCGACTGCGCCACCCAGGCGCCCCTAAACAAACATTTTTAAAATAAAGAACGACAACCATAAGTGTCGGCAAGGATGGGAAACAATGGGAAGGTTCATACGTTGCTTGGAAGGGAAAATAGTAAACCACTTTGGACAACTGGTAGTTTCTTACAAGTTAAACTTCTGTCTACCCTATGGCCCAGCAGTTGCACTCCTGGGCATCCAGCCAAGGAAAATGAAAATACACGTTTACACAAAGACTCACACATGAATACTGATAGTAACTTTACTCATAGTAGCTCCCCACTGGGAGCCACCCAGATGTCCATCAACAGGAAAATGAATAAGTAAATGGTGGCTTCTTTTCATGATGGAATACTCCTCAAAAGCGAAAAGAAATGAATAACGGGTACACCGACAGCACAGAAAAAAATCACAAAAACGTGCTGAGCAAGAGAAGGCACGATGCAGAAGAACATATCCTGCAGCATTCAACGGAGATCTTAACTCAGGGGACATTTGCAAGGTCGGGGGACATTTTGCTGGCGGGCGGAGGCTGTTCCTGGGTAGAGGCCGGGGATGCCACTAACCATCCTCCAGTCCCTGCGACAAAGAATTATCCAACCCAGAATGGCAGCGGTGCAGAGGTTGAGAAACATCGATTTGCGTGTGGTTTTAGAACACGGAAAATGCATCGATGGGGATGGAAATCAAAACAGTGGTTGCCTCTGGGGGAACGGCATGGTCAGAGGCACGTCAGAGGGTGCGGTTACAGCCTATGGTATAAATATTTGCCAAAATTAATTAAGCTATACGCTTAGAATATGTGCATTTCACTGCATGCAAACTGTACCCCACTAATAATTTAGATAGAAAGACCGAGATGGATATAGATACACACACACACACACACACACACGCTCTCCCCTAGTAGACATTAGAGTCCCTAATGTCTGGACAACGGGCAGTAAGTCCATTAGGTCAAGCTAGAAGTTAATGGGCAGCAATAGTCTTTTTGTCTCCAGGAAAGGACTACTCCTAGAGGCTGAGTCGGTGAGTGGGAATGACCCTCTGTCTGGGCTTTCCTTCCAATCATATAGAGAACTCTCCCAGAGAGAATTTGGGGTGCAGCCACAGAGGCTCTTCACCAACCCAAAGGCTTGATCCCCACGGCCCATTCCCTGCAGAGGGCATCCTTGCACACACCCACAACTGGTTGAAGCTTCACGGCTGACGGGCTACTTGTTACCAGCCCTGTATTAGTCAGGCAAGGCCGACTGCCGTGTAACAAACAGGCCCCACACATAAATGGCTGAACATAACAAAAGCTGATTTCTTACAGTCTTAAAGGGTCTACTAGCTCTTCTCCAAACCTGGAGTCCCAGCCTCTTCCACCTTGTGGTTGTGCCCACCTGCGCCCGGCACTGTTCAGATATGAGCTCACTGAGTCCCCATATAACCTTATTAGGAAGTGCTACTAGGATCAATCCCATTTTCCAGATGAGATTGCACTGCCAACTAGTGAGCCCTGGGGGCTCCATTCAAACCCAGGGTGACTCACTCCAGAGCCCAGCGCTGAGCCGCTCTGCCCTGCTTCCAGCCCCTTTCTCCATCTCCTCGCATCTCCAGCCATACTTTACTGCTCACTGGTGTCTTCCTGCCACATAGACTCATGCCCAGGCCACTGGATGGCCCCACTACCCAGCCCCTTCCCCCGCCCCTGCCCCTGCGTACCCTTCAGTCAGAGGAATGGGGTTGTTACGACTGCTTCCCACACTTGGGTGTGTCTAATTCCCACCTGCGGAAGTGAAAAATTCAGATTTTTCTGAAACCCCAAGGCCCAGAGGTTTGACTGAGAGGTCTTAGGTAGAGCCTGGGGAACATGCATGTCTAACAAGCTTCCCAGCCTGACTGCGATGTGGGGGGGGTCCCTGTGGCCCCTGGGGGGACACCCCGGTTTTGGAACCCCCCCCCCAGAGATCCAGGTAGGATAGGTGTAGAAATGTCCTCCTGTGCGGTGAGCTGCTCCCTGGGCACAAACTCCCCGTTTCTCAACGAGGTCCCTCGGCTCCCACAGTTACTTGTGGTAGATCTCCCACTCCACGAAAACCGCTGGTACCAAATCTCTACGTCTTAGAGGCTTACGGGCAAGTCCACAGGGTCGGGCCCCGGGGGAGCATGTACTTCCAAGCTGCAAAGTTGAAATTCACTTTGAAGCAGCAGCTTGTCTTCCGGTCCAGGCGCCACACAGCGTTTCCATGGTGACCCAGCCACTGCTGGTCTCTCATTATCCCTTCCAATACATCCTCTTCGGTGCCCCAATCCCTTTTCAAATCCCCTTCCCTTGGGACTCGCCCGCTACCTTTCTTTACCCTCCTTTGTTATTTTAAAATCAAGAAAGCTTAGTTTGTGGTTAACCTGGACACTCCCTGTCTCCTCCCTGGTATCTAAGGCAACAGACCAGGAGGTTTGTCCGGGAACCAGCCTTGCCGTCAGTTGGGTAAATGTGCCTCTCAACCGGGGAAGAATGAGACACAACTGAAAATAGCAGCCAGCCCTGGGCAAACCCTTTCTCTGCTGGTGGTCACTCATTCAGTCATTTGTTAAATCTCTAGATGCCGGTCAACTGCAGGAACAACACCATCCAATCATTTCCCTTGTGTAGTGAGCATCGCCAGTGGGGCAGAAAGCAAGAAACCACTAGATGCGGAAAAAAGCAATCTCAGGGACAGATGGTGAGGGGGGGGTGGGTGGGAGGGGAAGTGGTGTCCACTAAAAATGTGAGGGTCAGGAAAGGTTTTCTGAGCTAAAATTTGGGGGCAAAAATCGTATCGAACGTTAGTCATGTGCTGGATAGAGGTGTAAGCATTTTACCTCCATTTAAACCCCACAACCTCATGAAGGAGCGGCTGTTATTATACCCACTTTACAGAGGAGGACACTGAGGCACAGAGGACTTACGGCTGAAGTCACACAGTTAACTGGATACAGAGCTGGGATTCGAACCCAAGTGCAGGCCCACCTCTGCCCTCTGACGCCAGCTATCCATTCATTCATTCGACCAATCGCTATCTCGGGGTGGGTTGCGTGCATTGAAGGGAGATTTTCAGGGAGATGCAGAGGCTCTGACTTTGAGTTGGGCGCTCCCTGAAGTAGGGACAGCAGTTTGATGGAGGAGAGATGGGAGAAGGGCATTCCGGACCAAGGCTGTGGCTTGAAAGTCTGAGCGTGGTCAGAGACCAGTGGATACAGCTAAGGCTTAAAACCCCGCGAGAAGAGGAGGGACAATGACTACTGCCAATCTCCCAACATTTCCAGAGTAAACAGAATTCACGAAACAAAACCAATCGGTGGGACTGGAAGCCGCCACATGGCAAGATCCTGCCTAGAGATGTAGTTCTCACGGGTGGTCCCTGCATTGACTTCATTAGTCACATCACGATGCCCGAAAGGGCAATATGGCTGCCGCCTCTTGACCATTGCCTACGTACCAGATGCTTCTCGAAGCACTACAGACTTCACTGTATTTGAGTCTCACACAACCCTATAGGGAAGTGCCCAATAGTTTCTCTATTCTACACCCGAATTTTAATAAATAAAAACAGCCCAGTTCTTTACAAAGGAGGAAACTGGGGCTCAGAGAACTCGCAACTTGTCCAGGATCCTACAGCCAGTATATGACCGCCCTGGACTTGGAAGCCAAGTGCACCCAAAGCCAGTGCTGCTATCACGACACTACATGACATGGTTCCCTGGGTCTCTGGATGCCACCCATCAACAGGTGGAAGTGGAAATGCCCAGCTAGTTGCTTTTGATTTGCCGGCACATTCCCTATCGTTAGACTGATAATAACCCCACTCCCCATCCCCACGCGGTTGTCTGGGTTTTTTTTACTGAACCGTCCGGACGTTTGGGCATCCGCTTTGTTACTGTTCTCAGTTTTGAGTCTGGGCTTGACATTCTTTGTGCAGAAAATGTGTTTCATTTGTGCCATGAGCCAAGACAACGGCAAGACTATGTTGTAAGCTCATGTAATCGACATCGGTCATAAGTGTTATTTCAAAGCCAGGATGTTTTAAAGGTCAGAGAAAAGCCCTCTAGTCTGGGGCTCAAACTCAGTCTTGCCACCCCATCCACTCCATCCTATCCTCTATTTTGCAGCCGCCATAGCAGGGCTGTTGGCAATGGGTTTGACTCAGAGCACAATCTCAGCCGGCCTTTATCTTTCAGAATTTCCACCTGCTCCCCCACCACTGTATTGGTTTCCCAGGGGCTTCAGCGGCCAACTTTGGCTCAGGTCATGATCTCATGGTTCGTGAGTTTGGATCCCACCTCGGGCTCTGTGCTGACAGCTCAGAGCCTGGAGCCTGCTTCAGATTCTGTCTTCCTCTCTCTCTGCCCCTCCCATGCTCATGCTCTCTCTCTCTCTCTCTCTCTCTCTCTCTCAAAAATAAATAAACATTAAAAAAACTTTTTTTAAGTCTGAGAAATCTGGTTATATGCAATTTCTTGACATTGAATTCAAAATCTTCTTTGTGAACAGCTATAGGATGTTTTGATTCTATCATGCTTGACAATTGATGAAACTATGGACAAAGGCAACAATTTTTAACCTTGTCGTTAAGCCAATATATTACAAACAAAAGCTAAGGTACTAAAATTTGATGCTTGTTTTTTTTTTTTGTTTTGTTTTTTTTACCCATTTAAAAAATCAGAGCACATTCAAGGTTATTCTTATAATGATACCTCCTTCACGCATCTGCATTCTGATAAGCTTTTCTTAGTGGGAGAGAAAGGAGGTAAATTCGGTAGAACCCCTGAGCATGTGAATATCATCCATCAAAAGTGATACAGCGTGGAATAGAAGCAGAGAGAGCCACTAACTGAAGACATCCACCCACTTCTGTGCAGACACTTGGAAAGCACATCATTTTCCAACCTGGTAGTTTAAACGACAGCCAAGTTTTAAAGCGTGCCTTCAAAACAGGACAGGGACCGTTTTACTAGATTATCCTTATATTTTGGTTTTAAGCCCAAACCCTCCAATTTCTACCCAATAAAGCAGAAATCAGCACACGCCTGTCGCCCACTATGTATTTACCCACCCTTAAAACCATGGAAGATCCACGAATAAGTCCCTGCCCTCAGGAAGTTTACCATGCCATGGTGGAGATGAGATATTCCATAAACAGGAATATGAATTGCCTATCCTAGAAGAACTCTCCTGTCCCCACGGCAGACATGACTAATCAGTTAAAGCATTATTTCCTGCTCTGCTCAGGGCTCTAGGAAGCGACTACAAATTAGTAGAAATTGGTATACGAGGGGAAAGCTATATGCTTTCCCTGACGCACAGTTATACAAAGATAACTAAGTATAAAAGGTAATCTTAAAGGGCCATATGTCTAGACTATGTGCTATATAAAAGACTATGGAAGAGGTCCTTATCATTAGTGAGGCCAGAGAAGGCTTCCTGAAGGAGGGATAGTCATGGATAGGAGAGGCAGGGGGAGTTCAAACAGACAGAGCAGAGCAGCGGGCACAGAGGGGTGCACACTCGAGGCATGGGGTACCTAGCAAACCAGCCAAAGAGTAACACTGGGATTGGAGAAATGGATTTGCAAAGGAATGGTGAGGCCAGGTCATGAAGGGTCTCGAATACCCGGCAAAAGATTCCGAATCCTAGTTTATAAACAGTGGAGAGACTCGGGCAGCTTGTGAACAGGACAAGGACAGGAGCATTATTTTCAGTAAATCAGAGGAGCAGGGGCATGCGGGAGGGACCGGAGGCGAGAAGGCCAGCTCGGAGCCACGTGAGAGGAAGCGAGGGGCCGGGCCAGGGTATACCTGTCTCAAGGGAAAAATGAAAGCAGCATGCGGGACAAGTCCCCAAGGAAGATTCCACAGTCCTCCTGGGTGGAGCCACGTGTAGGGATGAGGAGTCTAAGAGAGCTGCGGCAAGGGGAAGGTACGTCCATCACTGCCTCTCGGGTCTCCTTGCTTAACAGGGCATCGTTCCTGAGCGTCACTGAATATCCACAGCCGTGGAAGTGTTTAGGCAACAGGTTGACCCTCCTGTGCGACTTTTGTGAGAGATGGCAAAGGACAGGGCGAGAGGGCTGCTTCTGACATTGCTCTCCCCGCGGTCATCCGGGCAGACTCCAAGCCGGGGAGTATCAGCCGCAGCCGTTAACTTTCAAACGGGACGCTAACCTATTGGCCCTCCCTCCGGTGTCACATGGGCCCACATTCCAGCGGTCTACCAACGGTCACGAAAATATGATTGGACCGCGGAAGGTCAGCGATATCAGATATTTGGCTCTAAGTTACTACACATGTCAAACAGTTCTGCTCAGCTCGTTGCAAGCTTTTGGAAATGAGAAAAACAGCTGAACTTTCCTACCCACGGATGTGTCTGTTTGACCAAGCACGTCTCAGACGCCTCAAGATGTGCAGAGCACCCTGCTGGAGGGTGGACCAAAGGGAAACCCTGCTAGAGGCTAATGAAAGCAGTTTCTAAACATCAAGCCTTGTGCAAACCGGGCTTTATCATCATTGCCCCTGACCTTCGCCCATTTGTACACCCTCCCTCTGATGCAGACTCTACCTCTCTTCTTATTCATTACTAGGTTCGGTAATAATAGCGAACATTTACTGAGTACCCTATCAGTAAGGGTTTGGGCGGGAACAGAAGTCACGAACTAGGTCATCGAGGAGAGTGTGGGAGGTTAAGGAAAACACCTGGGGATGGAGAATATGCTGGAGCCAGGAGTAGCCGGGCATGGGGAGGGGAGGTTGGGAAATGGGGACGGGTTTGGGCGGGAGTGGCAGGTAGGGGAGGAGGGTGCAAAGAGTGGTCTGGATGCAAAGGGACGATTTCCAGCCCGGCACTTCAGTTCCGGGCACTGCCCTACCTGGATTATGTGATTTAATCCCCACAATTCAGTGACAATGACACAGTTAACAGATGGCCACACTGGGGCACAGACAGGCGAGGTCAGGAGCGTGCCATCCCACAGCAGGCCAGGGGCGGACTGGATCTGGAAGCCCAGCACTTCCCGTCCTCACTCATCTAGCAAGTGACATCAAATATTTTACTAGAGTCATTTCAATGACAACTGAATTATTAATACCCCTTGTTCATCCAAGAGTCATTTCGTGCACTGTTGCAACTCGTGCAGCCCCCCCCAAAGGCCGCCTGGGGGAGTTATAGGAGCTTGGTTTTCAGTGGTGGCCACAGTCAGAGTCACCATCCTCCTCTGTTCCCGAGGAGGCGGGGGGCCCCGATGTGACTCCGCCGGGGACAACCTGTGCAGCTGTGTTCATTGCCCGGAGCTCACGCAGTGGCCCAGGGAACTACAAACACAGCAGCGGCCTCAACCCTGCCTTCCGGACACCAAGCCACAGGTTCAGCTCACCGCGGCAAGTGCCCTGCCCGGTCCCTCCGGTGGCCCTTCGAGGTAATGGATTCGAGGCGCTCCTTTCTTAGAGTCTCATGTTTCCCCGAAGTGAAGAATTCCAGAAACACCACAGGGCAGGCAACTGCTGACTTCACCAGCTGCCGACTCGTCCGGTCTTCTTAACAATTGAAGGCCATCAATGACTCACTCTACCACTTGGCCCTCATCGGCCCCCTGCCGGCCTCGTGAGGGCACTAAGGATCTGTCTGGCACCTTTGACCCTGTTGGGCACATGGCCCTCACTCTGCAACCTTCCCAATTTGATTCTGTGGTCCATCATTTCAACAACACTTTTTGGCGTCTAAAGACCCCCCGCCCCCCGTCTTCCCGTCCTTCCCTGATGCCGTGTGGTAAAACCCCACCATTGGTGAACTCGCTACAGCACAATGCCTGCCCCCAACCGTCCTGCACCTGGGGAGGTTCCATGAACAATTCATGGTCAACAACCTCAAAATGGCTCCCGGCCCTGCCTGGCAATCCTACTGTTTCCCTAACTCCTGCCCCGAGCCCACATTTTGGAATCTCTCTGTTGCCTCGGGCTTCTTCTACAGACAAAAAGGAAGCCAAGAGAATGGAGATCCATTCACATAAACCCTGGCTGGACACATGTTGTGGCTTCCCTGTCCTGTTACGCCTTGGGAGGTGCACCCCTCGCTCTCCCCCTCCAAGACCAGTCCTTCCTTCCGAGCCTTGCCCCCGTCCCCGTGCTATTTGCGGGAGCCTGGCCTCAGCTATTTTCCATCTCTCTCTCCTCCTCTCTCTTGAATGCTCACCTTTCTCTTCCAGCGTGCCCCTCCCCGCCTGTTTTTTTTTTTTTTTCAACGTTTATTTATTTTTGGGACAGAGAGAGACAGAGCATGAACGGGGAAGGGGCAGAGAGAGAGGGAGACACAGAATCGGAAACAGGCTCCCGGCTCCGAGCCGTCAGCCCAGAGCCCGACGCGGGGCTCGAACTCGCGGACCGTGAGATCGTGACCTGAGCCGAAGTCGGACGCTTAACCGACTGAGCCACCCAGGCGCCCCCCCCCCCCCCGCCTGTTTTTAAATGCGCTCAACACTGCACTGACTTCTTGTCCCCTGATCGGCCACTGTCCTCACCCTCTCTGCCCGGCCAGGCGTCTCAAAAGAATCGCCTGTGCTTGGTACCCTCCTCATTTCCTCACTCTCCATCCGCGCAGCAAGCCACTCCCAAAGGGTCCCATCAGCCACTGAAGGTCACTGTTAGTCTCCGAGGTCACTGATGACCTTCACCCTCTGATTCCTATGGATTTTTTCAGTCTTATCTGACTTGACTTTCCGGTGGCAGGTTCTCAGTGGATGATTGCCTTCCTCTTAAAAAGCTTTTTCTCTTGTTCTTCTTCTTCTTCTTCTGACATTCCATTCTCCAGGCTCTCCTCTTTCCTCTCTGGCCACTCCTCTGGCAAATGAAATGCTGATGTCCGTCAGGACTTCCCAGGCGCTTTTCCCCCTCATTCTGCTCTCTTCCTGGGTGGTCTCAACCATGCTCCTGGCTGTGACTGCTGCTTATGACAGACGACTCCCCAGCACACATCTTCGGCTCCCCGGTATACGTCACAGCCGTACTGTGAGCTCCGGACGTGCCCAGCCACTGGCACCATGGACATCTCCGTGCAGAAAGCACAAAGACTCCTCGTGCTCTCCCTGCACACAAGTGAGCTCGTGACTTCAAGCCCATGACCTCATTTTTGTTGAGGGTTCCCTGTTTTGCTAATTGCTACCACCACCCAGTGGGGTAAGTGAAAACCTCAGGTGTCACCACGAACTCCTCCCTCTTCCTGAAACCCACACCCAACTGATAGGCAAAGCCTGTCGATCTATTTCATAAACATCTGCCACCATCATAGCGGCCCAAACCAACGTAGTTTTTCTCCAAGGCTTCCCTTGGTCTCTCTTTCCACTCTTCCCCATCTGGAAGGATGGTTTCACAGCCCTAATATGGCCATTAGGCCATATTCACCTTACTGAAGATCTTTCCATAGCTTCCACTGCTCTTGGTATAAACATCTAAACAGTCCTGGTGGCCCAGAAGACTCTGGGTAGCCCTGCCCTAGTCTGACTGCCTCCTTCACTCTACTCCCTCCCGTGAGCTTTACACTCTACCCACTTCGACCTTCATCCAGTCCCTCCTGAGTGGTATTTCTTCTTTCCACAGGGCCTTTGCACATGCCCCATGCCTAGAAGACTTCAAATGTCATCCCCAACACCTTCACCTAGTAAAAATACCACTAACTGTCACAGGGATGTGCAAGGCCGTTCATTTGGGGTATGCGAAGAAAATAACAGAATTTCATTTCATAATTTATTTTTATTTCATTGTTTTGAAAGGTCCATCTTGTGCATGCTTTATTAGGCACATGATATGTTGGTAGAGTAACATATGTTTAAGTATATATACGCTTATAAAGAATTAAATATGCACGTACAATGTACACGCTCAAAATTTTTTTTTTTACTGAAAGGAGTCCAAAAATCTTGACGATCAGAGCAATAATCAGCTCTCACTTCTTGGGAAGACTCCTGCCACCCTTGGCACACCTAACACAGCTGTAGACAACTGGTGTGATGAACATCTCTACTGCTAGACTCTGAGCTACAGGTCAAGGACGTTGTCTGTCTGGTTCCTGCAGTGTCGTCCCCAGGGCTCAGTGCCTTATGTATAGTGAGTGATCCAGAGGTACGTTTAGAATGAATGAGTATCCTAGAAGTGGAACGTTCGTGCTCTCCTTCCCATCCTCACAGAAGCCTTTTCATGTCTCACATCTGTTTTTAACGGACTCTCTCTTTCCTACATGGTAAGCCTACACTCCAGTCACTGCTTTCGTAAAAGATAAATAAGAAAACGACTTGGAGATACTTAAAATATACCCTGAGTAGCTCCACGTGCTCAGTCTGTCGGGTGCTTTCAAAAGTCATCTCATTTAGGGGCGCCTGGGTGGCGCAGTCGGTTAAGCGTCCGACTTCAGCCAGGTCACGATCTCGTGGTCCGGGAGTTCGAGCCCCGCGTCGGGCTCTGGGCTGATGGCTCAGAGCCTGGAGCCTGTTTCCGATTCTGTGTCTCCCTCTCTCTCTGCCCCTCCCCCGTTCATGCTCTGTCTCTCTCTGTCCCAAAAATAAATAAATGTTGAAAAAAAAAATTTAACAAAAAAAAAGTCATCTCATTTAGTCTTGAATGTGACCTGAGAGAACCTTATCACCATCCCTGCTTGTTGAGGAGAAAAGCGGGAATCAGGACGGTCGAGGTCATTGAGCCCAAAAAATGGTGGAGGAGGAATTCAAATTCAGGTTTGGGGTCTCTGCCTAATCGGCTGCCTATTCTATCTCAGCAGCTTGCTCATAAAGTGAACATTTTGATCCGAAGAGGCAATTTCCTCTTTCAAGTGATCTCAAAACCCTGGATCGTTACGAAGCCCACTAATTCCGGTGGCCATCCAGAATCAAATGCAAGTCTACCAGGGAGCGGTTCTGCGGATGTTCATTCCTTTCTGTTCTCTGTTTCCGCGTGTTTGGCGATGAGGCTGTCGAACAAAGGGCAGCTCAAGTCACGGTGCTACTTAAAGGGTCCGTCCACTTGCAAGGTAAGAGCCGTGCTCGTTTCTCTTCATAATTTTTTTAGCAGCACGTCCAAAACTGTGGTATATGATGCTTTTTCAAGTAAAACGCAGTCTTCGTGGGCATTAGCACACTGGCTTCGCAGCTGAAGGTTTTTAAACTGTCTCCGATATTAGCCAAGAGAATGGAGACCATCCATCCATCCATCCATCCATCCATCCTCTGACTCAGGCAGCCATTCAACATTTCTCCTCACATCTCTGGCCATCTGCCAGTCCTGCTCAGTTTTCTCTACAAAGAAGCAGTCCATCTTGGACTTAATGAATGGGGGGCAGGGAGCGGGGTGCCCATGAAATACATCAAAGTACCCTGACGTCTACGCCAGACGGAGGGAGATTCAACTTCGCAAATTCCCATAGGCTGCTCCTCCCCTTTGTATCTATTCGTATTCGTATTCATGTATGCAACGACTAACTATTTGACTCTAATCTGTTCATGAAAACACGCTGGCCAGCCATTTTCACTCGTACTCTGTTAAATGAGACAAGTTTTAATGCATTCCAAATCCATCCAAAAACCTCAACCCACGTCCCAAAATACCACTGTAACACCCTTAAACACCATGTAAAAAAAAAAAAATCTCTCAGGAATTTTCTATACTATAAATCAATTAAAACACCCTTCACTTAATTAGCACTCAGGAAACTCCTCGGTGGGAAGGTTTGCACGTGTGTGTAGCCAATTAATACCGTAGGGGACCAAGGCCCCTCCTCCTGGAATCGCACTGGCCTTGATAACATGAATACATAAGGAGATGATATTGAAAGAGTAAATACCACCTCGATTGGACCTGGGTTTGTAGGACCCCCCAGGTACGTGAGTGAAGCCGACTGGGACCCATGAAGGGCTAAAGTTCCGGGGGGAAAGGGTGGGGGGGCATGACAGTGATCACACGCAGTGTATTTAAAGGGTGGGCAGCAGGTGCAAACAGGCTAGTACAAGAAGGGAGCCAAGGGCTGCCACACCCAGCACTCCTCGCAGAAGACTCATGAGCAACGAAATGTTTTTATAGGTGTGCCCTTGTAGGTTCACTGTAATGGCCATTCCACACAGAGAGGGCCAGGCGTCCACCAGCTGGGGATATCCATATCACGGGACATTATTCAGCCACAAAAAAGAAGGTTCTGATACAGGTCACAACATGGATGAACCTTGAGCACATTATACGAAGTGAAAAAAGCCAGACACAAAAGGTCGCATGTTTGAACAATTCTAAATATGTCGGACGTCCCAAATAGGCGAATGCATGAAGACAGAAAGCAGATTGGTGGTTGCCAGGGACTGGAGAAGAGAGAGAAATAGAGAGCGCGTCTGCTTAATGGGTGCAGAGTTTTCTTCAGGGGCGAGGAAGATGCTTTAGAGCTGGATGAAGGTGAGAACAACGTTGATAGTGTGATTTGTACTCTTTAAACTAGTTCGTGAATTTCACCTCTATTTTTAAAAAAAAAAAGCTTTGAAAACGACTGTGACGTTCCTATCACCAGCGCCCCTCACATGGGCATTGATCACTGTTTGATACACGAATGAATAAATGAAAGAGTGAACCCTGGTCTCTAGTGCCCTGCTTGCCTCAGGCCACTCTCCAGCCTCATTGTACATCGGGTCCCACCTTGCTCTCGCTTTTTGGGCACCCTGACCTTTTGCTAGGTCCTCCTAAGCACTAAGTAAGGTTTCTGTCACAGGACCTTTGCGCGGCTGCATTCTTCTGGAGCCCCTCACCTCCCTCCCCATTGCCCTGATTAACTTCCTTTCTAGTCCAGCTCTCAGCTTGGCCATTACTCTCTCCAGAAAAGCCTTCCCTGACCTTCCTGACTGGGTCAGTTCCACCTTACCCTCTCCTAGCACTAGAACTTTCTCTTCAGGTCACTTGCCACAACCACATCTTCATTTATCTGGGCTCTTCTTCTAACTCTGGTCTCCTTTACCACAACATAAATTTCATGAGGGATAAGAATGGGTCACTGTGTTGTTGAGGAGGGAGCAGCTACCACTGTATCCCCATCTCTAAGCACGGTACCTGGCATATAGTATGTGCTCAATAAACATAATCAAGGGAGGGAGAGAAGGACGGAGGCAAGAGGGAGGAATATATCCACCCTTTTCATCTGTTTTCCTTTAGAAACCTACAAACACCGGACAGCCTGGGCGGCTCAGTCAGTTGAGCGCCCGACTCTTGATTTCATCTCAGGTCACGATCTCACGGTTTGTGAGATCGAGCCCCGCATCCGTGTCTGTGCTGACACCACATTTCCTGCTTGGGATTCTCTCTCTCCCTCTCCCTCTCTTTTTCCCTCTCTCAAAATAAAGACAGAAACTTAAAAAGAAAAAAAATTTACTAAGACTTGATTTCTTAACAGGTCGGCTACAAAGAGCCCTTTGTATGCAAGTGTATGTTGATTCTGACATGTCCCTATAGAATTCCTTAGTTCTTAAAACCTATCCCTGTGAAGCTATTCTCCTCCACCTCAAAGCGACGTTTCCCAGTGTTTGTTAGCAAGAAATCAGCTGTGGACATAGTGAATGCAGTAACACCGGGGAAGAAGTGAGAGACGAACTGTTAGCGGTCACTGGGAGATTGGAAGGTCAAATAGCGTGGATCGTCTATGGGATTCGGATTTCTCCTGCCGGTCTCCGACTCTGGGACGGCCAGTCACCCTTTATCCTGCCTCCTCTTTGTCTTCTGGCTCTGCTGCTTTCCCATCTGACCGGTCCCTCCCCTTCCTTCGGACTTTGCCTTACACCCCTCCGATTTCTCATTTGGGTGTTTCTTCCATGGGGTTCTGATGGCCTGTCTATTCCCCCTTCTTACGACCCAGGTACTCGATGGTAACCGGGGCCAGTGTCTGAAAACCTGAAAATGTCTAAAGATACAGCAATCTTCACTCCTAGAGTTAACGCGAAGAGAAGAGCCGGGCACCTGAATTATTTATACGCTCCGGCAGAGGAGAAATGAGGAAGGGAGGGGGATGGGATGGTCTGGGACCTGACCCCAGGGAAGGGATTGGGGACAGAGACCTAGGGTCCACATCGTATCAGGAAGGGCCTGGTGTCTCCTGTGGCTGTATGCTCATCTATCTCAAATAATCTATGCTAATTTCTTGATGAAAGATTCATCCTGTCTTCCATGTTGCTAAGCAACCAGCCCAAACATGTTTACTGTGTAAATCTCTCTGGAGGGCCCTGGGCTGCACCCAGTGCCTGAAGCGTGATGGACGTAAGAGGAGACAAAGCAGCCCAAGGCTCGGGGAAAGGTTTCTCAAGCTGACCTGCAAAAATGCGTATTTTTGACACTTTTATGCCATATCTGGGGAAACACAGTGGCCCAAGTATAACTGTGACTAGCCCTTTTCTGCTAATCTCCAGCCTCCTGCTCAAAAGTGTGGGCTCAGGAGCCAGGCTTCCTAAATTTGATTCCCAACTCTGCCACCAAGTGTGACTTCAGAGTGCTGTGTTCTGTTTTTCCCATCTGTAAAATGGAAATAATAATGACGCGTATTTCACAGGGCTACGGTGAGGACAAAATTAACATGACTCAAGACGGCCCGGCACGCACCCAAAGAGCCCGCAAAACGTTGGTTATGCCGTTGTTAGTGCTTATTCCTCTAGGGAGATGCTTCTAAGTTTTTTGTCTGTGTATTGACACGAATTGGAGAGTCTGCCAGACAGGCGATCAGCTGAGAAACGAATCCTTTAAAAGGGTGAGAATGCATGGGGGGCAGACCGTGGAGCCGCCCGGAATCACACCAGTTCACGGGGCCTCTACTGACCACCGAGGCACAGGGGAGACCTTGGCAAGGCAGCGAGCCGGAACAGGAGAAAGCTCTTTGGGCTGAAGGTGGGGGTGCCCCCCTCCAAGGGCTTCCCAAGCCCCTGCACCTGCCTATCCCAACAGAAGCGTAACACGATTCATGGCGATTTGCTGGCTGGCTTCGTTGTCTGTCTCCTCACTTATCAGGAAGAGCACACACCCGTCTCCTCCTTGCTGTATCCCAGGGCCTAGCGTGTGCTCGTTAACTTTTAATGAATGAGCTTATTAGCTAATGAATGCAGCATATGGGTTCTGGTTCATCCTCGCTCTCAATAAGTATGAATTTAGATTCGGGATCTGAGAGGACTTGCTCCGGTGGTCTAAGGAAGAGGAGGGCAAGGCAGGAGGGTTGACACGTCCACACCAATGGTCTCGAGGCCCCAGTCCCAAGAAGGAGGCGGCCACAGGAGTAACAGCAGAAAACAGATGGGGCCAGGGAGGTAGTATCTGATGGATCACAAGAAAAGGAGGGCCATGCCTCTTGTTCACAGCCTGGAAGTCCTCCTGGTGATGAAAATTGTGACTTGATACTAAATTGATGTTTACAAACTGTGTATGACAACATGAAAACTTTTAATGACAACTTTACCGGAGTGTAACCATACAAAGAAAAGTGCATAAATCAGAAAAGGAGTGGGGCGCCTGGGTGGCTCAGTCAGTTAAGCGTCCGACTTCAGCTCACGTCATGACCCTGTGTTCACAAGTTCGATCCCCGCGTCGGGCTCTGTGCTGACAGCTCAGAGCCTAGAGCCTGCTTCGGACTCTGTGTCTCCCTCTCTCTCTCTCTGCCCCTCCCCCACACATGCTCTCTCTCTCTCTCTCTCTCTCAAAAATAAATAAACATTAAAAAAATTGTTTTAAAGAATGCAACAAGGCAATACCATGTGGGGAGCAAAATCAGACACTAAAACCAAACTTTTCTAAAAACAGGACCCCAACTCCTGCTAAGTCAGGGGTTCTGAGCCGTGGTAGAAGGCACTTCTCCCTGCTCACTCTTTATTACTTAGGTTAGCCAAAAACAGGGTTTCTTCTGAAGGGACCCAGAAGTAAGGGGGAGTGAAAGCCTGTGCAGACCAGCATAAGGAGGAAACTCAGGGGGAGGGAACCAAGGGGTCTGGCCACCTTTCACTGAGTAGATTCTGAAGCAGCGGTGAAGGGAAGATACGCACACGCACACACACACACACACACACGCACACGCGTGCACATGCACACACACGCACTGCTCGCCACTCTGTCTCCTCACGCAAGCTGCCGGGTCACTGCATAATCACCAACCTTCGGAAGCTGGGCTGACAACAGTGAGGGAGGTCCCCGGGTGACCCTGCCGGACCACGAGCGGACAATGTAGTGAGACTGAACCTCCCGCGTCCCCCAAAGGACTGCACCTGGGGGGGAAGGGAAGGGATTGTCTCAGGAGGCAGGACAAAGGGTCCAGAGTGTGTATTTTGGAAAAGCGAAGAAAAACCATGAATTGAAGCCAGCTGGAGGCATGAAAGCTGATGACTGAGGGTTTCTGCCCTCTCTCTCCTCCCACTTAGCAGAGATTCGGGGCCTTTTTTGTTCCATGGATTCCTTCAGCTCTCCAGAGAGGCCCCGTGGACACTTCCTCAGAATGTGTGCAAATAAAAGACATCGGCCCACAGAGGAACGTCTAACCACATCGGCTCGTGAAACGGCTGTACGGGTGCCTCTTCGTCCACTCGTTCCCTAATGGGATCTGGCAGGGGGTTTAATAAGCACCATGATTTAGACCTGGCGATAAACGTACATGATGCTACAGCTGTAGTTGCCTTGAAACTACCTGTGATTTCCCTCGGGGACCAAGTCACAGATACCGTCAACACTCCTGTAGAGTGTTGCCAATATTCCTACTAAGGGGAGATGCTACGTGTCTGTCACCGAGGTTAGTTAGGAAATGAAGATGTACTTTTTTCCTGTCCGAGACCATGAACCTCTGAATGTCTCTCCACAGACCCCGTGGGGAGGTCTGGGGAGCCTCAGGTTAAGAACCCCCAGGGGAAACATCCAAGTTCTTCTCAAAATCACTACAACCTTCAACTTCATCCAACCATTCGGGGCCCGACCGTCCAAGAGACGTTTCCGGCAACCACAACCAGTGACTTACAGAGTCACGGGCAGTCCCTCCGCATCCTACAGACATCCGGTTCAGTGTATGGGCGTCTGAAGCCCAGTTCCCCAGCCCTGCGCCCTCCTTTCAGAGAACGCCTTCCGAGAGCCTTCCCCAACTCCGCCCCTCCTTGTCAACGTGTGCCACTTTGATCACCCCGCTGTCATCTGTCACCCCTCACACCACCTCCTTCACTTATTTGGAAATGTCAATTGTGCCGTGTTTTCTCTGTTGACTCTATCTGGGTCAGTGCTGAATCTGAGCACAACGGCAGCCAAACCAACGTCGTGAGATGCCTCCTGCACCACATCTGGCTTGCCCAAATCCTTGTCACCGAGAGAACCAGATGAGGGAATGTGGAGGAAGGGGTCTCGTGTGTCAGTAAATGTTTACTGTGCCCCTACAGAGCGAGCGCAGGGTTACAAAGGCACGGTGCATATGCACTCACATGTGCAGAAATGACTCAAGCTAGAGTCCCAAGTCGCTGGACACGGCGATACCTTTGTTTGTCCACCGTTTCTTACTGGACACCTAGTCGGTTCTAGCCACTGAGCAGGTGCTGGGAATAAATAACCTACAAGTAAGCGGGTATTGGGGCGCCTGGGTGGCTCGGTCGGCTAACCGGCCGACTTCGGCTCAGGTCGTGATCTCACGGGCTGTGAGTTCGAGCCCTGCATTGGGCTCTGTGCTGACAGCTCAGAGCCTGGAGCCTGCTTCCGATTGTGTGTCTGCCTCTCTCTCTGCCCCTTCCCTGCTTGCTTTCTCTCTCTCTCTCTCTCAAAAATAATAAACAATAAAACATTTTTTTTAAACAGAAAGAAGCCTGAGGGATGGGGAGGAGCTCTGTGTGAAAAGCCAGAGGAAAATGGCCATGGGGGCTGGGGGGGGGTCTTTAAGAAGGATCGGAAATCCAGGGAGGGTGAGATTTCAGATGATTGGGAGAAGGGCATGAACCTTGGCCTGGAGAAGGAGACATCTGCCAGGTCAAGCACGTGAGGGAGTTGAGTGGCTAAAAGCACGGATTCCAGAAGCAGACCAGCTTGGCTAGAATCCATCCAGCTCTAAAACTTCTCTAGCTGCGCGGCCACAGGCAAGTCACTTAGCCTCTCTGAGCCTTAGCTTCCTCATCTTTAAGTAGGGATCATCAAATACATCCTTCATTGAGTTGTTCAATGCATTAAGAATAGAGCACTTAGCACGGTGCCTGACACAGAGCACATGTCAGGTAATGGTTTGCTATGACTTGTTCCATGCTCATTGAGAAGTTGTGGGGGGGTTTGAGCCAAGGAGACGGTTGTCTTTAACAGGTTCTTGGCCATTGTATGGGCTACTGGTCATGACTAAAACAGAGTTGGAAGGGATCCCAAAGGTCATTTACACCCAGTCCTTCTCCAGTGCTTTTCTCTGGGGAGGTGAGGGGACAGCGCCTGAAGAGCCACCTCTGTGACAGGCAGAATGGTCTTCCCCTAACGCTGGGTGGGAGAGAAGGTTGAGAGGCAGCCGGCTACAACTTCTGAAGGGTTCCCCCACCCCCTCAACTCCCGGTGGGTGGAGAGCCCGCTACTCCCACCTCAGATGGTTCTGGGTCTCATGTCTCAATGCCCAGCTGGCTCCCATTCCTGCCAGTGTCAATGTCACTTTTCTTGGATTGTAAGTGCCTCAAGGACAGCAGCCATTTCCTTCCATTCTCACTAGCCGGTGACTGACACAAGGCCCCGGAGCAAGCGCTGAGTCTCAGAGCTTTTGAATAATTGATTGGAAAAAGGAAGGTGGAATCATAGCATTCTTGTGCCTCTCCCAGACCTACAAGCTCTATGAAGAATCTAGAGGGTCTTGGGGTGTCATCGAGACAAGCCCCTGACCCAGGGCCAGCCTCCCTCAAACACCCAGCAGGACTTTCTCTGGTTCTCTCCAGAGGGCATTTTGCACTCCCCACCACTGGGAATGCTTCCTGGAGAGCACAGCCCGTCTGGGGCTCCTTCCAGACCTCTTCCCTAGACCCCCTGGGTCACACTGTACAATGGGGACACCACCCATTTCCTGCCCAAAGGGCTCTGGGTACAAGCCAATGCATGGGATAAAGCCCTCCTGGGTCCAGGGCCATCTTCGGAGCTATCCTAGGGGAGGGCACAGCAAAGCCCCCCTGGCTGGCTGGCTGGAGCTGAGGGCTGCTGCGAGGGGGCCCCTCCAGATTCACCAGCCTCTCCCCAGACCCCAGGCACCCCCGCCGACTCCCAGGGGTCCAGTAACCACCTCCCCTCTCGTTTTCCCGTGGCTTTCCCCCTTCTCAGCTAAGCTGGTGCTTTTCCAGACACCCCCCCACACACACACACACACTTCTCTCTCTCCGGTCCCCATTTCTCCCCCCCCCCAATTCTGCACGCTTCTAACCCTCCAGCCCCCTCCCGCGGTTTCCTCCCAGCCACTCCACTCTCCTCCTGGCCCCTGTTCCTACCCAAGTCCCCTTCCCATTCCGTCCCCACCCCTCCCCTTTAGCGCTAGGCTCCCCATTCCTCTCGCGCCCCCACCCAGCCTGCCTCCCCTAACTATTCTCCCCGACCCCTCCCCCCGCGCCCAAGCCTTCCGGACCCCTAGCCGGGTGCTCCAGCACGTCCTCCGCCCTCCTCCCCGCCACGCTCGGTGGCGCAAAGAGGGCGACCGCTCCCCCCCCCCTCCTCCCCAACCCGTTCCCCCGCGGCTGCGGCCGCCGAGACCCCGCCGCGCCCGGGAGAGGCCGAGGCGCCGCCCCCGCTCACCTGTTGTGCGGACCGGAGCACGCCGGGTCTCGCCTTCTCCGGATCCGGGTCCCGCTCCCGCTGCACCCCCTTCTTGGGATGCATGTGCCGGCACAGGCAGGTGACCCCGCACAGCGCGAGGATGCTGGTGGCCGTGCCCAGCGTGGCGCCCAGCGCGATCACGGGCACCGACAGCACCATGGTGCCCGCGTCCCCGCCGCCGCCGCCGCCACCGCGGCCGCCGCGCACCTACCCCGGCCGGGCCCGCCGCCCGCCGCCGCCCGGGCCGCTCCTGGGATCCGGGCGCGCCGGCTGCTCTCCCGCCGCCGGAGGTGGTTGGGGGGGGGCGGGAGGGGGGACGGCTGCGAGGACGTCAGAGGAGGAGGCCGGCCCGGAGCAGGCTGGTGCGCCCGCACTCAGCTCCACGTCAACCCGCACCCCCTCCCGCCGGCACGTGACCGGACCCCCACCCCAACCGCAGCCCAGCGTCCAGAGGGATGCGAGCTTAGGGTTGTGCCAGGCCAGTCTTCACGCTTTCTGTTGGCGGGCACTTGCCCCGATAAGGGCGGGAGCTCGCCGAGGCCACACCGTGTGAGCTGGCGAACCAGGGCTCCATCTGGGTACAGATTTTGCCAGACTACCAGCCCTTCCTTCCCCACCTTCTCTGGCCCAGCAGGCTGTGAACTTGGGTCCTCCAGGAGGTTTTCAAACACACAAAAGCTGGAGATTTCTGGTCTGCCGAATTTGCCAGGTGTTGGCTATGCCCTGAGGGTGAGGGGCAGGCGACGGGGAGAAGGGAATTGGTCTCTGTCTGGCGTGGAGACTGCGCCCGTGTCCTGGCGAAGGGGACCGCCACAATTCTGCTGCTTTCCGCATCTCCTTTAGGGTTCTCTATGACCTCATCTGATCTGCGGATCTCCGCTTACAGACGAGGAAGCTGTGGCTGGCAGGGGATGGGGGGGCAGCTAGAAAAATCCGGTCATCCCGAGCCCAGACTCAGGCTGGCAGATTCCAAGTCCATGTGTCACACTCAGAGAAAGAACTTATCTTGGATGAACAAAGACTGTCACCTGCAGTAGCCAGGAGCCCACAGCTGGTCCGGAGAGGGGGGGAATAAAAGCACTGTGCTTGGAGTGAAGGGAAATTAGAATTCCAGGCATGAGGAAGACCGTCTTAGAGCAGAAAACAACGGTTTTCAGTGCGTTGCATTGTGTGGAGTGTTTCGTTGAATTCAGCAAGCGTTTGCCGTGTCTGCAGTTCTCTACGCGTGCTGGGCACGTGTGACAAGGAGTGGGGACGATTTCGTCCACAACCGGGCTTTCAAATTCCCGTGGCGCCGATGACTCCTAAATCTATGATGGCTCTGGCCAGGCCTTCTGTGCTGACCTGCAGAAGTGACCACCGCCTGGTGCGTGGCTTATCTCCCCCGTGTAACAAACCGCCCATGACTCAGTGGTTGTTTCTCATGATCTTGCAGGTTGACTGGGCTCAGCTGGGTGTACTTCCTGCTCCAAGGGATGTCTCCCGCGACTGCACTCGGCTGGGCCGGGCCGTGCAAGATGGCATACCACATGGCACTGGCTGCCGCGGGGGGCACAGCTGGCTGTCCCCCAGGGGGGTGCCCTTTGGTTCTTCCCCACGTGGCTGGAGCTGCACGGCAGCCAGGTTCCAAGAGGAAGGAAGCGGGCGCGGCCACTTCTCTTTAGGCCTGGCTTCAGAAGTTCTAGAACGTTGCTTCTTTGGTCAAGCAATAGTCTCTCTCTAATTCTTTTCCTACAAGGCATTAGAAAGGATGTTTCTGAAATGCAGAGCTGATCCTGACACTCACATGCATAAAAGCCTTCAGAGTTTCTCCAGTGATGAATCCAAAGACTCCAGTTAGATCCAAAGTCCTAGTGGCGCCTGGGTGGCTCAGTTGGTTAAGTGCCTGACTCTTGTTTTCAGCTCAGGACACGATCTCAAGGTTGGCGAATTCTAGCCATGAGCCTGCTCTGCCCATCCTGTCTCTGCCCGTCCCCCGCTTGCTCTCTCTCTCTTTAAAAAAAAAAAAAAAGAAAAAGAATCCAAAGCCCTTTGTGATGTGGTTCCTGCCAATCCCTTCAGACTCACCTCTGTACACTTCCCAACATGCCTTTGAGCCCCCAATACTCTCAGGAACTTGGGATTCATTCGAGAAGCTAATCTCTTTGGAGCCTTCATACCATCACCCATGGGTGCAAACAGCAGGTGCTCAGTAACTGTTGAAAGAGGGAACGGTTCACCTGATCATCTCATGGAGGACTTCCAGTGGCTTGGAGGGAATCCCATTTGCTAAATGAGCTCCATGTGATTAAACTGACTCTTCCACAAATATTTATTTTGTGCCTGCTGTATGCCAGGCACATTTTCCTACTGAGCTCCATTCGCTGCCAATCGCGGAGCTCAAGTCCCTCCAGGAGACTCGGTATTCTCTCTCATAAGAGCTTCCCTGGGAGGTTTTCTTGGCTCCTGGACCTGGCAACGCAAAATGTTCTGGGGAAATCAAAGGTTTAATTAATGATGTCAGCCCAGATCTCCCATGCCTGAGCCGCTCCCCTGGGAGACCCTTAACACCATCTAGCAGGATCTGGGGTGGGGGGAGAGGGGAAGGATGAGCACTTAATTTTAGACATTGTCTGATGGAGATCGTACACCTGTCATGTGGTTCATTGTTACTATGGTTACCGGGATGACAGCAGCTGCAGTGACCTTCATTTTCAATGGGAAGAGGGACCCCAGCCTGAGAACTGCTTGTCTTTGGCTTCTTTCGCACACAGGGAACCTGCGGCAGGGCTAGGGTAGACCTCAGGGAATTTGAAACCCAGTGATCAGAACTCCGTGTCACCTTTGCTACATCCCGCCCAGGATGCGATTTTGGCTTCTCGGTTCCTGATACCCAGGCAGTAGCCTTTAGCGACAACTTTCTTTTTTTTTTTTAACGTTTATTTATTTCTGAGACAGAGAGAGACAGAGCATGAATGGGGGAGGGGCAGAGAGAGAGGGAGACACAGAATCGGAAGCAGGCTCCAGGCTCTGAGCCATCAGCCCAGAGCCCGACGCGGGGCTCGAACTCGCGGACCGCGAGATCGTGACCTGAGCTGAAGTCGGACGCTTAACCGACTGAGCCACCCAGGCGCCCCAGCGACAACTTTCTAAGAAAAGGCATTAGTGGATTCCTTTGAAAAATGGGGCCATGTCTGTTGAGAAAGGCGGTTGAGATGGTCAGCCAGGTGGGGCAGTTGAGATGGTCTAAGGAGGAGATCCACAAATAATTGGAGATTCTGGGGCCGCCAGACTGCCAAGAACAGGGCAAGATGCTCGGGGGTTGGAGGGAGCTTCTGGAAGGCCGAGGCGTAGATCTCAGGAGGTTCCCTAGCCTCTTGATGAAATGTCACCATTGTTATTTTGATCGATATTTTACTCATTGGATGATTAAATATTCTGAGCATCCACTCTGAATCTCTAAGGTATTAAAATGCTTTTATCTGGGAAGAAAGGCTTTCCAATATAGAAGGTTCTCTTCCTTGCAAGTATTTGTTTTGTCTGCATATAGTGCTGAGCAGGAGGGAGGAAAATAAACAGGCAGAATAACCGAATTTTAACATTGGAAGGGTAGCAGGGATCCCCTTGTGGAATCCTTCCATTGGACCAGTAAGGAAACCGAGGCCCAGAGAGATTGTGGCTTGCCATAGGGGAGTTACTGACAGAGCTGAGGTCTTTTAGGTCAGGGTAGGTTAGGTCCTGCTGTAGCAACAAATGACCTCAAAACCTCAGGGATTAACACAACAAAGTTACCCCTTGCTCCTATCATAGTTCAAGGTGGGTCAGGCGCCTCAAGCAGGAAGTACATCTCCAGGCAGTGACTCGGGAGTCTGGGCTCTTGCTTCCCACCATGCAGATGGAGGAAAGAGACCACTGGGGACCGCGTGTGCCATTTGCAGAGGCCACGGCTGGAAACGCAGTCCATAGCTCTCACCGCATTGCCTTGGCCAGGATCTGGTAACGCGACAAAGCTAACAACAGAAGAGACTGGGAAATATAGACGGGGCAGCGACAGTAAGGAAAATCAGGCATGGTCCTTCTCACCGTGGCGTTTACATTCACGTGGAGAAGATGAACATTATGATTCATCGGACGAATACCTGTGAAATTACAACTATACTACGAGCTCAGAAGGACAGGTTCGAGGTTGGGACTTGACTTGTTCTGAGACACTTGTGGAAGCCTTCCCAGAGGCAGTGACAGTTGGACCGAGGCCTGAAAGAGTAAAGTTAACTTAGCAAAGAAGGAAGAGGGGGTGTTCTGGGCAGAGACACGGACGGGGCAAGGACCCCGTGGTGGAACCGCACAGTGGGCATGGGCAGTGTGCCCGTCAGCCAGCGCTCCGGGGCAAAATCGATGCTCAGCGTTTGTTGATTTCTCTGGTGTAAAAGAAACCCACTATCGTGAGGTTCCGGCTACCAACGAAGTCCTGAATATTTCCCAGCTGGCTCTGTGAACGGTGGGAGCCAGCTCCAGGGCAGACCCGGGGAAAATCCTGAAAGGAGATGGGGCGCCTGGGTGGCTCAGGTCGTGATCTCACGGTTTGTGGGTTCGAGCCCTGTGTCCGGCCCTGTGCTGGCAGCTTGGAGCCTGGAACCTGTTTCGGATTCTGTGTCTCCCTCTCTCTCTCTCTCTCTGCCCCTCCCCTATTCACGCTCTGTCTCTTTCTCTCAAGAATACAATAAACATTAAAAAAAAAAAAAAAGAAATCCTGAAAGGAGAGGCAGGGGCCAGACATCAGGACTGGTAGGCCACCCTGGAAGGCCATTGGGTATTTTTAGGCAGAGGAGTGTGATATGAGCAGATCCGTGTTTTGAAAAGATACTTCTGGCTGCAGTATTGAGAACAGAGCAGAGAGGGACAAAGTGAATGCTGGTGGGCAGACACGTTGCCATAGCGGGCATCCAGGAGAGGGATGCTAAGCTTCCCTAGGACGTGTGTAGTCATTTGGTGGGCTGAGGTTGTTGATGGTGTGAGGAGAGGGCAGTATGGTGGGTAAGTCCCTTTTCTACTGGTCCCACTTTACTCTCTTCTCTGATGACTGTGGTTCTCCATGCTGGACGGCAGCCACTTTGAGGCTCCCCGGCCCTGGGCCCTGATGAAGGTGGGATGTGCAGGAGGAAACTGCCTGGGATAAGGGCGTGGAGATCCTGGGCCCCACCGCAGGGTAATGCAAAATCTGCAGAGCTGACCGGCAGCCGGGCGAGAAGGTAAGGTGCTCCGTCGAGGCTCAGGAGTGGGTCCACTCCCAGGACTCCTGCTCCGGTCCCGAGCAATTCTGGGACCACATCTTAAGGCAGAAGGGAAAAAAGCGGTTGGGCCTGGGATCCCCTGATACAGAAATCCAAGTCCGTAAAAGGTAGAAGAATATTCTAGAGTTGGAGCAAATCGCGGCACGCTAGTGACCACGGCTAGTGACCGCCAGCCCGGCAGATCATCTCCAACAACCCGGCGTGCGTTCACACGGCTGATGCCATCTCAACACCAGTGGAGGCGACACATTCCGATTCTCAGAGCTCCTCAGTTCCATCTGATTTTTCTTGGGCCTCGCCTAAAGCCTCCCTTTCTCTCTCTGTTTCTAGAATATGCAAAGATTATGGGACTTTGTCTGAAGGGTTCCGCCTGCCTCGTTGGGAGGAAGTATAGCACCCATGCAGAGATGCGGTGCTTAACTTCGCGGGGGACACAGAGCCCTCTGAGAAGCTAACGACAGCTGTTTCCTTTTTTTTTTTTCCAGAAAAATGCTTGAGTGCAATATTTTTGGAATTTTGTATATAAGCCTAGATGGTTCAAGGGCCATGTGACACCTTCTAGAAGTTCGTGGGCCCCAGATCGGTAGTCTTTTATGTGATGGAAAGAAGAGTGGGCCTGAAGTCAGAAGAAATAGGTTCGAATCCCTGTCTTTTTTTTTTTAATTTTTTTCAACGTTTTTTATTTATTTTTGGGACAGAGAGAGACAGAGCATGAACGGGGGAGGGGCAGAGAGAGAGGGAGACACAGAATCGGAAACAGGCTCCAGGCTCTGAGCCCTCAGCCCAGAGCCTGACGCGGGGCTCGAACTCACGGACCGCGAGATCGTGACCTGGCTGAAGTCGGACGCTTAACCGACTGCGCCACCCAGGCGCCCCTCGAATCCCTCTCTTTAGGTGCACTAGGGTTGCGTGATGCACCGGCGAGTAACCTTTCTTGAGCCTTAATTTCCTTATCTGTAAAATGGGGATGATCATCTCTACTTTGCGGAGGTGCTGTGAGGATGACCCGAAGCCTAGTGCTGTATAAATAAGAGAGGATGCTCGACTCATTGTAATCTGAGAATTAAAATGATCATTTGCGCCAGACCCTTTAATTTCTTAATTAAGCCACTTAGCCCAGGGAAAGAGTGCATATTGAAGTCCCACGGGTGTGTGTTATTCTAGCTCTGTTGCTTATTAGCTGAGAGACCCTGGGTAGATTAGTCAGCCTAACCCGCTTGAACCTTAGGGTCTTCGTGTATAAAGCCTCGGGTATATTGTTTGCTAAGGTGGCTACAATTATTCCCCTGCCCGTGCCCTTACCCCTTTGCAATACAACTTTGCAAAAAGGTGGCCGTCTATCACTTCGCTCCTTAATCTGGGCTAGCTTCGTGAGTTGACCTGGCTGATAGATTATGCTGGAAATGACATCGTGCCAGTTCTAAGCCTCGGCTTCAAGAGACCTCGGAAGCTTCCTCTCTCTGTCGTGGGCCCCTGCCCAGTCCCTAGGTGGAGAAGCCCGGGCTAGTCTGCTGGAAGGTGAGACACCAAGTGGCCCAGGGGTCTCTGTCACCCCAGCCTGCAGCTAGCCGGTTCCCGGGAGCAGAGCTCCACACAAACACGTGACTGAGACCGGCTGAAATTCGAAGAGCGACCCAGCCGAGCCCCCACAAAGTGCCAGTCACAGAATTACAAACTAAATTCAGATTGGGTTATGTTAAGCTGCTGCTAAGTTTTTCAGTGTTTCTGACACATCAAGATCGACAGATCCAGCCTGGGTGGCTCAGTCGATAAAGCGTCTGACTCTTGATTTCGGCTCAGGTCATGATCTCCCAGTGGTGGGATCGAGCCCCGCGTTGGGCGCTGCCCTGGGCACGGAGCCTGCTTGAAATTCTCTCTCTCCCTCTCCCTCTGCTCCTCCCTGCCTGCACTTTCTCTCTCTCTCAAGAAAAATAAATAAATAAATAAATAAATAAATAGGTAAACAGATTCAAGTGTGAAATGATATCTAACCCTCGTAAGATTACTGTCAGGGTATGTAAGGCACGAAGCACAGGGCCTGCTACACAGTACATGGCTGGATTATTACTCCAGCTTCCCCAAGGCAGCCTGACCGAATACTTCCAGTAACGCTCAGTGGGTGCACCAGCCTAATAGTGATTGTGTAAGAATCGATCTCGGGGACCCCGACACTTAAGAAGGGGGCAACAGTAGCCCTCCGACTCAACCTCCCCTGGACCAACTTTCCAGATTGGCCCAGGCCGTCCACTCCTTCTGGAGCTCTTGCTGTCTGATGCCCACTGATACAAGTCTCACGGCCGGCAGTCCCCTCTCTACTTGACCTCAGCCTTCTCTCCCCTTCCAACTGGGTTGTATACTCACTCGGGGTTAGTTGTGCTTGTCTCCAAATCCTTTAACGCCAGCTGACCTCATTTTTGAATTATATACTTTAACTAATATGTCAACGGCTGAAATAGAAGTATGAAGGAGAGTTAGTTCCACGAAAACCAAGGTGAGTCCTTTGGAAAGACCCATGAAGCTAAGTGCCGTTTAGAAGTTCTCTTGAAATAGGTATGGGCGAGTTACCTGGGAAAGGTGGGGAAACATCATAAAATTCTGGGATTCTGCCATTAGACTTCTAGGCAAGTTTTTCTGAGTTCTTCCTCCACCGCAAAGAGAGCAAGAGTGGTCTCACAGAGGAAGCATTGCGGCGTGTACGAAAGGAAATGGTGTTAACAAATACGAAAAGCCTCCTGCATGTCAGGCATGGGTCTGAACATCTTATCTGTTCTAATGTATTTGCTAAACTGTTGGGGACGCTTGGGTGGCTCAGTCGGTTGAGCATCCGACTCTTGGTTTTGGCTCAGGTCATGATCCTAAGGTCGTGGGATCGAGCCCCCTGTCAGGCTCTGCACTGAGCATGGGGCCTGCCTGGGATTCTCTCTTCTCTCTCCCTCTCCCTCTTCCCCCTGCTTGTGCTCTCTCTCTCTCTCTCAAATAAAAAAAATAAAAATGAAGAAATAAATAATAAACTTTAAAAATGATGGCATAGACCTCTAATCAGCAAGGGATGCACAAAATAATTGAAACTATGATTTGGTTGAGAAGCAAATGCTTGAGCTGTGTGTGTCATGTTTAACTTTATTGAAGTGTAACCCTAGGCAGTTAGTGCACAGATCACAACCTAGTGGATTTTTGCAACGTGAACACATCTGTCTATCCGGCACCCAGATCAAGGAACAGAACATACTCACATCCCAGGGATTGTTCATGCATTGTTTTCCAGGATTCGTCATTTTAACCAGAATTTGTAGATGGCGGGCCCAGCAGCCCTGGTTCCCACAGAGTCAGACTCAAGCAGGTTTCGGAGGGGATACTCCCCAGGGCTGGGAAGGCTCCGTCTATGCTGCCGCATGGATGGGGGGATGCTGCCCCCTAGAGGATGTAGGGGGAAGTGGACCCTCCCCTCCAGGTTTTTACTTCCTGCTTCCTTCCCAGCATCACCTTCCCTAAGAGGCCTTCTCTGCCCACCTTATGTGAAATGACCAGCATTCTGTCCTTCACCTCATCACCCCCCGTTCCCCCTTTCTGCCTTACTTTTAACATTATTTAAGAGTCCATATAATCTAATCTTCCTTGCCTGTCATGTTTGCCTTGCTGATGGCCTGAGTCTCCCTTTTAGAATATAGGCTCCAGGAAGGTAGGGATATGGATCTGTGTGACCCCCAGCCCTAGAATAGTGCCTGACACATAATAGCACCTCAGTAAATGTGTTGAGTGGACAGAGAGGAGCCCTGTCCCTGCCCACCACCCACCCCTAGTCCCACCCAACAGGGGAGCCTGGAAACACCAGAGCTGGGGAGAATGGGAGCAGCTGTGACCAGGACGCCCGGTCATAGCCTGGGCCAGTGAGTGGCCAGATGAGCTGGACAGTTGTACCATGTGGCGGTCTAGCCGGAGGGCTGTGGCACCAGTCTGCCCCGAGTGAATCCGGGTTCTAGCCGGGGAACCGAACGGGTGGCCTCCGCCAAAGCACTTCATCTTAGTGAGGTTCCCTGACCGTGACTTCTATAAATGGAGAGAATAAAGTAATACTAATGGGTGTGAACGGCTTGGCCCAACGCCTGACACGTGGGTAATGCTGGGCTGTGGGAAATGATTAGCATTACATCGAAATGTGAGGACGGACAGGAAAACTAGAGGTCATACGGTCCAGGAGAAACATTGTTTATTGCTGTTATTGAAGACACCCCCCCCCTTCCCTATAGTTTTTTGTGGACATTCAACTTGTAAACAGAAGACAAGCCGTTCTGGTGGAGGGATGAGGAGAATCACCTGCGACCCCTCATCACCAGGCCTCCCTCTCCCCACCTGACACACCCACAAGGCGTTTCAAAGCCACTCCTGTGAAGTCTCTGACGGTAGTCGACACCCTCCTTTTACAGCCAGGGACACGAGGTCCAGAGAGAAGCAGGCCTTGCCCAGGCCACACCTGTTTTAGCTAAGCTGGGCCGAGCTCCCAGACTTTCTGACTCCACGACCAGGGTTCACTCCAGGCTCTCTGCGATCCCCTAAACCTCTCAACGTTTTTTCTAGGCTGGTCAGTAAAGCTCCCCAGGGGATCTCAGGAGGGGTGATCTCCCTTCCCCTCATTTACATCACAGCTTCCAGTGGAGCGGGAGGAATTAGGGAGGTTTTTGAAGAAGATTTGATGGCGTGCGAGAGAGGAAGTCTCAGAAGCAAAAGCAAGTTGGTGGATTTGAGAGGCTCTGTAGGCGAAGCCAGGGTCAATCTGGTGTCAGGGAGCAAAGACACCAGAGGAGGCTGGGGGATGATTATGAAAACAGAATCGAAGCATCAGCGACAAGTACTTTGTAGATTGCTAAGTGCTAAGTAAATGACAAGATGTTTATTGTCATCAATATCATCATTACCCTTCACGTTAATCAACAGGCCTGCAAGTGATTCTAATTAGCAGGAGAAGAATTAACGCCTGGATGAAAGTTACAAAATGCCAATTTCTGGGCCCCACCTGGAGAGAGGCTGATTTGGGGTCACTGGTAGGCGCGGTGTTGGAGAGCAATGAGATCTGTGCCCCACATCCCTCCTCCTAAGTAAAATCCCTTCCTTCCTTTGCCCCATTTCTTAGGGTTCAGAGTTACTCGTTGATTTCTTAGAACACTAATTACATCCCAGGTCTCACTCTCAAAACGGGAAGGGTTCATAATTAACAAAAGTATCTCAGAAACCAATGAAAGTGATGACCCCTCTTCCATACCTATTATTAGGGCAAGGTCTTTTTTTTTTCTTATTCCAAATAATCTGATTTGATGCTCTGCGAAATTGAGATCATTCGTGAGAATATCAGTCTTGGTGGGATGTGGTTGATAATCTCCAAAGATGCCCATTGATTCCTTTCCTCCCCATAAATGTGCAAATGCGTGCATTTCCCACACCGTAGAAGCAGGCTGGTCTTGGTCGTTTGCTGCACAACAGAATGCACAGAAGTGACGCCCAGCGCTATACCTCCCAGCTTCTGCCTGGGCCTCTTGGAACACTCACAGGTGATGGGCTTCCAAATTCTGGGAGGACCAAGGACATGGGCCACCAGACTTCAACGCGATTGCTGCCGCGTCCTGCGGAAATAACCTTTAAGAGAGAAACCTGCCATTTGGACCAGCCGTTTCTCTGATGGTAAGGCTGTGATGGGCGTCTCTGTATTTGCAAAGAGCATAAATATTTGTCAGATGCTCTTGCTATTGGGCGTTCTTCTCCCACATATACAATGGGGACAAAATAAAAGCCCATGATTCCATTAGATTTCTTATTTTAATAAGTAAGTGAAGAGTCCTTTGTCATTTAAATTCACATGGGAAGTACTGTACATATCTCTCAAGTCCTCATATATGGCACTGGGGTGGGTGGTCCGCGGACAATAATTTGGGAGACATCATGACCTTGGCTGTGCCTCAGGGGCAGAGCAGGGCCTTGGGTTGTTTTTTGTTGTCTCCCTACATGCCACCAACTTTCTAGTTACATATTCGCACACCACGCTGGGGAGCTGCCTGCATCTTTCTCCAGCCTTTTACAACCCGCCCCTAAGGAAACTCACCTGGGTTCAGGAGAGAATCAAGGACCAGATTCACCTCTCCCCACCCCCCCAACTGCCTGCTGCTACCACTGCCCTTGGCTCAGTTCCGGGCATCTTACCACGCTGTCTATCCATAGCCACCTGCTGAACTCAGAGCCTGAACTAGCCCTGTCTCTGTGGGTCAGTCTCACTGTGGGACCTCAGGCAAAGTCATTTCTCCTCTCCAAGCCCTTTCCTTAGTCAACCCCACAGCGCTTTTTAAAAAGAAACATAGTATTTTATTTATAGTTAAATAACTACAATCACACAGTCATGAGACATGTGTATCTGTTGGACACTGCACAACTGCTTAACCCTCATTTCTTTTTTACAGCATAATTGAGGTATAATTGATATACAAAAAAACTTGCACGAATTTAATGGGCTCTGTTAAGGATTAAATGAATTAACACAAGTAAAGGGCAGTCGCTGCTACGAAGGGGCTCATGAATACTAGCTGTTACGACTATTGTTGTTATGATTATGAATCAGCGTTTCTCCAGCTTTCCCCCCATCCCTAGTATCGGCCTGAAGGATGGAAGTAATAGCAGCAAACATGCATTTTCTTGGAAGCCTTTATAGTTTTACCATAAAAAAGTTATGTGCTTTTGCATTCTTGTCCACCGTAGATTTTTATTGGCTCCGAAATAAAGTGTTTTGCATTGCACCAGAAGGAGAAACAAAAGTTGGCCCCAGGTTCCTTCTGTCATGGCTAGCCCGGCCCCCTAATTTGAAAAGCTCAGCTTTGCCTTGCACCTCGCTCCCTAACATTTTCCCTATGCTTTCTTAACCGTGATGTCCTTGCGGCTTCTCGGTGTCCTGGGGCCGCCGCTCAGGCGAACACGCCGCTATTTACAGAGTGTCTGGAGCTTAACGAGGTCAGTGTGGAGTCAGACTGCCAGGGTCAAATCTCAGCGGCTCCGCTTAAGAGCCATGACTAGGTGCTTCCCTACCTTCAAGCCTCAGTTTCCTCATGTGTAGTATGGGGGGAGGATGGTTAATATGGGGGTTGTCATGTCGTAAGGAACAGATTAGGTAATCCTCTGTATGGTGAGCCTCATGCTAGATGTATTGTTAGGTGTGTGTGTGTGTGTGTGTGTGTGTGTGTGTGTGTGTGTTTCCAACTCAGTGCTTCTCAACTGGAACGATTTTGCCCTCCAGGGGACATTTGGCAGAGTCTGGGGACATTTTTGGTGGTTGCAGTTGGGAGGGGCAGGGAGAGTGGCTACTGTCATCTAATTGGTGGCAACGGGGCTGAACAGCCTACAATGCACAGGACAGCCCCCACTCTCCAACAAACTTCCTGTGCCCAAAATGTCGAAAGTGCCTAAGTTGAGGAACCCCGTCCCAGTTAGAATCTAAGCTCCATGTGGGCACGGACTGCTGCTTGTGCTCAACTGCTGTATCCCCACACCACAGCAGACAACTTGGTCCTCAATAAATACTCGTTGAATGAATGGGTGACAGTCAAGTTTCTCAGGGGGCGGAGTGTCCGTGGAGTTGGATGGACTCATGTTTGGGTGCAGACCTATTTCCCCGCCTGAGGAGTCTCCAAACTCCTGAGAAAGGATCCCGAGGCTGGGCGGGGGTGGAGGGCAGGGTGGAGCGGCCAGTAGATGGAAGGTTCTTTAGTCCACCTCAGGCATCCCATTCCAGAAAAGCAGTCCGAAGACACACACACAGTGGCCATCCTGAGCAGCGATTTCCCTCAGGGCTCATGGAAGCCTTCTGGGCTGCAGACCCCTAGGAGCCCTCAGCAGTTTTGGGTTGTCCTAGTGGGGGCTGGGGATGGTGCGAGGGTAGCTTTGCAAAACGCTCAGGGCAAAGCCTCTGGAGTCTGCTGATTCTAGCAGTTCCCTGGTTCTTCTTTTTCTTTTCTTCTTCTTCTTCTTTTTTTTTTAATGTAGTGATTACTTCCTGCCCTGGAAAGTGCTACCTCCCTAGTATTTCTGCAATTTTAAAAGAAGAAAAGAATCCACATCAGCAAATTCCAGCAATCCCCTAAGTCTGGCCTAGCATCCCTTTCGTGGATCCAAAGCCAGCAGAGAGCCTGGGGTGCTCCCCCTCTCAACTTCTCCCTTTGACACGGACTGCTCCTTCTCACAGGGCAGTGAAACCCAGGACGCGGGGAGGGTGCAGGGCAGAGACCCGGGGTGCTGTCCTTGGAAAGCACCTCCATGAACCTCCTCGTGAGCCCACAGTGCAGCGACTGATGGAGAGGCCTTGGAAGTGGAGCCCAGAGCATGGTCCAGCCAAGCCATGGCTGACGGATTTCCATGTTGCTAATGGGGTCCCGCTCGGGCTTTCCCAGGGTGCAGGTCTGCGCTGGTCCTTACTTCCAGGCTCTGGGAAAGGCAAAGTAAGCTTTGCCATCAAGCTATGCACTCATTTAAAGAACTGTCAAGTGCTAAATTTCATTTTACTCGAATTTAACAAAAGGAAATGTATCTGAAGTTCAGAATATCTTCTTCTCTAGAAGATAGAGAAGCTCTTCTAGCTCTTCTCTAGAAGATACTAACTTAAACTATTCTTTTATGGTGAAAAAATAGAGTGTGGAAAGTTTAGGAGATTAGAGTCATTATAGTTGTTGTGAGTTTAACATAAATTTTTGTTTTAATGTTTATTTACTTTTGATAAAGAGAGAGGCAGAGTGTGAGCCAGGGAGGGGCAGAGAGAGAAGAGAGGGAGACACTGAATCTGAAGCAGGCTCCAGGCTCTAACCTGTCAGCACAGAGCCCGACGCGGGGCTCGAACTCACGAACCGTGAGATCATGACCTGAGCCGAAGTCGGACGCTCAACCGACTGCGCCACCCAGGCGCCCCTATAGTTGTTTTTTTTTTTTTTTTTTTTTTTTTCTCAACGTTTTTATTTATTTTTGGGACAGAGAGAGACAGAGCATGAACGGGGAGGGGCAGAGAGAGAGGGAGACACAGAATCGGAAACAGGCTCCAGGCTCCGAGCCATCAGCCCAGAGCCTGACGCGGGGCTCGAACTCCCGGACCGCGAGATCGTGACCTGGCTGAAGTCGGACGCTTAACCGACTGCGCCACCCAGGCGCCCCTATAGTTGTTTTTTAACACCATGTTTTTATTTGGAGCAGCAGACTGGTGCCCTGCTAAGAAAGAGGAAGAAATTAATAACCCTTGATAATGTTCCCACCTTCCTTCCTCATCGCTGAATACTGTTATTATTTACTTTGTCCAAGTTTATAGCACTGACGTTGTGTTCTGGCGCCGCAAAGCCTTTTGTAACACAAGCCGTTGCTCTGCCTTTGTTCCCGCACACGGACGGACTACAGTCCCCAGCCTCCTCTGCGACCAGACGCGCCTGCGCTCTAGACGATGGTCCGGGAGCCGCAGAGCGGAGTGCCGCTGGCTGGCGTGGCCAGTGAAAACCTCCGTGGGCCATCCTGTGTGCTCCTTCCTGTCCCGCTGGCTGGATGCGTGGGAACCCGGTACACGTGAGTACTGACCGGCCACAGGATGACAGACCCGTGGAGCCCTGACTCCCCGCTGAGAGGAGAGCTGCCTGCCAATCAGAAAACAACTATGTTGGCGTTAAATGACCCAGAAATAATGTTGCATCATGTTTGAGCCCTTATATATTTGGGGTGTGCCTGTTAAGGTAGTTAGCGTGACCTCAATCAGTATCTGTTTTTTCCCCTACAATTAAATGGGCGCCATAATCACTACAGTTTTTCCACTTCTGTGGGTTTTTTTTTTTTTTAATGTTTAGTTTTATCCACAAGTAGACTGTTTCAGAAAAGCCCACAATAATAACGGCTAAGATCTACTGAGCTCTTGCTATGTGACAGACACGTCGCTAATTGCTCTGCGTGTATTAATCCATGTAATTTTTGCAACAATCCAAAATGCATTAATGTCATCCCCATTATACAGATGAGTAGGCTGAGGCACAGAGAGGTTATGTAAGATCACACAACTGAGAAGTTCCAAACTGGATTTTACAAGTTCAGACAGTCTGGCTCTGAGCTCGTTTGCCTCTGGTCTATATTAAACATCTCAGGGTTTTATATTCCTGAAGTTTTTAATTTTTTTCATGTTTATTTATTTATTTTGAGAGAGAGAGAGGCAGAGAAAGAATCTGAAGCAGGCTCCACACCGTCAGTGCAGAGCCAGACTTGGGGCTTGATCTCATCAACCCTGAGTTCATGACCTGAGCCAAATAAAGAGTCGGACGCTTAACCGACTCAGCCATCCAGGTGCCCCTATTCCTAAAGTTCATTGCCTTACTTCTTACTGTATACTGATTACTTGTCATATTCTCTTTGATGTGGCACCAAATTCTCGGGATATATACAATCTCTCCAATCCCTGCTTTTCCAGGTACCTGAGCTTCCTCTCATCCCTCTTGTAGTTCATGCACCACATTTTCTCCTTTCTTTGTTTAGTCCGAGAAAGAGGATGCAGTTTGCTGGAGCACATCCTCTAAGTAACTTCCTCAGAAAAATGTGTGTGGGAGCCTCAAGGTCAGAGTCCTGGTAAATCTGAAAATGTCTTTTTTTATTTTGTTTTTTTAACTTCTGACTCTATTAAACTCTGCTGATAACTTGGACTTGGAATTCCAGATCGAAAGTCATTTTCTCTCACAATTTTAAAGGCTTGCTCCATTTTATTCGTAGCGTTCAGGTTTTTGATGCTAGTCTGAGTTTCATTCCTTTTTGTTTGTTTCTCTCTAGAAGTTTTCCAGGGTGTACTCTTTTTACCTGGTGTTTGGAAATTTCACCACAACATGTGTGGGTCTCTTTCCACTCACTCTGCTGGCCATTCTATGGGCACTTACAATCTAAATACTTGTGTCCTTAGCCCTGGGGAATGCTTTTATTCTCTTCACTTGTCCAGTTCTCCTTCTGGAACTCTTATCGGTCAGATGTTATATTTCTTCCATCAGTCTTTCATGTCTGTTATTTTTCTCGTATTTTCCATCTCTGTTTTTTGGTGGTATCTTCTGGGAGATTTTCTTGGTCCAATGTACAAAATTTTCTCTCTTTTCTCCCTGAGGCCTTACTCATTTTTTTTTAATTAAAAAAAATTTTTTTTTAATGTTTATTTAGTTTTGAGAGAGAGGGAGAGGAAGAGAGAGTGTGAGCAGGGCAGGGGCAGAGAGAGAGGGAGACACAGACTCCGAAGCGGGCTCCAGGCTCCGAGCTGTCAGCACAGAGCCCGACGCGGGGTTTGAACCCACGAACCTCGAGATTATGACCCGAGCCAAAGTCGGACGCTTAACCGACTGAACCACCCACGTGCCCCAGGGCTTACTCGTTTTTTAGGATGAAGCAACTCTTGAGGAGCTATATACATAACTTATTGATGGGTGAACCTGGTCTCACTGTCCTAGATCAAGGACCTTTGGCAAATCCCTCCACCTTTTACAACCCAGTCTCCCCATCTGTAAAATGAGGGTGATGAGTTCCTCAAGGGTACTGATGAGGGGCTCAGGGTGATGACTCCATGAAACACTGTAAAATCCCATAAAATGTAAGCAATCGTAAGGATTCATCCTTTTATTTGAACCTTGTGGTGGGGTAGGGGTTTCTTTTTCTTTTCGAAGCAAAAGCATCGCGTGATCTTTGTTTCTTTGGGAAACAAAAACGAACCGAACCTAACTAAACCGACTCGAGCCTTCCGGCTCCCACGGGAAGGAGGAAGGCTTAGCTTCAGAGAACTTGGCAGAGGTGTTTTTTCTAGGTGGGAGGTAGAACACATGACTTTCTTGCTTAGCGTTTGTCTAGTGCTTCAGACCCGTGAAGGGCCATGGAGTTTCTGAGATTAATCGCTATTGATGCTTAGTGAACCATAAAACCCCAATTTCCTGCCTGCACCCCCAGCCATAAAATGACTTTTACCGCAACCTGTAAACAACCCTTGGTCACCAGACACCCTCCCCCCCATGCCTGTGGGCTGGTTAATGAGCATAAAGCCAGGGCCTCCAGGAGGGCATTTCCCTCCCCTCCATCCTCCCTCACGGCTCCTCTGACTTGCTCCCAGGTTGTGGAGTAGGAGGGGAGCTCCAACTGGATGCAGGCCGCCATGCTGACCAGAAGTCTCTCTAATCACTTCCCCATGGGCAGGCCAGAGTGGGGTTTTTTCTTTCTTGGCTTGGCTTGGCTTGGATTTCTTTCTTCCTTCCTTTCTTTCTCTTCCTTCCTTCCTTTCTCTGTCTTCCTTCCTTCCTTCCTCTCTCTCTTTTCCTTCCATCCTTTCTTCCTTCCTTTCCTTCCTTCTTTCTTTCTTTCTCTCTCTCTTTCTTTCTTTCTTTTTCTTTTTCTCTTTCTTTCTTTCTTCCTTTCTTCCTTCCTTTCCTTCTTTCTTTCTTTCTTTCTTTCTCTCTCCCTTTCTTTCTTTCTTTCTTTCTCTTTCTTTCTTTTTCTTTCTTTCTCTTTCTTTCTTTCTCTCTCCCTTTCTTTCTCTTTTTCTTTCTTTCTTTCTTTCTTTCTTTCTTTCTTTCTTTCTTTCTTTCTCTTTCTTTCCCCTTCCCTCCCTTCTTTCCTTCCTCCCTCCCCTTCCTTCCTTCCTTCTTACATTCTTACTTATTTACAAAATCCCCCCCTTTTAGCATCCAGTTCTACCTATGGGTTTTGATAGAGGCATGCATTTGTATAGCCACTCTCACAATCGAGATAAAGAACATCCCCATCACGCCAACCCCTGGAGATCCCCAGTCTACTTTCCGTCCCTATAGTTTTGCCTTCCCCGGGATGTTAAATGAGTGGAATCGTACAGAATGAAGTCCTTTGCATCTGGCTTCTTTCACTCAGCAAAGTACGATTGCGATGTATCTGTATAGTCACGTAGAGCAGCAGTCTATTCCTTTAATTTTGCTTATTGCGTTCTACGTACGTCCCACAGATTGTTTGTCCAGTCATCCTCTGAGGGACATTTGAGTTGTTAGCCATTACGACTAACACGTTCGTGTACGGGATTTTGTGTGAGCATAAGCTTTCATTTCTCTTGGGTGATACATGGCAAGTGTATACTGAACTTGACAGGACCCCGCCAAGCTGTCTTTCAGAGTGGCTGTGCCATTTAGCCTTCCCAACACCGATGCAGGAGGGTTCTAGGTGCCCTGGATCCTGGCCAGCATGAACCTGTAAAGGTGCCAATCTGGTGATTTCAGCATGATTTAATTTTTTTTATTATTATTCATTGCTTTTGGGCTAAAGATCTTGACACGTCCCAGGAGACCTCGCATGGTCTTGCTCTGACCCTTCTCTTCCTCTCGCCCCTGCCCTCTTCTGGGCAAAACCTCCGCCTCTCCCTTCCCTCACCATCTCCAGGTGCTTCCTCCTGCCTGGAGCCTTCTGCCTAGGATCCTCGATGCTGCTCTTTACTGGGCTAACTCCTTCTCAAGTCTCACATCTCAGCTCTAATGTCCCTCCCTCAGCAAATTTTCCTGACTCCCAACCCGGATCTGCATCCCTTCTCAGGCTTTCTCCGAGCACTCCATGGTTTTCCTTCATGGCACTTGTCACGATCTGGAAACACATACTTAACTTCCCTGCTCACTAGCTGAAGTGAAGGCTCATCTCCTCCCCTCCAGCCTGTCACCTTGATGGCAAAAACTGTGCTCCTTTCAATTGCTATTTGTTTCTCCACCTCCTTGGTCACAAAATGAACGGTGAGTGACGTTGTCTCCAATGTTTGCTATAATAAATGATGTTGAATTGAGCGTTCTTGTGTGTTTTCCTTCTGCACATGAGTTTCTCTAGAACGTGCCCAAGAGTGGATGGCACTCTGCTGTAAGACACGCACACCTTATGTTGTTGTGCAATGCGGTCTGACGGGCTTGTCCCCACCAGCAGTGAATGGGCTTCTGCAGCTCTAAATGCTCGCCATCACTTGGTGTTAGCGGAGTCTTTATTTATTTATGAGAGAGGGAGAGACAGAGCATGAGTAAGACAGAGCACGAGTAAGGGAGGAGCAGGGAGAGAGGGAGACACAGAATCCGAAGCAGGCTCCAGGCTCTGAGCCGTCAGCACAGAGCCCGACGCGGGGCTCGAACTCACAGACCGCGAGATCATGACCTGAGCCGAAGTCGGACGCTTAACTGACTGCGCCACCCTGGGCGCCCGGCTGTTACCCGAGTCTTAATTTTCACTAATAAGGGGAGTAAAATGGGAACTCATAGTTAGACTTAGTTTGTATTTCCTTAATTGTCAAAGAGACTGATCGCCTTTTCGTAGGTGACTCTTATGATTCATTTGAGAAATGTCTTGTTTTGGATTTTTGCCCATTTTATTGTTGGATTTGTCTTTTTTTTCCTTACTATTTCATAGTTGTTTTATATGTCTCTGATCCCAATTCTGTGTCTGTTATGTATATGGCACTTTTCCTCTCCCAATTAGTGACCATCTTTTCATTTTATCTATGGTGGCTTTTGGTACACAAACATTTTTAATGTGAAGATGGTCAAATTTATCCATTTTTTCTTTCATGGCTTGTACCTTTGGTGTTTTGTCGAAGAAAACCTTTCCTACTCTGAAATAATAAAGACCTTTTTCTATATTTTACTCTAGAAGTTTTAAACTATTTCCCCCATACACATTTAAGTCATGAATCCACCTGGGATTTATTTATGTGTTTGGTGGGAGGTGAGGATCTAATTTGATTTTTTCCTCTAAGGTCGTTGATTAATTGGCTAGTCCATCCTTTTCATATTGATTTGCAATGCCCCCTCTGGCAAGTATAAAGTTTCCATATTCAGGCAGGAATAGAAAGTCCTGGATACCTTTCTGGGTTTGCCATTCTGTCCCATTGATCCATGCTTCTATCCATTTCTATTCATGCTCCCATACCACACTATCTTAATGACACTGGTTTTACATTAAGTCTTAAATTTTTTTTAATGTTGATTTATTTTTGAGAGAGAAAGCAAGAGAGAGAAAGAGAGATCATGGGAGGTGCAGAGAAAGAGGGAGACACAGAATCTGAAGCAGGCTCCAGGCTCCGAGCTGTCAACACAGAGCCCGATGCGGGTCTCAAACCCACAAACTGGGAGATCATGACCTGAGCCCAAGTTGAATCCTCAACCGACTGAGCCACCCAGGCGCCCCTACATTAAATCTTAATACTTGCCAGGACAAACTCCACTAACTTTGAAATTATCTTGGCTTCCTCCTCCATATATATATATATATATATATATATATGTATATATGTATGTATATATTTAGAATCTATTTGTCAAGTACAATGAAAAATCTTTTGGAGATTCTGGTTGGAATTGAATTTAGAAACTAATTGGAGAAAACTGACATCTTTATACTGTTGAATCTTACCATCCATGAACACAGCTTACCTCTCCATTACTGTGGCCCTCTCCAATGCTTTCTAATCAAGTCTTACCGGTTGCTACATAAAGATCTCGTAAAGCTTTTGTTAGATTTATTTTGTGTTTACTTATTTTTGTAGCTATTATAAATGGAATCTTAAAATTACTTTTTCTAGCTCAGTGGTGCTAGGACATAGAAATGAATTTTATTTTTGCTTATTGATCTTATACGCAACAATCTTTGCCAAACGCTTAGTTCTAATAACTTGTCTATGGGTTCTCTTGGGGTTTTCTATGTAAATGATTTTGTTTCTTCCTGTTCAATCTTTATTTCGTTTCTCTTTCTTTTATTACTGCATGACTAGAACCTCCAACTGAGTATTGAATAAAGACACTCTTCTCTACGGATGCAATTTCTTTTTAGGTTATAACCATAAAAAGTCTATTTGGATTCTCTATTTCCTTTTTCTTTCTTTATGTTTTATATTACACATTTTCTGTAACTGGCATGTGTTATGTTCACTTTTTATTTTCTTTAGAAAAAATGCAAGCTTCTGGAAAAGTTAAAAGAACAGTACAATGAGTACCCACGCACCTTTTACCTAGCTTCATCAACTATTAACATGTTGCCACACTGGTTCCACCTGTATGTATATAAATACACACACACACACACACACACACACACACACACACACACTTTCCTTTTACCAAACTATTCAAAAGTAAGCCGCAAACATCGAGGTATTCACCCTTCAAACTGCAGCGTGCATATCCCAAGAATAAGAGTTTTTCAATACAACCTCATCTAAAAACATTGATATTGGGGCGCCTGAGTGGCTCAGTCGGTTGGGCGTGGGTTTGTGAGTTCGAGCCCCCCGTCAGGCTCTGTGCTGCCAGCTCGGAGCCTGGAGCCGGCTTCGGATTCTGTGTCTTCTGTGTCTCTCTCTCTGCCCCTCCCCTACTCATGCTCTGTCTCTATCAAAAATAAATAAATGTAAAGAAAAAATTTAAAAAAAACATTGATATTAATTCAGTAACTTCATCCAACATACAGTCCCTACTCCAAAGTCTCCAATATCCTCAAAACATACTATATATATTATATATATAATTTTATATAATATATATAATTTTACATAATATATATGTACATATTATATATATGTATATAATAATTTTTTTAGATCTGGAATTCAATCAGATTCCACCCACTGGATTTGGCTATATGTCTCTTTTGCCTCCCCTAGTCTACAATAGTCTTCCTTATCTTCCTCGGTTCTTGACTTGGCTTCTCTCACTGATCAGCGTGTTGTGAACTTCAACTATCCCATTCCATGTAGCAAGAGTTCGTTTACCCTTATTGCCTTGTCGTGTTCTATAGCACATGGATCTTTCACAATCTGTTCACCCATTTTAATGGTGGGCCCTTGGGTGATTTCCCATATTTTGCTATTATTAACAGTATTGCTAATAATATCCCGGTACATGTCTCTTGGTGGACAGATACACATACCTAGGAAGGGAATTTCTTATTTATAATCTAGATATTTTTTAATAGTTATTTTTTTTTTGATGGAGAGAGAGAGACAGACAGACAGACAGACAGAGAGGCAGAGAGAGGGGAAGACCAAAGGATCCCCAGAGGATGTGGGGCTCAAACTCACGAACGGCAAGATCACAACCCAAACGTTCTGACTTCTATATTGAAGGTATGCTCTAGCCCATGCCTTCCTTTCTGGAATTTTGGCTTCATGTGGGGTCTCTAACATGCCATCTCTCCTGCTTGGGTTCCAGGTCCTGTGTATTGTTTTTGTTATTTCCTGGTCTCTTAAAACCCAGTCTGTAGCCACCAAGGATGAAAAGATATCTTTTCAAAAAGGTTTTTAATGTGGGGCACCTGGGTGGCTTAGTTGGTTGAGCGTCTGACTCTTGGTTTCGGCTCAGGTCATGATCTCACAGTTCCACGGGTTAAAGCCCTGCATCGGGCCCTGCGCTGACTGTGTGGAGTCTGCTTGGAATTTTCTCTCCCTCTCTCTCTCTCTGCCCCTCCCCTGCTCGCGCTGCCTCTGTCTCTTTCAAATAAATAAGACTTAAAAAAATTTTTAATTTGGTATAAGAAATGTTTTTTACATTTTTATTTATTTTTGAGAGACAGAGCACAAGTGGTGGAGGGGCAGAGAGGGAGGGAGACACAGAATTGGAAGCAGGCTCCAGGCTCTGAGCTGTCAGCACAGAGCCCGATGTGGGGCTCGAACTCACAAACTGAGAGATCATGACTTGAGCCGAAGTCAGACACTTAACCGACTGAGCCACCCAGGCACCTCTTTAATTTGATTTTTAAAGTCATGTTATTGAGGTGTAATTGACACACAAAAGTTGTACGTAATTAATCTATACAACTTGATGAGTTTGGACATAAATATATACCCATGGAAACATCACCACCATCTATGCCATAAATACCCCAACACCTCCAAAAGTTTCCTCCCACCCTCTTTATTTATTATTAATTACTATTTTTTGTGATAAGAACATGACAAAAGGTCTACTCTCTTAGCTAACTTATTTTATTATTTTATTTTAGTTGATTTGATTTTTTTTTTTTTTGAAAGAGAGAAAGAGAGTGCTTGCACACAAGCAGGGGAGGAGCAGAGGGAGAGGGAGAGAGAGAATGCTAAGGACACTCCATGCTTAGTGTGGATCCCGACGCGGGACTGGATCCCACGGCCCTGGGATCATGACCTGAGCCAAAACCCAGAGTCGGGTGCTCAACCGACTGAGCCACCCAGGCGCCCCTCTTAGCAGATTTCTAAACAAACAAAAAAAAAACCATTGTTAAACTATAGAAACTCCGCTGTGCAGGAGATCTCTAGAACTTACTCATCTCGTATAACTGAAACTTTGTACCCTTTGACCAACACCACCCCATTTCCCCTTCCCCAGGGCCTGGCAACCATTATTCTACTGCCTGCTTCTTGGAGTTTGACGATTTAAGACTCCTCACATGAGTGGTATTGTGTAGCTTTTGTCCTAACGTGCCTTTTTTCACTCAGCATAATGTCCTCTAGACTCATCCATGTTGTCATAAATGGCAGAACTTCCCTCTTTTTGCGGGCTGAATAATATTCCACTGCATGTAGATACCATAGTTCCTTTACTTAAGTCATCTGTGTACTGACACCTAGGTCAATTCCACGCCTCGGGTTGTTTGGAATAATGCTGCAGAGAACACGGGGTGCCGAGATCTCTTGGAGACCCTGATGCCGGTCCTTGGGAGCATATATCCAGAGTGGGACTGCTGAATCGAAGGGAAGTTCTAGTTTCCAGTTTTCGAGGAACATTTTTTGAGGACTCCAGCATTTGTTTACCCTCTGGTTAGCATTTTCTTGTCATTCCTGCCCTCTGGTGGTTTCCCTGACTTTTCCTGCCAGCTAAATCATGCTTTCAAAAATATTTTACTTACGCTGTCTCAAGCACTTTTAGGTCTTTGTGTCCCGAGAAGTGGTGTTTTTGTTTTTGTTTTTGTTTTTGTTTTTGTTTTTGTTTTGATACTTGTTCCAGAACATTTATGAAAATGGAAGTTTCTTCTTCCTCGTGTCCCCAACTGGGCTATTTGTCATTTTCCTATCCTTTTGTAGGAAATCTCTACAAATCACTCTTTTAACTAGCATACATATTATCGACTTACCCTCCCAAGCACCGTCTTTGTCTTTCAACTCTGTGCTGTTATTATTTACAGCGAGAAATTGAGTACTTCCAAAACTATATCGGTCTGCCTTATCTTTGCGGCTCCTGGGTGTCCATACCTTACCTAATTAGGTACTATCCACACCTACTTTTAATTTAATTTTTAAAAGTTTTAGATGGTTACATTAAGTTTTTAACCCGCGTGGAATTTATTATTGCAGACAGTAGACAGAAAGGATCTAACTTTATTCAATCCAGGTGAAGAACCATTTATGCTGGCACCACTTGGTAAATAAACTACTCGGCCCAGTGAGCTGAAATGTCACCTTTATTATGCATTATGTGCTCACGTACCCTTGGGTCTATTTTTGGACTCTAGATTTTGAGCCAATGATATATTTGTGTATTTTGGTGCCAAAATCAGACTTACTTTTTCGTGATACCTTAAGGCCTAAGTTTTATTATTTCCTAGGGTGAGGTCCTCCTTACTATTACCTTTCAAAATTTTTCTTGGCATTCTTGAATATTTATTCTTCCATCTGAGTTTTTAAATTACTTCTCCTGTTCCAAAGAATGATTATATTATATTGTTATATTTTTGAATTATATTTTATCCTAAATTGGGAGGGACTTTTCTTTTTTTTTTTTTTTTTTTTTTTTAATTTTTTCAACGTTTATTTATTTTTGGGACAGAGAGAGACAGAGCATGAACGGGGGAGGGGCAGAGAGAGAGGGAGACACAGAATCGGAAACAGGCTCCAGGCTCTGAGCCATCAGCCCAGAGCCTGACGCGGGGCTCGAACTCCCGGACCGCGAGATCGTGACCTGGCTGAAGTCGGACGCTTAACCGACTGCGCCACCCAGGTGCCCCAGGGAGGGACTTTTCATTCCATGCCCTCCTTTAGACTTTTTTGACCTGCTCATATAGTTCAGTTGCAGAATTAATATGCTCTGTACATGTAATATGCTGATTCTTCTGTACACAGTCTTATGTAATCTCACTACAATCCTTGGGAAGGGAGTATCGGTATCCCCATTTTAGGTTAAGAAAGAGAAGGACAGACAAATGAAGCGATGTGCCCAAGATCACTAGTTAAGAAGGCGCAGGGTATTCAGCCCTGGGATTCTGTGTAACATGCTCCCAAGGCGATGTGGGCATCTGAGAATTCATTCCCGATGGTTCCGAATTTATTCTCGGGCTCACATCTTCTTGTTCCAATGCTTGTGTTTTTAAACGAGTAAGAGTCAAAAATCCACTTTGTATACAATGAAAGATCTGCTTGGCCACACCTCTTGGGACATAGATTTCATCGTATTCTGCAAAGCCATCATGATTCTCTGTGTATTTCACATCTAACCAGTTATTAACTGCGAATGAACAAATGAGCGAAATCAGCCACACAGCAGGCTAAGGAACAAGAACGATGAAAGCGGTCTAGTTCACACGTCAGCGTAAAACAATTCTCTCAGTTGAAAAAGAAACCGAAATAGGAACACGCCCAACTGAGATCAGTTCTGTAAAATCATCATTTAAATAAGGAAGGGCCTTTTATAACAATGTTCTTATGAAAATGAAAGCAGGTGACCTTCTGGGACACTAGGCAGAAACAAAGGTGGCTCTTTCTCTCCTTCTCTTGTCCAGACTCCTGACTGAGAAGGGGACATGGTGTGGCAGGGAGCCAGGAAAGGACCTGGGACGTGTGGGCTGGGCTTTGCTCTCCCCGAGCTGGGCTGGGCGTCTCCTTCCACCTGCTGGCCGGCTCTGCACTGATGTTTATCCTGGTTTCAACTGGCCATTGATCTTAAAACGAGTTCATTTTGAACCGAGATGTTATCCCCTCATGTTGGACTCTCGATTTCCAAAACTATGATGTTTAAAGCTTAATAGGTATTTAGCGATCACCTCATTCATAACTTCCCAGAGTAATCTGTCAAAGATTATATTCCTCAAGATCTTAATTGATTTCCCACAAAATAGGGAGGGTACTGTTCTGAGGTCAAAATAGCTTGGAGATACCAGATGAAAGAAACTAAAGAGGTTTCTTTACTGTGGGCTTTTTAGAGTTCCTAATACCCTAATGTCACTTGAATTGCAAAGACAGGCCACTGTCAGAATTTCCACAACTGACCCTGGACCTTTTCCCCTAAATTGCCCCATCTTGTTGGGACATAGCGTCCCACAGAGCCCATTGCAGCAAACTCTGATCTAATCCAGTCCTCCCATTTTACAGCGGAAAGATCTGAGCCTTCGAGCAGGAGACGGCTTGCTCAACATTCCCTGTTAACTGGTAGCCAATTCTGGAATCCTGACCCTGATTCTGGAGTTTTTCCAATTCAATCGACCCTTTCCTCCGTGGCTCGCCGCGGACAGAACCGTGGCGCTGCGAGTGGGTCTCGCCGCTGGGCGGCGCTGTGAGCCATAGAGGAAGGCGGACACAGAGGCACCGGGCGCTTGTGAGGCTCCCGGGGGACACCGCCCGTGCAAGCACTTAGGAAATGGCACAGCACTGTATACGACAGTCTCACTCTTACCCGCAATGACCTTTTTACCCGGCGTGCTAATTCCTGGGGCTCTCGGTCCCACGCGAAAGGACGAGTCTTCCCGGGCCTCCTGTAAGACCCCTTTGCTCCTGCCTTCATGGGGTCACGTGGACTCCCACCTGCAGAGCTTGTCCAGAAGAAGCCGGGGTGGCACTCGGCCTGCTTTCTGTTAGGGAGAGATGGGTCCCCTCCCCCTCCCTTTCTCCTGATCCTTTTCCTAGCTTGACCTACAGAATCCCAGTGACCAAGTGAAGGGGGTGGGGGGGTGGGGTCTCTGGAGGGAAGCCACAGGGAAGGGGGCGAGACAGAAAACTCTAGGCTGAGGTGTGAAAAGTGTACTGAGAGCTCCGGGCGGGGGGCGATGTGACCCCTGCCAGGCCCTCCTGTCCCGTTCTGATCCCGGCCACAGCCGGTGTCTCCTGCAGCCATCAGGTCAAGCCCAGGCTGAGCGCAGCTCTCTGCAGCAGCTGCCCCGAGATTGCCAGGCATGCGACAGTGAGCCATCTGCTGTTTGGGAGCCTGTAATGAGGCTGCCCCTGCGGTGACCCGGGGGGGGCACCCGCAGCTCCTCAGCCCCAGCCTCCTCACTTCTGGCCTCCCCCTTCCCCCCCTTCCAGCTTCCCTTTGCCACTTTTCTTGCTCATCTACCACGTGGTAGGCCTCCTCCTCCAAAGCCCTTCCGGCTCAGGCCCCGTACCCCTCACCCCCCAAGCCCTGACTCCCCCCAGCCCCCAACGCTACACTCAGATCCTAGAGCCTGTGTCCCAACCTGAACCCATCATCACCTCATTTGCCGATCACTGCCCCCCACCAACCCTCTCTACTCCCCACCGCCAGACCCCGCTCACCGAGGCTGCCCCCCCTGCCCCCCTTCGGCCCGCACACCGGCCCACAAGAGCACAGCCCCAGACAGCTCCTGCAGGCGGGCCTCCCTGGCTGGAAAATCCCAGGCGGGGACCACTCACATCTGCTGTTATTAATTCTATTTTCTTATTCTCTGTATCCTTTTTTTTTCTTTTTTCTTTTTTTAATGTTTATTTATTTTTGAGACAGAGACAGAGCATGAACAGGGGAGGGTCAGAGAGAGAAGGAGGCACAGAATCTGAAACAGGCTCCAGGCTCCGAGCTCCGAGCTGTCAACACAGAGCCCGACGCGGGGCTCGAACTCACGGACTGTGAGATCATGACCTGAGCCGAAGTCGGTGGCTCAGCCGACTGAGCCACCCAGGCGCCCCCTTATTCTCTGTATCCTTGATGCTCTGGCATCTGGGGCCTCACTGACGGGGAGAGAGGTCCCTCTCAGGCTAGCCAGGTCTTTGAGATAGCGAATCTGTTGCCTAGGAGGGCGCCTTTCATACGCACACTCAGCAAGGAACTAACAAAGAGCCCTTACCCACCAATGCCTCCCTCACCGAGCTGTCACAGGGTGAACCACCGATGTTCTCCTGTCCTACTCACTCCAGGGCCGGGTACCAGACCACTCAGGACAGCCCCTACACCGCGGAGCGCACTGGAATTACTCAAACTACTCGGTCCTAAACCTGTTGAGCTTGGCTACCCGGCTTCGGCCCCCTCTTCCAGCAAAAACCGCGGCAAAGGCTCTTGCCCAACTTCCCCCTCCCACCTTCTGTCTCCTGACCAGCGCTGGTTCCTCCCCATGCAATCCACGTGGTATGCCACGGCCCCTGTTTCTAGGGGCCTGTGACAGTCATTTCTGTGCCTGTGTGTCTTAATGTACCCGAGTAAAACAAATCCCAGGTATGTTTTATTTATTTATTTTATTTTACTTAAAAAAATATTTTTTTTTTAATGTGTATTTTTGAAGGAGAGACAGAGACAGAGCGCAAGCAGGAAAGGGGAAGAAGAGGGAGGGAGACATAGAATCGGAAGCAGGCTCCAGGTTCTGAGCTGTCAGCACGGAGCCCGACACGGGGCTGGAACCCACAAACCGTGAGATCATGACTTGAGCTGAAGTCGGTCGTTTGACCGACTGAGCCACCCAAGTGCCCCTTTATTTTACTTTTTTTTAAGTTTTTATTTATTTGGAGAGAGAGAGCAGGGGAGGAGCAGAAAGAGAGAATCCCAAGCACGTTCCACACGGTCAGTACACCCCCCGACCTGGGGCTTGAACTCACAAACCGTGAGGTCATAACCTGAGCTGAAATCGAGAGTCAGTCACTTAACTGACGGCCACCCAGGTACCCCCACCCCCATCCCCATCCCCAGGTTCTTTTTTTTTTTTAAACGTTTATTTATTTTTGAGACAGAGAGAGACAGAGCATGAACGGGGGAGGGGCAGAGAGAGAGGGAGACACAGAATCTGAAACAGGCTCCAGGCTCTGAGCTGTCAGCACCGGGCCCGACGCGGGGCTCAAACTCATGGACCTCAGGATCATGATCTGAGCCGAGGTCAGCCACTTAACTGACTGAGCCATCCAGGCGCCACCCCCCTGCCCCCCGCCCTCCGCCCTCCGCCCAGGTACATTTTAAAAGGTCTATCCTTGTTGGCCTTCTCCTGGTGTGGGCATCTGCCAAGGACACATCCCTTGTGATCTTCCTGTGTTTTGCTTTCTCTCTGCCCATGAGAGGCCTCTCTCTGGGGACAGGGTGTGGCCAGGCAGCTCAGGCCTGGTGTCCAGGAGCTCCTGGAAATACGAGTCACGAAGAGAGCGGGTTTTCACATTCGGGGGAAAGAAAGAAAAAAGAGCAGGACCACTTCCAAAAACCAGAAACTGAAACCAGAGTACAGACAGGACCCTGGGACTACCTTAGAGTCACTTGCTGATGAGTACGACAACGGAATCCCTCAGTGCTTCTGGAGCAAACCCAAGAAGCTGCCCCAAATCCCAAGACCTCGGGGAGCCATTTGCCACAGATACGGACTTATTCCTCTGGGGATTCCTCTCTGTGCAGCAGGCCCCCGGTGGCTGCTGTCATGGTTTCTGGTAGCAATTCCCCACCAGACTATTCGTGGATTCTTCCCAGTCCAATTTCAGGCTAATGAATCCTTGGCCCCAGCCTCTGCACCACCCCAGGGCCCATTCCCAGCCCTTGCCCGGAGCCTTGTGCCAATCACAGCCCTGTTCCAGGCCCGTGTCCAGTCCAGGGCCACCTTCAGTCCCTTCTCTCACTCCTACCATTCTCTCCTTCACCCCAGATCAGGGCCGGTGGAATGGCCTTTCTTGCGGGTCCAGAAGGAATTAGTGTCTCTCACCGGGACCGAAATTCGGTGCCTGTAATGGCTGGCAGGTTTGGGGGTTTCGCCCTCTGTGGCCTCAAGGGTTCAGCAAAGCCACTGTGCTCTACTCCCAACCTTCCCCAGAACAGCCTGGCCTCTGCCTTTAGAGGGTTGTTTCTTCTGCTCCACCAGAAAGTTCTCCTCCATTCCTTCCCAGGGCAAAAGTTTCCAAGAAAAGGTGTCCATCTACTTAGAGGAAAATCTATTGGTCTCCTACATCTCTGAAAAGGGGGGTGGGGGCTCTTTCTTTCTCTTTCTCTTACGTGGTTATTTTCTTCTCACAGGAGAATGGTGTCTTCTAAATGTGCCGGGGTGGTATATAGGTTTGTAGTATCCCAGAAGCTTGGGCTTAGAGAAATTGAGAGCCTAGCTTTGGCTCTTGTTCGGTGTCTGCTTTGGCTTCGAAAAACCGGCCAAGGTCACGAGGGAGTCTGCACTGGGTTTCTTCATTTGCACCTGCTCTATCTTTGCGTTCTATTTAAATGGCTATTTTTAAATGTCCTGTTTTAAAAATACTCAATTTTTACACAATATAGGCATTGAAAAAGAGACAAAAGAGAAAAATAATGTACACGCGCCCGTGGGCTTGTCAAAGTGAGAGAGCCCAGTGGACCCAACCCCAAGACTGTCTTACCCAGGGATTCCTTCGCAAACTAGAGAGCTGTAAGGGCGGGTAGGTTTGCGTAAGAAGAATAGGAAGAACACTTGGTTGATGGTCATAAACTTAGGGTATGCAATACTTCTTGGAATTCGCTGCTAATAATATCTAGTTTGCAAATTTAATTCACTTGGCCATAGTTTTGAAACTGGTATGCTTTTGTTTCAGAGTCGTATCTTTCCTCTAAAAGACACTAGCCAGTAATGTCAACATAGATGCATATAATACAGCAAAATTCCTTTATTGGAAAACATTTTTGGTGGTAAAATAAATACCAAAATGTATCATTTTAACCGTTTTTTTTGTTAACTTTTATTCACTTTTTGAGAGACAGCGACAGAGTGTGAGCAGGGCAGGGGGCAGAGAGAGTGGGAGACACAGAATCGGAAGCAGGCTCCGGGCTCTGAGCTGTCCGCACAGAGCCTGACGCGGGGCTCGAACTCACGAACTGCGAGATGATGACCTGAGCTGAAGTCGGACGCTTAACCGACTGAGCCACCCAGGCGCCCCCATCATTTTAACCATTTTAAAAGGGTACAGTTGGGTGGCATTAAGCATATTCACAATGTTGCGCAGCCTTCACAACTACCTAGTTCCAGAACTTCTTCTTTTCCCTAAAAAGAAATTCCATGCCCATGAAACAGTCTCTTCTAATGCCTCCCTCCCTCCTGACCCAGCGCCTGATATCCACTCATCTGCTTTCTGTCTCTATCGAGTTTTCTACTCTGGCTATTTCACATGAATGGAATTATCAAATATATGGCCTTTTGCGTTTGGCTTCTTTCATTTAGCATAACAGCTTCAGGGCTCGTGTTGTAGCATGTATCAGTACATCATTCCTTTTTATGGATGAGTGATTTTCCATTGTTTGGATGCCCTCCATTTTTAGTCACTCATCAGTTGATGGATATTTGGGTTGCTTCTACCTTTTTGCTATCCTGAAAAGTCCTGCTATGAAGTTTGTGCACAGGTTTTGTTTGAACACCTGCTATCCACTCTTCTGGGTCTATTCCTAGGAGTGGGATCGCCAAACCATATGGTAATTCTGCGTTCAACTTTTTGTGGAGCCGCTAAACTCTTTCCCACAGGCCACACCATTTTACAGTCCAGCCAGCCACGTGTGAGGGCTCCAACCGCTCCACATCTTCTCTGTTGCTTGTTATTTTCTGTTTTGTTGATTTTAGCCATCCCAGTGGGTACAAAGTGATATCTCACGGCAGTTTTGATTTGCGTTTCCCGAATGACTAAGGACTGCATCTTTTCATGTGCCCGTTGGCCTTTTGCAGATCTTCTTTGGTGAAATGCCTATTCAAGTCCTTTGCTCATTTTTAAATTGGGTTGTCTTTTTTTTTTTCTTTTTGAGTTGTAAGCATTCTTAACATATTTTGGGTGCTAGACTCTCTTGTCGGGATTTGTCACAAGTTTCCCATTCTGTAAGAAGTTGCACTCCCTTGACAGCGTCCGTTGATGCACAAAAGGTTTCAATTTTGACAAGGTCCAGTTAATCTCTTTCTTGGGCTCTTTTTTGCTTATGCTCTTGCTATCATGTCTAAGAAACCATTGCAAAGTCAAAAGTCATAAAGACTTACTCCTGTGTTTTCTTCCAAGAGTTTTTACAGTGTCAGTTGTCGCTGTTGGGTTTGATCTATTTTGAGCCCATTTCTGTATGTGGTGGGCAATGAGAGTGCAGCTCCACTGTCTCACACATGGGTATCAGTTGTCCTAACACCATTTGTTGAAGAGATTATTCTTTCCCCCCGTTGAATCATCTCGGCATTTTCCTTGCATAAGTCAGTTTACCTTACGGGGTTAGTTTGTTTCTAGTTCTCACTTCTATTCCATTGATCTCTATGCCCATCCTAATGGCAGTATCCCACCGCTTGTGTTATTGTAGCTTTGTAGTAACTTTTGCAATCAAGAGGTAAGCGTCCTCTGACTCTGTGCTTTTCCAAAATTGACTATTTGGGGGCCCTTGCAATTCCATACGAATTTCCAGATAAGTTCTTGCATTTCTGCCAAAAAGGCAGCTGGGATGTTGATAGAGATCCTATAGGATCTGTAGGTCCCTTGGGATCATTGCCATTGTGTAATACCAAGTCTTCCGATCTATTTTCTTCCCATGTATTTAAATCCCCTTTAATATAGTTCAGCAATTTTTTCTTCAGTGTGAAAAATAGAAGATAAAGAAATCTTTTTAACTCAGGACACGAGACCAATATTATCCTGACATCAAAGCCAGACAGAGACATCAAAAGACAAGGAACTACAGATCAATATCCCTTATGAGTATAGATGCAGAAATAGCAAGCCAAATCCAATAGCATATTAAAAGGAATATACAGCCGGGGCACCGGGGTGGCTCAGTCAATTAAGCATCTGATTTCGGCTCAGGTCATGATCTCTCAGTTTGCGAGCTCAGGCCCTGCATCGGGCTCTGTGTTGACAGCTCAGAGCCTGGAGCCTGCTTTGGATTCTGTGTCTCCCCCTCTCTCTGCCCCTCTCCCACTCGCACTCTGTGTCTCTTTCTCTCTCAAAAATAAGTAAACATAAAAAAAGGAATATACACCCGTGACCGAATGAGATTTATCCTAGCAATTCAAGGATGGTTCAACATATACAAAGCAATGGAATACACCCCATTAACAGATTGAAGGGAAAAAAAAATACCTGGATTAATGCCAAAAGTGTTTAATAAAATCTAACACAACTTTCATAATAAAAACACTCAACAACTAGGAATGGAATTGCTCAACGAGAAGGGCACTAATGGAGAGCCCACAACTAACATCATACTCAATGGTGAAAAACTGGGAGTTTTTCCCTGACGATCAGGTATAAGACAAGGATGCCTGCTCTCACCACTGCTATTCAATAATGTACTAAAAATACTAGCTAGAGCAATTAGGCAAGAAAACATAATAAAGGCATCCAAATCAGCAAGGAAGGAGTGAAAGTATCTGTATTCTTTTGACGGGGGGGGGGGGTCTGTTAATATCCAGTGTTGTCTTGTGATTTTCTGCTTTTGAACTTGACAAATCATTTCACTGCTTGTGAAACTCTAGGTTGACAGCCTCTCTCGGCACTTTTAGACCCTGCCTTATCATCTTCTGACTTCCATTAAGGTTGTAGAGAAGTTGGATGTCAATTTAATTGTCTTTCTTGTGTAACAGTCTTGTCTCCCCTATTGCTTCAAGATATTATCTTTGTGTTTGGTGTTCTTCAGGTTCACTACCACAGATCTAAAGGGTGGCTGGGAGGGTCACCTGTATTTCTCAACTTTAAGAGACAATAATGACATTGGGGCCAAGTCGCCGTTTTCCAGGAAAGGGAACTACCATAGTCCTTCTGAACCCACGGCACCAAAGAAAGGCTTGCTAAAATCGTACTTCCTTCTCAAGATTCTCCCGTCAGCCATGTGAGAAGCTTTCTCTGCAATAAAGCCCACATCTGTCAAGGTAGGCCTCAGGAGGAAGAGGGTCCCAGAAGCTGGTGTGGTGAGGAGAAGGGGGTGTGAACGTTCCTCTCTGTAGTTCAGTTCTGTGAAGGGCTAAGGAATAGTGAGTACATGTGCTCCAACATTGGGTGACTGCCTGGCTCCACCGGCCCGGGGACGATGACACCATATTGACATCGCTGTGCACATGGCTGCTCTGGCAATGACCTTGGCCGCTAGTTACTCTGGGGGGCGGGGGGGGGGTGCTTTCTAGGGGAAAAGATAGGGTCACACAACAGTCATGAAATACGACTCTTTTGGTGTTACCTCCAGTCCTCAAACTGGCTCTGGGAAAGAAGGTGCTTTACGGGCTCAAGAACTGTCCCTCCCAGCTAGCACAGAGGCCTCCCCTTACGCTTTCCGCGCTATGGAAGCAGCCTTTCCGCTCCTTTTCCATCCCAGACCACAGGCAGGCGTAGCTCAGAGCTCAGGTCTTTCTACTGTCCTAGAATGAACCAGTCACCCCCACAGTGCCTCCACCATCCACTATTTTTCGTCCTGGTCGTAGTGGGCGTAACGACAGGAACCAGTTAGCAACACGTGTGTATCCACAGAGGCGTCCCTATGGGGTATTCCCTGCTATGATACCCACTGGACAGCTGGGAACACTGAGGCTCTGACCAGTCACATGGCCCTTCAGGTTTGGAAGCAGTGTAGCCGTCCTTTCTCTTTGTACTTTACCACAGTAGAGTCAGGACCCCAGACTCACCTCTACGGGCCTTTCTTGGCCTCCCTCAGCCTCCCGCCCTCATCAGGCCCAGGCCATTCTTTTTTTCCTGTTCTTCCTGCGACCAGATGTACCCCTGATGCTCATACACACCCCACCCGGTTCAGCCACGGAACTGACTCCTCGGGTGAAACCAGTCTCTTTTTTTTTTTTTTTTTTCGGTGAAAAACTACCTTGACCTTTAAACCCGATGTCCATTATTACCTGATGAGGCCAAGCTGGCTCTGGCCTGAGACCAAACAAGATGGTGACCCATCAAGTGGGTCGCTTCTTTGCTGGCCATTTCTCCTGCCCGGTGGTCTCTTTTGTAACTTGCTCTCCTCTGGCCCACGGTCACCTCAAGACTGATTTTAGCGAATAAAACTACAGACTTTGAGACAGTTGGTGGTTTCTGCAAAAAGCTTGTTTAGAACAGAGAGAATCCGGGGAATCCAAGGCCCAGACGAGTTTGGTCAGGTTAGAAAATGCAGCGTGGCAAGTCGGGCCGCCAGCCCTAGAGGCCTGCAGGGAAAGGGTGACCCATCTTTCTACATCTGGCTTGCTTTCTTGTGTTGGACAAGTCTCCACAGTTCAACCCCAGACACAACCTCTGGGTGCATAACAGTAATCGTCCCTGTCAACCGAGCGCTTACGGGGCTCCTGGTGCCGTGCTGAGCACTTTACACACATCCGTTCTGGGCTGTAGCGGGGTAAGCCGTGGCCCCCAAAAGACGTGTCCACACCCCAGTCCCTGGAACCCGTGAATACGACCGAGTTTGGAAAACACGACTTTGCAGATGCCTACGTGCAATGCCGAGAGTCCTTGGGACTGATGCAACCACGAGTCAGGGCACGCCTGCAGCCACCAGGGGCTGGAAGAGGCAAAGAAGGCTTCTCTTCTAGAGCCTTCGAAAGGAGCACGACCCTGCCGATTTTGGTCTTGGATTTCTGGCCTCCAGAATGGTGAAAAAATTTCTTGTAAGCCATCCAGTTTAAGGCAAATCGTTGCAGCAGCCCCAGGTACCTAATGAGTTCTGCAATGGCCCTAGGACATAGGGACTGTCATCATCTCCCATTTCATAGATGAGGAAACTGAGGCACAGAGCTCAGGCTACTCGTCCAGGGTCCCAAAGGCAGGAGAAAGGCAGCGGCAAGATGAAAAACCGGGCAGAACAACCGCACGCAGAGACCAAGCTGCTAGCAGCTGTCGGCACCTGTTCTGCTGGAATGTACCTGAAATGAATCGGCATTCTACCTGCAATTTGCAGAAGGGAGAAATGAGACAACCATGGGGGAACAAAGCGCGTCCGGCACATTCAAATTTACAAGCAGCTCCTGTATGCGTTACTCTGCTTCCTGTTCGCAGCCGGCTGGGGCAATGGCTGTGTGATGCCCATTCTCCCGACGCAGGCATTGATACGGGGCGGGGGGGGGGGGGGAGACATTGCTCCTCTGAGCTAGCCCCCAGCCTGGCTGAGAGCAGCTCTGGGGGTGTGGTGACATGGCCAAGGCCACGCAGCCTGCCCAAGTGAGGCTGGGACTCAAGCCTTGGTTTTCTTTTCTTTAATATTTACTTATTTATTTTGAGAGGGCGCGCACGCACCCGCATGTGAGCGTGGGGAGGGGCAGAGACAGGGAGGGAGAGAATCCCAAACAGGCTCCGTGCCGCCAGTGCAGAGCCGGGTGCAGGGATGGATCTCACGGTTCATGAGATCATGACCTGAGTCGAAATCAAGAGCCAGACGCTTACCCAGCTGAGCCACCCAGGCGCCCCAGGCCTCGGTTTTCTAACTCCAAGGGCTGTGTTTCTGTCCTGCAGAACAAGAATTAAGCTCTGTTGTGCAGATCATAAAAGAGGATGGGCAGAGGGCAGGAGACACCGCGAGCCCTGGAGAAAGTGTTGGCGGCAGCTTTGGGACAATGGGGCTGTGCTTTGAAGGCTGGAAGAGTTTCGACAGGTGGAGCTGGGGCAGAAGAGACAGACTGGCTCCCCGTGTGGTGTAGCAAGGGCCTGGGGACAGGAAGGAGGCCGGGAGCCAGGCTGGGGAAGGAGACCCAGCTCTGTTCTGCAGCGTCCCGTCTCTCGAAGCCCTCTCCCCATTGACAACACCGCAGACCTGAGCCATCAAAGACACGCCGGGCAGTTCCAGGGCTTTCTTCATTCATCAAAAGTCAGACGGGAACTCTGCAAGGCAGATCTGTAATTGGGGTGGGTCACGCCAGCGCCCACAATTTTATACATTTGTGGGCTCAGGGTCAAAGGCTGGCTATCTGACTTTCTAGGCTTCGAGGCAGCGTTCATGGACACGAGGCATCCTTCTGTTGGTTCTCAGGAGTCTGTTTCTGCATTCCGAGAGCTGTGTGTTCTTGTAAGCACTGTTTTTGAAAGGGAACGATTGCTGGTGTGAGTTTTGAGAATTCTCTTCTGGACCTTTAATAATCTCTTTCTAGAAAAGCTTTTCCTTTCTATTGTTTAAGGTCAGCCTTCACCCCTGCCTCCCTGCCCAGGGTTGACAGTAAAGGGAGGCTTTCCTGAGATGCAAGGGGGAAACACTGCGGGGACGGTCCCGGCCGGGGGACGAGATCTCGGGGTTCTAGTCTTTGTTCTGTCTTTGTTTGGGATAGTGAGGATGAACTTGGGTGCTGGAGTCGAACAGACCTTGGTGCAGATCCCAGCAAGGCTCCTGCTGGTCTGTGTGGCCTTGGCCAAGTGGCTTAACCTCTCTGAGGCTATATATATTTTTTTAACGTTTATTTATTTTTGAGACAGAGAGAGACAGAGCATGAACGGGGGAGGGTCAGAGAGAGGGAGACACAGAATCCGAAGCAGGCTCCAGGCTCTGAGCCATCAACCCAGAGCCCGACGTGGGGCTCGAACTCACGGACCGCGAGATCGTGACCTGAGCTGAAGTCGGCTGCTTAGCTGACTGAGCCACCCAGGGGCCCCTCTCTGAGGCTATAAAAATAGGAATAATAATAGTATGTAAGCCATGGACTTGTGGTAGTTATGCAGTGAGACAAGGCACCCAACACAGTGCCTGGCACCTACTGAATGTTCAGTACACGGTCATTACCATAGCACTGAACCCTTACCTCTCCTTCCTTCTCCAGCTCCACTCAGCCACACCGCCCGGCTAGCACAAGTGCAACCCTCTTCTCTTGTGGGTCCTTATTCCCAGAATTCTTGTCCCTTGGTTCCTTCAAAGCCTGGCTGCTTTTCATCCGCAGATTGGGGGAAATGTCACTTCTACACAGCGCTGGTTCCTAACCCTTCCTCTCTACGCCCCTCCCCCACAGTCGCTGACAATGTAGTTGGTTCAGTCACCTCTTACTGTCCATGTACTCCTCCGGGCAGGCAGGCACCCTGCTTTTCCACCCCTGTTGCACCTCCGCCGCCCACGCAGGAATTGTGGCGTTATAACAGTTGTGGCAATGAATATTCAATTATTTGCTGGTTTAACGTTACCGATGTCTGATGCTCGTAAAAGAAGCAGGCCCCTATGAGGTTGATTTTTCCATCAGAAAAATTAGGGTGTTGGAATAAAAGACTGAAACATATTCTTCCCCAAGTTTCCCATAAACTTGGGAATGAACTCCGTGGAACGAGGGAGAAAAGGCAATGAGCTGCTTCAGAAACATGGCCTGTTGCTGCCCTCTAGTGGCCAAGATGATGAGTGTAACCGCATCATTTCCTCCTTCCCTCCCCCGGCCCCCCCACCGGCCCCTCCCCCGTCGGTTTTCTAGTTCCACCCAGAACTGGGAAAAGCAGCCCTCTCTCAGAATGAAATTTCAGAAAGGGGGGAAAAAGTATCTTTGAATGCTCTGCTAGGGCTCTCTTGGGCAAAGAGAAGGGGCCACCGTTTCTGCATTAGGGTACAGGCAGTGCTCAGCCCCGGAGCCTGAGAGGAAGCGAGATATGGCAGGGAGGGCGGGGTCGCACTGGAGTCCCCATCTGCTCTTGGGTGAACCAGGGCGTGGTTGGCTCTCTTAGGCTTAATTATCTCTACCCCACACTTGTACGATTAAATAACGTAAAGTGCCTGGCATGTGATAGGTCCTCAGTAGAAGTGCCCGCTTGGCCCTTGATTTATTTTGTGTGAACGAAATGCAATTACATACATAAAGGAAAATGTCACAGCCCAGAAAAAAGCCAGCCATAAACGGTGTTTAAATGCACAGGAAGCTGTGTTGTATCTTGGGGACCATCCTGGACTTGCCAAGAATTTTAGGATCTAGATTTATTAGCCTTGACACAGACTAGCTGGGCATCCCCACTCTCGACCTCAGCTTTGTTACCTGTGAAATGGAAAGTCGGATGCTAGAATCCTCTAGAAGGCATTCAGCTTCCAGTAACTGAAAACCCACTGATTAATGCCTCAACCCAGGGATTAAATCCGGCTTGCCACCTGCTTTGGTGCAACCCATGACCTGAGAATATCTTTACAGTTTAAACAGTTTTAAAAAACCCAAAAAGGAAATATTTCAGGACATTTGAAAACTACATGAAATTCAAAGTCCAGTTTCATCAAGTTCTGTTGAAAGCCAGTCACACTCCCTCGTTTACATATTGCTCATATGTGCTTTCCCACTACAACGGCAAGGTTGAGTCGTTGACTTGAAAAGCTGAAAGTATTTACTGGCTGGCCATTTACAGAAAAAAAAAAATTCCCACTCCCGTCATAACCAGTAAAGATATTTAATGATCTCACATAAGAAGAAACTCAAAAGGACAGGACTCTCGGTCTCCATCCCTGAAGTTCTCTTGGCCTTTTCCTCCTGGTCACCAGATGGCAGCTTCAGTTCAATGAGTTACAATCTACATCGAATACAGTAAAGAACATGGAGAAAAGACTTGCTACGACTTTTTTGGCCAGGAAAAAAACAAAAAAAGCCCCCTATGGCAGCTTCCCTTATCCCATTGGCCAGAGCTAGGTCACATGACAAACCCTGGGTCCCTCACTGGGAGGGGCCAAACTGCGGTAGCCCAATGGGGCTGCAAAGGACTCACTATTCTCGAGAAGTGGGGACACGGGCCATTTACACGAAGCCAGCGTCCTGGTCGCACAGAAGAAAGAGGGCAAAGGGCATGGTGTCAGCCCGAGTCACCAAGACGCCTTGCACCTCTGGGTAGACGCAGGATCCTTTTTAGAACTCAAATCTGAGCGCTCTTTGTTGACTTGAATCCACTCCGGGAACGCAGAGTGTGTTTGTGAGTGACTTCCTACATTTAGGACTGTTTGATCTTCCCTTCCTCCTTTAAGTTTTGCTTGGTTTGGGGCATTGCTATGAATGATGTTTCCCGGTGAAAGTCCTTCCCTGAGGCCCCACCTGTGCCTCCAGGTAGGAGAAGGTCAAGGAGTAGGCTGGCGGCAGGAGAATTTCCCAGGGCACCGTCACCGTCCAGCCAGCTCACAGCTGAACCCAAACAGAGGGAGCGCTCCCCAGGACGGTTAGATTGAAGTCCTGCCCAGCCTCGGGGAGAAGGGGCGAACGCCTGAACTGTTTTGTAGAAATGCATCCTGCAATGCGGCTACTGTTCTACAGAGCCAGGGGGAGAGGAAGCAGAGCTTCAAGTATCAAATGGGAACAATTTTGAAGGTGAGTCGAGAGGCAATTTCATAAGGACTTCAATCTGAAATCATAGCCTCCTTGTTGTTAGATAAGGAGTTGCAGTTACAGACACAAAGGGAAACATCAAAGAAATGGAAGGGAAACTGAAAGAACTCGGGCAGCAAATAAAAATTGGGCCAGAGGTCCCAAGAGAGGAGCCAGCAGGAGAAGGCAGGTGGTAGCTTACAGAGAAAATTCAGGAGAGATGGGATATTACAGTGGTCCCGATTACAGCAATGTCCTTGAGCTGTGACCTCTTCTTGATTTGGGGGGGGGGGTTTCTGAGGGAGGATGCTTTTGAACATGCTGCACCTGGGGGCTTTTATGTGCTAAGGGAAAACAGTGAAACAATTCAAGTTCTTCTAAACCAGGAGGAGTGGGGCTCCTTCCTGACCATCAAGACTCAAGGAGAATCAAAAGACTCACTCAGAAGACTCAGTTTCTTCATCTGGAAAATGGAAATGTTATCGCACGCACAGCTGACTCAGCACCTATCCCGATTCCTTTCCAGGCTTCCTGCCTGTACTGTGGCATCTGGAAAGCTGGAAACCCAGTTCCCTGGACTCCTCTGCATTGGGGACCCACGAATCCATTGTGTTCACTCGGGACTCAGAGGTGGAAATGAGCAGTGGAAGAAGGTGGCCGCAGGCTGGGAGAGTGGCCTTTTTGAAAAGCACAGAGACAATGTATCTGGTCTTGGGTCTTCCGGGGAAATACAGGATTTTTGTACATTCAGTCTCAAACCCCATGGGTGGCAATTTGCAGCTGTGAGCAACAGAGGGCTTTCTGTAAACACAGTGGGCTGGAGCATTTGGGGGCTCTGTTGACCCAAGGGTTGTCCAGTGCTGTCCTGGGTCTGAGTAGCATTCAAGCTTGGTTCTTTGGTCATGTCCAAAAGTCCGAAGGAACCCAATAAATAAACTTGAATAGATGCCTTTCGGTGTGAGTTTGCTAATGTGGATTCTGTTGCCTGCAACGAAGGACCTGGACCTAAATCCCAAGCAAAACGTTAGATCGGTGCCGGGCCCCTGGCAGATTCTCACCACACGTTAGCGAACATTCTGTGTTACTTGAATGTCATGTGGAGAGAATGACCTGTCTGCTCTGGCTCAGCAGCGCATGCGTGAGAGGCCAACGACTTCTCTCCAACGGAACTGAACTCTCCAAACCCCTCTGTCCTGGGGGTGAAACTGAATCTTGCCAGTCTGAGATGAACCGTCAAGGTCACGTTTTCTCAAGCTCAGTCAGCTAAGGCTTCTTCTCCTCTCCCCTCTGACATGCTCTCCCAGCATCCATGGCCGGGGGGCACCCATTTCTCCTCCTCCTCCGGTTCCCTCCAATGGGGCGTGCAAGGCTGGTGTAAGGTGGCTGGTCTGTGTGCTAACCCCTGCCACGTAATTCTGCATTCACTGCTGTGACACCTGTCCCACTCTGCTTCCTTAGGTCCCCAGACATCACTCTGGGTGATGTCCCCAGACATCACTCTGTATCCCCTCCTCCTATTGCCAGGCCTCTCCGGGTTCCCCAACCAGCCTGATTTGTGTCCCCACCCCCACTGGGATCCCAGAAAGCTCTTTCTTGCCACTCCAGAGCAGGCGTTCGGGAAGGGAAGCATCTTTGCCATTGAGGCACTTTGCCGGGTGCAGAGACCCCAGGAAGGGGTTGCACGTTCTCTATGCTCTAGGGTCTCCAGCCCTCCGCCACCAGGCCTCGCTGCGGGTCCTCTGGTGTCATCCACAGCTCTCCCTCCCACCTCCTCAGCTTGAACTTTTATCTTCTTTTTTTTTTAATTTTTTTTAATGTTTATTTATTTTTGAGACAGAGAGAGACAGAGCATGAACGAGGGAGGGGCAGAGAGAGAGGGAGACACAGAATCGGAAGCAGGCTCCAGGCTCCGAGCCATCAGCCCAGAGCCCGACGCGGGGCTCAAACTCACGGTCCGTGAGATCGTGACCTGAGCTGAAGTCGGAGTCTTAACCGACTGAGCCACCCAGGCGCCCCTTATCTTCTTTTGAGCAAGAGCATAGCTCTTTGACCATGGAACATTCTTTCCCACCCTACAGTGTACCATGTAAAACCTCTGTTCTGAGTTCTCCAGACTCTTAACTTGATGGATCTTTGAGAACAATGTTTTCTTTCCGTGAAAAAGGCCTGTTTGTTTTTTCCTAAACATATTCAAGAGTTTCTTCACCAAATATTTGTGGAACACTCACTGGGGTCAGGACTTTGGGGGGTGGGGCGGGGTGGGGATGGGAAGGCAGAGTGGACAGACAGACAGCTTGCGTTCTAGCTGAGGGAGATGAGCAGCAGACACATGCATAGGTCAATTGCGTGTTTATTCCCAGCAGTGACCATGCTCTGCAGAAAGCAAAAAGCGGTGATGAGACAGGGTGGCTGGGCAGTGGGGACAGAGTGGTACCACGCAGGCACTTGCACTGGGACCTGAAAGCCAAGAGGAATCCCTCCAGGAGAGAGGGTCAAGTCGAGGCCCCTGAATGGAGGGACAGCATGTGCAAAAGCCCTGAGGCCAAGGGATGAACTTGGCCGTGGTTAAGGATAAGAAAGAAGGCCAGTGGGTCTCTGGAATGGTGGGAAGACTGAACGGGCCGCTGGGCCAGATCCTTGGGCCTTGTGGAAGCTGTGCGGTTTTCCCTTAAACCTTGGAGGGTCTAAGTAGAAAAGTGATTTGCATGTTAAGAAGACCGTTCTAATTGCTATAGGAAAATAGTCAGTTGCAAGAGGCTGAGGGAGGTCGGGGGAGCAGGGAGAAAGCGGCAGCAAGAACCCGAGTCCTGGCCGGGACTCAGATGAAGATTGGCAAGATGTGGACGGATTCTGGAGGAATTCCGGAGGGAGGCTGTGGGGCTGATTGCATGGGGCTGGGATGCAGAGGCAGGGGGACCGAGGATGAGGCCCGCATACGAGACCTAAACCCTGGAGAGCCCCTGGGATGACTGGAAGTTTTACAGAAAAGGCAACACTTAGGAACTAACCCAATGTACTTCTTACAGAAGAGCTGTGTGTGTGTGTGTGTGTGTGTGTGTGTGTGTGTGTGTGTTGGCTGTACAAGGCAGACCTCCTCTGTCTCACTAGCTCGCCCCATTGCCCAGCGGGTTGAGCAGGGAGCAGAGGGTAGCACTCAACACCAGCCGGATTCCCCGGGCTTGGCCGCTGCAGCCACTTCCTCCCCTCACCACGCGCTCACCACACATCAGTTCAAAGCTGCACCAATCTTAAAACAGCGTAATTCTCAGAACAACCCAATGAGATAAACACTGTTAAGAATCCTCATTTTAGGAGCGCCGGGTGGCTCAGTCGGTTGAGCATCTGACTTCGGTTCAGGTCACGATCTCACAGTTCGCGGGTTCGAGCCCCGGGTCGGGCTCTGTGCTGACAGCTCAGAGCCTGGAGCCTGCTTCCCATTCTGTGTCTCCCTCTCTCTCTGCTCCTGGACCCCCCCCCCCTCAAAAATAAATAAACATTAAAAAAAAAAGAATCCTCATTTTATACAGGGGGAAACCGAGGTTCAAAAAGCTGAGGTGGGGGAGGGGGCACCCGGGTGGGTCAGTTGGTTAAGCATCGACCCTCAATTTCAACTCAGGTCATGATCTCAGGGTTGTGAGAACAAGCCCCATGTCGGGCTCTGTGCTGGGCGTCAGGCCTGCTTAAGATTCTCTCTCCCACTCGGCGCCTGGGTGGCGCAGTCGGTTAAACGTCCGACTTCAGCCAGGTCACGATCTCGCGGTCCGTGAGTTCGAGCCCCGCGTCGGGCTCTGGGCTGACGGCTCAGAGCCTGGAGCCTGCTTCCGATTCTGTGTCTCCCTCTCTCTCTGCCCCTCCCCCGTTCATGCTCTGTCTCTCTCTGTCCCAAAAATAAATAAACGTTGAAAAAAAAAAATAAAAAAAAAAAAAAAAAAAAAGATTCTCTCTCCCACTCTCTCTGCCCCTCGGCCCCACTCACGCACATGCTCGCACTCCCTGTCTCTCATAAATAAATAAATAAAGCCCAAGATCACACAGCTGATGGGTGGCAAAGCCAGGACTCGAACTCAGGCCATCTGATGTCAGAGTCTAGGCTTATTACCCACCTATTCTACCTACGGTAAGAGAAAGCACGGGCAGAGAGTCACCTAGCTTGTGTTCTTTTCAGTGCCTCGAAATATAAGGGCCCTTAGCAAAGTACTGGCGCATAGTAAGTGCTCAATAAATTATGATAAATTATTTTTATGGGCAGCCAGGAACCAGCTAGGCTATGGCCTGCCTGAGTCCCCAGCAAAGGCTCTGCGGGAGGCAGAAGATGCATGTTCGGGAAGAAAATTGATTTACGTCAGATGCCAAGCAGTCAGAAATAACTGGCAGCAGAGGAAAGACCAGACAGAATGTGTAAGTCTCTCTGTTTCTCTTTACTTGTCACACTATTATAGTTAAAGAGAGAAAACTTAGCAGGAAAAAGAGCATACATCTGCCTACATTTTTCCAGATTTACATTTTTTTCACTTATTGGAAAAGGAAAAAAAAAAAAAAAGACCAAATGTTAAAGACACGAAAAAAAAATCAAAGGCAAGAAATATAGAGGAGGGGGGCGGGAATCAGGCTGGCAGCTATGTGAAAACTGGAACATGCAAAAGCAAGGAGCTGGTTTTAATTATCTGACACCCCTGTGCTGGAATTGATTACTGCTGTTGGGAGGAGAAACTGGGATGAAAGAAATCTTCAGAGTGTCATCCTCAAAAGTTTAGGGGGTGGGAATTCAACACAAAGTGAGCCCGTGGGGTGGGCGGGGAGGCGGACAACGTGGGAACCCCCTGGAGAAGACAGGCTGGCAAGCATTCCTGCCTGCAGGGGTGATGTCCCTGCAGTAACACAGATTCACCTTCAGGGGGCGATCGACTCCCCACACGGGGGAAGCCCGGGCTGCTGGGCGGTGTGGGAGATGGGGTGATGCTAGGCTGGCCTCACAGGGAGGAGGCAGAACAGATCCGCAACCCCAAAGGCGGGAGAGTTCAGGCTGCCCCAGCAGCGCTCTCTCGGGTCAGGGGGACCTTGAGCGAGGCCGGCTGGAGTCAAAACCAGGCCGTGAAAGAGTGACGCACCAAAAACCAAGTGGCCACTTGGGCCAGAATTTGACACACTTCAACCCAGCGGCCCCAGAAGGGACTATTTGATCGTGATCGTTGCCCATGAAAATTGCTTTTCGGGGAAAATGGCAGGCCCAGTAAGGAGGGAATGGCGATGATGCCCTAAATCAGAGGTCGGTAAACTTCTCTGGAAAGGGACCATTGGTAAATATTTTCGGCTTTGCAGGCTCTTGGGCTCTGTCGCAACTGTGTTGATATAGTGTGAAATTAGCCACGGACAATGGGTGAGCCAATGGGCATGCCTGTGTTCCACTAAAATTTTATTTATGGACATTCAAATGTGAATTTCATTGTTAAAAGAATGGAAAGAAAAGCCACAGAGTGGGAGAATATATTTGCAAAATACGTCCGATGAAGGAACTGGTACCCAAAAAATATATAAAGAACTCTCAAACCTCAACGGTAAGAAAAACAGACAGCCCTGTTAAAAAAATGAGGATAAGATCCGAGGATCCGTGCAAACACCTCACCAAAGAAGATGTACAGAGAGCGGGCAAGCATACAGAAAAATAGTCAACATCCTAAGCCGTTGGGAAATTGCAAATTAAAACAACAAGAAGATACCACTGCACACCTGTTAGAATGGCTAACATCCAAACCGCTGACAACACCGAATGCTGGTGAGGACAGGGAGCCACAGGGATTCCCATTCTTGGCTCGTGGGGTTGCAAAATGGTACAGCCACTTTGGAAGACGTTTTGGCGGTCTCCAACAAAACTAATCACACTTTTATCATCCAATCCAGCAGTTGTGTTCCTTGGTGTTTGCCCCATGAGTTGAAAGTTTATGTCCACATAAAACCTGCGCGCGGATGTTGATAGCAGCTTTTTTCATAATCGCCAAAATTTGGAAACAACCACGATGTCCTTCAGTAGGTGAACAGATAAATCAGCCGTGGGACATCCAGACAATAGAATCTCATTCAGCTCTAAAGAGAAACGAGCTCACAAGCCATGAAAAGACGTGGAGGAAAGTTACATGTCTGTTACTAAGTGAAAGAAGGCGTTCTGAAAGGGTTACATGCTACACAATTCCAGCTACATGACGTTCTAGGAAAGGCAAGACTATGGAGACAGTAAAAAGGTCTGCGGATGCCAGGGATTTGGGGGGAAGGAGAGAGGGACGGGTAAGTGAAGGCTATGTCCACATGCAAAGGATTTGTAAGGCAGTGAAACTACTCTGTGTGATACTGTAACGGTGGATACATGCCGTTAATTTGCCCAACCCCCTGGAACCTACACCATCGAGTGAACCCTCATGATTAACTTTAGTTAATGATAATGTGTCTATATTGGCTCATCTGTTGTAACAAATGTACCCCACTAGCGCAAGGTGATAGTCATGGGAGAACCTGGGGTGGTGGTAATTCTGTGCTTCCTGGGCAGTTTTTCTTCAAACTTAACGCGGATCAGAAGAACACAGGCTATTTAAAAACAAAGAGAAGTTGGATTTCATGTCATTTTCACGTGTCAAAACGCATTCTTCTTCTTTGAATTGCGTCCCAACCACTTGGAAATGTTAAGACTCGCTTATAGCTTGTGGACCACATGAAGATAGGGGGCAGTGGATTTGGCCCACGGAAGGTATTTTGCCAACCTCTGCCCTCCGTGGTCATATCGGTGCAGATAAAACGCCTCTGAGAACTCGGGGAGAGTTGGAGGGCAGGGGAGGGAGCCGCTCCTTGACAGCCCATTTTACGCATGTCCCCCCTCCACCGTCACAGCCAACCCACAGGCTGGGAGTCGGTCCCCCACGTGAGGGGGTTGCAGACTCAGTGTGACCCTGGAGGCCGGAGGTAGAACAGGTGTGAGCAGGGATTCCGGAACGAGCGTGCCTGGGTTTCACCTCCAGCTCTGCCATTGGCTGGCCCTGTGACCTCCTGCTGATGAGCGGATGTCCACATCTGTAGAACGGAGAGGACAGTGGTGAATGTCTCACACAGCGCATGTGTGAAGATCACACGTGGACTGTATAAGATCTCCAGCCCCGGGCACGGTTCCTGGCACATGGTCGCTGCCCAGATGGTTTTGGAAGGGAAGGAGAAAGGAAGAGGAGAAGAGACCGTGCAAGTCAGCTATTTCTACAATGCGGCGTAACAAAACTCCGTGGCTTAAAGTCATAATCCTTTATTCTCATGCTCAAGGTCAGTGGGTCAGTTGCAGCCTAGCTGGGTTGGGCTGAACCCCGGGCTCCAGCCACCACCTTGTCCAGGCTGCAGGTTGGATTCCGATCCGCTTGATATGTCCTTCATGTTCCTTGGGCCAGTGGCTACTTGATGCGGGCAGTCTACTCTATGTGTCTCCCCCGCCGGAGCCCAAGTTGAATAGTGACGTCTACTTGGGGCACGACTTCTCATAGCATAAGAAGACAGGCCCAATGCCCGGGCACAGTTCAAGGGTGTGATCGTGTCATGTCCACGAATTACCGTCATGTCCTGTCCGTTGACCGCAGCGAGTCGTGAGGCCAGGCCCATATTCATTGTCCCCGGTAGGTACTACAGAGCCAGGATCTTGTATCCCAGAGCCGATCTTGTCTCTGTCCCCTGTGGGCTCAGCGTTCCTAAGGTTCAGGGACTGTCTTTTATCTTGGACCCTGCCTAGCAGACCGGGTCCGGGAGGCCAGAGTCAGACACCAAGGTGCTAGACTTCTTGTTGCGGAAGGGAAAACAGACTCAGATTTGGCCAAGCCAGCCTCCAGCTGGCTGTTCTGCACCGAGGAAGAAGGAGGACACGGCTCTCTGAAGCCAGGACAGAAAGCCACGGGCGGGGCAGAAAGGGTCAGATGAGGGAGGACAAGAGGGTCACAGCAAAGCACAGACAGGGCACCTGGAGTGGCTCCTTGCACACTGAACGTCCACCACAATGTGTCCCTCTGGGCAGCCTGCTGTCCTGCACGGCTCACGGACAGACTTTCTAATTTATTGTTCATCTAAAATAACTTACGTAGAATGTTCAGATTTCGAAAGCAACACCTAGGCTCTGGAGGAAAGTTAGAAAGTGCGAGTAAGCAAAGCAGAGAGAAGAGAATAAAAATTCACTTATGATCCTACCGCTCAAGGACTCTTTATACTTGCTCAATTTCCCTCTGTCCTTTTCCCGAAGAGCGGGACTCCATCACGTTCCCATTTACAAAAATGGAATCGTCCACTACATCCCGACTATAGCCTTTTCTTTCCTTCTGTGGCAACATATAATTGATTCCTTCCCTGTCACTAATCTACAATCTCCTTCTTTTTTTTTTTTTAAGTTTATTTATTTATTTTGAGAGAGAGTGTGTGTGTGAGCAGGGGAGGGACAGAGAGAGAGGGAGAGAGAGAGAATCCCAAGGCTAGTGCACAGCCTAGTGCAGAGCCTGACGCGGGGCCTGAACCCACGAACCGCCAGATCACGACCTGAGCTGAAACCGAGAGTTGGACGCTTAACCAACTGAGCCACCCAGGCATCCCTACAATCTCACTCTAAATGGCTGTATAATATTCCATTGCGTGACCATGCAGGAGCCTTAATTTAGCAATCCTTTACTATTGAACCTTTAGGCTGTTTCCCAACTTTCATTATCCTAAACAACTCTGATTTTTGACTAAATATTTACCCACGTCTTCGGTCACTTACCTACATTATAGTTTCAAAGATAGGGTTACCTAATTAAAGGATATGCCCCCTTTTTAAGGCTTTGATGTACATTGCTTAACTAACCCCAAGAAAAGTAGTAGTAAATTATACCTCAGGGATAGATATTTAAGGGTACCGCGCTTATCTTTATACACAGAGTCTAGAACAAAGCTTTGCACATAGCAGGAGCTTAATTAATATGCATGGATTGTCATTTGAGCCCAATAAATCCGGACCCTCCCAAGCACACGATCAGCGCTTCTGCTGCTACCTTGTGAGCTCTCAGGCACAAAGCAAACGTTTACTCGTAAAAAATGAGAGAAAGGTCAGAGATCACGAGGAGGAAGAGGGACCACGCGTCAGGGGAGTCGCTAGTTAATAACATCCTCGGTCTTTGCAGAGCACTTTCACGGAAACAGAGGTGTTAATGGTCCAGTTGCGAATCAGAGTCTAAATTATTTAAAACGGCCCAATGTCACTATGCCGGGCAAAACTCATGGACATAGAAGTACCAGGGCTCAGAGGGTAAAGACCATGCGGTAAGGAATTGTTGCAATATCCAACCTCAGAAGAAACCTGATGGAATTAGCACTCAGGAATACATACTCCCTCTTCAAGATCCAGCGTAACCAGCCTGTGGAAAGCACTTCACAGAAGTGTGGGTGCAAAGATATGATCTGAGCTCACCCTCTAAGCTTTGATTTCTTCTTCTTCTTTTTTTTCCCCCCTTACTTATTTATTTATTTATTTTTTTACAAATCCTGAGACTAGAGGGCTTGGTTCATTTTGACAGAAAAAGATAATCATTGAAAAACAGAAGGAGGTTTGCTTCAGCCTTATAATGGTGTCTGTGTTAAGCCTCACAAATGAGAGTCATATTAAACTGGATTTATACAGCCCTGACATCAAAGAAAGGAGAATGAAAGAGAAAAATGTATTAAAGCATGCAAAAATAATCTTTCTATACAGCATGACATTATGAACATAACTCCAAAAAATACCTTAAAATTAATCTGTGGATTAAAGCAATCTGAAATGCATGGGAAGAATACACGGACGAAGGGGGTGGGGAACAAACAAAATGAAACGTACTGACATTCTAAAGTCTCTTTTCATTTGACAACAAGTATTTTCAAAGAACACAAGGCTTTGTCAGTTATTAACAATTCATTTTTTACAAGCTACGTTCAATTTTGATCGTACACAATAATATGAAGAATCCTCTTTAGGATTACCTGCACAAAATTGCACAGAAAAAAACCATAAGATCCTATGACAGTTTCAAAGCCGAATTACAAATGTGTGCACCCAAGAGCAGATAAAAATGAGGGAGAAGGGAATGATTAAGTTTTCAATTTCCCCACAAGGACTTGATGTTAATTTCAACTCACTTATGTGCTGCTTTGTAGAGGATTATTAAAGACAACAAATAACCTGATGGTTTGATGATATGAAGGCTGTGGGAAATTATTTCCCCGGAAGATCGTCGCTTAGAAGCGGGGTCAGTTCCCAGTCACTCAGAGCCTCAGTTTCTCATCTGAAAACTGACAAATGACCATGACACCCTCCCTCGTGGGATTAATGTGAGGATTTCAGTACATGATGAAATTTGAGTGCTGAGCACGTGGTAGGGATTCCCCCCACCCACGCCCAAAAAAGAGTGATTTTTATTGACACAAGCATGGGAAAACATTACTCATGAAGTGCCCATAATAAAGTTCATCAACAAGCCTAATATAATATACTTTTCTAGACTTTGTCTTTCCTTTTAATCTTTTCACGTCTACAGTGCAACCAGTAATAAATTCTGTTCGATGTGTTCTAAGATGGGAGGCATCAACAAATAATAATTTTTATTGAGCATTTACTATGTGCAAGGTGCACTATATTATCTTAAGCAGTCTCCAAAACAATCCTACGGAGTAAGCACTATTATTCATTATGAGTTTGACAGTGAAAAAAAAAAAATGGAAACCTAGAGAAGTTAAGCAATTTTCCAAATTACCGGAAGTGGCAAAAGGGTTAAGATTATGGGATCTGGATAGGTGGTGGGCTGTAGCCTATATGTGTATATATGGTGTGTGTGTGTGTGTGTGTGTGTGTGTGTGTGTGTGACAGACAGAGATTGATTTTATTTTAAAGACGTGGCTCGGGGCGCCTGGGTGGCGCAGTCGGTTGAGCGTCCGACTTCAGCCAGGTCACGATCTCGCGGTCCGTGAGCCCCGCGTCAGGCTCTGGGCTGATGGCTCGGAGCCTGGAGCCTGTTTCCGATTCTGTGTCTCCCTCTCTCTCTGCCCCTCCCCCGTTCATGCTCTGTCTCTCTCTGTCCCAAAAATAAATAAACGTTGAAAAAAAAAATATAAAGACGTGGCTCATGTGATTATGGGGGGCTGGAAAATGCAAAGTTTGCAGGACTGGCTGGCAAGCTGAAAATGCTAGAAGTAGTCAGTGCTTCAGCGTTGAGTCCAAAGGCAATCTGGAGACAGAATTCCTTCCTCTCTGGAGGACCTCAGTCTTTTCTCCTAAGGCCTTCATTTGATCAGGTAAGACGACCCACCTTTTGGAGGGTGATCAGCTTACTCGGTCTATTCAATGGTTATCATATCTAAAAAAAAAAAAAAAAAAAAAGCCTTCACAGCAACATCTAGACTAGTGTTTAACCAAGCACCTGGGCACCACAGCCAAGCCAACTTCATCTTTAAATTAAAAACCACAGTGAGAATATTACCTTCTTCATAAGGCTTTGGGAGGACTGAATGAGACGGTGCAGGCATCGAACTTGGACATGTCCTCGTGGACAGAGCCTGGCTTGGAAGCAGAGTCCATGGATGTTCACTAGTGTCCTTAAGCGCCAGACTCATATTGGAACCGCGGTCACCTGCCTCCAGAGCTCATTGTCAACGTCTCCACCTGTGTTTTGTCCAATATGATAGCTACCAGACAGATGTGGCTACTAAGCGCTCGTAATGCAGCGAGTGTGTCTAAAATTCGAATTTAAAAACCAAGGCAGGGAAAATGTTTAAATATTGGAACGATCCAGATTCCAGGATACAGCGAGTGAAACACAACATGCCACCGAAGTTAACTTCCCCGGTTACTTTTTTTCTTTAATGTGGCTTCTAGAAAAATTTAAATGCCACGAGTGGCTTGCATTATATTTTTAATGGACATGTGCCTTCCTAGCTCCTACCCAGGACAGGCGGAGCAGAACTAACACCACGCCGATGCATCTTAATTTCAGTGAGGCTGTCCAAATTCTTTCTTAAAAAATCTTAACGGTAGCACTAACCACGAAGGGAAAAAAAAAAAAAACTGGACTTTATTTCAGTTAAGACCTTTTGCTCATTAAGAGACACAGTTAACAGAGTAAAAACGCGAACCACAGGTTTGGAAAAGAGATTTGCAACTCATACACCTGACAAAAGAAGGTTATCATATTGTTATATATAACGGTTTATATGTATATAAATTTATAAGGAATTCCTGCAAGTCAATAAGGAAAAGGCATGCAACCCAAGAGAAAAACGTGTGGAAGATTGAACAGGCATTTTAAAAAGAGGATGTCCAGATGATCAATTAACACATGGAATGCAAATGCGAACATAATGGCTAAAATAAAAGTGACAGGAAACACCAAATGGCAAGAAAGACGCGGCACTGAAACCCTCACATGCCGCTGCTGGGATATAAATTAGTACAACCATGTTGGAGGATTTTTTTTTTTTCTTATCTCTGTTTTCTAATTTTCCCACTGAGAGCAAGCATGCGTCCCTCTCTGCCACCAAAAAAAAAAAAAAGGCAGTAAAATTGATCTTTAACTTAAAAAGTCAGCATTTCAAAATATATAAAATAATGAGGCAGAGAGAAGAGGGCCCTGGGCCCTGCCACGCTGGAAGGAATTGTCAGCAGTTAATTGAGCCGCAGGGAGACTTTTGAGAGCGGGATTGCAAACACGGTGAGCTTCACAAATGACAAAACGCAGTGCCTGATCTGTTTAAAGCAGACCCCATGGGCTCCCTGCAAACTGCAGGGCGTTCTTTGAGGCCAGGAACCGGAGGGGCCCTGCCAGGGGCTTTGGTGAAAGCAGGGGTTTCCTGGGGGGCTACTTTCGCATGAAGTCATCAAGTGATTCTCTTTGGAGAAAAACGTGTCTGTAACAAATGCCCCACAAATTGAGATCACTGAAAGCTGACATTTGCAAAGCTTTGCTCAGGCCTTTGATATCATGCTGTACCTTAAATCTAAGAGTTAAGAGTATTCTTGCCGGGCATCTGTGTTTGAAGTTCCTTGGCATGTTAAGCAGGGCATGAGGCCCCTCTGTAGCTCTTGATCGGGGGAAAAGGAGAAATGATTGTCGTTAACATAAAACTCGGGGCACCGGGCTCGGCTCTCTGTCTGCCTTCAAAGCCTGCCGCTTCCAAGCTCCTCCAGTCTGTGGTTCTGCTCTCTGGTGATGTGCGAGCCTAGGGAGTTTTATCCTGGGTTCCACAGACCCCTACCATCTTTGTGGAGGGAGTTCAGGGGGTTCTTTGAACTCCGATGGGGGAAAAAAACCCAAAAAACATATTTATGGTCACTGACCTCCAACCAAAATTTTAGCACTTCAGTTTGAAAAGCAGCAACAAATTACGGTAATATTACCAGTCCCTATTGTCATCCATAGAAATCAGGTATTTTCATATCACAGTTCCTGCATTTATTTTGAAATGAAGTCTGTACTCTCGCTCATTCAAAATCGGCTATTAAACCTGCTGCTAGAATTTGCTTTGTAAGGCATTAGCCAAGAAGCATACATATTACTCTATCACAATTTTTAAAATATTTTGATAATGGTATCTCAATATAACTGTAATCTTATGTATCACCAGCATTTCTAAGTATTATTCGGAGATGCCCGCAGGCTTCACTAGACTGCCAAAGGGATTTGCAGTGTGACAGCAAACCCCTACCAGGGTTCGGAACCCCTACCAGGACCAGAAGAGGTGGGATTGCTTAGGGCAGGGACAACCATGTCAAAGGAGCTACACAGGGCAAAGGGGCTGGGCTTTGATTCTAGCACAGGTATGGTTAGATATGGCAAGGAGAGGCTCAACCCAACCTGAGTGCCAGGCAAGCGAGAGAGTCCAGAATAGCCCAGGGGGGCGTCCCTTCCTGCAGTAGCACAAGGCACGGTCAAGGCAGCCCCAGAGGGAAAGTGCCCTGCCCTTTAGGGAACCTGTGGTCATTTTTTTGAAGATCCGACTTTGATTTTGGTCAGACCTGGCTTAATCCTGCTTCCATCACTCACTCTGGGCAACTTGCCTAATCTATCATGAACCTCAGGGTCTCCAACTGTAAAAGAGTAATAATAATACTTGCCCAAACATTCTGTTAAATAATTTATTTGTAAACGTTATGTTGAACAAAGAAAGCAAGTTACGGAATGACGGGTGTTTCATTTATGAAAAATGTTAAGTGATGCCAAACAATGTTATATTATGTTTACAGGTAAAGACTTTAGGTAGTAAAACAGAAAACCATGCAGGAGAATGCTGCATCTCAAATTCAAGTTGCTAGTGCTTAGTTTGGGGAGTGGAGGGAAATAGGTTTGGGAGGCATACAGGTGAGGGGGGAAGAATCAGAAACGATCCATATGGCACAGGTTAAGATTTGCTGAAGTTCAGCAGTGGGTTCTTTTTAGAGCTTTATTTAAGTGATCTATAATAACCTGAACATACAAAAATGTCCAACTTGGTTTTGACGTGCACGTTCCCTCACGAAACCATCATCACCACCATCAAGATCATGAACGTATCCGCCATCCTGAAAGTTTCCTCGTGCCCCTGTGGAATCTCTCCATCCTGCCTCTTCCCCATTTTCCACTCCCAGGTGATCGATGATCTGGTTTCCATCTCTACTGATTAGCTGGAGTCTTCTAGACTTGTTATATCATTGGAATCAACCGGTATGTACTCCCCCCCCCCCCCGTTTGGATTCTTTCTCTCAGAATAATTATTTTGAGATCCACTTATGTTGTGGTTGTGTCCATACTGGATTCCTTTTTATTACTGAATAGTAGCCCATCATGTGCATAGTCTGTAATTGGTAGATCCCTTCCCCCAATTTACAGTCTTTTGCTTGGGGCTCTTAAACGGGCTGCGAACATTTGTGTGCAAGTCTTTTATTTTTCTTGGGTAAACCTCTAGGAATGGAATGGCTAGGTTACGTGGTAGCTGTGTGCTTGGCTTTTCCAGAAACTGCCAAAATGTTTTCCGTTTTGCGCCACCGGAAATGTACCATTTACCATTCCCACCAGAAACGAGAGTTCTAATTAGTCCACGTGCTTTCCAGAACTTGGTATGATCGGCCTCTTTAATTTTAGTCAGTCCAGGATGTGTGTGGTCCTAGCCCATTGTGGGTCCTAATTTGCATTTCCCTAATGAATAAAGATATGATGCGTCTGTTCACGCACTCGTCTGTCGTCCATGTGTCTTCTTTGGTGAAGTTTGCCCATTTTTAATTCAGTTACTTGTCTTGTGGAGTTGTAAGGGGTTTTGTTGTTGTTGTTCTTCTTGTGGTTGTTTTTTGTTTTAGTTTATTTTGAGAGAGAGAGAGAGAGAGAGAGGGTGTGCATGTGTGCACACGAGCGAGAGATGGGCAGAGAGGGAGAGACAATCTCAAGCAGGTTCCGAGCTGTCAGAGTGGAGTCTGATGGGGACTCCATCCCACAAGCCACGAGTCCGTGACCTGAGCCGAAGTCAAGAGTTGGATGCTCAACCGACTGAGCCGCCCAGGCGCCCCGAGTTGTAAACTTTTAAAAATATATTTTAGGTAGAAGTCTTTTGTCAGACACATGTTCTGCAACCATTGGCTCCCAGTCTGTGGCTTGCCTTTTCATTTTCTGTGTGGTGCTTTCTGAAGAGCAAAAGACACAAATGAATCCCAATTTATTGATTTTTTCCCAGTGTTTCATAGTTTTTGTGTTGCACTCAGGAAATATTTACCAAACTCAAACATGCTAAAAATGTCTCCTGTGGTTTTCTTCTGTAAGTTTTATAGTTTTAGCCCTTATATTTAAAATTTTTTTTAAGTTTATTCATTTTTGAGAGACAGCGTGAGCGGGGGAGGGGCAGAGAGAGAGGGAGACACAGAATCCGAAGCAGACTCCAGGCTCTGAGCTGTCGGCACAGAGCGCGATCCGGGGCTCGAACCCACGAACCGTGAGATCATGACCTGAGCCCAAGTCGGGACACCTCACTGACTGAGCCACCCAGGCGCCTTAGCCCTTATATTTTATCTATGATTAATTTTGAATTGTTTTATGGTTGAGATAAGGGCCAATGTTCTTTTCTCTCTTTCTTCTTCTTTTTGCATATGGCTGGCTAATTGTCCCAACATCTTCTGTTAAACATTATACCCTCTCCCTTTGAAATGCTTCGTAATATCCATCAATTTACTAAGTCTATGTGAGTCTATTTCTATGTACACTATTCTTTCCACTCATATATTTGCATATATTTATGAAAACACCACACTGTCTTGTTTAGCACAGCGCTGTAACATAGTCTATAATGTCACAGTCTTATGCTTGTTTTATATATGATGTTCAGGGTTTTTAGTTGTACTTTGAGGGAGAATGAGGGGAAAGTATATCTACTCCATCTTCTTGGAAGTCCTGATGCATTTTTGAAAGCTGGCCTCTGGTTCCACTTTCACACACACACACACACACACACACACACACACACACACACCAAAAAATCAAAAACAAAAACAAAAACCCAAAACATAATAAAACAAAAACAAAACAAAACAACAACACATTTCCCTATGGAACAAGGGCAGCATCCCAGGGTCCGTCAAAAGAAATGGAAAACAAGTTTGCAGTAGGAGACACGAGGATCAGCAAGGTTTAGACTATCCCAAATCTGCCTGCTGAGACGTTATACCAGGGGCCAAAAGCTACCTCTGTTTGCTAGAAGTGCAAGATAGCTAGAAAACAAGAACGCTGGTGCTACAGACATATTTGGGATCTAAATGTCTAAAATCTGCTTGTTCTTCTCTGCCTTCCCCCCAACTCCAACAACCATGCAGGTCTCCACTGCTCACAAACCTTGCGGAGACTTGATCCCCTTCCTTCAATGATTTCACCTCCTCTTCCCAGGCAGAATACACCCAGTGGAAGCAAGTACCTCAACTCCCAGAACCGAATTTCCACTACCAATGGTGGTTGTGGCCACTTGGTGAATTACAAAGAATCACCCTTTCCTCGGAGCTCTTCACTATCAACTGCCCCAAAACAGTCCTGGTTAGGATGACACTACAGTCAATGCTGCCCCGTGGATTTGTGAAATGAACAACCTGCTCAACAGCACAGATCCAGTGACTCTACCTGTGCTCACCCCCTCCCCACCCTCACCCCCACCTTCTTTCCTAGGGTTACTACCCAAGATCGGTCCCTCCACCTTCGTTCTGCACACCCCTCTCCTCCCATCCTGTCGTCTTTGCCCTCATAAACTATTCTTGGGTGTGTGTCCATTTGGTCATGGGCTGACCAACGTTAAAAATCCCTGGCTCCTCTTCATCAATGTTTGAACAAACAGGTTTCTCCAATCTTTTAAAATAAAATTAGCATCCTCTTTCCAGCATCCTTCTCATTTCCTCGCGGGCAACTTCTTGGAAGACTTGTCTATGCTTATTTGTCTCCATTTCCTCATTATCACCCTCACCTGCTCAACTCACTCCTACCATTTAAGAAACCTGCTTTCGCTAACAGCGATACCTGTTTAGGGATGGCATTCCTTAGTCTTTGCCTCACTAATTTCTCAAGAAAACTGACCCAGTTTACAACCCTCCCCACAAGTGCTCTTCCCTTGCCTTCCGCAAGGCCACAGTCTCCTGGGTTTTCTCCTAAGGCTACCTGCTCCTCTTCTGCCTCTCCAAGTAGAGGAGCTCTGGGGGGCTGTCCTGAGTCTTTCCCAAATGGTATTCTCTCCACCAGGCAACCCCCTCCATGCTCCATTCTCACCTCCCCCCCCCCCCCTCCATGCACGAACCTAGGACACAGACTTTCAGCTGAGGCTTTCATTTGGAGATCCAAACAGGCACCTCCCACGATCTGCTGAGCTTCTCCACGAGACTGTCCCACAGGCTCAACAGGTCTAAAACCACACTATTTCCCCAAATCTGCTTCTCCCGTGTACCCTTCCATTATGTGGTTCCCTACCATTCACCTAGCTGTCGGCCCAGAAGCCTGGGAATCACCCAACTCGGCATATTCCACACACCCAACCCACCACCTTCCAAGTGTCTCTCTATCCCTCCCTCCTCTGGGCACCATGCCCAGGCCCTAACCCAAGTAACCAACGTCGAACAAGCCTCCGAAGATGCCAAAGACCAGCTGCGCCCAGGTACTAAGTGCTTCGTACTCCAGAGGCCTCCGCTTCGGTGTCCATCACTAGCTTTGGATGGAAAAGCGCCAGGTCGGTCCTGTTCACTGGCTCCTGGCGCATCCACAGTGCCTGGCACCAGTGAGGTCGGTAAATACGCGTTAGAACAAGAGAAAGACAACCAGAGAGAGGGTTCACCCACTCTGCGGGGCCGCGGGAGCGCGTAGCCTGAGAGGTGTGAGCCCCATCCGCCACACACAACATGGCGGCGACATACACCTGCGTCCCACTTCCGCTTCCGCTGCCGAGACACGTCACTTCCTCCCCGGTTGCCCTGGAGCCCTGTGGAAGCTAAGAATGCCAGGAGTCTCTGCTCCTTTCCCCTTCCAGATTTTTGCTTCAGCTGCGGCGCAGTCTGACCGAGCAGCTTCGAGGGTCTTCCGCCAGCGGCTTGTTGGTGAGAGGGGGACCGCAGGGACGGCCTTGTGGGTGCGGGAGGGTTGTCTGGGGGGCGAGGAGGGACGGAGCCGGGGAGGTGGCTGGGAGGCAGGTCAAGAAAGTGTATGTGGAAAACCCATCCCCGAACCCTTTATTATTGGAAGTGGCAGATGCAATACAGGGGCAGAGACGATGCTTAGCAGCTAGGACTTCATCGCGGTAAAATGTGTGTGTGGGGGGAGGGCCTCAACGGCCTGGAAACCGTTTTCTTCTCCTTTAAGGTTTATTTATTAAATGGGCCCAGCCACCAGCTACACCTGCTGTCTGGTAACCTGTCCTCCTGTTTCCGAGGTCATGTCCAGCATGGGAAGGATACTTAATTGGTCTTCATCGGTGGCAGGCACCATTCTTCACACTTCTCACCCTTTATTGAAATGGCAGTGAAAACCCACCTGCGGAAAGCACTGTTAAGGGACCGAAAAGGTTACAGGAGACCAGAGCTATTGACTTTTATTATTATTTTTAAATTTTTTTTAACATTTATTTATTTTTGAGACAGAGAGCCAGAGCATGAGCGGGGGAGGAGCAGAGAGAGAGGGAGACATAGAATTTGAAGCAGGCTCCAGGCTCCAAGCTGTCAGCGCAGAGCCCGATGCGGAGCTCGAACTGACGAACGGGGAGATCATGACCTGAGCCAAAGTCCGACGCTCAACCGACTGCGCCACCCAGGCGCCCCTGACTTTTATTTTTAAAATGAAGATCTCTTTGGGGCGCCTGGGTGGCTCAGTCGGTTAAGCGCCCGACTTCGGCTCAGGTCGTGATCTCACGGTTCCTGAGTTCCAGCCCAGGGTCGGACTCTGTGCTGACAGCTCAGAGCCTGGGGCCTGCTTCGGATTCTGTGCCTCCCTCTCTTTCTGCCCCTTGTCCGCTCACACTCCGTCTCTCTCTGTTTCTCAAAAATAAATACACGTTGAAAAAAAATTAAAATAAAACGAAGATCTCTTTTACTTGAAGAAACTGAAGGATCTTGGCATCCTAGGATGTGCTGTGAGCTGGAAAACAGTAGAATTTTTGCTGGGGACTGGAAGAAAGATGGTCACCGAATAAGTATTCCCTGACTTGCAGACCGAGTGAGCACAGCCAGGATCTTCTTCAGCAGGAACAGGCAGCAGTTCGCCACTCTTCAACCCAGTCCTCACCTCTCCACATTCAGTTTTGCTTCGTTGCTTAGGCGGTTTCTGGCCTGATCGGTTTTGGGTTTTGTTTTTGGCAGGTGCAGTGGAATCCCCCAGGGAGCTGAGCAGTTCGTGGAATCTTCTTACCGGTACAGCTTTCACTGTTGCTTGTGTTACAGTGTGAGGTAAAGGCGAGAAGACATTTCTCGAGCGCGCTGCTTACCTGCAACTTGACTCCTGAAGGTCAAGACAGGCAGGTTTGCCCAGTTGTTGTGCGCGGCATAGGGAGGACGTTTCATCTGACAACAGGAATGTAGCTTTTATGCTAATAAAATGCTTTTAAAATTAGGGCGTGGTTTTTAGTAATTAGCATAGAATTTTAGTGATCCGTTGGTTCATAACCAACAGGCTACTTAGGTACCCCCCTGAGTCATTTATCTAAATGGATGTTCTGCTAAATTGTATTTGTGGGCATTGATCAGAGCTAATGGGAGAAAGAGATTAAGATGAAAATCATGGGATTAAATTTTTAATTAGTTGGCCCCCCGAACAGTTGTTTGGGGCGACGTGTGCCCGCCCAGGAAGGATGTGGCCCTACACCCAGCCTTCTGAACGTAAGAGTGTTTTACAAAAGACTGAATATTTTGTTCAGTTATCTTCCTCTTTATTCCTGCTTAGCAAGGAATTGAAAAGGAAGGCCATGTGTGGGATCTCACGGTCCTTTGTCTGGTGATATATATATACAGAGAGAGAGAGAGAGAGAGAGAGAATGGGATGAGGGCTTCAGTCAGCTCATTAATAAATATCTCAAACTTCTGCCAAGTTTGGGCCAGCCTTCGGGCCTTTGCACTACTCATTCCCTTCGCCTGGAACCCTCAGGTGTTTGCAGGGCCGGATCGCCCTTGTCTAGATCCAAGCTTAAAAGTTACCTCCTCAGGAAGGTCCTGCCTTCACCACCCGGACAATGGTAACCTCCCATCACTCCCGTTCACACCATCCAGATTTGCTTTCATCACAACACTCTTCATTATTGCTGTTTTCTTGTATCTTTGTTTACTGATTGTCTCCCTCTACTAATATGTGAATTCCGTGAAAGCAAAGCTCTTGTCTTTGTTGTGTGTAATTGTATCCCCAGAGCCGCGTTTGTCTCCAATGCCTGAATGAATGAATGAATGAATGCGTGAATGAATGGATTCTGTCCATTACCCTCTCATCTCAGGTGCACGGAGGCAGGAAGACTGGGAAGGGTCAGGGGACTAAACAGCACATAAAAGAGACCCTAAGACATGAGACACGGGCAGGGACACAGGACGGAGAGAGGCCGGAGAAAATGGGTGGGGTGGGAAGCAAGGGGACCGGAAACGATGTCGCGCAAATCTACAGACACTTTCTAGAAATCCCAACACTTGCACAAGCGCGCACACACACTCACACACACAGTCCGGCCTGAAAGAATAGTGGCTCTCAATGTTTGCTCTGTACCTGACTCTCACAGAACACTCTTCCGGGTAGAGGTGCTCAGGCTTCAGCGTCAGCAGCGTGTGATTCGGAACTCTCGGTGGAGCCCCCGTGTCTGCTGCTGCGTAATCCTCATAAGCCGGTCTCAGTCTTGGTCAGGACAATAAGGGTGCGGTAAACGCTAGCAGCTTGGAGGAGGCAGCGTGGCCTCCTGTGGCGGTTCTGTGAACCTCACTCCACGGGCTGAGCCTGAGCCCCGGCATTCTACCACTATAAGGTGGAAGCCTTCCTCGGACTCCAGTATAACTTGGAAAGTCCCACTTACCTGAAGTTGGGCACGTGGGGTCCCCTCCTCCCTGAGGAGCGAGGGGCCCCCTTTGTACCTTGAAACCTTGCACCTGAGGCCTACATCCCGGTATGACAGCTCCGCTGACATGCCATGTTTTGTCTGAAAAAGCACTTTGCCATATTATGCCGCCGAATGTTTCTCTTGCTAACCAGCGAAACTGCCAGGAGCAAATTCCGCTGCTGTGAGACTGCGCCGAGGTGGCTCAGACCCTATTCCCTTACTGTAGGTTGAATTTGAGGGGATGGAGGGGGCAGGAGAGAAAGTGGCTGTACCCTGGGTGCTCAGGTTTAAAAAAGATGGGCAGAAACGGGGCCCAGACTTTAATCCTTCCATAAATCTTTCTCACCCCCAGGTGGTCGGTAGAATTCTTGGGACTGGCCTTCTCTCTTCATGCACCCCTCGAGGGGTCAGACCTTTTGTGTATCCTTTTCCCCTTTGACTTTTTTTTTTGGCTGAAACGCAAGCTTAATGAGATGCATCCAGGGTCCCGCGCCGCATGTAGATTTTGTGTCTCCTTAGCCTCCTCTAGTCTGTGACCGCTCCTCGTTATTTCCTCGTCTTGCACGACCTTGACACTTCTGAAGAGTTCCCGCCAGTTGTTTTGTAGACTGTCCTTTGATTTGGATTTGTCTGATGTTTCCTCACGATTAGCCTAAGGTTTTGAGGTTTCTGCAAGAAAACCACCGAAGTGATATGTCCTCCTCAGGGTACCATGTCAGGTGCCGTGTGTAATGCGGATGCGTTTTATTTCTGGTGAGGTTAATCTTGCTCACTTGCTTAGAGGCGGTGTCTCTCGGGCTTCTCACTCTGGAGAATTCCAGTTGTAGTTCATGTACTTTGGCGGGGGGCGGGGAGGGAAGATGCTGTGAGATTCCCTTGGCGTTGTTCGTAACCAGTTTTTCCTTCCATGTGTATGTCGGCACGGAGGTGGGGCCAGGCAGCGTGTTTTGTTCGGTGTATGTCCCAAGAACCGATCAGAGCTTGCCACGATTATGCAGCACGAAATCAGAGCTGAAGAAATCGTTGCCCCTATAAGAAAGCGGTGTGGCTACATCCTGATATACACGAAGGAAGATGTGACACGGCGTATTTCTGTTGTGTATGGGGATGTGCGTGTGGTGTTGATTAAATGGAGTCCTTTTCACCCCCGAGGTCATTCAGCAAATGTGCATTAATAAAGGCTCACATTTGTCAAGTGTCTCCCGTTCGCCAGGCGCTGTACTAGGCTGAGCATCCGTTCCCTCGGTTCATACTCACAACATTTTAATAGATGTTATTACCGAGCTTACAGGAAAGGAGACAGAGGCTTAAGGAAATGACTTGCTCAAAGGCAAGTGGCAGAACTGGGACTTGAGCCCAGGCCTGTCTAACTCAGAAGCGTGTGCCATTTGCATAGCACCAAACTTGCCTTCCCTACAATGTTCCGGGCACCTCGATCAGTGCCGAGGGTACAGAGTGTAAGATACAAGTTTGAGAAGAGCTCCTCCTGTCGCACGGGGGGCCTTTGGGAGAGGCGCGAAGGCCTGGGGACGAACCTTTGCTCACGGAGGTCGTCCGTTCGTGCTGAGCGGCAGCGCCTCTGCCTTGAGAGTCGCCGAGCCTTTTCCCCGGGTCTTCGCTGAGACCTTCAGCTACAAGTAGTTAACCAGAGAAGGGAACTGAGGCTGGTGGCCGGCTTGCTCTGCGTGTTGCCGGCCATTATGTCACCTCAGCCACCCTGGGAAGTGGGTGTATTATCTCCACTGAGCTCATGAGAAAACCAAGGCTCAAAGGGGCTACACAGGATGCCAGTGTCTCCAGCTAGTAAGTCAGCTAGCCTGGAATTGGATCCCGGATCCGACTGATTCTAAAGCATATGCTTGGTCTCCAGTACCCTTTGATGTTCCAGGGAGTGCAGATTCTGGCATCCTCACCGATGATGGGACTTTGCGCCTGCTGTCTTCTCATCTGTAGAAAGGATGATCATGTTTCTGTCATGCCTGATGGATGCTCACAGCAGTTCATTTGTAGCAAGTGTCAGGGTTTTGTTTTTTGGGTTTTTTTTGTTTTTTGGTTTTTTTTTTGGTTTTTGGGGGTTTTTGTTTTGTTTTGTTTTGTTTTGTTTTGCCTCAAACCAAAAGATCTTTGCACAGCTTTTGCTTTTTTCAACCGCCTCCTCCCACAGTCAATCCATGTCAACAGGAGGAAATTGGAAAGTGATGATTCTGAATCATTTGCGACATCTAAAAACGCTACCGTAGAAACAAGCGTGCTTCCCTAAGAGATACGGCATATGGCAAGTCAAGTCTCATGTTCCCTGGCTTTTGATGAGAGAGTTCGGTTCCTTCTGGAGTCAATGCTTAATAAATGGCATTTGATGCTGCTGCTAATAGTCCGTGGCCTTCATGTCATAGGGCATTTGCCGAACTGCCCGGTGAAGGAGGCGACGGAAAAGGTCTGTCATTCTCCGGCCTCTTCCATTTTGCCACCTCCCTGGCTCTAGACCATTGTTCTTTCTGTTCCTTGTTGGTTTTGAAAATATAAAAGCAAAGCAAAGCTGCCCTCAGTGCCTAAAAAAGAAAAGGAAGACTGATTATTAGCAGGCCCGGGGAGTAGGATGGGGGACCAGCTGGCACTCTGGTTTATTACAGTTACTCCATTTTGTCCCCGCTCTATGTGACTGAGGCTCATTGATCGTCTTGACTCTGCTACTGTTGTTTTAGAGGTAGTGAGAAGGACCAGAAAAGGAGATTAGCAGTGCCTGTGAAGAAGAGTGGGTAGAAGGAATTGGAAGATGTTCTCGTTTATCCCATCTTAGTTTGGACGACCCCAGAAACCTGAGGCAAGGTTTCGAGTGTAAGTAATGCTCTTGGGAGGTACTGGGAACCAGCGGTAGGGAATGAGGGAGAATGAGCTGGGATGGGGAAAAGGCCAACAAAGGGCGTTATCAAGCTGGCGGGTACTATGGGAGACTGGAGCTTAAAAATCCCACTGGTGAAGCCTGGCAAACCGTGGTGTAAAAGCACACGTCAGAATTATCCAGTGTTCCCCCGCTCCACTCAGAGGAGGGAGCTGGGGCGTTTATTCACCAACTTCGCTTTGTCAGGGATCGAGGGCGGCTCCCATGAGCTGTGCTGGGCACACCGAGTGGTTTCTGCAGCTTGGGAGGAAGCTCTCAGGCAAAGAGAGCTGCAGACGATGACCACTGGAGGTCAGCCCGTGTGCCCTGATGTGGTAAGACCGGAGTGGGAAGGCTGGGTCAACGGCATCTCTAACATCCCCCTACAACAAAACAGAACAAAATACCCACTGCTCCCCGAGTGTCCCCCATATCATTAAGTAGCACCACAATTTACCCAGTTTCCCATGCCCAAGACCTTGGATTTTTCCTTGACTCACTCTTTCTTTCTTTCTTTCTTTCTTTCTTTCTTTCTTTCTTTCTTTCTTTCTTTTCCTTCCTTCCTTCCTTCCTTCCTTCCTTCCTTCCTTCCTTCCTTCTCTCCTTCCTTCTTTCCTTTCCTTTCCTTTTTTTTCTTTCCCTCTCTTCCTCCCTCCCTCCCCTTCCTTCCTTCCTCTCTCCTTTCTCCCTCCCTCCCCCTCTCTCTCTCTTTCTTTCTCTCTCTCTCTTTTCTCCCTTCCTTCCTTTCTCCATTTCTCTCTCTCTCTCTCCCTCACTTCACATTCAGTCTATCTCCAAATCTTCCAAACCCCTTTTTCAAAATATGTCTTGAATCTTACTACTTCTCATCTTCACCATCCCCTGTCAATGGATTCCTGCAGTAACGTCCTGGCCCAAATTCTTGTTTATGTTCTTACCCCCCACGTGGTAGCCAGAATACTCTTTTTAGACCTAAATCACATCATGTTACTCCCCATTTCAAGACATCCAGTGATCTCTTATTCCTAGAATGAACTCTGAAGTCCTCACCATATCCTAAAAGGCCCTGGGCGATCTGGCTCCCGATTACATCCCTGACTTCAGTTCCTACCCACTCTCTTCCTTGTTCACAGTGCTCCCGCTGGATTGGTGTTCTTGCTGCACTCCTGCCTCAGGGCCTTTGCGCTTGTTCTTTCAACATAGAACACTACTGTAGATATTCATGGCACTCGATCCGTTTATTCAGGGTTTCGCTCAAATACCACTTCTTTAGGGAGGACTTCTTGGAATCCTCAGCCTAGAAAAGAGCCTTTGTCACCCTCTTCCCTGAGTCTGTTCTACTTATTTTTTCCACAGCAGTGATTGATGGTAGTTTATGTTTTTATTTGTTGCACTAGAATGTACGTGCCCTCGGGGGGAGGACTTTGATTCACTGCGTTACCCCTAGCTTCTAGAATAGCACTGACACATAGTCAGTATCCAATAACTATCTGTTGAATGAATGGATTAATAACTGTTTAACAGTCCTGCTGCGAGCAGCCATCAGTCAAGAACTTTCAGGACAGACGGCAGGAATTGCAAACTTCAGCTCAATACCTGCCTGGCTGCATCTTTTCCCAGAGCTGCCTCTCAGGAGGAACACATGCTCTTAGCAGAATCTGTTGGGGGTCCTGGGCTACTTCCCGTATGTCCTTTCTTGACATCCGTTGCAAATTTCAACTTACTCATTTTTCTTTTTGTTTGCCTTTCTGAGAATAGGGGGGAAATCCAGGTAATCGATGTGCTCCAAGTCACGTGTAATGAGGGGGACCAAGCGTCGTCTTATTTTTTAATAAGCTGGAATGTGAGGTTGTGTGCCAGGCACACAGTAGGTGCATACTGCATGCTGAGCGAACCGACAGTGTCATCTTTTGGACGTTACTGAGTTTTCTTTGTGTGTCAGTTGTTCTGCTAACGGCATTGCACCCCGTGGCCCACACTGCGAAAGACAACAGGCAATGAGGGGGTTTTCTCCATTACTCTCCCTTCCCAACCCAGACGACCCTTAGCCTTATGCACTCCCGTCCCTTCTCATGCCATCGCATGATCCTAAAAATAGCCAGGCGAGTCAGCTCTGTCTTCTGTGTGGTTTAAGACTATTTAATTTATTCCACTACAAAAGTAACACAGGCTGATTTTAGCAAATGTATAAACTACAGAAAAGTAAAAGAGAAGAAGAAGAAAGCCACATGGCTCCACCACCTGGAGAGAACGCTGTTGATATATTGGTGTATTTATTTCCAGTGTTTTCTGGGTACATTTTTACATAATTTTAATATACAATTTTAAATCTCTTTTTACTTAGCATCGTAAGTAAATATTCCTAATATAAAGTTAGTATTCTTAATATCCAACACTCTGTGTCTTTTTTCATAGTGGTGTCGTAGTACCTACATCTCCCTGTTGTAGATCTCTTCGCTTGTTTTCCTTTTTCCAAAATTTCACGTGATGCCGGGATAAACATCCTTTTACCTGTATCTTTACGGGCACTGCCGAGTATTTCTTTAGAAGTAGTTCTAAAAGATACACTTTGTGAGATTTCATTTTGATTTCTAAAACTGTTCAGATGTGACTTCCATAAAAGAGCTCTAGGAAAGCAGATTGCCTCGAAGAATTTACTTCCAGTCTCGAGACGTTTCAGACCCAGAGTGTTTTAGCATTCAGTTTAAATGAGCACAGAAATCTGCTGTAGCCTGTCTCCACTCCAGGCCTCTCTCCTCCCTAATAAAATGCAGCAATGGCATTATAAAAATCCTTCTTTGGTAAACAACGTCTTTTTGTGTTCTTGAGGATTAAATCTTTCTGGCAGGTGTCGGGTTTATGCCTACAATTATGTGTAGTATTTTTGCTTTGCATGCCTATTTACGACGTCTTAAGGCTTTAGTTATGCTTTCTGTTTTCTTCGTTGCCAAAAGGAAGTCCAGATTTCATGGCAGTGAAACCTGCATTTACACATCCAAGACCTGCCCGAATGCCCAGAACTGGATGTCCGCAGGCACTGCTCTTAGAAACATTGTATGGCTAAGGAGTTCTGTTTCTGAGGCTGGGCCAGCCTGGAAAGGGCCTTGCCAAATTTGGACAATTTATAAATGGAGGGAGACCATGGCATTCATAGGTACGAGCGGTCGGGCCCGATATAATATCATAATATCCGGGAGAGTCAAGGTTGTTGGACAGTTGGGACAGTTACGGTGCACTCATCCTGCATAATGTCATGTACGCAACATTATTAAAAAGCATGAGCCCGACATCTCTCTGTCGTCATGAAGAGTTGTCCATGCTATTTTGTTAATTCTAAATAGCAAGCCGTACAGAAACACGTATGGTTTGATGCCGTATTTGTGAAAAAGGCAAAAATTGGGTTCAGGGGAGTCTTTAATATCTACACGAACCAAAAAAAATATGTGTAAGGACACACACTCGACCGTCGACGACTCTGGCTCAGTCGGGAACGCGGAACTGAGTTGGAGAAGAATGAAGAAAACTTCCCTTTTACAACTCTGTCGGGCAACATGTTACAATGAGCATGTGTTACTTTTATAACTTTAAAAAAGGGAGGAAAGCTAATAAATGAGAGTACTGGAGACGGGACTAGAATGAGGAATGAGGCGGAGGAACTAGTCTATGGGGGGGAGGGGAGGGACCCTGTGCAGGGCTGGGGTCTCTCTCTGGGCAAGGCTGGCGCCTGCTCCTTAGGAAAGCCCAACTTTCTAGAAGAGTAGGGCCGGGCGGGCACGTCCCTCCCCTGGCAGCTGTTAGGAAAACCTCATGTGTTTGTTCCCCTGCGGTATCACACACTAGGAAAGGCTTCTGGAAAAAAAAAACAACAAAACAAAAAAAACCAACAATTAGAATGCTCCCGACAGAGTCAGGAGTTGCTATCCTTCCTCTGAGGGCTTGAGAGAGGCCGATCAAGAGGGGAGAGAAGAACCTCCTTTAAAAGCCCCAGAATAGACAAGCTGGATTGGCACTCCCTGGCCATCTGCGAGGCCGGCCCCGGGCCCGTTGCCCTTCTCCCCCGGGGAGCGAGGGCTGAGGTGTGTGTGTCATTGCAGAGCGATGGCGCAGAAGCTCCCTGGCTTTCAAATGTGATTTGTTTTATATCCTATTTGTGAATTAGGGTGTGTTTACAGTGAAGGGATGATTTAGACGGTGACAGGTCTGCTGGAAATATAAAGGGATAATTGAATCTCAGAGTCTATTAAAGGCTGTTGTCTTACATCTTGTGGGATGACATTTTATTACAGGGGCCCGCTTGGCTCTTGTATTCAGTTTCCTCTCTTCCCTTCCTCCCTTTCTTCATTATCTTTCAAAAATTAGATTTTCCCTTGCCCCATCAGAAGTCGCAAAAAAAAAAACCCCGCCTCCACGGAGAGTCAGGATGTCTGAGAGGAGTCCCCCGGGGGAGGTGGCATTGCGCTGGCCTCTCACCGCGAAGCCAAGCCTCAGTTTCCTCATCTGTCACGTGTGACGGTGTTTGCTTCTTAGTTGTTAGGACGCACGGGGCCCCTTCGCATAGTGCCTGGCATTTGAGGTGAGTGCCCGCCAACTGTATTTTTTTTGAAACTTTATTTTTTTTTAAGTTTATTTATTTTGAGAGAGAGAGAGAGGGAGAGACAGAGAGAGCGGGAGAGAGAGAAAGAGAGGGAGGGAGCGGAAGGGGGCAGAAAGGGAGAGAGAGAATCCCAAGCTGTCAGGGCAGAACCCGTTTCGGGACTTGAACTCTCGAACCGTGAGACCACGACCTGAGCCGATCTCGAGTCAGGCACTGAACGGACGGAGCCGCCCAGGCGCCCCCTTCGAGGGTCCCAGCGGCTCTCGCCAGAGCTTCCGTCACTCCCTGTTCTGCCAAGGACCTGCTCTGTTTCCTCAGGCAAATCAGTTCATTTCCTGGGGCCCCCTTGTTTCTCATCCGCCAGTGGAACGCTTGACAGTTAATAGCTCCAGTGACGCCCACAAAAAGCAACAAAAGCAGCTGGACGGCAGCGAAAATAATCAGCGTAACCCACCCCAATCCCTCTGGAGAAGGATAATGTCGTTTCACGGGGGACCGCTTTCCCCAGGAAGTGCGGCTTTTCTCCTCCCAAGAGCTTGGAATCTGGAGATTCCTCAGGGCCGCTAAGACTAGCCTCGTTCTGCGGTCTGATCTGCTGGTGACCTATGTCCACGCACTTCTGAAACTGGCCAGGGGCCCTGGCACAGTCCCGCCGCACAGCCCGCCAAGTCGCAAGGCCCTTTCTTTTGAGCAAATATCATTGCACACGTGGCCATCAAAAAATGAAAGCATTCACAGTGGCCTGGCATCCGGCTTCTCTCCGTGGCCTTTTGAAACGATTCTGTGACCAGAGAATGGCAGGAGACAAAGGTCTTTCTATCGGCTCCGCTCGCCGGGCCGACGTCGGATTGTGGGGGGCCTGTTTTCGTCTTTCCCCGGTACCACACGGATGGTTATCACCGTGTCGTCTCTCTCTTGAAGCGGGACAAGGCAGGCAGGCAGGCAGAGGGATATATTTCAACTGCCCTTGACTCTGTTTATAATCACAAACATGAAAGGAAGGGAAAGAGATTGAGTTTATAGGACTGGTTCTTTGTGTAGCCTAATTTATCTCTCTCAGGCAGCAGTGGGCTGAGCGAGTTTCCTTTTTGTTTCCGATGCGGGAAACTGAAATATGAATCTATGTTGATGGGAGAATAAAGGAATTGAAAGAGGCATAAATCTTATCTTCTCGCAACCCTAGAAGATCAGCTTCTTGTGAAGAAGGGGATTATACTTCTGTAATTAACTGCTTTGCAGCTCCTGGCGATGGCTCAGAGCTGAATAATAGCACCCAGCAAAGTTGGATGAAAGGCAGGCAGGCGGGTGCAGTGACTGATTATGAACCACGGTCTCAGGGCTTGACATCCCTTCCCAGTGCCCGGCGCGGAGAGTCGAGCCAGGAGTCATTTGTCCCAGTCTGTCAACATTCACAGCAGAGACAATAGAATTCCAGAAGAAACAGCTCACACAGACCTGTTCCTCCGCGGGCCGGTAGCTGCCAGGAGGTGCCTTGAAAGCCCAAGCCAGGTTTTCCACCCCCTTTGTGTTCTAGCCAGTGCTTGGTACCCGTCAGGCGCTTGTGAAATGCTTGTTGGCAGCGACAGCCCCTTACCAGCCGTGAGATCTTGGGAAAGTTGTCTAATTTCTCTGATCTTCAGTGTTACCGTCCACACAATGTGGGGGGGAGGGGGAGGGACGGAAGGGGGGTCTTGTAGAATTCTCACGAGGAAGAAATTAGATCGTGAGTGTAAACAAATTACTTATGACAGTGGCCGGCACATGGCAGGTGATCGATAAATGATAGCTATTATCATTACCTTGTGGAATTAGAATCGATTGTAAACTCATCGCCACGATAAAAGTCAGGTCTGTGAGGCTTACCATGCACGCGTACCGTGCACGCGAGTGCGCGAAAGCCCCCATTTTGTGGGTAACAAAACAGGCTCAGGGTAGTAAGGGGCAGCGGTGGCGACCAGAAGCCAGGTCTTCGTTCCTCTGTCCCCGTCCCTGTCCTTCGCCTCTCAGAGCCGGGCTCCCCTCTGCTCATCCTGCTTCTCTACGTGGGTCCCTCACCTCCCCGGGGTCAAACCTCCCGGCCATCTCTGCTTCCCCTTTTCCTCTCTGCCACTTGCTGGCAGCACTGAGTCCCAGAGATTCTTCCCAGATGTTTCTAGAATTTCTCCCTTCTCAATCCCGCTGCCACTCATGCTGGCCCAGACCCTCATCTCCTGACATGCAGGGCCAGGTTCTCTTTCCGTCACCCCACACCAGTGCCAGGTGCACCGGCCCGGTGCCCTTCTGCCTCTCCTTCCCCATCGGGGAGCATGACCCTTCCCCTCTGTGTCAGATCAGTCCCGTGTTCCTTCCCTGGCGTTTCTTCAGGTGATCCACCCAAACTTGTCTTCTTCTAACCCCCTGCTTCAGCTGAGCCTGCCTCAGTGTCCCCCACCCACTTGAGGGCTCAGTGGATTCAATCCTTCATAAAGACACAAGTGCCTGACATAGGCTGCCCCATTCAATGCACAGGAAATGCTTGACTGAGCCACGGGACGTTGCGATCATCTACAGGAAATGCTTGACTGAGCCACGGGACATAGAGATCATCTATTCCCTCTGCGCACCCATTCTTCAGATGGAACCTGCAGCCCAGAGAAATTTCAGAACCAAGTCTCACACCTAAGTCTTCCAGTTTAGGATCAGTCCTCTTCTGTCTGACCCAGAGACCATACCACCCTCTCTGATGACTAGCGGCCCTGGCCGGGGGCGGGGCACAGGCAGCTGTGTATTAAGTACTCAGTCTACACGTGGGCCTTGAACTTGTGTCATTCACCAAAGGGACAGCCTGAAAGCCTGTTCAGGGAAAAAGACTGTTAGACACTGGGAGCAGGGGTGTGGTGGGCAGGGGCTGGTTTTTGGAGATTGAGATGTAGGGGGATCATCATGGAACTCAGCACCTGGAAGGCAGGTGGAAAACGGGGCTGAGTACCAGTCCCAGCGACTAACTGACAGGAGACGGGATCCGGGAGGGCTCTAGGGAAGAAGTGGCCAGCGACCCGGGCCTGAAGAACCACAAGATGGCACCCAGGGGCAAGGCACTCTCGATCGGGGGCACAGCACGGACAGGAGCAGGGGGGCCAGACAGCCTGGGGTGCACGTGGAGAACAGCACAGCTAGCAGCGAAGGCACATGGAGCAAGCAGAGAAATGTGGATTCAAGTCCTGACTTTCTGCGTCCAGTCTGACCAACTCAGGATTCGGGCAACTCGCTTTATCTTCCTGGATCTTGGTCTTCTTTTAAGTGAAATGGGGACAACCATATCACTTGTTTCCTAGGGTTGTTGTAAGGCTAAACCAAAACGGTAAGTCACCAACTATAGGGCCCGGCGCATCGTAGGCGCTCAGCAAAAGGTCCGGCATGGCTGGAGCTTAGGTACTGTTGGACCACAGGGGCAAGCAGAGGTTTGGGGTGAGGCTCTGTGCTTTCTTTCGCCTTCCCGTGAGCTCTTTCTCCGTCTTCCAGGACCTCACCAGCTGGCCTGGGAGGGCCGCCTGCCCACTCGTGGTCTCGCGGTTGCCAGGATCCTGGCCATTCCCCGGTCCAGAACGATCCTCCGGTGTTGTCATAATCCTTGAGCCCTTTCCAACCCGAACACAACCGGTGCTAGTGTTCCAGGTCTGGTAACATTTGCTGGCAGAGCCCGTGTTTGGGAGCCAGAGCTGTATTTAGGTAGAAACAGACGCTGAAAACAGCTGCTGGCTTCTCTGGCTTGGTAAACACAGAGCAAGCCCTGCCCCTGTGGGCTTTGCAAGGGAGCAGGGAACACAAGGCGGGTGCTCCTCACTGCGGCTTGTGGGGTAAGGAAGGCTGTTTGGGGAATGTGCCAGCCTCCTCAGGCTGGGGATGGGGTTGGGGGTTGAGGGATGGGGGGAGTTAGGGACCCTCCCTCCCTTCCCTCTGGCCCTTTAGGTGTTTGAAGACTCTACAGGCACTTTCTGCCATGTAGTACCTGTGGGACTTTGGTCGATTTTTCAAGCTCTCTGGATGGGCCGGTCAGTGAAGGCAGTTCCTGGCATGCCCCCGTATGCCATTCCTCTTTAGTGAATTCTTGCCAAAGGTACCCAGGCATCAGGGTCACTTGGGTGGGGCTAGTTAAAAATTTCAGATTCCCAGGCCCTACCCCAAACTCACTGAGTCAGAATCTCTGAGGCAGGGCCCAGGAATCTGCATTTTAACAAACTCCCCAGAGGATTTTGGTACCGGTATCCCAGGAACTACATCTTGAGAACCACTGTCTCATTTCCAACAGGTTTCCTGGGAAACCAGGAGAAGGAGGTAGGCAAAAGGAGGGGGTGGATGATGATGCCAGCCTGTTCCTTCCCTTCACATGCACATCTGCATTTATGCTTTTTGACTTTGGCTTGGAAACAGATGCTCTTAGATGTATGTCTCCTTAGAACAGATGCCATCCCTGTTCAATGACACGAAGAGTGGGTACCCTATCCCCTAGATTTACCTCATTTGCCATCTATCCACCCATCATCCATCCACCTACCCATCCATCTATCCATCCATCCATCCATCCATCCGTCCGTCCATCCATCCATCCCATCCATCCATCCATCCATCCCATCCATCCCATCCATCCGTCCGTCCGTCCGTCCGTCCATCCATCCCATCCATCCATCCATCCATCCCATCCATCCCATCCATCCGTCCGTCCGTCCGTCCATCCATCCATCCATCCCATCCATCCATCTATCCATCCATCCCATCCATCCATCCATCCATCCCATCCATCCCATCCATCCATCCATCCGTCCGTCCATCCATCCATCCATCCCATCCATCCATCCATCCATCCCATCCATCCCATCCATCCGTCCGTCCATCCATCCATCCATCCATCCCATCCATCCGTCCGTCCGTCCGTCCATCCATCCATCCCATCCATCCATCCATCCATCCCATCCATCCCATCCATCCATCCATCCGTCCGTCCATCCATCCATCCATCCCATCCATCCATCTATCCATCCATCCCATCCATCCATCCATCCATCCCATCCATCCCATCCATCCATCCATCCGTCCGTCCATCCATCCATCCATCCCATCCATCCATCCATCCATCCATCCATCCATCAATCGGTCCTCATTTTCGACATACCTACTGCTCTGTGCCCGCTGTGGCTAGTCTTTGGAGACACAGGGAAGAATAAGGTCTAGTTTTCCTGGCCGGAATTACCCATCTGGACAAGTAGACATATAAGTCATCATAACAGAGGGGGATCCATCCAATGATGTCTCAAGTAGATACGGTGATGGCACAAGGTACCATGGGCTCCACTGGCATGGAGAAAAGGTCAAAGAAGGCCTCACAAGACAGCAGTTCGTGAGTGGGTCATGAAGGGGGATGTTTCGTCTGATGGAGAGGGTGAGTGTGAGGATGTGCAGGGAGGTCGGTGATCCTGTAAATGAAGTCCCATCACATCCATTGTGAGAAGCCTCTCCTCAGGTCCCATGGAGCCCAAGTTGTGCTGCACGTCTGCAACTGTAACCTCTAAACTTAGCCCCATATCCTGGCGTTTCTGAGTGAGAAGGAACCACTCCTTACTGGGTGTGTTGCAGGTTCATGGTGGTTGTCTCTTGCACCGTAAACTTATTATGGCGTTGACAGGTGAACAGCCATCCAAATCAAGAGCTATCCCAATCTCATCCGATGCTTCAGGAGCTCGGGTTCAGGTACTAGCTCTGCCTGCACCTCACTATGTAACGAGTTACTGGCCCTGTGGTCTCTGGCCCTCAGTTTTCCCGTCCCCAAGACTGCCGATTGGCTTCCTGCTCTTGCCAGTTTCCCGCCTGGGACACCGCCCTCCCACCCTGGCTGCAGTATGCTTGTTATCAACGACCTTTTTCTCCCCCCGAAGCTCATCTGCTGGAGCACGTCAGCAATACAACACCTCACGGGTTTAATGGGTTTGCTCTGAACCCCCAGCAACACCGCCGGTAGCCCGAAGAGACACTTTTGTAGGGAAAACGCACGGTGGGCGTGAGCCTGAAGGTGGCGCTGTGGCTCCAGTTGTGGAGCTGCTCTCTGGAGCAGGACCGTGTTTTCAGAGTATCTGTGGAAACTGGGCAGGGCTGATGGCAGGTTTTGTTCCATCGTGGAGCCCTCACAGTTCAGCAAGCCCTGCTTATTTGCAGGAAGCAGCCAGGCCAACCCACTCGGGCCTCCCCACCTCCTGGGCCCCTTCACACATCTTCAGAGCTCTCGGGTTCCCTTTGGGCCTTCCCTTCCGGAGAGGACGAGGAAGAAAGCCCGTTGCCAATGGCACGTAGGTGGAGCAGGGATCCGCACCTGGGGTTCCGGGGAGCCGCGTTTTCTGGCGCTCGTCGCAGGCAGGGGGCCCTTGGCACGGAGCTGCCGTCGAGCCCGTGCCGTGATGCGACATGATGACGTGTTTGGGTCACAGGACTGCTTGACCCCCCCACTGTGGACCCCGTACTTGGTGACTCGCTTGATGTTTTCAGAATACTCCCTGCCCTTCCTGCTGCCTTCTCTCCATTCATTTGGGTTCCGTTCTTAGTTGAGCCACCTAATAAAGAACCCGGGGGAGAGAAGAAGGGGGGGCCAAGAAGAAGGAAAGAGGAAAGTACTGACATTTATTAAGTGCCCACTGCATACCAAGCACTTCCACAAGAGCTAGAATAGCTATTTTTATACTTTCTTTCAGCTGCATATCCCTTTCCTTCCCCCAGAATCACCGGTGAACCCAGCCACGTAAACCAAACATCAGGGCAGCTGCCCTGGGGGGTTGGGGTGGGTCCTGGGCCCCTGGCCCTTCCCGCTGCCCCCCTTTCCAGCAGCCCCTTCGACGCTATCGCAAAACCTGGATCTGAAGCACTATGTTCGTTAATCTGTATATACCTGTTCGAGAAAATGTTATTTCCACTTTCCAGATGTAAAAACTGAAGCCCAGTGAGGTGAGGCGACTTGCCACGATCACGTGACTAACACAGGGCAGAGAACCAGGCAGCAGACCCAGGCTCGTCCCACTCCAAAGCCCCCAACGCTGGGAGGCAGTGGGTTCTCTGCTTCCTAAGGACGGGCAGGAAGAGGCCGTGGCTCCTCGAGGACCAGGCCGGTTACACGTGAGCACGGTTGGTACTTGGACGTCTGGTAAACTGCCTGCAAGGAGGCAGCCCAGATAGGACAGGAGAAGCGTGGAAGATGGGAAACACATGGGGAGTGGATCCTGTGCCATCAGGGCAATGATCACTCAGCCCCCAGGCAGGCTCCAGCCTGGCCGACTTCAGAAGACACCGGCCAGCCATGTGCTGGAGATTCGGCGAGCTTTCCAGGCCCCGATTAGACTTCTTTTTGTTCCAGAACAGCCAGGGTCCAGGACTGTAATATATGAACCGGCTCTTGGTTCCTGCTTTGCAGGTGGAGGAAAACCTGTGTGAAGAGCAGCTCCTGAAAGGCAGGCGGGATGCTTTAAAAAGAACAGAAAGGCGAAGCCGTTTGTTTGCCTGGAATTGTTTGCTTGCTCAGGATCTTGTAACAAGCATCGATTGGGAGTCAGAAATACCTGGCTCCAAAGGTCTTGTCTACCGGCTCAACCTGCCTTCTTCGAGTCTCAGTTGCCTCCTTTGTGAAATGGCATCGCAAGCAGGCCCCGTGTCACCGGGCTGCTGTAAGGATTAAACGAGCTCTTGTGCGTAGGAGCACCAAGCCTGGAGCGTGCAAAGTAAACAGTGATGCTCTCCCTGCTCTCTTTGAATTTATGGTACGTGCTAAATGGATGTGCTTCCAAGGGGCACTTAACGGATGGGTTATCACTTCTCATTGCAGTCAACTGGCTGAAACACTCACTTTTTCATCTTAATATGTGAGATGTGACACTCTGATCCTCGGAATCGTAAACTGAGAGCCTCAGGGAACTCAGGATGGTTAAATCCAACTCTCCCATTTTAGAGATGGGAGCAGTGACTTGCCCAAGGTCACCCACTGGGCTGGTGGCAGAGCCGGGGCGAGGACCCAGGCCGCCTCCCAGCCCACTGCTTTTGTCATGCCCGGTGAGAAGGAGCCACAGAAGGGAAGGCCACAAGGATACTTCCTTGATCCAACCTGGCCCTTGATTCCCACGTCTGAGCGGGGAGGATAGAGAGAGGGTCTCGCCAAGGGAGGCCCACTCTGCTACATGAAGCCCATCCTGGGAGGGTCACGTGTTGGGGGTGGACGGGGCTCCCTTTCAGGACCGAGATCTCAGGAGCCAGGACCAGAGGTGGAGCTGGCTCCTACCGCAGGCGTCAAGGCGTAAGGAGATAGTCCAACCTGGCGTTGATCCCTGCTTCTTACCAGCTGTGTGACCCGAGCAGGCGATTGCTGTCCCTGAACCTGTTTCCTTATCTGAGGACCAAGAAGAATAAAAGCGTACCTCGTAGGTTACCGCAAAGATGAAATAAGTCAAGAAAATAATAATCATGACCGACATTATCGAACACATACCGCATGCCGGGTTGGGTTCTCAACTCTTTATATCCATTTACTCACTAATCTTCATACAACTTGTATTTTGTTGCTGAGGAAACAGAGGCTCGGGATGGTTAAGCAGAGCCCAAGGCCCCAAAATTCGAGAGGACAACGCCAGGCTTTGAACCCAGTAGACCGGCTTTGGCGTCCTGTGCTTACCCACTCTGCTCTAGTTTAGGCTAAACCCAGGCGCTCCCAAAATGTCCATCCCTCCCCTTCGCTCGCTTTCCCGTACCTTCCTTGCCTACGTCCTTTTGTCCTAAAGCGTGGATTCCACAAACCGTGTGCTGTATGTAGTTTCTCAGATGCCGGAAGTCCGTGCAGCTTGACCGATTCACCTTGAATTATTTTTCTTCTCTGTTTTGTTGTTGGCTTTGTTTTTTTTTTTTACTCTTTGTTCCTTAATCAAAAGCACGACTGAATTGCCAGCATGGCAGTTCTCTTGCTCCCGTGCTCATGGGCACAGGCGAGCCTCCACGCACGGCTAAGCTCCCGATGCCAGGCGACGAAGGGGCACAATTGCCTGGCTTCTCATTGCCCGTGGGCATGTGAAAGCCCCAGCCCACGGGCCAGCTTCCTGAATACGACTGACCAGTTTGGGAGAAAATACGCCTTCTTGTTTGTGGGTTTCTGGCAACACTCCTTCAAGTTCCTGGTTACTATAGAGACCTTGTCAACACGTCCAAATATGCTTCTTAGTACAGAAACTGGTCCACCGGCTTTCACGTGGTCCCCAAGAACAGAGGGGCTCAGGAAGCAGCAGGAGAGGCTCAACCGCTGGGTCTCCCTGAGCCCCGACTGCCCCCCACCCCACCCCCCACCGAGGCTCTGGTTCCCTTCCAGCCACGTGGAGGCCTCGGGCCCACAGAGGACCAAGCCGCACAACAAACGAAGGTGCATTAGAACAATGGAGAATCTGGCCAGTGGATCCAAACATTTCTGTTTCCGGTGGCCTAAAGCAAAGGCCGTCTGCCCTTGGGATCTGGATCATCTGGTGTCACGGTTGGAAGGGACCGGATGCTACGGCCGGGTCTCAGGCCTGCTTCGGAGTCTTCAATGCCGGTGCCTGCATCGCATTCGCACAGACAGAGCCCCCAAGCTGCCTCTTGGCCTCCCCATCTCAGCCCGTTGACACCCTACTCGTGCTTTAGGACCCCTCTCCAAGGCCACCACTTCCAGAGAGACTTAGAGCCAGCTCCCTCTCTCCGCCTGGTGCCTCCCATCACAGTCTCATTTCTTACCCCCTTCTACCTGGCGTGATGGCTGCTCACACACCCGCCTTCATTCCAGAGACACGCATCGAGCTCTAATTCTGTAGCAGGCCCACGGCTCGTCACCAGCAAGGAGAAAGACACGATCCGTGTTCTCGCGTAAAGAGCTCGCACGCTCACAGTCCCAGCAGAGACAGACGAGTCGACACATGATTAAAACACAGCGTGGAGAAACGGGCAGGCCGCCTCGGACGCTGGGGACGGGGGGATCCGGGAAGACTTGTCAGAGGCCCTAAGGCTGGCCTCTATCTTAAAGGGTGAATCCCCCAGACGTGCAAGCGGACGGGGAGAGGGGGCGGTGTAGGGTGCAGCACGTGCACCTCCGGCTGGGGGTGGAAGAGGAGACTTCGGGGAAGGAGCCCCGGGGAGCTGGGATGGCTGGAGGCGAGGACGTCCAGGAGGACGGTGGCAGGAGACGGGATCTAGCAAGCGGGCAACTGGCAGATCACAGAGGGCCTAATAAGCACTGGTTAGCAATCTGGGCTTTCTCCTGCAGGCAAATGGAGAGCCACGGAAAGGTTTTCAGGAGGCAAGGGCCGTGACCAGATCTGTATTTTAAAAAGCTGACACGGGCAGCTGAGTGAGAAATGGATGGTTGGGAGGCAAGAGGTGAAGCAGGGAGACCATTAGTCCAGGCGAGCGGTGATGGTCTGGACCCGGCGGTGGCAGCAGAGGGATGAGAAGTGGAGGGATCTGGGGTCCTTGCAGCAGCTGGAATTGGGAGCACAGAGTTGTTGACGAGAAAGGTGGCGGGGGGAGTTCGGAGGTGACTTCCAGAACTGCAACGCCATCGGCCAAGGTGGAGGGTCAGGTCTGCGGAGGCAAGGTTTGCTGATCTGAGGAGTCTGGCTGCTTTTCCGGGGACATCTGGCACCCCTCCCCCCCCCCCCCACTTTTCCCTGCACCCCAGGCCTGCCCTCCCTGTGGACCTTCCTCAGACCCACAGCCTAAACCTAGCCTGAAGTTAGGCCATTTTTTTTTTTTCACTCCCACACGCCGGAGACATCTGAAAAAAAGTCACCAGGTAGATGCACCCCTACTAAAGGCGTCTGAACTGGATCCCAGGGTGCTCTGTCTCCCTGGGGAGTTCGTGCTTCAAAGAGAAAGCCGGGAGAAGGACACAAAAGGCGGTGTCCAGGGTCGTCAGAGAGAGTTGGCAAGAATGTGTCTCCAGGCCCCGAGAACACACTGGCTGGGGTTGGTGGGCCAGCCAGCTGGGGCTTCTCCTCTGCTGTCCTCTCCTGTTTGCCCCCTGGGCCAGCGCTGCGGCCCTCAGTGGCGGACCCTGCACCCAATCCCCACCCGTCCCCCCAACAAACACTTCCACGTTGAGTCCAAACGGCCAGCCGCCAGACCCCGGGAAGTTCTTTGTCCTTCCCGGGCCTGCTTCCTTAGCCATGAAATGGGAGGATTATATTCTTTCCTTTCCCCTCCGCCCACTTTTCTTCTTCTTTCCTTGGCGGTTAAGATCAAGGACTTTGGAATCAGGCTGATCTGGGTATGATGTTCAGTTTTGCTACTTTCTACCTGCACAAAGTACTCCATCAAGTACCTTAGCTTCCTCCTGGGTAAACTGGGCCTAGTAGTTGTACCCAGTGGACATTGTCATCGTTCATATTCGGTGGGATGATGCCCAGCAAACTCCTAGCTCGGTGCCTGGCACCCAGTAGGTGCTCTGAACCTGCTCAGGTCAAGGGCATTATGGTCATCAGGACTCTCCCCTCCCCGCTCCCTCTTCCCCTCCCTGATAGTCTTCGCAAATACTCCCAATATGAGGACCACTTTTGCCTGGGCTTGTAGCCTCTTCAGTCTGGAGGCAGAGGACTGGACTGGATGACCCTTAGGTGTCTTTGACTCAGGAGTCTGGGATCTCAAAGGCTTGGGAACGTTCCCAGTGAACTTTCCTCACTTTGGTTCACCTGGTGATTTGGGAGCTGTCCCTCCGTGGGTCTCTGCCTCTATTTAGTTTTTCCGAGTTCTCTGGAGGCTCCCTCCCTCCACCCCTAACTTTTCGCATCCCCTCTGTGTCCAGACAGGCCATGGTGTGCGCCCTCAATCAGCCGTCATGGCCCACCCGCTGGCTCCCCAATTACTGAGTTTCTGGCTTGGCCTGTCTCTGCATTTCCCGACAGTGTTCTGAGGAACTCCGTGTACATCTCCCCTCCTGCCCGCGCTCTGCGTTTCTGAAGCCGACTTCAGAGCAGAGGGAAACGGCTTTGGCAGAATGAGCTTTCATATTGTCTGTGCCTCCTTTATTATGCCTGGCACTTCCTGGTGCCCACAGAGCTGGGCTTCATGCAATTCCTCTATTGATCGCCTTGGTCCATTTCCCTGTGTATTAATTCTGGTTCTCCAGACAAACAGGACCGAAAGGGTATGTGCGTATGTGTGTTGTGTGTGCGTAAAGAGGTTTATTTTAAGGACTTGACTCACACAGTTATAGGGGCTGGTAAGCCCAGGTTCTATAGGGTCGGCCAGCTATAGCTAAAGTCCAAAGGCGTCTGCTGCAGAATGGCCTCTTGCCCCGAGAAGGTTAGTAGTTTGTTCTATTTAGACCATCAACCATTTGGACTAAACCCACCCACGTTATGGAGGGCATTCTGCTTTATCCAAAGTCTACGGATTTAAGTGTTAATATCATCCAAAATACCTGCACGGAAGCATCCAGAATGATGTCTGACCACATATCTGGGCACTACGGCCCAGCCAAGTTGACACATAAATTAACTGTGACTCCCTGTTATTAGCCAGGCCTTAGGGATGCCTCTCCCCGACCCTGTCATCCAGGCCAGATAATATCAAGACTTGGTTCCCGCTTCCCCAGAGGAGCATGCTGGAAAGGGACCAGCCACAAAGCATTTGTGTCATTGGTGTCATTGGTGTCATTGGTGTATTGCCATAGGAAAGTCTTAGCCAATCCAGGCCTCCGGGTCTGCGGCAGTTGAGGCCTGGGCCTGCCCCTGGACACGGGGGGCTGAGTGGGAGGCACCCAGCATCTCAGCAGCGGGGGGTGGGAGGCCTGGTTCAGGGATGTCACCGCCCCCATGACCTCACAGACTGGTGAGTTTCAAACCTGGTTGTGTATCGGAATCATCTTTAATGGAGATTCCCAGACCCCACTGTCATGGGGCGGAAATGCCCCATTCAGAAGACGGGGCGTCTGAGCTCTCAGCACATAACTGACACGCTGCCACGGGGGGTTTCAGGACAACAGGGAAGCTGGGAGTGTCTCTGGGGCCGGAAGTTCTTGCTCTTGTCAGTTTTACATGCGAGGCACCTGGCCCAGCCCGGCGCTTCCTGCTGAATCTCCCTTGTACCATCTCCCCCCACTGACTCCTTGATGGAGGCCTTACTCCCTTTGAGGGAGCCCCTTATGCCTAAGAAGAGAGACGTGAAGTCTGTCTTCCCACACTTTCCAGCTGCTGGTCCTTGCTCCGGCTCTTGGAACCAGAAGGAATCTAATCGCTCATCCACTGGAGAGCCCTGGAGGTCTTGATGACAGTTTTCATTTGCTGCTGCATCTTCTCTGGGCTCAGAATCCCCAGCCCCCCTCACCAGGCAGCGTCTCTCTCAGTGGGAGGTCCCAGGAGTGGCCCCCCCTGCTCAGACTGTTGTTTGGCCCACGCAAGGCCTAGCTGAGTAAGCACCTCCCTCCCCCTGGACGGGCCAGCCCCATTGATGTGGCCTTTGGCCTCGTGGGTTAGCCCCATCGCCCTGTGGATGGAACCTCCCAGGTCTGACTCCGCAGCCCGGATCCTTATTCTCCTCCCTCTTGACTTAACTGTTCCACGGGGGGGAAGAGGTGCTCCTTCCAGGACCTGGGGACATCCCCCCTCCCCCCCCCCCCGCCTCCACCCAGAGCTTTCTCCATCAGTTTGAAAAACACAGGCTCCAGGATGTTTCTGTAGGCACCTGAGCAAACATAGGGTTTGCTGCCCTTTCGGACCGGCCACCTCTGTGGCCACCACCTGCCGCAGACCCCGGTGCCTGTCCTGGAGGAGTCACCACGGTGCGGAGGAAAGCTCACCACCTTTGGGCCTGGCAGGGGCTTGGGTTCAAATGCCAGCTCTACCAGTTACGGGGCCGGGGGCAACTGAGCCTCAGCTCCCACACCTGTAAGTAGTGCCTCCCTCCTAGGGCTGTGCTTGGAAGCAGCAAAGCAGCTGGCCCGGGGCCTGGCACATAGTAGGTACGCCTGGCACGTAGCAGGTACACACCACAAGTCTAAATTCTTTCTCGTCTTGAGGATCTTAGCTGCCTTCTCCCTCCTTCTCTCCCCACCAAACCCCCCAATTCCAGCTCCCGATGCTGAAGAGGCTTATTAGGTAAACATCCCAGAGGCTCTCGTCTCCTCTCGGGGCCTGGGGAGGAACGTGCCCGCAAGGGACTCGTGCCGCCTCTGGTCTTGGGTCCCTCATCTCACACCTGAGAAGGGCAGACCAGGAAGCCACTCGAAAGCCCCTTGTAGCCCTGCCCATCAGGCCTCCCCGAAAACTTGTGAGTCCTCTGGGCCACTGGGTCCTGGAAGGGAGGCAGGCAGATGGGAAAAGCTCTGATAAGCTCTGTAAGGCAAGGGTGAGCCACTCAGCCTGGGTTCATCCCTCAAGTGTCCCTCACACACCCACCGGCCCTTCCTCTGCTGGAAGGCACTGGGGATGTGGAGATGAAAAATAAGGCGTCTCAAGATGCCGACAGGCCAGCAGGGAGGACAGACAAGTAAGCCAGGCTGCTAGGAGCTGTCCCCGAGACGGAATACTGGCAAAGTGTGGGGGAGCACAGAGTAAGAAACACACCATGCCTCCAGGAAAAGGATGCGTGGCGGTTCTGGAAGGCTGGTGAGAAACAGGCATCCGAGTGCAGGCTCCAAAAGCAACTGGGAGTCTGCCTGGTGGACGAGGCAGGGGGGTGCGCTCCAGGCCAAGGGCACAGCACAGGCAAAGAGGTTGGAAGGTCCAATCAGTCTGAAATGACCTAAGAGTTCAGCAGAGTGTGAAGCAGTGGCTGGGAGACCGGAGTGGAGGTAGAGAGGCCAGCTGGGAGTCCGCCGCGGTGATGCGGACTAGAGGCCACGGGGACATGAGCTAGGACAGTGCCTCAGTCCACACGAGGCGAGGTGGGGCCGCAAAGACCGGCCAGACGCGGATCCTCCTCTTTGGGGACAGACCCGCCATTCGCTCACCAGTAAATATTTACTGAGCGTCCGTACTGTGCCAGATACTGTGTTAAGCAGGGAACTTTCTCCGGGAGAGAAAAGAGGTCTGAACGCTTTGTGTGAGTTTCCTAGGACCTGCTGTAAGAAAGAACCATGAAGCGAGTGGACTAAAACAACAGAAACTTACTCTCTCACTGTTCTGGAAGCTGGAGTCTGGACACCTCCAGGTGTCAGGAGGGCCGCACTCCCTCTGAGGCTCTGGGTGGGATCCTCCCTCGCCCCTCCTCGCCTCTGCCGGTGGCCCGTGTTCCGCAGCGTTGTTTGGCTCGAAGCCACGTCCCTGCTCTCTCTGCCTCTCTCGTCACGCGGTGTTCTCCCGGTGCGTCCACCTCTATGTCTCTTCTGTTCTCACAAAGTCACCAGCCTCGTTGCATGAGCCCCCCCCCCACCCCCCCGGGAATGACCACCTCTTAACGAGTTACATCTACACAGACCCAATTTGCAAGTAAGACCACGTTCCCAGGAACTGGGGGTGGGACTTCACCATACCCTTTTGAGAAGGGATACAATGCGACCCACAAGGTCAAGTAACCACAACACACGGTGGCAACTGCCTTAGAGGAACCGAGGACGGGATGTGGGAATTCAGACTAACGAGAGCTCTTGCCAAGCAGGGGAATCCAGGGAGGCTTGCTGGAGGAAGTGGCCTCTCGGCCATCCATTGACAGGATTTGGACACGCAGCTATGGAGAAGGAAAGGCATCCTGGGCGGAGGGGGCTACGTGAGTGAAAGCAGGGAGGAGGGAACAGCCGGGCGGGAACTATCTCACACCGGTTATAACCAGTACCCAGAAAGTTCTCCCTCTCGCAACCGTCTGCCCGCCCTCCTCCGCATCTTGTGCAGCCCAGGCTCACTCCAGCTCCATCCCATCTTGCTGTTGGGCCTGGTGGGCTCTGGAAGAACGCTGCTTCCCAGGATCGTCAGGACACCCCTACTCATGTCCAGACCTGGATTTGTTTTTCCTGAGCTGCAGTTAAGACAAATAATAATAATAAACTCTATTTATCAAGCAGCACGCCAGTAGGAAATTATAACCCTTTAAAATAAATATGTATCTAATTATAGGAAAGCAAGCTGACTTTTGCAGCAGGGCCAGGATTTCCCTTGCTAGCCGGGCCTGCAGATCCTGTCCCCACCTCCCACCCCACCCCCAAGTCTCACTGGGCATTAACCTCAAAACTACGGTGTCTGCTGGGCTCTCAGCCGTGAGCCAGGCTGTGCTGAAATGCCCCAGCGGGCTTGAGAGGAACCTGGCTCCCTGGGTTTTCCTGGGCCCTTGATTACCTCCCAACCACGACGCCGCAGCCCCCACCTCCTCCTAGACTGTCTGGCCTGCCCGCAGGCCTTTGCCCGGCGTGCATTTCTGTGGTTGGCAGTTGTCTCCCTTACAGAAACGCCAGAAGTCCCGGAGAGGGCAGAACTGAGCCATCGTGGGGGAGGAGCTCAGCCCCAGGGCTCCCGGCAGCCCCTCACGCCTGCCCTCCAGTTAGTGGTGCAGGAGGCCTTGTCCACACACCCCGGGAAGAAGGAGCAAACGGCTGTGAACGTGTTAGTGGGGACACGTGGTAACCGTCATCACTTAGGAACTGCGTGCAATTACCACCTGCCAGGTGAGTCCTAGAATTAGCTCGTCCTTTCAGCAAATGTTTATTGAGCATCTATGACGTGCCAGGTATGCTAGTCGACGGGCTCACTTCGGGTCTTTGCTAGAATGTCCCCTTCTCATGGAGGCCTGCCCTGTGTGATTCCTGTCCCGTTCCTAGCCCACGCCTGGCTTGCCCACCTTCCCTGACTCTGCTCAACGTTTTCCCTACCACTTGTCACCATCTAGTATTCTAGGTGACTTACCTTTTGTCCACTGTTTTTGTCTGTTGCCCCAAAGGGAATGTAAGCTCTGATGCCGTGGGGTGGATTGGGGTTTTCTTTGCTACTGTAGACCCACTAGGTCGAGGCTGGGCACATAGTAGGTGCTCAGTTAGTATTTGCTGAATTGCACTGAACTAAGGTCATTGCTTTTGGAGCCAGACAAATCAGGTTAAATTCCCACTCCTTACTGGCTGTGTGAAGTTGAGCTGTGACATAACCCTCACTGAGCCCCATTCTCCCCTTCTGGAAAGTGGAGCGTCCCTGGGGATCGCAGGAGACGTGAGGCCCGAGGAGCCCAGAACAGTGCCTAGCCCAAAGACACATCTCAAACACCAGGAGGGAGGCTTCTCGGGGTCAGGTTTGGGGCGGGAATTCCAAGGTCCATGGAGGCCTCGAGTGTCAGGCAGGCAGGATTCGAATTCTGACACTGATGCTTCCTAGCTCCGTGACCTTAAGCAAATCACTCAACCTCTCTGAGCCTCAGTTGTCTCTTGTGAAACGGGACTCAAACAGCACCCCCCCTGGCTCAGAGGTGGCATTTGGTTGTGTCCATCAAGGAAGGCACAGTGCCTGGCATGTCGTAGGCAG